>NC_138578.1:42538719-44938719 GCF_964289735.1 Phaethon aethereus
CATTCACCAGGTGTTTACAGGGGGCAGGTAAGGCCTACGTCCAGCACAGCAATATACAATTTGTGTTTTAGTACAAAAAAAACATACGGATTCTTTGGAGTTGTGACTGGGGTGAAAAAAAAACCCTGCAGTAGTGAGAATAACACTACAGTTCCTGCTCAAACACGGGCACCGGGAAAAACAAGTATCTTTTGAGCAGCAGGCTCGCCATAGAGCACACACGAGCAACTGTACCACCTTGACCCCCTACGGCCCTTCCCTCAGAACGAACTACTTAACCCGTGACCACCACCGCTCCAGCGGCACTCCAGCCACCACCTCGTGGCGCACAGCTCTAAACCTGCCAGCGGATAACCGTCAACGAACGCGAGTCGGGATACCGCCGCCGGCCGGGCCGGGCCGCCTCACGGCCTTCACCTGTGCGCCCGCGGCCCACGCTGCCCCGTCAGGACACGGCCCGCAGCCCCGAGCCTCTCGGCAACCCTTGGCTCTCCCCCCACACTTTTTTGGGACTCCCATTAACCTCCTCCGGCCCGGGGCGGCGCTTCCCTCCCTCCGTCACTCCCCCCCTCGCCCCTCACGCCTGAGGGCAGCCCCCGCCCCGCGCAGCGCCGCCAGAGCTAACCGTCCCGCCCGCCGCCAGGGGGTGGTCCCGGGCGCCCACTGCGCGTCTCCTCGGCGGGGGCGGGGGAAGGCGGGCCCTGGCGGCGGGGCGCCTCGGCGCGGCGCCCGCTCCCGGCGGTCGGGCTGAAGGTGGAGCCCGCGGCACGGAGCGCGGGGGCGCGGCGCCGGCCGGGAGTCCGCCCGCCCAGCGCGAGGCACGCCGGGAGGCGTAGTCCTCCCGCGCGGAGGCAGTGCCACGGTGGCAGCTACCCCCTCACGGCCCTCCGGCGCCCTCAGGCGAGAGCGGGCTGCGCTGCCCGCCGGCCCCAGCATCAGGAAGGCGGTGCCCCGTGGGACACGGCCGGATAAGCGGCTGCGAGGCGTAGTTCTCCTCATTTCACTTCCGAGGAGCTTTGTGTTTGTTTCCCTTACAGCGGCTTTTTTCCCCTCCCCACCCCGATGAGGAAATGATGCAAAGCACCCGTTTTCTGGAGCCGTTAGTGCTGGTAGCGGCTAGAAAGGGAGGGGGGAGCTGCCGGGCCGCGTGCCGTACCTTTCATTTTACACGTCCGAGTTTTTAAAGCAGGTTTTACATCTAGCTCTCTCGACAACATCCGTCTGAGGACGCTTCCCCCCTAGCCCAAGTACTTGCTGCCAGAATTTTATGGGGTATGAAACAGCTGCCTCACTGAACTGGAGAGGTCGGTTCTGTTCCTCTTTCCCCCTTTATGTACAAAAAGATGTGTCGTATGTAGAAACTACAAGCATATGATTTTTGTCTCTTTCATTTTCGCATTTCCTTGCCCCAAAACGCCTAGGATCTTGAGTGAGCCATCGCTAGACCAGTGAAGTTAAATCTTAACAGCATTACTATTAAAACATAGCAGTTTTTTATATTAGTTTAATTGCGTATCATTAAGTTTACTGTGGTTACTAAACAGGAACTTTCACACGTGTTTCTGTATTTTGGGTTTATCTACCTTTGAGTGTTTTTGATTTATGTCTCATGATACGCTGGAGAGGTTTCTGTGGACTCACATCACACATACTGAGTCAATGTTTTCACCTGAGAAATAAGAATAAAACCGATCACAATTGTGTACAAGAGTACACTTTTGAATTTTTTTTTTTTGAGAAAATTATTCAAAGGTTCCACAAAGTAACAAGTGTCAAAATCACACTGGAGTTTGTGTGAGCTCAGTGGGAGTGCAACTTGGTACAGTTCCTGCTTTTGACTTGAAGGCTGTTATTCAGGATTTAAGATTATAAATGTTTCCAGGGGAGCTGTAGGGAGTTTAATAACATTACCTGTGTTCATGTAGGATTCTTCTTCCATGGATCATTCTTTACATACAGAACATTTAGGCATTGCTAAACCGATGAACATCTGTCAGGAAAAAAAAAACTTTAAGAAAAGCTGTTATGCAAAATTCGCTTCTGGCGAGTGTATTTATATTGCAAGCTGGTCCTGTTTTCAAGAGAGCAAATGAGATTTTGTGATCCAGTGACATTTCAGAATATGCCATATATTCTGGAAAGCCGGAGGTCCCAGTGATGAATAGGAAAAGGCACAGAGAAGTTGAGACTGTGACTCAGAATAGTCTCTGACCAAGACTTGGTGTCTCGCTTAACTAAGAATCAGAATTCACAGGGGAAAATTATGGCTTTTTCCTCAAGTGATACATAAAGTAACATGGAAGGGGGGAAAAAAATGTCCTTACTGACATGGCATGTTTTCTGAAGATGCGTATACTACAGAGAGAGTAACTGTGAACACCATACTGTACGAGGACAGCAGCAGGCAAATTTTATATGAAAATTTTATTAGTAATTACATCTTTAACCTATCTGTGACCTGTGTCCTTGTCCAGAGAAAAAAACCTGACCCATCCCTGTAAGGAAGTTAAAGAAAAGCTGATCTCTGCTGTACCATTAGGACTTTGCTGACACAGAGTAAGCATGAGTTTCACTATTTTTTTTTAAAAAACTGTGTTACAGTTGACAGAGTAAAATACCATTTTCTAAAGTTCAGACAAGATTCTGTTTAATTCTTGTTCATTAACCGAGTGTTTAAAACAAGATGTGCGTTCGTTCATTGCCCAGAGTGACATTAGCCTTTTTCCTCCGGGTGCCTGGTTAAATGGTGAGATCAGATAGTCTAAGCAGAGTTTGTCTGAGCCAGTTTATTCACACTGATGTAGCATTAAAGCAAGAGGAGCTAGCTGATTCCAAGGGAGAAATCAGTGTCATACTGAGTACCTCGCCTTTCTGGGGGACAGTAGCTGATACATGAACTTGATCTGCTAGACCTGCTCCATCCATCACATCCAGATCTGTAAGAGCTAGTTCAATAATGGCCATTATTATGCCTGGCTTACTATTAATATGGAAATACAAGCTAATAATTCTTGTATGGCTCACTATGTGACCATGTATACACACATTTGGAACATGATGCAGCTGTCTTTCCTGACGCCTAATGCATTCAGGCATTAAAAATACTCTTCCTAAGAGTTTCTTTATTCTTTTCTTAAAATGCTTCAATCATTCTTCCACACAATTGAGATACTGCTTTCAAGTAAGCATTTCTCTATCAACACAGGGAAAATCACAACATCCTCAAACAGGAAAGGACATTTAAGGTATCTAAAAGGATAAAACACAAACCAAAGCATGTCATCACAAAACAGGAGCCACTAGCCGTTTCTGTAACTGAGGTCCACTGTATCAGCTATTTCAAATTCCACTTGGTTTTGGATTTGAGGCTAGATTTACCAAGGAACTTGAGTGCTAATCATTAACCACATGGGTGCCCAAATCTATGGTCTTTTAAATTTCTGCCAAGAGGAGTGACACATTAAAGAGTCACGCTGCTCAAAGGTCCAGCAGCATTTCCATACTGTTCCCTATACTGCTTGTGAAAGCATACCTACCACATTATATAGTTTTTGTGTAAGGCTAGAGAAAAAGCAGCTGGAGAACTGGCTGCACAAATGGGCCAGTCCCATTTTAAACAATACATGCTGGTTGGAGCATTCAGCTAAAAGAAAACCTGTTTTCAAATCTTCTGTCTTACTGGAAACCTTGTTTGATTGTGAGAAACTGTGGTTAGTGACAAGATTGTCATAACTATCAATCTGAAGCGGTTTCAGTTATAAGAACGACAACAAAAAAATTACAGTGTGCCACAGAGATTTGACCCTACAGCCAGACTGATTACTGTCCAGAGATGTAAGAGCTTGGGGATTAAACATCTATTAAAATCAACAGTTCATTCAAGAAACTATTTTGCTTTTCAACTGGCATATTAAAAAATGACTTCCCTAGGTTAAGCAAACCTGATGATGAGGGCATGTATCTGCAATACAGGAGTCATGGACTTAGAACATGAATTAAGACAGTGAAGAGTTTAAAGAAAGAAGTTTCCTCCTTTCCAGAAAGGCCAAATGATAACTGGGTGGCAGGACACACAGCCAATACACCACTATGCATTTCCTGCTGTAGCAAAAAAGGGCGTAACTGGACTAGGTGCCTCATTCTAGGCGAGCCTTCCTCCAGACAATAGAGGAACACCATCATCAGGGCTCCTCAACATTTTCTATTTTGCCTGGGCAGCTCAGCACTGAGGTTGCTGACTCTGTTCCTGTCAAGCCTAAATCACCCCTTTCATCAGATCTGCGCTTGTACTGGGGAAACCATATATACAAATTACATACAGACACACGTATTAGGTACACACACACACTATATATAAAAATATTATATAAATTATATAATTAAACAAGTTATAGGTTGCAATTCCCAAAGCTCTTTGATATGGCCTCAGCCTTCTAGGCAAGTGACACAAAGCCTGAGATGAACTGCTGAGGAAAAAAAAACCACCACTGACTTTTTGACAGAAAACCGCTCTCCTCTCCTCCTAGTATTGTGCAACTTGGCAAACTTTTCCCAACCACACCAGTTCAGATATTTAAGTGGCCAAATTACCATGCTTTTGTTCTTAAGTGATCTTTTTTTTTTTTTTATGATGCTGCAGTCTCTTTTGTTTTTTCAGACTATCCAAAATCTATGTAATATTTGTTACCGTGTTGCAAGAGTGAACTTTTATCATGGCAACATGAAGTGTTTTTGTACAATTCAGATGCACTTTTTCAACAAAAATGTGGGCAAACTTTTTCCTCTTAAGAAACTTATTCCCGGTCCCCCTGTGAAAAGTCTTTCCTCTTAAAAAAAAAAAAACAAAACACAACACAACCAAAAACATCCACCAAAAAACCAGAACAAAAAAGCGCCATCAGAGGCTTTGGCAAATTACCTAATGTTTTCATACCCTCCTGGCTAAACAGGTTTCCCCACTACGACTAGTTTGACACTCCAGCGTGAGGCCCATGTTTAAGTCAGCACAGTCACCGAACTCCTGCTGCTTCCAGGGAGAAGTCAGGCGCACCACGGAGGCAACAGAGAGAAGCTTGTATTACTGCTGCTTAGCCCGTTGCTAAAATTGACCACTTAATTCCAGTGCTGCCACGCAGTACCTTACACATTGAAAGAGAGCAACCCCACCATCGCCCAACCCCCATAAAAATATCTTCAAGAAACAGAAGCTGTCTTGGTCACACATTCAGCCTCGGTCCACGACTCCGGTCTGATCACAGGCACCGGCCACTCCTGTCAGCGGACTTTGGACCAAAGAGGTAGAAACTAGGATCTCAGCACCTCTCGAATCTCTTGGTCCCCTCCATATGTCTGACTCCTCCTTTAAGGAGTGCGCTGCCACGGAGTGTATCCGTGTTTGGCTTGTGAGTCCCAAGCCAGCGAGGGCTGGGAACAAGGAGGAAATAAACAGCTCAGCCACCGAGAGAATAAATCCGCCGCTTTCTGTACAGTGCCTTTTAGACAGACAGCTTTCCAAAACTGCACAGAGCATCACACAGAGCAGTCAGCATCCCCCAGCAAGGTAATTTGGAAAACAAGCAAAACTGACACCACCACAGAAGGACATGGCTCACTCCCAGCAGTCACCACTGACCATTTTGTATAGAAAGGATTTTTTCGTGTGTATTGCATGTTTTGTAAGTGCTACGAGTTTCCACTAGAAGTCTGGCAGAGTGACATCCAAGAGTTTTGCAGAAGTGTTTGAATAGCTATGACTGAATAACTCTCTTCCTGTTCTCTTAGAAGCAATTTACTTTTAACTGTATCTAGTATACTCAATAGAGAAAATAAGCAGTCTCAGAAACAGCACTCAAAAATAGAGAAATGCCATTTATAGAAGTTCACTCATAGACCTTGCATAATTTATCTGTTTTTTTCCCACTTATCAATGCAGTCTTAACTTCCCCCATTCTGCCTTTCATAGTCTCATCCCTTCTCCCATTCACTACATATTTATATAAGCTGCACAAATTAAGATCCGTGGCCAATCATTTCAAGAATTACTTTATCCTGTAACAATCTGTTTGGAAATCATTACAATTGCTGGTCGGGAAAAAAAAAAAAGTATTTTTGAGAAGCATTTATCAGCAAATATAACTAGGTTTTAGCTCATAAATATACAGAAAACTGCTCTCAGCATTAAGACTAACAGCAGAAAGCTCTAAACAGCCAAAAATTTCCTTCACGTTATGATGGAGCAAGTGTCAAGGTTCTCCTGCCCTAATACATCGCTATTCACAGTCTCAGGTTTTGAACCTCCATAAATGGTAAGGAGAACTCCAAATTGTTGTCCGCTTTGGTCCTGTGGTGCAGCCTCCTGGTAATTTACCGCATCTAACACACATTTACATTTAGTACACTGTATTTACTGTGTCTTAAAGGTGGTTTTGTTGGGGAAAGGGAAGAAAGCACGATGTTGGGAGAAGATGACAAGAAGGAGGCAAAGTCAGAAAGAAGGGTGGGGGGTATAAAGATGGAAAGATTCTACCTAATGATTTGGACTCAACTCATTAGGGTAAGAAAATTCAGCTAAAGGCCTAGACTGCAGTAGTAGTAAAACATAGTTAATAAGCAACGTGAGTTGGTCCTTCACCTCCGTTCTCACGAGAAGCTCTAAGAACTTATACAAGCAAAGTCTTTGTTTTATAAACACAGTAATTAGCCCCCAGGAAATAGCAGACCTGACACACATGGAAGTGAAATACTTCTATGATTCCTCCTAATATCTACTTCGAAATCCGTAACATTTGTGAAAAGGAGGAAACCAAAAGCTGTGTCAATCAGGAAACTGAAGGCATATCCACAAGCATTAAACCATTTTTATAGCCTCACCTATTGTAGCATACGTTCGTTACGTGACCGTAAGTATGTTTTCAAGGTTAGTCCTAATGAGGCACAGATTTACCGAGTACAGGAATACCAACTTAATGTAGCACATCTACTTACTGACAGAAAGCAGCAAGTCAAGGGACCATGTAGTCATCCCCCCATAATTGCAAATAGCCATGATCCCAAACATAAGGGCTTAACACTGGCAGAACTTCAGCTGATGATTTGCCAGCAATGAGTGTTGAACACAGTCTATAATAAATGGCAACTGTGATAGTGACAATCACTCAAATCTCATAGACTGCTCACCTCCTTTATCTTCACCGGTATTACAGGAAATGTCATGTAACAATGTTCCTTACAGCCGTTACCCATTTTGCAGCCTGAAACACACACAGTAATACTTGGAGAGCTTTCAACGAGCCCAGCTCCAAACATTCAGTCTTCTGTATTGTATTGTCCTAAATAAATCTAGTTTCATATCTCATCTCCTTGCAGAAATACTCTGCTGTCATTTCGTGCTGCTCATGCACTTAACTGAGCAGCCGAAGACTTCATCTCCTTGTGACATACAGAAGCCCTTACTGTTATATGTCCTTCCAATAAAGTAGTAAATCGTAATAATACCCAATCATCTGGCTTAATGAGGTAGGAAGTAGGTTATTAAAGATGAGAAGAGCTATTTTTAGATGATTGCCCACACCACTTTTTAATTTATCTATCACATTGAGTAATTTCCTTCAAAAAGCTTATCAGAAGTGATTAGCATCCTTGGAAAGAATTAACTATTGCTCGTGACAGACTATGTCACATCAAGCAATGGCTGATTGTATAAAATGCACACCTTATTTCAACAGTTTTATTTTTAAATCATTCCTCATAGGTTTTGATTTTGAAGAGCACAGTTTATGATGAGATTCTACGAGAAGCAAACATTTTTCTAGCTCCCCGCAAGAGGTTTGGTAGCCATTCCTGTCTGACCACACACGGTTAATAGTGTGGCTTACAGAAACCCAGGATGGCACAAGCTACTGTCCCTGAACTCAAGAAGGGAAATCTGTTATGAATATTACAATTATTCACTCTACAGAAAAGACAATTAAACATTTGCAATTAACTGCAAAGAGAGGAAATAGAGCAATTCAGAAGATGAGTCTAGAAGGTGTCTTATTTTACCACACTATGACTACATTGCCTATGAAAATGCAAAAGTGATGAACCACTCTCCTGATTCAAAGCCACATGATGCAGGCTGATAGAACTGTAGGGTGCTACAGGAGCCTATTTTGAATTTTTTTTCCAGAACAGGAAAAATTCACATATATATTGTAAGTACACTTTACTTTTTTCCTCACTGGCCTAAATCTTCTCTATAAGGTTTTGTATTTTTTCTATACTGAACATACAGAACATACTGTATTCTGCACATTGCAGTGGTAGATTATCCCCAGTCTTCTTGTAGGCAAGCTCCTCTTTTTGTCAGAGTTCAGCCTCTCTTCATCCAGTTTCTACATGTCATGTTCTTTTTCCTTGACAAAAGGAAATACACACACTCTCTCTCTCCCCCCATTCAGGTTCTTTCAACAGACACAAAGCTCATACACCATCACTTGAGTAGGGTCCTTTTTTTTTTTTATTTCAGGGAACTATACATTTGCCAAAAAGAATCACTTCTGAAGAGCACTGCAAATGACACGGGGCGGGGGGGGGGAGGAAAAAATGTAGGAATTAAGTACAGTTGTCCACGTTTGAAATTTTTTTAAAGAAAAGCTGGAGGTTAACTTTTCACAGAGTTACTTAACTGAAACAATGAACATTCTGAGAAGATTGTATTTCCCTCCTAATTTTCACAGTTTAGCTACTAAACTAGAGAAGATGCATAAGTGCATAAGACCCTGCTATCTTCCCCAAACCAGATAGCTTGCTTCTCCTCCCTGCTGACTCTCTGCAGCAGGAGGTTCATTAGGCATGGCTTTTTAAGCTGTAACTGCAGCTCCAACCAATCTTAATTAGAATGGTGAAGTCCATTGCTTTTTTGACGACTTCTATGTGGTTGTTCCTTCTCTTTTCCTAGTAGACAGAAACTGAAAATGCTTCTGTCTTCCCATCTTACAGGAAAAAGCAGCAGTCACCTTTATCATCTGCAGCCACAGCTTTTTCCATAATATTGCCCACAGACTGAAAATTTTTCCAACAAAATTGCCTGAATCTGGACTTCAGCTACTATCATTGCATTACATCATACTGTATCACGTATTTCCACTCAGATCATAATTATTTTAGGCAACCTATACAAGTGGGTAACATTTCTGCAAAGTGTGTAGTGTTTACATAGCAGAATTCATTTCTATTTACTTCATCAAATTGTTGTTGAAGCTGAGGATGCCATTCATAAACAATTATTCTGCTCTAATAGTAACTAGTAACACATTTGCTTTGCAGACACCTCAGTGAAGCACTCCTGTCAACATGAGTTGTCTGTCATGTGCTTTAAAATGTTTTGAAAAAAATATGATATGCCATCTGGCTCCCAAACGCTCATTAAATCCATTGGAATATGAATGTTTAAGGAAGCTAACATCACATGATGCCTACCAGGAAAGAGGAAAGAAAGAATTTATAGATGATACCAACAAAAAACAAAAAAAGGAGGTGGTTAAATTTTGCTTATAATTTAATTTCCTACAACTAAGAAC
Organism: Phaethon aethereus; assembly: GCF_964289735.1. Classification (NCBI taxonomy): domain Eukaryota; kingdom Metazoa; phylum Chordata; class Aves; order Phaethontiformes; family Phaethontidae; genus Phaethon; species Phaethon aethereus. Next base: position 42,548,283 of record NC_138578.1, read on the forward strand.
ATGCCAGCCATTTCAGAGAATAAAGACAGATGACAGCTCCTATTCCCAGGAGTTTATGGTCCAAATTTATTTTTCCAAGTGGCATGAAGAAGGGAAAAAAACCTAGCAAGGGAATTAGATGCTAAAGCTATAGACTTATTTAGGTTTCTCAGAGGCAGGATGTCCTTACGAACTGAGATTCAGAGGGCATGCTCCAAGTTTCTTTTAAGACTTGCCAAGTCCCTTAGTTTTTCCCCTCCAAAGGTCAGTTCTCCCATCTTTAATTGAGGCTAATGGTTGTCAACTTCCCATATTGACATGGCCCTTGGGAAAAATCTCCTACTCTATAGTTAGTGTCTTCTGTGGAAGCACTTTTAGGCCTTACTGTAGAAAGAGGACTGTACCTGAAAAAATTGAATTACTAGATACAGGCCTTAAACCTCATTTAGAAAGGCAATGTCTTTTCTTAGGACAGTTGCTCAATTAATTTTTCATGGAAAATTTAAAAATAAAGAGAATAGGGAATGTAGGGGGAGCTTAAAAAAATGCTTAATATAAAAAACCCAACAAACAGGTTTGACAATAACTGTACCTCCTGTAATTTTCAAATACGATTTATCCTGTTTACTAAAAATCACTAGATTTCTCTTTTCTGGAAGAAGCAAATGCTTAACAAAAACAGAGGGGCTTTTTTTCCTGTGATAATGTATATTTAGATTCAAAAGCTTTTAAATATATGTCAATAAAGAATCTGATAAATACACGTTAAGCAATTCTACTTATGACACATTGGTCCATTGCCTGATGACAGTGACGCAAGAGAAAAGAACAAGCTGCAATCCTGCAGAAAAGAGCCCCGGGAATAAAGGGAAGGAGAACAACAGAGAACAAGGCCTCATCCAGTAGACAACAGGACACCACCTCCTGAACGACATGTGGGCTAACGGTGGGTAAATTTTCTCCGCTGTAAGAACCTGGTAATGTTGCACTGACTGTCCTTACCCAGCCTCTCTGTGTTTTCTCAACTCAATGCGTAGCTATTTTTAGCAGCAGAACTCTGCAAAATGTTTTATAACCCATTTTGGCTGTAACGCTGCATCCAGTTGCAACATCCTTCATTGCTTTAACTAATCTAGGCTTGCTATTTTGGTAAGCATTTGAGGAAAAAAAAAAATTCACTGGGAAATAAATACGGCACCGAACTCCACTATTTGGCTGTAAATGGAAGCCTTTTGCTCTAGGACTTCTGTACCTGCCACACTCAGAAATTATGATGGCAAAGACAAGTCCGTCAATGAAGGGTGGAGGCTGTAAACAAATACACTTGCTGCCACGCTCTTGTGTTTTGCCATCTGGAACGTTACAACACAGCAGGAGGTTTCAAAACAAGATTCTTGTAAGTTAATAAACCTGTTATGTTGACAAAGAGGGTCATTCTGGTTTCGGTAAGACAGACTGCTCCCTGAGGGATGAGAAAACCCATGGATGTGGAACTAGAGTGTGCCGTCTGTGCTGGCACATTTATGTGAACGCGAGACAAGCCATTGCCGGGTAGCAGTTCCTAATGAGCCTCCCTTGGCATGTGCAGGGCAGCCATGCAGAGATTCATTTGATGATAAAATGGATATGCTATAAAGGGCAGGATGCAGTACGTGTTCCACTCATGGTAACTCAAAAAGCAGCACACATTTGGAGATCTTTATACCAGCTGAGAAATCACAGCTCTCACTAATAGTAACCATTTGTGTATATTTTTATCAGCCTACCAAGTAAACTAGTAGTTCATTTCTTCTGTCAAAAGTAAAAAACACCCAGGACAGAATGCTACCTAACGGTCTCAGCATTCCAAATATTTCCAAACTTGGGAGAGTTACACTTGTGTGTAAATGAAAAATGCAAAGCAAAGCGCAGTTCTACCATCTGACTAAAGCGCTCTCACAGTAACATTGCTGTCTGCATCTCTCATGTCTCTAATTGTTTCATAAGTAAGAATTTTCTGGATTTATTTGTAACATATATAGGCATTATGCAAAGCACACACAAGTTGACAGCAGAATTTCTAGGTAAAACAAAGGTAACAGCCTTCCAGTACTTAAAGGGGTCTTATAAGAAAGATGGGGACAGATTTTTTAGCAGGGCCTGTTGCGATAGGAAAAGGGGCAATGGTTTTAAACTAAAAGAGGACAGATTTAGACTAGATCTAAGGAAGAAATTTTTGACAATGAGGGTGGTGAAACACTGGCACAGGTTGCCCAGGGAAGTGGTAGAGGCCCCATCCCTGGAAACATTCCAGGTCAGGTTGGATGGGGCTCTGAGCAGCCTGATTTATTTAGAGATGTCCCTGCTCATTGCAGGGGGTTTGGACTAGATGGGCTTTAAATGTCCCTTCCAACCCAAACTATTCTATGATTCTGTGATATCATCAGCCTGGATCACAGATCCACCTATAGCTCTGCTTTCTATAATAAAACCCATTTATTCTGGTACAGCATGTTTCAGTTCTTTCAGAATAACACCCACATTAACACATAAATGGCAACTATGGCCATGCAAATACTAATAGCATCGTATTCATCCATGTATCTTCCTTTGGAGGACAAAGCGTTGTAATGCTACAGGTCCTAATTTCTTTTTACAGCACCATTTGAAAGGCACATCTTTTTTGCAGACATTAACAGAGGTTACACGTTTGCCTTAATTTTCATACCTTTACCACATCCCGTCACCATAAATCTTTTCGTTACTAGGGTGCAACCATTCGATTCCTAGGCACAGTAATTTTGTCAGATTATTGCAGTCCTTCCTGCAGCTGACAGCTAGCATTGGTACCAGTATCAATCCCAGAATTAGTGCTCCCCCTTCACTGATACACTTTCAGTTCTAGTTTGCCTGTAAGGCAAGGACTCAAGAGTTATCTCACTCCTTCCTTTCCCCAAAGTGAATGCTTTCCTTTTTAAAAAGAGCAAAGAAAGGAAGAAAGAACAGCATATGCACTAGTGTCACACCCTCTAATCCTTCGGACTTACTGAGCTTTCAACCTCTGTTTAAGAAAAAGACACCCCTCTCCCACCTTTGAACATTCACTGCTCAAATTGTCAGCACAGATGAACATTCAGCTTATTTTTCCTTCACAGCTTGGGTAAGTAGTTCTCCCAGATCCCACAGATGTTGCCTTCCTGCCACCAAAACCAAACCTATGCACCTATGCTACAGATGTCCGAGCCAATGTCCAGCTCACACCTAGCATTTTATTTCCTTTCCTCAAAGGGAAATCATTTGCTCCCTTAATGTCTAGCTCTGCACCTATGAATTTTTCATCCTGGACTTCAGCAGTTTTCCAGCAGCAGTAAGAGGAGACTCCACACGACCAAGATTGGACATGCAGGAGCAGATCAAGTTTTTTGTCAGTATTGCCAGGATTTCTTGGAACAAGTCTTGATCCATGTGCTGAGCTGCCCAATTACAGCAGCTGAAGGCCTTTGCTCTCTACTTACTTTCAGTGAAGACATGCACTGCTCTCCGTGTCTATGCCAGCAGACTTCTTTAAAATATCGAGTTGGTGAAGGCTCTGGGATTATTTGCTGAAGCATGGTCCAAGGCATAATTTAAGTCCCTAGTTCAGCAAAACTCACAAGCACCTGAAACTCCCACTGAGGTCAGTGTAGCTGTAGTGCATACACTGAAGCACTATACCAAATCACAGCCAGGGTGACTAATGCACAATGTGGGAGGAAAGGAGAGCATTCTAGGCCAATTCTGCGAACCGTGACCATTAAATCTCAAACTAGAAAATAGAAAATGTAACCCAAGCTCTCCAAAGTGCTGTACCTTCCCCTCATATCTAAGTGTTACAGCACCCAAGAAATCAATTTCAGGTTTTAAATCTCCATTTAATTTATTTTTGCTGGACTAGAAAAGTATAAATAACCTCTATTTATAAGTACTGTTGCCTTTTTTTTTTTCCCCTAGAACCATGCCACTTCATTTCCAGGATGGACCAGAGGGGAAAAAACCTCTGTGATTCAGCAAAACACCTCATCACACATTTAACTTAAGATCATATTTAAATCCGTTCCTGTTCTGTAAAGTGCTTAGCAACTTTTTTTTTTTCGCTTTTTTGTTTAGTAGGAGTCCAATGCACTTAATCCTTTATGAAATGAAGGCCCTAGGAGGTTAAGTGGTGCATGTGAGAAAGACAGAGAAGGTGGTTGGGCATAACATCAGGTTACATTATAATTAGCCACCAGACATGCTAGTTCTAGCTATAAAAAAGTAATTTAAAGTTTAAGCAAAACATAACATTCATGCCTTAGGGACCTCTTTTATATTTGGAATCACTATTTCCGCATCTAATATCTCTTCCAAAAGCATTCTATTGTGTTACTAAGTATAGCAGAAAGATATACAAGCCAGCTATAAGCTATTGTAGATTTGTCAATAGCGTTTTTAGTTGTAAGAACACGGACTTTCTATCTGCGTCTTTTCCAATGGCAGACACAAATAAGCTTCTAACATTAACCAGAAGATGACCAGAATCTAGTATTTGCCCTTGAAAAAAATACCGTTTCCTTAAAAATGTTGTTTTTGACAGGATTTAAAAGAGAAATCATGCAGACAGATCTTCATACACACACAAACAACTAGAAAGAGTCCCAGCCTCTGCTAGCAACGTCTGAAAAAGTCCAAAAAGCTCAAAGCTACAGGTTTGATGATTTTTCTCCACACTAGGTCTTGTACTTGGCAGAAGATGCCTCCTGTACTGGTGGATTTAGCCATTACTCAGTAAAAACAGGGCTGTGAGCTAATTAGATCACAGCTGCGTGAGTACTCTCTATTACTGTCGGCTATGAGCATGTGATACTTCACAAGTCAAAAACAAACCCGTTACACAGATCGGCAAAAGTCCTAAGAGACCAGATGGGCAAATTCCCACATCATCTCGTTCATCAGTAACACGCTTACCCAGAGTCCACACAACAAAGGTTTGCCAACAGAAGTATGTTGCAGTGCAAAGATAGGCGCATCCTACTGATTGATCTTTTTCTACCAGCATGACCTCTGAAGAGGTGCAACCGCTCCGGGAGCGGACATCTTTCACAGCTTGGTTTAGCTGTCTGTGCAGCTCCGGCAGCAGTTCCTGCCGTTAGCCTGCACTTGGGGGCTCTGGCAATGTAGCCATCATCGCAGAGGCCCCACAGACGTCTAACTAGCTAAGTTCTGTTGTGGTCCTCATCTCCCGGACATCCAAACACTTGGTCACATCCAGTAACAAACCTCACCAACCTACTGTGGGAGAGGAGCATCAGCGTCATTTACTAAGGGATAGCTTAGCGTCAAAAAAAAGAAATAGCTGTGGTTGGACCAGAATATGTTTCACTGATCTCTTTAATTACAGGGTTGGTTTTCCTCCCACCCGTTCCCCACTGGCACATTCACTGCTGACATGTCAATCTTTGCTAAGAGAACTGCAGCAACTTTCCCAGACTCATAAATTGATGTTTAAGCCTGGCTGACCCTATGCTGCTGAGAACAGCTGAGAAATGTTACCCACAGAATTTTATATTTTAGTATTTCGTTTTCCTCGGATCATCTAAGTGTTCACTAACACTACCAAATCAGAGAAACCACATTACAAGAGCACTGTTGTGTTTTGCAGTTATGGCCAAATTTTATCTGCATTTGGCACCAGGTTAACTTGGATTTCCTTATCAAGGAGTATTCTAGGTAAGAAAAAGAACAAATGAGAAATATTGTCTTCCATTTTCTTGGGCACAGCTCTAGCAGACCTCCAAATAGCATTACGGTTGTGGCATATGCACAAGGTGCGCCACTGAAAGTTAGTCCTGAACCAGTCTGTGGTTCTTCAGACAGAATTCAAAGGTCATATTCTTGCTCTCCTCCTCCTATTTACTGGAGACATTCTCAACAGAAACGTTCCAGCTTTCTAAGAATTATGTCTAGCAGACTGTGGCAGAAATCACCAATTCAGTATGAAGGAATATGCGCTGGGTGCAAGTAATCAAGAATACTGAATGCCCAAGCAGGGTGAGTACCCATTTTGTTAAGAATTTTAAAACATTCATCTCTTTGCATGCATTCTGATCCTCCATAAAAAGGTTGATCTTTACAAAGCCAGTATTATTTTATTTTATAAAGTTGTTAAACTTCATCCTTGTAAAGAAGTTCTCTCGTGTATCAGAGATCTTAAATTACTGAATGCAAAGGATTTCAGTGAGGTGCAGGGGAAAATAGTTACTATACTACTATAAACTTAGAAGTTGGACAGAGGCATAGAGTAAACCTTTGATAAGGAGCAAAAGATAAGCAGATTTTCTTGATCTGTGTGTATTCAAAAGACATACTGAGATTGCCTACCAAAGAGGAGTGGAGAAGAATTCTTTGAACTGTAAACTTTTCAGAGCTAGCATTCTTCAGCTTATTGAGAAGTTCAACCAGCTGAAATAAGAAATTTGACCTAGGGCACGTCCCTTGTTGTGGAGAACAAAGTCAATGACCACTTTAAAGTCATTCCGCTGCTGACTCATCTTCTCTCCCAAGCATTCACAGATACACCATGAGAAAATACGGCAGCAAGTAACCACAAAAGATTTTGGGGCTAGCAGCTGTTAGCAAACCAAACCCTACTCTGCAATTGTGGATCTGAAAATTTATAGGTTTGACTGAACAGCGAACGAGTCTCCCATGCTTTACAGTGCTGCTAAACGGCATCATCTTTGATCTACTGCCTTAGCTGTACCAGTGGGACAAACATTTTCTGAGAAAAGGATAACACAGCCTGAATAGCCCTGCATTTTCCAAGTATGACAATCATCCAGCTCAGTTTCTTTCAAGCACATTCATTCCTCTAGGGCAGATGAGATATTTTCTTTCACTATTTAACAGTAGGGGGCATATTCAGTGTACGCCAGCAAAGCTTAATGAAATCAATGAAGTAGCACTGATTTGCAGTAATTGAGAGTCCAACCATGTGTTCTAATGCCAAAGAATCTGGATATTTTAAAGGTTTATATTGCCTTCCTTTCTGGGAAGGGGGTGTATGGGGGGGGATCAAAGTCCATTTGATTTGTGGAATAGGGTTCCATCTAAGATAGTAGGTACAAGAAAACACCTGTGCAGAAATCTAAAAATCCTGACATTTTTCTTCCCACCTTTGTAATTAAAGTGTATTTTTTCTTGCTGTGCTCGCCAAATTTCCACTCTCTATCCTCCGGTACAGGCTGTTCCCACCACTCTCAAATTAGAATGTAGCTAGTATTGGACACATCTTGTGAACTGGTTTTGATCTAAATGACTACTAGATGCAAACATCAGAAGGCCGTTGGGTTCTGCATGCCATGTAAACAGAACCATAATATAGGCACTAGAGTTGGCTGCAGAGTGCAACCGAGTGCTATTAATTTACATGTGCTAAGAGGAATTTTTACAAGCTAGTTGTAACTGTGAATAACTGAAATCTGGGGCTAACATTACTGAGTTCAAATTGTCTCTACTCCACTGAGTAGGAACGGCAGAGAAGCTAAGAACTGATTTTGCCACTTCTTTTTTCAACAGAATAATGCAGCTGACAGGAAAGAGTACAGTAGAAGGAATGGATAAATAGTAATTTCTAACATCTATTAATATTATATTCAGTGTAACTGCTATGATTTGACAGGCATGCATGAAATGCTATGTTACAATTTGAATGGCTTTTGCACATTGCAGATCGGATATAGAGAATGCATTTTTGGTTTTGTATCAGGCTGATTCTGATCAGAGTGCTCTTCAGTTGTTAAAATGGATCAGCTAAGTCTCTCACCCACAGAAATCAGTCTCTAGGAGACTTCTCTAGGACAAGGGTTTAGATCTTCCAGCTGTTGACTACATTTGGAGACAGGTCTAATCCATCAGAATCTATCTGCAAATTGACAAAAATCAGTCAGTCTTTACTTTAAAACAAGTTTTCCATCACATACCTTGCAAGAACAGGAATCGTCAGTTTGGCAAATGAGGAAACCGAGGCTCAACAAGGCAAAATCTTGGGTTTTCAAGAGCAGCTGCTAACTTCAAGACTCTCAACAGGTTTGTCTCCTAGAAAGCAAGAGCAATTTGGATGACACCGTGGAAGGAGAATGCATTGCAATCGTATCATTTCCCAAGAGAGGCCTCTAATGTTACCGTTACTGCATACGACTATGTAGAAAGTGGACAATACCCCTGTTTATTAATGCAAACCTGCAACTCCCGTTGTGTTTAACTCAGTACTTGGTGTGACATATATATATTCTGAAAGCACACCCACCATATCAAGCCTTCCAGGTAATTCAGGAATACAGATACCTAGTTCTGGATTTCGGTGTGTTTTGACACAGGACCGATGATGCAGCTCGGGCCCTACCGCAACAGCAGTTGTTCTAGACACAAACAGCAAAGAAATACAAGCTTGAGACACTAGTTAAAGACTGAGAGATGCATTTTCAGCCTTAGTCATCCAACTTCCTCTTAGGTCCTTTCACAAAGCTGGACTCTGGTAACTGAGGTAAGATCACAAATAAGTTAGATAAGATTCAGATCCCATATACAGGTCTTCCAAATCCTTTTTTCTTTCCCATTTTTGCCCCACATTTAATGACCATGTCCTCACCATCCACCATCACCATTTTCAGCTCTTTTTTTTCTATCTACAAATATTTCAAGTATGCCAGCTTATGAATGATTAAAGTAATTCAAAAGAATTATGACACTGTTTTTGCTCAGGTCAAACTTCACGTCTGCTGCAAGATTTACCATTAACCATTTATCAAAGTGCAAGGAAAGAGCACCTGAGAGTGATTTGAGAAGTACACGTTGCAGATTCATGATAAAAATCCAAAAAAAAGATAGCTGCATTGGCGTGTCCTACAGAAACCAGTGGCATCGCTATTTATTGTGCAAATATATGAAAGACTATACAGCAGTTTTCATAATGGCAGGCACAAATCTTTTCAACTAGACAAGTGGATTCTTGTGTTTCATTAAAGTCAATATACACCTTTAAACACATTTGCTTAAAGCTGCTGGAAAGAGCAAGCCAGTTAAAACATTTTGCCAGCCCTGTGAAAAAAGCCAGAATGCTCAGAAGCCATGTTTTTAAGTCTATGCAAAACTATCATAATTGTCATTACTGCTATAAGGCAGAGGTAAAGAAGCGAGGGTGAACAGGACTTCAGGCACCTTTGGCAAGCCAAATGTTACACACATATTAGAATTACTCCGTAATTACAACACCAAAAAAACCCCAACGCAAAGTGCACACAAACATCATGGCTGTGCAGTAGAAGACAGATTATTTCTCCTATGGATACACTGATGTCAGATCACAGTTCTGAAAAACAAAAAAACCCTCAAAATTCTCAAGAACAAAGCTGCTTTTCTATATACTCTATTCGGCATTTCTAGGAAACATGTTGCCTCCCCCCCTTAATTAAGGTGAGTTAGACTAGATGCCCCTTCTTTACAGAGAGGGCTTAACGCTGCATCACTCGCTGCTAGCAGAATCTAGCTCCTGGTTAGTCTTGACTAACAAGGAGCCTGTCACAGTAGCTGAAACACTTACCGAGTCTAAACATTTCTGCAAACACTTTTAGGACTAGCTTCATACCATTTTCCCAGCAGCCACATGTATATAGCAGGCACATAACCGCATTCAAATCAAGAAGATCTCCGAGCTAGGCTGTTGGCGTCTGACTGCTGGGCACAGCAAACTTCTTCAGGGCAAATGAGTCTCATCACCAAACACTTCTGCCCTCAGTGAAAGTCTGGGTAGATGCTTCACCCTCAGGGCTGGGGACTCTCTCTCAATATACACACCGCAGATCCACTACGCTAGACGCTTCTTCCTCTAGGGAAAACACTTTACAACTATTATGCACCTGATACGCTGCTGATAAGACCAAACTAGTCAGTCGTGATCAGACTGAGGTGGAAGTTACCTACCTCTTCTGAAGCTACTTGCAGAAATAAGGAGGTAGAGATCAGCCAGATCTTCAGTTCTCTCTACAACTTTTGCATTATATCCATCTTTCCAAACTTCTAACATTATGGAAGCTGAAGACTTTCTCTCTATGAGCAGAAATATCCTCCTATGAATTCTGAAATTAAGTTCTGGTAATTTTATTGTCAAATTATTTACAAGTAATTTCTGTTTAATGTTTGCATACACATTTTGATGTAGCTGTTTGCTAAGAAAATATTTATTAGGATTGGAAGTTTAACATAGTAAATCAAACACTTAACATTCACTGGACTTCAAACATAGATATAAAATACTTTACAAAATTTTGTATGGAATTACACAAAGCAAATGCACAGGGTTTGTTTGTTTCTACACTGAATTAATCCCAAGCCAAAACCAAAAAATAACCCTTAAAAGATCACAAAAAAGGCATGATAAACTGCATTTTCGTCATTGTTGCACTGCTATGTAATAAGCCCTTTTTACAAACATTTACTTATTGTTAAAAAAAAAAAATCAATTAAAAATTTATTCCATCTAACAGAACTACTGGATTAAGAGCTGATTTTTAACTGACTTTACACCATGAAATCCTATTAATAGAGGTACCTTAGTCACTTAGTTTAAAATATGGAGAATAGAGATAGAAAAAAAAATTAATCTTTAGTAGTCTTTAATATAAAATGCACTAAATTTTCCAAAATATTATGACACACTAGTGCCAATTTATGCTGACAAAAGGTGATATCAGCTTCTTTCTAACTAAAATTAATTTCACAAAACCTTTATATATTACATGAATATTCAAGTAAACTATTTAAAAATATTTAAAAACACAAAAACTGAATTATACAGTGTTTCAGAGAGATGGTTAATTTGGGAATGCTGTCATATCCAACTATATATATTTATAGATATATCTTTTTCTTATTTAAGACCATCATGATACTACCTGATATTGCAAGAAATCCTTGTCATTAACATTTGATATTTTTCAATGTATAACTTTAAAAAAAATTATAAGGATTTAACACATCACTGTGTACTTTTTCATCACTGTTCCTGTGTATTGTGTGACACTGAATCACACTACTGGCTTCCCTTTGTAAAGTGCTGAGTAACAGCCAAATTACATCAGATTTAACTTGAAGATGATGGTGCTCAGTCTCTTGCAAAAACATCACCATTAAACTGCTATAATCAAACAATAAAATAAAAACAAATGAAAACAAGTTCAGCTGAGTAGCGTGTGTTCACCGGTGTCAAATCTCTTAACAAAACCCTGAAAGACTAACAACACTTTTCTTGCAGGCTGCATTCTTTACATCCATCAGCTGCAAGGACACTAAAATATTTTATTAATGATTCAAACACCGGACACCTCCTCTGGTTGAAGAGAGTTGCTCACTAGTTTTGGTCAAGTGGCTTTTGGGAAACTTTCAGAGCAAAATAACCCAGCAACAGGAAACTGGAATGGAAAAAGCCAACCATGCACAGGTATATTACTGCAGGAATTTAGTAACACATGCAAGACAAAGAAAAGGTCAGAACATACTAAAGTAGCAATGGTTAAGAAGTTAGTAAAGTTTTCACAGTGTTTCACACAGCCTTTTACTTTAACACAAGTGCATCACTTACCACCACTATTGCTCAGACATTTTAAAACATCTCTTGGCCATGCAGATCAGTTTGAGAAGAAAACATAGCAAATTACACTTCTTAGGCATTTTCAGACATTAAGTATAACTTATAATTTTATTTTTATATTCAGTCTTATCAAACAGATGTTTTCAAGACATAATCATTCTAAGTGTTGGGCTTTAACATTCCTTCCAATTGTGTTGGATCCTAAGCGCTAAATGCCCAAAGAACTGGCCAAATATACAAAGCTAAGCTTTGTTCAAATAGCCAGTTTATTACATAAACAGAAGGTATAGGGAATTTCTTATTGGCACTCCTAAATTTCTTCCTTCCTAACCTTGAGATGATCCTAACCTTGAGATGGTTGAATTTTATTCAGTTGTTCACAAACACCTTTGCCTCCTGGAAACATTACTCTACTTGGGTGATTCATGAAGAAGTAGAACTAGACTCAAGAACACCACTGACTTTTTTTTTTTCTCTGTCCAAGAACAAAATACACTTTTTTTTTTCCCCACTTGGCAAATTCTATTTGACGCCACATCACCACCACTCAACATTAACTCATAAAACAGAGACTTACTCCACTGTTAGACACAGCAGGGGAAAAACGTCCAGAGGATGAATGGGAGGCTCTTTATCAGATATAATTGCTTGCTCATAAGGAGAGAATCCAGCTTCCCCTTAGTTATTCTTTCATAAATTAATAATTTGTTAAAATCATAGTCACAAGAATTTTAGCTATTACACAAAATTCAAGTTTAAAAAAACAAGAATAAATTAGTTACAGCCTTGTAAACAATTGTTCATTTATGTAACATACTCGGGGGAAAAAAAGTTCCTCTATATAATAAATCAGACAGTACAAGGCACACATCACACTTAAGAATCCAAAGTGATAAAACCAGCAGATGCCTTCATCTTCTTTGTTTGCTGGTGTAATTGTGCTATAGACACTGTAAAAATATGTAGATTTTTGTTTACATTACAGTCATTTGAAAATACTTCATGACTGTGCTTTTTCAGTAAAATATTTGTGCTATTTTACAGTACAGTATGATTTGAAGCTCTTGGAATGAATCTTCTCAAATGTTCTCTACAAAGCTGCCAGGGAAAAGGCCCGTTTTTCCATTTCGTTGCAGAGTGCCTTTGAACCAGCCATCCTCACGTTTTTTGTGTACAAAAACAATGTCACCTTCCTTAAGTTCAAGTTCTGCTTCACTCTGAGGAGGATAGGATACCACAACCCTGTACCTGTGTAATTAGAAAAAAAACACTTTAACTTAGGTTGGCTGGTTTGTTTTTTTAAACCAATGCTTTTAAAAATACTCCTGCGCATGTTAAAACTTATCAAAACAGGAAGCTGCCTAGAACCATTTGCTGAGTACATAACAACTTAAAAGTTAAGTACATATTGAACAGAAAATTAACAATAGCAACAAATAATGAATTTAAGTCAAACGTATACATCTCCCACCAAGTTCTTTTTCATCAAGATTCCTGTAAAAATACATAAAATGGTTAAATAACAGGAGAAAATTGTAAACATCTTTTTGGATATAAATTTGCAGATTCTTCAAGCCAGTGTGACTCAATAATAATCAAAGCATTCACGGCAGTAACTGGCCACAATTTTACAACTGTACGTTTAATATGGTGTTATCCCGGGGAAGGCTCTTAAGAAAAGGCACAGAACAAAAAGAAGCAACTCAGAAAACCTATTAATTTGCATTGTTGCCTTAAATTCTTTCCATTTATCTTAGAAGCTTTTCAGGATAAAACGCATGCCATCTTATTTGGACACAGTTGCACAATTTTTGTACTACTACATTAAAAATAAACATTTTTCAAAAGTGTTCAGTTCAACAATTTTGTTAAGCACTGATAAAAAAGCGCATTTTTTCAGTTTTTCACAGTAAAATCACTTTTCAAACATAAGCACATTAAAAAGAGGCTACACTCTTCTATCTCTATTTTTAAACATGCACGCCACCACTCTATCTCTTCTGTCACGTTTTGAGTTCACATCAACCTAAAATTTAAGTGTTACAGCTCTGTAGACAATTATGCCGACTTCTTGGTCAAGTTTTCTGATAGATATTGTAAGTCAGCTTCTAGTTACACAACCAATAATGTCTCCATGGTGAAATCAAACAGAATCCATGGCTGACTGTAGAATTCAAAAGCTTCTAAGGTTAAGAGCCTTAAATGCAATGCTAGGAGATCTGCTGGACAAAATCTAATTTTCAGTTAAAATCAGAACATTTTGCACTCATGAAGATTACACATTACTTAATAGATTAAGATATTTGTTATCTTAATAACCTTAATAGATTAAGATAATAAATTAACAATCTGATGAAAACACAAAATAACAGGATACTTCTAGTAAAGGATGGAATACCAACTCTAGCTCAATACACATATAATAATACAAGTTAATTCTGTAATACTGAAATGGGAGAAAGATACTGTATTATAGTAGTACATTTTGTTAAGAACATACAAAACAAAAATGAAGTTGCTCCGTATCTTTAGAAGTATTCAGAAAAGAGTAGCAGCACTGTGTAAATAATTAGTCTCTTGGGAAATCTACGTATAGCAAATCATATTAGGACTTAATCAGTTGTCAAATGTTATTTATTACTGACTTATAAACTACGACTTAGTTTCAGTTACGACAATCCCCAGATTTCAGAGCATTGGAATTACTAGATTCATGCTTCATAGACATTACCAAGACCATTACAAGATTTATTAGCGTACAGCTTCAGAACGCTCCTCATCCAGCCTAGGCAGCACGGCACATGCCTGCACTAACTTCCACTGTGGGCACCTTGGATTTTAATGCTGACTTAGGACATAAGAAGCAGTCATTTTTAATAGACTGTAAGACTGTAAACTACTGGAGATCAAACAAAAGCCTCTACACAGGTAGAAAAAGATAGTAAAGGATAAAGAACTGCAATAGAGCTATGAAGAACTTCTAGTATTGCAATAAACAGGTTGCTTTCAGGCTGAAAATTAATCAGCGTACTACATAACACACACATAGCAGTAGTTTTATCCAAAGGGAAGCCCGTTAAAAAATGGGTTTCAAGAAAGCATGCCTGCCTTCCTTACCTTGCATTCTGTCAAATGCTGCCCTGTGAACATCTGACTTGAAATACGCTTGGTTTCAGTTTCTAATGCTGCCTTCGGTAACCTCTGCGCTCTCCTAGCTGCTAGGCTAGGCTGTTCTTTCCCTAGCTTCCGCTGCTGCCTCCCCAGTGTTGAAACCGGCAGCTTTGCCAAAACCCATCTCCTCTTTGCCCTTCCTTGAGGATCACAAACTCGTGCAGGAATACTGTTCTCCTGAGCTTTCCATACAGTTCTGAATCCCCTTAACCTTGCAGTAATTTAGTACTTCTGGTCAGCTTTTAGCTACCCGACTACTTTGATATTCATCTTGTAAACTAATGTCTAAAACAAAGCACAACACCCCTGGTGTTAAAATGCTCTTTTACTATATTTTTCAATGTTTAATGAGAAGAAAACCATCAGGCTTTACACCTTTTAATCACATCTCCTTTTGTTATGACAAGCCAGCAAATTTCATGCCACATTTTACAAATTGTATTTACCCAATTAGCAGTGATCAGATCCAGACTCACCACACATTCACATAGCTGTCTATTCAGATCACCTTCGATCAGCTATGGAACAAAAACTATTTTTCCATTACCTATTTCACCACCTACAACATACTGCCAAAACTACCAATTTCATGCCGAGTAAAAAGCTTATGCTTCAGCTCAAAAGTTCATTGGCAGGTCCCTGGAGAAAAAAAAATAAATCACATTTACTAGTTGTGACCTATGTTTTGGAAAAGCTGTTCATTCCCACATGTTGGAATCTTCCAAAACACTTCCTTGTTTATCTCCCTATTCAGTATTTGCAAATATTTTTAATGTCTGAAGGTCAAATTTGCAGACCTTTTGTGGTGACCTAATCTATAATATTTTACATGTACCTAAGCTGCAGTATGCCTTTTCTTCTTTCTATTTTCTTTGACTGTCTTACAGTATTTTTTATTAATTTTCAAAATATTATCTTAATTCTTTTTAATCAGCCAGTGGTAAAATATTAATGTTATAAGAATTGTATTATTAATATTATAAAAATAAAAGTACTTTAGCTTCCCAGAAGCAGACACCATATTTGCCATTAGTTCTTTCCTGATACTCCCAGTGTGTCTGGCTGTATCCCGCAGTGCTCTTGCTCTTTGTACTTTTCAGTATTTGGGGGGCGGGGAGGGTGCCTCATGGATGGAGGGGTGGTGGTGGGCTGTCTTCACTTGTCTCCATTCTACTTTTCATTTTTAATATTGGCATTTCTCACACTTTTCAATAACATGAAAAATATTGTATCTTTCATGTGTTTATCCCTTTCTTCATCACTTCTGTTTCACTAGACACAAAACACAGTTTTTTTTCCCCAGCAATTTGTAGTTGATTTTTGGGCAATCATCTGTGGTTTTCCTAATCGCCAAGTAGATAGAAATATTTTTTCACATGCAGAAAATTTTAGCTGAGGAAAACACAGAAAGTTGGAATTACTATTATTACATGAGTTAAATTTACACTTAGTATTCAACTTCTTGCTTGCTTTTTTTTTTTTTTTTTTTTTTTAACGCTTTGAATTTTTACTTTTCAGGTCACCGATGCCCTGCTGCTGTGCAGCTTTTCTGCCTGCTGAGTAGGTGCCTTGACTCCTACAGATAATCAACACCCATCTAGGGCAGACTGATTCTCAGCATTTAATTACCAGCATTAAATGCTGCCAGATGCGATAAAACCTGCTGCCCTCTAAAGCCACTGGGCTGCTGACTGGAAGCAGATGTTACACCAATCATTTTGTGGCGGATAAAATGACTTAGGGTCACTTTAATCACAGAACAAAATTACTGCTGTCCTTCACCGTAACTAGACGAAGGATCCATATTATAGTTTAGGATATGCAGTGATGTGTATTTAGGTTCAACACCAGGTCTTTAACACCATTGTGGCGTGCTGGGAAGTTTACTATTACAGTGCTGTATATTTACTGTAAAACTTAAGGCTATTTAACCAATGTTTCCCTCTAAAAGAGAAAGCTCATGCAAAGAGCTTGAAATAGTCTTTTACCTCATCATGAAAAAAACTTAACCCCTTAGATAACCAAATCACTGTATATTCATAGCATAACATGGCTCCCTCTGGGAACTGCAGGGAGCTGGGTCTATCTTTTTAATGAAAAGACAGTGATCCTTTCGCCCTGTCAGCGCTGCATCAATACAAGAAATCACAACACCCCAAGACCACTTGTGTCTTGGCTGGAGAATCAGAAGAAATGACCAAACACCATTGTAAAATCTCAGGTGACAGTAATTCTCCAAACTGGAAGCAAGGCTTGGCTGAAATTTCTTTTTAACTTCTCTGTTCCTTCTGTACAAGGAACATAGAAGGACCATGGACCACAGTAATCAAGCAACCTAGTTCACAGAAAAGCAAATATAGGAATGGAATTAAATTAGTGGTTTGCTACAGAGACCACCGGCAACAGCAAACCGGAATGGAATGTCATCATCTTCCCTTCCTTTAGCGAAATGGCCACCGGTATTAAGTATACATCTTCAAATCCATGCCACAAAGAGCTTGCTGATATCAAACAAATCAAATGCTCAATCCATTTATTCTGTATGATTGGAAATAAGTTCACAATTTTTACTTCCAATTTTCTGTAGAACATACAGGAAAGAGGTACTCTAAGACAACTTGCAATTCTACTGAATGGAGAAACAGTGGGATTAGAATAACAATTTGCAATTGCATCTTAAAGGAAGCAAGGACTTGGGGGAGACTCCATATCCAAAGCAGGAACATTTTCAAGTGCTTTCCAGAGTTGAGACAGCTACTTTTGCTCCTAATTCATGAAAAGTAATCAGCAGAACTTGACTCCTAAATCCTCTAGTCACCTTTGAAAATAAAACTTGAAGCCTAATAATTATACTGCAAAGACAGTCAGAACAGAAAGATTATTTTTTCTTTTTCCAAACAGATCATAGCCTGTGATTGGAAATGTGATCTGTAAGAGCAGAATAATTTTAAGCAGGAGATTTTGCTGTTCTTCAGCTTTTTGTTGAGCTTATCCTCATGAATATTTTCCTCCCCAACCCAAAATTCTCACTGAAGATACTACTGCATCATCAGTATGTTTCTTATCCACCCCTTCTTACAGACTAATGAAGATTAACTGATACTTATAAATTGAAGATATTGAGTACAATGTAAGAGGTAAGTATTATTAAGCAACACATTTAAAGCAATTCAGCCTAAAGAAATGGAAACATGACAAGAGCACATCAGCAGAAAAAGCATTAACCCTGTCCTGAAAAGGACAGGAGAATCCAGATGAGATTCTGTTTAAATATATTGACCAAAATATAACAATTCTGCATGACTACCTCGGAGAATGATCTTGTGGTAGCACTCCTCTGGTAGCAATTATTTCAATAACAGTAAGGATACAGAGATATATTAACAAGAATGTTTGAGTGTATGTTGTTACTGGATCAATAAAAATACACAGCATCATTTTCTGTAAGTCCTTCTGAGGAAAAAACCTCCACCACAGAAGTAAAAAAAAAAAAAAAATCTACTTTTTGTGAAAATGCAAATAGCTTTACACAAATATCACTAGTCATGCCAGAATGAATTTGATATTATTTTCACATTCAAGGCATAAAAACATATTACTGTGCCAAATAGACTTATGATAATGTGAAAATAAGTTATGCTACTTTTAAAGAAAAGTCTTTCAGTTTTTATTTTCCATCGGTAAGTGTAAATCTACTTCAGAAATTCAGTATGAAATAGAAATTTCCTGCCAGGAAACTGCATAGAAACAGTAATAACCTTTTAAAAATATTAAAGGAATGACAGAAGTCAAATAAAAGAAAAACTAGAAACTTACTGTCTGGCTTTTAATACATGGATGTAGCTTAAGATCAATGGACCTCTGGAAATACAACAGTATGCTTGCACAACATGAGTTAATAGTATGAGAATAAAGTCTACAACAGTCAGCATGAATCAATTCAGTCCTAGAGCTGTTAGCATTGCAACTCCACTATTTTTTTTCTGTACACGACACAATCCTGTAGCTACTGTAAAAGAAATCCTATGACGCTCACATATTGCTCCTATTACTAGGAATAATAAAAACAAGACAGTAGTTAGAAAACTGCCACTTCCTTCACAGTCTGTGCAATCTACTGGGGACTTGGAAATTTGAAAATAATAGGTGGACACAAAAGAAAGCTGACAGAACTTTAAAGCAACTGCCTGGCAGTTTCAGAGTCCAGACAACTGCGTATTTTTCAGGCTCACTTGCCAGGACACAGAGGCTGCCCTAGAGCTTGCTATGTGGAGTGTGCGGTAACAGGGCATTCAAGTAGTAAAAGTATCTTTGCAACAGCTCAAGAAATCAAATCTACTCATAGATAAGGATCTCAGTCACCTTATATTTAGTTTGGCAGTTATGCACTGCTAATAATCTTAAAGGACTAACCTGATATTTATAAACGCAATATTATAATGTGTTCATGTTTTGCAAAATGAGAGACCTATTTTATCCACCTCAATTCTCATACCAGACCTGTGATCACTGTATTTGAGTGTCCATTCGTTCCAAGACCTCAAAGTAACACCAAAAGTAAACAAACATGAGTGTTGGTTGCTAAGCATATAAAGCACTGTTAAAAAGTAAGTTTCATTTTGCTATAAAATCCCAGCATTTTCTAATATACACTGCAAGTGTCACAGAACAGAATTTTTTTTGGGTTGCTAGAGTCTAGGTGTGTAGGATAATTTACCTTTCACAGACAAGAGGCCTGGATTCATTCAGAACTGGACCCAGGGATGAGCAAGGCTGCCGAGGCGGCGGTGCTATCGGAACAGAGGAATCCAGGGAACTTGTTTTCCAATGCAGTGTCTCCTGTGCCAGCCCAGAGACCTCACTGTCGGTGGGACAGGATCCAGCTTTGCTGTGACTGCCCGCTGATGGAAGCTCTGGCCCGACTGCACCTTGCAGGGCTAACTCTGCGGCTGCTTGCTCAGCCTCCAGTGTTGGTGATGCTGGAGGTGACAATCGGGGCTTGCGTTTAGCGGATGCTCCAGAAAGCAGTTTCAGCAAACCTTTTTTTTCTTTCTGTAAACCAAAAGCAGTGCTTCATTTTAGAACAAAAGTCTCCCGTGAAGAGTTGAACACTTCCTTCTGATAGATGCCATTGTGATCAGACAGGACTCAGTAAATGAGATATTTGAAATTGTACAGACGACAAAAAATAATTATGAAAATTATAAAAGAGAAAGATAATTAGTAAAATTTGAAAGAGAAAAACAGTAAGTCTTTTAGACCGTAAATAAGCTAAGTCCTTTCACTTAGTTAAGGCTTACCTTAAAAGCCAATGGCACTGGCCCAAAAGTCTGTCTAGAAATAGGAGTGAGGAGTTAGATTCCCACAATGGGAATCTAAGAAATAAAATATTTTGTTAACATGGACGTTTCTAGGAAGGCATAAAGAGTTGTTTCAAACCAAGCAGGCAGGAAAGTCTGCCCTGGAGGCTGCTGTTTAGATAAGTGTCTTTTACTTATCCTGCCTCAGTAAGAGAAGACCTTCATGATTTAACAGAAATTTGCCACAAGGGGAATGTATTGTGTTTTGCTGCTCTGCTAGAGGGGAGAATTGTAAACATTCTTTCTGCTTGTCCAGACAGGAATCCCTGAAGACTATTACTTACCCTGAAGAGAATTATTTAAGTAGCTTTTGTGTTTCTTGTCTTTTTTTTTTTTTTTTAAGGGGTGTGGCAGTGATCTTCTTACCAACCCTTTGACTGAGTGAATTTAGTGCTTATGAGAAGTGCCAGATTGTAAGCCCTGGAGACAAAAATAAGCTATTTAACCACAGAAAGAGAAAAGCCTGAGCAATGTGAGATTTTTGTTATAGCTTGGGATGCAGCAGAATTGGTAAGCAGTGAATGAAAAATTCTCTGTCCTTCTTCCAAGTCTCCAATAACTTAAAGCTATTTCAGCAAAGAACTGCTGTCTAGCAAATGTGAAAAAAAAAAAGAGAAACTCAAAGAAATTAACGTAGTCCAAATATCTTAGCATCTTTAACCTTAAACTATAAATAAGTTTTCTAAAAGCACTGCCTAAGGGCACCTCAGTCTGATTTCAGTGGCTATGGCTAAAGTAATTTTAAAACAAAGTTCTAGGTACCTCCATTTAACAATGATCAACAGAAATAATTAAAAAGTGGGTGAGATTAGTGCACAGCCTATGATTAAAACCATCATTAAGGAGTGCACATGGGTGAAAACTAGTAAGGTAAAACTCAAAAACATTTGAGATGTAAAGAAAGTTGTCAAAAGGAGAAAAAAAATTCTAACTACCTCACAATTGTAAAACAAAACCAGTTGGAAAGTTGGAGGAATGTTTCTGCCTACAATGTAACATAATCACGTGGCTTGTTGGACAGTGAGAATGACTTTAGACACAGAGGAAAATACTTCAAATAGAAGAAAGGAAAGCAGAAGCACTACATGCTCAACTGATCTACATTTAGAAAAGACAGAGTTACATGCTTTTTTTTTCTTTGTCCAATGAACATTGCTGGTAATGTGTTTTTCATAATCTCTCAGTGTGTCTTCTTAATAAGGAAGGCAACCTAAAAGAATACTGATTTTTCACTAAATATTAGATTTTATTAGACTGAACTTTTTATGTTCCTGCAAGTTCATAGGTTTTTTGGTCTGGTTTTTTGTTTGGTTGTTGGTTTTTGTTTGTTTTTTTTTCTTTTCTCATTACAGGCTTATTAGTTTACAGATACTTACTGATAACATTTGCTAACCATACAACTTCCTAAAGTATTCAGGAAACTGACTGCAGGTAAAGAAAAAACCAAAATACTTAGAATTCCAACAGTCAACCCAGTAATTCTTCTGAACTTTATCCATTCACCTTTTGTTTTTCCTGCTTAAGGCATGAACCTGCTACCCTATTTTAACCCTTCTCCAAGGTCTGCTCTGTATTTTATCCATCCTGAATTATTCTTGTATGGCCAAGAATAAACTTGCCCATAGCTGTAGTCACAAAATGGCTGCCTGAGTTTCAGGCTCAGTCTTAAAAACCTTACAATGCCGCTATTCAGCAAGTGCAAGAAAAAAACCACAGATCTCTTAAAAGTTTGCATGATGAAAATGGCAGAATTCAAGGGAGTGATTTTATTCTCTACCCACCTTGCCATCCTTGTCCGCTTTACTGACAGCAGCATTTCCACCAGCTGCTAAAGCACTCTCTGGAGATGCAGGGTTAGTGTTTACAGTTCTCCCACTAATATCTCCGTCCAAAGATGAAGCAGCAATGTTGGGAGAATTCAAAGAAGCTGCTGCACATGCCAGCGGGATGGTTGAGCGGTTCGCATTCACAGCCGTGACGTAAGCAGCAGTATTTGGAAGCTGGGGTTGGAGCTGCTGGGAATGGTGGGGAATGATCACGGCTGCAGGAATAAGGCATGCTGGACTCTGTGCTTGTATGGGTGTGACTGCTGCTGTAGGTCTTTCTTGACTGTGTGCAGTAACTAGAACAAAAGAATAAAATGTGAGAGGGTTCATCTTTTCACACGACACACAAAACGAGGTACAGTCCCTGTTATAGCTAATCAGTCATAAGAAGCTTCCTTCCTATCTGCATAACTTCTATTTATATTACTATAATGACATCTTAAGACAGCACCAAATTTATCTCACCAGAATCAAGTAGCAGTATATGCTACAAATAGAAGAATAACAGCACTGTAACTCTTGTGGAGAAATCCAAGCTGCTATGTAAAACGCTTCACATACAGGCAGAGATGCAAAGTGAAGATTACATTTTAGTTCATAAGAGCTAGCTAAATCCTGCCTGGAACTTGTTTGTTCCTTTTAATATCCTGTGTAGTTGTCAGGGCGCATAAAACAAAGTAGGAAGAAACACTCCTTATAGAAGCTGCTAAAAATAATTGGATTGTTTTCCCTAAACTATTCACAAAATCCACAACAGATTTAGTGGGCCTTTCAAACAATAAGTACAGTGGCAATTACTGCTATGAGTGGTTTCTCTGAAAACGTAAGCTATTGTCTCTTGGGATGTTTAAATATAGAAGTGGATTTACCCATAGCCCTGTGAAATAAAAGGAACATCTACACTGGAAGTTGGAGAATAGCACAGGGCTGAATATACTAACCTGGGCTGCAGCCTAGCTGGAAAGCACAGAGCTCTGCATGAACTACTTTATCCTTTCCAAGAAGCAACACTGCTATTATAGTTATATGGTCAACCATACATGCTTTTGGATCATTTCAACAGCTTGGGTACCTCTGCACCACTGGGTGGTATGAAGACATCCTAACCAAAAAATATA
The DNA here is from genome assembly GCF_964289735.1 of Phaethon aethereus. Lineage (NCBI taxonomy): Eukaryota > Metazoa > Chordata > Aves > Phaethontiformes > Phaethontidae > Phaethon > Phaethon aethereus. The sequence continues at coordinate 42,571,378 of NC_138578.1, forward strand.
AGGCAAAATGCAGCATCTCAGTGCTGCACAGACTCTTTCCTTCAAATAGTCTGAAACTTAGTATCTGAGGAGGGGTCAACCCTCTATCTTGGTGCATGTATCTCAAAGGTATCAATTCAGTCTGATTTTTAGAGTTTCAGGCTTGTTATAAATGATAGCCTGGAATCAAGCCTCCAGCACTTATTCCCTTTTATTCTGCTCTCTACAAATTCTCCTGGTAATTTGGTTAGATTGCATCAACAGTATATTAGAGAAGACTGACAAAAGTTCACAAATTTGATGTAACAATCCTACAGTATTATACACAATTACAATCTCTATGATGAGCCACACATTCTTTCTTAAAAAGAAAGCACCACTAAATGCTATGTCTATTTTCTGATATGTAGCCTCTTCCCCTGTAGCAGACCCTTCCTAACTCTGAATACCATGAACATTTCAAAAAAGAAGATAAGGAGAGTGCAGCAAGATTTTTTTGTAAAAAACAATTACTAACACTGCCATTTGTTCATGAGACAAAGTCACTTTTCTTACAGGTAGCTGCTGTTCTTCAAGATATGTCTATACTTACATGCACTCAATGGAGTACAAGCATGGAATTAGCTTTCTGGTTTTGTTTTCTTATCCCTGATGGAATCTGTAGGAAAAATGCTTCGAGTCACCCTAATTTTCATACAGTTCGTCCTTTAATGAAACCATTTTCTTCCCAGTTCTTTTCAACCAAAGAATGCATAACCCCTCAGCGAGGGGTGATGTCAAGCAATGTCTCCCTAAGATCATTTGAAGAAGGGTCCTTGAAGTCCTCAACTAAACTGAAACTGAAGAACAGCCCTGCAAAATGCAGCATTGGTCTGTGAAGCCTCATCAAAAGGGTAACATTCAGCAAAGGTGCTAGGGAAACCTCAAGATGATCACATTTCAGATGCTGACTATAAAGTTCTCTGTAACATTTGAATATAACGCAGACATTACTGCTTCAATTCTCAGGCCCTTGTAAGGGACAGATCTGTATTTGTGACTGAACAGTACACCTTTACACTGCAATCTAATGTTAAATTCCCTGTGAAGAGAGTGCAGCCCCTTTGATTTTTCTATTTTGGACCTGAAAAGTTGATGGGAAGTATGTTGTCATGTTTTCCAGCTGAATGGAACTGTAACAGCTTATTCATCTTGACAGCGGTGCGGAGATGCGGGGACATAAAGGCCTCTGGAGCCCACAGGAGCTTTTCTCCTTTGTGTTGTCACTTTCGAGCTTCTACGCAACTCAAAAGAAGGATTTAGAGTAGAAACCTCCTAGGCCTGAGAGGCAGGAAAGTACAGATGCTTTGCTTAGTTTCTCTTACCAGATGCCAATAGCACCTGGCTATTTTTATTCAAAGGTAAAGAATAAAGCTGTTACAGAGGACTATCATATCTGTTCCAGCCTAACATCAGACTGGAGGAAGATGGGGCCAATTAAGGAAATACCTGAAGCCATACGTACATACCCTACTTCCAAAATGAAACCTGGTGCTGACATCTAAACATGCACAGGGTGTTTTAGGAGATCCATGACTCTGAAGAGGGAATGGGCTAATTCATGGATCTTGAGACCATAAGAAACAATCATCCTTAAGGGGATAACAGATAATACCATTTGCATCTTTTGTTTTCTCTTCTGCTCTGTCAATAAGAATCTTGTGATTAAAAAAAAAAAAACCTTTGTCACAGCTCTCAGCCAAGAGACCTTAGGCCCCAAATTCAAGGCTGAAAGAGGGAACACTGGGATAGTTTGAAAGGGAATATTTTTTTTTTCTTTTCTTTTGAGGCCATAGAAGCAACTAGAACAGATTAGGCTCCAGTTGTGTGGTATTTTCCTAGTCTGGCAAATCCACAGAGGAGTGCATGGATTGGGTAAACAAAAACTCTTGAAAACACCACTATCAATCTTTTTAGATCTGGGTTTAAATAACAAGAAGGCATGTTTCACTATGATGTGGCCTGCCCCAGACAGTAAAGGCAGAGTTATACCTGTCAGAAATACAGATTTTTATGACATAGATGGTATGAAGCCAGTATAGCCTTAGTGCTTCAGAGCCAAAGCTGAAAGAAGTTGCAGTCAAGTTTAGAGAACAAACTGGAATGCCGAAGGACCAACCCTGAGCCAGAGCCCTGAAAATGAAGGAGGAATGAATGCTAAAGGTCTTCAAACATGTTAGGAGAAAACTGAACAGTGAATGCTAAATTACAGCAATCTGTAGCTGTTATGCAGTCGGTATGAAAAAATAAGCTATGACTCAGATGTCCTTACCACTTTTATTACTATATGAATTGCATATGAATGGGGAAGCTCAAAGAATGTCCCCATCCCAGATACTGCTGGAATAAAAAAAATTCCACCTAAAGTACATGCATATAAATTCCCAACAGTACGAGTACGTATGTACGCACAGCTGCTTAGAGGAGAATAATAAAAGATTCAACAATTTAGAGTATATATTGTCATTTCAGAAACCATTCAACTCTAAAAAAACACAAGATAAAAAATGCTTTAAAAAAACCCAACACGTATTTACACATACCCTGACTCCAGCCACTTGCCCAGACAAACCCTACAGTTTGTCTACCACACATAAAAAGCTTTATTTTATTTTTTTACCTGTTCTAACTGCATTGCGAGCCTGGTTGACTGTCATTTGTCCTGTCACGTGCATAAGGACCTTAGTTTGTGGACTAGTTTGGATATGTGCTGCAGAAACCACAGCTGTGGGTACTGTGCTTGAGTTCACTGCCACACCATTCCCCTGGAGCTTCTGAGATGTTCCACTAGCAGTGGAAGGGCTGACCATAGTCACTACTCGTCCCGTTTGGCCAGCGGTAGACATGGGAACTTTTGTTTGTGATGCACTTGTCACTGTCCTGCCAAAATTAAAAAGCAAAACACTAAAACACAACTGAAAAATGAGCTAGTTACTAAAACTTGTAGCTCTTCTATTATCCAATTTTAGCATTAAATAGAAGAATGGAATCATTTTGGACTTGAAATTAGATAAACTATTTAGACACTTGTATAAAAATATACCTTGTAACTGGAGCCACATAATTTCCCGGAAAAACACCAATCTTGCTTGTATGCATGGAAGTTCCCTTGAACCAGCCATCTTGACAGCGTTCAAACACCAAGAACATTTCTCCCTTACGCAGTTCCAGTTCATCATCTTTTCGAGGAGTGTAAGGGTATATAGCAATATACCTAAAAGACAGGAAAGTAGATGCAATTGATAAACCTAAAACAACTGCAAACATCACTTGTATTTTCTGGCAGAGAGAGTTCATCCAGAGATGAGAAGGCATGACAGAAAGGGTTATGTGTTAGTTGATCCATCATATAGTTTTAACATTAAAATAGAAGCTATGTCACTATTAAGGGAAATAATGACCATTAAGAATATCCTTATAACTGCACTTTAATGTAATGTACAATACTTCTAATAAGATTGTCCATTTTCTTAATTAAGTTAGTGAACTTAATTAAATAGGTGTTTATCAGCTACAGATCCCAGCATATCCCACTTGTCTCTCCTTACACCTGCTTCTCGTATCTCTTACACTTTGTGACATACAAAATTTTTGTTTTTCTGGGGGAGGTGGGGAGCATGGAGAAGTTGTTAGTTGGCAGTGAAAGATCAGTATCAGAACTACTTTTCAAATTGCAAAATTGGAATCTCCCTGTGCAACTGCAGTGCCAAAAAAAAGATGCATTACTAGAGCTTGAAGTCTATGGGTAAGGTACCCAACAGTTATTCACGTGTAAAGGTCACTTCCTTTTTTATCCTTCTAAGCAACATTAATGCATAATACAGTGCATCTGAAATCATACTGAGAGCTCAGAAACGTTATGCATTTTTTCTTTTGAAAAAAGACATTCTTAGGAAAAAAAAAAAGGTAAAAATAAAACTGAAGCTCCTGCAGTTGCATGCTGGAATATTCCTAGGGAAGTCTTCAAATAAGATTGCACAATTTCCTATTATGACATTAAAAAGCGACATTGTTTTAACCACCACTGTTCTATTTTCTGCCACCAGAAAACTGTTTAAACCATTTATATAATTATGGATCCAGACCTATGGGAAAGAGCATTCTAATAAATCACATTTTCTCAAAAAGAATACACTTTTCACAAAAGGACCCACAATTACTTGCAATGCTACTCTTGCCCACTCCCCTTGCTACCCCAAGGGTAGAAAAGCAGCTTTACAGAACATTCTCCCATCAAAATTGTCCCTTATGCACAGTAACGATAGCGTTAACTGTACGCTTCTCTTCTTTGCATTATGTTTTTGTTCCTTGCTGTCCACACAGGAAACTTTGCATTATCTGCAAAAATGCTTTAAAGGCAATATAGGTACCTGGTAAAGCAAGTCCAAAACATGCTTTAAAGGCAACATATGACACACTGGCAACAAAAGGCTTCACTGGTACATGGTTTAGGGGTGATCTACAAAGCCACATACTGAAGCTCTATGGGAAAGCAAGTGATGTGCTTTAATTGGTGTTCATTAACTTCCCTTTTAGTTAAATCATTGCAAATTTCATTAGTATCCTCATATAGAGCAACCCTTTGAAGATGGAGGATGGGAATAAATGAGATGGGAACTTGATTAACTGCACTAAGCACAATAATCCATAAGAAGCAGTGTTAAAATGCTCGACACTAAAGAAACTAGCCCAAATCAAGATGCACCTGCTATACAAGAAGGGTGCTCTCTTGGAGTGGGAGGAAACCTGGTGGGAAGATAAAAATAAAGACACAGAACAAAAGCGGTCCTTGCATTATTCAAATGTGCCCTATTAGATGGTTCAGCCACTTCTGAATTTTATTTTTTTCTTTTATCATTCTTATTCTCCAAGCTGCACACAATGAAGTTTCCAAGAAAGATGCTGTCAGCAGCACATGTTAATATATAAAACATTTTCACCCAGAAGGATGATGCACATTTGCTTGTATTACAAGTGTGAAGACATAATACTAACTAGCAGCTTTCTGCCTTCATTCCAAATTACCATCCATTAATTAACTGAACTGTAGAATCTTCAGTCAAATTTCACTACATACACAAGCAGTCTGACAATAACATGCTAATATAACAGTCTAGATGAAATACAGCACTTTCTGTGTTTTGGCATAAGTTACTCCATAAGAGAATAGCCTTTTCATTCCACACTTAACAGAAAACATTGAATAAATTCACTCCAGAGTTTGCCACTTGCAAGTTACACAGTTTTCATTGCTAACTCAAGTATTCATTCATCTTCTGCACGATAAACACTTTATATTTTTGAAGTGAGTCCTTTCTATACACAGCAACAGCTGATTATATTTACTTAAGACATAAATAACCTTCAGTGTGAAGGCTGTTTGGGGATATCACCCTTATGTATGTTTTTTGTTGCTTTTGTTCTGAGTTGTATGCTTGGCTTTCTGGGAATTTTAGCAGAACATAGCCAACTGGCATGATATAAGTACATGTGAAGTTATTGATCTCAGTCCATTTTTCTGACTGGCGAAAAGTTTTAATTTTACTTACACACTTGGACGAGTCTGTGGTCGTAAATGTGCCATTTGGTCAGTTGATCCTGATGTAGGCCTTTGTACTACACCTGCAGACTGAGGTCCAGAAGAGGCCGATGCAACGATTGCAGCAGACAAGAGAGGTGGTGGCGGAAGTGGAGGATTCATATTCTGATTTTAGGAGAACAACAAAAAAAAAAGCAACAGCTGATCAACATTGTTTGATGAGTTGCATCAGTTGCAAAACCGAAGTATGATATTCTAAGGAGATGGGAAAGAACACAGCTGAGTTCAGTATTCCTTTACCTACTGGTACAATTATAACTGTACGGTTAGGTTTGTCTTTATTTCTCTTTTTCCAGTTTAAAATCTTGAAGTCTTGGCAGCTAATTAAGCAAGTCACAAGCAATTTCTCAGCACAGGAAAAACGGTAAGCTTTGTTTCCAATTATAACATCTTTAGGATAGGACTCAATAAAAATTCAGAAGCCTTCCAGGAGGTAGATTTTGCATCCTACTGCTGACTGTACTTCAAAACGTGATTGTTGTTGTAACCTGAAGCTGAAACATAATATACAATTCAGCAGCAGTGCACCCAAACCCACCCATTCTGGGGAAAATTTTCTTTTGATGTATGGGTCACAAAAGCGAGCACAATATGAGACTATAGTCACTGAGCTATTGTTACCACTTTCTCCTATTCTTCTAGTTTAAAGAGCTAGCTTTTGAAATTCAGTATTATCAAGATTGGTAATCTTTAACAAACACCCCAGTAAAAATGCACAGTTCCTTTACAGGCAGATCGTAATGGGGGTCCTGCCTACAGGCTTCTGTGCCTTTTGAGAATCAATGGAGCAATTGTTACCTTCTGCTCTGTAAAGCCTCAAACAATTCTTTAGGACCTTGTGTACTGATGCTCCTGGGAAAAGTCTCTCACAAAAGGAGAACTTTTCCTTCCCCCATCCAAAAATAATTATTTGTGTTACAGCGCACACAAAAAAAGGGTAAAAAAAACCCCAACCTCCACACATTTGAAAATGTGAAATTGAATTAATTTCAAACATGATCTTTGACTTAACGCAATCCTTTAATATTGAAACAAAACTCTAAACCACGCCACTTCAGGTTTAAAAACCACATAAAAAATATAAATTAACAAAATGTCCTGAAGTACTGCCTGGCTCTTCCAGTACACCAGCATATAAATGCACAGCATTACATTATCAGTTTGGAAAATAAATAATTGAAAGTCATTTTAATTCCCCTCAAACAGCCTACTTCTAAAGGTTTTGTTTTGTTTTTCTAAAAAAAAAAAAAAACAACCCAAAACCTATAAGGAAAATAAGTTTTAGTTCTACACTATGTGATTATTACCTCGCTGCATTTGGTGAAAGTGTTAATAAAAAGAGAGCTCTCTGAACTAGTCTTACACTCTCAAGATACAGCAAAGCACAGCATGATTAAAAGCTTTCAAATCTAGAGAAAACTAATTAACTCTTATAGTTTTGCAGCAAAAACTCTTATACTCAGTTATGATAGGAACTGCATGGTATATTGTGAAATATTCTTATTTTATTTAAAGCTTTTTTTCTGATTGTACTTCAACAATTTCTAAAGACCACACAGGCCTCATGTATCCAACACAAAGCAGACATGACCTGCTGAAGAAACATCATTGTGAGCTTTGATACCAATAGTTATTTACAAAAACGGCAATTGTATTTGCTTCACATTCTAGATCCCCATCCATCCAACAATCTTTTTAAAATATCTTGATAATTCATACTGAAATACCAACATTTCTCTTTCAGTTCTTTACAGCAGAAGCTACTTCCCCCTCCCAGTTAGCTTCAGCAAATGTCTTATCTGAATGTAAGCATCTAACTTTTAGGCAACATGTCTATAGAATACAAACTCAAATCTTTTTTTAGGCATCTAGATTCCTTTATACATGGTAGAACCTGCAAATCCACATTAGCAGATGATTAGCTGGAAAGTTTTAAAATTAAACCTATTCATGCACAATATCAAGGTTGTCACGACTCCACACTTCCTATGTCTCTAAAGATGTAAGTGCTGGGCGTTGTGTTTTACTCATTTGAACACACAATATACATTGAATTTTTAGCTGCAGTAAAGGCACCTTCCAAGCTCCATTTTATTCTGCTTTATTCAGGTTCTGCTCCCCTCCCGGTGTCTATTAGTATGGTAACGAAACCAGCAGTGAGCCACAGCCCAATTATACTCCTGAAGACTTGGCAAGTACTTAGAAATCTAAATAAACCACCTGATAGGCTTTAGAGGACTAACACTCCTCAGTTTACACTGCTACATCTTAATAAAATAGATCCAAATGCTCTAGCCAAGTTTTCAAGAAGTTTTCTGGCATGTAACCCTTTTTCTAGCTATTGAGAAACATACCTACGTCCAGAGCACAAGCTAATTTTGATGGTTCCCATGTTCAACATTTTGTGAAAGAATATATGCAAACCCCATGTGATTTAATAAAAAATGCTTATCAAAATAATTAAGAGTGTTTTTATTTTAGATAGTTGAGGGGGAAAAATTAAAAGTTTCTGAAACTTCTTTTCAGACCACAAGTGTACTTTCAAGCATATAAAACAGCAAATCAGTGATAAAGGATTTTTTTTAAATTGGAAGATGAAACATTACATATTTGATGCTTAATTTGTGTAAAAACTTCAAATAGTACCTATACTCATGCTCTAGAAACTCATACGTATTGCTAAGTTTAAATATAATTAGGCTGCATTCCCATATCAGTCAACTGGAGATTCAATAATTATCTCACCCAAAGAAAAACAAAAGGCACAGCAGAGGAAAAAAAAACATTCATTATCTGTCTTCACTCCCACAAAGTCTAGAAAAAAAAAATATGACTTGCAAAATCCCCTGAGGGCTAACAAATTAAGGCTCATGTTTAACAAAATTCCTAAACTATAAATATATGTTATGAAGAGCAGGCCTCATACGAACCTCATCTTTTCTTTCAGCTGCTTCCTCTCCCCAACAAAAGTCGATTTGAATTTTTGTTGGTTCGAACTCAGACAGTTCTTACTTAAACCTCCTTCTTACTTATGCTGTTGAATCAGCTGGAACTACATGAGAGCGCTAAATGTCATCATTATACTACAACTCTCACAGCTTGTGCCTCATTAATAATAATTCAGACTACCTCATATAATTTAACATAGAGGGCAATTTTTTTAAGTGTGTGGGCAAGAGAACAAGAACCAGAAAAAACAGGTTTTTTTTAAATTTTTGAAACTTTTGGCACGTGAGTGAACATAAACTATCCAAATATAGATTACCTATTTCTGCTAGTGAAGTGCACATACCAAGACACCATTTCAAAGTCAACTTATTCAATCTGCAGAAGTAGCAATACGGATATCTAGGTCAACTGCAGTCCAAAATACTTTTAACTTCTCAAGAGACTGTAAAGGCAGAATGAAAGGAAGGTAAGTTATCTGTTGTTGCTACATTCTGTTTTTCTTCTGCTGCTTTTGAATGTAACTTCAACTTTGCTGTGGTATATTTTGTCTCTGTTTTTCCCATATCATGGTTCAAATCACATACTTCCTTTAAAAGTTTTTTCAGCAAATTCTATGGCAACTAGATCTCCTCCATTAGATAACTACCTTATAAATTACATCCAAGAATTTCCTCCCAAGTAAATGGGCCTTGCATAATTGTACGTGCATATTTTCACCCAACAACTACTGAACTTCACATCTGCTATTTATATTTTATAAAGAACTTCAAATATACTAAGCACCTACAAGGTTCAAAAATGCCAGTGGCCAAGAAGAGCACGCCAATTAACGACCCCATTAAGGGCAAAGTTGTGGTTTGAAGTCCCAGAGAACCGTGTGAGTGATAATATCAAGTCAAAAGCCTAAGCTGGGAGAAGTTTGTCTCAGTTCATAGCTTCTTCAATTTCAAAGAATCAAACCTCAAAACACGAAACAGGAATTAATGCTGCTGGCTAAAGAACTAGGCAACAGAACTGCTGCTGTAAAATAAAACTTTTAAATAAATTATCACAGGTTTTCTGAATGCAAATTAAAATTTGCTTAAGTGATACAAGCAGCAGATAGTGTATATGGTCACTCGACAAAAGCACTCTAATTCCTAAGTCTTATCTGTGTCAATTTTGGCTACAAATTTGTAAATTAATTCCTTCATACAACGTTTGGTACCAAAGAGCATCTACAGAAGATTATTATGGACAAAATAAAATCAATACAATTGGCATTTTTTGAACCACCATACTCTTTCCCAAAGTAACAGTGTAAACAAACTAAAAAGTGATCCTGTATGTGTACACAGACAAAGGACTCACAGGCTCCTCTGGGCTACAAATTAATCCCAACTGTCTTAGAGAAACTTGCTGCCCAACAAGACAGCTCAAAATATCTCCTCTTAACAATAAAAAAAGCCATCTTTCTTACATAAGACACTAGCTTTTCTCTGCTTCTAGATTCAGGACAGATAAATGCAGCAAAGATGCATAAGTTCAGGATTAAGGTAAAGGAATATATCCTTCTTTACTTCACTGATGGGGAATCATGCTCATCCTTTCTGATTTTTTCCCTTTAATATGAGTTTGGCCTGAAGTAAAAGAAGTTGTATAAATGGTTTGCTCTGAAAGAACAATCAATTACTTTAAATAGTGTTATAAACGCCAGAATGATTGACAGGAAGAAGATCCAATTAATCCATCTTCGTGGTAAAGAGAAACTCTCCCTCTTCCAGTCCAACTTCCTTGTCATTTGCTTAGTATTCAGAAATGAAGAAAAAGCTGAAGGGAGAAACTTTGAGAAATGCAGGAGTTTATACTTACAAAAGCAAAAAATACAAAAGCAAAAGGACTCAAGCCAACCACTTCTGATGTATTAAATCATACAATCACAATTGTCCCGTAGCTTAAAATTAATGCTCTGAACATCAGGGAGGGTATTTCCAGAAGGTAAACGTCTAGAGACACAAGAACATCACTTTCTCTCCTGACCTGTCAAAACTGTTTTGCACATTTCTAAAATTAGAACAAGAGTTTATGAAGCAAGAGGAAAAGTGGAGGTAAAAGACACACTTCACAGTCTGTGACAATAAACTGGATCATCATCTAATATCATCTATAGAAAAGAACATGGGACTGTAGCCTCAGTTGCCAGCTCATATTTTAGTCATGCTGAAAACAAGTCAAGAAGAAACAGAACATTATGTACAGAAGGTTATTGACTTTTAAAGAGGGTGGCAGAGAATAATTTAGATTCTCAATGGGAATTATATGCCTAATTGGAAACATAACCAGGAACATGGTTATCACAACGAGAAAGTAGCACTCCAGGATACAGGACGATCATGTGGCAGGAGTTTCACTCCATGCTGCATTTAGCACTATAATTTAATTCCTGTGAGTACCAATGGTGAGACTGCTGTTGAACATGCTTATGCAACTAAAGCACCCGAGGTGGTTTAATGACTTTGCATCAGCACCAAAATAAAGTATTTTTCAATGTTGGCATCAAAGAACAAACTACTGATTCTTAATAACAAACAAAAGTGTTTGTTACTGAGAAGAGGAAAAAAAAAAACCACCAACTTCTGACAGAGCTTTTGAAATTATGTCCTTTTTTTTTTTTTTTTTTTTTTTTTTTAAATTATGCTTTGAATCCTGCCTACCCTAGTTGGACTTGATGATCTTGAAGGTCTCTTCCAACCTTAATGGTTCTGTGATACCCCATCCTCTCCAAAACATGAGTGTCTCAGCTACAAATCAAACCAATGTGTTAGCTAGACCCGTATTCTGCCTAACAGCACAAATGGTACCAAAACTGATTTTGTTTGCTCATTTCTTACTGGTATTTTCTGAAGGACAGGATGAAAGAAGTATAAAAGATTACATGGATTAGTATATAAGCAGCTAATTGTTTCTAGTGTTAGATGTACACCCCAGATGCAAAAAAAAGGACCTGGGGTCCTTCCTGATGGACACCTAGTTGAACATGAGCCAACAATGTGCCCTTGTGGAAAAAAAGAAGGGTAATAGTATCCTAGGCTGCATTAAGAGGAGTGTTGCCAGCAGGTCAAGGGAGGTGATCCTTCCCCTCTCCTCAGCACTGATGAGGCCAGACCTGGAGTATTGTGTCCAGTCCTGGGCTCCCCAGTACAAGAGACACACAGACCTGCTGGAGAGTCCAGGAAAGCATCACTAAGATAATTAAGAGACTGGAGCATCTCTTCTATGAGGAAAGGCTGAGAGCTGGGACTGTTCAGCCTAGAGAAGGCTCAGGGGAACTCATGAATGTATATAAGTACCTGAAGGGAAGGTGCAAAGATGACACAGTCTGAAAGAAACAGTTTTTCACTGTGAGAGTGACTGAGCACTGGCACAGGTTGCCAAGAGAAGTTATGCAGTCTCCATCTTTGGAGATATCCAAAAGCTGTCCAGACACCATCCTGGGCAACTGGCTCTAGGTGGCCCTGCTTAAGCAGATGAGACTAGATGATTGGATGATGATGGTCCCTTCCAACCCCAACTGCTCTATGACATTAAACTATGAATCTAAACAGAAGGAGATTATTAACTGGTTCCAGATTAACATACATTTAACAGTAGGATTGCACAGACGATCCACAGATTGAAGGAGTTGTTCACAATAAAAGGACACAGCATTGCTACTGCTCAACCTGCATTACCCAGCAAGGCAGGGCCAAAGCATACTGTCTTTATAATTGTTAATAATAAGGTTATCTGTCTGAAGAACAAAGAATGTGAAATACACTTACCTGGATAAGAGCAATTACTGTATCACTAACGACGATGAAAACTTGTGGGATCATGGTGGATATTTAGCTGAACATAAACTTTGTGCTACGCTCAGGCCAAATGAATGAATGCAAATTCTCAAGATACAAACATCAGACTAACAGGATAAAAGTAAAAGGGTCATACTATCAATATTTTCACCACTGAAAAAGACCCAGTTCTGGAATGCACTTACCATGTGCTTACCATGCCAGAAGGAAGTACTGGAGATAATTCAGAAAACAACATCATCACAATTTTAAGGACCGGAAAGCATAACTTAGAGTCACAAAGCAAGCTCTTAAAATGCAATCTCTCAGCTGCAACCCAGCCACATATAAGTATTTACTTAAACAACAAAAAGTTAGTAACAGAAGACAGACAATTCTGCCTTCGATTTTGCAGACAAACGTATAAAATGATCAAAGTGTCGAAAGTTGAAAACAAAACCAGACACATTTAGCAGCAAGGCTATTCACCATGTTTTACTTGCTTTAAAGGCTGCAAGGATAATTAGACACCTAAACAAGATCAAGCCTTGGGGTTGTTTGTTTTGTTTGTTGTTTGTGTTGGGTTTTTTTAAACAAAGGAGAGATTTATTATTCAACTGTGCCCCGTCTCCCTCTCCCTCCCCGGTTAGGGGCACAATTTTGAACTTGAAACAATAAATAAATTTTGAGAATTCCTATGGTCAAAATAAAGGCTCATTAAGTTCCCTTGCAGATATCTGAAAATTGGTATCCACAACCTTTACTGCCGTTTAGGTCAGGATCTGATAAGTGCAGTATGATATAGAACATTCCAGAGCTTCTCCATCACAAGCACAGCAAAATACAAAATTTCAGTTGGTTTTGGAATGAAATCCTGCACTTTTTGAAGACAATGTCATTTTCTTTGTCCAAAAGAAACAGCACTGCAGTGTATTCCTTCCTTTAGAAGATGGCCATTTGCAACAGTTTTTCATATTGATCTCCAAAAATCTAATGTTCTTCTGGCCACAGGTGGACACACAACTAAAATAATTTTATTTAATTAGGAGAAAGCAGAGTTTTGAAACTTACTTCAGAGAATCTCGATAATATTGAGCTAAGAAACAGAAATATGTGGCAGCTGTGGTCTCAATTGATGGTTTTTTTTAAGATCTTGCTTGTTTCCCCTAACCTTCCCCCCAGCATAATCTCTTTCCTACTCATGCTGAAAAGAAACACTGTTCTGGAAGGAAGTGTGCTTCTTGTGTTTACTACAGCAAGAGGAAATCTGGAGAAATGGATATGCATGACAGGATGCAAACATTATTGTATCAATAATTCTTTGGCTATAGTTCAATGTAGACCATTGTCTACCACAAAGACAATAATAAACATAACAATAACATAATTTATTATTAAACTCATAATAAAATAATAATTTCAAATCGGAATTGAGAAAGAAAAAAGAGACTGTACAGACCAAAGATAAATGGCAAGGCTGACTTTTCTTAAAATATACTTACACCAAGAGCAGCTTGGTAGGTAACTTCTGATGGGAAGGTAAATGAAGGCCCTGTTGTGACTGGGCTGCTAGGGGGTGGAGTCACAATTAGCCCTGTAGTACCGATATGAACCTGTCAAAGAAAAAAACCAAAAACAAACAGCAGGGTCAGTTCAGAGTAGTTTAATAAGAGCTGGTTTTGACACAGCTGTAAGCTTCATGGTCAAAATCACCAGTACTCTACTATCTGTAACTTTAGACAAGAACTAATTTTTTATTAGATACTCATACAAACAGTATTGGATCACACCACTCACTTTTTTTTCCTCTTCCCTTATCTTTCAAACACTTTAGAGATACACTGAACCAGCAACGTGAAACATACTTTTACCAATGTTAGTTTTCTTTTTTTCCATAAAAGGCTGTCAGATCCCAAAGACATGCAAATAAAATATATTTACTAGCTTATGTAAACTGCCACCAACATTTCTTAGTCTCCAGTACTCTTCTCCCAAAATGTAATCTCTATGTGAAACAGACAATTGTACAGAAAATACTTCAGTTAGCTTCTAACTAAACACTTTGAAGAAACAGGAGATTAACAAATAAAGCTAGATATATATTTCTATTAATCACAATTAGATTAATATGGTACATTTCTGGAATTCATGTAACTTTCAAGTTGAATCTACCTTTTACTTGCATGCACTTTATTAATATCCAAAATTATATTCAATTTAGAGAAACCCCAAGAAATTAAATCACTCCAGTTTCTAGTTTCCACAGTTTAATAATCTGTGGCACTTAAGAAATTAACAACTGTGACAAAAATTAGCTTACAAGACCAAAAATATTTGCTATCATTGTATAAGAAGTGCTGTAAAATGTTTTCCTTAAATCCTCTCATGTCGGAAAATAAACTTTGTGAAAGCGTAAGTTATTATTAATTACGTATAATCGATAATTTGAAGTAATCTGACAAGATCAGAAGCCTATATATTTATTAAAAAATACAATTTATTTATATTTGATTTCATGCAAATTACCTGAGAAGGGGCACTACAGGAAAGTCCCGTCAGCTCACTTATGCGGGCTGCTGCAGTTGGGTTGCTGGAGCTGATGAGGACAGGAGGACTAATTTCCATTGAGTGGCGATTCTGAGAAGACTGTGAAGACTTGTTGGACATAGTGAGGGAGGTAAAAGAGTGCCGTTTTTTGGTGTTTTTCTTAGTATCGGTGTGCTTTTGGGTTGAATTGTGGGCTGCCCCAGAGGTACCTTCTCCAGAGTCAACAGCAGAACCTGAGGGCTTATCCAACTCTATCAGCTGTTTGGCTGCTGTGTTAAACTACAGAAGATAGTCAGACATTAGTATTTGTTTATAAAAATCACCTGAATATAACAACAACAACAAATCTATTTTCCTTGTATTCAGAATAGAATTTAAAACATGCAATTTAAAACTGACATACTGACCTAGTCTACAAACTAGCCATTACAAACTCAACGCACTTACTGTTGGGCTGGCGTGGACTACCCATCAGAGGTAAAATTTCAATTTCAATCAATAAAGGACATTATGCTCTAGTCTAGCCATGGCTTAATTCAGCAATATCCGCTGCATGTATTATCTAGAAGTCAGATTAATCACAGCAGCTCCATTTGACCTTATAATATAAAAATCTGTATTACAAAATTTCTTGAATGTTCATTTCATTTTAAGTCTTTTTTGTTTTGTTTGTAACTATGACATAAGCCCACACCTTTTCATGTGGGCTCTTGAGGACATTCCTTCTACTATCCCTTGGTATTTAGGCATGTATCTTTAGCACTACCAGTAGTAAAAAAACAGGCTTCCTAAATGTAGACGTAAGAAGACAGTAGGACAAACTAAAGATCCAGTTATATCAGTATACTGCCTGACAACAAATAGCTATACAAGCATAAGATAGTATAAGGAGAAAATTCTGTGGAAATACCATTTCAGCTTCTGAATTTTCTGAAATTTTACCCATTTTCCCACAAGTCTTAAGATACCTACTATACTCATTAAGAGTTTTAAAGCAGTATTTTACCCCATCAAAACTCTACTAGACAATAACACATCATTAATCATTATTAATTTTTTAATATAGAAAAGGTTTTCAAGTGGTATTTGAAAGAGGAGATCTGGAAGGAAATTCCATGCATATACAGAAGAAATAGACAAAGTTCAAAACTAGGACTACTGGAACAATGAGGAGTTGACATAAAAACCTACTAGGATGTAACAGTATGAAAATTAAGATCACGAAATGCTTGAAGAGGAAGAACTACCTAGAACATTCTGCAGTGGAAGAGAGGCATAATGGGGGATTTGAAAAAGGATACAAAAATGAGAAGATAGAACTTTTTCCTCAATATTCTTATTGTTGGTCCTTTAGAAGGCAGCTGAAGAGAACAGGAAGTATAGGACAAGACAATGTATGTAAACATTCCTAAGAAAAAGGTGGATGACAGATTTTCCCTGCTAATACTGGGCATGGAAAAAATAATTTTGTACCACTTGTGTAGTACAGAAGACATAACCATACAGCTTTCTCCAATTAATTTGTAAGCCCATTATTTAGACAATTTTTTAAATTTATTAAATCTAAAATTTAGAGCAAACATACTTTTAACAGACCAGTGAAAACAATGTTATTTTATCACAGAATACTGATCCAATGCTGAAGGACACGAAACAACTACAAAATAAGACCAGAAAAAGCCTGCTTGCTACTCATCCTGTCAGGGTCCTATCCATCATGGAAGAACATGCAGGCTTTTCAAAGACTAATCATTTCATACATTTTGCACATTTTATTTTTTCCAATTCAGGTTGAAATTCTTCATGTCCTTCCTGAGAATCTGTGTCTTCCATACTGTCTTATACAATGGTTGCAACCACTTCTACTCCTTGCTAAATAAGGGAGTAGATTAGATAAGAGCCTGTTCAGAAATTACACAGATCAGAGAAAGAAAAGCAGTAGTCATTTCTAAAACAAGAACTACTTAATTGGAATAGTTAAGGGATCACACAGGAATAAAATACAAAACCAAAAGCCACTCTCTCTGCTAAAAGCACCCCAACGTACCCGTTACACCTAATTATGTTTGTTTACCTCCTGAAGCTATTTGTGCTTGCAGAATCTGATTTCCTCTATACAGAAGTATTATTTCCTCTCTATAAGAGAAGACTTAAGGCTCAGCCATGGGACTGATTCATATATAAGCAATGTACTGAGCTTTCTTATGTAGAGAAGCAAGCACAAGACAGTAGCATGAACCTAAACATGGAAGTGAACTGCATTTTCTAGAAACAACCTGAAGATAGCAATAGTTGCAGAGTATTTTGCAGAGTGCGGTTTACTTCTTGAGAAGAGAAATCAAGAACTTGCATGCATTTTCTAATGAAATGGCTAGCAACTATTCAAGGTCACCATGGGAATGCATCCCACTCATCACAGAATCATTAAGGTTGGAAAAGACCTTCAAGATCATCAACTCCAACCATCAACCCAACACCACCATGCCCAATAAATCATGTCCTGAAGTGCCACATCCACACATTTTTTGAACACTTCCAGTAATGGTGACTGCACCACCTCCCTGGGCAGCCTGTTCCAATGCTTGACCACTCTCTCGGTGAAGAAGTTTTTCCTAATATCTGGTCTAAACCTCCCCTGGCGCAACTTGAGGCCATTTCCTCTCATCTTATCGCTGGTTACTTGGGAGAAGAGACCAACACCCACCTCGCCACAAGCCCCTTTCAGGTAGTTGTAGAGAGCGATAAGGTCTCCCCTCAGCCTCCTCTTCTCCAGACTGAACAACCCCAGTTCCCTCAGCTGCTCCCCATAAGACTTGTGCTCCAGACCCCTCACCAGCTTCGTTGCCCTTCTCTGGACACGCTCCAGCACCTCAACGTCCTTCTTGTAGTGAGGGGCCCAAAACCAATCACAGGATTCAAGGTGCGGCCTCACCAGCGCCGAGTACAGGGGCACGATCACTTCCCTACTCCTGCTGGCCACACTCTTTCTGATAGAGGCCAGGATGCTGTTGGCCTTCTTGGCCACCTGGGCACACTGCTGGCTCATGTTCAGCCAGCTGTCAACCAGCACCCCCACGTCCTTTTCTGCCGGGCAGCTCTCCAGCCACTCCTCCCCAAACCTGTAGCATTGCATGGGGTTGTTGTGACCCAGGTGCAGGACTTATTAAACCTCATACAGTTGACCACAGCCCATTGATCCAGCCTGTCTGGACCTCTGCAGAGCCCTCCTGCCCTCCAGCAGATCAACACTCCCACTCAACTTGGTGTCATCTGCAAACTTACTGAGGGAGCACTCGATCCCCTCATCCAGATCATCAATAAAGATACTGAACAAGACTGGCCCTAGCACCGAGCCCTGGGGAACACCGCTTGTAACTTCATGCTGTGAAGTGTTTCAATACAGCGTTCCTTTCTGCAACAAATACCCCTGTAACTATTTCCACATTTTCCATGTCAGTGGTTTTCTGTGACAGACCTATTTGAACCAAAGTGTTTTTAACTTTAACATTCACATTTATTTGTTTTTTTCCATTCAACAAAATCTTTGCTGTAACAGGTAGCCTGAAATCCAATTCCCCTTCCCATCAAAACCCAGGAAACATAACAACTCTCCAAATGGGGCAAGACAGAGGTGGACAGCTGAGCCACATCTCAGTGCTGTGGTAGGCTAGCAGACAGGTTTCTGCCTGCTTGCGGCCATCTGGAAAAATTACTAAGTCGACTACCATGCAAGACCTATTTCAAGGTTTCTTACAGTTGTGCTTTACTGTGCTTACTTTAGAAATTAATTCAGGTGTTCTTCACTCACATGTAGATAGTTAGAATTTATGTATCATCACTTTCTGAAATTAAGTGGAAACACCATCCTCTCCCTCAAATGATCTATCCATAGTCATGCAAAATCTTTATTTATGCAATTTTACCACATCACCATAAGTCAAGGAGTTATTTTTCCACATTACCAACACTATTATTAGTCAAATTCCAATTTCTAGACAACATTTTACTTTCACATATATTGGGAAACAAAGGAGTAAAGTGTAAGTGCAACTAAGGTAAATGTTGTCCTTATTTGACCTTATTATTTTTGCTAAGCATCATCCCAGAGGATAGGCAATAGCTTAGAAACATAAATTCAGCTTTGCAATTAAAGTGTCAGAACCAATATATTTTGTCCAAACCAGTGGAAGAATCATTTTGCAAATCTGGAACAGACCACAATCATGAGCAAAGATTATATTAAATCAATTTTTGAAACAAATGAAATAGTTCCGTATTGCAGTTTTTGTTGGGGAAATTAATCAAAACTACAATGCTCAGAAGCTGTCATTGGAATGATAACACCGAGATTATCACATTCAAATATAGACTATAATTTTCTACCCAAAACTAACAATCTCTGTTTTCAGGCGTAATATACAACATTCACTTTTAACATAAAATTTTCTGTTTTAAGGTCCAGGCAGTCAAAACAGTCAACAAATAGAGGAAAGTTCCCAGAAAAGGCTTTATCTTATTCTTCGGGGTTAGTATTGTTACAAAAGTCTGTTGTTTTTTTTTTTTTTATTTCCTAAGCACTTTAAATCAGATCATATCATTTAACAGTGACAGAGAAAGCTTAGCTTAGTAAGTACAATGTGAAAAAGATCATGATAGAAATCTAGAATGTATAGACACCATAAAAAGTAACTATGTTTTGAAACACTCCTGTTTTGTACAGGAGGAGTTGCTAATATAAAACCTCCAACCTGACACACTAGCTACATAAGATCTTATGTTCTCATTGATTAAAACACTGTGTTAACTGATGGATGCAGTAGTATAAAATGACAAATAACTTAAAATTTCTACTAGTGAACATGTTAGATCGTTTGGGGTTTTATTCCCCCTACATTTATATAAGATTATTTCTTTACAAAGCTAGAGGAGCTGGATTAATACAAAGGTGTTTCCCAGTTGTTCATGTTAACTTGGGAAAACAAAAGTTGTTATTTTCTACTGACGCTTTGATTGAAAAGTGATTCCTTTTCCCTGATTTTTCTTCTGCTATTCTGGGCGTTTGTATTTTCTACTTATTCTGTATGAGTGATGAATAACTTGTAAAAATGTAAATACTTTTTACATTTGGAGTGTGTTTACTAAGTGTTAAACCACATAAAAATGTCAAATTTGAGGTTTTTCTAAGAAATGTATATTGTATCCAGAACTATACTCCACATAGAAAAATTCCAATAGTATCTGTTTAGTTCTGATTAATCTTTCTTTTTGGAACAGAGATAAACAAAAGTGTTATGAACTTAACCATACAGTTTCTAGACTCACTGCATTGTATTTCGTCACTGTGCAAGAGCCTGGCTGACTTGCTTTTAATGCAAGCGTGTTGAAATTCCATCAGTCAAAAGTCCAGTAATTTAGATATGTTAATCAAGTCTTACTCTAGTAAAACTGGAGGGCTTCTTTGGTTTTAGCACTTCTTAGAAAGCAAAATTTAATTTTTTTGCAATGTTTTGCATTATTTATTTTTAATTTACAGATAGAAGTAATTATTTCACAATGCTAGGTGTTTACAGCTAAAGACGTAATGTTTTGTGACTCAGTTAACAAACTATACTTTTAATGGAATCACTATAAAAATTCCTCCCAAATGTTTTCAATCTTAGCTTTTATTATTACCACAAATTTAGTAAGTGAAAGCGATATAAAAGAATAGAGCAGACAAGCAATCAAGCAATCACTGAATCATAAAATGGTCTTCCAGGTAACAAGCTGTCCTCAAATATAATCAGAATTTTTCATGGACTTCAACATACCTAAAGTTTATTCTGTGACCTCATCGTACAGGAAACATTGCAAATTTCAGACCTATACTACAGAACAAACATCACAGACTACACTCATTTTAAAGTTAATGACTTCAGAAAGTCTCCAGTAAATGCGGCTACTAATTCACATTAAAAAAAAAAAAAAAAGAAAAAGGATGTGGACTAACGTACACATTATGACAAAAATAGGCAATGATTACAGGACTGGGAAATAGAACTAAAAAAACTATATAAAGATGCCTCAAAAATATGAATTACTTCTCATCTTTGGCGTCTTTCTTAACAACACAAGTAAGAATGGTTTGATATACTTGTTTGTATCAATTGCCTGCATATTATCCAGAACAACAGTTATATAATCTCAGAAAATGGGTATTTCAAAATTCAAATTGATAGTTTCCTGCATATCTCACCGCTCTTCATGACAGCATGTTTCAATTTAGTATATACTGAAAAAAACCCCTATCTGATCTCTATCTGATCTGAAATATCTCTTTGGGTATTATTTATCACTCTAGATTTCCCATATCATCTTCGTGGGGATTTGTGAGTGTGTACACAAGTGCTTGTACCTGTTCTAAAAGGGTTAACTGAAGATATGTTTTCTTATGGAATTTGTCTAAAAACATCAGTGAAATACATTTTGTGACTGAGTATCATTTTTACGTATTTTTTTCCAAGAGTATATCTCTGTTTTGTAAACTTTTGTAGGAGATGGAAACAGAGTTGTTATCAAAATAGTTAGCCCAAGTGGCAGCCCAAGGAAAGGGCTTTCTCTAACTTGGCAAAGTAAAGTGATTTTGTTGTAAAAAGCACCACAAAAACCTTTACTGGCTGAACTGAAGGGGCAGTTACTTGCAAGGAGCTAGGAATGAACAGCCAGGGGCAAGAACTTCTTAAAATGAACTTATTCTTAAATTCTTAAAAAAAACTTCTTAAACTGAAGCCAGAATTGCACTAAGCAGGTTGAAACCCTTTCATTGCTGTTTTTTCAGTCATGTGAAAATTTCTATCCCCAGATATACAGATCCTTACATCAACCTATAAAAATGAATAGACATATCTTCCCTTAAAAAAAAAATTCTATGTTGGCTGAACATAGCAATTTTGAATTAAGTTCCCATCTCATCAGGGTATTCAGAAATTGAATTAATAAAACCTGACTTGATTCTTAGTACGTTTACACACTTCTTCTGTGACCTGAGGTACATATTATCATCCCACAGGTAATGTGAAAATACTTTTTTTCACTGTTATGCCTCATTTATTTAAATGAAATCTCTTCAGTGGGAGAAGTGTACCTTACCAAGTATCCATAGCATACCTATCAGAAAAAGACAAACACTGTTCCAAACCTCTATATCTTTCTGTAATGCAAGTTTTAATAATCATTGTCACATAATCACATCACCTATGTCTTTCAACTCGTAAACCTTAAAAGGTTGGGGAAACTCTCAACTGCCACCTCTCACTGTAAACTGTCATATCACGTATGAGAAATGCACGAAGACACAGAAGATTTTACATAAGGGTCTTTTGGATGTAAAAGTCAATGCTTTACCTGCTTAACAACAGCCTATATTCTCTGACTTTCTCCTGCTAATTTGGTTTTGGGAGTCAGGTATAAAGGACAGTGCAAAGATTACAATTTCTCTGACTTGCTGATTGCTTTCATTTTGCAGTTAAGTGTGGTTTGTGATTGACTGCATGACTCCAATATTAACAAGAAAACACAGTGACTGCCTCTAAGTACTTTCATTCCAATTCTATTTAATGAAAACAGGTATCAAATAGCTAAGTAAAAATCACCGGTTCAACTGCTGAGGTAATTAACCTTCCCAAACTAAGCACACAGATCTTCAATTATTTTAGGTCTAAGACTATTTATACCTCAGGTTATTTTAGAATCATCACCAGTACTGATTATTTTTCCTTTTAGAAGATGAAATACACAGTGGGCCCAACCTTACTGAGGGCCCAACTTTACTCACCTCAACATATGAAATTGGAAATATTCCTATCTTGTCAGCCAGCATTCCTTCTGCCCAGTTTTCATCCACGCGGCGAATTACAGTCAGAACATCATCCTGTGTGAACATGCAGTGATTATGTCTCCCAGCTCTAATTAAACTTCTAATTTAATTTCCCTCCATTACGCACAGGTAATCAGAGAAGGTGGTACATGGACAAGAACAGCAGAGAAGGCACTCTGTAAAAGGAACATGCCGCTTTTGGGGTTGAAGTCAGTTCCAGCCGTTCCTTTTCCTATTTTGTCAGAGTTCAGCTAACTGTCCACAGCTAGTCTCAGCCATCTGACTTCACCCTTACTGCCAGGCTTCCTGCTGTGTTCAATCCATGGTATTCATCAATCCCCCTTTAAGTCCCTGGTATTCATCAACAGAACTACAATCTTTTTCCTTCTCAACTGACTCATTACCTACTCTTCCCTAGATGTTGCTTTCCTACTTAAGTACTTAAGAACACTGGTAAGTGATATTTCTTTCACATCTACATGGAGCATTTGGGATAGATATGGTTTTGAGAATGTTACATAAAAAAAGGGTTTATGTGCACATTAGACACTGCTCTTGCTTATATGTAATTGTTCCATACGCAAGTTAAAATATTTGGAAACAGATATGCTTACTCAAGTGACAGTGCAGATTTGAAAAAAACAAAATAGTTTGCCAACAAGTTAATCAAAATATGCAAGCTAATGCCAATCATCCTCAACAGTACTGCTGTTCTGTCTTGTAATAACCACTGTCCGTCCACGTGTTAATATCCTTCTTTTTTAGAATTTTGGCCATCCTTTTCATTTTCAAAAGGCAAGGATAGAAAAGCTATGAGCTCACATTTGATCTTGCAACATTTTTGTGCAATTTGATAAACTAAAGAATCAGACTGGAAAAAAGGATTCCTGTTAAAACTCTGTATCATTACGTGCCTTGCAAAACAGAAAATTAATCACAATAGAAACAAGAACAGAAGAAACATCATATTTTCCAAAAGGCAATTAGTAATACTATAGAACGACAAAGTTTAGTAGGACTTTGTGCCTAGTATCTAGATCCTAAAAAGGTCACTGACTAAATGCAAAGCTGAAAATAGTACCAACTCAAAAATTTAAAATAAGCATTTATTTCGAAGATGGAACACTTAATTCATAATATAGGTTATTTCTCATAAATTAAGACCATTACTACTGCAATTATGAAAAACTGCATTCTCAAAAACAAAACCTCAGAGAAATTATCTGTAATTTAGGAAGAGAAAGCAGGCAAAACTAAACAACATAGGAGAAATACCTGCAGAACTACTTGCCCTTTTTGTATTTAATAAAAAATGCAGACAAGACTACAGAACAGTCTTATTATTTCTTATCCAAGTGAATGAAATTATTAAAAGAAAATAATAAGTTTTATTCTGTTTTTACCTTTGCAAATGGTAAACAGTCTTTATCTGCTTCCTTGTCTTTTACTTCAAAGTCATAAAGTGCTTTGCACTGAGGCGGAGGTTGAGGTAAAGGTTTAATAATCTGAACAAAATTGGTAGGAAAAAAGCCATGGATGCCATTGACTTCTCCATGATACCAATTTTCATCCACCTGTCGACGCAAAATGATGATGTCTCCTTTACTGAATTTAAGATCTCCAGGTTCTTTTCCCTCGTAGTTATACAATGCTTTGGCACATGGTAACTGAGGTACACCCTAGAGAAGAAGAAAAAAAAAAATCACTAGAATTAGATGAATGTTACTAAATGGAATTTGTATTACATTCTTCTATATAGTCAGAAGACTATGAATGCAACTGTATAAAATTGCGAAGTAAAATTATACACAATAAAACTATTTTATTGCAATGATTCTACTGATGTTACCCAAACATGTAGGAAGAACTTCAGTCCTATAGAGTCTTAATATCCCCCTAAATTTCATTATGATTTTCATTAATGCTACAATGTTGCTAGACACAAGAGAGGCACAAAACAGTAATACTTCAACCCTCATGTACTAATTCACTAAGCTTCAACATTAAAAAAAAAACAACCCACACAAAACAAAAAACTGGAAAGTATCCTGATCACTTGAGAGATCTGACAGAAAAATGCTGCAAGAAAATACAGCACTAGAATAACAAATTTGCTCTAAGACCTTTAAGGTGTATCTTCTTCCTGATTTTCTTATCATTTTCCTCACCGTACTTATTTCACAGGCACAGAATGCTAAGGATAAGGACATAAAGGAGGTGTTTTCCAGCTTGAAAAACAAATCTCACTTTATTAAAGGTGAGCTATTTTATCCTGGAACAACCCTTTAAAATTAATATTTATTTAAAAACCTGGCTAAAAAGCATTACGGGGAAAAATCCGTTGAAGGTGTGCATCCTTGAGTTTCATTCACTTGATTCCTCCGTAATATCTGAAAACTATACGTCATTGGTGCTGCTCTTGGGTGTATGTCGGAAGGATTACAATATAATACTATGTCATCCTCCCTCATATAGACCGCAGGTATTATTTTTTAATTGCTCAGTCTCTGCTTCCACATCGTGCAAGAGTGAGCCATAAAACTCTACAATTCTAGTATTAGGGCTACTGCCTTCAAAACTCTTTTCTCTCCAACTTTACATGCCTAGAGGAGAGCTCACTCCCTTAATGATGTGAACAGCAGCAACCTGCATTACTAAGACAGTCTTTCCATAGCAAAGACATCATTTATAGTCAACTAGAGCACAGTATTTCACATCTTTAATGCTATCCCTTATCAGAAAGGCAAATTTTAATGAAACTCAATGTTGGCAATATTATTCACCACATCTACCCATAGCATGTCTTCTCCTCTCAAGTCTTCTACCAGCTCAGATTGTAAACTGGAGTTGCACTTGCAATATCTCCAGAGGTACACACACAACACAAGGAAATTCTCAGAAGGAATTACCACTTCCGAGTCTCACTGATCACAAGACAGAGGGCTTGATAATTTATCTCACATTTAGCACTTAAAATTTTGTCTTTCAATATAATCCAATTTGTTTGGACATCTTTAATTTTTGTGTATGGTTTTATAAACAGATTAATAATTTCATGAATGGATGAAGAGTATCTTAAAGATTAGCTTATTTAATGATTTTCTTTCTATACCAAACATTCAAGGGAAACCATATGTATATATATAGGTACAGACAACTATGATTTACATATGAATATATGAAAAAAATCACAGTTCATTCTATTGCATCTGGGAAGAACACTAAAACTATTATATTAGCGAATCCATGCAATTGTTCACAAAAACTGGTGATCTTCAGACTGAAGCAAACAGTATTTTTCTTCATGATCACACTTAAC
Source organism: Phaethon aethereus (assembly GCF_964289735.1). Taxonomy (NCBI): domain Eukaryota; kingdom Metazoa; phylum Chordata; class Aves; order Phaethontiformes; family Phaethontidae; genus Phaethon; species Phaethon aethereus. Next base: position 42,597,474 of record NC_138578.1, read on the forward strand.
TGCATCAGTGCAGAACGTAAACATCACTGGCACAGTCTGCGTAAACCTGGACAGGGAAAAAGACATCAACTAGAGGGCCAACATTTGTGGGCCCCAAGTGGTTGAGGGGGAAATTCATGGCCACAATAGGAGAATTAAAAAGTATTATATGTACGTATGTATTTTTTTAGTCCTACGCGCTCTCTGCAGAGTAAACAGAGAGAACAAAGGAAGCAGTCAGCGTAGAAGTAGTAAGCACAAGTGCGGACCATAACTGGGCGGGGGGGAGAGGGCAAGTTGGAAGCAAAAAGAAACACATCTCTACACCCGAGAGGAAACACAGCTTGCTTATCCATTGCCATTCCAATAACAAACCAACCAGCCAAAAAAATTACAGCCCTTCAGTGATTACAAGCCAAAGAATTACTTGGTAGAAAATGAGCCCCAAGCAATTATGGCTACTACAAGACATATACATCTCTCTCACGCTGGCGGGAATAGCTGAGTTCTCCCAGGAATCACCCCGTTGTCCTGGGAGAAAGCTTTCTACCTCTGTGTACTTAGGAAGAACTTTAAGATTGTCTGTGTGTATAAAATACAGTTGGGAAAAACATCTTTTTAAAAACAAACAAAACCAAAACCAAAACAAACCAGGAATGCCAGCACAGCAGATCACGTCAGAGTGATTGAACTCATCGATTAGTCATCATTTAATTGTTAGAACTCAATATTGCATTTATGCAGTTTAACACAAAGCCTCCCATGAGAAAACCTTCACTCAAACATACAAACATCTGTTTATATTTTATAGTTAGTTCCTTCCCCAGTGTATAGGTTGAGTTTCTGCAAAACTTGCTTCCCACATTAAAAATGGTTCCAGTCTGTAATTTCAAACAGAGCAAAGTTCAACAAAACACACACTTGGTTCTCAGTCAGCCTGCCAGGGATTAAAGAGAAACAGTTAAACGACTCGGAAGAGAAGTAAAGGAATGCCTTTTTCTTCTGTCCCAGAGGGAGGATGAAGTGAGAAGGAACGATGGGGAGCGCCGCTCTCAGGGGTACCGTATCAAGGGCCCTCAAGCACCATCTTCACATGCCTCGTCCTCTGAGCAACCTGGGAGCCACAGCTTCACGGCTGATGCCTTCCGGGCCACCGCAGTTAGCGGCCTTGGACAGCTCCGGCCCCCCTTCTGCCCCACTGGCTGTTCACCAGGAGAGAAGGCCATGAGGATATGCCGAGCCGGAGTTTACGTTTCGCTCCGAGCCTCTCACTTGGCTAAACATGAAAGGAAGGCTTTGGAAGAAAAACTTCGCAGCCTACCCTTAGGTTTACAGCTGCCATTTACCCTGCCAGCTCTTTGAGAAAGCAAAAACAACAGGAAAAAAACCACCAGACAAAAACCATTTTAGGCAATTAAAATATAAAACTCAGAAGACTCCACACAAAATAGGTTTCTTAGAATTATTTCCTCAGTCCTTATGCAAAATCCTCATGCAAAAATATTTGAACTTCTAATACTACTGCTGATATACAAACTGTTTAAATTAATTTTCAGCTAAGGCATGGATATACATACATTTCATATGCCAGATTCCTTTAAAGAAAATAAAATTAATAATATATCATGACTTCACAACAAACAGTTTAAGAAGAATATGAAAAAATACATACGCATTCATATATGAGAGGCTCGGGTCCCTCAGATTTATTCTTCCAACCCAGATATTTTGTCTTAGAAACCCACAGAATTTGCTTACAATTTTCCTCTTTGGATTTATAGTTTGTCTTCAGTCACCTTATTTCGAACTTTACTCTTATTTTTTTGATGGACAATATGCAACTGTATGTTTTTTTCATGAGCTTAAGCCAAGAGAAACTTATGCCTGCACAGAAACATGAGATCTGATTTCCTTTTAAAAAGGACTTTTCTGTGGCCAAAGCACAAATGTAAATATGCTTACACTGCCGTAAAACAGTGCTCATTGTATAACCTACTGCACTTGGAGAACCAGCATAAGCTAAAGTAGCAGAAATAGTAAATCCCCTCCCAAGGAAATTAATGGAACAGAGACCAGGTCATCTGCAACTGTCTCCTTCCAAGCCTCCCCGGCTGTGGTGCTGCTGGCTGTCACTTTGCCAAGCGAGGCAGGCATTCCCTGTTCTCCGGCTGGGAGACTGGGATGTGGTCTGGGCTTCCCTGTGAATTTCCCCAGAATATCTATGCCATTTTCACCTGTTTGACACACACATTGAGTGTCTTCAAGAGGCCAGGAAGTCTTGTTTTTACAGAAGTACTGTTTATGTTAGCAGCAGGACAGACAAAAAAAGATTTCTGCAACTGCCTACGTGCACAACCGAAGCGCTACCAGGCTCCAAAAAAGCTGGCCTGCTCGGACACCTCAGCGGCAGTTTTTATGCCTAGCTTCTGAGCAACTTCTGCCTTTCTTTACAGAAAATCTAAAAACTGGAAGTTACTATCATTTTGATCCATGTTATAAGAGGATCTTGATAATGATCAGTTATTTGCAATTTTCTTACAAGACAGAAAAAAATACTTTTCTTCATCTATATTGTTATTCTCTTTCCATGCAGTTCCTAAATCAGACCAAGTCACATTAATAAGCAGGACAAGATGAGAAACTTTCACAAAAAATCTCCAATTACACAGCAATTCTAAGTACAGTAAGTCTAGTGCTACAGAGGTGTTTTTATCAGTCTAACTCTTTTTTTTTTTCTCCAAAGAACCAGTATTGTAAGACATACTCGGTTGCCAATGGAAGTTGCTTTTACATAAGGAAAGGAGTTTTTAATATGCTGCAGCCAACTTGTTTGCAAGGCAGATTTGGGTCGAGTGAATTCTTTACGTGTACATTCTCCAACAGGTACAGGTATACCTGAGATCCTTTCTTCAGATCCTAGTCATTCAAACCTTTTCAATGACAATATTGCTTCTTTTAATCTTCTAGTCGATTCTCTATCATATTGTTGCCTTCTTGACTCAAATCTTTCAATTGCATCCTTTTATTAGCTTTTTTAATGCATATTTTTGCTTTCTTGTCTTCTTTGGCCTTTATGAAGCTCTCCAGTCCTACATGCAAGAACATCCCATTTTGCACTTACAGTTTTTTCATGTTTCTTTCATCTTGCTGGCTCCAATACCTGTTTTCAAGTCTTAATTTAAAGCCATCTGATCTGTTTAGTTCCATTTTCTTTGTTGCAGTCTCCTTTGTTCTTTCTGTACCTGCATTTAAATTTTCACACATTTTGAGACACACAGCTTATAAGAATACTTCACTGAAGACCTTCTTAAACTGCTTACATTGATAGATGTGTTTCCTTCAGTAGGATTTCCTTCTAAAGGAAGGAAACATGCTCCCTATGTTAAGCTATAGATACACGGCTGTCACCCGAACAAATTAAATACTCAGTTTTGCAGAACACACCAACCTAGAGGCAATAACGTTTGAAACTAAGTCTGCTCGTTTCTTTTTGAGTTCCGGAACGCAAAGTGTCTTCAATAATCCAAGAAGAATGTTAAAAGCTGGCTCCCTGCATTTACGTTTCTCATCTAAGGAACAATACAAATGAGGTCAGATTTGCTCAAAGAAAGGCTAGCTCAAGCGTTATTAATCTGCATCTGATACTAAATTGTTAGTGGAACCAGTTTTACATACTTCTAACATTGGAACTATCTTGGAAGACTGCTGAGGTCATCACTGCAAATGAAATGGTTTCCAATCATAGCGCCTCTGAGGTTCCTGCTATCTAAATATAAAAATGTAAGATATTTTTATGTCAGGAGGCTTTATCAGATTGTCAGTATGCTGTAATAACGATAAAAACAAACCTTTGGTATCATCCAATATGAATTACTGTTGCTCTACTGCATACAATGAAACAGTATTTTTTATATGACAGTTCACTAGATTAAGGAAGTAAGCAATGTTAATGTTGGTAAGTATATTCACTTCTACTAGTTTCTAATGATACAGTTGTAATAAATCTCACTGTTCTCAGCACACGTTAAATAAAGAACCACACCTTCGACTTAAAACAGTAAAAAATTTGGAGTTGTTTTGAAATGCTAAAGATGGTTAGTCACAGCTTGGTACAGTTTTTGATTTTAATAAAAGTAGAAGCTGTGCATTGAGAGGAAACTAGCTAGCCAGGCTACCCTGATTAAAGAGACCAGGTTTGAAACCCATCTGTGTGTAACTTCACAGTGACCTACATAAAAATAAACATTTCGAAGAAAGATTACTTTAGCCAAAAAAATAGGATGCAGGATAAAAAACAGAGTCAAGCCAACATATTTGTTATACTTTTGGAAAAGCTGAACAACTGCAATCAGTAAACATTTTAGGTTTTTGATAAATGAAGAAATTGGATGAGATTTTAGAAATTATTTCATTTGACCATCAAGTTCATTTGACCTGCAAAGCTTCTCTGCTACTAGCTAATGATTACAGAATATGGAAAATTTTCTCCAACACTTAAACATGATAACTAACACCAGTACTAGCTCTAGATGTAACAGTGTGTGACGTACCAGAATACTTTTTACCAATTTCCAGATTTCAGCCATCTAGTGGAGGTTGAAATGCCAAGCACTCCTACGACACTTTGCCTGACTCTGTTGAGGACTTTATCAGTTAACTTTGCTCTTGGTAACTTGCAGCAGAACTTCACAGCGCAGGCTCAGAGAAACCCTATATTTTGTAATAGAAGGGTAGCTCCTCTCCTCACGTAAACAATTTTTATGTGGTCTTTTGAGGTAAACTATCAATGACCTACTTAAAGTAGCCAGTTTATGAAAGTCCTTTCTTGCTTCCTCTGTCTTAACAGTTTTTGGAAGAAAATATTTTGGCATTTTTTCTTGTCTGATGTCAAGAAATAAATATAAGGTTGTTTAATGTAAGTACGAGCAACTCTCTCCCACAAAGTTGTTTTGAAATTAAAAGCTGGAATACAGGAGAATGAAAGGAATTTAAAAATGTTGCCTCAAGGCCTAAGCAATCAGACTAATAATATGGAAGGCTAGAAAGGGACGTTTAGAAAGTTTTCCAAAGGCACTTAGCCCAGTCCTGCAATACCTGTGTTTTTGAAAACTTTTTTTCCAAATTAAAAAAATGAGTGTCTTCAGAATGCCACCTTCTTTGCCTCTGCCTATCCAAAATGCAAAAGTTGTCAGCTACTTACTTTTCCAAGGTTTGTTAGGTAAAGAAAATTCTGAATACTTTCCACTAAGTTCTCAAAGTAACCAAACAAGTAAGTAAAAAATAGGAAAAAATGGAGAGGAGAAAATAATTATATCCTGCATACTGCATGTCCCCAAATATTTTAACTCCATGCACTTGACAGGTTAAAGATTGCTTCTTTCCATGGGAGGGGGGCGATGGGGTATGGAGAAGCGAGGAAACTGCTCTGCACAGGAAAAACTGAGAAAGTGACTTTCAATTTGCAGAAGAGAATTTGGGTCTGTATTCCCATTGATTTCGAAAAGGAAAGCCAATGCATATCAAACAATTTCATTCCAAGTTTTTTAAAACCTTTTGATTAATTGTTTATTACAAAACCATTTTCCTTCGAAAAAAAACAGATCCTTGTAAGAATATAAACAAAACTATAAAGTGTGCACTATGTAGAGCTAAGTTGTTTATATAAAATAGTTCTTTCCAAAAGTAACGATTTGCTTTAAAGATCTGCTCTTATAAGTTGTTATACCAAACTCGCTGGTCAGTCTGAAAATGCTATTATCCCCACTGGTTTTCTCTTGCGATGTTACAAGTCACTAGCGTCTGATGCCTCCATAAAACTGTTTATTTTTCTTGTCCCAGTGCCATTGTACAGCAGTGTGGATCTCCTAACCTCTTTAAGCACGTCAAATTGATATGCAGCATAAGTTCATTCTATTCCACTTAAACTCATCTACCAGTGTATTTTTCAATGCATTCTGTTTTCATGTAGTATGACCTATGGCTTCTACGACCAGAATAAGAATACTTCATACTCCAAGAAGAAGGAAAAAGAAAGACACCCAGCCCTCTTGGCAAGCATACATCTAGGGGAACGGTACAAATGTAAGACTGGGTAGCAGGACTCAGTAGTCCTACTTCAAACTGCCACTAACCACTTGCATATCCCTGAAGAAGTCTCAGTGTGGGGTTAGATTTTAGAGTTTATCTTGTGTTTCCCAACCATATCCAATTTGTCAACATTAAAATCCCCATGGACATCTGAAGTTAAAGGGAGGTCAGCACTTAGTTCTTCAGAAAATGTTGTTGTTTCCACTTTCTCTATACACACCTACAGAAGTGCAAGAAACTTACCTCACAGGGATTAACTTTATCTTTTTAAAGAGTACTTTGGAAAACAGATGCAGTAGATTATTGATCCACTGATGAACTTTATTTTTCTAGCCATCTTGAGAAAAGTGACTTATCTTTATAATATTAAGGCAAAGACTTGGGGGGGGGGGGGTGTAGAAAAAAGTTAATCGGAAAAATGTAGAAAGAAAAGCAGCACAAAAAAAAAAAAAAAATCACATAAGATAAAGTATGTGAAGGTCAAGAACCTGTCAGAGACCTGCTAAAAGACTTGGAAATAATGCATCTCATGTAGTTTTCTGTGATATATATCACTGAAGCTCAGAATACAGAACTATTCAACTGTTCAAAATACCAAATTGCTAGATAGTACTTCTGTGTTTATCAAGAAGCCTCATTTTGCCTAGTCACCCATTAAATGCCTTTTGTAACTATTTGCCAATACAGATTCTTAAGTATCACTTGCTTTTTTCGCTTGTTTGTCATATGAATGTAAAATCACAAAACAGCAACTACAGAGGAGGCAAAACACCCCTCTGAAAACCACCAAAATACAGACCATACCTGGGTGTTAATTTCTTTCCCTAAATTCACTGTTACCTGACTATTGGGTAGCCTTCTCTTCTCACTCTTCATTTTAGTTTCCACACAAACTGGAAACTACACATCTTTGGCATCCTTTTGCTGCTGCCCAAATTCATACTCATCCTTCTAATAGTTACCTGGAAGTCACTCTTTCTGTCAAAAGCCATATATGCAATTGCTTAAAGAGCCAAATAACTGACCCCTAAGCAAGATGTGTGCCATTCTGAGCTCAAAGACCAGATTAAATAGAAACTTTCACGTAAAACCAGAATACTCTTCTTTCCCATTGGCTTAATGGGAGGCAGCTAGAGATGCCATAGGCCTTTTCAGACCCTTCCACAAACAAATAAAGCATCAACACTGCAACTGTTCTAATTTGAAATCTGCAACAGTCACCAGGAAGGGGGAAAAAAAAAAAAAAATTAAGTCCAACAAAACATTCACAAAACATCTTGCTGTAATTTCTAGAGCCAGTATGGCAGATATAATTTACATGACAGCCTGTGAGAATTTCTGCAGCGTGTGTAGTAGCTGATGAAGATATAGGGACAGAGTCAACAGCAATCTCAGAGAAAGGAGACATCTGGCAATGCTAAGAAACATCTCCCTTCTTTTGTTTAATACAGTCTCACTTTTTTTTTCCCCCCCTAAATACATTAACACAAAACCTCACTGCATGAGAAAGAAATAAAAGGTCTACACAACCACATATTGTAACACTTAGAGAAGATCTCATTATAAATGTGGTACACATGGTTGTACTATGCTGGAGAAACAAAGGTGAGAAACAAAGGTAAGAAACAAATAGAAATATGCATGTCGTCTACTGGTCTTAATAGGGCTACTCAGAATACATACCTTCTCTTTCATTTTTGCATTAACCATAAGCCATCAATACTGGAAAAGTACCTTTATTTTACTGTCCACATTTAAAATTCTCACAAATCTGCATTTTTTAATGCCACTTCACAAAACACATTCTGTATGCTCACATTCAAAAAAAGTTAGTCTACTTAGTGCAGAAAATTGGAACATTTGATTCACCAGCGAAGCACTGGGGCACAGGAGGCCCTGTCCCTACTTCAGGGAGCTGCCATCTTAACACAAGTATCAAAAGCTCCAGAGCGTTTATCAATAGTATAAAATTTTAAGAGTAATGCTCTGTATTATTCTGAAGGTTTTTACACTTTGAAAATGAATGTAAACAAGCTTCCCTCACTGTGATGTGAAAACGAGTATGTTTACTTGTTGCACCAAGAAAAGGAGAGGGAATTCCAGGTGAGAAGACAGATTGAAAAAAATTGAAAAGAATAAATGAGAAATGAGATTGCCAAGAGCAAACGCTTACTGCGCTTTGAAGCTGAGGAGTTTGAACATGATACAGAAGGAGCAAAGCCAGCAAATGACTCCGAACAAGGGAGTGACTTGGTAAGATTACTCGTGGTGAGATCAGCATGAAGAAACGTTCCTTTAATCTCTCAAATATTTTGCTGCCAAAAATTGTGCAATGGGAAAACACAGAGTTGCAAATGAAGAGGTTGCTGCATTTTTTGATGAAAACCTACCAAGGCTGACAGGGGTGACTTTTTATCCAAGCATGCTTTGCTTTCCATTATGATCAAGTGTTAATGTATCCCCTGCCAAAACCGTGCCAGGTCAAAAATTAAAACAACTCTGTCAATGGTGTTTAAAAAAAAAAGTAACCACACACAGCTTGCCTATCTGAATTTGATTTTAAAAACCTGAGATAGTATCTGGCATTCTACTACCTGCTGAGAAAGTGTTTTTAGGTTTATTTTCAGTCACTTCCACTATTTTGTAAATGCTCAGGTGCTTGTCCAACCTTCTGGATGAACACAACATCACTGTCACACACACTTCTCCCGTATTCCCTGCAAACTCTTGCTGCCAGGATCTGGAGGGACTTTGTGATGCTCCTCCTGAAACCCCCTCACTCCCTTGAAATTCTTTCGGAATCAATTTAATTCCTTTAATAAGTTCAAACAGCCCCTTGCCTACTGCAGAAAAGGTACTCATTTCTGCTGTCACTGTAGTATACACAAATATACGTTCATTGCATACACACAATAAATAACAAGCTCCATTTGCTATTTATTTTTACTTATCCTTTAATTTTTTCATGCCTCACAACTTCCTGGAGTATCTCCCCCCCCCCACAAAAAAACATTTTTATGGTACTCGAAGCAGCTGGTCAGCCTTTTGAAAAGGCAACTAAACCTAGCTGAAATTATGCATTCCCCCCCGCCCCCCAAGATGAATGTTCCTGTATGCTCTTTATTATACCAAAAGAGCTGAGTGAGCCAGAAGAATGCTACATTAACACTTATCTCTTGTGCAGTGACAAGCTGGAGTTTGCACCTCCCAGTTATTTCAGCCAGACTGTAAAAGTAGACAAACAGCCTGGCGCAAATGAGCCTTCTGCTCAGCGCAGCACTGCTGGAACAGGCTCGAACCCATAATGCCTACAGAGAGTACTATGCTTCACATTTCATACTGCGCAAATGAATACATTTTAGTATAAAAGTATTAGTGTAGAAAACAAGTGTGACCCACGTCTTGATTTTATCGGGTCTGAATTGGTACGTAGACATTTCCTACCCGTATCTTGCATCACCACGCTCCCCCCCGCTGTCACTGTACCTTTAGAAGCCCTTCCTGTTGGCCCCCATAACCTCCTCAGCCTCCCTTCTGCCTGATTTTTGCTTTTCTTAATCCCATATCTACATGCTTAGTGTTTCTAAATCCCTCCAGTGTCATCCATCCCCACTTCCACCTTCCCTACAATTCCTTTCTGCAAGGGAGCTCACAGTGAGGACTCCCTGCTCGGCCAGCCTGGCCTCCCTGCAAGCCCACCCCACTGCCGGCTGTCCCTGCCCCGGAAGATAAATCTGCTCTCCTGGGGCCTGACATTACTCTGCTCCTTAACTTGCAAACAAATCTCCAGCAATATGTGACTACCTCTCTGCAAAGCAGTGCAGAAAGACAGATTCCAGCTGTTCATGTTAGTTAGCCCCTTATTCTGTTACGAGTTGCCACTGCTTTCACGTGGGAGCTAATACTTAAGCAAGGTGTCAAACTCAGTTACTCCTGCAGATCTTGACCAAGTTTTCTCCTAAGTCACCCAGCTCTAGACTGACCTTCACTGTACAGGAGTGCTTAATTTTTACAAAAACCATAGCTCAAATACAGCAAAATCTCTCATTACTCTAATTCCACCGTCAGTGGTGGGGAGAGTTACATAAAGAGTACACAAAGTAGAACTAGGTATTTCAGGATAGACAGGAAAGGATTTTCCATTTTGCTTTCAAATGCAGTTGTTTATCCAAGAGGTGTGTTTTGGTTTGTTTTGTTTTTAAGCATGACGGGTGAACAAGGGTTAGAAATTCTAGGCAAGAAGACGCTTACATTGAAAGGACAACCTGTTCATCACCTCTCAGTATTTTACCACAGAAAAACTACCAGAGCTTACGTCCAGCGAGGTCTAGTCAGTCTGCGTTTGCTTACAGCAGTTCTGCTCCTCTAGTCCACTTGCACTTGTTGACATTCTATTATTAGTTGGTTACAACAAACTGAACAGATCTCACTGTGCCACAGAAACTAGAAGCATTTAAACTACTTAAATGAATGGTCTTTCAGCAACTGTGTTTGCATTCACCATGGAAAGAAGAGGAAATTTTGAAGTACTAAGTTGATCATTACCATGCTGTCGTAACGCAGATTAAATCTCTCTGTTTACAGATAATTTCCTCAGGAAATCTTCCCCCATCTTTTTTGAATTTGGTAGACACTGCCTCAAAATGGTAATCTTTGAATATTATATGCAAGAAAGCTGCTTCTTGACAGGAGTCCTCTATTTCAAAATACCATCCTTTCTACTTCAAACAACAATTTAGTAGCAATTCTATCCTGTTGTCGTAAGAGTTTTCCTAAAAGCCCTTTGCCTCTCCAAATGTTACAAGAACTTTGTAGTCGTTCTGTAAAACATCATCAGAAGTATCTCTTGGACTTTTACCACAATTTACCAGTCTCTGTATCTATGAAAAACAAGTTTATACAAGTTGTGGTTTCTTTTTCCTTTCACGTATTTGGAAAAGTTAAGGAAGGTAATTTTTTCCATTTGTCTGTGATATAAACACAAAAGAAACAATCCATTCTTTCATCCAGTTCAATGAAAATGACCATTTTCCTTCCCCAACAAAGGAGGATTATTTATATATTATACTATTAACTGTCTCAGATCTGCTTATAGTTTTCATTTATGTGTTCATGCCATAAATGAAAATCTATACTTCTATATAATGATTTTAATAAAGCAGCTATATGAATGACAAAGTTGAATAAGTAGTATATCCTTACACTTTTTTTTTTTTTTTTTTTTTGGACCAGTCTTAAAGTATATGAACTGCACTACTTTTTGATGAAACTAAAATGGAAGATGTGCTCCAACAGTGATTTACTGTTCCAACATTCCCTGGAATCAGAGTAGAGTCTGCTCAAAGTAAAAGAAAAAATACAGGCTGTGGCCACTGAGTCCTCAGCACCCACTGTTATTCTTCTATGGATCCATTCCCACTGCAGATTACTTGCTAATATGGATATAGCCAAAGTTTTCCCAACCTAAAGAAGTTTTTTGTCCTCTGGTTGTAAAATGTGATACATGCCATGATCTTAATGTTTTCTTTGAAATAATTAAAACAGTTGTCACTCCAGCCAAGTTAATCACATTATAGTGCGATTATAGTTATATTATAGTTTATTCCATGACACCCAGATTTTTCCAAAACCTGCCTCCTAAGGATAGTAAAACTGCTCAGATAAAATCACTAACAGTAAGGGACTAAATACCAGAAACTCTCTTGTAGGAGATAGTAAGCTCTTCCACAAGCACGAGACCATGCACTTCTTGAGCAATTTTAACTTCTAAAACTTTAAGAAGCCTGTAAGCTCCTACTTCATAAGGACCTCTTGTTTGAGATTCTATAGTAAGCAAATTAATAACCACCTACTTACATTAACAGGGAATGTACAGAATAATTGTGTTCCACAAATAAATTCTCAAGAACAACTTACAAGAAGCATAACTTTCTCATTTAGATAAAAAGTATTTTAATTATGCGGTTCAATCTTAATGCGTTATTATGGGAAAGCACTGCTTTGGAGCCAAGAGTTAAGAATCAGATAGACTAATGAAAGGCTGATGGCTCTTTAATGCTCTCTCTTAACTATTCATGCTACTAAACTCGTTGAGATATATTTAGAAAGCAGAATTCAGTCGTGCTGCTTCAGAGTTCTCTGATTCAGACGCCAGTGAGGCCTGATGGAAGACAACTCCTTGAGCAGGATACTCAAGTAAATTGAAACTCCACCACTTTTTGTCGTCTTGGTTACACAGCCTGCACCCTAAGGCCCACCGCTAATGGCATTGGTATTCCTCAGCTCTTGTATGAGACTGTACCTTACTTATATAGAATCAAACCGATGAACTACTCTTAAAAGAAACGCAAACGTACAGTAAAACCCCGGCGAATCACAACTGCATTAACACAGTCCTCAGCTTTGTAATTGTTCCACTCAGCACATGTGTGAATTGATGCTGACACAGAAATACTGTCCTGAATAAAAAGCCCTGAATATATATTCATGTAGCTACAAAGCTTGCATGTGGTACGACAACATTGGTATTAGGCCAATATACCTGCTGTTGTCACACACATTCAATTTTCCTGCAAAGGAAACCCACTTCAACCCACTGACTTGAGCCCAAAGCTCCAAATTATCTTGTAAGCAACAAAACCCCCACATTTCTCCTAACTGTCCTTCCTGTCAAGTTCTGTAGACATTCCAAGTTTTTCCTCTTTATTCACTCAACTCTTGTTCTCTCTTTGTTGGATGGCTGAGGTTTAGGATTTGATGTGACCCTAGACATAGTTTTGGAAAGTATGGTATAGAAATACTGGTATATACCATGACACATTCTGTCCAAAATTTGCTGCCTTCAACAGAGCTGGCTTGTAAGTCTGTCCCTGCACTGCCTGAAAGCCGGCATTTAAGGTTGTTTCTAAAAAGTTCATTAAGCCTGCGATGCAGAAAATAATTTTTTCCAGAAGGGCACCAAGTCTTGAACTGAACATATTGACAGATGAATAATTCCATCAGGAGGTTTCCACTGGCTTACCATACTACAAAGATGTAGATGCTTCTTAAAGTACTTGTGTAACCCTCAGTAACTTTGGCCCATTATTTACCATCACTCTTCTGATTATGTAAAGCTGTAATTTGTATTAATTGCTATTCCTTTCCTGCCACTTGTTATATGAGATTATTTTTGCCAAATGTGTTATTCTTTTTCTGCTTTGGGAAAGTAGCCCCTTTGAATCACCAAACATACACATCAGGGGCTGCTTATACTGAACATAATTTACTGTTTTTCTAAGGAACCAATACTTTGTCTTGAACTTCATTATGACAGCCCAAAATGACTGAATTCCTGGACTCAGAAATTACTCTTCAATCATATTTTATATGTTTCAATACATTCTGTAAAGTAAAATAATTATCTATATTTTTAGAAACTAACATTATGTCAATACAAGCTGTATAAGATCTTCAGAATAAGACTACTGTACGGAAGAATTTCAGTTTGAGACATTTCTTTATATTACATTAAGTACTTAAGGAATAAATAATTATTTTCTTTTTTTAAGCCTTTTAAAAAACTGTAGTTAAAGAGTTGTCAGCAAATTACATATAATCTCTCTTTGTTCTTTCCTTCTTTCCAATACTGTTTAAGGTTTTCTCACATTTCCCAATAGGTAACTTTTCTCAAGTACAAAGTCACACTGATCTTACTTCATCATCTATATCAGTTATAAATCCTGGAGGAGACAGAAGCCAGACTGTAGGAATAAATACAGAGAGCCTGTGAGGGTCTGTTCCTAAATGCATTAAACATCCTTCTAACACAACAAACTGTTGTTTACAGCTATCTGCAGGTAACTCCAGTTAAAGAAATATCTCTCTAGTATTTTCTATATTGGAAGCAAACTCTCAGAAAGTAGTCTGAACTCTGGGATTTGCCAAATCAGAATGGTTACATTAATGTTACCATTTACTGTCACTGCACTGCACTAAAGTAAAATCTCCTCAATATCAAAGAAGGATCAAGTCACAGGAGCACAAGTTCTGTGGCTATGCACTATTTACAAAGAACTTGCATACGAAAAAACTACACTTGTGCCAATTTTCATGTGCTTTCATAATTCGGTCACATTGTCCCAGTTTCTGTGACTTTCAGTCTTCTGATTTTAGTACTTATTTCAAAACTCTAGGCTTTACAGTTACTTAAATATACACTCTGATGTATTCACAAATAAATTTAAAACTCTTCTAGCTACGACAAAACACCAAAAAGGTAATGCTGCAGTTTCAAAATCTGGAAGTTAAATTAAAGTTACCACCAACTTGACTTTTTTCTATTCTTTAAACATGAGTTTGGAAAGCTCCCCTCTAGCATCCTGAATGCTTCGAGTTGCTGGTAGCGAAGACTAAGTAGTCTTTAACATTATTTATGAGACCTGAAGTACAAGAAAGAAACAAGCAAACCACATACTGCAACGTACATTTCAAAGCATGTTTTGTCTCCGCTACAGGCAACTCAAATCTTCCCTGTTAATAGACTGGACTGAAGGTATCTCTGTATCCCTTAACAGTCTTTACATAATTTAAGAACAAAGGCCAAAGGAATAACGTTCTGTGATAATGATCATAACAGAAATCCTTGTTTACTGAAATTGTAAGACTTTCCACGTGAAACTACTTTTTTCAGTTCCCTGGACTCAAATCGCCTCAAATTTCCACCTCAACTTTACAGAGTGGAAATCTAAATGCAGAAAAAGCAGCCATGGATTTTCTGTTTAATCACAGCTTAAGATGCAAAAGCAAAACTATTACAGCTCTTTTTCTGAAGTATCAAATAAAATACAAAGGAAGAGAAGAATTTTTTTAATGGTATGTTGCTTATCTATCATAATTCTTGACAATGTTAAAAAAAGCAGAATATATGAAGTCTATATAGAATAAAACTAAAATAATTTCTAAAGCATGTCTTCATTTTGTATTTACAGGTTTTTGGGAACCCCAAGAAAAGTCTCTTGTGGTAAATATCAGGGCACTTTCCTTGTAAGATGTCTCCATTTTGGTTAGGCATCAGTGTGATCATCCAGCAGTACAAACAAAATTCCATCCTTTGGAAAAAATGAGTATGACACCACGCTGCTCCTGCTGTGTTGCGTGCACACACTTCTTCAAACCTCATTTATCATCCATGAATCAAACAAAATACATTGCAAATTTAGTACATTGCCTAAAGGAAATCAAACCTATTATCTCATTATTCAGGTGTTAACATTTCATTTCATGAGTTTTTAAGTCTACATTAGCAGCTGATATTTAGTTTAAACTTCCAGATGAACAGTAAATAATTAGCTCTACGTAAAAATGGCCAACCTTGGCGAGATGCTGTCTCCAGTGCTTCTTGCATCACACTACTTTTGTGCTTCCCAAACTTTCAGCTGGGAGTGCTAAATACATCTTCCTATTTGTTTTTACAGAGCTATACTGCTCAATAGTTTAATAACATAAGGTTTGACAGCTGGCTTTTCCAATTAAATTAATTAGATGTTATGCCAGGTCAGACATTGCCTCTCCTCTCCCCTTCTTAAAAACAAGAGACCCCCAAAAAACAACCAACCAAAAAAAGACATTTCTAGGAAAGTACTTAAATAGTTTTGTGTGGGTAAACATGGCGCTGGCTTAAACGGCCTCTGCAAATACATTAACTAGTTAAAAGTAAAAGCTTC
Source organism: Phaethon aethereus (assembly GCF_964289735.1). Taxonomy (NCBI): domain Eukaryota; kingdom Metazoa; phylum Chordata; class Aves; order Phaethontiformes; family Phaethontidae; genus Phaethon; species Phaethon aethereus. The sequence goes on from NC_138578.1 coordinate 42,613,244, forward strand.
TTCATATGTGTAAAATGTAGTACAGTTTGGTTTCCTAAATTCTCTTTGCCGCTGATGAAAGCTTCTGTGTGAAATGCTATTTAAATACAAGAAATGATTAAACCATTTTCCTTAGCAATTCAATCTACATCTGTAACATTTCCCCTAAAATTAACTACACAGACGTCTTCTGTTTAAATTCAACAGGAGTCTTTGAACATTGTACAGAGGAGCTTAACATAAAACCGTATTAGAAGGAACTGTATTTTACACATCAGCATTGTCATCAGCATTGTCATCATTACAAATCAGCATGTATTTCAAGAGCATGTAATTGATTTTCTTTTAAAATATTAAAGACAACAATAATAAAAGCCACACATACTTTGGAAACTTGTTCTAAACAATAATTGTTATTGTTAACATCTGCTCTAAACACAAGCTAGAATATAAACCTTAATAATGTGGATGAAAATTCCAAGATCCGATCATGACTTCACAAAAAAAAAATTCCGATTTGTATTAAATGCTCCACGTCTGCTATGGAGCCAAAGGCAATTTTTAGCTTGGTTACATTTGAAAAGGAATCCCTGCTGTCTTGGCCAGCTCCATTCCCCTCTCTATCAAGCTGCATTAAAACAAGCAGGCATGTAAAAAGGCAGAGTGCCACGTTAGTGCCATCCTCTGCTTGGTTCTCTGTGGCTGCCGGCTGCTCACTGAGGACGTGTATAATTTGACACCAGCTACAGGCGTCCCTTTTCCAGCTGGCTGGGAGGGGACACGAGAGCGATAAGGGACGCCAGCAGACCCCAAATACTGTGTGATCAGTTAACACAGAGGACATTAAGAGGCATCACAGGTCACTGCAGTGCTGGTACAGGCCTCAATTTTAGTCTAATGAAAATAAGCAACCTTCCTTACCAGAGGAGACTTCAAGTTGAAATGCCTTTCAAGAAAGTTACAGGTGTACAAATTGGAGAAATAATGTTGGTGGTCTTCTACTCTCCCCTAGCCAAAGGAGCAAAGGAACAAATCCAGCTCTTTCTTTCGCTTGGGTTCAGTGGTTTGACTGTTGCAGCTTATCACTAGCTAATATCCAACATACTGAATAAAGACCAATCAGCCAACAAAGGGAAAATTGCTAGAAAGCAAATATTCTAGGCAGGGTACCAAACTATCAGTTACAGCACAACCACAGCTTCAGCAATGCACCGAGACAATGTTATTCACCTGGTCTCTCTAGGGAAAGAAGAGACCCATGCTTCCCGATTACCCCATTCACATCCATTGTCTTATAGTTGCTTTATTTAATAAAGTTACCTGCCTTGATAGGGAGTTACAAATCCAGCCTCCCTAAGAAAAGTTTCTAGCTGAGAGGGGAAGAGGACAGTAACAAGCAGACCCAACCGTGTAAGACAACCACCAACACCCAGACTGCAGCAGCCCTGCAGCTACCCGAGCAATGAGTACTTCAATTTCCTACAAAGGGCGTAAAACACGCGTCTCCTATCTTAACATATAACTCGCTCACCACACAAAAACAAAGCAAGTCTCAATCTGTGAAGTGTGCTACAAGGTGACCATTGACCATAAGGACTTCTGACAGGCTACTCAGATTAAGAGACCTGCCTAGCTTTCCAACCCCATTCTGCACAGTACCAGGGAGCCTCAACACCCCTGCAGGTCAGAAAAACTAGGAGCAACTCATTATCTAGCTAGCTCTTAGTAGACCAGGACTACCCACACGCTGCCATGTAAGAGCTCACTTTCCAGTTTCTGGTGCAAACCACGTCGTATTGACTTTAGCTTGGTATGTTCTCAAGCTGTATCTAAAGACTTAACATTTGTCAGTCATTCACCTGAAGTAATAATTTACTGCTGCTTCTGAATTGTTACTTTCTGTTACATCAACATGGCTTCACAGTCAATGAAGCAGGCTTACATCCTAAAAATGCCAGACAGACTATAATGGCCGCTTCTAAAACATCATGTTTCACCATGCCAATGAACTTCAAGAACAAGCGCAGAAAAACCTATATCTTACATATATGATTTTAAGTATACTTAAAGCCTTCTAGAAGAATTGACTGTTTTCTCCCACTCAAAATGCTCCCTTTAGAGAAACGCCTCTCATCAAGAGGAGGAAGGCAAAGGATCCCAGTCTAGTTTCTCTTCAAAGAGGTCATCATCTATTACGTCATTCACAATACAAATTTTAGGTTTTTCCAAAAATGCAGCTGATGTTTTGGAACATGGAACGTACTAAACTGCTTGCTTTACATAGCTATAGACAAATTATTCTTCCATTATATCACTCGTAGAAGGTCATTTTAATGATATTTCTTTATGCCTCACATTGCATTAACAAAGGTTCAACTAAAAAGCCTACTGAAAGTTAACTTTTTTCTCCTTAGATGAGATTTTGACACCCAAGTAAGAACAGCCCAGTAAGTAAGAACTCAAAGATGAATTATTGAGCCTTGTTTTACTGTATACACAAATAAAATTATGCTAATATGTATAATGCTAATGTATTTTCTCAACTTTAATCCTCTGAGATTATATCAATAAAATATAAAGTCAAAAGAAAAATGAGTCAAAACAACTTTGAATACATTAGACTGTATAAAATAGAACATACTTCTACCTCTCTCCAGCCAGTTTACCAACATGTTTTTTTTTTATATTTACACATAAACAGAGGTCATAATACAAAAAGATTTGCTTGTAAATCTGAATGTAGCAGTTGAGAAATTAAGTTTTGTCTTTTAACATTAGAAATCGAAGAAATCTGCACTTTTTTGAGAGTTTTAAAACTCTACAAATTATTGGAAGCAACACGATTCTTCTTGTATGGCTGGTGTTTAGTAGACGCAAAATTATATTTATCTGTAACTCCATTTAAGTACCTGTGCTATCACTATGACTGCAAGTACAAGCCACTGTCTTACCATGATGTCTTTGCTGCAAGTGGTTATCCCTGGCATAGTTAATTACTCTACAGGTTAAATTAAGAGTTTTCTACGTCTCCAGTCTTCAATTTTATCTTCTACTCTCCATAAAACTAATAGCTCTTTCCAAAGTCTTCAAGTAAGAATAATTCTTCTTTATACCCCATCCTGACGAAGCTTCCAAAACAATGCAATATAATAAAAAAAAGAAACCATCAAACTTCTAGAACTGTTAGTTTAACCCTTTACATTTCAAGGGTGTGCATTAACCCCCCAATTTTTTTTTTTTTTTTTACTATATCCAGCAATTTATTCCAACAAAGACAACAATTCCATATCATTAACTCTACAAACATTAGCTGACCCCTATTGCCTTGCATTTATGACTACTTAGAGCTATTATTTATTTAAATCTCTTGAAATCTCATTTGTTTCCACAGGAAGGTCAAACTAAGCAGAGCAGGGCAAGGCTTTGGACAAGTAGTCTATCTAAGGCTAGAACAAGAGGCCTCTGAAATGGCTTCCATAGCACAAGCACTCCATACACAGACCTACACCTCCCACATCAACTAAGCAACAACCCATCTCCCCAGGGAGTTCAGCCATTCCTCTGATTAAGTGACAGGTATTAGTCTGCTCTACTGGTCCCTTCCAGAAGCATCAAAAGCTCATTTTTGTTGTGTTTTGTCCAAAGATGATGGAGCAGTGATGCCACAGAAACCTGCCCTGTGAATAGAGAAATCTTTATACCAAACAGCATTTTAATTTATTTTATTAAATTATTTACCAAGTAAGGAACTTAACTAATCCAGCACTTGGGTAAAGAAATGAAGAATGGGAAAGGAAGTACAGAAAATGAGAGGGTGAAGATAGGAGAGGCATGCCCCATGGAGATCCCTCCACAAAGTTAATACACCATTTTTATATGTAAGAGGAAGGCTATTGATAAAACATATTGCTACACAAATTAGGATTTGAATCTAAAGACAACTTTTCTCATTAGCTTCAGAAAGTGTTAGCATTTTGCCTTCGTTACAGACTGAAATACAAATCATGCAAAGGTTTAATAATGTTCATAAACTGGCCTGGTAATCTGAATCCCAGATTTCTGGCAGCCAAGTAACTGGCTCAACAAGTGTCATCCCATGGAGGATCTCAGTAGCCCTCCTCCCTCATCCCCTTTTTGCCAAAGGGGTAAGAAAAAATACAACAGAAATCTGTAAGATATCATGCTTGACTTCATCCATCCAGGCAACAGTGGAAAACTAATAATCCAAAAAAGTCCCCTCTCTGGAGACAGAGAGAAAGCAGATAGTGCTGAGATTGTGCTGTACCTACTGGTGTCATACTGGCATCTGAAGATGAAAGGCATTTTAGTTGAACAATAAAGCAACCCCTCCAACAATACAGAAAAGCTAGTCTCATTAGTTCATTACTGGAACCAACTTATATTTAGACACAAAGCAGGTCTTCTACTGTCTCTCCCTTTCAAATACAACTTGTGTTAAAAACAAGTAACATTACACACTCAAGTCCTCCAAGTTACTAAATGCTGAACTGAGATTGCCTGCAGAACTTTACATTATCTCCCTATATATGCACCATAATACAGTCTCTAATTACATGATCACTGTTTTAATTTTATAGACGAGACTGTGTTATATTGCTTTCTTATCATTAATCAGTGAACATAAGTCTCCATGTCTTACTCATTTAACCAGCCCAGAACACTAAATTTTCAGTTTCCCTTAGTAAGGTTTTAATTACGTTAAGCACAATAGTTATTCATAAATATTCAAAATTGCTTCAATGAAGATGAGAGAGTGGTATAACTTTCATTTTACAGATAGAGGCAAAAAGTTAACAACCAGAAGTCCTCATGCCCTTTAGCTAACTTGTTTTACTCCTTTTTCTCTAGCTGTCCTTTCCAGAACACAGGATACTGAATTTTGTACTTCTGAGATTCATGCAAATAGGTACCAGTGACGGTAGCTCAAACATCAACATGCTAAAACACACGCACACTTCTCCATACAGGAAACTACTGCATACTCATGAATGGGTACAGTGTTATGAGTTTATATTGAAATTTGTTTGATTACAAAGTCTGGGGAATAGAAAGACATCAGGCAACCACTACTTTAGATAGAATAGCTGAAGCTCTCAGCTGGCTGCCAAGGGACCAAATGATGCTTTATCCATAGGTGAACAGGAAGAACGCTTTTCCTTTCCAAACATTCAAGAGCAAAAAAGATAAGGAGAGCAGTTTTTATCTACAACACTTGAGAGAGTATTTTGATGAGGCCCACACTAAGTAGTATTGCCACATCAACCTTCATGTTGTGGTTGTCCAAGGCGAACCAGCTCTTAAGACTCAATCTTATTTGACAACAGAGAGAGGTGAAAGTATTGGCCTTTGCAGGAAAAAAAGCATGGTCCCTTCCTTGCGTTACTGGTTTGCAGCATTTTCCTGGCCCTGCCTGCCTGAATGCACCAGCTAAATGACCACTTAAATACCTTGGAGAAGGAGGCAAGAAGGCTTAGAAGCAATTGCATGATTAAAGTAACTCAACCACAAGTTGTTTCGAACTAAGCATCATTTATATCCCATAGGCACATGTCAGAATATAGAATTTGTTCCTTGCTTTAAGACCTTTAACATCTATTCTCTCCTAACTTAGACTTTATTTTTAGTTAGCTATAGATAATCTCATATAAGTACATCTGGCCCAGGAGAAACTTGGCTGCAATATGCAACTTGTACCGATGTAAAATTTTTTTGTTCTTATTCTCTACCCTCCCCTTCCCTGGCCAAGATTCTTCATTTTCTCTCATGGACAATCTTACTCTTTCCTTCCTCAAGATGGACTGAGATCCACTCCCTCATGTGGGCAACTGAGACTTGATGCGAATACCATGATTGGGCTTACATGCCATCATTGTCATTAGTACGAACTCAGGTGTAACCTAAACTTTAAAGTCTAAGCACAAAAAGTTCAAAACTTTATAACTGGTACATTTCCTAATTGTTAAAAATAATAATAGTAAAAAAAGCGCGAATGTACACATTTCTCCCCTCATCCTCCACATCCTACTTGAAGGCAAATATCATTGAAAAACTATGCTCTGCGAATGTATTCTCCAGTGTTGTATTATCAACAAAATCCAGAAAACTACTGCAGTTAACATTATATATAAAAAAGTCCTATTAAATGGACCATTTAAATTCATTATGTTAAATATTTTCCCATTCTGACAAAGTATTTTGAAGTCTGACTCATAGTTAGGATTACAGTATTTGAGGCAGGCAACTGAAAATGGAAAAGCTAATGCCCATCAGCCTAGCTATTTTCTATATACTGTTTATATATTTGCATTTCAAAGGATCTATGAATTAGGAATCAGCCATCTCCAGATGTACAGTGGGACTCCAGTTACCCCCCCAAAAATGGCTAATTGTGTCAGGAAATCCAAGAAAAACTAATCAGCATTTCAAAAAAATATTTAACGCAATAGTTAATGACTATGTTATTTTAGCTTGCAAAATGTTTTTTAAAATCACAAGTGATGATTCAAAAATGCTCACACACACATTTACACTTATGGCAACGCACGGGGATTCATCTTAGAAATTGCTTTTTATTACATGTGCAGTCAGCATCCCTAATACAGCGGGTTTTGTGCATTTTATTAAACTTCTGCTCATGCAAAAAATAAAATAAAATAAACCTAACTCTTATTCTTCGGTTTCTTAAAACAAATAAGCAGTGCAAGGTTACCTTTAAGAGTTAGCCGGTGTTACCAGAAGCCAGACAGAACATTCATTTCCAGGTGAACAAGTGTTAGTGCTCATGCACATTTTGGCACAACCTAGTTCATTAGCAGCTTGATAGTAAAAGCAGAACAGCAGCTTTCTGCAATAAAGGCCTACTATGCTATTTGAGTACGAAGCATGTTTTGGGCACAGCAGAAAAAGGGAGTATTTTAACATACGAGTTAGAAAACGCACAATTCTCTGGTCTGTTCCCTTAAAACGTAGTTGAATACATTCGAGAAATAAATTTACACAGTTGAAATGTAACTAACTCGGGAATAGGTTTCCATTTTACAGCTGCATTAAGAGCTTTGAGTCTTGGAAGGAAGCACTTGGAGAATGCTGAAGGTTAGCGTTTGTTTTGTTTCCTATGAATATTTGTTGCAGCGAATATAGGCTCTTTAGAAGAAATATGCTTTTTTGTTGGCCCTCATTTTTCCCAGCAGACAATAGCTGCTACTGTCCAGTGTTTAAATGACCTTTGCCCTGCCCTCCTACTTTGTTTCCCTTAGGAATGTCATTCATCCTTTTGTAACACATTGCAACTCATTATTGCCTTATTTTTTCCTGCCACTTTTGTTCTGGTCTCTAAAAGAGAACATATAAACTCTTTCAGTCTAAAGGGAAAAAAAAATAATGAAAAGGAAATCATTAGGACTTGGGAGAATGCTCAGAGACAAAACAGTCATGTTGTGCTCCAATGTAATCTGAAAAAGTTTTTGCCCATAAACTTCCCAAAAGTAGTTAGTGACTGAGTGAACTAACCATAAACACGATGAAATACCCCATTAAAATAAAAAAATTAAGTATGTTTTTATTTTCTCTCATTATTTCTTCTTTCTCATTGCTCCCATATCTTCTTCAACATTTCATTACATGTTTGTAAGGAAAAAGGGGTTGCTATCCTGCTGATCCCAGACCACCTATATGTGTTCGTCATACACCCAACACCTTTGCTCAGGAATTCCGGATTTATTTAGCGAAGACATATCTACACTAATAGAGTTTTCACAACACATTTGCACTCTTGCCGTTGCTACTTCTGATACACTGGCACTGAAGAACAAAGGCAGACCTCCCACTTCCATAACACTCTGATGCAGCTGAGCCAGTATTAGCAAAGACTGACCTTTTTAAAAAAAACACTCCTCACATATACAGATGTATAGTATGTTTCTTTGAAAAAGTACCTGAAAAGTACTGAGAGTCTAAAATACAAATGACGTTCAATTTCCTCAAGTACTATACAAGAATGGCATTTTCACAGCCAGCAATACAGACTAATAAAATTTTCCTTGACCACAGTTCTTTGCCTAAGAGTAGTAAAGATTTTGGTAAAAAACATCCAAAGATTACAGGAGAACGGCAGCTGCAAAAGCTCAAAATTTTAAACTATCCTAGAACTCCTACATATTAAAATATACTTCGGTAATCAAACCTAACTCTCAGAAATATATAGAATGGGGATACAATGATTAAAATAAGTGTTTTGAATAATGCTTTTTAAAAATAAACATTACATGCAAACAGTTACGAAAAACTTACTGTTACAAAAATGATAAAAACCATTATTAACAACACTGTTCACATTGACAGTTTAGTCGAGCCTGTGAGACAGGCACAATTTAAATCACTGCCAAAAAAAGGAGGGAAAAAAAAAAAAGGTTCCTAGAGGATATGGATGAGGAGATATTGAAAAGATTCAAGATTACAACCATCTACTGTGAACCAGCAACCCTGGAGGGAAAAACATTTCTTCTCCTTTTCTTCTAGTTCAACAGATATTTCTCCCCGTGCTTGTGCTACATGCTAGCAAGAAAAATGAAGTCTTTGTTTCCTTTTTTCCTTTTATTTATAGTTCTGTGGCTCCAAAAGCTTGCAGTCTCATTGCTATGAAAACTGCCACTGGAAACATTACAACACCACGTCAAATCACACGAGGTACTTCCATATTGCGTCAAACTGCTTGCTGTGGAAAACCAGAGGTCCCTCTCGTAAAAAGATAGCTTGATACATTGAACCCGGTATTTCATTCTTTATCCTTCTTCCTTTCTGCTTTTCTCAATCCCACTTAATAACCCAGCTGCCAGCCACTGTACCAGAGTCACCTGTGAGAGGGTGACTTTCACACAACCACGTTAGCTGGTTCCTGCTGCTCAAGCTAACATCGGGTTTTAAAATGGGCCCCCCACAATCCATCCCTCAGTTCAGAGCATCTCAACTTTTGCAAACAAATAGGCGCAAAGATCAGCCCAAATCATTTACAACTTTGCCAACTGGCTCCTCATTCCTCAGACTAAAACCCTTGGCAGTTTAGCAGAGCTGCTCTTCTTGTCTGCCTTCCAGCTGCCTGCTGGGATGAGCAATATTTACCATCTTACTCTTCAATCAGAGGGCAACAAATAACAGCGTGAGTTAAAAGGGGACCAATTCGCATTCCGACAGGAGTATTTGAACTACTGTCTTCAGGGGAAAAATTCAAATAGCCTCCTACATACTCACCAAAACTCAATGTAAGAGTAGCTTTAATCTTTTAGATGCAACAGTGAAAAGCTCCAGCCACTTCAGAGGAGAAGCAGTCAACAGCCGAACAGTGTGCATCTTCTCTACAGCCCAGCTGCCAGCAGCACAGAAGCCTGCTCTTCTGCAAGTTTCCTTTCTAGAAAACTTTTCAGCATTTTAATGCTGTAACACAACAATGTGAGTCCCTCTCTGAGGGCATCTTTTCATTTCAGATTAACAGGAACCAAGGAAAAATTACATTTTACAATTACAGCCTTTAATTTTTTGTTTGTATGTGACTGTTTGGGATTAGATGCGCGCAGGGCTAAATGCTTGCAAAAGAATGTAAGGGATGTGTAGGAGGAAGGTTCAGGGGTGATTATACCCACTCCTGCAACTAAAGACAACTCTGCCTTGCTAGTAAAAAATAAAGTTTTAGTCCTTTTTCCAGCATGGAGATGAGAGAGAACTAAATTCCTTTTAAATAATATTGCTTTTACAAGTTGATATGGCTTACACGTTACCACCGCCTTCAAAGATGATCTTTTAACAAAAAGAATTATAAATTATTTTCTGCACAACCCCACATGTAAGGTAACAGACACACAATCCATCAGACAAACAGTAGTTCTAATCAAATTTAATGTGATTCAAACTGCACTCAATTTTTAGATTGCAAGAACTATAGACAACTAATAGTTTTCTCCTTAAAGTATCACATCTATTCTAACTACCTCTAGCGAACGGCTTTTGGCTACCACCGGATGATAAATAATGTAAACTAAAACCCCAAGAATGTCTTATAAGAAGAATTGGAAAATGATGGAACTCGCTTCCGTTTGTTTTATTCCTTAACTAAAACAGGTGCTTTTTTGAAGGAAAACACTGGACAGAAGTAAAAATAAAGTGTATTGTATCAGGACATTTTACAATAATTAACAAATTGAAACGTCAAAAAAACAACCGAAAAAGTCAACCTACTTTAGACTTGCCTGCTGGAAGTCCCCAGCACTTCAGAAACAAGTCTGCTTTTGAAGGACAAGATGACAGTATGAGGCATATAGCTGACAGACTGTACACTTTTCCCATGTTTCAATGAAAAATGAAGAGTAAGTTTTAAGAACAAAACCAACCTTTATTTTTATATTTCTTAATTCAGAAGTGAAATTAAAAAAACAGTCATCAAACATGGGGGTCATTGAAAAGGTTTTCACAGAATACAGAAGTTTCTGATTTTAGTGATTTAGGGGCCTCACTTCAAATAGCAAAGAAGCTTTAAAAAAAACCAACACCCTCAGTTTGAACAGAAATAGTGGATGCCACAGCTCATAGTTCACATATTTTGTATCAAAATTTGCCTAGAGCAACCCAAAACATTTGCTCCTATTCATATTTTAGGTATTTGTAGTTATGAGTAACAGCACGAGATGCTAATAGTTAGACTTCAAATAAGGAGAGCAAAACCTTTGAATTTCATCGGTCATGATTATTAGTAGCGACAGGGCATAATACTCCTTGTGCTTTCTCTGATCGCTTGAGTGAAATGCGATAGCATCTTTAACACCATACTCTGAAACAATACATACATACTGACTTTTAGGGAAGATTATACTACAGCATTTTTACAACTAATGTGGTAATGTACACAATTGGTTATTTCACCTCTTTCTGTTGCATAGGATAAAACTTTCTGTATTTAACCTCCAGATTGCATTAACTAGCACAAAATAAAGCATCAAGCTCTGTGGGTAAATCATGCTTATTACTGATTCATTTAAGAATATCTGGCCTTCAAAATCACCATGTCACGGAAAAAAAATCCTTTTTGTACAAATGGCAGCAAACAAGTTAGAAGAAACCTGTATATCTACCACATACCTTAGGAAACACTCGTTATAAAGTTAAATTCCTACAGTTAAATTCTCAAAAAGATCAAGAAATTAACTAGGCAGAGAAGTTTGATTCTCTTCTATTATGTATTATAATATATAGAAAACTTAATGCTGAAACTTGGGCATTCTCCGTTTTCAAATTTTTACTGTTACTGTAAGGTACTATACTGAATCCGCAGCATGCTCTGCAGTGATATACTAGGTACTTCTCATGTGACTGATTAAGGTTTTATCAATCTAACCAGAGTAAATCAAAACACACGTGTATCCAAGGCTTTAGAAACTGTAGAAGATGACAAGTAATCATGGCAAGTAATAAGGATTGCACAAGAAAGTCTAAAGACAAGACTGTATGCTAGTTTAATTAGAACTTTGAGGTGAATACTTAACCGCATATTAGTAAAGCTGTACACATACAGCTAGAATAAGAAAAAGACTATTTTTCTATTTACTGAATGTATAATAGAAATATTTAAACATTAATAAAAAAATTCACAAACACAGCACCCTATACAGTTAATCTAATTTATGCTAAAACAATCTGATTTATATTCCTATAATCTACAGGGGTTTTGTAACCAATTCTGCCAAGACTTGCTTATGTTATTTTAATACTCTGCTTGCCATTGGGAAAATTTCTATTCATTCCGTTTCATCAGTACAATGATTTCCATTTCAACAAGTGTGTAGATACAATCTTTAAAAACTCATTTATGAGTAAGCAACCTTAATTTCTTGTGTTAGAGTTCAAGAGCAACATACATCATCTGAAAAATACCATGCAATATTCTAGCATAAACACCGTCAATATGCAGTACTTCTACATTTGAGATTTCTTATCTATTATACCCACAAAGGAGATCTAAAAGTGTTAGAAACTAAATGTTTTGTAACTGTACAAATTATAGGTGCTCATTTCATTAAAAGAACAGAAAGAGATATGCAGAGGTTTTTTTTCATTACATACTACTTGAAAAAAATATTTTTTAAAAATCAGATTAGGCCTCAAACACAATTAGAAAGGTCGTGTCAAAAAAACAGCTCTACTTCTGTTTGCTACTACTAGTGATTTCATTCATTGCTTTAGCAATGCAAGTCCACTACTGCAATCAGTAATTTACAATTTCAACAATAAATACCTGCTTATGTAAAACTGTACTACTTTTAAGACTTGTTTTGGGTGTATTATTTTTTTAGTTGAAAATTTAGCATAAAAACGCATATTTAATGTATTTAATAAATGAAAAATAATGTACTTCAGCAAGCTACCTGTAAATTACAACAATTGAGAGATTTAATTGCATAAGCTAGAGAAATGCATTACCTCTCTTTTAGGGCACCTGGTTGTTCCCTCATTCCAATATCTAAACGGAGCACAAGATGATTTCTGACCCCCCTCAATTTTAGGTACAAAGCAGTACCTAAGTGGACAAAGTTTTTTAAAAAAAAAGAAAAAAAAAGGTATTATATTCATTTCACAGATCAAGAACTAAAGACTAATTCATCCTCTCTCGAAGACATACTACAGCATCTAAAATGTTATGTCTATTTTCTACTCCCCTTTCCTGCTGAAGATTATTGTCCATTTGGCAAGAACAACAGGAAAAAACCCCCATGTGCTAGCTCATCAGCAGGCATAGTTCATAGCCTGCCGATAAGCCTAAACTGACTTTGTCAGTAACCTTCAGCAGAAGGCAGGAGTGATAACAGTTTAAATTGCCACAGATAAACCTGTCAAAGATCATGATTCAGCTCACAGAGAGACTAAGTGATTTGCCCAATGTCATATATTCAGCTTAAGAGCTGGAACTTAACAGTATCTCACAGTCTTAACTACAAGAGAGCTTTCATTAATGCATTTTTTATTGAGGGCAAAAAAAATGAAGTTTCTGAATTAATCCTGTAATTTTCAGATTTTTGTAAGTGCTTCCAGTCTGTCTCTCTCGTCCATAATGTACAACTCCATGTAAGCCTACAAAAAGCTACAAAAACTCCACAGCTTACCTAGTTTACTCTCTCTTGCAAGATACAAATTTTATCAAAATCATGCACTGCCATGTTTTCATACGGCTGGGCTAAGGAGCAACCTTGAGCACACAAACCTGAACTGAAAGAATAGTGCTAGATTCATTTTAGAGCTGTGATACAAGGTCAGCAAATTGTAGTTGATTCTTTTGCCCCTGAAGTCGTTTATTTTGCCTTTCTTTTCAAAAGCATGAGTCCATCAGCAAAGAAAAAAAAAAAACCCTGATAAATAGAAACTAAAAAAGCAGCAGTAACCTTAGCTGTGAATAAACAGAACTAAGTTATACAATCACCATGAAAGAGTTTCTTGGATATAGCATTGGACAACGACTAACTCTGCTCAGTATTTCTCTTTTCATCTGCCCAAGAAATAAAAATGCAATGTTTTTCCAATAAACAGACCAAACTATCTAATTTCATGACATAATATTTCATTATTTGCTCCAAAAATAAACCACATTTATTCAATACGTGTGCTTGACCTTACCACAGGAAAAAGTATGCTGGAGATGGTGATTCATCTATATTGGTTTCTCAAACACCAAAAGAACACTAGAAAAAAGCACCATATAAAGACCCTGACCACAATGTGTAGTACTAGAAAGGTCCCTACAAGTACGTAAAACCAAAGCAGAGGAGAAAACTGCCAATATGGCAGGAAATAGAAGAGCACGGGACAGATAATGTATTAAGAGTTACATATACAAGGTACATATACAGGACACGTACACAAGGCTGAACACATAAATATACCAATATTCATGAATGTATGAATACACTGACTAAATATAGGGATATACTGGTAGTGTTGCTGTGCCTCCACCTTCACGGACTCACTGAAGTGAAAACAACTTTCTAGTGCAATCTGTTCTTTGTTTGAAAGGAAATAATGGGCTTCAATCATACCCCTGAAAACATGTTATTTCCACAGTTTGCTACACTTACTGCAATGGACAATAAGATAAACTACTCTGATAAGGAAGTTTAGCAGAGAAGGAAAGTTAAAAACCAAATGAGTGGTATGTAAAATGCATCTTGACTACGGGAGTCAGTCCTGTGAATCAGCTTCAATCTCACTCTCTTTGTTCCATGTGAATGTACTTGTTGAGAATTACGGGCCTCATCTCCCCATCTGCTGGAAGTGGGATTTCAATAGCAATCCAATTCATTAAATATATTTTATAAAGTATTTTGGTATCATAATATAGTCTTTCTACTACAGGCTGAGACTTGAATGCAGAATCCAACAGCGAGAAAAAAAGAAACCAGGAAAAAATGGCAATTGTTAAAATGCAGATAGAGTCTTCGGTGAAACTAATAAAAGATTATTTCTTGTCCCTCTTCCCCACAAAAACCTAGGAGTACTCATATCATGTCTTTTATAAAGAAATGTAACTTGCCATAAGTTTACCCATCAAGTGAATCGCTAATAGGAAAAATAAGATAATACCTTATCGTGCCTTTTCAACAATTGTGTACAGAACATGTACATCGAATCTTCACCTCTCTTACACACTTACAGAAAACTAGAAATATTTATTTTGCCACTGCACAAATGAATACTTAATACTTTCCTACTACTATTCAAGTCATACATTTAAGAGCCACGTTTAGGTTATGTATTAAGATGTAACATAGACCTGTAATTTTGATGGATCCGGTGGCTCTTTCCTTATTTATACCACTTAAGATTACAATTTAACCTATGCCAGGCTCCTTCATCCACATATTAATTTATAAATGAGACCATTCCAATCAAGACAAAGGCGGCAATGTGCATAGTCAATCACTACCACACCCAAGAAATTTAGGGGCAGGAACTATAGAATAGCTCATAGCTCTTGTCCCAGTAATTTCCCCGATAATTCCCAAGTCAGAAGTATTACTAAAAGAAGCTATTTCTACAGTAGCTTGGAATCCTAAACTCTCTGAGCACCTGACACACCAGGTTTTCTTTTACGAGGGATTTCCCCCCCAGCAGAATTTATAAGGAAGCTGTCGTCTTTGCCAATTAATATTTAATCTCACATTATTTTATATTATCCAGCATTGATTTTTAAAAGGTTTATAGTAAAATAGGTTTTACGTCAATTTTGAATATTGAAACTAAAAATTACTTCTGAATGCAAACAGAGTATCTGAAAGCAAATATAAGCGACCTTAAAAAACTGAGATGGTAAGGTGACTAGAGATGACTCTTGTTTACCCAGTCAGCATGCTGACACCTCTTTCCCTTCTACGTTCTGTTTGAGTTAATCAAGTAGCCTGATTTTCATTTGGGAAATCCAGATTAATCTAAGAATCATCAGGCATTCATTTAAAATTTGTTTTCTTAAAACTGTGCCCCCTAAAGTCACTGAGATGTTTCTTAAGAAGCAAAAACGATATAAACAAAAACTGCAAAACTTTAATAACCCAACAAAAATAATTTTCTCACTATGAGTAAAGATCTGCTTAACATTGCAAGTGATTTGGTAACATTTGACCTACAACGCAGTATTCAGTCAACAGATGATCTTTAGCCACGGCCGTTTCATGGTTTTGTGCCCGATTAAAAAATTCGCTTTTTACTATCTTCTATCTATTTCAACTGTATTATATCAGAATTTTAGCATATTGCCACCAGCGGCACTTACTAAGCTCACCACATGGAGCATTAAAGCAAACTTCAGTTTTACCTTTGAGAAATTAAGGAGCGAATACCATCCCTCGTGCTGATTTGGAAACATTTGTTATTGAGCAATACTAAATAGATCAGATCTTTTTGGAGCAGAGACAGCCATCAGCCCTGAGAGCTGCCTTACTCCCCGTTCATCTTCTACTGACCTTTTGGAATTGAATGCATCACTTTTTTTTTCCCTGGCATGACCTGAACAAGAGAGTCGAGATGCCTTACAGCCCTTCCACCTGCAGGTGGGTAGATAGTGCCCACCCTCCAGAAGCAGGAGCAGAAGAGTCTACAGCGCCACAAACAGAATAAAAGATCACTGTATTTTGAGAAGTACTCGAGTCACTGAAATACTGCGTGGGTTTTTTTGCTGTTGTTGTTTTAAGTAAATGTTCTATTTTGGTGGAGGAGGTTTTGTCGTTAAAGAAAAAATAACTTTTAAAGGAATCATCACCATAACCATTTAACTCTAGGAGAGTATTCCAAACTGTGAATACCCCTGAAATAGTCCTCTGCAGTTCAGAATTAGCTCACCCAGCCGTGGAGAGGCAGGATTTCAGACATGATGCTTTTTAGTGCTACCTATGGGCTACGTGCAGTGGATGCCTTTTGGAATATATTTGGAAATGTAAATCAAAGCTCAGCTATGGGATTAAAGCTGAAGTATCTAGTATCTTAACAGCCAAGTTTTTGTCAGTCTAGCAAAAGAACACAAGAATCTAAACACAACTGGATCAGAGAGCCAAATTTGATGTTGCCCCCCTGACTGCAGCAACAGATTTCTGCAGAACCACATGTGGGATAAACATTATCTCTGCTGTAAAAAAACATGCCTAAAATCAGTTTCAGAAAATAGCATTTAAATTAAGATATCTCGCCAATAATTATCATGGAAAACACACTGAATTTTAACAAGTGTAAGTGTGGGGCAAGGCTGCCATTAATAAACTTTATCATTAAATCTACTACTATTAAGTCTATACATACAAAGACTCTACTGTTTATTAACAGTTCTTTCTCATCTCAGCAATATATTAAAATAAGAGATAGGTGAACAGCTTACTTCTACTGTTAAAATGATAGAGGCTACATTTAGTTTTTGATAGTCACAGCAGTTTTGATATGCCTTGGTGGCACATTTCATTGCAGGGTTATCGCTGCCAACTGAAAAATCCACACACTAAAGGCATGCACAGGAAAACACTGGTGGATAGGCTTAGCATTTAATGCTCTTGTCCATTTGAGGATGATTCACTTCAGAGAACCTTCCAGCACAACTTCACTTACAGTAAGGATTTCTCCCAATTTTGCCACCCTTGGTCTAAGCAACATCTAAAGCACAGCACGAATGTACACTAAACTCCAGTGCTTTGGGTTCCTAGCCAGCCAAGGACAGCCTGGGTCATACACTGGCAACAACCTTGGCAGCACACTCCTCTGCTTCTATCACTGCCAATACTAATGAAACAAAACTGTACGCAAGAAGTTTCTTAGAAACTTGGTGTTAATGCTGCTTGGCTGGAACTATCTGTAATGCTTGTACTAATTATTCCTGAGTAGATTAGACCAGAGAGTGCCAAACCAGCCCAGCAGCCCTTTCTGCACACACTCTGCTGGGTGACCACATTTCTAAATTCAAAATTACATTAAATAGTTGACACCAACACAAATTGCAACAAAGATTCTTAAATATGAGTTTAAGAATCATTATAGCTATGATAAGAGAGTCATCACTGAAGCACCTTGAACATAACTCAAGCAATACATAAAAGTAATTTACATAAATAATCACACAATACATAAAAAAGTAGTTTTATTAAAAAAGGCAAACAATAAAATACAACCATAAAAATCTCAGGTTTGCTTTTTATTTGAAATATTGCACAGAATAAATGAAGAACGTGGAAAGAGAACAAAGGGATGATTTCTACACACCAGGAGTTCAGCTTTCTAGTGCCAACATTTTATACAGCGCATTACAGTCACTTTTATGCCCTCATCTGCATGCGCCAAATAGAACAGTTAGTCTTCTTCTAGAGCCGCAATATGAGTACATACTTGTACTTCTCAATAATACTACACTTGTACAGCTTCAGCTGTTCTCTCTCTTCCAAGGTAGAAGATTGTGGTTCTATTTTGCTTTTTTAAAAAAGGAAACAAAGGTATATTACATTGCCCAGTGATTTTTTTTTTTTAAATACAGATTCACTACTCGGGCGCTTTATGCTATAGCATAAAGCACACAAAATTTAATCATTTTTCTACCACCTAGAAAGAACATACCTGACACTCATTTGTCATTAAGAGAAGAACATGGAATTGGAAGAAGTGAAAGACTAGATAAATGAGCAAGGTCATATGAAAAACTGCAGTCCACATACATCTCAAGGCAATTTCATAGAATCATTTAGGTTGGAAAGGACCTTTAAGATTGTTGTGTGCAGTTTTGCTGATTATTATTTTTAAAGGAATAACATTATGCTGAAATTATTTTTTTTTGTTATTCTTCCTTCCAATTCAATAAGGCATATAATCCCTGCAAGATCAAAGAGATATAGCTAACCTGAAATTGAATATTCAAAGTTATGTATATTTTTAAAGCTGTCTCTTACAAAACAATTTAACTTGTTAAAAAAAAAACCCTTAATTTATGCTTCGATAAATATTAGTTTCTTTCAAAACAATAGCACTCCAATATCTGAAAGTTTGTCCCAAGGGATACTATTTTCTCATTAAAAACAGAAGTCAGAAATGAACTATTTTTCTCCTGAATGAATCTTATCTTTACATTACAGAGGAAAACAAGAAGAGAAATATCACAGCTAAGCCAAGACAAACAACAAATGTTATGTTCCCCATCTGACAGTCAAAAAATAAGGGAAAACCAAACTTCAAGCCGTACCCAATTTTGTGCTTTCTAGATGAAATATACAATCAGAATTATTTTATCTCACCAAATAATTCATTGGGGACACAAACAAGATTAAGGAAAAAAAAAAGAAGAAAATTATGCTATATCCATAAGAAGTGTCATTACTACCTGCAATACATAATCCAACACGACATGAGATCCGACCACTAAACCACAGATATGTCTGCATGGATTTCCCTTAACCTCTATTACAGCACTGAAAGGGACGGCAGAACAGTTCTCTGGTCCAATGACCCAAGCACTCACCTGGGATGTGGGCAGTTAGGTTTTAATCCTTCTTCCAGTGGATATTTTATTTTCGGAGAGCGGAACAACTTCAGTTTTAGAAAGGGGAGCCAAAATCTACATGATAAAGCCACCACAATCACCAGTACCAATCTTCACAATACATAAAATACCAAACCAAATGTTGAATTACCCTACTTAAGATGATTCACTTAAGGCAGATTTAATGCAGAAAAAACACACGACTTCTGTATCCAATGCTATTTTTTCCAGTGTCTTTTGAAAACATGTGCAAAGACAAACAAAAAAGCATAGAGAAAAAAACAAAGTATTTGTTAACCCTTGATCTGAAGAGTTAGCCAACATTCCTAGGTCCTTGCTGCCTTAGAAAGACAAAATGAGAATTTGAAATAGTATTTACCAAGAACATTCATAATACCATGATTCTCCAAAAATAACATGACCAAGAAACAGCACCCATGTACTTTGCAATTGTTGGTGCTACTAGCAGGTCCTGTGCTCTCTGGACTTGTCTGTTGCCTTGCTGGTTCATACACAGCTCGTTTTTTTGTTTGTTTTTAACTTCTTTTTAACCCTTTCTCAGAAAATCTAGTTTTCTTCAGGCACTAACCAATGACCCAGCTCCAGTATTTATGGTCAGTTTTATCAGTCCCCGTAGGGTAGTCTCTCCTGTTTCAGATTTATTATGCTGATCAGCACCTTCAGCAGCAGCTTCTATTGCTTCAGCTACCACAGGAACACTAAGATCAGTGTCCCTCTAATGAAGGGTATCTACTGCACTTGTTCATTTTTAAAACATCTGTTTTCAGGGAAGCCATTAACACTCTTCTGTATTCCAACAGAATATTTTCCAATGTATATTTTAATACCAAAGTTTAAAACTGCAGTTTTATTTTTATAGCCACAAGTCATTGAAAAATATAAACCCACTGAGTGTTTACATAAGACCACAGATTTCTTCTATTAAACTTAATATGCTGACTAGAAGAAAGAAATCTGCAAAAAGTGTTCTTTTTTCGAAACACAGCACAAATCAAATGCTATTTCATCCACTGAGTGCCGTTACCAAGACATTCAGATCCATTTATCGTAATAAAAATCAACAATCTTCTCCGAAAACAAAGCAGTTTGGCAAACAACGGTATATTCAGCCTAGACTTCAGTAATTGCAGTCTGCACCCAAAACCAGAGCTCTGTGGCACTGACAACACCCCTGCCATTTGAATTCTGTTCAGCACCAAGTTTGGTCTGCCTTTGCACAAAGCAATGGGTTTTCCCTAAGTCAGAAAGCCACGCTCTACCAAAAGTTTCATTGACTCTACCTCTTTCCCCATAATGAAACACCCAGAAAGAACGTGAATCTGAGTTTCTAAACACATTCATACATTCAAACCTACAAAATTAGGGCATAACTTGATTTTGGCTTATCAGAAATCTTATGGATTTTTACTCATGTTCTAGCTTTGAGAACCTGAGATACCCAAGTTCCCAGGAATTAGATGCTGTTTCTAGGAAGATGTTGGGTCCTAACCTTATATTGTAAATAGAAGCTAGCAGAGAGAGAAAGACATGATTTCCTAAACGCGACTAAAGCCAACATCCAGATCCGAGAATGAGGTTACCTGTTTATGCACGAAGAGGATTTCTCCAACGTCATAAGGTATCTTATACAAACATAACTTAAGAATTCCTGAAGGCAACTACTTATCATTTGCTCGAAACACAATTTGGAATACTTTGCTTTCCATTTACAATAGGCAAGACTAACCAAGCCCAGCCATCAAATATGCTGTGACTACTGCATACTAGGCTACAAGATTTTTCAAACCGTAAGACGTGACTAATTAAGACGACCAAGTTAGTGCTTCTATTTGATTCAGATAAACTAACTTGATCTTCAATCTGACTATGTGCGACTGGGCTTCAATCTGACTATATCTAAGTGAAGCTGCACTGAAATCTCCTTATGAGCAGATGAATTTCATGCACACGGATTTCTTCTGAGGACCGTGCCTCTGAATATTAGAAATCCACACCCTTCCATTACTGCAAGTACAAAATTGGCTCTAAAATTTTATTTCTTTTTTAACCATTTCTAATCTAATATCTTTAGTTGTGAACTGAGAAGTACACTCTAGGCAAAAATATACATCCACTTGGACAACCACAGCCTAAAAAAACCCAACAAACAAGGGCATAAACTTCATCAACCTATCCATGTCATTAACTGTTGTCATCAACATTAAAAAACAAGGAATTGTGTGGTACAGCCTAACTGGCTGTGCATTGCAGACATTTACAAAAGCTCTAAAAGGATTAAGGATGCCACGTTCCATAAAATTTTACTCAGAGAATGTTTTTTAAATGGCATCTGAGTTTGCATGTAAAATTCTGTGACTGCTGCAAGAAAAAGGGGCACAAACGTTTCCTGACAGTTGTGCTGTTTTAACTCACAATCCCTTTTTTCTTGGATTACTTTAGTGCAAACTCAGAAAATTTGAAACAAGAGTATTGATAGGGAGATTTTTTCCCCCCCAGTGTAATACTTTTGTAGAATAACCAGTTCTTCTTCTATGCTGTTTAAAATCCATTTTGACCTGTTTTATGCTGTTCCTTTTAAAGGTAGGGAGGTAGTAAAATAACAAATAGGAAAGCATATAAGACATCAGCTCCCTGTTGCAAGCAACACAATTCTGACTTGAATACAGGAAAAAGTATGATTTCCTGAGTAAAGAGCATATACCCACAACAGGAGCTGAAGTTAGAAATAAGCTTTCATTGACCCTTACGTTTCTTTCTGGATTCCGAAGTTTCAGGATGACAAGGTAAATATTGCTTGAAATTGTAAAGTGCTTTGGGAATCCGTTTCCAGAAACAGCCCACTAGCTATTCTATTTCTCCACTGAAAAACTGATTCCACTTACAAGTGAAAGTAAAGATAAACAAAAATCTCCCTTACTGAACAAAAATCATGTATTTTGAAAATATAATTCTAGAAAGACAGTTTTCCTTTTAAGCGTGTTACAGAACGTTGAGCTGCTCCAAGGGACTAAAAACATACTGAAAATACTCCATTATTTTGCTTGGAGAACCTGCCCCACAAAATTAATTCTTCTTATCTGTCATGACTAAATTCAAAACATTAGTAAGATTGTAGCCATTCCCTGTAATGCCAGTAGGATGTTTACGTCCTTGTTTTCAGCTATTATTAACTGAAGAACTACAGAAAACACTGAGGAAACATGGAAGCAAGGTGAAACAAAATGCTACCAAATCAGAATAGTCACAAATGCTCACACACACCCCCCCCCCCTTCCTGCTTTGAGAATCTTTTCTTATTTCCAAGAAATGCCTAGGACATTAGCCCACCTTTTCCTATAATCTTTTTGAGTTCATTGAATGGAAGATTTAAATATGTAGCTTTATTGGTTCTATAAGAACTGTGAGAATAGTTTATTGGTAATAAAATTGACATTTTTAGAATCCTGTGAAGGATCTCAAAGTGCTTGAGAGATATGCCAGAAATAATCCTCATATTTTCCTGAATTCCTGAGCAGGAAGTTCTTCATCCATTTTGGAGCTGAAATATTCTACATGTCACATAGTACAAGACACACTGTTTCAAAATAAACTGTGAAAAATAAAATACAAAGTATTTTGAAATTGAAATACACACATACTGAAGGAATATCAATGGCATGAAAGTCAACACAGTTAATTTTTGTTATTCTTGCCTCTCATCTAGCCAACTCCTCCATATCAACTTTGTCATTTTGATGTTCTCCAAAGCCTTGCCCAAACATCAAGCTAGCTCTTCAACTTGTTCCTTCAGCACCTCCTCTTCACCAGGTCTCTAGTTCAACTCCAGTGAGCAGAGTCATTTGCTCAACCCAATTTCCTTCTCTGTCATTTTCTATTGCTATGTTCCAAATCTACTACCACAGTTCATTTTCTTTCAACATAATTCACTATTTTCTGTTCCCTTATTACTTGACCTTTCTGGTCTTTATCACCCGTCAGTACTGAAGTTTCTCTGCTGTTCAGTCATCTCTTCCCAGAGGCCTTCTCCCATTCTTTCAACAAGATGAGCGACTGTTTTCATGCCTCATACTTGCTCCGTGCTCAGCTCTTCTGCCTCCCACTCCAAACACAAGGTCACCCTTGGCATCTCCCAGACCTGGCTTGCACCCCACATCCACCTCCTCTGCTCCCGCGCTGTGTTGAACATGCCTGGCAGGGATCCTGCGGTTAGTCTTCTTCCACTATAAACTGTTTTTTCCTTCCTTGGGCTCCACTACCTCAGCAGCTCTGCTCAGTAGACAGACACAGCTTAAGTTCAACAGGCCTAGAAGAGCCAAAACTGAAGAAATATGCAGCCTGCAGAGGTGGCCAATACCACATTATCTGCATTAATGTTTTTTAAATTCTGGTCCACAGACTACTGACTGCCTGAAAGATTTTCAAAGATAGCTTGTGAAACAACCACAAAGAAGCTTTTAATCTGCATATGCATAATGGCAAGGAAGCAAACTGTTATTTTTATTTACTCTGTTCTATATTTAAAATTTAATTTAATTTTATTAGGTTGTAAACCAGGAATGAAGGCATTAATTTAAAAATGCTTTATTCCCTCCTGCAGCCCCCCCGACAAAGTGATAGTCCTTTCAACTTCTTCCTCTAATGGTAGGTGGTGTGTCTTATACTTAATAGAAGTTCAGATCAGCATTTCTCAACCTTTCAAAACTCAGTGTAGATATCAACACTTATTTTTGGAAGACCTATATGTCTTCTGAAAGATTATCTATTCATCTACTTATTGACTATCCCTGCCCTGCTTAGACTGAAGATCTAAGAGGATTACAGAACCTGGTGGCAAGGCTGAAGGCTTGTTAACTTAATAAGGCCGTGGATTTAAAACTGTGTTAAATTAAACAGGTTTTGAAAATGGCTTAACTCTGCTAGTGTGGATAAGATTTAAGAGCCTCCTCTCAGTTCTTTCTCTAGCTCATGAAAAAGAAGACCACGTGAGATAGTAGGGCACTGGCATACACGAACAAGTGAAAGTCTATGAGACATTGATTTTTCTTTTTGCAAGCTCTCAGCTTCAGAATAAAAGCTTCATCTTTACTCAGAGGCACATCACCACAGCACACTGAATTCATCTTTACTGGATTTGTTTCAAATAAGCTTCTAGAACAGCTATGCCCTATATATGCCAACTCAGATCACCATCTGATACTTTTCATCTTAACTCTTTTTAATGTCAGAAGTGCCTCATCCTTCCCCAATTTTTTAATATAAGTAAAACACAGACTATAACCTAAAGAATTAGGATAGCATGCTAACAAGGAATAATTGAAGAGACTTGTTTCAAACCCTGCAGTATTGATCCTCTCACTCCTCTGTGCAAATAAGACTACATTTCTTTTCTTGATTTCAGCAGCTTGAAAGTCTGGTAGGAGTAAGTACTTTTGTCTTTAAATCTGAGCCTTTCAGAAGTTCGTCTTGTAAAATTGTGGTTCACACAAGATAAAACAGTGCTTCAGTTCTTCAAAAAGCTTTTAACGTATGTGTATATTTTGAAAATTTAGGTGCTGAGAAGATGAAGTCAGAAGAGGTAATATGCACATCTTTCCTTTATAAAAAGGAAAGCGGAGTTACTTCACCTTATTGCAACACTAATGCCGTGAAACAAAACCAGTTTTATTAACAAAGGAACACTAAAGACAGAGCAGTGCTTTGGGTGTTATGAAGTCCAACCAGACAATCTGTGATGCCTGGCTTATCTTCTGCACAACACTGGCAATACTCCTTCACTTCAGAGAGGAGGAGAATGATATTTGTATTAATATTTAAGCAACACCTTAATGCTCACCTTTGATCAAAATGCATTTATGATTAACAGCATACCTGCCAGCTAGAAACTGCAAAATTATACTTTGCACATTTGCAGAAAATAAAACTGGACAATCTATATTCAACTCTTTAAGAATCATGCCAACTTGGAAGAAAGAAAGAACAGTTAAGCACCAAACCAGAGCTTTTCATCCAATTAAGAAAAAAAAAGCACCACAAATTTACACTTTTTAACAATTTTATGTGGAAGGCTGAGCATACCAGCACAGTTTCAAACAAAATTACTGTGCAAGAGAGACAGCGCACACACCCGTGTGCGGGAGAACCTTGTTGTAATTTTTAGGACATCAGATACATTCTTGCAGGTTCTACTTTTTTATACTTGAGAGAGTGTAAGTGCTTAAGCTGTAGGTGGTGGGAAATTAATCAAGGGACAAATAAGATAGGAACAAAGACCTAGGCAAGAGATTAAATTACTTAAAATTCTGAAGCGTTCATACTCTTATGCTACAAGAAACTTAACTTTGGATAACAAATCACATGCTTGAGTGCCTCAACAACTGTCAAATGAGTGTCACAGTCCTAAGCATCTAAGAGTACAGGGATAAATGATTTCCATGATGCGCCACAGTTGAGTGTCATGTACCTAGCAGGGTCAGATTCTGAGACACGCCAGCAACAGTGTCTGTAAATGAAACATGAAGAGCTGAGTTTGACTTCTGTTGTTTCATTTTCCCATCAACTGGAGAATCCAAACCTGTATGTTTCCAGGAAACACTGAATGACATTTTGAAGATATGCATATAAGCATCACATGTCAGAGAATTCCAAATACTGGACTCAGTTTCTCTCTTTAGAGTAATTGTCCTTCTCTCCAGAGCATCTTCTCAAGTCCTGATGATTTCCTAGTTTAAGAGGATGCAGAAGAGAAAACAGACTTAACTGTTTGCCTCTGTGCTGACCAAGGCCAGCAGGGGCTTTGTGCCCATACTGCATGGCAGCCCCGGCAATACCTATGGGATGAGACTAAATGAAAGCAGTTATTCAGGCACTCTCAGTGCAGCAAAGCTCTAACTAGGACTAGCCCCACCATTTAGTCTGATGATCAGAGGGCAGTGCTGCCATCTCCCTCTCTATACCCAGGATTCTGGTTGCACAGACAGTGCTATGTCTAGGAGATGCCTGCCAAGATGCTAACCTCAACTGTCAACACTGCTGAGCCAGAATCTGATAGATTTGGAAACCAAAGAAGAAGGACGGACTTCTAAATTACTGGAGCTATTGCTTCCTTATCCTAACGCTTCAGCCTTGGACTGCAGACATTGAAGTATAACTGAAGTCCACCAGTTACACAAAATGGTGACACAGCACTCGTAAGGGGGCACACATCATCTCTTTAAAGCTGCCTTTGAAGCAGCTTTTTTCCTTCTCTCCCTCTTAGATCTATAGGGAGGTGGAAATCTGTAAGTAAACCCATGACATGACTATTCTTCAGTATTCCCAACACATGCTGGAGTCATATACATTCGCTTGTCAAGACAGATCAGAAAGGCTGAAGTGATCTTCATGAGTGTGGAAGGTGAAGATAAGAAGTGCAGAAGAGAGTACCTCCCTGGGATGTGCCATTCTCCCACCTCCGGGCCACTCACTTCCTAAGATTAATCCAGCTCACCTCAAAGCAGACATTCTCGGTCAAAAAAAAAAAAAAAACAACAAACCTGCTCGCCAAAAAGATTCTGATTTGGTGATATGAAAAGAAAAGCAAAGAAACTGATCTAACACAACTGACCCAAGAATGCACCTCTGGTTTTCTGAGATGACCCTTTTCTGTCTGGTAACAAAGAGGCATCTACCAGGAACTGAGACAGCACAGATGCACGCTTTTCCTACATGCATGCAGTAACGCTGGCCAGATGATATTTCAGCTTTATTTACTGAGACACGTTCTTGCCCACACTAGGATGTCTATATTGGTGATGATTTAAAGAAAAAAAAAAAAGAAACTTTTAAAGCAAAGGAGGCTAAGCAATACTGTAACATTAACCTACACTTTATGCTCTTCATTAATTTAGCAGATTTAGTCAAATACCAAGAGCATCTGTAGTACAGATACTTCAACAGAACATTTTCTTTCCTATTGCTTATTTTATTTTCCCTGTGTTTGACACAGTCAAGGACAAATTGGACACAAGAGGGAAGAAAGATGTATGTTTTCTTTTTCTTGGAAATAGTACACTAAGATCAGAGGCAAGAAAACGTTTGAATAAAGGCCAACGATGGAGCCAAAGAAAAGACCAATGAAGGTGTCAAGCATATCATAAGGAGAAGGCCAAAAATACTGCAAGGGGAAGTTCACCAAAAGACAGAGAAGCAATTGAACATAATAAGTTTCCAGTTTTATTATCACAGCTGCAGTTTCAAGCTTGCTGTTTTCCACAGTTCCTATCCATACACTAAACACAGGGGTAAGAGGAAGTACCATGTGAAAACCCCTTCACTGAGGTGAAGGAGAGAGGAGGAGAAGGATTTCTATCTGACCCCATCCCAGTCAGCCCCTTCAGCCCCTCCTACTGTACAGGATGTCTATTAAAGCCACCAAACAAGAGGTATCCATTGCAGAAAGCCAGAAGCTATGCATACAGAAACACGGCAATAGCACTACTGACTGACTTCTCTATCCAGACCCTGGATCACCTATGTAAAGCATTTTCATTGGGATTTGATTTTTGTGGTAATAAGAGAAAAAAATAAAAGATTTTTATTCTCTAACAAAAAAACTGTTCCTCTTCACAAGCCCATTAAAAATAAAGGCTTTGGACTTCCTTTTTGTGTAGAAGTTTAAATTTTCTGAACGATCAAAGCTTTTTGAGTAGAGCAATAACCTGTAACTCACTGGTGAAACTGAAGTGGAGAAATAAAGACACAATTTCATTTCAGGTAGGCAGTTTTAAATGAATCTGCAAAAATGGAGTAATATTAAATTGGAAAATGAAGGGAAATAAAGACAGACCCTTCTTCTACCTGAAAACAAAGCAATCATACAACAGTACCTTCCACTAATACACAAAAAAGGGATTTAAGTATCACACTTAAATACTGTGGATTTGGGGTTTTTTTGTTTATAAATCAACTTACTTCATTCCTCATTATTTTCTAAATAAAGGGACTACACTAGTTTCGTAGCTATTTTATAAAGTAGATTAATGTTACCTGGCAGGTTAAAGATTGCTATCAAGTTTCAAAGTATGCAATTAAATATTTCTGTACTACCAACACCACTCACATTAGACATTCTCTTTCTATTCTTTTCAAAACACACTCAAATCTACACACCAGTGTGCCAGTCGGATGCAGATTTCTCTAGCTTAAGAACAGAACACTAGCTTCCACAGATTTTTTAAGTGTCTGGCTTTTCCTCAAGGAGGTATTTATGTGATCCCCTATTAAACATCCAAACAAAATGAAATCCTTTTAACAATGTAACACTAGGCACTGGACCATCTTTGGTACAGGAAATGGATTATGAACAGCTCTCCAGGAGTGTGCAAGTCAATGATTTAAAGAGTGAGCAGCAGTATCTACTGACCTCAACTAAGACTGTGGACCCATTGTAAAACACCCTATAGATACATCCAAAATAAAAAACGTCAATCTCTGCCCTAGAGAGCATACAGTTTAAATAGTGAGTCAAACAAAGGAAGTACTATCAGTCATATCTGCAGATGGGAGACAGAGGCAAAAAGAGCTCTGAACAACTCTGTGCAAGGTTATAAAGGATGTCTTTGGCAGAGCCAGGAACTGAGCCTGGAAACTCTCAATCCTAGCCCAATGCCTCTGGACACTGAGACAATTCTTCCTTTTGCTTATCCTCACTCTCTTTAGTTAATTACGTATCTCTGAGAGGAAACACAGAAACACATTAACACCACGAGAGGCAGTCTATTTTACTTTTGCATCGTATGTTAAGCTAGAGAAAATTTAATGGAGATTATAAATATAAAAGTGCTGCAGAGAAGTAATTAAAATTGTACAATTTTAAATGTGAAAGCAGAATCTGGTATTTCAGAAAGTATAAGGGGAAACAAAAGCGTGCATACATGATTTAGAAAGACTTCCCAAAATGTTTTCCAACGGTCACTCTGGAATATGTATAAGAGCCCATCTCCACATTCTCAAATTAAGGTATTTCACATGTTAAAGTTGCACCTCAACACTCCTTACTTTTGTAGGATGGAATACATGCAAGGAATGCATCTATTAAAATGCATAATTAAAACTACACAGACAACCATAGGAGACACTTTTTTTTAATAAGAGGAAAAGAAGATTTTGTACAAATTTGTACAAACACAATCCTCAAAATCAGGCATCATCAAGTAATGTTCTCTAGTCTACCGTCACAAATAGCAATCATGAAACTAACTGCATTAGCCATTCTTTCTTACATATTTCTACAACCACTTTTGCCCCAAAGTGGCATACTTTACAATCTGATCTATTATCACAATGCAAGCCGCTTCTGTGAGTACTTGACCAACAGGTGTTTACCGATACGACATTCTGTGTACTGTTTTATTCTGCTACCTTTTGTTCAGAGATGATTTAAACATCTGTTCCAATCTGCACCTGCTGCTCTGCCTGGCCATCCCCAGATTTATTTCCAATCTTTTAATTTATTTTCCTCTTTGGCATTAAAGCTGCTTCAGCAGCTCCCAGGCAAGCCTACTGGATCACAAATGATGGCTGCTGTGGCAGTATGGATGTGAGAATTTAAATTTTTGTTGTTGCTTTTCCGTGTTACATGAGCACGAAAATGGATGTGTGGGTTTACGCTACAATGCAAGAGAGCTGAGCATTAGCAGAAACTCACGGAACAACCTTCTGTTTGTAGGTTTTTCTTTCCTCCTCAGTTTAGAAGAATTTATCACAAGCATCTAGGATGTTAGTGGTTCTCAAGAGAAAAACAAAGTTTTAGGAATGCAAAGAGCAATATTTTTCTGGATACAGTTAGAAAGCCCCCCTTTAAGACCTAGATAAGCATCTTTTAATAGCCTGTAATGTTCCTTTACCCTCTCATTTCAAGTAGACTTCACCACAAGTGACATCACCAGAGGCCTCTATCAGCTTTCCAGAGTAAAACCAAGAAAAGAAAGATAAAAGCTTCAGGACTTTACCACTGTCTGCACTATAAACGTTTCTCCGTAAGATTTCCCACTGACATACAGTATAATATACTCAAATTACACCATCACTTCTTACGGAGCATAAGCATCAACTCTATTAGGCATGGACACCTTTTGAGCTATTCATGCTTTTCTTTTGAAAAGGGAGACCATTTGAGTCCTTTGCTTACCTCTCCCTGCCTACACCTGGTCCAGAGAACAGCTGAAAACTTTACCAAAAAACATTTTCAACAGTGATGAGGTCTCAGACTATCTAGACAACTCTGCGCTAGGTTCTGCTGAGAAGACTGCCCTAACTTCAGAAACATGGACTATAAAGAAACTAGCACGAGAAGTGGCATGTCTTAGGCATGTACAAATTCATGTAGAGAGATTAGAACAGTTCTCCAACCTGTCAACTTATGCACACCTCTACATTTAAGAGTCCTGCAATAAGCATACCCTTGTAAAACTACCATAAGGAACTTAAGATAATACCTGTTTGACATACTTTGTGAAAATGACAAGATGAATAACATGAGCATAAATTTGAAAGTAAGTACCCTAAAATTTTCGTGTGCTCTTTTTAAGGAAAGAAGGCTCAGGTGATCATGCAGTCCCTCAACAACTTGCTCCTGATGACCAGGCCCAAGCAGATTTGACAGCAGGCTGCAGTTCTTAAGAGCTTTTCCAAGCTGTCAACCTAGCTGAAAATTTTCACTTTAAAAAAAAAAAAAAAAGCAAAGCATTAAATTAGCATCCATATCAGAGAGGAAGCCGCAGCATGAGCTTAACTATTACTTGTTCTCCCAGGCAAGCTGGCTGCTCAGAACAGTAGAGCTGGGCAGTCAGCAAACAGTTCTCCATCATGTACAGCAGTATGGTGCCTTTGTCCAACTGGTACCTGGGGAAAGGTGCAGCAGGTTTTATGCATCAAAATATCAGTGAATAGAAAAAGGTTAAGAACTTGCAGGGAGAAACTGCAGTTGTTACAGCAGTGGAAGATTATAGAGGCTACAAAAAAACAGGGTTATTGCAGTAGGGGGAGATAGAAGGCACAAGATTTGTTAATCTCCACCACTCACCCAGCTTCATCAGTTTTAAGACTCAGAGAACCATTTGTTTGTTTACTGCCATGTGTCACCACATACATACAGAGAATGCAATATACATAGTATGGTGCAATAACAGAGCAGGCAGCTCCAAAGTCATTGATACAGTTGTTCAGGAAATCACGCTGCAGTACGTGCCGTATTAACCTTTTCTGAAAATTATGGCATCCTCTGAAACGGCATTTATGAGCTTAGTATTACTTCAGGGTATAAGCAGAATGCTTGTGACTTGACAGCCTTCATCCACATTCACTTCATTTAACATAACAGCAACTTTCATTTACAAGTTCCCCTTCAGCAAAATTAGTTTAGGAAATCTGACTCTGCCACTCATCTAGAAACAGATTTTCCTCTCCAATTCGCAGAGAGGAACTGTATTTGCAAGCATCTTTATATTATAGCTAGCAAAACAAATAGGGCATTCACTTCAACACTGTCCATTAAATTGGCATTTTGCTTTCTGGAGCGTTTCTTTTCATAGAGAAAAAGGAAAAGTTCTTCTTATCTCCCCCTTCTTATCCCTCAGGGTCAGCTTGTGTTCTTCAAAGTACTGCCTTCCTAGTAAAAAAGGCTCTGAACAAAGTGGACAAAAGATGAGAAGATTCATCTTTCCCTGTCTCCCAAAGAAAAGACGACACAATGCCTGTGAAACCCCAGAAACAAAGATATATTCAGGCCTACTGTAAAATGTTGAAATCTATCACTAATATACACTGAGTATCAGTTAACTGCATGAGGAATGCACATGGTCACAATTTTAATGGCACATGGTACAGCATAACTAATAAATTGAAGCAACGTTCCATATGTTGTCACTTTCCATGCTGCACATCTGGAAATGCAAATGTTGCAAAACAGGATACTATAGAACATTAAAAAAAAAAAAAAGAGAGAATATTCCGTATTCAAGTTATTTTTTCTAATAAGACTTTGAGAAACTCTGAAGCACAGTCATTCACATATGCAGTACATCGCTGCACCGGAAGCCTTTTTAGAGGAGCAGCAGTCTCTGAAAATACACAAGTATTTACAAAGCTAGACACAAAAATAGAGAAACAAGTTATATGGGTATTTTGTTTTAAGTTGAAGAGCTTTTGCGAATGCAAGGTATCATGGTAAACACCTTAAGGTTCTGGAGAAGACCAGACTGGCTTTGATACTGCTGAAGCTTCTTTGCAGTATTTAAGGTTTACCTTCTGAAACAAAACAAAAAAACACCACAAAAAAAAAAAACCCAATAACACCCACACATCATCTTCTCCTTTACCAATTAATCTATAACAGAACAAAACTCATTAACAGAAAGTGGCATGATAATTATTATTTTTATACTCTGAAGTAGAGAACCTAATGAGAGTCTCTACCAAGCTGAGAAAACAGTACAATCTAATGGAAGAACACCTGTATTTTAAATCCTCATGCAAACTTAAGAGGTGTATCCAAGATATTTTAGAAAGATTCCAATCATGTAAGTACAACTGAGGACAAATAAGCGTAAGGCTTCCTTCATTGGTTAAGTAAACTAAATCATTCAGTACAACTGAGGACAAATAAGCGTAAGGCTTCCTTCATTGGTTAAGTAAACTAAATCATTCAGCTATACTTCAAAATAAAAAATTAGTCCTGCCAAATCCAAGGACAGGGCTTAAACGTGTAACTCCTTAAGACATTTCTTAAAAATAAAATAAACTTCACAAGAAGGAAACCACCTAAACCATTCAGAAACTCCACTTCAATCACAGGAACCCTGAATACACAAGCATCACAAAGTAGGCATCAAGACCTTTCAGAGAAGCTGTTCTGCCTTGTCATTAGATAAAACTGAGGAAGATCAAGTCACCTCATAAAATTATATTTCCCAATACAGGCTCTAGAATGGATAATCACAAATGAGGCTAATGAGTCTTCATTATAAGGTATGACAGAATCTACAGGTTGCACAGATCCTAGGAAGGAACAGGAGTACAGACAGAAGGCAATGTCTTCCATCACAGTACGTAAATTTTCCAGATGACGTAGAAAAAAATACCTCAAGAAAATTAAAGAAGGGGTGGGGACTGAGAGTACAAACAACCTACTAGACCACAGTAATTCAAAGCTTTCTTTTTTAAAGGCAGAGAAGTAAAAATATAGCTCCTTAGAAGCCAATAGCAAAACCTTCATTGACTTCAACAGGAACATAACTTCCCCGCTCATGTTTAACATTCGTTACATCTAACTCAAAGGAAAATTATTGATAGTCGGAATCATTACAGAAAGCGGAAGAACCAAAATAAAATCTCTAATGTCGCAGTTGACAAACCAAGAACAATTTCAAGTGCTCTTCACAAGATGTTTATTCTTAACCGTTACTTAAGCTTTCCACATAAGTTATCTTGTTCTACTGAACTTCCTTTTAATAAGACAGTTAAGGTATTGAGATGCTTTTCTTCTCCTTACCTCAGCAACTGAGGGTTTTAATAAGAAAGTATTACTGCTGGTATTTACACAAAAGTAAAGCAATACCGATAAGAACACTGATGTGTTTTGCTAAAAATCTACCACAAATCTCAAAAATACTTTGTTCTGCTGAATTTACTATCTGACTATCCTGAAGCAGACGCCACCAACTGTTTTGAAACAGCCCAGGAAAAGATATGATTGCAACAAAATACCATCATCATATAGTACTTACCCTAACAGGAGGGCTGCGTGCTTGCACCCTTTGCTGCTGTCCAACTTGAGAGCTCTGCAGGTCCTTTGATCCGCAATTAGCTACAGTGTTGATAGGAACCTTTAAAGCATTTGTGCTACCAGTCCCACCACCAGCGCTGGGTTTTCGAGGCCTCTGTTTAATGCCATCCAGTAGTCTAACAAGCAAAATATTACTGGGAAGTTCGTCAACACTGCAGTCCACTAAAGTCCTGCACTCTGGGCATCGAAGCTCATTTCGAGAGCTCACAATACCCAGCAGACAGCGCTTACAAAATGTGTGCTGGCAAGGCAAGACTTTTGCAGAAGCATCAAGTCGTTCTAAGCAAACAGGACACTCCAACAGATCCAGCAAAGCTGATTCATCCATTTTCTTTGTATTACTTAACCAAAAAACAAATCTTCGCAGAAGTGGTATGTTTTGAGCACCTCAAGGATATCATGTTACATCCATTCCTCTTCTGACTGTGCTCTGAAATTTTTTGAGAGAAAAAGGTATCAGTAAGCTGGAAAAAGAGTCAAGAAGAGTATTTTACATGAAGATGTTCATACAAAGAGCAAAATAAAAGATCTCTAGACTAATTCAGTAAATATTTTCAATAAATGAAAGAAACATCGAAATAGCAATAAACAATAATAGCAATCTACATTAACAGATCTATTTAGTTAAAATATTATAACAAATGCTAATGGCTAAGGTTTTTAAAGTCTAGTCCACATAAATTTTAACCTTGAGCGATGCTGTTTTCTCAAATTATTCCAGAATGAAGAGCTATCCCCAGTACAGCATTACAATAAAGCTTACTTTTCACAGTTCTTGCTTAACACACCTGTATCTCAGAACATTTCTTTGAAATTAGCTTTTTTTCCACAAGACGACGACAGGGAACGTAACTACAACCGGGGCCAAAACAACACAGCATACACCAACAGGGCACAGCAAGGGGAATTAGCCCAGACTAAGCCAACAGCAGACTACACTTCTACCATTTCTGTGAAAAGTAATAGCAGCACATTACACACACCAGTCTTGAAAGCAGCCTGTAGCTCACAGGGTTTCAAGCTTACCACAGGCACTGACAAGTGCCGCCTTTAAGGAGCGCTTCAAAAAACTATCGCCAAGTGATTTACAGCAGGAAGTGCTACTGCCGTATCGTTAGGACAACACGAGTGCTGCGTATGCAGCCACAGAGAGAGCGGCAAGCCTTCAGCCGGCTTAAGTGTATGCAGCCAGGGGCTGGCAAAAGGGGGGAGGAGCGGGAAACCCCACCACCAAAAAACTCCCTGATGAAAAAATATAATTCTGCGGGAAGTCACGCCAGGCTGCTGCACAGGGGAGAAAATGGCTTATCGAGCTCGGCAGTCCCCACCGCGACGCGCCCGCGTACCCGGCGCGGCGAGGCCGCCCCAGCCCGGGCCGCCGCCCTGGCGCTTCCTGCGGCGGCACGGCGGGGCCCGCCCGGCCGCGCAGCCCCGTCCTGCCCCTCGGGGGCTGCCCAGGCCAGGCTGCGGGCGAAGCCCAGCGCAGCCATCCAGCCCGCGCCGCCGGCCTGCGGAAGGGGCTCGCTCAGCTCTCGGGGCGCCGGGCGCGCGTCGAGGCGCTCGTCCCCGCAGCTACCTGTTTTCGGGTTCCCCGTCCGTACCGGCTCCTCTACTTATTTCTAGTTCCCCGTTCCCTCCTTCAAAAGCGACTCGCGGGCGGGCAGACCCCGCGGCAGGCGGCACGCGCCCCTCCGCAGGCCCTGCGGGGAAAGGGGCGAGCGGGGCCGGCACCCCCGGGACACGCATCCCGCGGCGGCGCGGGGGGGAAAGGAGGCGGGCAGGGGCAGGCCCGGGGCAGAGAGCTGTTACCCCGCCCAACTCCGGTGAGGGGAAGGGGTGGGTCCGGCCTGCGGCCCCTCCGCCGCGCCAAGCGCAGCTCAGCCCAGCCCAGCCGCCCCTGAGGGAGAGCGGAGGGTCCCCGCGGAGGCCGCACACCACTCCCCCTCCCACGTCCGTCCCTCACCCGGCTCTCACCGTGTGGCGCCGCAGCGGACCGGAGGGGCTGCACCGCCCCCGCTTTGTTCCCGTGAGGAGCCGCCGCCGGCGGCCCCACCGGTGCCTCTCCCGCCGCGGCAGCGCCGAGGCTCCCGTCCCCTCCCCGCCGCGCAGGGCTGACGCGAGGGGCGGCACCGCCCCGCCCGGCACCGCCCCGCCGGGGGGCCGCGGGGAGGGTGCCGCCCCCGGCCCGGCCCGGCCCGGCCCGGGCCGCCTCCCCTCAGCGGCAGCGCCTCCTCTCACGGGAGGGGGCGGGGCGCGGTGCCGGGCCGTGGCGGCCGCCCCTTCCTCTCCACCGCCGCTTCGCCAGGTGCCGCGGGGTGGTGGTTGGCTGTGGTGGTGGTGGGTGCGCTTTCCGCCCGGTTTGTGAGGTGGGGGCACCTGGCCAGGCACCTGGGGCTGCCGCCGAGAGTCTGGGGGCAGCGGTAGGGAAGGCGGGCGCGGGTCGTCGAAGGGCTCCCCCGCTCTCTGTGGTAAATCGGGCCTGGGGTGCCGGCCCGCGGCTGCCAGGCCCCACGGAAGGAGGAGCCGGGCTCCTCCGCGTCCGGAGAGCCGGGGTGCCCAGAGCCTGCGGCCTCCCGGCCAAGGAAACGCTCCCCAGGCGGGGCGGGCTTGTGTGGGGCGAGGGGGCCTCTCCCGGCGGGTCGCCCGGGCCTGTCCCCGGCTGTACGCCCTCGGCTCCCGGCGCGAAGCGCGCAGCCTCTGAGTGGGAAGGGGTGAGGCCGGGGCCCGCGGAGTGGCGGCGTTTCCTGCCTCTGGGCGGTGGTCGGACGCCGTGGTGGTGGGTGCCCGTCACAGCAGGTGCTGCCCTCGGGTGCAGTAGTGCTCTCTCGGGCCCTTCCAGACCGCTCTGTGTTACGGTCGAAGGCAGCATAAGGCACTGATCTGGGGTGTGCGTGCCTCTTTCAGGATGACAGAAAGTTACTTGTTAGTGTTGCTCAAATAAGTAAATCAAGTGAGGTCAGAAACTGCCCCAGACTGGCGTATGTCTCTCTTGACAGGCACACCAATGTTCAAGAGACAAAGGACTTGCTCTGGAGGAGCTTTTTGTGAATTACTTCTCTACAAGGCTGTGGGAATGAAGGAGGAAGTAAGCCCTAAGGTACATACCAATTATCAGAAAATGGCAAAAAGGAATTTTAAAAAGCGTGCGTTCTAAATCGGCAGCACCTTGTATATGTGTGGTGAAAAGTTCTAGAGAAATGTCTAAGTTCGAATTAAATGTCTTGTTAGCTGCATCTCAGAAAGGAAGCAATCCGAAAGCTTCCTTCTTGTGCATAGTTTTGAGCTATCCAAGTTTGTTATCATTCATACTGAATTTGGTGTGCATGTAAAAAGCTGGGGGGGGTTTCTTAATGGGTTGTGTAGGTTTGTGTAAATTGATCTGTCTTGCTCTCTGGATTTGCTAGCTTGGTTGTTCCCTATGGTAGTGATATTCTGAGATTATTAGGATTTCCAAAAGCCTGCTCATGCTGAATGCATCTCTAATTATTCTTTTTTCTTTTTTTAGTAGTGGTAGTAGAAATATTGAAAGTGCTGAGTGTCTACAGCTCATTAAGAAATAAGGTTTCCTCCCCCATGAATTCTGGAGTGCAGGAAAACTGGTACAGATGGGGTTCTGGTCTGAGTCTGTGCTTTCCAGGGAGTATTGTAACATAAATAGAAGAGAAGCCTATAAACATCTGATACTTAAGAATATTCCCATGTCTCATAGTATTCTTCTATCTTGCCATGTGAGTGCTGCCACTACAGAAAGAAGGATAATCAGTACGTTTAACATAGGGACTTGTTGAATCTAAACAAAAGTTCATCTCACCATTGGACTTCACTTTTGGCTGTAGCTTTTCCAAAAGATCTCATCAAGGTTGCATGGTAATAATCTGCCAGCCTTTCAGGCATAGTTTTGTAAGCAACACAATTATTGTTGTGTAAACTTGGTTCGCTGCCTAAGGAATGTCAAATATCTATTAAAACGGCAGAGGAATTTACAATACAGGTGGTGCACCAGGGAAGCTAGATGAAAGTTCAGGGAAGCAGGATAAAAAGATTAGCCCTTTATCAGGGATGGTCTTTGATAATGTTTTATGTAAAGTCTGTAAAATACTAAATATATTTTGGGATACTAGCCAAAGCAGTAAACATTCTGAAGAGTATCAGATAAATATGTTACTTCCTGAGCAGCAGCAGTAGTTAATTTTCAAACAAATATAATCCAGCTAAAAA
The DNA here is from genome assembly GCF_964289735.1 of Phaethon aethereus. Lineage (NCBI taxonomy): Eukaryota > Metazoa > Chordata > Aves > Phaethontiformes > Phaethontidae > Phaethon > Phaethon aethereus. The sequence continues at coordinate 42,651,334 of NC_138578.1, forward strand.
ACTGGGGGTGTGTGTGCTGATGTACGCCGCTGCCCTCTTACGGATGAAATGTTTGACTCGGAGTGGTTGGAATAGGCTGACGCCAGGACTGAAAGGAGCAGAATTGCTATTGCATTGAAACATTTATTCATTCTTGCTTCCAGCCACAAGCAGGGAACTGTACACTTTGCATACTTTTACATGTGGACACCTCCCTTCTTGAAACCATTTTGTTCGTATGTACAGTTCATTAGGTCCTTGCACAATTTTCACTAAGTAATTGATGCAAAGCAGAGATTGCAGAGGGCAGAAAACCATTAAAAACACAGATCTGAGCGAAGAGGCCCTCCAGTTACTCAAATCCCTGGATTTCTAAGACTATAGTGTTTATTAATATTTGTTCATATTTGTGAAAACAGGTTTTACACATTTTTGGTGTCATAAATTGTATTTCTGAAGCTGGTTTTCAGGCCCAAACTTTTTTTTTTCCTCCAATGTATGCTGTTTCTCTTCATCTGAAAGCCACTGGATAAAGGAAAAAGCAAAGGGCCATAGGCAGAACAGCAGAAGACAAAATGTCAGTAGCAGAACTGGTAGGTCCTGTTTTCTTTCTTTTTCTCTGTGTTCTCAAGGTCTGCATCCTTGGTGCAATAAACCCACCATGTCCTCTGTGCTCCTATTTCCCTTTTGCCAATACCACCTTCTTCTTTTGCAGGCCAACCAACCTACAGGCCTCCCTACTCTGCCAAAACAATCATACTTTCTATTCCTCCCTAAACCCTACTGCAGTAATTCCTGTTTCTGTCACATTTTCAAGTATCTCTAGTTTTTCCTCTGTCTTTAAAATGTGAGGCAGGGTATACTCTGCCTGGCTTTGAGCAACACGTGCTAATTGATAAGTTGGCAGGTTGATAAGAAGAGATAACTTGACGTTCACTGCACCCCTTTTCTGTAGGGGCATTACATTTTAGATCTTTTCTGGATATGACCACTGTTTTCCATAAAACCTATAGAATTTTTGTACCTGTACAAATATTCTGTCAGGTTTTGCCAGTGAATTATAAATAATTGGAAAGAGGGGATGACAGATGAACTCTATAATCATTTACATTTAGTTCCTTAGGAAATCTAACTAAGAAGTAGTATGAGACAATTTCAGAATAGAATTCTACTTGTTAGCATGCAAAACTTTTGTACTATTAAAAATTAAATGTGCTAACATACACTAATGCACTGAAAAGCAAAACGAGGTCCAATCTCCATTCTAATGCTACAGAAAATCCCTGAAGATTGTGACCCTGATGGCAGGATAACCTGTGTGCCTGAAGAAGTCCTGTTAGCAGTCCGTGTATTTAGATTAATAAAACAGAACTGAGTAAGTGAATGCTGAGTAGAGAAACCCTGGCCTGTGAGAATAAACATATGAATGCATATTTGATTTATTTGTGAATGCCATCCTTAAAATCTTGAGATGACTACAAAAAACTCAAAGGTGGTAAGAATCTCTTGGAACAAGAGGTGTTATATCCTCTCAGAAAGAAAATATGACAGAAGATAGTATATTGTGGCAGTCATAGTCTGAATTTTTTTTTATTTGTAGTTTCAGGAATGAATTTTAACATTATTTCTACTGAGAATAAGAAACATGTTTTTGTTTTAAGATACATTCTTTATACTAAACTATTTTTATAGCTATTTGTCAGAAAGGATGATGTTTCCCCATTGTAATGTCTACATTAGCCCACCTTTCCCATGCAATATAGATCTCAAGCACAGACCAAAAAGGTCAGTCTTATTTCCTTGTAAAATTGAAGATGCAGTGGCAATTTCCTTTCAAAGGCCATGCAAAACTCCCACTGACATCAACTTAGTAAGAGTTTACCCATGATGGTGATGCTGGTATTGCAGGCTTTATATTGGCAAGTACAGCACATAGCGAAGCGTGGCCAACTTTCTTCCATCTCTGGTGGGAATGAGCAAGGATGTTCTTCAATGACTTTGTTCCTTTTTTGTTAAAAATTGTGGATTTTTTTTGTGGTTTTGGTTTTTTAGGGGGTTGAGGGGATTGTGGTTTCCCGTTTTTGTTTTGTTGCTGTTTGGTTTCTTTTTTGTTTTACCAAGGTGTCTGTGCTACAGTTAGTGCTAGCTTTAAATTGCCTAGCTCGGTTACTCTTAGTGGAATTCTGACAGCATGGAGCTCAGCATGGTTGATATCGATCCAGTCAGTTTGCTGGCAAACTGGGTTTTGTGCTGCCCCTGCTGCACCTTCTGTGTTGTGAACTAGTCATAACTAGATCAATGACTGTGATACAAATGTACTTCTAAGGCTTCTGCATCCTGCCAGAAGGATTTCTGCTGTTCTTGTATTTGTGAGAAGGCAGAGAAATGGGTTGTTGTGCCTTCAGTACATTTTGACTTCTAGTTTTGCATCTTTATTCTGTATTCTGTCTAGCTCAGGGTACAAACAAAAGTTGCCTGGCTGCATCTCAAACCTGACAAGACAGAGATGACATTTGACTTTTGATTACTTTTTAGTTTCCTGTTTTCTTGAGGAGAGTATCATTTGTGTACTAATGTTGTGAACTAGCGCTCTCTGAGAAAGTGAAGCTGGGATCGTACCTTTGCACGTATTGATGCTTTTGTAAAAACTTCATTCGTGTCGCAGTGAGGGAATATGCAAAAGAAAAAGTGGCTGTGGCACTGAAGAATAAACATGTTACAAATTCTCAGTGTTCAGGTGAGTTCTTTGTTACCTCACGACATTTCCCCCAGGCTAGTCCCAGGAGAACACTTACTGTTCTTATGATCCACATAGCCTAGCTGCAGTGTCCGCTGCTGTACCTTGTAGAAATGCAGTGAGGTGTTCATGTGTGTAGGTAGTCAAGAACTTAATTTAAACAATCATTATACTGATGAGATCATAGTGCCTGCATCTCATTAACCAGCAAGCTTGAAATTGCCCTTCCTACAATCAAGGTTAAAGAAAGAGCAAAGGAGAATCTTTGAAGAAATCAAACTAGATGGCACACCTGTGAAGATTTTTAGAAGAGGTACAGAAGTGTAAGAATCCATTGCTTAATAAGTTTATTCTAAAATTAAATTATCTTTTTCCTTCTTTGCATGCAGCTGATAAGCCACAGACCTCATCTATGAGGCTGCAGCATAGATCCTAATGCTCCTTTGCCTCTCTAGAATTAGTGCTGTGTCCACAGAAGAGATTCCTGTGGGGACAGAGCATGACAGATTCTCTGTTCAGTCCTTTTCTAGGTATCTCCCCATCCTATTTAGATCTGCCCTCCCAAAGATTCATAATGTAGTTTTAGAATTATTGACTGCCCTAGACTTTTTGGAATACTTACATGCCATTTTAATAGTTTGCTATATTGTTAGCAAATTTGAAGCTATTAAAAAGCTATTCACATTTTCCCCACTTGCAGAGGCTACATGCAAGTCACAGGGTAGAGCTTCTTGATGACCTGACCCCTGTGTTTCGTATGAACAGTAAACTGATAACCATATAAATGTTTAAGTAGAACTATTGTTTTTCCTGACTCTAGACTGAGATCAGGCAGAACTGTAATCAACCACTTCAAGTGATAGTGAGTTGGAGTGACTAAACCCTAGTTTTATCTTTGAGAAACATTGTGACAAATGTTTGGAGCTTTCAAAACACAAACATATGAGATGAGTTGTGGGCCCCAAACATTTTTTTTTTCTTTTTAAATAAGTGAAAGCATAATATTATAAAGGATATTCAACGTTCATAAAAGTTTACTTGGTCTGCACTACCACGTCTTACTACCAAAGTATCTGAAAGAAACTGAATGTCTGGAGGCTGGATACTTGGCATGTATACTATTTGAACAAGAAAAATACAGTATTAGGAGGAGGTAGAACTGCCTCAGAGGAGAGGAGAGTCAGAGGCAGTTTTGCATGGGGAGTGTGCAGAGGCGGGGAGGTTGTGGGTATTGGGAGAAGTCTGTAGCCATCATGTCAGGTCTACAGTTCCTAGATTCTGTCTTCTATTGTAGTTTTTATTTCTAGAAATGCAGTACAGCTTCATTCTCTAAAATCCTGTGAGGTAGACAAAAGTTAGTCAGCAAGTTTCATGAGTGGGAAGAATTCACAGCACTGTACTACTTTATCTAGAGGGGTGCTGCATTCAAATTAACCCTCCTAGAGCAAACATCCTTGGCCAGAGCTTCAGGGTCCTGTCCTCAGAAAAGCGTCCTCCAAAGGTTGGACCCTCAGACCGCCTCACATTTTCACACCAAAGATATCTTTAGAACATATGAAGTACCTCCTTCAGCCTTTCTAGATGAGACGTTTTCAAGTCCACTCAGAGCATAGGCTCTATGACAGGTGATTTAAGGGATGTTATTTCTTTTTTGGGCAACTGCATGACAACACAGTGAAAGCTTAGTAATTTCTGTGGGTTTTAACAAACACCATATTCTAGGTGTCTTATTCCAAGAACAGTTACTGGAAGAGCATTTACAGAGGAGCAGCTCTTAAAATTAAACCACTTGTGCTTTTGTGGTCATTAAAGCATGAGAAATGTGTAGTAACAGCAATGGTATGTCTGTACATGTATGGTGTGTATGTTTTATGGTGAGTCCTGTAGTTCCTCCTACTGTCCAAATCGGGAATCTGTTGAAAAGCACCATACTCCCTTCACCTACATCTCTGCAGCAAGAGTCAGTCTGGATTTTGTGCCAGAGCAGAGTCTGAATATAGCTGTGCCACACTCCCAGGCTTAGGAGCAGGGACTGCTCCAGGATAAATATGTGACATCTTTCCATATGACACTCGTGTTTTTAGAGCAAAATCTACAAGAAGAATTTGCTAGCTTGTTTAAATTCTAAGTTAAGCCATTTTAGAATTTTGAGTGCTGCAACAGTTTGATAGTTTGCCAAAAAAAAAAACCCCAGAGTTGTCATGTTAGTTCTTAAAAGCATGCTCAGCTGGTTTTCTTTCCAAAAGATTTATTTCCTTAAAATAGCATTTTCCTAGTGAAACTGCCTGCTGGGCAGAGCTATCTGACAGGCAAGTACAATTATCAGCATGTTTACTTCTCAGACATCTCAGCCACACTTACGCCGTTCTGCTGTGGTATCAGCCATACGTGAGTGATGAGATAGATAGGTTTTGTAAGAGTTTGTGTACTAGGATATAAAAAATTGAAGTGTGTTGCAGCGTTTAAAGTGCGCTAACATTTCATCCCAAACTAGTCAAAGCAGTGTCTGAATACCCAGGTAAAGCAGTTTCTTTGACTGAAGCATCCCTTTTTGGAACGTATCCTCAGCTACCAGGGAAGTTGCATTCCCATTAGCACAAATGACACTTCTTGTGTTGTCCAAAAGGTACAGGAGCTCCTTTACACCTTCAGTTATCTGCAGTTTCTTGTACACTTACAGAAGGAGGGAGGCAGAGGTTTGGATGTGATCGGTGTACCATCCACGTACCGTTGGTTTTGTCTGTGCTATCTTAGAAGCAAAAAGCAAGGATTTACAATGTAGCTTGACTCTGAAGGAAAGTTTTGAATTACCTGGGGTGAAAGTAAGGGAATAAAGGGGCGAGTTCCCCAGTGATTTTTTGCAGAATCACTGTCATTCTGCTACCACAGTTCTTTATGAACCGGGGAATGTAGAACCCCACCCCCCCCTTTCCTTGTTCAAAATAAGATTAAGGAAGTGAGATAAATTTATGGAGTATTCATGGCACTACTTTGGATTTCTTTTATAAAGCTTGGGACTTGGCTTTTAAGTTGATGAAGACACTGAGATGCAAAATGAATTTTCTGAGGCTGCTGGCACTACAAGACTATGTAATCACTTTGGGATTGCCAAAGATTTTTTTTTTTTTTTTTTTTTTTTTTTTTAGATTTGTGTCACTTTCACTCCCACACATCTGGCAAGAGACCCCTCTGCACTGGCTTAGTTGAAAATCTTATCTCATAGATCATTACTAGCAATAAATTCCAGCCTTTGTGCATACTTAGATTGTCCCGCAGCCTGGAGTCACTGATTTTGTGGAACTAGGAATTCAGGCTGTAAAGTATTTATTCACTAACACACATCCAAAAAAAAAAAAAACAAAAAACCAACCGTTTAGCTCTTTCTTTGTGAAGCCAACTCTGAAAATGTAAATCATATCAAACTGACTCTCAGGGCCAAAGAAAACAGGCAGCTGGACTCCATCCTTTTAGTTAAGAATCAGCCCTTAAATACCTTTTAAACATACACTTTATATGAGCTATAGTCGAACTCATTTTCAAGTAATGTTTTCCCACGTGTCCCAGAAAATGCAAACAGCAGCTCTCTGCATGTGGATGTGACTAGGGCGCTGACAATGGATAAGCGTGCCAAAAACCTGTTTGCAAGCATCCCTGCAAACTGCTAATGCAGTTCTACCATCGTTCTTCTCCAAGGTCACACCTACACGAAAAAAAGGATGTATTTTTAATCCATGTCACAGTCCTTAAATATAGCTAAGGCAGCTGTGGTCAAAACAGTTGTCGGCAAATAGTCTGCGCTAGGTGTTTTCCCATGTGCTAGTTCACATTAATCAGTGAGCATTTTTCTGGTATTGCATTCTGGAAGCATTCTTATTTATGGTATTTATTGCGCTGTTCCTTTTCTATATGACAGGGATGGGGAGCATGACGGCAGAGTTATTTCATACACTGAAGACTTTGCAACTAGTAACGAGAAAGACTGGAAAGAGAAGAGAAGGTAAAACAAATGAGGGGAAATAATGACCGTCATAGATGCAGCTACCTCTGCAGGCTAAATTAAATAATTTGCTGGGGAAGCAAAAGGACAATTCCCAGAACTAAACCACAGATCTCCAGTTTAGTGATCTGTCTCCTGGAATACACTTAACGAGCAGGATCAGAGTTAGCAGTAACCAGCAACTCTTGCTGGGTAGCCAGGGGCATTGTCTAGGTATGGGGAGAAAAGGTGCGGAGGTGCTTGAGGTGCAGCGTACTCAAATATCCCTCCATCAGATTTCGTCATCAATATCCCCCCCATCATCAGATTTCAGAATAAAAGTCGGCAAATGGCAGATAATAAAGCCAGAATATTTTCCAGGAGTCCCAACAATCATTCTTGAGTAACTCACCCCAGCAAAAACATGGCAGAATACACAATCGGGCTATAACTTAGCTTGAAATGCCTTCCCCTTTTGTTTTCATAGGACAAATTAACAATGTTTTGTCTTTAGGTAGTGTTGCGTAACATGAAACGTAGTGGTTTTAACCAACATACCAGGATTATCCAGGAACAAGGTGTAACAAAATTTTTGGCATTTTTACTTTCAGTTTCCCAAGTGAATACTACTTTTGAGTGCATGGAAGTGTTTTTTAATCAGTCCTGATGCATATCCCCATACGCTGCCGTCTAGAATGAGGTTAGTGCATTATAGCTGGTGTGGGAACCTTAACTCACTTTCATTGACTTTAGGAGGATTAAGTCAGAAACACTACTATTTCAATGCCATTTTTTGTATTTACTTGGCAAATACTCTTGTCCATTTAAAGGTTCCCATGGGAGGTGTCAAGAGGTCACTGAAATTTTCGTGGGCAAGGGAGGGAGAGTGGTTGAAACCTTGGTCTCCCCGCTGCTTCCTTCAGTGTTTTTCTTCGTGTCATTAGTGCTGTACTCGGCACTTTTCCCCCAGCTTCCATTAGAAGAGGGAGTGAGTGAATGTAAAAATGTTAGTAAGAAATGGAGGCAAGAAACACAGAGAAAGCTTCCCTGCTGTTTTATTTGGCTAATTCTAGGCCTTGGTAACAGTAAACTTAGTTATAGAAAGTGCATATAGAATGTGTTGTCTAGCATGCACAAAAAACCTCCCAGATGCTTTCAGCACATTTTTTTCCCCAGTTCATTCTATTATTCTACACAGCCTTCTGTCCAAGGATCACAAAGTCTTCTGACCTCTCTGTTATCCTATGGCAAGGAAATACAGTTCCCTAAGGCTGAAAAAGCATTAGGGTTTGATTTCCAGAAATGAGGTACCTGCACTTTCCATGACCATCAGTGTAACTGTAAGTGAGCAGCATATTTTTCAGTCACAACTAAAACAGAAATGTAGAATGGAGGGGCAGGAGGAACACCTCACATCTCACAGGCCTTGTATGCAAGCTGAAAATTTAAGAATTTAAGCTGAAAATACCTGAGTTGAGGTATCAAAACCAGCTTTCTTAAAGCTAGTGACTGTAGGAAGGGATCTGACCTTCTTCATACTATGGATTAGCGTGATCCCTCTAACAAGCCCTCATGGTTTATCATGTGATAAAACAGGCAATTTCGCAATTGCTGGATCTTTTTTTTAACTGTTTCAGTTACACATTTCTCACATTTTTAACTGCTGTAACGCAGGATAAAAATCTGTGGGGAGTTCTGCCAGCAAGTGAAAGCAAAAATAGTGTTAAGTAAGTACATTATGACTTGATTAATGCAAGAGAAACATTATATGCCACACAGCTTTTGCTCCTCAGCAGGCCTATTTCACATTGTAAGCAGTCTTGCACCATCCTTGACAGATGCGCTTTAGGAACTATTACAAAGCGGTTTCAGTTATAGCTCCATCTGTTACACCCCATCCTTCTGGTGGAGATGGCTTCCACTGTGGCAGAACAAGCAGAATGGAAGATGTGCTCATACCCTCACCAGCTGCAGCTCAGAGGCTGGCGACTTGGCTCAAACCCATCTCCTCAGCGATGCTTTCTGCCGCAGCGTGAGTCTCTCAGCGCACCAGAGCACATTTCATTCTGTTGGTCTGATAATCGTCGTCAGAGGGAAAGAGTAGAGGCGCGCAGAACAGGCGCATCTTAACAGATCACAGTGGGATTTGACTCTTAAGCTTTCTTTAAGTTTTACTGGGAGGAAGGGGCCCTTCTGGCCATACTCATCCATGCTCTGCTGTTGTATGTATGGCTAGATACCGGTATTTGTGGTGGAAAAGCTGTCCATTACTGATCTGAGCAGAGCAGTTGCTGCAGTATCACTGCATGGTTAATGAAGGTTGCGGGCTAGGGTTGAACTGCGCTCCCTTTCCCAGCTGGTAATGCTTAACCTCACTGCCTGTTAGAGTTGGAATTTGCTGGAGTCTCTTCCTGGACAATCGAGATTGCCCGATGTAGAGAAAGCAGTAGTGGTCATCTGAGGAAAGGAAGCACTGCGGTGAATTGAGTGAATACAGTGAGTTAAGTTACTCAGGGCACTGTGATCATTAACTGATGTACTGAAGTCCACGATGGAACAGGATATACTGTTCCATGCAATCAGGCTTTTCAACAGCTGAAAAAAACATGCTATATTATTAATAGCTAAATAACACAAGAGATATTTTACTGCTGTGAGAGAATTCTCCATATATGTTTACTAACAGTAAAATAGAGATCTACTAAATAGGCTATAAAACTATTAAGTATGAAACACTAAAAAATACTAACATTTCTTACAATTAAAAAGGCATAAAAGTATGTCCAGCCTAAGTCCAAACTTACTGTGTTGAGAAGCTCAACTGCCACGAAAATCTTCACCTTTTCATTTCATCTTAGAAAGTTTGAAGAACAAGACTAAAATACTCCAAACTGCCATTTAAGTTATCAAAACTAACGTCAGTGGGAAAGGATCAACTAAGAGTGCTACAACAATGGCAAATCAGATGCATTTTATTACTGTGTTCTAGGCATCTTTTATCGCGAGTTGTTACAGCTCAATACAGAGGAAGAAATGGAGTTTAGAGGAAGTACCACAGCTACAGCAGTTTAGAAAAAGAAGGCTGACTGACCCTTTAGGCAGAGGTCATGTTGGTACAGCTCCAGAATAGAGAGCGCTCTAGCTCATCATTAACGGCATCTCGGGGTTTTCTGTCTTTTCTACATCCCCATCAAACCAATCACTTCTTCAGAAAAAGGCTACGTACCTTAATTCTGCAAAACTACTCTTTTTCCACTTATTTTTTCTGCTTTAAATAACATTTAAAATCATTCTAGCAGCAACAAAACAAGTGAGCAATGAGAACTCTTGACTGCTGATGGGGAAAGCAATAGAATGAAAAAATAGCATCCCTGAAGTATTGCTTGAGGTTTAAAATGTTATCAAGAGAGCTAGAATGGTGGAGTTTTTGCCTAAAATTTGAATCTGGAGCATTTTTATCCTATATTGAGGGTACAGCAAAAATGCGTACTTCATCCCATCCCCAAGAGAAGAGCTTACTGTCAGGACTGTCTGCAGGATACAGCAAAATGAGGGTACATCAAGGACCTGATTATGGTGCAGCTATCCTCAGAGTGTGTCTGCATCAGCTTGAGCCACAGTGCTATTTAAAACCGAACTGTGTTTTCTCCTGGCTGACAATGGTCCCTAAGGGAACATCTATCAGCCAAGCAGAAGCGACTTGTGCACCGCCCCAGCCTCGCACTTGGTACGGGCAACCTCAGGGACGACTTGTGAAAGAAGCCTCACAGCCATCCTGAAACTAAGAAAATGCTGCCTCGCTGGAGCTTTCCCACTGTGCAGTCCGCCTGGTTTTGGCTTTTGTTGTGCAGCTAAGGTGAAAAAACTCTCCAAGCCTTTGGCTCTGCGAGTTTTTAAACTATTATGCTAAAAAGAGAGTTAATAGAATTAGCTAAATCACGTCTTGGTTTAAAAACATCTTGGAAATAAAGTCTGGAAGAGTGCACCAGATCAGAGGTGCTCAAGGCAAGCAATTTAGCAGGAGCAGCTGAACTCCTGTATGTGTGTCTTACAAGGAACTACAAATTAATATATCTTTATGGAAGCAGTTCAATTAACATTTTAGCTGCTGAAGAAGCGTGTTATTAAGACTCTTGCACAAGCCAACCATTCAAAGTGCTACTATTTGAGTTGATGAACTCATCAGCTCAGCTGGAAGACATCGACTTGAAAATGCATTTGAAGTGTGTATTGCATTAACACACAAATTTAATTTAAAGGAAGAAGCTCTTTATGGATTTTAAAACTAGTACTTCAAACTCTCCAAATTGCTCCAACTAAACTGCTGTGATAAAAATGTCAAAAAGAAATGTCCCAGGAATGGTGACTTCTCGTTTCTATTTCATGCTAAATTTTAGTCTGTATGTCTCATAAATGAACAAGCCTTAAAATAAGATTTCAGAAAACACACAATTATTTGGGAAGAAGAACGCTTAAAAGGCTTGAAAAATCAAATTTCTGTATTTGTCTTTGGTTTATCACAGTTAATAAAATTAAGTAGAGCCTTAGCTTCATTTGAGCCTTGATGAGGTGCTTTCAGTGGAGAGAGAAAAGTCAAACCAGTAATTTAGTTGGGGGCACAATTCTACCCCACCCTCTGGCTGAAGGGAAGATTGATACAGAGTCCAACCGTAGACAACATGGTAACCCTGCTAAAAGTGTCCTGTTTTGTTTTATTTAGATTTGTGTCTAGTCATTTGGGGAAACCAGACATACCATGCCGTCCTCCTCTGCCCTCGGACGAGGCGTGTAAGGGTGGCATTGGCATGACTGATACAAGCTGCGAAACTGCACTCTAACAAAAGCCGCCTTACCCAGCTGTGTAAGTTCTTTCTGTATATTTCTCTGTATTGTAAATGATTTGTGAATACTAACGTTTCGTTAACAGCTGAAGACTTGTGTTTATGTGTAGGGTTTTCAGACATGGCCTTGTGCGAGGAAATACAAATCATGGGAAGAATTTCCATGCTGATTCAGACTCCACGTCTACCACCTTCAGGTAAGAGCACTAGGCAGCCCCACAGCTTGCTTTCCAAACGAGCTGCATGGGGGCTTGTACCCGCTGCAGACCCGCGCCATCGTCCCGCGTCCCGGCGGCGGGGCGGGCACCCCGGCGGAGGGGCTCTGCCCGCCCCGGCCCGGTCCCGTCTCCGCGCCGCCCGCCGCGCTCGCCGTTATGCTGCCACCTAGCGGTTGCACGGCGGCACCACCGCCCCATGACAAAAGATGGCGGCTTGGGACGTCTAGTCTAAGCGGTACCTTAAGAACTCGCAGTTCACCTCCGAGTTGAGGACTGGCAGAGTTTTGAAAAGGTGTAGGTTCCCCTGCAAATAAAGGCGTGGAGGGGGAAGAGAGGGAACAAACTTTAAAACATTTTTGTAAGTTTTCAACAGGTTTATGCAAGTTTGTAAAGCTTTAGAACAAAAGGGTTCGTGGAGAGTGCCTGTTTGAATATACAGCATTTGCGCACAGATCAGAGCAAGAGGGAGACAGAAGCACTAAAAGCTGAGGCAAGAATTATTGGTGAGTGATGTAGATGTCTCAAGAGCACAGAGAGCCTTGTCAGGACTATGGTAACACTGGAACTTTCTTTCAATCAGCCGTTTGCTTACCAGACCGCCGAAATGTTAGTGGTCTGCTGCGGTTCATGTTGCCCAACCAGGTAATACATGTTCCTGAAGTACTTTCTAGTAGTAACTTCAAATACACACTCAGAGTTGAGCAAGCTGAAGAGCAAAAGTCTCTTCAAAAAAGATTTTAGGCACCAGTGCTCGGGGCAGGATTCCCGTACCTGTTCCACTCAAAATGGAACCAGTTAGCAGTCAAGACTCCATCTTCCTGCCACATGCTACAAGCAGACATTCTCTCTGTGGGGGTGTTACTCCTTTCTGCTGCAGGCCAGAAAACCCAAGGTGTACATAAAGCTATATAAGATTCCTCATCTGAACTACGGTTGGCTTTTAGGGGTCAAGATGAAAGACTGAGGATAAGGACATAATGTGAAATAGTTTACAGTAGACTGTATTTCGTGCCAAAAATACCATTCTATATTTCAATTTGCTACTCAAAATACAACAGAAAATTCTTTATAGTAACACAGTATGAATACAAGTCAAATGCTCAGCTAATTTCAGTAAGTTACTACATACAGACCAATAAATAGTCCTGAAAAGTCACAGTCATAGATTAGTTTGGGTTGGAAGGGACCTTTAAAGGTCATCTAGTCCAACCCCCCCTGTAGTGATCAGGGACATCTTCAACTATACCAGGTTGCTCAGAGCCCCGGCCAACCTGACCTTGAATGTTTCCAGGGATGGGGCATCTACCACCTCTCTGGACAACCTTTGCCAGTGCTTCACCACCCTCACTGTGAAAAATTTCTTCCTTAGATCTAGTCTAAATCTATCCACTTTTAGTTTAATACGATTACCCCTTGTCCTGTCATAACAGGCCCTGCTAAAAAGTCTGTCCCCATCTTTCTTAGAAGTGCCCTTTAAGTGCTGGAAGGCTGCAATAAGGTCTCCCCAGAGCCTTCTCTTCTCTGGGCTGAACAACCCCAACTCTCAGCCTGTCCTCACAGGAGAGGTGTTCTAACCCTCTGATCATTTTTGTGATCCATGGTCTGTCCTCTGGCCCCTCTCCAACATGTCCATGAATGTCATTACAGCATACATTAAATAGGGATTTAAATTTTAAGATAAAAGTACTTCTTTAGGAGACAAACTTATTTGCTGTGTCAATTTTAAACTAGCTCTTGAGGGATTTCAAGGATATCCAGTATTGGTTGGCAGGTTTGAAGATTATTCTTGAAAAGCTGTGCACAATCTATACATATTTTTCAAAGCATTATCTGATATAAATGTAAAATGTCTGTAAAGCTTCAAGTCTGGAGATTATGTCCACTTTTCTTACCAGAGACAAACAGCACACTGCATAAAAAAAATTAAAATGTCAATAATGGTATGACTTCAATTTAAAAAGAATTAAACACCTCCCAACCCTTAACTTCAGGAAGACTGTATCACCTTGAGAAAATTCAAAACCATAGAGCACAAAATATACCAGTTAGTACATTTTCTTCTTTCCATATGATTAACCTATATTATTTTGTATCTAAAATCTAAAAATTCCCCCAAAAGGTGGGCAAGGTATGACTTGAAAAGCAAACTTGGAAAAGGAAAATATCTTATTCTTCATTAAACTCTTCAGGGTGTGTTTGCTAAACGTCATGGACCATGTAGTTCATGAGGACCATTTCACTGCTGAATAGTCTACTCGGAGAGAAGGGGAATGGAAGAGAAGCCTAGAGAAAAGCCCCAAAATTTACTGTGGGAAGTTAAAAAAAAAAAATTAGAAGGAAGGGGAAGAAGAGAAGAGGACAGAACCAGTTTCCAACAATAATACTTTCTCATCAGAGGAAGCAACAGGTGTTTATCAAATCAATAAGGATATAAAAAATTTAATATATTAAAGGCATTTATAATTATTAGTTTTGTTCTCATTGCTGGTTCCCAGGACACAAATGGAATAGAATAAGTTTGGTCACCTTCAAGAAGTGGATATGTTTCAAAAATTAACACTTTTCAGTGGGCAAAACTTTAATAACACCACCATAAAACAATTATACAAAAATCATGTACATATTTTGACTGTTCTAAATTATATATATATATATACACACTTGATTTTAATTTGTGGAAAAGTAACTTTTGACAGTTTCAGCTGTAGCTGAAAAAAAAAAAAAAATTTCTACTTTTCTCCAATAGGGCAAGCTGGAAGTTTGACAGTTCATCAGATTTGTAACAAGAGACTTACTATATGGGTAAGGCAATAATACTGTTCCCAGAGATGATGACTGGGAAACAACAGCATACCTAATGTCTGCTCTGTATCGTACTGCTTTGACAGGAGGAACAAGGAAGTGTGGGTCAGAAGAAACCTGTTTTTTCTTTCAGGGTGGTGGAAATCACCACAAAACATAAGCCAAAAGATGAGAAGTATTATTTCATTCTCCGTCCCTTGGCTGCTGGAGCCATGAGCTTAGCAGTAAGAATTTAAAAGCAAACTGGGAAAAAACACCCCTTTCAATTCAACAGCATACTAATATTATCATTGACCAGATTATAAAATTCAAAAGAGCTAAATACTTGGGATTTTGTGAAGGGGCTTGGGGAAAGGGACGAGGAAGAAAAATATTGGGAAAAAAAGTATTTTTGCTCCAAATGACTTTTACAATTTCAAAAAAACCCAGACATTTCCATGATGACTGTAGTACCAGTTTGCCTTGATTCAGAAACACTATGAAGATATTTCAGATGACACTGGTTAAAAAGTGACAGAAGCCTTCAGCTGCAAAGTACAATAGTTTTTTTAATTAAGAAAAAAGTGAAATACTCAAACTGGACCACTAGATTAAGATGCTATTAAAATATAACCATGAAGGTCAATAAAAATGAAGTAATTCCTTTATGCAGGTGTAAAGAGAGGCTATTTTAAGTATGTACGTGAATAGCTAGATGTGGGTACTTCCACAACACAATAGTCCTTCCAAATTGCTTAACTGTACCAACCAATTGTTGATATGGCAGAAATTCTGTTTTACATTCTAGGTCTCAGTTTTGTATCAGAGTATCTGCAGATATTCCTTTCTGTATTTCTTTTGGAATTTGAGAGTTTACAGGTTTGGGGGGATTTTGTTTTGTAGTTGTGTTTTGTTGGTTTTGTGGGGTTTTTTTGCTTGTTTGGTTTTTTTGTGTGGTTTTTTTTTTTTTAATTTTGGTCATCTAAGTATTTAATGAACACATATGCAAGTACACACAAGAGAAGCATACAGGTATCTCAGTTGTAAAAGGCATATTTTTCTTCTTTTTCACACAATCAACGTTCTATTTTGAAGTCTTGCTTCTCCTGCCCCATGTTACATTCTCTGCTACGATTTGTTATTCAGCTGTGCAGACTTCAAACACCAATACGTAGTACAGCATTAAGGAATTTCCTGAGTCAGGTTTATTCATCATTATCTGTAAAAAGCAGGACAGGGAGAGAGACAAGGTGAAAAGACAACACACACATACACACAAAATCAAGCTGGGGCTACAAAAACTAGAAAACACAATTTGGTAAGCAATAATACAAGAATTCCCTAAGTCACTCACCAGTGAATGAGGCGACTGTTACCAAAACTGCCTGGAAAGCACCATGTGTACAAATACTGAGCAACGTGTCATCTGTATTGGATTAGGGAATTTAAGATAGTTTCATCTCGGGTGGCCTGCTTCAGTTGGAACAATCCTCTTAGTAAAGAGCAATATAGATTTTTTTCTAATTTTTCTTATTTGAAGAGTATAAAGCTTGAGACAGAAGCTCATGAACACGCTTCTGACTGTCACTTGTCCTCTGTTCACCTGTATTAGCATAGGATTTTTTCTTTAAATGTCTGAAATTTAAAGAACTACTTTAAATGTAGGGGGGTTTATGTACTTTAGTACTAAAGTATTACATGTACTTTAAATGTCTGAAATGTAAAGAACTGCTTTTTCTTTACAGTTGTGTATGCCACCACAGATTTGTAAAATACAGAATCAGAACTGAAGCTATTAAAAATAGCCACTTGTTAATCAGCATTTTCCAAGATGAAAGTCAGCTCATTTTAATAGGATTCACTCAGACAACAGCTTACAATTTATATGCCAACATTTCAGCAAATTGCCATTTAAGCCTTTTAAGTTCTAAAATACCCTTAGGGCAAAGCAGCAAGGAAAAGAAACTAGTAACACTGTGGTTACCATTTTCTCCTCGTTCTTTGGACGTCCTTTGGACGCTTGAAAAATTAACTACTACAATGTATCTTACCAATTCTGTTGTTAAATCAATAAAGTGCTGTTGAAAAAAATATTTTATAGACACTTTTCTGTCATACTTCTGTTAACACAGCATGTAAACAACATGGTCCTCGTTATTCTTACTGCATCAGTAGCAAAGAAAAATTGCAAAAATGTAATTTGTATTAGAATTTCTTTTTAATTACTATGTTTTTAAAACTAGATTTTAAGACTTTTTTCCCCAAGCATTTATATATAAAAACCATACACAGCCGTAATCATCTTTGACCCTGTATTCACTGCTACTGTAACACATTTGTAAAAGAATTTAAAAGATGCAGAAAGTAGATGTTGGTTAACATGCATTAGAATATTTTTTAAAAATTGAAATACATTACATAGTGATTATTACACACATTTCTAAAGCCAATATATAATGCTTCTGAGCTTTTAGGTTTCCCTTTTTTTTTCCTTCCCCTCTCCAGTAAAGACTTTCATCATTAGAAATCTAACATAATTAGACATTACATAAGTGCAGTTAGATTTTTGACATGAGAGAAAAAACCCCCACCAAAACCACTTCTCACTGGTAGGGGTCTGTGTGGTATTTCATAGAGCAATTCTGAAAGATCTAGGAGCTATCCATCATCTGCCTAGTAACCTGTGCTAAACTAGGCAGGGCTCCCAAGCAAGATAAATTCTTGTCATGTATTGTTGAGCCACCTATTGAAAACTAAGATGGATCGTACCCCCACATCAAGTCTGTCTGAAAAATTACAATCACAGGATAAAGAACTACATTAAATTTTCTTTTCAGAAAAGTAGCAATGCTGCAACCCATTAAAATGGTGTTTTGGAAATAACAGTATTGGTTTAGCTAAAAATTAGTTAATTCTTAAGACAAAATTGTTTTTAATTCTGAAAGTTTTATTCTAGACTTCCATCTTCCAAATCTGTGTACCTGTTTCACAGAAATTAAGTAATTATACTACCCCTTTCTGTTGTTACAGTTGACTGTACACGTACATGGTGTTAAACCAGGGTAGTCAGCATGCTTCATCAAAGTTTGCCATGTTTTGTTGCAAGAATAAAAACACTCTTTCTGAAAAAAAATATTTTTATCAATTTAGCCAATGAAGAAAACAAAAAGACAGATATGTTTTAAAAGTATACTAGAACCTATTGTACATAACCATAAGACAACACATAACTGCCAGGATACAGTGAGATTACCTTCTTGGTAGGCTCCATCTGCCATTACTAGGTGAAGTATTTTGGCATACAGGTGTTTGTGTTCATTTCCAAGAATAGTTTGAACTATGGTTGAGCCAATATCAATATTTTCATCTTCATCTTCATGTATAGCCTGGAAGAAAGGACAATCCATGTTGCCAAAATTAAAATGGGTCTAGAATTAAATAGTTCAAATTTTTTAAATGCAATTCATGGTTAAACCCAACATTTTCCTCTTGAATCCTCTGGCATGGCATTTTCTGTGTTAACATTTTGGTGTGTCGAAAGAAAATAAAAGACTAAAGAAATAAGCGTTGATTCTAGTCACACAATGCAGTTAGTTTCTGGCACAGTAAACAGCCCTAGGTACATTTATCTTGTTTCTTAAAATATTTTCTACTTGAGGTTATTCCACAAACCTTTATTTTCTCATAAACTTCAATGAATTTTTCAAAGCCTATTTCCTGCTCCAGGTTATATCTCAACTCTTCCAAATGGCTGAAGATACTTTCACATTCTTCACATTCACTGGCAATCTCTCCATCACTATTATCTAAAAAGAAAGAAAACAACAGTAAAACCCCCTCAGTTTTCCTGCATTCTTACTACTGTTTCCATGTCCCTAAACTCGATATCCACACAGATCTCTAAATGTAACGATAGCACATAAGCTCAGGAGTACCAGACAATGTTGGCAGACATTCTGAGCAACCTGCAAGGAAACAGGAACAATCCCTTTCTTGACAGCAAATAAATTCTGAATCCCAAATGGGAAGTGTCTAGCTGTCTCCTCTAAAACCCTACTCTGATAGCTGGCCATAAGGGTATTCATACTGAAGGAAAACAAGGTATGGTCTCAAAGCAGACCTTTATTTACCAAAGCAATGTTAGTAGGTCGAGTTCCGTATAACCTTTCCACATATTTCTGAGGTGCAACTGATGCAGGGTTCAGTGGCTGTCCCACACTAGGGAGAAGGTGGGACACCGACACCAAATACCGTAACGCTTGCAACAACAGCAGCATCACAGAAGCAGAATAGTATTGTATCTTGTTAGTGTATAACATCAGCATCGTCAAAAAATGACAGAAGATGGTATTACCTATGGTTATTTTACCTTAAAATACTTATTGGAATGTATTATATAGAAAATATCTTAAAGCAATACTCACAGATTTTCAATTTGTTTAAAATTGTCTCCAATAAACCAAAATTACACAAAACCTATGTTTTAGATTAGTTACTGATTTTATACATCTTGTTATACCTGTATTTCTAAATGCACTTTGTTTTACAGCGGTAGTAAAATACTTCTATTTCAACCAGAATTTAAAAAACGGAACTGAGACTTCAGGACACCATTGGGTGTAGCTACTGCAAAATGCTAAAAGCAGTAATAAATTTTTCCATCTCATTTTTAGTTTTACTGCATTAACAGCTATTTCTGGCTAAGGACAAGGTTAATAATTTCATGTTCCTTTTGACTGCTTGTTAAATTACTTAATTGTAACGTAAGCTGGACCCCAGATACTCCAAGTCATGTCAATTGCTGTTTCTTTTTCACTCTTAGATTGCAGTCATGAATTATTCAAAACATATAATGTGCACAGACCCTTTGATCTTCCTTGAAGACAAGTTTTAGGCAACTAGAGAAAGAGTTACTTATAATCACTTCCTAATGAATAGCCAACATTTAATTTGTAACACACAATGTTGCTTAGATGTTGACCTTAGCATTCAGAAAGTCCAAATATTATCTGATTTTTTTAAACTTCTGTATAAAAACTATTAATTAGAGCTTTATTTCATTATAAGCATTCAGTATACAATCGAAAAACATTCTCTGGGTTTGAACTGTTAACATTAATAACTAACTTCTAAACCAGGTATAACAGAAATTATACCTGATTGCCATTCTTCATTAAGTGCACTTTCACTGCTGGGATTATTTTCATCTCCTTCATCCAGCTCTGTACCATTTGTTATGCATCTGATGACATTAGCCTTTAAAGTTGACTCCTCCTCTTCACTGAATTCCTCACTAGGCTGCTCCCTAAGCAATTGTTCCATTGAGGCCCGGAGCTCCTGCAAATCTGTATCTGCCTCCACAAACATACTAAAAGAAAGTGATGTAAAGTATTAATTATATAACCTTTATAAGACAAGCCCTGTAGGAAGAGCTCATTTCTTTTGATAAGCCAACAAAATGGAAAGCCAATGTAGCTGGAGGGGGGGGGGGGGAGTGACAAATATTTGTGTCCCCAGTCTAACATGATTACCGCACTGATACCACTATAACATGCAAGACACAGCAAATAAAGATTAAACAGATACCAGACCGTATCATCGTAGAAAGATGATGATAGGTCCTCAATTCAACTTTATTAGTAAGATCATTTCAAAATCTTTGTATTTGTGCACTATAGAACCCTAGCAAGTATAACATTCCCAATCCAGGTAAAAATGTGTCTGAAGCAAAATAAGAGATCTAGATCTCATCAGATTAGATACACCAGAGGATTTTATCCTGCAGACTACCCAAGCTGCAGAGAATAGCCAAGAGCCAGGGTCAGATTTTGAAGCCCCTGAAAGAATTTGGGGGACTTGAAAGGCATCCCAACACAACAGTAGAGAAGGTAGATGAGCGAGATTCCCAGAACATACAAAGAAAGGAAATATCCAAGAGATCTTTTTTTCTAGAAGAGCGGCAGCCATCAACTTTGATCTGCTTCAGCAGAATTCAAGGTACAGAAGCCAGATAGAACAGCATCTTGGATGGAATTGGGAAAGGAAATTCAGAGAGCTATTGTAAGCAGTACATCCTGCTAGCTTCTCAGTTCTCTGGAACAAGACTCAGAGTAAACAGTGATTCAACACAGGGTTTTTAAATTTGGGTAAAAACCCTATGCTGGTATACTGTGTATAAGCGTTAAGGTATAACCAAAATTGTTCTTGATCTAAGATGCCTGTTGAAATACTGGATAAACTCAATACACTCACACATCCTCAGAATCAGAAGGTCCTTCTTTGGCTTGCTCATCTTCCGTATCATCTATTTCAAGATTATGTTGATGCTGCACATCTGCTACACTGGGAACGTCTACTAAAGTTCTGTACAGTTTGTAGAGATCCGGGAGCGAACATGTTCTCAACATCTGCAAAGGTAATAGAAAGCCTGTTTGGTAACAATACTAAAGACAGTCTGACATTTAAATGAGGGTTTTTTAAAATCCTTTTTCATTTGAGGGTCAATATCAAAATAATGATGTAACCAGCACAGATACCCTAATTCTTGAAATATTGACATCTTGGATTTTGCCTCTCAGCTAAAAGGAAAGCATTCTTTCTGCCTTTATGGGTTGCAGTGATTGAAAAGCTTTAAGAACATCAGCTGACATACAAATCCTGGTTTTGTGCAGATTTGTTAGTTACCTTGGCAGCTATCTAAAGAAAAGGAACATTGGAACATTGCAGCAGATTAAAAAAAAAAAAAATTATATATATGCAATTGTTTACAAGGTATGTATTTCAATCACAGCTTAGAACCATTTTAAGTAGCTAACAAAGGAATATTTTTTAAAATGACATTTTATTATTTCTGTTTGGTCACAGAAAACCGTAACTTTTGTTTATGGTATAGTTCAAGGCTGTTCCATAGTATTAGAAGGAAGTTCATTACAAGAAGTATTGTAAAGAAGTTCAAATCATTACAGTAATTTGTTGCAATGGAAATAAAGCAACATGGAAACGAAGTAACTATTTGCTGAGTGATCTACCAGATCTCTCTTTTAAGAAGCCTAAGACCACCCCCCCCAATTACTAAATATTCACCACAGTATTAATAAAACAAGAAACAAGACCTAATCTGCAGTAAGAAGTTTTACCAATAAGCTTCACCTTCCTTCAGCATAGCTCCGAACACATGCATGTTCAGTGTTTGCTCCTAATGAAAACCCCTACATTTTAATGAAAAACATTGTTCCTCAGTTGCAATTTATACCAGCACAGTGTATTCATACACATGCTCAAATACCAAATCTCTGTCAGCACATGGCCAGAATATCATTGTCATCAAAGGAGTAACCATCCTTATTGACCACTACTCCCAAAGTGAAGGAACAACTTTTTACCCCATCATTTGAAAGTTTCCAAGTATTTTGAAAAATGCTTCTTTTCCTACTAGCCTACTTCTTTCAGCATACAGACCTGCCTACAGATAGGATACTAAGTCTGCCTGCCCTGCTCCCTGCTAAAGGTTTCCTTCGTTCCTGGGCAAGAGCTGCAATTGGGCAATTCCAGAAAGTCACATTTGCAGATACTGCAAGCAAAGCAGCACTGAACGTCCTCTTGCTGCAACCAAGTGAGGAATGGGAATTTGTTGCGCTCTTTCATCAAGTCTACTGCAGCAGTAACACCACCACATCTGTTGCTTTTCTCCAAGTTCTCTGCTAGTATGCAGAGCTCATCTGGTACTGCATTGACAATTCTGTGACAAACATGGCCAAAACACATGCCAAATATGCAGTAACAAGTGACATAGTCAATTAATCATCAGTAGTGCAACTTCTTTCATGCACTCACAAAAAAAGGCCGTGAGGCACAAGATGAAACATTCTTCCTTATCTGGCATTCCACCACCTAGGAAATCCTTTACTACATATTGACTCAATGCAACGCAGGTGTGCAAGTTTCCGGAGAACCCTTGCTACTATTGTTTCTCCACAAAGCAGCTGCTCTTTTATGCACTTTCCACTTTAGAACCCAGACAAGTATTGCACGTAATTTAAGAAGTCTGTTTCATCTGCTAGTTCCATAACTCTTCTTAAAATATTTTAAATTCATATCAAAACCGCATTCCATGATCCTGTGCTCACTTCACAGACTGAGAGTTGCCACTCAACCCTATGTAGCTGGCCAGGAAATGCCTTCAAGAAAGCAGTTAGTTCCATTTACTCTTCTTCAGTCTTCCTGCTTCACATCCAGAACCTGTGCTAGTTGGTTAAATCCTACAGGAAAACACGCAATCACTTGGTCAGCAGAAACGACAAGATACCTTTGCTGCTTTGTTCAGTGTTTATGTTTATGATGGCTCGGTAGTGGTAAGTCTGAAAAACCGCACAAAAGGGAGAAAGCAGATAGGGGAAGTTAGGAATTTTCTCATGAACTCCCTTAGTTATGCCTCAGAGAAGTGGTGGCATTCCTCCATAAACACCTGGACATGGAATGCCAAATAGTGAAACCAGAGACTCTCACGCTGTGCAAGTCCTGCTGATACTATGAACACAATGCAGTCATACTGCAGGGCAGACATGGCTAGACAAATACAAACACCTGCTGAAACAGTTATGCCATCTTTTCTGGCCTCAGCCTCAGTAAACACATAAAAATAATATTACTATAGAAAAACAAGTATTCCTTTTTAGTTTTTTAAACTTGCCTTTGGGTCATTTGCATCAAAAAGCCCTGTAGAAAGTCCAATCAACAATGAACTTTTGCCTTTATCTTTTGCTGGTGATATGGAACGTGAACGAGGTATAAAAGGCTCTTCCTGTGAAGACTGAGCTGACAGAACTGGTGAGGCTGTTGGTACAGCTGTGGGCTGTATCACCCTCTGGAATAAGGGTTCAGGTTGCAGAGAGTCACTGGAACAAGTTTCTGATGTGGTAAAAGAAGGTTCGTTACAAATCTAAATAGATTAAAACCCCCAAGTTCTTAAGCAAAAGGTAACTAAAGAGAATAGAACTAACTTTCTGTTGTACAATAGAAGGGGAGAATAGATAGCACTGTAGAAGTTATAAAATTTCTTTGGATTATTTCAGTAAATACATTACAATGTAAAATTCTCCCATTTTAATTTTTTGAAAATACAAAGCCTGGAGCTATAGCCTGTTCTGTTCTCATGCCTTCTAGTTTCTTGTTATCCAGTCCATGCCTGAAATTATGCTGTCATCCATTTTCATCTATTGCTTCTTGCCTTATACTACATTTCTTCAAAACCACCTCAACATAATTTACCCAAACACGGCAGGGGGGTGGGATGGGGACGGGACGACACAACAAAAAAACCAGTTTGCTTAAGCCACCCACAAATAGATGCAATAGTATCACCAATGATACTTGACAGTATTGCCGATATATTTTCTATTCTGCTGTAAAATATTCAGGCCTTCTGAAGTTACTTCAAAGACCTCCAAGAGCAAGCAATTCTTCTATGCAATAAAGACAAAAGATTATCATTACCAGTTGCTTACAATTTTTTTTTAATCCAAGCTGCAGCTCAATATTAATTTGACGTGTCTATAAACAATGCAGTACTTCTATTAAGTAAATTCACATCAGATTTCATGACATTTTAAGTAGTCATTTTAAAAGGTTGTAACGTTCAGAAACTTGACATTCACTTTTAAGTATCAAAGTGGGCCATTGCCCTGTTCACCTATACAAAGTGCAGCTTTGTTGTTACATGTTTTCTTCTAAAGTGGCAAATACAACACCCACAATTTGCCCTCCTAATCCACCAGAAATTTGATTTTTAGAAGTATGAACTAAAAAAGAAAAGGAACATAGAAAACCTGCTCTTTTGGGGTTAGCGAAGAAGTGAGAAGGGATGTTTCAAGTACGCCACACTGCCAGCTACAATAAACAAAACAAGAGACTTTGACTGACCTTCTGGAGCTTCCTTCTGTGGCTGCACCTTGTCAAGCACTGCTTTCTCAGAAGCTGCCTCGTTTCTTCTGTCAAGCTGTGCCCTATTATAAAAATACCACATCCAGGGGAAACACCATGTAACAATAGTCATTAGTCTACTGAAAAAGTCACCAAGTGCAGCAAATCTAACATGGCAGACAAACAATGAAGCTTTAGCTAAGCTTAACGTTTTAACTGATGTATATATCTAAATACTACTGAGTTAAAGCTAGTTGTTTGAACTGGAGAGAGATAAGAAGAGGAGAGTACTTACTTATCCTCTTTCTCTTTTATCCACACTTCATTAACAGTGATGGGAAATTCCTTACTCCCCTTACACTGGCACTTTTTATCTTCTGCTTCTTCCAACATCTCTGCTTCCAAATCATCAGGTTCTAAAAATTAATGAAGTCACACACCTCATTAAAAATGAATCCCAACCAAACAAGATGACAGGAGAGACTATACATCTTAAGATTACACTTAAATCCTTCAGCTTTAATACTTTTCTGTATTTTGCAGAAACAACTTAAGTTTTGTAACCCCAGAGCTAAAAGTTTGTTTCCAAGACAAGAAAAATATCTTAGAGCTCCAATGAACTATGTCTTCTAAAAACCTCAGTAGCATTCCCCCAGAAGTCAGCAGGGTGCTGGTATCATTGCAGGGGAAAAGATTCCAGCACAACTGTATGGGGAGAAACAAACAAAAAAACCCCAAGAACAACAACAAAAAATCTGAAGCACTTTAGAATTCCACTTGTATTCTAAAGAGTTTTCTATAAGCACACAGAAAAGTTTCTGGAAAATTACAAAATACATTAGTGAATCAAATTACAACACGGGCATAGAAAGTCCTTGGTCCTACCTAAAAGGTGTTAATAGAAAACTCCACATTACTTATGGGAAGATAGAAAAGTATACAGGATCATTACTTCCCTCACTGAACTGGAACACAGATTGTAATTACAATTACTAATGAAATCTCTTACCATCCAGCATAATAGGTTTGGTCTGCACCTGTGTAGGCCCAGCTCTTTGAGATTCTTCCAGTATAGTCATGTCAGACTCCGTGACATCAACAGGTACTGAAGACTGAGCTCCAGCCATAGCAAAAGCTTTCTCTTCCTTGTCCTCTTTTACGATCAAGGACTGATGATCTCCTTCACGAAGTTCTGCAGTACCTAATGCAAAATTACTCTATTATTTAAACAGTGCTTTGACACAGTTTGCTAATAAACTACAGTACAACTGCAAGGTAAGTTGAGAATTTCTGTTTCTTTAAAGGAAAACAGAAAAGTAAAGTTTGCATGATTTTATTACAACTATTATGAAAAGGGAAGCTAG
This sequence comes from Phaethon aethereus, assembly GCF_964289735.1. Taxonomy (NCBI): domain Eukaryota; kingdom Metazoa; phylum Chordata; class Aves; order Phaethontiformes; family Phaethontidae; genus Phaethon; species Phaethon aethereus. Next base: position 42,677,148 of record NC_138578.1, read on the forward strand.
AAATATTAAAATTTGAATTTGACCAGAAGAAAAAGTCCACTCATATGGTAAGTCACATGCTAACAAGGTTATAGGACCGATCTAATACAAAATTCAGTTGATGATATCCTGTACTGGATTTGCGTGGCAAGGTTTTGGTAGCGCGAGGGCTGCAGGGATGGCTTCCCTGAGAAGCTGCTAGAAGCTTCCCCTGTGTCTGACAGAGACAATGCCAGCCGGCTCCAAGACAGACCCACAGCCGGCCAAGGCTGAGCCCGTCAGCAACCGCGGTAGCACCTCTGTTAACAGAGTTAAGGGGGAAAAAAATGGCACAGCAATTGCAATCGGAGAGAGGAATGAGAATACGTGAGAGGAACAGCTCTGCAGACACCCAGGACAGAGCAGAAGGAGGGGCAGGAGGGGCTCCAGGCACCAGACCAGAGATTGTCCTGCAGCCCCTGGTGAAGACCATGGCGAGGCAGGTTGTCCCCCTGCAGCCTATGGAGCTCCATGCTAGAGCAGATCTCCACCTGCAGCCCAGGGAGGACCCCACACCAGAGCAGGGGGATGCCCGAAGAAGGCTGTGACCCCATGGGAAGCCCACGCTGGAGCAGATTTGCTGGCAGGACCTGTGGCCCCACGAGGGACCCACACTGGAGCAGTCTGTTCCTGAAGGACTGCACCCCGTGGAAGGGACCCAGGCTGGAGCAGTTCATGAAGAACTGCAGCCTGTGGGAAGGACTCATGCTGGAGATGTTCATGGAGAACTGTCTTCTGTGGGAGGGACCCCATGCTGGAGCAGGGTAAGAGTGTGAAGAGTCCTCCCCCTGAGGAGGAAGGAGCAGCAGAGACAACGTGTGATGAATTGACCACAACCCCCACTCTCCACTCCTCTGTGCTGCTGGGGAGCAGGAGGTAGGGAACTCAGGAGTAAATTTGAGCCCAGCAAGAAGGGAGGGGTGAGGGGAAGGTGTTTTAAGATTTAGTTTTGATTTCTCATTACCCTACTCTGATTTGATTGGTAATAAATTAAACTAATTTCCCCAAGTTGAGTGTGTTTTGCCCATGACAATTACTGGTGAGTGATCCCTCCCTGTCCTTATCTCGACCCATGAGCCTTTTGTTATATTTTCTCTCCCCTGTCTCACTGAGGAAAGGAGTGATAGAGTAGCTTTGGTGGGCACCTGGCATCCAGCAAGGGTCAACCCAGCGCAACATCAGAATTTGGAACACCAGCAAGGAGAAGATCAATCTAGACTAAACAATACTGGCACAAGAACAAATGGATTCATACTGGCCACAAATAAACTTAGGTCAGAATTAGGAAGAGGCTTCTAGTTTAATCAGTAAAATGAGTCTTTGGAAGAGCCTTCCAAGAAGAGTAGTAAGTGCTAGAAATATGACTCACTTCAAAATGCATCTGTTCATGAAAGGGTCTCTAATATGTTCTATGAAATGATTTCTGAAAACAGCTGGAGGCTACACTTAGTGACCCAAAGATCACTTCAGTCCTTTTTCCTATTTTCACCTATTACTATCCAACATTTAAACTCACATACGTGTATGCTTACACCTCACAGAAGAAATTATGGACTATGCTTGGCATCATAGTAGGTGTAGCCATAAAGTAAATTGCTGTGCTGCTCCTACAACTTCACTTGACTGGGCAACTAGATGAAAAGAAGAGGTAAAAATTTTTGCTCAACTTCTCAGTAGCTGACATTTAACACTTGGTTTTTCCCCCACCCAGAAGTCTGAGCCTATTTCAAAGCACCTTATTGAATAAACATATATTTAATCAATTACTGTTTTCTATAGCTAGGTCACACAAAACAAAAATACAGGTACAGTTCCCATTTGTGGCAGGAGTGGAAGACAGAGGCATTGCTTAGGTATCTATACTTGTTTGGAAAAAGCAAATAGCATCTGCTATCATCTAAATCACTTTGTTCTCTCCTTTATAACAGACTGTGACTAACTATATCAAAGGCTTCAAAATAGCAGATATAAAACAAAATAATAGAGCAGCAATCCTGCAGCACTGCTTTCAGACTCAACCAGTCTCCTTCTCGTCTTCACACAAATAACTGATTTACCCTAATAGTAACTGAGAGAAACAAAGATTCTGTGGAAGAAGAGATCAGATCTTTGAAGCTTTAAAAGTTTTACAACATTTCAGTAATTTGGAAAGCATAGGCATAGGTAATATCAATGTCACAAAGCATAAACACAGAAAGATAACCATGAGGAATATACCTACAGCAAACATCTATGTCCACAGGTAATGTACACATACCCTACCATACAGGAAATCTGCTATGTGAGACACACAGGTGTGTGTAAAACAACAGTTAATTTATATCAGAATTATTTGTTATATAGCTTGTAAAAGTTTGAACAAATTGGAAGACATTTCATAAAGGATTTTTGAAACTATTTTCTGTAAAAAAGCTTGTTATTTTATTGTTCCTTGCATTTTTTTCTATGTTACCTGGAAAGCCCTCAATTCTGTAATAACCAGGGACCCCAGGCTGGAACAGTCCGTTCCTGAAGGACAGCACCCCATGGAAGGGACCCAGGCTGGAGCAGTTCATGAAGAGCTGCAGCCTATGGGAAGGACTCATGTTGGAGAAGTTCACGGAGGACTGTCTCCTGTGGGACGGACCCCATGCTGGAGCAGGACAAGAGTGTGAGGAGTGCTCCTCCTGAGGAGGAAGGAGCAGCAGAGACAACGTGTGATAAACTGACCACAAGCCCCATTCCCCATCCCCTATCCCCCTGTGCTGCTCAAAGGGAGGAGGTAGAGAATTCAGGAGTGAAGTTAAGCCTGGGAAAAGAAGGGAGGGTGGGGGGAAGGTGTTTTAAGATTTGCTTTTAGTTCTCATTATCCTATTCTGATTTGATTGGTAATAAATTAAACTAATTTCCCCAAGTTGAGTCTGTTTTGCCCACAATGGTAATTGGTGAGTGATCTCTCCCTGTCCTTATCTTGACCCACAAGCCTTTCGTTTTGTTTTCTCTCCCCTGTCCAGCTGAGGAGGGGAGTGGTAGAGTGACTTTGGTGGACACCTGGCATCCAGCCAGGGTCTGCCCACCACACATCCACTTTAAAAAACGGACTTGTTTCTATCAATAAGCGAGGTCCAAGACTTTTCAATAAAATGAAGATCCTTCTCTTTCAACACATCCTTCTTAATTTCTTACCACTTCACTGAACTTGAAATATTTTAGTGTCTTCCACCATCAGCTTGTGCCGACATTTAGAACATTTAGAACTGAGGCAACACTCAGAAGTGGAAAGCAAAAGTGAGCACAGAATACGCTTTTATGACTTCAAAATTGTTCTCAATAGACAAATTGGCAAGCTGGCACTTTCTACACTTGCAGCATAGATAATTACCAGCTGTGCTTACCGTTTATTACATCTAGCTCCTCGAGTAAGTCAGTTTGCAGCTGCAACTCTGCTTCTCCTAGGATCTTCAGGACTGAATCAGTAGGGCTTTTGCCCCAGACTTTCCTGTGGGGTTCACCAATATCCAGCCTAATTACTTCCCCCAGAGTTTGACCTTTTGGGACACAATCACAAATATAGAAACTTTTAGAAGTTAGAAACTTTTATTCACTTTCTATACAATAAACAAACAAAAAACTTCCACAAAACTAAAAACTATTAAGCCAGAACTCATGTCACCTCACCCCAAGGCAGACAGCCTAAAGACTGTGCTCAAAAGTCTAGAGTTTTTCCGCTGCCAATTCCATTTAATTGCAGGAGTTATTCAATGCCAGTTAACATCTGCAACTTAACAGCAGGAGGAGATCTGTTCAGCAATTCAGGCACTCCAAAAGAAAACAGTATGAGAAATGTTTAAAATTGGCATGAGATGGTCTTAACTTTAGCTGAAATGGGAAACTAGAAAGTCTCTTGTCCTGCTGTCCTTTGACATTTGTTTCTGTTATTTCTCCCTCCAAGGAAAACAGGACATAAAGCAACAAAGAATAGTGGAAAAGAAGTTGTTTCTTGATCTTCTAACATCCTAGCCATGCAAAACTACTATGCTATGAAGTAAGACTGGATATTAGGAAAACTTTCTTTACTGAGAGAGTGGTCAGGCATTAGAACAGGCTGCCCAAGGAGGTGGTGGAGTCACCATCACTGGAAGTGTTCAAAAAACATGTAGATGTGGCACTTCAGGACATGGTTTAGTGGGCATGGTGGTGTTGGGTCAATAGTTGGACATGATGATATTAGAGGTCTTTTCCAACCTTAATGATTCTATGATTCTATAAGTCCGTCACGTTCTCGATTATTTATTTCTACAATGGGAAATGGACCCTTAATAAGATACACTGAAACCAGGAAAAAGGTTTTCCACCCAAGAGATCAGAGAAGGCAGATAGAAAACTTCAAGACAGGCTTGATTTAAAAAAAACAAAAGAGCTAAGAAGGGCACAATAAAAGTAACAGATAAAAATTGAGAAAACTGTCAGTTTTTATTGTTCTACTGATAACATAAAAGCATTTTGAAGTTAAATAAGAAACTTGCATATATCTTAAGTGCTTTTTATTCTTTCTGTTACATTAGTGCCTATTTAAAAGCCACTTACAAAGAAAGCAATCATGCATTTAATTAGGTAACTATTTGTTGAAATTAGGATATTATTTGTTTAATCTCCTGCAGGCCATTTAATTAGTCAGCCTGTGCCTTATTCCTTATCGAAAGGAATACATAACCACCTGTTTTTTAGAAGCAGATGACATGCAACTGATAACAAGATGATAATAATAAAGAGTACTTGCTTTATAAAAATGGACCCTACACACAGTAAACTGATTTACTAATATCATGGTGACAAAAAAATAAGTACTTACGGTCTGTTCCAGAGAGAGAATCTTCCATTGATAACTGAGCTAGAGGAACTACCAACTCAGATGCCCCAGATTCCCATTTTTTGCGATCTCCTAGAAGTGGGTGGTCACCTTCTTGTTGTTCCTTACCATCTTCAGACCCAGCTGATTCAGAGATATTTTTACACTCCTTTTTTCCTTTCTCATCTTCTTGAGCTTTAAGATTTTGATTTAATCTTCTCAGTATTTCTCGTTTATTCTGAAATAAGGGCCAACATATACCACTTACAATAGTACCTTTCGTAAAAGGAAAAGAAAACTAAATGGAACTGAATACAATTTGACATACTTGCACTGCAAAATCTGGCTTTTTAATTTCCTCCTCAGCTTCCTGGATAGCAGTTACATTTTCATCCTTTAAGTCCAGGAAGCATGAAAAACAATGCAGAAGAATATCTCAGAAGAAATAATCTTGAGAATATTAATGGATGTAATAGTGAAAAATCACCTCAAATTTTTTCATTGACAACTGCAGATAGACTGAAACAGAATGCATGATACTTCTGTTTTTATGGGACTTCCCAAAGACAGAATTTCAAGGGCAGCTTCTGTCTTTGAACCATTCGCTATCTGAAAGTGGTGAGCAAATGAATCAGACTCAGTTTAAGCAGACAAGTGAAAGTTCAGAGCACAAAACATGTAAAGATAAAACTAGATATGACCTCTACAGCAAAATACCACCAAATTCCAATGCTAGAAATTAGTAACTCTAGAGAACAAAAAAACAGTGGCAAGGACAGAGTCAAGGAGTACCTGTAAAGAAAAGCAGAAGGGAGAAGAGACAACTTTAGTGATATCTAAAATAGTCAAACTAAAAATGGAAGGCAAAAAATGTAGAACTTCTGATCTTTGTGTACAAGGCTTGTCTTCGTCAATGGCTCCGTGTGCCAATTTTCAGTCAGTTATAGTACCCATCTTGCATTACTGTAAAACTATCCACGTGGAAAAAATGTGCTAATGATTTAAGCATTTGTCAAAACACAATTTGTTTATTTTTACAGCTATTAACTGACATCTTTCAGTGTATTACATTTTACATACACTATTTAGCACTGAGTCTCACTATATTCCCATAGCCATAGCCTTCAGGGTTGTATACAGTATATAATCGCACACAACACTGAAATCTAGAAATATCTTAGGTAAAACCACACAAGTTAGCATTCAAATGAATACATATTGTGTTAAAAACTCAAATTGTACCACAATTTATTCAGTTTCACAATTGTTACTGAAATCAAATGGTGGTAGTAGAGGTAAACATGTAAGCATTTACAATATCAGGACCCAAGATCACAGAAAATAGAAAGTAGGAAGCCTCTAATACTGTTTTAGACAACAAGAGACAACACTACCAGATTCAAGTCTCTTAAACTTTATATTCTCTGTTATACTCATGTCCTGGTTTCAGCCAGGGTAGAGTTAATTTTCTTCATAGAAGCTAGCGTGAGGCTATGTTTTGGATTTGGGATGAGAAAATGTTGATAAGGTGCTGATGTTTTGAGTTGTTGCTAAGTAGTCAAGGACAGTCCAGCTTCTCGTGCTGGCCTGCCAGCGAGCAGGCTGGGGGTGCACGGGGAGCTGGGAGGGGACACAGCCGGGACAGCTGACCCAGACTGGCCAAAGACATATTCCCTACCATATAACGTCATGCTCAGTATATAAAGCTGGGACAAAGACGAAGGAAGGGGTGGAGGGATGTTCGGAGTGATGGCGTCTGTCTTCCCAAGAAACCATTACGCGTGACGGAGCCCTGCTTCCCTGGAGATGGCTGAACACCTGCCTGCCCATAGGGAGTGGTGAATGAATTCCTTGTTTTGCTTTGCTTGCGTGCACAGCTTTTGCTTTACTTATTAAACTGTCTTTATCTCAAACCATGAGTTTCCTCACTTTTACTCTTCCGATTCTCTCCCTTGTCCCACCGTGGGGGAGTGAGTGAGCGGCTGCGTGGGGCTTAGCTGCCAGCTGGGGCTAAACCACGACAGTCCTTTTTGGCGCCCAACGTGAGGCTCGAAGGGTTTCAGATAATGACAAGTTTGATTGGAATGTGCTAGATGATAGAATTTATAGCTGTTATTGCTGTTTAGCCATTAATTGCCAGGCCCCTGTGCTTGCCATGGGTTTGCCTTCCTTGCATATATTAGAGTCCAGTGCTCGTTAGTGGCTGCTTTTTGCTTTCGCTGCTGCCGCCGTGCTGCTGTACCGCTGATCATCTGACCCTTCTGTGCCTGGGAAGATTTTGATAACAGCAATCACCTTGGGCCTGGGCTGGCAGATGGCCGGGGCATCATTGCTGTTTCTGTGCTGCTGTACTGGACAGGCTGGAAGTCCAGTGTGGACTCGAGTCTGAGGGACTGTGACCCATGAAATAAATTAACTCTACCCTGGCTGAAACCAGGACAACTCAGCACATACTGTCGAACTCAGTGAAAACAAGAATAACATAAAATTTTCCTATTATTAAACATTTATTTTCTTACTTCGACCAGGTTACAAACTCCTAAACTCCCCTCTTCAAGAGGCTGATGAAAATGCTGGTTATTTGATGTTTTCTTCCACTAATCATTACTGCCTTGATCAAAATTGAAATTGCAGCCTAGGGTTCATCATAAGCCATTTTGTTCAAAACTGACTGAAATTGAGTTTCAGCGTACAGATGTATTTCAACAGCTTCCAAGTTTTGGTTTCTTTTTAAATACTTTCCCTAATTAGAAGCAACAAGTATCCTTAATTTTCTTCTATCTAATCCACATTTTCATCTAAAAATTCTTTTTCAAATCAGTATCTTTGTTTCCCATTAATTTTACCCTCTAAGCAAAAGTACCTACCACACCCACTTCCTTCAAAGCAGAAGTCATGGAGATGACTGGTGTATCAGGCTTCACTGGAACTTGTGTCTTAGGAAGAGCTGCTCCAAGCTCTTGTAGACCATGCACAGGACTGAGCTCTGTAGCTCCCACATGAAAAGGCACATTAGGGTTCTTTACCCCTTTCGCTATCAGCTGTATAGATTCAGTTAAAAAAATTTAAATCAACAAATTAACTTCAAGACTTTGAACATTAAAGACAGTACTATCAAATAGCCTCTTGTAAACCTTAGAAAAGGACAATAATGCCATACATTTTCATACAGAAGACAAATGCCAACTGCACATGTGAACTATTTCCAGTTTATCAGCTTCACAACAACCTGCTTTTTGTAGCAATATATTACTAGTCGGACTTGTTACTCCACAGCACACAGAAGCAAAAGAAGATTAAGTACACTTTGGTAAGTTACAGATCATTAATAAAATACTTAAGGTGATCCTAAGGATTCTTAGGTTTGATGTTCCTAAATTCTTGAACCAAATTCTTCATTCAAGTATACCTAAGATTAGGCTTCTAATGAAGCAATGCTGACAGATGCCCTCCTCAGTTTCAGAAAACAAATGAATCTAAGCTTGAAAAATCACAGTATAGGATTTTAGTTATACGAAGATATGGCACTACATACTTTGACTGTGTGTTAACAGGTTTATTTTCTTACATGTTCTTCCCAGGCTCTTTTCTCTCTTTCATATGCTTCCTTTCTCTTTCGCTCTAACTGTTCTTTCAGAACTGCAGCTCGAGCATTTGCTTGGGCCTATAGTAAACAAGTAAAAAAAGACCAACTTAAAATCATAAAAAGCATTAGTACCCCTTTGCATGGAACATTTTAAAAAGAAACATTCTTGGATTACTTCATCTTCCTTTCCCTCACTTATTACTGTTTAGACTGTGAAGGGAGGACTCTGCTGACAATCAAAATCACCACACAAGTATAATAAATGATCTCCTATGCCAAAAATAATGGCAACACCTCAAAATTTAATTACAGTTCTTGATTTGCATGATTATATTTTTAGTGTACACAGTAATCTTAAACAGAGTAATGTAAAATTAGAATCTCTACTTAAAATTAGTTTTGAAGCCAAATGCATTAATATTAAATCTTCAGTTTGAACTTTACAAACTTACTCAATATAAACACAAAAAGCTTCAGTTGCTGTTTCACCTCTAGTTTTAAGGTTAGGCATAAGGTTAGCTTGTGTTTACATTGCTCTTTGCAGATGACGGGGAAAAAAATAATCATAGAATAGAAAGAGTAGTACTTGCTATGTATCGTATGGCAGAGAGAGTTACTGATATAAGTACACCGCAGGGAATAAAGTTCCAATCAAACATTAGATGTCTGTGAAACATATTGGCTTTAAATGTACTTCTTCACAGCGGTGTATAGCCCATCTTCCAATCTACATGTAGCCCATATCAGCACAGGTAAGGAGTTTTGCCTTCCTTTATTCTTTTAACTAAAATAAAGTTATTATTTAAGGTATATCTTCCTTCCCCTTTTGGTATCAAAATTCTATTTTAATCATAACAAATTGCCTTTAGGACTAAAGCTAACCTAGAGAAAAATCTCAAGAGCAGGCATGGCAAAAATCCATATACATATTTTATAATTTCTGAGATAAAACAGTTGAACAGAGTTGTTACCTCAATACAGTTAAAATAAAAACCCCTTGTAGCAGATGTATGAACAAACTACTGATAGCAAAATGAAATGTAAGAAACTTCATGAGATACGAAACAAATTTGAAAACACTAAGTTCCATCTCCTCCCTCCCCACAGCTACCTTCTGTGCTTCTATCCTTTTGCGTTTCAGTTCTGCTTCCTCACTCGATTCTTGTCCATCAGAACTGGCAGCTTCATTCTGTGAAGTGAGAGTCCTCAAAGAATTATCATTAATTCATGTATTCAAAAGCTGATATAAGTGACTACTTGGATCGTTTAGACTGACTGTATGACTAACACGGGTCATAATTTCACCAGGTAACTCCTCACTCAAATGTAATGTCTACTTGGACAGAACTTCATCTTTGATTTGTGAGGTTTTTTGTTTATTTGTTTGGTTTTGTGGGTTGTTTTTTTTTGTTTTGTTTTAAAAGATATGAAGCTTTTACAAGGCAGGAAGAGAGTAAGACACCTATTACTGCAAGGGAAGTGACCTACTGATGCTGGGCTTTCACCTGCCACCCCTCATCACTGTTGCATGCTCTGCAGGTAAGGTATACAAGAAAGGTTTGATGCTCTGGAATTCCATTTTTTTCCACTGTATGTGCTCCAAGGGAGGTGGAATCGGTGAGGGGGGAAATGGTAACGAGTAAGAATATATAAAGTCTATCTCCGAAATTTCTGTTTTCAATCTCTCTTAGTTCTTTCCATGGCCTTTGCATATTCCTATTTACAGGACACCCTCACAGAGCTTTGCAAAAAAAGTTCTTACAGAAGCCTTTTACTGTTCATGCCCAACTAGTGCAAACCTTTTATTTAAAATAAATTATTTAGAAGCCCTATTTAGTAGGCTTCTTGCAATATAAGAAAAAGAGTATTATTAGAAATAATGTGGAAAAACACAAGCAAGAATTTTAGGTAAATTTTAGAGTGAAAATAAAGGAAATGAGGTCATGCCCACCTTGGCTGTAGTCAGCTAACAGGAAAAAAAAAATGACTGGAAAGAACACTGGAGGCAGAAAAACTGAAGAAAAATAATTTGGCAGTTTTCACAGGCAAAGGAACAAATACATATATTCATCTACTGTACATAAAATAGGATACTATACAGTAGCGATAGATATAAAATTGTTAATTAACATAAGGAAATAAACATATCTATGAAAAGATTTGGTCTGAGATGGTGTTCCTCTAGAAGTGAACCTCCATGCTAAAGTCCGCATCTGCAGGTCATCAAGAAAACAAAACCTCTTAAACTTGGTCTCTGAATTCTGAAAAGTAGTTTAGGCCTACTTCCTGGAAAGATACTGATCTATTCTCTGTTCCTTTGCAGGTGGCATACCTTCTGGGACATACAGCACTAACCCAGGTACCATACAGCCACTGGGAAAGGAAGTTAGGTTCCCGATATGCGTAATAACCCATACAGCAAATTAATGTCATGGTCACAGGAACAGTACTTTTGTTTGACTTTACTAGCACAAGTAGCCTTGGCCTCAAGAAAAGGTTTCTGGAGAGTACCTTTACTTCTGCAGTTAACCATACTGCAGGCAGAGTGTGGGTGCTCCTAATCTTGAGAGAAAGTATTGCAGCTGCTCAGTGAAAAAACTGGAAGAAACAGTGCAGTACAGCAATGGTTCTACATTGGTAACATCTTGGCACTGCCTTCAGTATTCTATGGGTACTCAGGAGACACAGTGAGATTTCGTATAGAGATGGCTACTCCCACCGCAGCAGTTTTGAAGCTTGTCCAACACAGCAGAGGAGACAGTTATGAGTGAAATTAGCAATTTCACGTAATACGCAATTAAGATAGCATGTGCTTATGGTGCATCAGCTTAGCATTTTATGCGAGTCAGCACTAGTGATAAACTTCACTGACCAGCCTGTACGGTAACTTCATAGACTCGCAAGACCTTGATTTTCCTCATGTTCCTTAAGAGAACAGCCCATGTCAGTCCCATGCCAGACTTAGTCACTAAAACATCTTATAAAGTTTGCGTAGTCTCCTCGGGTAGAAACATACATAACTTGCTCTGGATCACTCATTTTAGATTTAAAGGGGGCATGGGTTTTCATTCATTCAATGCACTAAAGAAGTTTTGCACCTCAATCAAGGGATTGAATTTGGCTCTCACATCTCATCAGTGAGATGCAATCAAGGTTAAAGAAAATGAAGAAAAAACTTCAGAAGAAAAAGGAAAAAACAGTATCTTTTAGCATTAAAAAAACCTCCAAAACCTACAGCAATACAGAAAGAATTCCATTTAGCCAAAATGGTGGTCCAAAGAAACTGAGTGGTACTACATGTAAGATGCGTGAAAGCACTTTATACGGGTGCTTACAAGTGGGGGTGTGAGGCAGGGCAGGAACTTTTGTCTAGTTTTAAATCACAAAGATGTAAGCAGGTAATCACTTGAGGAAATGCAAACACTCTATTAAGAAAAATGGACAGGAAGGGGAAGAACAGACAGGAGTAAAAGATCACACAGTAGGTTAATGAAAAGATGAAAACAAACTCCAGACCATATCTACTACACAGATTGGTCTCAAATTAAACTTTTTTTTTTTAAGTAAATGCATTGCTTCCAAGGCTGCCTTGGATTATTCATTTGACACCTTAAGAATTGTTCATTCTGAAGATAGTTTATGAACATATTATTTTGTTTTTGCTGTATTACGAACAAATTTTGGAAAAGTGATGTTTGAAAAAAAATGTATTGATTAAATTGAGCTCATGCCAGGAATTTCTAACTTTAATATGCACCTACAGAACGTATGAAAAGAATCGCTTCATACCTATTCTGTGTGAGCATTGTCAAAATGTGAATTCTGGAGAAATTCCTATAACTAAAAGCAAATAAATATAAATATGCTAGTGCTTGATGAGAAATTTACATGTCAAATTCACATATAACCTTATGTTGTCTTGTTTTCAAATCACTGTTAGTTTACAGGCACTGAAGCTGCACCCCTGGCACTGAAATAACAAACAGATTTTGCATATTCTGGAAGAAGAGATGGAAGTACACTAACTGTGGAACAGAATTAAATGTCAAAAATATGTCTACATATAAAACTGCCCATGAGCTAAGTTTTTCCACAGGGATAAAAGAAAACATCCCACAGACAACTTCCGTAAGTATATAAGATTATTTTTCAAACAAACCTTCTCTCCACGAAGTTTTGCTCTAATCTGTTGACGTTCATTAAAGTTCTGTAGCCGGATCTGTCTTAATCTTGCCAAATATTCCTAAGGCAAAGAAAGGAAATAAGTTTCAGTTATACTGAAACTGTCACCAGTATGGTTAACTTAAAATACATAAGATTCCACAACGAAATAAGATGGGTGAAAAACACCCCCACACTATTACCATCACCATATTAACATTTACTGATCTCCAGATCGCCCATCTAATGAAAATAAAGAAAACTGGAACATATGTTTCCCAGTATCAAGCTATCATTAAATTTTATATGACTGAAGGCTAGAAATGGTTATATTTATCACAACAGATAAACAGTCATATCTATATATACGCACATTCAAGAACCTCTCTAAGGCAGAATGCTGTTGACAACTGTTATTTTGATTATTTAAAAAAACCCAAAGAAAACAAACACACAGGAGCTCTAGAACTTTATACAATAAATTATTTCCTAGGAATTTATAAAGTCTTTTTATTTTATTACACAGATGAACCATGCAGGGAAACTAGGCACAGTCAAGGTCAAAATAGTGCTATTTGTGTGATGAACAAAGTGGCAAACATGCTGCAAGCATACCTCTTCCTCCTTGTTTCTGGATTTCCTTCCTCTTGCAGAAATGGGCCTGCCTCCATAGATATCTGCCACGTTTTGCAGTGTACCCTGTTTGCCATTTAACGGTAGCAAGTTTAAGGTGGCTGGGGTAAAATTACCTGCTTTATCCAACAACTGTTCACTTGTAAGAAACCAAATCCATCAACTATCTGCAGGTGTTCCGAAGTTAACCAATAACCCCTTTTCACTTATACAAAACATACAACAGTAATAACTAAAAATCCTGAGTAGGCAAAGAGAGAGACTAGAGCTTTAAGAATATAGTTGTCTTCTCCCTGCAATTCTGACCTTCTACTACTATGTTAGAAAGCCTAAACTCTGATGGGCGCAAGTTTTTCTACATCTGGACTACATACAAATTGTGGCACAGAGTTAGCATTTCTGCCATTGTTGGGGCAAGCCTAAAATAAAAGTGGAATCTTTGTATGTTCTTAGATTAAGTTTCTATCCACAATAATGACTTTGTTAAAAAACATATTACAAGTAGCAAACTCAAAAACCTAATAAAATACTTAAATACACATATTAGATCTGGGTAATATACATATACAAGCTGTGTTAAAAGTCTAATACATACACATTCACAGTTTATTCACATAGTCTTAGTTACTTGATGGACTCTGTGTCCTAGCGGTCACCAAAAGGTTCAACCTTTAAGGAAGTCCAATACAAGACAGTGCAAGAATCATTTAACTTCAGGTTTTCTGCCTGGATTAAAATCCAAAATATTTAAATTATTTTGTTCATGATATACCATAAGCCTCTGCTGAACAGGTTAAATCTTAAAGACAGTAAGCATACACATAACAGTTACATGTTCTGCCTTATAAAACACCAGGGCTTTCTCTATACCTAAGCTTGAGAAGGCTAACCATCAGTAAGTAAATACTCCAGTTACATTCTTGATAGGGAGGACTGAATCCAAATATTCTGGCTAAATCCTCTGTCAGATTGAGGGGGAAAAAAAAAAAAAAAATCAGTAATTCAAGAAAACAGCACATTTCTGCACTTCTGTGGTTTAGTGACTGGGGGATCAGAGAACAAATTAAAGGAGCCATCCGGGTAGATAAAAAGTAGCATACATTCATGAGGATTCTATGAATTCTGGTTTCAGCTTGAGTATTAAACCATACAAAACAGAAGGGAGTATTTTCCATATTCACTTTTTCAGAAAATACTTGGTTTTATTTAGCTTTTTTATGCATGTTCCTGAGCTTTGCAAAAGCTAACTGGCACTATTTAAAGTCACCTCATTGGTCTTCATTCTAGAATTCAAGTTAGTGTAGGTTTTTTCCAATCAAACTGATGGTGATTTATATCAATGCTCTTAACAAGAAAGAAACTGGAAGCAAGATTTTTGAGAGCTTATTTTCTTTCTGCATATTGTTAACTTTTACTTATGTGCCTACATTAAAATTTTAAAGACCAGTACTCAATGTTTTGCAATGGCACACAGCTACAGTGAAACAACAAATTAGGTCAGCAGCTGTCTTAAAGAGCCATCTTAAGAGGTGACTAAAAGTACCCTCAACTCAACTACTGAGTCAAACTTTACACTGTCACTTGAAAATTGAAACTGAAGCTGGGTAAATTAGCGTGAGTCATTTGACTTACAACTCTTTGTATGACTGAGAGCTGCATATTAGTTGATTCCCACCAGTTTCTCCTCTCAGATCACCATGGTCTGGACAATAGTCCCGTATCTGTACGAGAACTACTGCCAGCTAGTCAAGTTATTTTCCCGCACAAATAGAAGCAAGCTGCTGAGGTCTTCTGCTATCAATGGCAAATGATAGTACATGGATCTGGAACCCTGACTTTGAGTTATAAGTCTTAAGCATTTGGAAGTTACTTTTACGACTGTTCAGTAATCTCCCTGTTTTATTACGGCAGCCAGTTAAGAATAAAACTTTTGGGCTCAGCTGAACACATTAGAGAAACCTGAGAAACATTAACCTGAATACTTGGGTACCTTCCATTAATTGATCTCATACATTTCTATTAATGCCAACAAAAATCAAGAACAAAATGGAAGCAGATACTACTATGGACTTGTCTAAGAAGAGACAGTCTTAACAAGAATTGTTCATTTTTTCAAAATTATTTACTGGTTTTGCTTTAAAAAACACAACCATAGTTTTAAAGTGGAAGACTCATTTTTTAAAACATAAATACTAATCTAAGGATACTTCACTAAGGCAGTGAAGTAATGTAAGTGAAACAATCCCTGAAACAAAGACCTGGCTGTAAATTGTGATCTGATATTCAGATATAACTCAAGACAGTTATATATATAAGTCAACTTCGCTAAATCTGCAGTTGGTCACCTCTCACTGCAATACCAGCACCATCAGTTTAATTTCAGCAACTGACAATTATATTGTGACTTGGTTGGATATGAATAGTGTGGAGAAGCACTCAAAAAAGCAAAACTCTCCACATTATGAAAACACATAGTTCAACCACACAAAGTCCTAGTGCAAATGAGTAATTTCCAAGATAGCTTTACTGCAAAACAAACTTCCTAAATTCAATATTCCTTTAGAACTACAAGCATAAAGAACAAAGAACATTTTATGACACTGTCCACTAGTTAATCTCTAAAGAACAAAGGTTTTAGAAATATCAACCTTGAAAAAAATGGATGTCCTTATAATAACTTCTCAATAAGCAGAATGTGTTTTTGTAAAACACAGTACTGTACCTGATCATTAGCTGTATCAGTTTAATCAAACTTCATTTTAGGTTCAAGCTACTGAATAATACATAAAGTTTAATTTTCACCAAAACTTTAAAACTATGAACAGAAAAAAATGTAAATGGATGTTCTGAAATTCACAACATCAAGCTAGACACATGCAAAAAAAAAGGTATTTTCTTTTGTTAATGAAGTTGCATCCATCAAGAAACATACTGCACAATTCTGTTACATTTTAATAAAATGAATAACAAAATGGAAAAAACCTACCTCCCATTCTCTTTTTATTTTTAAATACTGAAGGAAAATATTTACCCAGCATTTCATGGTTATGATACTACTTCAAAAGATTCATAAGCATGCTGAAACAGTAATATACATAGGAAGAACAGATTCCTTACCAGGTGTCCTTCAGCTCGAGCTTTGTTTTCCATGGCTTCTCTCTTTCGTTGCCAGAATTCTTCAACTTGCTTTGCTCTATCTGCAGCTATCCATCCTTTTTGCCTGAGTAATTGCAACACATAGCAAGATGAAAGTCTCTGAAATACAACACTCAGCTCCCCCCCCCCCCATTTATTCTAACCAGGACACACACACAAAAAAGTGATTTTCTGTAAGGCATCTTCAAAAAATGCCTTTCATCAGCCAAAATACAAGTCAGACTTCCACAAAACAGAGGAAAATAGGCTCAACAAAGTTAAAAGAACAATTTAAACAAACAAACAAAACACCACATTGTCCTTCCATATCCTGGTCATCAAAACAAAAATGAACGTCAAAATACAATCTTAGCGCAATTATTTCTGAAAATGTCTCAGCTTGTTTCATAACTGTCATCGTTTGTGAAAAATATGACTCCTTCAAGATTTCCCTTGAAGAAGCAAGAACTCATCACATGAGCCAGTCAGTAAGGTCAATACTGCAGCAGTCTTTAAAGACTGACCTATGCTTGGAGTAAGAACTTCTACCGCTTAGGTAATTAGTATAGTGCTAGTATTCTCAGAGCTTTCTACCAACTCCTTCTGGAGGATCTTGGGCGATTTTTGTTTGTTTTTAAAGGGACTGTGAAGGAATTTTCCTACCTTAGAATTAGCCAGAATGAGATGGGTTTTTTCACATGTTCCACCCCAGGAGAGGGACTTGCTTGGGTAGACAAGAAGGCTATGTTCAAGTTACTATAACTGATCATCTGGCAAGTCTCCTAGTACATACATATGACTGTTTTGTAGAGTTTCTGACAAACTGGATAGAAGCAGACTCAGAAGCAGCTTTCTGTTAAAAAAAAACACTCAGAAATGGTGTAAGATATTCTAAAAAATGGTAGAATGATGAGGCAATCCCCTTTCTAAGGTTTCCCTAGCCCTGTTTGACTGAGGAGTATTGGAGGTCCAGCAGCAGGCTGGAAATTCGAACAAGCTCATAGCAATAACACATCAAGCTGAGACAGTTACAGAAAGAATCATTCTGCAGTACAGGAGCTATTGCTAGTAATTCATAAATGAATTAGCACACTAAATAAACATCCTTGCATCTTGTTTTTACTCTCCCCTCACGCACCCCACCACAGAGAAATTAAAACTTTCCATATGCTACAATTCATTAAGAGGAAGATGGAGATAAAACTACTTTAACACAATAAAAAAACCACTGTAGCTGCTCTGAAAAGGCAAGACAACGCATGTAGGCATTACTGGAAAAGAAACAAATGATAATCTTTATATACATGTATTTGACTCACTATGAGATTTTGACTGCAACTGTTCGTTACATATGAACTCAATTGATAGGTAGTGAAATCTGTCTAAACTCCTGTCACATAGCTGAAGTTTAACTTACAGTGTTGGAGGAGAGGTGCTTTCCAAAGCAAAAAACCCCAAATCTATTTGTCTCACACCAAATTCTCAGGAAAAACTTATTTCAACTAAATTTTATGAAAATGGTTTTCCCTACTGTAAAGCTGAGTAGCTCATTTTGCTAAAACTTTTCAAATAGATTTCTTCTGGGCAGCATTTCTGTCCAAGAGACAATTTTTAAAGATTGATGATGTTGAATATACTTTACATTAGTTGTGCAAGTGGAATCAGAAAGATTGCAACTTGAGAATTTCTCAAATTCTTTAATATACACTCCAAATTATCTATCTTTAAGAAAGTCGACATTATTTAAATTCCTTGTTTGAACTAAACATTCTGAACACCTATCTTTATATTTCACCTCCAGCTGAAAGAATAAAGTACAGGAGAGAAATATTGCTAAGCTAGCTATAATAATAAAACTGTGTCTAGATTATAAAGTACAGATACTTATCACATTTTAAATGCTAAGAAACAGTACCTCAATTTAAGGCTAAACGTAATCCAGCTTATAAATAAAAAAAAAATCTCTATCTATTTTGAAACTTCATTAAGTGCTTTCAAGTTCACTTATTTGAGAAATACTGAATCAGTTTCCCCTCATGATCAACATGTTCTTCATAATTTGCAGCCCTCTACTATAGTTCCTCTCAATTTTAACACATTTAAAAAGGTTTACCCAGGTGTAGCCAAGTATCATTTAATATTGTCAAATGTGCAAGGCAAACAGTGTTTCCTAATCCAGGCAAGATTTAGGGATTGTGGCACTGTGCAATATGTTGAGAATAAAAAAAGGAGGAGGGAAATACACATCTACATCAGCTGGGAAAATACATGTTCCAATACTGGGTTGTACCAGGAGGAATTTTAGTTAACTCCCAACAGCCCAAACTACTATAAAGAAAATAACATATTCCTTGTAGCTTGCAAAATTGTAACATCAGTGTTAAACATTTTATGTTACTGCTGCAAATTTTAAAATAGAAAAAAAAATCTACAGTGGTAAAATGTATTATATTAAAACATAAACCTGAATAAAGTTAGTTCAGAAAACCAAATGTTTTGTTTGTCCACTTCCTTTTCTTCATATCAACTCCATTTATTTCCTCCTCCGTGGGATACATCATTGGATCTGCACAAGTTTAAGTAATGTGTGAGAAAATTTGTCCCCCTAGGAAACTTCGCTAGTAACACTCATGTACTAAACTTCCAGAAAAATGATATTTCCCCATTTACTGCTCACAAGTGCTGACACAGTTCTTTGGGCAATATTAACAGATTTGAAGGAGAACAAAGAAGTTTTGAAGAAGCTACCTGAAAGAGTGAAGTCATTAAAAAAAATAAAAATCAATGATTGTTTACAATGCTTGTATATATAAAAATACCCAGTTTATAGTAATTACAAAGAATAAGCATCACCAAATTAGAAATTGCACACCATTATAACATCTGGCATTCACATCTCAACAAGGAAAGCTCCTAGAAGTTTTCCACCGATCAACAAACAGGAGCTAACAATTCTGGAAACATTCTCCCTCCTACGCTAGAGAGTCAAACACTTATATGTATAGAAGGCAGTCAGAATGAGATGACAGGAGAAGGAAGCATCTTGGCAGGTAACACAAAAAGTGGAACTATGAAAAAAGCAAAGGAGGAGGCTTATAATGTTATCTGCAACTGCATTAAACCAAGAATTTTGGCTGAAATCTAGTTTAGTTACAGTTGTTCATAATCCATTTTTGCCACTATTGGGGAAGCCAAGGTTTCCATTGGTTCAAAAGAATTGTGGTCAGCAAAGGACTAACACACAAACAGACAGCGCAGTACCAATGGATAAAAGTGATTTTGAGACGTCCAACTACTAAATGAAACAAGACACAGAACAAGAATCTAACATGTAGGGACAGATTTATGGAGTATCATAGTCCAACCTGTTTGCATTGGCTTGTTTAGACACCTCCTTCAATCTTTTCATTTTTTTCCTAACTGCACCAGCATCAGGTAAATGGTGATGACCTGCAGGCCCCTTAGGAACTCCTGGACGTATTCCAGGTGGAATTCCTCTGTAGATAAATACGTACAGTAACTTTCATTACTTTCATCTAAAGCAGACCACATGCAACTTCTAATGGAAGGTAGCCATACCTTTCAACAGCTTCTCGGCCTTGTACTTTTGCCCTCAATTTGGCTTCCCTCTCTTCAGCTACTCTAATGTTTTCCTTCTGCTGTTGCATCTGGTCAAAAATAGCATGATAGTGTTCATATTGTCCTCTGGAAGACACAGGAAAAGGACCAACACCACCTCCACCGCCATAATATGATGCCTGGAAATCAAAAGGGGTAGGGTGGAAATCTCAAATACTGGTTTTAACAAGCCCTTCCAATTTTCACTTCTTCAGCAGAATAAAAGCATTAATGTCCTGCAACAATGCTGTATTGGTTCTAGTTTTATTCCTGACATGCTCCTATTTTAACGAACTACAAGATATATAAATTAAAAACTTATTTTCCTGTTAGCATTTCATAATAACACAACATTTTACCTCCCTCTGATAATAGTCTAGTTATACCCGAGACATCTGTCACACATTTTGAAAGTTATTGGTAACAAATCCATTGAAGTATTATTGGAGACAGATGATCTACATGGTAAAAATAAAAGTTTTAGCACAAAAGCTAAAAGCGATACAGTACTAACTGAAGTACTAATGAGTGATTTGTAGTCAAACACCCATTTGTTCATGAAGCTGGAAACAGTTAAGAACTGACTTAAGCACTAACACAACTTCAAAGGTTGCTGAATGGCATTCAGTCCAGATTATCCAGGAATCCCCACTGTCACCAACCTATAATTTGGTTTCATCACCAGAATTGGTATGTTTCCCTACTAAAGCTCAGATCAGGGGAACATCTACCACAAGCTACTGCTTTATGTGAATTATCTTTGTCATTCTCAAAGAATTAGAATTCCTACAGAAGCTATGTGAAAATAACAAAAAAAAAGTTGCAAGCAGCTGTGTACAGTAGTAGCTAAGGATGGATGCAGAAAATGTGAAACTGGCAAAACAAAGTTAAGGTTGTCAGCACATGCATAAAAATGTTCCCTTTACACCTGGGGGAAGCAGTCAAATAGCCCACGGTAGTGAATCTATGGAATTTGATTTAACAATAGCGTCAATGTTCCTTCCGGAGTGGTCTTAACTATTTTAAATAAATTCAAGTGATTGCCTTTAATTAAATTCTAAGTGATTGACTACTTAGAAGTTCTTGAACAGATTATATCTGACAATGGAATTTAGCTCACATTCTGAGTTTTAGGTGCTCAACACCCATTGATAGTATTCTATAATATGTTTTACGGGGAGCTACCTGAAAGATCTATCCAGGCATTCAAATAAATATGCAGGTAAGCTGTTCATCTGAATAAAAATAATTTATTATACAAGACTATAGTTTCTACAAATAGATGGCAAAGCCTTGCTTTAGGCATGATTCAAGGTTTTACCTACCATTATTAGAGCTCAGTTTTCAAAAGGATTATCTAAAGAAATAGTATGATCAATCTCCAGGCAAATGCTATGAAGCAGGTACTCATCAACAGCCTGCAGACCAGTTACAGCCCCTGCTAGAACCAGAAGCCCAAAGCCAACTCCTTCCCTCTCCCCACTTTCCCTCAGGTGCCGACAACCAACTCAAAAAGACAAGAGGAGGAGAAAATCATGCAGTGCATGACCCTGCTGTGCCCTCATAAGAGGCATCATGGCTTGCATTATTGGAAAGCTTGAACAATGCTATTCAAAAGCATCATCGGAGAGTTGCTAGGTACAGTGTTTTCATGTTGGAGAAAGGAAAAGGATAATTAAGTCAGGAATGCTGTAATAGTATATGGAAACCCAGAGTGATGATAACCCAGCAGACTGCAGTAAGATTTGTACTAAACTATCCAATCTGGAGAAGACATTTAAATGAATTTTAAAGCATGTTCGCCATGACATTTTACACCAGTGACACTTAATGAAAATATACATGGTCACTGAACCTCAGCTTCCCCAGATGACTGAGGATACTGATAGTGAAGCAGCTGCAGCTACAATAGAACACTTTATACATTTGCACTGTCTAAGGACCTTGCAATAAAATTCTCAAAGTTAATCAGAAACATGATTGTTTTCAGGAATATATATAGCTCTGATCCAAATGTGACAATGCTGATATATCGTGTTGTATAGAAGCTTGCATTGCTGCCTGCCACTTTCATCTTGAGAAAGAGAAGGACACCATAGGAGCCAAATGGTGTTTTTGGATTTTTCCATTAAATCAGCACCTGGTAGTTTTTAAAGTCTGGTATGCGTAAATTTGCTTTTATATTTAAGTTATACTTACACGATGTGTAGCACACATCCAAAGATTATGTCCATTTTGAGATATATACTTAATAAGCAGCTACTGAAACCTGGTCAGGTGTTTGTGTATTCCTCATTCTTGTACAAGGAACGGAAAATAAAACTTCTATTCATTCTGACTCTACAGCTCAGTCAGAGCTTGTTTACAAAAACCCTACTACACATGTTTAGGCCAAGTATTTTTGTAATACTTGCTACCACCACAACAAATAGCTGTGTTTTAATCCATTGTCAAATAGATTTACACCACAGCAATACTTAAATTCCTGCACTGGCTCTGTTTGATGAAAGTACCCAGATGGTAGTAACTTCACGAGACTACTTCCCATAACAGTTATATTTTCATGAAACTATGACACACAATCAGGCAAAAAGAAACTGTCATAGGAATCAGGATAAATTATGTAATTAAATTATGTAAGAAGTGAATGGCTAGAGAGTTTACTGCTTTCAGAAAAAAATAATTAGACTTACACAGGATTTTCCACCCCCTTCCTGAACAACTCATCAGTATATATAAACATTTATGTTGCTAAATAACAAAGGATGCTTAGAAGCAGGTATTTAACACTAGGGAAGAGGTCCATTATACTATGAGAACCTGAAAAAAGACTTCAACACAAGAATTCAAGAACAAACTTGAATGTGAAAGAAGCTGTTCATGCATAGATTCAGCACAGAAAAAGTAGCAAAATTAGGAGTGGGAAAAAAAAAAGTGGTGCACGAAAACCATTACTGGCAGAAAGAGAAGAGATTCAGAAATTCAGTATTAAATATGAAAATTGCACATGATCTCCAAAAATGACGTGAAGAGAGTCTGTTACACAGTTTCTTCTAAATTATCCATAGATTAATAATGGGCAGCTCCAAGAGTTAAGCTCCAAGAGCAAATCTTTCTGAAAAGTGAAGGCCATGCCAGATAACCAAAGGTGGGGGAACAGACTACACCACATTTCTGCATCTGCTGCCAACCTTAACATCACCACTTCCACCTGAACCAAGCACATTCCTCCATCCTTGTTCCCTGGCTCTGTTTATTCGTTCCATCTGAAGGAGAAAACAATACAGGAAAACATAATTCAAGGAATCACTAAGTAAAAATTGAACTTCACTATTAACACATTTTAAACATATTTTACCCTTTCTTTTTCCAATCTTCTCATTTCATCTGCCTTCAGTAAACTCATCTGCAATGTGTAATGATGAAACATGTTTAGTAACTAGCAAATCGGACTACTTCATATTCTTACGCAACATGTAACACACCACAAGGTATTTCTTTAAAATTACTACGGGTGGAAAAAGAAAGTCTTGAGAATCTTGTCTACCTGATCTTTCTGGCGCTTTTCTTTTTCAGGCAATTCTAACCTTTTCTTTTTTGAAGGTTCCTGAAAAATAAGCAAATAATTTGGTATTTATTACTGACCCATTATTCTGACAAGTCTCTGTCAAGGTAGATTAGTGCTCCAATTGCTGGTATATGTCCACAAAGATAAAAAAAAAAAAAAATTTTAAAAAAATTACTGTTACATAATGTTTAGGAAAAAAGATACAGAAGAAAGGTTTGAAGATGTTATTTTGTCATTCTCGCTCTGGGCTTAGTTTTCGCTTAGTTTGAAAAATTAACAGATGACTTCATGATGCCTCAAACATTTTCCTCCTTTCTTCTCCTGGATTCATTTTCTTCATTGGAGTTGGAAAGGCCTTAGTTAAAAGATGAAACTTAAAATTAGACAGCACAATGCCAGAATGACAGAAAAATTCTGATTGGAAAAAAAAAAAAAAAATCTTAAACCCACAACTTAGTGTGCATAAAATGGGGTTTAAAATACTTAATTACTCAGGAGGTTTTTGATGAAAAGCACTGTTAGGATCTAGGGGTAAATGCTACTGTACTTATTCATCCTACACTACAAGCTCTGTCTTGAAAGCTGAAGGCAGTAAATCTGTTTTCTCTTAATTTTTCTTCTCTGCCAATATCATTCTGCATTACAATATTTTCCTATTATAAGTTTTTGAGGGCCCCTAGATATTAAGAGTCTCTTTCATTTGGAAAACAGATGTATTAGGTTAGGTTTATTAGGCTCTTTTGCTTGGGTAACTCTAACCAAGGTTCTTGTTACCTGTGGAAGAGGAGAATGCAGCCACTACTGAATACCTGGTAAAGAAGCAGCAGTATGTATTAAGTCATGCTGCTTACTTTAATCTTCTCAAAGAGGTGATGGTTACTTTTAAAGCATTTCTTCTTCTGACCGTATTAGAACACAGAGACCTTCATAACATTTTCTTTTGATGACCTAAAATCCTATCAAATGAGTACTTTAAAACCAGGTATTTCAGAAGACAGAAGCCTTTAAAGGCTTAAGTCAATGTAGTTCAACTACAGTGTGTTAATGTAACGTCACTAAACAAAGGAGATGATTGTTACATACTCCTCTGAAGAGCCAGTTGAGAGCTGCAAGCCTGGAACAACAGCAAAGAGAAGAAAATTTATATTAAACTGTAGCCATTGTTTCTATTCTACACCTTATCCCTTGTCACTAGGTACAATCCACAGAAAGAATGTGTCTTAAAATTGCAGTGTTACTGACTCCTTACATAGGACAAGAGGATATTTCCTCAGTCTCTACCTTGACACTTGGAGTCTCTATGCAATTTGGATGAGTGTTGGCTGGTAAAACTGACTCTAAAGACCAGCAGGCTAGCAGATGGTTGCACAACGAAGCCTTAAAACATAAAAACACTCACGGTCTCATAAGGACACGCAAGAAATCTGTGCATCCCCTTCTTCTTGTTCTCTTTTTCAAACTATGTATCACAAGCCAACAAGGCTTGTGTGATCAATAAGTTTTTCTCTTAAAACTCTAATAACTTTTGAGCTTGAAGATAATTTATATCTCACGGGTAATTTTCTATCCACCTATCAAATCTGACAGATGGATAGAGATCTCAGCATTATGTTCCCCAAAATGCCAGGGGGAGAAGGAAAAAACCAAAACCAACCCAACCCACAACAACAACAGAAATATGACTCATTCAGAAGAAAATTTGAAGTAATTATCTTGCTGAAGTGGGAGCTTCTTGGTTGCTAGTTGTTTGGCACATGCATACAGCTCAAAACTAGGTGTATCATAAACATCTCCTGGCCATGCAGTAATTAAATGAATAAAGACAGAGAGAAAAAAGAGAGTTTTATATAATAAGGAGTACAGAGAAGATGACTGGAAGACAGACCAAAAGTACTGTATGAAGGTATACAGAAGACTATTTCTCATTAGCTCATGGAATCAAGTCTGGAAAAGTCCTCTTGCAATTAGACAATTTCTCTGGCTGACAATGCTTTAGAAAACTACTAAAAAAGTTTTGAAAATTTGAGATTATTATTGAACAAGGAAGAAAGATGCATAATTCTTATCCAGTGTCGATGATCTTGGTATACCTGACAGACTTCAAATATTTCTAGGAGTGGTCAACACCAACAAAGGAACTGAAAACATGCAAAGCACATCTAATTCAGCGGTGGAATTAAAAACCAAACTTAGGTAACAGTCCCCAAAAATCATTAAATTAAACCCAACTAAACAACAACAAAAAAAATCAATAATGAAGCAAGCCCAGCATTTAAACTACTACAACTTTCTCTGCAGATGCACATACCCACATAAAAGACATTCTGAAAAGGAATGCATAGTATTTTCATAGCATTTAAATAAGGTATGAGCAAAACAGTTCAATTTAAGTAACTTAGCTTCTTACCTGTCTAGATTTAGCCAGTGGCTTCTTCTCATTAGGCTTTTTAGGTGCATCACAAGACTTCCTGATCACTAAAGGCACTCCATATTTTGCAGCAGGTTTGGTAATTTTCTGAGCTGGTCCAACTGTAGACAGTATTTGTTCTTGAGCTGGTCTTTTAGCTAAAAAGAAAAAAAGCTAATTGTTTTACAGCTATTCAGGCTGACCAGTGTACCACATTTCCCCTTCTCAAGTCTTGGAACAGCAAAACTGTGAGGAGGAAAATGGGTGAACTGCTAACATTTCATTCACATGAGCTGATGCATAAGTGCAATATACCCAGTTGTCCAAAAGAGCTCATCTAAATTTCATGCTTGATAAGAAACAGCTAAACACAACCCCTGAGCTTTTTATTCTCAACACTTCCAACTGGAGAACTGAAGCTTATTTCAGCTGCCACACTTTATTATCCAGTTGTCAAGGACACAGGAAAAAGTTTTCCTAATGGAATGGCAAGACAGGCCTCCCTCCACTGACAACACTGGACTGCAATCTGCAACACCAAAGTCAGCAGAAGATGAGCTCTGGAGAAGAGCTTCAATGGCCTTCAGGTATATTGTCTTCCCTGCAGAGCTCCTGAAAATATGCCAATATTGTGGATTTCACTCTGTACTAGCAGGGCTCTCTTACCACAGAATAGCCTGCAAAACACTTACGTAACACTATCAGAAAACACCAAAGCAGCTGCCGCAGCTTCAAGTAATTACAAGGAAATAAAATAAAGGGGAAGACTATCTAGGAACAAAAGGGTAAAATAATGCAGGGAAATGAAGTAAGGTAAGACCATCTTGACAAAGTGAACCAGGATCTAATTTGCTACCAGTAGGAGAAATTCTACTGCTTTGGGCTGAAGTCAGGGCTCAATCCTGGAATGTCTAAGAAAACCTCCCATTTTTTTACAAGAAATGGTATTTCTCATTACCTATTTATCACTAGTAAGGGGGGGAAAAAAATTCATATGATAACAACATATAAATTATTTCCAGTATTTGCAGTCTTCACTGCCTTTTTTAATTTCAGAAGCGTAGCATACTGCAAGAAGAAAAAGTACACCTAAATTACAGAACCATATTTTATACTTGTATCATTTGTACCCTACATACATCCAGCTCTCCGGGGGAGAGGGGAAAATTGCTTCCCTCTTTTTTCCTTAAACTGCTAGAAACAGGTATAAGAACACACCAAAAACAACAAAAAGCACAAAGCTACATACACAATCTTGCCAGAGCTGAAAGCAAAAGCACTTTACACACTTACTCACCTGGTGCAGCATGCGGTCCAAATTTCTGGAAGATTTTGTGATTGAATTCTTCTGCAATAAGCTAAACAAAAAGTTGAATGGTTAGCCAACAGCATTTATGTCTGAAGCTAGAAAGAACTTTTGAGAGAAGTGTGCCACTCCCAGTAAGCATCTAACTAATAGTATTTACTGTAACTTAAATTTAAATGAATACTCAACTTTATGTATCACTAACATTAATATGAAGCTAGATTCAGTATTTTCAAATATTTTTGGCATAACTACTCAAACAATTTTTAAAAGGCAATTTAGTCTGACTTCTGGGTGGCACATGTTACCTCATTTATGAACTCTCTAAGTATCTAGAAGGAAGTTAATGTGAGCATCAACATAGTTTTATGCATAGTTCGTTTTAGATTTCTGTATGGTTGCCAAATTTCACTTCAAATTCTCAGACAGCTTGTGTCAAAAAAATAGTCTTTTGGAATTGTTTGCAGATTTTAGTTTCTCTATCCTTTTCAAGATGGCAAAATGACTACACAAAGACTTCTGAATCTCACCTTTCATTGGGACTTTAATCAGAACTATTATTAGTTGAAAGTCTATTTCATCGACAATTGAAATTCCAATTATATATGGCCTTCTGAAATTTCTTTAGTTGTGAGTTAAAATCCACCAGAATTCTTTATACTTAATGAGGTCTCCTTTTTCACTCATTTCCTTCACATCCTTTCCTGTCTCTATTTATTTGCCTCGTATCAGGACTACTATTCACTTGTTAATCTTGATCTCTTTTGATTAGATTTATATTAAAAGGACATGAATAGATGTCAAACAATATCAGCAGATTCTAAACCAAACAGTGAACAACTTCTAGATTATATACACGTGATCTACTTAAACATCAAGAAATTTAAAGATTAATTTACTTAGCAATATTTCACAGAACACACTTTCAGGACATTGGACATTCCAAATTCTAAACAAAAAGTGGATTGAAGAAATTATGATAAAGAAGCGATGCTGAAGTCACTGACAGCAATGCATATCTAAACAAATCAACATCTCGCTCATAGTTCCTCACTATATAGAAAAACACACAAAACAACACACTTAAGAAAATGCCAATTTAAATTTGTTTGTGGAAACTACTAAATACTTAAGTAATTTGAGATTTTTCTTTACAGTTTGTAGTAAAACTCTTTTTTCCTCAAATGAAAGTGTCTCTATGAAAGCTCTAGGGAATATCATTAATCCAATTTCTTATGTTGTATATTGACATTAGAATAAAGAAAAGGAAATGTCCTATGATGCTTTCGGCAAAATTAGAATTAAAACTAACTCCATACCTGGGGTGTGAGAAATTTTTCAACCCGTTTGGCTATAAAGTTTTTCTCCAATATGGAGTTCACCGATGGTCTATTCCTAGGATTCCTTTTAAATAACTGTGTCAGCAGATTACGCAGGTCATAGGAGTAATGTGTAGAAACAGGAGGAAAAGGTCCAGAGATTATCTTCAGTACCAAGTTCTTCATGTTACCAGCTTCAAACTATAGCACACAAGAAAGAAATCAGTTGCTACATATTATTTACTGTCTGTCCACATGTAAGGCTGTATATAAAAATGAAGAGGAAACAAAAAAACCCAAACACACCTTCCCTTGCCTCAACACACCAAAAAAAATTTTCAAGGCCATATTATAGAGATATAAATTTTGCTAACAAATAATTATTTCCCTCCAGTTCTATACTGACAATGAAATCTAATAAAGGATAAAATAATTATACAATTATGTGCTTGCTCTCCTCTCCCAAATGCTTTCAACCATCACATGCCCTCCCCCCTTTTTAGCAAAGCCACATTTCAAATGAGAGAACATAAAGCATTCACACGCATTCAGTGTAAAATCCAAAGGAATGCTCAGGCTTCAGCTTACGCTCAGGAAGCAGAGTGCAACATTTCAATTTCTTTGTACAATAAAAACAGTACATACCACCCAGCTCACAGAAAACAACCTATTGCCATGAACTCTCAGAAAGACAACATTGTCAGCATTGCTGCCACAGAAACAACCAAGCAATAAGAAATTACAAATGCTTGAAATGAAATCCTTATCCCTGGAAATTTTTCTTCTGACTTGCATGTTTTCATCTTTTTTTCTTTTAATAAAAATAGCTATTTAAAAAAAAAACACAAACCAAAATCCACAACCAAAACGAGAGAGAAAAAAATACTTTTTTTTCCCTTCCTAACTGGAAAAAGGATGATAAAGATGTATTCTTCAAAACAACACACAAAGAAAAAGGCAAGTCTTTCACCCTGGGAGTTTTTTTCCTAAGAACTATTTCTGTTCTAAACAGAAATACATTAATCCACCTGCACAAAAGCCAACAGTCCAAATTCATTCTTTCAATGAAAATGTCAAGTTTTTGGAAAGAAAGGAACACTATTCACAGTATCCTTTACTACACCACCTAACAATTTTTTCAGCTAACACAGTTCATTAAAAACCTACACTGAAAACAACTTCTACAGTTTCTGGAGAGATTGGCATGAACCAAAACATAGATGGGAAATGTTTGTCAGTATAGGAAGAGGACACTAAAATGTTGAAGGTAATTTTAAACAGTCACCATGAAAGCCTTTCATCAACGGAAACACATTTGTGTAACATCAGGAAAAATCCCTGTTTGAAATCACTATTCTTTTAAAGAAACAGTAAGTTTCTACTCACCGCATGTTTAAGTGTGCACATTTCATACAGAACACATCCAAGGGCCCAGATATCACTAAATTGAAGAAAACATACTTAAGAATTAGTTCTAGGTGTAATATCTGTGAAGTCTATCTTTGAAAAGAAAAGGTTGTATTCTGAATATGTACAAGCTCCCTTGTATCTTCCACCTCCTCAAACCGCAAAACCCCAAACAAAAATAGAAATCAGCAACCAAAAATAAGGTCAACCTGAAAAGCAGATGGGGTTACTTTGGCTCCAGGTTTTATTTAGACCTTTTCATCTGAACCACCCCAATCGGAGAAATTAGACAAAATACGGACAAAGGCTTTTTTTCTTTAAATGTATGCATTTGCCTGAGGTCTTTGAATTGAAAAAAAAACAAAAAAACCAAACAAAACCCACCACCCAGTTCAGCAAATACAATTCTTAAAGTCAATTTTCCCTGTTTAACTTATTCTCACTCATTACAGGATTACAGAATTTGGTTAGAATACCATTGGATAATAAATCCCATGTAGAAGAAATTAAGGGACTATGAACTGTAATAATTTTTATCTTTAAGAAATCAACTGAAATGTGTATAAGGCATTCACAGCAACAGATACTGCAGCATAGTGCAGCCTAAGACTAACTTGCTAAAGACCATTTTAATTATGTTAGGGATGCTGTTACCAGATACAGCCTACTGCCAGGACAGCAAATGTATAAGCAAAGTATCTGTATGACACTTTTATCTGAAGCAAGCTGAGCCACCTATCTATGCATGTGCTTAGAGAATCCAATTACTATGTTTGTGATTTCATCCTTAACTCAGTTTCACATTCATCTTGCATAAACTAAGGCAGTACAGCTTGTGTGTAGATAAGCCAAAGTAGAGCCATAATTAAGAACAGAGCTAGATCTGGAACCCAGAGCATTAAGCTAAGTCTTCTCTGCAACACACTGCTTTCTACTTCATAGACCAACTAAGGTCCCACTTGTAAAGTGAGACTTGGTACCTTCTTGGGTAAGAGATGAACTAACGGCTGTTCACCATCATATGAATGGAACAACTTTAGATTTCTAAAAGAGTTCGCTTTTTTTCCTTAGCAAAAACATTCAATAAAATGCTTATTAGTACCTTTTATTGTTGTAAGGTTTGTTCTGACATATTTCAGGTGACAAGTAGTATGGTGTTCCTATGCAAGTGCGAGCCAACTCTGCAGTACTAAAAAAATAACAATGCATGTTAACTAGTTAACTCACATGAAGTGCACAGATTCTGTTTTCCTAGTTCAAAGTGACTTAATCTAAGTCAGAGAAAACAGCATCAAAAAGGAGTTACCTGTTAAGAACTCTGGCAATCCCAAAATCTCCCAGCTGGATTGTTCCATCTTTGGTTAAAAATATATTCTTGATATAGAAATTTTAAGAAGTCTGTTAATCAAAACATTCATACAATTGCAAACTTTCTGTTCTCAACATGTTTTGGGAAGAATAAAGTTTTCTACCATTCAATTGCTCTGAAGTTACTAGCAATAGTGTTATTGACTACCGTGAAACACCAGACTTATTCTAGTGCTACTTCATCAAAAGTTAAAGAAAACACTATTACACATTCTAAAACACAACCTTTTCTGTCTCCACACATAAATATGAGTAACACTTGAGTAGCTTCATCAAATAGACTCATGTGTTTGTACAAATATCACAGAAACCTCATCCAGACAATTCTGAAGAAAAGTCCTTCCAGTATTAGAAGTGTTTACATAAAAAGACTTTTTTCCATAATTTGCCAATTTATACTAGCAAGGTAAGAATGTAACCACTTTGGAAGTAAATTCAGTTAAACAATAGTTACCTACATACCTGTGACTTTATGTCCCGATGCAAGATTTTTCTATCATGTATGTGTTTTAGGGCTAAACAGATTTGTACAAACCAATCCAGAATCTACGTACAAAAGAAAATGCAACATCAACATCAATATTTATCTGAAAACTTCCCCAGTTACATAACTGGAGATATTATCAAATCAGTTTTATAACTATAACTCAAGATTTTACCCTTTTCCCACAAACCTGTCTGCATTTATACCACAGAATAATTAAAAACGTAACACTACTGTCACTATAATGCAAACTTTTCAATGAAAGATGCCTATTACCCAAATTAGATTTTAAGCCTGAGACTACAGGTTTCATTACATATTATAAAGCTAACAATAACATGCAATATGAATTTGATTGGCTAAAACATTTAAGACATGGAGCTTTTCATCTTAGAGATTGTACTTTTGCTGTAACCAACACTGGTCTTCTTGCAGTCCAGTTAATCAACCAAGAGTCCTAGAAAGCCATGATCATGTTTACAGAAACACTTATTTTATGCATTTGACCTTAAAAAGAAAAATGCTACAAAGCAGATTTCAATGCGTAAAACAACAAGCAACATAACTAGAAGGTTATAAACAGGCCAACAAACCCCTTTTTGTTTTTTAAATAAATTTGTAAAAATCACAATATAAAAAGTGACTAACAGCAAGAACTTTTCCATGTGAATAACAGTTTCACATTCCCAACTTAGAAGCACATAGATATCAAAATTACAGTATAATGCAAGGTGTAATTTTCACTTTTCCACTTTTTGTAAAAGTAAGCCCAAATTAGAAAAATGAAAAGTTTAACAAATTATATCCAAGACGTTTCATGATTACCCTATTCTAAATACCATCAATAGACCTAATATACTACTAAGCCTTTCCATCCACAGGTAAATTGAGATCCTACTGAATGCAGACACAAAAGCATAAAAACAATTTATAAACAAGGAAGCATACGTCAGTTCTAACCAAAAAATTGAATCCTACATAACCTATTTTCACTTAATTTAATGAAATCTGTACATAAAATCCTCTCAATTATTCCAAATTCTCCCACAGTACCAATGACTTTATAACAAGTACATGGAAAAAGAAAATCTGCTGGTATACTTCCAATACAATATGAATTTTTTTCCAATGGAAAAAATAAACTTTTGAATGATGTCAACTTCATATTGCCACATTTCATATTATCACACTTACAATCAGTATTACAAAACATACCCAGGATTTCCAGCTAGGTTTTTTTTAAAGATACTACTGTGACTGATGGCAACGAGAATCACAATTTGAGAACCTCCTTTTAGATTAAGCAGCCATATCTACCAAACTGAACCAAAATAATTTAAAATGCATGAAAAAGTGTCATGCAACAAAAAACTATATCAGCAGTTTGCTGTTACCTGATCTTCAGAGAATAAGATTCCTTTCTGGGCATTTATTTTTTTAAATAGGTCTCCTCCTTCACAGTAATCCATCACTATGTAGAGACAGCCATTTTCTGTAAAATAAAACACAAAGTATTTAAAAAAGAAACAAAAGACTCATCTTCAACATAACTTTCCAAATATCTTCACTGCAGTCACAGAAAAAGCAACAAAAAAAATTCACATTTTCACCTGCAGCTTCAGATATCATTTATTAGTCCCTTTTTTAAACTTCAAGTGAAAATGCTTTCATTATTTTAAGTTTCACAACATAAGTTTCCCATTTCTGGTAACATCAGACTATTTTGATATGGAGAGAAAAAAAGTGCATCTGCTAAACCAATGCCCCAAAATGGGGTTCAAAATCACTATGAAACTAAAGATGTCGCTTGTATGAATGCAATACATTCAAACAAAACCTGTTTTCAAACATCCTATAGATTCCCTACCCTAAAAATAGAGATCTTAAGTTCTAATTTAGGTAGTTGCCTCTATTGCCTAATTCTTTCTTAGAGTTTTACCTGGACAAGTTATTACTCACACTAAGTTCAAGAACATGACAATCATTAGCTCTCACAGTAGACATACATTTCATTTCAGAGACTGAAGAACAGTAACAAAAGTTCCAGCAGACAGTGCAGATGGAAACAATTATTTTCTCATTTTTGAATGAAATTCAGGGGGACTTCCAAAAATCCTAAGCAAGTTTCCACTAGGAGGTATGAACATATATAATACATTTCAAATAATGTTACAGCTTTCTTCCCAGTGCAATCTTTTCCACTTAACAATGAAAAAAAGAGATTAGGCAGAAGCAAATTGCAAGTTACCAAAGCCATAACAACACTATTCACATACTGGGCATGATTTTGACAAGAGCTGAATAAATGCATAAAATCAATCACATGCTGCTCAAAAGAAAAACTCTTATTTAATGAAAAAGTTAATCATAGCACTTAAACACCTCTAAATAGAGTCAAAATTAATTAAGCCAGCTAAGTCGCTTAAATTTCACTCCCACAGAACGCTTCTGAAATCTGCCTTTCAAAACATCAAACCTAGGATTTTTCTTTTGTGCTTACAGCTGTTTGTATCTTGCTTAAGCTTTATAATTGGTATTATTTTAAAAGATTATCCTAGAAGCCTGGATTTCTTGCAGACCTGGTGCTGAAATAATTCTCTTTTATAAGCCAAATTATTATGTTCAAAGTCTATGTGCTTTAGCAATAAAGATGCAATACGAAGTCTTGTGAACTACAGATTACAGGATCTAACTTATAAGAAAAAAAAAAAAAAGGCAGTCTTAAAGAACAGGCCTCTATTACAGAGAGGACAGAAGCATGGATTTATAAACCAGAAGACTGTAGCTGTGCAATATGGCTATGGCACAAAATTCTTATTTAATGAATAGAAAAAATAAAAGCCCCCAACCAAAAGACATATGAAAATCAGCAGAAAGAAAGGAAAGGAGAAAAGAGCAGTATCCTTAAAGAGCATCTGAAATAATACTTAGGTTTTTTAATAGTATTTTAACCTATATGATATGCTCTTGGAATATTTTATTTGTCCTGCTTATTTCCCAAGACATTCACTGTCAGAACAATGTGGAATTATAGTTCTCCTTCCTTCATAGCTTTATGAAGTAAACAGCCCCAACTCTTTTTCCAACTCTGCAAGCAGTAATGTGACTGCAGTTACTGAAGACTGTATTCTAAGGCAACAGACTTTGAGATAAAATTGCTCTTGCTAGGTTATCAATACCCAAACTTAGACCATACTCATATTGAACATACACAAGCATTTAAGTTGTCAGGGTATATACAAGTATTCAAGGAGACTTACACTCTGGAGAAACAAGAGACCGTAATCCTTTCATTTAAGCATCAACCAAAACTGATGCATGTAAGAAAGAGACATGAAGATTTCTGTTCAATTGTTGCACTTTTTTTCTTTACTATTATTTTTAAGTGTGCAGGGAAATTGTGAAAAAAATACAACCAAAAAAGAACTGAAGTAATAAAGACATGAAAAAGGCTGATTAAACAGAGGAAACACACTGACTTTTAAACTAAATGCAATAAGTAGTGCACAGACAGTCACTTACTATCATTACTTCAGGTTCCGCTGTATTGATTAACCTTACCTTCAAATGACTCCCTATACAGGACAATATTCGGATGTTTCATGTTAGCCAATACAGCAACTTCTCTCCTTGATTCTTCCCTCTCCTTATTTGACATCTTCAGAAGGAAAAAAAATATTTTTGAGAGCAGAAATACAAAAAGAATGGATCAATAATTAATAATAATCACTTACCTTAGAGATGTTTATTTCTTTAATAACATACTGTTGGCCATTTTCTTTAGCTTTGACAAGAATTGCTTTCCCAAAAGATCCTTCTCCAATCTTTCGTATTTTAATGTATTTATCCATAGTTATCTTCTTAAAGCATCCTTACTCAATTACTAGGCAAAAAAACCACAAAACAGATTTAGTTAGCCGTACTTGGTCATCTAGCCTGCCAGGTCATGTTACTTTCTTTTTTTTTTTGTTAAACTCAAAACATAAATCATCTACTCTTAGTCTCAGTTCTATTTTGGTACAGTTGGCTCATTTGGTGTAGAAAAAGGGCTGCATTGCTAAAACCAGTTTAATCTTTCATCTTGACGGACAGTATAAAAAATGGTGTGTTTTATCTTTGAATGCAGGAAGCAGCCAGTGCCATAACTTCCAATTCAGCTAGCATGCAAACATCATACAGAGCTATTGCACCTGCTTAACAAACTTTCATTCAACTTCTAAGAACTATGATAGTATGGAGGGAAAAAAATCCCTGCATGTTGTTTCTCAAGAAGCACTAAATACAGTATTATGGAAGTTAGTCACTACAATGAAGCCAAAAATGGACTGAATTTGAGAGACCCCCATCAAGTTGAGAATCATTATTCAATATAGAAAGGCGTGACCTTAAGTCTGACTGAAAACTTGGGTAATTTATTTTTCCATGTTGCATATAAAGAAAATTCTCTTCAAAATAGTTCAAATCAGTATTGTTAATGTACTATCTGACACCTTTGACTACTACCTTTTGAGATTAAACAGATTACTCAGCTGAACATTAATGGTGTTTAAGGTTCTATATTAACACTTTGGTAAAAATAAGACACTAGTGACCTGCATGTGGAAGGCAATGTAGAGAAGTGTAAGAACAGCGAAGAGAACACCAAAGCAATACATGTCAAAATGAATTCACAGTGGACTAAAAGGTCACCTTTTCTACAGTAGAAAGAACTTCCATACCCTAAGGAAGTTTCTGTAAACTTAAAAAGACAAAAGGTTCCTAAGCTTTTCCTGCATTCAAGCCTCGAGACCACTAACAGCATTTATGCTTTGCTGTACCCAGCTTCCTTCCAACAGGAGAACCTAGTATCTTAGATCCGTAAAACACACATATCTCAGGTGAGGCTCTTCTCCCCGATTTGGGAGCATTTTTTTTGGTCACAGAATTACCATGCACAGATGCTGCTAAAGAGTCTCAGGAAGATGAAGGACCCATACCATGGAAGCAGACTAAAATGAATAAGCTTGGTTAGTATAGCAAGACAAAACATAAGAGAACTGAAGTAATCTTTTCTGCAAAATAGGAAATGGGAAAAGAAACAGGACTAAGGAGAACTACAAGAAAGAAAAAAACCAAAGTGACAGGCCTGCAATGTCTTTTTGTCCTGTCTTTTCGCCTTGAAGTACAAAAGGTAGTTTAGTGTGAAGCTGCACTTCTAAAAAAAGTATTAACATCAGTATTAATATCAATACTGTCTTTTGGGCAACGGTAAAACATAGCAGGTAGGACACAATTTAACTTCACGTGGCTTTACTAAGTTCTCTTCCTATCCCTGCTTTGTTTATGAAACAGCCTATGCTGTACTATAGCTAAACCAGCTGCATCAGGCGTCGCTTAGGGCTCCTACTGCACGCTGTTCTGTGCAAATATAAACGACCAATAAGCAGCCTGTGGGCTAGAAGGTACAGTTCAGTCAAACGAGGTATATAATTTTGTACGAGATAGATGGCTTATTTGTACCCGTGGCATAGGAAATATGAGTCTTCAGAAAGGACAGCAGCACTGACAGGGCGTTGGCTTTTCAAGCCCTAGGCAAGAAGTCATTTTATCCATCACGGACACGCACGAAAGCGGCGGGACATAAGTCACACCCCGAGACAGCCTAACCGACCACTGCGTGCGGAGAAAGCGAGGCGATAGACCCGAACCGCACAGCCAGACCACGACCAGGCGAACGTAAAGCGGCACCGCGCAGTGCCCGCCGGCCCGAGCCCAGCGGCAGGGGAGGCCCCCAGGCCACGCGCCGGACCGGGCCGCGCTCCTCAGCCGGGCCCCACCAGGCCGCCAGAGCCAGGGCGAGAGGCGCAGCTGGGGACGCCCTGCCCCGAGACAACTTAAGAGAGGGAACCCGCCGCCGGCCTGGCCGCACCACTAGCTGCTACTGCTGCCGGATCCCGCAGAGGGACAACCCCGAGCCCCGCCCGCCTCAGCCCACCTCAACATACCTCCCCGCTGCGCCCGCCACTGCCACAGCCGCTCAACCGAACCTCACGCCCGCCACGGGCCCGCCCCCTAAGCCCCTATTGGGGAACCCTCCCAGCGGCTCAGCTCCTACTGGACGACGTGCATCAAGGCGGGGCAGCAAATTCGCCTGACCGCCCTTCCCGCGTTAGCGGTGCTTCACCGTGGTAACGCACGGCCAGAAGTCACGTGACGGCGGGTGGGGCGGAGCTCCGGCAGGCCGTCCCGCAGCCGCGGCGGGGAGGGGGGGCTTCCAGTCGCTCAGGCGGTTACTTGCGTTTAGGAACACAAAAAAAATGAAACCGCTGTAAATCTTTAACGAACCAGCCATGATCCACACGGCCGCGCAGCCCGGCACCGGCGGCAGGTGTCTTCCCAGGGTCGTCCCTGGGGAGGAATTGGGGGAGGGGAGGAGAGCGTGTCCCAGCGGGGCTGTGCCCAAAGCTTGCCCGGGAGGGACAGGCCGCCCGCGGCAGCTGGCAGAGTGGATCCTCTACTCCCTAGTCAACAAGTCCGTGTTCACAGCGCGTACGTGTAAAGGCTTGTGATTCCCAACGCTCTAATTGCCTTGATCCATCGTCCTGCGCGCGCACCGTAAAGCGCGGCTCCGCCGTGTTAGTCTTTTATATGAACGAACCTGCGGCTCTTTTACTATTTCTCTTTGGGGGAAAAAACCAAAAAACAAACCAAAACCCACCTAACCTGCCACAGTATTTTCGTGGAACCTCCACTCTGTAGATGTCTAGTACACTCTTTACTGGCCACGGTATCCCGGGCAGACACGGAAACACCTGCTTCAGGCTGACGGCAGACGGGAGGCACACGCTCAAGCCCGAGAACGGCATTTCACCCGCAGCTAAGCAAAACCTTTAAGCTCTTGGGACGCTATAGTCAGGCCGCGCGGCGCCCGCGAAATTTGGATGCGGCTGGATTTGGCCAGCAGAACAAACGATGCTGCGGTGTACTACCCCGCCACCCCCTTTACCCCGGAAACCCGTTACTTCCCGTTCGGAAGCACGGGGATTTCTTCCTCCCCCGTTCCCGCCCGCTCTCTGGGCCCGCAGAGAGACGTAACCTGGGCCCGTGACCCGCCCTCACGGAAAGGGCCGCCTCCGGCGCGGTCACGACCGGCGGTACGGCCCCCGTCAGCGCCCCTCACCGGGCGCGCGCCTAACGGCCGCTCCCCTCAGCGGCCGCCGAGAAGCAACGCCCCTCCGCGGGGGTGGGCGGGCAGGAGGACCCGTGTCGGCAGCGGGCCGTGGGAACCGGAAGTAGCAGCGATGACGCTAACTCCGGCAGTCCGGCAGGCGTCGAGTGGCGGTGCGCGTGCGTGTCAGGAAAGCCCCGCCCCCAGACCGAGGGGGCGGGGCTGGCTGGCGTAGCGACGGTTGGGCCGGCGGCCGAGCCGGTGTCCGCGGCGTTTCTGCGATCCCGCCCCGTCGCGGCAGGAGAATGAGCCAGCGCTTCCCCGGGGAGCAGCAGGCGGCGCCACCCGGACAGGTAGGGGCGGGGCTCGTCTCGTCTCATCTCATCTCCCCTCGGCGGAGGGCTACGGCGCGGGACGGTCGCTGCGGCACCGCGACGTGACGGGCGGGGCTGCTTCGTCCTGCCCCTTGGCGTTGGAGCGAGCGAGGCCGAGGTGGCGGCTCCGGCCCGAAGGCGGTGGCGGCGGGGCGGGGGGGGCGGGGGAGAAGAAGAGAAGGCAGCCCCCGCCGCACGGCCCGCTCGCGGGGCTGCTGCTGCGCTCTCGTCAGCCAGACCGCTTCGTCCTGCGGCCATCGGGCGGGAAGGGGCAGAAATGGCGGTTCCTCACGGACCCCCCAACTTCTCTGTCCTCCCCCGCCGCAAGGGGAAAGGCCGGGGTGAGGGGGAGCACCCCGCCTGTTTACACGGCGCGTTAGCTCTTCTCACATGATGTCGGTGTTCTTCTGTGGTTCGCATACGAATAACTGAAGGGCTCTGCAACTTAAAGACGCAGAGTGTCCTCCCCACGTAAACAGCGTTAGAAGTATTATTCTGCTTGAGTTGCTCACTTTATTTTGGTTCACGGGTTTGGTTAGTTAGGCTGCTGTTACACAAGAGAGGGGGATAATGGACTCTTCTTGGAGCTTCTTAATTAAGTGAGGAGGGTGCAGGTCAGCGAGGTTACAACTGAAGATTGACTTCATTTTTTCCTATTATTGTCCCTACTTATCCAAAATCCTTCCTTTCCCTATGAAAAACATGGAGCTGACTGTAAAACAAGCATGTATCAGTTCTCACCCAAAATGAGCAGTGGCAAGTGTGACAGTGGAAAATTGTGTGCTGATAATGAAATATGTTCAGTGTTGAATGGTAAATTTGCTGTGTCACACTTTAACTAGGTAAAACAAGGCCTTAAAACCAAATAAGAACTGTTTCTGGTGCTAAACTGTGGTAGAATAGATACTTAAAAATATTTTTTGAAAGATGTCCCGAACTGGTAATCATTTGGGTTTTAGGATTTGCACCTCCCTATTGAGGTTGTGAGACCTCTGAAGTCTGTGGTGCAGAGTTTGTGGGAAAAAAAATCAGTTAATGATTGTCAGATGTATTGGTGCTTTTTGCTTTCAGATGCCTTTCTTCTTGGTGGACCTGTGAAGGATTTTGTGTTCTGTATCCCTTGGTAACATAGATGCTTCTTTGCAAAAACAGCTATTTGAATGAAGGACGTGTTGGCATGAGAGATTTGAAAGCAGACAGTTAGCAATACTGTTTCTCTATTCAAGGAATCTTCAGTGTGCTGTAATGTAAAATAAAAAAAACCCATCACTTCTGTATTACAGGAAATACACCTTTGTGAAGTAAAATAAGCCCCTCGAGAACTCACCACCTGTCACTATAATTTTTTTCTAAGATAAAAGTCTTCCATTGGCTAATGGCTTTAAATTTTATGTCTGTCTCTGGTTGGCAAGAAGATGTAAACTTGCTGCTCAGTACCCTGAGTTGTCAAAATAGGAAGCAGTTCTGCTCTGGGAAAACTGCGGTTAGCTTGAAACTCACAGCTTGAAATAAAATGACTTTGCATCTCTCTGCAACACCTGTGAAAATAAAAGGTATATAGTGCTCACAAAAATGGAGCTTGGTTCTTGTTTGCTTCTGTTTAGTAGTGGTATGTCAATCCTAAAAATTCTTTGCCTGACAATAGTAGAAGTCATGCACAATGTGTATTGCAATATTTCTAGAAATATATTTTCCTTGTTCTGTGGTTCTTTCTCTCTTGTGCTCTCTTCCATACCTAATGTTTGTCACAAATTGATGTTTCAGTCACCTGCAAGTGAGAACCCACTGTGCGCTGGTTATTCTAAGAGCAGCTGGGTCTAGCTGCATAATATAAGTTCTCCCGTTCACTGAATATACACTGTGGCTTCCTCCCCACTCCCTCCCCCCCCCCCCAGCTTTGCTCTGGGGCTTTGAGGGCTCTGTGTGTGTGTGTGTGTCTTGGCATTTGAACAGCAGAGTTGCATTCTTTGAATGTAAGCACTAAAGCTGGGACAACTGTTCCAAGTTCAAAACCATTGCCAAAAGGCATTCTAGGAAAATTTAGAATTTTCTTCCCTCCTCTTATTTAAGTGACTCCATATAAGTCTGGATAGGTGGTACTGTGCAGATCAAGTTTTCAGGGCAAAGTCTTATAATAATTTGGCAGCAGGGATATTTTTAACTTGGTCATAATAAAAAAGTGGAATAGAAGCTCTGCTGTTGAAGAGGTTTGTGCCAGAAACGATAGTGCCAGTTCAAGTTGTTTGAAGAGTTAATTTCCTAATTCTCAGCCACTAGGTTGTGTGTTCCTGAACTTCTTGCTTTGGCACCTCCTTGGCAGCAGCAGTAACCCAATAGTCTCTGAAAGTGGTCAGCAGCAGTGATGATGCCTGTGAGACTGCTGATAGACCCTCCCTGCTCATTTTCCTCAGACTAAGGTTTCAACTTTATACCTGCGTGCTCCAAGAGCAAGTTCCCAATTCTGTGCTCTCTGTGTCAGTCTTTCCCTTATGTCATAACCTGAAAGTGCAGATTCTGTGCTGGCTGACTTCCTAAAGCTGTTCAGGTGTCAGGCCATGTTTTTATCTGTGCTCAGGAATGAGGTGTGCAGCTCCAGGCTCTGCTACATCGTACTTTGTGCTTGTTTATATGCCAGGCTTTGGAAACTGAAGATGCTCGGAATACTAGAAAGTTGAAAATAATAAATTTTTATAGCTGTTTAACTTGAAACTTGTTTTTCAATTTTGGAAGCCTTTATAAAATCATCTGAGAGAACAACGTTTAGACAAAACAATGCTCATTTAAATTGATACTAATAAGAGGGTATTTTTACAGACTGTAAAAATAGTGTTTGCTGGGACACGTGCTCTGCCTTAAAAAGATAGAAACTGAAAAATCATCATAGAACATTGAGATAGTGGTTACACTCAATGAGCTGATAATACCTATTAGCAGAGAGAAGAGTGTTAGCAAAGTATTTCCTGGGCTTCATGCGTAAGAGAAAGGATTCTAGATAAAGCTGTTAAAATACTAGTAAATCTGTTTACATCTGGAGTATCCTTATTTGTTTCTATTATGTGGTAAGTAATCTTGCATATGTATTCCTGGAAATGAATGGAAAGAAGAGAATTTATAAGTTCATAGTGGGTGCCAGTGTGTTTTTTAAATGACTTGCAGGGGGTCTACTCTGTTGTTTCCTGTAGAACTACCTAACCATTCAGCTTTTTTGTTTCTTAAGTGCTTTGCTTAGGCTTTCTAGTTACACGAATACACTCTGTGCTTATTTTGTGAGGGTAAGGAGGAATAGTAAATGAAAAAGTGAATTAAGTTCAATCCTAAAGCACTGACCCTTTGATAAAAATAATGCTTGCTGTTACTTTTTTTCTTATTTCTGGTATATTTTGATGTATGTGGAGTCATAGAATAGTTTGGGTTGGAAGAGAGCTTTAAAGGTGTTCTGGTACAATGGCCCTGCAATGAGCAGGGACATCTTCAACTACATCAGGTTGCTCAGAGCCTCATCCAACCTGACCTTGAATGTTTCCAGGCATGGGGCATCTGCCACCTCTCTGGGCAACCTGTGCCAGTGTTTCACCACCCTCATCGTGAAAAACTTCTTCTTTAAATCTAGTCTCTAAATCTACCCCCTTTTAGTTTAAAACCATTGCCCCTTGTCCTATGGCAACAGGCCCTGCTAAAAAGTCTGTCCCCATCTTTCTTATAAGCCCCCTTTAAGTACTGGAAGGCTGCAGTAAGGTCTCCCTGGAGCCTTCTCTTCTCCGGGCTGAACAACCCTACCTCTCTCTGCCTGTCCTCACAGGAGAGGTGTTCCATCCCTCGGATCATTTCTGGGGCCCTCCTCTGGACCCGCTCCAATAGGTCCATGTCTTTCCTGTGCTGAGGGCTCCAGAGCTGGACTCAGGACTCCAGGTGGGGTCTGACCAGAGCAGAGTAAAGGGGTAGAATCACCTCCCTTGACCTGCTGGCCACGCTGCTTTCGATGCAGCCCAGGATACGGTTGGTCTTCTGGGCTGTGAGTGCACATTGCCGGCTCATGATCAGCTTTTCACCCACCAGTACCCCCAAGTCCTTCTCAGCAGGGCTGCTCTCCATCCCTTCATCCCCCAGCCTGTACTGATACTAGGATCGCCCCAACCCGGGTGCAGGACCCTGCACTTGGCCTTGTTGAACCTCATGAGATTCTCACGGGCCTATTCCTTGAGCTTGTCCAGGTCCATCTGGATGACATCCCGTCCCTCAGGCATGTCAACTGCACCACTCAGCTTGGTGTCATCTGCAGACTTGCTGAGGGTGCACTTGATCCTGTTGTGTCATTGGTGAATTGGTGAAGATGTACTGGTTCCAATACGGACCCCTGAGGGACACCACTTGTCACCAGTCTCCATCTGGACATTACATCATTGACCACTACCCTCCAGATGCATCCATCCAACTAGTTCCTCATTCACCAAATGATCCACCCACTAAATCCATCTCTCCAACTTAGAAGGATGTTGTGGGGGCCCATGTCAGAGGCCTTAACAGAAGTCCAGTTAGACAACATCCATAGCTCTTCCCTTTTCCACTGGTGTAGTCACTCCATCATAGAAGGCCACCGGGTTGGTCAGGCAGGACTTGCCCTTGGTGAAGCAATCTCTTACACCTGGGGACTGAGAGCTCTTCTGCTCCTTGGAAAGCATCCTTAAAGATCTGCCAGCTCTGTTCTGCTCCCTTGTCCCCGAGGGCAGTTTACCAGGGGGTCCTATTGGCTGACTCCCTGAAGAGCTCTAAGTTTCCTTTCCTAAAATTCAGGGTCCTGACTTTACTCTTCGCTTGCCCCATATCCTTCAGGACTGCAAACTCCAGCAGTGCATGATCACTGCAGCCCAGGCTGCCTTGGATATTGACATCACCAATTAGCTCACCTGTTGGTGACCAACAGGTCCAGTGTGGCATCCCCTCTGGTAGGGCTGTCTCTTACCTGGCATAGGAGGTTTTCCTCCATGCACTCCAGGAGTCTCCTGGATTGCCTACAGCTCGCCG
Organism: Phaethon aethereus; assembly: GCF_964289735.1. Lineage (NCBI taxonomy): Eukaryota > Metazoa > Chordata > Aves > Phaethontiformes > Phaethontidae > Phaethon > Phaethon aethereus. The sequence continues at coordinate 42,721,529 of NC_138578.1, forward strand.
TGCTACTTTTCCAGCAGATGTTGGGGTGGTTTAAGTCCCCCAGCAGGACGAGAGCCTGTGAGCTCGATGCCTCCTGGAGCTGGTGTGAAAAGGCTTCTTCAGTAGCCTCCCTTTGGTCAGGTGGCCTGTAGTAAACACCAACCACGAGGTTCCCTTTGTTGCCTCGGTCTTTGATTTCTCTAAAAAATTCATGAAAGAGGAGTACTCAGATGTGCATTTTGCATGTTCATATTGCAATACAGTATAATGAAGAAATGTTTCCTAACTAAAATAGTAAAAATGTAATTTCACTTCCGTAATATGTTTAAAGTACAATTACCGAGGTGACTTACTATTTTGACATCCTGCCAATTAAAATTCAAGTACTTGCTTTCATGAAAGATGTTTTGTGTTTTTCCTTCTACTCTTATCTCCAAAGTAGTGTTCTCTGCCAGATTTGTTGGTTTTGATGTGTTGTCTGCAGTTCTTGATCTACTGTAGCTTTTCCCCTGAGGTTTCTGTTATGAATTTGTCTCTTGTATATCTGTTGGGGGAGGGAAGCAATTCTCCATATACTTCCAAACACACTCATTTTTTGATTCTGAAAAATGAATCTACAAATTTCCAAAGGGGGTATCTTTAAGAAAGAAAACTGAAGATTTTTTAAAATTATTATTTGACTTCTTGCTGCTTGTCTTGCAGAAAACTTTTAGTCTCTCATGGAATACTACAAATGTGATCAAACACTTAAAATTGTTATCAGTCTTAGGACTTACCAGTTTTCTTCTGTTTTGTACGGGGACATGAATATTCTTTTAAATTACCCAACAAGGCTTATAAGATTGTAGAACACTTGAGGAGACCTAGCAACCTGTGCATTAAGTATTCATGTTATTACTACAGTTACAAAGATCTTGATGTTTATTCTTCTCTAACAAATTTAAAGAAACCCCAAATTTTGTTTCTTTGGATAGGGAATGGTTTATTTTTATACATTAGATCTATGAACCCCTTGAACTGATGTCATCTCTGTGCTTATGTAACATATTTAAGATAACTGACCTTCTTGTATTAACCCTCTTAGCTAAAAGCCTTTCAGTAAAGTATTGCTGAATCTTTTTTCTGTAACTTTCAAAATTAAAAGTCTCGCACGAAGCCACTTTTTTTTACTCATAAAATCTTGCTTTCAACTTGATACTACTCTTTAACAGTAATAATTCCCTTCTGAACTCTTCTGCCAGAAAATTGTCTGCTATTTGTAGACCCTGACAAAGTACACGTAATTTTAGAAGTTGTGCTTTCCAACCAGCCAACTAAGTATTACAGCTGGAGAGAAGAATATTCAGGTGAGGGGAGCTTACTTTGCATTCAGAACTGCTAACACACTTGATGTAGTGAATACTTCACTTTTGGTTGTGTTTGGTTGTGAAGCATCTAGGGCTTCGCTGCCTTTTGGTTTATTGTTTTGTTTTTTTCTTTCCCCAATCTCCTTTGGTTAGAGTATATGTTTTTATTAAAAACCAGAAACAAGCCATTAACAATCATATTAACATCATAGGTTCACAGGTATCTCTTAACAGATTTATTTATTTATTTCTTCTTTTGAAGATGACCAGAAAGGCAAACAGTAATGGTTGGATATGCTGTATTTACAAAAATGAGGTAGCTTCTGTCTAGTTAGAACCAAGAAGGTCAGCTGTGAGCCAGATCCTGGTGTTGATTGCAAAGCATTTCAGTACATCCTCACCTCACAACCCTGACGTTGCTGCTTGAGAGGATCCAGAGCAAGAAAAAGAGCAAGCCTATTCTCAGGGCTCCTAGCCTTTAAGTTTTAACAGCTCTGCATAGTGCATTTGTCAATTTATCTGTCTGTTGCACATATCAAGAGAGCCCCCAGCCTTTTTGATTTCCTGATGGCCAAAGACTTGCCATTTCTAACCAGAGTATAGCAAACGGGTTCCTCATTAGCTGGTACTTTCTGCACTTTGAAGTTTAAAAATGAGTAGTACGGAGAGTAAGTAAACAGGAACCACCAGAGGTCCCCACAAGATTTCATAAGCAGTGGTCAAATGCCTGTGCTGTATTTTGGAGAATGCTGTAGGATTTCTTTTTTTTTTTTTTCTCTTGATCTCAGGGTCTTCAGTGTATTCATAAAGAAATTGGAATTCAGTACAAGGACCTTAAAAATCTGTGGTAGCTGCTCTTATCAAGAAGATGCTTAGCATTAAACTGGGGATAGAGGTGCTTTTTTGGATTCCCATTTGACAATCCTGAATTATAATTTTGCCTATGAATACTTTTCATGTGCTTCTCTTTCTGCTGGAGTCTGTGCTCTCATATGCTCTTTGTCTTGGCTTGCAGAGCCTCTTTTCTGTGATACTCTCTTGTTTCCTTTATAATAAAGTTTCTTTTTCATTCCTTGTGCACTTTCAGGTCATTCAGATACAAATGTATTGAATTTGTACAAAATTAGCTGAAAGATACGTAACTCAGGTGTGACCCTGAGCTTACGAATCTGTGCACATAGCTAAGGACTGTTCAGTGCCTTTCTCTGAAAAGATAAAGAAAAGTAGCATGAGTAGCAAGATTGTTGGTTATTCTGGTGATGTATAAAAGCTCTGCTCTATTGTTTGCGTAACCCTCAGATAACTGTAACAGTAGTCCACATTAAAAAGGTGCAAAATCCTGTAAAAACTGTAAAGAGAAGGTCGCACGCTCTTGCTGTGTCTTCTCGTTAAACAGAAAATGAGTGTCATGGCCAAGGACTCCACAGACAAATGTTACATAGTCTATAGTGGAACCTACAGTCACAGTTCCTGCCCTCCAAAAGAGGGGTACAAGTTTTATCTTTCACGTGTCTTAACGAATTTCAGTGTTACTCTCATCTGAATATGGATCACAGAAGGAACACCAAAGATGATTTTGCTAAGGGGACTCTCCATCTTTTCTTTCCTGGACAGAATGTTTCCAGCTATAGGTACTGACACATTAGTTTAGAAACTAGTACTGCATCTTACCTGTCTTTTAGGCTTGCTCTGAAGTGGCAGCCATGGACAGAGTTGTTTATCAGGACTTGGCTAAGGATCAGTACTTGCCTGTGAAGCTCGACCTTTTCAGTTATATTTGCTTTTATATTTAGTTCAGGTTCATGGTAAAGTATTATGTTACTGGCTTTTTTTTTCCTAAGTAGTTAACTAAAAAACCTTTAAAGACCTTACCGCTCATGTAGCTGCTTATTACTGCGCTTGTGTGGGAGACTACTCTTCAACTCTTGAGTGTTTTTTCTAATGTATCAATAAATGAGGTTAGTTTAGTAAGTTTAAACCAGAGTTTTCAGCTAATCCAGCCAGTTTTGGTTGAAAGCAATTGAAAAATATTCACATTAGTAACTTCATGAATGTGAAGAAGCAGACACTTCCATTACGTAGGCTAATATTTTTGTGCCAGGTAGTATAAGTCTTCGGTTGTCACAACTATGGGTAGCCATAGCCTTAGTAGTTAAGACATTTTAGAGAGTGGAGATGAAGTTGTTTTGAATACTTCATACGAGCTAAAGTCAATGCCCTTAATGTTTGGAATCATATGACTAGAAACATGAGTTCAGTATTCATCCTGCAATAGGCTCATAGTTTTTAGTGGGTTGTTTTTTTTTTTTTAAAGCTGAGAAGATAAAAAGTGTTATCAAAAATGAGTATTTATTATTGATTCTGCTTCTATGAAGATCAGATATAGTGGTGATATTCTGTGTTGGTATGTATCATAAAAGTCAAAAAACTTTTCAGGCTGTTCTTATGTTATACTAAGCTTTTATAACTAAGACTGGTAAGGTTCAACAGAATCTAGAAAGTAGATATTAGTACTGTTTCCTTGCTGCAGTTTTAAAGCTAAGATTATCTTCGTGCTTTAACAGTATTATCTTTTCAGGTAGTTTTGTCTATGTGTTTCTGTGTTTATCCTTGCTTTCTTTCTTGTTTAAAGAATATTTGAGTATGTGTCTCTCTCCTCCATGAACATTAATTTTATTTTGGAAGTAGCTGTTAGTCTAAGCTTTACCTATGTATATTTTTGCAAACTGACTTTTTATCTTCTATTCCAAGAGAATCTACTACATAAATAGCATTTTTTTTTTTTAAAACCTCAAATAACTTAATTTAACTGGCAATGCTCCTTTGTGAATTTGTTTTTCTAAATATAACCTAAAAATTGACCAAGATCCTTTCTCACTAAATGACTGAAGTAGGAGCAGTCCTATTCCTGAGATCAGTTAAGTTAGTTTCAGATGGGGTTTTTTTGAATGCTACAGAGAATGATTTTCTGTGTATTTATTTTTGTAACGTTGGCATATGCATTCTCTAATTTTTAAGTTTGGGTTCTTGAGTATCTTTAAGAATTTTTGTGGTCTAAGCTGACTTGAGAAAGTTCAGGAAAGCTGTTATTTCGCTCATCTTTCATTCTGTGAAATGTAGTGTAAGAAGTGTAAGACTTTTTTTTGAGCCTTTTTATGAAGAAGTAGTCTGCTAGAGATCTAAAAATTACAGTGAGAAATTCCTCACAGTTCACCCCTTTTCCAAACCTGAAGTTTGGAAGATGAGTGATGTTCTCATCTTAACTACCTTCACGTGACAGGCAAAAGAGGTAACTGGAGGCTAGATACGCTGGGGCTGTGATGAAAATGGGAATGTAATTTTGACACTGGTGAGGCTAAAGGTGAAAGAATGGGCACAACGTGGCCTTTGTTTTAAAACTGTTCTAAAAGGCTTATCATGTCTGAGCTCAACATTTCTTTCTGAAGGGCAAGCTATTTAAAAAATAAAAAAGCTGACAGAATACTATTTTAAATTAGTGTAAAATGGGAGGTTTGGAATTAAGTGTTCAAAGCTGTTCTTGAGTGCTGCCATCTTTTGGGCAATTGTTCTGATACACATGCATATATGTATATATATGGAATACAGGTTAAAATTTTAGTTTCAGCGTGGGTGTGGGGAATGCTTTTACCTGTTCTTAAGGTATATGGTAGTTGGATAGGGGTTTTTTTTAACAAGTGGAGATGTATATAATTCCTGAATACTTGGTAACACATAATCACTTTTGAAGGTTTTACCAGTTAATACCTTTAAAATCCTAACATTTTTTCAAAAATTTTCAACAAATGACTCTTCTTCTGCTGTGACTGCATTTCCTCTACTGTAGAACACATTCTTATGTGTAAAGATTGTATTCTTAATTTTCATTTAATCTGCTTTTGTTTTATGTCTGCACAGTATTTCTCACTGGGTAGTGCCCTTGTGTAGGGTTTGCAGGAAGATATGTGTGAGCTATAGAACAGATGACTGCCTTTTAGCTTTTAGTTCTTCGTATTGCACAGAAAAATTGAATATTACATTGATTTGTGGGGTTTATCAATCTTCATGGTTTGGGAAAGAGCTCTTCTGTTAACAATTTCAATTTTCAACATTGTGCTATTCCCCGCCCTGCCCCCCCCCCCCCCCCGACCATTTAATGCAGATTTGGAATCTGGAATCTGGAAGAGTACCTGTAAGTTTTCACTCCCCTCCCCTCCAGGGGAAATAATGAACTTAATATGCCTTTGTTATGTATCTCTTTGAGATACAGAAAATTGTTTTTATGTGTGTTTATGGGACAACAGAGCACATACCAGAGGTTTACAGATTACTCAGGTCACCTGACAACAAATGTCATGTAAATCAGACTTCTTATGGTTCTACTCTGTCTTCTCCAGAGACACTTCACTGTGCTGGAAGTGGTTCCCTCAGCTGACTTGCTTCTCTGCTTGACCTTTTATTTGTAGAGCTTGAAAGATAAGCAGGATGCTTGATGTTTGAGAGCAGAAATGTGCCTGAGGTACTAGACTGCAGAAAACTGCAATAGCCTTATATACTTTTTTCACTATTAATGCAGCTGTTTTTGTGTTGTTCTCATTTACCAATGTAGTTCCTGCTTGCCCTGTATTTAATTAGATCTTTCACAATTCGGTATACCTGTATGGTTATTACTTTCTTCCCTCTCCCGGGTAAGACATCCTGCTCAAACTGCATGTTCTTTGGTTTTGTTTGGTGTTTGTTTTTATTTTTTTTCTTTTGTTGTTTAACTTTTTTAGTGTCAGAGGCTTCTCTGTTAACCTGCTTTGTAGAAGAGTTTTGATGGGTCAGGACATCCTAGAAATACCTTAGTACTGGAAACGTGATGGGTTAGTTGCACCTTTTTTGCTTTAGAGTCTTTTCGTAGAAGACTTGGGTATGCGAATTGAGTGAAATTCCTTCCCTATATCAAGAACTCCCTGAATATTGCTTAAATTTTTTTTTTTGTTGTTCTTTCAGTGCATTACTTCACTATTTTGAGTTTGGTTTTTGGTTTTTTTTTCCCAAAGATTATCTGAAGCATTTTTGAGTCTGCTTTCTGAGATATCTGGACTAGACTCTGGATCAAAACTATGATGCTTTGTAGAAATAAGTTAAATGTAATATTTTTAATGTTCTCATTCTTTGTAATGTCTCTTGGATTTTCACAGTAGTCTAGGTTGAAAAAATAGTTTCTTAAATATACATGAATATTTACTCTAACTAGTGGCTGTTGAGAATCTCGTGTAGGACTTTTTGTTTGCTTTTTCAGGATATTTGGTTTGGCTAGTATTTAGCCAGTACCTTTCTTTCTCTATTTGCAATTTCTCTTGAGTAACTTCCATCTTTTCCCACTTGCCTTTTAGTGCCCATTTGGATAGGACAGGGAATCTGTGGAATGAATCTGACATTATAAAATGGCAAGTTGGCTGGTCAGTTCTCTCTTCACAACTCCATAAGCATTTGTGCAGTCTGTCTTGTATGAATGCACTCTTCCAGTACCCACAAAGGATAATCTGTACCCGACTGGGTTAGGCACAATACTGGTTCTCTTCTGGCTGTTGTAGCTGTAGAAAAAACATTTTCCTGGCTCTTCCTTTTCTTTATTATTACTGTTCCCAGCAATATGTTTCTGAGGAAGAGTCTACTCTCTGTGTCCATGTTACTCAGTATCCTTCACTCAAGCGAGGCAGGTCTCTTACCTGCTATAATAGTATTTGAAAGTCACATCAGCATACACTTTTAAGTTTTCTTGAATGTTTAACACAGATCAAGATAGTACATCCCTAACTTAGTTATCCTAGTTTGTTAAACAAATCCTTCTCGTAAAAGACACAAGAGAAAATTTGTTTTATGTTGACCTAGGCAGTCTTTCCCCACCTCCCATTAATTGCAGGTAGTGATGGACAAACTAGTGACTGATGTACTGTCAAGAAGTAAAATTTTAATTCTATGTGAAGCTTGTTGAACAGTCAGCGTTCTCAGGGTCTTAGTTGCCTGCGTTCCTGCCATTGCTGCATGCTGCTGTAAGGTAGTACCTGTAACACAGTGTCAGATAAGAAGCAGTTGGGGTACTTGTGTGTCTGAGAATGCAGAGAATTAATGTACAGTTCTTAAGAATCTTGATTAGTGTCCTCAGAATGAATGGTTTTGGTGTTACGGCTTTTGCTTGATTGTTGGAGAGGTCTGTCAGCAGCAATACTGCTGACATGTAGTGACACTGAGACACGTAGTGTTTCAAAACAAGAAGAGAAGGCCGGTAGTATCATGCCTGTCATGTAACTGTAGGCATGTATGTGCCAGAGGAGTTGGCATGTGTGATCACATTTGTGGAGAGACGATGCAGGGATTCTTCGCAGTATGCTTCGTCTGGCTCTGGAGAGTCTGTTGCATTTGTCAGTTACTGACTAATTTATGAAACTTTCCCTTACATTGTAGATGAGGCTGAAAGCATTTTCTCAGTTATTGGAAGATCAACTGGTCTGACATTTCTCTAAAGTGATTAAGAAGACATCCAAAGGGAGAGTTATTTCTCTTATTCTGAATAGCAGGTTTGTAGTAAGATTAACTGAAGCGGTGGAATTTAATGTAAAGAAAAGTGGTATTTTTTTAAATAATTTTTAAGAGACATTTACAGTGTTCTACCTTTTATACTATAATAAATATTTCTGCTGAGACTATTACAGGAAAATGTCTTTATTAGATGAAAAATCTGTATGTAGCTTCCAAACATGCTACAATAATCAAAAGACTAAGCAGGCTTTAGCCATGCCCTCAGTATGCATCAAACATAACAAACTGTTAATAACAGAATTCACTCCTTATGCCTCATTAATTTGCATGTGTTAACACTATAGAATCAATTCCCCCTGAGTTCAAGTAATTGCTTTTGCTAGTTGTGTTTCTGCCTGTGGTTTGCAAGAGAGATACTTTCACGTTTGCACACTAACAGTAAGCATCTTCAAGAATTCTTGGAGCAGTCTGAATTTTGAGTTTGGAGGCTGGGCTTTACACAGAATTAAGTAGTACTTTTGGGGCCTAGCTGTGCTACCTCTTTGTTTTCATATGTTTACAAACAACTCTTTGTGATTGCTAACTGAACAGTGGTCTTTCTCTTGCTTGTTAGTTGTTTTCTCTTTTGTAATAAAGATTACTACTTAAGTGAAAAAAACACAACTATTAAAGTCAGATATACAACAGGAAGAGAACACAATAGACTAAAACTCATAATGTGCTACAGAGAGGGGTTTGTGTCATGCTTTTCGTCTTCTAGTGCTACTTTCATGAACGGGGCAGGAGAGTTTTTCTGTCTCCTTGCAAACCTCATCAGAATGTAGGAAAAATCAGATGAACGTAAAAGTAATAAAGATTGCACTCAAGCAGGAGGCCAGCTGGCGGATGAGAGCCTGGAATATAATTTTTGGTGCATAGAGCAGGTGGAGGAAGGTGACAAATGATGCAGTGAGTGGAAACACTTCTAGGAAGTCCCCATGTCTCATTTCAGCTGTGCTATGTAGCTTTGATTTATGATAGTACCCAACTGGTATAGGCAGAGTGATGTTAACAGTGAGCATAATGAAGAAGTAGTCGGACTGTTTGTGACCTAAATTTTTCTTGGGCATGTTCTTTGTAGGCACTGTTTTATTGGGAATGCCAAAAATTACTGTGTGTGAGAAATGAATATCTGTTAATCAGTTTCAAGTATAGCTTGAATATATAAATTGCGATCTGATCTATTGGGGGAAAAAATGGAGATGCTTTCGTTGTTTCCAGATGTAAGTAACTATATTTTCAAACATGATATGCTTTGTCATATGACAGTGTGAATTTTTTTTGGCTGTCCATTACGGAGTTTTTCCTCAGTGCCTGCAAAATGGTAGAAGATTAAGAAGAATTTTCACATAAAGATGAATGGAAGTAATTTATTTGAAGATAAAGTATGTTTTAAATCGTAAAAATTCTAAATAGTTTTTTAAGGAAATGTGAATAAGTAAAGCCAAAGGGATGTGTCTTGCCCAATAGCAGATCTCTAGGGTAGAGTATAAGAACAGAATAAGCATATGCACATCTCCAGAATGCTCTCCTAGCCTCCAGCATTTCTGCCAGAGGTGTCATCTTTAATAGCTTTTGATTTTTTTTTTTTTTGCCTTCTGTGAATTTGTCAGACTGCTTTATGAACTATTGCATACTTCTGTGAAGTGGGAAAGAATTATGCCACTTCCCTACATGCTGTGTGAAGAATCAGCCATTTTTTCTCTGCTTGTCTCCTCACCTCTTATGACATGTAGGGACTACTGAAAAACAACTGATGCTCTCCACTATCTTCATGCCACTTGTGGTTCTACTGACATCTGTTGTGTTATCTTCTACATTACATCTTTTCCAGACTGAAGGATTCTGATCCATTTTGTTGCCCAGTAGAAGGAAAGCTATTTTGTACTCCATCATTGTGCTCTTTTGTAACCTGTTTCAGGTCTTCTACAATCCTTTTGGACTTTTGGCACCATGTAAAGTATTTAGGGTGTGGACAAGCTATGGATTTATACAGTGGTTTAATGACGTTCTCTCTCTTAACTGATAATTCTTGTATCAGATTAATTTGGGGACTGCTAGTGCATGCTGAGCTGTTTCTTGCAACTTTTTTATTACATTTGTGAATGACTGTAGTCAGATCAGAACCCATTGCTTTATAAAGTAAGTTGAGATTGGTTCTGCTGCCTGCTTGCCGTGTGACGTGATTCATATTTATCTGTATGGAATTTTATCTCGTGTTATCACCCAGCTGAATGGTGCTGAGAGTTCCATCTGCAGCTACCCAGCAAACCTTGTTGCTTCGTTTTTCGTCCCTTCTTCTAAGTCTAGGTAACTTCCTTAGAAGGCTGAACCCTTTGCCAATATGGGAAAGCTGTCTGTTTGACCTCTGCAAGTAACTTTTGACCAGTTTGGCTATACTTCACAAGGCTCAACAGCTGGGTAGAGGAGGGGGATCTGAATTGGAAGTCCTGTTACCTGTTTTTATTGCTGCCAGCTGGCTGGATGTTTACAGTGCATATAGCTTTGTAGCAATTACAGCGATTGGTTACAGAATTTGAGGATAAGCAGAAGAAAAAGGGTGTGAGGAAAAGATTTGGAGATGGATTGGGGGGACATCTCCTTTGCTTGGAGGGAACAAGAAGTTTCCTGTAACTGGAAAAAAATGTATTGGGCTGTTTTATGTTAAAAAGGAGTGATGATGATTGAGAAATGACAAACACAAGACTTTCTTTGGATAAAGGGGAGCATGGAATCAAGGTGTGATCACATCTTGTCCTCCCTCCCACCCCAGCCACAGTTGTTTCTGTGGATTTAACTCTACAAGGCACAGGAGGACTTGGCCCGAGTGTGTGAAAATCTAATGTGTTAGTGTTACACCAAATGTGCAAAAGCATGTGTTGCTGACATGTCATTATGTTTAAAAACAAAATAACAACCAAACAAACCAAACATTCATTTTTTAACCTTAAGATTGGCTGGATTTTGCACCAGCTCCATGGTGCATACGCATGGGGCATGCACATTCCAACCACCTGTACTAAAGGTGAAATACTTTCATGATGATAACGTTGAACTAAGGAGAGCCCAAATAAGGGGTTGAGGAAGCATCATCCAGTTAAAAATCACTGAAGATTTGTGTTAAATGTTCTATATATAAAATGTTCTGCGCTACTGCTATGCTTTTTGTAACATAGTATTGTGACCTTAATATTTTTCCCCAAAGCATGAAATACACTTGTGTTGTTTTATTTGGTATAAACTTCTCAGTCTTCTGTGCATATTCAAAGAGAAAACAACTCTTTTTCTTTATATAGGTTATAAAGCAGCTAAATGGAGTCTGAGCAGCTGTTTCATAGAGGCTATTATCGAAACAGTTACAACAGTATAACTAGTGCAAGCAGCGATGAGGAGCTTTTAGATGGAGCAGGTGTAATTATGGACTTTCAGACTTCTGAAGATGACAATCTCTTGGATGGTGATGGATCAATTGGTAAGTTAATGTTAACTTCAGCTTAAAAATTTCTCTGGGTTGTGTTTTTTGTGGCTTTGTGGGTTTTGTTTTGATTTAATTTTTTGTTTTAATAAACAAAACCAAGCCTTTTTAATAACTAATTAATGTTTCTGTTTAGCTAATCTGTACTTCAGAGGGATGCTTTAGACCTGAAAGTGGCTGAACATTTTTCTGTTGCTTGCCTAACGTTTACATTATATGGGATGACTTCCGATACGAGGCAGATCATAACTGACTTCTGGCAAATGACAAACTTGCTGTAAAGTAGGGGAAGGGCGGCTGTTCTGCAGCTACCTGGTCTTTCTTAGCTGCAGCAGGATTTTGGAAGTCTCGCTGTCTTCAGTATTTCTTTGGGGCAGAAATTAACAATCTCTTTTAATCGTTACTTCTAGGGATAAATCTGTTCATGCTTGATTCAGCTTCAGATCTGTAAGAGAGGCAAAAACCATCTAAGTAGAGGTGTTGTTAGAAGCAACCAAAAACACCGTATGAATTAAACCTTTGACTAGGTGAAAAGTTGCAAAGAAAACTTTCTACTGTGAGCACTGATAAAAGCACTGAAGTAATACATAGAAGAAAAAACTGGGAGGCTCTTCCTGTCTTATTTTTTTTTAATTAACAAGGCAGTTAATGGAGTGAAAGCATTAATGTTCTCTCAGCAGTGGTCAAAGAGAGGAACAGAAGGATGGAAAGAAAGAAATTTCTGTTTAAGACAGTAAACTTTGGTTAAATATATACTCTTGTCACTTCCTCTCACTTTGTTTAAAATCACTCAGCCTCTTGAGTTTTCTTTTTTTGTCACCCTTTTCTCACCTGTTAACATTCAGTTGTCTTCCTCCTCTGCAGAGTCTCTTACGCCTTTTCCCTTTGACATACTTAACAATTGGGTTTTGGCATTGTACTCGATAGTTGTGTTGTATCATTATAAGCATCCTTCTCATCTGTATTCCTTCTATCTAATTAGATACGTCTTGAATGTGTAGTTATTTAACTTGTATACCAATACCAAACACCTTCAATCTACATAAAAACTCCTTCTGTCAAATTACTTAGAGAACACCAGCATGATGTGAAGCACTTGATAGTTAGGAAATTAAGCTAACAACTGTCTTCTGTGTGTAATACTTTATTCTGAATACCTGACACTTCTAATAAAGTCAGTGCCTTGTTTGTCTAACATAGTATTTGCAACCTGTACTGAAACTCTGAAGCTATTTTGGTTATTGTTTATATAAATCCTCTCCATCACTTCAAGCTTTAAGGAGAGAGATGTTTGCAGTAAAATTTTCAGAGCCAGTGTTCTGCCCCTTACTTGTTGTGAAATTAGATCTGTAAATTGAGTCCAAACAGATGAGGTGGTGGTTTTGTTTGCACTGTCAAGAGCAATGCTAATTGCTGGACATGCCAGCAGCCCCATCTCACTGTAATGCTATAATCTGCAGTTAACCTGTCTTTGTTCTGTTGAGTCTTAAGTATGGATGAATTCACTCTACAGAATCTGTCCCACCTCCTGAGGAAGGGCAGGACCATCCTGGTCCCTGGAAGATCCCATGCTTCTCAACACTGCAGGCCCTTCAGAGCATGGTGTGAATGCAGAGGCATTAGATTTAGCTCTGTGCTTTAGTGGGTGAACCCTGCCAAAATCAGGAGTCCTGTTTAAACATACAGTTTGTGTTTTAAAGTCTGTAGGACTGGAAGAATTTATGAGCCTGGTTTCTTAGCAACATGAACAAAATGGCAATAATGTATCTGTACTTAAAATTATTCTGGAAGTAAGGTAGTTAAATTGAAAGCTGCATAGCTGCAGAATGTAAGCTTGGAGTACAAATGAGCACAGACATCAACTTATCCGATCTGGTTAAGTTGCCATGGTCAATAGAGTGTTCATCATCATTTTACAGTTTATGTAATAAAATACAGAATTACAGAGTTTAAAAAATCGAGATCATGCAGTGAGGAGAAAATGAAGGTTAAGAAATTATCTTTGGGATTTTTCCGTTCTTTTTCAGCTAATGAAAATTGAACCATAAACTGCACATACATTATGCAGATAAAAAGCTAACAATATGGAATTTCTAAAGTAATTGTAGTCTTATGACTTACATATGACTTATTCATAAGTCTTGATGAAAATGATCATCACAGTGACTATACCTCCCTTATTCAGAGGGCAGTAAGTTAACAGAAGTCTGCTCATTTCCGTAGGCTTGGTAAGTCCCTTGACTATCAGGACAGCAATTCTATAACGCTGGCACAGTACTGTCATTCACATTACCGCTCATACTTAAGTACTTAATGGGGACTTTCAGAGCCATTGAGGCTGTTATTCAGTGGTGAATATGCCTTCTGTTGAAAGCATGTGGAAATTGGATGATATTGGGAAAGAATTCTAATGATACCTACTGCTACTTAATGTGCAAAAACCTTTCATATGGGACTAAACAAGTGAATGTTAACTGGAACCAGTTTTCAGAAAGTCTTATCACCTAGTCTTTTAGATATCTTTAATATTTAGTTGATAGAGATTGGGCTTTTTAGTGTCACTTCTGATTTGCAATTTGAATGATTCTATGTAGTCCCATGTGGGGGACTCACCATTATGTTAAAAACAATGCAGTACAACAATCTTGTTTCTCTTAACATCATCTGAAAGCATGTATGTTACCTGTTCTTCACTGTGTCATCTGAGAAGAATACAGAAATTGTGACTATGTGGTGTTATATAGTAAATACAAATGTTATATAAATATATATGTATAGTATTTATATATATATCTGTATCTATAGTATATCATATGCTTGTTTTGTTCACCAGTAGCTGTTTTCTTTGCATAAATTTCAGACTTATAGTGGCAGTATTAAGGCAAACAAGGAGGTATTGTGAAATTATAAATTCATTGAGCGTTTTAACATGCTAAATAATGAAATTGCTATGCGTGTGGAGGCTTGGATGGCTTGCACCAAAGCCCTGCCTAGAAGGGATACTGCCTGTCAACTTTGGTGAAAACTTGCTTTTGTTCCTTATCAAAACTAATCTCTTTGTAGGATTGAAGTTGGTGGTTTTCCTTGAACTGCTGTCTAATGAGAAGTACAGTGGCACTATACTGATAACAGAAGTATCTGCCTCTTTGTAGGGAGGAGTCTTATCCTCTTTGTAGGATAGGTCTTGCCAATGCTTGTACATGCAATGTTCTTCCGTATATGCAATCTGTGTGGATCATTTTCATCAAGACTTATGTATGTTTTATTTTTAGACTGTTTGCCCTGCTTCTTGTTAGGTCAGTTTAAACACCTTATACTTACCATTGAGAAGCTTAAGTCATATAAGCTGATATTTACTGGTTTAAATTTTATAGGGGATCTATACTATTTAGTTTTTTAAAAAATTGTTACAGTAGGATAGGTGTGAAGGTGAAGGGTGTAACAAGTCTCTTCAAGAGTTCAAACTTCTTCCTTTTATTACTCAGGGTTAGCCAAGTAGTAGGTAAAACTGAGAGGTCTCCATAATTATACTCAGAATTGTGGGATGTTTATATGATGTAAAAGAGGACTGCATCAGTTTTAACTGTTTTTTAATTTAAGTGTAGGACATGCTCAGAAGGAGGTGGATTCTTGTAATGTTGTCAGACTGCAAAATTTTCAAGGCACTGACTGAAATCAGATGATTAAACCTTATTTGCAGTAAAAATGGTTTGCAAACAAATGATCTCAGTGGTGTTTACATCTCAAGGTACTTTGATCTGTCTGTGGGAGTCTGAGTCCTGAATGAGCTTGGTGTTCTTTTCAATAGCTATAGTGATTCCTGCATCAGTTGAAGGAGCTTAGTTGCTTATATTGTGACTTCACTGTGGAGACAGCTTACAGTCTGGCATATGGTGTTAACATAAAATTGGCAATAGTTAACCTTAATATGACAACCTGTAAACTGGTAATTCAAAAGCTGCTGCTACAGCCGTTACTATCTCCTTTCAGAGATAGCAGTGCCACCAAAAAAAAGAATATACCAACAGGTCACAGTGTAAAACACCGCAGCTCTCCTAAACTGTCCTTACCCATAAGTTGGAGTCCTTTGCCTAAAGTGAGAGACCAAACCAATCCATTTTCAGAGCCCTAAATACTGACATTAAAAATATGATATAGTGAACTAATATTACGGCATTATTTGAGGAACAGAATGTGATTTTCAGCAAGTGCAGGTGTTTCTATATAATCAAGAAATTTGTACCACATCAGATGTTAACCATTCACACAAGATCTAGACATAGGTCTCTTATCCAACAACACATGAATGTCCTTTCACATGTGTGCTTGCTTCTATTTAGCTATCACAGTTTATAAAGAAAAGAAAGAATACAAAGAAAAGAATAAAATAACTTATTTCCTGCATAAAAAAAAATTACGTTCTTGATACATTCTTTATATGTGGAAGTTGCATTAGCAGAGTCTTCTTGTTGTCCACAGCTGATATGAAGAAGGATCTTCAAAGTAATTTTGCACCATTGTCATTGTCTGTGTTTTCCATGCATGTGGTATAAAGCTGACTTGACTGAGCAGTCATTATGGCAGTTTAACATGTCTCTTTCCAAAGTTACATACGAACTATTTTTCAAGCTAGCAATATTTGCATTAAAGGGCTCATTGTTCTTCTTCATTAAGGAACCTATTTGCTCCCAAATGATGCCATGAAAATTGAAGCATGGGGTAATGACTTGCTCTGATTACAAGGGCAAGCATGAGGCACAGCTAGTTTATTTTGAATAGTTAAATTGTCAGTAACTGGTTATAATTTTTTTTTCTGTTGGACTGTTAGAGCTGCAGACACCTTGCCTATGCTTCATATTACTAATGCAGCTGAACACAGGATATCTGACATACAGAACCATGTTTTCTTTTACTTTTTTATTAGTAATGCGTGAAGTTAATTTTGTCCACCTATCTGGAACACAGGTTGTTATACGTTATGTTTACATAATGGATAACTGGGCTAATTAAAAAATTTCTTTCCTTGAGGATTTCAAAATTCCTGGCAGAAAACAAAAAAAATGACTGGAGGATTCTTAGGCTAAGGGTTTTATCTTAGTTATTGGATGTCATTATTGAATCAGTAAGTTCCAGGTGTTTGAAATGTCCTTTGCATCTTACCTGTTCATAGTGATAGTGATTTTTCCTGAACTCAGATTTGTTGGTTTTGTTTTTGGTTTTTTTTAGAGTAATTATTATCCAAAATGAAAATTCACTTGATACTGTTTTAGTTGAACAGCCTGTAATGGTGTTAACAGTGTTAGTCTGGGCCTTCAGATTGTAATTGGTTTGGTATGGCATTAGACTTCCTGAGGGACTGAAATTATGGCAGTGTATATGTAGAGTTTTAGTAACCAATTAGTTTCTTGTTCTCTTAAATGTTTAAAACCGAATATTGACCATTTCAGTTTCTCACACATGCCGTGGTCAGGTCTTGAAGACTTGTTATAGGATATGAGAATTGTATTAGTTTTAGAACTGAACCCTACCAACAGTCCTTGAGTGATCTTACCAGTCTTCCCTGCCAAAGTCATATTTACAAAATTAGATTTCATCATCTTCCAAAACACGCAAGCATATGCATTTCCAGCCTGATAATCTGGAATAAGATGAATCTTAATACTAGTAATTAATTTTTTCATCTTTTCCTATTATATAATCATGTTGGTTTCCTTCTGCAGCTCTGCTGAAGTGCTTAAAGCACACTGGCTGTGTTAACAGATGCTGCTGAGGCAGTTATTACTGCCTTCACAGCCTGTTGTGATGTTATCATAAGTATGTCCTTATCCCAGGCTCGCTGTATGAATAGCGTAAGATGAAGGAATAAAAGCAGAGGAAATGTGATGCCATATATGTAGGTATGTAGAAAGAAGAGTCTGAAGCGTACAATAAAATATAGTCTAATATGACTGTCAAGTCTTTAGGTATTAAATAAACAAATTTCACTACAGCTTTAATAATACTTTATTTATTCGTTTTATCTTTGATTTGTTCGCTCAAGTCGACCAACAGAGTCAGATACGATTTTAATCAAATTGATGTCAGGCTGCACTCTTGTTTTCTACCTTTGAGAATATTCTTGCTTACTAGCGTTTTAACATGAAAGCTTTTAATCTGCTTGGATTAAACAAAAATGTTATTCTGGAAGAGTATATCATGATGTCCCTGAAACACAAGAACAGCTGCACTGAGTCAAGCGACAAATCCACCTAACTCAGCATCCTGTCTCTCATAGGGGTCAAAAGTCCGTGCTTAAGGTAGAGTAAGAACAGGGTGAGTAACTGATAGTCATCTGAGTTCTTGTACAGCAGTTTTGTATAGCTGAGGGCTTCTCTCAACTGGGTGTGGTTTTTAGAATTTTAGTTCTTATCAGTGGATTTTTCTTCTACTGATGACTTCTTGAAGCAGTTCTTTAGCATCCGCACCATCCTCTGGCAAGCTTAGCTACGTTTCCTGTGAAGAACCACCTTCTTTGCTTTATTTAGAACCTAAATCCCAGTATAAATACTGCTGAGAAGCTGTAAGTGACAGAGTCTTGCCTAGGCTAACACCAGCCTATGTATTAGCATGGACTGACACATGGACTTCCTTGTCACTCTCCCTTGTACAGCAGAAATGCTTAAGTGCTCTCTTTTTTTTTTTTTTTTTGTTGATAGTTGCAGCTGTGAAAAATGTTTCTGCTGATACACAGGGTTTTTAGGAAACTGCTGTTGATACAAAAAGGTTTGATATGAAACTAGGACAAGGTGACCTGAAACTAGGATGACTTGATTGTCTTGCCAAATACACATACTCTGATAAGGCCTATCATGCACTGGCCATATGCATGTAGAAACTAACAAGGATTAACACACGGATAGCGTGGTGTTGTCACTGTGAAAGGTGGCAGTCCCCCTCCCACGTTTTAAGAGGAGAGGGGAAAGAATCATGGATTAAAATCCTGTTTCCCACCAAAAAGAACTGCATCAGAGCAGTGATTTAATTACAGCAAATCAGTGAGCAGGTATATTTTATTAATCACTAGTGTGAGATATCAAACTGTTTATAGCTTATTTTTTTGTTACACCTGTATACAATGTATCCTCATAAACAAAAAATTCTTGTTGTCCTTGCCCTTGTCATTTGTAGTGGTCTTGATCCTCTAAAACAAGAACTCCTTTATTAGAATAGATATTGAAAATTTGATTTCCATTGCTACTTATTTCTTTCCCTCCTCACTTATCTCTTTTCCGGGTTAACGACTTAAGGTTTGCTCCGTTGGACCTTGCAGCTATCCTGTGCTATGGATCCTTTTTAGTGCCCCTTTCTGAACCTTTCCTAGTATCTGTAACTTGAAGGGTCAGAATTTCATACAGTATTTGGAAGATGGGCATGTCATGGAAATAGAGTAGCAAGTCTTATTCTGACAACTAAGTAATGAGCTCATAGTTTCATGGAATTCAAATATGCCTGGCATAGTATATGTATTAACAACATACAAAATTGCTAATGGCACTATGTTCACACAGCTTATGTACGTATGGAAAGATGTAATTTTCTTGAAGATAGAAAGTAAGCTTAATATATATGGCATATCTAGGGAGGAATACACGTTGGTGCTGTAATTTTATCCCCTGCACATACTTTGAACAGCAAGTTGGAAATAGTGGCCAAAAATAAACAATCCTAAACCAGAACAACAGCTATCTAGCAGATAAAACCTATTTCCTTATATGCATTTCGGTAAGCGGAAAAGTAGAATGACCTTGGTAACAAAGTAGAATGACCTTGGTAGCAGAATTTTGGTGAGCCCTAGAAAAGGGGCAAGTAAACTTTAGGAAAGCTGCAAAGTAAGCCAGGATCACTTCCTGCTATGGTTGCCAAATCTTTTTGTTGATGTCATAATTACAGTTTTAGCAGATTTGAGTGTGAGAAAAGGACACATATGCAAAGGTGAAAATGCAGCAGGACTGACTTTCTTAATAAAAGCCTAACCTGTAAAAAAAAAAAAAAAAAAAAAACCACAACAGAAAAAAGATACGAAGTAGTTAAGAGGCTCTTAGAGAATCAGAGAAAGCAACTTGTTTGCAGAAAATAGCTTGCTTTTCTTTCCAAGTCCTCCTTGCACGATTAGTACAGTAAAAGTAGATATTTTTAATGTCAGTGTAGAGCTGACCAATTTAAACAAACAAAAAAAACCCACAAAGGGAAAAAACCCCACCTGTCTCAGCTGATAGCTATATGTAGTCTGTTGATCTCAAGGATTTTCTTACAGCATCGTTGGGTTATAGATCCAGAAGAGTGTGGTGGACAACCCCAGAAAGCAGTGAAAAGAAAACTGGAGTAGTCTTGCCTTCAGTGTTTTGGGCCAAGATATCAAAGCAGTCTTTAGGGCCCAAACACTCTATTTTTACCCCCAGTTTATTTTCGGTCTTAGGCATTAATGTTGCATCATGATTTCATTATTTCCCCTTTTTTCTGTCTATTTCTTCTCCTGCCCTAAAGTTTTGCATGTCAGTGGGGAGCCTTTACTTGTATTTCACTGATTATTAGTGAAGGTTCAGCTACCCTGGGGGGAAGTCAGTCTCAGAATTGATTACACAACATGCCTGTGGCTATATGACCTGTTCTACTGCATTCTGTTTGCTGGTTGGGTTTGACTTCAATTACCATCTTCCGTGTCTGGACAGTGAGTAAAAGCACCACTGGAAGTCATACCGTACTTGTGGAAGCATAATTCAAGAACCTGTGGTTGGCCAGTGAAGAAGCAAGCTTATTAGGCTAGATCCTGGAATAAAGTGTTCTCTGCTGGGTGAAATGATTGTAAGCAAAATTAAATAACTAATTTGTGGGAAACAAACAATTATGAAAAAAGAAACTGTGATTAAGAAGCTATTTTTTTTCCCTGTATAATAAAATGCAAGTAGAGAAAATCTTATTGTGTATTACTGCTAAGCTCATTCCTCTGGGTTTTTTTGATTCCTGTTTTGTTTAAACCCCATCTGCCTTGAACAACTCAACAGCATATGTTATAAATTTGTTTTCTTCTGCTTTTACATTACATTTGTTCTAAAATTTTTCCTGTTGCTGTCTGTCTGCCTCATTGTGATTGTGTCTTTGAGTTATTTCATCCTGGACCACGTCTGGGTACCAGAACTGGGAGAAGGGTATTTGTCCTTCTTTTATAGTTTTTAGTGTTCCCACTGCTGGCTCTGTGTGACCTAGATGAGAAAGTTGTATGATTTTATGCAGAGTGAACAAAGTCAGATGGAAGGGACTGCACGATAAGTAAACTGAGACAAGTTAAGCATGAGGAGAAGTCAGGCTGGAAGAGGGATTAGACCTGGGTTTAATTTGGCTGCATGGATTGAGAATAGGGTAAATGAAAGAAGAAATTGGGAAAAAAGGCAGGAGAATAAAGCTGGAAAGAAAAGGAATGGAAGGAAGAGAAACGGGACACAGTAGGTTATGAGACAATTTATGTGTTCTTTGGGCACCCTGTTATAAATGGATGCTTTCATGCCCAACCTTCAGCTGAGGGTGCATATGAGTTAAATTCTTTTCAGAATGGTTGGAGATGGTAGCTGTTTTGAGGAGTGCTCTATTACATAGCGTTTTTCAAGAGAACATTATCTTCTATTTCTGCTGAAGGAGAAGCTTTTTGTTTTGAATAATAATACGAAAGAATATGACAGTTAAGAGTCACACTAACATTTGGAATTATCAGACACATTTTTGGAATCTCTTGTTACTTTAATGAAAATGTTCAGCATTCCAAATCTTAGATTTGGAATTCCATAAAAGACACGATTTTATTTTTCATTACCTGGTGCAATGAAATTACATTTTCTGTCACCAAAATAAACCAAGTCATTGAGGGAATTGACAGAATATGTTTGATTTATATGTAACAAGGTGTTTGACTGTCTTCCTTAAACCTAGGTTACTTTTTAATACGAAATAGTGGAATAATGCTTCAGAATTAAGGCCTTCCCTCCAACCTTGGGTAAGCAGGCCATCACACCTCTGTGATACTCCCCTTCTTTTCATTGGCCTTGTTCTGTCACCTCAAAACACCTTTCCCTGTGTGTATCTGGTTTGTCTAGCCTCTGACTTGTTCTTATATTTTCAAATACTTCACCTTGAATGTGTTTCTTCTCTCTCCCTAAAAGGGAAAAGATAAGGTGTGGAGAGAGGATTAAAGTATCTTTCTTCATTCTCAGTATGATTTAAAGGTGTGTCACCCATTGTGATATTTCTAGAACAGTGGACTTAAAGCCCTTTTCTGCAAAGATAAATGCATCTAAGTGATGGTTAACAACAGTACGTGCCTGTTGAGAACAATGGGAGCACTCAGATGTGTGAAGTTACTTGGGTATGGAGGTTTTCTGGGATTGAGGCCTTAGTTTATAATTACTGTGATGAAATCTCCTTGAAAGCAAGCTGCTGTACAAACTTGCTGTTTATATATAAGCTGTTCTATATACTAAAATGGCAATTTTAAGGGATTCTCGGTCACTGCAAATAAGGCTATTGTAAGGCCTAAACTTAGTTTTACAATAAGTGTTCATAACGTTATATACTCCATCATACCCAAAATATCTAATCAACTAGAGAGATCATTTCGCTAACGGCAGTTTTGGAATTTGCTGAACTTCACAACAGAAATAACTGTTATATTCTTTTGAACATAAAATTATCAGACCGTTAAAGTCAGACCAGCTAGAAGAGTAATTTGGAAAGATGAAATTGTATAGACTTTTAGATATTAAAAATAAGACTGGCTTAACTAGGTCAGGTTAGTATGCATAGTATCCTTCTCTCTCTCCTTCTCTCTCTCGAAACCCCCCCACTTTTCACTGTATTCCAGGAAAGGGAATGCACACAGTGGTAGGGTTATGAACAGTAAGAACACAAGCTGCTGGTAATTGAGAAGGGAAAATGACTGTTCTGCTTTTTAAGACTAGCCAAAGAAAGGACTGTATTTGGCAACCAGTCTATAAGCAGTGACCTTGGAAGAGCTGTTACAATTTAATATTAGGTAGACTCCTGAAATTTTATGTAGTAAATACAAGTTGTACCTGTTTTACACTTGCAGAATTGTTGTCATTATTTTCCCTCATATCTAAAGTTTATCAGATATGCCCTCCAACTAGTAACATCCTTCATATTTTTCAACTTGGATTGAATTTTAGACTTGTATAGAAATTTTGCAAGTGCTGCAATCCAGTGAACAAGTTTAGGCCAACAAGTTAGCCACTTCTTTGCTATGATCAATTTTTATTATCAGTTCTAAGACATTCCAGGCCTTCAGTAACCACATCAAACTCTTAAATTAGTGGTAATCTTCCAGACTGTGCTAATGTCCTTTATTTAATATTCTTTCAAATATTAGTTGAATTTACACTCTTGTCTTCTATAATTGACATAATAAATACACTAACAGTTCATTCTGTAATAATTTTCTTCAGGTTACACAAATTGTTCTATTTCTTCCTCTGCTGTGAATGACTTTTTATTTAGATCCTTGCAATAAGATTACAGATTCTTTCCACGTGCTGTTGAAATAAGGAACTGAGAGTGCTTGGGGATTTCTGTTGTACTACTTAAATCAAAGGATGTGGAAAATTTAGAGTTCAGAGGTGCTTAGGTTTGTTTTCACAGGCAAAAGTAAATGGTGAGAGTGCATAATGACTCTGAAAGTCACACCACTTCTGGATGTTCAAGATCTAACAGGCTAGTACTGTTTAATATCTTCATCAGTGACATAGACCGTGGGATCAAGTGCACCCTCAGCAAGTTTGCTGAATGATACCAACCTGAGTGGTGCAGTTCATGCGCCTGAGGGACGGGATGCCATCCAGAGGACCTGGACAAGCTCGAGGAACAGGACCGTGTGAACCTCATGAGGTTCAACAAGGCCAAGTGCAGGGTCCTCCACCTGGGTCAGGGCAACCCCCAGTATCAGTACAGGCTGGGGGATGCAGGGATGGAGAGCAGCCCTGCTGAGAAGGACTTGGGGGTACTGGTGGGTGAAAAGCTGATCATGAGCTGGCAATGTGTGCCTGCAGCCCAGAAGGCCAACTGTAACCTGGGCTGCATCGAAAGCAGCGTGGCCACCAGGTCAAGGGAGGTGATTCTGCCCCTTTACTCTGCTCTGGTCAGACCCCACCTGGAGTCCTGAGTCCAGCTCTGGAGCCCTCAGCACAGGAAAGACATGGAGCTATTGGAGCGGGTCCAGAGGAGGGCCCCAGAAATGATCCGAGGGATGGAACACCTCTCCTGTGAGGACAGGCGGAGAGAGGTAGGGTTGTTCAGCCTGGAGAAGAGAAGGCTCCAGGGAGACCTTACTGCAGCCTTCCAGTACTTAAAGGGGGCTTATAAGAAAGATGGGCATAGACTTTTTAGTAGGGCCTGTAGGGATAGGACAAGGGCTAATGGTTTTAAATTAAAAGAGTGTAGATTTAGACTAGGTCTAAGGAAGAAGTTTTTCATGATGAGGGTGGTGAAACACTGGCACGGGTTGCCCAGAGAGGTGGTGGATGCCCCATCCCTGGAGACATTCAAGGTCAGGCTGGACGGGGCTCTGAGCAACCTGATGTAGTTGAAGATGTCCCTGCTCATTGCAGGGGGGTTGGACTAGCTGACCTTTAAAGGTCCCTTCCAACCCAAACTATTCCATGATTCTATGGTCTTAAAGATTCAGTTGCTCTTGTTGAAAAGGGGATTGTAAAAGGCCACTCTTCAGAAAGCATTTCCTTGTATAGATGACAGCAAATGGAGATGTCTCTTTAACTCCATACAAGATACCAGTAATTGAGAACTGAGTGCCTGTGGCTCAGGGGTTCCCTCTGTCTTGGACATAAGACAGTCTTTAAGCTTTTAAAATATATTTTGCTGTATGCTCATATGGTTTGATTTTTTTCTTTTTTTCTTCCTTCATTCTCACTTGTTTTTCCAGTTATGGAGATTCTAGTGTTTTCTCAAGGTTTGTATTGGATCCGTATTTTTAAGATTTAATATATTAACAGCTCTGTGAAGTAAATCCAGTATTTCTTTATGTCCTACTCTGTGCTCAAAAAGATCGTTTACAGTACATGGCTTGTAGCATTGGCTAATAAAAGAAGTAACTTCCTTAAGAACATACTTGGAAAATTATTTAAGAAACTAATGCATTTGAAAACTGAAATAGTTGTGTGTCTATCACACTTACAGAGGTGGAGGCATACATAATAAAATTAATTCCCTTCATGTGTGAATGAAGCTGAAGCTGGGCCTTGGTGCTGCAGGCATGCACTATTCTTAACTTCGCTAAGCATGAATAGTCTCAGTAATTTCACTGGGACCCCTTGGTTACGTAAATTGTGTGTTTGTGTGTATACAGACACATATGTACAAGATGTTTTAAAGTGTTACGCTGTGGCAGTATGTCTAGTGACTTGCATATCCATTTTTAGCTCTTGAGAGCATTTTTTTTTTCCTTTTGTGTAGTTTGACAAAAATGCATCTGCAGATTATGTGATAGTGTAGTTAATGTATGACACATTTTACTGAAGCAGAACACTTAAAATGACTGAGAATAGTAGATCAGGGAACAATAATTTTACATTACCTGCTGGAGGGGAAAAAAAGGAAAAACAATATGCACATCTTACATAACTGTTTCATTACAACAGAACTAATGATGGAAATCTCATGTAAAATAATTTTCTTATCTGTATCTACAAGATAGGACCAGTACAAGATCATACAGTAAACATAAATGAATGTATGCATACAATACGTAATAACATCATTTTCAAATCCAAGCATTTAGATAGTCAGTTTACAATTTCTTGTCTTCAGATACCGATTATTTGAAGTGCTTGGGTTTGGCCAAAGCTGTAACAGGCACTGTTTGGTGATGTATCACATGAATGCCTCGGTTAGCGTGTGTGTGGGTTGTTGTCTATTTTCAGTCTGTGAATTTTAAGGGTCTCGGAGCATTTTGTCAACGTGCAGAGTAATGCAAGCTTAAGTATGGACTTGTGTTTATTAATTTGCTTTTTTCCCCCCCCTCAGAGCTTTTTAATGTGAGTATGGGTATGATGTGGTTGTAATACCAGAATAATAATCACAAAAATACTGGAGACATCAGACCATTTTAATTAGATATGTGATTAAATTCTGGTTTTAATGTTTTAGATTACAAATGTTCAAATGTGACATTCCCTTCTGTAGAATTGAAAGTTCTGCAAGGCGGATGGGGGGCAGAGGTGAAGGTGGGGTAAGCTAACCTATGGGGCAGAGCGCTTGGCTTCTAGCAGGTCACGTTCTTCATTTTTGATGGTTGAAACAAGCAAGCACAATTACTGGCAAACAGGCTTCCACCCCACCAATAAAAATGTGATGGTAGCTGTTTGAAAAGTCTCTGCTGGTGTGGCTCCAGAATGCGAGTATCTTTCTCTTCTTCCATGTCGTGTACCGAAATGCAGGGTTGCCCTTCTCACTGAGCCAGTAACCCCCCCCGGTCGCTTGTTGAAGAGGCCGGCATTTTGGGCAGCCTCACGTCTGCAAGTGAACTTATTCCGTCGTTCACCCCGAGACGCTTCCTTTCGCTGCCGAAGCCGCGGGAGGGGGGCGGGGGCAGTGCTGGCGGAGGGGCCGGCTGTGCCTCTCCCGCAAGTTGCGGACGGGGTCTTTTCTCCTTCTCCTCCTTCTCCTTCTTCTTCTTCCCGTCAGCAATTAAAAGCGCGGCTTCGTTTTCCCGCACGGGTGAGGCTCCCCGCAAGAAGCAGCGCTGTAGCGCCTCGCGGCAGCGGGCCCCGCCTCGCGGCAGCGGGCCCCACCGCGCGCAGCGGTAGGCGCGGGGCGCAGGTAGCGGGGCCGCGCCCGTCGCCCGCGCCGCCACTGGCGGCGGCTGTGGCCGCCCCGCGCTGACATCAGCGGCGGGGCAGAGCCCGGCTCTTGCGCCGAGGCGGCGGCGCGCAGGCCGGAGCCTGGTCAAACATGGCAGCGTCCCCCGCGGCCGCCCTTGTGTAGGAAATGCCGCGGCCCTTCTGAGCCGGCAGGCGGGCTTCGGGTTCGTCACGGCCATGGAGGTCTCTTCTGATCCCTATCTGCCCTACGATGGCGGGGGAGGAGACGGCATTCCCCTCAGGGAGTTGCATAAACGAGGTATGCCGAATTTGCGTTTGAGGTACTTGTTTGCATATCTGGATGCGTGAGACTGCCGTTCAGGTTTGAAGCAGGGGGAGTGTAGAGACTTGCTGATCACCCCATTGCTTTGCTTTGCCAGCCTGATGCCTTTTGTAGGAGGAGAATTCGGCCCTGGCTGGTTCCTGTGCTGTCAGTGATTGTTGTCTCTGTGGGCAGATTAGTCCTGCTTCACATCGCATCGGCAGTGACTCCATCTTCGATATGTGGCAGTCTTTCCTGGCGCTCTCTTCTCTCTTCTTTTTCATCAATAAAACCATCTCGTGCACAAAGAAACCCAACAAACCGAAGTTGTGGTTGTGCCTGACCACGACCAAATATGCAAGAGTTTATTAAATAGGCTGTTTTCATGCCTCTCGCTAACTTGAATGGGAGCAGTATTTAGCTTTGAAGTTTCCATACGTGCTTTTAGACTTGATTGTTGACGTCTTCGATCCATGAAGGGAAAGCCATACAGCTGTAATATGTCTGTTAAGCCAATATTGATGAGTTCTTAAGAAACTGGAGCCTTGTGGAAGGTTCTTTATGCTGTTGCTTGCAAGGAAGCAGATTTAAAAAGAAAACAGTGTTACAGTGTTTGCGGGGAAAAAAAATCCGCTTTTGAGCTTGCCTTTTGTTTCTTACTGCAAATTTAAAACAGAATGCATTCTATAAAGATTTCGTTTTGTACTGAGAGAAGTTGCAGTAGGAATAAATTGAAGTTGTGCCTTCAGATTCTGAGGATATAAGTCTTTTTTTGTTAGATTTGATTTGTTACACTTTGGTGTTTAAAAACAGTAAATGTGGTAAATTCTCACGTTTGTTTAAATTGGTCTATCTAAACTTACAAAGTTATCAACATTTATGGCTGGTGGCGATGGCATTAGAGAGGAGGTAAGCTGGGAATAAAGATGTGATTTACATATGATGTATTTTTTTTCTGTCCATGTTAATTCATTGTTTCACCTTTCCTTGCAAACTTTTATTTCTATAAATAAATAAATTAGGTCACACTTTTTTATGTTCTTCTGGTATTTTTGTCTGTGTTTTAGTACTTTACGTAAAAGGTTATTTGTTGTCTTTTTATGATTCTTAGAATGTTTTTCCGCATACGTTAAGAATATCATCAAGTTCTAATATGGCTTGGTGTATTTTAAGATAAGCAAATTTTTCTCTGCCCAGACTACTATTATAGAGCAGGTGCTGGATATTTCTCTAAGTCAGATTTTAGAATCACTTCTGAGAAATCGAGGACGATATTTTCTTAGAACGTTGCAAGGTGTGAATTGGAGATCTTATCAGTGTATATAAGTACCTGAAGGGAGTGTGCAAAGAAGACAGAGCCAGGCTTTTTTTCAGTGGTGCCCAGTGCTAGGACCAGAGACAATGGGCACAAACTGAAACAGGGGAGATTCCCTCTGAACATCAGGAAATAGTTTTTTACTGTGAGGGTGACTGAGCACTGACACAGGTTGCCCAGAGAGGTTGTGAAATCTCCTGCTTTGGAGATACTGAAAAGCTGCCTGGACATGGTCGTGGGCAGCTGGCTGTAGGTGGCCCTGCCTGAGCAGGGGGGTTGGACCAGATGACATCCAGAGGTTCTCTCCAACATCAACCATTCTGTGAGTGTAGATTTATAGATAGTTTTAAAGATTAAAACTGTAGAGCAGCCCTATTATTACACTTTCAAACTCTGCAAATTGTAGTTAAACACTGAAATGTGATCAGCTCTCTATTCCGGGAAATTGCCAGATTATAGTTGATTTTACAAGATAAAGGTAGAGATATTTGTACTGCAAAATGGTGTCTGACACATTGGCGTATTGCTATTAAATATACAGTCTACAAATACTGTAATGAAAGCAGTCGCGGTTTCTACTAGGTGTTCCCATTGTGGTGACACCACTAGGAGCCAGCAGGAGAATCCCCAGTTGTGGCTTGTCACTTTTTGCATTTTCATTGAATTCCGTTAGGGTTTGTACTTCCTATATTCTAATACTGTGTTTCAAAACCAGTGTTACTGGTGCTTCTTCGGTTTGCTATAGTGAGTTTTTGTTTAAAAGCAAACAGACAAACAAATCCCCAACAGTGTTACCATAATCTCTTGCAAATCTTAATTTGTCAAGTGCGTATGACTCATAAGAAAATTGAGTCCCCAGACCAGTTTGTTCATTAGACTTAATCAAAAATGTGTGTATTTCCTGCTGATTTACAATACCACAGTAATCTGTTAGTGTCACCTAGCTATTAAAATGAGGCTTAAAATGCTGTCAAACCCAGAAATTTAAAGTAAATTCTTGACATTTACTTATTTTCTGTGAGTCTAGAAAAGGATGCTGCCAGGATTTTTTCCTCTCATGTAGGTTTTTAGAGCATTGTAATAACAAGCCAAGAGAAAATGGATAAAGATATTTTGCGAAAACAAGCTTTATTGTTAAAGCCTGTGGAACTTTTTCCCTTATTCACATACTGACGGCTCTTCTGTCCTGCAGAGTAATGTTCCCATCATGCAAAACTGCTTTATAACATCAAAGCATTTGTTGCACTTAATTGACTGCAGTGGCTCACCCGAAGTGATGGTGAAATGACTGTTTAAGTCATGAGGGGTCTTTAAGGTTTAATTAACAGCCTTTATTACTGTTTAGTGAGGTGAAACACAAAGTATTATAATACATTATTATTAAAAGTCTGTGCCGTTGGTTTGCATTAAGAAGATGTTTTATTTTTTTTCAATGCAAATATACTGTGAAACATGAAATGGAAAGATTTTAAAATACGTATTATTAATCGTGGTTAAATCTTACTATTGATTAGTCATCATTATCTCTTACGTAAAAATACAGATATTATTGAATATTTGTATCAGGACTTTAAACTTGCTCTGTACTGAAACTTCTCTTTATGTGGTACTAAATTCTTTGTTCCAGACCTGCTTATCCTCCCTGAAACTGCAGGAACGCAGCTCACTTAGAATCATAGACTCATAGAATCATTAAGGTTGGAAAAGACCTCTGAGATCATCAAGTCCAACCACTTCTACTCTCTTCTCTGGTAACTAAAAAAAGAGTTAAAAGTACTACTTCTCTTCTCAGAAGGAGTTTTTAAGTCTTGATTTAGAATTGCATATATGCAAGTAACTGCCATGTATACTTTTTCATAAGAATTTTTTATATCATAAACCATATGCAGGAATATGTGTTGTGTAAATAAATTGTGTTGCTCAATTCTTTGTTTTTGCATAATTTTTGCTGGTTGGACCCTTCTCAGAGTTCCAAATGATCAGTATCTTGCTTGTCTTCCAACAGTTCAGAGACATGCTCGCAATCTTTGATTCCTCTCTTCCTTTTTTTTTTTCCCCTACATAAGCATTCATTTTAGCATTCTTTAAAAATTTGAAATCTGAGCAATAGCAGCACATATATAGTGGCCAGGCTACCAGTAGCAAAAATGGAGCTTCAGCAAGCACGAGGGTTGTTAACTCCCTTTTATTTGTTGCATGCACATAAGTACATCTTAGATTTTCAGATGCTGGAAGTCCTCAAGCAAAATTAATGAAATGCTGTACCACTAATAATCTGCAATTGAATCAGTAGCCAGAAGATGTGAAAATAACATATAAAAAGAGCACACCAAATCTACTGATGACTTAGTTTTAGTAAAGTTAATTTTTTTTTGAGAGACAAAATAACTCTCAATTTCCTTTATTGTGCACCAGTCACCCCTGCATGTAGGTGCAACTCCTGTTGCTTAGACTATACTATTAATAGTAACAGTTGGGAAACCTCTCCCACCTCCCCAGCTTCCCTTGTTATCATCAGCTATGGGGCAAAGGACATTTAATAATATCCTAGGAAGAGTTTGTCGGATGCATACTGAGCCAGTTCAGATCCTCGAAGTGGTAAAAGTTAAACTTTTGTATTTTAGGCTGCATTTCTGCTGATGGGCCTCTTACATTTAAGAATTAGTAGGTAAATCAAAAGCCATTAGAGACTCAAATTCTCAGCATGACCTTTGAAATAAGTGGGTGTGAAAGTTGTGTACTCATGCTTAGAGCTAGAGTTTGACCCTGAAAATTTACTGGTAGCAGAGGAAGAGTAATAAAATTATTTTTTAGACTAATTACAGGCTCATGACAGAAAACATGATCAAGATGATTATAGCTGTCTAACATTGAGTGTTTTGAGAAAAAGCATTACTTGGAGAAACTCAACATGGTTATGGCACTGAATTACTGATACACTTTTTTTTAAGGTTCCTAGTATAAAAAGAGCATAAGGGTTTTCAGTTATGAGTTTAGTACATTTGATTTTGGTGATTAACAGAAAGTACCATGAATCTTCTGAGTTGTAAGTTTAGTAGTGTGGGAATCCCCAAAACTCTTCAACTGCATATCTGAAGTCCCAGTTCATTGTAGACGTAACTAAATAAATACAGTCCATTCTGCTTTTAAGACTACAAGAAGAGAAATATGTAATAACAAAGACATTTTTTTCTGCTGCATCGTAGGAACAGAAGTGTTTCTTCCACTTAAACTAAAATACCAAAGCTATTCATGTTCTTTTTTTTTTTTTTTTAAATTATGCTATACACGTTGAGCAATAGTTGACCTCTGCTTTGCTGCCTTTTAGATTTCTGTGCATTTGCACTGGATGCAAGTCTCCAAAAGTCTTGGTTTAACTGTGAGGTGCTACTATTCAACTTTCATTTAAAGGTTATTTTCAAACCCAGAAATATATTTTTTTTTTGGCAGAAGAAATGGAGAGGAGTGGATTATCACTCAGTACTTCGGTAAAGCATTTTATTTCTGTTCCCTGTTCTTCAAATCTTGTTCTGAGTCTCGCTGTTTCCCACCTATCAGATTTTTTCCAGCTGATTTTTTTCAGTCTGTGTATATATAGTTTTGTCTTTTTTTGTATGCATTTTGATTGTAATGCAGAGACCAATTTCTGCTTGTAGGCCTCTGATGCAGAAGAGCCAGCTGAAGAGACAGGCTGAAAATTCGTAGTTACACAGAAAGGGGAGTGTATTACTTCATCACAAAGACTTTAAATTCATTGATCATTAACAGTAGCGAATGATAGCACCCTGGCATGGCATGTTGTGCCTCTGATTCTGAAATTTAAAAATTACTTCTAGCCAGGAAAAGACAATAGTGCTTAATGACTGTTCTTGAGTGGTTACAGGCAAATTTAAATAAACTGATAATTGGATGTTTGGTTTTTTTTTTTAATTGAAAGCCTCCTATTTTGAGGTCTGAATATGGAGACAGAAAGAATCTGAGGCACTAACATATCTTGTGTGTACAAATCTTCTTTGTTAGAAGTGTAAATGATCCTTATGGTGTGCGTTGCATTCAGGGTGCTTCCTGCCTCCATTCCCCTTGCCACCTAATACCCAAGGACACACGGGTGAAGCAAAGCCTTGGATTAGTATCTGGCCTCTGGAAAGCTACAGCCCCTGCTGATTTTAGCACTCAGCAGGTTTGGATGGTCATGTCAGGGAGAGCTTATTCCAGCCTTGCTCTAAACTGATTAGCTTCATTTTCACTCTTGGTGGTGCATTTATTTTTTTTTCCCCTCCTTTCATGCTGCTTGGAATAGCATAAGTGAAATACGTCAGCCAGAAGGACGGCTGCTGAGGGGACTGTGTAGTTGTGTGCTGCCTAGAAAAAGGGATGTGTGAGCAGCAGCAAACTAGTGTGTTCTTGCTGTAAAGGTTAGCAATTACATAGCTTGTAAAGAAATACCTTTGAGAAATTGGGTCCTATTATTGCTCTGCCATTGACGCCAATATTGACATTGTTTATCTGTTGTTTTGTTCACAAATCTGAAATGTTTCTAAACATAGCCACCTTTGGGAGTTTTGAGCTCTGTGAAATGGATATTACTGTATAGTGTCTGGATATTAATATTTATGTAGAAGTTTTGAATTGTTTCCAGCAGGAAGATGTAATGAAAATCTAACAAGACCCCAAGGGTGCATTATATATTTCAGTATAACTAGTCTGATAGTTTGTTGCTGTGGAAAGGGATGAACTTGCTTGTCATTCCTCATCTCTCAGTTCTTGCTCTTGCACTGACCGTTTCTTGTCTGACAGCACAAAAGGTTGATTCCAGTTCTGTATAATGGCAGATTTTTTTTTTTTGGTAGTTTTGTCAGCTTAGCTGGATTAGCATCTTTGATTGGTTTACTGTGCAGTCGGACCCAAGGGTGACAGAGCTCATCCAAGGGTGAGAGTGGGAGTGTGTGACCAAGAATGGGAGGGAGAAATAGGAGGAGCAAGGTCCCCTGTTTGGGTGGCAGCAGTGTGTTAGATCAGCTCAGCCTTATGGTGTAATTATGTCCTGAGAGATACGTCTCATTTAATAAAATGGAGTAAGCTGATAAATGCTAAGTTTCAAATGGAGTGGTATATTTTGTGATGTGCATTCGGAAGATATATATCATATGCTCTATAGCATATAGAAGGAGTCTTAAGCTTTATCATAAAATTATGGTCTCTTATTAAGTCTGCTAGCCACACTCTTGACAGGACTCAGTTCTGTATCTTGTCCCTCAGAGAGGCTGTAGCTCTGTGGTTTTGTTCTCTAGGTGATATTAGGTAATTGTTCACATAATTACATGGTGGAGAACCACATAAAAATTTATCGTGCACAGTTTGATTACCCAGAATGCAACATTTATTTTAAATCATGGTGTTTCTCTTCTCACTATTTTTATAAGAAGGAGCACTGCACACAAGGATTGGGAAGGATTGTTGAGCAGCTATGCGGGCATCAGGAGCATCAAGTATGTTGCAAAACCTCTTTCTTGTGTGAAACTGCATTTAGATAACCATGGAGCACTTGCTCCCTCATTTCTTTAACTCATGGTGTTTTAAGTGTATTTTCAATGGGATTCTTAAATCATAGAGTGTGTAAACTGGAACGCACTGCCTCCCTGGAGAAAGAACACCAAGAAAAAGTGAGAACCCAGGTCCACTGGCTCTTCATTTCTTCATATCAGGGACAGGATAGCAGGACCCTTAAGATACAGGTTTCCTTCACTGGGGACTTGTTCCAAGAGATGCATGAAGTGAAAAATGCAACACCATATGAGTGTCGGCAACTCACGTTTTGATTTGTTAGTGGTTTAAAATGTTTTACCTTGAAAATTTTTGAACTGTACCATAGTGAATAGGCAGTAATAGTCTGCTTGTGTTTTAAAGGTGTTAGTTCTTGCTGACATGATCTTTGTCTTTTTAAACAAATTAGTGAAAAACTTAACAGGTATTTTTCTTTAAAAAATCACGACTTTAATCAGCTGTGTGTTCCCCAGAGTTCCTTTCAAATCTGAAAGAAATCTACTGAGCTGCAAAAGGACAGGGGAGTATGGGATCACTACTGGAGGAGGTGAGGCAGCCTTTGAAAATGCTCTGCATGGCACCTGAAAAATGCTGTGGGTGATCTACAAAAATCAGCTTTTTGCCTTGTTTATCATAGTTCCAACATAAATCAAGATCGAAGACTGCTTGTGTGAAGGCACATATATGCAATATGAAAAAAGAGAGATTCCTTGCCTCAGGCGGCATAAGGCAAGGAGGAATCTGTAATGTATGAAACAACTTGTGTTAGTATAGCAAAACATTAGTTCTGTGATTTCTTTGTTCCTGGTTTACGTCAAGAGGGACTAGCTAAGCAAAGCAGGAGGTAGGATCAGTGTTGGGAGCTAACAGGCATTCAGTATAACTTCATGTTCAGAGGGAAATGAAGGAGAGCAATGTGGTAAGGACTGCTTTCTCTGTTGGACGTCAGTGTGCTCTCAGGCGATTTTGGATTGCACTTTTTTATTTTTCATTCTCATTTAAAAAAAAAAGCAAAAAACCCAAACCCCCACTTCTTCAGACCTGAGAGCTTTTTTTATGATGTTGTAATCTACTGTTCTTATTCCAGTTATGTCGATGTAGCATTTTGTTTGTCTTTGCCGTACCTCATTCTGGTCAGGTGTCCCAAAGTAAAGCTTATTACAGTTTTTTTTCTTTCAATATGATGTGATATTCTTTACTAGGGTTTTAACAGTTTCACTTGAAACTGTTCTTAGCACTACCAGAGCTGATTGCTGAGAAAGGATGGTGCTGAAGGCTTGGAATTACATGCATGGAAGGATAACAGAAGTCAGCTGCTTTCCTAGAAGGTAGTTCTGGCAAGACCTCTACAGTGACTGAATCACCTAAAAAAGAGTCTTCTTTCTCTGAAGAAGGATATTGCTTTTATTGTCTAGAAGCTTACTGTCTGCAAGCTTGCAGTCTGTGATTACAGCAGCTCGCTAGTTATGTGTTGAGAATACAGGCTTGTTAAAGATGCTATTGAAAAAGAGTGTGTGCATAAAGGGATGCCAGCTACCTTGGTTTTGCTACGTATGGAAGGATTGTGTTGAATCTGCTTTGAAAGGATTCCTGTGAGTTGTATTGAGCCTCTGAGAGGATCAGTATATTACTATTTGCCTCCCTGTAGTAACATGGATTAGTTTGGCAGAACAGTAGTAATAGAAACTGTCTGCCACTCTTACTGTCTGCTTCCCAGTCTAACAAAGCCTTAAGCAAACGCGTATGTGACCAAAAAAAAGGCTTTACTTTCTTTACAGCTGCAGAATGGCTCAGGTGTGTACATACGGAAAGTGTCAGTGTTTTCTTAGCGTAGGTGGAGGCTGTGTCTACATACCTTGTGTGGAAAGTGCTTGTTGCGCTTTTTAAGACTAAGGCTGCTTGTATTTTGATGAAAAGCACTTGTATTGAGTTATAGCATGAGAAAGACTCTTGAAACTTGAGGACTGGGGAAAAGGGGGAGGAAGAAGGGGGAAGTACTTTCTGCATGTTGGGAGTGTCCAGAAGGCTACATTTGCTAAATGCTACAATTTATCAGAGTAATGATGATTTCCTGCTTGGAGGCTAGAATGTTGTGATGAAAGATCTATATTATGGTGAGGACTTTAACAAAATCTGTTGAGTTGAAAATAAATTTAATAACATTTTGGTGAAACTGGCAATAAATGATGAGGATATGCTGATGAGAATCATTATCATCATAGCTGGAAGGAGCATCTTACTGTGTGAAATGCTAGAGAAGGAAGGGAAGAAAGGGAAGTGGAAGCTTGGAAAAGTGTTGAGTATTTGTAAAAGTGTATTTCTCTAAATTCTCCTTTCGGGTAGTTGTATGCTACATAGTTCATAATACTACCTGGAGAATGCCCTCTCCCACTGCTGTCAGACTTAAGTATCTTACATAGAGCATCAGATTTTGTACAGTTGTCCTCTTCATGGTCCTCTAAAGGGCAGCCTTTCTACCA
This sequence comes from Phaethon aethereus, assembly GCF_964289735.1. NCBI lineage: Eukaryota > Metazoa > Chordata > Aves > Phaethontiformes > Phaethontidae > Phaethon > Phaethon aethereus. The sequence goes on from NC_138578.1 coordinate 42,757,409, forward strand.
CACACTAATGCAGGGTATCACTACTGCCTATTTCTCACTTGGTACAAGATTATAGCTATTCAGCTGCATCAGATGTTCACAGCAGCTCTGTATTCCACAAAACCACTTCTTCAGCTTGTCTCCTCCCTATCACACAATAATCATTTATATTCCAGTATTTGGCGTGCCAGCAAATGCTGGCAAAGTAGGAACCTGACACAGTTTTGGTGGGATTTCTATTGTATCCAGGTAATGACCATGCTTTGTGGTCTACTCCTAAAGTTCTGCTTGGGATCTGGTGCAGTGAGTATCGTGCCATCCCTGATGGCTTCCCTGGAGATAATTCCAATTCAGCACCTTGTGATGTGCATAAAATCATCTGTTACTCTTTGTGATACATTTATAACTCTCAACTCTCCTTTGCCTTGTGTGGCATAGGATAGCATGCTGCTTATAGCTTGATACTGCTTCATATATAGTAGGGCATAAAACTAACTCCCCTGGGACAAAAGCAAGGGGAGGACAAGCTTTTATTCTCCCATGATCACTCAGGTTCAGGAAACTGCTTGATCACATTGTAACTTTGTAGGAAATTAATTATTAAAGTGTGGCTGAATTTCTGTCCACTTGCTTTGCAAAGGAGGTTAATTTCATGTAAAAAAAAGTTTTCATAATGTATTCTGTTATTATTTTAATTTTGAGAGCTAAAGAAATCATTACAGTATGAATTTTGTCACTATCTTGTCCAGAAGACCGGCTTGACCTTTCAGCTAGCTGGAGATGTATCTTAGACTTCCTTTTTAGTTACGAGAATTGGAAATGGCAAGAGAATCGAAACCCTTATCCTAAAGCAAGGTTTTCACAATCACCTCTATTAGCAAACCTGATTAAATTTGTTGTTGTTAGCATTTTATTAATGGAAGCATAGGTAATGATTCTTTACATCTGCCTTAAGAGAGAGTAGCAGCAGATTTGGGAAGAGATTTACAGGGCTTAGCTACAGTGTATACATGAGGGAGAATTTAATATGGCATAGACTAGGGAAAAAAACAGTATTAAGAAAGATGGCAGCCAGGCTGGCATGAGAGAATGGTATTGGCATTGTTGAGGAGTTGTCTCCTGCATTTGCATTCTCTCCTTTTACTTGAAGCTTAAAAAAAAAAAGTAATCTTTTAATGGAATGTTATAGAATGTTAAACTTTTCTATATGTAATGTGTATATGTAATGAATAGTAGTTTGTGTATATTGAAAATTTTAGATTGCATTTTGTCTTAATAGGGTTTTTGTATTATTTTCTTGTGTGTTGCCTTTCACCATGAAGAAAATGTCCAAATAAACACTGTGTTGTATATAGGCATAAATGAGACCTCTCAAGCAGTAGATGGCTGAGGCACATCTTTGGGTCTGAACATAATGCTGGGTATCACACTGCTGCTGCTAAATCTCAGACTTCACAAATTTAAAGGGAAAAAGCACATTTTATGTATGTATAAATCTAAATCTGTCAGTTGTTGGTGAGAGCTAGGGCTCGTGAACTTGGCATTTGTAGCATTTGGAAGTTTACAGGTAGGCCCTTTGAAGACATTTTTTTTTTTTTGATAAGTTGGAAACTTCTGCTGACAACAACTAGAACTGAGCCTGCAATAAAAAAACCCTCAAAAAAACAACAAACCAACCAAGAAAACCCAATTCAAAAAAACCCCCGACTTGCCTAACCATTCCAGTGTCAATCTAGTGAAATGAATTCTAGTCCCTGTCTGAACTGATAAAAGTCTTGGCCAACTTGGGCCGACACCTTTAAGAATAGAGATTGCTGTGGTATGCCATATGTTGTTGGTCAAATTATTTTGCTCTTAGCCAAACAAGTAAGAGTAATGACGCTTTAAATCATTGTCTATATTAACCTCATTATAAATGCTTCCTTTAGAGCAATTACTGTTGCAGAAGCAGTTTGTGTTGGGTGGGCAAAGGGTGGCCATGCTATATTTAGGCAGCCATCCAGCAGAAAATTATGCTTGGAGTCTGTAAATGTACCAGAAGAACTCAAAAAAACCAAGATATTGCACAACTGATGACAGATGAAAGCTTAAAAAAAGGAAGACTTTCTCGATTACTTGTGAAGAGGGAAAAATTCTTAGTACTCCTCTTGCTCTGCTTATTCTGATCACTAAAAAGAAATGCTGTTGGGTATATTGCTATGCAGGCTGCCTGTGAAGGAACTAGCTAGTGATGACAAATTAGCAGAAGACGTTTTCTTATATGGTATTTCCAGTTTTCATAACTGACGGCTATTCTGTGAGTTACCTGAAATAAATAAATAAAAATAATTTTTAAAAGCGATTTGCTTGGCTTTCTGTTATTTTTTAGCTGCACTGATAATGTATTTTAGGTTTGGCTTAGACATGTAGGAGAGATTGGTAATCAATGGTATGTATATTTAAAAATAACTGGCAACTTATGGAAATGCTGTGAACTTTGTCTAGTCATCTGGTTTTGTTTTCTTGCAGGCAGATTTTCTTCTGGTAGTTCATAAACTGAAATAAACTTCACGTTAAATGTGTGTCGAAGCTGCTCATTTCTTCCACTCTGTTCTCCTGCAGTTTCTCAGGAGCGTGCACACAAAACAGAACAACAATTTGACCAGTGCATTCATATTTAACCAATGGAAATACAAAAGCACTAATGTGCAAATTTAACCTACAAATGAGTGACAGAAAAAAATGATAACATGCAATGCTGAGAGACCTAGATGAAGTAAAATATGTATATTATGAGAAATGTCTTAATTACTTGCTCAGAAATTCTATATGCTGTAGTGTTATGAACATTAGAATACTTTGTTTATTGCAGAATTTATTCATTCCTGTCTTTCCTCTGCCACAGGAACTCATTATACAATGACAAATGGAGGAAGTATCAACAGTTCAACACATTTACTGGATCTTTTGGATGAACCAATTCCTGGAGTAGGAACGTATGATGACTTCCATACCATTGACTGGGTTCGAGAGAAGTGCAAAGACAGAGAAAGGCATAGACGGGTACTTGAGATAAATAACAATACTTGAAAAATATTTTTTGTTGGGTGTTGGAATTAAGGTCTGATCTAGTAACACATACAAGTATGTGCATACTTTAAATTTGTAAGTAGTTACGTCAGCTAGAACTACTCAAATGCTATATAAAAAACACCTATTTCATTGATATCTTCAGTCCTGCAACAGTTTTATAACTTGGAAGGGAAACAGTAATTCTTCTTTATCAGTGGTGCGCTCTGCAATGGGTTCTTTCATGAAATGGCCTCGAGTTGTGTTAGTCAGTAACATGCTGGATACTGTCATTCGTGTAATAGACTTGTTTAATAGCGTTTTAGGAGGAAATACGCTATTTAGAGCCTTACTGCCAAACTTTTGGGATGGATACATTAATCAAGCTTAAAAACAGAACAGATTTGGAGATGTAATTTTTCCGAAAATACTTTTAACTGATCAACATGAATGGTTAAAAATTAATTGTCATTGTATGGAGCGGTCAGGGGAGAGGTTCCTTCATGTACAACACTGTAGCGTTATTCTGCTTTCTTTGGAAGCACCGTTTTTAACTTTCTGGAAGGAAATGTAGGATGTATGTGCTGATTTGTTCTGACATGGTTAAAAATTAACCTTACAGTCGTTTAAAAAACAAAACGTCCACAATTGCACTACCTAGTTCTTTTTTAAGGAAAAGAGATCCTTGGACAATGGATCTGAGAACACATACCTTGTTTGAATGCTTTTAATGAAAAGTAAGAAGGTATTTTCCATGTACTACTTCATTTCATAATTTGATGTCTAAGCAGTAATTAACACAACACCATCTTTACACTGCGGATGTGTAGGTTAGTGTCTAATGGATATGCCACTGGATAGAACGCTGAGCCTGACCAAATCCTGGCAAGGCAGATCACACTTGGAAATAGGTTATCTAGGGTGAGGTCTCACAGCTACTACTCATCTTAATGTCTGAGACCAGAAAAGTCAGACAAGCCTGTTCAGTTTATAGTCGCAGAACTACTGTGGAATATATAAATATGCCCTGAATGATAGGAGACTGTCTGGCCATGTAGTCAAAGATGTGGAAAGAAGAGGAAACGAGTACTAGTTCATGGTGGTTTTGAAAGACACGTTACTGTAGAAACAATACTTTATATTAAAAAGAAAAAAGTTTGAGAATCCCATAAATGTAGAGGAAACTATAAAAGATATTTATTTGCTTTAGGGATGCTATTTTTTTCTAGATTTCCTTGTGTAGTATGGTGCTTTCTTGGTTTGGTTGGGTTGGGGGAGGTTTTGCTGTTTGTTGCACATACAGTCTCCCTCCTTTTATAGAATGAAAAAATTATAAGAGTAGGATCCAGTTACAAATTGAAGGTTTAATCATAAAACAAATTATGCACAAATTTCAGCTAAGTGCACAAAATAAAGTAAATAAGGCTAAAAGAAGAATTAATTGTTTTTTCAGTACAGTAACTTCAGATGTCAGTAGTAGTAGTTGTCTAGAAGAATCACAGGGTAATTATCCAGTTTTTGGTTTTACTTTTTTGTCGTTTTAGTCTAAAGATAAAAGCAATATGTTTACATTTGAAGTAGAAGTTTAGGAGCTTTCTCCTGGAGAAACTGGCGGCTCGTGGCTTAGACGGGTTTACTCTTGGCTGGGTGAGGAACTGGCTGGATGGCCGAGCCCAGAGAGTTGTGGTGAATGGCGTTAAATCCGGCTGGCGGCCGGTCACGAGTGGTGTTCCCCAGGGCTCGGTTCTGGGACCAGTCTTGTTCAATATCTTTATAGATGATCTGGATGAGGGAATTGAGTGCTCCCTCAGTAAGTTTGCAGATGACACCAAGCTGAGTGGGAGTGTTGATCTGCTGGAGGGTAGGAGGGCTCTGCAGAGGGATCTGGACAGGCTGGATCGATGGGCAGAGGCCAACTGTATGAGGTTTAATAGGGCCAAGTGCCGGGTCCTGCACTTTGGCCACAACAACCCCATGCAATGCTACAGGCTTGGGGAGGAGTGGCTGGAGAGCAGCCCGGCGGAAAGGGACCTGGGTGTGCTGGTTCACAGCTGGCTGAATATGAGCCGGCAGTGTGCCCAGGTGGCCAAGAAGGCCAACAGCGTCCTGGCCTGTATCAGGAATAGTGTGGCCAGCAGGAGTAGGGAAGTGATTGTGCCCCTGTACTCGGCACTGGTGAGGCCGCACCTTGAATACTGTGTTCAGTTTTGGGCCCCTCACTACAAGAAGGATGTTGAGGTGCTTTGAGCGTGTCCAGAGAAGGGCACCGAAGCTGGTGAGGGGTCTGGAGCACAAGTCTTATGAGGAGCGGCTGAGGGAACTGGGGTTGTTTAGTCTGGAGAAGAGGAGGCTGAGGGGAGACCTTATCGCTCTCTACAACTATCTGAAAGGGGGTTGTGGCGATGAGGGTGTTGGTCTCTTCTCCCAAGTAACTAGTGATAGGACGAGAGGAAATGGCCTCAAGTTGTGCCAGGGGAGGTTTAGATTGGATATTAGGAAAAATTTCTTCACTGAGAGGGTGGTCAGGCATTGGAACAGGCTGCCCAGGGAGGTGGTGGAGTCGCCATCCCTGGAAGTGTTCAAAAAACGTGTGGATGTGGCGCTTCAGGACATGGTTTAGGGGACATGGTGGTTCTGGATTAATGGTTGGACTTGATGATCTTAAAGGTCCTTTCCAACCTAGTGATTCTGTGATTCTGTGATTCTGTGAATAGCTTAGTAGTAGTACACTAATAGTTTATTTAAAGTTCAACAAAAAATAATTTAAGATTTGGGAGATAAATAATTTTACAATTATATGTTTTAGATGTGTATCATGGGAAGTATTCATTTATCCTAATAATGCATTTCCTGGGCTTTAGTTCTTTAAATTAATCAAATTTACTTTCCTCTGTCAGTTGTTTGATGTCTGAATAAACAAGCTGATTTCTCTATGTAAAACACTAAATACAAGGAGAACGCTTGTAGTATAAAGAGAGGGTATGTTTGTTTGCAGCTTGCATCATGCAGTTTCTATGTCATACTTACTTTTTTTCTCCTGTTCATATTACAGAAACACGTACAAGTATACATAATGATTTCTCTTTGCAGATTAACAGCAAGAAGAAAGAATCAGCATGGGAGATGACAAAAAGTTTGTACGATGCATGGTCAGGATGGCTAGTAGTCACACTAACTGGTTTGGCATCAGGTAAATTAAAAAACAGAGGATTTCTTTCTTACATTTGTCAACAAGTATAGTTACTGTGCTTTGCAGTTGTGTGTTATCCACCAACCTGGGTAACAGCTGGTTCAGACTACTACCATAATTCCATGAGGGAAGGAAAATGTTGACTACCTCGATTTACAGGCTTTAGCATTTTGAGGGGAGGGTTTACTAATCAGATGGAAAACAAAATCCCCACTGAATTTAGTGAGAGCTTCTCAGAATTATTGAACTTCTACCTACTAAATTATCAATGTTCTTTAATACTGTGATTGAGATTGGTGTGTTCCCTTTCTGCTAAATTTTGCTTTTTTCCTGTAGGATTTATTGTGAAAGTGTATTAATTGATTATGCTACATCATTTTGCTGCTATAATTTGGGGTTTTGTTTTTTCTTTTCACTTTACGGAACCTATTAGCTTATTCTATGTGAACCAAAAAGTAGCTCTGGTATATGTATAGTTTTGGTAAACAGACTTCCTTGTAAAGCATGTGTTTATACATGAGCAAAGACTAGCTATATGTTTATGTCATACCTTTCCAGAAGTTGTTACACAGAAAATAGTAGATTTAACAGGTAGAGTTTGTTGGCCTCTACTTCAACTCTTATGTTTTGTTTGTAATGTATTTTAGGATGAGTTTTACAGATCAAATTGACTGATAGTTTGTGGCTCCACTGTCATGTGGTGCTGCTTTCTGTCAGCATTGCTTGGAGTGACCAAAATGTGTAGGAGTGAGAAGTCACAAACTTTGTGTCCAGTTTTTCCAAAAAAGTACTTCAAACTGATTCAAAGAAATCACAAACTTAAGAAATTTAAACTCAGTAACATCAAAGTGTTATTAAGCAGACATCTTTATTGCAGCGCTGGACGCATGGGGGTTATCTCCTCCTATCTTGCGTGCGCTGAAACAAAAGTTCATCCTTTATATGCCTTAAAGACATGAATATTCACACATTTTCCAAGAAATCACCGCCTCCTTGCTTATCTACTACATTTACGTAATGCTGGTGTTGCAAAACTACACTACACGTGCGTGGGGTTCTCAGGTGGTCATCGGTGGTCGTTTGGGGACTTAGCCCCCTACTTCTTTTTCCCTTGTCTGGTCACGGGTCTCTTGAGGATAATTTCTTCTCCTTGGATGTTTGCCCCTTCTGTCGTTCAGTCAAGCAGTTCCTTCTTATCAGTCTTGTTAGCGCATTCCTGCTAGGATGTTTCTATTCTCAAGGTTAAGATACCTTCTCTGTACTCATTAATTTCTCAGTCCTTGCTCTTAACTCTTCTCCTGTTGGTTCTCTCCACCTGTCTTCTCCATTTCTACTTGTGTTTTAATTTTCATGAGGCCTGCTTTCCTTGTGATTAACTGTTTACACAGAGTTACAATGTTAGCATTGAGGCAAATACAGCCTAAGGACTATGAGAATAGGCTGTTAAACATAATCACACAGTTATTAGGCTAAAGAATTCTATAATAAAGTTAAACTAATCACGTACTCAGTAACCTTCCAGAACGAACCTATATTAAGAAATCTGCAAAACTTACAGTTGATTAGTTACACATGCTAAAACCTTATAATTGTTTTAGATCCTTGTTTCAAAACAGAGGTCTTAGATTAAATGCTAGGAAAATTGGATTAGTTGCAGAGTATGGCTACACCTGTTTGAAAGGCATGGTAACTGTATGATTACTACTTAGATATAGACGTAATCACTTTCACAAATCACATATTAATATATATGCAAAGTTTGTAGCATGTTTATATACCTCTGAATATACAAACAGGGAGTGTATAATTACTGGAAATTGCTTGTGATAATTTGGGTGGGAAGGTGCAGTGTTGTGTTTCCACCCCCAAGCTGCTGAGAACAAAGCAAGCAAATTCTGGACATGAACATTACTAGGTTTTTTTTTAGTTTCAATTGGTTTCTTTTATGTATGTCTAGTGCACCTTAAATGGTACAGCCTTGATTTCAGTCATGGGGAGATCTTATGTTTATGTATTTTAATTAATTTAGTTCAAATTTTGTTCTACTGAAATATTGCCTTTGACTGAGGGTCTGTCAAGATTAGTAAGTACAAATTAGTAAATAGGAGGTAATTCTCTACTACCAACTTACACAAGTAAATTGTGGCTGTCTCTAGACAGCTATTTCCAGTAGTGATTAATACCTAAAAATAGTAAATTATAATTAACAGTTGTACATGTTCACAAAAATACTGGCTTTTGAAGGAGTTTTTCAGTATACTGCAACCATGAAAAACTGTTTTGCTTTTGTGAAATAAAGGGGTTTTAAATATTTTTTTTTTAAATCCTTTGAAGCTATTTCCTAAATAATGCCTGTTTTGTGAGGACTCTTCAGCAAGTTTTCTGCATGTAGTTAGAACACAGAAGCCCTCTTAAGCTTTGAGTTTGTGAACTGCTTACTATCTATACTGTTTGTTACCTGCAGTAGGAAATTTACATGCTCACTATGTTAGAGAATTAAGTTGTTTTGTATGTGGATTACATGAATGTCACTAGGGTTTAGTTAGTGTTTTATTTATCTTGTCCTAACACTATTGTTGTCAAGGTAAGAATTATTTTCTTCAAATATGCTGTTCTATACAAAACATAGTAGGCTAGTTCATGAATTCTCTGAGGCATGGCAAGGTAGTTTTGTCAGAAGGTCTATTGTCTTTTTTTTTATCACAAAAATATATCAGTCCTCTTTTGACTCTTAACTCCTTAGTTTCAGTGCACTGTTGGACAACTGTGGCATAGAAAAAAAAAAGATGCATTTACCTGGGGAAATATACAAGGTACTAGATTCTTCAGCAAATACTAATTTTACCATATTGCAAATAGGATATATTCCTGGAAATCAGTAATATTTTAAATGTCTCTCTCTTTAGGTTTTCTGTAATTTCGGTTTAAATCAATTAATACCAGCACATTTCTTCATTTTAGCTGTGTATGTTATTCTTATTTACCAGAATATTAATACAAAACTGTTTCTACAACAGGGGCATTGGCAGGGTTAATTGATATTGCTGCTGACTGGATGACTGACTTAAAGGAAGGCATTTGCCTTAGTGCTTTGTGGTTTAACCATGAACAGTGTTGTTGGGGTTCAAATGAGACCACATTTGAAGAAAGAGATAAATGTCCCCAGTGGAAAACATGGGCAGAACTAATAATTGGGCAAGCAGAAGTAAGTATCTACCCATTCTTTGATGGTCTTGCTCAACAGATCAACTGAACATGGAATGGAAATAATGGTCTTAAGGTTAGGGCATTGAACACAGATTTGGGTTGTACTGTCTGATCCATTTTTCAACAGTTGAATTGATTAATAGGTTGTACTGTAATAAATGTGCATTTCATGCACTGCAAGGGGGCTTGGAGTGTTGCAGGTGTAAGGAAGCTGTGAGAGTGTAGAACTGTTAATAACAGGAGAATTTTATTCTTGATCATAGCTATACATAAAAAAATAAAAATGAAATTTGTGGTGTTCTTCAATAACTAAAAATAGATCGGTTTTATTTTTTATACTGCAAAACTTTTTAAATAAAGAAGACTCACTCTGTTCAGTAGATTTTAACAGCTAATAGCTATTAAAAAAATAGCTGCATCATGTTTATTTTTTCTTTTTAAGATGAAGTGTTAGAACACTTTCTACCTTGTATAACACAACTGCTGATGTGCAGGTGTCATGATTTTATGCTTTTCAACCCAAATTCTCTCTTGGCTTGGTAATATAGTTACTGTCCCTCAAAACGTGTGTGTAGCTGTACTTGAGCAAGAGTACTTCTGGGTTAAGTAGTGATTTTGCTCCTACATCAAATTTATGTTCTGACTTTTTGTTTGTATTTGGTTTTGCTTTTAGGGTCCAGGTTCATACATAATGAACTACATAATGTACATTTTCTGGGCTTTGAGCTTTGCCTTCTTAGCAGTTTCTCTGGTGAAAGTATTTGCTCCCTACGCCTGTGGCTCGGGGATACCTGAGGTGAGATCTAAGTAATGTATACATTATGAATGTTTCATGTGAAGGTGAAAAGCCCTGCTGCCTTACGGGGCCAAGAGGGAGCACCCTGTGACTTTGATGAAATATGTTAATACAAGTATTCAAATTGAAATAATGTAATTGTTGCTGAGAAAAATACCCCAAATTTTAGAGAATCTCCTGAGCTTGTAGATTTTGCTGCACGCTTCTCGCTGGACTACCTTTTAAGCCAGCATTGAGCTTAAGAGAGTAGGCTTCTGAAGAGTGATTTCCAAACCTCCCTCCAATCCTCACCCTCCCTACAGGGATAAGAGAGCAGTGGTTCATTGACAGAATATGGGTCCTTTGATCAGCAGTTGATCTTTTGTTGCACTGGCTTTAATTGCCTTGTCTAGCACAAACCATTGGAACAGTCACAAAGTAAAATGTGTAATATCCTCAAAAACTCATTATTTTTACAATTGCTGTCTGCTACTATACACAGAATGGGAGGGATAAACCCCAAGTCAAAGTCTGGTTGATGTCACTTGTCCAGTAGTTGTGTAAATATTTCTTTATGTATGTGTGTTGTAGAAGTTGAAGGACAAATCCTGCCACTGAATAAGCCTGGAGTAGTTCTGTGTCATTATTCCAGAAGAGATTTCATCCTAAATTGGTTTCCATATTTAACTAACCTTTACTTTCTAGCCACAGCTGCCCAGTGTTTTGTGTACAACCTATTTATAGGCATGTTGTCCTTTCCTATGATAACCATATTATTTCCTGTATGTGGGCATATTTTCCAGGCTAGTAATATGACACTGTTAGGCAAAGTAATACCTTAGGCAAGTGGCACATCTTTTCTAGTGGAAAAGGCTGATCTTTTCCATCTTTATGTCAAGAAATCTACTGCTAAATTTTTATGTAGAGATCGAAAAACATAAGGAGAAAACAGAGGATTAAAATTGGTCCAAATATGATATTGCTACAATAGATGACCTTGAGTGTAGTGTTTGAAGGGTTATGTTTCCTTTGAGTGTTTTCTGACTTTCGCTTGATAATTTACATCATAAACCAATAAATGCAGTCTTAGAAGCTACTGCAGATTAATATTCTACTAAATATAATTGATAATGATATTTTATGTTCTTGTCTGGTGTTTAAGAATAATTTGCAAATGGAGAGCATCTGGCAACCAAATGGACTCAGTGTAGCAATCTGAACAATACTTTTTTTAAAGCATGATAAAGTTAGTAATTTGAAAAGGCTATTTTTGAAGTTTTGCAGCTAAAATGATAAAAGTAATTATTTTCTGAAGAAAGGAGAATACAGTAAGAGATACCATTTTTTCTCTCTTCCAGATAAAAACTATTTTGAGTGGCTTCATCATCAGAGGTTACTTGGGGAAGTGGACTTTGATGATAAAAACAATTACTTTAGTCTTGGCTGTTGCATCAGGTTTAAGTTTAGGAAAAGAGGGTCCCTTGGTACATGTTGCCTGCTGCTGTGGGAATATTTTTTCCTACCTCTTTCCAAAGTACAGCACAAATGAAGCTAAAAAAAGGGAGGTAAGTTCTTCTAAAAGCATTTCTAGAATGTATTGTATATCAATGCATTTACACTGATTTATTTAAAACAAGATATTTGTTCTCTTGGTCCGTGTTTAGGCTTGGATTATCAGTGTTATTTTTTGTGTTAAGAACAATATATTATCCCTAGCATTCTCCAAGGTGAATTGTTTCCATGTCATACTCCCACCTCAGAGACCATTTGATTTTACTTAAATTATTTCTGTTCTTGGCTCTACCTTTTGGTAATTGATGAGTGTGTTCAGTTGTGAGGACAGCAGAGGACTTTTGAACTGTGAACAAAGTATTCCTGGGAAAGGGTTGGTGAGAGCAGTGTTTCTGCTCTGTGTCAGTTTGTTGTTGTTAGTGAGAGTGTGGTGGGTTAAGCCTTGGTGCCCACTAAGCTGCTCTCTCACCCCTCTTCCTCAGCAAGACACCAGGGGAAAATAAAATTAAAAGCTCATAGGTCAAAATAAGGACAGGGAGATCACTCACCAATTACCATCACAGGCAAAACAGACTAGACTTGAGGAAGATTACTTTATTGCCAATTAAAAACAAAGCAGGATAGTGAGAAATAAAAACAAAACTCAAACCACCATCCCCCCACTCTCCATTCTTCCCAGGCTCTGCTTCATGCCTCAACTTCACACTTTTCTATCCCAAAGCAGCACATGGGGATGGGGAACAAGGGCTGTGGTCAGTTTGTAATGCTTTGTCTCTGCTGCCCCTTCCTCTTCATGCTCTTCCCCTGCTCCAGCGTGTGGTCTTACCCATGGGAGACAGTCCTTCACAAACTCCTTCAGCATGGGTCCTTCCTCCGGGGTGCAGTCCTTCAGGAATGGACGGCTCCTGCCTGGATCCTCCACAGGCCACTGTTCCTGCCAGAAAACCTGCTCCTACGTGGGCTCCTCTCCACAGACTGTGGCTCCTGCCAGGAGCCTGCTCCAGTGTTGGGCCCTCCACGGGCTCCAGGTGGATATCTGCTCTGCCATGGTCCTCCATGAGCTGCAGGGGGACGGCCTGCCTCAGTGTCGTTTTCACCATGGGCTGCAGGGGAGTCTCTGCTCTGGTGCCTGGAGCACCTCCTGCCCCTCCTTCACTGACCTTGGTGTCTGCAGAGCTGTTCCTCTCACAGTTTTCTTGCTCCTCTCTCACAGCTGCGGTGCAGTGTTTTTAACCTTTTCTTAAGTATCTTATCACAGAGGCGCCCCTAGCATCATTGACAGGCTCAGCTTTGGGCAGCGGCAGGTCCATTTTGGAGACAGCTGGAACTGGCTCTGTTGGACATGGGGCAGCTTCTGGTAGCTTCTCACAGAAGCCACCCCTACAGACCCCTGCTATCAAAACCTTGTCACGTAAACCCAATAGAGAGAGCCATGCTAATGAAAGCAGGTACAGTCTTAGAGAGTAGCAAGATTAACATTCTTACTAATTCAATAAAATGTTTGTATTGTAAAATAAAAAAGGGTGTCATCCCAACTGTGCTTCAGGTCTCAGTCTCAACTTCTATACTTCTGGAAGGAGACTGCAGAGCATGGGAAATTTGCATTCACTTCCTATTTCAAAGCTGTGTATTCTTAAATCATTTAATTTACCTATGGTTTAGCTACTCATCTCAGAACAGAATAATGCAATAATTCTTAGAGTTTCTCTGTGTATTCTTCCACAGATGTGTAAGGGCTACTACCTGGGCATCAGTGTTCTTGCAATGAATTTGTCCATTATTGTTACAATTAGCACACACTTTAACAATCCTCATGTATTGAACAGAATTCCTCCATGATGCTGGAGGACTGTCTGCTGCTTCAGTTCCTCTTAATCTCTCCCTTAATCTCTGCAAGTTTTTGCTTGACGACTACTGAGCGCAAAGCTCCAGGTATAATGATATAAAAGCTATGTACTATGTCATCAATTTTTGTCCCTTGAATAATACTTGTGGTTAGTGGACTTCACCACCACACACATCTGGCACAGAGAAAGCTTACTACAGTTTCTTGAAAATGAGATATCAGCAGTTTCATACTGAAGCATAGACTCCTTTGGGTGCTTTTCTGGGGAGGCTTTGAGCAGCATCTTTGGCTTTGTTGTGGCTAGTACCTGATCTGTGGCTGCTGGTCCCCTGGCCACATCTTCTGAGCATTCTGATACACTTCCTTGATGCTTTCCTGTTAGTCAGTCTGTGTGTCCTTGGCAGAAACGTAGAAGAAACTGGTAGCTGTAATGAGATTCGGTTCTTCATGTTTAAGACATATCACAGACTGGGGAAGAAAACCCTCACCATTGTTCTTTTCCAGGTGTTGTCAGCTGCCTCAGCAGCAGGAGTATCTGTAGCCTTTGGTGCCCCAATTGGTGGAGTCCTTTTCAGTCTGGAGGAGGTATGTCAAGAGATGGCACTGAAGGATAGATATTAAAAAAAAAAATCTTTTTTAGCATGAATAATGTCAGACTCCTTTAAGGTGCGGGAGTCTTTCCCAAGAAGGAAATTATTTTTGGACCCACATTTCAAAATAAAGAGCCCTGTTACCAGCGAACTTCTAAAGATGTTTTTTCTTTTCTTTAGATGAATGTCAGCTTTGCTGTATTCTCAGTTACATTTTTCTGGAGAAGGGCTGATTCAGTTAATAATTACAGTTTACATGCAGATAGAGGTACAGTAGTTTTTCACTCTAGGAGTGTATTCTAAAAAAAAAAATAATCAGGCATTTTCTTTTTAATTTTGAAAAAGGCTTTAGAAAACTTTTACAGTTTTGTGAAACAAGTTTTTAAACATTACTTTTCCTAAAGTTTCAGACACTAAACACAATTGAATACATGAATTATTAAAAAGACAAATACGCTATAAAATTGACCTCCAAGGCAACCAAACTCTCTTCTCCAAGAAATGTTTTGTATTAAATTAGTTTCCATTAGTTGTTTTCAAAATACATAAGGATGTTATTTAGAACATCAGGTTTTTCAAAAAAACTAAAAATCTAAAAGTTTCTGAATTGAAAAAAGAAAGCTAAATATTCTTTCATGTATAATTTTGCTATATCACTAGGGGATTTTGAGGAATTCCTTTGTTGCCAAAAAAAATTCCAGAACAGCTCAGAAAAAAACTCTCTTGAAATTCAAATTAGTCTATGTGGGGCTTAAGTATGAAATTGCATGCTCTGTTTTGAGGATTTTTTAAAATGTTTTAATTGTACTCCATAAAAATAACACATCTGCCAGAAACCTTTCAATGTAGGCTGAATGGAGATGAAACAGTATAAGCAGGAAATTTGAGAGAGCAGCTAGTACACAGTCTGGTTCTTGTGAATGCTAGAAAGAGATATTTACAAACAGAGAAGCTTTTAAACATAAATTACTATGCATTATTTCCTAACAGTCTTAAAACAGCAGTGGTTTCAATACTGCTTTAGTATTGTCTTTAAAACTGGTATGAGTATGAATTGTTGTAGAGCTTTATAAAAACATAGTATATGCTGGAGCGCCAGTGCTCCAAGTGATAGGAATAATACTGTTAATGTAAATTGAGAACTTTTTTTTAGCCTATACCATGTGAGCAGCAGTACTGTAATATGTGCATAAAACACTCTTTCCAGTATTTTTAATTGAATCACTAATTATTCTCATGTATTGCCTTTTGCAGGTCAGTTACTATTTCCCACTGAAGACCTTATGGAGATCATTTTTTGCTGCGTTAGTAGCTGCATTTGTTTTAAGGTCCATCAATCCTTTTGGTAATAGCCGCCTAGTTCTTTTTTATGTGGAATACCACACTCCTTGGTACCTTTTTGAACTGCTTCCTTTTATTCTTCTGGGAGTATTTGGTGGGCTCTGGGGAGCGTTTTTCATCCGAGCAAACATTGCATGGTGTCGTCGACGCAAATCTACGAAATTTGGGAAGTATCCTGTCCTGGAGGTTATTATTGTTGCAGCAATAACAGCTGTCATTGCGTTTCCTAATCCATATACAAGGCTAAACACCAGTGAGCTTATTAAAGAGCTCTTCACAGACTGTGGGCCATTAGAATCCTCCTCCCTCTGTGACTACAGAAACGATATGAATGCAAGCAAAATAGTAGATGATATTCCTGACCGTCCAGCAGGCACTGGAGTCTATTCAGCTATATGGCAGTTGTGTTTAGCACTCATATTTAAAATAATCATGACAGTCTTCACCTTTGGTATCAAGGTAAGTGCGAATGCAGTGGCTGTATCATCTGCTGTGATTATTTAATTACCGCCTTTCTCGTTTTGCATCTCTTAAAGCTAGCAGCTTTGTTTATAGCGTTTTTTCATATGTAGTTCTTCTAAAAAAAGGTCTTTTTACTGTTGATTAGTAAGCAGTTGTTGTAGAAAACAATATTAAGTTTAATTCAGACTAGCCCTTTGTTCAGCTAAATAGAAATGCATGCTAAATTTAATAGGGAACAGTAACTGTGTGGGTGGATGGCTGTTTGTATGGGCCTGATTCAGCAATAAGGATGATTCTAAAATTTCCAAGAGCTGAGTTCAAACACAACCACTCGGGTTCCCTAGTCCTATCACATGGAAGAAGAAAAGACTGTACCTCTTGAACAACTTGTAGTTTGGATTTTTTTTAATCCCCTCTCCTAATTTATCACATAAATGTAATTACTGCAGACTGTCAAAGGGAGCCGATGATGATTTCTTTCCTGAAATTTCCAGTACTGCATGTCATGACTAAAAAGCGTGCTTTGTCCATGTGACTGTAATGGGAATTTCTTCTTCATTACAAAGCAGCATAATTTTTGTCTTTCCTGGTCATTTTCTAAATCTGTTTTGGAGCTCTCTTCAGCTTCTCTTCAACCTGTGGCCGTTTTCTGAATGATATGTAACAGTCATGCCTTCATCATTTTCTGTCTTGTCAGGCTCCCCTCATAGTTTTTTTGCAACTGCATCATTATCAAACATTTCTTAACACAAACATATCGTAGAATGTTCACTAAGCAGGATTTGTGTTTAAACTGGCTTTAACTTCTCAGTCTACATTACTGTTCACGTGACTTGCGTGCATAAGAAATCACCTCTTTACTGTGAGAGTGGTTGAACACTGGAATAGGCTGTCCAAAGGACTTGTGGAGTCTCCATCCTTGGAGATACCAAAACCTAACTGGATGCAATCCTCGGCAATCTGCTGTAGTTGACCCTGCTTGAGCAGAGGTGTTGCATTAGACAATCTGGAGTGGTCATGTCCTCGACCATTCTGTCATTCTGTAATTGATAGAACAGTATTGTTCTGTGTTTCTCATGTGTTGAAACTTTAGAAGATGTTGCAGTCTGTTGCTTGAAGTTACTTTCCATCTATTGTTTGATGGGTAAGAGAAATCTATTGTATTTTAAATGCTAGTCTTCCATAGGTCAAAATTTCAGGTGTTATTCTATAACATGACTGCTCCAATCTGTTGCATTTACTTACTGTACTTGTATCTACGGCTCTGCCCTTCTAAGCACTGTAACATTTCTTTCCATTCATGTGTTCAGGTGCATCTGGCTCTTGTGGGATTGTCACCACATGATCACACTTTGTGTATTAGAATTCACTAGATTACAGAAGGGTAGAGCTTGCACTTCATTTTGGTTTTGGTTCATTTTCTCAACTTAAGCATCTGCAATTTGGCGGAAACATTTTTCTGAAGTTGTAAGAATATATTTATCACTTTGCCAATAGAGCAGGAGTCATGCTGCTGTCATTGATGGGACTGTGCTAAATACATTTCTCTGAAGCTTTAAAGCATACGGCTGGTTAGAATGTCAGCCAGTATCTGGAGACCTGGAGAAGGGGATTTCACTTTAAAAGCAAATAAATATAACATTATGCTTTATTTCTATGAAATGATGAGAAAATTGAGAATTCTAAAAAAATAAATTTAAAAAAGATGACTTTGACAATTAAATCATTATCAAGGATCCTCTCAGCTCTCCAGGTGTGTTCCTGGAGCTGTAGCCATGTGCACACACATGTCTCCCCCACAGGCACTGTTTTCCTGTGAGGTAAGCAAAGCAACTGGGCTGCTGCCTGCGGTGCGTGGAAGTTCCTACTGCTCTTACTGCCATGAACAAGGAGCACCAGGAAGCTGATGCAGCAGTGGCTTGGGTTTTTTCTTTTGTTTGGTCTTTTTCTTTCAGGCTCTTGTACATATACTGTACTGCTCATTGTCAGTAGACTCATCACTGTATCTAAATGCTGAGGATCAACAGTTGGGTGGGATTACAGCTTTGCCTCAGAACCTGACTGATACGCAGCTACACTACCATAGAAGTGGGAAGTTGCATCCATATCCTGATTCCTTGTTTGTTTCAAAAATGATATACGTACCCCAGAATAATAATTGCCTCTGTAGTATAACTTGAGTTAGGCTGGCATGCACTGGAGAAGAAAGCTAAGACAAGGTAGAACCTAACTTTTTTTCCTTGTTCCTTCTCAGTGAAGGTTCCTCTCTGCTTTGTGCCTTGTGATTCAGAGGCTTATGCAAACGAATGCAGATGTAAAATCATAATTGCAGTTAGACTTGTAACCATTATCCACATGTGATAGAAAGAAGAGAGGGAGCTAAATGCTTAAAAATGGTTATGTTAACAAAGGACCGGAAACAATGGGTGTTGGTCTCTTCTCCCAAGAAACTAGCAACAGAACAAGAGGAAATGGCCTCAAGTTGCACCAGGGGAGGTTTAGACTGGATATTAGGGAAAAATTATTTACTGGAAGACTGGTCAGGCATTGGAACAGGCTGCCCAGGGAGGTGGTGGGGTCACCATCCCTGGAAGTGTTCAAAACACGTGTAGACATGGCACTTCAGGACATGTTTAGTGGGCATGGTGGTGTTGGGTTGATGGTTGGACTTGATGATCTTAAAGGTCTTTTCCAACCTTAATGATTCTGTGATTCTGTAGTTTGGATGCAGTTTCCATGTGGAGACTGAATTTCTGTGGCACACTGCAGCAGCAGACTAGAATCGGAGGCAGTTCCAAAGATCTATTAAATTACTTTTATATTGGAAATGTTCTTTTTCTTAGGGTGCTATTGAACTGTTCACCAAGAAAGAATTTCACTCAAGAAAAAATTGGAATTTTAACAGATAGAAAAGGGTTTAGATGCATGATTGATTGTGGGAAATAACAGTAGTGATATAAATGCACGGTTTGGATATTACACTAAAAACATAGCATTGAATAGTTCCCTCTATCAGCAGTGAAATATTAGGTAATTCAGGATAGGAATGAATTAAACTTCTTCTCCAAAACCTGTGCTGCTGGCTTTCAAACACAAAGCTTGCTATGTTTGTTTGTCCTTGGTTTATCTGTTAGAAATCATCTTTGCAACCATAAATATTGGCATAATAATAATAGATTCTGAAATACAGTTCTGCACCAGCTTATTGGATTCCATGGCAAAATCTATAGTTTGGAATTGCACAATACTTACATTTCACAGCTGTACAGTGGGAAAAAAAATTAAATTATGTGTCCTGTTAAACCAGGAGTGCAATTTTTTAATGAAGTTATTTTGACAAGATGGGTTTAGGTACATTTGGGCAAAAAGTAAAAATTCTACTTATTTGTAGTCAGATCTGTACCTTGCTCACAGTAGAAAGTATTTTCATACTAACAGCTGCTGTGAGGTGAAGCAGCAGGCATTTGCAGTTTAATGAGACATTTAGACACCAGTATGTTTTTTGGAAAGAAGATTAGCTTCCTAAGGAGGAGAAAAGATACACAACAGCAGTTTCTCAGATGAACCCTCACTCCGTGTGACGCTGCTGAAAAAAGCAAGACTTGCAATGATATCTTACTAAGCCATGTTGGTCTGACAAGGCTGTGTGTCCTTTTCAGATTTTAGTTAATAACAGAAAAAAGAGTTTAAATAACTAAAATTACAGTAGGAACTTTTTTGTGCAGTAATATGTTATCTACATTTTGCAATGGGAGTTGTCCTGCCCTTTTCTCTCTTAGTGTATTCAGCATTCTATATACATTACTTTGCATGGAAAACTGCAATACAGTAATCAAAGCTTCTTTTAAAAATCACCTATTTCGTTGGCCGTCTAATTTATAGCAGTGTTAGGAAACAGCTTGGGAAGGTAGTCCTATGTGCAAAGCTTGTTTAGTCAGTGAATGTTGACTCGAGCACATGAAGTAATAAAAGAGATGGGAAATAGTAAGGAATACTTTTCAGTGCTAGTAGTGTATCTCAGATTGTACGCACATATGGTGAGAATTGTGCTGCTGGCACTGAGAGTCTAGTTTGCGGTCCTGTATTAGCGATAGATTGGCTCTTAAATACAGTAAAAAATAAACAAGCATGCTCATAAAATGGGATTCAGCTAACCAGGTTGATCAGAGGTATCAATAGCATTGTGTTAAGTTTTACTAACCTTGCAGTGTCAATTTGCATGTTTTTAACATGACAGTTTGAGCATTTGCATCTCCTTTGGCAAACAGAAAATTACTGGTAAATCTGTGCATCAGGTATGTTCCCATCAGCATGATGGCAGTTCTTCTGTTTTGATTGCAGGTTCCATCCGGGTTGTTCATACCTAGTATGGCAATTGGAGCAATAGCAGGCAGGATTGTAGGAATTGCAGTGGAGCAGCTGGCTTACTACCATCATGACTGGTTCATTTTCAAGGAGTGGTGTGAAGTTGGAGCCGACTGTATTACACCTGGTCTTTATGCCATGGTTGGTGCTGCTGCATGCTTAGGTAACTAAAATATAATGAAGTAAATAAGTATCTGATTTCTTGTATGTTGTCAAAATAATGATTAAAAATGAAGGGAGATACAAATGTGTGCAGTTTTGGAACACATTATCACAATCATACGGACTTCTCTCCCTTCAGAATAATACATTCACATCTCTAGATGAGACCATTGGACCCTTGCGATCTGAGGAGTAACACGTGAAATTTAAATTCATGAGAAATAGAAGAATTGAAATTGTACTGTTTGCTTTCTCTTTTTGGTATCATTACCACATCAGTTAGGAAAATATGTTTCTTGAGATTTATGAAGTAGAGGATTTGCAGAGTCAAGTACTGTTGAAATTATTACAAGGAGGTGACGTAATCAGCTGCCACATCTACATGAATTGCAAAAAGTGTTTTTGAAATTCATAATCCAAACAAAACTTTAAGACGTGTCTAATGATTTGAGGAGTCCAGCCTGAGATATTTTTAACAAGTCTAATTTACAAGCTGTTGAAAATCAGCTTCATAGAAAGAGTCTTAAGTTGGGCCTTAAACTAGGAGAGGGTTTTTTGAAGGTTTTCTGTGGTCCTAGCTTATAACTTCGTTGCCTTAGAAATTAAACTTAAAAGCTATTAGTACAGATTCTGAAAAAATGTAGACCTTTTCCCTAAGGAAAAGTGCATTAGAATGACCAAATAAACGAGTGGTACAAATACAGTTTTTGGAGAGGTTGTTTTGTCTTTTAATAGACCAACTCAAATCATTTGTGGGTGCATTGGAAGAAAGATCATATTCTTTTATTGAATGAAGATGTGGCATCAGAAACCTTGGCAGAAAAAAACATCTTGAATAGTAACAAAAGAGAAATACAATCCCTCTTTTCTCCCATTGTCCAAGAAAGAGATTTCTTTTCATCAGCTCAGAATTCTCTTCAACTTTTATGATTCAGCGACAGCATTAAATTCCTAATCCTTTGTACAGCATAGATGTTGAATTGCTACCTGTGACTTTCCTTCATTAGTTCCATTCTTTTTCCAGATTCTTGCTTTCCTGGATTTCCTTGCATTTCTCGGTATTTTTAACCTAGGTGTGGTATGGAGAAATACATAGTTTTATTCCTAGTTTACATGAAAGAACTGCACATATTTTCCCTTTATTCTCTGACCATCTAGGAATTTTCCCTAAAGCTTAGTTTCACTTCTGAAAGTTTTGTGCTCATTTTTCCTGTCTGCTTCTGTGTTATACAGAATGATGTTTGTCAGATGACCGTTAATGGCTAAGTTAATGTTTGTAGTTCTCAACAGGAAGGCAGGAAATTCTAAATTCATTATTAGCTGATACTAGAATGTTACTGGCTACCATTTTTTTTGCAGGTGGTGTGACAAGGATGACTGTGTCCCTGGTAGTTATTGTCTTTGAGCTAACAGGAGGGCTGGAATATATTGTGCCCCTAATGGCTGCAGTCATGACCAGTAAGTGGGTAGGAGATGCCTTTGGGAGGGAAGGCATCTATGAGGCACACATCCGACTGAATGGATATCCTTTCTTGGATGCAAAGGAAGAATTCACTCACACAACACTGGCTGCTGATGTTATGAGACCTCGAAGAAGCGATCCACCTTTAGCAGTTCTGACGCAGGACAATATGACAGTTGAAGACATAGAAAACTTGATCAACGAAACCAGCTATAATGGTTTTCCTGTTATTATGTCAAAAGAATCGCAGAGACTAGTGGGCTTTGCTCTAAGAAGAGATTTAACTATTGCCATAGGTAATTATCTTCCAGTATTGCATGATTATATATGCCAACTGAAATTATATTATAGCTGAAACCAGAATTTACTCTGTGCATTTCTAGACTTATTTCAGAGTCAGATACCTCATGCAGGCTGTCCATTCCTTTATTGAAGGTTATGATTATCTTCAATAGCAGACTCTGAAATAGGAAAAATAATAATGTCTTTGTCATAAAAACAAGAGTTGTCATACTGAAGTAAGCATCATCTAGTCCAGTATTTTTATTTGTATTGAGGCTTTAGCGTCAAAATCTCTCTTCCTCAGATTACGTTATATTCACATTCTTCTTCAAAAGTGAGTAAATTCTCATTTTAGAACAGCAGGCTTCTGTGAGAATAACTGTCCAAGTAATTTTTAAATTTAAATGGATATCGCAATTCACTCTTGACAGTATGTTACTTACTTTTGTTACAGCAACTGGGATTGTATTATGGAGAGATAATTGAAATATTAATTATTTTAGGTTTCTGTTTTCCTGTTTGTCTGTATAATGGGAAATTTGTGCACATCAGCACACAAGTCCTCTTTGAGCCATCTGCCTCTGGGGGAATATTAGAACTTGTGTGATTCTTGTGACAATGCCTTGTGCATTGGCAAGAAAAAAAATTGTGGATTTTGAGGGTATTACCATACACAAAAAGTCATTACTATGTAAGAAAATTATTATGTAAAAAAACCTGTAGCATTTGGTGCATGAAGTCAGTGATGGAAGTTGCATCTCAAACTACTTGGGGTTTTTTACAATTCATAAGATTGTACATTGAGAAGTGTCTGTCTAACAAAGACACTTGAGAAAGAGACACAAAGGTCTCCTGGAACATATTTTTTTTTAAAAAAAAAGCTTTGCGAACACAACATTGGTCATTTCAGAAAAACTTTTGCCTGTGGTCTTTATACTGTGTAAACTGTGGTCTTGGACCATGTAGGATGTGTGTGAATGTTCAAAACTTGGAAATTATCATAAACGTACTGTTTTAAGTTTCCATTTAGAGTAAATGAGGGAATAACAGAACATTCTTCTAATAATGCACTTCCACAGGTAAGACTCGATTCAGCTGCTGAGATTGCACAGTGCAAGTTGCTTACTTTTGGGTTTTGGCTGGCGTAACAGAGTCCGTTGTGTGAAATAGTACAGGGAGGGATACTGATGTCACCAAGGTGATGAAGACGTGAAGAGGAAGAAGATGCAGTTCAAACAAAGCTAAATAAATTCATACAGACAAGACAGGATTTTCAGAGTGATCAGAAACTAGTCCTCTGGTTTCAAACTAAGAATAATTACAGCCATTGGAATGATGACAGGGAAGCTGTCAACTGAGATTGGCTTTCCCCTTGACAGTTTTTTCAGCAGCCAATAATGTGCTTCCTGCATGTTAGTTTTTACGTCTTTCCACCTCTTTATAATAAATAGAAGTTACTTATCAGAGCGAGAAAGGTAGTAGCTGAAGAATGGCTAAAGCTGTGTGGTATATAGATGGCTTCTGTGATTACTGCACAAACACTTCTTAGGGATAAAGCAGTGGCTTTATGGAAACACATCAAAATAGCATATATCAGAATGTCAGCATCTAAAGAATAACGTCAGAACCTTGATACTATCGATAGATCTGTCTGTTTGCTCTAAGTTATCTTACTCCAAGAATGTAAATTCTTCCTCCTCTGCTGTTCCCCCCCCTCCCCTCTTTTTCTTAAAGAAAGTGCTAGAAAGAAGCAGGAGGGGATTGTTGGCAGTTCCAGGGTCTGTTTTGCCCAGCATACTCCATCGCTTCCAGCAGAAAGCCCTCGACCTTTGAAACTTAGAAGCATACTTGACATGAGCCCTTTCACCGTGACAGACCACACACCAATGGAAATAGTGGTGGATATCTTCCGGAAGCTGGGTCTGAGGCAGTGCCTTGTAACACACAATGGGTGAGTAAAGTGGCAGCAATGCTGTTCATTTTGTTAGATACAGTCATTTTTACTTCCAGGATCAGAGTATTTGAACCAGGATATATTCCAGGATCATGGTGTTTGAACCCGTAAGTTTGGTACTGCAAACACGGACCCTGACTGTTCATTAAGAAGGTGCTGTGCTGTGGCACTTGTCATAAATTCTTACTCCTGCCTTGTATTCCAAGTAAGCAGGCAGGTGATTTCAGGCATTTTAAGAAGTGCTGTTAAAACTTAGGTCCCATTCAGCAAGTTTTGTGTGTGCAGCTTGCATGCAGAGGAGACACAACTTGTCTCGCAGAAATTTGGTCTTGGGTGGTGCACAGTCTAAGGCCTGTATTTCCTTGTTCTTAATGTATGTTCTGGCAACATGCGATGTATCAGCTATTGAACATCTACAAATATCTGGGTTCATAAAAAGCAAGGGAGAAAACGATCCAGTCAGTATCTCCTATTCTGGAGTTTAGTGATGGCGACTGCCACCAAGCTCTTGTTTTTTGGAATACTAACAACTAAACAACGGCTACTAGTTCTGGACTTCAATCTGCAGTCTTTGTTTCTACACTTCAAAATATTTCAAGAAAGTAATTTTAAGATTTAGAATGTTTGTAAATGAGACTATAGGGACTTGTCATGTGAGATTACCTAGTAAATAAATCAGCCCTAGGCACAGAAACAGTTCATTATAATTGCCTCTTAGGTAAACTACTCCTCTTTTTTTACCTGATCTTTGTCTGTATAGCTGTTCCTTTAAGATCCTGCTTTCCTGTTTCTCTTGTGTTAAAAATTTGACACACAACATTGCAGCTCCTACCATAGTATCTTGCTTTCTCCTTAGCATGTCTTTTAAGGCACCAAGGGAGTGAAGCATTGTCTGCTAATCCACGTTATTTAGGATCATGGGACAAACACCCAGGAACCTGAAACATGGGTGGGACTTTCTTTGTTTGGCTGTAGGCAGAAGGACTGCTGCTACAAATGGCAAATATTTAAATACTGCATTGGTTTCCAAGTTTATTTTTTCACATTTATTTAAAACAAATGTATTTTAAATGTTCTCCTCTTCTTTTTTCTTCAATGCACCCCTGTATTGAATGGCGAGTACATGTTTTCAGAAGCACAGGTGACTTCAAAAACCTTTCTCTGATGGGGAAAGGACATTGTGATCTGACACTTAGAAGTCAGTGCAGGCGTGCAGTTATTCTTGTTTTGGGGAGGGAAATCTGAATTGATAAAATATCAATGAAGACTATTTACTGTGATGGTTTTTTTCTTAGTTTCTCTTGTGGTTGAGTGCTCATTGACATTGATGTTAAAATCGACTCTAAAGAAGCTTAATTGTGCAAAGTCAAACTGCACTATAAATTTTTAAATTTTATTATAAAGTAGCAGCAAGTATGGATGGCTTTGATAATATGCTTTTTTCAGACATTGATATTTGTTATCCTACTTCAGTTTACAAACTTGTGATATTCCATGACCACACTGTCCATTACAGCAAGATGAGATAATAAATACTAGTACTAGTGGTATTTAGCCATGGCATACAGCCATGTGGACATCAAGGACTAATCTATATTTTGGCAAATTTCCTGCAAAGTGAATATACCCACATAAAGACACATACCAACTTGTTGGTTCCAATCCAGATTGGAATAGGAACTGTGCAGAAACTGGTGCTGGTGACAGAGATATATAAAAACTGAGCTTCGCTCTTCCTAATTTGTACCAGAATATCCATTCCAGGGAGTTGCTCTTGATTTATACCGTCATGAATGAGAAATTTTCCTGAATTGGTCTGTTTCTAGGGACACCAGATAACCCCACTCTATAGTGCAGCTTCAAACCTCAATTGCTCTGACTTCACACAGTTATTATGACGTTCATCTACTATGGCTTGTTAAAATGTGAATAATTTATCTGTATGCATGAGGAAAAATTAACTATTAAACAAAGGAAATAAAAGTAGATTTTAGTTTCAGTGCCTCTAAAACCTGAAGAGACGTGAATTTGGGGAGAAGGGATGAAGTATGTTTCCCTGACCTGTACGTCATATGAGAAACACACTGCTCTGGGGTGGTTGAAGATCCAATTGTGTTCAGCATTTTGAGAGAAAAATTAAAAAGGCAATGTCTGGGGAAAGGGTACTGACATTTTTCATTTAATGATCTCATTAGCTTTCCTGCAACCTTTTTTTTTTTTTTTTTAAAGTTTTGCTCTACTCCTAATCCTTTTTCATTGTGATTAGAACTTTTTTTTTTATTTGATTTCATATACAGTTATTAGCATAACGTGATCTGTTTCAGGATTGTCTTGGGGATCATCACAAAGAAGAACATATTAGAGCATCTCGAGCAACTAAAGCAGCACGTCGAACCCTTGGTGATTAGATATATCAGATCTCGTAATTAGACACATTAGAAGTCAGGAAGCATGAAACTTGTGAACTGTTCAGGGCTTTTATGACATCAGCTGAACAATGAAATCATCTTATGCTAAAAATTTGTATTAAACCATAAAATAATATGTGCAAAATCCTTTTGTAGAAATTAAGCTGTTACTGTGGACATACTGTTAGTCACAACATTAAAGTAAACAGTAGACTTTTGGATATTTTTGTTCTTGAGATCACGTAGATCCATCTAGTTGATCTGCTGATTTCCCCAGGTGGGAAAGCACGGAGCTAGGAATACTTTTTCTCTGCCTGATGCAAATTAAGATTTTTGTGTATGCCAGTTTTTTTTTCTGATCTTGACAGCTTTAAGTAGCTGTTCAATAGCAAAGTAAGTGTCATGTCTTTTGAGAAGCACAGCCAAGCATGTTTTCAGTGTATCACAGCATTAGATCTTCCCTGTAGTCCCCCTTTATCAACATGATTTTTTGGAAGTACTCTTATTTTTAGTAAAGTCCTGTGATTTTATGTAAAGTCCTGTGATTCTGCTGCTGTTACCTACAGCAATTAATGTACTCCTTTATAAAATGTTCAGTGATATCGTAAGCCACTAAGTGATGCTCCTATGTTGACTATCGACTTCAGCATCTAGATGTTGTTTCAACCATGATGTTGTGAACTAACCTTAGGTAGAAGGTAGACTTTGTCTTAATTTGGACGTGGGTTGCTACGTCTCTACTAAACATGCCACCAAGTTTAGCTGCTTATGTGCAAAACATGCTAATTATGTTCTCATTTTATGCTAATATTTCACAAGTATTTCATGCATCCTTTAATAAGACAAACTGAAATGTACTAACCAAAATAACAAGGGCAGCAGCTCATTCATTCTGCTCTTTGCTTCTCCTGTGATATTATCCTTTTGGACAGTCTCACCTTTTTTGGTATTTCGCAGAGTTATAATTTTAAAAGCCATGAAGACCCTGTCATAAGAGCACAGTATCTAAATTGGAAAATGAAAACTCTCTTTTTATTATTCACGATTTATTTTCTAAAGCTGGGAACTCCAAAAACTACTTATCCGTTGTTTATTTTACAAAAGTTTCACGGCCAATACAGTGTGCTCCTATGAATACATTCAGCCTGAGCCAGTGCGTCAGACTGGAAGGATCCTTACGATTTAAAAATGGAGGGAAGGGGAGTTTGATTTGCGGTTAGGATTTTGGGCCATCAAGTGGTACGTCACTTCCCTTATGAAATGGGATCAATATCACTTCTTTTTCATACCTCTTTTTTCTTTGTCCCTCTTTGTTACTTTTTTGTTGGCATATGCTAATAAAAATTTCATTTTTGTAGAAACAAAAAGTTAAATAAAAATTGTCACGGGCTGTACTTGTATCACTTGTATTTCATTAAAATGGACTACAGCTGTCAGATACCATCCGATATGGTGTCTCAGCATTGCTGTCTTTTAACAAAGCGGTGGTTCCTCAATATTTTGATTAATAAAATGTTTTTGTTTAAATAAGAAAATCAGGCTGTTTACTTTTGCTCTATTCCTGTCAACAAAAAGGACTTGGCTACAGATTTGTTCTGCTTTATTGTTTTCCTGCTTGGATTAATATCGATCTTCCCTTTATCCTTTTCAGGCGCCTCCTTGGCATTATAACAAAAAAAGATATCCTCCGTCATATGGCCCAGACGGCAAACCAAGACCCCGCCTCAATAATGTTCAACTGAAACCCATAGCTGAGGAGAGAGAGGAAACGGAAGAGGAGGTTCATTTGTTGAATAGCACAACACTTTAGTCTGGGGGATACTCCCAAAATCAGAGGCGAGAGCTGGGTTTTTGCGTAACAGTGCTGCTGGAACTCAGGAGTTGGTCTGGGGGACTGTGTGGCGAGGAGGAAGGCTGATGGGAGCGTGGGAAGGGAGAGCTGCTGTCCTGCACTGGATGCGTCCCGAGACGTCAGGTCTGCCATGATAGTGCAGTGGGTGAGCCGTGCGAGGTGGCGCAATTCTCCAGCCCCGGCCTGGTACTTCAGCATTGAAGAGACGCGTTATTAGTCCCTGTTTCTGGAGGGATCATTCCGAATTGAGCCATCTTACGGAGACTGAAAGGTCTTGCCCTTTTTACCATTGAAAACTGTTGTGTTCACTCGTTTAACAATTACACGTTTCATGTCACCTTTCTACATTCCAGAAGAGCTTTATTTCTCTCTCTCCTGAGCCGTAACAAAGCCTCTTTAAAATTGGTGTGCCCTCTTGAAGCAGTTGTTTCTCATATTGAGATGTACTGTGAGTTACTGAGGTTTAATCACAAGAAGGGAGGTTTTTCTTGTGCCATTAATTGTGTAAGTTTGTACATCATGAAATGCTTGGGGCAGTACAGATCCGCTGCAACAAAAACAGACTGGACAGGTAATACCATGCGAGAACAATGTGAAACTGATTTCAGCCCGTGAGCTGTCATGATACGAGAAAAATAAAAACTAGATGAAACTAGCGTTTCAAAGAAAAATACTGGTTTTGCTGCAGAAAATATCAATAATAATGTGACCCGGTCTTATGCAATTTTTGTATTATTGAAAACACTTACACTATATACCAATGTTGTGCAGTATAAGTAAAAATACTGCTACTCTACTAGTTAAGAGCTGGAACAATTCTGTATACGTGTATCTGGTAAAAATTGCATGCTACAACACTGGAGATCTTTTTTTCCCTCCCCTGTAAAATTTGAGAATGGTAATTTTTATTTTTTCTTCTCCACAACAGACGTTCCACTGCTGACATGGTAGGAAGAAATGTAACTCATAACTTGCACTAAATGTATATTATTTTTCTTGAAGTTTTACCATTCTTTATTTATATTTGTATGAATTAAAAATCTATTAAATATGAATCAGTTAATATCTTACATAACTAATTACCTTTTTAATGTGATTTTATAGAATAATTCATAATCCTCTGCAAGTAATGGAGGATTAGCAAATGTTTACAGCTAGATGAAGGGTTTAAACAAAATGGTTTCTTTATGATCCAACATGCATATAAGATCACTTTCAAATGTAACTTTCACTGCCATTACCTTAAGATTTCCCTTTTTCCTTTACTAGCAGATAACTGGAACAGTGATACTAAAAGTCTATTTAAGAAAACTGCAGGGTTTTAAAAATAATAGAAAGCAACTATCATTATTAGATTGCTTTTGACTTTGGGTTTGTTTTGGGTTTTTTTTCAAGTACATAGAGGTGTAAATGATACATAGCCACAGAAGATGAGCAGCAGGGCAGAATTGAATCCAGTACTTGAAACTTTGGCAGGAATTTAAAATTCAGCAGCAATGCACATGCTAGCAGGTGAACTGGCAGACCCCTAGCTTCTGTACTTTTTTCTTTCTGGTCATTAGATTAACTTGTTTCATATTAATCTCATCAAACTACCACCACCACACAAACACATGCAGAGGAAAAAGGCAATACGCCTTAAGCCTAAAGTAGGGAGGAAAAACATGAAGGAATCTGGCTGCCAAAAATCATGCTTTATAATATGGGGTTAGATAAAAGGAGGAAATTTTAACAACAATGCCCACAAGACTGCAAAAATGACAATGGTGAACGTCTAAAATAATACTACTGCTAGCTATCTCTAAGGCATTCTTCCGTTACCTCAAATGTCTTTATTCACAAAGCACTCGGTATGATTTTATCTTAAGTACAATAACATACTGAAACAAAATCCTGGTACTTTTGGCAAGCTCCAAAATAAGGCCTGTGCTTAAGTGCTCTGCTGAATTTTTAACTGATTTTTCTGAGTATAAAACTGCCACCTACATCACCTCACCTCACCTCTTGCAGCAACTGGAATCTGTAGAAAGCAAAAGGTGCCACTGGGCTCATGGTGATCAGCCCCTGTACTAAAAATGGGTTTGGAACTGGAAGAGGGAATCAGGCTGTGTTAAAACCCCAGCCGGCTCTATTCTTCCATGTGAAGTCAGTGCTAGTGGTTCAAAACTTGTTCTGTTACATTGCGTACGCCTGAAGTACAGGAGAAACTTCACAAAGAGCAGCATTTGGCCCATTTGTAGAGGCCAGCTCTGGAAGTTGTCTGTGGTGCCAATTTCTGTTGTCTAATTTTTTTCTACAGTGGAAGAATTTATAAACAAACACTACACATAAAAATTGCTTTAAATCAGCTTGAAACCTCTGCCATTTCTGATGTTCTCATAAAGCACTGCTGTGTGTACTGTATTAACTTGCACCTAAATCTACAGACTGTACTCTCTGAATTAAAATACAGTTCACACCCCTGCTGTGGTTTTTTTTATAATTTCAGTATGGATCCCGAGTGCTGCAGATAAATTGTGCATCTCAGTTTATTCTTCTTACCTGCTTAAGCTTTCCCTGTTGACATTTCAAATGTCTTCTGGTAATGAAGTATGTGTGCCTGTGTTGTGCAACAAAAATTTTCTAATGTAAAACTTCCAACGCCTTACTCAAGTTACTAATTTGAAAAAAAAAGGTGGTGGATGGGAGGGGGAAGTGTCAGCTTTTTTTCTTTTTTTTTTAAACCCATTCAGTTACTGGTTGATGAAGAATGCATTCTTTGTTAATCTGTGATGTTGCCTAGAGCTGTATTTAATATTGATCTCAATGTTTTTATTTATAATAGTGTGGTAGAGCTGCATATCATTACAGTACAAATTCTGATTACTGTGATGATTTAATCAAACATTAAAAACTTCTATGACCATTTATTGTTGTCATGTTTTCTCATTGTTTTCCCAAACAACCTTTGTGTTGATTTTTGAATTTCATTTCCCTGAGAGAAAATCAACAGCTAGGAATTTTACATCCAAAATTAGTACACAAGATAACAAAAGAATGACTTGACTTTTAGGAGGAGAAGCAGTGTTTGTATTGCCAATGATTGGCTACAATTAACCTGATCAAACAGGATCGGTATTGGATACTTCTTTTTTTCTAAAGAAGACATTTAAAAAAATGTTTGTTTTAATTATATGGTTATAGAATAGTTGGCTTCCAAAGAGTTAAAAGTGGATGTGCTTTTGCTGTCTCTTAAAAGCAAGGATGATGTAGTTTCTACACAGTACTCTGGCTTACAAAATATGGGAAGTCAGACATCGGCTGATGATGTATATTAACAGTGTACACCACTTCAGTATTTTTTCACTTAATGTAGCAGTTTTCCTCTTTAATTAGAGATGAATAGATAAGACTGGAAAATCCATACAGAGGTCCCCATTTTTGCAGATTTAAGTTTGTATTTAAATTGTGAATACTTTTTTTTGTTATGAGTTACAGGGCATTAATGTGCAGGTCCCTTCTGCTTGCAACCTAAAAATGGTGAGAATGAGACTGAATTTTCAAGAAAGTACCTCTTTTTTATGCATTAGTCAGACATAAAATTCTGGCCCATGAAAGAGTCCACACCAGCCTGTGCTTATGTTTGAATAAATGGAACACACATTTGCCGAGTGAAAGGGGTGGGGTTGGCAAACCTCCAACAGTACATGTGGCAAACAATTGCCTTTTTCATTTAAAACTCGAGATTTTTGCTGCTTTTGCAGCAGTCTAACCTACCTTGTGAATAACGTATTAGTTTATGCTAGAAGGGACCTTTGGGGGTACAATCCTTTGCTAGGAAGTAGGGACACTCTGAGATGGGAGCATATGGCCAGTGCCCCATCATCTTCAGCAACAGCACTACCGCCATTAGCAATGGCATCAACTGCAGCAAGAGCAGTCAAGTCACTGCATGACGCCTGGCCTGCTGGGTAAGAACAAATCTTGCCTTCCAGCGGTTTCTGGACTATTATCCCAAGCAGCTGCCTGAGAATAAAATTCTAGGTGTAGTGACAAGAAAATAGAGCAGCAGGCTAGCAAACTTGAGAACAATTTGCATCTTGTACAAAATCACTTTGATTCTATTTTTAAAAGTCCCGATTGCCTAATAAGGTAGCAAATGTAGTGGAATTATTAATTTATCTTGTAATGTCAGCTAGCTATTTTTTAACCCTATTAGTTTCCTGTTAATTGAGCCAGATCCAGATTTACTGCTTTGCAAAAGGGAAAGCAGCCATAACCGTACTTTCACCCACGCGGTGGGGCAGAATTCCGGGAACACAGAACGCCAGCAAACACCCAGGAAGAGCACGGAAACGCAGCTCGGCAGGCGTAGAGCAGCAGCCGGCTGCCGCTGAGCGGCGCCCAGCCAGCCCGTGACTGAGCGGGTCCGTCCTCCCAGGACAGCACCACAACCGCCTGCTCGTGCTCGGCGGCAGTAAGCCGCGCGGCGACGCCAACCGCCCCAGGGCCAGCTTCAGCCTACAGCAGGGAGACCCGCCGCGCCGCCCTGCCCCAGCTCGCGCTGCCGCCACCGGCAGCCCGCCCAGGTAGCAAGGCAAGCCCCCCCCCCCCCCCCCCCGGCAGCTTCCGGCACCCGCCGCAGCCGGGCGCCACCCGCCCGCTAGCAAGGGACGATGCCTCCGCCGGGGGCGTGGCCTCCACAAGGCCAGGCCCAGCCCCTCTCCCAGCTCCACGCGCGCTGACCTCCGCCCATCGGTTGCCGCATTAGCAGCACGTGACTCCCCCTCCACCTCGGCGCATGCGCAGCGGGAGCCGGCGGTCATCACCGGGAACCACCCTCGTCTTTAGAAAAGCTTTACTGACCGCGGGGGTGGGACATCCGCGGGGTACAAAAAAAACACCACACACGCGCTCACACACACACACAGAGGCAAAAACAGAACGAAAAGCCCATGCCCGAGAACACAAGAGCAGCTGGCCGGCTCAGGACGCAAGCTGGTCCACCTTCTCCTGCCGCCGGTCAGCCAGGTGCGACTCGATGATCTCAGCAAAGAGGTTCCTCTTCAGCAGGGTGTAAGCCAGAGGCAGCAGCTGGCCCACCGTCTTGTGGAAGTACTGTGGGCAAGAAGGAAAACAGGAACAGCCCTGGGGGCTCAGTGCCTCTGTGCAGCCTGAGCTCTACCCATGGCCGCATTCAAAAGCCCTTTCTTCAGCCTGTGGCCAGAAAGTGGCGAGCACCCACCCCTGCTACACCTGTAACGGCCACAGCAAGGTCAGGCTGGGTTACCTGAACTGCCACAGTGAGAGAGGGAAACCAGGTTTTAGCAGTGCAAGAGATGATGGCTATTGCTGAGGCACCAGGCATCCAGCCTGCAGTTTTAAGTCCTGGCACGCTCCACAGCTCGAGGGGAGCACAATGGTACTTGGAGTAACCATTTAAGTGCTTCAAATGTATAAAAGTCAGCATATGTAGCATTTGTGATAGTTATTTTTGTGTAAGGCCATTATACCTCTCAGATGAAAGGGTAAGAGGTTTAAGTGATTTTCTGTGTCTTGGGCTACAGCTGAAGTGTCAGTGTTGGCTCTACGCAGAGCTCCAGTTGGAACTGGAAAGCAGCTCTCAGGCATCAACAGCCAGGCAAAAACACTGGGACCAGACCCTGGGTTATTTATGCGTGAAGCCATTGTTTTCCTTTTCTGTTTACCAAACTAGAAAATGAAGGTTTCTATTTTCAGAAAACAGCTGCAAAGTTACAGCTGTTTCAAATTGCTGCCCAAGATAAATATCAGGCCAAGATATAACTATTTATGACACGAGTTTGTCAGTGGTTAATCTCATGATGAGAAGCACAAAACATGAAAGATGGGGTTTTGTCT
Source organism: Phaethon aethereus (assembly GCF_964289735.1). Lineage (NCBI taxonomy): Eukaryota > Metazoa > Chordata > Aves > Phaethontiformes > Phaethontidae > Phaethon > Phaethon aethereus. The sequence continues at coordinate 42,791,703 of NC_138578.1, forward strand.
CCACCTACTCAGCCAACTGGAAGTAACTATTTCCTTCACTGCCCTTCCAGATGTTGGAAGGAATTAAGGAGCTGAAGGAGCATAGTCACTGAAGGAAAGGTCCTAAATAAGCAGGGTATCAGAGGGAAATACAACACATTCTCAGATGCTGTAGGGAACTTAAGACTTCCTGCCCTGCTCTCCTAAGAAACAAATTTGCAATTTAACAGTGTATGGACAGAGCAGTGAGTCTTCCTTCATTTCAGTGGCTAAGTGTTTTAACTAGTGTTTAGCATAACTTTTCTGGGCCTACACTTAGTATTGCAAAATGTTTATCTTTCTACATGATGCTTTGGAGCACCCCTTAGCCAATACTGTTTTTACAAAAAGAAGTATTTTGCATGAGTGTTTCTATGACACTAACATTGCACTGATGTTGAAGCTTCTTTATGTTATTTCCTAGCCATAGATTTATCACAGACACAACCCTTTTCATCAATGAGACAGTGGCTAATACAGAACAAAGTGTTAAGCAGAATCTTTACATGTGATTAAGCACTAGTAAGTCAATCAGCTTATTTATGATACTTGTTGTTAACACAGAACTAGAAAGAGACTCCTTGTGGGAGATATCTTATGCAGCCATACAGGCAGTGCAGGCAAGCAACTGACCTAGGTTCAAATTTTTTCAGCTGGATTTACTACAAACATCAGTGTGTTTCTTGATGCAGCTGAACATGAGTGCTTGCGTCCATATGAGCAGCTGGGGACAGGGGGCTATAGCTATTCGGTATTTCTGGATCAGATGGCTGATCATTTTTAGGCGTCTAATAACAGCTCTGGATTGCAGGACTGCTTTCATGCAAGCAATTTTAAATTCAGCATGGAATGGTGTCATTAAGTTTGACTTTTTAACAGTCTTCACAAACTAAGAATATTCTTGTAGACTTTCACGATTCCTAGGGACAATGATGGGATAGGGTTTGGAATAAAGATATACGACAGAACTACTCCTGGTCCGCGCAGAAAGCAATGCAAAATTTTGTGAAGTATAATTGTTGTGGTACTCACATGTGATCCATAGCAAAACAGGTCCATACCCAGTTCATACCCCATTCCATAGTCGCATTCATCGTTAGCAAACTGAACAAAGGTCAGCATTTCTTGAATGGGTGCAAAGGCCTTCAGTCTCTCATCATCAGTAGGAGCATCAACAATGGCCTTACAAATTTTTTTAAGATTAGCTGCAAAAAAACAAAGTAGAAATATTTAGATGTCTAAGTAAAGAAATTTAATATTGCACAGAAGTAGTCTGTGGCAAAAACATACCTGTGTGTCATGCTTACATGAAGGCTAAGTGGGCACACCCTGAGCTGCTGGTGGAACAAGCTTCTCCCTCTTCTTTGCTGCTCATACTTGCCCCATGCCCATCTGTCTCAGTTCCCCAGAGACAAGCATTTGTGTGGTGAACTTGCACCATCAAGGAACTGATGCTTAGAACACCACCAGGAGAAGAGAAAGGAACAAGGAATAAACCCACAAATGCCTGAAAGTAGATCAGTTTTTTGGATCTACCTCCTGCGTGGCTGTGATAATACAAGAGAGAAGGTCATCTAAACTACTACTTCAGGAATTACTTCAGATTTAGCATGTTCCATTGATTCTCATCTGGTTCATTTAAAGAAAATACTTGGAGCTCAAGTGTGATGGTTAAGACTTCTGCCATTGAATCCCATTGCTCATATTCTTCAAGTAGGAAATACGAATGCAGTTTGGTTTTTGCAGACTAGCTGTGTGACTGAAGGTTGTTTACTTAAATAAAACAGAAGACTATAGTAAAACAAGATTATTTACCATTTGTTTCAGGAAGTTCTCTGTATCCAACATCATTTTTATCTACAGGAACAACTAGGCCTGCTCCATGAAATGCTTTGGTCACCACCTAAATAAAGAGAGACAGGAAATTGAATATAGCACTGTTAAGTCAATACTGTGACATAAAATCACTCACCTCACTACACCTAACTGCTGGTGGTCAAACCTAATATAGTGTCCCAGGGCTCCAGGGCGTCAACTTAGTTTCAAATTATAAAGCAGTTACTTTCAAGTATTGAAGTTTAAAATAACTGCAAACTCCGTTTTAGTCAAATTCTGAAATCCAAGAATCCTTCTAGTCACTTGTGTAGCATGGTTCTACATTTGTTTAGTCACCTCCTAGCATATTTCTGATAGGTATGCAAAAAACCTCTATTACTAATCCATATCATCCTTAATGTTCCTGTTTCCAATAAATCCAGCCCAACTGTTTGCGCCAATCTTCACCTTGAAGCAGGTTTCTCCATGCTCCCCATTTGTTTTAGTTTTTGGACTATTTTCCTTCTCTTCCCCCCCCCCCCCCTTAATTGAATAACAAGCCATAGTTTACAAGAGTAAAGAAAGTGTTTTTATTTAATCCTGTTACTTGGAACACATTTGTATTAATCTTCCCTCTCCTGAATTTTTAAAGAAAGTGCTGATTAACTTTGGAAATTCCTAATGAAGCATCTTTACTGACTAGAAGGAGGAAAAAAAAAATAAAAGAAACAGGCAAGTAAATGAAAAAAAATTTAACAGAACTTAGTTCTCTCCAGTGGATCAGGAAAGTCATACTTTCTTATCTCTCTGCTTCATCTTCATGGTTTTTTGTTCCAGAGAATAACCCAGTTCTTTTGCTTTTCTTGTTAGTTTTTCATCTATGTCTTTCAAAATAGCACTTTTCTTTTTATCGGTCACTTCCTTAAGTTTTTTTGACAAAAATAATCTGCAAACAGAAAAAACATGTCTTAAGAGAGCTTAACAGGAAAAAAACCAGCAAATAGCCTTCTAATCACTAAGTCCCCAAATCTTATAACAAAGATTAGCAGTCATGGGTTTATTTATACACATAGACTTGATAATGCAAGCTTCTTCATGACAAGAAGGAAAAAAAAAGGTCTGGCACAGACAGTACTCTGGTGTTTCCTATCTGTATTTGCATTACAATGTAGTTTGTGCAATCTGCAGGTGCTGAAGATTCTCATGGACTCGGTAGCTGTTCATCTTTCTATCTTATGGATTCAGTTTGCTGCTTCAGTGCCAGATTTACTATTTGTCAACCAAGTCAGGCACATAAATACATATTTATGAGTTTCATCACGGTGCTTTCAAAACAGATGTCCTCGTTTAACTCTGCACTACACGAAGCTTTTCTTCAGTATGCTTTCACTTACTGACACGCATCTGTCCTCAAGAGCCTTCTATTTTTAACTGGCAGGTCATGAAATATGTTGTTTACATTCACAATGCAGGACCATGTAAAGCTTCATGAATCACACCGAATTATATATCCATATAAATGTTATCCTGTCTCAGGTCAAATAACTACAAGAAGTACAATTTCTATTACATGCAAAAATAATGTATTTTTTACGTAGGCAAGAACAAGAGCTAGATGCTACTCATTTAGTATGATATTCAGATTTCCTTCATCACTGTTTGGGATGCCCTTTCTTTACTTATGAAGTATTTTAACACACCCAGTGGGCATTTTTTTTGCTGTAGAGCCTATCTCTTCCAATATATTTAAAGAATGAAATAATTTACACTTATCTATTTTACTTGTAAAAGGAAAACACTGTCAAGAAGCCTATTAAGACTTTTGAGAGTACCTTAAAACTTGCTACCAGGAGCAGAAAATAACCAAGTGTTTCTCAAGAAAGACAGATATGTAGTAAGTTAGCTACATTATTCTACATTGCATATCCCAATTAATAGTTTCTCTTCTACTCTTAATAAAGAAAAGGAGGGATGAACCTTACTTGACTGCAGCAAAGACATTATCACCAACTTGTGAAATCACACAGCCCTTCTTAGCTTCATTTGCACCAACCCACACTGGAAGCTCATCTGGCACATCCCTGTTTTTATGAAAAAGTACACACAAATAGTCAAGCTATGTCCATTTCTCCTATTTCAAAGTAAAATTAATTTTCCTCCTTACCACGCTGCCATTTCCTTCAGACACTTAACAAAAAACACCCTTAGATCTAAAGCTCTAATATCTTACAGCATGGCTTTGAAAGGAGCTTGTACCAATACATGCAGAGAGAATACAGGCTCCCTTTATTTCATAAGGCTTGACTTTTTCTTCTAGAGTATCATGGCAAAAGTTTAATAAGTGAAGGTGCTCTGGAGGGTTGGGGGCATAGTTTAGTAAATATTTACATTTAGTCTCCAACTCCAGTATCTTTGATCTCTCTTAATAAAAGATACCAACCCATGTTAATATTCTATTACAGAAGGGAAAGATTCTTGTTTGGTGATAGCATGCAGTTCTCAAATCCCATCTCGTGGAAAACAGAGGAGAAAAAGCTATACATAATTTTAGTCCAGCAAGAGCACACATTAAATAAAATACCTGAAATATCCCATGTGATACTGTGTTTTGCTATCCCCGACAAGTATCGTTTGGAATTCTGGGGGATCATAGAAGAATCTCCAATGAAGATTGAAGTCCAGATCTGTTGATTTTGCTGGTTTGTGTTTTCCAGCAAGAATATCATATGGTCCAACCAGTGTAAGCCCAACACTTGACACAAGTGCATCTGAAAAATAATGCATGAACTCGTTTACTTTCTGGTGGGTACATATCTAAACTAAGAAGTTCCTGTGTCACTCAGGTATCAAAAGCTTCCCACTAGACAAGGAAAGCTGAGACATTCTTTTATTCAGATAGCTTTCATTCAAGAGCTAGGTTATTACACTGCGCCTAAGAAGTAGTGGCCAACAGTTCAATGTCTAGATGGAGACTGGTGATGAGCGCTGTCCCTCAGGGATCCGTATTGGGACCAGGACACCTTCAACAATGACACAGGATCAAATGCACCCTCAGCAAGTTTACAGATGACACCAAGCTGAGTGGTGCAGTTCACATGCCTGAGGGATGGGATGCCATCCAGAGGGACCTGGACAAGCTCAAGGAGTGGGCCCATGTGAACCTTATGAGGTTCAACAAGGCCAAGTGCAGGGCCCTGCACCTGGGTTGGGGCAACCCCCAGTATCAGTACAGGCTGGGGGATGAAGGGATTGAGAGCAGCCCTGCCAAGAAGGACTTGGGGGTACTGGTGGGTGAAAAGCTGGACATGAGCCAGCAATGTGCACTCACAGCCCAGAAGGCCAACCGTATCCTGGGCTGCATCAAAAGAAGCGTGACGAGCAAGTCGAGGGAGGGGATTCTGCCCCTCTACTCCTCTCTGGTGAGATCCCACTCGGAGTCCTGTACCCAGCTCTGGAGCCCTCAGCACAGGAAAGAGAAATGGACTTGCTGGAGCAGGTCCAGAGGAGGGCCACAAAAATGATCAGAAGGATGGAACACCTCTCCTGTGAGGACAGGCGGAGAGAGTTGGGGTTGTTCAGCCTGGAGAAGACAAGGCTCCAGGGAGACCTTACTGCAGCCTTCCAGTACTTACAGGGGCTTCTAAAAGATGGGGCAGACTTTTTAGCATGGCCTGTTGCCATAGGACAAGGGATAATGGTTTTAAACTAGAAAAGGGCAGATTTAGGTTAGATCTAAGGAAGAAATTTTTCACAGAGGGTGGTGAAACACTGGCACAGGCTGCCCAGACAGGTGGTAGATGCCCCATCCCTGGAGACATTCAAGGTCAGGTTGGACAGGGCTCTGAGCAACCTGATCTAGTTGAAGATGTCCCTGCTCATTGCAGGGAGGTTGGACTAGATGACCTTTAAAGATCCCTTCCAACCAAAAGTATTCTATGATTCTATGATGCCACGTTGTGTTACATGTAATAAGTTTGGGGAAGCTGAAACCTGGATTGATACAAGGAAACTTCAGTTCCATACTATACACTTCAAACATATGTGCAAGAAAGGCAAATTTGGACAACAGTTAGTCCCTTTGTATTACACGATTTCAGTAATTATATTTTATAAAGCTTGAAGTGTACTGACATCTTTGTGATTATCTCCAGTGTTCTTGTTTACACTCATGTAAGTATCCTGCATCTTAACTGGACTGAAGGAGCATTAGAATGCATCTGACCACCTCCAGTTTGCCTGCCTTCAGGCTGGTTTTGAGAGTTAAAGTTAGAAAAGGAAAAAAAGAATTAAAAACCCACCACTTGGTTTCTCAGGATCTAGTTCCTCACAAAACTTCCAAAACTGATAGAAGTCTTCAGGCAGTCTAAGCCGATAGCATGTTTCTGCTTCTTGACAAAGACTATCAGGGCTATCTGCCTGATTTGACCTTCTCTTCTTGACATCTCCATTTTTTTCACACTGTGGATAAAAAAAACCCACCAAAACAAAGTTCATTTAATTGCTTCCTGTCAGTTTTACTAAAGGATTTTACAAAGCTTCTGTTTTAATGGAGGAACAATGATCAAAACCATTAAGTCACGCTCGTTACTTAAACCAGCATACCAATTAGAACATCTATTTTGGACAGAAACCCTTAGAAGTGCCTTATCTGAGACATGTGCTAACCCTGTATGAAATAGCAAAGTGCTACTTTGATATTAATGGGTCAATCTAACCAACAGAAGCACACTTACTAGCTAATCAAGGAAAGGACTAAGCAATCCCAAAGTTTAATCCAAGTTCTACATTATTTTAAAATGACCACTTCCAACCACACAGCAGCCTACATCCAAGCCACTCGTGTGTTTTACAGACACTTGGAAGCAGGGATACTATTTTGTCATGTCTGGCTAAATGATCCAACAAAAGTCCTGCAAGTCCTTACTATCTGAACTACTCCACTACTCAACATCTGAACTGGTCCAGTTTACAGCGCAGCATTTTAGAAGTACATTAAAGTTTCAGTTGTTTTAAAACAAGCCACGTAACACGAACTGAAACACGCTAGGAAATGATCCATTCAAGCACGCACACCACTGAAGCAGTAGCCTCAGCTACCTCGTTCCCACGTAAGCCTCCAAGTCTTGGTAGGAATCGTTACACCCCTATTTTGAAAGAATAGTAATAATAATTACAAAAAAGCAGGTTTCTTTTCTCTTGTTAGGGCAGTACGAGGAGGCAAATATTCCACGCCTTAAGCGGGCCGCCATCAGGCAGCGGCAGGCAGCCCGGGCGGCTGCGGTTCACAGCACACCTGAAAGGCGGCGGTCACCCGGCAGAAGCGCGGCTACCGGGGAGAGGCTCCCGCGTCGGAGAAGGGCCCTCGGGTTTTCCTCAAAGTAAACCAGAACGAAGGGCAAAGGAGGCAGAGGCCCGGCACCACGACAAGGCATCCGCGCCGATTCAGGCCTACGGTCCCCCGGTCCGGGGGTGCCTCAGGCCGCGCCTGCCGGCCCCCGCGACACCCCACAGGGCCGCTCCCTCCTCCCCCCCCCCAATACACACCCCCCCGCGCGCGCGCGCTAACGGCCACCTGCTCGCTGGCCGGGTCCGCCGCCCCGCGCGGCCTCCGCTTCCCGCCACCTGTCATGCTCCCGCCCGCCGCATCGCTCCCGCCCTCCCCGCCGCTTCCGAGGTCGTGCACTGCGCCTCCGCGCGTGCGCAGGCGGCGGCGCTCGCGCCTGGCCGGCCCCGCCCTCCCGCCCCACCCCCCTCAGCGCACCGGCCGGCGTTTAACGGCAGCGGCGGAGCATGAGTGTGTCTGCCCGCCACCGCCCCCGAGACGGCCAGCAGGGAGCCGGGTAGCGGGTGTTTCGGAGAGAAAGCAGGGGCCGGCTCGGGCCCGCCGCCAGCGGGGACGGAGCCCCAGCCCGAGGCGGCGGGGGCGCACAGCGCCTTACCTTCCCACGTAGGCGCCTTGCTGCAAGGTGAATAAGCGCTTTTGCAAGGGCAATACGCAGTTTTACGTCTACGCATCAGCTCCGGAGCCAGCCTGTTCCGGAGCTGGCTGGCAAGAGGTGGCGGGAAGGGGGGGCACAGCGGTAGCCCTGCGGTAGGCTGCGCTAGCCGCGGGCTGGAGCGGACAGCACCGCGTCTGAGGCGGGAAGAGAAGGGAGGCGGTTAACCCTTGATGGCGGACAGGTCCGCGGCTGGAGCCGGCCGTGAGAGAAACTTACCGCCATGTTTCCTCAGTGGTAGGCTACCTCACTTCGGGACAGCCTGCATACACTTGCGAGGCTGACTTTTTTTTTTAACCGTAATTACACATACATGCAAGTTCCTGTAATACAAGTTAGGGTCGTATGTTGAGACGAGGCAGAGGAAAAAAGATTGCCTGACTCAAATATAATATTTCGCTTCAGAGCTAAAAACGAGACAGGAAGGGATACTAGATTTCAGTACACAGAAGAAAGGAAAAAAAAAAAACCCAATCTCCTCAGACTTTAGTTTAGCATTTGACGGCTTCCAGGAATGTAAATGTCATCATGTAATTTCTCTTCCAGTGAAAAAATTAAGGCAGCAATGTATAACATACAGCAAGTGGGATGCATTGCTCAGCTTAGAAAAAGCATATAATCATACTGTCCAACATTCACTCATTTAAGTATACTGCTGAAATGCTTTGCATAGCAAAAGAGGCCTAGAAAACCAAGAGCACAGGAGGCGGTGGGAAGCCAGTTATATAAACCTTCACTTTGTTTCAGTAAGTCAGATTGCAGTGGTTTTATTTAAAGAAGCATAATATAATTTAGCTACAGGAGTTCTTTCTGGTGTGCAGTGTGTGTTCAGCAAAGATGCATATATGGCATAAATCCAGTGTGTTTTTTTGTGTTGCAATCCATTAAATTTGTAAGTATTTACTGTGGTATAGATTATTAGCTTAGGTCTAGGAATAAGATGCAGTGCCTTTCAACCACATATGACACTGGCAGTTAGGCAGGTAACATGAAAGCTTGGTAATTTTAAGTCCATCTGCAGCATTCACTATTAGGAGTTACACACAACATCACAGGAAACTTGATCCTGACTGATGATGTTCTTTCCTGTATGTAAAAACAGCTGAGCACTTCATAGAAACCATGGGTTGATACCATATAGATTCAGTCAATGACAAAGTCTCCTCCTTCAGCTGGAAAAATTGTTGTTTAAATCAACATACATATGAAATTGTGTATAAAATCCTGCACACGTAAGGAAGGAATATTAAATTTCAAATCCAAACCTCAGGGGATGAATTATGTTTCATAACCTGAAGTTAAGCAGAAACAAGGTGCAAAAGCTCACTAACAAACCACAAACCTAATTTTCTTCCTGAAAAGTGTGAAGAGTACCACTCTGATGTTTCTCTGGGAAATGTTTTTAATATTAGTCTCACTCCATAATTTCTAGTATACCAAACTTTAACTGTAGTGGACGCTAGACAAAATGGCACCCAAAGGAATGACAATTTCCTCAGTAGCTTGGTGGAAAATGTTCTAGGTGACTTCAAAATAAAGGCCTACCTGCCACACCCCCATCATGAGTATCCACATTCTACCCTAGCTTACCCAAATGCCAGCCTCATGCAGCATATTGGTGCCACTGAACCAGTATTTCCCATTTCAATATTAAAGCTAACAAATGCTAAGTTCTGTCACACATTATTATTTCAGGAGAAGCTTTTCCCCTATTGCAAGGTGAGGTTAAAGAATTAATCTCACCTCCAAACCTACAGCTTTGCAGATGCTTATCATGCTGTTCTCCTCTCAGTTTTTGCTGAAAGAAACCCTTCACATAACCATTTTCAGTTCCACAGTTACAATTTTACTGAGGTGAATGCAAAAGGGACAAGGCCAAGCATGCCTCATGTCTTAGCCTAGAGTCTCAAGTATGTATTCCTGCCACATTAGTCTTTTGCTATAAAACAAGTAAATGAAGTCAGCATGAAAGCTTCTACCTTTACTTTGGGTCAAGAAGAAAAAAGAACCTTTTTACAGGTGGAAAACTGAAAACTTCAGAGGTTGACATTTGCCTCTTACAGCATTTTCCATTCTAGCATTGAGAGAAAAGTAATAGAGGCATGAAATACACTTGTGGTGGCCCCATTTTAGCTATGCCAACATCTCACAAGGCAAAGCTATGCTGGAAAAAATGCAAGTTAACTGGAAAAAAAAAATACTACTGTGTTGGCTTGTTGTTAATATTAGTCTTAGGTCTTAAAAGCCTAGCTTGGAAGGCCTTTACCACTTCACTGAAGATACAGCTCTCATGAGCTTTATTGATCAGATTTTTTTTTTATTCTTTTCTCCACACAAGCTATTAAAGTCTCCAAGAGCACCTCTTTTCTAGAATAGCCTGCAGTTTGGTGATATCCCAGAAAAGACACACAATTCAAGAAGGAAGATACTAAATCCTCTCCATCTGAGGAACTCTTGCATTTTCCAGGCAGGTACCCCAGCCACTAGATTATTAGTTAAGAGTAGCAGTGTTTGGACATATTTAAGATAAAGAGGGCTTTAAAAAAATATTTTAATGTATATATATGTGTTTTTATAGATATAGTGCAAGTCATAATCCTTTTCTAGAAATCTTCCAGACAATGTTGGAATAAATACCTCATGAGAGCTAGGTAATGAAATGCCCAGTTGCCTCATCCTATCCCATCATGCTTGAAATATAAGGCAGATAGCTTGGTTCCATTAAGGTCATGATAGTGGTTATGTTCAGAAAACTAACTTTGCATGGTTGGATAGATAAGGGGTATTTCTGAGTTTAGATTTATCTAGTCCTAGGTGGCAGCTGATAAAACGTTTTCAGAACAGCAGTTTTGAGCTTAAGTACACGCTTTAGGTTTGATAAACCCTTTCAGTTATTCTTCAGTTAAGTCTATTCTACTCCCTCTCTACTCTGCACTGGTGAGGCCTCATCTGGAGTATTGTGTCCAGTTCTGGGATCCCCAGTTCAAGGGAGACAGGGAACTTTCAGAGAGAGTCCAACAGAGGGCTATGAAGATGATTAAGGGACTGGAACATGTCTCATATAAGGAAAAGCTGAGAGACCTGGGGCTGTTTAGTCTGAAGAAGAGAAGGCTGAGAGGGGACCTTATCAATGTCTATAAATATCTGAAGGGTGGCTGTCAGGAAGATGGAGCCAGTCTCTTTTCAGTAGTGCCCAGTGATAGGACAAGGGGCCATGGGCATAAACTGCAGCACAGGAAGTTCCACCTCAACATGAGGAAAAACTTCTTTACTGGGAGGGTGACAAAGCACTGGAACAGGCTGCCCAGAGAGGTTGTGGAGTCTCCTTCTCTGGAGACCTTCAAAACTTGACTGGATGTGTTCCTGTGTGACCTGCCCTAGGTGATTCTGCCTTGGCAGGGGGGTTGGACCAGATGATCTTCAGAGATCCCTTCCAACCCCTACCATTCTGTGATTCTATCCTCATTAGTTCTTCTCTGAAGTATGGAAATAGATTGTGGGGTGCCACCATGCAAGCCTTTAAAAGAGAAGCTATAAAATACTGAATGATTATTCAGTGCACCATAGTAATTTTTGATCAAATCTCTGTGAACAAGTGGTAACTCCATCTCTGTGTATCTACCTCCAAATAATTTGCTCTCACTTCTTGAATCCTAGATTTGAAAAGCATATATACTTTGATATTGATAGTCATATTGTCATTCATTCCATTAACCTCCAAGGCTGTAATATGGAAGACTTTTTACAAAGAAGGATAAGCAGCTAAAGCAGAGTTGACAATGTAGTATTTTAAAACCCCCTCCTTCAAACTAGTAAACCTAGCCTCCTGTGTCTATATCAGAATTCTGAATCAGCGTGAACAATTAACTCAAGAGATTAATCTGCAAAGTAGCTTTATCAAGCTCTAAAGCCATCTGTATGATTAGTCGTACTCCGCAATGAGCCTAGCTTTTTTTTTTTATTCCTAACTATGCAGTAACAGGTTTTGTGAGGAACCACAGAACTGGAGTCTGTTGTCTTGAAACAAAACTTCTCAGACCTGCTTTCTCAAAAGCTATGGTAGATACTTCCTATGCACGCATTTAATTTGTCCCTTGAGGTCACCAAGACCTTAGTGTGTTTTATGAGGTGTTTTTTTCTTCCTATATACATTTCCAAGATTAATATCCCTAAAGTTACCAAAGTATGCCCCATGCTGTGACAGAATCACAGTAATTAATAGCTATAAAACTCTGAAATGAATAATTGAGAAGAAAGCCTTCATGAGTTAAAAGCCTGAGGGAAAGCCTTATCAGCTAATAGATACTAAAAGAAGGAAAGATGACTTGTAAGGTTGTTCAAATCCAATTTATGCTCCCTCACTGTCTTTCACTGACTCATTTATGCTTCTAGCTTTGCTCCAGAGATGATTGCTTTCCTCCTACCCCTTACAAGGTTCGGATTTGCTCACCTGTGAAAAATATCAGAAAAATTAAGCTGTGCTATCCAGGTATTCTGTGCTGATGTGTGTTCCAGAGATTTATATTTAAGGACAGAGTTCTCTGTGAGACACAGTGTAGTCTAGTCTGCATTAGCAAATTAGGTGGGGTGCAGTATGTATAGTTCATAATCTATTTTTCCCTACCCTTCAGCATAAACTGTTACCTTTCAGATGTATCAGTCATACCTAGGTACTTTTTAGGTAGTTTCAAGTGTATCTAAGCAGCAAGGGCTAGGTCTGTGCAGTCTCCTCAGTCACCACAACATCCTGATGACCAGACTATGCCATATAATTTCTGTTCAAGGCCTGAGTTTTGCCGAAGAAAATGATACTGCATTTTTCATTCCACAAGAGGGAGCATTTTTCTTGTCATTAAAAAAGCAGTTTGAAGAACGAAGAGGAAAAAAAAAAATAAGTATTTTAATACACGATTGGCCACATTGATGTCCTTTTGTACCGTTCAATACAATGGCTTTACAAGTAGACATCTTGTTTCTGAAAACCAGATAGTTTAGTTTTATTCTAAATAATCCCAGCATATGTAGCAAGTACATTGGATTCTTGTGCCTGTCAGCTGTCATGTTGGGGTTGTACAGAATGCACTGTGACACAAATACAGTGAAATTATGCTATTTAAAAATATTTTTAACACTGCAGTTTAGGTGAAGGTCTGGTTCTTAATGAGTTGCTTTACAAAATTGCTGGCTGCCTTCTCAGGTTAAGCCTCAAGTAATCTTCAGATCACACAGAGCCTCTGTTCCTTGGGTTATTTAGCTTCTGTAGGGCAGCTCCCTGTTTTCAGGTTCAGAGGATGGCATGTCCTCCCTTCTGTGAAAATAAGGATGAGCAGGAACTGTGGACACATTCAGTGTCAAAGACAAGACTTCCCTCCAGGAAGGTTGCGAGTGAGCGGTGCTGCAGCAGACTGCAAAGACACACAGTGCCTCTGCTGAGTCACCACCTCACTGCTGCCTGTGCTGACAGGTTGCCCTGGATCCCTACCAGCTCCCCTTGCAGTTCTGTGAGGTAGGCCATATACATCAGGATGAATCAAAGAAGAAAACGCAGTGGGAGGAGGGGGAAAAAAAGAAGTCATGTCCCTAGAAGAAAACTAATCAGGATAGTGCAGGATGTATATTTCCTGAGAAATCCTGGAGGCTTCAGATTGTTTTGTATTGTGAATGTTTAAAACAGAATACAGGTGAAGATACACAGTAGTCTTGCTGTGAAGGACTTGAAGTTAGATATACATTTTAGTGTAGTGATTAATATTGTTTCGGCATCAATTCAGTGAGCCTTGCAATAACTGCTCTTGCCAAGAATGTAAACTCACAGCTTGGTACTGCTGTAATCCAGCATTTTGAACCACTATTTATTTAGATCTGGCAGTTAGCAGTAGACTATGCTTTTAAGGTGGCAATAGTATTTTACTGCAAACCAAAGTTGTCTGTGTTTCTGCTCTATTTTGAATATAGCAAAACAACTTTGATCACATAAATTAGTGCTTGGAGTGCTGACCCCTACATCTATGCTATTCTGCATTTAAATTACTCATTAGTCCTGTGATTGTACAGAGCTGCAATTTATGTAGGACCATTTGCCATGCCTGCCAGTTAAGTTTTACAGATAGCCATAGACATAGTAAGTTGCCCAGTTTACCTGGAATCACAGCTATCTGTGTTCAAAGCAGGAGCGAGGTACAGCTCATCTGAATGTACTATCGCAGGAAGTTAAGAGTCTTCCTGTAAAGAGCCCCTTATAGGAGCAGATGCTAACAGGAACACAAAAAAGTGTTCCCCCCACAACCATTGAGTTAGTGGGTCTAATGCAATTTTATTTCTAGTAGGATAGTTTTCTGAGCCAGGCAATCTAGGCACAGGATTAATTTTTCCAGTTATATTCTTTTGTCATTTATGGGTATTGTACTTCTCTTAATCTTTAACTTTTCACCTTAAACCCTTCCCTGCATATGTACAAAATACACCATACAGGTAAGGAAGATAAAGATGTATAAGGACAAATGGGTGCCACTGGAGGCAATAAATTAAAAAAAAAAATTTTATCTGATACATAAAAGTAGTCTAATGGCAAGTTATTTTAATCAACGGCTTCTTAGTAGAAACCCCCTTGTAAGGCCTTACATTTTTAATATGAAAGAAGCACCATTTGATAAACATGATTATCACCAAGACAAGCCCTGCATATATTGCTTTATTGTTAGTAACTTCTAAGAGTGTCATGTCTTTTATATTTACTTATATTTATACACACTACCTCCCAATCTTCAGTTTCAGAGCCCTGTTTTCGTGGGAGAGTTTACTAACATACACAGCAATTCACATTCTGCTGTCAGGTTAGGTTAACAATCAATACAAATACAAATAATGAAACAATATGTATTCATTAAGTGTTGACTGATGACTTCAACATTTCATCTAGTACATATGCCTTGGTTTCCTCCCCCAATATATAATGGGGTGAGTGGGTGGAAAATACTGGCTCCGAGTCATTTTGGCTTAGACTAGAGTGAGTCAGGAGGCAAGCAACTCAGTATGATTCCTTCTGTCCTTTTTCTTCAGGGTCTAAAGTTGGGGTGAATTGATCATATTCCTATTATCTGGTCGTTAGAGACAGAATTGCTGGCTACAACTGAGTGGCAAGACTCCTTTAGGAACAGAGTAAATCCATTTTTGTATTTTAACACCCCGAGAAGCAGCAGTTTACATTTTCAGATAAACCACTCTCAAATGACAACTTTTGTTGTCATTACTGCTACGAGAGTCCCTAAATCTGAGGATTTAGTGTATGGTTTAGGGTGAACAATCCAATTATATTTAGCAGCTTCTGCAAGAAACATTTCTTCTTGTGTTTTTTTGGGGCACCCTAGCAACCACAAAACATTAAAAGGAACAAAAGCCGAGTTAAGCGTAAATCTTAGAGGTGGCACTAAAGTAGAACATTGACTTTGGACTTATGTTCATATTTAAGGCTCTTCCCTCAGACCTGCTCAGATGTTTCCCCTCCATGTGGCTTCTAGTGCAACAGCATGGTAGACTTCTGCTGCAGACCTCTCTTAGCTAGTAACACAGAACCTGGTATATTCTCACTGTGACATTCCCAGCTAACAGCTTGGATGCCTAGAGCTGCGTAGCATTAGCACAGTCTGTTCTCAAATACGTTAGCTTTCTATCTATAAGTGTGGCTAATTCAGGTGCAGCACCATGCTGACACAGCTCTACTGTTTCCAGTTGTGGAACTGGTCAAGTATGATGCTCACCTGGGACTGCTACGCTGTGCCATTGCAAAACATGGGTAGCACTGACAATATATCCAATTCTGTTTTATGTGATCCCATTTTACATTCATCTGTCTTGATATTGTAAGCTACTATAAACAAGTGCCACAGCAGGGAAACATGTTTAAAGCCCTCCCCCATGGTTATAGCATATTCAAAGACAACAGCACTGTCTAAGGCAGGCTTACACCCAGTCACAAGAAGCAACCCTCTTCTGATCAGGATGGTGGTGGGAGAAGGTGGAGCTTGGTGTCCCACCTTGATGCAGACCTGCTCAAGTCTTGGGCTTGCCGCTCCTTTCACATCAGGGCTGGATCTGCCCTTTGCGCAGTAACCCAGCTACCACAGCCTCCACTGGGAAGCTGCAAATACAGCATGTCTAAGAGGCCAGGCCTTCACACCACAAGAAGAGACTGACAGGCTTCCTCAGCTTCAAGGGGCCAACATATTTCTTATGTAACTTTGATTCTCTAGGCCCCACAATTTTTTTGTACAGATATAATATATATGTCATTTAGACAGCTGTAGTATCAACACTGAAATATAAAAATAGGTTAATAGCCCCAAAAGATAATGAATGCTTCTTTCACATTAGGGTTTTGTGTTTAGCATCATCACTGTTTTCTGTTGAGATTTTGTGAAGTTAAGCTTTGTCTTTGTTGGGATGTACTACTTTTCACAAGCCGCAAACACTCACAGCTCATAGGGATTAGGGATATTCATGAGTATACTGAAACTACATTTCATCACCTACCCGTAGTAATACACCAGCTTCATAAGCCACCAACTTAATTACCAGCACAATACAAGCTTTAAGGATTTTTTTTTCATAATATATTGGCAAAAAATACACAGGCTTTGCCTCTGTCCTAGAAGTTGATGTGGGACCCTTCCTAGGGACTCCTGAGTTAACAGTTATTAGTACCAGCTAGCCAAGATGGCTTTAAAAAAAAATACCCTGCCAAACCCCCTCCACAACATCCCAAAACAAGAAAAAAAGCACAAAAAAGTCCCCAACCAACCAACCCAAACAAACACTACCACACAAAATGCCAAGATCATGAAGAGTCTCATCCAGGTATTACATAGATACAACTCTCCACATCCAGAGAGAGATCAGTTCTCCAGTTCAGAAGCCAACAACTGTCTTAAGTTCATCATCAACTCCAGCCTTTGCAACAAACAACAAAAGAACCCCCAAGTTGCATTAGTGAAGAATTACAGAGCACTGTCTCTTTTTACTCCATTTATTTCTCATTCTGTATTTACACCAAGAAAACTATTTGATAATTAGCCTTTTCTATTTTTTAAACATTTTCAAAGCTTAAGAACATTATATACAAAATCACTTCAGTGCACAAGACATTTTTGTGTTAGATTTAGAGGCAAATTGCTACAGTTTAGCCAGGTAACCCAGTTCTTATTGCTCAACTCCCTCACAGCTTAAGTTTGTGGGTTTTTTTCCCCCCATACTTCATAAAGAAGTTAGACCAGTACTTCATCTCAAGACAACCTAGCTAGTACCTCTCTCTACCAGTCAGCAGCTGTTGCTTTCTCACAGAAAGAAAAATACAGCAGGTATTGGTAGACAAGCTCTCCATTCTTCTACTGCTCTCAGAGCAAAAGGGAATAAAACCTGTTAATAATTACACATCCCAGCAGATTAAAAGAACAAACTCTGAATAAAAGTTCTTACCATTGCAGAGCAAAAAAAATCCAAAGTACGACCAAAATCTGTGACTTGGTGGAAAAAGCTATATGACTTCTTAACAGACCAGAGTAAAGCTAGTATGTCTTGTTCTCTTATGTAGATGTGCTGTTACCAAGGTATCAGCATTGGCTGATGAGTTGCAGGGTCTCAGCTGTACCTGTTCCCTGGCCATTTAACCCCTCCGTTTCTGGTTCCAATTTTCAGCAGATGTAACTGAAAAAAGGAGGTTTATGATTTTGCATTGTTTAACAGGCTGTAGCTTAAGGAATTTGTAGTGCCCCCAAAAACACAGTATAACTTACCATAGCTGCTTTTTTCCTGCATAATTTCCATATTTTTCCCTTCTCCTGTTCCAAGGGTTTTTTTTTATTTCCCCCCTCTCCTTCATGTTGCCTATCAGAAGAGATAACAAGTGTCAAATTTCCTCTGAAAAAGAAAAGTAAGAAGCTAGGTAGGGACCTCATCATGGAAAATCTACTCATTAATATGGCAGTTGAAACTCATCTTCATTTTTGTTACACTGTCAAGACTGGCTTAAAAGAATAGCAGTACTTCTTTTATTGATTTTATCATTCAGATAATTCTGTGTAACTAGAGGGAACTAATTAAGGAAAAGGGAAGCACTGAAAAGCAGCAAATGGGATAGATGTTCCGAATAGGGTTTTTGGAAACCCTTGCTGAACTACTGCTAGTTGTGTTTTCACTGTAACTGGACCATGGTCCATTAATAATAAAGAAATAAATCTTGGATATTAAAAATACGTTCTAAAACCCACTTCTTTTTAATGCAAACTGTTTAAAGTCTCAGTGTTTTCAGAGTGTCCATCCACTCATTTAAGCACCTAAATACACCATTTAAGCATTACTGATTTTTTCAAATTGGTATCTGTTAGGTGCTCAGTTTCTGCCATTGGTCATGTATAAAGCCCTCATGGTGCTGATGCAGCCTACATCATGGAATTTAAGCTAAAGCGTCAAACATCCCAAAATCAAATTCCTTTTTGCTAGAAAAGTTTGGATATCTGATACTTTCTGGAAGGTTCTGGAAACTCTGAATTGTAGGTTTAATACACCTTTCAGGAGTGGACCTCTATGAGCAAACTCATTGCATCATGGGTTTTGCAGGACTTTTCATAGTTCCAGCAATGTAATATGCGTGAATTTTAAAATAAAACTAAACTGCAGTATATAGCAAAATGAACTAAAAAAACTTTGCAAAGTCATTGACTCCATCTCTTCTCTTTATTTCATCATCAAATTTAACTCTCCCAGAGGTCAGTGTTTTACAAGGACAGTTTTTAAAATTTAAAAAAAATTGAAACATGGTTGTTTTTCATTACTTTTTGATCCCTGTGATATCTGAACAGAACAACTTGGTTCTGAAGCATGGTGCCTCCTAACAAAATTCAAAATGCTAAGATTGTTTTCTGCTGGCATCTTGTAGTATTTTACTGGAAGACTTCCATGAACTTACTTCCCTGACCATCATTAAAACATTGCTGTGGTCACACAAGGAAGGGGTGTCCGCTGGAATGGTAGATTATATAGTGTAATTCATGCCTTAAGTAGGTTCAAACCAGTGACTTCAAAAGTTCCTGGCAAAACATGAACTGCAAAAAGTATGCATAAATGTATTGTGGACATAGGATAGAAAGTTATTAAAGGCTTTGAGCAATTGAAGAAGTTAAGTAGCAGGATGTAAGTACACATAAACAAGACATGATTCCAAAGGTGCCACATCCAGAAATACTCAGCCATGTGGATATTCCAGGGCTGTCGTTCAAGTCCATGCAATGTCATAAGACATCCCAGAAAGATGCGTGGAGTAGTGATAGTTAATTCTAGCATATTTTAAAATGTCATCTTATATACTTTACTGTATGCGAGTGTCTTGTTACGATCAGTAATAATTTTAATTGTCTAAGAAAGACTGTAGGCACCTGTACTTTTAGCAGGTTCCAGCAAGACCCATTGTTCTGTTGTGTAGAGACTCCTGTGACTTTCAGATGACCAGCTAGCATTAAGCCATTGAATGAAATAGGCTACAATTTTTCTCAAACACTATGATTATATAGAGTTGTGGAATAGCATCTCAGAAACCTTGTAGGAAAGCAGTTGCTGTCTATGTCTTATTAAAGAAAAGGTCAAGAGTATTTTTTTTTCTTTCAGAGAGAAGAACTGGTCCAATGAGGCTGGTTTCCTAAGCAAAAATTGCAGATTAGTCCTCTTAATGCTATATAGACTTTTTTCTGTGACAATATTTACTGTTAGGGGTCAATTGTGATTAAAACATCCATTGGGCTGATAACCAAGAATCCAAAGGAAGGTGATGGGGCCGAGAAGACCGCAGTGTATTATTTCCTAAGAAAGTCAAAACCAATGAGAACATAGAGGTTTAGACTTGCAGTTCAGATGGGAGTTGGAGCTAGAGCAAAGTACTTCTCATCTTCCTCATTAAAGCTTTCAGAAATTCCCATTTTCTAGTCCCCACGGTTGCCCTGAGGTTGTCCTGGCTGCTAAGAGCTTGGTGGTAGCTGGTGATTCTTGAACACCAAGACAATTCGGGATCTGTGGAATGGGCACTCTGTGGAAAGCTTGCCATTTACATGAAGTTTCTTCATAGTACTTCTTTGAATTGAGCCCCATAGCGCAGGCAGGGACTCCTGTGCAAAGCAGGCTCCATGCTCAGTCAGCTACGTGAGAGCTGAGCACCTGCTAGAGGCATAAGAAAATTATGTAAAATTTGATCTGTACTCTGTAACAAGTCATTTAACTTTGCCATTGCCTTCTCTCATATTCACCATTAATATATTAGCTTTCCTTTGTGATATGACTAATGTCTTTTTTCTCCTCCCCACCCCCCAAATGTGTATCTTCACAACATTTAAGTGTAATGTGAAATAGTTTTTGAATTTACTTCATTGTTTGGGGAAAAAAATTACACGGCTATTATGATGTGTACGTATACTTGAAAACAGCTATAAAGCACAACAACAGACAATTGTCTTCAGCCTACAGTTGGCTGCACACATCATATTAGCAGCTATATGTATAGTATGATATTGATAAACAAGTGTTTTTTGTAGTATGAGACAAAACCCAAAATGTCCACAAAATGGAGAGTTTTGTTGTGAGATAAATTAAGGATTGAAATATTTACTTTTTTTTTCTTTAAATAAAGCATGGTGATTTAACCATATGGCTGCTAACAGTAAGAGGAGGCAAACAGTTAAATTTCTATAAATCAGAAAGAGCATTACCCTCTTACGGTTTCATCTTTTCTAAAGCAACTGAAATACTCTATGATATGGCAGCATTTCTGACTAATAATAATAATAGTACTTATCAGCGATCCTTAAATCAGTATTTTATCACAAGATTAATTAGTGTCATAATTTTATTCTTCATTAATTAAGCAATTTGTAGCTAATTGCTAACTCCTTGCGTTTCTCAGAAATCCTTCCCCAGGATGGTTTTTCTTTCTACCTGTATGATATTGCCTCTAATGGGACACAGCACAGCTGTTGAATGAGTCCACATGCTTGTTGAAAAAAGTAGGTGGATGACATGGTACCTGGCACTTCTTACATGCATGTAGTCAGCGCACATAATCTTATTTCCATGTGATTCATTTATTTCCTCTCTCCTGTTCAGTCCTGACGGTAGCTTTGGATTTCACTGAACTGTTTCACGAGTGAAAATTGGATTACACTTTGCGGGAGCCTTAAACCAGTGGAGAATAGAACATGTGGCTAAAGAAGTTGGGAATCCCTTGTGAGTATCCTGTCAGAGTAGACAGAGTAAGTTGGAAAGTGAAAGTTCATTGCATCTAGCTTTGAACCGAAATGTGTCCTATCGCTTTAAATGAACGGCTTTACTTGGGGTCCATCATGAGCAATGAAAGTTGCCATGGAAACCTTGATGAAATAATTATGATCCAGGCAGAGGAATAAGCCCCCCCCCCCCCTTCCACTTCTCCCCCCCACCACGCCCCCCTGGAGACTCTGTAATCAGATGGCCATTTATTCTGGAAGACTTGGGCTTCTGTCTAATAAAGGAGTATGGAATTGGTTGATTAAAGGAAAGCTGCTCTAGTAGGATCCAATAATGAGATATAAACATTTTTTCCTGTCTGTCAAAGACAATTACTGCATGGCACGTTGGTTTATTCACTGATAAAAATATTCTGAAGCTGTTTAGAGGACTCCAAGTATGGAAACTAAAGAAGATTTTGTTCCTGAAGATAGTTTTGCTCCAAATTCTCCTCCCTTCCACCTTGTCTACACTCTTGCTGTAATTATCACAATCTTATTTGAGGTGGGCTGACTCTGGTTGGATACCAGGTGCCCACCAGCTCTGCTCTATCACTCCCCTGAGCTGGACAAGTAAGAGAAAATGTAACAAAAGGCTCATGGGTCAAGATAAGGACAGGGAGAGATCACTCACCAATTACTATCATGGGAAAAACAGGCTTGACTTGGGGAAATTAGTTTAATTTATTACCAATCAAATCAGAGTAGGATAATGAGAAATAAAATCAAATCTTAAAACACCTTCCCCCCACCTCTCCCTTCTTCCTGGGCTTGACTTCACTCCTGATTTTCTCTACCTCTTCCCCATCAGCAACACAGAGGGATGGGGAATGGGGGTTGTGGTCAGTTCATCACACATTGAAGCAGGCTTCCCACAGGGGCACAGCCTCCTTCGAGCATCCACCTGCTCTGGCATGGGGTCCTTCCTGGACTACAGGTAGAGATCTGCTCCAGCATGGAGCTCCATGGGCTGCAGGGGCACAGCTGGCCTCACCATGGACTTCACCACAGGCTGCAGAGGAATCTCTGCTCTGGTGCCCGGAGCACCTCCTGCCCCTCCTTCTGCACTGGCCTGGGGGTCTGCAGAGCTGTTCCTCTCACATGTTCTCACTCCACTCTCCGGTTGCAATTGCTGTGCCAATTTTTTCCCCCTTCTTAACTCTGTTAACAGAGGTGCTACCACTGTTGCTGATGGGCTCAGCCTTGGCCAGCTGTGGGTCTGTCTTGGAGCTGGCTGGCATTGCCTCTGTCAGGCTTAGGGGAAGCTTCTAGCAGCTTCTCACAGAAGCCACCCCTGCAGCCTCCCCGCTACCAAAACCTTGCCACACAAACCCAATACAGCGTTCTTTCCTGTTAGTTTGTATATCTCTGTATTATACTGCATTACACAGTGTACAAATAACCGAAGTGCCAATTACACCACTTGAGATAAATATTATCCTGTGCAAAAAGAATATGTGTGATTAGTCTTGTTTAATTTGAGTATTTCACAGTGTAAGTGCAAAGAGCTGAAATAATCACACGATTGTAGTTGGAAATGTTTAAAAACTACTTCACAAACTTTTGTGAAATAGATGATTGGAAAGCTTGTCGAGTCTTCTGAGTCATACTCTTCTGGTTATCCAAGAATCCAGAATTCAAGCGGCACATGTGTCCTTGATGTAGTTTTTGGAGCTGTTTCCTAATTCCATCACATTTTTATGTAGTTACCACAGCAGAAAGAAGATGGGAAATAAAAAGAAATGGCAAGATTGTTTGCTGACTCGATACTAGGACTCTGAATCTCTCCAGGATCGTGGCTTGCCCTTTAACGGTATATAAGGTAACCATTCATAACTGTCCACTTATTTACACTGGCACCATGTTGGAGACAGTTGTGTCTTAGATTGTAGACATCACTTGTAGGATGGTTAAAAATAAAATTGCAATTCAAACTGGCTCCTTCTGAGTTTCAAAACTGTCATGAAAGCAATCTGTTCATACAGTATTGCTATATGTAGTCAGGATGTGAATAAGGGTGCTATTGAACAGCACAACACATCCTCTGTCATATGACATGGAGAGCACATCAATCTGAGCAGAGCAAATGGGGTCAAGCAGGAACTGTAACTCCTTTATATGCCCCACTGGTAAATCTGTCCTTCATTCTGGAAGAAAAATACTAAAAATATAGGTATATAGAAGCTTTCAAAAGGATGAACTCCCCTTTTTAGTCTGCAAAGCTAATGCTTATTATGCAGTTTTGGTCAAATATCATCTGCATGCATGAGGCACATCAGTGGATCCAGTCAAGTGGTTGGTACTCTGTGAGACTCCCTAAATATCATTCCTTTAAGCAGATACTAACTTAGTGAAAAAAATTACGTGTGAACAGAAAACACGAGAGTGGAGGATCAGTTTTGCACAGGTGCTGGGTAAGAGTGAGGAGAGGGTCTGTGTTTTCTTTCCTAAATAGTTTTTCTGCAGAAGGAAACAGATCCATGAAACAACCTGTGTGAAGGTTGGGTGTAAAGTAACTCTACAACCAGAAACTCAGCCGAGGGGTCTGTCTTTTAAGAACAGAGATCTGTGTACAGATGTGTTTGTCTCTCTGAAGAGCACAGGTAGTCTAACTGGGTGTTTAAAGTATCTGTAAGAAACCTATGTATTTACAGAATCAAATGCAAATTTAAGACTTGCCTACAGATTTGGATTCCTGCTGTTTGGCCTTTAACTCGGGATCAATTTAGAGTCTGTTTTGTGCTATCCTTATTCAAATACATGCCCCCTTGGAGGACAAAACTGTGTGTGAGTTTGTGAGGTGATATCTTATTACTCTCACCAGAGCCTTAAAAATAGCAGTTCAGTACAGTATTTAGTCCTGAATATGAAAAGGTTGAGTGTTAGAATGGGTGATTGTGTCAGGTTAAAAACCTGTTTAAAGACTGCTTTGTTATCTGAATGAGCTAAAAGCAGGTATGTGTGCTACATAAATTGTGGTAACAGCCCAGCAGTGAGGTAAATGTCCCCCAAGACAGATCCAGCTAGTGAATTATTTTAACTGCTGCATGATTCACTAATGTGAGCGGATAGCAGTTCACAATAATATAATGACTGAAACATTACTGTGGAATCCCATACTGCTATTTCTACTACAAATTCTGCACTGCCTGCCATGTCTAAAGAATACTCTCTCCGTTTGTGATGTTGTTCTTCTGTCTGTATTCACTTTTGTATTTTTCCTACTTTCAAAAATACACCTTAAAAATATTAGGGATATCCTTACTCTGTGTTTTCAAAAAAGCCCACCATGTACAACGGTGACCTGAGACAATTTCATACCTATTTACAAACTGAACAAGAATTAATTTTTTTCTAAGTGTTGGGACAGACTGAAGAAAACATACAATTTGAGTGTACATCTTAAACCTTTCAGTTTTGACACTTCTGGGTAAACCAGGTCAAGACAATTTGGGTGATAAGAAAGAACTGGTTAAAATGGTTTTCACATTGTTAAGTCCTAGACCGTAGCCTGTCAGTTTATTGCAAGATGTCAGTCTTCTGTTTTTATTTTTGTCTTATAGAGATCATGATTTTATTTTACTTATGTTATCTTTAGAGTGTTTTCAACAAGAAATTATGATGGACAGGGAGTGCAAAAAAAATTTCTCATACATGATTATCCGCTTGTCCAAAAGGTTTACATACTTGTGTTTTCTATCAGTATTTGTGTAGAGGGAACCCTTTTTGTTTACTTCTGTCTGACAAAATTTGATCAGATTTATAAAAATTCATATGGGTCTCTGCTGGCATATCAAAACTAAATAGCATTTGGATAAATCCATATTTTATTTGGGGTTAGCCAACACTTTTTAACTCCCTGTCAGTTACTGGTAAACACTACTCTAGAAAGAGATGTCCTGTTGGCTTGTGGAGTTAGATACAGGAATGACAAAGCTCTGCAGGAGTATTGTGCAGGAGTTCATGCTGGAGAAACATGTCTGAAGAAGTGAAACATTTTCATATGAAAATTTCATATATTAATATTTATTTCCCTATCAGTGGGGAAGGTAACTACGGAAAGCTCTTCAGTTTTGAAATATGATATGCTGTCATATTTGAAATAGGACATTCATCTCACATAGCTGTTTAGTTTAACTGTTACTAAACTACATTCATACTGCTAGATCAACTATGAATTATGATGTACAGATGAAAGATTCTACTATTATAGATATCTAGAAAAAACATTGCTAAAATTGTATTCTTTCTGCACTGGTAACTTAAGGGTGGCTCCTGAATTAGATATTGACAGTGGAATTTGCTAGCAGTGTAGCTGTAGACTTTGGCATTTTGGTATCTGAGGTATGAATATGCTGAGATTTAGTCAATGAATATGATGAATATTCATAAATTATTATGATTAATACTTTTAATTATTAATTATATTTAATACTTCCCCAAAAGTCAAATTGTGGAAGGAAGTGGATGCTTCGATTGCAGCTTCTACTAGTCTGTGCTAGTTCTTACCATTTCAAAATTGTAGAAATAAATGTTGACTCCAGTCCCACTAAAAATCATCTTGCTTGGCTGTCTTGTATGCTAGCAGTCAAATCCTCTTTTGATGGATTGCAGCTGACAGACTGTTGCAACACACCTGGTGCATATCAGTTGAGAAATAAATGTTATGCAAGGTTAAAAGTATGATGAAAATATGTGTTGTTACAATAACAGTAGGTAAAGTTGCACTTTTTATCAACTTTACATGAAATTGTGTCTTTCTCAATCTGTTGATAACATACTGTTGCCACTCTATCACTATTCCCTTCTGCTACAGTGGCTCACAGTATAACTGGCATTTCATAGATCGTTGGTATTCTCAGCCTGAATCCCAGGTCTCAGCAACTCTGTCTATACTGATGAGTTGCTCTTTTTAGACTCTCATAGTATTAGTAGCTGTTACAAACCCACTCATTCTAGATACTTAGTTTATTGGTATATTTTGGGAAGTGATACTTTTCAGTCTTCTGTGTTTATCATCTTTTTACTGTGACAGAAATGTTCGCATTCCTTTTATATAGCAATACTAAGATAGTCATGAGAAAGTGCTCTGGATTTACTTCCGCAATGCATCAATAAAATTTTTTTAGCCTTACCTATGACTGTGCATTTGCTCCAGCCAGAAAAAGAATATGTATTTCATATATATATATATGCAATGATATATATAAAAGAAATCTTATATTTCTGAGTAAGAAATGCCAGCATAGTAATCCAAAATATTACAGCAGCACATATCGTAAACACTGATTCTCCTTATTTTCCCATGATTAGGAAATGCCCCCTAAGTCAGAAGGCCAGGTTAAACACATTTAGGTTTCAAGTGCTAAGAGAAGGGAGTATGCTGTGTCTCCCCTTCAGACTACATGCTTAAGTATCTTCCTCTTTGAAAACAATACAAACATAAGGAATAATGCATATGCTGATGTGGAACCAGGCATGTGTGCCTGTACCCAGGAAATAACAGATGTTCAGATGCCACAATGTAGACAGAACCACAAAGGCCAGGTGCGGTTTAGATGCATAAAAATGTATTCTGCACCTGTAACAGATTATCTGTAAGAAAGCATTTTCCTCAAATAACTGATTTTTATTTAAAAAGGGTATGTATTTTCATAAATAAGGGTTACACTGAAATAATTTTATTTGTAAAAAATACTCTGTCAATACATGGGAATTAGACTGACTCCATTCAGCTTTTAATTCCTTCTTCCCTGATGTTGAAAGGGATGGATTATTTTCATTAGTAAAGACTGAAAAATGCTGGTGAAGCCATGCAAATGACCTTTAAATTTACAAAGACAGCATTTTAATTCTGTTACCATGTCGGACTGTTGCTGTCAGGATAGCATTTTTGACATCGTCTGACTTTCTGTGAAGTAAACCAAGTGTGTGCTGTTTTTCTCTAACTTTTCCCACTTTCATGCTACTAAGGGGCAAAAAGGAAAGCTAATACTATGGACATTTACAAGTGCCTATTTTGGAGTGTTCAGTTCATGAATTCTGTCTTGTAATTCAGTTCAAATTGCAGGGCTACAAAGATTATGCCTTCACATGACACTTACTAATTTCAAAGTTAGAGTTACTGTTCTTTGTGTCTTCAGGGACTGACAAGGAGGAGGAAAGAAGAAAGAAAACTTTGTTAAGAAATCTGTGTTCTTGCCGTAAAAACAGAAATGTCAACCCTGATCTTTTCGCTATAATTGCAACACCACTTCTCCACTCCACAGAAGGATGTTATTCAAGCAGTTTCAGTGCATGAGTCTCTCTCATGTCTTCCAGAGCATCTGCCCATATGAATCTGTAGGCCTTGATAACTAGTCTCCTTGGGTAGTTGCTTCCACTGCATGAAATACTCTTTTGCTTACATATGCACTGCATCCTGTCCAGGAGGAACAAGGGGCAGATTGTTAATTTCCATCAAAGGAGAACTGAAGTTGTCTTTCAATTTTTCTTGAATGGAAAACCTGAATTATTCAATTACCGTTTCAAAGATTGTTTTATTTTAAAGAAGAGCCTTTTTAATAACAGTGCTATGAAAAGCATTTTAAACCATCATGTAAAAGACTGATCTGCTTAAGCAGCTGTAAAAGTCTTCCTTCAGTACTGCAATGTTAGGTGAACTCTTTTGTATCAAGGTTTATCTTTTATTTTTCTGAAAATTTCTTTTCAAAACTCTGCCACCAATTTTCCAACCCTTTTTTGCTAGGGTGCCTTAGGAAGCCACACTTTCTGACTTCCCTTACTATCATAGACTGATATCTTTCTGTTAAAAATGCTTGAGCATATCTTTCCTGTCCATTAGCAAGATGACAAGTTTTAAAGAAAGGAATTCTTTTGCTGATGTTGAATTTACACAGACATCATTCTAACTCTGTCCAGTTCTATCTGCCCAGATTGTTACAATAATCAGAGTAGTATTGCTGATTTAATTTCACTTGAAATGAGACCAGTGCTGAGATGGGCAATACTAACATAGACTCTCAAGAAGTTATAAATAGTATTCCAGAGAATTTGAGCACAAATACATTTGATCTAAAATAACCACTTTCCCTCCTCCAATCATGTGCTGAGTTTGAAATTGGATGAATGCAATTTCTTTTGTCTTGTTTATAATACACAAAGTAATGTGCTAATAGAACAACATTTTGTTTTCTGATGGACATTTACATGTGATTTGTCTGTTTCTTCTCATTTGCAGCATGATAGGACTTCTTTGGAATGGCCCTTTCTTTTAGGCAATGATTGACTTTGTAGCTTTCTAGATGAGCAGATGGCTTACTTTTAAAGAATTTAAACCTCGTCAAAGGGTATTTTGTTTGTTTTTCCTGAATTTCAATGTGAAATGGTTCAATTTTTCTGTATTGGTTTGCTATGTTTATAAATGTTTAACCTTCTTCATCAAGTCCCTTTGCATTATATAAAAGTAGAAGACTCCTGGTTATTACAGAATTGAGGGCTTTCCAGGTAACATAGAAAAAAATGCAAGGAACAATAAAATAACAAGCTTTTTTACAGAAAATAGTTTCAAAAATCCTTTATTAAATGTCTTCCAATTTGTTCAAACTTTTACAAGCTATATAACAAATAATTCTGATATAAATTAACTGTTGTTTTACACACACCTGTGTGTCTCACATAGCAGATTTCCTGTATGGTAGGGTATGTGTACATTACCTGTGGACATAGATGTTTGCTGTAGGTATATTCCTCATGGTTATCTTTCTGTGTTTATGCTTTGTGACATTGATATTACATATGCCTATGCTTTCCAAATTACTGAAATGTTGTAAAACTTTTAAAGCTTCAAAGATCTGATCTCTTCTTCCACAGAATCTTTGTTTCTCTCAGTTACTATTAGGGTAGATTAGTTATTTGTGTGAAGACGAGAAGGAGACTGGTTGAGTCTGAAAGCAGTGCTGCAGGATTGCTGCTCTATTATTTTGTTTTATATCTGCTATTTTGAAGCCTTTGATATAGTTAGTCACAGTCTGTTATAAAGGAGAGAACAAAGTGATTTAGATGATAGCAGATGCTATTTGCTTTTTCCAAACACGTATAGATACCTAAGCAATGCCTCTGTCTTCCACTCCTGCCACAAATGGGAACTGTACCTGTATTTTTGTTTTGTGTGACCTAGCTATAGAAAACAGTAATTGATTAAATATATGTTTATTCAATAAGGTGCTTTGAAATAGGCTCAGACTTCTGGGTGGGGGAAAAACCAAGTGTTAAATGTCAGCTACTGAGAAGTTGAGCAAAAATTTTTACCTCTTCTTTTCATCTAGTTGCCCAGTCAAGTGAAGTTGTAGGAGCAGCACAGCAATTTACTTTATGGCTACACCTACTATGATGCCAAGCATAGTCCATAATTTCTTCTGTGAGGTGTAAGCATACACGTATGTGAGTTTAAATGTTGGATAGTAATAGGTGAAAATAGGAAAAAGGACTGAAGTGATCTTTGGGTCACTAAGTGTAGCCTCCAGCTGTTTTCAGAAATCATTTCATAGAACGTATTAGAGACCCTTTCATGAACAGATGCATTTTGAAGTGAGTCATATTTCTAGCACTTACTACTCTTGTTGGAAGGCTCTTCCAAAAACTCATTTTACTGATTAAACTAGAAGCCTCTTCCTAATTCTGACCTAAGTTTATTTGTGGCCAGTATGAATCCATTTGTTCTTGTGCCAGTATTGTTTAGTCTAGATTGATCTTCTCCTTGCTGGTGTTCCAAATTCTGATGTTGCGCTGGGTTGACCCTTGCTGGATGCCAGGTGCCCACCAAAGCTACTCTATCACTCCTTTCCTCAGTGAGACAGGGGAGAGAAAATATAACAAAAGGCTCATGGGTCGAGATAAGGACAGGGAGGGATCACTCACCAGTAATTGTCATGGGCAAAACACACTCAACTTGGGGAAATTAGTTTAATTTATTACCAATCAAATCAGAGTAGGGTAATGAGAAATCAAAACTAAATCTTAAAACACCTTCCCCTCACCCCTCCCTTCTTGCTGGGCTCAAATTTACTCCTGAGTTCCCTACCTCCTGCTCCCCAGCAGCACAGAGGAGTGGAGAGTGGGGGTTGTGGTCAGTTCATCACACGTTGTCTCTGCTGCTCCTTCCTCCTCAGGGGGAGGACTCTTCACACTCTTACCCTGCTCCAGCATGGGGTCCCTCCCACAGAAGACAGTTCTCCATGAACATCTCCAGCATGAGTCCTTCCCACAGGCTGCAGTTCTTCATGAACTGCTCCAGCCTGGGTCCCTTCCACGGGGTGCAGTCCTTCAGGAACAGACTGCTCCAGTGTGGGTCCCTCGTGGGGCCACAGGTCCTGCCAGCAAATCTGCTCCAGCGTGGGCTTCCCATGGGGTCACAGCCTTCCTTGGGCATCCACCTGCTCTGGTGTGGGGTCCTCCCTGGGCTGCAGGTGGAGATCTGCTCCAGCATGGAGCTCCATAGGCTGCAGGGAGACAACCTGCCTCGCCATGGTCTTCACCAGGGGCTGCAGGACAATCTCTGGTCTGGTGCCTGGAGCCCCTCCTGCCCCTCCTTCTGCTCTGTCCTCAGTGTCTGCAGAGCTGTTCCTCTCACATATTCTCACTCCTCTCTCCGGTCGCAATTGCTGTGCCATTTTTTTCCCCCTTCTTAACTCTATTAAGTTAACAGAGGTGCTACCGCGGTTGCTGATGGGCTCAGCCTTGGCCAGCTGAGGGTCTGTCTTAGAGCCAGCTGGCATTGTCTCTGTCGGGCACAGGGGAAGCTTCTACCACCTTCTCAGGGAAGCCATCCCTGTAGCCCCCCTACTACCAAAACCCTGCCACAGAAACCCAATACAGATGTGCTGTCATAATTGACTTAATTTTCTTTTTCTCAGGGTAAGCGGGCCAGTCTCTTTAAGTCTTCCTTCAGAAGGCAGGGAATCCTTCTGTCCCTTGATTATCCTGGAGAACTTCTCTGCACCTGATCCAGTTTGAATCTATCTTTTTTTTAACACAGATGATTGGAAGTGTAGACTGCATTCATGCTGCAACATCAAAAGTGCTTTATACAATGGCATTTATACTTTCTTTTCTTTGCTGTACATAGTTTTCCTGATGCATCATAGGATTTCAGTTGCCTTTTTCACAGCTGTATCAAAGGGATGTCTTGGGTATCCTGTGATGGCCATCCTTTTCCTATAGTGCTTTTAGTTGTCTGTATTTCATAGCAGCCTTCAAGTGTGTAACACTGTAACTTGTAGTATTAAAATTTAATCCAGTTTCTATTACTTCAGTCCTCAAGGTCATACAGCTGTTTCTGTATGGTATTTTGGTCCTCAGCCAGACTGGTGCTGCTTCTCGGTTTTAACATCAGCACCCATTAATTAGTACATGTATTTTTTGTGTCGAGGTCATCAATGAAAAAAGACTCATCCTAAAATGGATCCTTGAAGACCTCCTTTAAGAATTGCCCCTCATTTGAGTAGTTCCACTTTCAGTACAAATCGCTGGGTTGCATTTAGCCTGTTTCTTACCTACCTCACGTTTCTTGTGCTCATTTCCTCCATCACGTCTAACTAAGATTCCATACAGAGCAAGTCAGTGCCTGAAAGTAATTGTCTTCCTTTGGAGGTGTATCCTTATCTTTTCAATACCTTTCTGAAGTCCAGATGTAATCTTTTCCATTTCCCTTGGTTTTCTTTAGAATAGTGTAAGATTTTTGTGGAAAAAAAACCCTGTCAAAATCATCTTTAAGTAGAGACTAGGGAGGCAGCTAATAGATCCTTTTCTTTCTATGTATATTTATCAGAGTGAACATACAGAGAATTATGAGGGCAGACTTCCCTGTTAGCATTGTTGGTATGTTACCTGGGCTCTGAGCTTTTAGCAGCCCCAGTCATGTGTCTGTGCATCTGCTTTCATCACTATCAGCTTCACATAGCATCCATGCCTTGTTTTCTCAACACCATTATTTAGGAAGATCATTTTGCTTGCATGGCTTTGAATTATTGAAAATATGGTATTTTCTCTCTTTGAATATGTCCTCTTTCCAAATATTTATGTGGGATCACCTAGAGCCTTAAAATATTCTCTTTTAATAGGGCTGTACTGTAAGAAATGTTTTAACGTTACTCCATTTCTCACATCTGTGATATGCTGCCATAAGTCTGTGATACTCAAGTTCAGTCTGTCCATGCACAAAGATTTATTAGTTTCCCTCCACGTAACATGGAACTTTCTACAAGGG
Organism: Phaethon aethereus; assembly: GCF_964289735.1. Lineage (NCBI taxonomy): Eukaryota > Metazoa > Chordata > Aves > Phaethontiformes > Phaethontidae > Phaethon > Phaethon aethereus. Next base: position 42,824,096 of record NC_138578.1, read on the forward strand.
AAGGTGCCAACTGTGGTTGGCCTGATCTCAGGACAATGTTCGTAATTAGATAATAACATCGGTTTGTCTTTTTATCCTCATTTGACAGGACATCTCTTCTAGTATAAGGTAGTACTCTGGCATCATGGTAGGCAGCAATCCAGTGGTGTCTCTGTTCTTATTGTATGGATCAGTCTTTCACTTGACTTACTTTCATATGACTTACATGAATTACTCTGTTCCCATATTGTGTGGACCAATTTCTTCGTTAATCAGATGGTGCTTAAGTCTGATCACCATGTCTCTCCTTCAAAGGATAAATCATTTACATTTAACAAAATACTGTACTGGAAAGATCTTTTCTGTCTCATCTATATTTAATAGCAAATCTCTGCTTTTCAAATGGAGATTGAGAGAGGATCCTGTGAACTACTGCAAACCTACAAGTGCTCCTGGTAGCAGTAGGAGCTGGCACCATTCAGTAACTCACTTGGATTCTAAAAGCTAAGATTAATGGGAAGCTTGTGCCTGTGAGAAATTTTATTGACCAGCTCTTGGAGTCAGCCAGACCACCATCATGGATCCTGTAAGAACCTTTTCCCCCATAGGAGAAAACTCCCTATCCTAAAATGGAGGCACTGTGATGTCCATTCACTTTCAGCATTTCTCTCTTTCTGTTTTGTGTAATCAATCTTATTCATGAGCTTTCTTTTACATTCTAATTATGCAATGCCTCATCTCAGATGAGGTCTTTAAGGGCTACCGACAATGCATATAACTTTTTCCAGCACCAAGATTTGAACTCAAAATTAGCGGGAAAAGGCAGGAGCTGAAATTAGGCTAGAAACAAATGTTTTTACCAGGGTGTGTAATTAGTCAATACAGCAGCTTCTGGTAGGAGTAGCTGATCCACAGTCATTAAAATGTCAAAGACTTACTGTGGTTTTGTTTGTTTCCCTGTATTTAATATGAGCCATATGGCAATGAACAATACTTCATTTTGAGTATCCAAGAAGGGGAATTCTTATTAACAAAGACTTTATAGTAGCATGTGTGAAAGAGGGCTTTCATTATGTTTGTAGGGTTAATTTATATGGGGTAATGTTTGGTCTCAGTTAATTCATCCATCTAATATTTTAACAATATTTTAATGAAACCTTGAGCCAGATGTCAGTGTAGTAAGAGTTGCTTATTTTATCTGTTGATTTTCAGTAAAATATTGAAGAATGAAAAACTGAAAACCTAACTCTAACAAAAGGGAATTGTAGTGATCGTCATTGATTTCAACAAGGTCAAAATTTTATGGAACATTTATATGTTCAGTCACTGAACTAATGAAATATAAATATACAGATTTGAGATTACTATTATGCATGTTAACAGAGGCAGTTGTAAAACCTGCAATTCTGTCATATGTAGTGGGTCATAATGTTTTGTAATACATAGGCAAAAAACCCCCAACAAAAACCCAGCCTTTGTAAAACATGAATTGCATGTCAGCTTCCTTCCTAGTTAATGATAGTCACAAAGCTGGTCCCAGATCTCCTATTGCTAAATGAACGCTAAATTGATACTGGTCATTCTGTTTTTATTGTTCCGTAGTGTGGTCATCACTATTTTCAGCCCTCTGAGTAGAAGTGTCCAGCAGACATTGATTATGCTCATTACACGCAAATTTTAACTGTGTCTTCAATCTTTGAATTGGTGATGGAGGAACATAGACTAGGGCACTACCAGACCTTAACGGTTCTGATCAGGCTCACCTTGGGCCTCTGCCTACATCCCTGCCCATGGGCCCAGGAGCCTGATTTCAGCTCAGCCCAGGGCCTTCAGTCCCCATCCAAGCTATGTCAGAGGACTGGTAGTCTCCAGCTCAGCCACAGCCCTGTCCTGCCTGGCTGTGGGCTGTGTTGATTGAGACCCTAACCTGGAGACTGATTTCCTGGCTTGAGCTCAGCCCTGCCTCATCAGCATGAATTTGCCTGATGATCTGGACCCTTGGTTGAGCCTGACTGCCCTCTCTGGATCTGTTGTGCTCTGTTCATCTTACCTGGGTACTATGAGGCTGGGCCTTCTCTGCTGGCTAGGAATCATGCCTCCTTCCCATCCCTTAGAAAGCAGCCAACCCTCACTGTACACTGCTATAAACTGTCTACTAAAAGAGTTAGAAAAGGTTAGGTTCAGCTCCTGTTCCAGTTCACAAAGGGATGTTGCTTAAGGATGCTGGGATCATGGGCTGAGTCAGTCCCTGAAATACTAGAAAGAAATCTGTGGCAGAGTCAGCTGTAGTAGGATTCTGGTCACTCAGATGATTGTATTTATTGGTTACATGCATGAGCCTGTGGTTAAGGAGTTGTTACAGAGCTGTACTCGGTCATGTGCATTAGAATATTGAACCTGCTTGGGACTGTATTTAGCAAACTTACAGGTAATTTTCCAACTTATTGCAAAACAAGAGGCTTTTATCAGGCTGTCATTTCTTCACTTCAGGATAGATAGATATCACATGGTATAAGTACCCCAGATGGCTGCATGGGCAATTCCTGTATTCCTGATTTAAGGAATTTAAGATTCCAGTCTTTAAAATTTCACTGCTATCAAATCCTTCAATGCACTTGTGGCTGGATAGTATTTTGGTTTCTGTGGCTTTTGGAGCAATCTAACTTTTAGTTACTCTGCACAATATTCATATCCCTTCTCCCCCTCCTTACTATGTGTATAACATTTTTTGTCTTCAGACTATTACATCTAGCAGTACATGACTCATGGGCCGTTGCAGCTCAGTAAAATGTCACTGTTATGAATATATTGCACAATGAGCTTGCCTTGCACATCTTTGGTGCAATATTTATTATTCACCTCTTGCTGGAGTCAATGGAAAAATTCCCATTGGATTGCAAAGACATTTGGAGCAGGTCTGGGTTTGCCTTTAGTGTGCCTGGCTACTGAGCAAACAAAAAAAAAAGGCACATTTGTAGACCGGGTAGCCACCTCTTTTGTAACTGTAATGTAGTCACTACTGGTGACTAAAATGGAAGTTTCAGCATATTGTTTTCGCAAGACTACATACACAGGGCCTCTGAAGAACTCATAGGTTTTCACATGGGCTAAAACCAGTTGCATTAAGAACACCTCTTCTACTTCTTGAACAGGAAGCCTGTAACAGATACCCATTTCAATGTGGCCCATGATGGTCTGCTCACTAATCCTAACCTGTAAATTGTCAGCTGGCTCATGTCTGTCCCTAGGCAGAGCTCTGTGCATTCCCACTACTCTCTCACATAAAGGGCAAATCTCTCGCCTTGCCTTCCCAGTCTTCCTTTCCTAAGGGGCCTCCTTTCTTTCAGAATTTTGCTTTAACCCTCATTAATGGCATTTCATTCCTGTTGTGTGTAATTTTGCCTGCCTTGAACTCTTTTGCCTGTTTACACATTCCTCTCTAGGCTCAGTATTACCTTTCCCAATATTTCCTCATCCCCATTCTTATGTGTCTCCCAGTCTATCTCTTCCTCTGTCCTCTCTTCCTCCGTCACCACTTTGACTTTGGTATCTTCACATCAGTAGCTATCTGGGGCAGCAGAAGACCCACATCTCAACAGAGACCCACATCTCAACAGATGTGCTTTGATGCCATTCCTCAGTCCCTCAGAAGTTGTATTTCTTCCTCTATTGTCTTCCATGGCCCTCAAGGCTTATCTTTTCATAAGGTAATCCTCTTGAAAACGAAAACTGCCTGTTTTCTTGTAGTCTCAGAGCATTGCTATTACTTAAGTTACTAAGTAAAATTGTGAAGACACTGATGGTTTCTTAAGAAAAATCAGGATGTATTCTACCAGCCAGGATAATCTGTGATGTGCTAGTATGAATAGGATCTAAAATAAAGGTATGCTCTGGGGATGGTTTTCATGGAGTTCCGTTTCTTCTTGACGTATTTATGCAGCTAGCCTGACCACCACATATACAGTCAAAGAAACCACATATGCAAGTTGTCTTGTGCAATGTGATAAAAATGTACCTTTTTTAAAGCTATCAAGGTCATTTCATATGATGGTACTGACCCGTGCCATTCTGTGTGGGCTTGCTCGTTTGGCAGAGCTCCACAATAGCTGTGATATCCCAGCAGGTTTTTTGCTGAATATCACAGCAAAACAGGAAATCACTGGCTCAATTTCAAAGCAGGGTAAAAAAAAACAACATGGAAAACTAGCTTAAAATTATTTACAATACAAATACACAAATGGTTGTAGCAGTCACCATACACATTTAACCCATTCTTAAAATTTTGCTTCTACTTTTAAAATAGTAAAACTGCGTAATGTTGTTCTTTTTGTTATCTCTTTGGTCTGAGATTCACTAATTTCTACTGCAGGAGGTGCAAACTCCCTTAAAATAGGATTTGCTGACACTACATCATTACTACAGCACAAATAAGTAGTTTGAATCCATTGCTCCTAGCTAACTGGTGTTCTTTGCTAAGCCTTGAAATTATGAAATTGATTTTTCATTGAGGCTGATGTAATTGAGACTACCTCTGCAGAAATAAATGGAATAATAGGAACATAAGAACACAGAGAATAAGGCTCCACATCTCTGAAGGGAGGTGACATTTTTGGCTCAAAAGATTGTCAGTTTTTATAGTCATTTATGACTGATTCCCAGAAGACAAACATTGTCTAAAATTAAATGCTTCAGATTTGCAAGCAACAATGAGTCATGGCTAGATATAGAGAAAAGTAGCAAAGCCAGCAATGACAGAAAGTGGGTGTCAAGAATAATACAAAATAAATCTGAGATCTGATAACTGAATATTCATAATAAATCTCATTCTATTTCAGTTCTCTAGAAATATATCTGAGTTTCATTAGCTAGTTTTTCCAACATCATCAATCCCAAATAAGGTGAATAAATTGTTATCCAAAATTGCAAAATATTCAAATTCAATTAAGGGAATCTATAGTACATGTGAAAATCAATAATTTTTAAAAATATATTTCACTCTTTTTTGAAGGAGTTCTTGTGTCATTCTCAACTGTAATGGAGTCTGATTATAAATGACTTTATAATTATTTTTGCAAAAGTATTAAAAATAGTTTCATGGAGTACATCTGTTCTTCATTATTTCTCCCAAAGCTTTTAGTTTATCTTCACAGTACTCTGAATAAGATCAGCTCATCTAGATAGCTGGTAGCTTAGCTTGGTACTGGCATATCAGGTGAATGATAATGATCAAACTTATCACGTGGAACTGTGGGATCATATCCCAATTCATATTTTCTCTCCTGGAAAGGCTGAGAGTAGCTGGCAGTCATGTCTGTAGCAGATCAAAGCAAGATGCAGATGGGAGGTATGATGGCAGCCATTTCTGCAAGATTTCCTTCTGTGCGGTGGGAAGGTGAAACACATGAACAAAGCAATTTCTACATGAGTGCATCTTACTGCCCTGCAGTCAGGTTCCCTTTTCCTTTCACTCCTGAAAGATGTCCTTAATAAAATAACAGATAATAGCATCTCTGCATTTAGTATCATATTTCACAAAATCAGAATACATGTAAAAAGAAATTACATTTTAAAACTGGACTTCATAACAAAATGGGAAAAATCACACCTCAACTTTTGATGACAAAGGAGAAAATAGACTTTGTTGTTAAACTTCAGTTTTTGGTTACAGACAAAATGTCATTGTCAGTGTGGTTTCATAGATGCTCTGTTAATTATGCATCACTGAATATTCTGACCCTGTTTGTATACTGGAATATACAATTCCTAATCTTCATGTGTCAAACACTCCCCAGGAAAAAGTGTACCTTCTGTCCCAGGTAACAGCAAGAAAACTTGATTTTCTAGATGTAACACAGAAAGGAAGAAAAAGACACTACCTCTAAAGAGGGGAACTTACTGTGTCCGGTAGATCTATGCCTGGCCTTCTGTTGTGACTGCTCTGTGCTGCACTGAGCAGTCCTAAAACTAATCCAGAGACCAACCTGGATCAGGAAGATTCCTTTTGAATAAAGCCAACACCAAGCACTTTGCCCTCTGCTTCTCCTTTTTCTTCTGATCTTTTCCCTTACTGGTTAGTGATTACAGCTTAGCTTTGTGGGGAAAAGTGAGGGTAGCTTTCAAGCTCTCATCCATCTGCCTCCATTAATTTGAATTGTGATCATTTGAGTGGAGCATATGAGAAGCTGCCTGATAGCATCTTCCTTTAATCAGCAGAGAAAATGCACATCTCTCCCACTTAAATTAAGATAGGAATAGGGTTAGGACTTGAATGTGGGTCTTAACTCTTTTGTTGGTTTAATATATTTACACTGGAGCTAGAAATGAATGTTATGTACTTGATATTTAAAACACAACATTGAAATAATAATTGGTAAAAGGCTGCTCTATTCTTATTATATCTAATTGAAGTGACCCTTCGCAGTTCTCCAGAGGACTGAAAATCAAAAGTAAATAGTAATGCCTCCCACTGCCCTGGTGATAAGAACAGGTGATTATGTTTTATCCAGAAGCAAATATCAGAAGCACAGTGGAAAAGACATGTGAGGCACCTTACAGTGAAGGCTTCTTTTATAAAAACTTGAGACTTTTGGCTTTTAGGAGACCTTTTGGGCCTCATACTGTGTGATAAGTGGCTGGACTGCACATACCTAATAACCTGCACATATCTAGAGCAATGAGTTTAACGGGGTATGTGACGACATTCAAGAATCTTAGCCCTTAGAAAAGATGATTAAAAGGAAAGGGTAAGATATGATACATGAAATAAAGAATAAAGTACCATCAGCTGATTAAATAGAGAGGTGTGGTTAATTTTCCAAGTCCAGTGTAACAGAGATAACTTGAAGACCTACTCATGGTGGGTCTCCCTCTTGCTTGCATCACTGAAATTCAAGACTGACTCCAATATAAACTAATAGCACGACCACAAAAAAGCTGCAGGACCTGTGATTCAGTGTCTTGCACTAATTATCTTTGTTTAACAATGGTATGAGAGCTTGGCATGTGCAGGTGGGTCAGCTCCTTTTCTTCCTGCCTGCTTTTTCTGCTGCCACTTCTTTGATGGGTCTACTCTTAGGTTTTTCTTCTTTAGTTTTTTATTTCCCTTCTGAGGCTGCTGTAGAAGCTATGTTTCACACTCTTTTCAGGCTGCACTGGGTAAAGGCACTGTTGTTTCAAAAAAGAGTGTCAAGAATCTAGTTTTTAATATTTCAAATAACATTTTACCTTGGAGCAATCCTTGGAGAGTTTGAAGCTGAAATAGGTTTACGCACTAATACAGGCTGCCCTTCTATTGTGTGAGCATAGGCTCACATATGCGTGCTGACTTACTGTTCCAGCTTACAGCTTCCAGTTCTGGCCTGCTGGCAGGAAGATGGTATTTTATTCTTTTGTGTTTTTTCATTTGAGCACTGAAGGTCTTTGGTTTACTAGCTCTACCTCATTTTGAAAGAGAGGTGGGTCTAGCTGATGGAAGACCTGGGAAGAAACCAAATTAATTCACAGGCCATAGAACTTCAGAGTGTTCTGTCAATTAACACTAAAACCACTGGGGAAACAAGCTAAACAAGCAGTCAGCTGGAAGGAGGTACACAAGCACATCACAATAGATGTGACTGTAAACTGATGGCTACAATCAATTTAATGAGGGAATGAAAATAATATGCTACGTTTCAGTGCTTCTGAAGTCTTTTCCATGGGCCTTCTTTCTAATCCTTTAGGTAATCCCTAACCAAAACACAAATAATCTGAAGAACAGAGGGTGATAATTCTTCAAACAATGTCGCTGGAGGAATGGACTAGTCCAGGAGGAGAGGACACACATCTTTTCAGTTTGATACTGCTTCACCTTCTTAATTCTCCAATAGCCGTGTGCCAGCTGCAATGTAAAAGAATCTCCTACACTTCATGGACCCTTCTGTTAATGTAGATGCTCTCACAATCATATTTGTACTTAATTATTGAGGACTTGATCCTTCAGTCTTTGCAGGAATAAAACTGTGTTGGTTTCAGCAGGAATATTGAGACAAATTCAGCCTTGTCGCCAAACAACTGTCTGTGTTTGTAGTAAAGAATATCTAATGCTGATTAAGTTCAGCCTGTAGCCTTTAGGTGGTATACCTAAAACATCTACACCTAAAACCTTTCTTCAGACCAGAACTTCTAAACTCCAATATACTTTGCTTGGAGAGTATTTTTTGCTCTGCCACTTTTTTTATCCTCCTGTGCTTGGGTCAAACTGCAAGTCTGTAGGTGTACCCTATGGACAGAATTAGGAATTCTGTAAGCTCCTCCTGTGTTGAGACTTCTAATCTCTACTTAGGGATTGTCCAAGTCTGTAAAGTAGCCAGTCTAATGTCCATTCCAAGATCTTTATCAGTCTTACACTACCATTTGATACCTTCAATGGAATGCAAATTCTCAGTCTAACTTCTGCACATTGGTAGATATCTGACAGCCTCTGGCAATGAGTTCCTTAGTTTTATTTCTGTTTGTGTGAAAATACAGTTCATCAGCTGGGAATTTACTTTCTTTTTGTTTGATTGTATATATCCTTATTCTCCTATTACAAGGCAGAGACAATAGTTGCTCAATGTTCCACTCGTCATACACATTATATACTTGATGTCACTTAGTATTCCTCTTCCTGATGTAAATTACAAATCCTTACAGCATCCCTTCATCTTTCTTTGTTGATAACAAAACATTTCTGATTCTGATACATATTTTTACATGCTAGGTGTCCAGTGCTGCACAGAATACACCAGACAAGACTGTACTGTTTATTCATATAAAGGTATTGTCTGTAGTACTGGTCAGATTTTGGGAATTTTTTTTTTATTTTTTTTTTTAATGCAGTTTATATGGCTTTCTGTAATGACATGCAGATCTTTTTGGATACAGTTAAACTGTACAGGTGGTTTATATATTTCTCTTAAATGTGTATACTCTTCAGTGTGCATATTAAATACTCAATTATGCTATCATAATGCTTTTGTTTAGGTCTTTCTGCACTTTCCTGCAGTCTTCGTTGGACGTTACAAACTTAAGTAACTTGGTATGATACGACATTTAGTTACCTTGCAATTTTTTTTAATGCAGTATTGCATATTCCCTTTAGTAATTCAGTCATTTAATATATAAACTGCATCTGCACTCTCAGATACACTATTTAGGCTTGATGACTTATTGGTTTTGAACTACTAATTTCTTTTTCTTCCATACCCCTTTTTCTGAGTCTACCTCTCTCTGTTAATTCTGTCTCAGTTCAGTGGTTTTCTGGTGCCTGGGACCTGGATATTTCTTATAATTTGGATACATTTGAACAATTTGATGAATGCCAGACTCATCCTTGAGTGTGAAGAGACGAAATCCAAACCGTTAGCTTCTAGCAATGTCCTAGTCTGTGTTTATGGAGGTGTGTTTCCTTGGTTTTGAATTTGTAAATGGAAGCTCATAAAAGCTGTCAGACAGGTTTGTCACTGCAGATTTTAGATGAGAAAGCCTCTTAACTCAGCTGATCTGGATAGAAATTAATCCTCTGAAAAAAATAATGAACAGGTAACATATAGTTTAAAAGTGCCAATAAATGTTCTTTGTTAGTGTGTCCATTATTTCTACAGCTAGTCAACACAAAAAGCAAAGATGATTATTACTACATTGCCTTCAAGTATACCCACTAAGGGTAAACTTCAGTGCCTAAAACTCACATCTAATAGTCTAAAAGTATATTAAAACTAATTTCAGGATTACCTTGAAGGATAGGCAGTATGCACTGAAGGGAAAGTATGATTTGACTTCCGGAATAATTCAATTTGGTCAATGAAACTGGAAGTAAAATATTGTGATAATCACAAGTCTCTTTAGCAGGGCTAGGGACACTGTCTTTCTTAATGTCTGCTATTTTCCAGTAGACTAATGGGCCTAAAGGGAAAAAAAATAGCCACAATTTATGGCGTGGGCAGTATATAAACAACAAAAAGGTAATGAGCAACAGTGATGGTTTTATTGCAAGCATACGGAACAAGTCATAACCCAGTTGTATTTTGTACAATTGGATTTGGGTTTGTCTTTGGCTGTTGAGAGAAAAAATGGAATCTGACTGTAAAACTTGCTTTTTTGAGTAGCAGGATATGGAGTACATTACCATAAGCTGTCACTTTCTGATTCTCTTAACTCTTATAGTTATGAGTTAATGTAATGAGCAACTGATTCGCACTTCATAAAATAGAAAAAAACAATTGTCTATACACTTATAAACAAGAATAATGCTTAAAAAGGCACATAGACAGTATTTTCCATAAATACTTCCTATTAATGGATTGTTCTAAGTGCAGTTCTTGAACAACAGCTTTTGAACCTGTAATCTAAAAAGTGTCTAAACTGAACAACAGAGTAATGGCTTGCTGCTTCAGCTGTCCTGCTAGAATATTTTATTATGTATTATTTTAGCTATAGATAGTATATTTGTTTCCTGAATACAGATTAAAGATGATAAATATTCTTTTTTTTTCCCAAAGCAATTTGCTACACTTCAAATATTACATATTCATTTTTATTTCCAAAAACAATCAGAGGCTTTACTTGTAAAAAAAGTGAGTAGCTTTTTATACTATATGAATAACTCTAGCACATGATTAATTTTCTAACTGTGCCATTAAACATTGTAATACATATCTGTACTGTGTATATCCCATAAAGATGTATATAATCTCTTTTGAATGATTTATTTTTGTGCATTTAAGTTCCCCCCTTTTTTAAGTTCATGATCTAGAAAGCTCTTGGCAAGAAAATTTAATGATTACTGTAAGGCAAAATATATTTTTGGAGAACAATTTTATTCTGTACCCAGGCTCTTCCCTGAAATAACCTTTCCTTCTATTTACACCATGTTGCCATTGCTGTGCATGCATTCAACCATTTCATGATCACTGTGGCCAAGACGGCCACCTACCATCACAGCCCCCACAAGTCCTTCTCCATTCAAAATAGCAAGTCCAGGAGGGCATCTTTCCTAGTTGGCTCAGCGAGTACCTGTGACAAGAAGTTATCTCCTACTAACTTCAAGAATTTCCAAGACTGCTCATCACAGCAGTATGATATTCCCAGTTGATGTCTGGGAAGTTGAAATCTCCCATAAGGACCAGTGCTACTGATCCAGAAATTTCTCCTAATTGCCTATAGAAAAACTCATCAGTGCTTACATTCTGGCTGGGCAAACAGTAGTAGACACCCACTACAACATCTCCATTGTTTTCCATCCCCCTGATCCTCACCCAGAGGCTCTCAACCACATTGCCACTAACTGTAAGGACTGTACAATCAAACCTTTCCCTTACATATAGTGTGACACCTCCATCTTGCCTGCCCACATTCATTTGTGTTTGAAATAGCAAATACAGCATTTCGCTAGATAATGCTGTATGCAGATATTCTTCAGAGAAAGGATGAATATGAACTAAAACCCCACAATGTCAACCTTGCTGAACTGTGAGGAAGTTTTGCTCTCAATTTGAATCAGAATTTAAAAACTTTCCTGCTGGCAACCATTTCTGTACTGCCTTGGAGACAGAGCACCTGAAAGGCATTCTTTAAGACAAAATTGAAATATTTATGTAGGCTTTGTAAAGACGGCCGATTCTGAGCCTGCTTTTTGTTTCTTATGTGTCAGTGCTGAAATCAGGTATTCAAAAGAGTTGAACTAAGCAAATTTTGAACACAATAGTCACAAGGCCCATAAGTGAAGCAATTCATCGTGTTTCGCATGTCTCTGACAGAATGCAAAGTGATGTTTGAATGCAGAGATATTTATCCAGTTTAAATTAGTTACATTTGCTGTCCAGGCAGCCCATTTCTATCTGTGATTTTAAAAACAAGCAAAGGTCTAATTGCTCAAATGTCTTGTCAAGGGTGTGCCACAGATTACGTGGACTCCATCAGAAATTGTAACTTGGGCTCGCTGATGAAAAGCAGAGGAAGAGGAAAGGGAAGTGCAATAACCAAGGTATAATAATGCAGCAACAGAAACATATGGAAAACAAATATTCAGACAGTGTCCCAGTATTTAATGGGAAGAAAAAAACCCCATTAACTAGGGAGGCTTCTTGGGCCCAGCTGAGACCTTGAAGCTGTGAAATGACACAGTCGACTTAGCCGAATGAAAAAATGCAGGGAAAGTAGATAGGATACAAGAGAGAAAATCATCCAAGTTGCCTGGAAATTTCAAATTGCTTGGAATTTTCAAACTGCATATTGTTTAAGAGGAAAACACAGGAGGATGGGGAAATTATAGATGTTACATGAAAACTTCAATTGGTTATGAGCAGTCCAAATAATAGGAAAAAGAACAAGAAAAAAAGAGAGGATTTGGAGGATTTTGCTTGTGTGGGTGGAGTTTTATTTCTCCCTGAGGTTAGCTGAATTGTAAAATAGAAAGCAGGATGTAAATAATTCACTATAGTCCCAGGTAACTGAAGTTTTCTGTAGGAGGATAGTGCTCAGTGCCTGTGTCTGTATATAGTAATATCAGCACTCCTGATTAACTATTCCCTGATGGACTTTGGAGCCTTTTGGGACTTCCTTCCATGGCAAGCACAAATAATGTATTGTGTTTTATTGAATGCAGAAGTAGAATAACCTGGGGAAAAAATATCCCTAAACCAACCAACCAAATAAATAAATAAATAAACCGGTCCCGGAAATATTTACATCGAGAAATCAGATTAAATGATGAGTGTAACTAGCAGTTTCTGGGCCAGAGATACAAGGCAACCTGTTTTAATTATATCCAGCAACAGGCAGTAGTACAGCCACACATTAGTCGCACCCTCCCAGTGGGTCACGAGCCATTTGTACTACCTGCTTTCAGTCACACATCTTATTTGGAAGAACTAGGATCCTCGATTCACTCTATAAATTGTTTAGATTGTGCTAGTGCTGCAACTCTAATAGCAGAGTAAGAGGCTGGTAAATAAATAGTGCTACTGCCATGCTTGTGAATTCAGCCTTCAGGCAGATTTTCAATAAATGATGAGAATATGAGAGGCAACAACATGGAGTCCTGAAGAATTGCCACTTTGCAGAAAAGAGAAGTAGAAAATAAAAAAGTAGTAAAGATAACCTGCTTAAAACAGGGTTTTTTTGGCCCCCAAAGCATTTTTATAGAAGCGCTGTGCTGAAGTAAAGATGTTTAAGCAATTATTTACGTATCAGTCCTAACTACCACAGTGGTTCACAAAATATGATGAAAGCAGTATTAGCTATTCGATGTGTATGGATACAGTTTAATGTTGTCTGAACTGATTTCATACATTCATTTCATTTTCATATAGTGTTGCGTTCTCTTTCAGTGAGGATCAAAGTCAGAAGGAGGGCTGTGCCTTAAAAGTGGCTTTACCGTGGTTGTTCCCTGTTTCATAACACTTAGTTATGAGAATTTTCCTGTTGACTTCAGAGAGAGTTGGGCTGGGCTCTTAATGCTTGGTACATGGAACATTTCATTCATATTGTTGTCTTCCTAAATATCAGGAGTTTCTGGGTTTTTTTTTTCCTTTCCCTGTGTGCTAATGTTCAGGCTTTGCAGAATTTGTTCCATAGTGCATCTGATGTGTTACTGGCACACCACCACCAAAGTGAAACATATTGTTCCTACTTCAGTATGCATCTGTTGCTGTTTTATTAACAGGAGGACTAAAATATTATTCCCTTTATGTGTCTTTCTGCCTTTGTCGGGGTGGGGAAAAGATGAATACAATTTGTTCGAACAACTGTAGTAAATAGAGATACTGTGATGCATAGCATAATACTGTATACAGATGCATGTTCACCCATAATTACATGTAAAGTGGAACTTTATTCTGATCTCATTTACATTAATGGGAGCTATGAATAACTTATTTTAAGTAAGTAGATTTACATAAATGCAGGACTAAGAACAGAGGGAGAGGTGTTAGACTAACAAACTGCATACAGTCTAGGATACTCAGTAAAGGAAAATAATTGGATTATATTTTTTGTACAACAGTTTTTGTGATCCTTCAACAAACTAGGAGTTTGTCCCCATCTGCAAGTGGGTATTTTCAGTGGGTAGTTAAAAGACTTTATCTTAATGTGGCATCAATTATTTACACCTTTATCATTTCTCAGTTGTGTTACAACAGTGCTGTCTATCTGGAAATGAAGTCTGCCATACTTAGGCAGCATCCAGTACAAAATGTTACTGAGAAATGTCTTCTGCCTCATAGATCGTCAGTGCCACACTCAAGCTTCCCTTTCTCTGCTAAAATTCCCGCTGAATTTTGAATTATATCACTGCTTTGACCCTGATAGGCAACATCTTCCTTGGTATATCTAAACAGCCAACTAAGACCCTCAAATAAAAGCCATCATCAGCAACTTTCTTTGCTTGACATTCTTTGACATTCCTGACATTCTTGACATAGTGCAGCTCTCTATAGGTAAAACTCCTGTGTTCAGATGTTAGATGTTTTTCAGGACAGTCAGACATGGGACTAAATGACCACAGAAATTAGACTGACACAAATCTCCCTGCCCTGCACTTAAAACATAACATTCATATACTTACCTTCTTTAATACTTGGTAGCATATATAGCTAAAAAGATGTATAAGAAAAATATTCAGGCAATACATTTTTCTTCTGTAGAGTAAGATGACAGCAGAAGTCTAAGTTCAAAGGTAGAGGTAGGTAGTCAAGTTGCCTTTACACAATATGAAAAAAGCATACGGTGGCGTTGAGCCACGATCGTACGATATGTGGTGCTCTTGCTGACCCAAACTAGACCAGAGCTGCAACACATGCCACAGTGATGTAGTTTCACATAACAGAAGTGTTGGGGATCAGCAGTAATTTTAGAAAGAATGCTTACAACAAGAAAAGCATTTCTTCCTTTAATTTCCTTTCCATGCTTTTCTTTTTTATTTGTCTTGTATTTTTATCATTGCAGTTGTGTTGAATTCAGATAAGGATTATTTGATGCATCTCTTTTTGGACATTTGCAAATTATTCTGGTCAGTAATGATGAATTGTGGCAGCTTTTTGCTAAATTTTGGTGATATGAGATAGCTCATTCATACCCTTAGGACAAGAAGCTGGAGTTCTAGAGTATTTCAAGAGGAGCAGTAATAAACAGGCAGATTTCCTTTTTGTCAAAATAGTTTCTGTATTTTCATTAGATTTTGTTTTATCTCTGTAAGCAAAAAGAAATATCAGCACTGAATATCAGCCTGTATTAGGAAGTGTGATTTTATGGTGTTGGTTATTCAGGAGGCAGATTAGTATTTGCAAGTATAATTATCAAGTCTCTTTCAAAGATGAAGTGAGCATAACCTGTAACATTTTAATTGGCCACTTTATTGAGGTGCTGCAGAAGCTGGACACATACAAGCAACACTTCGGTTACCAGTAGCTGAAATTTTGATTGAATAATATTTCCATGTCTTTCAAATAACTCTCGTTCTCCAACAAAGCAGAAAGCTGTACAATACCATTTTCATAAACAGCTTTCTTAATCATGCACAGAACTTAACAATAGGAGTTATGGGTTAGCAAATGAAGAATCAAAGGATATAACTGCACCCTAAGGAAAAAGAATGAGAAGTGCTTTTTTTTTTTGCTTTTTTTTTTTATACCATCTGGCTTTTCACTGCAATACTACAATAACTGAGAGGTAGAAATGTAATTTCAGTAAAAGTTTTGACGTAGAAGAACTGCGAGTTCTTCAGACAGCTTTGGTGTGTCTCCTAACATTTGCAACATAGCCCAGCTCTTACATTCTTCACTAGAGTTGACTGAGGTTTTGCCTAAGTGTAGAGCTGAATGTGGGACTTCAACTGATACAGACTAATGATCCTTTTTTGTTCACCCTTGTTTTGCAGCTTTTTGTTAGTGGTGTTGAGTCGACTGGTCAAATTCTGTTGTTTATAATAGGTGATAGATTTGGAATTATTTTCCCAAATTTTGTGGAAGGCTGTAACTTTCCCAGACAGTGGCTCCAAATTACAGATATATAACGCAGTCAATACTTTATGAACATGTTGTACAAAAATAGTACTTTTGAGTGTTGCCAGTTAGTATCTTAAATCATAGCCTTATCTCATTTGGTGTGTTTTCCTTAAATTGTCAACTTTGAGACTGAGATTAGAACTGATTTGTTCTTCTCTTAAGAACTATTGAGAGGAACACTTCCTAATTCTGAGACCTGTGCAGGACCAGGCACCTGCCCAGGCTCCATGCTGGGATGCGACCTTATTGCACACTCTTTCTTGTCTCTGCTTCAGGTCTCGATGGAAGTGAACCCAGCTGTGTGGATTGGGCAGGCACACCAGGGTCACTGCTGAGGTTCTAGTCTATAAAATCCACTTCTATAGTAGCCTGGGAGTGTTAGTTTTGAATTAAAGCAAGCTCCTGGCCTTAGTAGCTGTGAAGAAAAGCTTGAAAATATGAACATAAATGCCCTGACATCAGAAGACAATGAAAACTATTAAAAATCTGCAAGGTTTGAGATTTCATGATCTTTTTTTGAGGGACTGGTAATATTTTCCTTACTACAGTTCCGTTTGGAAATAGATTCTTACTTTTGTTGAGGGTGTCTTTCTGTTTGCTATGTTAAACCTTGCAGAGGTGATGCTTGTCAAACAGATGAATCCCCTGTGTAATTTCATTGGCTTCCCTGGAGCTTTTCCCGGTGCTATTTCAGGACAATCTCAAATGGTGCATAAATGCTTTCTCTGGTTGGAGCTCTCTCTTGTTCTGCATACATGGAAACTATGACTGTAACTTGGCCTTTAAGCCTTCAGCTGGTCAAAGAGCTGTGTTCCCCACTAAGCTTCATGGTGTGCATTAATGGCATTAAGTCTAATAGTGATGAAGACTGGTGTCACATTATGTGTCTCATAGCACTCAGCTTGAAACAACAGGTCTAGGATCCACCCTTTGTTCTCTTCTGAGGCTAGTTAAGATGCTGAACTCACAACTAGAAACACATACCTTTTTTAAAGCAGAAGGCACTTGAACCTTGAAAAATATTTGACTGTGTTCAATAAAACAGTTTTAGAATTAAAAGGGTTAATTTTATTCTATGAACCTCTTTTTTTCATGAAGGGAACAAAGCAGTTTTCCCTTTCCTCCTTTCCCCATAGGAATCTTTTACGTATATTCTTTTAAAACTAAACAACTCCCAACTTCAACATACTGTGCTCTCCTGGCCTTCTCAGCTCCATCCCTAGACTCTGAACATCAGAGATAAACCATTTCTCCTCCTGTTTTTTCCCCACACTTTAATAGCATCAGTTTAAAGACCTGTTTACAAGCAGATAAACTACATGAACATGAGGGGGCATTAACTTCTGGCAGGTATGTATGGTAATGGGCTAGTCTGGACAGGGTGTGGAAAACTTGATTTCTATCTGCCAGCAAAGGAGTAGTGAGCCTGGGAGGGAAGAAAGGAGACAGAGAGATTGACCAGATCTATGCCATAAGAAGAAATGCATGAACACTTCCTTTCTGCTCCCTAGTCATCTTCTGGGTTGGACTTAACAAGTACAAGAGAGCTTGTTCCAGGAGAAAGAATGAGGGTGTGTAAATAAGGAGAGTTGGCATTGGGGTAAACGGCATGTTTTCTGAAAGAAATGTGTTGGGCCAGCTGGTTTTTAACATGTTCAGCTTAAATTGTTGGCTGATGGTAAAATATGTCAGTTGAATATTTTATTCACTTGAAAATAATGCTGATTTAGATTAGGCAAAATTATGTGTGAATTCAACAATTCGGCCAAGAAACCCTATCAGCAATTCAAATGTTTTCATCAAAAGTCAAGTATTTTGAGTTGTTTTTTTTTCTTTTTTTTTAATTAAATGCTTCAGATTTCCATTTCTGAACATTTTGTATCTAAGTATATTCACATGTAGCAGTAAGGAAGAATAGCTTTTCTGAGGTGGCAGCACTGTTTATTGGCTTCGTTGTTTCTCTAGAGAAATATTAAATATACACTTCAGGCTGAGGTGTTTTATTTTTCTTCTCGGCTTCCAAGGCAGTAGCTGATTTGGTACAGTTAGTTTCTGAGATTTAGGTAAAAGCTATGTCCATTATTTAGCATGTAGAGAGATGAGGACAAAACAGGTCAAGAATCTCCTGGATTTCAAGAGGTAGTACAATCAATATTCATATACTGCATCAAAGCCAAAGGTTTTTGTCTTTTTTATCATTCTTTTGCATGGGATCATCTTGAGGAATTAATTTATTTGCTCATCCCCAGTTCAGTTAAATATTATTTGAATGCTGATGTACTTTAAAACTGATACAGATATTCCTGGAAATATGTCCTTTACTTGAATTTGTGTTTTTATTTTGATTTTAGTTATTCTGTATCTCATTTTAACTGAAGTTAAAATTTGACCTTTGAAGGTGTTCATAAAGATTTTGTGATTCAATACAGATTTCATCCTTCTGTGATAAGTTCCAGTTTCTGTTTTTTCAAAGAATGACAAATACAGAGTTTCTGGAAGAGCAGGACTGAAAATTAAGTGCTAATTTTCTGTCATTATGTTACATTATCAGAATGATAGAGTGTCTGCAAAGAAGATTGGATTTAGAAAACAGTGTACTTCTGTAGTGGTGAAAGGAAAAAAAGTCTGAGAAAGAGCATGCAACTACTTTCCAGAACATCTAACATTAGTTGCAAACGATTACTGGCAGTAGTGTTATCTCCAGTTCACATCTTCCACTATTTAGAGAAAAATGCTACTATCAAAATGAAATTCATAAATGTAGGCATGTGGGCATCTTACAAGAAGTTTTCAAAATTTCAGTACTTTTTCGGGTTTTTTTCTTGGCAATAATCTCATTCATAACAGTTGTTGATAGCAATCAGTCAAAAAAACCCAGTATCTTACTAAATCAAGTCAAATCAGATCAGATCAGATCAGATCAGATCTAACCAAACCAAACCAAACCAAACCAAATCAAATCACTTGTACTCAGCTAAAGGAAAGACTATTTCTTTTTATTCTGTTACACTGATGCAACATGTAAGTAGTTTCATTGCTGTAAATAGAGCAAATCAGTGCAAATGAGAATATAATCAGTCTTGAAACATTTAAATGATTTGTATAGATACCAAATAAAATCAAGACGATTTATATGCTGCATAATAGCTTAGGAAAAAATTATTATGCTGAAATTATCTTTATCTGTTTTTTCTAAATTCATTCTTTTCTTTGTAATAATGACATCATCTAGTAGAATAGCAATTTTTTTCCAGAGTAATATAATTGAAACATAATCTTCAACCATTACACCATACCCATATTCCCCATGCTTTTTTGTTTCCTGTGAGGTAAAGTAAAAAAGTTGTACAATGGATGGATTCAATGATCTTAAGGGTCTTTTACAACCTAAATGATTCTATGATTCTATGATAATAAAAGAGGTCCTTCTCTGAGTACCTGCCCAGTACCAAATCAATTCAAGTTCCACTACTTTTCCAAGTGCATCTGGTTTTCTGACAGCTGTATTTCTTATGTTTAAAGCATACTGCCCATGTGAATTTGTTTGTCTGTCAGGTCTGACTTTGGCTCAGTTTACAGCTTGTTAATTGTTGTTTTGGTTGTTGATTCTTGGAGGGTTTCTCATGCAGTGTTCTGCACAGTTCTTGCACAGGAGATGGGCTGATCCTTTTTTAGGGTTCCTAGTTATTATGGTGATACAAATAAGAAATAAATATTAATCACAACAGTGCCCACTAGAAATTTCTGGCTTCTTGTTGAAAACTTCCTAGACATAATACCAAAGTCATAACATCAAACCATCTCCTGAAAGATACTGCTTTCTGACAAATCTAATTGGTAGTTACATGTAAAACAACTGTTAAGAGCTTGCGCTGAGTGAGAATGAGTTGATGTAATGTGTAGCTTAATCCAGTTGTCATATCTGCATTCTTTGATATATTTACCCACATTTTAATGGTGATACATGCACATGGATTGTAAAGCCACATACATTATTCTGGAGAATACATTAAAAATTTTTTTTGTGTTGATTCCTAGTTTTGTAGTTGGCTCACAGTTTCTACCTAAAATGTTTGCTGAGACATAACACAATTTTTAATTGTGATTTAAAAAAGCAACACAAGTGACTTCTGAACAAAGTGATCTCAAAGTGAACAAGGGGAGAAATGCTGGATTAACTAATCTGAAAGCTAAGAAATAGTTTTCTTTTCGGACCTCTGGTCTCCTCAGGCACCATGTGTATGAATCTCTTTAGAGAAGTATTGAGATTCAGCAGATCCCTGTCATTAATTTCACACAGGGCAGGCAGTCTCCTGCAGAGGCACTTGGTGTTCTCTTTTCTCCCTTTTTAATCAGCTAGGATGCTGTTAAACAACAGGAAATTCAACTAGCATGGTTAATGCCAATAATGAAATAAACTGCCTATCAGCCCTGCAAGCAACGTATGAATAATTGTTGACTGCTTCAGGGAAAAAAAACCAAAAGACAAAAACCCCAGACCACACAAAATAAATACATTTAGGATGTCTAAAAAAACAAGCGTGTTGAAGGGCCAGTGCTGGGTTTTAGCTAGGGCTGAATGGCAGCTTGAAATGTGCAGTATTTCTCAAGATGGCAGGGATCATGTTAAATTAAATCAGATTTCATTGCAGAACATGATTTCAGGGGCCTGTGCAAGCCCCTTGCTAATATTCTGCCACTAAACTGAATGACAAGGTTGCTTTTGATTCCCTATTATACAATGGAAGAATTCATTCCACTTCTGGTTACTGTCAGATCATTCCTGTCAAGAAGAATCTTAGAATTGTTTAGGTTGGAAAAGACCTTTAAGATCATCAAGTCCAACCGTTAACCTAGCACTGCCAAGTCCACCACTAAATCATGTCCCTAAGCACCACATCTTCATGTCTTTTAAATACCTCCAGGGATGGGGACTCAACCACTTCCCTGGCCAGCCTGTTCCAATGCTTGACAACCCTTTCAGTGAAGAAATTTTTCCTTGTATCCAATCTAATCCTCCCTTGGTGCAACTCGAGACCATCTCCTCCTGTCCTATCACTTGGCATTTGGGAGAAGAGACTGACACCCACCTTGCTACAACCTCCTTTCAGGTAACTGTAGAGAGCTATAAGGTCTCCCCTCAGCCTCCTTTTCTCCAAGCTAAACAAACCCAGTTCCCTCAGCTGCTTCTCATAAGACGTTCTCTAGACCTTTCTCCAGCTTGATTGCCTTTCTTTGGACATGCTTCAGCACCTCAAGGTCTTTGCTGTAGTGAGGGGCCCAAAACTGAACACAGGATTCAAGGTGTGGCCTCACCAGTACCGAGTACAGGGGCACAATCACTTCCCTACTCCTGCTGGCCACACTCTTTCTGATACAGGCCAGGACGCTGTTGGCTGCCTTGGCCACCTGGGCACACTGCCAGCTCATATTCAGCCAGCTGTCAACCAGCACCCCCAGGTCCCTTTTCTGCTAGGCAGCTCTCCAGCCACTCCTCCTCAAGCCTGTAGAGTTGCATGGAGTTGTTGTGACCCAGGTGCAGGACCTGGCATTTAGCCTTGTTGAACCTCATACAGCTGGTCTCGACCCATCGATCCAGCCTGTCCATATCCCTCTGTAGACCCTTCTGACCCTTAAGCAAATCAACACTCCCACCCAACTTGGTGTCATGTGCAAACTTACTGAGGGTGCACTCGATCCCCTTGTCCTGGTCATTGATAAAGACATTAGACAGAACTGGACCCAGTACTGAGCCCTGGGGAACACCGCTTGTGACCAGCCACCAACTGGATTTAACTCCATTCACCACAACGCTTTGGGCTCAGCCATACAGCTAGTTTTTTACTCAGCAAAGAGTACACCCATCCAAGCCATGAGCAGCCAGTTTCTCCAGGAGAATGCTGTGGGAAACACTGTCAAAGGCTGTACTACAGTCTAGGTAGACAACACCCACAGCCTTTCCCTCATCCAGTAAGCAGGTCACGTTGTCATAGGAGGAGATCAGGTTAGTCAAGCAAGACCTGCCTTTCATAAACCCATGCTGACTGGGCCCGCTCAGCTGGTTGTCCTGTACATGCCACGTGATGGCAGTCAACATGATCTGCTCCATAACCTTCCTCAGCACCAAGGTCAGGCTGACAGGCCTGTAGTTCCCCAGATCCTCCTTCCGGCCCTTCTAGTAGATGGATGTCACATTTGCTAGCCTCTGGTCAACTGGGACCTCCCCGGTTAGCCAGGACTGCTGATAAATGATTGAAAGTGGCTTGGTGAGCAGTTCCGCCAGCTCCCTCAGTACCCTTGGGTGGATCCCGTCTGGCCCCATAGACTTGTGTGTGTCTAAGTGGTGTAGCAGGTCGCTAACCATTTCCCCTTGGATTATTGGGGCTTCATTCTTCTCGCCATCCCTGTCTTCCAGCACAGGGAGCTGGGTACCCTGAGTACAGCTGGTCTCATTATTAAGGACTGAGACAAAGAAGGCATTAGATACTTCAGGCTTTTCCTCATCCTTTGAAAACCAATTCTTGACATAAGTAATGAAGAGTACAGACTCTTCATTCCTGATGACTGGTTAAATCCACTTGGGATGGGGATGGTCATATTTGCCCTGGGAGGTTATCCTGGGAAGGAATGAACCTTTTCTTTCTGCTATCCTATGCAGCCCCTGTGCTGACTCACTGACAGCTGTGGCACATCAGAGAGCGGTTGGCTCTGTTCAATGCAATTCTCAGCCAAGGGTATATTCTGGATATTCCTTTTTCAGAGATTAGTCTACATTGCTCTACAGAGTCGGGTATGATGATGGTCCTCTTCATATTATTCCATCTCCAGTCCTACTCTGTGATTCTGCTACGTCCACACTAAGGACTCCTTCCTTATGTTTGAGTGCTTTGATAACTGCTTTGAAGGGCTCTTGTCCCTGAGTGTGTCTCTGCAAAGACACGTTACAATTCCAAGCTGAATTAGCTTTTGCATGTAATCTCTGCTGAGTTGGGGACAGAAACGTAGGACAAGCCTTGGCAATCTGTGATTGCAGCACAACGAGGGGGTTTCTGGCCTTTCTGAGAAAAGGGTATCACATAAATACAGAATAAAATGTTGATAATTACAAATAATGTCCACTTATGAAACTCTGTTCTCTCTAAGTTAGACCATCTCTAAGACCATCAAGTAATTGCTAATGTTGTCAGTGAATTTTGCCCTTCATTTTATCTGTATTTTTTTTCCTTGCATTTGCTCATTGCTATCCTCCCTGCAAATACCTGCTCTTTCAGCGAGATCAGAATTCCTCATCTTACGATCACACATATGAAGAAGAAGTTATCAACTAAGGCAGATGATAAAGGACTAGGAAAAAGTGGACCCACTGGGGCAAATGTTTCTTCCTCTGACCACCCCCATGTCTCCCATAGTGTTGTTTCTTATTATAAGGAAGTCAGGATCAGGGAGTTCAGTCTAAGCAGATTCTGGTGAGTCATTTTGCTCTTTGAGGAGTCTGCCTTGCCCAGTTCTCATCTCTGACTCACTGCAGCTGTAAATGGTGGGGCATATAATTTTTGAAGGGCACATACTAAAACCCTCTTGAGAACAAGTTCATCTGCTTTTACCACTGATTTCTCTATAAAGTATATTTTGATCTTTTCTAAATCCTGATTCCTGGTATTGGCAAGTTCTTCAGGACCAGACTGTAGTCACAGAAATGTTAAAATTATACAAGTATTGCTTAAATAACACTTATTTATGTAATTCTTTTACATATAAAAAAATAGATTTTACTGACTCATTTAAAACTATAAAAATTGGATGTAGAGGAAAATTGTGGGGTTTTTTCCTGTGGTTGAAACAGAAGTGTCCACTGTTAATGCTGTTGTACCTCTGGATTTAATGAAAACTCTTGTATTTAAATAGATTGATCTTTTTTCAAACTTTGCCCATTCTATTTCTAATTATATCAGCATGTGAAATTGGGATAAACATTTCCTGTCTTGTTGCAGGCAGAACCTGTATTAATATCTGAAATGATTTCTGTGTGAGAAGATGACACTTGTTTGTCCCTGGATACTATGTGCCTCAGCTATAGGAATAAATCTAGTAGATAAAAGCACTGAATTATATACATAACCTCAGGTCACAGAGTGATGTACCTGCTGTGTTTTGCTATGGCTATTCAACTAGCAAAGGAAAAAAACAGAAAGTCTTGTCTTTCTGTGCTTCTATTTTAGGAACTTGTAACTTCTCAGAAATTTTTCCTTTGGGCTGGAGTTCCCTATCCTTGTTCTGAACTCATGGGTGATGTCTGAAGACCAAACCCAACAAAAATACTAAAACAATAGCCAATGTTTTAATCCTAAAAGAAAATGTTACCAACCTTGAAAGAAAAGGAATGGTATGTTTTTTACTTTGCCAACATAAAGGCCGTTTTAAGATGTGACATTAGGCAGGCAAAATGTGACCTGCAAATTGAGCATTAGGATCCAAACTTTGTTGTTTGGACCTAACTCCGGTTAGTAAAAGAACTGCAAAATCACGTCAGTAGTAGCTATGATAATAATACTGTATCTGCTTTTACATGATGCTTTTCATTGATAGATCATGTTTTTCCTGTTTTATGGATGATGGCTCCAAATGTGGAGAAGTTTAGTCTATTTGCTGAACTAGTTACAAAGCTCAGGTTTCCTGAATTCCAGTTCAGTGCTCTGTACTTTACTCTGATAGAGCTATGACATTCAAGCTGAGTGCTTGTGTGTTCAAGTAGCATTGGAAATGTCTGAATCGGTCTTGAAGATGTAGACATTTATACTTTATCAGCTGGTAAAGTATTTCTTCCTGAGCAAGGTTACCATATATCTGTAGTCACAGCTGCTGCAGGAGACAGTAACTGTGAAGCGTGAAGCACTATATGCCACAGCACTTAAGCACATAGGCGTATCAGGGAAAGCCCTTTTCTGCAGGGCACAGAACAAGAAAACAGCTTGCTTTCTTAGATGTTGCATGGCCAGCAGCCTTAAAGCATACAGAGAAGCTGCCAAAGCTAGTTGTTAAAGTTTGCAGCAAAGAATCCCTAAGTGGTATCATTTGTCAGCTGTCAGCAGAATTACGCATGCTGCAGCAAAACTGAGTTCAGACTGTGCCTAAGACCACCAAGTTTGCAATAAGGAAGCAGGTCTTTTCATTTTAAGCAGAGTTTCCATCACAATAGGTGAGTAAAAGATAGAATATTAATGAAGAAAAAGACAGTATGACCATCAAGACTGAGTTTCTGCATACTATAGCTAAAGATCCTCTTTAAATAATTTCTGCACTGACTACCACATTTCCCTTTGAGAATTTGTATATCTTTTTAGAAATATATCCACTTTTGATCTGGGATTTCTAGGAGTGTAAGCCTATACAAGTTATTCCAAAACAGTATTTGAAGCTTCAGTATATATCCCTTAACATTATTGCTGTAATATATACATAGAAGCTAACAACAAAAGAATGTTTTCCACAGAAATGTTCAGCAGGAATCACAGAGAAAACTCAAGACAACATGTCATGAAAGATCTTGATTCAGACTAGCGGGACTTAATGTAGTGTTTAGTGTAACCAGCTCGTTCTGTCAATCATATCACAGAAGAGAGGTCAGCCTAGTTTTGCTGGAGTTCTCGTTTTATAGCTATGAATATATAGCTTAGCTCAAAAAAGTATAAAATCTATTATCTGCAATGGTAATTATTATTACTCACTACATGTATATATCACCTTCTATTTGTGATTCTCAAAGAATCATTTGACTAAGTTTTGTCGTATTTAGAATAATGAGGTTTTTGGGTTTTTTTCTGTTGCTGTTTGAAATTTATGTCTATTTCAATTGCTTTCTTAGCTTTGTTAAAAAAACCCAAAAACCTAAAATTGAATCAAAATATTCTGGTGGAGCAGAAAGGAATTTTGCTTGTTTTTTATTCCCTTTTAAAAAATTGCCCTTGTGTAGAATTTTGAAAATGTTGAAGGGCTTCTTCCCAACTTGAAATATCACCATCTTTTCTTAGGTAAAGTTCTGTTTTCCATCCAGGTCTAGTCTTTATTATACACTTGTAATAGCTGTCTTTCTCCAATAGCTCCAAAATGGGGAAACTTGTGAAAGGATCTGCCCAGCATGACAACAGCTGCTGGTAAAGAAGGACACCCCTTGACTCCAAAGCCACTTCTCTAAGTACCAGATTTGGGGATGGAGGTCAGGTCAGCTTAGCCCACATTCTCTTTTAGTGTACACACTTCCTGTTCCTCAAAAGATGAAATCACAGATCTGGAGGGGTGGCTGCCCACCCACCAACCTGCCAGCATCTGTCACAAATCAGCAACAGCAAATTGTCTCTTTCTTAAAAGTCAACTACTAGGTATTGACACAAATTACAAGGCAGAGCCATGTACTGTTTTTCTAATAAATACCAAGCAGGCATCAAAACCACTGGCTCTGAGGTTGTTAGGCTTTTTTTTGAGGTAAGTAGAATGTATATTGTACTGTATAAATGATATATACGTGATGTTATAAATAGATTGTTATATTCCATACCGTGTATAGAATGTATATGTAATGTGTGTATTTATGCTATGCAAAAGTATTTTGTGCTGGTAAACAGTCAAAGAAAGAGTGTCAGCATCTCTGAATAGTATGCAGCAGACTGAGGCTCAGTCCTCCCTTCTGCCATGGATGTTCCATGTCCCCTCTTCCCTCTTCTCCCCCTTCCAATATGTAAAATGCAGCCCTATCCCTATGTATCTCAGTGACAAAGCATTGCTGCCATTTACCAGTGTAAGATCCTGAAATGGGTGTTCTGAGTCTTCTTTTTCCCTGCCAATTTTCTTGCCTTGTCTGTTTAGCCCTCAAGTTCTTTGCTTTCTGAAGCAGAGCTGATATTTTATTATATACATGTTTGTACTGCATGGCAGGGCATGCATCTTAGTTGGAGCTGCAGCAATAAATAGAGTAATATAACTAACATTCAGCATCACCTAATGTATCAAAGGCAGATAAGTAAAATGAGCAAAAGACAAACATGTATGCTTGGAACTAGTGCCTTAGAACAACCTTTTGCTTTAGAATTAGGGTGGGGTTTTTTATGATAGAGCAGCATGTCCTTTATTGGAGCTGGCGATGAGCTTTTGTCTTTGTTTTTGTTCTGTGTGAGATTAATGCGGGTTTCTACCCTTGCATGAATATTTTTTCTTTGTTGAGTTAAACTTTTTTTTTGCCTGATCAGTTCAACTGACCAAACTAAATTAGCTGCTCTGAGGACACACTCAAAGCAAAGCATTTTTGTATCGTTTCTCTCATAAAACTTTAATGCAGTGTATAATTAGAAAAGCTTGAGTGCTTCCATTAATTCTGCAAAGTTTTCTCACCCGTTTATTCTGATAAACCTAATATTTTGCTGACAGAATGAATCTCAGCTCAATTAAAGGTGTATGCAAAGACATGTATCATCGTACCCCATGGGGGTACAACATCCCACGGGAAGGGAAACAAAGCAGGAGTTTTCAGGAGGCTGAGCTGACATTTGCTGTCCTCTCAGAGCTTTAGGGAAGATGGAGCAGTCCGTGGGAATGTTGAAGTCTGGGTATCCCAGATATGTGCTTAATGGGGTTGAGTGATGTGCAGATCAGTAAGATGTCCCCGAGGAATTGGTGCCTCTCTGTTTCTGTTGCAAATCCCTTCCACTAATAGCACAGGCTGGGCAGAAGCCATGATGTTGCCATAGATGTGTAGCAGCAGCAGTAGAAAGATATTTGCAACAGTTAATACTGCTTGAGGCGTCATTAATTCCTAATGGGGCTTGAGAACAATACTGTGGAGGTCCTTTCCTGCTTGAAATCCCATACAGTCTAATCCCTCTGTGTGCTTGTAATAGTAGTGATGTAAAACTATGAATGGTTCTGTTATTATGTCTTCTACTTTGCTCTCTGTTTATCTTTTTATTGGAAAGCTGGCTAAAATTAGGCTTTCTCAGGAATTTGCAGAAAGGTTTATCCTTAGGATTATGACTTCAGGACTCTGAATACTATCTATATTTCTGCTCTACTTTGTGGTTATGGCAGCTTCCAATAAATCTTGGAGAGTACTATATAATTTCTTCCTGAAATAATTTTAACACTGTTTCCAGACAGTATTACTAACTCAGAACAAAACTAATGTGGAGCAAATCAGTTCATAAACGTGTCTTACAAGACCCACCCCGCCTATTTTACTGTCAAGTTTCAATGCAAGATTTCACTGGAATGCATACATTTCCATATTTTAGTACACTAAGCTACAAGGTGTCTTTAATATAGACACCTCTGATCATCTCAGGGAGGTGATTTTGTAGTCTCTGTTGGGTGGCCTCATAATGTGTGTGTGTGTGTGTGTCTGTGAATTCTTGACTCTTCTGAACTCAAGAGAACAGCAGCATTTTACCTCTCCTTAAAACGCTTCCGACTCCTTGGCAAAATAACAGTTCAGTGATTCCTGAGCTGGTAAGCTGGCTGCTGCATCAGCTCCTAGCAAGGTCAGCACTGCAGCGTGTCATAGATAATAGAAGGCAGCTCCTACAGCAGGTGGGGATCATCCTTCCTCAGAACTATTCCCCTCTTCTGTGCTTGTATATATGGAGGAGGGGGGTGTATGTGTGTGGGCGTGCACTTGCATGTATAGCTTTTCCTCCTTAGGTTTAGTTAGTTCATCACTGGAGTATGGATGTGGGGAAGTTAAAAGACTTTGTAGCTTTATCAAAAATTTCTGATAAGTAGACACTAGATATATGTTCGAATTGTTTCAGTGCTCCTTACTGCTTTCTAAGATGCCTGTGCTGCTCTCTACCCTATTCTACTCTGTGCACATACAGGGGTACAAAGGATACTCAATTTAAGTTACCTGCTTGTGAACACCTTAATAACAACATTGCAATATTGCTGCAACAATATAATTCTGTTCCTTAGACACGCACCCGGATTTTCTGAAGGGCCAGGGAAAGAGGGAGAAAGGTTCAAGAGCCAACTGTCTTCCTAAGAAAAAAGTTGGCAACATTTTGCTAGAAGAAGTGGAACATTAACCCACAGCCAGATGTCCTAACTGCTAGCTGTTTCTGTGAATTGGGTCTGCAAAGTTACTCCAATGCTTTTAATTTGTAGCAGAGCATCTAGCACGTAGGCTATAATAATCTCTACCATGGTGCCACTGAAATTCATCAGGGATGTCAGGAATGGATTTGGCTTCACTGCTTGTTGGCCTTTTGTACTTTGTCAAAAAGATTTTCCATTGTCTGTTTCCCAAAACAGTTGTGTCTTTCCATAGAGGGCTGTACTGAGTCCAGAGGAGAGGGAACAGATGCCTCATCATCCACACAAATTAAAGAATTTTTAGAGGGAAGGAAATCCTGCCGTGGTGCCTGAGTCACCATGCTAACATCGGGGACTGGCATCTTGTTCCCATTGTGTGCTGAATTGATACTTCCTGATATAATTAAAATTATATAACTTTTTCTGCTCTTAGGAACGTGGAAAATTATTCCGGGTTCCTAGTTGCATTGTAAAGGTATCTTTTACTGCAATTTAGGATAGAACTCTGAGATACAAATACTCATGCACTTTCTGAACAATTTATGTGAAGCAAGTTTTGTGTAACAGTTTTTGTTCAAATTTTTAAAAATTAGAAAGCAAAACAAAGAAAAAAAATCTCAAAGCCCTACTTGTCATGATTGTAAAGAAAACCTTAAAAATATGTCCCAGGCATGGTTATATGATGTTATTAAAAAATGGTTATTCCTGAGTAACTCCATATGTGGGTATTATTCCATAATTAGCATGACTCTCATTTTTAGCTTCACTCCTTTTCAAAGTGCATTAAGTTGAGCAAGAACATAGCAGTTTGTGAGAAGAAGTGAAATTTAAAACCAGGCTCCTGAAGAATGCCTTCCTGTCTTAGTAGTGTAGTCAGTTTACAGGTTGCTTTGAAGAAGGAAGATGAGGAAGATCATACCAAACCAACTGTCAGCCCAAAGTGGTGACATTGTTATCACAGTTAGAGTATAGAGCTACTAATAAGCCACATACTTATTTTTTTAAATATAAATTTGCAAATACACAATATGGACCATAAAGTTCAGGAGGGAAATGCTTTAAACTGAAACACGTGCAGCGAGTCATCAACAGGGAAAAGGGGAGAATTTTACCCCTGGTTGACAGAAGGAGCTGTGTGGTGGGCGGACCCTGGCTGGATGCCAGGTGCCTACCAAAGTGGCTCTATCACTCCCCTCCTCAGGGAGACAGCGGAGAGAAAATATAACGAAATGCTCGTGGGTTGATAGAAGGACAGGGAGAGATCACTCACCAATTACCATCGTGGGCAAAACAGGCTTGACTTGGGGAAATTAATTTAATATATTGCCAATCAAATCAGAGTAGGGTAATGAGAAATAAGACCAGATTTTAAAACACTTTCCCCCCAGCTCTCACTTCTTTCCTGGACTCAACTTCACTCACAAATTCTCTACCTCCCCACCCCAAGCAGCGCAGGGGGATGGAGAATGGGGGTTGTGGTCAGTTCATCACACGTTGTTTCTGCTTCTCCTAACTCCTCAGGAGGAGGACTCCTCACACTTTTCCCCTGCTCCAGCGTGGGGTCCCTCCCATGGGAGACGGTCCTCCATGAACTTCTCCAACATGAGTCCTGCCCACAGGCTGCAATTCTTCATGAACTGCTCCAGCCTGGGTCCCTTCTACAGGGTGCAGTCCTTCAGGAACAGACTGCTCCAGCGTGGGTCCCCCACGGGGTCACAAGTCCTGACAGCAAACCTGCTCCAGCGTGGGCTCCTCTCTCTCCACAGGGCCACAGGTCCTGCCAGGAGCCTGCCCCAGCATGGGCTTCCCATGGGATCACAGCCTCCTTCGGGCATCCTCCTGCTCCGGCGTGGGGTCCTCCCTAGACTACAGGTGGAGATCTGCTCCAGCGTGGAGCTCCATGGCTGCAGGGGCACAGCCGGCCTCACCGTGGGCTTCACCAGGGGCTGCCGGGGAACCTCTGCTCTGGTGCCTGGAGCCCTTCCTGCCTCTCCTTCTGCTCTGGCCTGGGGGTCTGCAGAGCTGCTCCTCTCACATGTTCTCACTCCTCTCTCTGGCTGAAAACACCACATGGCATTTATTTCCCCATTCTTAACTCTGTTATCCCAGAGGTGCTACCACTGTTGCTGATGGGCTCGGCTTTGGCCAGTGGCGGGTCCGTCTTGGAGCTGCTGGCATTGGCTCTGTCAGACACAGGGGAAGCTTCTAGCGGCTTCTCAGGGAAGCCACCCCTGTAGCCCCCGTACTACCAAAACCTTGCCATGCAAACCTGATACAGGCTGTTAACTAGGCAGTCAAACACAGGACCTGATACCTTGTCTAGCAAAGAGGTATTTTTCAACTCCAAGGGAGTGAAACAGTGCTTATTTTAACGAAGTGGAAATGGTCAGCTGACACAGTGGATAGGAAGGAAAAAAAAATGTTTTTTTGACTCCTGGCAGGATTTTAAATAGGAGGTGGGCTTTATAGAGGGTGTCATTCTCCAGTATGATAAGATACTTTTTAATGATTATTACCTGAGATATGTGTGTCACTGAAAGAGGAAACCTTTTGTCAGGAAAATCTGCAGCTATGCAACTGTATCATGAAAGAGAGGTGTAGGCAGAAAGATGCTGTTATGTGCATCTTTAACTTGTTTTGTGGTAAGAGTGATTTTGAAGTAGCTGGGTAATAAGAAGACATTTCACACCCAGAACTGAGGTGCTTCTAAAGCCATCACACCTAAAGCCATCACACCTATAAACCAGGGCATCAGGGGCATTGGAGCAAGCACCTGTGAATTCTGCGGTGTATCCAAAGGGCAGCAGTTGCCCCATCCAGGTGGAGAGTATGTGTTACTGGGGTCTAGAGAGGAAGAAGGGTTTTCTGTTGTTGGGTTAGAGCTGATGGCAGAGCTCATTGACAATCAGAAAAATACTGGAGAGCACTCTCAGACTCTGGCTGGCCCAAGGGGAGTTCACTGCGGTCAGCAACTGTGCTTGGCTGGCACAAACTGCATTTTCAGCACCTCTAGTTTGCTGGAACAGTAAAAAATATACGTATTGCTAGGCACAAAATACAGACTCCACGCCCCAGTGTGCAGGCCACACAAGAGTGGTTATAGGGAAACACTTAACCCCCAACCCACACGAGAGATGTATAGCACAGGGAGGCTTTCAGAGTCTGCCTCAGTGACTTTATGAAGTCTTTGGAGACTCTGTGGTGGTTTTCATGGCTTGTCTGAAATTGGAATCAATTGTCTGCTGAAGTGTTGAAAAGAAACAAAAGGATCCTTTGTGAATATAATACAGCCAAAAAACTCTGAAAAACACTGCCCTTTGTTCTGTGAGACTCTGTTCTTCCTCTTTATGCATGAAACATAAAAGGAGTTAACATTGCTTAGAAATGAGGAGCTCCATACAGGAGTAGGTTTTATTTTTGTAACAGTTTGTTCTTCTTTAGGGTGTTTGAATTGTTTACTTTTTGCTATTTTCTTTCTGTTGCCTGGAAACAGTTAGTAAGTTGTCAGCACTGTAACATCGGCTGATTTAAGATTCAGCTAGAACGAGCTCTAACACAAAAGCTTATAGTCTGTTTTGTAAAACACCCCAAGAATATCGAATTAAAGGGGTTTTTGCTTTGTCAGCTTTTGAGCAACTAGGAATTAATTTTACTAGGACAACAGCATTGAATGTACTTTTACAGTAAGATCAACTTCTTGTCTTTGACCCTGTATGCACTGCTGAGGCAAAATTTTTCACCAGAACCATTATCCCTTTCTCTGAGAACTAGACTGATGAGGTTGCACATGTTACATGTCACTAATTCAAGACAGACTTTTTAAAAGTTGCTCTTTTAACTTACACCTTTCTTTTCTCATTTTAGTCTCAGAAAGCTGAGGTATTTGCTATGTGAGAGGTCTGTCAGGACTTTGACTCTGCAAGATTTTGAACACCTCCCTGAGGCACACTGTTAACTCCCCTTAGAGTTTATGAAAGTTAAGGATGAAGAGTATTTGACCAGCATTGGTATTTCTGCAGTACTGACCATAGGACTCAAATCATTCAGTGTAAACTTGCACCGTGTTGGACACATCTGCAAAGAGTTCATGTCTGGCATTTTAGAGTAGATATCCCATCAGCAGTTTTAAATATCTGGTTCAATATATGGGAATTTCCAACAGGAATTTGTAGGCCTAAAGTAGGAGAATTGAAATGACTTGATTATATGAAATTGTTTCCAGGAGAATTCATGTTAATGATCTGTCTCAATTAATACCTATCTCTAAATGCTTATTTTTCTTATGGGACTGTTTGAAACACATTGATATCTCTCCTTTAAATATACACCACTGATCATAGGTGAAAGAATATTAATAGGTTCACAATATCATACAACCTACACTATTTATTTTTGAGTAGTTTAGTTTTATTTATCACGTAACATCCCAACTATATTGTAACTCATAAACCTTCACTACTTCTTCTGCAGTGATATTTCACTGCCTAAATGATCATCCTAAAAGTTGAAGCCGAACAAGCAAGCTAGCCAACAGTTGTTCTGACGCATGTTAGTTGGTTGAGATCAAAAGCAGTGCTCATTTTAAACACAGTTGTATGTGTGTTTTATGTCTCAGTCCTTCTGAGAGCCCTCTCCTCTCAGTCCTGGGGGTGATCATATGCATAGCCTGTACCCCATTTTGAATTTACAGGAAAATCCTGGAATAAACAGAAAGGCCACATGCAGTAATGGGGAACAAAGAAGCAATAGCAGAGAAAAGACTCATGGCAAATATTGGGAAAGAGCTTGTACCCTTCACAATGGTACTATTCATATATATAAATCACGTGCTTATGTGTTCTTCTGGATCTGGGCCTAACTGCACAACTAGATTTCTTTCAAGTGGCAAGTAGGTGCAAGAAAAAGCAGAAGACAAACTTAAACTCAGATTCCTCTGGTGGAGGGTATAGTTCATGCCCACAAATCAGAATGTCAAGGACTGTAAAGGAAAACTCAAAAGACCCGGAAAAGAGAAGAGAGCAGAAAGTGACTTTGCACAGTGGTGGTTTAGTGTTAGCATATAAAATTGAAGATGCTTATTTAGTGAGCTTGAAGTTTTATTTTCCACCTTCTATTAATCTTTGGTTGTATTATAAGAGAATAGGATTGGATGTGGACGAAAGCCCTTTTGAAGTAAAGAACAAGGGTATATTTTGGTCTCTGAGAAGGTTGCTTCCTGTTTCAGTGCAGAAAACGGTTTTGAAAGCTTTCCTAAGAGTGTATTATGAAACCCGGAATTGGTAATGGATGGTGTCTGTGAAAGATACTGAGGGTATGGGGTGTGGTAACAGATTGGTGAATACCCTGAGTGCTGCACAGTGTAGAACTAAGTTCATGTGTGTCTCAGCAAATTCCCTTCAGATCTGAACGGTGTTAATATGCAGAAGGCAGAATACAGCTTGATCATCTGCTGGATCAGAGATCCTGCTACCTTGCTTAATCTCTTCTTTTGTCAGGTAGCCAGTTGGCAGCATAAGCCATGTATTTTTTTATTTTTAATGTTTGCATGTTGCATAATAAAAATATGAGAGGTGTGGAAAAAAAATGCAGCTTGCTTAGTTTCATTTTGAAGCAGATCATTCATTTGAATGGAAAATTAATGGCTATTCTAAACTGTTTTCCTCTACACAGATATACATGGAAATAGAAAAAGCATTTATTAATTGATGATACATTAATGTCAACTAAAGATGTAGTGAAACAGGAGGATAATTGGGTTAATATGTAAAATACAATATTTGAGCCCAACAGATCTAACAAATGTGACACTGTGCTTTATCTAATGAGTGTAAATGGAATCTCACAAAAGGTTAGAGAATGCAGTACTTTGGTACTGCAGAATCTTCCATTCCTGTTCCAACCACATAGCCATAATCATAAGTCATTCATGACAAAAATCAATTATCTTAGTTTTCTGACAGCTTTTGTTCACTGTTCCTAGGAACTGTTTTCTATCTTTTCTCAAGAGGGTATTTAGAATTTAAGCTCCTTCTCTCTGCTTGTTTATTATGCACAGTGCCATTCATTTGCCAAGTGACCACAGTGCCAAGTTCCAGCTTGGCATTTGTGGAACATTTTCCTTTCAGACCCTTGAGAATACATGCTTTGGCCTCTCCGAAGACAGCAAATTCTCAGCACTGTAATGAAGTGCTGTGGTTTAGGCTGAAGTGGGCAGAAGTGTTACCAGCACCTGGTTCAGTGTTTGTGGCTACAACATGGTGCAAACAATAAGAGTTATTGATAATAGTTTTTGAAAGAGAAAATATGAAGGAAGACTTTTTTCTTCTGCTTCTGTGTTTGAATAAAACTTCTCTAATTGCATGGGTAGAGCATTATAGTTTTCTAGTACATATTATATCCTATAGGAGACTCTTAAGAGAAAAGAAAAAATGTGCAGCAGTTGGCCAGACGTGTGAAAGATTGTGTAGTTCTGCCTCAATAAAATTGTCCTTTTACAATCCATTATATGGTAAGTCAATGTAAATGCAATAGACCTCATTTACAAACTGGGAATTCCTAGTGTAGTTGCTTTCCCAACAGGGTACCTGATCAAAAGCATTTGCTATCAATTCTGCTAATTGACAGTGCCTTAAAACCTTTTATTCTGTTACCTGGAGGCAAGCTGAGGACAACAACCATCATTGAGAAAATATTGATTTTTTCTAGGATATCCTTTGTTTGTTCTGCAAATTGCAAATAGACATAGAATACAATTTGTACCATTGTGAGAAGAAAGTGTTGTGATTAAGTCTGTTCTCTTAACAGTTCATTGCTCAATTTTCACAGGTTAAAAAAAAAAATCATAGAAAACTCTCCATTAAAACACAGCAATAGGTCAAGCTGTACTTTGCTAAATCTGGCCAGCATCCTGCCATTACAGAATGAGAAGATGAATAAGCATACAGGACTTAACCAGGGAGAGGCTTTAAATCTATTAATTCAATTTGTTGTGCCTCACTTCTGCACATCCTCCTTTAGAACAGAATAGTTGGTCTGTTAGGTCTCTGAGGACTAGCTTTTTACTTGTGTGCTGGCAAGTGAATCCCATGCTTTCTTGTAAGTTAGTAATGGGGAGAGACAGGGCAAGAAGAGCCAGAACAAATCTCCTTTATGATTAGGCAACCTTGTAGCTGCTCACTAAGAAGCAAAAACTGGCTGGTCAGAGCCTGAATAAACAGAAAGACAAGGAGCTGTTGCTGAGCTGACAATAGGTGACATAGTTCTTTGGAGAAGAGGGTTTAGGGGCAAGGAGCTGATTTTGCTGGAGGTGTTTTTCAGCAGTAAGCATGGGACTGTCATCTTAATTCCATGTCTATTGAACTGGCCCAGTCTGCCTCCAGCTCACTCCCGCCTGCCTGTTTTCATCTGCTCCTGGCTTCTCCGGCTTCACAGCATCACAACCCTTTTCCACTTGAATGCTGGCCTCTGGGAGAGTCTTTATCTGGTACGGTACAAAGGCAAGCTCACATCTGCCAGTACAGCTGAGCTGCTCATTCTTCTGTGCATTTGCATGGTCTTCAGCAGCTGCCTCACTGAAGAGCCCATGTTTAGTCTCCCTTGAAGAAGAACTATGAGGTACTGCTAGAGCAAATAAAGGAGTACTTTGGTCAAGATATCAAGCCAGAAGGAAAGAATTGGGTTCTTATGAAAGGGTCTGACTCCACCATCCCAGCACAGAGTCTTTGGTGATGTTCCCAGTGCCTTTCACTAGTCAGGACACAGGCTTGAGTTTCAGATGCAATGCCCTCACCTGAAAAGTTTGGGGACTGCATTTTGCAACACCATCTGTAGGCTCCTGGACATTTCTGATTTACATGATATGGAATAATGTTCACCTCCTTATAGTATCGTGCATTACCCTGAGAAGTGTCCTTAGCTACTCTCTGACAACTCACAGCTACCTACTGGGAGTGATGAGCTTCCGTGCTGCAGTGAGCCCCATCTTTGGTGATATTTTAGCTCCTGCATCAATTTTGCATGCAAGATCCCCACTAATTACCTAGCTGTTGTTTTTTTTTCTGAAAAACATGTGAAACATTGAGTACCTCAGAGGCTTTCAGTCCCTGCTTCTTCCCTGCTGAGAAGGGATGGGTTTTCTCTGGAGTTTTTTTCTGAAACTGGTATAGAGTAGGAACATAGTTCTCAGTGGTGCTGTATCATATAACATTTGGCTAAAGGTCTGAGGCTATTTCTGGTAACTGCAACAGGAGTTACAGTGTCAGGGTAGGTCTATTATACGTTCCAATCAAATAACTTGTAGTCTGATGCAGACTACATAACAGATTTGGAGCTTTTCACCTCATTTGTGGTGTATATGTTAAAGAATGAGCTCTGTGCTTAACAGAGATTACATGGATTATGAAATGTAGAAACTGCAGTTGCAAAAAGCAGTTTTATTCAGCAGCAGATTAATGTAATTTTACTGCATACTTATAAAAACCTGTAGTTTCTAGTTAAAAGAATGCAGAAAAACAGACTCTGTTAACAAGTAGATATCAGCCTACATAGAAATACAGCATTTCAGTTAAGAAATGTGAAAAAGGGTTTATCAATGCATTTGAAATGAATATCATTTACATAGTGCCACCAAGCTGTCTGCAGTCTCTTCAAAAATATCTAATTTAGAGAGGCCCCTGCACTTGGCAAGCTATCCAATGCTAATGAATAAGATAAAACAATCCAGATAATGGCTAGCTGAGGTACAAGTGTAGGGACTGTGCAAATGTGCTAGTCCATCCATGATGGGAGGCTAAGCAAAAAGAAACACATGATTTAAGGCAGAGAAGTATCGTATATGACTTTTTTGATGTGAACAAACAAAAGAACATATATTCATAGACCCATATATGACTGAGGACACTTATTTAATTTATATCTTGGGAATTATGGCTTCACCTGTTCTGTTGATGCTGTTCTGCAAAAGAGATCTGCTTCAGCCTATTTATGAGTTCATACTACACCAACCTTGGAGTAGTTAATTGTACATCTGCATAGTTACAATTGAATTATATAGATGGGTGTGAAAGAAGCAAGAAGATAAATCCTCAGTGGAATATTGATTTTTATATACAAAGAAGAGATCACACAGGGTAAAGAATATTTAACCAAGAAGAGGACAGCAGGAAAGAAATGCACTTCCATCAATCCCTTAAGGAAGCTGCAGTCACAGAAACAGAACCATAAAAAGGACTAGAAATATCTTCGCTGATGAAAGATCTCCTGGGAGAACGGCTGGGCAATATGTTTTGTATTTTTGTGATAATATACTTTGGGGTTGGGGGTAAAATTTTCATTGTTTTTAGGAATCTCCTTTTTCTCCACTTCAGTATGTTTAAAAACAAATGAAGACTATTAAATGAGTTACAATTTAATATACTTTGAAGATAAATCACCTCTGGATGTTTTGAGTGAGGAGAAAAATTTTCCATTTTAATCTTCTTAAATTTCCTTCTGTTTTTTGCCACCTTTTCCTGAGGCTGTTTACTCT
The DNA here is from genome assembly GCF_964289735.1 of Phaethon aethereus. Classification (NCBI taxonomy): domain Eukaryota; kingdom Metazoa; phylum Chordata; class Aves; order Phaethontiformes; family Phaethontidae; genus Phaethon; species Phaethon aethereus. The sequence continues at coordinate 42,862,694 of NC_138578.1, forward strand.
GCACATATTAGAAGGATAATGAGGCATTTTAAACAGGCAGGATCCATGCTTTTCTCCTTAGAAGGGAGCTTCTTTTTCTGGCTGGTATTTTTTTTAATCCTATGTTCTGACTAAGGTAGTGTTCACTAGCAGGAAGGAGTTAAAGGATACCCAAACAACTCAGGAGCTATCTGTCCATCAGGGCTAATCTTGAGGTAGAAGCAGTAAGAGGCTTCAGAAAGAGGGAAGTGGTGGCAGCATTTATTTTGCTTCTCTGTAATTATCAATTGAGAATGACTGGGCCTGAGCCATTAATAAATACAAGTGGTTTATTGGGTGGTATAATCAAAATCTATGCAAGAGAAGACAGAGATATTTCAGAAAGACCAGCTTATGCATCTCACATGGGAGCTCCCAAACTCCTTGGCTCCACAACAGGACAGTGGATTGATCAACAGTCTGTGGTTGACCTTCGATGCATAGCTAAATGGTCCTGAAAATAATTTCAAAAATGGTAGATGAGGCAGGCAAGGATCTTTCTGGTAACTCTTGTACTATTTCCATGCCTAAGGTGCTTGCCCACATAGGAAAGGTCTGGTTACAGTAAATATAACAGGAATCTGTTCTCAAAATGAGAATTGGCTATAGAATGGCAAATTGATTTGATACTGATGCTAAATTTCTACTCAATCGTAACCAAGGTTTTACATGTATTCTCCATCCTACACAAGGCTGGCTGTTAATTTTTTTCATTCTTGCCTCATCATGGTATGAAATAGCTTTTCGTTACGTAACTTGAGTGTCCTAAGTAAGTCTGCTACATTTATTGTTTGCTGACATACATTCTGATTTTGAGTAAGAAATTGGTAACTTAGCTTCAGTTTATGTTACTGTCTTTGACCAATTTACAGACTTTTACATGATACCATGGATTCACGAGTCAGCCTTTACCGTAAGAGTATAATGAGTCAGTTTGGGCCTGGGAGCCAGAGAGCTAAATATAGTACATAGCTTTAGAGCATGGTACAGCTGGGAAAAAAAATCCATTTTGGGACTTACAAAAGGTCAGTTTGGAACAGAGGTGCCTGGAGTGCAGAAACACTTGCCCTGACCACTAACTTCACTCTGTTCTCATTTGAGAAGTAGCACTGCAGAGCTGGTGGGGACAGAGAAAAGCACAGGAAGGTAAGACAGGGAGAGAAAGATACAGAGACTGAAAAGGAACCGGTTTTCAAGTCTCTTAGCTGGTTATTCCAGCCACTGGTGCAGGATGTGGGCTAGAAAATGTCCAGTCCTGTGGGAAAGGGGTGTTGTAGCACTGCAAATATCTGGGGTACCAGCCCTGAGCTACACACCAGCTTTCCCTGGCTCCAGTCTTAGCAGGGAGAGCAGAACTCCTGCACTGTCCCCATCTTTGTCTCTGTGGAGATAGTACCCACCAGCAGGTTTCAGTTTTGGAATGCCTCTGTAGTACTGATGTAAGGCAGTCTCCTCCACATGATAACTATCTTCTCTTCATAAGAAGCACTGGGGCTGGGGGGAGCCCCTTTCACAGTGTTCAGGAGTGTAGCTCACTGGGACCAACTGCTTGGTGGTACACTGCCTTCCTGAAAAATGCTCCAACACAGCTGTTGGAGGAGTTCAGCATGCTGGAGGGGAGCATCCTGAAGTGGTATTGTTATATAAAAAAAAAGTCACAGCATATCAAACTGCCCCCATTGCAAGAGAGGGTCCCATGCTGAGACAGTAAAATAGCATATGGCTCTAGCCATACATATTCCATTTTTATGATCAGTTTGTGACCCTTTCACTATTTTTCAAAGAGATTTTTAGATAAATTGTGGATGTCTCTCAGCCCCTTTAACGCAGCTGAAACTGTTGAATAAAAATGTTTCTGAAAATATTTTTTCAAAATTGGAGCACTCTTCAAACAGCAGAGTTAAAACATGAAATAAATAGCTATTGTTTTCCTGCTACTGGCTATGTTTTTCAGCCTAGAACAGGGAGCTGGCAAGAGCAAATCTTTCACGTGTGAAAGGGCTAGTCTAGTTCTATAGCACCAGCAGAGCCAGGACAAGGTATTACAGTGTCAGCTTCAACTAAGTCCTGCTGAAGACTGTTAGGGAGTGATACAGTCCAGCTGCTGTGGGACAGGAAAGCCATTTCACCTCATCCTTCTAGGGTGGATAAAGGAATGGGGGCAAGTATGACAACCCACACTTCTATTTTTTCTTGGTACTAGGGTGGCTCTGACAGAAGAGACACTTACTTTGTTGGTCCCAACTCTGTAACAGCAGCAAGATTTTTTGCAAGGCCCCATGACAGAGCTCAGAGAGGAAACTGCTGACAAAAAAGTCCTCTGGATTACATGCTGAAGTGCTGACATACTTCCAAAGAGGCTACAGACATGAGCAAGCTAGGCTATTGATAACGACACCAATTAACAATTGGATCTATATTCTGAATAACGACAACAGCTCCCTTTCAGAGCTTTATTAAAACTTCCTTTCTAGGTAAATAACTGTTTCTCCCGATCAAAGTTTCTGGAATGTTAGCAGATGTACAATGAAAGACATAGAAGTAAACCACCTGAACTTGAGTCATGGCATACTCTTACTAGGAAACTATCTTCTTGTTGAGTGTGTACAAACCCGGCATACTCTGTGCAAATTCTTTATTGAAACAATGATGAATTTACAAGCTGGATCACATTTCGTTTTGCCACTTCAGCATGAACTGGTCTCTTGTGGTTTACGGCCATAACCTATAAAATCAGAACAGTTACTAAAATCAAAATACAGTAACGCTTTCTCAAAAGAACACATTCATATTTGTCTCACATTTCTTGTAAAATCAAAAAGGGTTTCATAATAAATGAAATATAACTTAAGATACTTTAGTGCAAGCATTTCCTTTGCATCTAAGAAGCTTTCAGTTGTCCAACTAAGTATGGCATACTTAGGAGGCCAACGCCTAAAATAGCATGCTGCCAAGACATTCCGTGAGAACTTTGAAAATTCGACACTGTTAACAATTTCCAGAATTAGTTGATTTGAACCAAATTGAATGTCAGAAAGCCCTGGCTATATGTTACAGTACTCTTATCAAAAGGTAGCTGCAAATCGAGGAACTGACATCATATGTACATTAGAATAAAACAGGCACTGATTTAAAAAAATCAACATCTGCCCCTATATGCCATTCTGCAAGTCTTATGATTATACAGTAATTTGTGCACAGGATTGAACTGCTATGCTAATACCAATAAACCTGCATAAAAATGATCTATGGGTTCTTTTAAATTTTTTAAATTACAATCTCAAAAAATGAATGAAGGGTACATTTCATCACAAGCATACTCAAATCAGAGAACAAAAAAGGATCAACAATAAACAAATGCTGCTCAAAAAGAAAATGTTAAGGAGATAAAGTACTATGTTCAAGTGGTCTGATTAATATGGTCTGACATTTAGTGCAAAAGAATACTAAGTGTAGAATTCAAATGCAACACTGATTTCTTGTGCTCCAGAAATCTACTCACGTTTCATGAAATTTTGGCAAAAATATTTTAAAATAGTATAAATATATCCTGCAAATCTCTTTTCCTTTCTAAGCCTGGCTTGGTGTTCCTTATGCTTTTAGAATGCAAATTCAGTTGGACTGGATTTTCCAGATTCTGAGTGTTTTAAGAACCATTAGTGTTTGGTGATATAATAAATAGAACAATAAAACAAAAGGTGTGCATAGTCCAACGATGGGAACGGATCATTTGTCCCTGAAGTGCTTAAGGTGCATGAAAACACATAACAATGCAAATGTTAATGTTTCTTTAGAGCCATCATTAATTTTATGTTTGTGAATTGTGTTCTCGCACCATAAAATAGCCATTGCCTAAGAAATACTGCAAGACAGAATTGTTTACTTTATAATAGCACAACCAGAAAGTTTGGAACAGGAAAGATGGGTTTGGATCTTGCTTCCCATCTATCTCCCACAAAGGCAGTGCCTGAAAGCATGTAAAAAGCTTTATGCTTACAGGTGTTACATAATGGATGCATAAAGATACTTAGCACCATACATGCAAAAAGAAAAAATACATAAACCAGAACCATTACAATCTGTATTTTCTTCAGATACAGTGCTGTTCTGTTTTTATTCTGACTGGCTGGAGCACTCCTATCTGTGAACTCTCAGCTCTGAGTGAGTCCAGCTCCAGCAGAGTCAAGGCTCCCTTTGACCTTGCGACTGCAGGAATTCAGCTCTGCATCCATTACGTGCATCTAATCCAAGTAACTGTTGCTTACACGTGGTTTGCAATGTACCTTTGTGTCTACTTCAAATGCATGCTCTTTGTGGGCATTTTTCTTTGGAAAAAAACATAATCTGTAACTTCAAGGAAGTTTACACAGAGATACTGAAGAAAACCATGGGGATTGTTTGCTCTTAAATGTTTCTCAATAAATAAATAATAAACAGGCTAGAGGACAGCCTGAGGACAGCAGTCAGGATCAGAACTGCCCGGTACCAATCACCACATGAATACATGAAGGGGTCTGGTCTCAACTGTAGAAAGTTCATAATTGAAAACAATTAAAATACTGTAGTTAAATAATTTTGAAACCTTAATTTTTTCTTATTTTAAAATTATTTTTAGTTTTCAAGGAGAACATCCTTCCTTATCTTAGTTAGGCACCAGGAAGGTAACTTTAAAATGCATGAGCATTTTTTGTAGATGCTGGACAGGCAGAAAAATCAAGATGCCTCTTTTCAGGAGGTTAAGGTGAATTAAAATAATTTAGTGCAAGTTCCTGCTTTTTTTTCTGCCTTCCTCCTTTTTCATACCAGAAACAAATTAAGTGACTTGAAAAATTGATGTGAACACTAAATACAAATGTACTTTGGACTCAGACAAGAAGTTAACAGTTTGCATCGGTAGTATTTTCAATCACACTGGTCACAAGTGAGGTTCTCTATGGTATTCTCTTAATCTACCCTGTGTTCTAGATTTATATTGCTTCATTGGAACTAAAATATTTCCAGCCACGCTCCTAAAGGGACTTTGCCCTTGCATGTTTCCTTTTGGGCACATGCAAATGCATTTTGTATAGGTGCCTGCCACTGTGGTGACCACAAACAAACATTAGGCAACTAAATGCTGTCATTTTCACAAGTTGGTTGCAAAATCTGAAGTCCATTATTAAACATGTATTTTTTTTAATAAGCGTAGAAAGGTGAACATGGAGCCTTCTCTGCATCAGCTACGTAAATCACAGGGTGTTGTTCCTGTATTACACTGCTAGTGAAGCTCTGCATTTTAACATTAAGAAGTTCACATAAAACCTCAGTTCATTATCAAGGGTTTTTTTAGATAGCTGCAACATTGACTTTGTTTGGTCTCAATTGCTTGTGCAGTTAATATAGCTGATTGCTTCCACAGTATACCTTATAGAGATGTAGCTACTTCAATAAAATGTCCAGACAGCCATTCACGCATCGTCTCCCCAGAGACCCGTGACTTCTTTTTTTGCAATATACTAGATTCCAGCTTTATTTTGAGTATCTACACTTACACTACAGTCGTCCTTAAAAAGTATCAGGTGTTAGTTTGTTCATTAGTTCCAAATTAAATGTGTATCAAATAATTAAGAAATATGCTATTAATCCTACACAAACTCCTTCTTGTAAGTGCTTTCTTTCCAGACTCACTCCAGAGAAGGTCCTTTTTATTGTCTGTCTGCAATAGAAATTATCACTTCCCTTCCACTCCTGGCATTTCCTGGCATAAATGTTGATCCTTTTTAATGCCACAGTCACTGTGATCATCTACTGGGGTAGAGTTACATGTACTCAAGCAGTGAACATCTTAGGAAGTTCTTAAAATACCACGGCAATTATAAACGGTAAACAGGTTGTGTGATCGTCATTGTAATTGCACAGGATACTTGATTTTTTAATTTTTTTTTTAGTTTGGATAAAAAAGTCTCAAACTTATGGTTATAGATGAATTTAGGCTTGATCTGCAGAATATGAATCTGCACAAAATTGAGAATCCCAATAAAAGGGTCTTCTGCCATTTCAGCCCTGTCATCAGCTGATTATTGGCATTTGCAGGACCGTTAAGGAACCTGCACATCTTCTGGTAAGGTAGTGCATACTTAGGCCTACCGAATTACTACAAAACAAGACATCTCGCATATTTGCACTGTTTCCCATACAAACTTCTGGCAAAGTAAAAAATGGTCAAATATACACAAAAAACCCTGCAGAACCGTTGTGACTGCAACTTTCTGTAAGATGCTTATGGGCTTTCCCATCGTAAAATACACCTCAAAGTTGCTTCTCAGTGTGAAAAAAAAAAATGTTGGCATCTTCATTCTATGGAAAAGGGAAAACTATTTCCCTTGTGCCTAAGCAGTGTGGTCTCAAATGAAATGGAAACATTTTAACTTTCTTTAATAGCCCTCTAAATCACAATGCAGCTGAGCAAACAGGCTTTGTAAATGGGATCTATTAGGATTTTATCTGGCTACTGGAGTGCTGCCTCTTGGGTAGTATTTCAAATTCACAAGATTATATTTGCAAAAATGCAATAGATGGAAATAACGAGAATAAAGGAGGAAAATGAAAACCAGTTTTATGTTCAGTAAGTTCAAGTGTCCTACATCAAAGACTACCAATGACTTCCAGGAGGCCACTACAGGTGACTCCAAACTAGAAAATGCTGAGGTAAATGTTTCTTGGAAATACTCCTAATCGAAAAGAGCAATTATTATTAATGTAATAGCAATTACTCTGCCATACATCATGGTAAACTAAAGTCAAACTGAGAAGAAAGTGCCAAATAATTCACATACATGCTTTTGCTATGATCGTCTCCAGGTAAGGCTTAGCGGCAAGTACAATATGTATTTTTAAAAGAGCTCCACCTGATTTTCCTGCTATGCATAGATTCAGGAATAGCTATCATACATGGCTTTCATATATAACACATGTATTTTTGTCATTTGCCAATGCTGTGTCATCAGAACTGAGTTCAGCAGAAGGCTCAGGAGGGGGCTCTGCAGGAAGTGCTGGTGTTTGAGGAGTGTCTTCTTCCTTGGTGTCCAACTGCACACTTTCTTGTGACTGACCATCCATGCAGTCCCTTTTGGACAAGGGGTGAACTGACACTTTTATTGCAATCTGTTGAGGTGGTTCATGTAGTGACGATGCATCAGAGTCCGCTGTGGGAGAGTCGCTGCGCTTCAAAGCATTCGGGATCATATACAGCTCATCTGTTTCCGTGGTTTCCTGGCCTTCTGCTGTCTGCCGTACAAAATTCTGTCCTTGCTCCTCCAGACCGACAACCTCCATGATTTCTTCCATTATAGTCCTGCAGTTCATGATGAGAGGTGGCAAAGGTACGCTCCGGGCAAGCTCTTCAATATAGCGGGCAAATTCCATAGTCTTGAACTGGGTTACTTTGGCAAGCTCAAGTGTTTTGGCTGAAGTGATAATTGGGATACGCTTTGCAATCTCAAAGGCTTTCTGGAGTTTCTCTGCCCCTTCTGTTCTGAAGAAGTCATTGATGGCTTTCTCTGTTTTCTTCAGATGACTGCTCATCATACATAACCGAGTAATGTTCAGTATCATAACAATAGTAAAAGCTACAAGGCAGACAATCATGTAATATATTCCCATATCTCCGGAAGTAAAAACAACCCTCAGCGTCACAGTATTGTTAACACTGCCATATGTATTAGATGCGACACATGTGTATTTACCTCTGTCTTCAAAAGACACGCTGGTAATGTTTAGTAGCCCGTTGTCAAGAAACCACCATTTTCCTGCTGGAAAGGAGACAGAATAACTTAGAAATATTTTGTTCACAGGATCAGCATGGTGTTAAACATCAGCTTTGTCAAACTGGCTTCAGATTTTAGAAGAAGGATATAATGTTCACAAGAAGACAAAGAATTTACCATCACAAAGGTCTATCTGTCTCTGAGCACCTAGCTGTCTTACTATCAAATCCCTGACATCAACTGTGAATAATCAGATCATGCTCTAGAAAGGTCTCATGAAAAAATCAGTTAATATGCATGACATCTATCACAATCTTATGGTCAGTTAAGTTACAAATGACTATTTACCCCAGAGAGCCTCCCAAACACGTGCTGCGCTTCCTCAAAGAACAGTAACAATGGGACTGTGAGGCAGAAAAACTTACTTAGAAGACTAAAACAGCACAAACCCCCTGTGCAATGCATGTAAATCACAAGGCAAGGATTGCAGCCCTGCCACAGGTTGGTGTATACCTTGCTTCTACATTTATTTTATCCTTTTCATGGAAGTTCTTTCATTGTTAAAAAGATTATTCTAATTTTTTTACTTTATTTCTTTCAAGGAAGAATCTGTGGGCAATTCTGAAACTCATTAGGCAAAAGAAGCCTTTAATTCAGAGCAGTTACGGACTTTTACCATTTCTAAAGTTTTGCTAATTAAACATGGCTTTATCAAATTGCTTTTTTACATTACCTCCAGTAGAAGCCTATGTAGAAAGTATTCCCACAAGATCCCTGCCTCAGTTCCTGCATGGACAGTTCTTAATTACATCTTCTTATCCTCTTACTTACAATTTTTAACTTAGCCAAACCACTCTTTTTTGCCCTAGCTTAATTCTTGAAAACAGCTGAATCATTTTGCCTGAAATTAAAAAATACAGCATAAATAAAAATCTTGGTCTGAAGCAGACCTTCACATAAAAAAATCACCCCAATCTGCTAAAGTTAGGTAAATTCAGAAGACAACTCTCTTACAGAGGAAATGTCAGCATCTGTAACAGATGACACTTCCTTCTCCACCTCTAGAATAAGAAAAAGTACAGAGTATTGGCTGCTCAGTATTTCTTTGAAATACAATGTTGGCAAAGTAGTTCTTTATTAATTGTAAAATGACAAGATGCCTTCCTGATGTATCCTGGCTCCAGCTGTTATAAATGACATAATGGCATTGAACTGTGACTCAATGACTGGGTCTGTGCCAATAGATCCTGGCAGATAGTATAAGCCCGATGAGAAAACAGTGATTAGAAAAGGTATCATTTCTGGGTTTTGATAACAGTTCAATGACATAGTCAACGTAACTATATACATAGTAAAGTAAGGTCTTGTGCTAGGAAACATGGGATTGTGCAGTCTGGAGAAGAAGAGGCTGAAGGGAGACATTATCACTCTCTACAACTACCTGAAAGGGGGTTGTGGTGACGTGGGTGTTGGTCTCTTCTCCCAAGTAACTAGTGAGAGGACGAGAGGAAATGGCCTTAAGTTGCGCCAGGGAAGGTTTAGACTGGATATTAGGGAAAATTTCTTTATGGAGAGAGTGGTCAAGCATTGGAACAGGCTGCCCAGGGAGGTGGTGGAGTCACCATCACTGGAAGTATTCAAAAAAAGTGTAGATGTGGCACTTCAGGACATGGTTTAGTGGGCATGGTGATGTTGGGTTGATGGTTGGACTTGATCTTAAAGGTCTTTTCCAACCTTAATGATTCTGTGATTCTGTGATTTCTTAGAGGAAGACAGTCAGTTTTTTAAAGGAGGAAATGCACTGTTGAAAGTCAAAGTTGAAGTGACATTGTCTTAATACTACATCTGCAATTTTTCCTGATTTGGTCAAAGTTTTTGCTCACCTACCTGAATGTTTGTGTCAGTAGCTACCTCTCCCAGTTGAGTATACAGAGACCTGAAGTTAGATGCCTAACTAAAGGGGGAAATTTCTGTTAGTGAGCCTTAGTAAAACACTCTAGCACACTAGTCACAGTATGTTGCTGTGACCGCACAAATTATACCTGAAAGTCCACTTACTAGCTCAAGTAGTTCCTTTCTCTAGCTTTACTCAGAAAATGGTAAAATACTGTAATGTAAGATTATAATCAATTATGCAATAAGCTTTTACAGATACATTATGCTGTTGCACATCCAGCTGGGTCAATCATTACTCCCGTCATAGCAGAGTTCTCCCTCAGGTCAGCTATTAGTTAGGCAAGCTACCCTGCATTTAGTATGAATAACTTAAGAATTTATTTCATCATGCTGTGAACAAAGCAGTCAGTACAGAAGGATTACATGAGCAAAACACCTTCCATCCCCCCTGAAACGCTCCCTAGAAGTGTAACTAGGATTATCACCCAAACCTTCCATTTAAGGAAAACAAGCTCATGTGTAATTAAGGTCTCTGGCAAATGCAACTGAAGAGTCTTAACTAAAGCCAGGAAGGCTCAAACTTGGCTTGACGTTCTGACTGCTGCCCTGTATAGGTTCTTCTGTTGGTCATTCAGGGCATCTCCTGTTTCTCACACTCCCATGGCACTACGCATAAAGACAGGAGCCGTATGAGGGAGTTAGCTGTGTTGAATTCACACCAACAAACTATTCCATATGTCGAGAGAATCCTCCCTTGAGTTGGGAAATATCTGTTTAGTCTTTTTTTGGTGCCACAGAAGAACAAAAGAGGACAGAATGGGAAACAGGATCGAACCAAAAGTCTTCCAATGAAAAGAAGCCTATCTACACCTTCTGTTAAGTGCTCCAGCTTCTTGCTATGTGTTGCTATGAATAACACATTACAAAAACGTTATTGTTTTCTTCCAAGATGTGCACAACAAATTTATGGCTGCCACTGGGCTTTCATATATTTTCACACACACCACCACCAGAGTCAGGCCATTAAATTCAGGTTATTAGTCAACCTGCTGAAATCAGGAGTGTCTCTGGACAGGCTGCATCAGTGGGAATACTAAGATCTTACCTTTATTCTCTTCCTCTTGGAGCAGGTGGCCGTTGGAATTGTACCATCTGTAACGTGGACTAGGACTACCTTGGACATTGCAGTCGATCAAGGCACTACTCCCCTCCTTGACTATAATATGGTCGATGTGGGAGATCACCACAGGCACAGATCCCATGTTCACGTCAGTGCGGTTGAAAGTGCTATTATTCACATCCTCAGCAGTCGTCAAAGCTGCTAATAAGACGACAAGGCGTGTGGTAGGCAGAAGGTACAAAAAGTGGTGGCTGTTCAGTATGTTCATTTTCCTTCAGTGGGATATGCAACTGGCTGGGAACTGGGATCAGTTCTGTTGAACACAGGCCCTTGAGGTGAAGAAGTCACAGGAGAGTTCTACTTTGATCCATGCAATTTAATGTTTAAAATATCCTATAAAATAAATAAATAAGTACAATGTGATGGCATGTATAAACAATCCATTAGATGTGCTCTTTTAAAAAAGTGACACATCCATTAATGCATCACAATCATCAGCTCAGTGTCTTGTCTAAATGGCAATGTTATCACAGTCCTTATTCTTACTGGAAAAAGATGCATACGTTTTCCTGACAATAGTGTTGTTCAGAGTGGCAGGCGTGGGAGGCGGCTTTTATCACCTAGACACTTAGCAGCAATTTACCTACAGCAGCAGCTACAGTTTTATGCCAAAAGTTCTAAAGATGTTTCTTTTTTTTTAACATTTGCAAAATCAACAGGAAAAACAAAAGTGCAGCACATTAAAGCCGTCACTAGCAGTGCAGTGCTGCAACTCTGTCACGTGCATAGTCTTAGGTGAGTTGTGGAACATGGTATAAGAAAGAACTGCTCCAGGAGCTTATGTTGGAATTCTTAATATGCACAGTTTTGTCCGAATACAATAGCACATACAGCAAAAGATCTCAGACCATTCACTTTTCTTAAGCTACTTCATTTTTTTAAGTTTTTTGAAATACAACATAGCATGGAAGAATATTCTTAAAAGAAGATATTTAGTAGTTGATAGTGTCATTTCAATGTCATTTTTAGAGCAGATTTAGGAAGAAAAATAATTGCTAGTGACATAATTATAGGTAAAGTTTCTTTGAGATACAAATGAAATTGGGACTTTTTCATTCCTTATGTGGCACTAAGCATTTTGCCTGTATACTTTTTGCCCACTCTCACTACAATATTTTCCCTCAACTAATCATCTACAATGAGCCCTTTCTTAAACAACTGATTTCTGTTTGTAGACAGAGGAGGGGGGTTTACAAATGTGCTCGCTATTGGCCTCATTATGCTCCCAGTGAACACAACTGGCGTTCAGTACTGACTGAGGGCACAACGGCCTGAAAGTGAGCACCTCTGAAAATGTCACTCAGGAGTCTCAAGGCCACAAATGATTTTAAAATAACATCAGACTATCTAACTATATTCATTTTACTCATGTTTTTGTAAGGTAAATAATTGAAACTTAGAGAAACTTATTAGTTAGAGGAAGCTACCTGGAATCCAAATACAAATCCAAATACAGGTAAAAGCAAGTATCTAACAAACCTTCCCCAAATGAACATTTTACTTGCAGAACTGTTTACATTTTATCACACATCTGGTTGACACTATGGTAACTCATCTACCTTAGCTGACAAGGTTAGGTCAGTTCCATATATAAAGGAAACAACAAACAAAAAACCAAACAAAAAGGAAAGAAAACATTACTGTCTATCACTGCTAATATTTGACTTAGGTTGTTTTCTTCTCCATCCCATGTTCTCTGTAAGGCAATGAGCTTGATTTAATACAACTAGAGACAACTGTTATTAAAAGAGCAAAATAGTTTCCTGCATTTTGTAGGATGAATCATTACTAGAAATGACAAACTATGTTTTTTTAGACAAGCTGCATGGATGGCATGGATGCCTGTCACAACTGCAAGCCTGCCCTCGCTTTTTCTCTGTTTTTCTAACTATTGAATGTGGAAGTATTTGTCTTGAACAGCCAGAATAATTTTTCACTTTAAATTAATATGCAAATCTCATTTGTCATATAAAGCTATATAAACAATGACTTCAGAAATCCATTTCCAATTATGCAAAGCGTGTAAAGCCTGCGCTTTGGAAGTTCTGTATAGGTACAGCCTGTCTGAATCTGCACTTTGTTAAAAAATCCTTCAATTCTGCCTATTCACTTCAGTAACTATTTACATCTCATTTCTACTACTCCATTAACCTTGGAGACAACCATTCTTTACGGTTACACATATTCACTCTATAAAATGTTTCTGTGCAGCATTATAGATCTGCATTGCACCATACAGAAAAGCCAAAAGACATGTCACACTTCCTGGCAAGGGAGCAAGAACAAAGACTGGCTGGATTAAGACAATGGGAAGGGCAAAAGAACAACATAAATTGATTAAGCTTTGTATTGCTAATTACTGGCTGTGGCTTGTTATTATTGTATTTGAGCCTACCATGTTTTTTGATGGCAGAAAAATCAGTAGCAATCAAAAAAAGTGTTTAGTGTGGGGAGCAATTTGCATTCCAGAAGGAAATGAAACCGCATCACCTCAACGGGTGAATAGAAAACCTGTAAGCAAGGACTCGCAGTATATTGGGAAGCTCAAGGCAGTTGGTGGCCCACTGAACCCCTATAGCACAGGGATGCTGTGGATGGATGTTTGGAAAGTGTGTGATGGCAGTAACAGCACAAGGCGTGCCTATTCTGTACATTTACCTGTGTTTAAGGTGGAGCATATGAAAGCTAAAACCATACCTTCATGTAGCAATAACAAATGTGACTGGTTCTTAACATGATTAAAGGGACAATTACTTGTCTGAAAATAACAGTGACGCTCTTACTCTGGCACCAAAGTGAATCATAAATAGCTGCAGTAAATTTTAAGAAATAGAGACAAATAGTTTGTGTCTACTGTGTGAGATTCATGCCTACTCATGTTACTCCTGGGAATGTACTTTCCTATGTATGTTTCTGAAATGGAGAATATGAAGAAAACACTAAATATGCAGATGCCTTTCTTTGAAATAAATACAGTTTGATGGCTAGTATGAGGAATAACAAGGAGGTAGCTTTAAAGCAGAATGCTTGAAAATGGTGGCTGCTACTTTCATGTGCTATCCAAGGAAGTGCTCTTGATGGACACTTGAGTATGTTCGAGGAGTCAGGGAGAAATCTCTCTGAAAAGCAGTGTTTTAAGATGCAAGTTTAGACGAATGTTCCCAGGGCAACTAGGAAGTGATAAGGAATCTTTTCTTTGGTGTGCATCCTCTGCACTGTTAGTAGGGAACAAAAAATGGAAGAAACCACAAAGAAGGTTTTCTCAGCCTCACCTAGCAAAGAAAGTTAAAGGCTGGCCATGCGGGGAACTACACATCCAGGATCCTCTGCTAACCTCTTAGGCAGGACCAAAAATGCTAGGGTCAGGTTAGGAAAGCAGGGAGAAGCAAACAGAGAGAACTGAAAGGGTAGAAAATGTGCTCACACCACACTCTGGTGCAAAGGGAGATTTCCTGGTTGTTTCTGTCCTACTGCTGTGCCATCAGCACAGTAGCAGCCTGAGGATATCAGGGAAAACAAATCTGGGAGCCAGCTGCTTTGTTAAACATAAGCAATGTAATGGGTTATGATTCAATCACACAGCTAAATGGGGAGAAGGCTAAGGAGACCAAAATAGGACTGCTAGTGATGTCTGCCCACTTCTGGCAAAGAAGCAAGAGAATCCAGCATATCAGAGAAGTGGGCACAGTGCTGTCACCCTGGATCTTGGCCATGAGAGGCGGTAATTAGCTGTGGCCCATGATAAACCTGATGAAGGCAGCCAAGACTGTAACCTTTTAATCTGACCCAAAGTCAGAGAACAGCTGGATTGACTAGATTAAAACAAAGATTCCTGTAACTACTCCTCAAGACTGAGAGTAACACAGGACACTTCTGAAGGAGAACATCTGCAATACTGAGTATTGCTCTGTAGGAACAGACTGAGTCTCTGGGAGCATTTTTTGCCACAAAAGGGGGTCACTATAAATAAAAAATTAAATTTCTGGTCATGGAAAGAATGTAAGCTTTCTCTCCTCCCATCCACAAAGCACAAGGGCTACCTGTAAAAGTCTTATAAAAAAATTATAGTACATTTAATGTGGTTACATACTCTTTCCCCCCCAATTTTAAAACTGTGGTGCATGCAAAGCTCAGCTATTCTGAGCTACCTTTTCCACGCAAAGTTGTAGTCAGGGACAGGCTTACCTCCAAAGATGGAATCAGAGGAATCCCTAAACTCTCCTCCAGCACCTAGCACGTATATATAGATAATTTACTCTGCTGTATTTTATCTGTAGCAACATTTACCTCTGAAAGATGGTCATGAATGGTCCTTACATTAAATGGTTTTGGTTTTTTCTTCCCCAACTCAAATGATATAAACTGAAATCTGAAAGCAACAGATTTGCGCCTTGTGGGATTGATTTCCTTGGAAAATTGCACAAGACGTACGGTCTATAACAGGCTTTTCTTCTAAGTGACATGGCAGCCAGTTCTAGTGTGCTCTCTATGCATTTCTATCTAGAGAAGTTCCCTGGAACATGCTCCAGAACAAGTACAGCTGATGGTATTACTCCTAACTGTGTGAAACAGGGACAAAACCTGAGGTTAAAACTTCTCTGTCCAAAGCCTACCATCAGACTAAATTTTATAGCTCGGACTGGCTGGGAACATTCACTCAGAGACATGTTCTGACTTTTTCATGTCACAGGTGAGTTTGCTTCCCAGTATTACTGCCACCAAAAAAAATGACTGTGAGTGAGAGGCCACATTGGTAAGTAAGTACTGCATTTGTGCAGAATGACAAGATGACAGAGCACAAAATAATAGAAAAGGAGGGCAGTGATGCATACCTTTTCCTGGCTTACTCACTTCTGTAAGTCTGGTTCTTGTTCTTGGAATAATATGTAATCCTCTTAACTGTGAGGTTATTCAATTCAGAATTGAAGCACAAGAATCCAGCTCATTGTATAATACATAAATTATGTTCCTACAGCTTTAACATCCCAATGCTATCTTGCTTAGCTTGTAAGTGATCAAGAAAATGAAATTATTTTCATTCTAGTTCTCATTTGTCTATAAGTAAGTATCAAGGATGATACTACAAAAACAAAATTAAAGCTAGCTCTTTATTATTTAAAAACTACTTACTACCTTTTCTAGTTTCACAGGGCAGTACCTTTACAGAGTGAGCAAAAGTAAAAGTTAACAGGTTTTACTGGAACAGGAATGCAGATGAACTTATGCCACACAGAAGGTGAGAAGCTCATTGCCAGTTCATAGGCTTGAGAGTGAGAAGGACCTACTGAAAAGGTTAAGCTATTAAGAGTCCACACAGGCAGATGAAGAAAAACATCACTCATTTACAATTAGCAGAAACTTTCTAACTTATTTTTCTAGTCATTTGCTAGTCAATAAAATATTAAGGCTTGGCTCCAAAAGAGCTGCTCTGTTCATTTTTTTGGGGGGGATTTCAGTCCTTCATAACTTCATGATTTTTTGCTTCCCCGTCTATGTCAAATAGGCGACACGCCAGTAACATTTGTAAGATGAAGAGCTTCCTTCTTGCACATCTAGACCGGGGCTTCCCAAGTGGGTAGCAGCTCCCAACTATGTGTGTGTTTCAGTCTCTTCAGCTGCTTTCAGCTGCCTGGGAATCTTTTAGAAACTTCTCATCAGGGCTGTGTGATACTGCCCTGGCCACGTGTGCTCAGCCACTTGGTGTCACACTCGCTGCCTTCAGCCATCTGATGGGTTTAGAGAAGACAGACCCAGGCTCCTCTCAGAGGTGTGCAGTGAAAGGACAAGAGACAAGGGACTCAAGCTGCAACAACAGAAATCATGATCATTTATGAAGAAATTTTTAACCAGGAGGTCAGCCAAACCCTGCAAGAGGTTGCCCAGAGGGGCTGTGGAATGTCCATCCTTTGAGATGTTCAAAACTTGACTATACACAGCCTGAGCAAACTGGTCTACACTAGCCCTGCTTTGAGCAGGGTGTTGGATCAGCTGGCCTCCAGAGGTCCCTCCTAACCTAAAGAAACTGTAATAGTCAGGAAACGCAAGCGCAGGAGTTGCCTTGGAGAAGTCAGTGTTGAAAAATACTGCTAATCTTGAAAATTTCTATATGGGGTGCTGGGAAATTGCCTTCATGATCCCCTGCATAATCCTTTTACTTTTGAGTAACAGTATTTTAGAATGATGAGACAAGCTGAGAGTGTTGACTACAGCCTGAAAAAAAAAAAAATTGGCCTTATCCATTGTACTTCACAGCATCACATAATCATGTTTTTTGAATACTTCCAGTGATGGTGACTCCACCACCTCCCTGGGCAGCCTGTTACAATGTTTGATCACTCAGTAAAAAAATTTTTCCTAATAGAGTCTAAACTTCCCCTGGCACAACTTGAGGCCATTTCCTCTCGTCCTCTCACTAGTTACTTGGGAGAAGAGAACAACACCCACCTCACCACAACCCCCTTTCAGGTAGTTGTAGAGAACGAGAAGGTCTCCCCTATGGGTGCCTTTGCCACATAAAAAGGACTTATTTCCAGCCTAAGTAACTAATGAAATATCACTTATTTGGGGTGTCTGCAATAATGAATGTTGCTTTATCTTCCACATGTAGATAGTTAGACTCTGAAGTTTATGGGTTATTATCTGTTGATAGATACGGCTTCTTGATGCTAGAGAATTGTCAGTTGTGGTGAATCTAATCTTGAAATAGAATAAAGCAGAAGTAAGTCAGACTCAAAGGCAGACAAAGATAACCTTTTCAGACTATTGACTTCAGAGGGTAGATGAGTAAGAAGAGATGTTTTTAAAAATATACACAATACTGAATGGTGTAAAGAAGCCAGCTGACGCATATGTGTTTGCTGCTTCTCATAACGCTAACAGGAGACAAATGTCAGTGAAACTGAGGTGGAAGATGGGGCAGTGGGAGCAGAGAGAAAAAATATTTTTGATTAATATATGACTAGACTGCAGATTCTTGACACAAGATAAAATAAGGGCTGGGAATTTAGGAAGATTCAGGAGAGACTGTATATAATTTACATATGCAGGTTCATAGATTATGATGGTTTACGCAGACTTAACTGTCTTCTGTGTATTCACTGTCCTCTGAGTGTAGGGCTCTGGGCAGTGAACAAGAATGGCTGTCAGTGTGGCAACTTGGAGCCCTTTTCTAGGACTCCCGTCTAAAAGAAATTGTAACAAAGAAGCCTATAAATTAATTTTATGTTTTGTAGGCACTGGTAAGCTATTACAGGGAAACATTTGTCAATTTGTTTTGTAAGGTGACATGATAAATTACAAAAGAAAGAAAATGGAAAAATCAAGGGCCGTAGCTTACTGGCAGAAATGGAGTAAAATTTGTAATGAGTGTCTTCAAAAGTTATTTTGTTCTGAACACATCCGACACTGTAGGGGGTAACACAGTAAAGTGAATGACTGTAAAGGTTCAGTTATCTTAGTTTCAGGGTTTCATAGTGTATTAATAAACCGCAGCAAGAAAGCATCAAGCAATAAGGTGATTCCACAATTTACATGTGTGACCAAAAATGAATGCTATATACAGATTTTTGGTGTAAGGAAAGAAGCACATGCCATTCTATTCAGCAACAGTACAATGAAAGAGTTCTTCATGCTGCTTTTACGAGTGTGTAAATATTTTAGAATGTTTTTACTGTAAATTTCTCCTCAGTTTTGTTCCTCTCTATGCTACTTCATGTCTTGATATTGCAAAACTGGCAAGCATATGGCATCCTAGAGACTTTAAGACGCCCTTCACTTTAAATATTTGAATGGCCCCATTGATTTAACCATGTCTTTGAATGGTCTGGTGTGCACTCCTGTCATGCCAACGAGCTCTCAGAGACCCTAATCCATTAACCTAAAAAGGAACAGATGAAGGCTGTTGGTGCGTAATTATTGGAGAGATTATTTAAAAGTACCTCAAGAATGCCAAACCTCTGAAAAGTCTCCTTTTGATGTCACAGCTCCTGTAATCACAGCATCATTGCTGTATCATATCAATTTTTTATGAAATACACTGAAGCAACAAAAAACACTCAGGAAACCTGGATGCTTAACTTTTCATTAAATAAGCTGTATTTCATATGTGCATTTTGATACGGACTGAGCCATTTAAATGTTCTTTCTTGGAGGTATTTTAATGACTGCAGTAAAAACAAAGCGAAGTTTTTTATTTAGTGGAGAAGCTTGCTGTTTCTAATCAAGACAGGTACTGTGGTAGAAATGTCCTACTGAGTTGTGGGCTACCCAGATCATAAAGCAGATTCAACACTATTGGTAGTGGAGACTCTTCAAGGCCCAGCTTATATTTCACTAGGTAGGCACTTTACAAGATTTTTAATCTTACAAATAGATACTTCATTTATGTAGATTATCCAGATTTATTTAGCATTTGTATTTATGTGGAGGCTGGACAAGCGCCACTTAATATAGTTTTGTATACAAAGCTATTATTCCAGAAACATCTGTATGGCTTTAAGAGACACTTGCTTAACTCCTTGCAAGCTTTCAGCATAGCTGCTGTTCTGCTGTTGCAGTAAATGCAGATGGATCAATGCTTAAAAGTCCCCTTTGTTGAGAAAGGAGGAACAAAGACGATGCATAGAGAATCTCTTCCACATGCATCTGCACACTGCCTGGCCTCACCAAGCGCTACGTATTTTTCATTTTCTTTACTCACCTCTTATCTTTTATTTATACCGGCACTCTGTAAGCATTATTCTGCCAACAGTTTAAATAACTGAAGTCAGCAAATACAACAGATCTCATATGCTCTTGGCATGGCTTATGTGACCCTGCTAAGAACATAGCAGTGCAGAATGTGGCCCAATGTACTTCCCTCTTCCTCTTTTGAGCTGTGTTTGCCAAAACTAACCATCCTTTAAGCACATCTCATTGGTTTTTTTTTCCAAATGAAGAAGAAAAATTCCAGATGGAGGACATTCAAACAAGACATAAAATTAAAAATTACGTTTTGTTTAAACAAAGATATGAAGGGCTCTGCAGGGCTAAATATTTCTGCTATTTAATCCCTAAATTTTGTATGTGCTTTGAATAAGTGAGTGTTTTCAATGCACTGATACAGTTTTATGCTATTTTAACAAAAGGCTCCCATTTTAGTTTGAATATAAAAGAGAAAAAAATAGGAGAAAACAGATTTGAGTATGACTAATTCTTCTCTATCCCTATAGAATTGCAAAATGGATGTACTTTTTAATGACAGGCTTTCACATTTATTGGTTTCCGGGATACAGGGCAAAGAGGTTACACGTGGATGCCGTGATTAGGACAGGATTAACCTTGTCAGAGGGGGAATTAAAAGGCATCTAACCATTCATGACTGACTGCAGTAGAAAAGGATCATTTCAGGTTAAAAGTGCCTGTGCCTATTTCCTCCACAAGTAACAAAGGGGGACAGCAGACGGGATTCAAAGGACTTTGCCCTGCACCACACAATAACTTCAGTCTTGCTTGTACACAAATGTGATCAATTCAGCCCTTTCCAAGCATGTTTGTACAAGGCAATAATTTAGCCGGAAGCCCTCAAGAGTTTACTAAAGAACCTCTATAATTTCAGAATTTTGTGACAGTTATTTCTACTTCAGAGTGAAAAATGTAACATTAAAGTAACAGAACTTTCTCAGCATCCAGTATTGCTATCAGTGTCCAGTACTGTTGGTACGACTGCGTACCACACAGTCATGCACATATGACTGGGGACTGCACACACAGCAGTGCAGCTGCAGTGCAGTGTACGTGCACTGGCCCTGCATGACTTAAAAACAGCGGCAGAAATCTTTTCTTGGTATAAAACTCTCAGAGGGGCAGAACCATGTCAATTAAATGTTAAGCTTGGGCTAGGTAGGTTACTAATGTAATTCCTCTGCATGTGGTGGCCCTCTTCCAAAATAAGACATTTACACACGTCTGTACAGAGGTCCTTATTTCCGATAAAGAGCTGCTACTCATGGTAATTACTTTTACTCTGACATACAAGAGTCTTACTACCAAAGTCTCTTAGATAGCTAAATCAACATCACTAAATCTGTTTGAATTCCTCTATCCTGACACAAATAGGTGCAAGTTTTGTCTGCCCTTCACAGCCTTCCTGGCACATAGAAGATATGATGCTCTAAAATGCTGCTATGAATGATTTTAATCGTAGTAACTGGTGAAAAGTAATAGCATCTCTATTGTCTTGGAAATGATGTTTCTAACATGAGTCCGTATGTGGATAGAAAATGCCACTGTTTTTGTTAACAGAACTAAATAACAAAATTAAGACTACAAAGAGAGGTTTGCAAAGGCACACATGGATGGACGGTGGCTCAGAATCACAGGAACGAAAAAATTCCAGGAAGTATCCAGGAGCTTGGTCTTATACCACAGTCTTCTGGTGACATATTAATATGGTCCAGGATATCTCAAAGTGGGATCAAAGGCGTTTGTGCCTGCAAAAACTTCTAGTAAAGGTGCAACTTGCTGACAAAGATGCTAGAAAAGCTCAGTACAGGTTACTTTAGCTCCTGGCAAGCTCACTCTCCCTGTTATAAGTTGCATCCATCTCTCAGTGGTGCCTTACACTGGCAGCAAGTTTAAACCATAAAAGAAGTGCCAGTCCCCAGATTCTAAACTTTCTAGACAAGAACTGAAATTGAGATTGATTTTGTTCCATTTAAATCATTCCCCAGCACCCATATCATTGTGTCACAAACATGACCCTCTGAAACTGTATGGGGTGGCTTTGCCTATTTTGATTAGTTGTTTTTGTTTTCCCTGGTTGAAGTGATGAATACACTTTAACCAGGCTCCTGAGCTGACTCCATCCTCTTCCTCCTCCATACTAGAGCAGGACCTATCTAAAGCGAGCAGGATGGGGCAGGGAGGCAACTGGAGTTGGACAATATAGATCACTTCAGAATTCACTGCCACGCTCCCACCCTGTGTTAAATGTTTTAAGAGTGATTGATTTTATCTCTAAGCTTTCAGGATGGGAAACATGCCATGGACAAATATCACATATCACTGTATTAAAGTAGGAAGAAAGCCTTTTTTTTTTTTTTGTGGGTGTTCTGCTGTTTGTCTAGGCCTCTGAAAACTTCAAATTCTTCAGAAAAAAAGGGTGTACAATGTGCAATCCACCTGTGTAAGCTGCACTCAACATTAACTGATGTTGATATACTGCAGCCTAAATAAGAAAACTTTCTAATAATAAAGGATTCCTACTACACCAACCACAAGTGTATCAATGGTGCTGTTGCTAACTGTACACGCTAAGCCAGACAAAAGATTCCTGCCATGCAAACATCATCTCCATTGAAAAGAGATCTGCCGTATTTTGTCCTACTGCAGTGAAGGGAGAAACTCTTCCACAGTGTAATGGTTCTAAACAACTAAAATGCGACATTTTTTTCCCTTTTAACTCCTTTGAGTTTTTCCCTCTGAACTGACTTTACAGTCTTTCAGGCAAATACGGACCAAGTGAGGTCGCGTTTAATATTTCGCATGGCTTACACAGCTGGTACTTTTATTTCCGGAGCAGGGTTATCAGAGGAGCTCCGTCGGAGATGCTTCAATGTAACAACTGAAAGAGGACTGTTAGGAAGCGTATTCTCTTACAAGACTCTCCAGATAACTTCACTCGAAAAGTGCCTGCTCAGTAGTGCTCTCTGTTCTCTTAAGGTCCCTCGCCCTACGCTGTCCGAATTCGCCCCTTTACGGAACAGTATCTGACAGCTCTTGCAAGACGGCTCTGGAAGTTTTAGAGTGTTGCTCCCTCAGGGCACTTCTGAAATTGAGTTTTATCTCATGAGACTACCCTGTGAAGCAGAAGGGTAATTAAAGCAAAATATCGGGAGGCAGCCTTTATTTTAAATGTAAGGCAGCACAACTGAAGGTCCCTTAAGAAGCCAGCCCCACGGACGGGGTCTGTACTGAATTAACACCTCTCTCCCTGCGCCCCGAGCGCGGGCTCCAGCGGTGGCGCGGGTCTCGGGGAGCGCTTTGGGCTCGTTGGCCTTTTTGCCTAAAGCAGCACATTTCCCCGCAAGCAAGCCCCGGTGCTGCCGAGCTGAATTAATCTCTTCAACTTTCACGCTGAACACAGCGTTACTCCACTCCCGTTGCGCGGGTAGCTGCCGCTCTCCGCAGCGGGCTCTCCGTGAAGCGCCGTGCGACAGGCGCGGCGGGAGAGGGACGATGTCGGGCTCGTAGAGCTCGCCGGGCTCCCCCGCGGCACGGCCACCCTCCCTGGGCTCCCATGGCGCCGCTGGCGGCGGGGCAGCGCGCCCGCTCCGGGGCTGACGGCGGCGGCTCCGCGCCGGGGCCGGGGGCAGCTCCGCAGCGCCCGCGGCACGGGGGCCGGCGCGCGGGTCGCCGGCAGCCGCGGCAGGTGCCAGCGGCGCGGCCGGTGGAGGCGGCGGCGGCGGGTAGCGCCTCCCCGGGACCGCCGCCTGCTCGCCATCCCGCAGGGGGAACCGCGGCCCGCGCCCCCCGCCGCGCCCGCTCACCTGCCCGCCGGCTGCTCCCGCTCGCACACTGCTGCCGCCGCCCCGCGGCAGCGCCTGCCGCCGCGCCCCTCAGCGTGCCCCGCGCAGCACCATGCCGGGGCCGGGGCGGGCGGAGCGCGGCGCTGCCGCAGTGCCGCGCCGCGCCGTGCCGCAGCGCTGCCCGCCGCTCCGCCGCTGCCGGCTCCGGCAGGGGAAAGTAGGTCAGGGCGGCACTGAGCATGCTCGGGGCCGGGCCGGGGGGCGGCCCCGGGGCCCGGGGGGGGGTCCGGAGGGAGCGGCAGCGGCCGGGACCCGCCGGGGCGAAGCCGGGCCCGGGGCACAGGGCCGGCGGGAGCCGTGCGGCGGCTGGAGGCGAGGCGGCGGGGTGTGAGACCAGCGGGCTGCTGCGAGGCCACTTGCGGGGGGGGGAGTTTGACGGGTGATGTCGCCGCGCCGCCCCCGCGAGTCCCCTGTGCCCGCGCGGAGCCCGTGGCGCGGCGGGAGCGCTCCCCCGAGCCGGCCGGCGGGATGCGCACGGCTGTCATCGCACCCCTTGGCAGCGATGTCTACGGCAGCAAGGGCTGCGGGAAAGGGGGAAAAAACCCCACCTGTTCTGATAACCTCGAAAATCAAAATGCTGGGCTTCAGAGAAGTGGCATGCGTGGTCTCCCCGCAGGGCTGTATTCATAACGGGACCACAGCACCCAGCTCCAATTTCAGCCCAGTCTGAGGAGGTCCCAGCCCGCGAGAAGCTGACACTGACTCTAGGTGTCCGAGTGCTCTGTCACAAGAGGGTAAAGCTGTCTTTTAGCTTGAGCGAATCGGCTTGAATGTGGTTGGTGCTACCTGTACAGGCTGTGCAGCTGCTAAAAACAGATTGGGATGTATGCTGGCAGCCACAAGCAGGAGTGTGGCCAGGATCTGGTGTGTGCAGGTGCTGCCCTGCGCCACTCTCCCATGCTTCCTCCCTGACCTTGTGGCATCAGAAGAGAAGGATGACGGGCCACCTTCAGCTGAGCATCAAGGCCAGTGGGTTAAACCATGGAAGTCTATGTTTCCAGATGTTCATAATCCTCCTATAGCCAGGCTTATACCCTGCTCATGATACCCTCTTCTGATTGCTTCCAGGGCAGTAGTAACTGAAGTTCCTCTGCTCCTGGGAGAAGTAATCAGACAAGAGAGCATTCGCTGAAACTGCCAGAAAAACATGGGTTAGGACTGCAATCTCGCTGCACGAGGAGGTGTACGTGAGGCGCACTGTAGTGCACATCAAGGCAGGTCTCCAGCCTGCATAGGGAAAACTGAAGAGGAACAGCAACAGAGGGTTTAGAAACTGAGAGGAAGACCCAATCCAGGGAGCTGGACTAGTTACACCAAGGGCCTGGGCACCTGGACCCACCACCTGGCATGCAAGAAGAGCAGGGGTGGCTGCAGTTGTTGAACATGGATGCAGCCAGCATTCGGGAGTGGTGCAGGCTCTGGTGAGACCAATGCTGCTGACACCCAGGGCTCCCTGTGCTCAGGGAAGACACATCTGATGTCGTCAGGCTTGGCCAGACCCAGGTGCCAAGTGATGGGATAGGTCAAGGAGTGTGCTTCTTACTCATCCACTTACCCAGCAAAACATTTTCTTGATGGGAGGAGCTGTTTTGGTCATAGGACCTTGTTTGCCACTGATTTGTGCTAGCTTGGCCCCACTTACTATGCTTTTGTTTTTCCTTCTTCCCATGTTTAAGTACTGGTTTTGAACGCGAGTGGCTTTTATCGGTTAATGATGGAGCAGTTGGATAACTGAGTCCCCAATCTCACAAACTCCTATAAGTCAGGTAGCTGCTGCTCTCTGAGTGTATGTCAGATCTGTGTGAGATGAGGTTGAATTTTTGTGTTTGGAAAAGTCACACATTTTTTGTTAGTCCCTCTGAAAGTGGCTACCCTTTCAGTCTCCTCAGGTTTCAGTGAACATAAGCCTGTGTTGCTGGAGACAGCTGTAGGAATTTGGATGCCCACATACCTGCTGAAGAAGCAGTTTTGCTGGGACTTTTGTCTCCTTCCAGTGCTTCCACATCTTGATATGACTCCACTGCTGACAGTAAAGCCACCACATTATTTGCTCTATGCCCTTTCCTGGGAGACCACTATCTCCTGTGCTTGGTGTGGCCCATGCTTGTCCTCCCTTTCACTATAGGTGTTCTGGGGGTAACTTGGCAGGGAGATGTAGATATGTAGACTACCATGGGAAGTCTCCTGTTGCTCTTCATGGTCTGCAGCAGGTAGGAAGCAAGGACTTACACCACCACAGCAGTTAAAAGCAGTTGCTATCCTGCACAGTTTCCTTTGGTTCAATGCTTCCTTGATGTCCTCCTCTTCCTTCTCCATCTCCCAGTCTTGCAACCAAGGTGTAGTAGCCCTGAGGAAGGCAGCTGAGCTGGGAAGGTGAACTGCCTTTTCCAGCACCAGTGGCACGCAGAGGCTATCTGGCCATAAGCTCCTGAAGACCAGCGAGGAACTGCCTTCCAGCAGGTCAGGCTGCCTTGCCCAGGGTTTGAAATGGCTGATCCTGGCCTTTGCTTCCAGGGCCCACCTGGTATATCATTTGTGCCTCAAACGCTGCAAGTTTGGCAAGATTTCTGAACTGACTGCACTCTGGTGGCTATTCTTGGTGTCTTTGATGCATAGGAAAAAATGACTAAGGTCCCTGGGAGAGAGAGGGAGAGCTGGCTTGAAATTTGTGCTTTATCCAACCTGGAGCAAGGTCTGAAATCCCAGTCTGTTGAGTGGACTTCTGGAGGTGCTTTTCCATCCCATGTTTCCAACAGTGCTTGCACCGGCTGCATGCAGAGGACTGGCACATTGAGTGGAGCAGGGACTGTAACACGGGTCTTCCAGATGTGTACTGTAGCTCTAGATTAGCTATTAAAATCTCCCTAATTTACCTGAGATTAAATTATTATATACAGATGAAAGTGCGTAAAAAATAAAATTGAGAATGTTGTTATTTTCTTTGATAATGCCTGCTGTAGATAAACACTGGCATTTTATACTTGGTACTACAGTGAGCACATTTTACTCTTCTAAAACCATAGCATTGTTTAATAAGAGGCAGCCCTTTACCTTAGAGCAAACAGAACTTTGGTATTGCTGATAGTTGTATCTGAATAGCATAATCAGGAAAGCCTTGTAATCACGCTGTTAGAAATCTAAGATAAGATTAAATTGTACATTTTGTGTAACTACAATCTCTCCACCCACTAGGAGGAGCGGGATACAGGAATGGCCAAGACAAGCTTGTGTGCCACACAATGTAAGGTAACAGCAGAGAAATGAAAGAAAAAAGGGAATTTTTCAAGTATTGTTGAGCAAGATAACTGTATTACCATGCCAGTCAACATAGATACATGAGGTGATATTCCATTTAGAAATGGATTGGCGTATTTCACATAAAGTAGAAAGGACAATTTTGATTATGAGAAATGCCTTTTTTTCAGTATGGTGATGTTACTCTCTTCTTTCTTTTTTAAAATTTCTAGACCCAAGTGAAATTAGATCTTGTCTGAATACTAATGAGAACTTTCTTTATTATGCTATATGTCTTCAGCATGCTCTATTAACTCAATTTAATTTTTTTCTGAAATATGAGCTTTATTTATATCTGTTACCTGAGATTGTTACGTTAGTCACTGTAATCACATTATTCCTATCTGGAAGACTGCAATTCCAAGCTAGATGAGCACTGCTTTCTTCGTTGAGTAACATCCCAGGTTTTGGGAAAGATGTGGATACCTGAAAGGCATGGATCTGGCCTGCAATTCATCTTGGGTGGGAAGATGATACGATGCAGAAATCGTATGGTGCTGGGAACTCCCCAGTGTGCCGGGTTGGTGCGGGAGAAGGTGTTACAGGGAGGGATGGGCGTTCCTACCTTGAACCAGACAACTGGGGTCTAGTTCAAAATACTTTATTTATTTATTCATTTATTTAATCCAGCATACATTCTTGCAGCAAGTGAAAAAGGACACACTTCTTTTGGTACCTGATCAGGGGGAGAGCATGCTTTGAATCAGTCCCTTCAGAAATAACTTACTCTGAATTGTGTCATAGAACATCGTGGCTTATATCATGGCTTGTGTTTTGTTCTTGTTTCTCCTCCTTACCTTTTGAAATAACTCAAAATAAATTAAAAAAGGTTAGGCATGAAGCTCATGATCTTACAGTGTTTTTTATTTGTACCTCATAATATCATGTAGTGATAACTATTTTTCTTTGCACCTCTGGATTTATTACTTTCTAGTTTTGTTGGTGGTTCCTTTTTGTCCTCTACAAGTGTATGAATGGGAATGACCAACTAAATTTTATTCCTCCCTATGCCTTATCTTTTAAGGCATGGGGTTACAAAAGTAACTTGTTTTTGTACCTTTGCTGTGACCCCTCTCTTTGCTCCTCCCAGAGGGGGAAAAATTCTTGTCTTGCTGAGGAAGACTTTCTCTGAAGTGATCAACTTTCATCACTCACTTCTGAGGGAAATTGCTTCCTGAACTATGTCATTGACACACTCCGTAAATGAAAAAAAAACACTGATTATGTGGTCGCTATAATATTATCTTACAGAAATGCAAATACGATTCTTCTTGAAATTAACAGCATATCTTCTACCATTTCATTTCCTCTTTGAGCTTCTCTTGGCTTTGCAGTATATTCTCTTGCTGTAAAGGTCTCTCCCTGTCCTACAGCATGTATGTAAACACTTTCTACATGTGCTTGCAGTTGTATTGAAAGACTTGTTGCTCAGGTGCTTCAGTGATGTGTGCCACAGAAAGCCTCGCCACGCGGATATGCTAAGCCAAGGGCAGATATGTCTGCATAAATTATTGGCAGCTTTGGAGAGGGTGAAATCCACACCTCTTGTGATCTGAAGGGAAAATTCCACGATGACGTCACAGAAAACTAAGTTCAGAGGGTTTGGCACCATAGCTTAAAAGTTGCCAAGCTCTTTAGGACATGAGGAAATAAAAGAAAGGCTGGTGAAAGCCCCTCTGTCCCCATCCCTCCCCCTAGCAACTTGCAAAAGAAACTTTCCATGTGTAAGTTGAGGCCAACTGAGAGCACTTCTTATAGGTAAAAGAGTTTTGGTTCCTTTCTTTTTCTGCACTCCCCACCTCTTCCCTGCCCAATGATTTCCTATACATTTCCTTCTAGCTACTGAAAACTGGAGTCAGGGTGTTGCTTCAGATGATTCTGCTGAGATGAAAGTCTAGGCTGGACATGAAGAGTCACTGAGCCAGGAATAGAAGGATCTCAGTTCTCTGTCAAATCCTGAGAGGGCTTTTGTCTTCAGACAGAAATATTGGATGACAAATAGATTAGTGGGGACCCTGGGTAAGCCAAAGGCCTAAGGGTGAAAACAATTCGTTTACAGATACCTTAATAATGTCAAATGCCTCAGACTCTTTAATTCTTTTCCTTTCTATGCCAAATAATCTTACTTATTGCATCTTTCTATTGTATGAAACAATGATCATTTCTCTAGTCGCCTTTGCTGACCTCGCCTGCCCATAGCTCTCCAGCTGAATAAACTGAGATAGGGCAATAAAAAACAAACCTATGCCACTAATTAGCTTTAGAAACGTCAGTGTTTACCATTCACTGCATGAACTGACTATCAGACATTATACCACCATGGAAACAATCTAAAACTGCATGTCATGAATGTGAAATAATATGAGGCACAGAATACAGTGCTGAACTGCACATAAATGAGAAGATACTGGGAATGCTGCATGACCTTCAGCAAGATTCAGTGTTTATGTCAGTGAGAAGGATGGGCCAAATTATTCATGAGGCTGAAAGGGGGAGAAAAGGCATGTGATCTTGGAGCAGTCAGTATTGTTATTCTTGTAGGAAAAAATCAAGATGATCATGTTAATATTACCATTTCTGTTACACTCTCACCAGACTCAGAATTTTAGGAATGTGTTAAGCTTTGTGTATATTACCCAACTGCAAAAAGACGATAGAATTTTAAAGCATCAGTCGATGCAGTTTTTATTCCTTTTTGGGCTTAAATTCTTATAAAGCAAATGCTTTCAGAAACAAGGCAAATCAATAGGCATGAATCACCAGTAAGGTGCCTATAGGATGGGGGAAACTTTTTAAGAATGTAATGTAATCACACATTAATATGTAAAAACCAAAAATATATGACAACAAACTATTAAGGATTTTATAAAATAAAACAAACCCCAGAACTGTTTTCAGTGACGTAGTCCGAAGCTATGTCCTTTAGTGACACTCTACGCTTACCAGAGGAAGTTGAGTATATTATTGCAGGAAATAATAGGAAATGTGAGTTTGAAGATAGTGTTTATGACTAGAAATGAGAATTCTGTTTTTCTGCATGGTCCACAGTCGGGTAGCGCTGCTGAGCAGCACTGGTACAATGAATGCAGAATTCGTCCTGACACTGAAGGTGTGTCAGGCTGGGGCTTGTTACTTTTTGGAAGCCCTGTGTATCATCACTCCATGCATTTTCTTATGAGATCTTCACAAAAGAATGCAGAAACCTCTTTTTATGAATAAATAGAGTATTTCCACTAATCCTCTAGTTCCACAGTTTAATAGTGGAATCAAATATGTAAGTAATTTCAGCAAGGCAAGCCAAATCTGGCACAGGCCAAATGAGACACAAAAGCATTGGGTGTCTGATGTCTGAACCTTTTCTGCTAAATAAAACTGTATAAAATATGGACTGGTATTTTTTCTTGTAGCCATTTCAGTTTGCCTGCAGTGTACAGAGGTTTGACATTAGTGGTCATCCACAAATGTTTTTAGAAAGTGTTGACACAACCAGAATGACCACATTTATATCCACCTCATCAAAGTCCAAGTATCCTTCAGGGAGATGCCCATACAACCTCAGAACACTTACAAGGGAATTCACTTACTAGAGTCATTGTGTTTGAAATACAGTGGGGTGCTTCTTACTGCTTTGGCTGGAAAAGCAGATTGAGACAATTGTAGTTTTAAGAAGCTGAAGCCTCGTCCATTTGCAGCCAGTTGTTCTTAAGTCATACTGGGCTACGTGGTTTGGTTCCCGGCATGTAACAAAACATTTCTGACATCCTCAGGGTGCATCAGGCCTTCCTCCTGGCTGTTTTTGAGGAGTGTCCCAACATGTGAAGGTGTTCTCCACCCACTGAGGTCACGATTTCCCATATTGACAAAAGCGGTACAGAATTCCCTTTTCGGGACGGCCTGTATCAGGAATAGTGTGGCCAGCAGGAGTAGGGAAGTGATTGTGCCCCTGTACTCGGCACTGGTGAGGCCGCACCTTGAATACTGTGTTCAGTTTTGGGCCCCTCACTACAAGAAGGATGTTGAGGTGCTGGTGCGTGTCCAGAGAAGGGCAACGAAGCTGGTGAGGGGTCTGGAGCACAAGTCTTATGAGGAGTGGCTGAGGGAACTGGGGTTGTTTAGTCTGGAGAAGAGGAGGCTGAGAGGAGACCGTATCGCTCTCTACAACTACCTGAAAGGGGGTTGTGGCGATGAGGGTGTTGGTCTCTTCTCCCAAGTAACTAGTGATAGGACAAGAGGAAATGGCCTCAAGTTGCGCCAGGGGAGGTTTAGATTGGATATTAGGAAAAATTTCTTCACTGAGAGGGTGGTCAGGCATTGGAACAGGCTGCCCAGGGAGGTGGTGGAGTCGCCATCTCTGGAAGTGTTCAAAAAACGTGTGGATGTGGCGCTTCAGGACATGGTTTAGGGGACATGGTGGTGCTGGATTAATGGTTGGACTTGATGATCTTAAAGGTCCTTTCCAACCTAGTGATTCTGTGATTCTGTGATTCTTTTGCTCAGTCCCTAGAAAGGTGAACACTACTACACTGTCCAGCTGAACTGATTTTAGTCCCGAAAGACACTTTTGCTGATCACTTTCAGTGATATTTGTGAGGGTTTTTGCTTTGCCCATGACTTTATTCTGCAGCTGGAAACTCCAGTGGATTCTCACATTAAATACTGTGTTTTCTGTCTTGTCAGTTCTGTGTTATAAACAATTGTATAAATGAAGCTCATTTTAAACAAAGATAATTCTTAATATTGTATTGAGGTTAAAGATTTTTCACTACCTTAAAATATAACTTCTACGTTTTCCAGCGTCAATTAGATCAGTTAAATCAGCATGTGTTTATGCCCTTTCAGACGTTAATGCGTTCTGCTAATTAAATATACTTAATCAGTACTTGAACCTTTATCCAGCAGCCCTTGCAACTCGAGACTTCCAGCTTTGTCACAAGGTAACCCTGCCATCTACTGGGAAGTTTTTAGTAATGGTTTTTGGTCTGTAAAATTGGGGTGGGGATGTCTGCAGTTTTTACCTACAAAAAAGGCCACCTCTATTCTGGAAAGCTTAGGCTGATTTCCTCTTGTTCAGGGGATGTTTCCCCTGTATCTGTATCTGAAATGCACAGATAATGAGTTACCTGGGAAGGGATCAAATATGTAGTAAACAAGGACTTTTCCTCTTGGACTGACAACATTTTCTCCATCAAAGGTTTTCAAATCTCTCATCCTCCCCTCTAGCAGCTTTTTGTTTGGTGTGCCAAGACTAGGGAGGGTGGCTGGGGTGTCCCCTGGCTTCCCAGTTCTCTGCATGGTCGGAAAGGTTGGGAGCTCAGTGGGCAGTTGGGGATGCACAGCTCCTTTGATGGCTCGGAGATTTTGCATGTGTGGGTCTGATTTCCAGTTGAACATGCATCTGGACCCTGGGGATCATGAGGCATTCATCCGGAGAGACGGAAGCAGCAAGCGTCGGGATAGACCAGCTGTGATATAGACCAGCTGTGCTGGGGGAGCTGTGCATGCTTCTGTGTTGCCAGTCTCCGCTTGCAGGTGATGCTGTGGAAGAGTCCTTGGGTCTATCTGGTCCAATTTGAGGCTAATTTGTCCTCTTCTCTATAAGTTACTTTGCAGCTGGTAGACTGCTGCCATCTGGCAATACTGGGTCTAGTAGAAGCTGAAGGCTCTTCTTGGCTTTCTGAGCTGGTGTTTTTCTTTCCCTATGTATCTGTGTAGCTGAGAGATGCAAAGAAGGTCTTGTAACACGGTCAGACATACACTGTTACGTCTGCGCTTCTGGGAACATCTTGCCTTGAAGGCATCAGAGCTGATATCTTTACTGACCACAGACCCACTCCATGTCATGCTCTTCCTACACCCACTCTTTGTGGGTGGGGTTTGATTTAGTTATTCCACAGGACTGGTTTTATGCCTAGAATTAAGTCTATACCTTTGTATAAAAGTCAATCTAAAGAGCAAGAAAAATTAT
The DNA here is from genome assembly GCF_964289735.1 of Phaethon aethereus. NCBI lineage: Eukaryota > Metazoa > Chordata > Aves > Phaethontiformes > Phaethontidae > Phaethon > Phaethon aethereus. The sequence goes on from NC_138578.1 coordinate 42,895,358, forward strand.
CTCCTCTGAAAGAGAGAGAAACAAAACCCAACCCCAAAAAAGTAAAGCAAAGTTTGTCCCATAAAAGTCTTGAAGGAATTTATAAATCATTTGGCATTGGTTTGCAAGGACTGGAAGCCATGTCCCTTCTTGATCAACTGCCATGTAGAGATTCACAGCTAAATCTGTCTGTAGGGGGTCTGTACCCCTTAGCACAATACAGGCAACTTCACCAGCTCAGATACAGCCATGTGTTGCATAATGTTCAGCCCCAGCAAATAAATCCAACAGCAACTTTAGCTGTGCTTAGCAGGACATAGTACTCGATCAGACTCACATCCAAACATCTTGGGTGGTGTCTCTGTGTGGGTGTCCCTGCAGAAGGAGCTAGGTTAGATGTGCCAGCACCTGGCAATGCAGCTATGCCTAACTAGGACTGGCTTAGCAACTGTGATAATTCCTATTAGCAAGCAGAAGTTTCTCCAGAATGATTTTTAAGTATAAGTAGCATTGCAAATGTAGTATATTAAGCATTTGCTTCATTTTTTTTTAAGACTAGATTACAAAGCAAGATACAACAGGTGAGTAATTTTAAGGGTTATCATGTAATGGCAGAGATGTAATCAAAGTCTCATTAGTGCTCTCTGTCCTCCACATACTATTTTTCACAAGAGATGATACTTCTTGGTAGGAGACACTTCTGTTATGGGGGAAGTGATGTTAACTTTCTCTTTGCTAGCACAAAAGACCAAAATTGTTATCTGTGCTGAGTTAAAATTGTAATTTTACAGCTCGCCTCCTCACAGAAAGACCTTGAATAGGGTTGGTATTACTTTCAGATATCAGAAGAAAAAAGTAATGGGTACCAGAACATTATCTGGATGCAAATAATATTTCAGTTTTACCTTTGTTGAAAAAATAATTTATTCCCACCATATATTAGAAGGAAGGAGGCTTGGCGCAATCATAGCGTTACTTAAATTTAAGCTCAAATACTTTTTAGGTTGTTTAGTCTTATGGAGGATTGTCTCCTACAACGTAATAGATGGCAGTTTTAGATGACAAGGTGTTAAAGCCCCAGAGATGGGATATCTTTTATCTAGGACTGAAATGGGATGAACTGCAGAAGGTATTGTGTCAGTGATGGGTCCGGTGGCATCAGCCTCTGGGCTTTACAGAAGAATCTTTGCATTAGGCATAAACAAGGGTAGTTTTGCAGGGAGAGGACACAGGAACTCCTTGAGCTGCTCATGATCAGAAGAAAAAAAAAATTTTTTTTTTGAGTGATTGCCACTGAAATGGGTTCTGATTTTCTGTTTCAGCACTGAACTAGCACTGCTTGTTCTTAGGCTGAGAGAAGGGTGGGATGGGCTGGGACAAGGTACTGTGATGCTGCTCTGCCCTCTGCGAGTGCCATGTCTCTTTCATGCAGTCAGCCAACTGATGTGGGTTGGGTTATTTTTTTTCCTCCAACTGCAATACATCTCTGCATATTACATTGAAGTATTTCTTGAACAAAAGCAGGACAATTTCAGTCATGGCTAGATCCTAAAGGGAACCAAAAGTATTCTGGTTTGACTTCTCCTGTCACATCATGATACAGTGTGTGGGGCAGTAGTAGGAAAAATCTCTTCCATCTACCCTGCATTTCACCTCCTGAAAGACTAGCTAATGTCTACCTTATGCAGAACATGTCATTTTTTTGCTCACACACCTCCTTTTTGTCTTCTGATAGTTTTAAAAAGCTCATTAAAACTGCTGTTTCCTTTTCACAATCCATTTCACAGGGCGCTGATATTTATGCATTATAAAACTTTCCTTTTGTCTACAACACAGGTTGATTTTACTGCCTACTCTCATTGTTCCCAAGCCTACATTAACGAGACACTGTAGGTGAAATCCCAACAGATACTGGCAGATTGCCTAAGAGGGAGAAGGTGGTACCATCTATTAGAATAAATAAAATTGCAAGAAATTCCATAGACTTCCAAAATATTCATTGTTGCAGAGTTAAATAGGGTAATTCTTGTTTGCAGAAAGCTACCTATGTACTTTTCAGAATAGATAGATGTACTAAACTTAGTTCTTTAAAAAACAGGAAGAACAGAGCAGAGTATCCATCTGCCCAGCCTCCCACAAGTAAGGAGCCTCCCTTCCCGCTCCAAAGGTGGGAATGGCTGCTGTCAATAAATTGAGCAAGGTCAGGAAAGGGTAAGCACAATAACTCCAGCTGGCAGAACAAACAGAATTTGGTGTTTCTCCTGTGTTCTGTAGAATTTTATTCTGTTTTTTATTTTCATTTGTGCCAAATACCTATCACCTTTAGCACTTGCACTGAACAGCAGTGAGTTGTCTCTCCACTCCGAAGAGGAGGATGGTGTCTGTTCTCGTTTACAGTGGAAATGCACTGGAAGGAAGCTATGCAGTGGCAGGGCCAGTACACCCCGAGATGCTCTCTCCCTCATTCTTCATGCACTTACAAGCCATGAGTCATCTTAGATAAACCCAGGTGGTGTGAGCCACGTCCAGCCACCTCACAGGTGCGGTGGGGCAAACATATTCAAGCTATCCACATCAAGTATTTGGTGGGAGACGTAGCTGAGCATTTCAAGCAAATAGGCAATTCAAGGTAATTGATTCCTCACAGCAACAGGAGCACATGGCTTTCTCTTCACTGCATGTGAACTGATATGTGGATAATTGGATACTCTTTGCATGATATATATAGCACATGTATTGATGACAAGTAGTTGTTGAAAGTATTTGCAGCTCTGGAAAAATAACGCACTTCCACTCTTGGTGTTTATTGTTTGATGGAAGAGACATAATTTTGCTCGAGGGGTTTATTTCTGGAGTCCAGAGAACAGCTTAATCACTTTAGATGGCTAATTTCTGAAACTGTTGGAAAATACCACAGTCCATAGAGTAACTTAACATGTGTACAGGGTGGCTTATAAAATTAAACAGTATTTAAGCATAAAAAGTGAGAAAGTTATTTGATATTATATTTATTTAAAAAAATGTAGATAGGAAATCAAGATGTATTAGAAAAAACAGTACTCTATTCTGTCTTATTTTATTTGGAAAATATAAGTTGGTGGTAATTTTAATTAGCTGTAGTAATTATTGATTTTTAAAGTCAACTGAGACTTTTAAAATGTAAAAATTAAATGGTTATTCACTCAAATGTCATTCATTCTCGTAAAGATAAAGCAAACTGTCAGTTCATCTGAGTGGGAATTTCCTAGTATTGGTTTGTTTGGAAATAGTTTATGGAGATATTTTCAAAACTAAACTCTTTCTTTTGAAACAACATTATTATTAAAAATTACCAAGATATTAAGGAAAAAGGACACTGTGCTGCAAAAGAGATTTAACTTTGGTGACATTTCTTTGTGGAATGTACGGCCAAGCACATCAGACTTGCTTAAGTCCCATGTGGAGGTACGTAGAGGTGCTGCTGGGTGGTTGTAGGCTGCTCTCGTGGTTCTCCTCTCCCTCACAGGCCATGCAAGGAGGATTGCAAATGCTCAGATTTTACATGGGGAATATAGAATTCATCCTTTTGGGTCTGCTCTTTCATATTTTAAGATCTCAGAGTGCTAGAAAAAGTCTATGAAGCCACCAGGTGCATGCACCCACTTTCATTAGTATTACAAACCTTATGACTGACATGGTAGTGACATGGCTGAGCAACCAGTATTTCTTTGTCATTGCGGTTCCTGGGCTGCTTGTTGATGAGCATAAACACACTTATTAAAAAGGAAACAAAATCATTGTGTACTTTGATCACACAGAGAGGCAACAATAGTCTTAAGTCACACATCCAGGGGGGCTGGATGCTCTCAACTCTTGGGCTCTCAGTAATGTGGGGTGTATCCTTGAGCAAATTGCTTAAAGTCTTTGCCGTGGGCTACAGTTTATACAACAGTAAAATGGGGCTAGTCGATTCATAATTAGGTTACAGGTATACCTTCAGGATGTCATACCTGGATGTTCTGTTGTTTACATATACCGTGTAAAGCATTAGTATTTGGAGTTGTTGTGCAATTCTTGATAGTTACTGAAGGTAAGATGGTTACTTTTTTAGATATCATTGAAATTAGAGCCATAATTTCTATACATTAATAAAGGCAGGTTTCAAAAAGTGCCAGTTCACAAGAGAATTTTGTTTTGATCTTTTCATACAATTTCTCTTACAGTTTCCGATAGTGTCCTAAAATCCTACTGTTGCAAATATAGGAAAAAGCAGATAAAACAAGTGTTGTAAAAGAGAAACTGGAGTTGACTTAATCCAAATACCAGCAACTAACATACTAACTGCTAATATCAAACTGCAATACTGTGCTTGTAAGGAGCTTTAGGCAGTAGTATCATTTCACATCTTAAAACCCCCAGGCAAACATTTCATCTTGCTCCCCTCCATGCCATTCCACTTGATGGCAGTTTGAGCCTTCGTTCTCTCAAGTCATGATTGACTTGACTTGTGTGTTTAGGATGGCATATAGGCTGATGTCTTACGCTTCAGAATTTATACTTCAATGCAGAAATTTCTCAGTGTCGGAAATGACCCTGCTCTGAAAGGAACTGAATAATCAGTCTGAGGGAGTGGGGAAGAAATGGGCAGCACTTCTACCTGCCTGTGACAGTCTCCAACATCTGGAATCAGCAAACACAACAACGGTGTCTCTGAAAGCTGTCTGGTGAGATGCACAGATCATAGACGAACTTAAGATAGATGGTTCAGCTCTGGGGAAAAGCATATGGAAGCAGTGAAGTATATCAGGAAAACTGCACTGATTTGTCATGTTGCATTTGCTCCCTTCTCTTCATCAGATGAGATCTTGCTCTGCACCTTCTGAGCAACGGAGCTTGGCACTGCAGACACCGAGTGCTGACTCTGTTCTGCTCATCTCACCTGCACCGTATACTTTGCATCCAAACAGCTCAGAGAACTTTGCAGTAATAATCTGTGTAGCTCAAAGTTGCCAGGCATTAACAATTATGAATTCGTCAGTATTGTAAAAATGAATTTGTATGCTTACAACTAATGAAAATAACCACATGTTAGTGAGGGGTTAAAGATGGGTGGCTTTTTGGATGGGTCCATTAGGTAAAGAGAAAACTAACCATGTGCAATTATCTTGCTTTTTGGTACTCAAGCTGGTGTTGGTCAGTGTAGACAAATCTGTTGTCTGACTGGGCTGACTGACTGTGTGAATGGCTACAAGTCCATCACTACCACATCTGGAACTGCTGACATCTCCAATGCCTTGGCTCAGCTACTACTGACCACTTTGATTCTCACACCCAAACATCCCCTGGACTTTCTGATCCACAGGGTGAGAGCCAGTAAGTATTTTCAGAGTATTGCTAAGACAGAGGAAAGGAGAGTATGTGTTCATGTGTGCTGTGTCAGCTGCCTGAGCAGTCTTGAGAGTTCAAACCTACCAAGCAGAGCTCCTAGCTTGGTCCTCAGAGATAGGCAGCCTTGCTAGCATGGTTACCACTGCTGAGCTAACAGCCCTTCTGTTTCAGTTTATTCACGTCACCACTCTAATGTAGCTTCACTGCTGCCAGCTTCGAGGCCAGCCACCTCTGCTAATTTGGGGATATGGTCCGCACCCTGTAGCCATCTTCTGCTCAATCAGGTTCCCAGCGTGAGGCTGCAGATCCCTTTTTGCAGCAAAGAGATAATGCTCCTAGGAGTGAATAATAATCATGATCCACTCTGGATTTTACTCTTTAAGATCCCAACAGTAAAATGAAGATTTTATCTACATAGCAGGCATGTTGTGAAAATACCTACATTGTGTATTATCCAGCATTCTAATACTATGGTAGTCTTCAACAAGCAGGAGCAATGCTGCTTCTGATTTTGTTAGGACACCGCTTCTTAGGTCTTTGTGACTTCAACTAATTACTGACACGCAGGATCACATACCAGCGTTAGGCTTTTAAGGCAGTTTTTAATAGCTAATCTCATAACTACCTGGCATCTCCTTCCTCTCTCCTGGAATTACACTGATCCAGGCTCAAAGTGACCAGAATTGGCTATAATGCCGTGACAATGTCAAATGTGATTATAGGCTGTAAATAACTAGCTAAAGGGTTATCACAGACCATCTAGGCTGATGGACAGAAGATATCATGGTTAACAGGAGCTTGGAAAGAATATAATTTCTTCATTTAACTGAGTAAAACCCAAAGAACAAATTTAGAGTAAATGAATGTATTTTTGACGGATGTACAAGCCAATTCCAGTGGGGACATAAAACCGAAATTGTTAATTGCATTTCAGTTGCCAGATAATTGGAAAATGGATGTAAGTATTTGACAGTGCTGCAGAGCAACCACTATTAAGTGTCAGTTTCTATGACTTGGGCACTCATCAGTGGTTTAAAACAAATAATTTGCATGTGAAGGCAAACAAAAGTGAGGAGGATTTAACAGGATTTGTCAGAATGAAAAATAAGCATTTCAGTCATCAGCTTTAGTTTTTCTCATAACATTCTTATATTTTTTTCAACAAGCTTGGGTGTAAGGCCTACCCCTTCTCTGCCACCTGTGGAGATTATGCCTCCATGTCAGAAGCTTAATCTGAGCCTTACAGAGCTTCAGATAAGTAACCACAAGTGTTTTGGGGCTAGATTCTGACAAATAAACCCATACAACTATTTACAGAAACAACTGAGGTTTTTCCTGTTTTGTGGAAGTATCATTCCTGTTCAGTAGTGGAGGAAGACTTAGGTGCCCCTTTGGTTATTGTATGAATGTCTCTTGCCAATACAATAGTGAAGGAGGATGTATAGCAGACCTAGAAAACTCCTGTAAAGTCCTTTCTGATAACTGAAAAGTGATCCACAGGAATGTGTGTCTAGTTTTGTCCTGGAAGAAAGTAAGTCCATGGCTTGGTTACAAGTGTAATTGATGTTAGAACAAAAACTGAAGATGGAAAGAAAGCTAAGGCTATTGCGAGGATATTTCTTAGACTTTAGAACAGCTGCGGTTTTTTCCTCCACTCTAAAGAGTTTTTTTTCCTAGTTTCCTTTTGGTTTTGGCATAATGTTCGTAAATTGTATAATGTCCCCAAGTATTTATAAAGAAAAACTAATCAATAAATTAATTTTTGGGCTTCCAAGAACCAACAAGCTCACACCATTTAAAATTCTCTATAGCCTGTGTAAATACATTTTTTTGTACTTACATCTAAGGTGCAGGCTAGGTTGCACTGGGACTGAAAGAAGCCAGTGGAAATGCTGTTATTGGGGAGAGCATTTTTGAATATGTGAGTGTGGTCACTCAGAAGACCTTCCAGGCTGATGGTGTCCTTACAATATTATATTAATACTTCTTCCACTGTTTTACATTTTTTAGTATAAAAACTGTAAAACTGCTAAAAGTTCACACCCTAGTCTTGCTAATCTTTTAATCTCTTTGCTTCTTGCTACTTGCTAATCATGTTACCTCTGCAAAGAATCAGGTAAGATAATTGGTAGAAGCTTTTTCATCAGTAGGTTAACGAGATTAGTACAAAGATTCACCCATCCTGACTTTTATACATGCCTGGGTAGACAGGCATTCTTCTTTGTGGACATTTTCTATGTCCATCTCATTTAATGGAATTTTATTATATGACATTCCCAGAGGAAATGACATGCAAATAATGGATCAGATCTAAATTATTATAATAACCATGTGATTCATTCACCCTTCCCACCCCTTGAAATTTTATTGTCTTCTGAAAGAAAACATCACTTGACTCACAGCATATGCAGAACAACAAAAATTCACAATATAGGCAGAACTACTTGGAGAATAATTAATTTTTCCCTCCCCTGAGTGGATAGTTTTTACTTACCCCTCTCTCCGTGGCTTCTTCCATGATCAACTGTTGTGTTTTGGAGGTGTCCTTAGTTGTAATCTACAAAACCATTCCAGTGGCAAAAGAAAAGATATAAAAAGAATGTTTTATTGATCCTGTAATTCTCCAACTCTATCATACTGAAAGTAGCTTCAAGATGGGCAAGATTTAATCTACAATACTGTGGGCAATTGACTGTACAATTTTTTTACAGCCATGTTTTAAGCAATGACCAAGCAATTCTCTTTTTCTGGAACCTGGGGTAGGTTTCCCTTTGTCAATCAATGATCATTGCAAATCAGTGATGTACACAGCTCAGCATAACTTAATGCTTGGTTTAAATTAAAAGATTTGAAAAAAGAATTCAAAAAGCATAATTATCCCCATTACTACCACGTGTATACTGGCACAAAAGGTAAAGAAATGCAGGAATGCTGTCTTCATTTGCACTGCTAATGGTCATGCTATTTTGATCCTTTTCTGTGCAGCGTATGTGCGTGTATGCAAGGGTGCACACACAGACCCTCTGGACACATATTCAGACCCCGGCAGCTTGGTACATTGTCTCTTCCCATAATTCCATTATGTGATCTGTGCCTGCTGCTAAATCATTATATTTGCATCAGATCGTGGTACCAGTTTGCCGTGTATTTCACTGTGAAAGCTGTAACTTTAAAATTATGCATCCTCTTAAAAAAATACTCCTTCCAGACAGCCTGTTTGCAGCTGGCACCTTTCAGTGAGAGTCCTGCTAACCACACTTGCCACTGTCTGCTTTACACAAGTGGTGGGCTGTAGGCTCATTGACAGAGTCAATTTTAGGGACAATTTTAGGCCCCTATTTTTTTTCCTAGCAAGTTTATGCAGGCCATACCTTCTGATTATCAGCACATGCAGCTGTTTTAATAACAATTATTCCCTCAGAGGATTTATTTCATTCTTGTCCATTTTCTGCTCATCATCAAAGAATCTAAACAGTGTTTTGTGGAAGGCCCAGGTCACCAGGTCAATTTTTGCATGGCAATTATTTTTTAAATAAAGCAGACAGCATCACAAAACAACTTCCTGGGAACATACATGTCTTGTATAATTACCTCTGAGTAAACTTATGCTGTGAACGTAAATCTGAACTGCATCTGGTTTGATGCAGTTAGAAATCTTTCTACATAGTTTTAATATTTATAGCAGTTCTTAAAAAGGAAAGTCCAGCAGTTTTAGTGAGATGTACTTGCATAGCTTATTTACCCCACAGACAGCAACTACCTCTGCGGCTTATCAGGTGAAGAAGTATTGCTCTGAAGGAAGGGAGCCCACCGCACTCCGTGCCACGCAGCTGTACAAGCTCATGGTCGGCAAACCAGCGTTCGGTTGCCTCAGCAGTGCCTTTCAGACATGGCCCGTCACACCCACCAACGCTGAGGCAAGCGGCTCACACCCCCGGGGTGGTAGGACAGGCACAAAACTTGCCTTTCCTGTTCTGAGCGCAGGCTGCGGGGGTTTGTGAGTTACTGACTGTTACCTCTGCCAAAAGCAGTAATTTGGATTAAAAAAAAAAAAATCTGATTAGCTTATGTCTGGAAGTCATGACTTACCTAGGGAGGGATGAATGTGTCAGAGTGCAGTCACTTCCCATCACCAGAGTGACTCCAAAGTTAGGTCCCTCCAGGTGTTTCCCTCTCTGCAAGGCTCAGGATCTCAGTAGAGCTCAGAGACTCTTTTATATCCTCGCTAGGCAAAAAATTTCACTGGAACTGCCTCCAGTCGCTGGCCTTTGACAGACAGCAGGACAGTCCTTGGCAGAGCCGAGGGTGATTTGCCTTCGGATCCCCGTGACGTTCCTGCAGCTGATGAGCTGCCTGCTTTGTGAGCGCTGCGGTCTGACGGGCTCACATCCCTAGCTCCTGGCTGAGTGGTGCTCTCCGATAGCTTCTGGTAAAACTGCAGGTATCACTTACAACCTGTGATGATCTGGGTGATGCAGGCTTTCTGTCTATATCATTTTTTGTGTGCGAGGAGCTCACTGAATGTGCGTGGCAGGGTGTCCCTTTCCGGATGGGCTCCCAGTTGAAATCTCCCTAACTCTCATGGTCAGAAAGCTGTGAAAGTTGCCCTGGAGTTCACCCACCTCTAGTCCGTAGTGCCTGCCTGTTCCTTAGTGTCTGTCCGCACTTCTGTGTGGAAGTGGCTTTGTGCTGCAGGTGAAGAGGGGCTTCTCTGTCGGGCTAATTTCTGGTAGTCTGGCGAGCCATTACAGCAAGTGTGACCGGTAAGCTTAACGCCAGAGATGATTATGCTAATTTAAACCTTTTCTGCACAGTTTGGCTCTGTGTGTGTGAGTACATACACAGACTCCCACTTCCAAAGACAGGCAGAGGCTCCGTCACCTCTTTCCCTCATGCAATTATGCAGCTCGCTGCTGCTGCTAACAGATTACATTTGCAGCCGTTACCAGCTGCTCCTAGTTATAATTTCGTCTCGTCAGATGCTTGCTATGATGTAGGCAGAAAACAAAACAAAAAAAAGGCAGTTTGTTATCAGATCATAATAGTCTTACCTCATAAAACCTTGCCGCTTATTACCTTCAAGTTAGTCAATAATGTGTTCTGATGCTATCACATAAGTGGAAATGTGGCATCCAGAGTAATATGAGACGGTACACGTGCACAGCAGACATTGTCTCATCTCGAAAACATCACTGTATCCCCACTGCAAGAAAAGTAAGTTAATTTTCATACTAACTCAAAGAAACTCTCTGATTCTTGTCAAACATTGAGCATTTTAATGTGTTTGAGGTTCTCTTGGCACTGCTTCTGCCTTAATAAAAGAGTTTTCTGCAAGATAGGCAGATCTGAAAGGCTGGTACTCCTGGCTGTACATTTCTTTCCAAATTAAGGTTACATATCCTGGTGAGTGTAAAGAGATGTTGCATAGAATTAGAGGTTGTTTATGTAAATTTATAAAGTAATGTAATAAGTAACAGTAATTAACAGGACCCACAAAACTAAACTGAGAGGTGGTGTGATCCAGTGTCATTGTGAAATGAGCTCCGAGATGGGAGGATGGATCACTGGGTAGCATAGTAAAGTAAGGTAGGGTTTGACCTCTAGAGATAAAAGAAAAAAGGGAAAGCTTGAGTTCATAGCAGGTTACCAGGGGAGCTTTTCAGAGTTCAGGCATAAAGCGCTGAGCTGTGTTTATGTTGGGATCCTGAAGCAGTTTTTAGGCTATAATGAGCTTTGGCTGGGATGAAGGTGAGGAGTCAGACTGAGTAAAACCATGATTTATGCAAACCTAAAAAGTAATCCTAAACTCCACTATAAGCCTAGCTGTAGTTTCTAGCTGGCCTAGAAGAGGTATGGGGCAAAACCACATCTGGGGAAAAGAAGAGGGGTGCAAAGACTGGAGCTAGAGTTGGGGCTTGAGTTCACAGAGCTCCAGGGTAACAGAGAGTGTCTGCAAGGGGAAACAGAGCTGCTGTTCTGTGTTTCCGCTGGCAGGTTGGTAGCAGGCTAGGAAATTCCATGGCGAAAGGATGGAGGTGAGATTGGGATATATGTTGAGTCGAGGCTGAGATAAATCAAAGGGTTAAGGTGATGACTTGTTCAGGCTGACTTAAGAAATGATGCCAAATTTGGTTTCTGAGCCACCATTTGCTCTGGGGCTTAAACACAAGGTTGGGGAAAACGTTAATATTAGGTTGGGGTAAAAGCTGGGATTTGCTTCTGCCTGTGCCAATAAGTGGTGCTGACAAGTTGGTTACACAGAGGTGGCCAGACTGTGTTGGGTGTCCGTGCCCGTTTATGTCACCATGAGGTTTGTACACGTGGGACTGGATACTGGATAGTGTCGCTAGGTTAGGGGAAACGCTAGTCTTGTACGTAGAATTAGAGTAAGTCTGCAAAAGAAAGGGTAGAAAAACTCAAATGCAAGCCTGTTTAAACTGATGTGGACTGTCCCGCACAAACGTATAAATAAAAGTTAGCAATGACGGGCATTTTTCAGGGGGCTGAGCTAGAACTGCAGGTCAACACTCTTCAAACATAATTTTCGTCTTTGAATTTGCTTGGATCTTAGCAAATACAGCAGTAGCACAGATGCTACCGGTGTGCACTGAGCACACTGACCTTTCAGCAATTTGCCTATGTGTTAGGCATTGTATCCTTCTGGGCCCGGGGGAATCCCAAGACGCTGGAAGCAAACCCAAGTAAAAGTATAAAAAAATCAATGCTCTTGATTTCAAAGAACAGCAGAGACATGAGTCAGTCACAGAGACGTCATTCCTTACTACCCTCCCTGTCATGTTCAGCCATAATTTCATTGGAAACTGATTTTAAGTGCTATCTTAGATGGTGCTGCTTCTGACCATATTTTTCCCAAGTCCTTTGATTTTTTTTCATGCAAGCTTTAAAAAAAGGAACAAAGCTGGTGGCTGACCAGTGGCAACTGATGAGTTAATTGAACGCCTGGCTTTGGGAGGAAGCAACCAGGCATAAAAATGCAGCTGAGAGAACTATTGTGGCTAAACTGTCCAGCCTGCTGGCATCTGGCAATGGAGCCACACAACCCTTGGGGAATAGCTGTTTCTCATAGTATTATCTAAAACTAAACTAAAAGGCAATGTCAAATTCTGTTGTCCATTACATGTGTTCTATAAGTGTAAGTTATGGTAGACTTTGGTCTCTAATGCACCGTTGATTACACGGTGAGGAAGGTCTTGTGGCTGAGTCAGAGAACTGAAAGTCAAAAGGTCGAGGTTTCTATCTCTGCCACAGGCTTCCTCAGGAACTTTGGACAAGTTGTTATTTTTGTGCCTCAATATTCCAAACTACAGAATAAAAATATTTAAACTATGAGGTAAATGTACGATTTTTTGTAAAGAGCATCTTAGAAATAAAATACTTTTTCTGGGTCTACCAACATGTTGCATGCTTACATCCATTTTGACTTCTGAGCCCAGGCCTGACACAGTTCAGTTTCTTACCTGAAAGCAGGTACGTTTCCCTACTTTTGCTCTTATGTTGTGCACAGAGAAAAAGAAAAAGCATCAAAACAAATGTGTATAATCTACAGCAGTTTATATTGGACTGTGGTTTTGCTTTGCTAGAATAGGTTAGGTAGATTTCATCATATTTTGGGAAGCTGATGAGTCACTGCACTTGCTATGAGTGGATCCTTGTGGGTTAAATTATTGAACCCTATTACGTCATATGCACATTGCACATTATATGAAGTAGCTCTGCCTTAATTTGCTTTATCATCAATCTTTATAAGTAAAAATTAAATATAGGAGTTATCATCCACATGGAGTGTAAGGTTTTGTTGGTAGACTGAGGGGTGATACCTATTTGGTGTTTGCCTTTGCTAAGTAATATAAAGCCTGCTTGTCAAGGATGAACCCCAAAGGATTCACAAATCTACAGATTTGTTTTTTTAAAGTATCATCAGTAAGGAGTCACTCTGTGGTCACGCATAGGTGAATCGAGAAAGAACAGTACTTGATTCCTCAAGGACTTGTCAGGGAGAAGGACTGTCAAAATCAGCCATGATACTTGGAAGCACTGCAAAGAGCGTACTGCTCAGGTGAGCAACTCACTCAAGGTGAGTATTGTGTTAACCAGCAGAATTATCAACACCCGCCACCTACTTTTCTCTGCATAGGTCCGAGCAGCAGTTGTACTTTCCAAACATAAACACCAGTGAGTTTAAGCAGCTCTTGAGTTTGTGTATATCCAATTGCACACGTTTCACTCTTGCAATAGTATAAGTGGGTTTTGTGGGCTCAAATTCAACCACTGGTGAATGACAGCTTAGGTGGTCTCTAACTGCCAAATATATATTTAAAACAGAGGGTTCTTTCAATATGTTTGACTATTTACAAGTTTTAACTAGGGCAGATGAAAATATATTGCTTCTTGAGAAAGAAAAACTGTTCATGACAGGAATACTAAAATCCACAAGCAAGTACTTACCTATTCCTACGGAAGAAAATAATATGGGTCACCCTCTGTCATAAGGAAGTCAAAGTCTTGCAAGCAAAAAGGAAACTGTATTTAAAAAGGAGCTATATTCTACATTTTCTTATCACCAAAGCATACTGACAAGAACAAGTAGGGCGATCAGTGACAGTGCAATGAGAACCAGTGGAATTAAATTCTATTGCTCCTGGAACTGTTTTATTCCTCTCTCCATACCTACAGTAGGGAAATTGAGGAATGGTTACAGACTGGGTGAACTGGAGGGTTTCTAACACCTGCATGTGCAGAGCCAATATTTTTCTCTCTGAGTTATATTCTGGTTATATTCCCCCCTAGGAGGGACAGAAAAGAAACTTAAGTCTGGTCAAAGTTACATTACAAATCTGTCATTGACAAAGGGTGCCTTTCATTTACAGAGACTTATCGGTGCAAGTTTTCTGTGACTCAGCAAACTGAGGGGTTTGGCTGTCAGAATGAAATCGTCTCTTGTGGCACAACGCCAGAGTTCAGTGTGCTTTCACTTAGTGTTATCAGAAACTAAAAGTCAATAAAATTTATAGCAGCAAAATTTTCCAGCATGTCCACAACCTTGCTGGAGAAAGTTGTGCATTCAGCAGTGCCAGTAACTGTCTCTCATTGTTCAGAGGTTGAGTCCTTGCTGTGGGTTGTATCCAGACTACCTTTTGTACGTGAGGAAAAAGATGGAGTTTTATGACATGTTAAATTCTAGTCTTATGATGTGGTGCAATTTCTACTAGCTTATACATTATAAGAACCCTATGTACTAAATTGGTCTCTCCATCTTGCTTTATCAAGAAATGCAAGGCAACAGCTCTCCTTAAGAACTTCAAAAAGAGATAATTATCCTTTCTGCTGGGGGAAAGAAGAAAAAGCTTCAGGGGACAGAAACCTGGCTTATTTTTCTGGACATCTTGTGTGTTTCTTTCTAGCTGGAATAAGTTCCACTACTTTATTATCAGCCCAGTCCTTAGGTTCATAAAAGCATTTGCTAAATTTTCTGAAAATATTCTGGAGAATTAAAACCAGAATATAAATTCAAGAAATCCTATTCACAGGTTGCACAGCCTTTTCACTTCAACAGTCTGATGAAACCAGAGCCTGCATGGCCTCGCTTTGGGCTTCATGATATCAGCTATGGCTCACTGATGGGGTTTCTAAAGCTTCCCATCATCTGGACGCTCTGTGCTCTCAGTATTCCGTTCTTGTTCTCTCTGTTATTAATAGGATGACGACTCCTTTGTTTTAATAAATCTAATACATTGCTCATACATCAGGTGGCGAAAAACATCATCCCCATTTCTGCTGTAGAAATACTGCATTGGATGTTAGTGTTCTGCTATATGTTTTTGGAACCTTTCCCATAAAGCATTTAATTATGTTTTCTCTTTCCCTGATTATTTTTACCCTTATCTCGATCATTTTTTTCGGCTGCTTCCTCTGGCTGTATAAACTAGATAGCAAAGCGAAGTGGCATAATCCGTGGGCTGGCAACAGTGTTATATGTTGTTAAGGGGCCATTTGTTTTGTAAATGTTGAACCTGGGTCCTGAAAAGCATTCTGATTAAAAACTGTGCTGTTAGATATTAACAGATGATACTCACCAGAGCTTGGCATCAAAAAGCAAAGACTAGAATTAAAAAAGTGCCACCTGCTTGTAAATTCCCTTGAAAAGCCCCTGAAATAAGGTGGTGTGTCAAGTAGGTGAGGACATAGTTCCAGTGAATCATAAAGGCAGTTAATATAGAAGTGCAAAACCACCTTTCTTAAATTATAGTTATTACAACAATTGACCTATTTACCACTTCAGACTGAAGCAAACCAGATCTAGTTTGATACTGTTCAGTGGAGAAAATAAAATCTTATTTTGCAGATAAGATTGAGTGAAAAAATAGGGCCCCAGAACAGTATAAATATAAACACCTTCTCCTGAACGACATTATCAGATGCATCTGTTCACCCAGGGCTATTCATATTGAGCAGCACTATGCCCACTTGGTCCATCTGGTCTAGAGATGCACTATGAAGGAAGATTATACAGAATAAATAGGATTTGTGCTACCATTTGAATGCATGACCAGAGAACAACAGTACTTCAGAGTTAAGATACTGACATATTTTTCTTAAGACGTACCTTAATTTGAGATAATTTGCTCTATAAAATGAGCTATAAAAATAATTTCTGAGCTGTAAAAAGGAATTTAAAGGAATTAAAGTGTATTGCTCTTTGACAGCATAAATAAATCAAATTATTTTTTCTTATCTGCTATTCTTTCCAATACTTCATCAGATCAGATACTTTCTGAAAACTGGAGTTTTCTTCTTAAATGGAGAGGAACCAAACTATGTGAGAACAGAATTCTGTATCTGTGATTGCAGTGAGATTGGGCAGATTCAAGACAAAGGAAATTTTGAGCCTGTAATTAAAATATGCGAGACAAAAAACCAAAACAATTTCTTAGAAAGAGTGTCAAGCAATTCCCAATGTAATTTTAATTTTTAAATGACAGGTAATGTTCCAAGTTGCAGATGTTTGGAGACCTCCCCATTGGGAAGTTTACTCTAAGACCATGTTTATTGTCACTTTGTTTTTTTTTTTCTAACTAATGCCAGTTTCAGCAGTGGAAAAGGAAAGTATTATGTAGTAATACAAACACATCACTTACCTGCATTCCTCAGGAAGCCCCATTTCCATGTCTGAAGAAGTTGGGATAAAGGTACCCAAGAAAGAATTGCCATTATCACTGATTAATAATTTGGGTGCTGCTTTGTGGGTTAGCGATCTTGTCTACATTTTGAGCGTTAGGACAGCAGTTCTGTGGGCTAAGCTCTATCCAAATATTATCTCCTGGAGACTTGCTAAAACGTTATGTCTTTCTGCTGCTTTGCTGGCATGGTGAATGACAATTTAGTTTGAAACCATCATTGCTTTCCAGCCCATTTTATCTTTTAATGTGAACACCCCAAGGCTCTACATATGCATGGTCTTCTAACACAGGTGTCGTGGACCATATCCTTAATGCTGCATGACTTAACCGAAAAAGCTTTGCTCCTTTAAAATTCTCCTTTACTGGCCCAATATTGTTTCCATGTGTCCTCCCCTTTTGACAGCTCTGGAACCCTGTTCCTGCTTAACCTCATGCAAGAGAGCAGAGCTGACAAGCATAAAAAGGAAAGGCATTTCTTTCTTATTTGCACGTTGGTACTCACATATGTGAGAGTGCCAAGATATGCTCCGAGTTCTGCATTCACAGAACTGTGCTGATAATAAGAGTGTTGGGATCAGTTAAAAGGCCCAATTTTATTTGTAATAAATCTCAACTAAGTAGAAAAGTGAACTTTTTAGGCCTGCTATTAAAAAGTACCTTTAATTGTAAAAATGACTGATTGAGTGTATGGACTTGTCCTGGTTTCAGCCAGGATAGAGCTGGTTTTCCTCACAGAAGCTAGTGTGAGACTGTGTTTTGGATTTGGGATGAGGAACTGTTGATAATGTGCTGATGTTCTGGGTTGTTGCTGAGCCGTCAAGGACAGTCCAGCTTCTTGTGCTGGCCTGCCAGCGAGCAGGCTGGGGGTGCACGGGGAGCTGGGAGGGGACACAGCCGGGACAGCTGACCCAGACTGGCCAAAGAGATATTCCCTACCATCCGACGTCATGCCCAGTACATAAACTGGAGTTGGCCGGGGGGGCGGAAATCGCTGCTCGGGGACGGGCTGTCGATCACGGGGTGGTGAGCAATTGCTGTATTGGGCCTCACTTGTTCTTGTACATTCCTTTGTTGGTATTATCATTATTGTTCCCTTCTTTCTTTCTGTCCTATTAAACCGTGTTTATCTCAACCCATGAGGTTTTTCCTAATTCTCTCCCCCGTCCCGCTGTGGGAGGGAGAGTGAGCGAGCGGCTGCGTGGTGCTTAGTTGCCGGCTGGGGCTAAACCACGACAGTCCTTTTTGGCGCCCAACGTGGGGCCCGAGGCTTGAGATAACAACGGTTGCAGGTCACAATATCAGTTTGATTTGCATCATGCTCTCGTCTTTGCTGTACATGTTAAGGATCGGTGTTGGTTTCTGCGGGCTGCTGCACTCTGCAATGATTAGTAATGTCTCGCCTGTGAATTTTGTTTTTAGAGCACTGACCTTGAGCTTAATGTGGTATCATCTGAGCTCTGTACTAAAGCCGTTACTGTATTTTGGCTACAGTCTTGTGGAGACGATTAGCAATTATACTTCTGCCTCTGAAAGGTTTTTTATGGAGGAAATGCAGAATGGTACCTTTGATACCCTCTATCATAACATTTCCTCCTTCATCACAATAATTTTTCAGTATTTTGAACACCCTTGGCTGGTTAAAATACCTCTATTGCTACTTCTGGGGAACATGGTTTCAGTTTTGTCTAAGGTTAGCAAGCAATTTAAGAATATCACCCGGAGATCTGCCCCAAGGCTGGATAGTTATGAATGGCAGGGTGTGTGGAACAGCATGGGCAAATGCCTGGGGCGGTGGGCACCTCCGGTGTTTTGGAGCTTCACTCCCGAACAAGTGCAGAATCCTGATAAACTAGCAGAATATCTGGAAGAAGTATGCTGTCAGCCTGGCAGCTCCAAGGAGACACAAATCATTGCCATGTGCTGGGGCCTGGCCCATGCCTACCGAACCCTATTTAACACTATGCAAAGGGGAGAGGGGCTCTCTGGGTCTGATGGCAATGTGGCAGGCACTGTGACTACTCCAACGTCTGTAGCAGGCACTGCCACTACTCCAACCCCCACGGCGGGCACTGCCACTACTCCAACCCCCACGGCGGGCACTGTAGCTACTCAGACTGTTGCAGCTGAACCAGAGGACCAGCCCATCCCGGTATCAGTTGCCCCTGTACAAAAGAAGAAATCTTGGAAGCGGAAGTCAGCTCGTTTAGTAAGGGAGGAGGAAGATCCTGCTAAGAAGGAGCCAGAGGAAGAGAGTGAGGAGGCAGAGTGCTCTGAAGCAGGGCCATCACAAGCACGGAAGAGGGAAGAGAACGAGTCATCGCTTGAGGAGGAGGAAGAGGAAGAACTTATAAAAGAGACGGTAACTACCCGATCTCTATCCCTGAGTGAATTGCGAGATATGCGAAAGGATTTCAGCCGTCGTCCAGGTGAGCACATTGTCACCTGGCTGCTCCGATGCTGGGATAATGGGGCCAGTAGCCTGGAATTAGAGGGTAGGGAAGCCAAGCAGCTGGGATCCCTTTCTAGGGAAGGGGGCATTGACAAAGCAATTGGAAAAGGTGCACAAGTCCTCAGCCTCTGGAGACGACTCCTGTCGGGTGTGAAGGAAAGGTATCCCTTCAAGGAAGATGTTCTATGTCACCCAGGCAAGTGGACCACCATGGAGAAAGGTATCCAGTACCTGAGGGAGCTAGCGGTGCTGGAAGTGATTTATGGTGACTTGGACAATGGACAATCATCCAAAGATCCAGATGAAGTCAATTGCACGCAACCTATGTGGCGGAAGTTTGTACGGAGTGCACCATCATCATATGCCAACTCATTAGCAGTAATGGCCTGGAAGGACGGAGAGAGACCAACGGTGGATGAATTGGCTGGCCAACTCCGGCAATACGAAGAAAGTCTCTCTTCCTCCCTACGGGCCTGCGTCTCTGCTATAGAGAAACTGTCCCGAGAGTTCCGGCAATTCAAAGAGGATATGCCCTACCCTCCACCCATACGGACCAGTGTCTCAGCCATTAGGAGTAAGCGCTCTTCTGTTCAAGAGAGAAGATATAGAGGATACACACCACGAGCCACCCTGTGGTTTCAATTGCGTGACTACGGAGAGGACATGAGGAGGTGGGATGGAAAACCTACCTCGACCCTAGAGGCACGAGTACGCGAGCTGCAAGGAAAAACAATTACAAAAGGGGGTTCAGGTTCCTCGAGGAAAATCGTCGCTCCACTTTCCAGTGGGCAGCTTCCCAGAAAGAATAGAAGAGCTGATCTCACCTCTGATCCTCTTGAAGGGACTTCTGATTCCTATTTACAAGAAGTGGGTAACGAGTACTATGAGCAGGATTAGAGGGGCCCTGCCTCCAGCCAGGCGGAGGAGAGGGACAATCGAGTTTATTGGACTGTGTGGATTAGATGGCCTGGCACATCAGACCCACAGGAATATAAGGCTTTAGTGGACACCGGTGCACAATGTACCCTGATGCCATCAAGCCATATAGGGGCAGAACCCATCTGTATTTCTGGAGTGACAGGGGGATCCCAACAGCTGACTGTACTGGAGGCTGAAGAGAGCCTAACTGGGAATGAGTGGCAGAAGCACCCCATTGTGACTGGCCCGGAGGCTCCGTGCATCCTGGGCATAAACTACCTCAGCAGAGGGTATTTCAAGGACCCAAAAGGGTACCGGTGGGCTTTTGGTATAGCTGCCTTGGAGACGGAAGAAATTAAACAGCTGTCCACCTTGCCTGGTCTCTCAGAGGACCCTTCTGTGGTGGGGTTGCTCAGGGTCAAAGAACAACAGGTGCCGATCGCTACCACAACAGTGCACCGGCGGCAATATCGCACCAACAGAGACTCCCTGATCCCCATCCATGAGCTGATTCGTCGGCTGGAGAGCCAAGGAGTGATCAGCAAGACTCGCTCACCCTTTAACAGCCCCATATGGCCAGTGCGAAAGTCTAATGGAGAGTGGAGACTGACAGTAGACTATCGTGGCCTGAATGAAGTCACGCCGCCACTGAGCGCTGCTGTGCCGGACATGCTAGAACTTCAATATGAACTGGAGTCAAAGGCAGCCAAGTGGTACGCCACCATTGATATTGCTAACGCGTTTTTCTCGATCCCTTTGGCGGCAGAGTGCAGGCCACAGTTTGCTTTCACTTGGAGAGGTGTCCAATACACCTGGAATCGACTTCCCCAGGGGTGGAAACACAGCCCTACCATTTGCCATGGGCTGATACAAACTGCACTGGAACAGGGTGAAGCTCCAGAGCATCTGCAATACATTGATGACATCATCGTATGGGGCAACACAGCAGAAGAAGTTTTCGAGAAAGGGAAGAAAATAATTCAAGTCCTTCTGAAAGCTGGTTTTGCTATAAAGCAAAGTAAAGTCAAGGGACCTGCACAAGAGATCCAGTTTTTAGGAATAAAATGGCAAGATGGACGTCGACAGATCCCAACGGATGTGATCAACAAAATAACAGCTATGTCTCCACCAACTAGCAAAAAAGAAACACAAGCATTTCTGGGTGTTGTGGGTTTCTGGAGAATGCATATTCCAAATTGCAGTCTGATTGTAAGCCCTCTTTATCAAGTGACCCGGAAGAAGAACGATTTTAAATGGGGCCCTGAGCAACGACAAGCCTTCGAACAAATCAAACAGGAGATAGTTCATGCCGTAGCCCTTGGGCCAGTCTGGGCAGGACAAGATGTTAAAAATGTGCTCTACACGGCAGCCGGGGAGAATGGCCCTACCTGGAGTCTCTGGCAGAAGGCACCAGGAGAGACTTGAGGTCGACCTCTAGGGTTTTGGAGTCGAGGATATAGGGGATCTACTAATAGAGCCGGCCCTGCCCAATCAAAACTTCTACGTACTGTAGAAGGGGATAAAGTCCCTGTGGTGCATGTGAGAAACATGCTGGGGAAGACAGTCTGGGTTACTCCTGCATTAGGAAAAGGCAAACCCATTCGTGGGATTGCCTTTGCCCAGGGACCTGGGTGCACTTGGTGGGTAATGCGGAAGGATGGGGAAGTCCGATGTGTACCTCAAGGAGACTTGATTTTGGGTGAAAACAGTCAATGATTTGAATTGTATTATGTTAATTGTTCAGAATGACATTACTACTATGGCTGCTATCTACCATATCAATGGTATTATAGTAAGAATCACCCAGACTGATGAAGAATGAGCTTCACTGAAACCAAGCAACGTGCAGCAGTGATGAAACCAGAACTGGCTTCAGCAGCTTGCGCCCAACAAACCCCTCGAGATCGACATCTTCGACCTGCAGATCATGGACATGGACCGTGCCAGATGACAATCCAACACCACATACCATCTCCCCTGCCCTGAGAGACTGCTATGATGGATGAAGCCCAGAGTCATGGACTGACTGAACTCCATAGACATTTTAAGTGATGGCCCATGGACTAAGAGAGTGATATCTGTGTGTATATATTAAAGGACAGGAAGAGTAATAATGAATAATTGGAATGTATTGAAAAGTATAGGACCTGGGCATGACGTAAATGGTATGGAATAAGGGGTGGATACTGTCCTGGTTTCAGCCAGGATAGAGCTGGTTTTCCTCACAGAAGCTAGTGTGAGACTGTGTTTTGGATTTGGGATGAGGAACTGTTGATAATGTGCTGATGTTTTGGGTTGTTGCTGAGCCGTCAAGGACAGTCCAGCTTCTTGTGCTGGCCTGCCAGCGAGCAGGCTGGGGGTGCACGGGGAGCTGGGAGGGGACACAGCCGGGACAGCTGACCCAGACTGGCCAAAGAGATATTCCCTACCATCCGACGTCATGCCCAGTACATAAACTGGAGTTGGCCAGGGGGGCGGAAATCGCTGCTCGGGGACGGGCTGTCGATCACGGGGTGGTGAGCAATTGCTGTATTGGGCCTCACTTGTTCTTGTACATTCCTTTGTTGGTATTATCATTATTGTTCCCTTCTTTCTTTCTGTCCTATTAAACCGTGTTTATCTCAACCCACGAGGTTTTTCCTAATTCTCTCCCCCGTCCCGCTGTGGGAGGGAGAGTGAGCGAGCGGCTGCGTGGTGCTTAGTTGCCGGCTGGGGCTAAACCACGACAGGACTTAACGACGTTACTGGAATAGAGTTATACCTGTGAGAAGACTAATACAGAGTGCTGGGAACCACAGCTGTCTGCACATTGTAGTTATTTCCTGGTCACGATTCTGGAGCAGCACTTACCCAGGAAGAAAAATAGCAGAGGTATCGGGCCCTCAGCTTCCACTAGCAGAAATATTGGTGCCTATGACATGAAGGGAAAAATTAAGTTATAAATGAACTAGTTGTGTTACCACCAAATAATTTTTATCTGCTTTCATTAACCAAGAAAACAAAAAATATTTCAATAATTTCTAAAAATGTCTATTAGGCTGTCACTAGTACACATCTGTAACAGGAGATCCAGTGTGACACAGAACAACAAAAATGTAATGTCATGAAAAGGAATATGGAAGATGAGATTCTTCTCACAGAGCTTTTGATAGCTAAAATATTATTCTCTATAATGAAGCAAGTCACTGTAAGCTCCCCTTAGGGTCTACAGTGGAAAAAGGAACCTTAGCAATATGATTCACTGGACCAATTTTAGACCTCTGCTATAGAGAAGATGAATTGCATTGACTGATGTGAATAATTCAGATGCAGATATGTACATTGTGGCCTTCATAAATTGACATTTGTGTAGATGGGTTCCCAGAGCACCACCTAGTAAATAAGCTAGTTTAAAAAGCTTTGTAAATATTAATAGCTTCACTTTCCCTCATAATTGCTGTTAATGTATTGATGATTTTTTCCCCCTTTCCTGCCCTATGCTTCAAATAAAATTGAAACGATAACACAACAGGACCAGTTCTTGCAACAGCTCTAATCAGGGAGATGTGTTTAGGAGGTGCGTATGAGGGAACCTACAAATGCCAGGCACTGTGTGATTCAGCGACACCGCTGATGCTCTGCCACGGCGAGACTTCTAGAGCAAATACTGCTTTAAAACCAGTCTGCTTAAGAATTTGAGAACCACTATGGCAAGTTAAAAGGCATGTATGCGCCCCTGTGGTATCCAACTGCCTCATTTAACACAGGATTACCTCAAATGCGTCTCTCTCTGCATTCAGAACTGTGCAGCATGGGAGGCTGAGTTAGGAGACTGTCTTCCTGGGCCCCATGTACTTGGGGTAGAGAGATGGGGTAACAGCCTTCAGCGCAGCTTCAGAGTGACTGGAGAAATGACCCTCCTAGCACGGCAGAGCTACCAGTTTAGATTCTTACAGACAGGGCGTATACTCTTCTCTTTCTGCTCTCTTACTGAACACTAGTAAATTCAGAAAAAAACTTTTACCTCTTTGAATTGCAACAGATGATATGGATCATCGTCCTCGCTAAGAAAATAATAATATTTTGCAGCTATGAAAAAAAAGAATCTCAAATAAATATGCATTCTTTGTCAGGTTCTACTAAGGAATTAGATGATGTAAGGAGCTGGGAATGTCAACAGCACCATTGGATATCAAAGTTCCATACAAAAGATGGTAGCTGTCCTTATCCCCATGGGGAGAGAGAGAACGAAGGGACTCATTCGAAGTTACTCAGAAAACAGCAGGAAATCCAGGTCAAAACCTTTTACAACGCTCTGCCCACCTGGCAACAACCAGTTTGGGTGTTGTTCCAATGCAGCTATTCATTCCACCCATATTCAACTGCAGTTAGAAAGGGGAAATAAGATATTGTATATAGACTCTGCATGATAATGTAGCCACTGTCTTAAGCTGAGCACACAGAAGCCAAGCCAAGTCTGGAAAAAAATGTGACTTAAAGAAAAATTTGAAGTTACTTAGCAGGAGACTGACTTGGTGCCTGCGTATGAATTAAGGATTACTTCTAAACCTTGTCCCTAGGTTTTAATTCTTGCTATCACTAGCTTCATATACAATAAGCTGTCTTGCCTGAATTGTCCCTGCTAAAAACAGAGAGGCAAGCTAACGTAAACACCCGTATTGCCGTTCTAGTTTATACCCATGGTTTTTAGTCCAGTATAATATCTCTGACAATGGCCAAAGCAAGGGCATAAGAAATGGGGAGATATTTAGTGATCCTTTGAGCACCTCCCTCTTCCAGGCAATCATTGGATTAGGAACTCCTGATCCGGACCGTGTGGATCATTGTATTTAACAGTCTTTCATGGACCTATTCTCGATCGTTGTGTTTGAACCTTTTCTCAGACCCATTTGTATATCTGGCCCACACAGAGTCCTGTGTGATGTTATAGTGCATGTAACACGTTTTCCTGCGTTTTTTCCGCATCTGCTGATTAAATCCCCCCTACTTCTTTTGCCATGAGAACAGTGCACACCCACTCCCTCTGTGTTTTGCTTGTGCCATTGCTGGTTTTGTAAAGCTGCCTTGCATGCCTTCAGTCCCTTTCCAAACTGCAGGGCCTGGCCCATTTTATACATCCTTTAGGGAAGCTGTTTCAAATCCCCGTATGCTTTCTAATGCTGTGATGCTGGCTGCACGTATAAAACAGTTACGGTTTTCTGAGTGAAGAGTGCTGTGTAACAGCAGGAGAACAGGTTTTGTTGCAGGTTTCAGTTTTTGGCAGGGGCAAAACATTTGTGTAGCTCATTCATCACAGTATATTGTATCTCATCTCCTGTGCTCTGTGAATCAGTTACTGGTACCAAGCTGTGGCAGCTATTAAATGATGTTAGCAAAGCTATTAGAAGAATTCATTATAGCCTGGGGAAAAACAGGGTGAGCAGTATTTTCAGTGAGATTCTTCGAAGGGTCAGTAGTTACATAGTGTTATATGATTGTTTTGGCCAGATGTTTATCATCCTTAATATATAAATAAATTTTAGAAAACTAAAATATTTTTGTCCCGTGAGAAAGAAGGCCATTTCACAATCAGAAAGTGTGGTTAGCACTGTGAATGAGTATTAGATACATCTCTAACAGAGTAAGTCTCTCTCAACAATTTGCATGGGGCTTTGGGAAAGTTTCTTCTTGTCTGTTATCACTGGACTTTTCTTATAGGCTTTGTTCTACTCTCCTTTTCTCCTCTGTTGTTGGGCTTTTCTCCAGCGTTCTCTCTCGCTTCATTTCTCCTGAGCATCACCAGTACTTCATTTTGAACAGTGAGAGAAAAGTCAGAGCATGCTATGGAGCTGTTTGCAAAGATCTTTTCCACTGTCATTAGACATCAGAGGCAACGTGTGGGGGTGTACATGTGGTCATGGCATTGCAACATTTCATTCAGGAAGCTCACAAGAACGTGGCTAAGATTTCCTCTTGCCCTTACAATTCTGAGTCATGAAACTTTTATCTGGGGTTTTATTAAAGAGGACATCAAAACCATGTAATTGTCTTAGGAATTTTAGTTCCATTTAAAAAACTAACTTGGTCATTCTGGAGTCTAATTTAACAAAACTTCAGTAGGACTTCAACCTCCTAAATACTTTACTCACTCTTAAAATCAGTTTTACTTTTAAAAACTTCTAGGGGATTGTAGGAACTTTTGCCGCATCCCTCCTTCATGGCTTTGGTATCACAGCTGAGGAATTCCAAATCATTCTTCTGAATGCTACTTTTACAAAGTAGCCCAAGGCCTAAACCGCCAGGATGCTAAGCAGGCATATCTAATGGCCTTTTAAAATAAAATGCTACTGACATCAGATGTCTATTTTGTTTATTATAATATAATATTCATAAAAGGCTCAAATGTGATTTCCTTATTTCTGACACCAGACAGCAAAGGATGACTTGCCAGTACAGAAATTATGTCCATTGGTGTATTTCCCACCCGCTTTCTGACCTACTTGACAAAACCTTCCTGTCTAAAAGGGAAATGTCACATTTCCATGCTCAGGATAGGTTTTGAGGAGACTCTTTTGAAAACTCATTAATTAGGAAAGAAGCTCCAGACTTCTGAAATATATTCTTTTTATCCCTTACTTTTGGCTTTAGGGAATTAGCTGAATTCATAGAAGTGACATGACTGGAGAGAATGCCATGTAATGAAGGGCTTTTTAATCTGATAGATTATTCTGGTGGGTTTTCCATCATTTTAAGCCTTAAAACCTAGATAGCATGTCTTTATCAGAGATAAGGGGGATGCGTGGCCTTTATTATAAAGCTGATGATGATTTCCTCTGGCTTTGAAACTTTGAGTCACTGGGATTCTTGTTCACAGCAAACACCACTTGCAAACATGACTGATGAATTCAATCCCTGAATCATCTGTGCATGTTGCTTTCTAAAAGTCCTCTCTGGAGACCCATTATGTGGGAACTCATTTAACATCTAAGGGTTACTGCAGAATTGCTAGGGAGCGAATTAAACATGGCCATAAAGATTGCCATTGTAATAGGCTTCATAAAAATGCTACTGCCGAGTAACCTAATTCATCTTGAGAGTAAAAAGGAGTTCCTACAGGTATCCAATAGAAAAGTTTAAACAGAGTAACACAAAGGTGTCAGTTTCCTGATAAATATGACTAGTTCCTAATTCATATGACTGGTAGTAAGTAACGATAAATAAAAAGGAATAAGAAAGATAAAAAATGGGAAACATTTTATTATGCCAATCAAGAAGCAGAAACAAGTAACACTATTATTTGTTTGGTATAACTGCTCTTACTTGAAGATAAAGGCAATATTATATTCCTGATAGTTACTCTTCTGAGGTGCATCTCCCCAAGTCTCCTACAGTGATGCTGGCTGCTTTAAATGAAAAAGTGTTTGGGTCAGACTTGCCACCAGCCAGAGATAAATTGTGGATGGGATTATGTATGATGTGCCGTACAACAAATGCAGAGAATAGGGTAATAGCTTACACTTGGTCATCAAATTAATAAAAGCTAAAAAAAATGGTGGTGATCGTAAGAAAATAATTGGCCTTGATTATTGAAAAAATATGTTACCTGGGGGTCTGTGGAGACAATGATTACAGAGAACCATGAAAAGAGCTCAACAAAGAAGTCCAGATGAAAAAAAAATGCACCGATACGCAAAATTGTGGGTTAAATACTTGGGGTGGAAAAGGTATGAAAAAATTTGATATCTGTAAGAATCAAGGCTGTTCTCTTTTGGTTTAGGTTTGTGATAAAGGATTTCCTTTCTTAGGTATTTCTTAAGGGCTTTTTGCTGTTTACTGTCATGTTTGTGGGATGCCTAAAATGTCTACAGTTTAACTGGCTATGCCCATACTAAGACAGTAACTCTTCTCAGTCTTGCTCAGAGATGCAGGAACCAGCTTATTTGTTTATTAAATAATCTCTTCCAAGTTCTTGGAACTGTGTTGAAAACGATATTTTACATAGTCTACCAAGAAAACTGAACCGGTGTTTTCATCTGTTTATTGTTTTGGGGGAGAGGCAGACAGGGAGAGAATGTATTAAATTAGGCACTGTCTAATTGAAAGAGGATTCCCTATAAGGCAAAACAATAATTTGATCTGTCAGAAAAACTCCTTTATCCCAGAAAAATGGAAACAGAAGTCATCAATACAGATGTAAGTCCATAAACTTCTCCTGGAATAACTGGGCTAGCACTAGTGCACCTTCATAAACATAACTAGCAGTGGTATAGGGATTAGTTTGCCCAGTTGAATTTTGTTTAATGTTGGCTTTCACTAGATGCAATTTAAATTTTAATTTAAAGACATTAAAAAAAGTAAAATGTAAAGAAAATATGTAAAGAAATACAGTATTTCAAATTGTTCTTGCATTCTGGTGGCTACAAAATGGAGGTGAACAAGCCATGTATATGATGGCTAAAATCAACCTTTGCTATCAATTTCATAGCAAGAGGTGTTCTACCTTCTGCTAAATTTTCATGGCTAAATAACAATAGAAAATCTAATGTTATATCAGTTAGACCAGGTATTCACTTAGGACCCAGACTAGATAGTGTTTTCCTGAAGTGTTTTTATATGCGGATAAAGTGTTGATAATTCATGCTGATGACACAAATAAGCAGATTTCTGGATTCAAATGATGTAACAAGCTGAAAAAAAGATCAGAAAAGACTTCTCGTTTCTGCAAAAACAATAGTTGGTTTTTACATTCTCGGATTCTGGGTTTACACAGATGGTTATATTCTCCTTCCTGAAACGGACACTGCAGTGGCTGCTCCTCCAGGGTTCTGCTGATCCGGCGTGCACGTACGTGCTGAAATGTGCAGTGTACAAAAGCTGCGACCTTGTCCTTTCTTGAATGCTGTCGCCCAGCACTAATTCAGGATGTGCCGGCGTCATCTGCTGGTGCTTATTCCAGTACTATGGAGCCACACAGATGCTCCCCTGTGTCCTTGGTGGCTACAGGCTGCTGGTCATAGGCACTGAAAAGATGCGCTTGGATACCAGGAGGGTTTTAGGGCTGGTGTCTCAAGCTGGATCTGGTTAGAAATGCCAGCATACAATAAGCAGGAGCCAAAATCCTGGGCCAGGCCAATGGTATTCTACCTCTCTTAACACCTGATTCTTTTGAGGAAAGTATTTTGTAATCTTTTGAAACTTTTAGGTTCAAAGCTCATTATTAGCCAAACGCAGAGAAAGTTCAAAGTTCTATCTAAATCAAGGAACCGAAATACCTTCATGTTAAGTTTTCCCAGGTCACATCACGGCATATTCACATGCTGTATCAATCCAGATCTATTTAATATAAGGTGAAAATAAAAAGAATATATAATTTTGAAAGTGTTTTCCAAATTCTGTACAGCTAGCAGGAATCTTCTAGCAGCAGTCAGATTTGTTAACATATTTCTGGGATATTCATTCTCAAAAAGAATCAGCAAGACCCTTATCCTTATCCCACGGTGATATCTCAGCTTTGCAGGGTTATACAATACCTTCCACAGCCATTATGAGAAAAGTGAGGTACTGGTATTCTTGATAGCAAAGTTAGAAGGATGAAAATGTGTGTTTCTTTGTATTTGCAGAGAGCTTTTCATTCAGAATGATTACAGTTCAAACACTGCAATTGTTCTGTTCCCATCTAAGACACAGCCTACACGGGGCTGCTCAAAAACTGTTACTAAATAATATAGAAAACAAGACAGATTAGGGCATGCACCAGCACAGCTCAATGGAGTTCATTTAAATATTTACCCCAGTGTATCACAATCCATATTGCAAAGGCAGAACTGAAAGCACTGAAGATCTGTAGGCCACAAGGTTTTAAAATGAAAGGTTCCACACAGAGCAAATAATTTTTAACGGATGAAGTTTGAAATGAAACTTGCACTCAGAATTTCAGGTACAATCCCCCAAAACTAAGCCAAGTGTTTTCCACAAAAACTATGAGTTCTTGAATGCCATTACAGATGCTCAGGGACTGATATTAAATTAGATGAAACAATTCTCTACATGCTAACAGTTTAACATAAGAACTATCATATTGTGTACACACATACATTTTCTCTTCTAATGAATTCCCCATAGAAATATTTTCTTCTCACTCATTAATCACAGCTGTGCTGAAGGGCTCTCATTTAAAAGTAAAGGGAGATATTTTCCTTCAGATCAATGACCTGTGTGAACCTAAAATTTGTAAATATATTTTATGCAGAAATTCAGGAATTATGTTGAAGTTGTTATAGTTAACATTTCCATTCTCCCAGGAAAGAACTGCTACCCCTTGCTACGTCTGTAAAACTCGCAGAGCAGAAGTGGGATGCGTTGCACAAGCCTAAATGCATGGAACAACACGTGCAGACATGATGTGTGTAGGATGGGTTGAGATTTATGTACCTTGTACAGCAGGATTGTTTGGGTCACGTACAGTGGCTATTTGTCCTGAATTTCTAGGTGGTTTTTATCTGCCAAAAGCCTGAAAATCCAGTGGAACCAAAGTGTAGGTACAAGAGAATGGGCAGGTAATTGCCCACTTGGAAAGAAGGCTGGAAACCCAGCCTGCCCGGAGCTGCCTACATGTCAGGCAGCTCTCTACAGCGCTGCTGTAAGCCCCCATCTAGGTAGCAGCAGCAGATGTGCTTACCACACCGCGTCCTTTCCTTCCTCTGTATCTCCTCTCTCCCAAGAGTAGATTGCATCACTTCCATCAGATGGCTTAAACCCAGCATGAATGAGAGAGGTTATTTGCTCTTGGATGGATGAAACAGAAAGGAAAAACCAAAACTTTCATTTGCCACATAATTTCTTTCTGTGTGAAGCTGTTGCCCAGCCTTTTCCTTTTGACTCTTAAGTGGCTTCCTCCAGGAACATTTAATCACAGCTCTCTCCCTGGAGACCAGAAACTGTGCTTTAAGAGGTTCAGGGAAACAGTATATGCATGTAAGATTTCGCTGCTGTTGTTCAACTTGCGTTGTGTAGCATATTAATTTAACTTTAGATGCTTCACCACAGTCAGGGAAAAAACCAAACTCTCTCTAAATTAGCTGATAGCAAAAGCATCTAACGTGCAGCAAATGGAATTGCATTTTGCTTACATTCAACTAAATTAATGTTTAGATCTCTGAAAATTAAGAGGTGTATTATTCAACACATCACCAATATACAGCTTGCTTAATAATGATATTTTGATTATGTTTTTCTAATTCAGGTCTGGCTGAATGACAGTATGACAATAGTATTTCACAATTACAATAGTATTTGCCTGAGAACCAAAAGCAGTCTTAAATAATGTTTACATATATTCCTCTGTAAAAGTATATTATGTTAGTTAAACAGACACATCAGTTCATTTTGTTGTATAAAATGATTTCCTAAATTGAACCCAAGATAAAAACTGCCTTGCTGTCGTGGTTTAGCCCCAGCCAGCAACTATGCACCACGCAGCCGCTCGCTCATTCCCCCACGGTGGCACGGGGGAGAGAATTGGAAGAGTAAAAGTGAGGAAACTCATGGTTTGAGATAAAGACAGTTTAATAAGTAAAGCAAAAGCCGCGCACGCAAGCAAAGCAAAACAAGGAATTTGTTCACCACTCCCCATGGGCAGGCAGGTGTTCAGCCATCTCCAGGGAAGCAGGGCTCCGTCACGCATAATGGTTTCTTGGGAAGACAGACGCCATCACTCCGAACGTCCCTCCACCCCTTCCTTCTTCTTTGTCCCAGCTTTATATACTGAGCATGACGTTATATGGTAGGGAATATCTCTTTGGCCAGCCTGGGTCAGCTGTCCCAGCTGTGTCCCCTCCCAGCTTCCTGTGCACTCCCAGCCTGCTCGCTGCAGGCCAGCACGAGAAGCTGGACTGTCCTTGACTACTTAGCAACAACTCAAAACATCAGCACCTTATCAACATTTTCTCATCCCAAATCCAAAACATAGCCCCACGCTAGCTTCTATGAAGAAAATTAACTCTACCCTGGCTGAAACCAGGACACTTGCTGATAGCAAAGGTAGAGCTTTCAAAATTTCTACACATGGTCAAGAAACTGAGTTGAAACCTGAAAACTTGCTGTTAAGCAGCACTGCACGGAGGACACTGCTAGTTTAGACCCCCCTTAGCACCATTAGTGTAAAAAGGGACAGGTTTGCCTTCAAAGACAGTGTTGGTGCTCCAAGAGCAGTTTCGGGACTAGGGCCTCACCCCACACTCTGTCACCCCGTGAGTCCTGGCTGCCCAAGCCCAGCCCAACTTTGGTGGGGCTGGCCTCATCCACTGCACCAGCTTGCCTGCCTGCCCGCCAGCGGCAGCCCCACAGCTGCTAACAGGGGGGTCAGAGAGGGACCTGGAGATGCAGGTTGGGTTGCAGACGAGGTGTGGTGGGACAATAGCCCCAGCCCCACATTTGCAGAAGGAGGGCAGGACTGACAGACAAGTTGGGACCATGCCAAGTATTTTGAATGGGTTCGAGAGGAAAAGTGTCACGTACTGGTATCAAATTGGGAGAAAATTAGTCTGAAAATCATGTGGACTTGACTAAAAGTTGCAGTAATCTGGGAAGAGGGAAAAGGATTGAGCTTGGATATGCTGCTCAAGAAGCTGCAAAGTGCAGAGATGGCTTGGATGTGTGACTAAATTAAAAGGCTTGAGATAGAGATAAAAGGTGATGCTGGGTTGAAGGCACCGGAATGATCCTGATTGATAGGAGAGATGCTGGGAAAGGCACATATCCGTGCTAGTTTGTTATGACACAGGCTATTTATAACTAGGGGGAAAAGAGGGAATAATAATTATCGTTACTAATCACAGAATCACAGATTCCATGAAACCAACCAGCATGGGTTCATGAAAGGCAGGTCCTGCTTGACCAACCTGATCTCCTTCTATGACCAGGTGACCCACCTAGTAGATGAAGGAAAGGCTGTGGATGTTGTCTACCTGGACTTTAGTAAAGCCTTTGACAGCGTCTCCCACAGCATTCTCCTGGAG
The DNA here is from genome assembly GCF_964289735.1 of Phaethon aethereus. Taxonomy (NCBI): domain Eukaryota; kingdom Metazoa; phylum Chordata; class Aves; order Phaethontiformes; family Phaethontidae; genus Phaethon; species Phaethon aethereus. Next base: position 42,928,264 of record NC_138578.1, read on the forward strand.
AAACTGGTGGCTCGTGGCTTAGACAGGTTTACTCTTCGCTGGGTGAGGAACTGGCTGGATGGCTAAGCCCAGAGAGTTGTGGTGAAAGGCGTTAAATCCGGCTGGCGGCCGGTCACAAGCGGTGTTCCCCAGGGCTCGGTTCTGGGGCCGGTCTTGTTCAGTATCTTTATAGATGATCTGGATGAGGGGATTGAGTGCTCCCTCAGTAAGTTTGCAGATGAACCAAGTTGGGTGGGAGTGTTGATCTGCTGGAGGGTAGGAGGGCTCTGCAGAGGGATCTGGGCAGGCTGGATCGATGGGCAGAGGTCAACTGTATGAGGTTTAATAAGGCCAAGTGCAGGGTCCTGCACTTTGGCCACAACAACCCCATGCAACGCTACAGGCTTGTGGAGGAGTGGCTGGAGAGCTGCCCCACGGAAAGGGACCTGGGGGTGCTGGTTGACAGCCAGGTGAGTATGAGCTGGCAGTGTGCTCAGGTGGCCAAGAAGGCCAACAGCGTCCTGGCCTGTATCAGAAATAGTGTGGCCAGCAGGAGTAGGGAAGTGATCGTGCCCCTGTACTCAGCACTGGTGAGGCCGCAGCTCGAATCCTGTGTTCAGTTTTGGGCCCCTCAACTACAAGAAGGATGTTGAGTTGCTGGAGCGTGTCCAGAGAAGGGCAACGAAGCTGGTGAGGGGCCTGGAGCACAAGCCTTATGAGGAGCGGCTGAGGGAACTGGGGTTGTTTAGTCTGGAGAAGAGAAGGCTGAGGGGAGACCTTATCGCTCTCTCCAACTACCTGAAAGGGGGTTGTGGCGACGAGGGTGTTGGCCTCTTCTCCCAAGTAACTAGCAATAGGATGAGAGGAAGTGGCCTCAAGTTGCGCCAGGGGAGGTTTAGATTGGATATTAGGAAAAATTTCTTCACCAAGAGAGTGGTCAGGCATTGGAACAGGCTGCCCAGGGAGGTGGTGGAGTCACCATCTCTGGAAGTGTTTAAAAAATGTGTGGATGTGGCACTTCAGGACATGGTTTAGGGGACATGGTGGCGCTGGATTAATGGCTAGACTTGATGATCTTGAAGGTCCTTTCCAACCTAGTGATTCTGTGATTCTGTAACCATCTGCTGTTGGTGGAAAACTATAGTGCTTTCATCCAAACAGCAAATAAAACTTAGGTCATTAAGCAAAATGGGAAGCCTTGGAGAATCTGTACAGTTAAAACTTTCTGAAGGTTTTGTACATGTTGCCAAGTATCAAATGTTTGGGATGATAATGACCAAGGGATTAGAGATCAAAACATTTCTTTATTTTTTTTATTTTGCTTGCTTTGTACCTCTGGCAGTGTCAGGGTATTGTCCATTCCACTACGTCCCCTGTTCAGTTACCTAACACTGTTCAAAAACACGCCTGATTAACAAAGAGCAGAGAGCCGTTTTATTAGCACATCCACATGCCTTTGTCTACTGCAGATTTTCTAACACAGCTACAGAGTAATTATTCACAGACTGAAGTGAAAGCCAGCAATCAGACAAACTTTTACAAATTAGAGAATGAGCTGCAAAACCCATGCAAATTGCAAGGGACTTTAGGCCAAATAGTTTATTTGTAATCATAGCCTAATTTTCCTGGACCGGTTTCAATTTTTTAACATCCTTAAGTCAGTTTTGTCTGACAAAACTTTAGTAAAATTAAATACTGATCTTCAAATCTTCAAAACCAGATGCCATACAGCAGGACAAGAAGGAAAGTGACACACAAAAACAATTCCAACATAGGGTGTTGGAGGAATGTATCAGTTGGGATTAAGTAATAATGGCTAAGACCACCTCAGGTGCAACTTCCAAAGTAACCAATTTCCATCTTTCTCAACCCAAATGGGAAGCAAAAGCCAGAACAAAAATCAATTAAAATCTAACAAAACCATGGATTTGACAGGAAACAGAACATTTTGTTTTTGAGTATTTTAAGTGTTTCTGAATTGGAATAAATATAGTAATGCAATGTCCTGTTAGAAAAATTAAGCATATTGTTTTTCAATCTTTTGTATTTTTGCTTTTTTAGCTGAAAAAAATCTAAGGAAATATCCACTGTATTGTGCTTGCATTTAAAGTGTTCTGATGAAATCCAATTGTCAATAAATATTTTCTGGAGAAGATTTTGATTGCTGCAAGAGCTCTACTTAGCTTTTTCATAAAGCTTCTTTTATAAGGTCAGCCAGTCTCTTGAAGGCCTACAATGACACAAATATGGTTCACATTTATATTTCAGCATTACTTAAATAGGCGACACACCAAACCTGTAAAGCTACTAAAACTACCCTAACTAACCATATACAAACTCAGTATTTTATACTACAAAATTCTGCTGATATTCTGTTTTCTTTTTACAACAACAAAAGAAAAAATCAGCTAAGAAACAGCTTACACTGCTTCAAAAGTACTGCTTAATCATCTAAGTACTAAAAAAACTACACTTACATTCAAGAAAACACATAAGGAGAAGTAACTAAAAATAAGGGAGCATTAGTATGTGAGAAACTATCTTGTTAAGAATGTAAAAAAAAATAAATCTCACTTACCAGATCCATCTGGGCTGGAGAAGACAGAGAGAAGGAGACTCTGACATAAGAACTAGGCTCTGAACTATCGATACTGAATGCTGCTCCAGGTACAAGTAACACCTAAGAAAAATTGATTAGCTACACAGTTATCACCAATTCTACCATTTTAAAACACTGTGTTAAATTAAATTTGAGAAGGCTCACTGCTGAAATATTGGTATCAGAACATGGCTTAATGTACTTCTTCTCTTCAAAATGAGAAGCCAAAAATATTCAACCAGTAATCAGACTTTTCATAACAAAATCAAAGGGCTTTTAGGTTTTGGTTACCTAGGCTGGTGGGTTGCCAGGTCTGTCTTATCATCACAATGTTTAAAAACACCAGTGAGGTGGGATGTATTTTCTCTTATTAAAAAGATATAATGGACAGCCAGCATTCATATAGATACATATATTAACATTATATATACAGTATACATTACATTGTACTATGTATTATAATGTTTTAAATTTAAGTAAACTCATTAAATATGAACATCTGAATACAGACATGAAAATACTTTATTAATGAAGCACCATGTGACAATGCCTGACTTGCACTCAGTGATGGTGCACAGCAAGTTCCCTTGCTTTTTGATGTGTGTGCATATGTGTGGGTAGATATGGTAAATTTATTTTACCCTTCCCTCATTTCATTTTAACATAATAAGCCATTAAACCATAGGTCATACTTCTTTCTGCAAAGCTTTTTCCATGATCAACTGCTTTGTATCAGAAACACCCTTAATTTTGATCCATAAGAACATGCCAGCAGCAGGAGGGTACCATTCTGCCAAGCCTGGAGAGAGATGGAGAGAGAGAAAAGAAGGGAATCAAGAAAGAAAATTCTGCCCCACCTTTAACTGACACATCATAGATTCAGTGATATTATGGATTTGTTGCTCCAGTGAACTCAAAGGGAATGTGGGCCACAGAGCCAGCATGCCACTCACCACATCTAAAATGCTCCTAATCAAGTCTGTGTGGGTGTGGGCTTATTGCACTTGTGCTGGTATCCTCAATACTTCTTGTGAAAGTGATTGCTCTGAATTACAGAAATCCCAAACGTTAACAAACTATATTTGTTGATTACTTTCAGAGCAAGTAAACAATCTAAAATAATTTTTCTGATGCAGTTTCTCCTAGTATCACATTGACTATCAACACAATTTAAATTGTAGCAAAGCACAAAACTATTTTCCTTTAAGTTACAATGATTATAGATTTTTCCCCAAAGAAAAGGAGACCCTAGGAGTTTTGAGGCGGATGGGAATGCTTAGAGAGGATTTATGCCTTAAATTATATATGCAGACTTACTGTATACCTTTTGTTTACCTAGAATTCTTTATTTGGTTTTGGACATATTTTTGAAGAAACTATTTATTTGACATCCAGCTCTTCCTTGATGCATTTAATAATTACATATCTACAAAATAAAGGTCCATCTTCCATAATATTATGTCTCCTATTACTAGAAAATGTGAAGAACCTGTAGTCTTTTACATGAGTGTATTCTCACAATACACTTTAAGGTAGCCCAGTGCTATTACACTATTTTGATACTTGAGGAATTGAAACAAAGAAGGCCTATCTAGGTCAACAACTCATGGTTGTTCAGAGCCTCGTAGAAAAAGAAGAAATAGTTCATATCTAAAAACCTGGAATTAGCAAGAGTAAGTACATTATTGACACTGTGGTACCCAAATATCCATGTCCCATGGAAGTATCACCTAAGGCAGGTTGGCAGCTCTTAAGCAGTTACTGCTGATTCCACTTTGAGCAAAAGGAGTGAGTCACTAACTGTAACTGCATTATTGTTGATCAAATTCTTTCTATGCATGCTCTGTGATAAACCACAAAAAGGGACATTTAAACTGATTTCTCACAAAAAAACCCATTATCACTACTGATATATCAAATGTTTCTGTTTTCTTTTAAATTAAGGCCACTAAATCTGGTTATTTCAGACAGAGATTTTGAAGACAGCTATTTTAAAGATAAGAAGTAAAACACAGTGGAGTGAAATATATAGCCTTTGTAAAACTGCTTTATATAGTAATGTGGTGAGCTTTTTTCTCATCGCCATCTCCTTGTCCCACCAGAAAAGCATGAAAACAGCAGCACTAGATAATTTGTCCCAAGCTTAATATTTAATGTCATTGATCTGCTTATAGTGCTTATCTGTCACTTCAGTCAAGAGATGAACTTTAGTGATTTTTCTTGAATGCAAAGATGATAAATAGCTAGAAAAAAATCTAAGTAGTTAGCTGTGTTGCACTTACTGACCTTTTAACCACTTGTCAGCAGCAATGAGCATTGCATCCCGCTGGGTCCTGTAGAACTCCACCACTCTGAAAGTAAATTACCAATTCAAAGTCATGATTCCATAGTGCTTCAGAGTCCATTTGTTTCCAAAGGCAGAAACAAAGCTTTTCTACTTAACAACCTAAGTGCACACTTAACGAAAATATAAGTATATCCTAGATGGGCACAATACAGTATACTGTCTGTATAAAGCTTTGTATATATATCGGAGAAGTCCTGAATGCTTCAGTGTGTCTCCAGCAATGCACCGATCAACCCGACAGAGGAAGTGCCTGTGTGGCTGCTTCTTAAGCTTTATGTATGTCATGGAAACTCTTTCTATATTATACCCGTTCTGTCTATTATATGAGTGGATACAAGCCCTGTTAGCTATATTCACCACACAAAACAGGCATACTGAAGAAAATTAATGACTTGTACATATGCAAAAGCACAGACTCGATATTTGTGGATTTGGGTTGAATTTGTGTAACAGGTAAACATGGAAATGATATTTCACAAGGTAAAAAGCAAATCATATGATAAACCTGTGATGACTATCTGACAGTTTCCCCTTTTCTAAACTTTTGAACATATATATCTCCTTCACACTTTACGTAAAACTTGGAAATAATTCAATCTCTTATTTTGGAAAATGACCCTAACTGAAGTTTCAACATGGACAAGTCTTGTGCAGTGGCTTTTGTTGATGTAAGACAGCTGTGATTCTGCAACAGCAGACATGAGAGAAATGCCTGACACAGAATTCATAAATCATATGCAAATGTGTTCCCTTCTCTGCACAGAAACCATACTTAGTAATTTTCATAATTTTACATTTAGATTTTTTTATACTCTCTCAAGCAATAGCTTTGATTTCTGGATGCATTTTATTACACCCAATACCAAAGGCTTATATAGTTTAGGGACTCAGCCTACACCAATTACTACATTCTGTGAAATGGTAAATCTCACTCGTGCAGTTTTTACCACATCACAAATTCTGTTGCAAGCTTTTTACCTTTTTGTTATTTTACTTTCATGTTGGAAGGAAATAGTAAGTGCTAGTGAAACAAGACTTCCACAAAAAATGTAGTTGCTCCAAACTATAGGCTAGCTCCTACTCAAAAGCATGATCTAACAAGTTAACCTTGTCCAAATGAAATCACCTGGAACAGATTGCAGTCAGCTGTTAGGCCTCATCAATAGGTCACCTGATAACAGGCTCTAGAAGGTTATAAAGGGTTGCAGCTATCCTACTGCAGTACTATTCTCATTAGTCAAGGGGAAGAACAGCTTTCTGGGTTGAGCGAGGAGGCCCTTTGGTCTACAAGAAGGTGGTAAGTGAAGTAGATGCATTTAAGATATATTCTTCTAACTGCTGAAAGTTCAGCTAAAGTGTGGTCTGAGTTTCCTTTCAAAACCTCTCTTTATGCTCCTATTTCTTAAAACAAGACAAAGCCAGGACTGATGCATCTGTTTGGTTTTTTTAAATACTGGTGTTTACACTATGGACAACAGGTGCTCAGGGGACAGAAGTGGCTGTTACAGTCAGATACAAGAACTTCTTCTATGCTTTGCTCACATGCTTGTTACAGGCCTCTGCAGAGTGTAGCAACACTACCCACTGAAATACAGAGCTTGGGGTTCTAATGGTATCCAAGTATGGATACTTCTGAAATGAAGTATGGATACTCAAGAGAAACTATGTTCCTCCAGCATAATGAAAAACAAATGTGTGTCAGTCAGTAGGCAAGAAACACCTTGCCGAGTTAGACCTTAGCCCAGTGCTCTGCCCTCCAAGAGTGGTGACAGAAGCAATGTTTAGCAAGTGTCGGTGAACCTCACTGCTCTCTATAGTTCTTTCCATCAGCGTCCACCATCATTAGATTAAGGATGCTAGAGGGTGAATCCCTCCTGTGAGTTAGTGAGGCAAGAACTCCCTTTAGAGAAGCTATGCTGACTCTTTCTCAGTAGATTATGTACTTGGTGATCTTAGCCTTTCCTACGGACACTGCCACTTCAGCAGGGATGAAAACTTTATTCACGGACTTGGAGCTCAGGATCCTCTTGAGTTCCCTTCAGGTGGGAGCTGCATAATGACTGTGCTAGTGCACTGGCAGATTGTTGGTCTGTAGTGGTAATTTACATGCCCTGACCTGCATGTCTGCAACTTCACACAGACCTCCTTCAGGACTGGCTTAACCATTTGGCCTAATACTGATGCATCTCCTCTGACCTGTTTACGGCAAAGAATGTTTTATGTAGGTAACAAGGAGCAGAGTGACAGATGATGGGATTCAGCATATGATGTGATCCTACCTGTCTATATGCTCCAAGAAACCCTTTTCTCCCCATTGCTGAAGCAGCTGTGATATCATAATCTAGAGAAATAAAACACATCATCAATACCACATTTTAAACAGGACTGTTCCACAATCAACAAAAGATATAGCCTGATGCATTATTCAAAATTCCACACAGGCAAGAAATTGCATGTGGGGTCTCTTGGAGCCCTTTATAAACAGAGGTGGCAACAGCAACGGGCCGTTGTGGTCCATGCTACTGCTGTCTCCAAGGATCATGGCAGTGTTTGGAAGCTGGGGTGGGAAGAATGGATGAAGAGCTAAATAAGGTAATCAGGGAGAAAAAGGAAAGGCGATGTTATATTGCTTTATCTTCCTGCGCGTATCGGTGTGTCTGCTTTAATACAGCCTCTGTGATGAACTAATGGAGCTGGAAGATGGAAGCCATATTTAGATGTGCTCAATGTCTGCTTTCCTTATTAACTATAAAGGTACTGTAGTTGGCAGCCTGCTTTCTAATGTCTCTGTGGGCTGCTGGTATTGTTCTAACTACAAAGTAGGCTGAAAAATAGAAAAAAACAATGAACAATTTACACAGCGGTTTTTCAAGTGAGCTTACTAGCAAGAGATACGAAGTATTTTAAATCTTGATTCTTGAAATTTAGGGTTAGCTGTGCTTTCTGTGCACTGAGATACCCTCTAGCTCTGGTTGCAATTTCTATGGTGGTCTCTTTTCCGTTGGCAGAATTGACAATGTATGTGCTTATAAACAAAACTGCAAAAATGCAGAGCAACTGCAAAAGTGCAAAGCTGGCTGGTTTTTGTTTCTTATGACTTGGAATATGTTATCTTCTCTAAATACAATTCAGTTGGAAGTTTGGTACTTGCCTGTGTGAAAGTGCTGGTGTGCATTGTTGAAACCTGAATGTGTAGAATAACTCTGTCAATAAGAGGCTTGGGACCTGTCAGAAAACCTATTCTTAACCTAGAGAAAAAAAGCAGAGAAAGTTACTACAGAAATGCAGTGTGCTAATACTCTGTGTGAGTTATGGTTTAACTTGTAACTGGGAAAACCTGTAACAATTTTGTTGATATTGTAAGGCTCTCTTATGCATTTATCTATATCTTAATACTGCCCTAAACCCCAGGTTTATGCATCTTAGGAGCCGAGTATCAAAGTCATGAAATAAAAACATTTAAGGGTTTTTAATGCTTATAGTTGCTTCTTAGTTCTGAGACTTCAGGACATATCCCATATTTGTAAGCTTTCCCCTGCAACCATAAAGATTATATGAATCAAAGTCAAGAAAAGACAGGTTAAAAATCAAAGTCAAGAAAAGACAGGTTAAAAATCATGAATACTCAGGCTTTATGAAAAACAGATGAGAAGTGGCACACAGCTTTACTCTTTTACTCCCTTTCAGTACTGTGGAATAAATGGAATTCAGACTGATAAATCAGATTCTTATTCGTGCTTCAATGCTTATGACCCATCTTTACAGACTGGCTGAAGTTTTTCTTCAAAGAAAAATAGAACTAGTAAGCTCATATGCGTCTTTGACAAAGATAAAATTGCATCATGCCTTTTTGCAGTGTCACTTCTGAAACAGCAATCACACTTAGCATCATGTTGTCTCCTCACTTTCTCAGGGATGGGGTTATAATCCACTAGCTGCCAGTGCAGAATTCACATTAGTTTCTTATATCTATTAGAATAATAAACAAAAGCAAGTTAAAAATCAAATATGTTGACTTCTGTGAAATGGAAAACAGGCAGCCTAGTTTTTCAGGCAGGTGGAAACAAACTGAAAGAACTTGTAAGGCTAGAAGACAAGAGATCAGTATAACCCTATGAATAGTTTGTGGAGAATGATGCCATCGTTTCTTTTCTGTATTGCAAGTTCAGGGAGTCTGCAGGAATGGTAAGAGACAGGAGAAATAGAAAAAGAGAGAAAAGCTCTTAGGAGTTCCAGGAACAGAACTGGAATCCAGCATCTGCCTTCCTGCCTATATGGTGTCTGCAAGAATGAGCTGCCTGGGCAGGGCGGCTTAACTGTCAGCATCAGAACAGAAACAGAATCTGGAGTTAAATGACTGCCAAGAGATGACATGAAAAGTGAGCAGGCTGAGAAAATCTGTGTATCCAAAAGTACATTCCAGAAACGGATCGGTATTAGATGAAAAAACACTGACATGTCTGATCATTTTGTATGAAGTATTAGTCTTGTGCCTTAACTGAACAGGAAACGCTGAGCAGTGTGAAGCGGGCCTTACCCAGATGAGAGAATTTTAGAGAAAGAGTCAGTCCTGATAACTCGGCCATCCACATCCATTGAGAGGAAAGTTGGAGCCCATGGCTTGGAAGAAAAATAAAAATAAAGTTCAAGGTGCTAGTAAGGATTATGATAGAATTATTTTCTTTATTATTTCTTAAATATTTTTGATAATAAATATTTCACAGATGCACATTCCAAGAAAAAAAAAAATGCAGTAACTTGCTGACAAGGGATTGTTAGGCTAGCTGTCTTGAGATGTGATGACAATATTCTATGAAGGTCATAAAGAAATCAGCCTTGGTATTTTTTGATGCTTAGCCCATGGTTCAGCATACAAGTGTTCAGTTCAAGTTTTGGTATGATGCCATAAGTAGGGGAGAGAAATAATGATTTCTCTGCCAAGATATTTTATGGAATAAGCAGAAAGATACTGTAATTTCTAAGATGGGGGCCTGTAGATTTTAGCTTTATCTTAAAGGAAATCAGAAGATATGACTAAATTTTAATGATCTGAGTTCAGCATGCTTTTTTCCTTAACAAGAATTCTACTTTTAGACATATTGTCTAATGAAGCTACACAATGCTATTCAATGTGTAAGTGAAGGAATTTTATTGCCTCCTCCCATAAACATATTTCAAAATACAAAACACTGAACTTTAGCTTCTACCAATGTTATACTGCTTTATAAGATCAGCTTTTATTCTTTGCAGACTGTGGAACTGTAGACCCATATGTGAAGACAGGTCAACACTTGATTTTTTTTTTTTTTTTTACCATCTGGGGAAAATTTACATGAAGTGGGGAAGCTGCCTATCCAGTACTATGTTCTGTGGCACCTGAGAGAACTCTCCAGAAAGGCAAAGGGGTAAAATTAGGATATAGTAGATTGGGAGTAGGCAGTAGCATTCCACTGAATTAATGAGGAGCCTGGGCTGAAAGGAACATTGAGGCTGCTATTTTCAAATGCTGCTTCAGTGGCACACTTGTTTTGCTCTGGAGGCAAAGTCTTTGCCATTTTCTGACTACTGAAGGAAATTCTGTCCTGTAGAAAGCTTGAAGGAATTTGGACCACTGATTAACAGGACTGATGCAGTAAAATGCCACAAAGGGGCCAACAACTGAAAGTAGCATAGGCTGTTACGCCTTACAACTACCTTGGTAGGACATGAAGGAGCATGCAGGAAGACTCATGGCTCAAACCTTAGTTCTCTCCAGGACCAGAAAAGGAGGTCTTAATAAGGAGTATGGAAGACAAATTACCTTTTCAAACTGAAGAAAGTAGTAAGGGTCATCCTCTATTATAAGGAAATCATATTTTCTTGCAAGCTAAAGAAATGAATAAAAAGTAAAGATTCATTAAAATGTAGACACTGTAAATTCAGTTCTTCCTATACCCTGGGCCTATTACCAGGACCATATTATGAATCTATGGATTGTTTATTCGCTATATACAAGGGCCTATCAAGAGAAGCTTTCAAATGCCCAATTTAGAGATCAAGTGTAAACGTAAGAGCAAACATGATACCTGCAGTAGAAGGGCACATGTATATAACAAAGCCTGTTCCATGTAGTGTTCAAACTGTGCAGAAAACTTGCAATATGTCCAGTTTGGAGCCTATGGCAAAGATACCAGCCAGTGATGGGCTACTATTGCAAAAACAATGTATTTAATGCATAGTCCACCTCTGAAGAGTTGTCATGAAAGAGGTTCTCCTAGAAACAAGTTCTAGGAGGAATGTCTACTGGACCAATAATGGGCCCAAATGCCATACATGGGGTATCCTCAACTGAAATGAGACTGACATTTATCCATTTCCACCTACAAGGTTCACAAGGCCCCAGCTACATACCTGGTAAATCTCCTTCTTGCGCTCTGCGGTCAGAGAGTTTCCAGTTGGGTTGCAGCCATTTGGAATGGTGTACAGGAATTTGGGGAGATGGTGGCTACAATTTTTTACATCTTCTGAGCTCCAAGTAGATAGAATTTCTTTTAGAGCTTTTGGAATAATGCCATGTTGGTCGCTAGGAACATTAATTATGTTACAACCCAAAGGTCTCAGCTGTTGGTAGGAGGAACAAAACTGTCATAATACCGTAATTCAGAGGTCTTCCTTTTGTCATTGGCATTGTAAAATTTTAGTGATACAAAGTCTTTCTGGCTTTACAGCTGTAATCTCTAACTCCATTTGCTCATAATTCAAAAGAAAGCTTGTCTGAATTTGCTGCAGAGCTTGTCAAACTTACCACACTACTCTTATTTGCCCTGTTAAGACAACTGAGAAGAAACAGGTAGCTCCTATGTCCAACTGCTGTTCTTCTCTAGGAAATCACACCTGGTTTTGCAAGCAGAAAGGGATTTTGTGAATTTGAACTGTTCCCAGGACTTCCAACGCTCTCACCACAGGTAGTAAGTTCATAACACCTTCATTCCCTGATGACAATTTACGCTCTACTTCAGTGGAAGTGCCAGAACTATAAGCTACTCTTCACTGACAAAGGGCAAAGAATCTGTTCTCAATAGATATATTCAGCAATACAAGGCAGAATGAAATGATGCTACTGCAATGACAAGTTGACAGCAGCATGAAAAAAAGAAATGGGTAAAATGCTAAAAAAAAGCATGCTGTCTCCCCTCTGGAATTTCAATTTGTACCATGTAGTGCTCTGCACTACTTAAGTAAAAATGTAAGTTGCTGCATTGTCAAAATATATTCCTAAGAAAGTATATTTGATTAGATAAGATATACTCAACACAGAGAACAATAACAAAATTCCTTTTGAATCAAGGGAAGACTAGACTGAGATTGTGGTATGTTATCTATCGCAACCCTTCTTACAGTTCTTACGCATTTTAAGCTGACATTTAATTACATATGGATTAAATTACTTTTCAGAAGTAAAATTTGCTATTTTTGTGTAGTTCTTACTAATTCACATCTTCATACTCCTATATGGATGTTTCAGGACTATTCCAACTTTATACTATTTATAGCTATGGTATAATCTGACCATGAAACACTTCAGGTGTATGTGCTGACAGGTTGACATACCTGCTTGTTATAAATTTGCTTCAACCTGACTAGGTTGTGATGGCTTTCTTTCCAATTCCAAAAGTGACCCTAGCCCTTGAATGAACTAGGATTTGGAAGTGGAACTTCTGTCCTGGGAATAGCTTTTATAGAATTTTTAGTAGAAAAGCTTCTAGAAATTAATTTTTATGAACTTAACTAGACTAGTACTAAAAACTTGATTCTTAGATATGTTTTTATAGTACATACAGACAGTTTACATAAGCCTGCAGATCAGGTACTAAGTTGCTGTTTACTTCAAATATAACATTCACAATTTTTTGTAGCCAAAAAATACTTACAGCTGCTAGTGTCCCAGAGTATGTAGGTGCATCCAAAAGGATGTTGTCGCCAGGATTAATGAGCATTTCAAACACCTGTGAAAGAAAAGATTCTACTTTAGAAAAACTATGCCATTCTTGTACACATGGTTCATACTTCTGACTTCTTAGCTGGGTTAAAAATCTTGAATAGATATTAGTAATTCCCTAACCATTTAATTATGCTGTCTGTGAGGAAAAACAATTAACAGATGAAAAATCTGCTTTAGAGCAAAATGAAGCTAGGCAATCAGCTAGAGAATATCAATTTGAAATGGAAAGACACTGCTCTATTATACAATAGAAATAGTCCTTCGGTTACAGAAAGGATCAACTAAGCAGTAGTGGGAGTGGACGGGAAAGGGTAATTACTTAAGTAATTACTTAAGTAATTACTTAAGTCTAACATAATTAGAACTGAGTTATGGTAAAGAAAATAAAGCACCTATGTCCTTCTTACTGCAGTACTTGAGTAACATTAAATTTTACCTTGTAGTGCATTTTCTGACAGGCTCTTTGGTTCACCCAAACATTCATGCAGTCTTGACAGTTTAGATGGCTGCACCAGTTTTATTTCAGTTTTATTATCTTGTATTGATGAGAGACATATATTTAACAAACTACCTTGCATATAGTTACACTGTGGCACTTAATGCCGAGTGTAACTGAACTGATGGAAGAATAAGGAGCTTTTGGTCTTACTTTACACAAGCCTTCCTGGCTGCCAGTCGTGACACACACTTCCATTTGTCCTTGCTCAGGACTGTAGTTGGCTGTGGGGGGATTATGTAGATTCCGCTGGAAATCCTTTAGCCAAGACAGCAGCTCTGGAATCCTAAAACATGAATAAAATAAAGTGTATCTAACATCTTACATAGGCCAAAGCTAGGCTGTTCCTCTAAATCACCGCAAAATCTAGCGTGCAGCCCCGAGTCTGATTTCAGCTGTCACACAGATACACTTAGTTGCTGCTTTTATCACTGCTTTATCAAATGATGAAAATGAGATAAATGTTTCTTATGGAAAAGCAGAGGAGATGGGCATCTATGATCATAGACTCATAGAACAGTTTGGGTTGGAAGGGAGTTTTCAAGGTCATCTAGTCCAACCCCCCTGCAATCAGCAGGGGCATCTTCAACTAGATCAGGTTGCTCAGAGCCCTGTCCAACCTGATCTTGAGTGTTTCCAGGGATGGGGCATCTACCACCTTTCTGGGCAACCTGTGCCAATGTTTCACCACCCTCATCGTGAAAAACTTCTTCCTTAGATCTACTCTAAATCTACCCTCTTTCAGTTTAAAACCACTACCCCTTGTCCTGTCACAACAGGCCTGCTAAGAAGTCTGTCCCCATCTTTCTTATAGGCCCCCTTTAAGTACTGGAAGGTTGCAATAAGGTGTCCCCAGAGCCTTCTCTTCTCCAGGCTGAACAATCCCACCTCTCTCAGCCTGTCCTCACAGGAGAGCTGTTCCATCCCTCTTATAGTTTTTGTGGCCCTCCTCTGGACCCTCTCCAACAGGCCCATGCATTTCCTGTGCTGAGGGCTCCAGAGCTGGACACAGGACTCCAGGTGGGGTCTCAGCAGAGCGGAGTAGAAGGGTGGAATCACCTCCCTCAACCTGCTGGCCATACACCAAATTATGATACTGAAATCTGGGTGGAAATGATTTGCCAAGAATGGTATAGGTGTGGACGCTGAACAATATCCACTCCTAGGAGTGATCTTTTCATACTGAACTGTGGCAATGTGACAAAGCTAGTAATAATACTAAAAACAGGCTGCAGATAATAAGGATTTCTGAAACAGATGTTTTCAAAAAATGTCTTAAGATCTAGTGGCATGTCCAGAAATGGCTAGGTTAATTTAAATATTAAGACATAACTTCACTGATTAATACGTGTCTTTGCAAACCTGTTACAAGCCTGACTCCAGGCTGTCTGCTGGGGAGTTCATAAGTGCTAAAGTACTAAAAATGACTATACTATAAATACCTCCAATTGCTACAAGTAGTACATACTGACTTTAATATATAGTACCAAATGAGGGCAAAACAAATACTCCAGAATGTGGGAACTACGTATTGCAATGCAGTATCTTTTAATGAATATTTTATTGCAAACCACAAAATGATTCCTCCTAGTGATTTGGGAGTCTGGATTCTCAAATACTAACAGCCAGGAAATATTCTGGCTTGAATGTTACTAGTATTGGGGCTTTTTTAATTACTCATCTGCTCAAAACTTTCTACTTAAACTGAAATGTAGATAGTGAGGCAAATTGAAAGACATCAAACCTGTTTTACAAACAAACTTTAAAAACATAGGTGGATTAATGTAATAATAAAGAATTTTATGATAATTTGATCCTGGTATCTTGCTAGCAGCTGTGACAGATACCCTGCTGAGGCCGAGTACTGGAGAGCTCTCTTCATCAGATCTTCCCCAATCTCAACAGCAGTTCCATGTCCAATGGCAATAGTAGCTCTCTTAAATGGAAAAACATTAGGGTTTGGTGCCCCTCCAGCCAGAGAGATGAGAGATGGAGGAGACTTCTGCATCAATTCAGCTAGAGTAAAAGAAGACCTTGGTTACAATTTGATTACTGTAATGCTGATCATATCCTTTAGTCACTATATAACAATGGGTCAGAGAAGCTTGTTCTGTTTTTCACTTTATTTTTTTAAACTGTTATGAATTCAAAAGGGTGATAATTCTTTTTAAACTCACCTTTCTACTTGGATTAAATGGAGAGGGAGACATGGGTGATACAAGCCAAAACAAAAAATCATCCTTGTTTTAAAATAAATTTTAAATAGCTTTTTTATCTTATTTGGACTGTTCTACTACTATAAAAACTTCTTCTGTGACTGATGTCTTTTAAGCTTCAAGAATTTAAAATCCTGATGATCTTCTGTTTAGAATGAATTTTTGTTCAGTCTCACTTTAGCTGATGTGGCAGTAGTGCAGCTACACTGACAGTTGCATCTATGATTATAGCTCTTGCATAACAGAGTGGGAATGTTGCTGGCAGCTCAGCTTCAGTGGCAGAGGGAGTGTGTAAATAATTCACAGTATGAAGAAAATGTTAACAACTCTTGCTTTAAAGTCAGTTTCACAATCATTCAGATCCAATCTATGCAGTGCAGACTGGACCTTAATCCAGCAAGGGCACTCGATTGCATTAAATCTAAGAGCTCACAATATGGCATTCATGCTGGCTTGACAGTTTTACATCAGATATGAGAGGACAGGAGACACCTTGGCTTAAAGCCTCCTGTTATCGAGTTTATTCTCCGCTACTTATTAGCAAACTTGAGCATGGGGAGTTAATTCTTACCAGTTCAGCAATATGGGTCATGTCTGTGACTTCTGCTCTGGTAGAGAGATTTACTTTGTCATCAAAACAGCACACTCGGTGTGTCTTTCTGCACAAGCTGTGCTACTTGGTATTTCTGTTATGATGCGTATCAGTGTATCACTTGAGAAAGTATGGAGACTGACTAGAGTAAATTAGTTGACTTAGCTGTACCTATATGAAGCATTTTAAACAGAACTGCAAATGCCAACTCCTTACCCAGAGAGGAAATTCACCCCTGAAGGCTTAAGTAGTGAGGTATGTCTCATGCTCTGATTCTGTTGGGTCCCTCTAAGTTTCAGCTGAGTAAACAAATAGGCAGCTAACCTTTTCTGTGACACAGAAGACTGCAACACGGTAGCCTAAAGATAGCATTATATAGAAAAGGAAAGTGTAGTAACACTGAGAAGGTGGTGGGTATTTATGAACATTAACAGGATACAGGAAAGCTAGGTGGAAAGAAATATTATGCTGGGACTGAAATTCAAGTCATTAGCAGTTGCTTGTTCCTAGACAACCAGCGTAAATTCAATAGCAGACTGCCAAAAGCTCTGCTTCAGTAGCAGAGAATTTTTCAGACATGTGTTGAAGTGACAATACTTCTGTCTGGATGGGTTTCTGAAATGGTTCACGGCTATTCACTTTATTATTCTTTCTACCTGCTTGACATCTCAACTTGATGAAAGTTAAAGCAGTTAACTGGCCTTGCTTGTCAGCTGACAGCATGGGTTTTTTTCCAAGCCTTTTTCTAGTTTTTAGCCATGATACACCAGCAGAGTCCAGAATGTAGAATGATACCCTTCCACAGAACTGGGAAAGAACAGCCGCATACTTACTCAGAAGTCTTATTGGAGATCCTTTTCTTGCTGCACTTACAGTGGTGATAAACCGAGAGTAATTCATACCTATGGGGAAAGAGCAATTAGTTGGACATGAATCTAGGAAAGTTGAGTAGGAACCCCAGTGCTTCCGGTATGTGCATCTCCCACAAGTAATGCTTCCAATTTGTCATCTCCATAGATGTGTTCTACCATAAATTAAATGTAAACTTAATCCTGTTAAATTCCAGCACTGATTTTATTTTCCTTTTTGAATTCAGGGAAAAGGTTTCTGCTTCATACTTGCGGGTTCTGTCACAGTTTCCCAATGGCACTGGAACAGTGAGATTAGGCCAGATGCTGCCATTCTGATACACGCAAATAGCTGTACAGCTTTGATCTCAGGGATTTGCTGGTCTGCCATTGAACAGGAAAAAGCCTTTTTCCCCTCCTTTTACTGCCAGCTGTGGTTTTTAAAGGCAGTTTACAAATTTGAAGATCTGACAGCTCTTTTTTTTTTAAGAGAATTCAGCTTTATTTAGCTCTAAGTTTTGCACTTAAAGTGCTTTAACGATTACAACCCATACTTATGAGTCACAACACTTGTCAAGTTAGAGGTGTGTGTGTTGGTTTTTTTTTTTGGAAGAATAATTAAGGATGTCTTTCAAAATGCTTCAGATGAGTGCTTTCCCTCCTTTTCCCTGGTGCCCACAGAGATTCAGTGGATGGTGAAATGCAGTCCGGCAGGAAGCCTCAAGGCCTGTTCTCACAGGAGAGCTAACTGCTCCTTCCTCAGGAAGGGAAGCACAGGACTGAACTGGAGGGCAAAGAGATGCTGTCATTTTGGCTACCACTTCCAAGTGTCCTTCTACTGAACTCACAGAAAAGAGCCCTCTAGCAGCCACAGCAACACGTGTATACTGGAAGTTATTAAAAATGATTTGTCAAGGAAGGCTGCTTTAAAAAAAAAAAATTCTTTTAAAATGTACCGTTCTCAACTTTCCTCACCCTGCGGCGCCTTTCCCCCAGTAGCAGCACACCCAGGCCCTGCCGTCATGCTGCTGGCTACATACCACGGCCTGCTCCAGCACTTCGGGCACAGCGCCTGCCATCCCGCCTACCGCCAGCTCCAGCCGGGGCCGCCACCCCGGCTGCGGCTGCGCTTCCGGGGATATAGTTGAGGCTACGCTGCGCCCCCTCCCCGAGGTGGTTCCCGAGACAGCCCGCCGTTGCCCCCCTCCCCGGAAGGGCCGCTCCGAGAGACGCAGCCCGACCCCACCGTTGGCCGGCCGCTCGCTCACCTACCGGCAGGACGGCACGGAGCCGGCGGCGGTGGCTGGCCGCGCTGCTGGGCATGTGCGGGCCCGCCCGCTCCGTGCCCGCGCAGCCGGGCGCTGGGGCGGCCCCTGGGCGCCGGGCGGGGCGGTGAGCGCCCCCTGGGGCGGCTCCCTCAGCGCCGCGGAGGCCGCCGGGGCCTGCGAAGGGAGCGGGGCCGGCAGCTGGTCCGGTAGCTGCCAGGCTGTGCGGCCGTGAAGGCAGCTGGGCGGGTTTGGGCGCCGATCCTGTGTAGATTCGTGCAAAACTCGTAAAACGCGCGGCTCCCCCATCGGTTCCTTCTGTTGTAACGCCCTAAAAGCAAGGGCTGAAGCTCGACGGGAGGCGGGGTGGCCGGGCAGGGGGCAGCGCGGTGGTCGGGGCAGTGCCGGGGTGCAGCCTGGGCCTGCCGCCAACCGTGGGGCGAAGGAGAGGGTGGTGGTGGGGAAAACGGAGGAGAATGTGAAACCTCCTACCGTTTTCCTTTCCTCTGGAAGGATGCACTGGTTGGGTCAGTACATCAGTCCTTTTACTAAGATTATTAGTTTATAAATCGCCAGAAAGAGGCAGCAGTGTGGAATAGGAGAGCTAAACCCGGTGTTGGCCTGTCAGACCTCGCCAGGGTGGTGGTAATGGAGTGATGGGGTTATTGTTTTCCTTGCGCTCTCAGCTTCCTCCAGCGGCAGCGCAGATGGTCTGTGCTCTCACCGCTCGTGGGGGCTTGCTCCTGGGGACCCACATGGGACGAAGGAGCTCCCTTTGATTAAAGCACAGCAAAAACGTTCTCATTTTTCAACCCAGTTATGATCTGTTCCAATTTATCATGTTTTCACTAAAGCTTATGCTGGTACAAGGAAGCAGGATTTAGATCAAAATTCAAAGTGGGACATCTGAAAGTAAGTTGGGGGTTTTTTTTTTCCTTCCCCCTATAGATGAACAGGATGGGTGCAGGGAAAAGCAGGATCAATTGCCTTGTGACATGTCCCCTCCTCTCGGGGTGTCACATGCGGTCGTTTGTGCAACACATGTGACTGTAGCTGCTGCTACTTGGAAAGGTCCAGGGACACAGTGTCACTTTTTAGTCGTGGCTTTGGACTTCAGCACTTCAGGGCTGCTGTGGTCCTTGCTCCTGCGTGCCAAGTGGAACAGATGGGTCTAGGTGTAAAAAAGGTGGTCTGAAAAAACAGTGCAGGGACACGGAAAATCAGGCGTGCTTTGCAACATGAGAGCCTTCCTAGTTAGCTTGGAGGCAGGAGAGTAAAAATACTGGATGAGATGAGCACTGAAGCATCTCTAGGCTTTAAATAAGTAAATCACCAGGCTTAAAGGTGCCCAGTGCTGAAAGCACTTTTTAACTGGCACCTTCCAAAAACCTGTTCAAGGCAAAGCTGAGGTGTGAGAGCAAAATGGCGCTAGAAAAAAAGAGGAGGCGCCACAGCAGGTTACCTTTATACCTCTTTTATTTCTGTAACTTTGTGCAGTGTTCAGATCTGCTGACAGGCTCTATAATTAGATGGAGTGGATTGAAATTGAGTTCCTGCCTAGTTTTTGATGTAGGTGAGGAGGGATTGTTTGTTTCGTTGGTATGTGAATGCTGTTACACTGAAAATAAAATTTTGTTGCTAACTTTCATGGCCTGAAGAATTTCAAATTTAGGTAATTACCTTGTAATAGTGTCATGTACAAAAATAAAAGATGGGTATGTAAATATGAAATAACCTAGAGAATGACAACCTGTGAGAAAACTGCTGAGTGTATTGATTAGGCCCCGAAGCAGCCACAAATGGAGAGGTACCAAAGTTCTGTGGGGAGCTGGCTGTGAAAACACTGGTTGAATCTGAACTGCTTTTTGTGTAATCTTGTTTTTCCATTTCCAGGCTGTCAGTGTTGCAGTTCATGGCACAGACCAAAGCCCAGAGAAGTTAAAAGAAAGATTTCCATTGATTTTGGTGGTCTTTGTCTGGTCTCCTAGCCAATTGTGGTGTCATCTTACTGAAACAAATTTAAAAAAAAATTAGAAAATGTGCAAATGTTTGGATGCTTATCCCTGCTGGATTCATATGGCAAATCTCTGCATCACTGTTTATATTCCTTAGCAACCACAAGTCGAGTGCTCTGTTTTCCTACTGTGTAAGAATAGTTATTTCCTTGCTGTCTTTGTGTATTATGTGCACACTTGGAACAATGGCTATTTGGTGCGAATCTTTGATAATTCATGAAGCATTGGTAAGGCCTCCATATGGTTGTTTCTAACGAGAAATATCTCCTCTTGTCTTAAAATGTACTCTGCTGCTCTCCAAAATGTCTACAGGCTGAGGCTCAGCTAGGTCCAACTATGTGTTAAAAAAACAACCAACAAAGAAAATAAAAACCTCTAAAACAATTTGATTTAAGAGAATAAGGAGATCAGGCAAATAATGTTCCTGCACTATTTCTTTATCCTCTAAGGACTTAAGAAATACCAAAACAGTATTCCTTTGGAGAGGACCAAGAGCAGAGCAAAGAGTTGAGACAGTGAACACCAAAATTCAACTTAGATACTGTTTTTGCAACTGTATCAATTTTAGTGTGAAGTGTAAATAACCTTAAGAAGCTGCAATAGTACCCCAGGCTACGTATTTTTTTATAGTTTTAAAGCATGTTTATTCTGTAAGATTTGAATGCCCCATTTGAAGTGAAATTTTCACATCTATTAAACGCGAGTCTGTGAAAAATATGATACTGCCTACAGAGGACCTAGTCGGGAGCAAAACTATTAGAAGGGTTAAAACCTCAGTGGTGCCTTTGAAGAGCCTGATTTGTGGGCTCGCACCGGCTCTCGTTGACCATAAGATGGCGCATATGTACTTCGTTTCCAGGTAGTGAACTCGAACTAAATAAAAATTTAAGCTAAAATCATATTGGCATATTTTATTTGACTGTAATTGCTTCCCTGCAGGCAGTTCCTGAAACTCGAAATTAAGAGTCCCACCTGAACAGCTTGGCTATCTGCATTTCAGTCAATGGGTTAAATTTCTGCCAATAATGCTTATTACTGGTTGGAGACAACAGAATGAAAAAGCGGCGCTGTCAAAATAGCGCTATGATGTGAAGGTGGAAATTT
The DNA here is from genome assembly GCF_964289735.1 of Phaethon aethereus. NCBI lineage: Eukaryota > Metazoa > Chordata > Aves > Phaethontiformes > Phaethontidae > Phaethon > Phaethon aethereus. The sequence continues at coordinate 42,949,706 of NC_138578.1, forward strand.
TAACATGACGAATTGGAATGGCTGCCCATGAGAAAAATCGCATAAGACCGGAAAATGGATAAGCGTGAGATCAGCCATTTTAAGCATCAGAAGCAAATTGTTACTGCCAAGGGCTGCCTTCCACAGGAAAAATGTTGACTTTGGCAGTACTTTTCTGTTTGCAGAGCACCCTGTATGCAGCAAACCATCACAGGTGTGCAGTAGTCCCGAAGATCAGGAAGATCTTGGCAGTGCAGAACAATTTGAATCTAGGATGTGAGCATCCACCGACACAGTTACTCTAAAGATGAGAGGTCCTTCTTTTTCCTGTGGGAAGCTAAAACTGCTGGGAGAGTGCTGGCTCTGTGTCTAGAGAGAATTAGTTGAAGAGATGTGATGTTCCTCGTCCTTTGGCTTGCAGATTACTTGAGTAATTTCCCGACTGTCTGTCTTCACTCTAAGCTCTTGTGAAAGTAACTCTTTTATTCTTCCTTTATGTAGTGCCTTTTTCAGTGGGACCCTCATCTTGCTGGCCCCTAATCAGACCAAGTGTAAAACAAGTAGAATGCTGTCACTTGTTACTCTCTTTTGAGGCAAATGCATAGTAAAACCTGTTGATAGTGTTTTTATACAGGATTTTTAGAACTTGATGCATCCCAAAAATGGGAGAGGGCTTAGGTACCAGTGTAGGAAGATTCTCAGTTACAAATCTTGCTGCCTATCCAAATAAAATTAAACAGGAACATTGGCTCACCTATAGGTGAGATCAGCCATTTTAAACATCATGCTGTTCATGCTTGTTGACCACCTCACTATCAGGAGGACATTGTTATTGTGTCAGCGTGCTTTCTGCTGGTGCTCATTTTGTAACATATTTTCCCGTATTTTTTTAATGGCTGGCTCCTTATTATGCTTCAGAGACTTAGATGAAAGTAACAGGACATCCATGGTATTCCTAATATTCATATCAGCTGTCAAATGATACTGTCTTAGAGTGAAAGACTTACGGTTCTGCAGAGTGACAGCTGTGGCTTGTATATGGTTGAAGCAGCCCTCTGTGCTTGAAAGGTGGTTTCACCCAGATATGTAGCAGTCTTATTCTCTGATTGACAACCTTTTTGTTTTTTTAGTGTACCAGAGCTGTCGTCATTGTGTCCATCTTTGTGTTTTTCCAGTCAAGCAGAGAGGAAAGCACGGCATCTAGAAAAACACAGTTTTCTAGATACTCTAGTAAAGAAAAGCTGACTTTCACAGTAATGTATTCCTCAAAAGCAGTTGCTTGTTCCAGAATGTGTTCCTTTGATAGGATGTCTAATACAATGAAATGTTTTCCTTTGACATGTGTCAGAGGCTCTGGTGCTTTTAAAAAAAAAAAAAAGCATCAGGCGTGATACTTTTCAGATCACTTTGTCCATGCTATAGAAACTGAAATTGGATGGAGAAAAGATCAATAATATATCCAGTTAATACACTAACGAATAAATGAAATGAATCATAAGAAATGAAATTACTTTTCCTGACAATCTTGAGATAAATGCAGTTCCATAATACCTCAGTCTTGTCAATTTGAATTTATATTGTAGGCAAACAGTTGCTGACACGTGAACTCCATTGTGTAAATCTCCCAGGAAGTGGATACTCACTATTATTTGCAACATACGTTATTCCCTGGGCTCAGCCTTCACTACCCATTTTCATTTAGTACAGGCAAAAGAGTTTTTCTTCCCTGGCCTTGTATGTTCTTCTGTTCCGAAGAAGGTCACATGTTTTAGTCTGATGCAAGAGTGATGTGAAATAAGGAATTATCCTAAAGGCAGAATGAGATAATGGAAAAGTCAAGTTTTTGCTTCATTCTTGTAATTTTGTCATTGCCTTCGTAAAAGACGTTTCCCAGCTGTGGTGAAAACTAGTACTAGAGATGCGTTGTGTCTCTGTGTATTTTGAAGTTTGTCTACTCAGCATGGAGTGATTTGTTGGTTTTGCATCTAGTCGTCTTCAGACTGCTGAAGATACCTTTTTGTTGTTGTTGTTAATTCTTGATTAGAATTTGGCCTCTTGGCATGAGAGTAGATTTATCTTGACTTAGGCATTTATCTATTAATTTTAATTTCTGTGCCTTCTATAAATAGAAAAAATAATTTAGACTATTCCTCTATCCTACTTCAAGCCAAATTTTACTTTCAGCAGTTGCAATATAATTATGCTTCTGTTCCATTAGGTTTTGCTCTTCTTAAGAGCTAAGTTTCTTCAGTTCATCTTCAAATTACATCAGTAGTAGAAAGAAAAGAATGTCACTTCTGAGAACAGATGTCTACATGCGTTATCAGAGCGGGGTGTGGATAAGATGATGCTCATATCAATCAGTCTTACGGTGGTTATCTGCCTGCAGTCATTACATGGCTCCAGAGATGATACAGAATTCCTAAAGCAGCCTGAAGGTGCTTCTGTCACTCTGAATATACAGGGAATCTCGGGAGATTGCCTGATGTAGCTATTGCCTTTGAAGCATGCAATTTCTCTCCCTTGTTATGTATCCCGTAATATCTTGTCTTAGCTTGATACACTTCACAATTATTGCATGTAACTAGGACTCTAAAAATATTGGAAAACTTTTGGAAAAGCATATTTTGTATTTGTAGAGACTTATTAAATGGACCAACTCAATCTCCTGCTTAACTGCACTAGTGGCTATTATTCTAGTATGTTTGTTTTGATATACTGTACTACTGTGTTTGGCATATCATGCTTACCTTGCTGTTGGCCAATGCCTTTGAGATTCAAACCTAAAATAGATGAGAAGCTTCACAAGCTGTGGAGTCTGTCCTTTGATGTAAGAAGTTTCTGTCACATGGGTAACAAGTTAATCTCTAATGAAGGGTAAATGTTGTTCAACATACTTGAAGAAAGAAAAGAAAAAAAAAAGGCAGGAATGGGGATAACTGAGAACTGAGGAGGTGAGTGCCATCCATTTATAGGAGTGCTTCAGGGATACTCTGTATTATTTTTTTTTTTTTCTCAGACCATCTCTTGTTTTGTTCTCCTTTTGTCTCTCATATTGCAGAACATCATCTCTGTCAGAACATGCTCAAAGCACTGTGTTTCTCTTCTGTGGACAATTGCTGCATGTGACTGCTCCTTTCCTAATAAAACTTCTAAATGCGCCATTGTTCTGATAATGCTATTCTGTTAATTAGGTTGAAGCAAGGTCTGTTTTAATTATGGCATGTTTTGCTACTCTGTAATCCTTTTTCAAATAAATGCTGAGACCTGCAAGTCCAGGAGTGAAAAATAAGCACTGTTGCTGATATTCTTGGGCTTCTATCCTTGCAGGTGGTCAAGGTGATCCTTCTTCATGAAGTATATTCATGCTTGCCTGAATTCTGCAGTGCTGCAGGATCTTTGGGCATCATGTCAATTTTATCCTTCCTTTCCCATTCAGACTCTGCATTCCTCAATCTCGTGTTTCACTGTCCTGCTCTCCTCTTGTACCTATAACTCTGTCATTGGTTCCTTGTACTTCCTTCTCATTTTGCTTTCTTTTGTATCATGTTCTTTCATATTACATGGAACAGCTCGCTAGTTAAACCAAATCCAATTTCTTGTCTCATTTCAGAGGAGATCCTTAGCCAACCTGTTTGGGTTATACCCAGGGTACGTTTTGTTGTTGTGGTGGGTTGACCCTGGCTGGATGCCAGGTGCCCACCAAAGCAGCTCTGTTACTCCCCTCCTCAGCTGGACGGGGGAGAGAAGATATGATGAAAGGCTCGTGGGTCGAGATAAGAACAGGGAGAGATCACTCACCAATTACCGTCATGGGGAGAACGGACTTGACTTGGGGAAACTGGTTTAATTTATTACCAATCAAATCAGAGTAGGGTAATGAGAAATAAAAACTAGATCTTAAAATGCCTTCCCCCCCTCCTCCCTCTTCCCCCCCACCTCTCCCTCTCAATGTTACTCTTGAATTCTCTACCTGCTCCCCCCAAGTGGTGCAGGGGGATGGGGAATGGGGGTTGTGGTCAGTTCATCGCATCTTGTTTCTGCTGCTCCTTCCTCCTCAGGGGGAGGACTCTGTTCTTCCCCTGCTCCAGCGTGGGGTTCCTCCCATGGGAGACAGTCCTCCACAAAATTCTCCAGTGCGAGTCCTTCTCACGGAGTGTAGTCCTTCAGGAACAGACTGCTCCAGCATGGGTCCCTCATGGGGTCACCAGTCCTGCCAGCAAACCTGCTCCAGCGTGGGCTTCCCACAGTGTCACAGCCTCCTTTGGTCATCCACCTGCTCTGGCGTGGGGTCCTCCCTGGGCTGCAGGTGGAGATCTGCTCCAGTTTGGAGCTCCATGGGCTGCAGGGGCACAGCCGACCTCACCATGGGCTTCACCAGGGGCTGCCGAGGAACCTCTGCTCTGGCACCTGGAGTGCCTCCTGCCCCTCCTTCTGCTCTGACCTAGGGGTCTGCAGGGCTGTTCCTCTCACATGTTCTCTCTCCTCTCTCCATCTGCAGTTGCTGTTTGCTGGTTTTTGCCCCTTAACTCTCTTCTCCCAGAGGCGCTACCACCATCGCTGATGGGCTTGGCCTTGTCCAGCAGCAGGTGCATTCTGGAGCTGGCTGGCATTGGCTCTGTTGGACACGGGAAGCTTCTAGCGACTTCTCAGGGAAGCCACTCCTGCAGCCCCCCTGCTACCAAAACCTTGCCACGCAAACCCAACACAGTTGTCTACATGGTACTTGATACTAAATGCGGTATTTTTTTTTTTGTTCTTTTATTTTTTTTTAACTGAACTTTTCCTTAGGCAGTGACAAACTGTTTTGCTACTGCTATGTCTAATGCTGTAATGTGCAATGTAACTTTCATAGGACAATGAGAATGATTGTTGGAATAACAGGGCAGATGGAAGCAAAGTTCTAGAGGCTTGGTAGACCTTGGGAATGCTCCTTTAGTGGTGACAGATGCTGACTGAATTCATCATCAAATAATGAAAAAAGTTCTAGGAGGGATAGTTTTACCTTGTTTTTAAATAGTACAGTTAGTTTCTTCTGATGTTGAACTCCTCACTCTCACTTTGTAGAACAGCTTTATTCCTGTGTTGAGAGTCTTGATTGTGCTATCATTGTTTAACGTATTTTGTACTTCAGTGTTTGTGCCCCAGAAAAGTTCCTCATCTTTTTTCCTTCTGGCTTATTTGGGGCATGATTCAAAATCCTCAAAGAGACAGGCTCAGCCAAGTTATTTTTATGATCTTGATTTGTAAAGCACACTGGCTTTCTGTGTTTTTTCATACACCACTAAATTTAAAAAATGATAAACGGTTCTGCAAGCACCAACAATCTGTGGACTTGTACCTCTCTGTCAGCATATTCAGAGGATGCAATTGCATTCACAGAAGGAATGATAAAATTGACTGTATCATATAGACTATGAACAGCATTTTAATGGCATTTTAGCATTCATCAAAAGCTCTTAGCTTTGCAGTTGCTTTTGTTTTGCTCCCTGTTTGCATTTGTGCCATAAATCACTGCTTTTAAAATGGATTTAGAAAGTGCTTTTCTAACACTGTCAGCAATTAAACTGCAAAAGTTAATTCCTCAGGAATTATTAAATTATATAAATTAGTCCGATTAATTAGTAAAACTAAGGCAGAGATTAGCACAAGTAAGATGAACTGTAGGGTGATGGAAGTAAACATAGAAAACAAGAATATTCACAAGGCAAATTCAGTTGATGGCATAATAAAACACTTTATCATGTATAAAGTATGTCTGAATTTCCTTCATTTCTCCAAAGCACTGAGTATAAGTAACTATTTATACAACCAGGACAGGTTTTTAGGGTAATTTTGGCTAATGCCATGTCTCTTGTGTCATGGAGCTTTGGAGAAAGACCCAGGGAATAGTCTGTTGCCGATGCTTATAGGTAGATGATCTTGTGTTGCGATATTGCCTATAAATGATTAGCTATGTTTGTGAGAATGTCCTTGGGATAGCAGGAATTAAGAATCAAAATTCTAAGACATATGCGAGTTTAGAGAAGTCCCTTGTTTTTGTGGTGTATAGGAGTTCTTAGGAGGGATTATCGTGTGAATGTGAGACTCATAGTTGGTTGGAAAGATTGATGCATGTTCTGGGATTCCCTGAAATAGCTGGGGTCAGGATCTGAATGAATATGCTTTTGCTTTTAGGATGGCTGCATATTGCCTGTGCAGGTACTTCAGGCTGAAACTTGCAGTAATTTTGTAGAAAACTGTTTGTGTTAGCATGCTTACCTTGTGCCTGACCTAACCAGATGCCAGCTTTGTTTTAACTACACCTACCATAGGCAGATGTAGGGATGATACAAACATTTAAAAATACTATATAGAAAACTAATCACCTTATTGAGTGTTCTTGGAATTTGCCCATGCATTCTTGACATCTTATGTTCTACAATATAGTGTGTTACCCGCAAGCCTTAGGTATTATTTTTTTCAAGTCAGTAGAAAACTAAACTGTCAGACTGAAGTAGCTGTGAAGTTTTGTCCATTTTATGCTGCAAGAAAACCACAATTGCAAAACAGAAGCATGTGTCCGATTCCTGGCTATCTGTCTATGAAAGACTGTTGAGGTGCTGTGCTGGATGTTCGCTGTTGGACCTTAGACTTGTCAAGATTGGTAAAATATCAGGATTTTTATTCTTTTTGCTATCTTGATAGATGGTGTTGCAGCTTCTGAGGCTGCCAGGGCTGAGGTGCATTAGACACATTTTGAGGATTTCCTATCAGATGGTGTGCTTGAGCCTTCTCCAGCTGTCAGTCACCTTGATGGTTCTGACTTCTATGACATGAGTCTCTTGACACTAATGCATCTAGAGGCGGTACTCTTGAGAAGATTCTGCAGCTGAGCTTCACTTTGGGGGGAAAGAAGAATACTATATATACACAAGGCTGTGAGCCTGTAAGAGTGGAAGGAGTGAGGCTCAAATGGCAGAGAGAGAGCCATAGACGAGGAGCCATAAACATTTCCTTTTAGACCTCTGGGTTGTGACCAACAGTGAGTGGAAATAAATGAGTGTTGGAGGTGAGAGGAATGTAATGGATGAGATGTTTTTACATTTGTTCCTTAAATGAGTTCTGCTGTCAAATGCTTTCAAATATTTTCTCTCTCAAAATGAAAATTAACATCAGTTTCAAAATAGAAATATTACCATACATTGATCTGTTTATGAGAAGACATTATATGCCCTTTCTTCAAATTTATTTATGTAGATGTTGCTGGGTTTTCTAAAAGTTTTTTGAATTACCGACTTGAACCATTGTTTTTACTAAACATCCTCTGTAATCTAGTAGTATCTTATCAAATGAAGTTTTTAATTGGATAAAGCTGCATCAAAATTTTGGACTTAGTTTCATACAGTATGAAACAAAATTTTAACCTTCCCACTCCCAAATCCTACTTCTTGGTTTGATGGCACTCTATTCTTTATTTAGTTTAATATTAAATGACTGCATATTTTGATATACTTTGGGTTTGCTTGAAAGGAAAGATTTTGTCACGTAATCTTTCAACATGATTCATTTACAGATATGCTTGGATATCATGGAGACAACCTGAAAGCCTGAGCAGTTCTCCTAATTATTCTTTGTCTCCTGCAGGAATGATGAGCATACTCTGTAATTCTGGGACTGCATATAAAGTAAATCTTGCAGAAAGTAGCAGGAAGGCCTTGAAGTGCATGGGGTATTAAAGTCTGTATAGGCTTAATGAGAGAGTTTAAAGCCTGAAACTGTTCTGTGGAGACATCTCGGAGGGAAGCTGTCCAGCTGAGCATGCCTGCTTGCTTAACAAGAGCTATTGCATTGAAGCAGAAGTGGGAAAAGTCTTAACGTTACTGGCATATGCCTCAGGTCCCTGTGCATCTTTGGTTATTTCCCAATTTCCAGAATACCTGGAAGAGTGCAGTATTCCATAATAACCTGTTCTTTAAAAAAACTTTTTGCATAACTGGTCACTTGAAAAGTTTTTCTTCACCTTCAAAGGATACCTTTTGAAGCTGTGGAAGGTGTAAGCTAGCTAATAGGATTTCCACCCCTGCTCAAAGGAACTGATATGACTAGCCTTGGTGGAAGCAGTTCTTTTAGTGTTCCGATTGCTCTTCCCTAAGGGGATCTTCCTGTAGTTTAAGGCAGAAGCTTCTTTCCTCAACCTGCAGATAACAGTTTCAAGGCAGAGAACATTATGGTGCTAAAGCTGAGGTCTGATCTACCCATTTTCTCCCTGGAAATTGTATCCACAGCATTTCGTTCCACCAGAAGAAATTGCAGAAAATGCAAATTCAAGCCTCTTGACTATCTGTATTTCCCGTATGAGTGCATAGATGGAAAAGGGTGCTGAGATTTGTCTTGGAAACTAAATTTCAAGTTAAAAATCAGTTGTCATTGGAAGAAGCTGCTTTGAAAATTTGATCTGGTAGCTCATGAAGATTTTTTGTCGCTACACAGTATGGATACAGACTGTGGTAATAATATATTTTTCTAGGTTTGAGGAGCACTTGTAAACTGTTTATGGACCTATGAAAGCACTTGCATCAGGGTGACTGAATTTAGAAACTGATTGTATTTTGAGCATTTTAGACAAGACTTGCACAACAGTACAGAAAGTTATTTTTTTCCACTGTTGCCCTGTCAGTTGTTTACTTTATTTCTCTATTTTCCAGTGTCCCTCAAAGGTGGGCCAGCTATAGTCCTCTTTATTTTATAAGTCATGATAGCCTCTACGCTTTTCACAGAGAAATTCTTGCTTGATTGTCAATTGACTTTCCTCTATCCAGGTATAGTCTTGGTTTTACAAGTTCCTGCAAAACTGGCAATAAGCTTTCAATAAGTAAAATTGTTAAAATGATGCTGTTACTATGTGCAGAATCCAATATTATATGAAAGATTTTGAGATTTGAGTGAAGTATAAGTGTATTTTGAAAACTTCTAAAAGAGAGAATAAAGTTCCTCACCTTGATTGAAATATTGTTTGTAATTCGTTTTGCAAACTCTTCCCCATCTGCTCTGGAGATATTTCAGACTCTTCCCCTCAAAAATACACCACTGACAAAACTGGTGCTTGTTTTGTGAAACTTTAACGTTTATATAACTGCCTCTCCTGACAAAGACCCTCGCAAAGTTTTGCCATTTATCTCTACTGCATTCATCTATCTTATGGGCTGACTTTCCTTGCAATGTCTTGGTTTAGGAAAAGTCACCTAAGAAACAGTTGTTCTGATGAGATTTTGGAATTGTCTGAACAGTTTTCCCTCCTCCTTTTGTGCTGATACTAACTTTACTGTATCTGGTAGTTTAAATTTAACACAACTTGAGTAACATTTCATCCCTCTGGACTGGCTTACATTGCTTTCATTCACCAGATAATTGTTGGCTGTACTAAACATGATATTTGTAAGTCCCAGACTAGACTGAACTGGAAGTGCTGAGTTTTCAAGTTTGAAGCTCTCTCGCTATTTTATAAATGTTACTGTAGTCCATGCAAGAATACATTTAAAAGATCCTGTGAGCTTCTTTATCTCCAGAACTTGTCAAAGATCTGAAGTGATGGCCTTATGTCACTTCTCTGTCTAGGAGAGAATGGTGTCTGCAGTAGCTAGAACAGAGTACAAAATATTGGTTGGAATGCATATGCTAACTTCTTGGTTTGCATTTGTTGTGGTATCTGAAATACCAAGCACTGATGACTATTGATGACAGCATGCCAGAGGCTGGTTGTCAGTTCTTGCGTTCAGGGCGTGCTTTGTAATTCGTTTTCTGTTTAAATTCTTGAGGCCTCCTACTCTATTTGAGGTCTTTCATATAAGACATGAGTTATAATCCTACAAGAATAATTAGAATATGCCTAAGCTGCAGAGGCTGAATTTCATACCTGTTTGGACTCCAGTGTTTGCTTCCAATTATGAAGCATAAAATGAGAAGGCTCAGTTTTTAGACTCATGAAATTGGAGTTATTTAACATTGAGTTCTCTCATCCCTGACTTCAGTGAAGCAGTGTGGTTCAGTGAACCGAAGACAAATCTTTTTTTTTTTAAGGTAATCTTTGAAACAGATTAACATAAGCTTTAGATGCACATAAAAGCTTTCTCCCTACCACCTTATTTTCCTTTCTCGCTTTTTTTGAACAGTTAAAATTAAATTTCTGAGGTAGAACTTGCACAAAAATAGTAAACGGAGGAGAAAACATTCTTTTATTATACTTTACATCCAGATCACACTTCTCTTCGTGTCATCTGAAGATGCAGCTGTTCTTTCAGAGAGTTGATTCATGTCACCCACAATTAAAATGTCCTTGCTATTTAAAAAATGCTTCTCAGAATGTCTAAAAAGACTGTCCAAACAATTGCTTGTTCACAGTGAAAGGCCCTTAATGCTTTATAGAAGACTGATGCAATGACTTGATTAGAAAAATCTAGTTTTATCTGATTTCAGATGAATTAATATATTTTCTTGTATCTTCATAGTTTAAAACCAGATCTTCCTGATTTGGAGCCAGAGATGATAAGTTACACTGTATTTGTGTTTCCTGGATTATACAACATATTTACAAGTACATTCGTACTCATCTCATTCAACATTGCAGTTTCTATCAAATACTGAATTTCTTGCACCAAATGCAAGGCATTTGTACCTTGCTGTAGGTACTCGGGGATATGCAGTCCAAACTTTCTAAACTCCAGACCTTTGATTATTGATAAAGTTGCATTCTTTCTGATATTACTGAGTCCTTTGAGGAAAGCAATGTCATGAGGCTTGTTCCTGCTTAGTTAGTAATGGTTGGGCATTTCTAAAATACTGACACCCCCCCCCCCTCCAAACTTCTGTTCATTCAGGTTGATGGAAAGATTGAGTTGCCACAACTTTTAACATCATAATAAAGTATTATCAATGTAATTTTGAACTTCTTGCTGCCTTCTGGAGATCACTATCCCAAACGGGCCATGTAGGTATCTTGTACGATGTGTGGGGAGGGTTCCCCTGCTCATGAGTGTGGGATCCTGGCGTACAGACTTCTGACTCAATGACTGATGGCTGTACTTCTGTCCTTGGTGCCTGTTGGGATCCTTACCTTGTAGGGCTGCCTAGCTGCGGATTGTGGCAGCGTTTTTTGGCTGTAGTTCAAAACCCCCCGTTCTCTCTGGGAAGCTGCCTGGCAAGCAGCGGTTAGGCCACTTGCTGGAACATTGGAGAACAGAATCCCAGTGACGGTTCCTGACTGTGAAGTTACAGATGTTTTGTGACATGAGGTTTTTTTCAGTTTGAAACTGTTCCTCTCTTGGTAGTATAATTTGGTGTTCACAGACTGGGTGTCTGGTGGTGTTTGTGGATGGAGGGTTATATAGATCCTTGTTCAGTGACACAAAAGCATGCACTGAGGCAGGAACTGGAACCCAGCTTGCTGCCCTAGTCAGTAGGACTGTGGTGTGTACGTCTAGGTTTAGGCTCTCAGAAGCTGTTATTCCCTTCTGAACTGCAACAGCTTCAACTGAAGAGTTTTGCATTTTGTAGCAATTGCTAGATGAGAAAGATCCCTGCAAGCTGGACTGCTGTAGCAGTTGAGTAGCTAGACCACCTGTCAGCCGTACTTCAAATGAAGATACTTGTATGTGGTTTTTTTTTGTTTGTTTGTTTGAACTGTTTCAAAGCATAATTCACCATTAAAGCTTGTGAATTTCAAGTGAGGGAGGCCACCTTTTTTGCAATGCAAAAGCAAGACATCTGAATAGCACTGCTAGGTGGGTTTAGGCTAAAAGGGGTCTATTTTGCTTTTTCTGCTGTTAGGTCAGTGTGAGGAGATTTGTTAATCCTTCCTATATATTTGTAATTACCACCTGTGTTAAGGGAGAAAGAGAAAAAGCCCTCAGGGCTTGTGTGATTTGTCGCAGTTTCAAGATGCTTAAAAATTGAGTACCACAGTTCTAAGCATTGCTATATCTAGGTGCTTTGAAAAGACCAAAGTACCTAAATTCAATTAACATTTGATCTGGTGCACCTGTGCCACTTAAGCCTGAAGATTTTTTTCTACTTTGAAAGGGTTGTGCCATTCATGCCTTTACCATTATCTGTTCTGTGCACCAGATGTGCTTGGTGTGATTGTCATCTATTCCTTAGAGATGGCTGCAAGCCGGTGTGGCAAAGGGTTTATGACATTGATGTGAGTTTTACATGAAGACTTCTAACAGTTGAGTGCTCTTGCTACTCTTTGAATCCCAATGACTCTACCATTTTCCTGTTGCACATGGAAGGAAGTTTATTCCTCCAAACACTACTAACTACTTTTTTCCCCTTTTCTCTATCTTTTGCTTGTTCATATATACATGTAGCTTGACCATTTTTTGTGGCAGGCATCACGGTGATAAAATCCACCCCCCTCACATGAAACTGATAGGAATTGGCTTAGGATGTCACATTTAACACAGCATATGTTTTTAAGAGTATCTGTTACCTTTAGAAGAATATTCATCTCATCTAAGAACACCTGTTTACGTGCCAGTCTTTTTATGCATGTTTTCCACAGCTATTTTTTCACCTCATTCAAAACCAAGATGCTCATAGTCTCATTCTATTAAATCTAAATAGATCACTTACCTGTCTAACTTGTAATGTGCGATAGCAACAGAAATATCGCTGTTGATGCATGCAATACTTTGAGGCATAATACAGGTTGCTGCAGGCAAAAGGAATTTGCACCGTAGAAGAGTAAATGTGGTATGGTCACGAAAACAACGGAGATGTTTCTTCTCCTTCAGAGAGTGCTTTCTATAAAATATAAAATAAACCAGCCTGAACTGAGGGTGGCAATTTCCTCGGGTGGCAGTTTGCTGGTCTCCTGTCCTTCGTGTCTGTCACAAGATTAAGGAAGGAATGAAGAGTCACAGGAGAAACATAAAATCAACATCTAGTAGGACAATTAGCAATCTATTCAGAGCTCATCACTATACAAATTAAGATCCATTACATTTTGCTACTATGTTTAATTTAATGAGGGTAGCAGCTGCTCTGCTGCTGCTTCTAGGGGTGTCAATATTACAACACTATGCAGAGAGGGGCTTTGTTTATTTTTATCAGCACAGAAGAAGGCATTATATTCAGCAAGTAGCATTTCAGAGGAAAAAACTGCCTGTATTAAGAGACTGTTCAATTATTCCCCTAGCACCATATGACTTCCTCCCTTATGTCTTCACTAGTCTTCATTATTCAAAAACTCATTTTACCATTAAATTATAAGAAAATATTTTCCACAGATAATGGAATTAAAAAGAAGTCAATAAACCATTATGAGAATCACAAACATAATAATGTCACAACAATGGTACATGGCCTGTTCGGAGCTACAGTTTTGTTGCTGTGGTTTGTGAGGAGACTAATGATTTAGCAGTAGTCTTATTTTTGGTTTTAGAGGACAGAAGCTTAACATTTCCAGTTGATATTTAAGTCCTTCAGAAAAGGGGTTCAGGCTGGCCAGGTTGAGTCTGAGGTGGCTAGACTTCGTTAATTCTCAATTGCTGGCAAAGAGACAAATTCCTTCTGGTAATGATTTAAAGTGCTTAAATGCAAGATTTGTTCTGAATTGACTCCTGGGGAAGGAGACACTGTCCCTCCATGCACAGAGCCATGCGAGCATTTGTAAATGCTCCACAAGTAAGTTTTGAAAACTTAAGTTTCAGAGGCCCATGTAGCTTAGTGCTGAGATTCCTAACTTTAACACCAAGGGGAATAATTGGGTTTTCAGGGTTCTGATGATGTTGGAATTTAACTGGGGGTATTTGGATCAAATGCCCAAACTTTGGAGGAAAGTTCCTAAGTCAGAATGAAAAACAAGTTACTGTGTGACGTTGACTTCAGTGTTTAATTAACACGAATTTTAGAGATTTTGTTTGCTAGATGTTTCTCAATGTGTACTTTATATATATTAAAATATTATACATATATATGTATACTTTAAAAACTAAAGGTTAGGGAAATATGGCACTTTGAAAATGCTGAAATGTTCTTATAAATGTTTTTATATTATGAAAAATTCAATGTAACTGACAACTTTGCAAAGCATTTTATATTCCAGTGCATGTTTTGCTGAAAGCTGCCTGTGTGTCTCTATCTTAGGCTTTAGCGTATATATAGTGCTGAGATAGTGTAGATGTATTTCTATACTGTGAAAGAAAGGCATATTCATCTGATATCAGCTTATTTAATTTGTATACATGACTGGTTATAAAATGTATCAAGTGAGCCTTTTCTATCTAACATGAAGGTTGTATAGGACGTGACTGAGGAGTGACTCCTTCGCGAAGAACTGGATCCCCAAGCTTAGAATAATAAAAAGAGAAAGTCCATTTGGCTGGCTGCTGTCTCAGAAAGATGCACTCTGAAATGCACAGAAAATGTCAAGAGAGGAGTTATAATATTGCATTTGTGTGCCTTAAAACTTTCAGCCTGACCCTCCCTGCCCTGTTGGAGGTATTGTTTCTGCTTGGAAAGGTTATAATGGATTATTTGAATTCACTCACCTGCGTAGTTTCTTATCTCGGAAGGAGCCAGCTGTGGGACTGGCTGAAGTGGAGGGGCTGGGGTCTAGGCTGTGCTTTACGTGGTCCAGAGAAGCTCAGGCGTACTTCTCTTGAAGTGCACAAAACACTGTGGGTGGGACTATGTTTTGGATGAAGTTAAGATAGCTAACTGAACACAGACAGAGGTAAAATGTCTATCGCTGAGGAAAGAAATTGCTTCAATATTAAATGATAAAATGCATACCTAACTAGAACATAGTAGGAATGATATGTTTTTAACTTGGTCAAAACTGAAGCGTTGGGTACCCTTCCCCTCGCTTCTCTTCGGCTAAGCAAGTAGCTGTTTTGATCATTTGTTTAACTGTAGCCTTATAAGTCTAAGATGGACAAATAACACAGAGCATTTGACCCCTGGAGTAGCTTCAGTCTCCTCTTGAAAATAAGTCTCTTCTGTTCCATACCATTGTCTTGACCATAATAGCACTTGTATTCGGATCATAGTCCTTGTAGCTAGTCACACTATCAAGTGAGTCTCTTCTGTCCCTGAAATTAAAATGTCATCGTACTACAAGCCCTTTTCTCCTACTTGAATTACAAACGGTAGTTTGATTCTCGAATCTGTCCTTCTCTTTGGGTTTTTAAAAGTGGCTTTATGTTGTGGGACTGCACCTCCTGAAAATTGTCATCAGATGTGAGGCATATCCTGAAATTTCTCAAGGCAAGTAGTTTACAAAATATAGGGCAGAGCAACCTTGCCTTTGTAATAGGAAAAAAGTATATAATAAGTTGGTATAATTCTGTTTGCCTGTATAATACATATGGTTCTGTTTACATATTTCATATTGTGATCATACTTACCTGCTTGACCAGGAAGGGACTTCATGCATGGATTTTGCATGTCTTACGGATTCCTTCTGAATTTTTTGAACTCTCTGAAAATAAGAATGTCATATATGACATTTATTTGATGTGACTTAGATATCTACCTTAAACATGTTTTTCCCTTACATGTTTTTGAAATCATGCAGGGATCTGCATGTTATTCCTTTGTTAATTTTGGTTGTAAGAGAATTAAATCATTAAAAACAGTGAGCTTTGTGCTGCACTGTTGAAGTTAATGGGAGGTTTGTAGTTTATAGCAATGGGTTTGCAGGATCAGTAGTCACCCAATTACTTTTAAATAAGGTCCTAATTACAAATAGAAACATACTGACTATGTGTAGACACCTTCATCTCTGCTGGAGTAGAACATTGGTGACTATTAATTTTGCTAGATAACCATCCTTCCACCCTGTTGTCTTGTATCAGTGTAATAATAGCATTGCAGAGAAGGCTTTCATTTCTGGCCAGTGAAATTTGCTGGGGAGTTCTTATCTTTTTAAAATAATGAAATTAAGGACAAATTTCACTAAGGAAGCAGCTGTTAAAACACTTTTTGTTGGGTGATGAGAGAGAGGGGACTAGCTTCAAGCGTTCTTTGTGCCATTCTCTGAAGGCTCCTTATCTGTACAGTGCTGCGTCTACATTCCAGGAGCTGTGAAGAAAATGTCTCTTTCAAGGAGTTTGCAATCTAATGCCCTAAACCTGCATTGGAATTCAAGGAGCAGAAGGCTGCAGACTTGATTCTTATTACTTTGGCATGTGTCTGTGTAGATGCCTGGATGGTCAGGCTTTCCACACTGATCACAGTGTAAGGTGGGGAGGCGGGAAACAGGAGAAACAGTACTGCTTTTAAATGTGACGCTTTTTTTAACACTGCAAGTAGCATTGTGGCTTTTTCCTTCACAGTTCCTTCCAGTAGACAGAGGGTTGATGATTTGTCTTTGCCGTTCCCCCTGAAGGTGGGATGGCTCAAAATTAGGTAAACTGATAGAAAATTTGTGGCAAATTTCACATCGTTGTGTGAAGACATGGGACCTGAGCCTATACTTAGTGGTATAGTTATACAGTGACTATGTTCTTTGAAACACTTATGCTACAAGAAGGACCTATCTGTTTTAGGTGACCGCATGAAGGTCCATGGTTTTGATCAGCTTTACCCAGCAGCTGGCATTTGTTAGTCTTCAGAGTGACTACTTAGCAAAGGCTGCATTGTGTACCTTAAACCAGAAATCCATTGTGTGACTTCTTGTCAGAGACTTGCAGCAAAAGTGGCTTGTTGTTTCATTTTATTTCTTGGCACTAAGTAGCTCTAGAAGTTAATTGTTAGTGAAATCTGCAGTTTATTTCCAATTACAGGAAGTAAGAGCTGTGGTCACAGTGGAATGAAATAGTTAAACAGATTAAGCAAAGCTCTTAAAATGAGAATTGAAATTGGCTGGCATACCAGTGGGAGATGTATTTGATTCCTCACCTTGGACTTACTAGTATTTTCCTGACTTGTAGGTGAATGAGAATAACAGGTACTGAAAAAAAAGAAAAAAAAGAGAAAAACATTTACATTATATGCTACTGGTATATTTGACTTAACTGGTTGAGAAGAAATTTTAACCAAAAAAGCAGCAATCAGTGAAAGATCTTTCTGGCATAATGTAATTCTCTTACTGTTCAATAACATTAACTATTCATGCAAGTAAATCCCACTCAGCTGAAGTATCTTACTTGCAGTGAGCTTGGGTAATAGAGCTGTACTTTAAAAAAAAAAAAAAAAAAAAATTCAATTTTGTGATACTTAAAATGCTATTCCTGTGACTAAGGATTTCAGTGATGACACTGTGACACTAGTGATTCCCTGGGTATTTTTGAGTAATGCTGTTAACACAGGTGTTGACTGAATCTTTGAATTGATGTGAAAGTTACTGTAACATTCATGGTAAAACAGTATATACCCATTACTTGATTTATAGCTTATATCCCACATATTGGTAACTTTGGCCCTGGAAGGAAAAGTCTGTTTGGCAAGGAGTGGGAAAGATGCTCAGTTTCCTCATATAACCTTGGAAAACTGCATTTAGGCTGTTGTGACACAGCATAACTATTTATGCTTAATGGAAAATTATATGTGAACATTACTTAGTTTTCAGATACCTGATGTGCAAGGTAGATTTTAAAGCTTGCCTGTTTATGTTTCAGTAAACCTTCTGACCTGCTGCTCTCTAACTATTGGATTTACCCAAGGGTATACTTGCTACGGCTTTTCTTCTGTTTCTCCTACAAGAACAAATAACCCCAGCCATGCAGAAATAAAGATAGAGACCTGCTTTGCTCCTCTCTCTCTCTTCCCTTGGGCAAATCAGAGACTGAGATGCTCACCGTAATTTTTATATACCTGTGGGAAAAATGCATGAA
This sequence comes from Phaethon aethereus, assembly GCF_964289735.1. Taxonomy (NCBI): domain Eukaryota; kingdom Metazoa; phylum Chordata; class Aves; order Phaethontiformes; family Phaethontidae; genus Phaethon; species Phaethon aethereus. The sequence continues at coordinate 42,967,504 of NC_138578.1, forward strand.
GAAATCCTGCTAGAAGAGTAACAATTCAAGCATGATAAACCACTGAAACCCAAGCAATTCTCTTCCAGCAACACCTGCTTTCCCCTCCCCATTTTAATTTCTGAACAAGTTAAATGATGAAAGGACTATGTTCTCCCCCTTCCCATATCACATTAACATTGGGGAAGATGGTGTCTGTGTTTTCAACGTTCTTTGTAAAACAACTATAAAGAGTAAGCCCATCAGAAAAGAAAGTAACACACCTTCTTTGATGGATCATGCTTAACAATTGTTTATTATAGGAGCTTTTGAGGAAAGTGTCTTTACCTGTCATAATTCATTCACTTGTGTGGTGCTTATAATGCAGCTCATAAGGAAAAAGGCATGGATTTCAAAAGAAGTTTTTGATCTGAGACCTAAAGCATCTGACTTAATAGTTCTTTTAACTTCTGTCAACTATGAGAAGAGACAGTGGCCAAATGTTATCCTGGTGCAAGTTTTAAAGACGGCTTCTGTAGACATGTAATCATAGTCATATACATTTTTCTTGAATTTTACTAAATTATCTACTTCATTGAACTGCTGTGGCAGTAAGTCTCATGAATTTATTTTATAGGACATAAAATATGGCCCTTTTTATATCTCTATTATATAATTTTGTTTCACTAATTGAGTTTGTACAATACCCTATCTCGCACCATTTACACAGTGAGGGTAAATAGGTTTTCCAGTATTTTCTATCTGTATGTTGTGTGTGTAGAGTCATTGTTTGGCATCACTATGGAGCTTAATGAGTTTGAAGTAGACACAGCTTTTCAGAACACAGGTTTGTTGTTTTGGGGGTGGTTTTTTTTTTTCCCCCCCCTCATTTGGTAAGCTGAAATTTTACATTGTTATGCTTTGATTTTATTTTTTTTTGTTACAGTGAGCTTCTAAAATACTTGTATTCCATAAATCTTCATAGCTAATCTCTGCATGTTAATGAAATATGTTCTAAGATAATACACATTATTCGTACAGTAAAAATTCTGTCCTAACACAGTTTTGGTCTCTATTTTGCAAGATTACAGAGCTGGAAGCACCATGATATCTATGTGCTATGTGGATGAGGAGTGATAAGACTAAACTAGAAAACACTGTAACAGAGTTAGGGAACTGTCTTGGTTTCAGAGGCTTAATCTCAGCACCTGAAATGTGAGTGAATTCAAATATTTCTGTAGATTTATCAAGATCTGTAGCTCAGTGTATATGAAGGTAGATACATACCAAAACATGCATTTGCTTTAGAATGTTGTTTTTGAGGAAATGGTCATCGACTAGACTTGAGTTGAACAACAGTGTCTTATCTCTAATTGTTTTACCTTTTAGATTGCTCAGTTTTTACTTATCTGACTACTTCTTTAGGACAACAACATGTTGTTGTGAGTGAAAGCAAGTGGAAAAAAAAATCCAAAACATTTTATGCATAGGTTAGGGAAGATAGGGGCCCAACTGATTAAATTACATTCTGGTAAAGTGAGCTTAGACATTTAAGGGACCTACTTTGGATAAGTCATTTTAGAACGTTTAACTCTTGAATAAAGTGGTTCTTTTTGGGGAAAAAAAACCCTAGGCATACTTCAAAATTGATTACAGGTTATCCCTTATTTAGCTGTTCATTAATAGCAGTCACTTTGAGTGATACAGGACACAAATTGAAAGACAGTTCTCTTCAGAGTCTTTATGCAACCAAACTGGTTTTGGAAGCTTCACTATAGATCATCAACCTGACATTGTATGTATCAGGAGTGACAAGTCCAGCAATATTGTTTGGATAAATAATGTTATTTGACAGTAAACCACTATCTTTCTCAAGAACTCCCCAACAAAGCTTTCAGTGTTCCCTTGGCTAAGAATTATGATGTTCCTATGGTCAGAATTGGCATAAAAAGCCTATCATGTTAGAAGCATACATCTGTGAACACCAAGCATGGTATCTGTTACTTGCCTATATTTGGCTTGTGACATACCCAGTACTACCAGTGATGTCCATCACCAGGGACACAAATACCAAAAGTGATGCATGTTCTGCTCTATGTTTGGAGTCCAACTGAGGTGGAAATGGACATGGAAGCATGTGTACTCTGAGCAAGCTTGCAGATGACACCAAGGTGAGAGGTGCAGTTGACACACCTGAGGGACAGGATACCATCCAGAGGGACCTGGACAAGCCCAAGGAATGGGCCCGTGTGAACCTCATGAGATTCGGCATGCATCTGGGTCAGGGCAACACCCAGTATCAGTACGGGCTGGGGGATGAAGGGATGGAGAGCAGCCCTGCCGAGAAGGACTTGGGGGTACTGGTGGATGAGAAGCTGGACATGAGCCGGCAATGTGTGCTCACAGCCCAGAAGGCCAACCGTATCCTGGGCTGCATCCAAAGCAGTGTGGCCAGCAGGTCGAGAGAGATGATTCTGCCCCACTACTCTTCTCTGATGACACCCCACCTGGAATACCATGTCCAGCTCTGGAGCCCTCAGCACAGGAAAGACATAGACCTGTTGGAGTGGGTCCAGAGGAAGGCCACAAAAATGATCTGAGGGCTGGAACACCTCTCCTGTGAGGACAGGTTGAGAGAGTTGGGTTTATTTCCAATTGCACATTCCATTGGCACAGGTTGCCCAGAAAGGTGGTAGATGCCCCAACCCTGGAAACACTCAAGGTCAGATTGGATGAGGCTCTGAGTGACCTGACCTAGCTGAAGACGTCCCTGCTGATTGCAGGGGGATTGGACTGATGAGCTTGAAAACTCTCTTCCAACCCAAACTGTTCTATGGTTCTATGAAAATCATGGCAGAGGGGTATTAATATGGCACTGCTTGTTGGTCGGGTCTGTTGATGGGCCTCTTGTAGTCAGCGCTTATGCCTCGCAGTCAGTGTGTGTAAATTATATTTTTTTTTTTCTGCTCATTCCCCATTTATAAACCTCTGTCACTGCTACTAGGCGATTCTACACATTTGCATCCATTTCTTCTGTGGGTGGACACATACATGTACTGTTGTTCCACACATCTGTACCAGTTCATGTCTGTGTCCGTTGTTTATATATCGATATACAGGGATCGAAGCAGCAAGCTGTGTATGTGCTTGTAAAGGGAGTAGGCAAGAAAAGCAACTGAGGCAGTTGGATATGCATGTGTGGAGTGGGTGATTAGGGAAGGTAAGATGACAGCAGAATAGGTCATGGCACACTTGCCCTTGACCTATCACCTGTCGCTTGTCCCTTTTGTCCCTTCAAACTTAAGCAGAGTTATCCAGGGGCCTAGGAGAAATGGCTATATTAACCAGTCTGTATCCCTGCCAATGTGAAAATGCTCACTGCAGCACACTTTTAAAGCTTTTATCTCTGATAGCCTGAAACATGAAGTGGTTTCACAGTATAATTATTTCACTGGTGGAACATGTCAATAAGGAGGTTCTTATCAAAATTTCACTTTTCTGGTCTTCATCATTTTACTTTTAATCCTTGTGTGTTATCCTAGATGTAACTTCTAAGGAGGAAGAGATATATCTATCAAATATTCATGGGTACTCATGCTCGCTCTTCACTGTTAGCAAAGATCCACGTGTTTAACTCTTAATCTTTCCCCATAAATCAGTTTCTGAGTCTTATCATTCGTGTTACTCTTCACAGCCTGGTGGTGAGTGTTACCAGAGCCAGTGTTTCGAGTGGGAGCACAGTTAAAAGAAGGAATGATTATTGCTTTTCTGCAGTGTGGTTTCATCTCCTGTGATCACCAGGAAGGCTTTACAAATCACCAGTAGCACATCCTTTATCTCAGGTGTTTCTTCCTCCTTTGTCTAGTTGGATTCTTTGGTTTTGTTTATATTTAACTTAAGTTTAACCACATATATCTTAGCAGGAAACAAAGTTTTTGTCTTTGAGCTGCATCTGTGCATAAGTGATTTTGCTAATAGTGGTCCCTGGTCTACAGCTGAGGTGGCATATTGGCTGCAAGATCCTAAGGTGTTCATTACAGCAACAAAGAACTAGCCTTCTGTTGTTCAAAATGACGTTAAATACCCCCTAATCAAAGTATTCTGTATCAAGTTTCAAGAGATGAAAGTGTTATCAGCTGGGAAAGTTTTCATGTAGATTTTATAGCTTATGAATGAAAAATACTATATTATTGTTTGGTTTTATTATAGTAGTGAATTGGTGTGATTTATTGTTAGAAGGAACTCAGGCTTTCAGTGCACTAGCTTTAACACTGTTTCTTCTCTTTAAATAGGTCATTGTCCTCCTTAAATCTTACTGTTAAAATGTTTGTAAACATTAGGGCCCTATTCTTATCAATACATATCTGAAAATGTGAAGAAATAAGCAATCTGTTTTTTTGCTGTTTCTCAGTTAGTTGTATACCAAAGATGACAGCCACTTCACTAGTAACTTTAATGTGCTCCAGATGTTCAGAACTGTTGTGGCTGTGATAACTTTACATGGCATTATGCTGATACAACTGTCCTTCTTATCATTCCCACTACTGGATAGGTAAAAATACTGGTTTATGCAGATATAAATCTTAGAAGCAGTCATTCCTGCTTGAGTAACATTCCAGGGCAACTAAAGAATGACTCCATTTGAAATGAGTTGTCAGTTTGCTTAGTATGTATTTTGCAGCTGCTCATTTGTGCTTTTAGCCTTGACACTGCAATGGAGAGAAGAATTCCAGGCCATATTCATGGCAGTTCCATCTGTCACGAAGTGAGTCAGTTAAGATACATCCTCCTCTTTGCACACTGCTTTACTTTTTTTTTCCCCCTCAAGAAATATCCTATCATTTAAAATATTTAACAGTTTTCTTTGATAACACTTTGCAGTGCATAAAAACTTGTGTTGGTAGTAATGTTAACCTTTCTGTAGGTGTTTTGGTATGTTTGTCACTAATTGCCAGCTTTTAACAAGGGCAAGGAGTAAAATTGTAAAAAATTAGGGGCAAAGAGTGAAGCTTTGAGATAACTTTTTTCTGGCTTTAACAGGTCAAAATCTCTACTGAAAAGTAGGGAGCAGAGAATGCTTATTTGGTCAATGAATTTGGTCAATGTAATCTGGATTACTGCTGGAATAAAATGCTTATCTTTCTGCAGGCCTTGCTTTCAGGAAGGAAAGCTATTCCTTTTCAGAAGTCTCATAAATCATGTGTGTTTTAGCAAAGCTAGCATGCCACTAAGAAAAGATAAAATACTCAAAGAAAAGCCATAGTGCTGTAGAATGCAGAGTGCTTCTACATTATTAATAGTGATTGAGAAATTGTTGAAGTATCACGGTACAACTGTTTAGTGTTGGGAAGGACTCTTTGTAGCATGTGCTGAGAGAATTTATTTAATGGAACAAGGAACTCAAGACTTACATGTACCACATAGTGAGAAATTTAATGAGAAAGTACTTTCCAGAGTAAGCAGCTTCATAACTACAAGAATGGCGTACAGAAATACGCCCGTTTTGGTATCTAGACCATATCAAATAGACACAGCGCCTTTGGGAATATTTTTCTCATACAGTATGCAGTCTTCTTCCAAGCTGCACTCTGCTGACTCTGAAAGATGCAGTTTGCAGCTCTGCCTTCTGTAGTTTAAACAGAAGGGCTTGGGCCTGACCTTTGAGAGTGAGTGCCTCTCTCTTGTCATCTAATGAATAGGATTGTTGAAGACAGATTCCTTTCAATAAAAAAAGGGAAGACATGACAGGCGGGGGATTCTCAGCATTACAGGATTCTGTACCTGCCTCCCTTGGTGTAAAACTTTGACCTTTCTAAGGTCAAAGCATGCTAAAGCATGGGAGGTGTTTTGTTATTGTTTTTCAGAGAGCCAACCCACAGCTCACACATTTATTCCGCAGCAGGAGTATGCACAAAGCTGTTTCTGTAAGTGCTGGTTCAGCCAGTTCCTTTGAACGTGATGTTAAAGTTCTCAGTTCTGGTCCTTGGCGTCACTGCAGCTCACAGCTATAATTGTCAAGAAATCCCTGACCAGCTGTATGCCGAACTAGATCGGTGCAAGTGGCATCTATCAAAGTTTTGGCACTGAATCTCTGGCAAATCTTATCTTCAAAGTGCACAAACAATGGAGGCAAAAGCCATATATTTGTCTTAGTGGCCTGTTGCTGTGTTATAGCAAGTCTTGGCTGCAGATCATGTGTGTGCTTGAGATTTTGAGCATTGACGTGTCAATTTTTTGACGTGGGGAAGGCATCTTGGCTTCAGAAGTGATTGCAGTGTTTTGGTTAAAATAAAAAAAAATTAAATAATTATTTACTCATTCAGACAAGATTGCAGACTTCAACCTGAGCAGTTAAAAGTAAGTGCAAAGTTGTAAGCAACTGAAAAAATCTTACGAGGAAGGGAAATCTTAAATATTGTCCTTGTAAGTGTTTTGTATGTGAAAACAAACTTCAAGCAATAATCAAGGACGCAATTACCTTGGAAGCTGGCAGAACTTTACCAGAAGCTCATGGCTTGGCAACATGAGTGTGTATTGCTGACACCTTTCTCTTACGAGATGCTCACACAAAAGCTGATAAGCGTTGCTGATCAGGAGGCAGGATGGAAGAAGTCTCATGTAGTGGTGTATAGGTATGGCTGGGATCTAAACTTTATCTCTACTCTGTGTAAATATCCAAGGAGCTGGGACAATCCGCTTGCTAACAGCTGCTGAATTTGAAAGCTACCACCTGTTAACAGTACAACAATGCCTAAATATTGCATCTGTTTTGTCTTGTAAGACATTGAGCTGCTATAGGAAAATCTTGACTCTTCGGTAGCATGTGGTAAAGATGAGTGGGAGTTCATCTGGCTGTCTAAACGTGGAAAAACATGCTGGCCTGCTCATTCTTCTTGATCTAGCTTTAGCATTAAAAGAAATTTGCTTTGCATTATGAAGCTTGCTGATGTCAGAAGGAAAAAAATTAGGCCCAGATGGTGTGATGCTAAATAGAGCTGAGTACGAAGTGTGCATGTAAAACGAGGCCAATCAGTTTTTGCTGATCCTTTTTAAGTGTGAGGAGGAAGAATAATACTTGCTTTTCAATTCCTCTTCCTTAAAGAGACCCAAACTGGCTATACGTTATAGCTGAGCAGAAACCTGCATGACAAAAGCCTCTCGCTGCTTTTAGCAGGACAGTTCTGTCATTAGTTCTCAGATTTCCCACCTCCATCATGTTTTAAAACTGGCTGTTATCTGGAAGCTTAGTTTCATAGATAAACAAAGATCAGCCCTCTAAAGATGGGGAGGGAAAAGACTAGTTGATTGCAAATATAGTAATTGCTCTTGATTTGTTAAAATCTTCAAGTGAGCCAAAATTTTTTATGTACATTTGAGTAGGTTGGCTACTAAATCAGCTAGAAAGGGACAAATATGTCCAAACTTTTAGTCACACTATCTCTAGCCAGGTTGCTACTAGAAGATTTGTTTTTGAATAAGAACTGTTGATGCTCATAAAATGAAACTTGTGAAAGATTCAAAGAAGAAAAGCTGTAATGTTACTTATTTCTCAGCTTTAAAGCAGGAATACCAGGTGCTTTTTCTGTTTTCATCAGTAATACTTTCCTTCAAACAAGTTGGAAACAAAACCCCAGGTAAGCCAAAATGTCTTATATGGAGCTAAATTTGATTTCTTTTATACTATTTGCACTTACTCCAAGATAACTCTAGGTTAGATTCTGGCTTCTATACATATTAAGGGTACAAAATAAAAATCAGGCCTACATTCTTGTTCAGTTATGGTCACATAGCTCTTATTTTGCAGGGTTACACATGCAGTAGTGCTACGCATCAATGCTCTCACTCTTTGGTGTGAGTTTATAATGTTACATGTCCATAGCAAGAGCTACAGTTGTTTTCTTAATTTGGATGAGGAAGGTGAAAATTCAGACATATGCTTTGATTCTTCTGCAGTAAAATTACATCCTTGACTAACGGGCTTTTTGCTCTATAAACTTTCAGTTATCCTGCTGATTAAAATTGCCCTGAAATACTTTGTGTATAAGGTCACTGCTTCTTAAAAAGACGTGTTTTGTCTTTACCAGACATCACCTGCCCCCCCTGCCCCGCACTGTTTTATCAGAATCTTCTTAGTGTGCCTCTTTTTTGCTCTTTTTAAGCACTCTGGTGTGATATGGATCTTTCTGGTGATACACGTGGGCATATACTTGTGTCATATATGTGCTATTTTTTCATAGAGTAGCTGGTGTCAAGGTGGTTGTGATCTGAGACTTCCCCTGCTCCCACCCCAAAAAAAGTACTGAATTACAATCCATGTCAAACACTTCTTTTTTTAAAGGGTGAGAGGAGGAAGTAGGAGCAACTCTACAAACGAAGATGACACAAATCTTTCATACATCTTATATATCAGCTTTTTGGCTTTATTTAGTGTTTCATAATGTATGTGAAACTTGGGGAAGCAAACAGAAGCAAAAAGGTGAACTTCACAGGATGTCTGTAAACTGGAAGGATTCAGAGATTCAAAGACGTTCTCCATCCATTTCCTTGTCCAAAATCTAGCTGTACCTCTTGTATTCACTAAGTTGCATTGTTACAGTGTTCTGCGGGTGGCAACCTTTTCAAAAGCACTAGGAAAAAATGTGGGAATAAGACTTATGCCATGTCTCCTTCTTCAGTAGCCACAGATGGTATCATTGCTCTTTAAGCTTCCTCCAGGCAATAAACATCTATGCTAATTTTCACTTAGTAGAAGACCTTTAAAATACCACTGTTGTAGTAATTCTCCTCTTGACTTTGTTACTCAGAGTAAAAAAAAGAAGCAAAAACAGAACAAAGGGAACAGGCTGCAACTCACACGCTAGTGCTTTTTGAAAGGAGAAGATAAGCAAAAAGCCAAACGAGTCTGGTTTTGTCCGGTATAGCATTTGCATCTGGAAAATTTGTTTAGGCCTAGAAACAGATGATGCAATAACCCCTTTTATTTGCTTTTTATTAAGAATAGTCCAAGGAGGGGTGTAAGAATTGCTTCCTAAAGCTTTTAAAGTCATGACAGCTGACTTTCACAGGTGTTAATTCCGTTTGTAGCATTTAACATCCTTAAGTGTTCTGGTACTTTTCCATCAAATTTTTTTTTGAGTTATTAAGTTTTGCCTGCCCCGCATACCCTCTCTACCCCCCTTCTCCAAAAAAGAAGAAAGTGATAGTGTTTAGAAAATGGCATGTACAATGTGTTACCTAGGTTCGTTTTGAAACCTGCTCACTCTGCTGTATGATGGAATATGACTCTAAGGAAATATTCTGTATAATACAGTAGAGAAAAATAGATTTTGTTGTGACCTTTAAGTTGAGCTTTTCTGTTCTGAACCGCATTATGTTGCTAAATACAAGGGAACTGGAGCCAGCCTGTGACCTTTTGTTATCGTGCAGCTTTGAGAAATGGCAAAAGTCATTCTGATGCTCAGAAGTTCCATTACAGAGATACTGTTCGTTTTTTTTAAAGAAAAAAAAAATCAACCTTGAGAAGATTCAGAATTGTAGTTATATACCAGAACAATGTAACCATTTTCAATATTGGCATAAATGAAAGCTGCTTATACAAAGACAGTAATGTCTGAAGTTAACTGCAATCCATGTTCTCCTCAGTCCTTTTTGATCCTAGAGGTACTCAATACCTCTGAGAAATGGGTTTTCACCTTGTCAGTCCTTTCAAGTATGGAAGCTGTAGCAGAGAACTGATTAAATGATTTATCCTTAATTTTCTATGACTTCTGTGAATTTGCATTTGTGGCCTTGTATATTTGCTGTCATAGGATTCCATAGCCTTCAACTGATGTTTCCTTCATAGCTTGCTAACTGAGAGATACAATGTCCAGAGGAAGCAGAGGTGTGCTTTATTTTAAATATTGATGTTGTGATTTAATCTTCTTCATTAATCCCTTTTCCCACTCTGCTGCTCAGCAGTAAAGGAGACTGATTTGTTGCTGTCACTGAAAGATGTCTTTCTCTGATCTTTACAGTGCAGGGTTACTACTGAATGGTGACGACCTTCCTTGGGGTGCCAGATGCTGCAAATGTGGCACCACTTGAAGATCTTTCCTTCCTCAGGATTGGAGTGTTGGGGCCTTGCGTGCCACTCTATAGTTCTTTGCAAAGCTCTTGGTCACCATGTGTTGGGATGGATTCGGAACACTAAAAAATGTGTTGTCTGGAAGCTACCTGTGACTCAGGATTAGCTCTGAAGGATTCCTTTTATTTGCTTCAGCTAGCAGGCTGCCAAAGGAAGCTGCTCTTAGGCGGTCTCCCATGGTTCTCCAGAGCTGAGATTCTATCTCCTGGACAATCTTGGTCCTTAGGTGTGTCTTTCCAAAATTAATACTGAAGATTTGTCATGTAGATATTCCCCTTATTTCCTTTACTAGAGAGGATTTCACCCTTTGTGCTTCTGACATGTTTTAGTTCTGATCATTGACCTAGTCATGAGTATCTCTCTTCTGGCCTTGTTTCTTTGGCAGGTGAAGTTGCATTGGAATAGATAGATACGTGACACTTTGGGAATGTGCTTCCCAAGGAGGTGGACCTCAGCTAGCATTATATCTCATTGATGTAAAACCACTATGTACTTACCCTGTGCCAGAGCCTCCTTTTCTGGGAAGACAGGCTTTCTGGATATCATTGAGTTTAAATATATTCTTTCAGGTCGGGTACAGATTTAGAATTAGCTGTACAGACCTGTTAATGAGAACAGGGAATCCAGTCATTACTAGCTCTTTAAAACTACATCCTATGAAAAACAAATGTTTTTGATGATAGTGGTAGAAGTGGAGCTATATTAGTGATTGATGTTCTGAGTGGTATATGTTTCGAGTTGCATTCAGACCATGAGAGATGGATTGCTTTGTTTTGATGTGGGTGTGCTTTGTAGAAGGAAAGGACTTCAGAAACCTTATCTCTTTAAAGCACAGTCTGAAGACTGAAGTCTTCTGGACAGACAAATGGCACTGGGAAGTTTGGATCTAGATCCAGTTTGCTACTTGGGCCCACTGTTACGTTTCCAGCAGATGGGCTCAGAGTTTGTAGGCGATGAAGATAAATAATGTGCATCCACTGTGTCACTGACAACTGATGCTGTTCTGTTTTTAAGCCTCAGTTCCCTCCATTTACCGCTGCAGTTCTCTCATCTCTCTATGCCTTCCTCTTCTGCCCTGGGCTTTCGGGAGGAGTGAAGCGCTGCAAATCATTAGCCAGAGGCCCAGCTGAGTAGTTAATCTAGGACCAGGTAGTTTGAGGGATTAGAAAAAAAACAGTCCTAAGTTATCAGGAGACTCAGTAGGTACTGGCTGGGCAAAATCTGAAACAGCTTGATCAGCCAGCCGGTTCTCCCGGTTAGGGTACACACAACACTCGAGCAATGCTTGTTTTATAAAGCTGTATCCTGAAAATGCCTGAGACATGGTGGGGCAAGGCAGCCTCTTAGCAACTGTGAAGGGTTATGTTTTCCGTTAACAAGGCGGCTTTACAGTGCTCTTGTCCACTTTTAGGGAAGTGCAGTGGACAGGAAAGGAGCAGCAATAGGAAAGCTGGGAGACCCTTAGCCCTATGGGACAGGGTAGTAGTAAGAGGTGGGGGGAGGAGTGATGTCTAATGATTAACACTTAATAGAGCTGTATTAAGGCAGTGGACATAAGGATAACATCAGGGAAAGTAGTAGTGAAGTAGCAGTGAGGCACGGTGGCTAGGCAGTAAAGGAAAATATAACGGGGTATGGCAGGGATGCAAACATTTTTAGTTTGCTGGGTAAGGGATCAATACCTTATTAGAGAATGTGTCTCAAACTTGTGGATGTGGGAATACTTTCTGAGCAAGGAAACCGAGAAGCCTTTCTGGTGAGATTCACCATCTGAATGATGAAGGAAGTAGGATATTTGGTGTGCCACGGAGCACAGCTCCCTACTCATATGAATTTAGAGTTGGCTGGTAGCACTCACACTGATACAAAGCCTACCCGGCCTCAGACTCTCTGAGCTTTTAGTTCAGCAGTTAGCAGAGCTGCTTCAGTCTCTCATAAGAAAGATGAGGACAGACTTTTTAGCAGGGCCTGTTGTGACAGGACAAGGGCTAATGATTTTATTTGTTAAATTTATTATTTATTATTATTTATTATTTTCAATTAAAACAATAATTTAAATAAATTAATTTAAATCATTATTTAAATAATTATTTATTAAATTTTTTAAAAAAAGGCAGATTTAGACTAAGATCTTTAGTCTAATTTTAGATCTAAAAAACTTTCGATCTAAGAAAGAAATTTTTCACAATGAGGGTGGTGAAACACTGGCACAGGTTGCCCAGAGAGGTGGTAGATGCCCCATGCCTGGAGACATTCAAGGTCAGGTCATTCAAGGGCTCTGAGCAACCTGATCCAGTTGAAGATGTCCCTGCTCATTGCAGGGGGGTTGGACTAGCTGACCTTTAAAGGTCCCTTCCAACCCAAACTAATCTATAGTTTTATGATTTACCAATTCATTCAATTGAAACAATTATATGAGGACATATAGTACCTCTCTACTGATTTGCTTGTATCCAGATGGTGTCTGATGTGGAGAGGAGGCCTAATTTCTTTTACTTGCCCTTGCCAGCTCTAAATGTGGCATTAAAAGATTGCATGTAATGTCTGTAGTCCTGAAACACATGTGAAAGGCCAGAAAGCTATTTTCCACTTATCCCTTTTTGTCTGCCTGCTTTCTTGTTTGTGTGATCTGGCAGGAACGTTTTTACATTTATCCCAGTGTTTACTGCTGATAGTTAAATCTACAACGTGAAAAGATAAAAGGAAACGAGTTCCTTTTCCAACTTGCTTCCCTAAGCAAGGTATTCTAAGGAGAAATCTACCTATTTGCTGCTGTGAATTGGTTGCTTGGTTGCACTGCAAATCACATTAAAATCTTTCACATACTTTTTTTTTTCTTGGATGATCATGCTGCAGCTTCCCCGTTTACCTATCATTGCGCCTTGCAGACATACCTGTTCTCATAGACTCGCTCAAGAGTGTTAAGTTTTGGATTTTGTTTCTAAAGTAAATAACTACCTGGCACTGAAAGGGTTTCCCTGTTTTATCAGAGCAGGCAGTTAATCACTCATGGACTACAGAGGCTGCTTCTGCTGTTTGCTCCTGTGCTACTTCCCGTTGTTGGGGTTGTTTCAGCATATTGCATCGTCCTGTCCAGAGCTCATGCAGAAATGTTAGCAATTCATCTTAGCATTTTCCCTTTGTCAGCTGAGGTTGCAAACCAAACTAACATCATTTTTCAAAATGCCACTTTAGGTGGCAAAGAACTGAATCCTGTAGTCCTTAGCCAGGAAAAAAAAAAAAAATTAAAAAACCTCATGCTTGCTGATTTAACAGTACAGAATCAGATTCAACTGTCTATAGAATTAGTGTTTTGAAGTTTACCACTGATTTTAGTGACTATTTTCTGCCAATATTAAGAACTAACTGCATTACACTGTAGATTGTTTTTTACATGCTTGTGATATCTGAATGGTAATTTGAAATGTGAAATTTTATATGCTTAGGTACAAATTCTAACTTCACAATTGATTTGGAAATGTTACAAGCAGTAACACTTTTGACTCACATTAGTGGTAATAAATCCAGCCTTGAGTACTTTTTTCTGTCTGTCTGAGGATTGTATGTCTTTGACCTGCAGTCCTAAGGTAACCAGAATTTTGGCTGAATTGTGTGACAATGTGAGGAGTTGGAAGAAAATGATTGCCTTCAAATTGTGCAAAAGAAAGTTGCTAAGCAAAGAAAATATCCTTTTATGTTCCAGGGAACTGAGGGTTTGCAGTGTCAACTCAGCCCTATTTTTTTACCACAGAATTCTCAAAGGGAAATTACTAATAATGACCTAAAATTTTTAGATAATGTACTGTATTAGAAGTCAGAAGATGTAATCCCCAGTAAAGCATGCTTTTCTCATTATATTCTCTACTGTCTAATAAGGAGTGAGCTTATACTTTTTTAGAGCTGTAGAGATCTAAGAAAAGCTTGTGTGCTCAAAACTATGTTGCTCTTTCAGTAGTATCACTTGATTTAATAAGGTTTTACCACTCTATAAAAGCCTTGCATTGCTTCATTACAATGCAGTTAAAAATGTCAATCGGGCATGAGACACAAATCTATCAAAGAAGCAGGTGTCATTAGTTTCTGCTCAGACTTGTTTGTTTTATGGTCAAGATGGGCTTCTTGAGGAAGAAAAATAACTTAAAAGCAAGTCATGTTTTTAGAAGAGCTATAACTTTTAGAGGTGCTATTAAAATTGTAACTAATATGACTGAAAGTCATACTTATTGAAAATGACTGCAACTGCATAGTTTTTTTAATGAATGGAAAAGCTATGAGAATGCAGGAAAACCCCATATCTATGGGTAAAATAAATGTCATCTTAGGGTTGCTTGCCTCCCACTTCCATAGTGTCACAAGCATTCGTTAATCGTTCCTCACAGGTTGGCAGAATGACTACCTCCACTTTATAGATTGGTAAAAATGGAAAGATCAGAAAATTTAGGAGCTAATTCTGGCAGGCTGTACTACAGTGTCATTTTTGTTTAGAGGAAGTGGTTTTGAGTGAATCCCCTGACTGTTTCCCCACTCACTGTTCTGAGTTTAGTTTGAAGGGCAGTTTTGGGGTGCACAACTAGATATCTTCCAGTATAGCCTCTTCTGAAAAGAATCTTTTGACTGTCTTGATGAAATCATAGGTTACTGTGTGATTGAATATCTCACTGAAATGGGTTGAAACAGCCAGATCCCTAGATGTATTTGGTCCCAAGCCCATCAGTTAGGTGCTATTGCTCAGCTGCCATCTTACCCTGTAGGTTCTTGTGTTTCTGCTGTCAGTCATGTCTAGAGGGATGATTCAGCTCCTCAGGCCTTGCACTGCTATAGCTCGGACTGAAGCTTGAGGTTCCCTGAAATAGGATTCTTGAACTCTGAATATATTTTGGCCAAATCCCCTACCATAAGGTAGTTTAAAGATTGTAACATTCACATTTGACCTGTGACCTTGTGGTTTGATGGAGGGTCAAAATCAGCTGTAAGGTATTTTCCACGAGCTTTTCTGCATTTCAGATGAGTTCATTAAACACCAATGCAAGACATTTTATGGGACTCATTTTCTCATTACCTACTATTGGCTTTCCTTTGTTTTAAAATATATTTAGGGTAGAGTCTTGAGCCTGGTTTTATGCCTTAGGGAGTTGAGGGCTATGCAACTAGTGTGACACAGTCCCCTCGGCCACCGTACATAGATCAGAGGCCATATTTTATTGTGCTGTCCTGATTTTGGCTGGGATAACTTTCTTCCTAGTAGCTGGTATAGTGCTGTGTTTTGGATTTAGGATGAGAATAATGTTGATAACACGCTGATGTTTTAGTTGTTGCTAAACAGTGTTTTACATTAAGTCAAGGACTTCTCAAATTCTCGTACTGCTCTACCAGCGAGCAGGCTGGGGGTGCACTGGGAGCTGGGAGGGGGCAAGGCCGGTACAGCTGACCCAGGCTGGCCAAAGGGTTATTCCATACCATAGGACATCATGTCCAGTATATAAACTAGGGGGAAAGCTGGCTGGGGGCCACTGCTCAGGAACTGGCTGGGCATCAGTTGGTGGGTGGTGAGCAATCACATTGTGAATTGCTTATTTTATATATTCTTTTATCGTTATTATTAATTATTATCCCTTCTTTTTCTGTCCTATTAAACTGTCTTTATCTCAGCACATGAATATTACCCACCACCTGCCCAATTCTCTCCTGCATCCCAGTGGCTGAGGGGGAGTGAGCAAATGGCTCTGTGGTGTTTAGCTCCCTGCTGGGTTAAACCACAACACATGCCCAGTTTTGTAACGTATGTACATGTCTTTTGGTCTCTGTTTAGTTGTGGGGCAAGCTGATCACTTATAGTATTCACAAGGTGGTATAATTGTTGCCCTTAATTCATCATTTGCAACAGATAAAAAGTCTTTCCTGATTTTTATTGTTTTTTGAGCAAAGGTGGATAAGCTAACTGGTTTAAAAAAAAAAAGTGTAAAATGAAAGGGAAGATCTTCTGCATTTGCACTGATAGCAGAATGTTAGATGAAACCAGGCCTTTTTGTCAGGAAAGGAATTCAGAGGTGCTAAGTCTTTACTTAGAAGGATCTACTATTTTAACGGAGTCAAACAAAGCAACGTTGCTTTTCCACAGATGCCAAATGAGTATGCAGTATTCTGAAGGTGTATAAAACACTTAAAAGCCTGGGTTTCATTTATTGCATACTTTAGCCAAAGTGTATTAATGTCTCATTAAAGAAATTAAGAGAAAGGAAGAAAAGACAGGGAACTGAAAATTGTGTGTAAATTGAAAATGTTGTACATGGTGTCTACAGAGTGGAATCTCTCTTAGTGGATGGTCCCAATCAGTTGCAAGTAGGGAGCAATGGGAAAACACCTTATGACTGAAATTGTCCACATATATTATATCCAGTCTGTTGTATTTAATACAATTTTGAGGACAAAATTGCTGGGCTCAGTAAGAAATCTATACCTAAGGTGGAAAAAAAGGAGTATATTTTCTGCAAAATCTTTGTGATACATCTCGAAGTGTTGTATCTAAGGAAGGTTTGAAAGTGTACCGTTTCTCTTTTTCTACTACTGCCTGTACAGAAATTGAAGAAGAGCAATTTTTTTGATTTGGTAAGGTGAACCAAAGGTCCTAATGCTTTGGAGTGGTCTAATCAATTAATAAATTAGCATGAAGCAGCATCTGTCTCCTCCTGCCCAAGACTGCATGTCTGATAACAGTGTAATTGCTTGGGCTATGAGAACCTGTAACATCATGGGAAATGTATTTGGTCCAAACATGTGTCTTACTGAAAAGCTCGAGAGCAGGACTGCTTCAAAATACCTGAAGTTACATTTGTTAAAGTGAGTCTGTGTTCTCAAATTTTACAATAGTAACTTAGTAAATTAGTTATATTATGGAAATAATTTAAGTGGTATCTAAGTTTATGAAGGTTAGTGTGGGTAATAGTAGATTCTGAGTTCTTCTGAAGTCTGGAATAGGTAGATCTTTTCTGCTATACTAGAATAAACATTTAAAGGGCTCAGTGGTCTAAAAGTCCCTTTACTCAACAAATGTTCCCTTCCATTTTAGGGACAAGGGGTGGTTAACCATCCTTTCTTAAGTTTTACTGTCATGTATGCTGTAATTTTTTCTATAGTACATCTGGGGAAAGTGCTCATTTGAGGATCATAAGCAGTTGACTCCAGTTTTGTATTGGTGGCATTATGAAATTGTGATAGCTAGAATAATTTGATATCTGTCACTGACCTTTTCCAAAGATATTTAATGTGTATGACTTCAGCTGTTAGAATAATTCCTTAATACCATGCAGATATTGAAATTAGTGAATCAGGGCCCAAAGGAGATGTTTAGAAACTGATCAGCAGGTGTGCATCAGCCTCAAGTATCTCAGTTTGGCAGTTCAGTTTAGTTCATTATTTGTCAGAAAAATGGAGGATTAGCTAGAGGCAAGACATGTCTCCACATGTGGAGTGCTGTTCTGGTTTGCTTGGTAATGCTTCCCTCCATTATTGCCGTTCTTGTTCTTCAGTGCTTCTGTCTCAGATCCTGCTGCTTCTCCAAAGCAGAGACTTTGTTCCAGTAACCGGAGAAGCATGTAATAAAACTTGATCTCTATGACAATTAAATAGTAAAAATCTATAAAAATGAACCAGAGTGGTTCATTTACACTGTTAGATGCAGGAGTGTCTTAATGTGTTCACCTGTGTTTTTATTTCCTTAGCCTAGGGTTACATCTATGGGGTAAATTAAAGGATAAGGATTATTTACATCTGGTGATATTAATTAAAGTTACAGAAAAAGCTATTACTTTCTGCCTTTCCTTTCTGCCTTCATAACAGAGGAATTTCCTTATTTCCTGCTCATCTCTTCCACAAAATGGACAGATTATCTGTGCTGGCCTTATAGGAATCCAAGCGATGTGGCTCCCAGCTTTCTGCCAGTTCCAGGTCTCTTGGGATTTAATTTTGTAGTGAAGAGAAGAATAGGAGAAGGGGTAATGATGATCTGTCATGCTTTAGGATGGCTGCTGCTTCCAGGTATGCTCAGAAAAAATTCAGCTGTTTGAATTGCAGTAGCTGTTTCCTTTGGTGTTAGATAACTATGTGAGCTCTTTGCCTGAAGATATTGTCCTAGGTACCCCTCTGACATGAGGTCATATTCAAGGTTCTGATTCTTCTCTTCAAAGCACCCAGCAGCAACATGTCCAAGGAGACACTGCTTTGCTGTGGTATCCAACTGACATAAAATTCTGCAATAAATTATGACAAAACCATCAAATCTCTTAAGAGGACAGTTGATGTGTTTTAGTGCTGACATGGTTTTAGACAGCTGCGGATTCACTACCTTCAGGATCCTAGCATAAAATTCACTTCTCTTTAAAATTTTTTTTCTAGTGTCAGTGTATAAGAAACAGAAATTCTAAATGCGTGTTCCTGACTTACCTCTAAGGGGAAAAAAAAAAGGAATAGCAACATGTCAATAGTACTACCAACGTGTGGAGGTGCCCTAAGGATGAACCTGGTGTCATACCTGAACAGACAAACTAAAATGCACAGAAATCAACCAGGATATAAAGCAAACCAAGAACTATTTCACATCTTCTAAAAAAAAAGGTGCAGAAAAACAATTTTGTCCTGTGTAAATGTTGCAAGACTGAGTACTCCAGGGGTTTGTTATAAAAAAATGTAAACTCAAGAATTTGCTAAACTTTGACACAAACCCGTAAACAATATGATTTACTGCAGTTCACCGATTCTGTGCTCTGTACAGCCAAAGTGCCATGTGTTGCAGCTTGTGGTTGTGTTCTTCCAGTGCTTTTTGAGTGGCTTTTGGGCACACAACCTGGCACTCTCTCTGGGTGCAAACTGAGGTGTGCTGGGAAACACTGTGCAGCTTTGTGCTCCTCTTGCATAGCACCGGGATTGGGAGAGCACTCATGGAGATCAAGTGCTGATGTTCAAATGTAAGCTCAGTCAAAGTGGAACTGTTCAATATTCTCACGGTGCAAAAAATGATAAACAGAACTTTCCCTAAAATTTAGAAGTATCCTTCCCACATATTGGTCAGCCACAAAGTCAAACTGACAAAGAAACGGTTCTGTAAAAAAATTTTTTTAGGTATATTGTGGTTTTTACAGAGGAGTTCAGATGTGTAATGTTTGGTCATATAATGTTAAAAGTAGCCATGGAACAGATTCTGCCTCAGAGCACATGAGGGCGAAGTAAGCATTTGGAGAAGGTTGAGGTAATTCTGTGGTGAATATGTGACTTTCCTCTGCCCTAAACATAATGCAGCAGAAAAGGCCCAGAAAGAAAAAGAAAAAAAAAAGTCAAGGACTTTTCCTAGGTATCATATGCGTTCCTTTCTCTTGAATTACTAGGTTTTTTTCTTTCTGCATATCTGACACCAAATGACTATAGCACCTTTTATATTCCACAGCCTCTTTACTTTTAGTTTAATTGTAAAACATGCGAAGTTCTACGAAAGGGCAAATATGTGAAATATAGGTGGGCAACAAAAAGGACAGTCATCTTAAAAAAAATAAATGAAGGAATGTTATCAGCAAACAAATAGCAAGCCCCAACATATCTCTGCTGACTTCTATAAAACTTACGTATTTTTTACACTTTACTCAATATTTATCAGTTTCATCAGCCTTGAAATGGGAACTACAATCGCTTTGAAAAATGGATTCGAGTTTAGTTTCACTCTACTTTCTATAAGCAGCACTGTGTCTTCTGCTGAAATGCTATTTGTGACTTCAAGGAGGATTCTTAGTAAATTATGACCTATACCTCTATACCTTTTCCCTCCCATGAAAACAGTAGGAAGGGGGTGTTTTTTTAGCAGACCAATACTTTCCAAAATGTAACAGTGTCAAGCCTTTCCTTTATTGGAGGAACATGGAGTCGAGGTTGTAACTGCTTTGGTCTTGCAGCACTAAGGTTAGGGTAGTCTAGACCTCATTAGAAATCAAAATTGGGATCAAAACTATCAGCTCAAGCATAAATAATCTGTTTTCCCTTGCTCATAGCAAGACACTTATCTTCCATTGTTCCTGTGGGTGAGAGACGATTTGTTGAGGGGTTTGTGGCATGGATACAGCATATGAATGCCACATGTTCCGAGCAGTATGGATGAGCACTAAAAAAAAAAAAGAAAAAGCTAGTGTGAGAACTGATACAGGCTGTGATATATCTAGTGAAATACTCATCAGGAACGATCTACAACAGCCATTTAGGCATGCCCACTAAGAATTGTCAGTTACTTAGCTTACCCTGAGCCATCTCATCTGTCAGTTGAGAACCTCTAATGTTAAGACTGAATGAGCGTGCATTAAATGTGTGTTGGTTAAGGAATACTAGACAGCCCGAAGTTTTAGTCTCTTAAAGTTACTGCTTTTCAGTGAAACATAACTAACCAACTTGTCTAGGCTTGGTGGACAGGCTTTGTGCCAGAAACTTCATCGTGTTCGGGAGCCGTGCCACAAATACAGTTCCAAGCCCACGCAGGTGTCTCCTGTGCTCACTCTGCGTTGGTAAATCTCAACTTTTTCCCCTCACCGGCTTTGCGTATCCTGCTCCATGCCGATTTCTTTAGAGCTAATGCGGAGCGTATCCATGTTTTATATTAAATACTCTCTGTATAGTTAATTTTTTTCATTTGCCCTCTTGCTGGGTTTTTTTTTGTAGATCTTGCATTGCTGTGAGTTTCATGTTTTTGTCAGTCGTGTGACTGTTGTAATTATTGCACATGTGCATGATTACACTGACCCCAGCGCAGCCCTGCATTTAGAGTTAAGTGCATCAAGATCAGGAATTTACTGTTTAATCCTTCAGTTCTTCTAGGAAACAAGATTTTGAATTATACAGAGGCACACCATCATATGAACAGCATTGGAATAAAAAAATATTTAATGCTAACAGAGAAAATATTCTTAAACAGGAACTGAGGCCTTGATCCAGTTTTTGACAGTTATCAGCCATGCTTTTGCAAACTTGCAATGTGCAGGATTGCATCTGAATTTAGCTGACACGGGGTAAATTTTTAAGTCTGCATTCTTGTTGGAATCCCAACTTTAGAAAAGTAAATAACCTGGAAAGTTAAAAAATAAAAGGGTAACTGCAATGGAGTTGAAGAATGCAACACTGAATATATGCTGTATGTATGTGATATTGTCTGTAAATATGATCAATCCCATTTGTCATGCAAACTAAACAAGCCTAAATCTGCAGTTTTCAAGTTTCTTTTTTTGACAGGAAACTGCACAGACTTGTTTTAATTTGTTCCATCTCGCTGTTCTTTTCTTTCTCCAGGTAGAAGCTAACAACATAAAACCTACTGTTCTGATAAAGCACCTGTAGCCTAAATATTTAGAGTTGTTTGTCTTTGGTCTGGGATTCTACCTACCTTTTCAATCCATTTTTATATTATGAAATATTGAAGTTTTGCATGACATTTATCATCCTCCAGCTGAAGGAAGAAAATTCATTACTGGCAGTAAATGAATGCAGCCATACTGCTATCACTGAAATAACATCTGCTTATGTGGGGGAAACTTTGGTCCAATACTTTATTTTCTACATCAATAGGACTAAATTTGGAACTGTAATTATTTTTTTTTCTACATAATAATGCTAAATATTTGCAGCAATTGAAAATCAGTAACATTTTATAGATAAGCATATCATATAAACTCAAATATGCATTCCTGTGGACCTTTAAATCCTGCTTTCAGCATAAAGACAGATTGTTGGTGTAGGAAATTAAAGCTGCCTTACTGCAGCTATTTTGTCCAATGTTCTATCACAGACCCATATTAATATTTTATCCCCTTTAATATTATTACATGATGCAGGATTTATTTAAATGGATTTGACGGGCCTCTTGGTTGGCTTGACAACCAGAGGGAAAAATTAATGTTCTGCATTTAATCTCAGCTCAAGGCGCTAAATTATTTTGGAGGTCGAAGCTGTCATGCATATCATGCTAAATTATTGAATGTAATAACTATTAGCCTGACGTCTATTTATAGATTTTTTTTTTTTAATTGTTGTTTACTTCATGCATCTTCAGCTAATTTTGAAGGGAACATCTCTTAAGTTTTCCTCATCCAGTACAGTACTACTGTATCTTTTACAGATACAGCACTGGAGCTTATTTAACCAGCAATAGAAAAGGAGATGATGGAGTCAGCAGTCTTTAAAACTGAAATAAAATAGCTTTCATGCTGATGAATTGCACGGTGTACACAGCCTGTGTAACATACGCAGTCTTAACTACTCCAGTTCAAATATATTTAACTTTAAAAGTTCATAAAGGAAAGAATTATTTCCTTGTTTTTACTTTTATTGAAGAGCCATAGATCCCAAGGAGGAACTGAACCGCTAAGCATGTAACTTAGAAACACGGAGTTAGAGCTTAAGGACAGTGGGGTGTTACCTTAAGAGTACCATATGCTTTAGTAACAAGGTAATGCAGGATAGACTGAATGTTATTAGCAGTTATTTAAAGAATGCTACAACAGGAATTGCAACATTAAAGCTTAAGACAACATAATTATTCTCACTGATGTTGGTACATGTTTTCATAGCTTTGCATCTCTCCAGCTGTCTTGATCTGCCATTGCTAAATAACGTCCAGAGGTGTGATAACGTATATAGTCTAGAAGACCGTTAGGCTTATAGGCCTGTTTGTATCGCAAGGGCTCTGAGGAAAACCAGTTTCTAGAAGTGGGTGTGTGTGACACATCACTGTCTTCTGAATTGCTTCTTCTCTCTCCTGGTATAAGAATCAGTTTCTCACCTCCGTTTTATTCTTAACTTTTGAGTATGAAACTAAGAGGTACTTTATCTGTATCATTTAATAGCAATCCGTATATGACACTCTGTGAAGTCAAGCTTCTGTAACTATTTCCTGTGAAGCCGCCATCAATAGTGACCAATGGATAGGAATATAAGGATGTATTCCTATATATAATACAATACAATGTAAGGAAGCGCTAACATCTGGAGAACTTTATCTTCCTAGCAGTGAGTAGTAATGGACCAAAAATATTTCTGTGCGATCCAACAGTGCATGCTTATCACAAATGAAGGTGTGGAGACCATTGTACTGGTTGTATGTGAGCTGACATATTTTTTTGTTTAGATGTTTAACAGAGAACTCATCCTATGGTACATCTTTTAGGGTCCACTGATTCAATATTAGAACAGTTAATGTAATAAACTGACTCCTTTCAGGCATTGGTATAACCAGAGTAACTGCAGTGTTACCTTGTCATTCTGACAAAATAAAATTAAATGCATCCTTGTACAAAAGCCATCATAAAATTTTTTTTTTAGATTTGTGTTACTTTGAACCAAGACAGGATGAACAAATACCTTTTTTTACATAACTGTGATTTAAATAGTTCTGCTGTTCACTGTTTTGACTGCAGTAGAATGATATGTTTTCTTAGCGAGAATTAAATTTTCCTTTGGTGTTTTTTTTAATATACCCTCTAAACCTCAGCCCACATACATCTCACACTAACTCTTCAGCTGCTGCAAATTCATTGTTGTAACACAGGACTTGAAACTTCCCTTTAGCAGAGTCTATTGAACAGCTTGAATTACAAATAGAAATGGATAGCTGGAATAATTGCCTTGGCATCCGTACACAAATGTCTGTAGCAAAGCTGGGGATAAAGCCTTAGGGAGCTCAACTCTGTGTGCCTTGACCACAGCCCTTCTTGACTTGAGGGAAAAGAGTTGTGTCCCTTCACTTCAAGAGCCACACTGTCCTTTCTAAAAGATTTTCAGTTACTTAATAAAACTTCTCTTTGAGATTGGAAAGAGGGATGGGAAGAAGCCAGTTCTTTCCTTGATGCCTCCCTCCCTCCTTTTTTTTTTTTAACTTGGTATTTACAGCTGGAGAAAATAACCCTAATGGTGACATTAATCCTGTATGGACTTTTTCCCACTTTTCTCTAAAAAATATTGGAAAAGGAAAGGAAAGGTAGTAAGCAGGATTTTCTGATACAGGAATAAATACATAGTCCATTTAGTGTCCTCAGTGTCTCTGATGGTAATGATTGCTAGGTAGTTTAGAGGTGGTGGTTTTTATTTTTTTTCTTTTGTAAAAAACCAAACCCAAACCAACCAAACACCACCCCCCCACAAAAAACCCAAACCCCAAACAAAACCCCCGTGATGAATGTTGTGGAATAGCCCCATAACTTAACTTGAACTTTAACCTCGATTTCTTTTTAAATGAAGTGGATCTGGATTGTTTTTTTTGGCCAAAGATATTTTCACCAGTGCTGATCCTTTCCTTACAATGTTTTAGTTACTGAAGCATGCTGTTTTCCAGAGCTTTTTCTCACTGCTTTGTGTACTTGGTGGACTAGAGAAAACTGAAGATAGGTGTTTCTTTCTTTTTTTGTGTGGAAAGATGTTCTAAACAAGTACAGCTGGTAAAGGACACATGCAGGTCCAGACAAACAGTAGGAGCCTGTGTATGCTTTGCTTTCATCTTCATGATTTATTATTTTTTGGGGGTCTGAATTACCTAAAATATTTATTACCTAGAAGACATTTTTTCCCTTACGTGTGGTTTCTCCTCCAAGTCAGGTAGCCTTTCTTGCTAAAATTGCTGGGTATTTAACTGTAAATAGAAGAACATTGAGTCTTAGTTAATTGCTGGGGTGTATTACTACTAATAATTTTACTAAATTACTTCTTATTGCTATCTTATCTTACTTTCTGTCATATTGCTACTCTCTAAATTCCTGATCCACAATGGAGATGTAAAGGCAGCCCACTAACTCTCTGGAAGTGAAGTAAGATTTGTAGTTTTAAAACTGCAGGAAATTCAGTCTTGGACCAAAATTATAAATAGGCGATAGACTCCCTTATTCATCACAGCTTGCATTTTGCTGTGCACTGTGAAATGCTGATTAAAAAAAAAAGTATGGCTGTATAGCAGACTAGAATAGTTTTCTGGATACAGTATGTAAGTCATAGCTTTCTGGGCTGTGTTTCTGTCATTTCCTCTTCCCGTGAGTTAACATGACGTGCCACTGTTACACAGTTAGGGTACATCTTCACAAGCAAAGAGGAGTCTCTCCTTCAATCTTGTGACCTCAGTTGAATGAACTTAGTATGATTAAATAGTCGTCTCTTTAGTTTGGTCAGCTAACGTGGCTTTAGATTTTCTAGCCTGCTCCTAAACAGTGCTTTTCGATCATCTCGCACCCATTCACTTGAGTAAAGGCGACTAAAAAAAGCGCATTCAGTTTTTTGCTCATTGAGACCCAGCCTTAGAGAAACTAGTTGGGAAGGGGCCTGAGGATGCCAAGTTCAACCTTTCTTACTTCAAAGTCAATGGTAGCTTTGCTATTACTTTCACAGGATCACAAACATAGTATGAGAACATGATTTCTCAAGCTATTTCACTAATTAAAAATTGATTTTTGGCTTTGTGTGGATTAAAGCTGCTAGATACAAAGTTGTAGGTGGCTTTATGTTTCCACCCTGCAAACCCAGTTGCCGTACAGCTTGTATAAGAGCTGAGCTGGAAATAGTGGTAAATCTGCTTTAAAAACAGGAAAAAATATGGCCAACAACTATGTACACAAATATCTGGTACCTGCAGAATTTAACTGACTTTAGAATAAAGCACTTAATAAAACTGCCAGAATCAATAACTACATTTTTTTTAAGGCAAAACCCAAGTTCTGACTGTATATCAATTTCTTTTTTTGCTAAAATTCTGAATCTTGTTAAGTTCTTTTTGGACTGCCAGTTTTCCCTATCCATGATGATTTAAATCAGTTATTCCTGAAGGGAAGCAACTAATGCCTTCTGGATTTAATTAAGTGTTTGTTCCTCCTTGCATGTCAACTGGAAGGTTTTTCCAACAGTCTGCTTTCCAGAAACACTGATGCAGGATGTCTCTCCCTGCATCTGTCCAGTGGCATTTGGAGTCTGAGTAGATTCATTCTAATTCTGAGCTGTTCCAGTAAAAACTTCTAAATGAAGAACTTTTTTTCATCACCTATTTTCAGTTTGAACAAAGTGTTGAAGTTTATAGCTGAACTCCAAGGAAGGTCTATCTGGACAATAAAGTTATATTACCGTTTTACTATTGAACAATTCTAGTTAGTTCTTTAGCAGATCCTGAGGAACGAATTATCTTGATATCCTTTTTTTTAAATTTTTTTATTTTGTTTTGCCAGGCAAGTGCAGGCTGGCAAGTATACAGGAAGTCTACAAATCTGCAGTAGGAGTGAAGCATGTTGAGTGTGTGACTTGCATGCAGTGACTACAGACCCTAAGACTGCTTAAATGACATTAAGTGAAGTTTTCCTACTGAGTTAAGTGGGAAATTCTCACTCAAGCACTCTCACTTAGAGCTTCATCCAGATTATCTACCATTTAACATCCCACTCTGGTTTTCCTCACTGTGATTTACACTGGAGTGAGGAGAATTTAAGTGAAAGAAAAGTATGACCTTTATGGTTGTAAGCTGTGGAGCAAAGGGGTAGACTGTCTGGGGAAACTCTGAACCCTTAGAGGATGTAAGAGGTTAGACATGCATCTCAGAATGGTTCAAGTATTCTTGATCCTGGTTTAGGTCAGCGATGTGGACTGGATGCCTCCTTTAAAGCCCTGCCAATACTATTTTCTGATGGTTCTGGCTTAGCCATGTAATATCTTACAGTGAGTACATCAGTATGGGTGGGTGCAATAGAACAAGGAAGAGAACCTGAACTTAAGCCAGTACAATGTATTTCTGTGTGTTGTTCAGAGGTAGGAAATCCATGTGTGTTTTTAGCTTTCTACTACTGTAGATATGTAATGAGAGGTTGTATTGCTCAGATGATAGAATTCAACTGGAAAAACAAAAATTTGGGGAAAAAGGTACTGTTGTCTCCTTATAATGCATAGAAATCTGATGCATAGTGATATCTGGAGTTAGTCTGTGAGCCTGAAGTCCAGGACAGGAACCAGTATCATGAAGTCATTGACCATAAGCAGCATTTGCTTAGCTGCGTGTCCCCAGTGTATCGGTAAAATGCGTGGGTGTCCAGAAACATGCCAGAGTCATTTTGCTGTTGTAGAGATATAGCACATGCTGTCCCTTTTAAGTATCTAGCTTTTAACACTGTTTTTAATGATTCTGTGCTTAGTAACTGGGCTTCTTGGCTTAAATAACTAAATAGAAGTAGAATATGCAGGTTAACTTCTCTCACTTGTTCGAAGGTGAAAGCTGATGAGACTCCTAATTTTGCAATTTTTCCTAGGGAAAGGAACAACATTTTTCAAATTTCTTAGAGCAGACAGCTTCTTTTCTATGCTCCTGTTCATTAGGAGGAACTAAGCTCTCAGATCATCAAAAAAGGTGTTTGAACAGCAGGAGACTATTAAAAAGGATTAAAAAAAGTAGCTAGCTACACATTTTAATAGAACAGATATTTTGATGGTGAAACATTCCTATATAAGCAATTATATTGCTGAAAGCCCACAACCTTTTAATGCTACTTTCATTATTTTCTATAATTTCGCATCATATTTAGTTACCTAGAGTTCAGAAATCCCGATGAATAATATCTAGTCTGCTTTCATTTCTTAGCAGTGATCCTCCTATGCAGTCTTACCTTCTGTTGACCTACATTTGGAGTGCAGCTCTGTGCTGAAAAGCTGCAACTGTCTGTTGAAAAGCATCGTGTAAAGTGGACTTACTGCTCAACATCCCCTCTTAGAGTGAAAAGTCAGCAAAAAAACCCCAAACATTCCTGCTTTTTCCTGTGAGCACGTTGGAGGCAATAGTCTTAAAAAGAAATACAGAAGACTTGCATCGCATGTTGTTCAAGGGCTGGTTGTTGAGCTTCACGAAGAAAATTGAGTTGTATAATTGCGGAAGGTGTGATGGTGGCAGTTGCACGGGCCCCAGCGAAGTGGGGTGGGGGAGTCTGTGCCAGCAGGAAGCCTCACCTCAGCTGGTTAAGATCTGCTCAGAGGCAAATCAGACATATACTCATTCCTTCATGCTGCGTAAGTGCTGGTCAGTAGCTTCGGAACGGGGCCCAAAAGATGTACCGGATTTTTTAGCTCTGGCTGGCTGGCTTTTCTTTGAAGGAAGTGGTGTTTATGTATGTATTGACTGGTGAGGAACATTCTGGATTGAAATGCTATCAGCTGTGGCGCTAGAGACATTTTGTCCTCTGATTTTCTTTCTGAATTTTAGCTTCCCTGTAGATAGAGTAAAGGCTCCTCTTTGGTATCAGTTCTGACTGAGTCGTCTTTAACCATTGTCAGGACTGGAAGTAGGAATAGAGTGGTAGATGGAATAACAAACCTTGGAGTATCTTAATCAAGAATAATTGCAGACAAATGGAGAAGAATCAAGGATAAAAGTAATCTCTTAGGTCAGTGAAATTACGGAAATGGAATTATTTAATAGTACAATGACATGCAATCCAGTTATCAAACTTGTAAAAAAGGAGAATGATGTTGTGCTTTGTGGAAATAATTTTCTGAGAGGAGTTTCAAAGAGACTGAAGTTGGATAAACTTTGGAAGTGTTTTGAAAGTTTTGGGACTTACTCAAGTACACAGGTTTTGAGGCTGGTGGAACCCCTAACTGAAACCATATTATGATGGAGCACCATGGTAAGAAAAGACTGTGGGAACATCCTGGTGGGATGTGGAAAAAGCAATGAGAATTTGCCTGCTGCAATGTGAGATTAGGCTGTAAAACTTGGAAGAAAAATAGGACGAAGTTATCTTTGAACCTAAGGAGGAGCTTATAATTTGGTCAAAAGAAGCTTGTGAGAAATAATGCAGAAGATTTCACAAATCATGAAAGAAAACAATGTCTTAATCTGTGTCCGGTTTTTGGACAGATAATTGAGAAGTGAGAGAGGTATGCCGATGCCTGGAAGTAAGAATGGAAAATACCTGAGGAGAAGCAAAATGTATTTTGTGCAGCAGAGGAAAGGAATTATGAGAAGTTTTCTGTAGACCTTTCTGTCTAGTGACTAAATTATCACCTTGAACACAAATGAAACTTATATGCTTGCGAATTTGCCCAGTTGTGCAGAAACCAATACACTGTAACTAAAGTTACAATAAAGAGTATATGACCCAGTCACATTGAACATAGACTGGTGTTTGTGTCTTAGCTTGTGCAGCAGGGGAAGTTGCTTACTAAATACGTCTTTGAGCTAAATGGGTTTGTGTCAGGAAATGAAGTTGCATGTTCTAGGACTGAAAACATGCCCCAAAAAATAATTCAGAAAGACATGCTGCCATAGAAACACAGGAACTACTGTAGGTAAACTGTAGAGAAAAAAAAAACAAGCTAAGGGAAAGTATGGAAATACTCTAGGACAGGCCAGAGTCTCAGAAAGGAGATAAATGATGCCATTAAGCAAAGGGTAAAACTGATACTTTGCATTATTCAGTGTCTGACAAAGAACATTATTACATGTTGACATGCTTAAAGAAAGGTAAAGACCTTGGTCTAAAACTCAAGTGTTTGTGCATTCTATGATATAATTACTCTATGGTCCTCCCTGTGGTTGTTATTTCTGCAGTCCAGAAATGCCATGTCAGAGTGCCACCCCTAAACGTGTAATTTGATCCATAAATTCTGTGCTGAATACTAAATGTTGTACGTGCCCATAATAGATCCATTTGACCCTCGTGACGTGTCCTACCAAAATACAGGGCATCCAGGGGCTGTTCTGGTATGTGGTGCTGTCAGCTGAAACCCTGCTTCTTGGAAAACATGGTATCAGGCTCTTGGTTGTGTGGTCACTCTTGTTACAATAGAAGAAACCCCAAAGAGACCATATGCTGCAATCAGGGTTGACACGACCTACTCAGCTGAACCTGAGGCTGCTGGATAGATTAAGGCACGTTTGAACATCTCCAGTTGCAGAAAGTCACTGAGGGGTGTCTGGAATTTCAGCAACCCAAGAGAGTGTTATCCATGGAGGAAATAAGTAACAGCAGTAGGAAGGGCTGAGTGGAAAAACACAGACTAAAACTGCCAAGGTGCATCTTTTCGCACGGATGGTGCTCTCACTGACTGACAACTTCAATTTATGTGTTGTTTTATCAAGACTTTTTCTTTCTTTCAAAGAAGGGAAAGATTAGGGCTAGATTAGTTAGTCTGACAGATGGAGATCCTTCCCTGCTTCTCATGTGTTGCCTTTTTAAAAGTAACGTTGGTTTATGTACCCAATAAAAATATATATAAGAATCATAGTTACAAGATCATACTGAGTGCTTCGTTGCTTGATTGCTCAAGTCCTTGATTGCTTTCACCTAAAATACTGTAGGATGTTATTTGTAAGACTGGAATATTACAGTGCTAATTGCATATGTTCTTTTCTCATCTGGATTTCTTCTTACATATCAATGAAGTGTTTTTAAAATGTAAGGAATTAAATGTCACCACTTTCTTCCATACTTCTTTTTTTTTAAAATGGAAAAATATTTTTTTGCTGCATTCACTAGTTCTAAATCAGTTAACTGCTGCTGCTTCTATAAACAAGATAGTTTTAAGCAAATTATCGAGAGGCAGGTGTGAAGTCTCTTTCCTCCTTGTGGCTAGTCCTCTTGTCATTACTGTTAATTATCATGCAGTTCCATGGACAGGACCAGAAGGCTGTTTTGGCCTCAGATGAATTTGGCCTGTGAGTTCCTCCACTTAAGGACAAATACCAAGCTAATTTCTAGGAGAGAGATTTGAAAATGTGTAGTTTGGGATACCTGAAACATTTCAGTCTCTGCTTCGGAATCAGATTTGTCCTGGCACATGAGGAAAAGCCAAGGGACCTTGAATTTTACAGCACTGTTTCCTTGATCCTCTGTCATGATAATGTAATAATGTAGTTCTGAATCTGCCTCACCAAATGCTTTCTGTACAGTGGTAGTATACATAAAAGCAGAATCCCACAACTGCAGATTCATGTCACTCAACAGAAGTTTAACCATCTATTTTACGGCATTTCTGGGACAATCTTTTTGGACTCTGATGAGCATCTCATGATCAACCTTTTCTTTGAAATCTACAATGAGACACATTAAAAAATCTACATAGATATTTAGCACCAGAAGCTTTCATATCTTTACAATTATCACTTCTGGATTTTTTTTTTTTGAAAACAGAATCCTAACTTCTTACAAGAAAACCTGGTACTTTCCTTCTCGTTGTGGTGGCACAGCAAGAAAAACGGATTTTCCCACAAATTTGGAACTATGATAAATAGATTTTTATAGAGGAAGAGTCTTTAGGCTGCTAAATTGCTTAGTATGTTTTTTACATGTTGAAAGCTGTGCTTTAAGCATACACTACTGCAATTTAGGCTGTTGGAAAAAATTGTAGACAAGTTTTGTTCTGAAAAGGAGATGCTATTTTCATGGAGAAGTCCTATGAAGTAAGATCAATGGCACATTCCACCGTTCAGTGGAGTAAAAGTGTTGGAAGATTATTTTAAAGAGTAGAAATCTCAAGGACTCTGCATGTATTTGAGCCTGTGGATGCATGATCTTCTTGTGCTGCCACGGATATAGCAGAATGCCTCTTGCCAGGGAAAAGGAACGCGAGATGATGGTTCACTCACTTTGGGACAATGGATATGACAGATAATGGAGTATGTCCTTACCCGCTGATTCACATCAACTGATAACTTATTCTCATTAGCAATGCTCCAGTCAGATCCTTTAATCACACTTCTAATTCGGTGACCTGTAAAATCAGAAATGTCTAAGTCACTGTCATAAAAATATGTATCCTGAAAGTGCACATTACAGTTCATAGTATTCAGTTCAAGCTGAAAATAAAAGGTGAATTTCATCTTGTAAGAAGTGTTTGAAAGGATGTTTTAAGAAAAGTCATATGCAAATATGATTGAGGTTGGTAATTAGCTATAAATGCTTGTCTTTTGGGAAACTGAACTACAGTAGCAACCGGAATGCTAAAGGCTGTCCCTCTCTGACCTCCCCTGAAAGGTTATAAAACATCACTATTCTGAGATCCCAAGTGCTGGTATTTTTGGCTTTCATGGAGATTAGTTAATTTAATTATATTTCATTTATTGATTGAAATAAATTTAGTTGATTTAATTATATTTAATTATAGTAGTTGGATTCTTCTTCAGAGTTGTTGAAACAATTGTTGAAAATATTTGTCATACTGAAGATGAAATTCTGTCCACAGAGATGAGTGGTAGTATTGCCATGGACTTTAAACAAATTGATCTCTTACCTACTAGACCCTCCTGTAAGCAGTAATTGTATTGTATTAAAACAAGGAGTCAATGAGCCAAATTTTCAGTGAAAGGGTGAAATATTTCTGAAGTCAGATCTTTGCTCATTAATATGCTAACAGCACGGCTGGCTATAAAACAATGTTTTGTTTGCTCAGTTAAGGATTCAGAAGCTGGGAAATGGCAAATCTTGGTCTTGTGGTTGTTTAACATCACAGTTCCTAATTAGATTAATGTGTACTGTTTCTCAGATCGTGCCATATGATGTTTAACTGGCTAACTTATTCATTAGATTGTGTTTTCAAGCGTTTGTTCCTTGTATAATTTGAAATCCATGGTTACATACAGAAATAATCTATATAATGTATAGAATTCAAATAACGTGAGAAGGCCAATCTCTCTTACAGGGAAAAATATAACTTATCTCTAGAGATACCTTTTATAAACTCCCTGCAAATTAATCTTTTCCTTTCCTGAATACTTTGTATGATGGTTTTCAGTCTTTATACCTTGTTTAGAAAATGCTCCTGTGATTAAAGAAAATGACTGAGAAATTATGATTGAGAATTAAATTATGGATGTATATAAAGAGGGTTTGTTTTGATAGTTTTCCCCTTTATTCCTGCAGTCCTGCATTAGTGGTTTTTGTGATCTCCACCATCTTTAAGGTGGGGAGAGGGGAAGGGTGAGAATAATTGCTTTGCTAACAAAGTGTAATTTTATAGCACCAGACTTCCATCAAGTGATACGTGATATTCCTGAAGTGTGTGTGCCTTCTCTCCACAACCCCCTTCAAAGCAGAGTTAAATACTGGAGATAGGCACTAATGGTCATACTACAGTAAATTGTATCGAACCGAGGAAAGGAAGAATAGCAAGAAGAGAAAAAGACATTGATTCTATTGTATTTTATCCATATTCTACAGTAATTTTGACCCCACGGTGATAACGGCAAGGGGTAAGTACTACACTCTGTGTATAATGGATGACTGCTTTTCCCAGTTCCGTTACTGTGTTGGTGCTGGTTCTTTAATGCTTGAAATTCTGGTTTATTTGGAGTTTGTGGTTTGGTGGTGGGTGGGTGTGGTGTGTGGGGGTTTTTTTTGTTTGTTTGTTTTTGTGGGGGGGTGGTCCTGAAACAGAGCCAGAACTCATATTTTCTTACTCAGTAGTTTAGAAAATTTAAGAATATCTGATTTGAAGCCACAGACACCTTATTTGGGAGAAGAATCACACCGCTGCTTTAGGTATGTTCGTGCCTGTGATTAAAAGCTTTTTACATATGCATCCATCTTCTTTAGCTATTCTGCTGCCTCTGTTTGAGAATAACAGTGCTATCAAAGTGACAAAAGGCTAGGTTGTACTCCTAAGGGGAGTAATTATAGCAGCACAGAGCAGAAGGTAAAATTATCATTTGTTTGCTATTTTATAATGCAGTACCAAATATTTATCACAGTATTAGTAAAAAAGCCATAAACTTTATGTAGATTTTAGAATAGAACAATAAATGAACTCATACGGCAATGAAAAGCTAGGCTTTCATGAGACCCAAAAGAAATCTGTTCTAACAATGGCTTAGTCACAGTACCAAATATTAAAGATGCAGTGTTCTGCTGTCTCGTCTTATATGAAAAATGTGGTGGTTTTATCCATGGGTATTCTTACAAGTTTTTGGATAAACTGCTCTCAGGCTAAGCTCTAACTGTCAGGGCTTACTGTATCAGAAGGGAGATGTCGCACGTATGTCAAACGTAGGCAATGTTTTTCATGTTTTGGAAAAAGGTGTCTGAAGGATGGCCTCAAAATCTGTATATTTCCCTGGGGTATCAATGTAAAGCAACATTTTGTTCATCTGCAGTTATTTGGGATAGCCTGGACTGTGGCAGTAACGACTTTGATCTTTCATGCAAGTGAAAAAGCGCGCCATACGTGCTTTATGGTTTTTGTACCTCTTGTTCCTTATTTTCTGTACCGCCCTTCGTGCGGTGTACACCCCCGCAGCGATTAATCCGGTCCTTGGATGTGCCAACTACAGGTAGTTAAGTATTTGTTCAGCTCATAAATGACTTACTGCAAATAATGCACTGGTGACTTCTTACCGCCTCGCAACTTAGCGCATATACTTCTTTGAACAGGTATAACCACAGGAAAGACACAGACCCTGGTCAAATCATGTTTGCTGTTTGTACGTGTAAAACGAAGTGTTTGTTCGTCAGGCAGCGCGACCGGTTGTTCCGTACGTGATCCGACACGCTTGCATCGCTCGGGCAACGCGTGGGCTTGGCGCCCAAGCGGCGCGTGAGAGCCCTCCAAGGCTTGCCTGTCCCCGCGGTGGGGCAGCACCCGTCCCCCCCGTGGAGCAGGGAAGGTGTGAGTGGCTCTGGCGGCCTGCCTGTCTCCCGTAATGCATCTAGTCGCGCTTTGGTGGGGGAGGAGTTTGTATCCCCGGATTCAGTACGAGGAAGATAACACATGCCACGGCCAGGTTGCCTCTAGCAGTGACTGCTTCTTCTGGTGAATGCAGGTCAAAGACAAGAAACTCTTTTTCTTCTGTGGAAAAGTCAGGGAGATTTATTTTCTGCTATACAGTCATGTGTGGGTGCTGAGGAGCTTGAGTTAATATGCCTTGGTGAAGGCTGCATTGGATTTGTTCTCCTGTTCTATGTTCCTCTGAAATCTTATTTGATGGCTGGTAAAATTTTGAGGTGTAACATAACAGACCTTCAATGTAGTTTCAGTACAGAGACCATTGCAAACCTGTAGTCTGGGATTCTTCTACTACCTTCTACCGATTCTCATCGTGGCTCAGTAGATGGCCCTTAAGGTGAGGCAAGGCAGGGGGGACCACAAGCATAAATAGGAATAAGCATGTAGGTTCATATACAATGTTATGACTCACATGTTGAAGTACATAATGAATTGATAAATTCATGTTCGATGAAACGTTTAGTAAACATTCATGACAGCTATTCATCAATTCTACTCATATACTGATGCTAAGAAAAAAAGGACTTAATTTCATATTGCCTGCATAGCAGAATAACGCTCAAGCCAGTAGACCATTAATGACTTGATTGATACTTTGGTTAAATTTGGTGTGTTGCGCTAATACAGATCACAAAAAAAAAAAATCAACAAAGATCTATGTTTTTATATTGATTATACATTGAAATTCTATATATTTTATCAAATGTCGTTACTTTCTGTGCTTTTTTAACTGCTTCTGATATTATAGAAGAATTTTGTTGAAAATTCTGCTTTCAATAAAATTTGGAATTAAAAACATTTAGCATCATATATCAGTAACACACCTCAAATTACATTTATCTTACTCTTAGTGTGTGTATATAACCAGTAAGAAAAATCTTGATTTTTCAGATCACTGCCTTTAAGCACATCTCTATAAATTTTGAATTAAAAAAAATCTTTGAGCCACGAAGCATTTTTTCAAGTATGGTATACTGTAAGATGTATTTTTAGTAATTTTATGAATACAATTAATACATTTCAGGTAGGATAGAGTGAAGTGCTGGAAGCAGTAGTAGATTCCAGGTTGTGCTCCCAGATGGGGGCAGCATTGCTTTAAAAAGCAAAACAAGAATCGGGCAATCCTGGACTGGTAATTGAACTGTTCACTCCGAGCAAGTAGATGGGCTCCCAGACCAGACTAATAAATCTGTGGGTTAATAACACGTTAGTCAGATCAACATGCCCCATAATCACTGCTGTTGCTCCATTTGTCTGTCTTTACAAAGCAAATTGATTTTAACCAAGGATTCATCAAAGAGGAAACTTTCGT
This sequence comes from Phaethon aethereus, assembly GCF_964289735.1. NCBI lineage: Eukaryota > Metazoa > Chordata > Aves > Phaethontiformes > Phaethontidae > Phaethon > Phaethon aethereus. The sequence continues at coordinate 43,003,647 of NC_138578.1, forward strand.
AAGAAAAAAAATACAGAAAAACTAAGAAAACCCAGCATGCTACTCTCTTCTTTAGCCCTAGTAGATAATTTCTCCTTAAAACTATGGTGCTATTGTGTTAGTCTTGTTGGGAAATTAATTCTTGGTGTTGCAACTTAAAATATTCTTCAGATATCACCATCTGCTTCCCCAGTATTTCTCATTGCCATTAATGGACTATGTAAAGAATTGCAAGAAACAAGGCTGGTGCTGTAGAGATTGAAGGTGGCTGAGTTTAGTGCCAAGAGGCTGCAGAAGCCTCGGCTTCTGGGCTTTGTCTCTGGTGGTGCATTTTTGGGTTTTCCATAGCAAGAGAGGAATTCCTTCTCCTTCGGTCAGGCAGGTGTTTATGCACACTCACTTACCTCCCTGTCTCAGAGGACTGCTGCAGCAGATGGAAAATCATCTTTATTAATCCTGGAAAATGGGGAATACGTTGAGCAAATGGCAGTTTGCTCAATAAAGGAAAAAAAAAAATGGGCAATTAAATTATATTTAGGGTGTGTTACAGGTACAGTTCAGACCAATTTCAAATTCTGGCACTTACTTGCTTCGGAGCTAGGTCATTGTTTTTCTTCAGTTCATAAAGTTTAGTTGCATTGCGACTGTTTCCATGGCATAAAGATAAAAGCTGCACAAAAAGTTAATGGACTTCTCAGAGCATTCAGAGGTAATATTTTTTTCCATGTGGCTTGTTTTTCTGTGGCTAGAGCAAAGGATAGAGTGAGAGGACATGTCCCATTGCTGCTCCTGCAGAACTACTGGATTAACTAGCCTTGGAACCTGCTGCCAATTGCTTGTTCGTTTGTTAACCAGAACAACCCATTCCTCATTCAGTCTGAAAGTGGAGGGGTGGCAGTCTGAAGGTTTGCATCTTTGCTTTGATTACCATGAATGGTGATCAAAGCCTTGTAAGAATAAATTGGTGGCACTTGCTACAGAAAATTTCATGTTTCATGCAGGCTGTCAGCTATGAAATCTCCTTCTGGGACGAAAGCAAGCTGGAGAGAGATACCTGTAAAACTTCGCACTTGTGTGCATAAAGTTTTTGTGGAAGTCTGCATAACCCAGGGTATGTTGGCGTAGATATATTTAATAACGAAAAATAAGTCTCAGTTGGATGTACAGAAGCCTGCGGAAGTGGGCTATAACACGGATGGAGTTGTGGTGATGACCAGTGGGAAAATTACGTGTTTCTCCTCAGAGATGCCTACATTTGTAACTTGTGTTACCACGCTTGTATGTGAAGAATCCCACCAAAGTGCTCGTGGCAGTGGCTTTCAGGTTTTTTATGAGCAGAGACAATGTCCACAGGGCAAACACTCTTCTCCCATTAATAAATTGCAAAGGTGTGTCCTCATGGCAAACGCTATTTGAGAAAACTCATATGCTGCAAGATATTCGCCCCACATATTCATTGGCTGACTGAATATTGTGCAGGTTCAGAAATGCCACCCTATCCTCTGGGCCAGCTCACGTAAGGAAAGCACACGTGTCTCTGGTACGGCGAAGGGGACTAAGGTCTAGATAAGACTGAAATCTTTCAGGGTGACTGAAAAAATTAACTGTTGGATACACAGGACTGCCTGCAGCAGGTGTAAAGTTACATTATGTTCAACCTTTGTGCAAGAATTGCAAGAGTAGTAGTTTTGAGTTGCAATTAGGAGGAGAATAAATCAAAATACATCCTAGGGAGAGAAAAGCTAGAGGCAAGTTGTGTAGGGAGCACGTTCGTTTTGCTTATTTCATATCTGCGTCTGCATTGTGGTGAGAGGTGTGATTACAGCACGCAAAGGCATACCCAAGTGGTCTTTATCCAACTCAGCTGAACACTGATGCCTTAAGGCCATGGTAATATCAATTTTGGAAAGGGAGGAAACATCCAAAGAGATGAGTGAGTTTTTAGTGAAAAATAAGACTAAAATTGTGAGAATGAAGTATTTAAAATGCAAATTAATATTCTTTAAAATAATACAACTGACATTAAACTTGAGAGCCGTATCCCTAGACGGGTATCTCACGTGCAGATATCTCTACCATGGATTAATAATTGCACTGTTCATGTGATAGCTGTTAAAAATGTTCTCAAGTTCTCAGAAATTACTCATATAGTAAAAGAGGAATCTGAAGTGATAGCATTTCTTCTTTTGCCTATTTATGGTAGACAGGTTGAGGTTGTAGGACCAATTTAAAAACCTAGTAGTTTTTTTTTTTTAATGTGCTTTCCTTAAAAACAAAGAAACAAGCAAAAACCCCAGACTGCTTTATTTTTCATTGGCTTCAGGAATACGCTTATGGAAAAAAATCCTGCTGCGGATATTTCAAGTGATTGTGGCCATGCAGATTTGTAAAAAATGGAGGACCTAGCAGAGCACTAAATATTACTGTACATAAGAACAATATTTTCTTGCTCTTTTCCCTTTTCATGATAGATTCTTTTAACTGGAAAAAGTAAGCTATTAAATAGATATGGTTGTTTTGATTACTCAAAATATTCCCAATGTTTTATGCATGCAGGTTGATTGCAAATGTATCATGACTAATTTATTTCTCAATTAATGTTAGTCCATTAACTAAAATATTTGTCTACTTGGACATATTTTTTAGATACTAAACTAACTCTGGTTCTGTGCAGCTTCCTTTCAACTTCTGCGTTGACATACCATTTTCAGGATAAAGATGCTTTATCAGATTAATCCTGATGAAACTCCATTGACATTGGCCATATCTGACTGTTAAAGTCAACCAAGTTTTACGGCACCTGATTGGCTCTACAGTGATCAATGATGAAAACTAATGTTATGTTCTTCATGGTTTCAGGATGTGAATAGCATTCATTAATGTGTATAGCAGATAGATGGAAAACCAGATCTTATTTTCAGAAAGGAAATTTGTGCATAATGTAATTTTTAAACTGTTTGCTCTATTCCACACTTAAGGAAGCATCTCTTTACTTTTATTATTTTCAGAAAATCTGTAATACCAAAACATAACCAATTGTTCAGTTAAGACCAAGGCAAGTTATGAGGAAACTGATACGCAAGGAAGATTTGAATGCCTTAATATCTTTAATTTATTATATGTTTACTGGTAGTAACATATACGACTCTTGGACAGGGAATAGCACAACAGACTTCACTTGTCATAAAGCCTTTTGTACTCAAATACAATGGGCCAGACATATGGGAGTGGGGGCAGTGTGTTGCATTGAGACCTTTTATTTCATCTTTATGAAAGAGTAGGGTTTATGTCTTTATTGTGTTTTTTCAAGCTACCAACTGATTTCCTCTTTTAATGATGTGTACAAGACACAGAGTGCTGGTGTGCTTGCATCCCAGAAAGCTACCTGTATCCTGGTCTGCATCCAAAGCAGCGTGGCCAGCAGGTTGAGGGAGGTGATGCTGCCCCTCTGCTCTTTTGAGATCCCACCTGGAGTCCTGTGTCCCGTTCTGGGGCTCCCAACATAAGAAGGATATGGACCTGCTGGAGTGAGGAGGACCATGAAGATGATCAGAGGGCTGGAGCATTTTTCCTGCGAAGACAGGCTGAGACAGTTGGGGTCGTTCAGGTGGAGAAGAGAAGGCTCTGTGGAGACTTTGTAGCAGCCTTCCAGTACCTGAAAGGGGCCTACAAGAAAGCTGGAGAGGGACTTTTCACAAAGGCATGTAGTGATAGAACAAAGGGTAATGGCTTTAAACTAAAAGAGGTTAGATTTAGATTAGATATAAGGAAGAAATTCTTCACTATAAGGGTGGTGAGGCACTGGAACATGTTGGCCAGAGAAGCTGTGGATGCCCCATCCCTGTGAGTGTTCAAGGCCAGGTTGGGTGGGGCTTTGAGCAACCTGGTCTAGTGGAAGATGTCCTTGCTCATGGCAGGGGGGGTTGGAACTAGATCTTTAAGATCCCTTCCAACACAAATCACTCTATGAGTCTATGATGTGATATGATCTTGTATTTTTGGTAACATAAAGTGAAGCTAAATGTGTCAGAGATACAGCATGATGGTACCATGGTGTGTGAAAGCTATCAGAAAGTGAATTTAAAATAGAAAATACCAGGGAATTTCTGGTGGAAGCTTTTTCATCACTATGGGCTTAATAATATTGGTTTTAATCAGGGATATTACTGACCGTAATCTGTATTCTTGCTCCTAGTTAGGGAGCAAAAGGCATTAAGATATGGGAAATGTGGACTCGGGTCCAGACCAAACACTGATTGCTCTTCTTGGTTAGGTCTCTTCTTAACTTTATGTGAAACTTTTTGAGAAACATCTGTTTTATCCTCATATAGAACAAAGCAGGCTTCTCGGCCTTGAAACCTTTTCACTGAAGTGGTATGTTTATTTTCCGACCTGCTTGGTCATTTAAGCCTTGTGATTACTTTCAAACTCTCTCCAGGACAGCATCTCCTCTCCTAAGGACACTGGAGCTAGACCATATTTTTTTGTTTCTTATATTTTTCTCCTTCAGCAATGCAAGCCTGTGTCATAGATTGTTTCTACAGCTCTTTGTAGCCTTTTCCTGCTCATTTACTGGTATGGGGAGCTGCTCAGATAACTAGACTTAACAGTTGGTTTAAGTCGGAGGGGGGAAGCAGAAATGCCTACCCCCTTTACCATTACTCACAATTACAGTCTTTATAAAGTGCTTAGTCTGACAAACTCTTTTCATATACCCTAGGTGGCAGGCAGTAAAAGCCAAAAATGAGACCCTCTCTTACCAGAATTTTAGGCAACTTAACAAATTTAAATGAAAAGATATTTAGTAGTAGTTAGTTTTATCCCAGTAATGCAAATATCCTGGGTCACTGTGGGTGAATTATAACGTCTTAACAGTATGTGAAAATCCTAACCTGAATAAAGCTCAGTTCAACGAGGATTTTCTTCTCAAGGTAAAACTCAGCCAAATGTTTTCAGGAGGATTTGCTCAGGTCCAAAACTCTTTCTTTCTGCCTTGATAGCATGCATGGTAACGTTGATGCTACCTACCCGTGCTCTGTATTTTTCACTGGTTAGTATCCATTGAATCTGCTAACTGGAAAGAAAAGTAATACCTAATACCAGTTAACAAGTTTTCATTGTGGGACAATCTCAAAATTAGGTTCTGGGAGACTTTTTGTTGGCTTCAGAAACCATGAACTTGAACCAAACTTATTAACCCGTCCTAAAGATACGTTCCACTTAAGTTCTAAAGCTCTTTGAACTGTTTCTCAGTTTGTAAGAAAAGATATGTCTTTAAGATGTACTTTTTTTATTTGATCAATTTCTAGCATGATGATTCATTTTTTTTGACCAAAATTTTCCTATTCTGATCTTAAATTTCCACCTTCCTCAAATTATAGCAAATGCTTTGCAAGACTGCAGAAGAATGGAGTGAAGGTTATATTAGGATTATCTATTTTTTTTTTTCCTTTTTTTCTTCCTCTTTTTTTGCCTTGGAAACTTCTAATGGCATTGCCGTTTTGTGGCCTGACTTAAGAGTGAGGTAGAGAGCAAATTTCTTAAGCAGGTTATTTTCAAAGAATCTGAACCATGTCCATAGAAACGACTCCACTAAACTACCCAGTTTCTTCCCAGAAGTGAATGTTTCCATGCCACAAAGACGACAACTTGAAAAACAATCTGGAAAGTTACTAACTGACATATCTTACAGGGATGAATACCAGATGTGGAGTAGGGAATTTTTCTTACCTTTGGTCCTTGCTGTATACATGCAGATGTTTAACTTGGTGGCAGTTTGTGTTTTATGGGTCATCAAATAGTTCTGGGGTCTCACTGGATTTTTTTTTTTTATTTCATAAAGCATCTGAATAAGTCTCTGTGTTTTAAAAATGTAAATCTGCATCTCTCCCTCTAGATGTATAAGAAAAAAGGGAAGAAAAGAAGTGTAAAGTTCAGAAATGACATGATTTACTAGCAAAAGAAGCAGCTATTTAAAACTACAGGATCATAGTTTCATAAATGAGTGTCACGGTAGGAACATGGTTATGTAAAAACCTTCACAATTTTATTTTCTTATTTCATTTTTATTGGTGAAGATAAAAATCAGATGAATATCTCCTACATAAAAATTGTAATGCTCTGAGTGCGTTTCTTTATATAAGGAGATTTAGCTAAAACTTGTGCCTTCAATTTTTGAAGGAAGCTCAGTAGTAAAGTACGGCCTTTTATAGGCTTATCATGGAACACATACGACTCTGTATGTGTCTGACAGTACATGACACATGAAGAAAGAAGTTTGTGTGATGCCTTGAAAATGCAGGGGGGGAAAAGTAATATTAAAAGTTGCTTTAATGTTTGCCAGGGTAAATTAGTGTAAGGATAGTGACTGTGAAACGTGACCCATCGATGGAGCTGCTCTAAGTCTGAACAAATGCACTGCTGCATTTCGTGCAGTGTTGAGTACACCCAGACTTCACCACCCAGGAAAAGCAAAGGATCAAACAAATGCTCTCTTCATCCTTTCTCTTCCTCTCCGAGCCTTCAAGCGGTCGTTACAGCTGTGAGGGCAGCTGTTTGGCAAGCCTGGTATGGGCAGTCCTCTACTTTATGCCTTGGATGTTGCATTCTCATCTTACTGGTTATCTTCTAGATGAAAACAAATATTTCTTTTCCACAAATTACAAACTTGATATGTTTTTAAAAGGAGCACTTAAAAGCTTTATGCTGTGTTCTATTTTATTTCTTACTCATCACTTTTCATGTTCTTTTACCTTCTAAAGTGCAGGAATGAGCCCAGTGACTCTGGCAGGTTAAGAGTATTGTCAGCGCAGACCAGATTCGTCCTGGTAATGGTGTGTATGACTGAGCAGAGAATAGATGGTTAGTGTGAGTATAAGGATGAGAGTATCAAAGATTTCGTACGTGTTGCTTTTCAGAATCTATTTGCTTGCATCTCATGTTCTTCGGTTGTCTTTTCTGACCCTCTGACCGAGTCTTATTTGATGTCTCTTGTAATCATTAATGAAAAGTCACGAACCACTTTGCTTACTGGATGAATTATTTAGAAGAAAAAAAGCCTATATTTCCATGCTTAGAGTGTTTAAAATTACTATGACCTAACTTTGCCACATAAGAAAAAGGGAGAAGCAGAAAGAGCGACTTTACCCCCCACTCCCCCCCCAAACCAAACCCCCACTGTTTAAGCATTTGTGAACTTGTTTGTCAAGCTTTACATGCTCAGACCCTTCGGTGTTTGTATGTATGCAACCGCGTGTACATACAGGTGCACTGGAAAGGTGAAGGCAGCCTAGGTTCCTAACTAGGTGTCCCTTTCCATTTTGAATCATATTTAGAATGTGGCTTTCCCCCCCCCCCGCCCCGTCATTGTGGGAATGTTCTTACAGCTGTTTGGAAACCCAGGTGAAAGTTTGAAGCTGAGGGCTCCAGTGAGCACAAGTAACACAGCGTGCCTAGTCTGCCATAGCAATAGGCCCTGAACAAAATAAATAAGGCATTCCACAGTAGTTTTTCCCATAAACAGAAATAATTGATTGCGACTTGCCTGATAGTTCTCAAGAGCTCCAACGCCCTATTACAATCTGTTTGTTAAAAAGAAACACGCTTTATAGAATTCCACTAAGGTCTGCTGTTGTAAAAAAGCAACCCTGTGTTATTTTATAGATTATGAAGTACTGGAAATTTTGTATGTAATGGGTCATATGCAATTGGTGTAATACTGTGCTGCTACCCCATGCAGCTAAGGGCAGCTAGTGTTCCTTTGGTAAGTTTTGTATGAGTAAAGTAGATGACTTTAACAGAATCTACCAGATGAGTTGCTGTTAAGAGGTTAGAAGCCCCCCAAAATTGAAGTCTCTAGGAAAACAATTGCCAGTTGTTAAATAAAAGAATTATAGTAACAATGTTATCCATAAACTTGGTGTTTGCCTAATTATTCATAATGTTATGCTCAAAGAGGAAAATGGAAGGGGAGGTAAAGCAGGGTATTAGGGTAAATGTTGGGGGTTAATGGAGGAATTGTTCTGTTTCCATCTTTGCTGTAAACTTTTTGTCTTACTACTGCTCCACAGAGCCATAGAGTCCAGCTCTACAAATGAGGCTGCTAGTTTTTTACCTGTGAATGAATGTACGAAGCCTTCATGGATGTTCATTAAAAAATAAAATCATATCCTAACGCAGGAGAGTTATATCTGTATATTGCTTTATGCAACCACAAAATAAATGGATTGATAATGTAAACAATAATAGACTGGATAGGAAGTCTTGTCCTGGAGAAATGTTAGAAATAATAAGAAAATTCAATCTTTCTTTGATAATCAGCTCTGAAAGCAGCCTGTTGTGTTGAGTTTTACAAGGCGCCAGGAACCTGATGTGATGTTGGACATGCTATGACACCCACAGCCTTAGGGCTGAGCTGAAGAATGAATGTCAACTGTGATGACAGTTTTGATGCTTTTGACAATTTGTACCTGAAGTGTACTTTTGCATTTGCTCTTTAGGTTAATATATGCAAAATGGACATAGTGTATGTTTACAGTTGACTTTTATGAATGTTAGCTATATCTTCCATGTTATCACAATCACAGCCGAATCCATTTTTATTAGAAAACATAGATAAATTATACTCTAGGAGCAGGGAAATCACATTTAGAATTGAATAAGCTGCCATCCCACTGAAATGTCAAATGTAACTTATTTGTGCAAAAACTTAGTCCTAGAATTTGATCATGGTCTTAAATTGATTAAACTTTTTAACCTATTAAATTTCCTATATATTTCCCTTTACTAAGAGGCGGTGGCTAAAGATGGTGTTAAAATGCTAATGTGAATCTGACATAAGATTTTTTTTTAAACTTCTCACCATTCTGCTGAAATGTTTTACAGTCAATATTACTGCAGTTGTCTCTTCTCATTGAGTGCAGGTGTCTTAAAGGAATACCCAGTTCTGAGGGAATTCACCCTTGTGGCACAGTCTATTAAATCAGAGCCTGAAGAAATTAGAAATGGAGAGTGAGAATGTGAAGGAAAAAAAGTGTAGGTGAAGACTGGATCATTGCAGTCTACATGAGGAAGCAAGTACTTGCAGACTTGGCTACTGACCATGTCACAAAAAGACAAAAATGCAACTTAATGGCCCAGTTTCCAGAAATAGGAGCTCTTTACTCAGTGCACACAGTTGCATATGCTAAACCAGTTATACAGGCAGACATTTGCCTTTATGTAGCCATTGAGATACTTACCCTAATACCTAAAAGGCATTCATCATCATGGCAGAGGTCTACAGTGTGATTTCAGGGAAGTGGAATGGAAAAATCGCTTGATTGGAACACATTAAGTTTCAGAATTTTTAAAAAGTTTGCCTTGAAGGAGCAAATTATGATAATAGCACTTTTGCCTTTTTCTTGCTTATCTTAATTCTAGAATTAAGAGGTATCTGTGTATATACAATTGTATCCCATATCGTTTAAGTTCTTACCTTGCTGCTTTTTCCCCTTCTGTGTACAGGCTGTATACAAGGAAAATTGTATTGCAGTGAATGTGTCTACTGCAATAAAGGCTGTCTTTAGTGATGATGTTGAGGAAAATGTGGTCAACCTTTGTCTTTCCATCTGGATGAACTTCTCTCGCAGTTTTAAAAATTGTAATTTAATGTGATCTTTTTAATAATCTGGGCGCTATTGATGTGAATTGGAAGGTAAAGCTGTTAAAACTGGTCTATATGACTCCAGAAATTAGGGGAGTAACTAGCTTTAACACCATCAAATGATTACAGTTAGTTCTCCATGCTAGTTCCTTTCCTTTCAAACTTTCTGCTTGCTTTTGGATGTGGAGAACAGCAACACAAGTCTGAGTTACAGTCCACTTAACCCAGAACATGGTGAACGAACATTATGCTACTGCGAATATTTGGGTGAAACTATGCGCTTGCGTTTAGAGTTCCTGCCAGCAGAACTGACTGAGCATGTTTTAAGCAGGTTGCTGCCCTTCCACTCCAGCTTTACCTTCACACTGAAATAAAACTGGCTGTTGTAATTCCCTGGTGATGGTTTTCATAAGCCAGTTCAGGGACGGGGGATGTCAGGCAGTCGGAAGCCTGTGTCATGGAAGAGATGGCTCTCGGCAGGAGGAACTGGGTAGCAGCTGACAGCAGCAGCTGACTCAAAGCAGGTTGATGCACTCACTGGTGGGGCCCGAAGAGCTTTAGACATTCTATCAAACCTAATTCTACCTGTCGCTGAGCCATGCACAAGTAATCCAACTGCCATTTCCCAGATAGAAAGTTTTCTGATGGTGGAATTACCTTGAGAAATTTTTCATTTTGGCAATGTTTGGCGCTTCGCTAATGCCCAGCCTGAGGTGGGGGCAACCAAAGGAAAGCACAGGCTGCAGCACGAGCTTGGCTGTGTTTGAGCAGTGGCTGCGAGGTTTATTGTGCAAGGCTCAGCTAGTGCTTATGGTGGGGAGAGAGAGAGAGTTTTGATTCTAGTCGTAGTAAGGCTGAACAGAGGCTGCCACATAATTAATGTAATATTCTTTTCAGACGAAATAGTTTTGGAGAGAAAATAGTAAAGAGAAACCAGGGGAATTGAACACAGTTTCTATTCTAGAGAAACAGGGCTGATTTTATCTCTTGTTCCATCATAACCATGTTGAATTTTGCTGGTTTTGTCTTAAGTCAGGTTTATAAGACATCCATTCTAGATATTGTATGGAAAATGGGGGTAGAAATGGCTTTTGGTAAAGTGTGTTTGTTCAGAAGTCTGTTTCTGATATGCACTTTCCCATTCTTGAGTTTTCTGTACTTGTGATTTTGTAAAGTTCTGAATATAACATTATTGGTTCATCTGGGATTTCTTTTTTTTTCTTTCCTTTTTTCCTCCCCTCTTTTATGCTGTGGCCATGTGATCTCAGCTGGAGCCTGAGATGTGGATGTGACTGACAGCATCCCTTAAGCAAGGGACAATGAGTGAGAAAGAACTGATGACCTTCACATTATTCTCTGATGATTAGAGCTGTGATCTAATTAACCCTCATTGCTATCACATGATTCTTCTTAGAAAATAATTTCTTAGTGAAGTTCCCTTACTTAATCAAAATTGCAAGGAAGTGGATAATTCTGGACTAGAACTTACCTGAATGCTTTTAAAACTCCTTTGCTGCATTACTGCTATATGACATCACTTTCATTACCTCTAGTGTTACTATTTTTATGTATTTGTCATCCTAAATTTACTCTGGAATTACACATTAATTTTGGAAATACAAAGCCATTTAAGTCCTCTGAAATTTGCTTTGCTTAGGAAGAGAGGTTTTTAATGCCTAAATTAAGATGTAGGCAGGGAGAATTTAGACACACTGTTCAAGAAATTGGCTTAGAACAACTGATCTTACTAATGTGGTTGTAGTGAATCTCCTCTTGCTTTACCTCTTAAAGCTGAAACGGTTCAAGATAATGCTTTCCTTACTGAGTCCACTCTAGTCTTCCTCCCCTATTTTCAGTGTTTTTTCAGGGATTTAAAGATGCAGAGAAGGGATTAATCTTTAATGACACCCTTTATTCAGAAGACAGCACTCTGTTTTCTAACTTAGGATGCCTTGCCAGAATCCTTCTTAGCTAAATTCTGAAGTGCCAACTTTAGATTTAGTGTCGGTAGTCAGGAAAATGACTCGGAGTAAATGAACACCAGTTATACTTAGCTTGGAAGAATTCAACACTCTGGATTCCAAAGCAGGATATCTACTATTTAGGGGGCAGTTAAAGAAGGAAGAGGAAAAGGAATAAAATGATGTGAAAATGACAATCGCATATTTTTAAGTCATAAAAATAATATTTCTTTATTGTAGGAAAACACACATGTGAAAAACGTGATGTCTTCCCATGGCTAAGCTGTTCCCAAGTGTATTCTTTCCTGCACGGCAATGTAGTCTCAGCCAGGAAAAGGCTGTGTCTTATTTTTTATTTTATAAATCACTATATTCAATTACTTAACAGCAAAACATTCAGAAAACTCCCCCAAAGAGTGTTAATGTTGTTACTTTTAGTACTTTAAAGTCTAAAAAGATGTTCATTGCATTTTTTCCTGTATCTGATATTGAAATAGAGAAGTATATGTAATGAGTCTCATCACTTAATGGTGATGCTGAAGATAAGAACAACAGAAGAGTTTAGGTAGCTGTGTACAAACTGTACAAAGTAAAATCAGCTCTATAAAATGAAGATTACAGTGATACATTTGAATTCCGAAGGAGGTTGATCCTACAACCTTTTTTCGGTCCAGTAGTACCAGAAGGGACCTGAAAGATACTAATCATTATGACCTGCATTGAGCAAAGCTTTTAAACACTTGCTTTGTTTTAATCCTGAGATTTTATTTCCACACTGCTTTAGGGATTGCTGTTAGTACAGAAAATAAAACTGCAAGCACAAAGTACAGCCTGAACCTGTCCTCTGTGGAGCAAGTGGAGCTGAAGGAGCTCAGCTGACTTCTTGTGCTGCCTGACTAGATGGGCTGCTTCCAGGTAAGAGTGGCAACCCAGGCTAAATAGGTTGTACTGTTCATCTTGATGCCTTTCTTGTAGACTTAGGCGTAGTGTTAACATTTTGGCTAATGGGCTCTGCAGAGCTGGATCTTCCTTTGGACTAAACCTTGTGGGACAGTTTTTGATGACGAAGGTAGAAAAGCATAGGAAAAAAAAATAGTTGCAGGCCAAAATTTACCTTATGAGAACTATACAACGCCAACCACTGAAATACAGTTCCAGGTATTTCAGTGATTACATCCTGACTTGCAAGAATAAAGTTCTTCTCATTTTATTCTACGAAGAAGAAAAAGTAAACTTCCCTATGAGATAGGAGACTGACTGAATCCGGTATCTGATGTATTTTATTTGACCATCCCAAGTTTTTGATAAGATGAAGCAATTTTAAACTTGTGTGACATTCTCATTCACATGCTTGTGATGAGTCCTTAGTGACTTGCAGTATACAACTGTTTAAAGTGTAAATAAGATTTTAAAAGGAAGAATTTAATCATTGTTTACATATCTTTAGAACTAGATGAAGTGTTGGGTATCTGCCACAATGGAAAATTTAAAAATGTTAGATATCTGATGTATTTATGCCTTTGAAATTTTTCCCTAAATAAATTTTAGTTCTTGTGGCTGCGGCATGTGACTAATCTTTCTCTGCTTTATGCCTCTGTCAGGGAGACCTACTGTAATCAAAAAACTTAAAAAACCCCCCACCCAAACAAACCCTCTTAAATGATTTTAAAAATCTGAACACATGGGAGGAATGTGCTGTTTTCCTCTAACTTTTATGGTTAAGAAAGGTCTGACTTGTTGAGAAAGCTTTTAGCTTTAGATGCTTAAATTTCTATCTGTATTCTAGAAAGCCAGTATGATTGTCTTGTCCTCCCTCTCTCCTTAGCAGTACTAAGAGATTTCTAAAGGACCACATTAGCCTCTTGAGTCCATTCAACACCTGGTGTTTTGCTATGGAGACAAAAGTAATACTGAAAGTATTCTTTTAGGACTAGGAGTATAAAGCCTCTTACAATTGCCAGTGTAGTAGCAGCTTACACAAGGAGAACAGGACAAATAGGAATAGTGTCAGGAATGGTGTTTAAATCTTTCTGCTGTGGCCTTTTTCTTATGAAATGATGAGACCTGGCAGCAGAAGATAATTGATGATTCATCAGCATTCATTGCTAGAGGCAATAACATGCTCTTGCTTTCCTGATCTTAGCATTTTGAGTTTCATTGCAACCTTAGTGCATGTCTGTAGGAGCAAAGAATGATTTGCATGGGTGTAGTGTTGCACATGAGCTGACTTCCCTACATCATCTGCTGCAAATAGGATTCCTCTTTTAGCAGTCATATTTTCTTATGAGGCTGACAATAAGTCAAATTACTGCTAATCATGCCAGAAGTTTTAATAAATAACAAGTTATTTATAGTTTCTCACGGAGAGTCAGCTTTCTTAGTGACATAAATCAGCATGGTGTTTTTTAGCTGAGAATGTGTCCTCATGTGACAAAATCATTGACTCAAATCCACCGTTAAAAGAATTGTGTTGTGATGGCAGCCAAGTTCGGCAGAAGGCCCATGTGTTGATACGTGCTTTGACATTGGGTTTGAAAATGTTGCTCTACTGTCTTGTATGGCTATCAAAAAGAAATTTCTCTGACATTTAGCAGTTATAGGAATGGTTTTCAAAACAAACCAAGCCATTGTCAGCAGATCTGGGAGGGCTGTGAGGGAAAGGGAAGAAATATTTCAAAGCTAGGCATCTAAAATTAAGTGCCTAATTTACCAAAAGTGAAAATATGTAGCGTAATTGTCTTGATTTCTGGAGTTACTGAGTACCCATCGGAGTGTACTCAGCAAGCCCATTTGGGTGCTGGAATTGACTCTCTGCTTAGCTTCAGAAATACAGATGTATTTACCTTGGTTTAGTTGAGGAATTGATCCCATGTTTGCCAAGTATGTTTCAGCTAACAATCAAGAACTGTTCATCTCATGCCAAACCTGGCTCTGGTAAGCTAAAAATCCTGTACTGCTTTGGATCTAGTAGTGGCAATCCATAATGAGATGATGGGTTGTTGTTAGTGATGGCAATATGTTACTGAGTCTTGGGATCTGAGGAAGTCCAAGCAGTGGTGAAAGTACCTCTTTTCAAAGCCCTGCTACTCTGATATAAGAGAGAGATGAGTGAGAAGGGGGAAATTCCTTCCTGTTGTCTTAAATGTTAACTTGCGAGCAGGAATACCATTCAGTTGTAGGAAGTAAAGTTCTAGACTATTTCAGATAACCAATTGTTTTGGTATCCTTGACCCAGCCATAGTTGATCTCTCTCACTTGTGGAGAAAAGGTTATCCTCGCAGCAATCCTTTAGTAGAAATTACTTGTAGGGGAGGAGAGAGGTCAGAAAACAACCTCATTCTTCTATAGGGACTTTATAAAGTATTTATTATGATTATTGTCTTAACAACCTAGGCTGTCATGACCATTTTGGGTAAAATGAACAATCCGTTATGCAAAGGGACTGAACAGTATTAGCACAGAGTCTGGAATAGAGATTCCTTGCCCAAGAAGGCCTAAGGCTACCCCAGGAAAGCTGGATCCAAGCATAACTTGGGGAAGGGGAGAAAGAACATCCGAGGTGAGCGGTTTCAGTGTTTATTAATTTTCACTGTTTCTTTGGAAAGCTTCCACTTTTTGCAGTCTAATTCAGTTTAACTCCAGTTTGCAATTACTATTTTTTTTATCATTGTCAGCAAATGCTAAATATATCACCTACCCCCAGTAGCAGATCTTTTTCTCTACATAATTCTATATGAAGTGATAACCACCTTACAGCCTTCTTTTGATCAGTGGAAAATGAACCTGAGTTAAAAAAGCTTTTCTTGGGAAGCTTTCTGCCATGTGCTAAAAACTATGTCTTAGGAACTTATATTTCTGTTATCTTGGACAAACATTTATGTGCCTAACATTTAGCTATCTAACTTTCCAAATGCTGATATGAAACTGGTCCTTTTTTGTGCATTTCATATAATTGCTACAAAGGATTTTCTCCTTACTTGAGCATGATATGATTTGGGGTATTTTACATTTGTAAAGAGTAAACCAAATTCTCCACAGTATTGTCTGTATTAATGAGAATGATCTGCTATGCTTTTAAAATAGTTAATCTCTAAAAAAAATCTTGAAAGCAATTCAAGATTTTAATTCAGTCTCCTTATTAGTTATTTTTCATGATCTTGTCAGTGTGGTAGTTGTACTCTGTATATATGGGTGTGAGAAAAATTTGAGAGGTTTGGTTAAAAGAGGCACCAGAAAACTTTTCAGTTATTTAATGAAACCACACAGAAGAGATTTTACAATCTAGCAATTTACTCCATAGTGTGAGCTCCTAGTTGGGAGTAACTTGTAGCAGGAGAACCTGTATTACTGCGATTGCAACTTGCAGTCTTTATTTGGAAACTACAGTTAATGTTCTAAAAGCATGATATTCAAATACTGTTCTCCCACTTCTCTTAACAGGTTGAAATTTGTACTTTCAAATACAATGATTGAGACAATCTGAGCATTGGAAGCATGCAGTCAACCTAAAATGCACTCAACTTAAAAACAAAGTCAAGCCATGTCAGAGATGATATCTCCTCTGTTTTAACTATGTACTACAGCACACTTTCTCTTTCCTCCCTTTCTCTTTCCTCCATTCTTGTGAGAAAAGAGACAGTGACTAATATCCTTGTTCTGTAAAGAACAAGATATCTGGCTAAATCTAAGCAGGTGAATGGTCTCACTGAAATCAGTGGGACTACTTGGTAGCTGAAAATAAATTGAGTTTAGTTCCAAGTTATCTCCTTTTTTTTCCTATTAAAAATATTGTCTATTTCTTGATATTTCTCATGCTTAAATCAGAATAATTTTTCTTAAGTGTCTAAGCTATCACTACAAGAAAACTAAATAAATACTGGAATTAAATTTTATAACAACCTCTCATTATGGGATATTTCAAATGTTCCTATTGAGATTTTGGAACCTCATTTGCTTGAAATTTGAAGTTATTAAAGCTGTAATTGCTTTATGGGTCCAGATTTATTATGCCTAGTACATCAAGATGCTTTTGACAATGTGTCTTAACTACTGGAGAGAAGCTCAGATGGTGAGTCATGTACATATTATTACACTATTTCTAGGATCTTTCCTCAAAAGGAAAAATATGAGCCTTTTGACAATAGACTTGTAGAAGTAATTGGCAGTAATGTCTGCTAATAACTCCTCAGACTTGGTTCTTGCGCTGTGAATGTGCCACCTGTGCTGCTGTGAATATAGTGCAGTGTTTTTCCTAATTTTTTTACTCTTTTTTGTCTAACATCTTATTCTAAATATCAGTGCAGGAATCAACCTTAGTAATATTTTTAGATTTGTTTCTTTACCTTGGCAGGAGATTATTTAGCACTTTACTGAGCGTGATAGTGCTACAGAGTCTAGCGCTGATGCGCTGATCACCGTGATATGCCTCCAAATGGCCATTAATTTACAACAGTTTCCGTATTATCTGTTGGAGTCATTGAAGAGTGGATTCAGCCAGAAAACTGCCACTTACAAAACTAAAACGAGAGATTTTCTTAGAATAGCTGAATTATATGAGGTCATATTTGCTTTCATAATTTTTGTTTCTGATTTGTCATTGAGAGGTGCTTGTGTAACTAGACATGTATTTTTCTGGCAGCCTTTTTATTGAGGTAGTAGAACAAAGTTAGGATGCCTAACAAGGAAACAGAGCAGCCACAGGGGCCTTAATGAAATAGAAATATGTTAGCCAAAAGAGAAGAAAAAAAGTCCTTTTGCCTGTCTAGGTTATTAAATTCAGGAAAACAGTGCATAAATGATCTTCTGCCACTATTGGCTATCCTTTGACAGGTTAACTAAAGTGAATATGGAGATATCAGCAAGCCCTTTTAAGCACGGAGGAAGCCTAAGGCACGCTTGACAATGAGGTGGTGTTCCTGGGTGCAGAAATGGCAGCTGCTGGGCAGTTTCCCAGACCCGGCTTTTAGATGTCTGGGCGCTGTTGGTTGATATGCTGGGAGAAAATGCTCTTTGGACTTCTGTTTGCTTTTACTTAAACTTCCAAGGATAATGTGAAACGTAGTAATTTGTACTACATGGAGTACAAGGATAGATAAAGGAGTAATTTGCTATTTGTAGCAGATTAAATCAGGCTTTTAGTTCAAGCAAAACAGCTTGCCGCTGAATGTTATAATCGGATTACCTGATATTGGGAGAAAAATTGAAGCTCGCCGAAAAGGCCTCCTCAGGTTGTCTTCATGAAATAGAATTTTCAGTTTCTCCCAGTTGCTGAATGGTTTTAGATTTACTAACACCCCACCCCCCACCAGCTACCTCAAAGTTGCATATTGAAATTTAATGAAACCATTAGTATAATACAATAGAGTGATGGTGCTGCTTTTCCATTAAAAACAGTAAAGCACTTGGTCAACATGCAGTTAGAGTGGGGAAGGATGATTTTGACAATTATATCTTGAAAACTTAATAAAATGGTCTTGTAAAGTTATTTAGCTGAAAGTGTCTGGCAGCATAGTCACATATTTAAAAATGCTGTATTTTGATTTTTGCTTTTTTTGCAAAAATTAGAAAGAACCTCTGTCTGCTCATACTTGCAGATTTCTTATTTTACAGTTTTGACCTTGGCTATTGAATGCATGCCTGCTTGCTTTCTCTTGCTTTTATAACATTGTGGTTTCTTAATTAATCTGAGTCCTATTTCTGCTGCTGCTACATTTCCATGGTTCATTCATGCCAACTGGCTTGCAAAGTTATCAAAACTCTTTTATTGAATGTCATTCATAGCAGCAATCGTGCCTGTCTGTTTCCTGTCTGACTCTGTAATTTTATAAAAATATAATAATTCTGAACTCCTGCGCCTTGCACAGCAAGCTGACAGTTTGCAAGTGACAGATCTGCTGAATGGCTTTGCAAATAGAAAAAGAATTTTGAGTAACTGAATAATTGTTTAAGAGCACCTTTCGTGTCAATAGGAGTCTTTTCATAGAGTGCCGTAATCTTTGGATCCAGCCTATATAGCCCATTAAATTCATTTAAAACATTGTAAGGGCATAATTAATTCTTGCAGTATTCCTTGACAATATCTCCCTTTAAAGTCATAACATCCTATTATCTGATGTAGGTTCAAGTACTAGACAGTCTTGATGTGCTATTCAAAACGTTTTTTGTCCGATGGGAACTGTGGGCCAATCATGTCAAATCCTTTTATCATTAGCAGTTACAAGTGCTTTCTAAAACTATCCCAGATTCAATGATCTAAAAGCTGAATCTGTCATCTTAAAAAGAGTCTCCCTGTTGACTGACCTTTTCTCTCTCTCCCAACCTAGAATTCCTGGGATTATAGGAGTGAGTATTCAGAAGGAAAGTACTACAGTTTTTCCTCTTTTTACTTGGATATCAAATATGATGTCGTCAATGTTACTTATTGTGCTATAGCTGTACCGCAGTTCCAGAGGTGACAAAACCAGAAGGATGCTGGTGTGAAACTAGCTAGGATTGAGTCTGGCTGCACTGAGCGGGGCAGGGCAGGCTGGTGGCTCACTTTGGTGATTGCACTGCTGTGGCTGAAAATTGTGAACTTTTCTTTTGAGGGTTGTGCGCTGCAAGAGGGAAAGGAAACCTCTTTAGGATTAGAAAATGTGAATATTTGTGCAAAGACTGAAAATTCTTTGAGCCTAACATGGTTAGATCACCTTTTCAATAAGACTGAAGTCTGGTGTGTTTTTGTTACACAGCTGAGTAAGCTTTTTTACAGTATACCAAGCAACTGTTTGGAGGTTGTCCTTTATTTATGGGAACTTTTCTCTAGTCCTACAAAATATTTTCTTAGGGCCACAGGGGAATCCTTCTCCTTCTTGCTGAGGTAATCCAAGCAATTTCTGCTAGGCTCAGTGGGAGTTCTTTTGAATTTTTCAAGAATGCAGAGAAAAACAAAACCTGAGTTAGTCAAAGTGAGTTAAAGTCAAAGTAAAATGGCAAAGCTGATGTCACTGACCAGGTTTTTAAAGGTGGTACCAGTGCAAATGGCTCTTTAGAGAATTGTAGAAAGGATGTTATAAACGGGGTTAAAATAAAAATGATGTATTAAAATAAGCAGGTATACAGATGTCAAGTTCTTGATGTGGCCAATAATTTGAAGAGGTTTAAAGGTAAGAGAGTGGTGTTTGAAATGAATAGAAACAGCAATTATTTACAAAAGTGAGGAGAAAAAATACAGTTGCGAATCGGGAGTCACAAGTCTCACCAGGCATCAGTTCCAAGGAGCTGCTAATGAATTATTAAACTGAACTGTGGCCCTGAAAATAGATTTGGAAAAAAAGAGAGTGGGGAAAAGGACACCTCTTGAAGGATCTGAAATAAATGTGACAGTCATCAACTTTGAAAATGTTGTGAGGATGTTAGGAAGACACTATCTGATTCATACATTTCTACACCAATTACATGGTTTAAAGTAAATATAAAGAGGTTCCTAATTATTTATTTGTGCAGCTGTCAATCTACTTTTATCTTTATTTAGTATTATGCTTTCAGTCTGTGATAGAACACCAGTGATTACAGATAGAGACCTAGAGTGAAGGAAATAATTTGAAATGCACCGAATAACTTGAAAACAGGTATGTGCTAAATGGCATTTATGTTGGGACTAGAACTGGGCAAGAACTTTGTGGTCAAAATGTTTTTCTAAATATTATGGTGTATTTTGTAGTTTTTCTTTTCCATAAAGCACTTGAAAAAGTTTTATTAATCTGAGAAAGAAATAATACAGTTGAATATCACTTCCTTCAGGAATCTCAGTAAAACACTTTGGGCATGCATATCTCTGAAAACCAAAACACATACACCCACACTCTCTCACTCACACTGTGTATGCTGTCTCTTTTGCCCATATGAAGAGTTGCGCTGATAAGGTACCAGTGTCTGAAATAATATTTCCATACACAAATATGTCACTTTGCATCCGTATGGATTTAATCTGAATTTATTTTCTGTAACCTTGAAATAATAAGATAAAACGTACCCCAGTGCAAGTTTCGAGTAAGAAACAAATAACAAGATAAACTCAAGATAAAATTTCTTGAGGAGACTGTAGTTGAGCCATCAATGGGAACAAAATTACCAGTGAGGTTCTGTAGAGAAAAGAATGTCTTATTCCCACAAGGGGATAGCTGGAGATCAAAGAGGATCCTTATCTCCACATAAAAGTCTCTGAGTGAGCGCAGGCAGGCAAGCAAGTGAAGACCACCTGAGGGAAAGAGAATAATTACATGGGTATCAAATTATGCCGCTTCTCCTTTAAAATGATGGAAGTTACTTGGGTTCATGGGGATAGAAAGTGTGAGAAAACTCTGCAAGCAGTCCTGATAACTCTTTACTTAATGGGTAAATAAAAACACTATGTTTTTGGAGAGGCTCGAGTTACTGTGTCACTTGCATTGTAATTCTTACCTGAATGTGCACCTATGATGTCTTAACGCTGGTTAGAGTTGCTTTGCATATGGAATTTAATAAAAGATATAATTGTAATCCCATGGCTCCTCTGCCAGGAGAAGCACTATATAGTTCTTAAAAAATTAAAGCACAGAATCCCAGGCTTTTCACAGATGTGAGTACAAATATACAGCCTTATCTGTAACTATGACATCCTTTAAACTCCGGTAACATGATGCTCATGATCAGTTTATTCCAAATCCTGTAGCGAAGCCACAGAAACTATCAGTATGCCGCAACTTAAGTCTAAAATGAATGGAACAAATTAATTTCTGGCTAGTATTTAACTAGCCTGGGTTTGATCTTCTGTCACAAAGCATCTTAGTGATGAACATTTCAGCTGAGGTGGTAACACTTCAATTTCTCTGGGTTTTCCAATTTTATGACTAGAAAAATTGTTTTATCTTTTTTGGGGAAAAAAAAAAGACTGCTGTCAGTTAAAAAGCCTTTCTCCTTCTACCTGGGGTAAAAGCCTACACTGAGAGAGCAAGAAAGGTCAGGCCCTATCCTGTATGCTCTCTTTCTAGTGTTTACTTTGCCATTCCCTCTCAGTAATTCTAAATTATTTTTTTCATGAAGAACAGTTGTATTTGATAGGAAAATATGAAATTTTAAATACCATTGAGAGTATTTTATTTTTAAGATTGTAACCGAAATTGTCAGACCCACTGGTGAGCTTACAGTGCCTTTGACTTCATTAGGCTTTCTCAATAGCATAGCTCATAACAGCATATTATGCACTAAGCTGTTTGTGCTGCAGATTAATCTGTGGGATGCAGGTGTCCAACTGTGTGGAAGTCTATAGGATTGAGGACTAAGGATGCTGTGTTTTCTATATGCTATTTCTGCATTCCCAGATATCCAGGTTTCAGATGTATCTAGTACTCAAAATAGTGTGTGGTACTCATAACATTTGCTTTATGTACCCTTATTACTGTATAAATCTATATTACGACAGCTCAGTTTTCTATAAATAGCTATGTCCTGTGGTTAAAACAGCAGGTACAATGCCTTACTTGGGATTTCTGTTCTGCTTGGGAAAAAAAAAAAAGTCAAAGATGAGTAACTGGTTTCTGGTTGCATCTAACTGCTTATATTTGCTCCATAAATAAAAATAATCCCTTCCTTGTGAATAATTTTTCCTCAGCTGTGATCTTTGCAGCCAAGTGATACATCTTATTTTTATTTTTTCCATGCTGTACAAGCTTTAATTTCCTGACAAAGACATTTCTGCATTATATTTTGCTGCATTTTTCAGTGGGTTCTCCAGATGATCCATGAGATAAAACAAGGAAAAGGATAAGGGCCGTGTTTCTTCTTTAAAAAAGTAAATTAGTGATGGAAAAAATACTGACATATATCCCAGAATATGTGAAAGATCTGCTGTGTGAGAAATGTCCATAATTCATCAGGAAATGTTATAAAAGACAAGACATACAGATATTGCTTTTAGCTGCACCAGTAGCTCCACAGGTAAACTCTGATTAACAGTTTCCTTGTACTGGGCTAAAGCAACCAGGATTTGTAGACGACTTCTTGCCTGGAATGTGCAGTAGTGCTGGAACCTACGAAGAGGATAAATACCCTCCAAAGCGATTGCCTGCTAGTCCCTTTTGTGTTGCATTTCACACTGTAGAATTTAGACAGTCTGAAGCATGTTTTCTGAAATGGAATGTTTGCAGTTCAGTTGTAGCCATGTCTGGGGTAGCTTAGAGGATTCCCCCGCAGTCTTCCTCCTTGCTTGTCCTTCGTTGTGTCTGCTCAGATTAGGAAAATGTTGCACTCACTTTAGGCTCTTACTTTTCAATTCCCGGTGTGTGTTTTGGTGTTGGTTTTTCTTTTCTTTTCTTTTTTTTTTTTTTTGAGGAAAACAAGCAACAAAGCAAACTGTAAACCTTACAGACTTTTTTTTTTGGTGGTAGCAAAATCTCAAATTTCATTGAGTGTTTTAAAATACAACTTTGTTGCTGAGATGTATTTGGGTTCATTGCAGGGCAGAATTGGTCTGCCTTCTGCAAACTTCAGCTGAGAGGTCAGAACTCAGCTGGTGCAAATCGAAGTGCTTCACTGAATTACATAGGGCTTTCCTCAATAACTCCATATTGCCTACCTCCTGTCCCAGGAATCACAATTAAAGTATTAAAAAGAAAAAAATGTCCCCCCCCAGCTCCTATACTTGCTGCAATAGAAATAAATCTAAATCCTTTTTTTAGGCAGTTCCTCAATACAAGGTAATAAAATTCTTTCCAGGCTTATTCCAAAATAACTAGTGTAAAACTTGTTCCTAAATAATCTAGCTTCATTCTACTTCTACAGAGATGGGAATGTAGGCTGATAACTGTGGAGATTTGAAAGAAGAATTTCGCCTGGAGTAGATGAAGTTAACTAAAACTGTGCAAAAAATGTTCCACTGTTTTAATTATCTTTGTGGTGTTTGGTGGTAAATATTGTCAGAAGTCCAGTAGAAATGCTGCAGTAGGTAATTTTCTTCAGGTCATACAAGATATATGGAAATTCTTCCTTCTGTTTTTTAAATTATTTTTTAACTAGTCTGAGAGTTGTCTTAGAAGTATGAAAACATGAGTTATTTATTCAAGTTTTCAGCTAGCTAAATCCACACTGCACTGATTATGTTTGTTTGCTTTTGTTGTGTTAATCCTGCTAGTCATTGCATGCAGAACTTTCCCTGTCCTCACTTTCCTCTGAGGAAATCTGACAGGATGGATTAACAAGTGAAAAAAACATGGATTAACAAGTAAGAACGAGCAAGCACGTTTTGTTCAGGCAGGTGAGCAGTCCTAATGTGAACTAGCTGGACCCTCTGGGTGTTACTCGGTAGGCGCAGCGTAAATCTTGATACTTCCGAGGGAATGAAAGTAGCTGTTCTTACATCTGCTATTGGCAATATACGCCAGCACAGCTTCTTCTGCCCTTTTCTTTGGAAGTTATTTTTCTTTCACGACACTAGGGAGAACAGAGATATGAAATTTCAGCCTGAATGCTGAATTCTACATATCTAAACACATAGTTAATTCACGTAATGGATGGACGGAAATTTTCATTAGAAGTGAAATCTTCTGTAGGTCCTTCTGACACAAGGTATATTTGAAGCTAGTTGTGATCTAGAGTGCAACTATGGCGTACAGAATTGTATTTTGCATCCTGATTCTTGAGAGAAAATTGTGCGGAAGGCTCTAAGTTCACTTCTTTCGGTCTCTGCAGTGGAAAGGTTCCTCAGCACTGCTGTCCTCCCTGGTTCTCCAAGGCTACTAAAAGGCAGAAGGAACTAGGTGGTGTCTTAATGACTGTTTGGAGGTTACTATATGCATACATATACACACCTATATACACTTTTTCTCAACAAATTTTTACATGAATTTTCAATACTGTGATACCAGAGTAAATGTTATCATAGCCATGTGTGCATGTGCTTACCTCTATGTCCTTTCTACCTTTTGACAGTTCTTATTATCGTAGTATGCAGTTAGGAGTGATAGACCAGTGAGACCAAATACTTCCTGTGCTCTTGTTTAGCTTTCCTTGGCTTCCAGTTGCAATTCAACATATGGAATGTTTTCTTATCAGCTGTGATACAGAACTATTCAAGACACTCTTTTTTTGGATGGGGAGGGAGATGATGGAGTCACCATCACTGGAAGTGTTCAAAAAACATGTAGATGTGGCACTTCAGGATGTGGTTTAGGGGGCATGGTGGTGTTGGGTTGGTGGTTGGACTTGATGATCTTAAAGGTCTTTTCCAACCTTTGTGATTCTGTGATTCTGAGGGCATGTGTTATCAGCTATAACTGCTGTACTGA
This sequence comes from Phaethon aethereus, assembly GCF_964289735.1. Lineage (NCBI taxonomy): Eukaryota > Metazoa > Chordata > Aves > Phaethontiformes > Phaethontidae > Phaethon > Phaethon aethereus. Next base: position 43,028,531 of record NC_138578.1, read on the forward strand.
GGGACTACCATCTAAGAGAAATTCTTGAGACAGTTCACGGATTGTAATTACTGAAAATAGAGAGTTGTATGTGTTTGTCATTTTTCACCTTGGGTTTTGACGTACCGAGGATCATTCTTCCTGGATAGATTATAAAAAAAGGTTGATTAGTCTGACTTTATAACAGGGTACACAGGAGTTGCATTCCCCTGGTATGTCCTAGGTAATATTACTTACAAAAATGTCCAATATTAATTTTACAGTTGCCAATGACAGAAAATCAACTGTTTGTTTAGGAAACCATCCTAAAACTCTTAGCTCTTAAATGCCTGGATTGCTAAGTCTAGTGATTTTTTTTTTTTTATTGTGTTGTAGAGTTCACTGTCAAAGTTTCCTTCCACTTTTTATTTAGTTTTTACTTAACTAACTTTTTGATTGTTCTGCTGGCGTCTTCTATAATATCTGTTTTCTGGTACTGGAATCGTTCATTGTGTATAGTCTCTGAATCTGTTCTAATTTATGAACTTTAACACTGTAAGATACGTTATTCCAGTACTGATCACATTGTAAAAGTTGCCTCACCACTCTGACTTGATTCTGTTGTATGCACACAGACTGCAGTAATGTTCTTATGGTGCAAAGACTAGTTAGTCTTTTTCTCACTGTCTAATAGAAGATATTGGTGTCTCCTTCACAACTGGTCTGCTTGGGCTACATTTTTAAGGAGTTAAGTATTTAGCTATAACCATGTGATTACTCAAGTTTGTGCATCATTCATGTGCTTAAACACCTGCAGGATCTGAGCATTAGCTCTGCTCTCCTTTCCTCCTTTTCTCTGAAGAATATGGCTTTGTAGTATTTGAAATACCATACTTTTTTTTCCTCCCTTTAAGTGCTGTTTTTGTTTCTAGCTTTATTCTCCTCACCTTTTAGTCATAAATGCCTTTTCCCAGATTCTCCTTGACCCTCAGCATTTTCATTTATGGGCTTTTTTGTTTCTCCTTGACTAATCATCGTGTATTTTTTTTAACAGCCTGAAGAACTTTAGCCAAAATGCCATTTTTAATCTCATTTTCTGTTTCCAGCATGCATTTTGGTAATCCTCTTTTCTTATACTATTTGAAATTAATGGATCCCATTAGTGTTCCAGACTATCAATGTTTCATTTGCTCAAAGGATTAATGCTGAAAAATGTATTAGCACTAATACATAGTAAATGAGAGGGATTCCACTTATGCCTTTGACTTCAGCATGCTCACTGGAAACAAGGACGCTGGCTTTACCTAGAGTCCTGACTAGAATGAGTATAAAATATAAACTAGGACTATTTCTAGGTGGATTCTCTCAAACATTCACTAAAACTCATTTCCCGTAGTAGGCAATATTCTCCTGCAGTCTGGGAATCCTCTCGTGGTATGCTTTATGGTGATAGTCTTTGCCAAATCAGCCTGCAGAAGTAAAAGTTAACTAATTGTTGAAATATTGTGTGGAATTAGCTTTATAAATATAGTTTTGAGAGGAATTCAAAATACAAAAATAGCTTTCTGGTCTTTGGACCTCTTCAGTTCTGGCCAGTCCCTGATAGAAGTAAAACAAGCCTCAGAAGGATTATGCTGTATTGCCTCTTTGCCATGGACAGGTCAGGTACCCAAAGTGCATCCTAGTCCAGGCAGGTTTGAGTCAATTCCGTACCTTCTTGGGAACTGTATTACAAGATGTGTGAATAATCTGTTTCCTGGCCTAGATTGAGTATATATACCCTAGTTGTCACATGTCTTCCAGTAGAAAACCATAAATTGGCTTAATCTGTGCTTGGGAGCGTCTTACCTGTGGCCATTACTGTTTTCCCAACCAACAAGGACAACACGCTATTTGGGAAATTGCTATTTATTTGCTGGGCTAACTGAAAACTAAAGCATAAAGATTTTCACTACTCATTGTTTTATATTCATGTTGCAGGAAGTTCTTGAAATGGATATATTCTTTATTATGCTCTGGTGGTGACAGAATCAGTGTCTTTTATAATAGAAGCAGGTCCTACTCTTGATATCAGCCTGAACTTTGCCAGAATTTGTGACATTTCACTGCCATTTCTTGGACTCTGTTGATCTGCATGCCAATGCAATAAACTGTTGATCTCACAGTCAATTATAAATGAAATTAATTTGAATTGCATGAATTTTGCTAAAATTTCCTCAGTTTTTACTTGCATGTTTCTGAAAAATAAGCTTCCTAATTAAAATATGGGCTTTATTTGTAAAGTTTTTATTTCATTCCTACATAACATATATGTATGGGAAAGAGGGAGGATCTAGGGAACCATGGGCTGCTCAGCCTTAATCCCTGGAAAGAGGGTGGCTCAGGGAATATTATCAATGTGTATAAATACCTGATGCGAGTGAATAATAAAAGTGCAGCCAGGCCTTTCTCAATTTTGCCCAGTGACAGAACAAGAGACAATGAGCACAAACTGAAATACAAACTGAAAATGGTGGCGCTGGATTAATAGTTGGACTTGATGATCTTGAAGGTCCTTTCCAACCTTAGTGATTCCGTGATTCTGTGAAATACAGGAAATGCATAAGAAAAAAATTTTTTTTACTGTGAAGGTGATTAAACATTGGAACAAGTTGCTCAGCTGCTGTAGTCTCCTTTCTTGGAGATAACACAAAACACAACTGTATGCAGTCCTGAGCAGCCTGTTGTGGCTGGCTCTGGTTTCAGCAGGCAGTTAGAGTAGATCTTCAGCTAACCCTTCCAAACTTGGCGATTCGGTAATTGTTCCTAGGATTTGGATGGGACATTTGAGTTGGATTTTATAATAGATGAATCCTTAATATGAATCAGTAGATTAGCAAGCATTAACAGAAACACCGGGACTCAAACTCCTGGTTTTATAATTGAGTTCATTCTCTGATGGATGAGAGCCCTGGTACACCAGAATGGTTTTGTCAGTCGTGTCTGTTGCCTGTGTGATCTTGTTTAGATTGGAAATACGGAATAGTTGCTTCCTTTTGTCATATGCCTCTTTCTGCAAGAGTTATAACATCAATTCTCTCAAAAAACAACCTAAATCCCAACTAGAGTGTTTGAGATTCTTGTGCTTCAGTGGTCATAGATGGTGTATTCCATGACTTCAAATAGACTAAGTTACTTAGTTGAAGATACGGTCAATGTCAGGCAGTAGATACCCATAACATTTTGAAGACAGTTGAAACTGTCCAATAAGAGTTCAGTCAGGCTCTGAACTGTGTTTTAGCCTTATAATTTTATTCTTATGTATGAGGATTCAGGGTGATTGGATGGGCAGTTTCAGCCATGTACAAGATGATCTAATCCTGCAAGCCAGTTAAGGTGGTATGAATAGTAGAGCTGGATGGAAAATGGAAATATGAAAATTAGATTATGAAAATTAGGTAGTAGATTGGAAAAGCGGCTTTGATTTTTAAAATGGTTATTGATGTTATTAATTGGTGGTTGGATCTCTTCCCAGCTGTTATTGTTGAGAAAAATGTACCTGTCTGTCATGCAAAGCAATGTATTGTTCCAATCACTAAGAATTTAAAAAAGTATGTGCATTGAGGAAGAATTCAGAGGAAAATTGAAAGGTATTTATTCTCACAAAGTTTATATGTCTTAAGTTTACATGCTTTCAGAGATATTTGCTTCACAGAGCATGAAAGCATGGGCATAAGTGTTCCATTCTCTGAGACTGAAAAACCGAGGTGTTGCCTCTGTTCAACCAGTAGCTAAATTGGTAAGGTATGTAATGGGGCTATTCATTCTTTTCTGTCAGTTACTAACAGTTGATGCTTTTCTTTGTTTACAAATATTTATTGCAAAATTTTTTCTTAAATAAACCTGAGATGGGCAAGAGTTTTACTCTTCAGTCGATGCCATGATAAATAATTTTGGGGAGCAGATTCTCAGCAAGTTTTAGTTATCGTGTCTGGCTGGATTTCATGGACAAGTACCAATTTCCATATGTTGGGAATTTTGACTTTTCTTAGTATTCTACACCTATTTGAATGATTTCCAAGTCCTTTCATCCATAGACTTCAAAGTTGGCTTGGGTGTGCAAATGTGGCATCTGGATCCTCTTCAGAACCAGGGCATTACATGTTGCAGAAATATAGGATATTATAGATAATATAGTTTAATATTTTTGTAGAGGAGTCCTTCATTCTGTCAGTCTTTCAACTAGTTACATAAAATAAAAATGTTTAGTGAGTTTATCTCTTACCTTGCAAAATGGCTTGCTCTATGAATTTATCCACATTACTTAATAAGAAATAATTTTAAGACAACCTTAATGTGCAGCTTGTTAAAAATCTTACAGTTGCCACTAATTAACTGATACAAACGTAGTGCTAAATTTATGGTTGTTGATGCAAGCTGTTAACTGGGTGTTAAGGCAATGTCATTTCATATAGTTCAATTAGTGGCTTGTTGACATCAGGAAATAATTGGAACAATTGGGAGGTCACTTTAAATGGTCAGTTATTGTCTCTTGTCTTAACTCATTCCTTGAAGATAATTTGACATAATTTTCTGAAACAATACAGTATCTTTATATCACTGTGATTGTTCTTGTTATCACTATTGTCTGATTAGCATTTGATTTTTTCCTTAGATGTGTTAAATGCCCCAGTTTTCATTTAAGATTTCTGTTGCTTATTTCTGCTGTAATTTTTCTCTCCCTCTCTCTGTTCAACCTTCTTTTGAAAAATCTGTTTTGAATACAGCCCTTTACAACTTGCATATGGCCTAAATTCAACACAATCTCCTTGGCATTCAAAAGATCCTTCTTATGATTTTTGGCCTGTTGCATTCTTCCCATGAAGCCCTGAGACTGTCGCATGTACATCACTGCTATGTATTTGCTTACAGGACCTGCTATCACATTCCGACTTTTTCCAAACACCAATTTCAGATCTTTTTCTTAGAGAATCCTGCAGAAGCAGCTAGGACTTGGGGCTCCAAATGGAAGTTCTTCCAGTAGTTCTGTGAAAGCCAGAGTGTCTTACTACATTCACTAGATTGCAAAGCTATTTCAAAGACCTTGCAGGACTTAAAAGTACCTGCAATCATTATGCTTCAGTGACAAATTGGAGTTCTTACCGACATATTTTCAAATATCTTTGTCAGTATGACCCTGAATGCCTGACATGGAATTTGAGTGCTTAATGCTTATGTAAAAATGCTGCAAGAATTCATCTCAATGGTGCCTAAATTGTTTTCTAGACCTTGATGCAAAGGAGTGTATAGTAAAAACAGTTATTTCCCTGACATGCTGCCTTTTCTTAATTGAGATCAGGAAATCAAGCGCTTCCAGGAAGTGGGACGATGCAAGTCTAAATTAAATTAGTCATTTATTTCTAGTGTTATGTTAAAAGCTTGTATTGACCTTCTCTACAAGGACTGATATTTAAAGGGAAAACTAAACAGTTAATGGCATTACTAAATGATCTAATATGGAAAGATAATGGTTTGTATTATCTGCAATCTTGATTACAGGAAAAGAGGAGTCATTCTAACATTTTGTATCTATTTACGATAAGAAGCAAACTCCATTTTTTTTTCCACTAAAGGAGAGGTGATTTTTTTTTTGTGTGTGTTCTAAAACTTTTTTTGTAGTCCTTCCTCTACCTGTCAACATTAATCAGAATTATTTTATGGTAACCTTTGTATCAGCAGTTTCATATGAGGTCAGTATCCTTCTGTGTTTCTTCCTTATACATACAATGCCAGAGAGAAAGTATCTGATGGAGAATTTAGATTTCCAGGCAAACTGATAACAGTACATAACAGAATTTTATTTGTAGGTATTAATCTAAAGCAGAGAATTTGTTCAGTGCTGGCCTAGTAAGTTTGCGTCAGAATAAGTATTGCACTTGGAACTCCTGAGTCTGAATGTATTACCATTGCTGCAATATTTTTCCTGTCTTACTTAAAATACATATGTGTATGCATGCATGCGTACACACAAATATGCACAGACATGTTTGCATTTGAAAACCGACACAATTCCAAAGACATTTGATCATAAAGGCAAAAAAAAAAAAATTTCTACTGGTATATAGTTTTTGGGCAAGAGACTGGTGTGGAGTTAACAGACATAACAGAACCTGAGTGCTCAGGCTCTTTCTCTGTAGTGTGTAGCTATTTCATGACTCCTCTGAGAAATTGCAGGCCTATTGAACTTGATAGTTGTTTCGGCTATACAAAAGCACAGCGACTGGTTTGTGTAGCAAAGAACCTTTTCTGAATTGTGGAAGGGATGAGAATCAGAAGACACATCAACCTTTGAGTTCACAGTTCAAATGTTACAACTGTTGAGACTGGCTTGTTTTCATCTTCAATTTGTGTACAAGAATTGTTTTTTGGTTGATTTGTAACAATTTATTTTCCAGGTGCTGGTAACTTACTCTGAAAGTCCTTTCTCCCACCTTAGTTAAGTGTTCCACTATAAATAGTTGATATTTTGTTAGGTAGGCAACAAATCTATTAACGAAGTCTTTCCATGCCAAAATCACCTGGTGTGCTTTTAACTTATTGCTTATGTCAGGACAGTTTCACATCAGAGAAATCAACCAAGAACACATTAAAATATTTATAAGATTAGATATGATGCTTACAGAATGTAGTGATATGCTACTTACATTACTGTAAAAGTTAAAGATGGTAAAAAAGTTTTAAAGTTCTTAATACCCAGTCTGCTGGTAGCTAAAAATTCTTTCAGTTTTTGGCAAATATGGCTTGGTCTTTGTGATGAGTGTGGTGTAGACAGTTGTCAAGAGGGAAGTCAACAAGTTCCCATGTCCTGCTGCATCATCACCATAGACAGAACCTTCTCTGTTGTCAGTTATTGAACATTGTGGGGAAACTCTCCTGTATGTTTAATACCTTTCCAAAGCCACGCTTAACAAATCAGAGTATTCTTTCCTCCAGCCTCTTTATTAATGATCTAACCAAACTGCAGGATTGTGTCTTCTTCATGAGTATTTCAGTTGTATTTGTCCAATGATCAGGTCAAAAGTTGACGCTGTGCGTTAATGGTTTGCCCTAAAGAGTTTAGACACCTGGAGGAGCAATAGCAGCCATTCTATTAGATGTAGGAAAAGTGAACCAAATATAAACTCTTCTTCTTTCTTTTCCATTTTATGTTGATGGAACAGGGTGTGATATGTAGCTTCTGTTTTGAAACCTATGTGGACTTTGTTCTCATAACTCTGGCAACCACAACCATAGTCTAAAGAGGCTTGATGTGAGCTGGATGCAGGGAGAGAAGAAGAGATGCTAGAAAGCTGCAAGCATTCTCATCTTTGCGGTACAGAGAGAGACACAAACTCTCCTAGCGTTCCAAAATAACTATGGCCTCCACTTCTAATAGTTCCCAAAGTCCTTAAAAGTCTGAATTTTAGACATTGTTGTACATTATCACAGATGTAATCAGCCATTGGTGTTAATAATTCAGATGTCTGTGAACAGTAATTTCAGCAAAATAAAACAAACATCCTTGATTACACGATCTGAATACATTTGAATAAAGTCTAACCTTGCAGTCTAGTTATAGCATAAAATTCTTAGTATCTGTACACCACAAAAAATGCTATTTTTCAGATCTCAAAGTAAAGATTGAGGCTAAAAGACCGCTTGCTTATTTCCAATTTACATCCATATGCCTTCCTGGTCTTACAATAAGAAACACTATATTCCTTCATCCCTGTGGCTCTCTTGTAATTTATTTACCTGGGGAAGATCTGCTTTTAGATGCAGCATCTGGTTTTCAATGATTTCCTGCTCTTAGCCAGCTGAATAGACTGAACTAGAAGGAGGTCAAGTCTGTTGTCTGAGGTCACACATGGAATGAATGCCTGAGCTTGGATTTAAAGTTAGAGCTGGAGTAGCCCTTCTTGGTTCTTTGATGCTTGCAATAAATACTTATTTTAAAATGTCAGGTGTATTTGGAAATGATCTGTATTATATGCAAGCAGAAAATGATCATGCTTAACCTGGTGCTTACTAAGTACATACAGAGTTCTTGCAAATGTTCTGTCAAAGCAGCTAGAAAGCAACAAAAGGGTAGAGTATTTTACAGTTACAAAATGTAAAAATATCTAAAACAATAACAAGTTACTGTAAACTGGTAAATGAGTACACGCTTTTTTTGGTAAAAATCAGATAATTATTTCTGTTAATTGCAAACTTAGTACAATGTTATTTGCTTTAATGGTAATCAGGAGAGAAGAAAAAGTGTTCTTTATCCTTGTTCTCAATAATAAATTACACTGTGTACATCTTTATAGGAACATGAATTACAGGATCTTGACCCTCTGTGTAGCATATTTCTGATATTCTGCTTGTGTAATTTCTTTTTTTAGTTAATCTTTATGTAAGAAGCTGTATATTAGGAATTAGAGAAATTCAGTCTTTACATGATTGTATTGCAAAACATTCGTCGTGATTAAGGGCATGGAAAAATGAGTTTATCTCTATAGTTCTTGGATATGAAAATGTTTGTCATAGATGAAATATAATTTGTAAAGTGTTTTTTTTTCCTGTTCCTCCTGTGAACAAAAAAAAATGTCTACAGACATGCTTTATTCGACTTGGAAAAAAGCCATTGATATTGTCAGTGGGACTTTTTATGTCTCAGCTAAAGAAAATTCTGAAATACTGTTTGCAGCTAAAACGGAAATATTACTGACCCTTGAATTTTTCTAGTTGAAAAAGTACTGCCATAGTTTTGCGCAATTATATCTGCAGTTTCTAGGTGGGAACAGTTCATCTGAAAAAGGACTCCCTTTTCAGGCTACTGTGAAGCTGGATGGTCATAAAGCACCTAGGAGAGTAGCTGAAATGACAGTGCAGTCTAAATGGAGTAGGAATAATTATGGTCCCAAGTCATCTTGAAATGAACCTCACAGTTGGTCAGCAATAGCAGTTACCCATAATAGTTTAAACAGCTCCTGGGAATGTTAACATGTCCTGTCCTGTCATGCAGAGGCCGAAAGAGGAAAGAAGCTGGGTCAGTCAGGAAGAGAGACACTCTTCAACGAAAATAGCAGAAAGCCTCGACAGGGATTATTTTGACCCATGACACTTTTTTATTTCCTTTTGCTTTCTGACCTTATTTCTGGAGATAATGAAAGGGACCCTTAGAGGACATGTACGAGAAGTTTTATCTCCTTATCTTGGCTGTGAAAATGGTATCATGTTAGGAGTCCTATAAACACAGAAGCAGAGGCTGGAATGATCTAGGAAAGACTATGTATTTGTGAAATCAGGAATTTTTTTTTTTCTGAAGAACCCCTTGTCTTGTTTCACGGAAGCTTGGCAGGAAAACAAAATTGTTCCTGTTTTGGGACACTGTTTTCTCCATGAAATGCCCCCAGGAAGTATAAGAGGACTCTCCTTCCCTGTAGCATCCCAGGAGCTTGTGAGCAGAGCAAGGAATGAGATCATGATGGGAGGATGAGGTATTGCGGAGAAAGGGCAGGAAAAGCAAAGGCAGGGCTCTGGAGTTGATGGAAATGGGACCTGTGCAGCCTCTGAGGCAGAAACAGGCTATTTCTCTGAGCGAATGTTTGGAATAAATAAGTGTTGAATTTGGAGGCTATTCAGGCCCTCTTTTATCATATGAATTACATAGAGGAAAGATGCTTTTCCTGCTCCATTTAATCTGACTGTGGGCTCTCTAACAGGGTGTGTTTTTACTGTGGTTCTGCTGAAGGACTGTAGCATGAAACAAGACGCTGCAGTCAGTAGTTATTTCCTTGCATGGATTTAAAATACAAAAAAGAATGAGTTTGAAAAAGTTAGCCAAGTTATGGATGGAATAGTTAGACTAGTTAGGAGAAGACTTTAACAAACATCTGTATTTAACAGAAGGAACAGATTTTTTTGGTGTCGGTGTTGTTTGGAAGATATGGGGTTTTTTGGACACATTAATTTATAGAATCTTTCTGATTAATTTCAGATAAACTTCCTTATTATCACTTTACTGAAAATCCTTGAATGTATAGGAGAGCATTTTAGTAAACAAGAGAGCTACTAGAGCTTAAGGTAGAAAGTAGTCAGCTTGGCAAAGTTAAAGAACTATAAGGTCGTTCAGATAAGTACTGTTTTCCCTGTATCTTCATTTGGACAAAACTTGGAAATATTTGCATCCTCTTTACATCATTGTGTTTCAACTCTGCTATCCAGCAAGGACAGGAGATATTTAGTTCTACTTCTTGTATAGATAAAGCTGGAAGTGCGATAGGCATAATAAAATGCAAGGATCAGAACAAATAAATGATTGCTGTTCGTTAAAAATGATAGTCAAAACCCCACATTATTCAGATACTTCAAACATGTTTTGAAAAAGGAGTTTTAAGTATATAAGAATGTTGCATAGTTTTGAAGTTAAAATTAATAGCCTATTGCAAAACATTCATTGCCTATATACTGCTGCAGCCAACATATAACCTATGAAATGGTGTTGACTTCAAGTATGAGTGCACTCAGACCCTTTTAAAAATTAAACTTTCAGTAAATACAGTATATAGATTCAAATACTGTATTTCTACTTATACAAAATAGTCTTTATTGGCATTTTTTGTAATGCTCCTTTCAAAGATATATTTTGCAATTGCTGCTTTTTTAAAGCAGTTCCTACAAGTTTCAGATGTAATACACCAAGCTTTCTATACAAAGTTTACTTAAAAAGACTCTCCCTTTGCTACTTCAAATGCACAAAAAGAACATGCTGTGTATATGCTTTGGAGCAATGCCAGGAGGGGGAGGATATGCCTACCTGTAGCGAACGTGTGCTTTATGAGTGGAGCTTACACAGGAGTAAGCTCTTGCTGGGCAGCAACGTATGGCTTGCTTGAAGAACTGCGAAGACCAGCAGAAGCTGCAAAATCTATCTGAAAAATGGAAAAACAATAGTTAGCTTTCTGTTGTTGTGGCTCCAATGACAGAAGGTATCAGTTAGCTTTTTGTTACGTTGGTGAAAACTGGTCTCGTAACTTAGAGCATAACCAAGCCCTAAAGTACTCTCCCAGACCTGCTGTTTTCTTGGAGGTGTGGTGTGTCTTAAGTAGTCACAGCTCAACTGAAAATCTTTTCTGGTGTCTGCCGTGAAGTGTGAGTAGTCCTAGAAATGTCTAACGCTGCTGCTAGGCTGAACAGGTTGGAAAGCCTCTGGATCTTTTCCTGCAGCGCGACGTTGCGTTGGTAGACTTCCATCTGTTAATCAGCAGGTTGCACCAACTGAAACATGCCCGTTGTCATGAGATACACGGTTGTGAGTAGAAGCTCTGGGCTAGAGGAGTGCGAATGTTTCACTGTCCTGCATAGTATTAATGAATAGAAAGATCATATCTCTCCACTGTCTGCTTCTTGAAATAGTATTCTTATCCCTCTGCCTTCTCATTTTGGTGTGTAATTAAACTTCTGAGGCCTTGTGAAATAGTGCGTACTAGTACTTTTTTCCTTTAAAATTCTTCACTCTCTCAACACAGTAAAAGGGTGTGCTTTTGAGAGCTCTTTTTGTTGGCACTTTTGCAGCACACTCAATATTGTAGTGTTGTGCTTTGAATAGTCAAAAGTTATTGTTTCTTCAAGTTGTTACAGGGCTAAACTTGTACTCCAAGCTTTCTTCTATGCATATCTGGCTTGAAGGAAGTGTGGTGGGCTGACCCTGGCTGGACACCAGGTGCCCACCAAAGCCGCTCTGTCACTCCCCTCCTCATCTGGACAGGGGGAAGAAAATATTACAAAAAGCTCCTGGGTTGAGATAAGGACAGGGAGAGAGCGCTTGCCAATTACTGTCGCAGGGAAAAGAGACTCGACTTGGGGAAAAAATTGATTTAGTTTGTTACTGATCAAATCAAAGTAGGATAATGAGAAATAGACCCAAATGTTAAAACAGCTTCCCCCCACCCCTCCCTTCTTCCCAGGCTTAACTTTACTCCTGAATTCTCTCACTCCTCCCCCCAGCAGCACAGAGGGACAAGGAATGGGGGTTATGGTCAGATCATCACACGTTGTCTCTGCTGCTCCTTCCTCCTCAGAGGAGGACTCCTCACACTCTTCCCCTGCTCCAGTGTGGGGGTCCCTCTCACGGGAGACGGTCCTCCACAAACTGTTCCAGTGTGTGTCCCTTCCATGAGGTGCAGTCCTTCAGGAGCAGACTGCTCTAGTGTGGGTCCCCCATGGGGTTACAATTCTTGCCAGAAAACCTGCTTCAACGTGGGCTCCTCTCTCTCCCCGGGGCCACAGGTCCTGCCAGGAGCCTGCCCCAGCGTGGGCTTCCCACAGTGTCACAGCCTCCTTTGGGCACCCCCTGTTCTGGCGTGGGGCCCTCCCCAGGCTGCAGGTGGAGATCTGCTCCACCATGGAGCTCCATGGGCTGCAGGGGCACAGCTGGCCTCACCGTGGGCTTCCCCAGGGGCTGCTGGGGAACCTCTGCTCTGGTGCCTGGAGCCCCTCCTGCCCCTCCTTCTGCTCTGGCCTGGGGGTCTGCAGGGCTGCTCCTCTCACATGTTCTCACTCTTCTGGCTGCAGTTGCGCAGTTTTTCCCCCCACCTTCTTAACTCTGTTATCCCAGAGGTGCTACCACTGTCGCTGATGGGCTTGACCTTGGCCAGCAGTGGGTCCATCTTGGAGCTGGCTGGCACTGGCTCTGTAGGACACATGGGAAACTTCTAGCAGCTTCTGACAGAAGCCACCCTTGTAGCACCCCTGGCTACTAAAACCTTTCCATGTGAACCCAGTACAGGAAGCGAGTTGCGTTATGGAATAATTTATTTTGTCATCAATTATTAATTATTTATGTGGCTCCAGCAGGTAGATTTAGGGACTCATATATGCATAGAAAGAACTAAAGCAAAGATAGTCTCTGCTTCATAGAGCTTAACATGTAGGATCCCAATGGCATCTATCTGCAAGCTGTGTTTTCTTAGCCTAGTTTCTAATTTTGTTAATTTTTTTGCATTTGTTTTTTCTTTTATAAAGCATTGTTTTGGAAACAACTCCCTACACATGGGCTAGCAATATCAGAGAGATACTGCGTTTTGATTTTTTTTTTTAATAGTTCCTTGAAACTATTCACTTCATTGAAACTTCCATCAATTCAAAATTTCCTCTTTCCCTTGAGCACACTTTTTCCATATTTTTTCACTGAAAGTACTATTAATACTTTCTGATTATTCAGCAGAAAACTAAAAATGTCTCTTGAGCCACTCAACCTGATTTAATTGGTTTCGGTGTATGGCAAGCTAAATTCAGATCTCCATTTATCAAACCCCAAGTTTCTCCTCCCCTCTAAAACTGAGCAGTGCCCAGGTGAAAAAAAATCATGAGCAAAAAAGTCTGTTTGGGACTGTGCATAAAAGATTTTGTAACATTCAGAAGGTCATTGCATAGCACAAATTTAGGGAAGGTTGGTTGCTTGCATTCCCCTGCACCCCCTCTGACTTCAGTGCTTCTCTGAGCCCCTAGACTGTTATTTCTGACAGCTTTCCAGGTTTCTCTGAATTGGTTTGAAGTAATATTTTTACTTTGTTCTTTGTTTCTCTGTTTTTTCCTTACTCTGGCACAAAGAAAAGGGAGTGGGGAGTGCGTAAGAATATAAAATATTCTTTTCTTGTGTATCAAAGACAAGCAGTGTATTCAGAAGGTCAAAGTTCCTTTTTTTTCCTGAAGAATTTAGATTTCTAGGCCCCTTGAGGTATGTGCAGTTGAGTATCACCTTAAAAATTGTGTTTTCTGTTCATATTTTACATGCTTTTCCACAGCAAAAAAGCTTTCCTCCAACACTCTCCTCCTCTAAACCCTCTAAATTCTACCTGCTAAGTTTTGCTTACTCTAGACTGGTCAAACTTCAGGACAGTGCATAAAACAAAGTGCAAGATATCTGGAAGAAATTAATGAATTCTATTCCGAGTTATTTACATGCTTAAATAAAAGATCTGATGTGCGTGTTTGTCCTGATCTTGGCTAAATGTCAATTGCATAATGGTTCACAGTTTCAGGGCTGGACTTTTTTGTTTCAATGCCATGCTGTTGGCACCCCATGTACTGCTGGGTCTCCTGGTTTATTCTTCTAAAAGTGGGTACAAGAGGAAAAAAGGCCCTCAGCTGAATTTCTGCATCTTCATTTTTTCCTAACTTGGCAGCTAATGCAAGCACCCTGTGGCAGAATTAGGAATAACACAGACTACTTTTCCTTCACCTGACATAAAAAAAGGGGTGTAAAGAACGAATTACATCTAACCTTGCAATATGTGATAATCCTTGCCTGTGATGCCTGTATACATGCGTAAGTGTGAAGAAGAGACAGGAAGGCAAGACTGGGTTAAGCTTCTTCCTTCTCATCTTACTGAAAATCTTGAATTCTCCTCTGTACAGTTGCCTAAGAGTAGGGAGAAGACTTAGTCACCGAGTAGAGTTACAGCCTGGTAGGCCACTCTTCATGATACCTGTAGAACCAAGACAGCAAAACACTCCTATATAGAGGGGAGGGAGGTTGGTCCATGCATGTAGAGATAATCTTTTCTTGTAGGTCTCTGCATACGTAGGTCTTTGCTCTGCAAGCAAAATGTATCTAGCTTACTTGTTCTTACATAAAGCTTCAGCTTCTGTTGAATTTACTGATAATTTGCTCTCCAGAAACTCAACGGTACAGCAGTGTACGTGTGTAAAATCTCCTGGGGTGATGCAGTTTTGCTGAAGTGTGAGAGAGGTTGGCCTTGCCTCCCTGTGAGGCTGCCACACCGGAACACTGGAAATGTCCACATAATCTAACATTTAATTATAAACTCTGCCAAACTGTTTTCTGATAAGATCTGAGCAAATATTCAAGTCACAAGGGCTGATAATCTAAATCCTCTGCGGTCTACTCAGTTGTGTTACTGTGTAGGTCACCGTTAAAATAGGTCAATAGTGTAGAAGAGAGGTAAACTTCGGGTAAGCCTTTTAGCTGTATGCCGTTATATAAGGTCTAGAGTAATCTGTTAAGGATGGTGATTGCCACCATGGCTTCACCAAAAATAAACATTTTCCATTTTTAAAAAAATGATTTTTTTTTGGGGTGGAGTGACTAAGGCTAATAGCTAGAAAGCGTATGTGGGGGGTTATTGGAAAGGGGATGTGGGTGTGTTGTTTGTAAGATGTTGTCTAAAGTGTTTCATTGAAACTTTGTAAGGTCAAAAATGCTGACATCAATAACAGGCTGCGGCCAGGAGGAAGGAAGAAATAAATGGGAAATGATCTTTCTAGCAAAAACTCATGAGTAGAACCCCTGGAGCGGGCTGATGAAATATCTCCATTTTCCACTTACAATATACTGTTTCTTTATAGATGGGACTGTGGTGTATATTTCTGTCTGAAAATTTCAGGCGTGCTGCACATGCAGTGGAAAGTTTGAGGGAATATAGGGAGACACATGGGTAGCACTCCTGCACATTCAAGCAATCTAACTTTTGAGGGTGTTTAGTTATGGCAAAGAGAGAGCAGAATAAAAAAAATCTTTGCAGTGCCTGTATGTACAGTAAATGGAAGATAGAAAACCTTTGTATGGAGGTTGCTAGAAGGGAGTGAGAAGCATCTGAAGTCAATCAAATGGCTGGTGATAAATCAAGAGAGTTAATGGCTCAGCTAAATGACTTTAAGACTACTGAGTAAACCTGGACTGAAATGGTCCCTGGTATAATTAGAGAGGCTGCACTGAATTGAGCAAAATGTGAATCAGGCTCTGAGCCTGGAGATCAGATTTCTGGGAGATAGTGGAAAATAACTGAGATGATTACTGGGGAAATATATGGATCTGTAAAGGTAAATTAAGAGCTTCAGTTGGTTAAGCCCATTTGCAAGAAGACTGTGGTATGGGAACTCTATCTTAAACTGAGTTACGTAGAACAGAAATTGTCCTGATAACTGGTGTTTTGGCTAAGTTAGTGGATTGGAGGTAAGTGGGTGAGATTAACTGACTGGAACATATACCCATGCACTTGCTCTGCTTGGTCCGTATGCTCAAACTGGGTCTGCTTTAAGGATGCCATATGGGAAGCTGTACTGCCAGGCTCTTGTGAGTGGGACGGGTGCATCCCCATGCAGTAAAATGCCACAGAGGTGCTCGGGGACCAACAGGCTGCTGGGGACAAAGAGAGGAGATGGTTTGGCTGAAGATTATGATTTATGGTTATGATCCCTTGTGTGGTACAAGCAGTATTTAGGGTAACTTAAGGATGCTGATAGGGAT
Source organism: Phaethon aethereus (assembly GCF_964289735.1). NCBI lineage: Eukaryota > Metazoa > Chordata > Aves > Phaethontiformes > Phaethontidae > Phaethon > Phaethon aethereus. The sequence continues at coordinate 43,044,765 of NC_138578.1, forward strand.
AAATAGCTGTACCAAGGTATGTTTGGTCAGCAGCTTTGAAAAAGTCAGCAACACCAAAATTTTGCCTATGTGCCTTTTTAGGTGCTTAAGCATGGCATAGAAAACCATAAAATCAGAGATGTGTGCTGTGTAAAGGCAATTCTGAGTATTCCTGTAGAGGTCAGAGGCTTTCTCTAGCACTGTGTCTTGTAGAGAAAGTCCTTATATGTCATTTGAAGATCTATAAATTTGAGAATCTGTGCAATATTGGGGGCCAGGGTTCGGTAAAATGTAGCTTTAAGTCATCAGGTTATTAGAGCTCATAATTCCTAAGAGAGTAAAAGAACAAAAAGGAGAACAACATTTAGGTCAATGAATAGACTTCCTCTGATTCACATTAGTGTAGCAAGCTTAATTAACTGGGTGTTTTATGTGATTTGCAAACATCATCATATAGACTCTGCTCAATTGTGCATCTGTTTTGTCAGTGCCAAGGGAATACCCAAGGTTCAGCTGATCTCCATCTCTGGAGTCGTCCTATGCAGTAATCTTCTGTGTTACTTTTAATTAGTAATAAAGACAATCATTACAGATTTCTTTCATCTTAAACTCTTTGATTTGCAGGCTAAGACATTCTGATTGACATCTCTGCCATCTGCCTGTCTGCTCTCTTTCGGGGTGGTGGGGAGGAGAGGCGCTTGGCAGTGCCTGGGGCAGAGTGGAGGGGAGAGGCTGGATTCACAGGGTCTGTTCTCCACTCTGCTGCTGACTCCCACTTTTGGGTACTTGATCTCCAAAGGAGTCCCAGTCCATGTCTCCATTTGGCTCTATAAACAATATAATAAAAAAACTTGGTATGCTCTTAAAGTACGTTTATATAGGGGGAGCCAATTCTCGCTGCCTACAGGCTGGATACGAACTTTAAATACATCCTCAAGTAAGTGAAACACTGTGCGCCGCACAAGTGGCCTCAGGAAGCACTGACCCCAAAACACACCTCCACAAGACAGTCCTTCCCCTGTTTACTTTCTACCCTGGAGACCAGTACCTCAATGTTGGCTTATATCAGCAATATATTACTGCTTTCTATTGCTTTGGTTTCAGCTACTCTACACCTCTGAGGGAAGGTGGTATCTGTCCCATGCCTCTCACTTCTTACTTTACAAAACAAAGACGTACGTGCAATATTGGGTTGGTCCTGGGCTGTTTTGATATTGCTTATGTGCAAAAGCTATGCACAGCTGCAGTGCTGGAGTTAGGGGTTTTCAGTAAAATTCCTCATAAAATGAGCAACGACAATAAGAGCAGAAAGAGCTGGATTTCTTTAAAGTAGCTTGAGGAAGCTTGCCCTCTCAGTAGTAACACTGCCTTGGCTTTGTCTAACCTAATGCTTGCACTGATACTGAATTACCAGTATTAATTTTCCTGCCTCAGGCAAGGTCATAGTGATCAAGTGACTTAAATGAATTTATAATCCTGGGTATGCTGACTGCTCATGCTTAATTTTTATTCTCGGCAATTTCTTCATGACATCAAATGCTCAGGAAAAGTCAATAGTCAAACTCCCACTGTAGATGACTTCAGGTTTTTAGGAATATAGGTGAATCTGTTTGGTGTATTTTTAAGAAATTTGTAACAAACAAGTTACTGGGACATCACTAGCCCCCCAGTTCACCACTCCTCATGTCAGCTGTTGATATAGATGTGGCGGAAGCCCACATTTTAGTTTCAGGGCCTAATAAAAAGTTTGAAAGAGTGAAAGGACCGGGACAAACTGATAGTCACAACTGCACGGCTATATTAAAATCTTCTCTGGTTATTCATTTCCATGTACTATTTTACAAAAGTTATTATTGAGGGGATGGGCACGTATGCAATCCATCACAGGCCAAACTGAGGGTGGTGTAAATTTGTTTCTGACACTATATGCACATAGGTGGTTCTGATCTGTCAGTGCTGTATGGTAAAACTAGATCCTAATTTAACTTCTTGTAGCTGGTTTGTCTGCCCATACTTAGAGTATTTCATAGGACTAAAAGTCTCTTAACTTAAGTATCTGAGAAGTTTAAGATAGTTGTATCTAACTAATATATATTAACTATCTAACTGATATATATATATCAGGCTTATCTGAATAAGCAGTGAGAATGTTGGTGCAAGACAAGGAAGGAAGCACATGAAAATTGGTGTGAGTGATTAGCAGAGGAGAACGCTCCCATCCATTCAATTGAATTGATTTTCACCGCATTCCTTCCTCGCTCTCTCTTCGTCAGCTACAAAGGCAAAAGGCAGTGATGCAGGAAAGAGTTAAAACACTGTTTTTGCTGTGCTGTAATTGATTTTGCTGTATCATCTTATATGGCTAACTTGTTAGCACCGGGGTAAAAACATGAAGGTGGGTTGCAAAGAAGATAACTGTTGTTTCTGCATGGAAAAGGCATAGGAGTTGTAGGTTAAACAGGCAAGTAAGGAACAGAGATCATGAAATATTTTGCCACGGGGGGGGGCAGTGCAATAGGAGAGAGCAAATATGCAGAGTTAGGAAGAGCCTTGAAAACAAGAGAACAAGTTTTGAAATTTATTTACCTGGAAAAGGGGAGCAGTGGTGTGAATGCAAATGCAGTGGGGACTGGGGAAAACAGCACTGTGGAAATTGCAGATAGCTTGAAGTCTATGAAGGTGAGTTAAAAGAGATTCAGGCTTATATACAGGAAGTTTTGGCAGTAAAACTGTGAGTTTTAGATATATACCAAATACTTGGATGTTCATGTTTGGATGCCTGAGGAGTGTGGATCAGGGATGTCAAAGATGCATACACTTGGGTGGCAAGAAGGATACAGACGTTATCAGAAATGGGAGAATATATACAGTAGGGGGAGTGCAAAAGGAAAGGTAAGTATGTCAAATAAGACCAGACTGGTTATATTGGTGGTGAGGCCCCTGCAAGATTGTGTTTGAGACAGCTGAAATGAAGAATAATAGGGTTGGAAAACCAATTCTTCAAGCGATCATCTATAAGGTATGCAGGGAGATAAGTATGAGGTGCCTTAGTGTAACACTTCATGGTATTGTTTGAAGTCACACCTTCAGTCTTTGGATCTTTCACCTCTGTCCAAGAGTCAAAATCTTCTCACAATTTGTGTTCACTATAATGTCATCACTTCTTCTGTTATGTTGGTGGCATTTATTTCCCGGTAGTATATATTTTCCTTGCAGTCTTTAAACTTCATTAGTGTGTCACAGATTTTGCCTTTGTACTTCAATACCATCTACCTTTGCTCATAAAATGCGTTTTTGGTAGACTCACTTATTTTCCTAAATGGTGGTGAATAGGGAAATTAAATGAGTTAACATATTCAACTTTAGTTAGGTCACAGGACTTCAAAAAGAGCCTCGACTAGCTTCAGTCGATTGGTTGGGTTAGACAAGCATGAGGATGTTACATTCATCAAGAAATAACTCTAGCTAAATGGACAGAAGTTTTGGGGTTTTTTTTCAGATTTTTTTTTTTTGGTGCTAATATTACAGTATCTAAGACACTAGGAATTCAATCTATCAACTTTACTGTATTTTAATCATCTTCACAATGTGAAGATGATTAGTTGAATAGTTGAATCAGTTGAATAGTGCTTCTATTTAAAAAAAATTAAATGAATTAATGTATTGTAATATATCTAGTTTTGTAAGTTACGCTTAGAGGGCTGCTGCACTCTTTTATACCTGCAAGGTGCTATACAAGTACTAACCTTTAAAATAATGGTCAAGTTATTTTAATTATCTCTCAGTTATCCTAGGGACAAAATAATGGAGAAAAAAAAATCTCACCAGTGGTAGTTAATATTTCTACATTTATATGAGGTCTCTTCAGAGATTATCAGAGATGGGGGTATGTGAAAGAAGAAACTTCATTAAAAGCACCCTGTTGCCATCATCTGTGATATTGACTGATCAAGTTAAGTCCCTGAAAATTGGGGAAAAGCTGAAGACATCATATAGATAAGTTTTGATTTATAGGGTGGTTTGTGGCCTGGTTTGTTTGTGTGGTTTTTGGTTTTTGTGTGTGTGGTTTTTTGTTTTTGTTTTTAGTAAATGTTTCCTATGTTTTATAATTTTTCTTAAAGATGTTATAATGGTCCAAAAATCCTGTAACTAAGTAGCACTGAATGTTTGCTTTGAAGCTGGAACAGAATGTTTTCTAAAGCTAAACTTCTTAAGAATGAAAGAAAAGATGAGGCAATTATATTCTTAAGACCACATATTAAACCCAAACTTTGTCTCAGACAAGGTTAAGGTCTGCCTATGTGTCATAAAATGTTATCTTGCTTATTGTCTTCACTGTTTTTTGTAGCATGTGAATCCAGAGCGTAGATACCTGCCGCATCATTTTTTTCATTGTAATTAAAAGGATATGTATCAATGTATTTGGTAATTCTGTAGTGTTTAATATCCAGATTTCTTACTGTCATGGGAAGTGTCATGCTTTTGCTTCATAACCAGACAGTGTATGTTTTCAATGAAATCTTATTTAGGAAAGTACAACACATTCATCCTTGATATTTAAGCAAATTCACATTGCAGAATGATTAATTGCATTCAGCCTTTTCATCCACTTCTAATTTTTCAGGGGACATAATTGGATGCAAATTGGCCAGTGTTAATCATTAGATACCACTAATTAAAAACAGAAGCTGTAGGTAATGGTATGATTATTGGTAGAAATAAATGAAGCAGATCAGGTAATACTTTTCTTCAGGGACTCATGACTTGTGCCTGAGCCTCATTAAATTCCAACATGTGAAGGTGCCCTGCTGGTAGAGGCTGCAGGAGAGATGTATTTATAAATAACTTAAAAGTAACATAGGAGGGCAGTGTTTGAAAAAGGAGGTGGGGAACATTCCTGTGGCTCAAGGACTCAGCAGTTTAATAAATTAGGAACTTTAAAAAAGCAATTTAATTAGGAGGAAACTGGTTTTGCATAACGAAAAGCTGGTTGAAAGAGAAACTAAGGACATTTCTGACCCTGTTCCTGAAGCATACTGAGATGCCATGTTCTGAAAATTCAATGAGTATTTTTTGAACCCAAACAATTCATTTTATACTTTGTCTTTTAAAACTGACTCTGATGTTAGATGACCTGTGTACTAAGGTGGTGGCTCACTGGAAAAACTGTGATCATGCAATCAGATTGATCAGAGTGTTTTGTGCGTACACTCAGAGGAGAGATTTTCCTCATTCAGAATCTTCTGACTTAGCTTTTAAATTACTTTTAAAATATACTGACAACCCATTAAACCTTGCAGTCCAGGGATTTTTTGCATCATAATCACCAAAGTTTATCAGGATTAAATGTTAATAGTTACCTTTAAGGGATTCATACAGTGATGGAAAATACCATTTAAATGAACCAAAATACTGATACCAAATAAAAGATGTCAACAGCAGGTACTGTTCAATCTTTCGGACGGAATTAGTGAATTGGTTTTTTTGGAGGGTGGGGAGAGGCATGAATGAGAGCCTCTTCATTTTTCACTAGACTCCTATTCCCCACCAAAGCCATGTTCATCAGTGACGTAGGCAGCCACGAGGAGCTGGGATCCCCGTTTTCTGGGAACACACGGCGCATGTGCTGCTACAGCCTGGCAGCTTTGCGCTGGCACTGCTGCTCTGGAGAAGGGAAGGGAGAAACGTGACCGGACCGTGGTATTGCCCATCCGACGGCTGGCGTGAAGGACCTGCGCAGAAGGCAGAGACTGAGGAAGGAACCTGAGCAAACAGAATTGGGCCCCAAGCTTACTGCTGTGTGTACCGCAGTTCTACACACACGGACCACGTTTAATCGTCTTGATAATGGCTGCTATTATATATACTTAGATTTGCAACTACTACTCGTGATATCAATATATTACCACCACTCATCCGTAAACATAAATGATGGCTTCAGCATAAAAAGTTATACTGAAAATAGATATTTTAAATTTGATTGTTACAGTTTTAATGACATAAAGTTTATCGTCTCCAGTCAGTTTATTACCTACACAAATAGCTTTCTTTTTCAGTGCCACATTCTTATGCCTGAAAGAAGTATTTTATATTGCGGGATTCTCATCAGATCTGAACAAATACTGCGTTAGTGCCAGCAGTACCAGAAAATACGCACAAAAGAATATAAATGTAAGTACAGTTTCTAGGACTAATATCAAATCACAAAAGGATATTTTTACCCTGCATAGCTGCTGGATCTGTAAAATAGAGGCCATCAGAAATACAGCTCTCTGCAAACTATAACATCTGGTGTCAAAACAGTGGGAGAGTTTCAGAAGGAAAGTACAAGCCAATAAAGCTTGTTTGAGTAATCTTACTTCTCACACGTGAAGTTCATCTGAAGTGAATTAAATTTTACTGAACTTTATGGCTATATGACCTTCTTTTTAAATGTGGCTTTTTATATATGAACGTGAACCCTAGTGAATACATCATCGAGATGTTTTTAAGAGACAATACTGTCCCCTGAAATAGTCGGTGGAGCAGATAGACTGAAAATTCTACATCTGAATTGCCAATTGTAAATCCAAAGCGAAATATTCTTCTAAAACAAGATGTGTCTAAAAGCAAAATAATGCGCTCAGTGGGGCACTAACAGAACAATTGACAAGTATATAGGTGTATTGAATGAATGAGGGAGAAGATACTTGCCTACTGAAATGTTACAATGCAAGAACTCTTATTTCAAATTGCGCCTTCTATCTGAATCTATTTCACTGAAAACAAGAAATACAGGATCATTTATAGGCAGCTATCTTAGGAATGGTGTGGGAGTTGTCACGGATCACCAGTGAACGTGAACCAACAGTATCATGTGAACATTTTGGGGGGCTGTACGTAGGCAAAGTTTTAGCTACATGTGGGTAGTACCCCTTTTTGGCCTGAGCTCTGTGAAAGAGACGGACTGATTAGGGAGAGCTGAGAGGAGGGCGGCAGTAAAAATGGTCGGAGATTGGGAAGTCATCACTGACCGGGAAAGACTAAATGTGTTGGTGGGTAAGATGTACTCTAGTGAAAAGAGGAGGGAACAGATGGAGGTCTTTAAGTCTTCAGGTGCTTACAGGGTTCTGACAAAGAAATAGTAGATAATCTGTTCTCCAATTCGTGATGCGTATACCAAGTAGTGGATTTGCATTTCACAAGGATGATTAGACGATAGCAAAACCCTTTTTCAAGTGAAGAGTTAAAATAGACTCTTTTCCTAAACTGGAGATCTTTAGGAGCAGGTTGCATCTTTAAGGGATGCCATAGATATAACTGAATCTGCCTTCGGGCAGGGGACTGAATTAGGTCAGCCTGTGACAGCTTGGCCATTGACAGTCTTTATGACATCAGGAAGTACTTTGGAAAAATGACTGTACAATGTCTGAAAAAAGAGGTGCACAAATACGGCCCTATGAACTAAGAAATTAAAAAATGAGGGAAGACAAAAGTCATCAGCACCCAGAATTTAATTCAATTGTCACGAGAAACAACAGTGGCAACCTGCAGAAAAAAATTAACCCCTCCCATGAATTAGATAACTGTTATTTCTAATTTGATTTTTGGCAGTCTATTTAACACTTTAAAATAACTTCTCTATAAATATATATTTTTTGATATATAGAGAATATATAATTTTTAAAACGCATGATAAAATTCCAAGCTCTGCACAGGGGACCAACCAGTGCCATAGTGAAAAGTAGGGCCCTGCTTTACTTGTCTGCTGTGTGTTATTTTAACCATTTATTGATATTTCCTGCTCATTCTGTATATATAAATGCAAATAAGTGTACTGGCACTATGAAATCATGGATAGTAGCAGAGGATACTTAGCACTGTGACTATATGAGCCACAAGGAGCTGTGAATCGTTTCATGCTGCTGTGGTATCTATATCTGGTATCGCTTTTATACTAAATAAATTACAAATTGAGAGCCGTGTGCTGCTGAGGTAGCTCGGCGGCCCAGGCCATGGCTGCAGGCTGGGGGCAGCGTGGGGTGCGTGCCCGGGGGGTGGGTTGCAGCGGTGGTTTGTACCCAGACTGCGTGTGCTGCCTTGTGTCAAAAACCATTTGTTGCAGCCTCAACCATGGTTTCTTTTCCCTGACTGGACAAGTAGAAAGAAAATTGACTTCAGCTTTTGCTCCGAGACGAGTTCCAGCAGTCAGGAGTGCGGTGGTAGGCCAGAGGCCGGGCCTTCTGGCTGCCTTAGCTTCTTCCAGCGGCATCGCAGCAGGCCCCAGTGAGAAGAAGGGTGCCGGGCCTCCTTCCAGGGCTGGCCTCTCGAAGAGACTGTTCCCTGTGTTCAATCATTCAGTGCAGCTCAATGTTAAGGACAGCCATGCCAAGTGGCCCTGGCGTGGCAACGTCTATCCTGGGCAGTGACGGACACATCTTTTATCTTTTTTTTCACCACCTCTCAGCACAGAGCAAGGGCTGGTGCAGGCACTGTGCAAGTGGCGACTGCGATGTGATGTTCTTTGCAGTAGGTTCCACCTGAGTGTCCTTCGCCCGTACTGCTCTGGCTGCTACCTTACTGTGCCAATGAGTGAATGAGAGGCCTGTGAGCCTGCCCTGGGGAATGGACATACTATAGCAGTGCAAAAGATGTGTACAGCATAGTCTGACCATGAGGCCTGCTAGAAGGTTGTGCCACGGAGAGAACATCAAAATAGTAAGGAACTGTTAACACACAAAAAAGCAGTCCTCTTCATTCCTCCCTGCAAGCCTGTCAGTTAAGCCCTGTCCATAGGCAGCTTTCTCTGCCTATGAAGAAAATAAGTTTTCACTCTAATTTTCATTCCAAGGTAAGGACAATAAGTAAACATGGACTATTGAAGAGATACTGACCAGTGGCTCCATTCAGTGCTGTCAATGTGATATCATATTTCAGGTCTAAACAAAACTGTTAGCCTGTTTTATATTTACATGGTCAGTGTAACAGCGGTCACTCTGCAGCTGACTGTCTAAAGAAAAACAAGCTAATGAGTCAATCCATCATCATTAGAAATCAATGGAAAGGCTTCCATTGGGTTAGCGAATAGCCTCATCAGCTGTCATGGTAGCAGACTATCTTGACTTGTGCGTTCAGAGAAGGAAAATAACGAGCATGGATAGAACTCCTTCAAACACATCTGGACTGAGTGGAATGGGTCCTGTTGTACTAAAGACTTCATTCTCAGGTGGAGAATGAACATTCTGTATGCCTTCTCTGAAACTCTGCCAGTCCCCATGTACTAAGCTGGGAAATGTTTTTTCTTTTTTTCCCTCTAGTGACACATACTTCCTTAGACAGCCTTTTTTTTCTTTTAAGTACAGTGCTTAGTCTTCAGTTTTTACAGAAGCCTTAAAAAAAAAAAAAAAAAAGAAGAAAAAAAGCAAGTTGTAGTTTCTTACGTTGAGACATAATCAGAAATGTGGACAAACTCATGTGTTTGGTTTTCCAAACAGGAACATGGGTAAATCCCATGCTAACTGTATGAGGAGTTCATAAGCCCATTTCACCTCTATTGCTCTAGGTTATTAGTGCTGCTGAACACAAGTACTACTGAGTCCTTGTGACTGTCACCCAGTCCATGTTTCAGATCTTTGTTGCTTGTATGACTCTAAAAAATTGATATGAATTAATTAAAATCACTAGCACAAAAATAAGTATTACATTGTTTTTCTGTAACTGTAAAGAACACTATTCTGTGTTTTTATGGGTCATGGCTAATACTGAAGTTTATTTGCAGGTGGTTTTCTAGAATGGACTGCCAATTTCACGTCAGCTGTGCCTTTACACTGAGCAAGGCAGTACTCGGTCAGCAGCTTGCATCATCTTCCATGCTTGACATCTTTGCGTTTTTCTGTAGTAAACTGCAGTGGCAATGTGGTGGCATGAAACATTTAATCCTGCTTGGATGTGATGCACGCATTTACGCACCTTGTCATCCTTGCCTAACGTGAATGAAGGTGTGTTACATGTGTCAGTATCATAACGGGTCTACCTTGTCTTGTTATGACCTAAAAGTTGACAGATGTCATTCAGTAGCAGGTCTGACTGAATTCTTTGTGCACTTGGCGGAGGCTTTATTTTCATTTTGTGAATTGTTAGAAGAATCTAGTTTCTTGAACTCATATTGTTACTGCTTCAATCATAGAGTTTCAGACTTGCTCAGCCGCAAAAAGGGAGAGAAAGATGGCGCCAGTGTCTTATGCCAAACATAACTTTTTCCTCCTTCTCCTTCTTCCTCCCACTTCCATCAATAGTCACCTTTATCACAAACTGCATCGTAAGACTTTTTCTGGCATTGCAATGGCTAAGGTCAAGAGAAAGTGCAGGAGCAAAAGAGCTGTGGAAAAGCACTAACACCCTGAAGTGTCTAGAAGCTGGGATCCTGGCGTGTGAATCCTGCAGCTGGCTCTCTGCATTATTCTTCTCTCCACCTAAACCAAGGAGAGGGGAAAAAGAAGGAAGTATGGTTCTTTCCCCCTAAATTCTTGTTTTTAACATATTTGTAGTTGTGCATCATGACTGGTACACACTGGTAAGTGTTGATGGAGTTAAACCTGAAAGCATATATTAAGAGGAAAAAAAGTGGGGGAACAGAATGGAAATGTCAAAATATGTCTTCCAGGAAATGCGCCTAGCATGCCAATGTTAAGAGTCAACCAAATAACTTGAACTGACTCAAAATGAGATTACTGATGATTAAGCTAAAATCACATCAAGTGTAGAGGCTTGGATCTTTTGATATATCTTTTTTCCTGCAAATAATCATCTCAACATTATGCAATCTATAGCCCTTCCAATTTTGTGAAAATGTCATGCTTTTGAAGTGCAAATAGTGGTGATTACTTTGCTTTATCCACAGTAATTAACAGGGGGTTTCTTTGCCCTGCTGTATGTACATCCTCTATTTTATCTTGCAGCAAATCTGTTTTACTGGAATAGCCTTGTAATGGGCAGTCTGTGCTTATCTACCCTATGCCTTTTTTTCTTCTTTTTTGAAGACTGAAATATTTCATGTTGGAGGTTGTTTCAGTGCATTGAAGTTTGTATCTATGGATAAACATGAGCCTGAATTTTCCATCTTTAAAAATGTAGCTTTTTGAAATACACTAAACACTCATAACATTAAATTTACATCATTATTAAATACTCAGTATACACAGTCTTAATCAGCACTAAGTGGGTACCCCAGGTGTCCTGTTCTGATTTGCAGTAAATTGTTGTTTAAGCTCCTGTAGATTTCATACTTTAGACAGATATGATACCAAGTGAAATATTTTATGAGATTTTTAAGTGAATTTATTTCTTTTTCTTTTATTATTTTTTTTAAAGAAAGCTTACTTTCTTTTAGATGTCAGCAAAATTAAGTTAGCTGCATCTAATTTCAGACATAAGCCAGCATGGCCTATTTTCCATACAAATTTAATCCAGTGTAGTGCGCATTATCCATGACTCAGAATAGCATAACAAAAAAGCCATCAAAGGTTTCCATTATGAGTAAAATAACTGCTAGATAAGATGAATATTCAAGACAGATGATAGCGGAAATTAAAATTTTATAATTGGCCTTCTACAATTAAATTCTAAATTGAAAAAGATTTTCTTCCAGTTCCATCTATTCTTCATAAACACCATTTGTTATGTCTTTGTGTAACTTGAAGAGGGGGAAATGCATTAAATGGATTGTTTTTTGAAAAGGATTATTATGATGCAAATTGCAGCCTGTACTACGTGGTGCACAATACTGCTAAGAAAGAAGTTCATTAGAGGAAGAGTGGACAGTTCAGTGGGCTGCAGATGGGAGAAGTCTTTCAGTTGTGTTTCATTTTTGGGATGGGATCTGATAATAGTGCAAGGCTAGTTGTAAACTGGTTATGTGTTGGCGATCTCATTTATTTTGAGTGAGGACAAAAATCACTATCACTGCTATAGTGATCTTTTTGTCACTGATAAGTGATCAGCGCTGAGGATCTGGAGTGCACTCTCCTGTCAATTCATTCAAGTTGTTAGTGACAGCAAACTCTTCTCCTGAATCCTTTCTTGTAGAGAGGTCAGATTAATTAGTAATGCCAAATAAACATTACATGTCCTGCGTAGTCAGAAAGTCCCTTTGCTGTTTGAACTTTTAAAAAGTAAACAAATAGGGAAACAAGAGCTTCCCAGCTCAGATTCAGAGAGAAATACTGGTGACTACATGAATCCTAAAGTGATGATTCTATGTTTTGTTTAGCTGGCTGTTGCTATTGCATTTTTAGGGCTCAGTCTCCTTCCTTCTTCGGTCCTGTGCCCACACAGAGCACAAATGATGGCTTCTAATGACCTTCTGTAGTGTTGCGCTTTGCAAAGGTAATTTTAGGATTGAGTAAATCATGGGCATGAAACAATCCTTGGGGGAAATGTGAGTGGAAAAGTAATTGGTATTGAAAGCAGTATATGGAGAGCCGCTTCTCACGTTTGGACTGGAGGCAGCCTTTTGAGAAAGGGGACATGATGAACGGGAGGGATGCACACTGGAAAGGAACACAAGGAATTGGGGCTGGGGGGTTATATTGGGAGAAAAGTGAAGTTTCCCCATTCTGATCTAGTAAAAAATGTTATTAGAAAACTAGATTACTCTATACTGTGGACAAGAAATGCAAAAATACCTGATCCAGTGCCAGAGCCATGAAACCCTCTTGCTATACAATTTTCTAGAAAGCCTTAAATTTTCAGCTTTGCATAAAAGCTTTTCTATCACTGCCTCATCCATTACCCTCATCTCTCTGATGTGGATGAGCTGGAAATATGGAATGTGTATCAGAAAGCACTGATCATAGAAAAAAAAAATACAACTGTTGTTTGATAGGATGAAATAAGGTAGTAAATACTGAATAAATAAATCAAAAAGCATGGTCATCATAGCTGGGAGTGAGACACATTAAGGTGCTGTCTGAATGGTGATGCTCTCTTTGCATACTGTTTTGGCTACATTGCCCTGAGAATGTAGATGCTTTAATGCAAAGATAATTGAAAACAGAGATTCTTAAGTTCTTCTAGCAGGCAAGGGGAGCTTGTAATGTAACTTGCTCTGATTGCAGTTGTGGTATGTTTTTTTTTCAGCAGCAACTCTTGCATAATTTATTGTTCCTAATTTCACATATTTACCTGGAGATAGAGGACACTGAGATGATGAAAATAGTTTCTCTGTATCTGATTTTTCCATTCCAGAAAGAATCTGCACATTTTAGTGATACAAAAAAATAAATAAAATTTTGCATATTCTTACCATGTTAGACATTTGCTTCCTGAAAAAACTGTATGTCAATACTAATTAGTGTCATCTTTATTCACAGGATAAATTGCAAGACACTAAATTTCGTTTTCATGATGATGATGTTCCTATTGTCGTAAAGGAAAGGTCTCTTAATGAAATGTGATCACCTCAGAATGCTGGTCTAGAGTGTCTCTGAGCAATGGCCAGATCTTCACTGTGTGATGCTCCACAGAGTGATAGGCAGTGAGGAATTCACTCCGCAGCTGGGGATGCTGTCAGCCCTGCTGGCTCTTGTGGGCCTGCCTCTCCTGCTGCAGTTACATTTCTGATAGCAATCAAGACACGGTCTTACTATGTGTGGGTCTATACTCTACATATTACGTGGTCTTACTATATATGTGGTTCAGACACTAACTAGCAGAAAGCAGAATTTTGCTGTGTTGGTTTTACAGCCCTTATGCTTGGTCTGGAATTTAATTTATGTTAGATATAGCTTCCTTGGGATCATTTTTAAGCTAGGGTAAATACAAGATTAGCTGAGAAGCAGAGATCTTTTCTCCTCACGAAGGAACATACTTAGAAGTAATATCTCTGATATGAAAATGCGAGTTGTTCTTTTAAATGTAGCTAAGTGTACTCTCCTAGTTAACTACCTTTTATGAAATATCTTGTTTTGAAAGTACATACAAAATTCATGCATTTAAAGGTATTTGAAGTATGGAAGATTAATTACCCATTTCAAAAAATAAGTTTGCAGTCTATTTATCAGTCAGCTCTCTTAAAGACAGCTCAAGGGTTTTATTGACACTTAAGGTAAGAAATCTTTGGTATTAGAACCATAATGGAAACTGTCTGCTTGATGATGACTGTTCTGGAAAGCTGTTGAAGGTATTGAAGGAGGTATTGAAGAAAAGATGTTTATCTTGGAAACCATTTTGTTTCTAGCTACTCTAGCAGCATAATTTTGAGTATGCAGAGCTACTTCCTCTATGATTACCAACTTACTGGATTTTGTTGTTTTTAATATGTATCCTACTCTGTCTTTTTGGTGCTGATGCAATCTTACTGCTTACGTGGAAGAAGCTAAAGATCTCAAGAAAAATAGCTGCTTTAGACATTGCCATACTCTGAAAAAATGAAGTGGTTATACTATGACATGGAGAAAGTAATCTGTTCTCATTAGAAGGTTCCTTTTTACTTCCTCATTGCAAACGTGACTTGAAGGAGTAATAAAATACAAGAGCTTAACTGTGTATTATCTTAAGTACAACCACCTAGGCATATTGTCAAAAACTGAGAGGTCCTAGCCAGGGGATGCCTTGGCTGGAATAATCTGCAAATCCAAGCTTGAGTGAACCCAGGAGCCCAAGGAATTAAAACAATGAACCAGGTGCGTTAACAATGACAGGCCATTAAAGAGCAACGCATTATTATGTGTCACTTTTGGCCTATCAAAATACGACGCTGAAAGCTAAGACTGAATTGAGGTTTAGGCTTGTGTTGTGAATCCATAAGTCGTAAATAGGTCTTTCCTGGCGGTGGCTGTCTGGTGCGTCACAGAAGTGAACAACTGCCCCTGAGGAGCCAAGCAGGGAGCTTGCAGAGCTACGTGAGGTCTTGCCTTTTCAGCAGTGCAGCACTATGTTAGTTGCTCACTTTGTGGTGGTGAATAGTCTGTGGATGCCATAGCTTGCTGGGTTGATGCTATTTGTCCATTGGAACGAAGAGGCATGGAAACTTATAAATTGTTTCGGGATTTATATATTACTTCACCTAATCTATTACAAAATGTGGGCTGAGTGAGGATGATAGGAAGTGATGCTAGTGGACAGTGTCTGAAACACATGGCTAAAATAATTACTTGTCATTACTTCTGTCAAGTGTCAACAGTGGATTATTCATCCCCAATCATTTCTAAAATTAATAAGTAAAAATTACTCCACATTCTTCCTCTTTGAATGAAGAGTTCAAGCCATCATTTTGAGGCTTTTAAGCCAGTGAAAGAGAAACTTCTAAACTGGTCTGAGTGACTCAATAGTATTATGTCTGCAACTTACAAATGACCTTCAAGATGCAACTGAGAATAACTGTATGATACTGCTTTTTTAGCTAATGACTCTTTTTCTTCTTCACCAACATAACCTTTCACAATTAGATTAGTTCCCAGTTAGAAGACTGACAAAACACTTTCATATGCTTAAATTTTAGAATGGCTAATAGGTATAATAGCGTTCATTTAATCATTTAACTAAATAATTATATCCCCAAGAAACAATCTGATGGGATGACATGTCAAAGAAGCCAGAAAGGACTTTTAAAATCTGCAGTGAGTTAATTAAATAAATAAATTTAATATTTGCATATAGAGATTATATTATTTATAATTAAATTCCCAAATAATTTATTTTGCAGTCTTTTAATTTCCTCCATATCCTCCTGCCTCATTGATAAATCCAGTCACATTTGACAGCCTCAATCTGGCATTTCAATGTGACCAAAGTAGACAGAGCAATCATTCTTTAAACATATTAAAAAAATCTTAAAATCAGTGTCAACATTCTTTTTTGCCCATGGCAGTCATAGATCAGGCCATTTCAAGGCCAAGCATGCTTTTTTATTATGTAGATAGAGCTTGCTGTATTCTGATTAATTTTATCCACAGTGGACGAAGTATTAATCTTTCTGGGTGCTCTCTTATGGGAATTAGTAGTCAGGAAACACCACACAACAGGAAGTTTATTTGTCTTTTTAATGGTAACAGAGGCAATCAGTGAAGGATTAAATTCTTTTTAAATTGCTTTAAATTTAGAGCAAAGAACATATATACTCTTTTATTGTGAGTCCATCTCACTACCCAAATTCTTCTCTGCCTCCAACTCAGCTGATGATCTTTTCTTCTGGCTTTCCCAAGAAATACAAA
Source organism: Phaethon aethereus (assembly GCF_964289735.1). Taxonomy (NCBI): domain Eukaryota; kingdom Metazoa; phylum Chordata; class Aves; order Phaethontiformes; family Phaethontidae; genus Phaethon; species Phaethon aethereus. The sequence continues at coordinate 43,060,934 of NC_138578.1, forward strand.
GGATTTTTACCATGTGAATCTTCTGCTTTTAGCATCTCAGTTTACTCAGTCTCTCCTTGAGCATGGAAAGTGATACATCCTTCTTCCTCATGTCTAGATTTCAGTCCAACCCCTGTAAAAGTTACTAGAAAGATTATGTTACAGTGAGAATTGAATCGCTCCTTATCAAATTGCCTTTATCCTGCTTCATCCAAGTGTGTCCATCATAATTATTCCTACTGTTTGATTTCGTGATGTGACCTAGTTCTCTGCTGTCAATCCACTTCCAATAAGCAAGGATAGGGAAGAGAGAATTGCATGTGAAAACAGAGTGGCATATAGCAAAGTGGAAGCTGTTCTGGGATCAGTTAGTTTCTCCCTTTCACCCTCATTACACCCAGGCTTGCTATCCAAATTACTTAAATAAGCAAATACTTTTTTTTTTATTAGACTAATTTTTCTTTTCCCTTGAGTGTCCTCACAGCCACATAAGTTTGATGTTTATTGTGCATAAATTGTTCATGTTAAATGTTGAGAATTATCTGCTTCCTGAAGTAAATGTAGAATGCGGAGGAGAACTAGTTAAACGTTATCTTAATTACCTGGACTCAAGGTATATGCTGTACATCAAAAATCAAGTAATGATTTAAACCAGACAGACATTTCCATGACTATGATTAAATCAAAGAATAACCAAGTATATGTCTAGTATTAACACCTGGGTATTTAGCTTTTGCCGGTAACCGTTGTCTGAAGAACTCTCTCTGCTTTTCATTGTGATCGTTACTCTTCAGATAAGAAGAATGTAGGGCTGCTGTGTTTGATACATCCCCTATTACCTGGTTTTGCTACTTTTGCTTAGTTGTGGTTCTAGGTGCAACACTGCTGTTGTCATCTTGGTTACCTTTTTATGTGGGATTGAATCACAGAGTGGTTAGTATACGTTGTTATATTAAAGATAGTAATTACACAATTCCATTTGCTTTGGAAATCTAACATGTTTTTTCTGAACTGAAAATACTTTTAGCTTGATATTGTAGTATTTTTCTATTCTGCACCTCTGTCTATATGTATATTCATTTTCTCTAGGTGAAGAAGCATCTGATAGCAATATTACCCAAATATTGCTGGGTGTGATGTGATGCTCTCTTAAATGTGGGTCCATTAAGTCTACTGACATTAAAAAGAAGAAGAAAAAGTTATGCTGTTTGCACTGACTAATAAAAAACTATTGTCATAATCACTGCAGAAGAGCCTTCTGTTAACAAACAAATAAATGAATAGCCTAACTGAAGCAGGAAAAATATGTAGTAATGATGTAAATGTTCTTTAGCTTCACGAATGTACCATTAGTCTTTGGAAGTGATGGAGCAATCTCGTGAGACTAGAGAAATATAATCTGTGATGGCCTTTATTCAGATATTTAGTATGTGAAACATTCATCTTGTCAGAATCTTGATGGATTCTATCATTTTTATGTAGAATGTTGCTGTAAGGAGATGTATTTTTTGACTGTCGGGTGAAAGTGTGGTATGTATACAAACTTAGGGCCTTATTCCTGTAAAAGTCTCAGAAAAGTTATAAAAGGAGGTTAATTTAGGATAAAGCTCACCCCTTTTAATACAGCCTAAAGGTAATAGTTGAGCTTTTCCAAATAGGAAGAAATTCTTTCAGAAAAGTTGTGGTAAATGGATGAACATGTTGGATGTGGCTAACTAGACTTGGTCAGGGTAAGCTTGCACTGGTACAGATCTTTGCATCAAATCTCAATCCAAGCTTTCTTAGATTTTTTTGAAAAGGATTCACCTTTTCTGTGTGTGTTGGAATTGCTTCCATTTCTAAGCAAACACACTGGAGGTGGAAATGCCTAGTGGACAACTGTTTGGAGCTTTTGTGTTTGTCAGGAGTTGTGTTGTGAACTTGGGCAAGTCAGTTGCTATTTCTGTATTCATTTGATGCCCACAGATACACTGAACAACAAGTTTGGTTTTCAATCACTCTAATTCCCGTTACTCTGTCAGACTATAAAGGAAATTTGGTGTATTTAAATGCTGCAAAGAATGAAGAATATGATCCAGATCCCAGTGAAGTCAATGGTATTTTTTTACTTAGGGAAGCAATCTTCAATGAACTCAGGCCATGCATAAAAACCAGATATAAAAGTTAAATGGGAATTAGTAATTTCAGTTATTGATATCTTGCTCTCACTACATCCAGCATCAAATGAACTCTTTAGCACAGTTCTCAAGTACTTGTATGATTAGCTATTTTACTCTTATTTATCGCTCTGGTGTTGTTATTCCACATGTTTTCCTTGTGATGATGAGATCATGAAAAATAATTCCTCATGTGGGCCCTATATGAATAGCTATAACATACAGTCATACTAAAACAGTCCTCTTAACTTAAATCAAAATTACAGTTACATTATCATACATCAGCTATAATGCCTTTGTAGCAAATGGGAAACCAGCTCTATTATTGAATATACACTACTTTTTGTTGATGATAGTAATAAAATGCATTCGGAATCGTATGAGCTTTTGGCTTCAAGCCTGCAGGCTTGTGATCAGTATACCGACCTGCTGCTTTCTAGAAATTGAGTATGGTAAATCCCTGAAGTGTTTCACCTCCACCATTTCCTTTGACAGTCTTTCACAGAACTTCCACTGATTAATTGTTAGGCTGAGTATGCTTGAACTAAGTCATTAATTTTGCCAGAAAAGGCATAATTCCAGAGCACTTTCTCTAGCAAGATGATATTCCCTGCATTATTAAATACTTTCTCTAGTGCCTGTCATCCATAAACCCTCTGCTCCCCAAGCACAGATCCCTTCTATTTACCTGCAGTTCACGGATAGAGGCAATAAACTAAGATGAGATTTTGTACTTCAGATGTCCTTTGATGAAATAGTTGTTTTTCTGAATCTAAAACAGCAGTAAATGATGAACTTTGAGTATTTTGAAGCTTTTTGAAGTGTAAGAAGCAAAATTGCTCATACTTAACTTTTTGTATACAAAGTTTTGCATAATTTAACCAAAGTTCCCTCTCTCCTCAAAGGAACTCACAGGCCTGTTAACTGTGGCCTGACAATGACGAAGTGAGTTGGAAGAGTGGAGAGATAGTGAAAAGAAAGGTAGTTAAAATGTAATTCCTTTTGCTATAAAAAGTCATAGGATATTAGACACTTTCAGCAAATAGTTTATTTTCATTTTAATTTAAGGTATAAAATAAATAAAGATTTCTTTCTATTGGCATACACAACTACCTCAATTTATCTCGTGTGATTTTGCACTACCATAATAAATTGCTGCAGCTTTTTTAATGGACATTTAAGTCAAATGAATATAAATTCTTAACATCAATAGAAGAAATAAGGATCCTGAGCCTTATTCCTTTAGAGAGTGTTCTCAGCACACTTGTTTGCCTGAAAAGATCCATGTTATTTATTGGACAATGTAAACCAATATAGGATATAGCCTTGGCCTATTTAACACTTTATGAGTGCAGTGTGTATGATTTTAACTCCCTAGATATGAACATAAGTACAGTCACAGAAAGCTTTCACCATTATAAGTTTCTAATGAAAATTAGCACAAGTTTATATACAGACACGTTCTTCTGACTGCAATCATTGACATTCATTGGCATCTAAGTGCCTAATTGCTGCATCTTCAAAGAAATCCTTCCAAACTCAATTCAGCAAAGAGTTCTAGAATTTAGTCAGTTTTGACAACAACAGCATGTATATTCTTATCCTCCTGTCCAGAGAAGCATAGAGAACCTCTATGCTTGCAAACCATTCAAGGAAAGAAAAGATTGTAGCAGGTGATATAATTTTATGCAAATCAAGTATGTTGTGTTTTCTCAATTTATGTTCCATTAACACTAGTAAATTTATAGGATAATTAAAAACTATTCTGATAATTCATGCTGGGGGATGGTGTAATAGCTTGCATCTAAGTGAGGGAAGGGAGATCAGAGTGGTAAGTGTGTGAAGCAAGGTGATAGAAGTGAGGAAGCCCTCAGGAAAGATAAGAGGCTAAAACAAGGCTCACCTCAAGTGCTAGTAGATGAAAGTGCACTTGTCTGGGGAACAAGCAGGAAGAGTTAGAACTCCCTGTGCAGACACTGAAGCATGGCACTGGTGTAGTAACTGAGATACAGTGGGATGGCTTGGAAGACTGGCCTTCTGTGATGCATAGAGACAGGCTGGGAAGATGAGGAGGGAGGCACACCTTTTACAGGAAGCAGCAGCTTGAATATATCGTAAAGGGTGATGTGTTCATGGGTGTTTTTTACAGACTACCCCATTAGCACGAGGAAGTGAGTATAGCCACCTTGGATCTCGTGAGTCTGCTATTCACTAACAAAGAAAATTGGTCAAGGAGGTGATCATCAATGGCAGCCTTGTCTGTAGTGGTGTTCAAGATCCTGCGGGAAGTGAGGAAGGCAAGTAGAAGACTCTGGTTTCCGAAAACAAAGGGGGCTTTATTTTGTGAGATAATACACTTTTCAGAGATAAATGTCTTTCTAATAACAAAACAAAAGTTTGTGGAATGCATATATCTGAATTAAGATTTCCCCTTAATATTTCTTGAGGGGAAACTTCCTTTCAGTAACAAGGACTTCTACAGAAGTCAAATCTATAGAATATATAGTTTTCTATAGAAAATGAATGGATTTAATGTCTGTGAAGTAACCCTACTCCGTTAGGGTTTCAAATTATTTTATACAATTTTTACATTGTTGCCAGTAAGACTTGAAAAATATTACTTATTTGTCATTCTTTAAAGCAGGCATGGGTTGTCCAGATTTTATTCAAAGTACAAATTTGCCATCAAAACCGGGTGGTGTAATAGCTGAGAAGGCTGAAATCTGGCTTGGCTTTTAAACTCTAGATTGTTTGCAGGGGTGCTGGCTTTTGGAAACATCCTCTCCTCTGCTTTGTTATGTGTATAAATGGCAGGCGTTGAAAACTGGTGCTACTGGCACGGCAAGGAACATGAAACCTCATGACAACATCTGTGAGCTTTGGGCTTTCCTCAGAGCAGAAGCAGACCTTAAAAACACCCTAAACTGGTGCCACGATTGTAATAATCATTTAAATGTGTTGATGAATAATTAAAAAATAACCAGTAACCTGTTCATCAAGACTACCTGGGAAATAATGAGGAACATCTTATTAGAACCTCCATTTCTATGAAAAGTCAGGGACATCACATTAAGACAGCAGAAGCGGGGCTTGAAATAACAGGATTGGGCTGAGGAGGGGATTAGTTTATAGTCAAGCAGTAGAACTCTTTGCCACAAGATATGGAGAGTCTATCTATAGACTATATCTATCTATAAAATGATCTTAGTTACACTTTGAGATTGCTAAATACAAATTAACTATATCTGTCTTAGTAAGTCCATGAACTAAAATGATCAGAAGTTGTGAGGTTGCTTTGCAAATATACTTATCTTGTTTTGCTACTTCTCAAGTGTTCGCTTTTGGCTACTGTTGAATATGACAGTGGGCTAAATGGACTTCTAGTGTGAATCTGTAGTTTGTATGTGCTTAACTGATTCACAGATAATTCAGTGAGGAGAAAAAGAAGCTAAATTTTATGAGTTAGTTACAGTGGAAAATTTTACAAGATCAATCAATTTTTAATTATAAGTTATGTAGAAAGATTTTTTTCTTAGGAAAAGGCTAGCAAGATAGAACACTAGAGTTTAACAGGCTGTTTGCTGTAATGTGTGCTGTTAGCATGTGCATGATATATGTCCATATAACTACATACAGTATCTGTCAACTTATAGCCTTAGTATTTTACAGAATACGGTTGGAAAACATCAGTTGAATTTGAGATAGTTATGATGCTATTGCCATGTATTAAGACACATGAAGCACATGTTCAAATTTTGATACGCATATTTGGCAGTATTTAATGTTGTTTTATAAAAGAAATAAAGATCAGACCAGAAAAGAAGGGCTACCATTGTGGGAAGTTCATGACAATTAGAAGGCACCGCTGGCAGCGGTAAAGTATCTTTAAAACCTTGCCAGTTTTCCTCTTGTGACATTTGTTGATCTACAAGCACAGGCACAAAAAATGGGGTGATTAAGGAATTTATTCTCATTCATTGAATCCTGCAGGCAAATGTCTTCAATATTTAACCAAGAGATCAATGAAAGCAAATTGTTCACTGACAACCAGTTAGTCACTTCCCTTCAGGTGAATTACTGTTCCAAGTACTCTATCAGGACAGTTCTCTCCTTATTTTCCTTTATTTCCTGTTCATTTTCCTCCCTATTTTTATTACCTCTCTTCCAAGAGCCACCTTACAAGATGAATCTGGAATTATTTAGAAATGTGAAACAGCTAGTCGCTACTGTGTCATATAGCAGTCAAGCTCCAGTAAGTAGCTGCATGTTTCAGTTTCATATATATTGATTAACAGTAATTTCAAAATGAAGTCGTGAGCCCAGACTATGGAAAGGTATTTCAGTAGCATCTGCATGCAGTCTTCCCAACTGGGCAGTGCCATTTCACTTGTTACACCATTTTGTCCTTTGTTGGGCTAAGAATTTACCAAATATCTCTACTCGTCAGTACTGGAGAGGGCACAGCGCCTGTAAAAATGATGTCACCATTTCCAACGAGGTAATAGTTCTTTTTCACTGCTGTAAGGCGAGGTCTGACATTCTGTATGTTTTTTTCATAGGCTGTGGGTAGCAATAAGAGAAACACCTCTCTTGTCATATCCTTTCCTTGTTATGGGAAGAGTGACAATAGTTGTGAAGTGCTTTAAATAGCTCCCAAGCTGGGACACAGTACATTTCAAAAGTCACTGTATACCTTAGAAACTAACCATCTTTTCATTTTTGTGCCTTTGTGGTTAGGAAAGTGGCAACACATCGTCAGCTTACAGAATTCTACATGAGAATTATTTGGGCAGTTATTTTTTTATGTAGGCTTATAGATAATGAGCTTTTGATTGTTCTTAACCAAATATCTTAAATCCTAAATTGTAAACCTGTAAACATGAAGAAGCTGACCCATGCAGTAGACGACCAGCTTACAACATCATGCCAGTGCTTAGAACAGCTGCAATCTCTTACCTCTGTAGCAGCCCACGTATTGCTTCTGTCAGTTCTGCCAAGGGATGGCCTCATTTGCACAGCTCTCATATGCCACTTGCTGTTATTAGGTCTTGACAAATCATTCTTCTCAAAGAGTAAACCAGTAGTTCCCCCACCTATCTTAAGCAGTTTCTCCTCCAGGTGCAAACAAGGGAACAACAGAGAAACAGTTTCAAATTAAGAAGAAGTTGTAAAGACATTTTAAAAATATCTAATGAAAAAATTTATACTTAAATATAAACTGCATAATACTGCTCTTTATACACATTGTCATGTCCTAGAAGCTCTTATCTGTTGTCTAAGATCCTATTGAGCTTTGTGCTCTACAAACACAAACCAAAAAGATATTTCCTGTAACATGCTCTCTATTATCCTATGCCATTGTATGTTCTGAAAATCTCTTTACAAAAGACTTTAAAAAAATCTGTAAGCATTCTTTGTCTTAGTATGCTCCTGCTGCTTAGTTAAGAGACCTATAAATATTCTCTTGAAAATTGATTTCTGAAAATTTCCAGAGAAAATGTTTTTGGGAAGTTTTTTATTTCCAGGCAATTCTCTTGCTTTTACGAAACTTTCTTTTCAACGAAAATTTTGTTACCGTAACTGGTAGCATTAATGCAGAAGCAAGAAATTATTAATAGTGGGGGGGGGAGAAAAAAAAAGCTGTGTAGCTAATAGAACTTAAGTGGGCTCTGAAGACATGGCTAGTCAGTATTCTACCCTGTTGATTATTTTTTAAATGCTTTCATGATAGTGTGACAGACTTGGTTAAACAGATCTGTAGGGCAAGATATAAATCAATGTAGCAATTTTGACAGCAAGAAAATAATAGCAGTTCAGATACACTGAGGATTTGTGCCTATGTCCTAGCCATGTTGGTTAATTCTCAATATGTCTTTGATGGACATTTGTAATCAGTGACACTGTTTGGAATAACTATACCTACTAATAAGAACCTAAGAACAGTGGTCTTGGGTCAGATCAGAGGTTTGTCTAGTGTGATGTCCTGTGTTCATAGGAAATGCTTAGGGAAAGAAAGCAGCAGCACTGATACTTCCCCTGGCATATTAATCCAATTTCTGTTTTTAGTAGCTAAATACATCCTGGCCTAAAGTCTGTTTTATAATTCTGGATACATTGTACTGTTAGTTTATCTATATTCTTTCTTCCCTCAGTTGGATATTTACCTGAAATTTTATAATTTCTCACACAGAGCTGGAACATTATATAAAATAGAAGGTTAAAGTCTGTACGGAGATGAGAACATGTGGTCCAGCCACTTCAATGGGACCACCATAAATACCCCCAAAAGATATGGGTAGACTTTGCACATGATGCCAGTGGGCATATAGTTCATATGCTTCTGTGCATAAAACCCTACTTCTGTATGATTTCTCATAGAAACCGCTTTTTAATCATTCCGCTAGTGAGTCCAAGAGAATACAGACATACAGTTTGCACAGTTTTATCGATTTCCAAAATTCCTCTGCACATGCAACCTTCTATGGATTTCTGTAACGCTAAAACTGGAGAGAAAAAACAAACAAGGAAATTCTTTAAATATGAAATCCAGTCTAAAGCATTTCCCAAAATACAGTAAGAAATGTAGAGAAATATGCAACAGAAAAAGCTCAACTCTTAGACCGCTTCAAATAGAGAAGGTTTTTTTTATTATGTAACTTACTATCAGAAATAGTTACTGGCATGACATCAAGGAATTTTTTCTTCCTATGATTGTGTCACTGTACTGCATTGATTAATCACAATTCCACAAAGCTGATTTTTCTGCTTTAAGTAGCTGCAACTCCTGCTTCAACTCCAGCAGAATCTGACAAGCAATAGACTGAAAAAAAGTATTTACAAATATAAAGTGAAAAGGACTCGCGTTTATCTCCTGGACCAAAGAACATTTCGTGTCCCATCTCTATTTGCTATCGAAGAGTAGGTTAAGCATTACTTACCTGCCAGATTCTCTGGTCTTGATTCAAATATACTTAACTTTATTACACAAGCTGAAAAAATTGCTGAGATAATCTATGCATACTTTTCACTTTAGTTTTTCCCATTTGTGCTCATTTTCCTCTTATTCCTATAGGTGTTGTATTGATGTGACATAATTCCAGTCAGGCATTTGCAGGCTATCTGTCTGAACACTAGACCGACAATATATATTTGACAGCAACCAACTGGGTTGGTAGTACATAATTTGTTGATAGCAATAGACACAGGGCATTAGGGGATTGTAAATGACGTGCTGGTATAGGAGTAATTACCGTCAAACTCAGCAGCATTGCCAAAGTTAAGGACTGAAGTTTGCTTTAAAGTCTGTTTTCAGTGGTTTATGTAATTCAGATAGGGTAATTTGCAGTTGAATGAAACCTGACATGGAAATTGTCAGCTCAAATGTAGATTTCTTTCGGAAAAGCATTCAAACAAGAGTCTAGAACACAGCAATCACTAGAGAGGAAGTTAATTTTTGCCAGATATAGTTAAGTAATAAATCAAGCATAAGCATTTGCAGCTTCCAAGAATTTATTTTTGAATGATTCGCAGCTTTGTGTTTAAAACACATTATCAATGAAAAGGTACATTTTTGTTACCACTTTATGAAGCTAGATATCAAACAGCCAGTCACTCCACGTAAACTCATGAAATGAAAGCAATACAAAATGGCATGAGACCACAACCAGAAGAACAGTTTAACTTTGAAATTAGTTCTTCGTCCTTAGATGTGTAGCTCTAAATGGCTACTGTTAACATTGCTCACTCTTTTAGGTGATACTGAAGCTTGGTCCCCTAAAGGATCACAACAGGTGAAAGCAAAAGAGGGAATTAGGAGGGCCTCTAAAAATTCAAATAGATATTAAATGAAGTTTTCATCAGTGATGTGGCTGTATTTCTTAGAATGTCAGATCACATTATGGGCCTTCACTCACTTCATTTGGAGCTTTCTCTGTATTGCAAATTAAGAAGTTGAAGAAGAGGTCACTAGCCAATCAACACAGCAAATTGATTGTAATTACTCCAGTCCCCAAAGGTAATAACATTTTGCTTCAAGTGACAGGTCTGCATAGCCTTGTGGTAACCAAGGTCACCTGAAGAGCTTCAATCCTATGTAAATATTGCACCATGGGAAAGGAAACCTGCTCTAGGAAGACATTTTTCTTGATTAAAACCTCTGGAGCTCAACATTAATTCCTTGCTCAGTTCAGATTCCACTTTGGTGTATTTACCTTGTGGTACTGTATGTCTGTGCTTACTATTATGTATTTATTTTCTCAGAAAAGAAGTAGAAGAACAGATTAGGTATTTGGTATTGAAGGTTAATATTACTTTTAAGAGATGTAAAGCAGCGTCATCCTCTGGATTATGCTTTTTCTCTTCAAGATCACTTGGCTGCTATTTGTGCCATTAATTTTACAGATGTGCTATTGAATTTGTAGGGACAGATATAATGTTCCACTTTAATAGTGAACCATGCTTAAGCCAAAAAGAACAAACTTGCAATCATTTCTCTTTGGACTCAGACCTCTTTAGTTGCGATCTCAAGGTTCCTGTATTGCTGGCATTCACCGTGATGGGATTTGCTTCTTAGAGGTTGTAACATGAAATAGAAAGTGTTATAGGCAGTGTTACTATTATCATTTGTTTACTGAGCAGCACAGCATTCAGGCTTGTTTCAATTATAAGGAGAAATTGGTTGTATTTTACTGATGTCACTTTATTTACAGAATCTGTTTTTCTGAATATGGTATGAATTAAACAGCGGCATTTTGTGCTCATAACCTCAGGACTTCTTCCACTAGCTCCTGACACAGAAGCCTCTTACTATTGGTTCTGAGGTTGCATTCAACATATTAAGCACTTTATGGTAATTTAGGGTGTGTTGGTGTTGGAATGCTCAGCCCCAGTTTATTGCTGCATGAAAGGAGTTTTAATTAGATGGCCAAACTTGTATTCTGTGAATGAAACAACTGCCTTTGGGGCATGTTTTTTAATAACTTTTTTTGGTCCGCTATACCAAGCTAAGTACTCAGCTGTGAGCCTTGGTTCTCTCCATGCACTAATATTGACAAAGCCCAAATAACCTCTTGTTCTGAAAGGCTACAAAAATAATATAGCATGTTTGACACTCCTTTCCCTGTCTCATTCTCCACTCCCCCTCTCCTAGTCTGTGTTGCTGCCTGCTTTTCTGTCTTTCATGTAAGTGTGTTCTTGCTTAAATGGAAAATGCTGTGTAGTGCTGAGGATGGTTTGAATTCTTGATGGAAATTGTATACGCTTTTTTTGTGTTTTCAATCTGAAGGAAACGAGAGGGAGCGCTGGTGAGAAATTGTTCTTTATACTCAATACTTTTTTCTTGAAATTAAGGAAAGAATGCATGGATACATGTTACTGTTGCCAGTTTTAAGTAGGCTATTCAAACTACAATCACCATCTCTGTTAAAATGGATGGGGGTGGGGGGAAAAGAGGGGTCCCAAACACTCTCCAGAATGCTGTTTTTCAGAATCTGTTTCAGAAGCTGAAACTTCATGAGATCTGTGTTGTGGGTTAACCCCAGGGACTAACCATTGTTCATGAGAGCTGTGCTCAGGTAGCTTTGGTTCTCTTCTGGACCAGAATTGTAGAATTGGTGGCCTTGGAAAAAATCAGTGCCCAAGGGCTGCTTGGTGTCAGAGAATTCCACTGGAGTTTCATAATTAACATGATAGTGCCAGAATTCCCTATTCTGGGCACCTTTCAACGTTTAGGTCCATGCTCCATTATGATTGCCCTTGCGAAGACTATATAAACCTCTCACAAAGTATCTTCATGGTGCAGCTAAGGGAGCTTGCCAGTTTTCTTTTCTGGAGCATATAAATAAACCACAACCAGTCTGACCATAGAAAGATGTTAAATCTGAAGAGATGTGTAACTAATGTATCTTGATCTATCTTATTGATAAATGTTGGGAGACGCTTTAGTTGTCTTATTGTTCAGAACAAAGAATGAATGACCAGAGTTTCTTGAATGAAATGCAAATCCTTGAATTTGTTCTTGGTTTCTTCTCAAGTTCTCACTTATCTTTTAAAGGTTTTTGTTGATACTGTTGCTTACTTTGCTTCCGTCTGCTCCATATGTTCCAAGAAGTTTAACAGATTTCTCTCAGCTATCTTGCTGTGAGAATTCATTCTCTTTACTGTGTCCTTATGTGTTGCATGAAGAACTTTGTAAATTATAATTTATATTCTTCCTACCACATGGACAGCTTCTAGGCTCTGTCTCCTGACTCAGAGTTGTGTTCAAACGATAAAGTTGAAGAAAAGGTGGAACTATCAAAAAGTCTTTGTTAAATTTCTGATTTCACTTGGGATTATGACTCCTTAAGTTACATGAAATAGATAGCAAAGGAACGTACACTTAAAGGCTGCTAGCCTGTTACTGTGTGTTACTGGTTTTATTTGAGTGGGGAGGAGAGGAAACAACCCCCAACTTCTCCAAAGCTTGAAAAATGCTAAAATCTCTGTTCTTTGTCCATACTACATTACTCTTTGTTGGAGATACAAGCTTTTCAGATTCCTGCACTCAATTTCATGGCTGTTTAATCCAAATCAGGATTTAAGCATACCTTGTGGAATAATAGGACTTGCCTACAATGGGGAATTGCTGCAAGCAAGCTGTATATTCATCTATGTAATTTAAATACTTTCTTTATACTAACTCCTTGCATAGACAGTTTTAGAGCATGTGCCCACAATACCTGTCGCAGAAGTGCCCATGCTAGCTTCAGAAATCGAAGCAGCATGGTTACGTCAGAGCTGCATTGCAATGAAGTTGATGTAGCTTTTAGGTTGATCTGGTTAATAGCTCTTCATAACGTCATGTGGGTGTACCAGCTTTGTTGGAGGTAGCTGCAGGCTGCTGTGCTGTATGCTGCTAAATGGTGTAGATACGCTCTTTCCATGTTTTTCAATAAAAGAATATGTAATCTTGCTTAGATTAAACTAGAATTTTTTTACAGTGGGGGATTCTCAGAACATACCACGTGCACTGTGTATTTCACACAGGTTAGTGTGCAATATAGCTTCTCTGTAGCAGTCTTCAGGATAGAGACTATGTGTCCCTCATTGCCTCACCAGATTACCTGAAGGCACTTCTGTGACTGAGGACTAGTAAACTGTTAGATTTCAAATTCCTAGCATCTCCCACTAAAGCACTGCAGCTGTTGAAATTAACAGTTAAGAGACATTTGTATAGTGGCAGGAGTATTTTATTTCTCTGTTTAGGATCTGCGCAAAGAATAATTTCTTGTGTTTGTTATTCATTAATGACACTGCACAAACTATACTTCATGATGCACTCGGGTACAATAACTTAGCTGGATGGTTGAATGTAATTTAAATATGCAAAGAGAATGGACTAATGGAAGATCCTCAAGGACCAGCTGATACTTTTATATATCATTACATCATGCTACTTAACTTCGCGAAGCTTTGTGTTCGTTACACACTGTGTTGTTGAAATGTAGTGTTTTAGATTTAGGTATAAAAGGACCTCAGCATTTTCTCTGTGGAAATATGTTACTCTGATTTGTGTGGTTGTGTTTTTTGGTTTTTTTTTTTTTTCATCTGTAACCCACCATCAATTCAAAAATGCCTCCTAGGGCTGGGCTTTCAGAGCAGTTCCCCACTTAGAAGAACTTCTAAAAACCTAAGCACATTTAGAGAGGAAAGGAGCAATGGGGGAAAAAATAACAACATTTTATATCCAAGGGAAAAGAAAGTGTTTAGCCTGGGAACCTGGAGTAGACTGTGAATTTTGTTGGAGCTCAAGGGTGATTGTCTAGCAAAACCTGCTCCCTCTCTGCCAAACTCAATCTGTCAGGAGTTCGGAGTGCTGGGACATGCACTGTTGGTTGGACTTGTGAAGAAGGGGAGCTAGGTCCTCTTCTGGGGCTCCATCCCCTTATTCAGCTAGGCTAAAGGTTCAGGTAATTCCTTCAGGTCTGCTACTGCCAGTAGTATTGCACCTTTTCAACAATAGCTAACTCTGCCATTTCTCCTTGTGAAATTCTCACTGCAGGACCTCAGTGTGTGAGTTCTGAGCCTCAACTATTGATGCAAAGTTTAGGAATAGGCTTAGGATCTGAGGAACAACGTTTTCGGTGGAAGAAAACCAGTATTGCGTAGGAGTGTTAAGTAAAGCGTTGGCTTCTATGTGGTGGATGCTCTTTTATCTTCTGACCAGTTTTAGTGGTTTTGGGGACTCATAAATAGTCATCCAAATAATTTGCAGATTAATATCTTTAAGCCTCTATAAAGTATTTACCTAAAATACCAGCTGGACAGAAGCACCAAGGACTCTGGAAAATTCCTTATTTTCGAGAGATTAACTGCTCTCTTGTAGGCAAACATTTTACATATATTTCTGAAAAAACGCATTGCCTGGAACACCTAGAACATCTACTTTCTGTCAAACAGCAACATAACCAATTGTGTGTGTTGTGGCCCAAGGGGTATCTGCTGCCCCCGAGGAATTTTTGTTCCTTCCAAATTTTATTTAAATACAGTTTGTTCTGAACTCTCCCTAGGTACTTTCACAGACATGCCTATTAATATGAAATGGAAGATATTTGCTTTTCTGATACTCTCAGTCACTTCAATCAATGTGATTGTCAGCTGCTAGTTAAAAAATGGACTTTGACATAATTACATTTTTTCATCTACAATCTGCTGGGCTTGTTTCTAATTCATTTTACAGCTCACCTGTCTGCTTTTATTCATTACAGGAAATTTAAATACCCTATTTAGTCTGAGTATAATGTTCATTTCCTTTGTATTTGTGAAAGCTGTCATCTCAAAGAAGTCATTAGATTTAATGTTAACTTTTAATGTGATCTGTGAATATGACGAACTATTCTGAATTGTCTGAAGTTTGTATATGACATTTCTATGTTGCCAAACCTGTCATTGATTAGCAATGTAGTGGTGCATTTCCAGTTTCAGGGCAACATCTCGTTTTCTGAGGTTTTGTGGATGTTGTGAAGTTGTTTTGGCCTTGCAGTGCTGATTTTCTTGCTCTAGATTCTTTTTCAACTAATATTAAACATGACAGGTCTCTGGCTTGGAGTTTCAGTCCCACTGTTTAGTAATACTGCTAAACTTAAGTTTCAAGCACTCTAATACTTTTTTTTTTTTTTTTTAACAGACCAGGCATTAGACATTTACCACTTACTTTGGAGTACCTTATCCTTCCAGCCCTCACTGGGCACTCTGGAACATGATCTGCAGCAAGAGCATCTGTGACTCAATAGACAACCTGCTTAATAAATGTTTATTGATTTAAATTACATATTATACACATACATGACATACCGAAATAAATTAAATCAGAGCTGGTTATGCGTCTGTCTTCACTTGACTGTACGTCTGAAATAATTATGGCAATATTTGAAGCTGGTGGGTTACTGGGTTTCTTTCTGTAGGTGCTAATCAGCTGCAGCACCCCTAGAAGGAGGTTTCTGAATATACCCATGAAGAACAAAGACAGCTTTTCAAGTGCTTACTTTCTGTACATTTTCAGGGACCTTTACCTTGTGGGAAAGTATTACAGGCCACAGCTGGTGCAAGTAGAAGTAAAGGCACTTACCATATGACCCAGCAGTAAGTTTGGCTTTATGCCTTTCTGCTTTGTGACATATTTCCATAGCCATATTGTATGAGAAATTAATTTCTCTCTTCCTCAGTAAGCTGTTGACTCTAATCAACTATTGGAAGTACAGTGCATGTAGCCATCATAACAATTTTCTTACACATTTTGTGCACAATTACAATTTTCCTTATTATTTTTCTTGACCTTTATCCTTTCTCTCTCCCTAGGCCTTTGGTTTAGAGGTCTGTCACATACAGAGGACATCATTATGTTCATAACAAAAGCACATCTGAAAGCTCTGCTTTTAAATCACTGCCTTTCAGCGACGATTTCTGGACTCTGTTGCAAATAACTGCACTTCTGTGTGACTGCTTTAACTATTTGAAATAATACAGGAATAGCTCAGACACAATTTACCTGTGTGACTTACAGTCTCAGATCATCTATTTCAGAAGCTAAACTGTTCCTAAGCTAAGCTGTATGTATCAGAGAGGTGTGCATAGATAGCAGTTTCATTTTGTATTCATTTTACGAAGTATACAAAAAGGTCTGGTTTTGCTGATCATCATGTTCTGCAGTGTAATACAGTGGATCATGTTTATGCTAGTGCTAACCCATGGCAACAAGTTTGTAGTTCCAGCTCTGTGATACTTTTCAACACTGGCTTGGCTCCAGAGTTCACTTAATAATCTTTAGGATCCAATTTTTAGGTGATGGTTAGATGTTTCAGGATGTAGATTTCTGCTTTTTCAATTTCAAGGGCCTTGTGCAGATCTTGCACGGCTGAAGTCATAAGCAACTGTTTCTGCCTGGAAAGTTTCCGTTAGTTTTTCTTCCACATGGGAATTTGTCCCATGGTTCTCTAGCCTCAAGGTACTTGCTGAGGGCAAAAAAGTGATTTTAGAATGCTTAATGAAAACTGATGTACATTATAAGAGGGTTTCTTACTTTCTTATTGTCAATACCTATGTTTAGAAGAGTTCTGCTTGATTCTTTTTGAGGGGTTCAGAGATTTGATCCCCACATAAAGAACTCAAATCCCATAGCAAGGTGAGGTGTAAGATGAATATCAGTCCTTGACATTTGCTCTTAATTGGCCTCACCATTAGTGTAGGCAGGTCAACCAGCAGCATAACTGCACCCAGTCATACATTTGCGTAGCTTATATGTCCCACTCAGGGCTGGGGGTGTTGTTACCAGCCCCCTCAAAGTGGCATGGGTACACTGCAGGGTGTTTTCCCAAGGATAAAGGTGTGGCCAATTCAGAGCGCTTTGTGCTGCTAGAGCTGCCCAAATGGACTTGATTGTCATTCTAACTTTTCTCCATGAATATTACCAAAAGGCAGCAGGCATAGCGAGTGAGAAGCCATGGTGAGACGCCTGATGTGGTTCTATCTAATCAGGTTTCTCATTTCTGCAAGTGTGTTGTCCAGGTGAGAGCACTGGTGAGCCTGGACAGCGAACTGGGCAAAAGAGCTGGTCCAACTGAAAAGAAACCATGCCAACTCCCATCCCCACTGTTTTATGTTCAGAACATAGGAAGTTTTATGTTTTACTAAAAAATAAAGCTGGATCAGTTCCACTGTCTGATTTACCAGGCACTGGCACAGGCTGATGGTGGGGAAGCTGGAGCAGGTGGGCAAATGGTGTGAAAGTGAGGAAAGGGGGAAGGCTTAAGCAGCTTGCTGGACTGTATTCTCAGTGTCTTTATATATAAAATTGCTTAGTTGTCATGATCATCCATCTGATTTGTCTTTTTACACGTGAGAATCTTGTTTACTCCTCATTATTTTACATTTGGGTTTACTTAAATTTGTTTTGTTGTATAGTATTGAACTGACTGCGGCCTAAAGAGGTTTCTCCTGAATCCTCGTCAATACTTTACTCCCTCAATATTTTGGATCTAAATCTCTTGCTTGTAGCTACATAGACTGAACTTACTGAATGGTTTTTTTTTTCCATTTAGTATATCAAGTTGAATATTATGCTAGCAAAAAGGGAAGTTTAATGCTCCCTATTTAGAGAACTATGTATCTTTTACTAATTATGCTGGCTGACTGCTGAGTTTTGGGAATGTCAGCTGCCTTCCATGAGTCTTTTGTACCATTTATAGAAGTAAATACTAATAGCACTTAGTTCAGAAGTGTGTTGCATGGCTAAATTAATGTTTGCAAATTATTCTGAAACTCTAAGATGCCAAATAGTCTGGTGCAACAATTAGTGTTGCTAGTGTTAAGTACCATCCAATTTCTGTATTACATATTCATGTCCTTTAACAAGGGAAAGGAAGCAGAATGTAATGCTCATTGATGTTTTAAAGTCCTTTATTAGCACTAATGTCTTATTAATAGCCTGGAAAAACTTCTTTGCAAATATGAGTTTCAGTTTTTCTGCTACTTTTGAAGTCTAAAGACTGTATAGAGGAGCTGTTACTGCTTCATAAACAGTTTCTGGGATGAATTTGCAGATTTACTCATGTTTCATGTTGGGGTAGTCCTAGAGGTACTATTTCATGAATATGTAGAGTATGTTTTCTATAATTTTTTATACTGTAGATTCATGGCAAATTCCTAGTTTATTCGGAAAGTCACCTGCTGTGGAATACTCTCTGTATAACATGTGCTTGTTTCTTTGGCAACTCAGACTTTGTTATTGATATGAAATAAATCTGCAGTGCAGTATTACTGTGCTTTGAAAGCGTTAAATGACATTTGTAGTTCCTTTGTTCTTTACAATGCAAAGAATTTTTAAAATAATTTTTAAATTTTCTGATACCAGATTTATCTCTACCATTCATGATTTTGCTTGCCACACCACACATAATTTTCTGTTGAGTCAGCTCCCTCCCTCTTTCTGTATAAATACCTCTGTTGAGTCCTTTTCACTCATAAACGTTTAGAACTATGCGCAGTTTTGAGACTCTTTCTTACACTGTTGCTTCTCTTCAGTTCTCATGGTCACATTATACTGATTTATATTTTAGTTTCTTTCTCACTATCATTTCCTCACTGGAGATTCCCTAACATAGTTGGAAATGGGGTTATCAGGAAAAGGTATTTTTAGTTTGAAATTAGCTGTAGTCTAGGAAAAGAATGAGACAATCTTGTAGCTGAGATAAAGCAGGATTTAGAAGTACCTATGTATTACTGCAGGAAATTTTCTAGTAGTTTGAGTGGCAAGAGATGTCTACATGAAATAAGAAATACTTCAAAGTTAGTTTAACTGAGTTAAGTGGGCAGGTGTATCATTAATAAACTTGGAAGGGAAAATGAACAGAAATTTGAACTCTGTGCAAACCATTCATACAACTGAAATGAGAATGTAAACCATGTACAGTAGTTATTGAGAAAAATACCAGTGGTCATGAAAATAAAATTGATCTCTAAAATTTATTCAACAAACTGCTGTAGAGCAGACCAAATACGCTAGTAAATTGATACAAAAAAATACAAGGACATTATGCAAATTGCATTTTAAGTAAGCGTAGAACATGTTATGTAGTTTTTGCATGAGGAAAACATCGTGACGGAAGAATCTGGAGTTCTGCTACAATGGTTATTTGCCTCCATGCTTATTTGGAACACTTATGACTAGATAGATTCCTAAAAATGAATTCCATGAAAAGTGCTGAAAATAATGTACTCAAAGTCTTGAGAAAGTACCAAAAAGCAATTGTAGCTCAAGTATATGGGAAAATTAAAGAAAGATTATATTGTTTACAAGGGCATCAAGAAGAGAGCAATACTTAAAGAATCTTATATGTTGAATGCAAAAGTCTTCTAACATCATTAAAACATAACATGATTTCCAGTACAAAAGACTGAAGGCTAAAAGTTGTTATACATTTTTGTAACAGATACTGCTTCATAAAACAGACTACCTGGGATACCAATCTTCTGGAAGTAAGTGTGGAATGAAAATTTTTACAGGCACTATACTTTAATAAGCAGATGAAGAATAGCATAGAAGTGGAAAAAGAAATGTTAGCTTGTTGTGTGTAGACAGTAAAAAACTTCCAACACAACAATACTGATTTTGATTGCAGAATTCAGATGTCTGATATGATGCTGCATACGTTAATTAAACTGAAGTTGTGGGCAGCTAGCCTCCATTTCCCTTCCATGTGAAAGTGTGATTCTACTGGGTGATTTCCTGTGATTTTAGTGCCAGCATTTTTGGGTGTGATTATGGTGGGATCTTTGAAAGTAGATGCTTCTTGCCATTCATGAATCTTATGGTATGCCTTCTCAGTGTAAAAAGGAAGAGTTGAGATCATAACCTCACAGACTGAATTGGGCTTCCATATTGCAAACTCCATCACTCCTGAATGGCCCAGTGATTCCATAAATGAAATTTCTGGTTTCTGTAACCTGTTTGCCTGCCTTCTCAGCAGTCTGTTGGGATAAAAACAAAGGACTAGAAGTACAGGACAAAATCAGTCAGGAGGTCTAAGCTGCTGTAAATAACGTAGATGCTCAAAGTAACTACATCAGTACTTTTTTTTCAGTCACAGAGATGCACTCCGTTTTGAGACACGTTTTTCATATCACCATTAAGGCCTCTCTTCTATATTCCATTTCTCATTTTCCTCTGTATTAGTTATTCATAACCTTTGTATTTCTATGATTAGCACAGACTACAACATTGTCTTTCTTTTTATCTTGCTCATTTTTACTCCAACAGTGAAATCCACACTGATTAGACTGGTGCAAATTCTTCATCCTGTAGTAGCTTATATAGCCCTTAATGTAGACGTTACTTTTTTATCATTAACTTAATCTTTTCCTGTATAGTGCATATAGATGCAGATCATTTAGACCCTATGCATCCACTTGATTTATACACCTCTGAAAACAGATCTATTTTTCAAATAATTCTTTATAATAAGGTTAGGGTTTTTTTCCTTTTGTATTAGAGTAACTTATCTTAACTTTTTTCTGTTCTTACTATCCTCTCAGTTTTGTCTTTATGTCGTTATTTCCATTTCACTTTTTCCTATCCATTAACTGTTAGTAGAATTCGTGAGTTTGTTTAAACAAAATGATTTTTACTACTTTCTCCTCCTCTTTCACATTCATCACCACTTACATTTTGTAGAGCAAAATTGACTTCAAGACTCAAGCATAAGTATATATTTTATCAAAAGCAAAACCACTGGTTGGCATTAAAATTCCAAGGTAGCTTCTGTGAGATGATAGGGTAAAATATAAAACCTGCATATAAGAAGTACTATAGATAGGAATGTCATAGTAAAAATTCTAAGAAGCCTCGTAATATCAAATGTGATGAAAGTGGTGAGGATTGTTAGAGCAAAGATAAAGAACATTAGTAAAAAAGATTTAGTTAGTTTAACACAAATATGCTTGCTCCTGTGTCTGCCAAGAGGACCAATTGGTTCAACCTTTTCCTGGAACAGTTTCAACTGGTTATTACCAAGTCTGACAGCCTCTGACAAGAATATCTGGCTCACCAGAAGGTTGTGTTGTGAACTTACAGGAAGATACTGGCATCCTGGATAGTGATGTGGGCCGGGCAGAGTGCCTGAATTATTCTATTGGAGGCTTGGAAAAAGCTTGATTTTTTTTTTTTTTAATTTTAATTTTAAGTACAAAGTATTGTTTGAGGATGATTAGTAGTGTACTTGAAACTATCATATTTATTTACCTTTTCTTTCAGTGTGAAATGACCAGCTAAGATCATTGTTAGGTCAGATGCCTGTTCCTGCATGACATTAGAATTCTAAATGCCAGACATGAGTGTTAGCACTTTTTCTAAAGTGAAAAATATTCTCCTTTCTGTGAGGAATCCTTTGGAAATAATTCTAATTTTCTTTTTCTCTTGCCTTTTACTAACCTCTGTGTCTGCCTTGTACTGCTTTGCGGAAAACAGTGTTTAGAAATGCACACATATGGCCCAGATGCTTCCATTCTGCTTTTCACAGAATACCTCCTGATGTCAATAATTTGCTGAAAAATTTTTTTTAAAGAAAGGAGATGAGGCTGTAAGTACAGAATTTTATTATAGAGAAACCAGAGCTTCGTGAAGTGTGCTTATGAGTATTTTTACTAGGGGAGGCAGTTTTCCAGGTATGTGAATCAGTTTTCACATAGAAACTGTAGAAAAAGAATTTTTATAATTTTTCTGTTAAACAAAAATAAAAACTACATAGCACAAATTTGAAGTAGTTACTTCTTCAAATATCAGCATACTCTATTTCCCTGAAGAGTAGTTTACCATAACATTACTGTCTTCCACCTAAATGGAAAACACTTCCTGAAATTAAAAAGACAACTATTTCAAGAAGCTAATGCTTATAGTTAACTTACGAAATAAATTTGGTGAGATATTTTTATGATCCACTGCTCTAACTTTCTTTAGGAAAGTACTGAACTCAATAAAAACAGAAGTTTAACTAAGATGTCTATATATACCGATACTGAATTTACCCACAATAGAAATAGTCAAACAAAAGAGATTGTCTTTGCTGAAAGAAAAGTCTCATAGCAATTTTATATAAAAATGTTCTGGAAATAAATCACCTAGATTCCCATTCATCATCATACTGATTTTTATGATCCAAAGGGAATGATGATGAGAGTGACACTGTAGCCTAGTAGAGAGATGCAGGTCCCAGGGTTTGCTTTAATGAATACTGAAGTCTTTTGCACAAAATGGAGCAGCTATGACAGCACAAACTGAGAAAGACTCTAAAGTTTTAAATAGTGTTTCATACATTCTTCTCTTCCTAAAGCATACGCTCACCCGTGGATCACAAGGAAAAAAGGTCTTTCTAGTGTTCTTGGTATTGCCGTATCAGCTAGCACTGCTACTAATGAGCCAGGTATTTACTGTGCTAAGCTCTGAATGAAAAGGTAACTCCTGCCTTAGAAAGCTAAACTAGACTTTTGTATGTTATGGTAGCTTTAAAAAAAAATTGTTTTTATGAAACAAAACAATACGATAATCTAGAGAGTATCACCCAATATTGGGAATAGCTATAGAGTCTTAAAAAAGGTGAGAGAATAGACAATAAATATATATAATGGGTTGACTTCAGCTTGAACTACTCTGTCATGTGCCTGTTGATTGCTGCAATTAGTCTTGAACATGTCAAACTTCTCTCAACTTGACTTTTCTAAGAAACTGATAAATTAATTCATTCAGCCTCAACTTACTGGCTTTGTTCTTAGCAATTCTTGTTCCAATCTTGGTGTTACTTCTTTTTGTCTATCGATACCTCTCATCATAATGCTGTTTGTAAAGGTACTGCAACTTTTCAGTCACAACTGTTCTATTATTTTTTTGTTTTCTCCATGTCTGATTAAATCTCAAAGTCATTGCCAGGAAGATTTTGTTAAAATGTTTCTTCTTTTTTGCTATTAAAAATATCATGTACTTAGAATTGAATCAAATGTAAGTTCCCAAACATCTGTTTTCATCCTTAGTTTTCTTCCATTGAATATTTAAAGTTGTTCTGGAACCTGCCCTAGTAGTTTAATGACATTTACGTAGTACGTAGACTTTGACCTTTTCTCCTGGGCAAGGAGAATTTTTAGTGAGTGGTCTCCTGAATAACTAAGAAAATATACGAATAAAGGAAAAGATAAATGTAGTGCAATTTTCCTGCTTCATGCATAGTCTTCAGAGGATTATATCTGGTATGGGTAGTTAGACTAATTCAGTAATAAGACAATTTTTTTTTCCTGCAAATATATACGACTCTGTGAGGATGATGCCTACCTAATTTACAGGGGCAGATTCTCCACTAAAATGTAGGACACTCCAATTTGAAGGGTTTTCTTGTAGAACTAGTGAGAAAAGTCTTACCTTCTCCTTTTGCTGTTCCTGAGTACTAAATTATGTACATCATGTCTATATTTTTGACCAGGTGCTTTTCAGTCATAGGTTCCTTGCTGCTGAAGCTCTGTGAATTTTTTCTGCTAACAGAAGTAGTCTCTAAGAAGACTTTCAGTTATATGCTGAGGTGCCATCCACATAAACAGGCAACCCAAATTTGGCTTTACGTGCATATAATATTCCTGTCATTCTGTGCCATTTAATTTTTGAAATGTAAACAAGATGCACATATATGACTAAGTCAATGCAGAACTTTACAAGACATGTCAAGTTATGAAAATAATTTCATTCATTAAAAAAGAAGTGAATTCTAAATGTCAGGAAAAGCTCCTATTATGAGTAAGTTATTCTAAATAACGTGTATTAGTCTGAGATAATTTAACAACAAGCAACATGAAAATGTGTCTGTGGTTTGCAAAATAATTTGCAGCATATTGTTAACATTTTGAATTATTTTCATTCTTCAATACTGATGAGTTTTTCGCTGTTTAACTTGGGAAAAGGAATTCAAGTGTATGGCTGCACACTACATAAAAACTGTTAATAATTGCCTAGTCTATACAGCTGCTGCAGGAGGGGATCTTGCTGCAGTTCTTGGGAGGTATCTGCCAGGAATTTTACTTGAAGAAGTACTTCATGGTCAGGCCCAAGCTAACATAGCAAATTAAAGTCTGAGGCACTATCTCCCTCCTTCTTTCTGGTGCCCAGAAACAAAATATATGAGAAATATGTACCACAGGAATGTTACCACTAGAACATGAACAGAATCATCAAGTGTTGTGGTTTAACCCCAGCCAGCAGCTAAGCTCCACAGAGCCGCCTGCTCACTCCTCCACAGTGGGACGGGGGAGAGAATTGGAGGGGTAAAAGTGAAAAAAACTCATGGGTTGAGATAAAGACAGTTTAACAGGTAAAGCGAAAGCCGCACACGCAAGCAAAACAAAACAAGGAATTCATTCACCCCTCCCCATGGGCAGCCAGGTGTTCAGCCATCTCCAGGGAAGCAGGGCTCCATCATGCGTAACTGTTACTTGGGAAGACAAACACCATCACTCCAAACATTCCCCCCTTCCTCCTCCTTTCCCCAACTTTATAAGCTGAGCATGACATCATGTGGTATGGAATATCCTGTTGGTCAGTTGGGGTCAGCTGTCCCAGCTGCGTCGCCTCCCAGCTTCTTGTGCACCCCCAGCCTACTTGCTGGTGGAGTGGTGTGAGAAGCAGAAAAGGCCTTGACTCTGTGTAAGCACTGCTCAGCAACAACAAAAACATCCCTGTGTTATCAACACTGTTTTCAGCACAAATCCAAAACACAGCCCCGTACTAGCTATTGTGAAGAAAAATAACTCTATCCCAGCCAAAACTGGCCCAACAAGTTGCAAGTAGACGGAAAGAGATTTAGCATTTTAATAAATATGCCAGTTCTAAGAGGCATTGTAAACTGGTGCTTAAGATGCACTCTTTATATTACACAAAACTTGTGTGATATATTTATATCAGTCTTGTGATCAAAATCATATAGGTAGTAGATACTTGCAGTTCACAAAAATCTTTCCATTAGTGTATAACTTTTTACCTACATACATTCTTGCTGATTCTCGCTTAGTTGTGGTAGCAACACCTTGTTTTGCAATGCCAATGTATATAATTAAAAAATTGGTTACTGGTGTATTCACAGATGAAAAAACAAGATTTTTTTGTGAATCGGCACCTTAGCATCCACCTGATGCATGATAATACTCTTTCAAAACAATAGTGCAGCAAAATTTCACTTTTTTTTGTCATGTACAAATTTTACTCTTCTCCCTAAACACACTCATCTTTTTGACTGGTGCATGGAAAGTAGATAATAAAAATAATTCAGGAGGTTATAAGACCTGTTAAAGCACTCTAGGTATGAAATGGCTGTCACACTTCACTTTCACAACTTCAGACATAATTATTGCTGCTTAATGGTTAACAGGCTAGAGTCAGTTTTTACAGGCTAAATGTTAAGAGTGGATGATGGCAGCAATAAATACCTGTCAGCAACAGCTTTCAAATACTATAAAAAAAATTCCACTTGTATCTGGTCAGAGCGATAAAAGCACATGAAAGTTCACAAATTAACTGACTTTAAAAGGATTTGTCAGGTCAGAACTGCTGGATTTCACAATTTATCTTTTTTGAATAATATTTGTAGCTACAGATTAGCAACTATTGTTACAGAAAATCAAGTGAGAGATGAGGAGAATGGCAAGTATGAGGTTTTTATCTGCATTTTATCAGGCTGCCCCTATTTTTGAATAGTCTATGCAGTACTTGGTAGCAAAGTACCTCATCTTGTGCTGACGAGGCAAGAAAAAGTGTTCAGCTTTGGACTATAAGCCTAGCTCTCATGACATCAGCAAACTTGTTTAGGATACTAACATTTTAATGTATTTAATCTTAAATACTATTGCTTTAGGTTTTTTTTTTGGGGGGGGGGGGGCTTCTATAGTCTTTCAGCTTTAGTAGTAGACATACAAAAGAGGTAGTACCCAACTTGTCAAGTAGTGCTTAGGTAATGCACAGTAAAGCCCTCCAAGCACCTAAGCAGAGACAGCTGCTTTGTTTATTTTGCTGTTTGTCTTTAGTTCATTGTGGAAAGGGGGGAGTGATGGGGTACCGTTACCAGAGGTGAGTGAGAGCCAATCTACCAGCACCTACGTTTAAGGCATTGGATCTTCTCGTGTTTAGATCTAGGCTTTTGGTGCAACACGAAGTGGCCAAAGTAAAGGCCTATGACTGCTCCTTCGTCCGCACTCTTCCCTGCTCTGTCCTTCTTGCTCGTGTCCTCCACTCCGGCATGGGACCTCTGTGGCCACAGCCCCCAGGATTGCCAGTGCCAGCCCCACCACAGAACATGCCATGGCCACCCTGCCCCTGCTGTTCCTCTTCCCTTGCTGCCTGTCCTTAAAAGGCTTTCCATGGTGGTGCCGCCAACTCTGATTGGCTGAGTGGCACCACGGACTCCCCTGATTGGCTCTGCAGTGTGCTGCACTATGTCCATTGGGGAACCGGCTGGAACTGGCTGTTGCCAGTTAGGGGGCAGCCCCCACTCGCTCCCACAGGGGCTCCTCCTGCATGCACACCCCCTGCCCTCCTGCAACCAAAATGTCACCATTTACACCAAACACAAGGGGATGCAACAGGGTAG
Organism: Phaethon aethereus; assembly: GCF_964289735.1. NCBI lineage: Eukaryota > Metazoa > Chordata > Aves > Phaethontiformes > Phaethontidae > Phaethon > Phaethon aethereus. Next base: position 43,087,713 of record NC_138578.1, read on the forward strand.
GGGAATGCAGGGGGGGCAGATGGCAGCTGAGAATAGATGAGCCACAGAGCCACCCCACAAAGGTGCCCTGGGTCCCACCTTGCTCCCCCCTCACCCATGCAGCCTACCCCCTTGGTGCAGGCAGCTATAGGGTAGGTGATGCTCTCTTTCCCCTCCATCACTCCATGGTGACAGCTTCTTATCCCCACCTTGTCCTGCACCTGGCTGGAAATGGCTTCTATCCCATCTCCAAGGATCAAGGTGTGGTCAATGGGCCTGTGGTGCCTGGCTCTTCCTTCTGGCCTTTTCTGGAGACAGGAGTCACATTTGCTTTCTCCCTACTCCTCAGGAACCTCTCTTGATCGCCGTGACATTTCAAGGACAATCAAGAGGGCCCTCACAGTGAGGTCAGCCAATTCCTTCAGCACCCATGGGCTCATCCTACCAGTCCTCAGTGTAGCACTAGAGTGCCCCCCCAACCCTAGGAAAGAAACATTGCCTCCCCAATGGTACAACAGTGCCCAAAGTCTTTTTGACCAAAGTCACAGAATCATTAAGGTGGGAAAAGACCTTTAAGATCATCAAGTCCAACCACCAACCCAACACCACCATGCCCACTAAACCATATCCCGAAGTGCATGTCCACACGTTTTTTTGAACACTTCCAGTGATGGTGACTCCACCACCTCCCTGGGCAGCCTGTTCCAATGCTTGACCACTCTCTCAGTAAAGAAATTTTTCCTAATATCTAGTTTAAACTTCCCCTGGTGCAACTTGAGGCCATTTCCTCTCGTCGTATCGCTAGTTACCTGGGAGAAGAGACCAACACCACAACACACACAACACCACCCACCTCACCACAACCCCCTTTGAGGTAGTTGTAGAGAGCGATAAGGTCTCCCCTCAGCCTCCTCTTCTCCTGACTAAACAACCCCAATTCCCTCAGCCACTCCCCATAAGACTTGTGCTCCAGCCCCCTCACCAGCTTCGTTGCCCTTCTCTGGACACGCGCCAACACCTCAGCATCCTTCTTGTAGTGAGGGGCCCAAAACTGAACACAGGATTCAAGCTGCGGCCTCACCAGTGCCGAGTACAGGTGCACGATCACTTCCCTGCTCCTGCTGGCCACACTCTTTCTGATACAGGCCAGGATGCTGTTGGTCTTCTTGGCCACCTGGGCACACTGCTGGCTCATGTTCAGCCAGCTGTCAACCAGCACCCCCAGGTCCCTTTTCTGCCAGGCAGCTCTCCAGCCACTCCTCCCCAAGCCTGTAGCGTTGCATGGGGTTGTTGTGACCAAAATGCAGGACCTGGCACTTGGCCTTATTAAACCTCATACAGTTGACCTCGGCCCATTGATCCAGACTGTCTGGATCCCTCTGCAGAACTTTCCTGCCCTCCAGCAGATCAACACTCCTGCCCAAGTTGGTGTAATCTGCAAACTTACTGAGGGAGAGCTCAATCCCCTTGGTCCAGAGGTGGCCACAGTCATAACAGACCTTGTCTGCTCCCTGTGGTACTTGGGAACCCTCAGCAACCCACAGGCCCTGGAGAGCTACAATGACACTGGAAGAGCTGTGAGGAGCTGGCCCAGCTGGCTGCTTGCCCTGCCACCCTAGAGCTGTTGACTCCTGGTCTGCCAGCGACCTGTGGAGGATTTGCTGGCCTACTCTTGGGCCTCTGATCTCTGCCCAGACCCATGATCCGGAGCTCAGCCCTGCTTGAACATATATGCTACAGAAGGAGTTTTATTTCCAGTCCCATGCCACTTTTTCCAGGATTTAACTTACCAGTATGGCTTTGAAGTTAACATTCTTGTATATGAGTGGTAGGGCCCCATAAAGCCCTGCTGTGGTTTCCCACCTGCACCCATTTAATTGTTGCTGTTTTGGACTCATGTTGTCTCCTACTCCTCCACAAAAACAACTCCTGTAATAGATGTATCACTCCAAAGAAAAAAACACAAGCAGTAGAATGTTTGCTAGGGCCTCTACCAGAGCTTTCCTACAGGTTACCAGCTCAACGTTTGTCTCACGTAAACCACAAATTATACTGTCTCACCAGAAGGGAATAAAAACCTTTTACCTCCCTGCTTGCAACAATTGTCTTATATTAAAAGCCTCTTCAATTTTAGACAGCGCTTTTAATTTCTGCCAGGCCGTGCAAGGTATCTATGCCAGACCATTGCTCCCAGCTCAGCGCTAGCTTCCTCTTTAGTTACTGTTTTGGATCCTCAAAGGACGCAACCTTACTTGTTTCTCCAAACCAAAACCACCTTGGGCCTGTAGCTGAAGAGCTGCAGAGAGACCAGTCACTCAGAAATGAGACATAGCATTTCAGCAGTTCAGCACGGTGAACTGTGCGTGTCCCACACCCAGAGGCCTGGGAGTTTTGATTCTGCTCTGTGCCTCAAACACATGCTGAGCTGTTTCAAACCTTTCTTTTAAAAATGAAACAGCTTTTCTTTCTGCTGGCATTTTTTCCTGACAAACATCTCCAAACTTGTTTCCAGAGCACTATCTTCCCTTCAAAAGAAACCACGTGCCACTCCTGTTATCAAAGTAACTGTACATTTCATGAGAAGGGCACACAGGTTGTGCCACTACAGCTTGGATCTGAGCTTTTCTCCAAAGATTTCAGTAAAGATCCCTTTCCACACTTTGCACATTACAAGAATCCAGTCTGGGCATCTTTGGAAAACTGCTTTCAAAAGCTGTGTTCCTCATAATACAGATCAAGCCCTTGCAGACAAATGGGCAGGGAGTGCAAACCTGGTGTCTGATGCTCCATGCACATCAACTGATGTTCACAGAGACCCACACCCGCACATAGATGTTTACTGGTGGAAGCCTGGTCTGAGTGGAAACTTCTGCTATTACAGATCCCATGCGTGTTGCTTTCCTATCTGTCATCAGATTTACAAATAACTTTATTTCCTTTCTTCTTCTAGTACTGTGCTTTGTACTGTTTATGCCTATGATTTATGTAATTTATATTGCTTTTCTGTTGTTTATACTGTACTTTATACTGGTTGTTACAGAGCTCAGTCTATGTGCACTGCCTGACAGCTCAGCAGACTTTGTAGTTACAGCAATAAAAAGACTGCAAAGGTATTTTATATTCATACTAGAGTTGAAAAGGCTGACTCCTGCATGAGCTGCGTTTGAGTTAAACACAAAGAGATTGTCCCATCCCCTATAATCAGAACGGCATTGAGAACTTTCCCAAGACACGTATTTATATAAAATAACCCTCCAAAATTGTCCCCTCCAAACTGTAATGTCTTGAACTGATCTTGAAAAAAACACAAATCTTAAGGATTCCACTCTTGACTGTGGAGGCGCATTTTTGACACCCTGATCTGTTTGCAAGCTACTTGCCTTTCAGACGAGGCTGAGGAGTGGAAGCCAGTGAAGTTTAAGCAGCAGTCCCTCGGCAATGTCTTGGTTTTGCAGTTTCACACATGGTTTGGGTTTTCCTAGATCAGGGTCTGCCCACCAACACCCTGAGAAAAGCTGCTCCTTCTCTACAGCCTGCCATCCCCAAGGCCTTGAGGACAGCCCAAGCCCTGTCTACGGCTGCCGAGCTGGAGTTATTCTGTTATCAGGGGATACTGAAAAGTAGTGCCCATAGAAAATTACCTACTGCAGTAAGCTCTCCAAAACACCTTTTTTTTTTTTTTTTAATCAAAGAAGCCATTTTGTTTAAACGAAAGCAATGTAACTTTGGAACAACAGCTCGATGTTTCTGGACTTAAGTTAACATGTTAAATAAGGAAAATGTAAAGTAATCAGAGAAACAAAACAGAACTGAAGAAGCTCATACCCACATGAATATTCTGTTTGAGTAATGATAGCAGCATCACAGGGAGCAGACAGGGAAGCAGGACAATCAAGGGGATATAAAGGGAATACTGGTTCCTTCTGTGTGATGAATCTAAAATGCAGGAAACCAGACGTGTTTCTGTGCCAAAAAAGTATTGAAGTTTGCAAGTTACCCACAAGTGCTATTGCTTTCCACTGGAGTAAATGAATCTTCAGTGTCTTGAAGTTCATGCACTGATGCACAGGTCAAGAGATTTGTGCCCACAGGTTGCTCACTCTCTTGTTGAGTGGGAGACATCAGGGCTTCTGCACAGCATAACTGGAGTGAAAGATTTACACTTAGACCCTTACAGGCAGAGGAAGAAACTGAAAAGCAGGCATGGCTTACCTAGGTGTTTCAGTCAATTAACATGGTGGTAAAGATATCCTGAAGGGAAGAAGTAAGGTTGAAGTTTCACCTTTCTTGGTTGGTGCTCTAACAACTAAAATATTATGTAAGAGTAGAGTGTACATTTCCCTTCTTAAATAGTAGTACTGTTTACTTCAGTGTTCCTTTACTTATATCTTCTAAGTTCCCCACAGTTTTTCCAATTGCTCATAGGCTGGATTTGACATGCCTCAATTTTGTCTTATGTGTGTTTCCTACCTGTAGTTCGGCTAGGTTGGTTGAAGAATGAGTAGCTACTGTGATGCTCATTCTGCTTTTCTCAATCGGTTATTTCCACCTTTGTTAGTATTCTGTTCTGTGCATAGTTGGAGTATTTCGGTTACTTATGGCTTATTTGCTCTTGATGGATAACTTAAAGTTACAAAAGGATTTGAATAATTATCCTAGAATAACTGTGTTTATGGGGTACAGAATTGCCACAACGGTTTCACAGAATCACAGAATCACTAAGGTTGGAAAGGACCTTCAAGATCATCAAGTCCAACCATTAATCCAGCGCCACCATGTTCCCTAAACCATGTCCCGAAGCACCACATCCACACGTTTTTTAAACACTTCCAGAGATGGTGACTCCACCACCTCCCTGGGCAGCCTGTTCCAATGCTTGACCACTCTCTCGGTGAAGAAATTTTTCCTAATATCCAACCTAGACCTCCCCTGGCGCAATTTGAGGCCATTTCCTCTTGTCCTATCGCTGGTTACTTGGGAGAAGAGACCAGCGCCCTCATCGCCACGATCCCCTTTCAGGTAGTTGAGGAGAGTGATAAGGTCTCCCCTCAGCCTCTTCTTCTCCTGACTAAACAACCCCAGTTCCCTCAGCCGCTCCCCATAAGACTTGTGCTCCAGCCCCCTCACCAGCTTCGTTGCCCTTCTCTGGACACGCGCCAACACCTCAGCATCCTTCTTGTAGTGAGGGGCCCAAAACTGAACACAGTATTCAAGCTGCGGCCTCACCAGTGCCGAGCACAGGCGCACAATCACTTCCCTACTCCTGCTGGCCACACTCTTTCTGATACAGGCCAGGATGCTGTTGGCCTTCTTGGCCACCTGAGCACACTGCCAGCTCATACTCACCTGGCTGTCAACCAGCACCCCCAGGTCCTTCTCTGCCAGGCAGCTCTCCAGCCACTCCTCCCCAAGCTTGTAGCGTTGCATGGGGTTGTTGTGACCAAAATGCAGGACCTGGCACTTGGCCTTATTAAACCTCATACAGTTGACCTCATCGATCCAGCCTGCCCAGATCCCTCTGCAGAGCCCTCCTACCCTCCAGCAGATCAACACTCCCACCCAACTTGGTGTCATCTGCAAACTTACTGAGGGAGCACTCGATTCCCTCATCTAAATCATCTATAAAGATATTGAACAAGACCGGCCCCAGAACCGAGCCCTGGGGAACACCGCTTGTGACCAGCCACCAGCCGGATTTAACGCCATTCACCACAACTCTCTGGGCTCAGCCATCCAGCCAGTTCTTTATCCAGCGAAGAGTAAACCTGTCTAAGCCATGAGCCACCAGTTTCTCCAGGAGAATGCTGTGAGAGACACTGTCAAAGGCTTTACTGAAGCCCAGGTAGACAACATCCACAGCCTTTCCTTCATCCACTAGGCGGGTCACCTGGTCATAGAAGGAGATCAGGTTGGTCAAGCAGGACCTGCCTTTCATGAACCCATGCTGGCTAGGCCTGATCCCTTGGTTGTCCTTTATATGCCCTGTGAGCACTCTCAAGACCAATCGCTCCATGATCTTCCCCGGTACGGAGGTCAGGCTAACAGGCCTGTAGTTCCCCGGATCCTCCTTCCGGCCTTTCTGTAGATGGGCGTCACATTGGCAAGTGTCCAGTCATCTGGGACCTCCGCTGTTAACCAGGACTGCTGATAAATGATGGAGAGTGGCTTGGCAAGCTCCTCCGCCAGCTCCCTCAGTACTCTTGGGTGGATCCCATCAGGCCCCATAGACTTGTGGGTGTCCAGGTGGTTTAACATGTCCTTGACTGCTTCCTCCTGGATTATGGGTGGGTTATTGTGCTCTCCATCCCCATCTTCCAGCTCAGGGGGCTGAATACCCTGTGGATACCTGGTCTGGCTATTAAAGACTGAGGCAAAGAAGGCATTAAGTACCTCAGTCTTGTCCTCGTCCTTGGAGACAATGTTCCCCGCCATATCCAGTAAGGGATGGAGATTCTCCTTGCCTCTCTTTGTTGTTAATGTATTTGTAGAAGCATTTTATGTTATCCTTTGCAACTGTGGCCAGACTGAGCTCTAGCTGGGCTTTTGCTTTTCTAATTTTGTCCCTGCTTGATCTAACAACATCCTTGTACTCCTCCTGAGTTGCCTGTCCTTTCTTCCAGGGGTGATAAACTCTCCTCTTTTCCCCGAGTCCCAGCAAAATCTCCCTGTTCAGCCAGGCCAGTCACCTTCCCCACCAGCTCTTCTTACGGCGCATGGGGACCGTTCGCTCCTGTGCCTTTAAGATTTCCTTTTTGAAGACTGTCCAGCCTTCCTGGACCCCTCTGTCCTTCAGGATTGTCTCCCAAGGGATTCTCTCAACCAGTGACCTGAACAGGCCAAAGTTTATCTCAAACTGTTTTCAAAATGGATCATGTTAAACCAGATGCGGCACTTTTATCCTGGAACAAGAGTATTCACAGATTAATTCAGGGACTGCTGTTCTGGAAAAAACTATTCTTGAGTAAGTATTTCTGAGGCGCTCATATGTAGAAAGGCTTTTCTTCTAATGTTCCCCACAATTCATTCATAACTCGCTACATTTAGTGTAACAGCAATTTGGAAGCAGAGGTGAAAAGAACCACAAATCTCACTTGGTGTGCCACGTGGGTTGTTTTTCCTGCAAACAGCTTAGATGTTCCTTTATAGACATTAAAAGTTTATTAAAATGCATGAGAGACATCCATTATAAAACAGAAAAAAAGTCCATTAATATTACATATCAAATGAGAGTTATATCCACACATTACACCCCCAAGAGCCTCTAACACCAAAAAAAGCACCATTTAAATGTAGAAATTTAGAAAGGGCAGAAGAATATTTTTATACTGTGCTGAGTAATTGATTAAACTACTAAAATGTGGATCAATAATGAGACCTTCTGTCTAGAAATCCAGCCAGTTCCAAACAGTGCTGGCATAGATCCATGATATGGTGCAGCTGACATTTCCTGACCTTGCATACTTTGAAGGAAAATTGTGTGGCCTTCATACAATAGTTCTGGGAAGAATGAAAATAACCCATAAATATTTGAAGGGTAGTTACAATAAGGAATAAGAATCCTTTAGAATAAACACAGTGGTACAACTAGAGTTAATAGGATGAAATTAAGGAAAAGGTAAAATGTAGGTGGACTATCCTGAGAAAATCCCTGTTTGTAATTTACTAAGCTATATTTGGATACAAAATAATTTCCCAAGAGAAGTGGAGTAATGCTGTAACTGGGATCTTTTCATGCTGGTTTATGCACAGCTATATTCACGTGCAACACTAATATAGTATTGACAGAGAGTAGATTGTTTGTTCAGTACTTGAATGTTTGTCTAGTTTACCCATGAAGTCTTCTTGTTTCAGTTACATGCTGGGAAACTGATATAGAGTGTTTCACAGATGTGTAGAATATGAAAAAGTGAACAAGCATAAACTGATGTTCTAAACCAATAATAATTCCTGACTGCAGCTTTAAAGATGTTACTGTTTTCTTTGTAGTCAGCTCTAGCTGTGTTTTAGCTTTTCAGCCCCCTAAGAGACTCCTTACTGCAAGTTCCTTTCAAAATTAGGTCTTTCTTTTCCAAGGTATGTGCAACGTTAGTACATCTGTGTAATTCTTGCAGTGTAGCTCAGCAGGCTTTTGCCAAGTAGTAGCTTTCAAGATAACTCCCTTTTGGTCTCCTCTGGAAGCAATTGATTAGTAGCTCGGCTTTAAACAAAGTCTTTTTCCAAAATATTTTCTCCTTAAATAAGCTTTTCATAGCTTGTAACCACTTTAATTCTCCTGTAAATTATAAGACATATATTTTTGGAGGAAACTCATTCTCTTTCCAATACTAGGAAGTTAATATGTGCTGATCTCAGCCAGTACAGCCAAAGATGTCCATGAAACACGCTAGGTGGATAAGCTGCTTTGCTATTAAAGATGAATCATAACTTGTTTGCATTTATTTCCCTCATGTCTTAACGTTGTAACCCTGAAAGATTAAGAAAAAATAAATTAGGTTTTAAAAAATATTCTTCTTCTTTATGACAACTTCTGAAATTATATTGCAGAACTTAATCCTTCCCTGCAGAAGGAGCTCAATTTTTGCAGTACTCTCAGCATTGCAGCACATTATTTTAGCTGGTCTTCTCCAGGTAGAAGCTGAGTGAAATGCTCTGTGTAGACATTAATCTGCTTCTTCAGAGTTTACCTGCAAGGTCAGGAAACATTAACGACTTTGTCCATTGAAACAGCACAAACCTCTAACAGAGCAACATGAACCACAATATTAGTCACCAAAATTTTCTTCTACATATGATATTAGACAAGTGGACACTGCAAACGCAGAATAACTTGATATTGCATTTACAGTGAACTGGAAAATTTTGGGATACGTCACATCAGCTCTGCGTACAAATTAGGTCCCGATCAATTTTTTTCATAATATTTTTAGACACATTTCAGTATATATTGGCCAGGAACAAAAGAAGAGATAGCTGATGTACAAGATTCCTGATGTTTTTTCTTGCTACTGTTACATATATGAGTGGTGACATATTGTTGTTATCAATTTATTGGACAGTGTTTGGTTTTGAATCAAGGAAAAAAAAAGTCACATTGCTCATAAAGAATTGTATAGATTCTAAATTCAAGTTTAAGAAAGGTACTGAATATGTTGTAGCAGATTTATGATGTCCAGCTGTTTCTGTGGCATAGTATTATTGCAGAGAGAGGAAGAAACCAAATACCACAATCTTCTGTGAAAACTGTTAAAACATTTAGATTGCAAACTATTTTGTTATGACTGTAATGTCTGTATTAAAGAGGGGAAGTAAAAAACTAAGGGTTTTACACCTTTTTAATAAAGATTAAAGTCCTTGAGCTGCAACTTTAATGTGGTCAGTTTCAACCTGTCATAGCTTTAGATGGAAAGGGAACACACAGGTCGGGACATATAGCTAGGGAATACTCATCACAAAAATTGCCTGCTCTGGAAATCTAGTATGGGTATGTTACACATCTGTTCGCATTCTTTTACAATCTGAGATTTGACACACAATTCAAAAGAGCCTGAAAATTGACTTCACATAGTGTTTCAATGCACATAGGCTGGAGACACTTGTGTGTATAAATCCGCTTAGTATTAATATGTGTCTGAATTGTTGAATTACGCAAGCAGAAAGCTTTCTTTTTACTCAGATTTAAATCACTGAAACTAGTTCTGTCTATAATAATACATAAACTTTAATGTTATCGCAGTTTTCCATGGGCTTTAGTAAAGATTAGTGGCAACTGGTCATCTGCTGCAAATTTATATGCATTTGATTAAAGCAGCTCTGTACTGATAACTACAAAGAAATTCTTTGTTAACTCTGCCCTTAATGCATTTCTGTAGATATTGCCAAAATACATCTACTGAAAATACATGTTTATCTGCAGAGAGTTTTAGAAATTTCCATAACATATTTTTGGTAGTTTTAGGCTTGTTTGTATATTTCTGAACTTTAAATTTTCGTGCCCTCTGGCTTGTAAATTATCTGTTAAAACATGTATTAATAAATCCTTGTATTTTGATTTGAACTTATTTACTCTAAAAGTCTAGAGTATTTCTAATTAAATTGTAAATCCTGTATTTCATTCATTGCTATATTTACATCCCACCTTTGTATTCAACTCTCAGGCACCATTTATCATGACAAAAAAGTTAAATTTAATTTTAAAACGGGACTATGAATGTTAAAGAGCATTAAACTTTAGTTCGATTAAAGCCAAAGGTTAAATTTCTGTGGCTACGAGGGCGAACACAGTTAGTTTGGCAAAGAGTAGTTTTGAAAATCTATGCTATGTACCTAACTTCCAATGATTTTCAATAGGAGTTGGTTTCTTATGCTCTGCAGATGTCATAAAATCATTTGAAGAATGTACCTAAGTCTGTACTGGAGTATCATTGTTTTTTTTATCACAAGGATGTTACAGCAAACCTTAGAAATTAGCAAATCATTCATTGAGAGTCTGTGGAATGGATTTAACATTTAGATAGCATAGGCATCTAAGCTTTTAGACTTTGGCATTACTAGATAGAATAAATCACAAAAATACAGTAAAATTCAGGCTAAACTGAAGACTGATAACCTGTAACACTTCTGACATGGTTTTACTAGCCCTGCAGTTTGAATAGACAAAACAACATACTTTAACATCCTTCCAAAATCTGAATTCAAACTTTTCTATACAATTCTGGTTTGATGATAACTAATACTTTCCTAGTTTCATTATTACATTAAGTTTTCTGCCAATTCTGAGCAAGAAATAATACTGCTAATCCAAAAACCACTGCCTGAGAATTATTACCATGGAACCATGAGAAGGGAAATAAGTAGAATGTAAAACCTGTATGTAGGTTGAAGCAATGCTGTAAAATGATATATCAAAGAACATAGAAAATATATTAGAAATGTGATGATTCAAAGATAATAGTGGTTAATAATTTTTCTGCAAATTAATACTTTTAAAAAATTGGGGAACTGAAAAGGCACTTTTTTGTCAAAAATTCAAACACTTTTTTAAATCAAACTTGTTGTAAAAAAATGTAAATTTCTAAACAAGGAAATATTTGTGTAGCTCTTGTGTATCAGTGAAAGGGAACAATGAAATAATCAGGAATGCCTCTGAAATATGAGCATTGCAGGAAGATCCAGAATGCCTCTAAGGATTGCTTCAGCAAACACAATTTAGCAGAACTCTTGATTATGTGTTAGGAAGGACCAGTTCCTAGATTTATTCTGGAATGAGGAAGTAAAAATGAAGTTTCTGCAGCCCTTTTCTGACACACTTGTCTGGTGCTGAGTTGATGCTGGGCCAAATATTTTCCCTAGAATATCTTTGGGGAGGGAGAACTGGAAGTGACAGTGGTGGTCAGGTATTTTAGAGAAAGTGGGCTGATTTTATTTTGGGGTTTTTTTGTCTGTGAAAAATCAATTTTATCATCAGAAGCTGACCTTCATCAGCTGAATAAAGGCAATTAATCAGTTTGGATAATTCTTATAATACAGGTGAGAGAGTTGTAAGAGTACAGGTGACTTAAAGATTTTGCTTTTTTGTATTTTTCATGAGTAGTATGACCTTCCTAACACCATCTTTTACCGACTGTGGCCAGACTGAACCCTAGCTGGGCTTTTGTCTTTCTAATTTTGTCCCTGCTTGACCTAATGAGATCTTTGTATTCCTCCTGAGTTGCCTGTCCTTTCTTCCAGAGGTGATAAACTCTCCTTTTTTCCCTGAGTCCCAGCAAAATCTCCCTGTTCAGCCAGGCCGGTTGCCTTCCCCACCAGCTCTTCTTACAGCACATGGGGACCGCCTGCTCCTGTGCCTTTAAGATTTCCTTTTTGAAGCCTTCCTGGAACCCTTTGTCCTTCAGGACTGTCTCCCAAGGGACTCTCTCAACCAGTGACCTGAACAGGCCAAAGTCTGCCCTCCGGAAGTCCATGGTAGCAGTTTTGCTGTCCCCTCTTCTTACTTTGCTCACAATTGGGAATTCTATCATGTCATGGTTGCTAAGCCCAAGACGGCCTCTGACTGTCACATCTCCCACCAATCCTTCTCTGTTTGTAAACAGCAGGTCCAGCAAGGCACCTCCCCTTGTGTAGTGTAAAGCACCATTACGCTGTCCCTCTGCCTTGCCACTTCACAAAATGCTTTCTTGCCTGGTGAGATTCTTTATACTCATTTCAATGGCCCCATCTGAAACCTGTTGGTGCACAGCTGATCTGACAGCTCACTGAGCATGCGTTTTGATGGTATAGTCACACATGGGACTCAACAGAAGGCTGAGACTAGCATGTAGTACAGAAGATTAATATGACTTTTCTCCCATTTAAAAGGACCATGGAATAATTCATCATCTTTCCCTAAGAGGTCAGGAGATAAATTCGTTGTATACTGGTTTTGATATTTGTTTATGTTGAAGTATATTCTTAAAACTGTCTTAGTATGTTTTAACTTTTCTTTCTACTCAGCAAAATTTCTGGAATAAATACCTATTACTGAATTACCTTGTATTTAAAAATAGCATAGCAAAAATGAGGATGCCCATGTAGTACTCTACTGCAGAATTACATCATCGGAATCTGATTATCCTCTGAGCTGGACAATGATGTAATAAGATTAATTTTTGCTAGTGGAGTTAAGATATTTAACCTTTGTTATTAATAAGAGGGCCAAGAATTTTATTACAACTGCCAAAGGTCTGAGCCTGTATTTCTTCTAAATAATGCAGAATGGGCAGTCTCCACCAACCCCTGAAACTGAAAGATGCTGAATTCCCATTTCCCCCCATTTTACCTCAGGGCATCTGTGATATGTTCTCATTTAATGAGATAAGCAAAACTGAAAATAATGCAACCAAACCAAGTCCCACCCCCATTCTTTCCCCCCTCCCTAGTTTTTGATCTCTTTGCTACAACTGCTGGTTTTTCTTAAATATCTGGGACAAAATGCAAAACTAATGAATGTATATAAGGAGAAAATAGAAAATATATCACTGAATTACAGTTCTCACAAACTAGATAACAAGCTTGCATAATTTTTTAAATAGTAAGTTTCAGTTTGGAAATTCTAAACTGGGAAAATTCTGTCCAAAGTTATTAAAAAAAATGCTCTCCTAGGTTCTGATACTAGTTTTGCACTTAGTTAGATATGTTAATGGACTGTGGTGGTCAGTGAGCTCTCTGAAATTCATTCCAGGTGCCAGAAAGAAAAATTGTAGTCTGTCTTTAGATGCTGACAATGAGATACTATTGTCTGTCCCCTACTGAGTAGGTAGGAAGAGGGAGAGGAGATTTTCCTTGGTTTTGTTGTGCTTTGCTTTCTCTGCTTTTGTAGCAGGTTTATTAATGTCCCTGCTCCCAACAGTGCTTTCAGCTTCCCCGCAGGCAGCTGCCTGCTACTACCTATTTCTCTAGTACATCTCCTTTGTCTTACTTGCTGTCTGCTTCTGAATCTGCACACCTCCTGTGCAGTGGCGTACCTGCTGCTAATTGAAACCTCATGATTAAGTGTTTTGTTGCATCAGCATAGTGTTAGAAGTCTAACCTCAGCTATTAATGACAGCTCACCTATCAAAAGTGTTACTGGAAACAAATGTGGTAAAAACATTAAAGAAATGCTTGACTGAAAGAATTTTTTGCAGTTTATTCACTCTCTTATTATCAAATTATGTTTTTGCTTATTTTTAATATTTTTATCATATAAACAGTTTGATGGCTTAAATATTGAAATACATCCAACTATGTTCTATATATACTCTATATATATCAACGAGCATATATACTTGATCTAAAACTGTATGTGTTTAAGATCAGTAAAGTACAAATATGTAACACAATTCTATATTTATCGATAATTAATTTACATTATTATAAGACCAATACCATTACTATACTAATAGATATTTGACATAGGAACCATTTTCTTACCCAGTGGTTGTGGTTTATTCTTTGAAACTGTTCTTGCATTTCACTTTCACCTTTCAGGTTGAAAATACTTTTCCTCACAATGTATAATTGCCATTTTTCCTGGCTTTGCTCTGTAACTGTTGTGTAAACCATAAGCAACTAATGATCAGGGGCTTTTCCAGTGGTTTCTGGAGAGAATTGGTCAGCACTTGCAAGACCAGTTCTCTCCAGAGACTATTGGAAAATGAGCTCTTGCAAGAGCTTAGTGGCTGGTCGGTGAATTCTATGTTAAACTTTGTGTCATACCGTGCTTTACCTGCCCAGTATTAATGTTCTGAGGCTATATGCTAGAAGCTATGATGAAACTCTGTTATATCAAAACTGCTTCATGGAAGTCTATGTGTTCTGATGAGAAAGTTTCTGTGAACAAAAGCGTAGATAGCGAGCCATTACAGAGTAGCTTGTAAATTGGTAGTAAAGGTACCTGGGAAATGAAGAGAAAGTCAAGTCCTTATTCTGCCTAAATGAAAGCAAAGACATAAACCTGAATCTCTCCTTGAGGAGACCTTCTTGTCTCAGTAAATGCTGAGGGCATTGGAGGTAAGCTAATTCAGCTCTTTCAGCTTACTCCACAAAATAGGCTGACTTTATAGCCTAGTACTCCAGTAAATCCCTGTTCCAACCAGAGTGAGCTAAACAGAGTGGAAGAGCTTGAGCAAAGGGGTTGCATCAGACTCAGTTGGTTTCTGTGAACTTCCCTCAGGCTGGAAGAGTAAGGTGAGCATGACATCACACTGACCACCCTAAGCAACTTCCAAGTGAGACACCAGCTTGCACGCTGCCAGCATGGGCATCTCTACATCCTGATTTCATGGGCAGTACGGATGTATTCTGTTTCTGGCCTTGAATTGGCAGAAGCAGTTCAGGTGCTTGAGCTTGGATTTCCCACCTTATCACGGTGTTTTCTGGGTAATGGACTGTTTTGGTAGGGATGAACAGAGAGGACGAGTTTGTGGTCAAGATACGGCATGTGTGCCTTAATGACTTTGTTCTTCTTGCTGTTAAAATACTGCAGGATGTTTTAAGCCAACAAGATTGTATGACTGAGCATTGGAAACTTCAGAATAAAAGACTTGTAAAGCTAATAAGTAATTCAGTTAAATAAAGGAAACACATTTTTTCCCCTGTTAATATTCTCCAAAGTCATACTGGAGAATGTAGCAGCCAAACTTCCTCTCAGTTCAAGGATGTTCAGGACTAGGATTTGGCTTCTCATGGACTCTGCATAGATAAGAATTTGTTGTCAAATAAATCACCAAAGTGTCTGCTTTGTCGGTTTTGTCTGTGAAGTTGCTGGAGCAGTAAAGCAAAGCACTTTGGGGATGTACAGAATATGAATAAAGATTAAAAAAATCTTTAGGGAAGGAGGGAAGGCTGAAGCAGAAAGCAAGAAAAGCCCGATCATATTAGTATTTAGCATACATGAACTTTACCAGTGTTCTGTTAGAATGTGACAAAACCAGATGATATCTCAACTGAATTTATTTTTAAAAGTGTAAATTTACAGTAAAAGGAATTAAACGAATGTACTAAGAAACTAAATGCCCACCATGTTATACTGGATTGACTATATGGATTAAAGCTGAATTTTGTGAAGCACATTATTGCAAATGTGTGTAAACTCACATGCAATGACTCCTACTCTTGGAGAGTTATGGTAACTACTTTTTTACTGTTTAATTAATGCTATTATCTGAGAATTCCTGTTTTGCATTGTGGTTTCATTGTCCTTAAGCCAAGATCTTGAGTCCTTACAATTATATTTTAAAAGGATCTTGGGACATATATGTTGACAATCTAAACTTTAATTGATGTAATTGAAACAGTAACTCATCAAAATTCCGCTTAATTTTACTAGGAAGAAGGATCCAGCCATTAAAATCAAAGTAAAGGATTCAATGAAAAACATCTAAACAAGCCCAGAATGATTTATGTTCACAGCAACAATTAATTATATGTCAAATTAAATTATTTGATTCACAATAGATATTTTATTTACAGTACAGTTCTCATAAATTAATACTTGTCCTTCAGAAAACAGACTGGATTTTTCAGCAGTTTGCATGGAGTTAAGCCTGCAGCTATTAAAAACAATGAGAAATTTGCTATTAACTTTGGTAACAATTAAGTCAAAGTGAAGAGGGTTTGGAAATCCTTCTAATTTCAGGCTGAAAATCAGTTATACAGAAGTGAATGAATTGTGGCAGATGTAGATGGAATAGCTTAAGATACTAAACTCCATTTCCCTGTTCTGTAGTTCTTGCCTGATTCATGAACACTGAGTTTCTAATAAGACTGTCAGAGCTCGAAATCTTTTTCAGACAGACTTTAAATAACCCCAACAGATAACTAATGGTAAACTGGAGATAGATTTAAGGGGGATTTTGACTTACTTGGTATGGTCTTTTTGCAGAGATTTATCTAGTAACAAAAAGATTAGAATTTATCTTTTCAAGCATCACAAACTATGAAAATCTGAATATTTATCAAGTGTCTTTTCAACACTTTTCATCTGGACCCACTGTGCTGCTCCCTGTTTTCTTGAATCAATGTTTTTCAGATTAGTGGCTCCTGTCAGTCACTCCAATGCTTCTGTGTCTGGGCATGCTGATATGTAACAGTGAGCAGCTGACACAGAAATGGGCAAAGCAGGAAGGGGGTCTGAGCTGCATTTTTAAAACTAACTGAAAAAAAAAAATCATTATGGGAAAGTCAAGGTTCTTTTAAAACCAAGGCTTGTTTTGGGTTAACCCTCTTCTGTATTTGCCCCTGCCTCCTATAAACAGTAAGCATCAGGAATATGTAGTAAGTAAACATTATGATGATCAAAATAAGATGCATTTAGATGAAGGATATTTAGAGGAGTAGATGGTATTGCTTTATGTACTGAAATTGATAACACAGTCTTGTCAAATTACTATGAAGAGTTTGTTTACATTTGGCTTATTTCTGAGGCAGCATTGCTGCCTTTCTAGCACAGACAAAGCTTATTGAAAACTTTGTCATGGTCTTTTCATCTTGTAGAATTGCACAACTGAAAAAAATATTAATTGTATTTTCAGCAACAGATTGTTCATTTTGCATTAGGGGAAAAAAGAAACAGCAGCAAAACAAAACTCAACATGATATAAATCCCATTAAAACTTCAAGGAAAGAAGTTCATATTTGTTTCTTCATATAAGCAAGTATTGCAGGAAGAGATTTAAGTTGTGCTTACTATTTTCAGGGCAGAATGTGAGGAAAAAATTAGTAAACCCACTAAAATTACCTAAATTTTGTTTGAAGAATGCAACACCTTGTGACTCCTCTTTCGTAATTCTCCTTTTTTCCTAATTCTGAATCTTTCCCTTATATATTTAGACTTTTGTTTTTTTTTAAATCAGGGAAAATATATCTTTTTATTGCAAAATTGGATGTTCAGTACTGACTTGATTATGTCTTATTTTGGAAAAGCTATTTGATGCATTTAATTATCTACATATTCAGTGTGATCTTAAATTGTTGGCTATTTTCTTTCATGATGAAGCTTATGCGATGTCAGGGCTTTTATCAGAGGACTCCCCTATGAATGATAACATCAGGTAGCAGTGAAAAGGCATACAGCCAATAAAAAGGGAAAATGTGGATTTTACAAGCCATAGATTATCTGCTCTTTTGCCTTTTTCTTGGTGAGTGTGGGAAAGGTGGGAGGTGTTGCAAAAAAAACCTTGACCTCCTTGGGAGAGTCAGGAAACAAACTGAGAGTGAACTTATAAAATTGGATCAGCAGTGCAAATTGGTCGGGGTAGCTTTTGTTAAGTCAATTAGACTGTGGTGAAAATTCAGACTTCAATGCAGTCAGTCTTCTATATGAGAATAACTGGCTGAAGCACAGGAAACCAGTTTAGTCTGGGATAGTTGGACTTTTTCTGCTAGGTTATTTTTGCAGTGTAATCTTTATCTCATTTTACAGTCTATGGTCTGGAAAATTCTCACAGCTTGTAGTTGGGGAACTTGCAAGAGCAGGTACCTTTTGGGCAGAAATTTTGCAAACATGAGAAGACAAGGAAAAGCTTGGGGCAAAACAAGAATATAAAGTTATTACAAATCTTCCACTTCAATTCACAGAAAATTGAAATAAAATTTAACCACATTTACTGTTACAGAAACGTTATGTTTAATAAATACCAGTGAGATTCTAGATCATGGTAGGTATTTATGCTATATGAATGATGACTAGGTAGTAAAACCACACACACAACAAATCATGTGCCTCAATAGTTTTTATTGATTCATTTGATCAGTAGAAAATGATTTGTATAAATATATGAATACATGTGAATTGTCTATGCTATTTTCACTTCTAATTAAAAAAAAAACCTAATAAGCGGACAAGTAATTTCCTGTAAACAAGGGAATTCTTGTTTGCTACATTATTTAATGAAGCTGTGGCCTGTGGAGCACTAGGCGGTAACTAGTGCTGATTTCTTCTTTGCCACTGTGGTGCCATTTTATCCCTGATGATGTGTTTTTGAGACAACAGCAATTTTTTTCCCAAAGGTTTAAATAGGGTCAGCTGTTTAACACTATTTATAGGAAGAAATGGATCTTATAATAACTGATACATGTCTGAAATTATTCTAAAATGTTCAGAAAATGTATTAATAACTGGAAACAAATTATATATTAAAATTGTGTCACATTGTTAGTTTCTCTTCTGTGCAATGAGAGACAGGTGAAAGTATTCAGAATAAATAGAGCAATGAGTTCTTTGTAGGAGCACCTTGAATTTCTTTTCTGAGAAAGAATTCCATTCTTGAAGCAAGAACAATTTTTTTAGAAGACTGTGTGTGGTAAGTTGACCCTGGCCAGCACCCACAGAGCTGATTGTTCACTTCCCCCACCCCACTCCTGCCCCAGCAGGACAGAGGAGAGACTAGGAAGAACAAAACTCAGAAGACTCATGAGTTGAGAGATGGTTTAATAAGTGAAGGAAAGAGGGGAAAAATCCCGACAAGTGATGTAGAGGCAATCATTCACCTCCTCCCACAAGCAGAGTGATGCCCAGCCAGACTCTGAGCAACGGTGACCTTTGAAAGCCAACCCCCTCTCTGCTTCTTCTTCCACTAGCCCAGTTTTACTGCTAAGCATGACATTATGTTGTATGGAATATCCCTTTCACCAGTTTGGGTCAACTGTCCCATCTGCGTCCCCTCACAACCTTTTGTCTACTTCCAGCCTTCTTGCTACTGGTGCAATGCCTTGAAAAATGCCACTGGTTCTAGTACAATAAATGATATTTTTCTGTTTTTCTCCATTTAATACTGTGAGTTTGGAGGCCAGTCACAGCTGATTCTATGTCTGAAAGCTTATAACATAGCGACAAGCAAGCTAGAGAGTGTTTTGGTTCAGCTATTTTCTTCTCTGGGCTCTGCCATATCACTATACTCAGAGAAAAAGAAAGTCTGGGCAGAGTTGCTTTCATTTCCTGTCCATGGAGAGACAGAGCTCCTTCTTCTCTCTGAAAGGGGGTTTTTGGCATCTTGTTTTGTGTTCCTCTCACTCCTCTTGATGTGGCAAAATAAGTGTTACTCCACAGTTTTCAAAAAGCAAGTAAAGTTTATTTAATGTTACAACCTCTCCTCCAGTAATGTGCTCTTTTTATATTACAATAAAACATTATCTGCCTAAGGCTTTGAGTCGGGAGAGATGGACTGTCAAAAGCCTTTGACTCTTTTACGTTTAGAGCCATCGCATGTGCAAGTGTGCCAGGAATTAATGTGTTCCATTTCTGGAGTCCCAGCTGGTTTCTTAAAGACTTAGCAAATACTGACACAGTCAAAATGCCTTCAGGCTTGCAAATGAAGAAAGGTTGCATTTCCAATTGGACAACAGGCTGATGGCAGATGGGAGGGACCCATCTGTGGAGGGTCTTTGAAACTCCATCGTTTTCACCTTGAAAAGTTTGGCTTGATTGTAAGATTCAGGGTTATCCTGTAGGCTGGCAAGTAGGGTCTGATAAATAAAGTGCATTAAATTTGCTTACCATTCTGCTTAATAAGATCCTGACTTCTGTTTTGCCCATTTAAAAAAATGATTGAATGGAAACTATTAAAATAGATTTTACTATTAATTAACAGGTAAGCACTGCATCATTTAAAAAAAAACCAAAACTCTGGAAACGTGACAGCAACTGAACAATGATGGAAAGCTTTAGAAATTACTCTGTTCATCTTTATTGGATGTACAAAAAGCCTTATTCTAGGATGATGTAAATTGATAGATCTTCACTAAATTCAGTTATGCCTCTCTTGCACTAGCTACAAATTTGATTTGGTGTTATCTTTCATACAGTTTAGATACTCTATTGCTCTTCCTAACACTCAGCTTCAACAGTCCGATTATCTGTCTCTAACTTGCAGAGGTCAGAAATCAGCCCTCTGGGAGAGATCCACCTGCTTGGAGACGGCTCTAGGCAGCTCTGCCACTCAGGAAACACTGAATGTCTCTCCCTGAGGTAAAGGATGGGGTCAGGCTTTGGGATGCTCCTTCCATGGGAAGGGCTGGGACTAGGCTTCCCTACTGCTGTTTCCCTCCTGGAGGAAGGATGTGGAAAGAAAAGTTTCTGCTTCTGTGAGGAACAATGCTGCCCAGCTCCCCCATGCTGGAGCATCCAGCAATAGCAGCAAAAGGCAGCTGTGCAGCTCCAGAGCTCTGTCATTTGAGGCATGTGCCTTTCCCTGCCTACACCTTGAAATGGGACAGCTGTCACATACAGTGATACTGAATTTACTGAACAAATACTAGTTTTCAGAAGGCTCATAATATATTTATGTGTTTCCTCCCTCAGTTACTTGGTTTGTAACATTTCATATCTAAAGAATAAATCACAGTTGATCAGAATATCTAGAACCTTAATATATTTCAGGGTGAAAAACATTTTACTGTTCTAACTATGTTAAAAAGCAACTTCTGTTTTACCAGTTTGAAAGTTAAGGGTCATACTGTGAGTTTTTTCCACGTTTTTGAGCATTCAGTTTAGTGGCAGCTATTATTCTGTCCCCTCAAATGAAATTAAAGGTTTTCTGTCTTCTTTACTTCTACCTATATAACCTGAACATCTGTATCAGTTCATCTATACTCAGGAAAACACTTAGGTGCATGTTAGAAATTGCTCACCAGAACAGCACTGTCATCTGCAGAAAAATGAATTGATAATGTAAAGGGTTTGAAAACACCTTTGTGATAGTACAGCACTAACTATTGATGTGGACATAACTGGGGAGATACAGTTTTTTTGTTAGAAACTTAAAGTCACTAAGATAATGTCAAACCCCCAAAAGCACTTAATATCTTTAATTTAATCTTTTTGCCATTTCTAGCAACAGAGACTACTCTGATGATTGGGGTATCCTTGGAAAACTTATCTTCTCTGAATACCAGCACTATTTTGATTGTTCTGTAACACCTGATGGTTTATTGCAAGCAGGAGTCAATGAAGATACTGACTAAAGGTAAAGTGATTGCAAATTCTCTTTTCCTTTTTAAAGGTGAGAAAGGTACAAAAGTAATTGATCTTTGTTATATAGTATTCCTGTGTTTGGCTGTTTTTCTGATTGTATTTAATCAGGCCTAGTCAACATGGATTTATGAAAGGCAGTGCGACGAGCGAGGGAAGGCATGCAGTCGACTCAATATGAGTGATAAGGCAAGCTTCAACTTTATTGCAAAACCTTACACATATTTATACACTAAGTTCTACCTTATGCATACTTGTCTTACAATCATTGGCTTAGCTCTAAAGAGTGCATTATCATACTCCTCCTACTTGCGGTTACTGCTACGTGGTCTGGGTTCCATCCTGTTTTTCTTATACAGTGCTGCTTCTTAGCTGTTTACCACAGCTCCTTCTCCTCAAGGCCGAGCCCTGCAGATGTCCAGCTGTTTACCAGCTTCCCAGTGCCACAGCTCCCTCTTCTCAAGGCCGAGCCGTGCAGATATCTAGCTGTTTACCAGCTTCTCAATGCTGCAGCTCCTTCTCCTTAAGGTCGAGCCGTGCAGAGTGATCCCAACAAGGCAGGTCCTGCTTGACTAATCTGACTCCTTCTATGACAAGGTGACCCACTTAGTGGATGAGGGAAAGGCTGTAGATGTTGTCGACCTAGATCTTAGGAAAGCCTTTGACACTGTTTCCCACAGCGTCTCTTCGCTGAGTAAAAGACTGGCTGGATGGCCGGGCCCAAAGAGTTGTGATGAATGGAGTTAAATCCGGTTCGTGGCCGGTCACAAGTGGTGTTCTCCAGGGCTCAGTACTGGGACCAGTTCTGTTTAATACCTTTATCAATGATCTGGATGAGGGGATCGAGTGCTCCCTCAGTAAATTTGCAGATGACACCAAGTTGGGTGGGAGTGTTGATCTGCTGGAGGGTAGGAGGGCTCTGCAGAGGGATCTGGGCAGGCTGGATCCATGGGCAGAGGTCAACTGTATGAGGTTTAATAAGGCCAAGTGCAGGGTCCTGCACTTTGGCCACAACAACCCCACGCAACGCCACAGGCTTGGGGAGGAGTGGCTGGAGAGCTGCCTGGCAGAGAAGGACCTGGGGGTGCTGGTTGACAGCCGGCTGAACATGAGCCAGCAGTGTGCCCAGGTGGCCAAGAAGGCCAACAATATCCTGGCCTGTATCAGAAATAGTGTGGCCAGCAGGAGTAGGGAAGTGATTGTGCGCCTGTACTCGGCACTGGTGAGGCCGCAGCTTGAATCCTGTGTTCAGTTTTGGGCCCCTCACTACAAGAAGGACATTGAGGTGCTGGAGCGTGTCCAGAGAAGGGCAAGGAAGCTCGTGAAGGATCTAGAGCACAAGTCTTATGAGGAGCAGCTGAGGGAACTGGGGTTGTTTAGCCTGGAGAAGAGGAGGCTGAGAGGAGACCTTATCGCTCTCTACAACTACCTGAAAGGGGGTTGTGGTGAGGTGCGTGTTGGTCTCTTCTCCCAAGTAACAAGCAATAGGAGAAGAGGAAATGGCCTCAAGCTGCACCAGGGGAGGTTTAGACTAGATATTAGGAAAAAATTCTTCACCGTAATGGTTGTCAAACATTGGAACAGGGAAATGGTTGAGTCCCCATCCCTGGAGGTATTTAAAAGACGTTTAGGCATGGCACTTAGGGACATGGTTTAGTGATGGACTTCGCAGTGCTAGGTTAACAGTTGGACTTAATGATCTTAAAGGTCTTTTACAACATATATGATTCTATGATTCTATGAGGAACTTACAGATTAAATGTGCATTGTGGTTGTATAGTGTTTTTCACATCTTTGCAAACCAAGACCTACACAATATGTCAAAATGTTTGTGAGTTGAAACTTAGTTTTATTTCTGATAAAACATTGAAGTTTGTAGAAGGTACTAATTCTAAAACATCTGCTTCCTCTTATAGGTACATTAGTGCCAACTCATTTCTATAATTATATATTATAGTTCATAATTAATGTTACCAAAGATGATGATATAATTTAAAATATATTAATTATGAATGGCTTCTGCTCTTTAGAGATTTTTTTTCCCCTATGCATATTGAGAAAGGTATTACCAATGATTAAGTCCAGTCCACATTTCCCCAACACTTTTTGTGTATATTGGACTCTTTTTAGAAAAACTGCGGCAACTTAAGGAACTGCACAGAAAACAGTTTGCAGTGCTTTAATTCTGAATTTGTTTGCATGTGTATGAGTTGCTGGGAGTGTAAACATTTGCAGTGGTGCTGAGAAAGAGCCAATGTGGATTTTAAGCCCAGATGTTCTTTTCTATCACTGTATTAACACAAATATTCTAGACATGGAAACTGCTTGGAAGTGCCAGCTCTGCCAGAGACAGTGTTGAAGTACTGGTATTTTATACATACTAGATATTTATGTGTGTCCAGTTTTACATCCATTACTCACAATGAATATTACTTAGGTATGCAAACAGTTCTCTCACTTAGATGAAACATCTGCTTTTAGGTCTCCGAGTAAAAGGATGCATATATTTTTATATCAGGAGAGGGAAAATGTGTGGTTTCTGAATCCATATATTATGTATAATTTAGAGAGGTTGTGCAGAAGCTTGTGTGAAACTGTCTTATTCCCCTTTGTATTCAGCAAATTCATTTCAATAGGTTATCTGTTGGAAAAGTTGTGTGGCCAGTGTGGGCTTATTCAAGTGACATAGATTAGATAAAGGCCTAAGCACCAAAAAGGCAGACAATTTTTTAGTACTTCCTACGAGTTATAACTGGAATAGATTGGATCACAAAAAGAGCTTCAAACCAGTGTGGATGGGAGAAGACCATCTCAAACTTCCAGTCTACCCCTACAGACCACAAATTTTACTGAAGCTGGACCACCCAGGCATCTCAGATTGTACTTCCTCATCCATCATCTGAAAAATGGGAAGGACTAGACACTTCAGCTGTCATGGACAAGCTTCTTGGAGTCCCTGGACAATTTATGACCTTAGAGTAGAATGTGATATTCTCCTGTCAAGATTCTGGTGTCCAGATGGTAGTGTGAAATTCACTCCAGTGCAATTAGCCAGCTAAGCATGCACATCACTGCGTCCATGCAGAATCTCAGGACCTGCTTGAAAAGTCAGTGAGGGTTGGAGGCAGACACATTATCTGTGATGTAAACTCTAAACTGGTGAGGCTGAAAGCAGGGAGGCCAGTAAGCTTGAAGATGTTGGTATGAGTGTAGTGATACTGAATGTTTGAATAGAGGCCTTCAGTGGGCAGTGAATTAGAAGGTAAACACCACCTTTTGGCAGCCAGCTGGGGAGTGATCAACATCATCTTTGAGATAAATGTATAGGCATGGAAGATGTGCTGGATGATGATGCCTATTTCTGTGACACGGTGATACATTTTTCCACACTAGTCTGAGTGAAATAGCCAGAATCCAGGGAGTGGAGGCTGCCTTCTTGGGAGCTAGAACAGGATTTAAACGTTATGTGCTAGTGTTGCAGATGTCATAGGTGACACTGCACAGAAGACAGGAAGGTAATTCTTGCTTTTCTCTTGTCTCCCATAAAATGCACTAAAGGATAGATATCCCCTTAGCTGGAACTCATGCACTGCCTTCCTGTGTCAGGAAGCTGAGAGAGACTTTTGTTGCACTTGGCCTCAGCACAGAGAAGGAAACAGGCTTGAGGTCCTCTCTGATGACAGACTTCTGATCACTTACTATCGGAGCAGCAGCTGGTAAGAACGCTTGTGCAAACAAGTTTAGCACAGAAACTATAACGATGAAACGGAGCCCCCTCTGAGAGGATGTGTTTGAAGAGCCTTGTGGTGGGAAGAAGACACAGGAGTTAGTCAAGGAGTGCCCTTTATCCTGCGCTGTTGTGGGTGGCACATTAGAGGGACTGTCTTGTGCAGTGTGTTCTAGTGTCTTGAGCCTGAGAGCAAAGGCAGCTTACAGGGTGGATAGTGCTGATGCAGATCACTTGTCTTGATAAATTTAAGCCTGAATTTAGGCATGTCAAGGGCAGTTTAGACATTAGCGCTGAGGCTGATTGCAAAACTTCCGCTTAGTACTGTGCTGGCCACCCTTTGAGTTTGATTGCATCTGTGTTGTTTTTTTCTAATGCAGAAAGCCTATTTCTTCTTACCCATTCATATGTCAAGCTTATGTTCACATAATTTTTGCACGCAAAACTTTCTATGCATGGATTCTGTATGGAATGCATACTAGTACAATGACTCCAGGAGACTGCATATTTCATAATAATCACTTCAGTGTGGGTATAAGGGCTCCTGGCAGTATGTTGTGTATGAAAATGCTTTCAGAACATAATTTGCTTATGGTACTGCAACTATAATTCACTTTTTTCCCCCCTAATTTTAAGGAGCAGCTTTTTTTTTTTTTTTAAGAGACTTGTATTTATAACCCTCTTTCTCTGATTCACTTTGGCAACTTTTACTCCTTTTGCTCTTTTTACTGTGAGCATGAAGCACAGAATTTACGCAGCTGAAGGGTACAGAGCAATTATTTATTGGTAAGCATACTGTGGATAGCTAGGAGTAGCGAGCTAGTCGATAAGGGTTAATATTACTGGACTGAGCATTATATGGTTGCCAGTCTGATAAGACATCTGACAAGTGCTTGCTGCTCAGGCAGTTTTAAGTCAGGTGAGCAGGGGTCAACCATCTTTGCTCCTTTGAGCTGGTCCTTGATGTTGCTGAGTCGCCACCTTCTGGTTCCCCATTTTTTCAGCATTGTAAACCTTTTAATGTCAGTGTTTTTCCTCCCAAGTCCTCATGATGCTAACTATCCCCATATCCACACTTACACTTTTTTCTGTGTTTTTATACTTCTTGCCTCAGATGGCTTTTGTTTCACTTGCTCTTGGTCATCTCAGCAGTTTTCTCAGTAGGCTGATCACAGGTCACACAGCTATACTGCCTCAAACTTGGGCTTTGGATCATAGGCAGCAGTAGCCCTTGTCTGAGGGTTGCATGTGAATGGTTTCCTCAGATACTTTCCTTTTCTGACTTGTTTTTTATCTGAAGCTTTTGAGAAAATATTAATATATTTGCACTCATGGATTTAGATACATCCCACTAAGCTGAGATAGTATATAGAAACAGCCAAGACCAAATTTAGTCTCTTGGCAGTGTGCAAATCTTTACAGAATTTAGAACAATAACGTAAAATGTCATGATAAAATACTATGAATAATACTTAGGATTTCTGTTACGTTTTGCTGTTCAAGGATGTATACAAACATTAAATAGCTAATCTCTGAATAAAGTATATTTAAAATAAAATATAAAAAATATTCTAGTGTTCACAAGCCAAAGATTACTGTGCTACTGAATAAGAATTATATGCAGAAAATTACTTGAGAGAGATCTCTACAGTAAATCAGATATTACTACTTTCATTATTTACCATTTCCTGGCATATAGAAGATCCTATCCCAGACTAGAATTCCACCCTTCTACACACCATACAAGCAAAAACAAATGATGATATCCCATCAAATAATTTACAATCTAAGCATAAAATGAGGGGTGATAGGCAACAAAAGTTTAGGATTTGGTGAGATGCGTCAGACTATAGCATAGGTAGTGTTCTACTATATGAACTGCCTAACTTCAATCTGGATTTTCTTAGACTTTAAACAAAAGAGGTTATAAAGAAGGAATATATATGAATGTAATGAGAGAGTCTGCAGCTGTATTTTTTATAAGTTTTATGAATCTTAAGCAGATATCCCATGGGAAGCCTGTATTCTGCTTAACGATATAACCCATGTGGCTCAGACTGCTGCCATCACTGTAAGATTGGCATTCTTCTTTCCATGCTGGAAGAAATGTCAAGTTAATTATGAGCAAAATTAATTAAATTTTCTGATATTTACTTGCATTTTTATAATTTAAAGCTGTGATTCTGCAGGCATTTAGACAGGTGTGTACCTTGGCTCATGTGAGCAGTTATCATCTGATGTGATGAAGTGAGTCACAAACATCTTGGCAGCTTTCCACTCTGAAAATACACTGGTCTCTAGCAGACTCTGAATCTACCAGTATTAGGTCTTCAGCAGCATCCTGAAATAGTCTTCCAAGGTATCTTGTCTGGTTCTCACTGTGCTCTTTCTCTTTAAGACTGAAACTTTAGAAGAAGGAAAAATCTCCCTTAGATGATTGCTAGTCAAATGTTTCAGAATTCCTCTGGAATACTCCTTGGTTATGTCATGACAGCCTTTTTGTGCTTCACATATTAAAGTACCAGAAAAAGCTGGTGGAATATCTTCTGCTCTTTTGTTGCAAATGGATAATTTAGGCTGCTTAAAGAATCACCGTCAAACAATCAAAGATTTTAATATAAATTTATAAAAAAGCGTGACAACAGAATTCGATGGCAAAGTTCACTCTATTACTTATTCAACATGGAAAAGGTATACAGAGCGAAACCAAATTACAATTAAATTGGAACGGTTTACTCATGTATCAAATTGAGTTAATGTGTATATTGAGGAGAGAAAGTACAGGACATCTTCCTGTTGAATCATGAGGTTCAGAGTGGACCAAAATCCACCCCTCGTCCCAGACTTGGTCAACAGTTTATGACTAAGGTTAGGTAAGGGAAGTAAAGGAATGCCCTCCCGTTGAGTCACAAGGTTCAGAGTGGACCCCCTTGCTTTCTAAACTCCTTCTCAGAGAGGAGTCTAGGTGCAGCTGAATCCACTCCTAGTCCCAGACTTGGTCAACGGTTTATGACTAAAGGATAGGGTATTGGCGATTCTGGTGTATTGGGGATGTGTTGTACTTGGAACTTTAGGATGGCGACAATCTAATAAAAAATAACAGCAATCAAATTCACTAACGATACTGAGATAAGTCACAGTGTTAAATCATATAAAACTTAGCAGCATAATCAAACTTACTAAGATTCCTTAATCACACACACATATAGGTGTAGAGATAGAGACACATAAAGAGATATAAAGAAAAAGCGACAGATATGTACAAATGGACCTATTAAATATCCCCCTCAAATTCAGTCAAATACTCACATTGAATGCTTTGTGTCGCTCGACGGGTGCACAATCGAGCCTCTGAGTTGATCGCAAACTTGAGGGTTCACGGACTCTGAGAGGTGTCCCACTCAGAGGGAGGTGGTCGTTGCAGCCTGCTGTGGTCCAGGGGGGCCCAGCTCAAAGGGTCTCACTTGGAACCACTATTTATAGGACTGGGAGATGATTGACTTTAGGCATCAGTGAGTTTCCATAATCCAGGCAGGTGGTTTCTCAAGTTTTTGCAGTAAGGCTGCCAGGATTGTCTGGAGATAATTGATCAGTTCTGTTCTTGTTCTGTACTTTGTTTAGGTGATCGGTTCCTGATACACTCAGTGCCATTCTCCTCCTCGGCTGCACAAGAGCGCTTGTTACGATTGAGGGGCTCTCAACCGCCAAGCCCTTTGTTCAGTGGCCAAGGCTTGTCAGGCAACTTAGAATGCCCCAGGTACAAGGTGAAGTGGGGCAGGGGGGAGTGCACCACCACATCTCTTGAGCACCTCACTGTTAAAATAAACACACAGCGGTGTGTTACAGAATGGTTATCTAAGATTTACAGAGATACAGACAACATGTTTAAGGTTTGGACTTTATTAGTTTTTGGTGAAACCAAAGACTCCCAGCAAAAAATTTTCTTTTTGTTATTGAGAGGTTGTGTAGTTTCACATCTGTCTTTGAACTTTCAACTTTCTTTATACTCCTATGTACACATTGCAATCTATCTATGTACGGTGCAGCACATAGGCACTTCACTCAAGAACAGAGTGGAAACATATGGACAGATAATATCCCTGTCTTCTCTCCTGAAGTATGAAGAAGTATGTGATTAATGATCTCTGGCCTGCAAAGCTAAGATGTATCATGTGCCATGGTGTAGGATGTTTTCCACCTAGAGGCCTTGATTATGGAGATGAGTGTATAATTGATGAGAAAGAGGAAAACCACCCATAGCATTAGAGAAAGAAAGTCATGTCTAAGATGGCTTAAGTGTCTCTGATTCCATCTTGGGATGCAATATTAGACTGGGTAGTCTCTCAGGATTGCTTTCATCTCTGCTTTTTATTATTCTGTTTCTCTAGGAGGCAAAATGTAGGATGCCAGGATTAGTACCTGTCTGCATGCAATGCTGTTTCTAAATAACACGTAACACCAAAATAACATCTTGTCCACAGCCAGTGGTTTCCTCCATGCATCTCTTTATCTGAGTTTGTAAGGAGGGATTTGCAAGGGGAAAGAGAAAGAGACCAAACAAGGACACAGGCAGAATTAAGACAGGGCCTGAAAAAGGGACTGACATCCAGCTGGCTCTGCAGTGAAGGAAAACCAAACAGTCCAAAGTCAATAGACAAATATAAAAAAGTGTCTGGTGATACTGCAGACATTTAGCATGTTTATAAAGAAAGAAATGTAATGCATTCTCAAAGCGAAGCTATCTTGTAGTTCTGCTTGCTTTAGCAGGGTTTTTCATGTCCCTGAGGGCACCAACAGCCCTGACTGTCCCTGCCCACCCCCTGGGACCACCCCCCACTTCTCCAGGGCCCGGGACCCCAGTTCAGCCCTGGTGGCCATCAGTCCCCGTCCCAGCAATACCACATGGATGCTGGTCTCCAGCTCCCCACAGTCCTGCAGGCCAATGTCCTGGCCCAGCCTTGGCCCATCCCCATCCCCAGGGAGGTGCATCAAGCACCTCAGGGATGCTCAGGGCTGGGGCAGTGGGATGGGCTCTCGCTGTGGCTGCCAGGCCCTGCCCTGATGTCCCCGGGGACCCCCTGCAGCACCCTGGCAGGGGCATAGAAATCAAACTCTGGAGTTAATTACCGCATTTGTTACGTGGAGCAAGCCTACCCTGCGTGTAACTGAGAGCTTACACATCACTACCTCAAACCCTTTCAGCAGCTACAGCCCCAAACAAAAGCCATGTGTGTTATGTAAGAAAGTTCTGTGAAAATTATGCACATTCTGCATGACCATACTTAATAACAGAAAAACAGGGATGTAAGGAACCTCAAGAAGTGATAGAGTCAGTCTTGCTCCAGTACAAGTCCTGTTTTCAGCTGTGTCCAGCACATGTTTTCCAGTCTGTAAATACTACAGCTATGTGTATGTTATTTATCACTGCATCTCTCTCCTTCTTAATCACGGAGGTTTGAAATGCGTGGCTGAATTTCATCTGCTACTTTAAAAGTGGTGGGAAATAAAGGAGTAGAGAAAAGCTTGACAGGAGAACTTGTGTTTGTAAAGAAGGAGCTAATTCAGGTTTAAGTTAGTAATACCATTTTCAATGCAATTCTGATGTTATGTGAATGTTTCAATTCTTTACTGCTTCTTATTTTTCACAAACTCTTAAAAAAAAAATCTTTCTTTTTTCAAGCTCCATTTTTTCTTGGGCTGTTATGTAAATCCAAAAGCCATGTTTGCATTCAAGTCTGTGTACTGTCATTTCCCTCGGATTCTAAACATGTCCAGGATTACTCAAAAAGCTTGGTTTATTCCAAGACTGAGGCACTTATGGATCAGATTGAAGAAAAAGCTGCTGGTGTCTGAACTGAGAATTCTGTTTCTCTGGGACATGGAAAGCGCATTTAGAGAGTCTAGAGCAGAGATACTTACCAGAAATTAAGGTGGCTCTGCCTTCAAACAATAAAAGCTAAGCTACAGTGACGTGTGATGCCTCAGTCTTGCACATTTACCTGACTCTAGCTTTTGCTTCCAAAATGGTTTCTCATGTCAGTTTGTCTGACATTTCCACTCCATTTCTTTGCCTTTCACTCATTTCCCAAGACACTGCTTGAATTCTGTCCTAACATAATTTCTCTGTCTGCAGACCAGGTTGAATATATGAAGAGAACAGAAATTTTGTAAAGACTTGAAGACACTGAAATTTGTTTTGGTTTGATTTCCCCCCCCATAATGAACAAGCCCTAATGTTTTTAAATTTGTTACTAGGAAAATCTAGGGTTTTTTAGGATAGGTTAATCAAAATGTATCTTCTTTACGAAATAAAGCTGTTGTGTGTTAAAAATCAGACTTGTTTACTATGCTATTACACAAATTGGAACTCTTTGGACAAAGAATTATTTGAAAATGAAAAGGTGGAACGTTTTTTTCTGCTTGCATCTTTTCAGAGCTTTATTTTCTAGTTTTCTTTTGAAACTGAATTACAACATAATCCAGTTTTAGTAAATGCTCCAATTTCAGCTAAGCAGCCCATTTTTCAGAATTTCTCCACCAGTTCTAATTCCAGTAGCTAGTGTTGAATAGACACAAAAAGAACACATTCCTTGGCAGGAGAGGAAATAATGTTGCTAAGCAAAGACTTGTGCTGAATAGCCACCACTGAATGTACAAAATTAATTTCAGTGTGCAGTTTTTGATTTTCACAAGAACTGTGTTGCAGTATAGTTCCTGCAAGAATAGTTGCACTATAATTCGTAAGAATGAATTTCAGATAAAATAGAAAACTTGGAGAAAACAGGCATGCAGGACAAGCACTGCCAAACCAGTAAACCACAACATGATTTTTTCCTGCCAGTTCTGCTCCCTAGATAGTAAAACTTTCATCCTCTGTCCAAAAAAGACAAAGATACATTGTAATAGCAATGCACGATGTATAGGATTTTGAAGAAAATGGGCTTTGGAGTTCTGGCACTGGCTGGTGTGTCAGGTTCTATGTTGAAAGGTCTTTGGATTTTGGTGCCACTTTAGTTAAGTTAGTTGCCAATGTGGAAAACATACTAGATGAGATATTTGACAATATATCACATATAGTTTGATATAAAATGTTACGAGTTTGTGTGTTTTTTATTTTTGCCTACTGCCATTATTAGGGCTTTGGGACATGGTGAGAAATGTATAGATGTTTGAATTTCACATGAGTTAAGGTGATAAATAACCTTTAATGCTCTCAGGAAGACTAAATACTTTAATCCCTTGCTAAAATCTCTTTTATGCCTTTTACTTTCAGATGTAAAATAAAGGGTACAGACTAAGAAACTCACTCAAATCATGCAGCTGAATTAAAAAGTAAAATATTGATGACAATGCCCAACTCTGCAGATGAAAATAATAGAGGCTAGTAACATAATATAACACATTATCTATTATAGTAGCAGTTAGAAAATAGAGAAATGAATTGGGGTAGGTTGTAGATGGACATGAACTGAATGTGGTTTTAATCCAGTACTCTAAAGTGTGTTGCAAATTAAGAGAAACATTTACCTTTAATGTAAACAGTTGGTAAGGCCCTGTGTAGAATTATTAGAACTGCAGAAAATCTTAAAATTGTAATGTGCTTAGTGTGTGAATGCACTCAGATTGAAGCCCATAAAGAGCTTTGAATAACAGAGTAATTTGAAGTGAGACTATGTTGCTGCCTGCATTCAGTATCATTGCAATTTATACAAAGAAGCCTTCCTCCTTTTATTTATTTAAATAAAACACAATCCCTGAGTATACATTTACTCATAAGCCTTGTTGCCTTCAAATATTTTTCAACAAATGGTTAAGCGCTTGGAAATACACTTTTCTGCAAGAAAAATAATAAATTTGCTAATTTTGTGCTGTTAGAAATGGAAGTAGTACGATTTTGCATGGAACTCGTTGGACAAAAACTTAAATATCTCTATGACTTACTAAGAAACTGGCATTTTTTGTCATTCTGAGATTAGCTTGTGCTTAAACAGCTCCCGTGATACCCCATGCTTTCCTAATGGTAACATTTCTTGCAGGGTTGCTTCCACATTTCACTATGGTCTGTTCTTTGGTACCTGTGGGATACATCAGGAGAGCTAGGACATTGTGGGTTTGTCCCATAGAAGAGACTCCCGTGATGAACAGCATTATACAGATCCTATACAATTTTGTGGAAATATAGGAGCGTGTCATATAAATGTTGAATCAAGGCAAGGTGAAGACTTTCTATTACTCTGATATTTCAGTACCTCTCCTGACTTTCAGAAGAGCTGTAAAAATTCATGAATAGATTACTTCATAACAGTCATTCTGAGTTTGACCAGTTCTAGTGCTTATGTAAAATATTCCTCCATGGTTCCACAGTGACAAGCACAGTAAAAACCTCGTTGACGATTGCAGTCTCTGTATCTGACCAAAATATAGATGATAGCAGTGATACGCTGCAGTTGCATGGCACATACCTGAGAGGGAGAGAAAAAAGAGAGACGATGCTTGATCTCCTTATTGCAAAATGAGTGTGTAGTGTATGGACTTCTAAAAGAGAGGCAATAGCTCAGAATAAATGAAAACTTTAAGCATGCTGAAAGTAGCTTTAAAAAGATTGAAATATACTCTCTCTGTTTATTTTTTAATATTTAAAATTATCAGAAATCTTTATCATTGAAAAGGAGTTCCTTAGCATGCTCAGCTCCTTGCAGTATGTTGAACCATTTAAAGCAGCACAGAAGTGCAGAGTGAGGAACTTGGGCAGACACCCAAAGGCACTTCGGCGTTTCAGTCATTCAGGGACTTTTGATCTAAATATTCTTTGATCATTTGAAAGTCAGGACAGGTAAAATTGTGGAAATTGATGGAGAAATATTTTTTATTTTCACTAATATTCTATAAAATGGAACATAGATATTTTTCTTTGTTGTTGTTTTGAAAAAGAGACCTTTTTGAAATCAGCACACCGATACATCACGGGACTGCTCTGTTGTGATGCCCAATGATCCTAATGATCCCTTTCATCTTTACTGCAGCAGTTTGTAGACTGCAAAACAAATCATAAAGCAATCCAATGTAAGTGCATGAAAAATTGATGTAAAATTTTGTATATGGTGCTTTGAGAATCAGAGTGATTTGCCAGTAGAAATGATCTCTTTATAGAGCTTGGTAGCTAAAAAGAGGAAGCTTTTCTTTTAATTATTAATAGGACAAATAATTAAAAAGTCAGTATTAGCAGAACCAGTGCATTCAATAGAATGAGACCTATTGTATTTTCCTAGATCGATACTGAGGATGAACTGATATGGGATAGTTGGCAGAAAGTTTCAGTGCATTCTCTGTAAAAGAATGACTTCTCCATGTAGACAACATTGTTTATGCTGTCTATTTCCAGATTATAAATCATGCCTGGACAACATGAGACTTCAGAAAATCAAAGGTCTTCATACTTTCCTTTTGGTTTTTGAAGTTCTTGGCTAAGTCCGGTTGATTTTTTCAGACTTTTTAATGTGGAAATGTTATATGTATTTTTACTTCAAGGATTTTATCAAGCCTGTTGCTACAAAAACTAGAATGCTTCTTGCAAATCGCAAAACATAAAACGGTATTAAAAAACTTGGCTCACTAATACTGAAAGCAAAAATCACCAAGATGGATAAACACATCTATCTCTGAAACTCTCTGGAAGTCCTTGAGATTGAAAGGTTTTTTCCTGATCCTCCATATGGAGGCCTCCTCATGTGAGCAAATGGTTGGCCGACAATGACCAGAATTCAGAAAGATGGGAGTGGGGAGGGTGCCAAAAGAAGACTAGAATTAACAAGTAATTAATGTGTTAGAACTGGAGTCACTTAAGAAACAGGAACTCAAAATAAGTGGTTGTACAGAAAGGTTCTGCTTTTGTCAATAGGATCCCCAGTACTTATGCCTGCCCTCAGGGTGTTTTAAAATGCAAATAAATATGTTTTCCTCATAGATGCATTAGAAAGGGAAAAAAATTGATGGCTGGGAGAACATAATTGGGGATTAAAATGTTAATGTATCTCTCATTTTGCATTGTTAATGCATTTATTGAAAGATAGCTATTGATTTAATTATACTGAAAAAACAAATTATATTAAAAATGCAGTCCAAGTCAGCTTTGAACCTTGGAAATGGAAATAGGTTTTTCACCTTCAGAAAAGAAGAAAATCCTATTTCAAAGACAGGAAATCAGTTGGATTACATCTAGAAATTTGTTATGGATGCTTTTGAAATGCTATTGGCATTGAAATTGCAGAGTGCTATTATTCTCCAATGTCATTATAATGGTTTTGATTGCATAATCTTACAATTATGCAATCCTGGTAATACATTTAATCCTTACATCCTGGTAATAACATTTGCAGAAGTAGATATGGTCTAACTGAAATCCAGGCAGACTTAAATTTTCTGATAACACTGTTAAAGCCCCACAGTAAATTGTAAAGAAAGTAGATTCGCAGTGCTGCTGCATAATACAAGCACAGTTTGATATGTCCATGGAATGTGAAGATTCAAGGTACACAACTTAAGGAGTGATAAGACTGCATATTACGTGTTATGTATAAACAGCAGACATTCCAGTTATGAATGGACTCTTTTTGGTAACTATTCTTCCCAGAGTCTGGGATACAGGCAGCCTCCTAATAATGTCCTAATAATGATTTCTGTTCGTACAAAAGAGCTAAACCACTGCCGTTCAGCTTGTGTGTATTTTGAGTACTTAGGCTCGTAAGTGGCTGTTGAGCAAGCAAAATTTTGCTCCTGACCTAGGGGCCAGTCCGGGATCTTGTTCACCAGCTACTCAGTTTCTATTGCTGGCAGGCGATAAATACGTGGACCTTCACTACTTTACGTAAGTCTGCTCACTGGCCAGCTGGCTGCTGCTCTTCGACTGCCACTAAGCCGAACACGCTGCATCTTAGCTTCTCAGAAGCCAAGGCCCTACAGCTTCATGTGGCCATGGAGCCATGCTTTGTGCAGAGCTGTTGTAGGAACCTACCCCTCTAAGTGCTTTTGTTCAAATGTGGCTGAAATTTGCTGATATATCCAAAACACAGTGTGCAGGAGAAATAAATAGACAAACTCACAGCATGACAGTAAACGCTGCTCTCTTAAGAAGCTGAGTTATAAATGGTTTAGAAAAATGTTAAAAATTAGAACTTTTAAAAACCAATTATATGCAGTTGAAAAATGCTTTAGAAACACATATCTTTTTTACTGTGGTTAATTCTTTCTCCTGACTCATTGATTTTCTTTTCCGTTTAAATATTTTTGTTAGGCTGATGTTACTATTCTCATTTGAAGAAGCTGAATAAGTTACAGAGGTAAAGATGGACAAAAAAATAAAGTGCAAACAGAAAGAAAAAATGAAAATGAAACAAGTATCCCTACGCAGTGCTCCTTCTGTTGTGCTTAAAGGCAAATTCTGAAAATGAGTATGTAAAATATTTTGAAACATCAGAATTTTAAGATGTCCTGTTTTGGCCCCAGCTTGAAAAATGTGAATCATTGTATGGAAAAACAAAAGTTTAAAGGAAATATGCTAATGAATATGAAATACGTTTTTAACAGTAAAATAATCAAACTTGTAACATCGCTTGGTCACAGGGTGGTTATAAACAATAAGCCTTATTTCATCAACACTACAGAAGCGCAATAGCAGGGACTTCTGCATGCTGAGCAGAAAGTGCTTTCAAAAACTCTAGAAAGGCTCTGACAGAAGATGGTTTTGAACCATGTTTTTCTGCTGACATTGACTATTTTATTTTCTCCACATTGCCACTAAAACAGTGTCAACTACACTTCTATTAAAAAAAAATTTTCTTTGAACAGTTTATTAATACCATTGTGGTTTTGGTGGTAACTGCCATTATTTCTCTTAGTTTTGCATTATGTTGTTTTGTCCAACATAATTCTTGATAATATGTCTATATATTCCATGTTCCAAATTAACCATCTTTGCTTTCTCTTGAATTTCCCTTTGCTAGACAATGATTTGCTTCACCATTCCCATTGATGTGTCTTCATTCTTTTTGCTAGTACACGACACAGAATCATAATTTAGGTTGGAAGAAACCTCTGGAGTTCATTTAGTCCAACACAAGTCTCATCAGATCACGCTGCTCAGGGCTCTGTTGTCTAGTTTTGAGTACCTCCAAAGACGGAGAATCCATAGCCTCTCTGGGAAACCTAGTATGTGTTTCAACCTGTGACCATTGCCCCTTGTCCTACCACCATGCACCTTCAAGAAGAATTTGGCTCCATCTCCTCTGTACCTCACAAGTGCTGAACAGAGGGGAAGAATCACTTACCTTGATCAGCAGGCTACACTCTTGCTAATCCAGCCTGGTAGCTAAACACTGAGAACATCTCATGCTTTCAGACTACTGGTGCTCCTAGTACTTTTTTGAGAACTTTTGCTATGAGGTACCGAAAGGTTGAATTAAATCTTTAGTCAGATTTGGTCTTTGACTTTTCTGTTTTGCCTCATTTGTGGCTTATAGAGAAACCAGAAGCTGCTATTGCTCGTACCATACTGACCGCTGCAGCTGTTGACTATGACAGAAGCAGCAAGTGCCCAAGCATTACCCAACCTCAGTTTTGTCCCCTGGAACAAAGAACTATTTAAAGAAAGCCTCTTGTGTGGCTCATCATGATATGCAAACCTGAGGCATGTTATGCTGTTGCATTCCACAGAACAGTTCAGTAAAGAGAAAAAAAATCAAACCTACAGTAATCCACAAAGTCCATTTCAGACTCTAATCTTTTTTTTTGGAGCAAAAATACTTCCAAAATCATCTTAACTGTAGCTCTGGTTGCATGAGATAAGGAATAGTGCTGAGACAGTCCTGTTTCTTCCTTTCAACCTACACATCTATACCTATGAGCAAGGGCTTTGCCTGGCAAGATGAAACTTAACATATCTTGTTTATATTGCATATTTCCTTGAACAGTTTACTGGAATTGGCAAAGAAGGAAGGGACTTAAGGGCAGTAGGTGGTTGCTACTATATGTAATATAGTCTGTAAAATGAAAATATGTGTTTTAAGGAACAAATTCAGATATTTAACCCAAAATTGAAAATCATGAGTAAAAATCTTTCTTATATAATTTTTTCAGTGTTTTGATGTCTGCATTTGCTGTACTTATGGTTAATATAATTTAGTGAAACTATTAATAGTCCATTTTTTCAAAGTGTTTAATGGAAGTGAAACTTGACATTTCAAAAGTGTTGGAGACAGAAGACCTTTGACCACAAAATATCCAAATATTGAAAATGGCAATGCAAACTTCAACATCAGTGGACTTCATCTCTGTTTGCTGTGCAAGAATTACTTCTCCTAGATTCTGTTATCACATTCTTGAGCCTTCCAGTGCCCAGTACTGAAGACAGCCCAGGTGATGCAGAGATTTGCTTCAGTCAGGCTGCTGATAAACTAAATGTGTCATTCATTGGCCCATTGTTTTCATAAATGAGTGTTCTTCACATAGATGGCAGGGCTTTTCAGAAGACCTTTCCCTAATTAAAAGGAAGGGGGGATTATTTAAATGTTTTAATAATCTAGGTGCATATCAGGTTGCCTATATATGCTAACATTATTCTTGTCACTACTATCATAGACCAACACCAAGGAGACCCTTGAGCCACCAGTTAGCACTGCAACAGTTGAGGCAAAATATTTAATCTGTAGCCTGCATGAACCTCACCAGCATATATTCTTTGGTATTTTTATTTTGTTTAGAGAGGGAAAGCATATGAAATTCATGGAAATTGCAGAAGTTGATATAGCAGCCTGTTTGTGTTTGCTGTGTATATGAGATGCAATGTATATTTTTCACTAAGCCTTTGCCTTTCTTGCTTGTGCCACCTCAGGGTGTTTATTTTCTTCATAAGCATTCAGCAATTATATTTAATTGTATGATTTTTCTAGTAAAGTATACTGAACTGTGACTTTAATTTATCTTTCACATACTTTCTCTGTGGCTTTGTTTTGGTCAGAATTATGGTTAGAATTATGGGGTTTGTTCTTAAATCTGTAACCTGACTTTGCAAAGAAATTAACTGTTTCCCAAATGATCTTGCAGTCAAAACATCCAGTTGACTTTCAACAATATTCAGTTCCAAACTGCCTGCAAAGGCACTTTAACTATATGAGTAATAAGGAAATTTAGTGTGAAAGGAGAGTTTAATCTATTTTCCTCAGTCTCTATTATTCTTTGCTTCAGGAGAAAGAAGTGGATGAGTCCTCCCAAGGGCAGGGCAGTATAAAGACCATAACAGAACACTGTAAGCTTTAAGTCAAGATGTGAGGTGGAGTATTGACAGCCCTATAGAATAGGGGACTATGTCTGTGACAATTTAGCAGTTACAACATCCATAGTTTTGGTTTAAATGTACTCATCAAGCCTTATGACTATGCCTTGAGCATAAACTGCTAAGGAAATACTTCTGAACTCTACCTGAGAATAGTTTCTCCCTTGAGACACAAGATGAGTGAAGTAAGGATGGTATTTTTGTGATGTTTATCTCACTGAGAAGTGCTGTTCAATTCAAATAAACCATTGACCATTTCTGCAGTAGTGTTATTTACAGCATAATAAACTGAGGTGGCTATAAAGCTGGAGCTGTGATACTGACTTCCACATCTACTGTGCTCCTTTCTGTTATTAAAACAAAAAACAGCTCTAAAAAGGGTTGTGCACTCAAACTAGCCAAATTTTGTTTCCAGTTTTCACTAATTGCTTAACAACTCTCCCTCAAACCAACACCCTTCCCTGACAGGGATGGGGCTTCTAATTAAGCATTTAAGTGTAAACACATGACCTTAACTCCTGGTATAAAACACCACTATGCAATATTCAAGCAAAATGGCAGAACTGAGCTGTGTGTAGGTCTTTAAAAGGTGGATAAGAGTGGATGGAAATTGTTCCCCTATGTTGAGCAAACAAGCTGAGAGCTCTTGAAGGTTACCTTTTCAGGTATGATATTGTGACATGCAATTACTTTTACCGCTGATGTTCAAAGTTTTAAGATTTACATTTTGCAGGGATAGCATTCTAGCTAAAGATAGTTTATTGGCTAACCCTAGAAGGAAGGGAGAGGCCTAAGAAAGTAGAAAAAAATGGGCTAGCTGAGCTAGCAGATGTTTCTTATGCCTGTGTTCTCTGGAACTCTTTTAATGCCCCGTGCGAGCTTTCATCTTGTCTTAGTTTTGCTTTATATACAAAAACAAAGAGGATTGATGGGTTAACAAGAAATAGTTGTTCAGACTAACTGAATACTGCTCAATGAGAAATGTGGGATTTAACCTGAAGATATTTAATCAGACCATTAAATTAGAAAATGGAAAATAACAAGTTTCTAATGAAAAAAAACATATTTTCTCTGGGGTCAGAAGCAATCTCATTCATTTTTTTTTTTTTATCCCAGTATGTGAAACCATCGTACCATTAAGGTACGTTGTGTAAATCGGAGTTTGTATCTGAGCCTGAAACACTGAATAACTCAAATTAATTTAGATAGTAATCATGATTTGCTTTTTTTAGTGTATGAGACCTGTGTGCAATGAATTTCTGATTGTTTCTTGTCTCCTGTAAATTAGTTGCTCTCTTGAAACTATGAAATGTTTGAGGTTTTGGTGTTCTCATGCCCCCGCTTCTTATCTGAGGGCACTGTTTTAGAATAATTCTGTGTAGAAAAGCATCTGATGCAGTATTATTTTTAGGATGCATTATTTGAGTAATATAGGTCAATATTCTAAGTGCTTCCTGTCATTTCTCAGTTTTTCCAGGGGAAAATAAATAGTCCAACCTGTAGAAAGAATTTGTTGATTCTGGGTCCTATATGTATTAGTAAGCAAAACTGAAAGGAATTCAAAATACACTGAATAGCAAGAAGTATTATATTGTTTTTTTCATTAGAGCTTCTAAACTACAAAACTTGTTTACTATTTAGGCTTTTTGTCTGGACAGTAGTTTGATTAGAATGATAAATACAATGTCTGGTATGCTCTGTGTTCTGCATCAGCATCTGATTCAAGAATGCTCAGAAGTTAACTTTTGAGGTCTATTTCAGGGACGTTGATGTCAAAAGCACTTTCTTTGCTACAATTTAGGGCCAAAACCTGAATTTCTAGTGTTATCTGTCAGATGCTAACTGACCTTCTCTATTTTTCCATGATAATTCTCACTAACAGCAATGCAAAGGTATAAAATACGTGGCTAAAATCCCACAATTTCCATTTGGTATGTAGACTACACTTTTTTAAAGTATTAAACCTTTATATTTATACTTTCGTGTGTCAAAGAGGGGAAGGAAACTTCTAGTGAACTCCTTGAGGTCTCTCGATTAGGTCAAACTTGCATGAAAAAAATATGTCGTGCAAGACAAACAGAATTGCTTCAAGGCAGGAGGAAAGAAGCCTTTTAAAATAATGTGCAAGGACATGTAACACTTCCAGACTGCAGATCAAGGAAGTACAGCAACATGCCGGGGAAAAGAGTGTGTGTCTCATTTGAAAAACCGTGGATGTATTGGATGCCAGCTTTTTCTTCAAGTGGTGGGTGAGTTCTAGCAGCCTTTGGAAAGATGAGTAGCCGGCTTGACAGGCTGCGCAATCTATAGGGGAGAAGTGTCAGGAAACAAAATTCGGTCGTCATACGAAGTGATGGCACATGAGTGAAGCGAGGGTGTTGTGGTTTCAAGGTGTTATACAGGGTAGCAAGGGCCTGTGTCTTGCTCCTGAAAAGGAAGCAGGGATATAAAGTATTGGATGCTGAATGTTAGAGCTATGAATATGAATGTGCTATTTAAGGTCATTTTTCAGAAGGTGCTTGGAGGAAAAGTCTGCTTATCAGCTTTCTAAAAAGGGGGAAGGGGAGGAAGAAAAAGGGTGTAAACTCATTCAAACAAATACTTCTCTTGGTTGTTGGAACTTGCTCATATTTCCCTCTAAGACTTTTCTTTTTACTAGTATGCATTATAATCCCTGAAAGATATACACTACAGGGCACCAGGAAGCAATTTCCCCTGTCAGATATGAGTGGCAAACCCCAAGCCCTGTAGTGTAAATGAAATAAGACATACTGATGGTTTCTTGTAAACATACTTGAATGTATCTATTCTATGTTGTGTTTAATATTCTGTATTGCGTTTAATAAAAATAGTGTATGAAATATTAGATGATTTCAAGCACAACTAATATGTATCCAAATGTCATAATGGTACACACGGTAGGAAAAAATTAATAGAATAGTGTTTTCAGTATATTTCTTTAAGGCATAACTTTTTAAGCATCTTGCATAAACAGATGAGATTACAATCCATCTTTTCATCAGACAGCATATTTTCCTTTTTTTGGAATGTCTTCCCCTACAAGTATTCTTACTGCAAATGACATTTCAAAATAAAAGTTATTTTCTTATAATTTTTATGGTAACTGTTATTTTAGTGCTAAATTGAATATTTACTTTCCTTGTGTGTAAATATATTATGTTAGAGAGATTTCCATTTCATTCTTGAGTTTCATAAAGGAAACAAATGGTAATGTGATGTTTTTATGCCAATACTAATCAAATAAAACATATTACTGTCATCTTTTTTGCTGGTATCATTCCTGGCATGTACATGAAAGCTCTATAACATTAATTTATGCATGCTAGGTATGTGTTTCAGTGCCTGAGAGCATTTTCTATTACTACCCCTGCATACAAATACACACACATGCATGAACACAACAATGGCCTTTGTTGTAGTTTGTTTTTTTTAAGGGTTTAAGTCTGGGGAAAAAGTTCAGCATTTTTTAGTGCTGGATCGTAGCACCATTAGACAAATCACTTTTTTATTCTTCCTGACAAAATACTACCATTTAACAATACTTTACGTGAATGCAGAGCTCATTAACGGGATCTGGTTAAAAGTGGTGTTTATAATGGCTTTAATGGAGACCTCAGGTTTACACAGTGCCTGAATAAGCAAGTAGAGAACATCTTGCGAAGAAAACCAGAGGCCTGCTAAGCCATTTATTTGTTTTAGAGAGGCGGCATCTTCTTAAGTGAATTCAGCAGTCCATGTGAAGGACTGTGTTACTGCACAGCATCAGAGAGTCCTGGAAAACTTCTGGGTGCTCCTGCTTTATGGACCTCACTGCAGCTCTAAGCTGCTCTTTGCTGAAGCAACCGTGCCCAGCTGCTGCTTAGTGAAGTGACTGAGCTGAGCTCAAACACAGCTGAGGGGTTGTCACTGCTGCCCAGCATCCTTGCTGGGCATGCAAGTTAGTAATTTCTGACACGGACAGTTAGTAATTTCTGCGAGGGTAGCGATGACAGGTGGGTTCAGTAACCATAGTTTGGGACCCCTTTGGCTTATCCTATGACAGGCAAGCTGCAGGGAGCAATTTAGTGAATGAGAATGTAGTTGGCTCTATGTAAGAAAGAGTGTCAGACCTACGTAGCTAAAGCCCTTTACGGTGCTTACATCTTATACCTATCTGTAGTCCCTATAGGGGTGTGTGTGTATTGCTACTTGTCACTAGAGGACATTCACATCAGCTACACATGGGTGTAGCTACCTTGCACACATCAAAACCACCACAGTGTCCAGTATCGTTCTGTCCGTGCCATGTTGCAGGGAGCAGGGTTCCCAGTAAGCGTTGCTCACAGCCTGCACACGGAGGTGGAACCAAAAAAACCCACAAAGCGATAAATTACTAATTAACCACGTGTTTTCATGAAATGTGAACGCAGTAATCCTCCTGCAGAGTTCTCAATGTTCCTAAATGAGTTGCTGTTACTGAATGAGTGAGTTAGATCTGATATAATCTATGCAGTGCAGCAAAACGCTGTTAAGATGGCATAAATACAAATTAGAGCAGAGGGTAATTTATATCTTCGTGTGGCCTCTTCTTGGCGTGTACCCTGACTAATCAATGTGCAATTTACCATACAGACCTGTTGCATTCATGTATGGAAAATGGAAACATGGATGTGCAAGGTTAGGTAACTCTTGGATTAGTCATATACTGTGGCAAAGAATATCAAGGGAATAACAATAACAAATAATGTTGCACACATGAGCTTTCTAACATGATCTAGACTTCCACACACCCTTAAATGGTGTTTTGTGTCTATCGATATGATATGTATAGTGACTTGATTAAGAAGACTTCATTTCACTTTCTAAACTGCAGAGGGGCAAAAATCACCAACGAAAAGAAGGTATTTATAGCTAATGTTGTTGTGTTTGTTTTCTTTTAGAAGATGTGCAGACTGTTTTGGTTTTTCTTGCTTAAATTGGCTGTCAAAAACCGTACATTAAAATGGCAGTTACCATCTCAGCCAGAATCCTTAACTATGTCACAGTTTTTCCATTTCTCAC
Organism: Phaethon aethereus; assembly: GCF_964289735.1. NCBI lineage: Eukaryota > Metazoa > Chordata > Aves > Phaethontiformes > Phaethontidae > Phaethon > Phaethon aethereus. The sequence continues at coordinate 43,132,290 of NC_138578.1, forward strand.
AGATTTTTGTTTGATTCATTAGCAATTATACTGTAGCATACACCCTGTATCTGGAATGTAGGCTTTTCTCCTTTTTGTCCAAACACTGGGAAGCATTCAGGAAACTATCTGCATTTTATTCCCTGCTTTCTGAGGTTGTAAATCAATGTTTTTTTTGTAATTTTATTGATATTAGCTGTTCCTCCAAAATTTTGATGTTTGTTTCATTCACAGAATATGCTATTTGTAGTTATAGGGGTGGTTATTACTTGAGAAGTTAAGTCTTATGCACTTTGTGTTCCTCTTGTAAGGTTTAGGTCCATAAATAGCAGAACTGTTCTTCTTTCTCTTCATTTCAGTATCTACACTACAGAGAAAGTGACATGTTCCCTATTAAAAGGAAAAATAAGTCTATGCAATGATGTGATGAAGCCATAATTATGAGCAGAGAACAGAAAAGGTATTAGGCTTCTAATACATATACTTTTGATTTTAAGTACTTCATAATTTATGAATGGTTGTTACAACCTTTACTATATGCTTTATTATCTGAAATACATAGAGAGCATAAGGAAAGCTGTACCAAATTAGAATACAGCCTTAATATTTCTCCAACCTGCTGTCTACCTTTCTGTAGATTTAAAGGTAGCTAATAAGCTTTTTGATTTAAAATTAGAGTTACGAATTTTACTCTTAAGTGATTCTACTATTTTAAAGCATAGATTTGTCAACATGGTTTTTCATCATATTAAATACTGATTAATTTTATGGAAGCTGCTATTTGGTCTGTCTTACAGCAATGCTAACAACTCTTTACTGCTCAGAGGGAATGTGTGGATCTTCTTTGTGTGCTGCAGTGCATCATTTAGGAAGTTCATGGTTTTTCATTGCTTTTGGAAAGTCAATACATTTTTAGACTGATAAGGTAGATTGGAAGTTTCATAAAATGAATAGGGAGAACTCTAATTGTTACTAGTCCTAAATCTGATACAGGGCTTATTTGGGACTAAGTTCTGGCCTGAACCTAGGGTGGTAAATATATCCCCAAGTATGTGCAAACCTCTCAATGCTTTTGTAGAGGAAAATAGTCAGTCAGCTTGGGAGTAGAGAGAACAAGCAGCTGGTAAAGTTTTCCGGCGGTTATTATGCTAGCTGGTGCTACCAACCGACGGTAAGGATGCTGAAGTTCACAGGTGGTACAAGTCAAACTTGTGAAACCTGATTTTTGAAAGTCTATGCTCGCACATTAAATCCTTAAAGATGTGAAGTCTTTGCCTCTCCTCACAGGAGAGGATGTGGCAGAGAAGGAGGAAAAGTTTTTTGGTGTTTCATTTTTGTTTTTCTTTTACTGGAATGTGGGACAGGCTGGGAGTGGCTGGAAACAATTTGGTCAGTCTGGTGAGACGCCTGGTGGCACTTACATGGATCAATACCTTCACAGATGATTAAAACTCAGCCTTTGCAGACATTCAGCTTCAACTTACATAGGCTAGTGGGAAGAGGTGCTACCATCAGGCTTGAAGTACTTATTGGGGGCAGGCAGATGGTGACCAGGTGTAACTGCATGGTAATTCTGAGAGGAAAACATGTCTTTGTTTTCTCCCCACAGTAGCTCAAGATTTTGTGACTTGCAGTATATGCAATAACAGGTAGATGGCCCCAACCTGAAGTAACAAATTCAATGTAAAGGCTGGGAGCCAGCTATGGAAAGGGAGATTAGAGGTTATTCAGATAAATGCGTAGTGAAAAAGCTCAGGCTCATATTCTTAGCACTGTGAGACCATGCATTAACACAGCTTTATTGAACTTAGCTGCCAACTGAATACAGCACCAACCCTCTATTCCTGAAGGTTAGACATAAATATGGAGTAAGAGGTATCTGAAAAGTTCTCTCCTCATATGTTTTATTGGGTGAAAAGTACAATGTGTTAAACCTATGCATATGTATGAATCTTTTATGCTACCGTTTTTCCTCCCATCATATTGAGATCAGCTGAGAAGACGAACTGAGTCCAGATCTGAAGCTTTTCTGGAGAAACAAGTAGCTCACTTTCATTTCTCTCCTTTACTATTCTAATACCCATCTACTATTCATTGTTTCTCCATTTGAGTTTAACTCTCGTATTAACAGCTACTACTTTTGCACGCATCTGAAATTTCCACCAGTTCCACGTATCACAGAAGGAACACAATAGCTTGAAAAATGGTCAGCCATGACTGAAAGGATGTCATGACAAAGAAAAGACCTGAAATAATTTATTTTCAGACTAGTGTGCCCTACTGAGTATATCCTTGAGTATGAACTATATCCTCAGGATAGAAATTCCTTTTGTGTGTTAGTTACTCATCTGAATGATCCTGATACTAGTTATTTCATCAAATGCTTTGAGTTGCACTGGTAAGAAGTGCTGTTTCAAAGCAAAGATACATTATTATTCTTTTTTATGTTGCATGATTTTCAAAGAGCTGCTGTAAACAAAGGAATTATTCTCGAGAAATGATGTAAGTATCTATTATTATTTTAGTCCCCCATAGAGGGCTAGACTTCACTACATTAAGAAAGGGAATTCGAACCATGGTTACCTCATCTTAAAATGAGGCCAATAACTAAGTTGGCCTCTAAGTGCCTTTGGTCTTGGAACTGGTGATCGGATCATTCAGGGAAGCAGAACATGAAGATACAAGAAAGCATACAAAAGATACGGACCTGCTTGAATGGGTCCAGAGGAGGGCCACGAAGATGATCTGGGGGCTGGAGCACCTCCTATATGAGGACAGGCTAAGACAGTTGGGGTTGTTTAGCCTAGAGAAGAGAAGGCTCCAGGGAGACCCAACTGCAGCCTTCCAGTACCTGAAGGAAGCCTACAGGAAAGATGGAGAAGAACCCTTTATCAGGGAGTGTGGTGACATGATGAGGTGTAATGCTTTTAAACTGAAAGAGGGTAGATTTAGATTAGATATGAGGAAGAAATTCCTTACTGTGAGGGTGGTGAGACACTGGAGCAAGTTGCTCAGAGAAGTTGTGGATGCCCCCTCCCTGGAAGTGTTCAAGGCCAGGTTGGATGGGGTTTTGAGCAACCTGGTCAAGTGGAAAGTGTCCTTACCCATGGCAGGGGAGTTGCAACTAGATAATCTTTAAAGTCCCTTCCAACCCAAACCATTCTATGGTTCTATGATACTGAACTGAAAGTAAAATGGTTAAGTGGAAGGTCCTTTATTTGCATTGGTAAAGTTAAAGACACTGCAATTAAGGTTGCAGTGAATGCAAAGTAACACATGGACAGCTCCAGATGACATGTGATAGAAGAGGAGAGTGTCTAATCTTGAGGGAGAGGTCAGGCTGAGCATAATACTGAGAGTTGTAATAAAACAATTGCTTGCTTTCCCCTGCCTTCCCCATAAAGGAAATTTAAACTTACAGCTAATAGCGATGCCATTAAAGACATAAAAAATAATCCCTTTTGAGAACAAAAGCTTTTATCTTGAAGTATTGCCGTCTTCCCTCCTCGCCTTTTTTAAGACTTTAAATACTGTCTTTTGGATGATACCATGCTGTATTACAAGTAAGCACGCACCGCTTGTTAAGTACATGGCTTTTGAACATCTTTTTCTCACCAAACTTTCTCTGTTGTTTTTGCACTTGGCTTGAACACGTATATCTCTTTGAATTTGTATTAATTTTGTTTAATTGCACTTGGAGGGCTAGGAAAGTCAAGCAATAATTAATAAACTTTATTCATTAGAGTAAAGTTCAGAATTACAAAAAAATGAAAGGAAGGAAAACATAAGTGGAAGACATCTTACTTCACAGTCAGCAGTCTAATAAACTTTGCAGTGCAAGCAGAAATGTTCCCAGAATAATAACTCTGCTCATGTCATTGCACAGTATGTCTTCTACACACACCAGCTTTAGATTACTCTGATATTTGCCCAACAAGTTTTGAATTTCTCTTCTATGATATCTGAATTATTTAAGGTTTCAATTCTTTTTCTTTTAGAGAGCAGGAATTTAGAAATGTGTTGGCAGTGTGACCCTGACCATTAACATATAAATAATGTAAACTGCTCTATACTTTGAGAGAGGTGATTGGCTCTGTAAAGATATTTGGAAAAATGTGTTCACTATTTAATCCTCATCCACACAAAACCTAACCATACTAGAAACAGCTTATGAAAGATAAACTAATAAATCTTTGCAAGAACTACGGATGCCTACAATATTTGTTTTGAAAAAGTAGTGAATAAAGGATATGTGTTAGTGAGCAAAATATTGATAAACCTGTCATTTCTAAGGGATGAAAAAGACTTATTGATGTGGAGATGTTGGTCACTTTTATTTTAGTAACAAATCATAGTATGACAGATACAAAGGTGTTAGGTGATAAATCATGAGATAGGAGGATTCATTTATAGAATAACATTTACATTTAATCTACATTTTAAATAGAAGAACAATATCTGCAGCCGGATACTTCTGTCTGAAAGGTGTTCCCATTCTAAATTAGTAGGGGAAAGAATGTCAGGGTCTTAGGGCACAACATATTTCAGTGACCTAATTGTGAGGAAAGAGTAGGGCACTTCTTATGTGACATTTCTACTTAGGGAAAATGGATTTTGTGTTCTGGTTCCTTTAATTATTCAAAATGCTGAAACCACTAAAAGTTGTTTATCTGTTCATTGGCTTAGAAGTGTCATGACCTAGAATATGTAAAGCCAGGCCATTTGGGCCCCATTTGCAGATCTCCAGTGATCTGTTTTGTGACCTTGTCTTACTTTGGCTTCCTTCCTTCTTTGGCCTTCTTTCTGCCTTATGTAGGGGTTAGTCTCCAGTGCAGGTGCTTTACTCTGTTCTCATCCATAGTTTCTGTCTACACTGTTCTTCAAAGGCAGCCAAATCCACCATTCAGGTGAAACACTTCTGCACATCAAAATCCTCCAAAAGCCAGTTCAAGTTTGGTTGGAAGACACATTCTCTCATATCTTTTGGATTAGTACACTGCCAGATATTCCAAGGTAGGCACTTTGGCAGTCTGTGGGCTGTACATGAGAAACTGACTTGTGTGGGCTCACACAGAAGGTAAGGAAATTTAGAACTAAATTGGTAAAAAATCAGGGATTTGGTCACTTTAGAAGTCACTATTACAAAATGATACACACCTAACTGTAGTGCCCACTACAGTAGGATCTTGTGGTCCTAATGCATTACGACTAGTGAATAACAGTATTGAGGCAGTGTTATCTTGTAGGTATTCTCTCAAGTGATGCTTGCTTTTAGACCAAGTAGAATTCTACTGATTCCTCTGTCAAGATCTCATTAGTTCCTGGCTGGTAGTGAAGCCTGGTATCTGCTTATTGCAGATTTTTTGAGAAACTGTGTATGAAATTTTCATTCTTCAAAATACAAAATATCAGGTTTGGAAAAAAAAAATTAGTCTGGGAAATTTCTATGACATCTGATTAGATCCAGCTTCTTGAGGGAACCAAGGTTTTGCTCTTGATGTTCAATATAGTTTTAAAAGTCTTTTCTGCTCAACCACAGCAGATAATATTTGTCCCCAAACTGGTCAGAAACCAAGTAGTGAATATGCAATATTTTAAAAAAAACTTTTAAATTGCTTTATTATGGGTGTAATTCCTAGTATATCAGAGAAATAATGCAATACTTCACTGTTGTATAACAACCTGTGAGTTACATTCAGTGTTTGGAGAGATCAAAACATGTTAGGGTAGTGAATGTAAGTATAGCACCGGACAGTGACAGCTTGAGGTACTCTGTCTTTAGAGGATACTGGCATAAAGAGTGTTTGGTTGCTGTGGGAAATGCACATTAAGCTGCAGCAAATAGTACAGCTTAAAACTGAGAACTTGCTTTGACTGCAAACTGTGAAGCATGTGATGCACAGCATTGACGGGTTCTTCTGTATGTGTCTATTAATTTCTTCATGATGTTTGTCAGCTTTGTCTCTATATCCACTATGTAGTCCAAAGAAAGCTAAGCAGTCCTGATTGCCTAGCCACATGCATGTGATAAAGGGTGAAAAATGCATTTGGAGGGGAAGGGGCTTTGCTATGTACTCTGAATGTACCCATTTACCTCGCCTGTGGTCCTGCTGACATTGGATGATGAATGAAAAATGAGTTTTCATCATTAAGGTTTACAGTTCGCCTTTGGGATGCTCAGCTGTAACTCCTGCTGAGACATCATGGTCCTTCTTCCCTGCAGCAAGGAGAGACAACTCAAATTGAAAGCATTGCATGTATTTGCGTCAGTGTGTTAAACAGATACAACATGAAGTTTGCTGTATGCTCTCATCTAGCTTGCATTCTCTCAATTGGAACTAAAATTTAATGAGGAGATCACTGCTCTTTGCATCTGACAGGCTTAGTATGCAGTCTTAAGATGCTTCACTCTGAGTGTGTTTCACAAACAGTGGAGACAAGTGACCTCTTGTCACAGAGGATGAGGAGTAGCCCTATGTTTTTTGAGAAAACAAGCATATGATTAACTCTGACATTTTTACATGAAGCCCAGTTCAAGGTGACACCTGAAGAAGAGGAGAAGCTGGAATTGAAATATTGGAGAAGCTGGAATTAATGGACAGAACTGTGGTGCTCATCTGAATCAGTGACTCTTTAAGGAAAAGAGGAGCAAGACTTCTGCTGGGGCCCTGGGCACTCGTGCTCATTTCTTCCTAAGATTGCCTATACAGCATCGGGCAGCTTGCTCAGAGAGTTTGCGACTCGTATGTTTGCTGTCAAAAGAGAGGGTGAGGAGACCACCCTGTGCTCCTCAGCCTCTGCTGTGAGATTCACCTTTCCTCAGTGTATGGTTCCATATCGCTGGAGACCCTGTCTGTCACCGTTATTAAAAGGGCTGTGACAGAACTGGAGATCAGTCTCACATTTATTGTATGAATATGAAACAGAAGTTGAAGGGGAAGCGATGTGCATCGTTATACCTGCTTATTCTCTGAGACCTGATCTTGGCCTGAGGAACTGAGAACCCCCTCAGATGTGCTGAGCAGTACGCAGGCAGCATTTATATCTGATGTATTAATGGAGCAGGAAGGCATCGTGCTTCTTGCAAGCAGTAACGCACGCTGTGTTCTCTTGCCACCACAGAGGTATCTAGTGCCATCTGAGAAGCATCCATATGTAGCTGGCAGATATAATGTAGGACCTGTAGGAGAGCTGTTGACTTTGGAAGTTTGCAGGGGGAGGTGGTCTATGGTGTTTTGGATGACACTCCATGCCTCTGTATGGCAAATGACTCGAGGCTTAATTGTCTTGCATATCACAGGGTTTCTGAGGTTTATGAAGTATAAGGCAAGGCCTGTGGTGGCCAGATGTAATACCAAATATCTAAAAGCATTATGATCCTGCAAAGAATGTATCTTGTGCTCATAGGAATGCTTAAATTAATTAAATTAGTATTCCCTATACAGAAGAGACTTGAGCACATTTCACTAATTAGTCTTGTACCTTTCCTTTATCAATACTAATGGTGAAATAAAGATAATAGATATCAAGAATCTGAATCTGTGATGCTGACCCCTAACCTGGGTTTCTGTTATTCTGATAAAGTCTTATATTGAATTTCACATTTATCTTATGCCCACAGTTACAGATATCTAATAGAAAACTTTGCTGTTAATTATAGCAATATCTGTCCCAATCTCCATACTTTTCCTTTCCAAGCCAATTGACATTTTAATTTTGTTTTAGGTATTAGATACTTCTAAGTGCTCTAGATGAATTTATCAAGATAATAAACCAAACACTTTTTGACTTTGTAGTTTTCTGTGTTTGGAATTTGCAAACCAGCATAGCTTTCCAATCACAGTAAGTTAGCCTTTGATTCTTAAATTGTTCCCTTTTTTAAAATGTAGAATTTTTGTTTTCTCTAATTCTCATTGTAATCCCATCAACTGACATTTATGAGAACTGTGGCAAATATCTGAAACACTGAAGATATCCAATTGGTAGTAAAGCATGAGATTTAAAAACGAGTGACTTGGTTTACTTGGACAAAAACTAATTTCATGGTAATACTGGCTTTTAATAAGAAGGATATGCTGAGAGTGATCTCATTTGGGGTTTGTATTAAATAATAGTAAAACCTTCAGCAGTCACTAAATTAGTCTCTTGTATTCCTGTCAGAATTTTTAGTTAACCTTCAAACTCATTTAGCATCTCTAAAAAGAACTATGCTACATATTCATTTATACACACAGAAGTAACATTACTTTTTTTAAAAAATTACTATAGGCACAGTGACCACTGTAATAGCTAACAAAGTCTGTTTTTCACTTCAGTCACTTGTTAATAATATAAAAACATTGCAGTTATTTCAGACCTGTTTTCATGTTTCCTAAATATGAACTGACACAAACAAGTTCAATGTATTTTTCTTTTTTTTGAGGTGAAAAAATAGAGACAAGCATTAGGTTATATTTGCCAACTAATTAGGCAATTTTATTAAAGACTGCATTTTTTCTTATTCTTTCATTCATTATCATTATTGCTTTGGAATTACTTATAGGGGAAAAAAACCCCCAGACTGACATTGGCAGCTGTATTAGTGAGTTTATAAATATTTCATATGGTTCACAAAATTAGAATTTATTTCAAGTTCCAAAAAACCTCTCCATTTCCAAAACTGCAAAGATTTTTTTTTTTTGCTTCTGTGATACAGTATTGGGAATATAACTAGATAAATTATGTAGAAGAAACAAATTCTTATAATTATAAATAAGTCTCTAAATACAGTGTTTCATTTCTTTGAAGGAAGTTCACTATCCCTTCTAAGATGTATATTTAACTAGCATTTCATATATGGAAGTTGGAGTTTTCACAAGAGTGAACACATTTTCAGAAGATGTTTTTATTAAGATTGCATCATATTAAGACTGAGCTGGATCTGAATAGCACTGATTTAGTATTTAAAATATTAGAAAATTATTTGTGTTAACACAATAGCAAATGCTATATGTGTCACCTCCCAAATTTCAGCAAAGATTGACAGTTAAAAGAATTTCAAATATATTCAACAAGGGCATGTGGAACCAAGATGTTAAAAACAACCACAACATCAAAACTAAGGCATATTTTAACATAGTTAATGCTGTGAAAAGGTTATTATGAAATCTTTAAAAGAGTAGTAGTAAATAATCCTTAAATATAGGCTTAACATTACTATTTTTATTTTTATCACTTCTCAAAACTTTCTCCTTAAGAAGGACTGTTAAACCTCCTTCAAAAAGCTTCAGGAAGAACTGTTATTCCTCCCAGTTCTCTCCTAATCTATTGCTCTGGTGTCTGAGGACAGCAGTAACATAACCTGTCATTTCTTCCCTTAGTTCCTGGTGGGTGAATACTAATTGTAATTGTTCTCAGCTGTCAGTAATCAGAGGAAGAAGAAGAAAAGGGGAGGTTGCATATTGTGCTTTTTAAGAGCATGGGTGCATATTGATGGCATCCATATCTATAGGCTCATTGTGCTCTTAGCATTACTTAGAGGAATGGGAGATTAAAGCCACTTGAGAACTATGCAATTCTCTTGGAGTTAATGTAACCAAGAACATGACTCTCTTGCCTCTACTTAATGAAAAATTTCTGGAGTGTTAGGTATGATCCTTAAAGTTATTTGCCTCCCCCCACCCTATATTGCAAATGATGTACAAAATGAAATCCACCCAGTGATTCCTTCTCTGCTAATTTTAATGTAAGCAGAAGAGACTATTTTTATATATAGTAAGTTTGTTTAAAAGGCTGTTTTAAGATTTCTTACACTTGTAATTTAACAAGTAGATTTTTTTTTTGTCAGTTCATAAGAAAGTCATTCTGCGTTGTAATTTTGAAGAGCAATGGCAGTGCATTTTTTAGACATGAAGAAACTTATGTTTTCTCTAAGTGCAGAACAAGTAGAGAAATCTAAACTACGGAGCCAGGATAAGGATTTCTGCAATGAAAACAGCGCAGACAGTTTTTTCACAGTGGAAACAGTACTCTTCCTGTGGTAAGTCTTCATGATGCCTCTGTGATCCTGGAATAATCAGAAGTACATCTAATAACTTAAATACAGGATCAAATCTCCACTTTATATTCAGAGTATAGACAAGCAAGATTCCACTGGAGATCAAGATACTGAAAGAATGTGTTTTGAAACTGAGATAGATTTAGAAAGTAGGCATAATGTCTTAGTTGTTCTTTGGCTTTACTTATATATTTTTTAAAATTTTGGTTCCACTTAAGATAATCAATTAAATAAAGCTTAAACAAAAAACAAGGAGAAAGTGATACAGCCGATAATTTCTTCCTGTTGTACAGAAAAAAAGTTGGAATAACATCTAGAGGTCCCTGCAAACTTAAAATTTCCTTTATTAAATCAGCCCTCCTTTGAATTCGATGACTGTTTTTTGCAGTGGTCTGTGTAAAGTGTGAATGAAGACTGTAGACTTCGAATTCCTGCATGTTTTTTAAGTCCATACTGATTCATGCTAATGATTCTTTTCCAGGCTCAAAACAGAGTCTGGTTTTACTGCCCATATAGAGGGTTTGCAACATAACTGATAAGCACTGCATCTAGCCAGATTTTATTTTTAAACATATGTGGGTGTTGTTATGCAACTTTATTTTCTTCATTGGGTTGGGGGCAAACCGATCGGTCCCCTTACGGTAATCTCAGTCATCTGGTCAGACGAAGTTTTAAATCCAGAGCGGGGAAAGCACAAGAGTGGATTTCTACAGCCTGTGGCTGCTGATGCTGTGGTCCAGCACAGAGGTGGGCAGCTGGCGCTGGAGAAACCGCCCGCGCAGCAGCAAGCGGCGGCTGTGAGGGGCTCCGCGACCAGCCTCGGAGCCGGGCAGCTGTCCCGCGGCATCTGCTTCTCAAGCAGCCGCTCGCTTTTTCCCCACAGAAAAAGGCAACAGCCTAGGTTCAAGTGTCCCATGGGCTGGGCGGGTTTATAGACCGCTGCCAAAGGCTGCCCCGCGCGCGCCAGCGTGAAGGAGCCGTTGGGGCAGGAGGGAGGTGCCGGCCTGCAGCAGTCCTTCAGTCACAGCCGTTGGTCTCTGACTATAACTTTGTTCCCGTATAAAATCCATTGATTTGTTAAAACAGACTAAGGAGCGTTCTGAGACGTCAGCAGCCCTGCATTAAGTGTCCTTAGAACGCCAAAAATTGGATTTAAGCTTTTTTCTACAGGAATTTTTCCTTTCAATAGAGAGGTTGTCTCTGTGTATGAGGGTCTATGTTCTTTCACATCATGCTTCTGGCACATCAGATCAACACACGATTTCATTTAGTAATTCTAAAGATTATTTTAGGAACAGTGTGAAGAAACTCATCAGCAGGTGGTTGAGAAATACCAGTGAAGCTATTCCAGTCACTGCTCTTCCCAGTACTATTTCTTGTCTAAGGACTGGATTTCAGTATCACATCAGACATGTTAGCATGCAGAGTGCTGTCTCTAACTACATGTTTTAGCAATAGATGTGTGTGAATAGTAAATTATTCTATTCATTTATTATTCCTGATGACTAGTAAATTATTTTAATGACGTTGACTATCCTATTCATGCATTACTTGAGAGTGATTGGAAGCGAACTGCTGTCAAAAAGGCTTTGCAGCTGCAAAAAAATGACACTTCTTCTTTTATTGTATTCTCCTTACCCCCAAATAGAATACACTATTTCTGTCTTTCCACTTGATTCAGCCAGCTGTCACTCACACATCTGCAGACAATTACAATGTGCTCACATCATATCCCAGCTGCCTGTGATAGACTATTGTTTTGTAGTGCAGTGTGTACAGGATAATCTCTGAATATCCATCTCTCACTGGAAACTATTCTTTCATTGGCCACAGACTTTTTCGGCTGAATGATCTGGTCAGGTTCCCAGCATGTCTTAACCTGAGTTTTGCATGATCTCTGTAACACAGAGCTGTCTAAAATGAACATCTCACTAATATTTCCAATGATTTTGTTTCAGAATAATTAAAACTATTTCTAATTTAACTTTGTAGCGCTTGTAGCACTTCTAACAACTCAGATCAATAATTTATTTTGTAATGAGCATATTATGTCAGTTGTATAATTACAGAAAGAGAACAAAATTGTTGTTTTTCATACAGAGTTGTCCATGACAAAGATCATAAAGAATGCATTCTAAAAGGCACTTAGTTTCTAAGAATACATTATTTTTATTTAGGGTCTCTTGAATTCTGGTATTTCCTGGTCTATTTTAATCATTGCGTGTCCATGTGTTTAATTTTTCTGAGTATGAAGAAGTCCTTAAAAGAATACTCCCTTCTGAAAGGAACAGAAGGCCCCATACAGTGGCTGGACCCACTTCTTAGGGAAGTCTGCTGCCTCTTTGGGGCCTGGGCTAAAGATGTGAGGAGAAAGCTGCTTACCCTGGTACGGCCTTCGGATTATTATCCATTATTGATTTTTTGGGTAGGCAGTGACGAAGTTGTAATAAGTCCAAGGGTAATCAGGAGAGACTTCAGGGCCTTGGAACGACTGGTTAAGGGATCAGGAGCACAAGTAGTGTTCCCCTCTCTCTTTCCACTTGCAGGGAAGGATGAGGGAAGAAACAGGAAGAGCCAGCAGATCAATACCTGGCTCCGAGCCTGGTGTCACCAGCAGAATTTTGTGGGTTTTTTTGATCATGGGTCAGTTTACATGACACCGTGACAGAGTTCCTTAGGAGGCAGCCCTGAAGGGCAAAGGAGTCCAGTAAGGCTGGACGTTCTTAAAGAAGGAAATTTTCAAAGCGCAGGAGCAGGCTGTCCCCATGTGCCAAAAGATGAGCTGGCAGGGAAGAAGACTGGCTTGGCTGAACAGAGAGCTTTGGCTGGAACTCGGCAAAAAAAAGGAGAGTTTGACCTTTGGAAGAAGGGGCATGCAGCTCAGGAGGACTACAAGCATGTTGTGAGGTTATGCAGGGAGAAAATTATAAGAGCTAAAGCCCAGCTAGAACTTAATCTGGCTGCTGCTGTAAAAGACAATTAAAAAATGTTTCTATAAATACATCAGCAACAAAAGAAGGGTTAAGAAGTATCTCCATTCTGTATTGGACGTAGAGGGGAACATAGTGACAAAGGATGAGGAAAAGGCTGAGGTACTTAATGCCTTCGTTGCCCCAGTCCTTAATATTGAGACCAGTTATTCTCTGGGTACCCAGCCCCCTGAGCTGGAAGACAGAATGAAGCCCCCATAATCCATTGGGAAATGGTTGGAGACCTGCTACACCACTTAGACACACAGAAGCATATGGGGCCAGATGGGACCCACCCAAGGGTACTCTTGAAGGAGCTGGCGGAACTGCTCACTAAGCCACTTTCAATCATTTATCAGCAGTCCTGGCTAACCAGGGAGGTCCCAGTTGACCGGAGGCTAGCAAATGTGACATCCATCTACTAGAAGGGCCGGAAGGAGGATCCAGGAGGAGGCCTGTCAGTCTGACCTTAGTGCCAGAGAAGGTTATGGAGCAGATCATCTTGAGTGCCATCATGCGGCATTTACAGGACAACCAGGTGATCAGGCCCAGTCAGCATGGGTTTATGAAAGGCAGATCTTTGCTTGACTAACCTGACCTCCTCCTATGACAAGGTGACCCGCTTACTGGATGAAGGAAAGGCTGTGGGTGTTGTTGACCTAGACTGTAGTAAAGCCTTTCACAGTGTCTCCCACATTCCCAGCATTCTCCTGGAGAAACTGGCTGCTCATGGCTTGGATGGGCGTACTCTTTGCTGAGTGAAAAACTGGCTGGATTGCCGGGCCCAAATAATTGTGGTGAATGGGTTTAAATCTAGTTGGTGTCCAGTCACAAGTGGTGTTCCCCAGGGCTCAGTATTGGGACCAGTTCTGTTTAATATCTTTATCAATGATTTGGATGAGGGGATGGAGTGCATCCTCAGTAAGTTTGCAGAAATAGAATTATTCTATGATGATAGAAATTATTCTATGCAGAAATAGAAGAAAGAACTATGGTCTGGGGACAGAAAAAGTCAGCTACTTTCTGTGAGGTAGAATCTGAGGTGAATCATACAAGATTTTATGTGTATTCTAATGTGTCCCTTTTCTTCTCTTAGTGATCAGTTAGGAATAGAGCAATTATAATTTTATTAGTCATGTGTTCTGTTTATAAAACAACAAAAAAGATGACCCTTGGTGGGAGAGGTGAATGGAAAAGAAAGCTTATATTTCTTTTATAGAAATTGAGACAATCAAAGGATTATTGGCCATTTTACCGGTTATTTCAAGCGTAGTAAAATAGTATTATGGATTAAATCTAATTGAAAGAAAACAGCAATTGAACTATTTCTTTTTAACAATGTCATCCAAAGTCTTCAGCTCAGCATTAATGACGTTCAGGAGATGAGCGACTTGAAGTACGTGGTTTGCCATGTGCCAGCAAATTCTGAGGAACTGCTGGTCCTACTCCCTGCCAAGGGCACAGAGAGAGAGAGTGGATCTTACCAACGGCAGTGCTAATCTACAGAGAAGTTAGTGTAGCTTTAAATCATGAGTCACTTTTGTGGTGTGGTTTTTGACAGCTTTGTTCAGGAGACAGAACAGAGGGTTTTAAGACAATTTCAGGAAAATCTGAATCTTAAAGAGTTAACAGCAGGACAGACATCTCCCTCTGTCTACTATTATTTCTCCTTCATGTTTTAACCTTGCTTTAAACAATCCTTTTCACACCTGAAGGTGCTTTTTTTAAACCTCATACTGCACTGTCATGTCCAGTTCCCAAAATAATTCTAAACTGATTGTTATATACTCTATCCATGGTCTGAACTAATCTACTAATTATTAAATGAATTTTAAATTTTGTCTTGTGTGTGTGTATATATATATATTTTAATCACTAATTATTATGGTATATGATAGAGCAGTTTTTGAACCACTCCCTTGCTTTCAGCATGGTTTTCAAAATATCAGTCTTTTATTTCCCTTATGAGTGATTGGGTTAAACTGTGATGCTTTAGGTAGGCGTGAGTCGGCACGTACTTCACTGATGCAGAATGGTGTGTTCAGTTTGTCAAAAAGAACATTAGCAGAACATTAGCTTCCAGTGTGATTTTTTCTTTGTGGTAACAGTGAGATTTACCAAAATAATGTATGATTCTTATTTGTGTTGACACTGAGTTATGGCTATAAAAATACTAAAGGTATCAATGTAGGTTTTACACTTTCAATTTTTTTCTTCAGTTCTTAATTTAGCACAATTGCGTTTGTTTCATCCTTTTCCTTTCTAAGGGATAGTCCTTAACACCCTTTAATCAATTTCAGACTATGAACTTCAGTGAAGTCAGTAAATAATATTTTTAGAATCAGATGCTCTTATATGGCTGTTATTATTAGCAAACAGGTAAATGAATTAGAAAATGTGACATCCAATTAACACAACCTTTTGCACTATTAATGAGCAGTGATAAATTTTAATCCTTTCTTTTGCACTTTCAAAGCAAGTGAAGTTACAAGTAGAATGAGCTAGAGAGATTGTTGTTCCATTGATTAACAATAAATTATTTGTAATGTATTTATACTGGGACACGAGGCACCCTCTTTGAAAAGACACCCATAGGTTATTTGAATAAATGTCTCATCATAAAATCCAATAAAACATGAATTCCTACAGCATGTAGAGTTACATGGTAAGATGAGCCATTCTGTTCCATTACTTTTTTGTTTTGTTTTAAACATTCAGATAGTATCTCCTATACTACTAAAACAGGTGGCTTTCTTGATTTCCATTGACATTACCTTATTAATAGCTCTGAGAAAGTGTTGCTAGTTTTGTAGCAGCAGTTTTATAGACTTTGCAAAACAATTGATTACGGTTTTAATTAGCAAGCAGTGCCTCTGCATAACAAATAACTTCTTCTTTTATTAAAGTTAAGTTAGAAGCTCTGTGATTTTTTTTTTAAGGCTTTTTAAGTCAGAAAAATTTCACAGTTATTCAGAAATAACTACAGTTATGGAATAGAGTGCATTTGATTATTTTGGTTCCCATTTGTGTAGGCAAACTATTTGTGACTGGGGTTTGATAAGATGCTTTTTGGTCTCACTGAACTTTTCCAGTCAACAGCAGCAGAACTACTTTGTATTGTTCTGTAAGTTGTCTTCCTGGTGATATCATCTCTGCTATGTGCTCCTTGTGTATTCCTTGGGGTACTTCTATAAAGTCAATCATTTAGATTCCCTTGTCACATTAAGGTCCACCAAATATAGGAGCAAGTTGGCTCATCTCACTAGGGTAAATAAGAGAAAAAAAAAATTAGACTTACAGGACAGAGTTATATGAATATGTTACAGTACTGTGAAGCTAATTACCCTTTTCCTTAGTATGGTTTTATTAGCTCTAGATGTTATGTTCGTGACTTGCATTGATATACGGAATATCAGAGTTAAGGTCCTCAGAGTTTCTAAGGATACCTCTGGGACACTGTGTTGCGGAATTTTTCACTCCTTGAACATCTTCCATCAAATAAAAGATAAACTGATTCAGAGATGTAAAAAAACAGTGTAAACCTCCAGTCATGCCTATATCCCATTCTCTTTTGAAATATGAAGGAGGATTAATTTAAATGGTAGTTGTTCATTTCTATGAATCTGTATTTCTTGGTAGAAATTAAAACCTAAACGTGAAGTTAGTCTTAGAGTTTTGAAATAATAAAAACTGGAAACCCAAATAAAAATCATAACTAAATGAGTTTTTGTGAGTGCAGTTCATCTAACTGTATGTGCTAGTAAA
This sequence comes from Phaethon aethereus, assembly GCF_964289735.1. NCBI lineage: Eukaryota > Metazoa > Chordata > Aves > Phaethontiformes > Phaethontidae > Phaethon > Phaethon aethereus. The sequence goes on from NC_138578.1 coordinate 43,149,039, forward strand.
TAAATAGTTTATAAACTAATTTAAATGTATCCTGCTTTGGTGTTTGAAGGCACTTTAGCATAGTTGAGATGCTAAGGTATAGAGGCATTGACATCATGAAATACATAATAAGTAGTTAAAAAAAGATTAAAGACAGGATTGAAAGATCATTTTCTTAGAAATGCTTTTTCAGATAATGAAATAAGGAGACTTTTTTTAAAAGATTCTCATGCTTCTTACTAATTTCAGTTCAAATAGAAATGCACAGTAACCTGAAGTAGGCCATTATTTTACTTTAGGTGTATAAGCTTGCATAATTTAATCAAATATGAAGGTTCTGCTCACTAATTATTAGAATTAATATATCTCTTTTTCTCCATATGAATAACTGTCCCAGTTGTTCCCTTCACTTTCTCCCCTTCCTGTTGAATAACTCCTCTAACCTTAAACTCACAACACATCCCAGAAATCTCTCATCTCTTCAATTCATTGTCCTCTCAAAGCCTCTTCCTTGGCTTATTGCTGACTCTGTCTTCTGGACGCTTTCCCCATGTCCTTGCCAATGCAGATTGTTTGCCTGAAATAATAGTGCTTCAGTTCACTGTGTCTTTTGAAACAAAGGTTCATGTATAACATGCTTATATTGATTGTATTTCTGTTTTTGATCATACTTACTTTACTATAAAATGCTAATACACTTCGTAATTTCTCAAGGAAATGGTGTGAAATGCAGCTGATTAAAGCTTGACAAACACTGAGTTTTTCTTTGAAGGGTGGAGGTATGGAGAATATAATGAAGATTCAGATAGTGACCATGTCCATACTTGAATACTAGTAGCTTTAACAAAATACACTCAAAAATTAACTGTGGCTTATCTTGGAGAACAAGAATGAAAAGGAATGTTAGTTTTAATCATTATAAAAGCCCTTAGGAAGAACCCCTTATGAAGGATGCTTTTTCCATGTCTGGGAGAAGCTTGTGAGAACTTAACAGAATACTGAAGGACTGCATTTTGAACATAAGCTCATTAATGATGGCTTTTTGATTCAAAGGGAATGCTTAGAAAACATTCAACGATAATTGTTCTTCCACTTTGTATTACTATGTGGTCATTGTACTCTCACCAGTTATTTACCACTTTTGTCTATACTGCTGGTGTTTCTACAGAGGCACACATCAGTCATCTAGAACACACAAAGAAGGAATCTTTCCTTCTAGAAAAATTCTGGGGCTTCTTTTAGATGACTGCTTGTAGGTGGAATTCTTGACACTAGTAGGTCCTCAAAATGCCATGAATGTACATATTCAACATTTTAAAATTTGAAGCATTTGTGTGAAACTGTTTACCATTTGAGGGACCACCTGCAAACCATTTATCATGGTCTCAGTAATTCTTATATTTCAAGGATCAGGGTTTGGTATCCACTCTTTTCCTCACTATTTTAATGGGAATTAAGATATTTAAACTTTCGTTGCACTAGCAATTCTCTTGTTTATTCTTTTAGTTATCTTATGTATACAGCTGAAGTAAACTCAAAAGAAAATAGGTGAGAATGCATTAATTCAATTTTTTCACAATTATATCTGAGAAAATTAATTTAGTATCTTTTTTTCCCTGAACTAACTGTAGTCTTCCTATGAAATGTTTCAACCAATAACTGATAGTCTTTGTTATTAAGCACTGTGAAGCTAGAATTGAAGAAGGTAGTGATATATTTCCTCATATTTTTTATTCATTGACACCTTGCTTAACTATGGAAAGAGCTTGAACATCTTTAAACTAAGAATTTTATTGTGGTTACAGTCTTTAACAAAACTGATTCAAAGCCTTTTTTTTGTCTACACTAAACCAACAAATAGTCGTAATATTTCTTCTTCAGAACAGTATGGGATTCTTTTGTTGTCTTCTTTTAAATATATTCCTCAAAAATGTCATGTTTACATTTTTTTCTGGGAATTTTGGCATTCTGTTACTGTCTTCCTGTGCTAATGCATATTTGACAGTTTACACAAATCCCTTCATTTTTATAACTCCATGATTTTGCCAGAATTTTTTCTCCTATGATATGATTTAGCTTAATTTCCTTAGGAAGAACCATAGTGATTCACATCCCCTTGAGGGAGAAGACCACTTTATTGTTGTTGGTTTTTATTATTATGCCTAATCCTAAATTTCTAATTAAAAGTCATATTGTATCATCAATTGCAAAGCTAAAGGCTTCATTGAAATGACTGTCACTGAGTACTTGAAAACCTGATCTATGGATCAATTGGAGAATTAAGACTTTGAATTGTGAATAGAAAAACACTGAGAATCCTTGGAAAGACTGGCCATTGGGAGAATACGCTCATGGTCACTTGGCTCAGTGACATGGCAGGCAGCTGGATGAGATATTCTGCCTATTATTTTCACAGTCTGTCCCTAAAAAAAGTAAGCTATGGTAATGCTGCCTGAATATGGTGATCATATGGCTCATTGTGGTCATTTCAGTGGGGTGGAATACATGAAAGACATTGGGGAGCTGTTGCAACAGATGATTGTCAATACTTGAAAGGATCAGGCTGCTTGGGCTAAGCAATTAGTTTGAGCAGAACCTCATGCCTTCATAGACGCGTGAAGAATGAAGAGGGAGAGAGTGGGAACTGGGTAAGGACGACGCTCAGTTAGTTCTCAGTTTTCTTTTTCCTTCCAATTGCACGCTATCACCTCATTTTTCACCTGCTTTGGTCAGAGCTGAGTGTGTTTTATCTAGGGATAGAGTGTTTTTCAACTTGATACACTTGCTTGGGAAAGTGGGACCTAGTAGTACATAACTCTGAAATCCAGACGCAGGTAGCTGCAACCTGACTGTATTTGGGAATTTTCCCATTTCTTAACTTTTCCTTTGTTTCTTAACTTATAGTGAGTAGACTGAGAAAAGGAAGTATTTCCAGGCATGTTTTATACTATGTGCTATTTAAAAATTCAGCTGTAAACCTAAGTAAAACTGAAAACTGAATTCCTTAATATAATTGGTGCTGAAAAGTTTAAACCGTAATGCTGCTTTTGTGTCAGCATTGTGACAATTCTGGCAGAAATATGACAGTATTCAGTTTCATTTTTAATAGGACTGTGTCTTCAACTGATGTTGCCAGAGGAATTATAAGTTGATCAAAAACTGCAAGTGTCTTCCTTTTTTTGCCAGTAGTAATTTCATGACCACATTGGGCAGCCCAGTCTCTCCACTTAGCCATGTTTAAATGGCACAGGCTGGGCAGTCCTCTGTGTGTCCAAGCACAATTTTCGTCACAGAAAGCAGGGCTTCAGTGCTCTTGAGCTTCATGGAAGGTAGTGCTTCAGACTGTGTTCCTTTTATCTGATGAGCTTTAGGAGGCTACTAGGTTTTCTGTTTTACGAGGGCCTGTTAGATAGATAATAAATCTTGGCCTGTAACTAACCGGCACAATTATAGGCCAGTAATACCCTAAAAACTCCAGTCAGGCAAGTTTCAAAAATCTATTAACTGAAGATTAAAGACTAACAGCAACCCAAGAGTCCAAATTAGAGGATGGTTTTGTAATAGCTGGTAATCAGCTGTCATCAACTATGTATGCTGCATCTGACCAACTTTTTACTTCTAATAGAGTTTTTTTATCTTTCTCATTTCTTTATAGTTTTCTACCCAGGTATAAGCTACCCAAATGGCTCATATCCTTAAGACCATCTTTTCAGAAGAGCATTCATAGCCAAATATTAAAAAAAAAAAAAAAAGGCTGGAAAAATGCAAATCCTTTTTTCTCATTTCCATTTAGTCCTTTTTAGCTGAAGCATGTTGTCTTAAGAATTCCATCCCTATGGTATTTTTTTAATGTTAGCATGATCAAAAGTAGTAAATCTGTAAGTCTGGAACTTGCATCCACAGCTATTACTCTCAAAAACCATGTGTACTCAAAAGGAAGCTGAGTGTAAGCCGTTTCTGTGCAAGTGGGGGAATATATATATTGATTTATCAATTGAAATTTGAAATATTTTAAAAAGTAATGGATGAATATAAATGTGACAGTTGTTAAATTTATTTTGTACCATATGTACATTTTAATTAGTTTAAAAAAATAAATAAATTCAAGCCTAACCCCTAAAAAACTCACCAAACCTCTCGTAAAACCTTGCACTGCTTGAGGCCTTTTTCTACCAATATTCCAGGAGGGGATTTTTTTCTGTATGTAATTTTCCAAGGTTATTGTGTGTACTTCAGAAGTATTAGGATTTGTACATAATGAGGGCATATTTTTAGAGATGAAGTATGACTACTCAACTTCCCAGGCAATTTCCTTTTTCTGTTACTGAAAAATTAATCTAGAAGGAAAAAACTTATGTATGTATTTAAGTCAGAATTATATATAAAAAAATGCATGATATTCTAGGAGTGGCTGATATATATTAAGTATCCTTGGTACTTCTATTATATATGACAGCTGAAACTCCTGACAAAATTACAAAATTGGGATCTGGTTTCATATGATATAAATTATAAGCACCGAATTGTTTGAATTTAACCTTTCTTGTTGACTTTCATCTTATTTTGAACACTGGGAAATTTAACTAAAGCTAAATGCCTGGAGATCATAATATTTTTAGATCCCCGACATCTTGCCAACTGAAAGAGTTTTGAATGACCTTCTAAAGAACATATGAGAAAATTGCCTACTGTAGGTAACACAGTAACTGTGACCAAGGACAGAAAGGACACATAATTCTTTATAGTGAACTTTTTACTGGCTAGTGGCAATCTATTACTGACAGTTTGAAGCTGAAATGAATATCAGACAGTTTCAGCAAAAACCCATCTTTCACATCTAAGGAAAGCCATGTACCTTTTGATTGTACTGCATCAGGCTGCTCACCAGAGATTCAAACACTTGCAAACAAGTCTCTTTAGGTAAGGATGAGTGAACTGTCCTTTTTGATGGTTCAGTTTGGCATATGCAGTTCAACTAATTCATTTTATTTTTGCATAGAACCAATTTCCAGGTTTCTTTTAATGGAAGCAAGAATCCCATCTATACCCTTTTCATTTACTTTTTATATTCTTTCATCTCAGCGAGCTCAATCTATTTGGACTAAAAAATTTATCATTTATATGAGTGCAAAGGCACTTCTGTGTTTACTAGGCAACTTGTTGACATGTTTCTACTAACATTTATTAAAATATGTAGCATAAAAAAGAGGTGTCATGACATACGTGAACCAAAATAAACAACTCTACATCACTATGGCCAATTCCAGGTCTTTTTCACAAAAGCTTCATACATTGTTTTTAACTTCTCTACAGGCTGGCCCTTTAAGCAAACATTTTAGTGAAAGAAATTTACATTTCAGCTCTGCTGTCATGTTTCAGCTGGCATTTCTGCCAGTAACTCTAAGACTTGATGGGAAACAAAGTATTTTGGAAGGAATTCTCAGAAATCCACTAAGCAATATCTCAAGTCCCCTTGACAAACCTTATATAAGAGATAAGCTTTGAGAAGCCTGTCCAACCTGAAGTATTCTGAAGAATAGATAGTGAAATATTTCATTACTATATACAAACAGATATGACTTAGTGCAGCATAATCCAGGATATAGAAATACAGTTATTAAGAAGCATTATAATCAAGTCACATATTAAAATGATCAATATTTATGTGATAGATAAAATTAAAATGAGAAAAATCAGACAATCTACCTCGACAAGGTCTGGAGTATTATTATACCTATTCATCTCAGTTCATATGTTAGAAAACGAAGTTATGATTCCTTGAAAATACCCTTTTTGTGTGAATAAGGCTGGCTTATGGAGTTTTCTGTAATTCATAGAATTTCATCTTCTGTCGACTGTGCTACTCCGGGGGGCAGTCAGGAAACAAATATAAATCTCTCTCTAATCTTCATCTTTCTCTCTGGAGTACATTATCTGAGCATGACCAACTAATAGAATGGCATCTTAACACTGCTAAGTCTACTTTGATTTTCACTGCATGTCACTTTCACTGATGGACAGAGGAAAATGTGTATTTCAATCTAAAGACAGCACTGACTAGGAAGAAGTTTAGAGTCTCCGTCTTCCATATTTTGTCAGCAAACCTCTTAAAAGTGGTAAGTTTTTACAAGTAATTACAATAGGAAAGGGCTTAAGCAAACATAAGCTCCTACCTTTGTCAACAGTCTTTCTGTGAAAATATGATTTTCCAAAGAACGCCTTGTATTTGCTTACATGTTATGTCAACCTACAGATACAGTGGTGTGGCAGTAGTCTTTGAGTCTTATTCTTGCCCGCTGTATTACACACTGTTGGCAAAAGAGCTTTTCAAAAACTTTTGTAATGTAGGTCCCATCTTAGTAGAAAGATTATCTCAGGTACCAGCTGAGATCACTCCTTATGCAATTATAACTGAGTACTAAAATAAATAAAACAACGTATAACCATTTAATAGCAAATGGGTATAAGGGGAAAGGTTACCAGTACAAAATGGTAAGTTTGCTACAAATGTACTCTGTGGACAATGGAACTGCGTGTAAAGTTCTACTCTGTTTTGTTCTTGTTATAATGTACTTGGTTTAATGTACATCACTGTAGTACATTCAACCTTCCAGTAATGCATAAAGCACAGCAACATGAGAGCCTATTTCTTTTTACAATCTATGGTGTAAGTCATTGCAGTCTGTTCTTTAAGGTCCACTTATATTTGATAAAGTATTTTTAGAGTGTATTTGTGTCTTGGATGATCAGTCAGGGAGATTCAGTAGCAGTTTTCAGACCATCAGTTTGGCAAATGGTGCCATCCTATTTTCATTCTTTTGACAAATACTAAAATTAACTTAACAAATTGCTGTTGTCATGGATGGATAAGAAACTCGTCTTTCTTCTTTCTGAATATTTGTTTTTTCTATCCAACATGCAACAAAAGGAGGGACTTCACATTTGGGAAGTCTAACTTTCCTGCTGACCTTCAAAGAGTACAAAATTAACACTACCAGTTTATTAGTCACAGTATTTTGTTTTTCAGATAGATGCTTTTGTTTTTTGTGTTATTTAACTTGTAGCTGTTTAGAAAATTATATCTCAAGTATTCATGCCTTTGCAGTACTTCAAATTAATGAAAATAACTAGTTTTCTGCTATCAAAACCGGTATTGAGATAAGCAACAGCAGGGTGAACCTGTAAGGGATGTCATTTGATTTCTCAAATTACATATCTAGCCAAGTATGGCACACAATGAAGATCTCATCCAAGAGGTGTGATTCCTGACTTGTCCAAATCAAACCTTCTAATGCCATCTGTAGCAATGCAACTTAATTTATGGAAAATTATTTGCAATGTACAAATTCTCCAGTTTTGTTGGCTCTTTTTGTATTGTGATGTTCCTCCTTCCAATTTATGTTTCCTTTGGCAGATTTAACCTTCTTCCTATCTCATGCACCTTCTTCCCTTCTTTAATTGCGTATTTCTCCACTCTTTGTTTCATTTTTCTTCACTGCAGATGTGCTATCCCACACCTCCAGCAGTCTTCTTTCCTGTCCCTTAGCTCTGATGCCAGAGCTGTGAAGTGTCACACATCCTGCACAGCTTTGTCAACCCTGACACACCTCTTCATGGCTCTTGTATCCAGCTGGGCTGCTGGACCACTGTGTTCCTCTGTAGATAGCCAGAAAACTTTCCTCCATTTCTCTTGCTGAGGCACTGCCAGAGCATGGCTAGAGAAAGGAATTTACGATTTGAACTATCCTTATGTTTCAAATGCTCAAGAAAATGCAGCGAGAAACTCTAAGAAACATGTTATGAAGATAGCTAGCCTAAAACCTTATGTGCTTGGGAATACACTGAAATACTAAAAAAAAAAAAAAAAAAAAAAAAAAAAAAAAAAAAAAATTGATTTTACAGTGTGTAAAAAAACATTAAGGGAAATATTTTAAAATGTAATAGAAAATAGTAACAGTTTGAGAAACCGGGGACCCTTGTAATGCGCTGTTTCTCCCACTTCTTTACTGTAGTAAATTATAGTTTTGTGTCTAAAATTTGATGCAGGATTTTCTTGTGAGTGAGAAACAGTCTGTGGACCTTTTGGGGCAGTACTTGATTGTGTGGGCTTGATGATCCATTCCCTGTCTTTAGTTCCTGAATCACTCTGTTTACTTTGATAGTGGTTATGTTTTGTAATTCCCTAATGAGTAGCTTATTGTTTCTTATAAATTTCAAAGGAAGACTATAAAATCTTCTGGAGCTCATCTATGTAATTCCATAGGACTTGTCTATAAGGGAGCCTAAAAACGTTCTGGATGCATCTCATCTTTAACCTTGTTCACGTCTTATTTGCCTATTTATGTATGTATCTGTGTGTGTATGTGCGAGGAGAGAGAATTCATGGTGGGAATAAAATACAAACTCCTTTTCAAATAATAAGGTATAGATAATTGTTAGTAACTATCTTGGATAAAAGAATGAAAGTTAGATGATGGAAAGTTGATAATGGAAAAGATGACGTCTAATAAAATCAGAAAGGTTAATAAACTGTTCTCCAAGAGAAATAAGATGGAAAAAGAAGGCATTTGATTAATTTTTAGCAAAAAGTGACATTTATTAGGTATTAGGGTAAAATGCAAATATATGATTAACAGAGCTTTAGCATGAATTAAATCCTAATTAAAGAGGATGTAGCTGATAGGTATGACTGCCAGTATTAAGGTGACTACCCCGATAGTGTGAAGTTCCTATGATTCTCTGCTTATTGCAACACCACATTCGTGGCCCGAGGTAGAAGCTTTGCCTGTTTTTCTGGCCAGTGAGTCTTAGATACTTTAAACTAATGTGTCAGTGTTGATTTAGAGTTGAGGCAAGTTATGAGCAAGAAAGATGTGAACTTCTGAATTGGAAAGTGAGAGAAATATAAGCATTCATTGCAAACAGGAATATGAAAAAAACCTCGGAATTGGATAAGGGATAGAAGACTACAAAATACACAATTTCTATTCTGACTGACCTAAAGGAAAAGAAAATATATTTTGAGGAAAGTCAGCTCAAAGTTTAAGAGCTCAATGGATTTTACAATCAGAAAAATAGGCAGAAACACTTTTTTTTAAGTCTTGCTTTTTAGAATCTCAGACTTCTGAGAAACACGTCTTGTTTAAGATCTTCAGAATAGCTTGGACATTGATAGAGTGATGCAAATATTAACCAAATTAAAACACCTAAATGTAGGTTTTATTCAATGTCTGTAGGTTTTATTCATCGTATCTCATCCTATTCATCCTATCTAATGTATCCTTATAGATTTTTCAAAATAAGAAAAAATGTCCATGAAAGAAAGTACGCAATACAGAAGCTGACAATCTAATAGACACATCAAATATGTTATTCATTGAAAGGACTGAAAGCTCGAATTCAAGTTCTGAGTCAAGAGCGGATTATGCCTACTGAGAATTGCATTTCACCCCTCACGTCTGTCTGTTTCTCTGTGTCCTTACCAGCTTCACTAATCCTTTGATTCGTAAAGACAGAAGCTTCCTCTAGGGTTAAAGTGACATGTGATTGACTGGTTATTCTGCGTTCTGCCCAGCAGGGTACGATGCAGAAAAAGATAGTCCAGTAGACTATAATTACTGTTTTACAAGCTTTTCTCTCCCTTTAAAAGAGCAATAGTGTAATCGGGGAGAAAAATCTTGTTGAAGTTCTGACATTTAATATCATGTTGAGCTCTCGCAACTTTCAAAATCATACTTGTAATGTACTCAAGACAGTTCTTTTTGTGATTTGTATAGTGATATGACTGTATAAAGAGTTAATTTAATAAAAACCAGGAAAGGTGTCTGCACAGACTGCAGTCCCTTTTGTCAAAATTCAAGTTCTGTGGCTGCTATTTCTGTGATGCCATATATTCAGACTTTATACCTTGCTTTTATTTTCCATTGTATTCATGATTACACATCATTCTCTTCAGTCCATTCTATGTATTTTTCACTCCAACTACCTTCAGTCTCTCTTGTCTGGAGTTAATGTCTTTTTTTTTTTTAATTCATTTCCTTAAGAAAATTGAATTAAATCAAATATGTTGTTCATCACCTCAGAATGTGGGGTTTTATCTCCAGGACGCTGAAGGATATAGATGAGTTTCCTGCTGAAAATGGCACATAGGTCATTTTTCAGTACCCTCACTTCCAGCAAGACGCTGGGTGTGCAAAAATATAACTCCAGCTACAGGAAAAGAAGTAATTCATCTGCAAATCAAAAGACACTGCCACATAGAATAATTAAAAGCATTTTACTGTAACATATTCTGAAGGTATCCGTTTAATTCCATAGGTGAAATTCTTACCTTGTTTTCAGCTAATATTTTGACAAACCTTTTGGCCTTTCTTTAAGGTTTCTGTGGAATGTCCTTAAACTCTTCTCTTGCACTGAAACAGTTGTGGCTACAACATCATTGGGGTACTAACTCTGTGGTTTACAACCAGGACCACCAGAAAAGGAACAGGCTAGCCAGCCCTGGCAGCAGCCCTGCTAGCTGGCTGGGAACAGGTGGAATTAGAGCAATGGACCGAGGGAGCATGCAGGGGTATATTCAGTGAATCTTACCAAAACACTGGCAGTGGTGTCCTGTTCTTAAAAACTGTTTGCTTTCAGACTATTTATTTAGTGAAGCTACCCTGCTTCTGTTAGATGTTACGACAGATACGACAGCAGAGTGAATGGTACTGACCTGAGGACGTCCTTCACTTTTTTTAGAAATCATAGACAACCAGTCATGCAAAGGAAAATAAATATACCATGATTGGGGGCCCCTGGCTTATAAATCAAAGGAGAATTTAAAATATTGAATGCTTATTGGAACATTCAAAATGATTAATCCATAAACTGAAAATAAACATGTATTACTATAAATTGTTTTTTTATTGTATTTTAAATATGGTATTTTTTTCCTATTTTTTTCTAAGGAATCGTATGAGTCTGTGGTTGTGCATTAATTAAGCAGATGGATACTGATGCTTATGGTCTCACCAAAAATTTACATTGTGCTCCACCATTTTTCTCAAGAACAACTTTTCCATTTTTTTGCTATGTTAACTGTTTAATAAACATATAGATCTACTGGCAGTACTGTGCTGACAGAAACATGTGAATGACTAAGTTCAAAATATTATACGACATTGTTTTCCATGTATTTTCAGTAGTGTAATTTGTTTGACAACATTTTATCCTCGCTTTGCAGGTACTCTTTGCTTGGCTTGCTTTTCCTCTTCGGTTTCATTACTTGCTTCTGCTAGCAGCTCGCAAGGGTCTGTCCTCCCTAGGCAGTATTTGCTGTTCAGTTATGTTCTACTATTTACTACAGCTTTGTTTTTAAATAATAGAAATATATGTTGAGCACACAAATAAAATGTTATTAGACAAAGGGAACAACAGAAGTCATTGTCAAGGAAAGTATTGGAGTGTTATAAGCAATGCCTAAAACTGTGCTCTAAAGTACTATTATGTGGTATTTCAGATGGAATGGGAATAGTGCAAAGATGCAAAGGAATATTAGAAGCTCATACTGCCGAAGAATTTGCCTCTGGAAGCACTTAATAAACAGACCAAGTCAAAACTAGGGCTTTGCTGTATATGCAAATGCTTACAGGGATAACTGTAAGCGCAAAGTGCAAAAATACTGTCAGTCTCATTTTATAACCTCTTTTTCCTTTGCTTTGTCCCGCCTTTGCACTTTATTTAAATAGTCATATGGACTGCAGGATCATGCTGATTAGGACCATATGAGTAACTAAACTGGCTTTTTTTTTTTATCTGACTGCCAGGTTTAAGAATGGATACAACATTCAGTGATAACCCATCTCTGTGAGGGCATCTGGTCATCTTCTTGGCAAGGCAAGGCAAGTTTCTCTATATTGATTTATCCTGCCTTCTGGTGGTGCAAAAGATACTAATTAGGAGCGTCTTCTCTCTAGAACTGCGGCAAGGGAAATCTTGAGCCTGAAGGTAATTTTTGCTTTACAAAGTTGATGTGATGTTAACTTCCTATATAATGGTTTTCATAACGTAATCATGCTACTTTATTTTCTTTCTAAAGGTAAGAAAATTTTAGTAAGTGTGTTAACAACTAAACCTTTAAAAATCACAAGAGAACTTAAAGGTAGCTCCATGCTTGCATTTTCGTGTATCAAATACATACCTGGAAGACAATGGACTTGCAGTGACAGTTGATTTTTCGCTTGGCATTTCCACATTGAAAGAAGTGATGAGTGTGTTCACTTCCTTATACTCACAGTGAATTCTGAGCTCCATAAGATTATTGTTAGTCAGTTAAACTTTGAAATGCTTTAAGATAAGAGATTATCTGAACCGCAATGGAGTGCTCTGTAAGTGTGGATGCTACAGATTATAACTGTGCTTTAAACTCTGTGAAGGTAGGAAACTGTCAGGAGACTGTTCAATATCTATTCAGTTCACTCCATCAAATACAGTACTTTACATTTGCAAGATTAGCAGTCTTCACCTACAAACTGCTGAAGGACAGCAAAGCTTTACAGATTTCATTTCCAGCGTGTGTGACAGTGTCAATGAATTTGTCACTCTCAGCAGTAATTTCTTCCCAAATATTTTGACAGAATTAGGAAGCATTAAACTAATTTCTACATCAGCATTCAAAAAGCCTAGCAACAACTTGGTATTTTTCCACCATATTCGAAGCATGAGTGAAAACACCTACAGTAAATTTCAAGGTCACTTGTCATTGCCAGTCTGAAACACAACACTGGCTTTCTGAGAAGATGCTGGAGATTGTAGTACACAGACTTGAGCATTGTAGGTCAAACTCTGCATTTGGAGTATTGCTGCCGATGTTGTTAGAGATTCCTGGGATAATGGTGTTTTACTCCAGACCATGCTAAGGTAAAATGAAGGGGGAATCCAACCTGATCTATTTGTCGTCTTTGGAATTGTGTACGTGCATCCTTTTTGAGTAAAACCAAATTAACATTCGTATGTTGTCATACTGTAGGGCTATTCATTTAATCACAATTATCTATAAATCTTAGAATAAGTCACTAATATTTGAGTTTGCATGCATCTCCCCCATCATGTTCCTGTTTCCTTTTGTTTTTTTTAACCCTCATGGTTTACCGAAGGAAAAGTCTGCAGGAATCAGTTAGGCCCCACTTGTTTGCCCAGTAGATTGCTGCTGTGTTTGGGCTGCAGTAATAAGCTATACAGAAATAGCTTGTGTAGTTATGCACATTTTAATGTATAAGTTGATTGAAAAAAAAAATTAAGGCATTTTAGTGAAAGAAACATTCCTCTTTGAGGAACAGCAAGTAGTTTTCAAAGGGAGAGACAAGCATTTTATACCTTATTGAAAAAATGTGTTAACAGAGAGGTGATTTTTAGTACAACAGACTAACATTTACATAGTTGTGGAAGGGAAAGAAACCAATCCCCAAATGCACCTTTCGTTGTGTAAATAAGAGGGTGACCATGGTCTCTTCTATGCAGCAAGAGAACAGAATGGGTTTAAGATAAAAAATGCTGTCTAGACTGGTGCCCTGAGTACAGACAAGGGTGGATTACTCTGACTTGGAGACACTCTTGTAAGTGTTGGCATATGAACATGGAAAAGAAGATGTATATTGAGTTGGTTGCTCCTTGAATCAACAGGGCACAGATAAATTACTTGGGAGGCTCTGATCAGTGCTTCTTTGAAGAACTGTGACAATCTAACAACCACGGCCCCTTGCAACTGCTGAACACACCATAACCTTATGCAAAGATGATTTAAAGTCTGTTCCGTCTCCAAGAGAAAGATCTTAAATTATATTTCTTGAACAGTTTTACTGTAAGCTTAATTTTTTAACAATAAATGACACCAATGGCAACAAAGGGAACAATTTACAATGAGTTAGTATGTATGTTCCTAGTTTTGCACATACTACTTGTTTTCAGAAAGGTGTGCTGTATATAACTATAGGGTTAAATACAGAACTGATCTAGGATTAGCACTTTACTTTCAGTTCATTAATCAGATTTAAAATGGCAGATGATACTTTTCATAAAATTATAGATTAGTTTGGGTTGGAAGGGACCTTTAAAGGTCATCTAGACCAACCCCCCTGCAGTGAGCAGGGACATCTTCAACTAGACCATGTTGCTCAGAGCCCTTGACCAACCTGACCTTGAGTGTTTTCAGAGATGGTGCATCTACCACCTCTCCAGGTAACCTGTTCCAGTGTTTCACCAGCATCATGGTGAAAAATTTCTTCCTTAGATCTAGTCAAAATCTGCCCTCTTTTAGTTTAAAATCATGACCCCTTGTCCTATTGCAACAGGCCCAGTCCCCATCTTTTTCAATCGAGTAAATTTAAAAAAAAAATCTTTTTCAATCAAGTAAATTGCAGATTGGGTACACTGGAATTATTTTTAATAAACCAAAAATTGTAAGTTGGACAAGTTTGAAAACTAGGTAAATAAGAATGGAAAATATTAAGGAATGTTTACTTCTTAAAAGGAGTCAGAGGAAATGCAGATTTTGGGGAATATTTCTGCAGTTGCTGTTGAAAGAAATGTTGTGAAATGAAACTTTCATAGCCAAACAAATAATGAAAATTTGATATAATAAAATTAAACTGAAAGGACAGTAATTTGTTTAGACTTATTGCATGTAATTTTTGTAGTGGAGGATGAGAAGGTAGAATGAAGAATAAAGTAGTATGTGAACACAGATTTGTGTCAATGTGAGTAAAGTGCAAGAAAAAGTGCTCTTTTTAATGTTCTGCAGCTAGAAGCTCCAGAAACACAATTCATTGGAATGTATGTTACTCTATTTTTTTCTGTTTTCATTGTTGTAAACAGCAGCCTAAAACTTAAAATGCTCTATTCCCTTATGCTCAATCTGTTATATGTTTGTACTTTCACATTCAAGCTGTGTTATAAAGTTTTAGTGCCATATTCTCTTATTTCTTAATAAAATCTTAACTTTCAAAAATATTAAGAAGTGACACAAAACAAATCTGGAAAGATGGTGGATGTTTGCAGTTTTCCATTAAGTCAATAGATATTGCAAATTGGCAGCTGTGCTTTTCATGATGTGGCTCCATAAGTAGACAAAATTTAATATACAGTACCTCATGGAACAAAACTTTGTGAAGTTGCCAAGCAACACACATCATCTCTTGTTTTTCCTGAGGGAATCACCGTTTTTTTAGTTTGTGGCCCTTCTTTTGGCTAAAATACTTGAGGAAAAGGAATCTCTGCTGTGTAGCAAGCTGGGTACCAGAAGCAGCATAGCTGTCCTAGCATGTGACTCCACATAGTTTAGGTGACCTTGCACTGTGTCATAGTGTCTCCTGACTTCCACAACCGTCTTATTTTAGATCAGCAACACACTCTAGCACACACTTTGGTGTGTGGCTACTCCTGGCATGGGCAGTGTCAAGGCCTGAGTAACTGCTGTCATACAACCCATCCAGAAACTTGCGGACTGATACTACATTCTCAAAGAGCAACACTCACACAACAAGCTGAGCAAGTACACGCGAAGAAAAAGAATATACTGACCTTATGTATTTCATAAAACAGCTGAGTATTCTAGTACGGTTATGGAATTCACTGGGTAATTACTCAACAAAATAGTTGCAAAAAGATGAAAGAAAAGCTCATTTCCCACCTTCCTCCTTCCCCATTAGCCTGCAAAGTACTCTAGCGAGTAACCTAACCATCCTGCTCCCTAGGGTAACAGGACTTGCTGGAAAAGGCAACCACTGCTCCCCTTCTCGCCCTTCTCTTCTCCACTTGCACAGTATGAGAAGAGTCCAACTAACAGGCAGGTTGCTGTGAAGAGGTTATTTCATTTCCCAGGCTTTTGCCTCAGTGTGATATAGTTACTGCTCTGAACCTGGAGGAAGAGACTTCACAAGAGTCGTTATTGAACTTATTCTTTTCATTGCTGGCCTTCTGTTAGCTATATTAATCATGCTGGCTACGCGTAATTTCTGATAGCTTGGGTCATCTGAAGCTTTATTACTAGGTGTCCTGCTTAGTTATCTTCATTCCTAAACTCACGTTAGCTGTACTCATCATTTTTTCTCCTTTATTTATATTATTTTGTAATTTTGGATGATCAGCCTTTCTGAATCTGCTCTTAGTAATCCATTTTTCGCTGTCAGTAACTCTTGTGCTTAGGATGGTCAGGCAGTTGGATACTTTACTGTTGGCTTTCCTGGTTATCAGCGAAGCCACTCTGGGTTTCTGAGTCGGCGGGATGATTCCATGGTGTATGAGTGTATGTTTTCCCTGAGTGTAGGGAGAACTGTATGTATAGTATTTTTTCCTCCTTCTTTGGATTTGATATATAGTATAAAAGGTAATCTTTGGGTATAGTGCCTCAAAAGTACCCCAATCATTCCAGACCCAATAGTATTAAAGAAAAAACTTCTTGTGAAAGAAATTCTTTGCTCAGGGTTATTTCTGAAATCATGTCTTTACTTGCAGGACTAACACAACTGAAAGCTTTTGAGCAGGGCCATTTGCTTTTACAGGCAGGACAAACAGTGTTTTTTTTAAAAAGCAATATGTTTTAGGACCTGTACTCTGAAGGAATAATTTTGCTTCATAGAATTATAAGCATTTAATAGATTGGTTTTACCTATCATCGCCCTGTCCTGTAAATAGAATAGATTTTCATATTAGTAAGAATTCATTATCATTAGGGTAAATGTAGCATATAAAATTACCACCCACCATGGAGGTAGCTGGCAGACACAGGGGTGAAGCTTGTTATCTGAAAACTTGAAATCTTCCTAAGGGATTAACATACCAATATCAAGCACAACAATAACAAACATACCTGTTATGCATCTTCCACACAGATACACTTAGAAGTAATTGAAATACTAAAATTTATTGTAACAAGATTCAAACATTTTCTATTTTTCTTATTGATCAGC
This sequence comes from Phaethon aethereus, assembly GCF_964289735.1. Taxonomy (NCBI): domain Eukaryota; kingdom Metazoa; phylum Chordata; class Aves; order Phaethontiformes; family Phaethontidae; genus Phaethon; species Phaethon aethereus. The sequence continues at coordinate 43,165,964 of NC_138578.1, forward strand.
ATAACATTAATGGTTGGAATATAAAGCAGAGTTCTTTGCTTATAGATATCAGTGACAGTTTTCACCAGGGTGTAATTAGGAGTGTTGTGAGACACTTTTTGCTTCATTTCGAATATATGAAGCCTGGTTCTACTTCTACTTAAGTCAATGGCCAGATTTTCATTAGCTATCTCCAGTGATAGACCAGTCAAGCTCAGAATGAGGACGGTACATACCAGGGTGCTTTGTTAAAGCAATGGCTTTAACTAAGATTAAAAAAAATATGAGATTAGCTGTAAAACAATTTAAGATTAGTATACATAAACTAATTTGTGATCTCCTTCTACTGTGTGTGATTCTCCACTCCAAATGTCCCACCACATTAGGATGTGGAGCATGGAATTGTCAGTGTAACAATCGGAGTACTTAGATATCCAGTACTGTGTTAGGGAAGTGCTTGATGATGATAAGAGAAGGAAAAGGATGGTACACCATTGAAACAAACAAACAAAAAAATTAAAAAAATCCTATAAACCAAAATAAGTCTGTAAAGATGTGTATAAATATTTGTGTGTATATAAAAAGCTGTGTTTTTGAAAAGAGAAATTTCCCCTGGAATAACTGGAATATTTTAATATTTTTTACGTAACTCAGAAGAAATAAATGGAATATACCGCACACAAGAAGACAAATGTTAGGAGAAAATTTATTGGCAACAGAAATTACTTGAAAGAAAATCTTTGGGCTATTATTGTGATTGATTAGCATAGTACCCCACTTAAAATAATTTTCTGTGTAAATATAGTTATTGGCACAAAAGAAGCATTTTATTTATTAGTAAGCCTTGTCAACAGAACTCTAGGTCTCAGACAGATTTATCTGTATTTTATTCAGAACTGGGCTTGAGTTTTACACTGTATTCTAGAGAGAAATGGTAATCTTTCTATTAGAATTTAGGACTCAGTCAAAGTATTTTTAACAGAAATTTTTCTTCTACCAGAAGGGATTTAATCATGATTTACTAGACTCCATTCAACACTGCCAATCTAGTCACTTAAAATTATATTTCTTCTCTAGCTCTTATTTCGAAGTAGTCATAAATATTCTTGTTCTGACTACTCAGGCGACTCACTGTTGGTCATACGTTGAAAGATGCTCAACTTCCATCAGAAAGTTTAATGTCGGGGGAGTTGCGTACTCTGAACCATTCTTAAGTATCCCGTAAAACAGCAGCAGTTTCAAGGTATTTATAAAGCAGCACTGGCCTATTACTACAGCACAACCAATGAAAAGTCATTAGAAATACAAACCACATACAGGCTGGCGAAGTATTTTCAGAAGTGACTGTAGTGTTTTTATAGCTTGGTATATAGACAAGCAGCTCAAAACATACCAGAACCTTAGCAGACATTTAAAAAACAAAGCAAACAAAAAGACAGTCAAAATTAAAACCAAACCTAAACTTAAAAATTGTAATTTTTTGCAAATCCAGTGTGTTGGAGCTTGTGCTTTTCCTACAGCAGCCACCTAAATTTAGCACGTGTGGAAGTATCTTTTGGTGACTCTGTGTCTGTATTGCATGGCTGAAAGTACATTATTTTAGAGTAATTGTCTGACTGCATACCCCACATAAAAATGGATGTCCTAGGATTTAGTTTGGAGGGGTTGGGACAACCAATATTTAATGCTTATGTGTAAATGATAAGTTTAAAGAGCTAATTAAGAGTAGATGTATGTATTATTCATGTAAAAATGGATAAAGACAATGATTCAAACTCATTTTCTTTAGCATTACTCACATAATATGCTTTTGACAGTTTAAATAAGAGTGGCCTGATGTCCAGAGCTGTTGATTTCTCATTGTTACTTTTGATAGGTGACCAGCAACTTTCTTACAGAGGCTACCTGTAGTTGTAGTCTTGTTTGAAAAGGCTGGACATGCTGTAAAGTGTGTTTTTGTGTGTGTTTGAGATCAGATCCTTAAGTGCAGTAAATGATGCTATCTCTTTCAAGTTCACTATTGTGATTTACTTATGCTGCAAATCTGGTATGTAAAAGTGGATTTTATTTTCTTTATTTTTTTTCTGATATGCAAAATCTCATTGAAAAGATCAATCACATAGGTCTTATATAACTTTCTGACTTGTTAAAAAAATTTGGAAATGTAAATTATTTCATAATTGTTAAATTATACAATGAACTTTTCCCAGATAAACAGCATCTTTATCCTTTGTCTCCCTTTGAAGCACTTTTTTAATATATCTTGGTGCTATATACCAAAGAAAAAAACAGGCCAAAAGCTGATGTAAAAGGTTTTGACATGTAAAGTCAAATTATATTAAGTCAACAGTCCTCAAAGTCAATAGACATGAGTTTGGATGTTGATAACCAAATGCATGACAGGCAAGTAAGTGTTGGCAAGTTGTGAGAAGACAAGTGAATTAATAATTTTGCTAAATATTTTCAGTGTGGCAGGTTAACAATTTTTTTATTTAGGGACCAAAATTAGATTTAGTTTTCTCAGCTGAGACTGCAAAATTGTCTTTGTAAACTGGGATTGCACATTTATGTATGGTCTGTAGTAGATATATAAAGATTTTGATTTGCTGTTGTTATGGCATCACTAAATGTTCTTTCACTGAAGCTGTTTTTTGTCAAAAGTAATTAAAGAGAGGGGTTTTTTTTGTGAAAAACAATAAGATTTAATGTAATTTCGTTAGCAGGAGTTAAAATGCTACAGTTTTTAATTAGCAGTAATGAATATGTTAGAAGGAATAGGTGACATATACTTTGTGAAAGCTGCAGCTTAGAAGGCTTCATCTTAGTTGTAGTTGACCCACATAAGAGTCCTATTCCTGAATACACTAGATTATGTAGTTTGGGGGGAAGGAATTACTTTAAAACAGGATCTGCCGTTTTGTGCTAAAGTGCCCTACATCTGTCTCTGCCAGCAAAACTCAGGCTCAGCAGTTTGATATGACACTAATTTACTTGCAGAGAGATTTATAAAGCTTCATAAATAGCAGAACAATATGATTAGACGGTACCTCTGTTCATTCAATTACAACTGAGGTTTAAAGATACTAAGACAAAAATCAAAAAAAGCTTTCTTAATGGAATGGGAAAAAAAGTCAGCAGTGATGGAAAAAAAAAAAAAAAACAACAAAGAATTTCTACTGTGATCAAGCAGGGAAACCATTTCTTAAGCTGTGGTGGATGTATTGTGTCAAAAGATGGAATTCTGAACTACACGTCATTCTTGTTCAGCGTCTAAATTGCATTTATAATTTGGTGAAATGTTTTAACATTACTTATTTTGGTTTCCACTGAACTTGCATCCTTTCATACAGAATAGGTTATGCACTGCCTCACCCCCTCATAAATGTGCCCAGAATACTGTAGGTACTTCTCTGGTAGTGACATATTATGCTCTTATTCCCCTTAATGTGCAATGTCAGCAGTTCTCTGATGATGTCTGTATTTAAGCTGAGCAAGGCAGGAGTTCCAAACTAACATCCAGCATACAAATCTATTTGTAATATTGATAGTTCAGCCATATGTTACAGATATGACATGCCTCTTGTTACTTGTCTGCATTGGACAGTTTCCTGTGAGGGGCGAGGATACTCTATTGAAATCAATGGGGCATATGGTTGTAAACTTCGGCATGTGGCTTAGCACCAGTAAATCTTCAGTCAAAAATCTCCAGCAGACATGGATTTATTTAGACAAAGGGTTTTAATTCCCACTATGTAAAGCTCAGCTCAGCTTTTAGGCTCAGCTACTTATTTGAAGAAATTTACATATATGTACATGAACGCACATAGAAAAACTTTTTTCTGTACTTTTTCTGGCAAAATAAATATTTTAGACACTATTTCAGGTTGAATGAAACATTTCATACCTGTAAATATGCTGAAATACCTACCAGGTGAGAGAGATCATGAAGAAAGTGAGTCCTGAGTGCCTATCAGTGGGTAGGGGAATTGGTTAGAAAGCTGAATACCTGTATTTCAGCCCTAGCAGTAACAAATATTTAAATACTCTATGATATTTGATCCTGTCATTCCAAGAAGTACAAGTTGTTCTGCTCAACCTACTAAGTCAGATTGCTTTTTTTATGTTCCTAACCAATAAAAATTAGCTGTTTGACCAGTGCTGTTGGATTACAATACAAGCCTAAGTATAATGTACTCCTACCCTACACCTTTGAGTCTAAAGCACAAGTGACAAGAATTTGACATGGGTGTTCCTTTGAAAAGGTTCATGTTTGATACCCATCTTTAGGCTGAATGAAGAATGGTCTTGTGAATACCTAACACTTGTGTCCTCCTCAAGATATCTTTCTGGGTTTCGATTCTTTCGTTTTGTGTTTGTTGGGGTTTTATTACTTTGGGGGGGGGGGGGGGTTGGTTTGTTTGGTTTGGGTTTTTTGTGCGTGGTGGGTTTGGTTTTGTTTGGTGGGTTTTTTGGGTTTTTTTTTTGTGTGGTTTTTTTTCTGGAGAGGGATAGCTGAAAGGAGAAAAGGACAAGATGTTTTTTAGTTCTATTTATGTATTTTTTATAATTTGAGCCATTAATGAATGACTGACCATTATTCATTAATGAATTATTATTGTTAATTAATGATTATTATTCATTCATTAATGAATAATAATAATGACTGTCTTGGATACTAATGCTTGAGTGAGATGATACAAAAGGACTTTGTGGAATTTTCTCTTGAGAGGTTCCATAAAGCTAGAAGTGCATTGACATGCTTGTTGTTCTGAAGTATGTCTAACTGACGAATACTTTAACTATCTCTGAAGAAACACTTCCTTTATGAATAAAGATCAAGGAACACAGATTTCAGAAAGCAAGAATAGAGGTTTAAAATTAAAAAGATTAAGAAAACTTGTTTGCTATCTGAGGTTATTTTGTGCTTAACAAAGTGTATGTCATTAATTTATTGAGACTCACGCATAAGTGTATCTCCATGGTGTAATAATAAAGTAAGAGAATTAGTGTATTTACAAGGGGGGTAAGAAGTTCTGTGTAGGATACTCTTGATGGTGTCTGTAGGCAAGCAGAGAGAAGCAACTGGATCTGAAGGCCTTATTTGCAAACATGTTCTTACATAGTTTGAAGTGATTTGAACGTGAGTCAAATACAGTATTTGTTGGAAATTGTATTGACGGAGACAGTTGTCTACCAGTCCTATTAAGGATTATTCTTAGCAGCCTAAGGATTATTCTTAACAGTGCCTCCCTATGTTATGATAGTGTAAAAAGCCTTGGACTGAGATGATGGAGGGGGAGAAACTCCTCTTTTAGTTGCAGATTTGGGATCTTGTGTGTCAGTGTTGTCTCTGAGGGCTCACAGCAAGTGGTAAGCAGTCAAATCACGATGGAGCAGCACAGGCCACTTTTCTGAGGCTGTTGAGGCTACACCAGCTATTGCTTCCTGGCAGGGGATTACTTAGCTAGCAACAGACCTGTGCTCGTTTGTGCTGGAAAAGCTCTCCGGAAACCTCCAACACCTGGAGTCCTTCCAACCTGCACAATGGACTATGATTGCTCTACAGCCACTGTTGGAAGGAAGTATCTGATTACCCTTACAGCTGCTCAAAGGGTTAGGCGTGTGACCAGGATTTCTCCATTATGGATGTGCTCTGGGAGATCATAACGCTGTTACTGTCGATTGTGCTGATTTCCAAAGTTGCTGTTTTATTGCCCTTTGCTTTTTCTTTCTGAAGAATAGTGAATATTTAAACATGAACTGACTTAGCATTTGAAAATGTGGAGATGTTTCTCATGAGGGGGAGTCCAGCTAGTGTTTATTTCTCCAGTTTTCTGACTGCGCTGACTTGGATGGTAGTATCCGTAGTTGGGTGCATCTAAACACTGGACTTTTATCTGGGCTCTGGAGAAGATCGGTCCACAGGGATTAATGCAGCTGGAACTGTATGTAGGAAAAAGGGGTTGTTTTGGGGAGGGTAGGTAGGCTGAAGACCCTTCCTCCTGGCTGAGTACTTATGCTGAACCTGTATGTATTTCAATCAATGAAGTTTTTAATAACATTTAACTGTTGACTGCTGCTGTGTCAGCAAACTCAGCAACAAAAACATCCCGTGAGAGCTAGGCAAAACACCAGCACAAAGTTACCTGTGGTTCTGTGAGGAAATTAATCAATGGGGCCCAAACTTTCTTTAAAAGCTGAGCAGTTTCCTGTTTCACAAGCCAATGGAGATACCACCGATCCTTATTCTACTTGTTCTTTCATCGTAACGGGTCTAATATGACCTAGTTCAATTGCTTGCAGAGGAAATCCTATTTGTTCTAGCTGTCTGCAAGAAATATGTTTACACACAACTTGCATAGCAACTAAGCTTACTGCTTGGTACGACAACTGTATTCTGTAATACCCTTTTCATTAAAATGATTGGCTCAATCCCCTTACTACTTTTTTCCTTTTGGAAGGGCCATGACCCTTCCATGAAAAATATAGCCACAATATATCTGGGAATATTTGCCCAGAATGTTCTCATGTTCTCTGCAGTCAGAGTTATGCTCATTTGTTTTCAAATTAGAAAATGAAAATACAGACATGTAACTTAGAAATGTGAAGAGATTTTCTTAGATGCAATCTGTCTGTTGAAGGAAAATGCAAAGAAGAAAAAAGAAGAGTGCCTGGTGCAATTTACCGCTGACTTTTTCTTTATATTATTCTGTGTTGTAAGCCCAAGTGCTTGCAAATAAAGTACACTGAGAAGTAACGACATCCAGAGGGAATAATACTGAAACAATGGTTATGGATTTCCAGAAGAAAGATTTCTGCTTCCAGCAAGGTCAGGATCCTGTTATTGGGTGATGAAAATATTAATAATTTGAATTTTATCTTTAACAATACAGAAGACAAAAAACAATAAATCAACCTCCCTTACAATTACATCTTTTATACAAATAATAGAGTGTAGAAGGGTGACTAATAATGTATAAAATTATGCATTTATTAATTCAAAAGACTAACTATTCCAAGTGTTAGAAGAATATAAAAAGTGATCAGATAACTGTTGCAGTCTTTCAAACAAAAACATTTTATGGCAGGAAAGAGAGACTAACTTTACAGCTTTGCTCTCTTCATGTCCTCTAATGTTCAACAGAAAAATATAAACAAATAATTATTTGCTCAGTCATGTAAATATCATCAAACTGATTTTTTGCAGAAAGTCACAAAGCAGGGTAGAATAAAAAAATCCATGAAAAGTTGAAGTCTCTCCTCACCTTGACAAACACAAAATAAACCAGGAGTTCCAGGTTATCTTTCAGTAAATATTAACAGAGAAAACATTTGAAAAGTTTCTTTTAAGCTATCCACTTCTCCACAAAATTTCCTTTTGAACCTTCAGGGTTCAAACATTTAACTGTATGTCAGAAAACTTGTGTGACAGTGAATGACCCCACTACTTTCCTGTTGCCTTTGATATGTGATATAACCCTGTAGACTTTCTATGAAAAAAACATAGTCATCTTTGATTCTTCGGTATGCTGGACCTTTTTGTCAGAAAGCAGTGGCACTGGCTCCAGGACTGCTATTCTTAGTCTCTCAATATGTTTGGAAGAGGAAAATCATAATCTTGAAATTATCTGTAGAGGTTTGAGCTAAGGAAAGATGCAATGAAAAGTGTCCATTTACATTTCTCAGCTGTGGTGGGCTGACCCTGGCTGGACACCAGGTGCCCTCCAAAGCTGCTCTGTCACTCCCCTCCTCGGCTGGACGGGGGAGAGAAAATACAATGAAAGGCTCGTGGGTCGAGATAAGGACAGGGAGAGATCACTCACCCGTTACCATCATGGGCAAAACAGACTTGACTTGGGGAAATTAGTTTAATTTATTGCAAATCAAATCAGAGTAAAGTAATGAGAAATAAACACAAATGAGAAATAAATCTTAAAATTCCTTCCCCCCACCCCTCCCTTCTTCCCGGGCTCAAGTTGACTCCCAATTTTCTCTACCTCCTGCCCCCTGAGCAGCACAGGGGGTTGGGGAACAGGGCTTGTGGTCAGTTCATCACATGTTGTCTTTGCTGCGCCTTCCTCCTTGGGGGGATGAGGACTCACACTCTTTCCCTGCTTGAGCATGGGGTCCCTCCCATGGAAGACACTCCTCCACAAACTTCTCCAACATGAGCCCTTCCCATGGGCTGCAGTTCTTCATGAACTGCTGCAACGTGGGTCCTTTCAATGGGGTGCAGCCCTTCAGGAACAGGCTGCTCCAGTGTGGGTCCCTCGTGGGGTCACGAGTCCTGCCAGCAAACCTGCTCCAATATGAGCTCCTCTCTCCATGGGTCCATAGGTCCTGGCCAGGAGCCTGCTCCAGCGTGGGCTTCCCACGGGGTCACAGCCTCCTTTGGGCATCCCCCTGCTCCAGCGTGGGGCCCTCCCTGGGCTGCAGGTGAAGATCTGCTCCAGTGTGGAGCTCCATGGTCTGTAGGGGCACAGCCGGCCTCACCATGGGCTTCACCAGGGGCTGCCGGGGATCCTTTGCTCTGGTGCCTGGAGCCCTTCCTGCCCCTCCTTCTGCTCTGACCTGGGGGTCTGCAGGGCTGTTCCTCTCACATGTTCTCACTCCTCTCTCTGGCTGCAGGTGTGCAGGCTTTTTTTTTCTCTCTTCTTAACTATGTTACCACAGAGTTTCTGTCGTCATTGTTGATTGCCTTGGCCTTGGCCAGCAACAGGTCCATCTTGGAGCTGGCTGGCATTGGCTTTATTTGACATAGTGAAACCTTCTATCACCTTCTGATAGAAGCCACCCCTGGAGCCCCCCCAGCTACCAAAACCTTGTCATACAAACCCAATACACCAGCATAGACAGCATAGTTACAAATGTCTGTAAAAACACCACAAAGGAGGGAAAAGAAACAAAATTGAAATCAGTTATTCAAGATGAAATAATAGTAGTCTCTCCTATAAGCTGGGGATCCTGGCCTGATTTTCTTATGAAATCCTGCTTACTTGCGTCCTATCTTGTATTTTGTGTTGTCTTCCTTAGAGGGAACACCTATTGGCAAACTATGTATTTGCTTTTCTGTCCAATCCACTCAGATCCACCTTTCTTCTGCTTTTCTTCCTCCAATTTCTTTTGCCTCTGATTCACTCAGGCAAAAGACCAGTGTCAAAATGACTAAATCAAGGACTGACTCACCTTTCTGTATACGTAGATATTTTTCTGGCAGCTGGGTTTCTTTGGCCTATTGATGATTTTCCAGTTTAGCAAAGGTAACCCCTCAGACCTCCATCATTAAAGTAATGAAGTACTCCATTCACACAACTTTCTTTTATGAGCTTTCTTACTAAAAAATACTATTGCTAAAAACACTGCAGTGAATTTAGGATATTGGGCACTATTAAAAATACTTGCTCTGAGGTACGATCTGTTTACAGTCAATCGCTGTAGAGTGCTAATAGGTTTTCAACTGACATTCAGAACACATTTTTGAGGAATATCTTAATAGCAGTGAACACATATTAGCCATCAGTATTTGTGTTGAAGCTTAGCTGTATAGAAGCAGCAAGAGCATATATGTGTACACCTGAAGAGTTACATACAATATATTAAATGGGGACACTAATTGCTTAGCTTCCACTATTAGTAGTTTTGCAGTGAACCTCATGGAAAAATACGCCTAGAATTTTTGTATTTACAAATTGTAGAATTTAGCTAATTAATGAAATTAAATGTCTATGTTAAATGACTTGCCTCTAATTTACTGTAATATTTGTAATGCATTTATTGGGTTCCAGAGCATTTTAGTTTAGCAAGAACATGTCTAAGTTTCTGTATAGATTCTGAAAGCCACATTGTAGACAATGTGTTATTGTTTCCTTGTCTACACCTGTGTGCATTTCATTTACCTGTCCTTTTTCTCTTTTGTTTTGCATTGCAAACAAGCTACAGCTCCACACTTCATAAGCTGGTGTTATAGAGGCACACTTAAAAACCATTTATGAATTTATAAGTTGTTTAAATACTTCAATACAGCTGCCTCAATGTATCTAAACTCTGTAGTGTGTATGGCTGTGTAGTAAGATGTTAGCACATTTTTAAAGAATTAGTTGTCTGGTTTTCCTATTAACTTTGACAGAAGACACATATATATGATTCACTAGGCTGGAAATCTATGTAATGTACCGCAGACCTTACAGCACATCACAGAGGTGAAGTTCACATAAGAAAAAGCAGAGACAAGTCTTAAGGTACTACCAGCAAAAATTCTTCTTCTATTCGCATTCTATTATTGAAAAGGATTTTTTTTTAAAATTTTATTTTGAAGACTTTCTAAAATTTTATCTTAAAGAGAACTGCGACATGTTATTCTTTCTGCATTTCTACATGCCTTACTATAACTCACACTCAGGATTTGGTGGCTTTTGTCATTTTATCAGTTCTCTGGAGCATTTGAATGGAAAAGGCTTCTTGGGCTAGACTGCAGAAAAGATTGCAGGTATCAAAATTGCCATTTGAACAGCACTTAGGCAGCTAAAGCCAAAACTGTGATCCTGGAGACCCTGCTGAGCTATTACCTAGTTCCAAAGGGATCTAAACTGTGAATGGACCCTAATTTCAACCTCAAGGGAAAACCTCTTGCATCCTGACAGTTATGTGTGTCTTTATGTCCAACTCATGTTTAGGATCAGCAGGTCCTAAGAAAATTTTGTCTACTAAGGTTTCCTGATGACTCAGGAAAAACACCTGAGTATGCTTCTTAGCCCTGTGCAGAACTGAGTTTTCTGTAAAATACAGTAGGGGTCAACACTCAGTTTTGAAATCTCTTTTCCTGTCCCTTTGCCTGATACGAAATGTTCCCAAGAGAAAAGAGATTCTTCTACTCCATATCTTCTAACAGTCTGGTTGTTTTTTCAAATACATGGGTGATCTTTGGAAAAGGGACAAAGATTGAGGTTTCAATGCAACTGAGATTTCAATGCAACTGATTTTTGTTGATTTATTTTATTTTTACTTTATGGATGTGTCTATGAAGTGAAAGAAAGAGAAGTAAAGTCAACAATGCTGCAAATTTCAGCTTTGTACTATAATTTTTCCTACTAATTTTAGTTTATTTCAGTGTTACCTTAAAGGATTAAAAAACCTTCAATGTGTACAGGAAGAATAAAAATCATCAAAACAAGGCACCCCAAAACCAGCACATGCCATAATTACTTCACCTTCATTGTGTTAATTGCAATATACTTTTTATAGTTAATTATATTGTCACTTTTTTTTTTTTTTTTTACTTCTAGAAGCTTTGCTTTATTATTCAGGATATCAATTGAATAAGACTCTCTAAATGAAATAAGGGACAACCAGCCACTATTTTAGTTTGGTTTCACCTTGAAATATGTGGTTTGAGGTTTGACTTATAAATCATCCATGTCTTGCTCTAAATACAAAATATTAATTTCCTCATAACCTTTTCCGTGTTTCTCAGCAGTATAGCACCTGGGCGCTTCACAAGCAAGATTTGATGAATTTATATTGCTAAAGTCCTCTGTGTGGAGGTATGTGATTTATACCCTGCAAAGGGAAATTAAAACTACAGCTCCCACTGATTTCGTCTGCAACTGTGAATTGTCTGTGTTTTAACAGCTCAGACCTTTGTATTTAAAGTAAGGTTCCCAGAAAACAGGAACACCTAAATTCTGGCTGCCTGTCAAGAGCATGTTTTGAAACTACTGGATTGCTGGAGGGAAGCAGCCAGGTGAGAATCCAGTTTTTCAGCACAGCATTCAACCATCCTCACCTTTAAAATGTGATACCAACCCTTTGTTAATACCCTTTACTGCTATAGGGATGTTACAGAAAAATGTATCTCCATAAACCTTGGAGATCATTCATCTTATGCTCTCATAGGAGGGGATTCACATAGAGTGGAATGGGATCACATAGTTAATGCTTATGCACAGCTGATGTAAAGTGCTAAGGTACAAAGATAACTGTGAATCTGACTTTTCAAACTATTAAACTCACAGTCTCAAAACATTTATGTCTTGCTGCCACCTGCATATCATTTCCTGATCCCTTAGTGATTCACAACTTTTCGCTTATAGAAAATAATTATTTCTGTTCTCTTCCATTCCGAAGAGTTCTATTTAATCTCCATTTTTTCTAGTGCTAGCATAATGTTTTTAGTCAAGTAATTTATCTACTAGAAATACAGTTCAGGACTAAGTAAAAGTTCTCATAGAACTAGGTTGAATTCAGAATGCATTTCGGTCCCATAAACAGAGGAGGAAATATTTTGGAAAGTTTTTTCATTTTTTTCCATAAATTAAAATAGATTAGAGGTTTTTTCCACTTAAAAAGAAGATTAATTAATATTAAAAGCCTAGTATTTCTTAACACAGAGGCTTTAGTCCAAACCGAGATGAAATATCCTGTATTTAGTCAAACAAAATCCTTATTTTGACAAAATGACATTGTTTCTATTTGATGAAAAAACCCCAAACCAACAAAAATCTTCAACTCCAAGTAATTTCCTCAGTTCTTGTTCCCACCTTTTTACACTCTTCTTTCCACCCTCTCCCGAGGTTGTCCTTTACTGCCTGATTCTACACTTGATTGTCCCAATTTGACAATCTGCTCTTGTCTTTGCTCCTTCATGCTCTGGCTCCTGTCTCAGTTCTTCCTTTCTAGGCATGTTATTATTATGCATAGTCATCAAATTGTTTCCTGCTCCTGCATGCAGCTGGAGTCCAGAAGTGACTTGGAGAACCTAGGGGAGAAAAAGCATCTCCTTTCCTTTAGTATGAGTGGTAACACAACCCAATCGTTAACTTCCTTATGGAGTACAATGAATACAGTGAATTATTATGCAGTGGTTGTGCATACCCTGCACAGTACAGGAATTTAATGAGGAAAGGTGAGTCTTTGCAGAATTTAACTGCTAAATTCAGATCCACATTTCTTCAGCATATGCAAACTTAATTTCCATAGCTTTATAATTTAGGAATATCTTTAGAAAATCTAGAAAAGGCAGATCTCTCGCTCTAGTTAGTCGTCTTTTCAAGTTTCATGTTCTGCTGCAGACTTTGGGACTTCCATGTGAAGTGGCTCTAAGAGTTTAACAGGACATAAAGACATATTTCATTCTGACTTTTTTCTTAGAAATGATTTAGCCTTTTTTGCCTGAAAGTTGTCTAAAAAGTTTAATCTGGGACATATGGCTTACAAAATTTTGATGCTGTTGGTTTAAGTTTTCACAAAATTAGTTGTAGCTAAATGAAAAAAAAATAAAATGAGAATATTATAAACTTAGAGGTAGCAATAATTGACAGAGAAATTCTTTCCTGATTATTTTAAAAATCAGGCATATTTTCACCCAACACAAAGACCATTCAAGTGCTTCCCCTGGGAGAAAATTCCTGTGGTAATTTACCTCTTTTGAGATGAAAAAAAAACCTTATGAAGACTGATTACAGAAGGAGCTCTGGTTGCAAGAGAGTCTGACATCTTTACAAGAAACCAGGCTTCACTAGCTAGCATAACAAACTCTAGTGTCTTTTTTTTCCTCTTTTTTTTCTTTTTTCCTCTTTTTTTTCCTTTTCTTTTTTCCTCTTTCTTTTCTTCTTTTCTTTTCTTCTTCTTTTCTTCTTCTTTTCTTCTTCTTTTCTTCTTCTTTTCTTCTTCTTTTCTTCTTCTTTTCTTCTTCTTTTCTTCTTCTTTTCTTCTTCTTTTCTTCTTCTTTTCTTCTTCTTTTCTTCTTCTTTTCTTCTTCTTTTCTTCTTCTTTTCTTCTTCTTTTCTTCTTCTTTTCTTCTTCTTTTCTTCTTCTTTTCTTCTTCTTTTCTTCTTCTTTTCTTCTTCTTTTCTTCTTCTTTTCTTCTTCTTTTCTTCTTCTTTTCTTCTTCTTTTCTTCTTCTTTTCTTCTTCTTTTCTTCTTCTTTTCTTCTTCTTTTCTTCTTCTTTTCTTCTTCTTTTCTTCTTCTTTTCTTCTTCTTTTCTTCCTTTCTTCCCTCTGCACTAGTCTCTTGTTTCAGTCATCTTGCAGTCTAGCTGCAGGTATACTAACAATGTAAATTACATTTCCATGCTTCATGTGGCAGTTTTGCCTTTGGAGAGTCACTATACTGAATTTGACTGCTAAAATGGTCCTTTTCTTCTCTGCAGTATTGCTTGTGTCTGCTGGTGACAGGGTTGCTTGTTTTATCTCAGTGCTTTTATCTGTTCTACTCTCCAGTAAGACCCTTCTTCCAAATGGCTCCATGCTTCCAGGTGTGTTTTAATAATTCATCACAAAAAGCTAGAGTAAGCAAGATAAATAACACAGTACGATCTATGGCTGCACCCCAAAGGCAGGAAGCACAAATTGTGTTTAACCACATAAACATCAAGCTCTCATCTCACTTTACAGACACAGAGTGGTACACTTGGTAGAAAAACACATGATTTATAAACACCTCACTTTTATATTAAAAAAAGAAGAGATGGCTGGAAATGTTCACAAAACTGATGGTAATTATTTAAAAGGAATGTTATTAAAAATATAAAGGTGTATTCATGTGCGTAACAGTTTTTTGAAAAAGTATTAATATAAAACTATCTAAATACATCAGTGGTAAATGTCAGCCCAATTTCTCTTATATTGTATTTTTTGGCTTTCCGTGAAGAAAAACCTTAATAGTTTTTCCAAGGTCTTTTTTCCATAGAACTGGCTGATAAAAATATACCTGACCATGCAACTACTTGATAGCTGACTTCTCTTTCTTTGTCCTCTCTTCTTTTCTATTTGGTTCAAAGTCCCTATTCTTCCATGTCCCCAACCCCTCCAAATCCTTAGCAAATTCCTACTTCTATACCTGTCCCCACCTCTCCTAGCCCTTCCTCTAAATGTTCCATTCATCATATTTCTAAACATTTCTCAAAATCGTTGATAAACTGTTCATAGTGTTCACTGTATACTCCCTGGATTTGGTGATCTAAGGGACAGCAAAGAAGAGCTAAACATCCCCAAATACTGGGCAGTTGAGCAACAAAGCTATAAAATGCCAGTGCATACAGGCAATGAGGGCATTTTTTGGGGGATAACCCAGTGGAAGAAAGAGTGGAAGCTCATACTGTTCACAATAGCATTAGTTTCTGCTCTGTGCCTTCTGTTCCAGTTTATGGATAAGAGAAGAGGATTAGGCAACCGCGAGAAGACCAGGGAGATAAGGTTCACTGTGCAGATGCCAGGGAACAAATTTCGTCTATGATATGGATGCTCCAGGGAGATGTGCCAAGAATGTCCAATAGCCACATGGATCTTCAAGCTCACTGGCTTTTTTAGCACATTTCTCCTTTCTTGGAGATTTGCAGAAATTACTTTGTTCTCGACAATTACTTACAAATCTTATGCTATGTCTTAAAAAACTCTTTTAACTTAGTGTACTGGATTTGGCTGGGATAGAGTTAATTTTCTGCACAATAGCTAGTACGGGGTTATATTTTGGATTTGTGCTGAAAGCAGTGTTGATAATATAGAGATGTTTTTGTTATTGTTGAGCAGTTCTTACACAGAGTCAAAGTATTTTCTGCTCCTCACACCACTCCACCAGTGAGTACACAGGGGCTGCACAATAAGCTGGGAGGGGGCACAGCTGGGATAGCCGACCCCAACTGACCAACGGGATATTCCATACCACATGACATCATGCTCAGCATATAAAGCTGGGGGAAGAAGAAGGAAAGGGGGGATGTTTAGAGTGATGGCATTTGTCTTCCCAAGTAACCATTACGCGTGATGCAGCCCTGCTTCCCTGGAGCTTTCTGAACACCTGCCTGCCCATGGGGAGTGGTGAATGAATTCCTTGTTTTGCTTTGCTTGCGTGTGCGGCTTTTGCTTTACCTGTTAAACTGTCTTTATCTCAACCCACGAATTTTCTCACTTTTACCCTTCAAATTCTCTCCCCATCCCACTGTGGGGGAGTGAAAGAGTGGTTGTGTGGTGCTTATTTGTTGGCTAAGGTTAAACCACGACAGTCCTTTTCCTTATTCTATATCATTTATGTTGGTATAGAATATGCTCAGGACCCACACTATCCAATACAACCTCATTAACCACCACCCACCTTCCCATTCTTTGATGTAATACACAGATATCATCGCCTTAGTCTATGGACCACCCCTGTGAAATGTCCACAAATATCCATTGAGTTCATTTAGTCCATGACTTTGGGCACCGTCTTTTACAGCGGTCACCCAGGACAGGAGAGGTGGTGCGTTGTGTGGAGTTACCGGGCATCAAAGACAGCTCAGGTCAGGTCACTGCTGCAGTTGCACTGCTTATTGTAAGGCTTGTCCTCCATTGGTTCAGGTGGTTCCTGCTATAGTAGTTCCTATAACATGCAACTCAAATCCTTACACTCAGTTTAATGGCTTACACCAATTTAAAGGTACTCCCATTACAATCTCCACCCCTGGTCCCTTTGGACCTGACCATAGGGTTTAACGTTGCAATGAACTCCTCTGGTACTCTGGCTTGGACATATCCACAGACTGCAGTCCCTTACAGATGTACCTTCTCCAAGTGCATTCTTATCTGTGCCATAGTCTCTCCAGGGGTATATCTGCTGTGGCATAGACTTAGCCACAAGAGGTGCACCAGTACCAACATACCTTCTCCATGGGCCACAATGCCTTCAGAGATATAGCTGCTCCAGTGTGGCCTTACCCACAGCCACAGTCCCTTCAGAAGTAAAACTGCTCCACTGTGGCCTCACCCACGGCTCCAGTCCTTCCACAGGTATGTACCTGCACTGTCGAGGGCTTGTCCATGGCCACACGCTTTGAGGTGCTCCAGCATGACCTCATTCACAGCCACTGAAGCTCCAAGGTGTACCTTCTCCGGCATGGACTTATCCTTGTGCTATAGTCCCTTCAGAGGTATACCTGCTGAAGCACAGACATAACCATGGCCACAGACACTTTGGGGTGTTCTGCTCCTGTGTGGACTCATCCACAGGTCACAGTCCCTTCAATTTGAGTTCACACTGGAGTTCCAGCCTGTCCAGTACAGCAGCACGGAATCAGCAGCGATGCCCCGGCCATCTGCCAGCCCAGGCACATCGCCGTTGCTGTTATCAAGATCTTCCCAGGCCCAGCAGAGCCAGACGATCAGCAGCACAGCAGCACGGCAGCAGCGAAAGCAAAAAGAAGCCACTAATGAGCACCAAGCTCTAATGTACAGTAAGGAAAGCAAGCCCCATGACAAGCACAGGACCCTACCAAAAATGCAACAGCAGCTATAAATTCAATCTAGCGCATTCCAATCAAATCCGTTGTTGTTTCAAACCCTTCGAGCCTCAAGTTGGGCACCAAAAAGGACTGTCATGGTTTAACCCCCGCCGGCGACTAAACACCGTACAGCTGCTCACTCACTCCTCTCCAACAGGATGGGGGAGAGAATCAGAAAAGTAAAAGTGAGAAAACTTGTGGGTTGAGCTAAAGACAGTTTAATAGGTATTTAGATAGTTGTGTACAGCAAGTTTACATTCTGATAAACTTTTGATATCCAAATTATGCTTTTCCTTTGGCCCCAAGTACATTATTTGCACCTTTCTCTTCACATCCTATTTTTTTTTCTAATACTTTTAGTCTTACGAATTGCTCCCACTTATTTTTATAACAGATCACAATCTGAGTCACTGGCTTAAGAGACGGGGATGATCAAGTGGTTGTTTTTACGTATTTTAAAATAAGAATGATATTATAGATAGGTAAAGCCACTTTCATTCACCAGGATTCTTGATCTCTTCACGAACTGTAAGTTGTGCAGAAAAATCTATGATACCCATGGACTCTCGCAGAGTGACAGTTAAGATGGTTTCATGTAATGGAAAAAATCCCATGCGTATTAGTTAAACAGAATGAATTTGGGCAGCACCCAGAGGGGTTAATGCAACGTGAATGTTTTCAACAATTTTTTTACACTTTAGTGATCAAGTATTCTTATTAATCAGTAGCCATATAATATACAGTATTAATAATGTAACTACCAAATACAATCATCGCTGAAGGAAGTACTTAAAAATACACTGTACTTGAAAGCAGTTTATGTGAGTGTGTCTCTCATTTATCATTTTCTGTGCTCTTTTTAGGACAACAAGTTGGTTACTGCTCTGCTAGAGGTCCCATCCTCCTGTCTGTCCTTCTCCATCTGCAAAATGAAATGCACAAACTCGCAAAGGGACTTGTTACAGAGGAACAGAAGGGCACTGCATTTCTGGGAAATTGTGCTTGGTGTGGGAAGAAATCTTTACCTTATATTTTATGCACTAACTAAATTATTTCCCTGATCTGTTTCAGATACTTAAGTGCTGCCTATAATGTATGCAACTGGGATTAGACAGCAGGTGTTTGCTTCAGGTAATCGTAAAGTCCTCTAAAAGACTTTAAAATGTCGATATCGGTTAAAAATTCTTGGTGGGAAGTTAGCTACTGTGGAGATTTTATGGAGATTTTCAATACAGGGCTTTTCTTCAAAGAATTATATCAGATTTTCATTCATCTATGACAGAAGGTAGTCAACTGGATGCCTTCAAGAGTAAGATTCTTGTGAAGTCCGTGTATACAGAAATTACGCTGTTACTCCCTGTACCATTTTTAGGCCATTGCTAGTTTTGTCAGACTTAAAATTTCCTGCATGCATGACATACCTGCCAAGAATTCTGCTTGCAGCAAAACCATCCTGTATTTGGGTTTTTTCTTCTCTTTCCCTGACAAACTTTTCCTAAATTTCTTCCTATGATTTCCACTGACCCTACTCTGATCATGTTAATTTATTCTTTTCTCCCTTGCTTCTAGGGAAAGATTTTAGCTTTTTAACCATCTGAATAATCCCTAAGAGAATGAATGTGTTATCGTGTGTGTAAATATCTAGATAAAACTAGAGTTAGGAACAGACATTGTCTCAGTGGAAGAGGTCTAAAATTTGCAAACTGGTTTAAATTAGAGATATTTTAATTAAAAGTTTAAATTTTAAAAATCAGATAGCTAACATAAATTAACTTTAATTTTTTTCCAGAACATGAAATATATGACAGCTGTGATAATGATTTTTAAAGCAATATTTAACAAATTGCTATCCATTAGCTGTACAAGGAATACACATATATGAATATATATATATGAATTTATTCCAACAGCTAGGGAATTCCCTATTGTTTCCTATATTGTTTTACATACAATATTTTACATGAACAATTGTTCCATTTTTATTTGTGATGTTGTCAGAAAAGTTATATTTCACTCTGGTCTATCCCCCTGCTGACTTAGCTGCAAGAAAATCATGGTAGAATAACTGATCAATACTGATGTACATTTTGGCGACAACATCAGCAGGAGAAAGGAACTAGAGGTAGTCCCTGATGTTATAAAATGGTGTATTGGATATATTTAGGTGATACTGCAAGTTTATGATAGAGCTTCTGAAGTTTTTTATATTTTAGTAGCATATTGCTTTTTACACTATGTTTTTACATCAGATGGGACATAAGAGAGGAGATGCTTTAGACAATTCAGTAAAATAGGTAAAAGATACACGTTAGAACTTTTAGAAAATTGCAAAGAGGGGTTTTTTTATAGCACAAAAAAAGGAACAAGCACTGTGGGAAATAGCCCTAACACCTGTTGTCAGTACCTTGTGCATTTCTGTAAAGATACTTCAGTCTATTTCTTGTTTTCATCATCTCATGCCATTTAGAGACTTAAGCCCTGCACCTATATGTCTTAACATATTTACACGCTATTTTTAGAAGTCTAGTAATGATGGAAAAAAAAAGAAATAGAAGTCTGTCCTGAGATGTTTACAGGTCATTTTTGTGAGACTTAATCACCAGAGAGGTAGCAGGATGCAGTGCCTATGTTTTATGTGTAGACTGCTACGCTGAGCTTAATTCTGAAAGAAATAGTAGTAAAGATATTTCTTTCATTGGTTTAGCATACCAGTGCAACAAGATGTAAGGTTAGAAACAATGTGTTGTAGCTCATACCCAGCTGGCAACTAAGCACCACACAACCACTCACTCCCCCACAGTGGGATGGGGAGAGTATCAGAATAAAAAAGTGAGAAAACTCATGGGTTGAGATAAAGACAGTTTAATAAGGAAAGCAAAAGCCGTGCAAACAAAGCAAAAGAAGGAATTCATGCACGCTCTTCAATCGGCAGGCAGGAGTTCAGCCAGCTCCAGGGAAGCAGGGCTCCATCACACATAACGGTTACTTGGGAAGACAAATGCCGTCCCTCTGAACGTCCCCTTTCCTTCTTCTTCCCCCAGCTTTATATGCTGAGCATGATGTCCTGTGGTACGAAATATCCCGTTGGTCAGTTGGGGTCAGCTGTCCCAGCTGTGTCCCCTCCCAGCTTCTTGTTCACCCCCAGCCTTCTCGCTGGTGGGGAGGTGTGAGGGGCAGAAAAGACCTTGACTCTGCGTTAGTACTGCTCAACAATAACGAAAACATCTCAGTTATCAACACTGTTTTCAGCACAAATCCAAAATATAACCCCATACTAGACACAGTGAGGAAAATTAACTCTATCCCAGCCAAAAACAGCACACAAAGAAAAACCCAATTGTTCCAATCCAGACCCTCTAGAATTCTAAAAATTAAATTCAGAGAAACAGTAATACATAAATATAACTGTCAGCGGATAGTATTGAGCTGATACTAGATGATATAAAATCTGTTTAACAATTTTGTTGACCTACTTTACTACAGCAAAAACTTAATTTGGGTTTTGCATTACAGTTTTTCATTCATTTTAAAGGCCTAGTATTTCTTTGAAACAAACACACACAAAATGCTGTCATATTAATTTCAGAAATCTGCATATATTACTCTGTAAACACTTCTTTTCGTGATCTGATTTTCATTTTGCCTTTAAGATTTCAGTTTCAAGGCACTTTATTCCTTGTTAATAGATTGAATGAAGTATGTTCTGCATATCATACAGTACTGTTGCTGTCTTGAACACTGTATTATTTAATGTAGTTATTACTTGGAGACAGAAAGGATATAAATATCAGCAATAAGACTTCATGGTACTTTTTGTGAATTAATTTTTGTTGTGTTTTTTCCTAAATTTGTCATTGACCATTCTTCACATGCATTCCTGTTTATTGACAGTTAGGATAGGACTTGACGTGAAAGGCTGATTCAACACTTACAAAGTGGTGAATCACCTCCTCTAGGTGCTTATGTCTTTCATTTGCTGTAGAAGAGCCCAGAGCTTGAACTGGGCATTTGACTTTCAGTCATCTAAAGTTCAGTGAAACGGCTCGCAGCCACAGTGTATAACGTGCATTTTTGTGGCTTTTCAGACTTTTGGTTTCAAAGTTGGTCAGTCCATTCTATGTGGTCCTTGAGAATTTGGCTACCAAGAGGAGATTTGTTTAGAAATTTGAGTTCCCCTGCTTGAAAGTGTTCAGTCCAGCAGAAATGAGCATGAGTAAGGAGTGTGGGTGAAGCAGGTGAAGGTGCACAGACCACACGGCTGGTCTCCAGGCCAGGCTGTTTTACAGTCCATCTCACAGGGACATTATTTGGGATAGGTAGCAAAGCACACACAACTTAAGAATTACCTGTAAATTTTTTTTTTCTTTTTTTAAATTTCTTTCTGATTTCACTTTTTCTGAGGATATGTTTTTGACAGTGATGTTGATGAAGTGATTTTTTTGAGTTTCAGATACTCTGTTGGCATGATCGTTTTTAAGGATTCTGATTTGACGTACAGTATTTGACAAATTTTCTTTTCCTCCAAGGTACTTACATCAGAAAGGAAATTGATGTTTTCAAGATGGCAGAAATCATTATATTTGCCTAAAAAAAGAAAGTAATCTTTAAAGGTCATGAAATCAATGCTACAGCTAAGCATTAACTTCTATGACAATTGTGGTAAGCAAAAATATTCATGACTGTGTTTTTTGCTCTATTGTATATCCATTAAAAACCAAAGCTTTGTGAATTTCATTTAATTAAAAGAATAAATAAATAGGCATATTTCCTTCTTTATCAGACATAACGTAGTTTAAAACTATGTTAGCAGTGAAGCTACTTCAGTGGAAGCAGTTTTTAATCTGTAGAATTAACTGTCGATTTCTCTTTGAAGGCAGAAACATGACCTTTAGTTTTCTTCATTAATAATGGTGTCTTGGAGGAAAAAAAAAAGACTTTGCTATATGGACCTTTGGCAGTTTCCAGGTCCCAGACACCAGAAATGCTTAAAGGCACTTTAGAGTGTATGGTCCATTTTAATCTATGGCAGCAAGCTGTTTCTGAGATATGAAAAAGGCTGGGAGTCATTTGATATTATCTGTTGTCCGTACACGAAAGCTAAAGCAGTAGGTGGTGAGAAGATCTGGAGCTGCCCTGTAGCGATATAATGGGTGCTACCCATAGAATGGCCATTTCCTGTATAAGTGTATTTAGTGTGGCTTAGATATTTTTTTGGAAAATCCCTCATTGAGTGCTTAAGATGTGGTAAGAGACAAGGTCACGAGCAGCAAAAAAAGTCCCCATAGAGCATCAAAGGAACTATAATGAATTTAGAAGGGAGGACACTCTCCAAAGAGGTGAGTATTTGGTGCGGATATCTGCAAGGTGTAATGCACAGCGCTGTGTGTTGCCTCACAGATGTGACAGCTTTGGGGTAGAGTGCGGTTTAATCACGGTTGCATGTGGTAGCCCCACGTTTACAAACTCTGCTGGGACGACTTTACCAGCTTGTCTGCTTTTCTGTTTGTGTACAGCTGTCATCGTATGGACCCCAGCTGGCTCACTATCAAACCAGCGCAGATGTTTTCTTATCTCACTTTCCAGCAGTAGCATTGTGCTTAAATCATCTACTCTGTAGACATGCCTTGCAACACTGACAGGAAAAAAAACCTTATCTAGTCTTGCTTAGGTAACCACTGGGAATGGCAAGACAGATGTGTACATTTCTTGTTTTACAGTCCTCTTTTCCCCCTAAGTATTCTGGTTTTATTGAAGCATAAATAATGCTTTGCTTTACTTTGGCCACAAGGTTTTGGAAAGAAGACTCACAAATACTTAGATCTGGTCAGATATGTTTTCATCTAATTCAGGCTTTGTTAAAGGAGTGGGAGAATTGCAAAAATTGCAAGAATACTTATCCCAAGAAGGAGACAGTAACACAATTAGATCTATAACTAGCAGATGGTAGCAGCCAAAAAAAAAATTGTTCAAGTTTTCCTATTAGGAAGTTCAGTTGTCAAAGCATACTGAAGAACCAGAGACAGGTTGAACACAGTGTCTGCCACTCAGTTTTGGAAGGCACGTCAGTACTTGCGCTGGATTGTTGGGGTTGTTTGTAAGTTTACAAAAAACCAGCCTAGAAAGTGCAGCATGTTTCATTGTAATCTTAATTAAAGATAATGAAAAGATTCAGATATTCAAAGTTATCTTCTTAGCAAGAGCCATGTGTATGACACTGAGCAAAAATTCAAAACTTCAGTCTCTTTTCCAAATTAAGCTTGTTATATTGTCTTCCTTTCTAAGTTAAAAATAGGAGGGATCATTCCTGTGCTTTTCTGCATTTTATTTCCTTTACAAGAGTAGTAAGCATAATATGTCTGCTTATCCCTAAGCACAAAAGGGAGGACATGCTGTCAGCATTTTCAGCCTTATTTATTCCCAAGAATGTCACAGATTAGAGAATTAAGTAAATGTGTGCTATTCTGAGTAAATGTTTCACAGCCTGCAAGGAAATAGTCATTTTTCTTCAACTGCTTTCTCTTCTTGCTAGTCCTCCACAGTGGACTCAGTTATGACTAATTCTTTGTCTCAGCTACCTATTCATTGCCCTCTCTATTTCATTCAAAATCCCAGGGGTGGCTTGGAAAGGCTAGATCCAGGTTGCTCAAGATTCACCCTGACAAATTTAAAAAGAAACAGAGAAGATATCTACCACCTGACACGTTTTATTCTCTGAAGGGGTCACTTTCTGATCTATGAGTTGTTTTTCTTTCTCTTTCAGACAGAGGAAGTTCTTAAGCCCAAAATGTATCTTTTAGTCTCGCTGTGCAGTGTAACAGGTCCAGACAATTGCCTTGCCTCTGCAAGTTTGCAGCCTATGCCCCAAGCTTCAAGACAAATTATAACAAGAAAGTATTAGGAAACAGTGATCAACTTCAGGCAGAATACTTAACCTTTCAATAACTTCTAATTTTTATACAGAAAAGAGGAAAGAGATTATTTATGGCAATATGAGAGAATCCTAAGAGTTTTCCTCGCCCTTACTAATTCTGTTGGAATTAAATGAAAGAAAAAAATGGCACTAAGGACATTTCCCCTTTGGAAGGAATGGAGAATGTAAGCCAGGACTTGATGATGCTTGATATCGTGGACTCTGAATGGTTTCTTTCAGAAACGGAAAACATTTTGATGAATGGACAAGTAAATTGTAGAGTCTTTCAGTTAACTCAAGCCACTTGAAAATGAATATCAAAATGACAAGGGTTTTGCAGGTTGGCTATGAAATACTAAACATCAGGAAATCTGACCCCTAAAATCTTCTCATTCTTAACTGATAGTATTTTTGGTGATTTTTCTTACTTTTAATTTCCCCTCTAAATAAACAGCTTTGATGAACAGGAATGAAGGGACAGGTTTCGAGATACTTTGCGTGATGGTATAGCAATCAAGTTATGTCTTCAACGTGACAGGTAGCTGAATACACTGAAGATCTGTTAACTATATGGTAAAAATAGTTGACAGACATATTGTGATCCACTGCAGAGAGAATGGTCAGGGACTGGCTGAACAAGATATTGTAGAAGGAAGGTGAACATTTCTGATGAACTTGTTGGCCAAAAAACCCAATGGTTTTCTTTTCTTTCACCTGAAAGCCTAGAGGAAATATATGCTGCTTTTTAAGACTAGTCAACTAATTCTGATACTGCCTTTTTTTAAATGTATTTTTTATTTTTATTGTGGATTTTCTGACCACTTCTAAAATTTGAAACTGATTTTACAGTTCAGTAATGGAGAATGCCTAATTTTTTAAATTGGACAAAAGAAGGTCTCAGTACAGGAAAAGTATTTCCAGCCCAGCTCTACTCATAGTGCTTTTGGATTGCTACTGGAGATGTTATTTGGATGAAAGCTCCTGTCAGACTTGATAAAAGACACGGCCAAATTGGCATGCATTAAGGGAAATGACAGGAGAAAAGCTTAATCATGCCTGTACCAAGAGATTCAAGTTATTTCGGTGATCACACTGCCATCCTGTGTGTGTCAGTAAGGCTTCACTTTCATCTCTGTAGAAAAAGCGATGAGGCAAAAAGGCAACTGGCCTTGATTACATGCCGAGGAGAGGCCAAAGAGAAAAGTAAAGCTTTCTTGGCACTGATAGGATAACTGGTCATGCTAATACACTCTGCTGTGTCCCACAAAACAAATGGGAAGATAGTAGTAAAGAGGAGGAATGAATTCTTTCTCATGGAGAAAGCTTGGCTCTGTCAGTCCCTACCCCTGACCCAGCTGGGTGATAAAAAAAGTCAGTGGAAATTGTGCACTAGTGTTAGGTGAACAAAAGTCATCTGGGTAACTATGGGGTTATTTGAATATAATGGCTATAATATTACTATGACTGATATTAAATATAAGCTGGAATTAAGGAAATGTTAGTCTAGGGCTTTTTCATAATTTCAAGTGGTTCCATTGAATGTCCACCATGAAGAATTTGTGTTTCTCCGTAACCACAGCCTTTGCTGGAAGCTGCAGAACCTCACTATTGAGAACTTTGGAGTGGCATGGCTGGCAAGCCTTTATTTTCTTGGGGATCTATTGGAAATATAAGAGTCTGGCCTGTAGATAAAACTGCTGAGTGTCTGCCTCTGTCATATTGACTTGTTAAAATCTGAACATGCAGGATAGCCATGATAGTAGCATTATCCTGAGAAACTGAAAGCTGTCAACCACATTCTGACACAGCTTTGGAAGCAGGTTTTACTCCACTGACTGCAACTGGTCATCCTTTGACTATAGGTGGGTGTACTCTAGGGCTAAGTTATCTCTTAGCTCTAGGGATAAGTTATCTCCTTGAATATTGTTTCCCTGTTTTCCTTATTTTCCTTAAATATTGCTCAAGGTTGTTATTAAGAGAAAATAACCTCCACAGGACTTCTGCTTTCTGCTAATCCTTTGCTAAACTCATAGGAGAGGTGAAAATACTAAAGAACTATCAATTCTCTGTGCTTGAGAGAGAAAAGGATACTGTTGTGTCACACAGGAGTTTATCGGAATTTCCTAAGCTTAGTTTTAGTCGTCCAGATGGGACGTGCTGAGACATGCTAGTGAGAGACAGAATGATAGACAGGATTTCTTTGCTTTTCTCAGTTTTGGTTTTTATGTCTCATTACTTCAAAAAAGGAGCGATTGCTTTCGGTGGGACTCTCTGGCAGGAGGGGAGCAGCTGAGCATGCCTGTGAGGGGAAGTCTAACAGCTGGAATTTGTGGCGAGCGGGAGAGCGAGCGACTGCAGGTGGGAGCAGGGAGCTGGCAAGGCTGGGAGCTGCTGGGAGCAGGGCACAGGCAGCACTTCGGGCTCCTCACTGACACAGGCGCTTCCGAGAGACCGGGAGGGGTTTTGACATTGAGCATCCCGACACCAAGGCAAGGCCTCATCTGCAAGAAGTGGGCGGCAAGAGATTTGTTTTGGATATATACGTGTGTGTGTCTGTGTGTGTGTGTAATTATTATTATACCTAGAGTGTCCTCTTAAAAAACCCTTTGCTCTCTACCAGGAAAATATCTATTCAGATCTGCTTCAAAGCTCTGCGGTCCTTTTGCGGGCAGAGACAGAAAAGTCTAGGAACACAAACCAGATATTACACTCTCACAGCTCTATCAACACTGGGATTTTTTCTTTCATTTATACAGCTTTGTCTACATAATTATAATTCTAACAAGAACGGCATTTCGGCCACAATATTGTGCAGACATTTTTGTAATGGTGTTTAGCTGGACTGGCACTGAAGACCCCAGTAGCCACAGATATACCCTCCTCAGTGAGACATACAAGAGTTAAGATTGATGTCATTCATTAAGCTGACTCCCCCTTATGGCGCGGCAATGACTTCACCTCTTCTGTAAAACTGCGGAATGCTTCTGCTTGATGGT
Organism: Phaethon aethereus; assembly: GCF_964289735.1. Classification (NCBI taxonomy): domain Eukaryota; kingdom Metazoa; phylum Chordata; class Aves; order Phaethontiformes; family Phaethontidae; genus Phaethon; species Phaethon aethereus. The sequence goes on from NC_138578.1 coordinate 43,193,101, forward strand.
GGCTATTGCAGCCTTTCTCTCTCGGATACATTTTTTGTTCTTTCCTACCCTAACTAATGCTTCTCATTTTCCATTCTCAGATTGGTCACCATGTCTATTTGCTGCTCATTCTTAATAGTATTAAGATCCTCAGGGGATTTCTTAAGCCTGTTTAGTACCATGGAAGTGTCTGATGTGTTTGTGGATCACAGTGCTACTCTTCAAAGAATCCAGAGCTGCTATTAAAAACGTTTTGCCAGATATTATGAGAAAAGCTATATGGAATTATAAAAACTTACTTTATCGAAGATATAGCAAAAAAACCCCCTACAAATTCTTTTCACATGACATAAAAATGTGTGGTGCCCTTTAATAGTGTGATCTCAGGCTTTATTGAGACAGAACCAGCCATCAGAGATGACAGTCCCTAAAACATCTCTGTATTAAACAGTAGCATGCATGATTTGGTTATTGCTGACAACCTGAACTGAAGCAGACTTACACAAACACAAGGTTTTGCAATTTATGCTCAGTATCACTATGCTATTGAAAGTCTTAGTTGATGTTTCCTTTGTGATGATGATTTTCAGCAGAACATAGGAATTTTGGATCACACGTCGCACCAAAACTCAAGACCAAAGGGATTTGTCTGAGTTAGATTCTGCCACTTTGACATTTACCGAAATCCCAATTCCATAGAGTCAGTAGTGTTAATAAGGACTTAGATGAAGTTCGGGTTTCACTCGTGGGTCTTTTGCTTCTATTAACCTTAATGGGCTGTGATTCAGAGCTATTGAACAATGGCAATGAGAAATCAATTACTTATTATAATAAGGCATTGTGTAGGACAGAGGCAGATCCTGCCCTTTGATTTTATGCTTTCCTACATTTGTGAGGCTTATTTTTCATGTATAAAACCACAGACAGACTAACTTCTGTGGATTCACAAAAACACAAACCAGACTCAGGTCAGAGTAACATTGAAGTGGTAGCCAAATCTACTGACCACATATCATCTTCAATTAATCTGTTAATAATATAACTTAGTAGGTGGTAAATGAACTAATAAAATATGTAACATAGTTTTATGCTGAAGTCTAAAACAAGTGTTAAAATATCATTTACCATTATGTTCGTAGTGATTTGTACAAGCTGCCTGGCGGGAGGTGAGCGTGCTGCACTATTACAAAAATTACAAGAGGAACAATCTCATTATTTGTATATGGGACAAAAGGAAGTCTGTGAATTTGTCCCACCAAATGTGCTTTATGAAGAACTGACTAAGCACAGAGGTCAGCATTGCATATTAAAAATTAAAGCCCAAGAACTAAAGACAACAATACCCAGTGAGTCAACAGGGATTGGAGTAATTGATCATATTAACCAAAAAATAAAATAAAATTAAAGCACACCGTTGTATGCTCTGGAAAAGTCATAAAATGACTTACATGATGTCAATTTGAGTAACTTTTGCTGATTCCACAGAAATATAAAACAAATGGGAATTGAAAGCAAATCCTAACTGAGAAACGTAATGCAGAGAGCTCTATTCCCTGCCTGCAAATTCTACAGGAATTGCTTTGAAATATATATAAAAAATTGTGTAGTGAAATGATCATGCTGGGCTTCATTCTGCACCACTGACTTTAATGGGATTTTCCTGAGTAGCAAATGCAGGATTCAGCTCCGGTTAGTGGCTGTGCCACTCGACTCCAATCACATAGCTAGTCAGACAGACCTGTGAGTAGAAACCATGTATTGAATTGTATCACCTACCTAAATCGGGAAAAAATGTTCACAAAACTTTTTTTCCAGTATAATAATTGGACATTCCTGCTCAATTCCTTTGAACAAAGGGTCAGTTAAGTTATTATTTAATTGAACCTGCCTTGACTATTAATGCTTGGAGACACCTGCTCAGGAAGACATGTATACCAATGTTTAAATCCAGTCCCATTCAAAACAGCATTTAAGCACACACTAACCTTTGAGCTTAGTAACTCCACCTGTGTAAGTACTCTCTTCTGCTCCTTTTATCCTACAGACTACTTCAGCCATGTTTTTTGGGGTGATGAAGGTGTAAAAGATCGAATAACATCTCAAAAATGAGTCAGCATTGCTCTTTTGGGGTAGAGGAAATACTAACCTCAGCTGTGCTGTGTTAACAAGACAGTAGCCAGCAGGTCAAGTGACATGAATATTCCTTTCTCCTTGGTTTTCTTTAGGTTGCACCCGGAATATCGTGTTCAGTTTGGGGCTACTTCGTTCTAGACAGAGGTTTGTTTAGCCTGGAAAAGAAGAGTCTAAAAGGACAGCTAATTGCTGTCTTCCACCCCTTAGGAGCTAAGGAAGAGCTGCGACCAGGCTTTTCAGGGGAGTACAAATAAACAGAGATCACAATCACAAAATGCAGAAACAAAAATTTGTACTTTTACATGAGAAAAATATTTTTCATGATGAGAGTGGTGAAGTACTGAAGAAGGTGACCCAGAAAGGTACTGGAATCTCCACTTTTTGAGGATACTCAGAATTTCACAACACAGACCTATTTTGAAGTATGAAAATAGATTTTTAATAAAACATCTAGTTATTGTGAAATTAGGTCATTGATATCTTCTCTGCGTCTTTGGGATGTTTGAGAGAGACATAGACTTGTATAGTCTTACTATATGGAAGTTATACTCAGATATGTTACTGTAGATTTTTGTCTTTCAGCTGTTCACGTTATCGCAATAGTTTGTTAGTTTAGAGAATGCCAGTGGGTTTCTAGAGTCCCAGTATATGGCTAAAGCAATGTCAGAGAAGGTATCATTCAAGATCATAAAGCACCAGACTTTGTACAGTCCCTGAAATGCAGATTTTCGTAATTTACCTGCCACTTTAATTCTCAATTTATTTTATGTTCTGTTGAAGAATAAATATTGATTACTGAGATTTTTCTGTAATTGCAAGTCATAAATACACAAAAACTCAGAAGCCATCTAATAAAGAGTGTCTTGTCAGAAAATGGACCATGTGGGAGTATTTGAATTGGAATATTGGAATTATTTTTAGCTGAAAAACTGAGGTTGACATTGATTTTGAAATTTCCTTAGAGCAGAACAATGTAAGGGTATTCTGTTGAGGAACAAGCAAACATAATGGTATTGAGATCCTAATTAGAGTTGTAAATGCTGTTATAAAAAGTACTTCTATTCCTCTCACAAGTAAAGACCTATGATTCATAGAAAAGTATTTTCAATAAAAGAACATTGGTTAGCTTTTATTTGACTCATATTTCCTCTCACTATAATAAATCTTGGTGGTTCTTTATGGCTGACAAAAGCCTTTTAAGATGTGTTGTAAATGCTGTGTATCTTTATATAACCTTCATGTAATAATTTCTTAATACTCTTGTAGATGAATAATTACATGATTTATGAAAAATATATTGAGGTCATTTGATGATACAACTGGTTATTAGTATAAGAATATTGATACCGACTGGAGAAAGTAATTACCTGGCAACACTTAAGCAAATTCCTTCCAAGCACAGTAAACCCAGAGCACTCTTTCCATAGGATGTTAATTCTGTTTCAGAAGTTGAGAGGTTTTGTATAAGAATCCAATAGTTTGTTTCTTTAAATAAAAGAAAAATGAGCACTTTATTAAAATAAAATGTAAAAGCTTAGACAGAAAATTAAATGAATAAAAGAAAAACTACAGCTCCCATTTTAAAGGTACCTGGAATTTTGAGAAAAAATGTTTAAATCACTCCAAAAGACTAGATAAAGCTGATGTGGATTACTGAAGCTGTGGTATAATACAGATTTCACATTTCACAATGCCTGTGAAATGTGTGATCACGTGTGCTCAGAAAGGAGGCATAAGCTAAGATTTGGTGAAAAGAAAGGAAGAGGGCAGTTTAATTCAGATTCGGGAGTCCTGCTGTTCAATGATTTGCCTGTTTCAAGGCAACATCTTATGTGCCTTTTCTAGGTAACTGACTTAGCTATTGTCTTTGTTGTTTTAGAATTTTTTAGAGGTTACAGCCCCTAGTCCTGTTATAAGATACTTAGGATATCCAGTCTGCTTAAGGCAGAGTTAACCAACATAAAGAATGTTTACCTGTTTATTTCTTGCTGTAGTTATCTTTAATGATCATTTATATGGGAGGCAAGATAGTCAGGTCCCCCCCACCAGGGCAGGCACTATGTTTATTTTAAAAGTCTTTTAATCCAAGGTGTGAAAGAGCCCTGCAATTTTGTTTTCTGTTTTCTATTTTGTTTAAATTGTTTCTTTTTAATATAATAATAGTAATAGTGATGATGTTCATTATGATTATTTTACTTATTTCAACCATAGTAGCCCTAGGGCTGGGCAAAGGTAATAAAAACAGTGGAGTTACCAGTTGGTAACTGCTTCCACAGAGACAGCAAATAAGAGTTTAACCCCACCTTTTCTCAAAACTGTGAGTAGCTGTTTTTAAGGTAAAATTATTTGACATTTAGCAACAGACATATAGTAAGCACAATTGCTGTAATCAGTGACAGGGAAGATCAGGGAAAAGGAAAAATTAACCTTACTAGGGATTTACTCATTAAAAAATGCCTAGAACCCTTTGCCTTAGTTGGATGGACAAAACCGCTATTAAGTGAGGAGGAACTCTATGCCAATAGAATTGAAATGATGGAAGGTAATTTGTGACAACAAGGAAAAAGGGATTGTTTTTATTGTTTCAGTCTATTAAAATCACACTGGAAAAAGCACTTAGGACTGTTGTGTAGGAAATACTCCTGCACTAGCAAAGCATGAATGACAGAAAATAGGTAAAAGGATGTAAAAGGTCTTATGAGTTTCTAATTAAACGAAATTAAACTTGAAAGGAGATTTTTTTTTTTTCAGCTACAGTAAAGTTTTAGACTTGTGGTGAATGAACTAAAATGTAACCTTTAATGACAAAGAAAGATAGTGGTATAACAAAAATGCCTTCTACTTACTGACACAGCTAGATCAATGTTTGATTAGTTCACAGATGGTAATTGAATTAAAGCTTGGAAGTGCAATGCATATTGATTTTTCCTGTTGACTAATCAAGAAGCAACAATTTAGATGCTGAGAGAGAAAAAAAAAGCTGCCAAAAAAGATAATTGCTATTAAAACACATGTCGTAACGCAATGACAAAATCAATAGAAGACTGATACCATGCAAGCCTGGGTACTTCTAATTACTCAAAATTATACAGTCTAAATTCTGTTTTGGCATTATACTACATATAACCTCATTGATTTCAGCATGGAATTTGGTCCACTACCTACGGAACACTCCTTTTTGTTTTCCTTTCCCACCATGAGTCCTCCCCTGCTGAAATCAATAGCAAAACTTGCATTAAATCTCAATAATGCATGATCATGCGATATTGTATTCAAGGAGACACTAGTATGAAAAATGGGAGAAATAATTTCTCCATTGATAATAATAGCAGCTATATTGATGAGACTGTTGCTTTGCTACATTAGTTGCCTCTTTTTAATCCAATTTCAAAAACGGCAGTGACATACAGAGGCGTATGATAAGGAGGAGGACTTGAATAAAGAATCCAGGAAAGCATATCTCCGTATTCTTAACTTCAGCTATATGAGTGAAGTCAATAGAAGTCAATTGATGGTTCATTCAAGTGTAAAGCCAAGGATGTGTATGAATAATTTTCTTCGTCAGTTAAATCATACACAACAAGTAACTAAACAAATATTTTCTGCAAATGTCCTTATAAAGCTTTATCTTCTTCTCCGAGTGATTGTGGATTTTTAAAGACATGTACATTTTGGAGGAGCAGCCTGCCATCCAGGTTTTTCTGAACTCATAGCTACTTGAACAAATATATCATATTCTAATTTTTTTTTACTGTTCCACAGAGCTCTCCAGTTACTATATGGTGACAGTCAGACAATAGTTGCAATGTGGTTTTATGTACCCCAGCTGCCTTTCAAAATCTGTCCAATATGAGGATTTTGTATTGCTCCCTATGTTGCTATTTGGGCTAGCCTGGTCAATTGTTGAGTTTCATAGCTGAGTGACATTTAGAGATGAATACTTTTAATGTTTCCACATAGTGTACTTCACTTCCCTATTGGAACTATAATGACACTCCTTTGTTATGTTTTAACATATAATCATTACCAGAAAGGGCTGCATTTAAACAAAAGTACTTTCAAAATCCAAAGCTTCAGATGTGATTTGCTGGGGCCTCAGTGACTGAATGAAAATATGCCTGCCTGTCTATTATGCCAGATGTCCCATTAGGGACATGATAGCTATTTTCGATCTCAGTGATTAATATACTGTGACATCTATACATGGATGGGAATTGAAGCTGATTCTGTGTTAGAGAATATTATCTGGTAATTTAGGATATGCATCTATATATATGTATACACACATACACACAACTTTTACATTGATTATATGCAGATGTAAATGGAGTTCTATCAATTTGGCAAACTTTTATGATGACATAGAAATATTTAAAATTTATTTTGGTTTTTAGCATAGTAATTTTCCTCTAGACAATATCCTGCTCCATCTCATCTTTTCTGTCTGAAAGTCCTCACTGTCTTTCCTGTAGGTGCTCTGATCTCCAGGCTAGGGAGAAAGGTTTTGTTTTGTGAGGTACTTAAGGCACTCTTCACAGTACTTTGATTTCTCTTTCTTACTACTAATATTTATTGAAGTTCTGACAGCTTTGTACTGTAAGACCTTATTGAGTGAAATAAGAAAGAAATAACATTCACTTTTTAGTTACTCGTAACAAAATCCTCGTATTTTCTTCACTTATGCATTTTCTTAAGAAAGGCTAAGATATTAAAACATTAGAGTAAAAATCTATCAAAGGCCAGTTACATGTCAGTAGTTTATGCTCACAAACATTGCTGTTATGAAAATGGTTTGTTGAGAATATTTGATGAATATATACATTGAAAAAACCCCATCTTTCAGCAAAATCATTATTCTAAACTCACCAATGTTTTATACCACAGTGTATGCATGTATTTTTTATATAGTATAGCACGTACTGTGTGTATGCATACACATACACACAAACACATATGTAAAACAACTAGCATAGAACACTGTTGGGCAGTTATGTTGAAGACCATTTTGAAGTGATATGCAACAGCCATAAACCAACATTGCATAGTAACAGTAACATCTGAACAGTCTTCCTTGCCTACAGTCACCTCTAGAAATCTGCTGTGGTTTCATGTAAAGTGTAGCCATGCTAATTACTCTAAATCTGCACTGAACTCTTTCACCATGAGATCTGGATCTCTACCTGGAATGACTGGGGAAAGTAATATGTTTGTGTAAATTGTCTGTGCAGAGTATAGAATTAGGCATCTGAACTTACTTGAATGGAAGCTGCCAAGTGCTCATCACTCTTCATATTAAGTCTCTTGCCCTTTGATCTAAATACAGATGGATAAATATGTTTCCCCTCATCTTTAAAAGTTGTCCTGCCTAGGGGTTGATTTGGGATGTGGTCTCTTAGTGATAATTAGTGTATTTAGTGTTGTGAATGAAACTTCATTAACTAAAATAGGTTTATACTTTGATATATATTGTGCACTTTTAGCTTTATCCCAGTATCTCATTTATATTTCTCAGTTTAACAACCTAATGGACTACAAAGTTTAAGGATTTGTCTATAATAGTTCCCAAAACTCTTTTTAGGTCAATGCCCTGATGTAATTTTCCTTTTAGCAGCTATACACTGTATCTTTTTTCGATCCAAGCTCATTAGTCTACATTTATCTGCATTTGTCATCCACCAGCCAGGTGCATTCATTATTCACATCATTATGTATTGCATTGCTTTTCTTCATTTACTGTTCTTCTGAAGCACAGCTGATAGAGTAGCAGGAAATAATCCACAAACTCACCAAATCACTATCTTTTTACTGATTTCAAGAAAAGAAACGGTGAGTTTGGTTCAGTACAATTTGTACAGTTATATAAGCCCTGAGGAGAAGGTCTTGAGCATGTTGTTTGATAAGAAGCTCAACATGACCCAGCAATGTGTGCTTGTGGCCTAGAAAGCCAACTGCATCTTGGTCTGCATCAAAAGAAGTATGACCAGCAGGTCAAGGGAGGTGATTCTGCTCCTCTACTCCACTCTGGTGAGATGCCACTTGGAGTACTGCATCCAGTGCTGGGGCTCCCAATGTAAGGACATGGACCTGTTGGAGCAAGTCCAGAGGGGGGCCATGAAGATGATCAGAAGGCTGGAGCACCTCTCCTATGAAGACAGGCTGAGAGAGTTGGGGTTGTTCAAGTGGAGAAGACAAGCCTCTGGGGGGACCTTATAGCAGCCTGAAAGTACTTCCAGTACCTGAAAGGGACCTACAAGAAAGCTAGAGAAGGACTTTACAAGGGCATGTAGTGATAGGACAAAGGGTAATGGCTTTAAACTGAAAAGGTAAATTTAGATTAGATGTAAGGAAGAAATTCTTCACTATGAGAGTGATGAGACACTGGAACAGGTTGCCCAGAGAAGCTGTCGATGACCCATCCCTGGAAGTGTTCAAGGCCAGGTTGGATGGAGATTTGAGCAACCTGGTCTTGTGGAAGGTGTCCCTGCCCATGGCAGGGGATTTGGAACTAGATGATCTTTAAGGACCCTTCCAACCCAAACCATTCCATGATTCTATGATTTATGACCATTTTGACAGATATTGGAAAATCACAAAATATTCATGTACGTTAATGAATTATCAACCATAAATCACAGCTCACCAGAAATATGTAGAGAATATATTGTCCTCTCTGACATTTGCTGTTATTCAATTGTTTTTTTCATTCCTAAAACTGTTGTCATTTCATCTCAGAGAAGAAATCAGCATGATGTGACTGAGGCAAGTAAGCAGACACCTCAAATATCAATAATTGTTTCAAGTAACTCCTTTGGTGCACTTGCTTATCTGATGATGAATGGGTTTCTCTCATCAGCTCAACTATATCCCTATGCATTTTCATATACTGTGCTTCTCAGATTCATGAACAGAAATGTGTGAATACTCTCTGAACGGCTACACATGTGGACGTTTATTCTTTGTACCAGATGCCTGCTAATACATCACCGCATCCATTTTTTACTCAGTTTCCAACAGTATAATTCAATTGAATCATATTTTTCTGCTTGACAAGGTATAGAACTCGGATTATAAATCAGATATGCCCTTTGGATATCTGCTGGAAGCATGATCTGCCCTATATAAAGCATTTTGTGTTGGGATTTCTATTCTTGTTTATCTTTGTCACTGCATTCCACTCAGTCTGATCAAAACAACACCATGAAAATCATAATGATTTTAAAATGTGTTTTCCTACTGCTTTCCTATTGTATTATATGGCTTAAACTTTTTTTTTTAAATTTAAATTTCTGCTTTCTTCTCCTTTTCTCACATGGAGGAAAGTCCTGACCTCTTTTGCCATAACCTGACCCTCAGCTGACTATACTCCTAATTCAGTGGTTTTGGAAAAAAATACAATTTAGAGTGCTGATTCTGATACTGTAGTTATTGCATCCTTAGTGAAGTCTGGCCTGTGAGATTAATGCAACATTATATGGAAATTCACAAGAAGGTACAGTAAATAAATAAATCCTGGAGACAACAAAATTCACCTCTCACTAGACAAAGATGGACAGATACACTCAACAGTAGAAAGAGTGTATGAAAGTTATCTAAAACTTGAAACTTTTTCATTTACATCTTAAAGTCAGATGTTTTCTAAACCAGTTTTACAAAAACCACCCACAGGTTTTGAGCATGCTAAGCTATTCATGAGAAAAACAACTGTGTAAATAAGTGAATGGGGAAGAGGAAAAGTGCCAGTTCTGAGCTATTTCAGGGACATTTTTGCTGCTGAATGAGAAAGGGCATAAACAGAGTAGTTCCAAAACTCATGTAAAGCAATAGAAAGACTCTTGGCAGGTAGATCAGGTCTGCATAGACCGAAGATCCAAGAATAAATGAGACATGATCGTTACCAAAAAATGCAAACTACCAGAGTGAAAACAACTCTCAGTAAGTTATTCTGACCCTGGTCACTGCATTACCTTTGTGTAAGCCCTCCATTACAAGCTGAATTCTAGATTCTCTTTGCCTGCTCATATATTGAAAACACATTGATAATTTCTTTTAAAAAAGTCCTCCATCAGCCTCAAATATTATGAGCCATTTTCTGTTTCTTTGTTCACATCAAATCCCTTCTGATTCCCTAATATGCATTTTTACTTGCATACTGTAATTGCATAAATAATTTCCTAGGGAAAAAGCTGAAGTATAATTTTAAGAGTTTATTTAAGCAAGCATTTTGATGTTTATAATACATTTAATCTAGAAGGCAGTTAGATCCAAGCATCTTTGATAAAGTGATATTGATTTGTTCAACTGCCCTAAGCCAAATGGATAGTATAATTTCTCTTGTTGTTGATTAGTAAATGCTCTGGCTCTGCTGGCTTTATTTTTTAAATGGTTGACGGAATGTTTGGAGGAAACAGTCAATGAATTATCTTTTGAGAATTGCAGCATTAATTTAAATTTGTTTTAATTTATTTTGATGTTATGGTTAGAACTATGGTCATTGCAAAGATTTATATTTTCACAGAATGTAGTGATGAAATTTCAAAAAAAATGCATTTGATAGTTCCCTTTACAGAATATGAAAATTATTTTAGAAAGAAGTAACAACTGCAAATTACACACAGTGACATCTATAATATCCATGTGAAAAATGCAAAAACAAATGTGAAATTTATGAAAAACCTCAATCATTCATTGTTCCTCAAAACTGAATGAAATCATAAAATTGCTGCTGGAACATTCTCAGCAGGCTTCAAATGTACTTTTCGATTACATGAGCATCATTCACCATCTGTCAACCCCCATATCTGGTCGTTTATCTATATGATGACTCACTGTAGGGTGCTATCAGTATCACCATTACTTTATTTAATGAGTACCCTGTCTATGTGCACCCCTCTTGACAGCTTGTGTCCACATCATTCATTCATTGTCAGCCTACCATCAACATAGCAAGAAAGGCGTCTCTGGCTGCTGTCTCATGACAGCCTGCTGCCTTTGGTAACATCCGTTCTGCATCCATCCCACCACCACCGGAGTCCATTCTCATCGCAGCACCAGTAGCCACAAAGCTACTTTAGCCCAGACTGTTGCAGTACTTCTCCCGAAGGAGGAATGGAAACTTATCCAGGGAATCCAACATCACTTTTGACCTTGAAAAAAGATGATTATCTGATATAAAGGGAGAGTGAAAGGGAGATACTGATTCACACAGATCCTCTCCATAGAAAACATCAGGAAGGCTCTGGTGCAAGGAAAAAATAGCATGGAATTCCCCTATTCACCTTGTAGTTCAAGTTGTTCCATGTCGGAAAGAATTCCTTTTCTTGCTCCTCCTATGTCGGAGATCTGGGGTCAAGGTACAGTCTGTGGAGCAGAATTAATACACAAGAGTATTACTTAAAGGCCGCATGTAATGCTGAAATATAAAGAGTAAATTACTATGACCAGTATGGGCAGGGTCTGTAGAGAGGTTAGAAAGAAAACCCAATGTGAGGAAGCGCAATGGTTACAGATGCATTTTGAAAAGTAGCTTCTGATATTATTCCTTATAATTTCAAATTTTGCCAACTCATGAAATTAAAACTCTCACAGTGAATCAGCATATATCAGCACAAAGTCATTAGACGGCATCTAGTATACCTTTCCTTGTAATCTAGTAGTGGTATGCCACCCCTATTCCCTAGTCATCCAAACCTAGGAAAGTTGAGAAGGGGTTGCCTTTGAAGTCAGTTCTACTCTCTTTCTATACCATATGTAAGTAACCAGTCTGGATGCACTTAAACAAGGGCTCTTTATTCTGTGTGATAGGAACCTGTTGGGGGAAAAAAAATTCTCACACAGAATTATTAATCATGGAACAAGGTCTCCTAGCTCCAATAGCCTCTATTGGAGGGTATACTTCCAAATTAATCGATTTTCACTAGGGAGGGTAGGAGGAAAGCAGTGCAAAGTTTCTTTAAGCAAAGTAAAGAAAGGAGCACTCATTTGAAATGAACTTTTATTTGGTTGGTTAAATTTTTAGTGGCATAAAATAAAGTTTCTGGATTGTTATTCCTTGACTGCGTAGTTTTAGAATGTATCAAAAATGTGGGTCAGCTATATAAATGTTAATTTCACTGGTAGAATGAAACAGAATTTAAAAATTAATGAGAAATGCTTATCTGAAGTGGGAATAAGAGAAAAGTTATTACAACTTGCAGTGGTATAGGTGTATAGCTGGTAAGATTTAAGCCTGTTGATGGGAGAGGTTAATATCATTCCCATTAATAACGAAGAAGAATGAGGATGATAGCATGAGATTCATAGATCACCTTCTGTTTGTGCTCAGATTATCATAAATTATGACTCTCTGGCATTGGGTTAATCAATGTCCACAGACCCCAGGAGAAGATTTTCGAGGTCTTTTCCTTTTCTTTTTTTCTGCCTCCATTGAAGGAAGAGTCACCTTGGAGTGTGAATGATCGTACTCTGCGTCAGCTCAACACGGAGCATCCCCCTTATAAATGATGAAACAGCAAGCAAATACCCCCCCTCCCCCCTTTCTTCTTAGTTATTTTAAGTTAGATACTCAAAAAGCATAAGTGCCTAAAACATAGGAAGCAATTAGTATTCTAGGAGGGGACACCATGAACACAGTACTTCACTTTATATAAATAAAGCAGGTAATAAATATAAATGAGGAGATACAGCTACAGCTAAGCTATGCAGAAGAGATGTGATGCTAATACATGTCCCTCGAAGTAAGAAACCATAGCCAAGGAAGGAAGAGTTGTCCCAATGATATTAGATAGAAAAATATGGATCACAATTGCTGGCAAAGATTCTAAATGCGGAAACTCCTATCTGGTTGTAAGTGATTCTATCTCCAATACTTGACTGGCATTAATATTTGACACATGTAAGTGGTCAAAATGGAAAGTGCCCCACCAAACTTTGAATATGAACTCTAATACAAGAGCACATTCAGTGAGAAAGTCCTCAGAGAAGACATGGAAAAAATCCAAAACCTTCTGACTGCAAATTCCAGCCCAAGACTGGCTATCAGGAATCTTGTCCCTAGTGTAACAAAAGTAGCAATTAAAAGAAAAGAAAAAATCATCCTTGCAGCCCAGATGTAACCTAGGCAACTTGAGAAATGTATGAGGAAACAGTCATAGAATACACCTCCTGTGTTTGTGCATTCTTGTAAATACATGAAATAAAAATATACTTGTTTCCTTCAAATAAACAGAACAATAAATTCTCAAGCATCTGTTACATGTTATTTTACAAAACTGGCACGTAAAACAGCATTTTTAATGTTCACATAATTTAAACAAATATAAATGTAATCACCTTGAATGAGCTGAGATTTCCTTGGAGTACTCTAAGCAAATACATCCCTTTTTCTAGCAAAGATGCAAATGAAAATGGCTTCTTGCTCAATAATAAATAAAGCATACTGGTTAATCAATCTCTTTTTCATTTCTTAGGCTTTGTATTTCTTCTAGATTTCTAACAGAATAAACCAAATCAAAGCCTATGATATACTAAAATGTTATCTAATATTTACTAGATTCATTATTGTTGGGAGAAGCAATAATTTAAAAAAAATTACAATATTGTTTCCTGATTTTGAAAAAATGAACTCGTGTCAACTCTTGAAAGTCTTTATAACTATAGAATATAACCACATAAACTGATAAACTGTAAACATTAAAGTTTGTTGTGGTTGCACGGATAGCTGTGACCCAAATTACCCATTTTTCAGGTTTTGCTGGTATAAGCTACTAGCCTAAAGATCAAGAAGAGGTTCTTCAAAAGTGTAAATACTAATAACCTTTCCGTGAGTAGTCTGTCCAGTCTCTGGTACTTTATTATTCTACTAGGAAAGACCAAAGCTTCCAGTTAATGAAAATGAAATGAAACGAAAATCAAATTCTACTCACTTAAATTGGGCATTCCCATAAAATTGCCTGTATTGGCACCCAGTTGTTCTTTTTTTTTACAAGAGCATACCTGAGATCTCCTACTGCATTTTTGTTCAAATATTAAGACTACTAATGGACAACGTTTAGTTCCTTAGGCCCTATACTTCAACATAATCAGTGTTCAGTGCAGAAATTTGATTTAGATTTAAGTCACATATTACTGAGAAGTTAGCCCTAAAACTTTCAAGAGCTGTCTCAGGACAGTTCGTCTTTAAGTGATTTAGTCAAGCTGATTTAGTCAAGAATTTAAGCTTTCTCAGTCAGTAGGCCATTTTTCAGTAAAGTAGTAACCCATTGGTTAGTACCAGAGTGGTCTAGACATGTCATTCATTTCTGACATTTTATAATTATTCTCTTAATTTATCAAAAATAGATGACATGTTGGTTAGACAAGGATAGACTTACCACAGAGTAAGGGTTATGTGGTAAAGAGCCAGTGCAAAGTCAGCCAACAGCACACTTGATATCTGGTGAGATTTCTTGGCATTTATTAAATATCAAATTGTGACATTTAGGAAGGCAAAAGCACTTAACCCACTACTAATAAGCTCTCAAAATACTATTGCCTGTATGAGCAAAAGTAAAATAGAAGAAAATCTGTGTATGTATACACACACATAAACACACTGTCCTGGTTTCAGCCAGGATAGAGCTGGTTTTCTTCACAGAAGCCAGTGTGAGGCTGTGTTTTGGATTTGGGATGAGATGGTGTTGAGGACGTGCTGATGATTTGAGTTGTTGCTGGGCAGCCAAGGACAGCCCAGCTTCTCGTGCTGGCCTGCCAGCGAGCAGGCTGGGGGTGCTCGGGGAGCTGGGGGGGGCACAGCCAGGACAGCTGACCCAGGCTGGCCAAAGGCATATTCCATACCATACGACGTCATGCCCAGTACATAAACTGGAGTCGGCTGGGGGGTGGGAATCGCTGCTCGGGGACGGGCTGTTGATCGCCGGGCGGTGAGCAATGGCTGTATTGGGCATCACTTGTTCTTGTACATTCCTTTGTCGGTATTGTTATTGCTGTTACCATTGCTGTTTCCTAGTCTGTCCTAGTCAACTGTTTTTATCTCAGCCCATGAGTTTTTCCCAATTCTCTCCCCCGTCCCGCTGGGGGAGGGGGGAGTGAGTGGCTGCGTGGTGCTTAGCTGCCGGCTGGGGCTAAACCATGTCACACACATACACCAGAAGCTACAAAATCATACGCTGGTCCATGTATTATGGGCCATGTTATTACTCATTTATTATATTCTGTCTTCAAAAGGCTGTAACATATGCACAACCACTCATCAATGTTGCCCATCCACACCACTTGGTTTTGGGCTGCCTGCTGAAATACTTCAAAATCTGAAAAAAACCCTCTCATTTTCATGTCATTTTATGCCCATTTGCTTTTTCAGGATTTACGTTGCCAGCCTTTTCTAAAACTCATTTATAGTTCTTATTGCTCTGTAGATGTGTAACATCCACATCCAAACATCAGCAATAGGTGTGCAAGATTTTGACACTATATGTATTGAAAGTTCACTAAAGAGTTCACTGAGGAGAGATTTGGAGAGAGTGTTTTGTTTCTAACCATCAAGACAGGAAGGATTTGGTGGTAATGGACTTTGAGCAAGACCAATTTCCTTGATTTTTTCTTTTCAAGTTTAATACTGTTTGGGTTGTAAAATTGTTTCTAGCTTGGGAGTGTTATATATCAACCAGCAGATGTTATTATATACAAACAAAGTATGGTGTATTGCAAAGAAAATGGATCACAAATAATGTGTTCCAGATATGTAATGTATTATTCTTACCTTGGACTATTTTTCAACTGTAATGTTGCTTGGGAATATTTGTTTGTAATTCTCAGTGATATATATTCTTTGCTGATATGTATCTACTACTTGGAATTATTAAGAAGGTGCAATACAAAAAAAAAAAAAAGAATAGGAAAAAGAGATGCAAAATAAGGAAATGGGCAGAGGCTGGTTTTTGATTTTTATTCTCATGTGAAACAAGCTGTCTTGAGAGCTCTGTCAGGAGATGACTTGCCAATGCCAGCCTTTGCAAACCTGGAGAACTTTTGCATATGTGTTAGAACAATAGGCAAAACAAAACCAAGGTTTCCTTCATTGTATTTTTTTTTCAATACTCTACAAGCAAATAATAAACAGGCATTTGAACTAAAGAAATGTTACAGGGCAGGTTTGAAAAGGACAATGCCTAATACTTATACTGGTCAAACTGTTAGTGGGACCTGGTAAGCAGACAGATCATGGCTGATAAACTATTAATGGCTTTCTGTAGGTCATCAAAAAACAATCAATGCGTAAACAGATAAGCAGACTTTCACAAAATTCCGGGAGTGTCTCTGAAGTGTCAGTGACACTTCTGAAGGTCCATGAACATGCTGGAGAGGAAAGCCAGCAGTCTAAAAACTGTAAGAAAATACACATTTCAATATACAAGGTGCCAGTTAAAAGATTTGTATTCAGGTCTTTGGGCAGGTTACCTCGTTGTGATATCCTTTAATCAGGTGTAGGCTGAAGTTAGCATTGCTACTGGCTGCAAAGCCTCAATGTTGATTTGAACTCTAGGAGGGGATGTGACTGCATGAATCCGGTCCCTGGAAGGGACTAGAGACATTCAGGAGTAACACCGTGGCCAGTATGGATGATCAGTTCTCCCTGAATTACTGGCTGTTGGTTAGTGTTCCTTGGATGCTGGTGATTCCTAGAGATCAGTTGTAATTCAGTGTCCTGAAGTTTTAGGAGTCTCTACTGTGCCTGCAGGTAGCTTTGGGATGAATCAGTCAGCAAGAGAGGCTGACTCCATAAGGAGGGGGCAGCAGAAATCAAACATAGTGAATTCACACTTTGCAAATGACATTAAAAGCAATATGTAATTATACAGGATTTCTAGCTGTGCTGTGACATTACCTATTCGCTGCCATCACCCCAAATTTAAAAGCTGATCATCAAAACCAAGCGAGATAGAACAGACATAAAATGAAGCCACAAGATTAATTTAGCCTAATCTTAATTGCAATGATTTATCATTGTCCACTGGGCATTGCAAAATATTAACAAATCTTGCAGAAAGATTAATAGATCTCCAGTAATAAACTTAGTTTCCATATCATACATAAAATTAAATATGAAGTTTCCTCATGAGACTCAGATTATTATCACTTTGGTGTTTTCATTTTGCAGAATTTCCATTTCTGCTTTAGCTTTAAATGAGATCATATTTATCCAGAATTGTCTTGAGAACCTCAGCAGTGATGAAACACACAGTGCTCAGTGCTACTTTGCCATCCCACAATGGATATCTGAGCTTGGCCTCCACCGTTCTCATATCTCACTGCTTGCAGTGGGAGAAGCCAGGAGCCCCATGAGGTCCTTTACAGGTCCTCCTGCTTCATTCCAAGCTATTTTCTGAGCGGCTCACCATCCTGCCACTTCTGAGGGTAGTCCTGTTTTGTTAGGCAACCACTAAAAGCTCTTGGAGTCAAATGAAGAAACTGGTGCTAATTGATAGCAACAATATTAGGATGAGAAACACTCAATTCAACCCAGAACCCAGCCAGGCATTCTACACTATGTGCAAGCAGAGGAAAACATCTCACAGTGAACCCAAACCCCTGACAGATTAAGAGGGGCAGCCAGTATGACAATACAATTGTTTACATATTATCCAAAACTTACTCATGAGCGTAAGCAAGTGACTCGAGACTTCAAGTGAGGAGCTATCTGTGTTTAAATACACAGACCTGAAGTGTTTTTTGGAAGTAACCCTTAAGTAGTTTTTTTCTTTCAAAATGTGATAGTAGCAAACCCAACCCTCTATTTGAAGTCCTCGTGATAAGACAAGTCATGAATACCAAGTGGTTTAGTGTTTTCCTTGGTCAGAGGACCAAGTCATCTTCCAGGCTCCTGGCATAACACGGCAGGAACGTGCAGCAGGTGACTACAGAACCTCATCACCAAGAAGGGCTCTTCATCCTGTTTTCCTTGCTGGGGTAACAAGGAAGTCTGAGAGGTTTCCTAGGAAGGCTGGAGGTGAGCAAAGAGGAGGCTAACCTACTGGCTTTAGGGATACATAAAACTGACCTCTCCTAATTTAGAGGGACTCCTGATTGTGTGTCAGCATAGGTATAGCCGCTTCAGAACGATGGGAAATGGGGAAATAGTTCTCCTTCTCATAGGCTGAACTGGCAAATAATGAATGTTTGTATGACATGATGGATTCAATGGATATGTTTAATCCCTTTGGTAAAACACATTTCACAACTTCTGACAAGAAACATCCATTAACTGCTCTTCCTACCCTCAGGTCATTTCTTTCTGATGTCTTCAATCAGACTTTTAAAAATGAACTGATCTTATTGCATGACATTTTCTGCAAAATTCCTGTGTGAATAGAATTTTATCAAATGCTTAAAGGTAGTCCCTGTTTGAAGCTTTATCAATAAAACGAATGTTCTCCTCTTTGATCACTCATATTGCAACATCTGATGAACCTGATAATGTTTTGATACAAGTTTTTAACTGAACAAAATCTTCAGGAGAAATGCTGGAGAGAAATGGAAGCAACACCCATGTTTATAAAGAGCAAAACTGCTCATTGTGTTAAATGGTGTCCATGAAATGTTTATGCGCTGCTTGACACCAACACATTTAAATCTCACAAAAAAACAAACAACAAACAAAACTCCTCATTTATAATGGAAGCTTCAGAAACTGAATTTTTTAGATGGTAGACTGATATTCTGTTTGGAAATGACTGGTTTTTTATATAGCTGCCTTTTAAAAAATACATCACAAATCACTAACAATTGGCTCATCTTTGAGAAAAAATCTTTCTCAACTACCTACATTTTAGAGATGTTTCTGTGTTTCTTCAAACAGGTACTTCCATGTGAACACATGCACAGTACAGGAGAAACACCATCATGTTCTGCAGTTCCTGTTTTATTTTTTTTTTCACCTATTTAAACTAACTACTTCTTTGTGTAATGAACAGAAACAGAAACACCTATCTGCAGTTAAGCTAGTTTTTCTAATACTGTTATTAAATAATCAGGGCTCATGTAACACTCTGATATATTTTATTTCCAGTGCTTTTTACAGAGTAGGTTATTCTTGTTAGCCCAGCTTAGCATAACGACTGTTAAAATTGGACCCATGTTACTTAGAGCTCCATTAGTTGTGTTGATTAAAACACTTATGTCTGTCTATTCTTAGGTCAGTCCTACACTATCTAACATCTTAAGGCCTAAAAAACCTCTTAAGAATATAGAGTGCTCTACATGCCAGAGGTTACTGTTCCAAAGGTCCTTTGAAGGAGAGGATCATATCAGATCAGTTAGAAGCAACTTCATTAAATCCCGGTGAAAGCATTTTGAAGTTAAACTAATCAGATTTTCCTGAAAAGATGTCGGACCTCTCACAGGATCACCTTCCATTAGAGTTGTGCATAGTAATAATGCCCAAATAGTGGCTGGTGACCTCTTTTACCAACACAGAGGTGAAATCTGTTCCTGGCTGTGCTACAGTTACTTTTCTTCACTGTAGCTGGTATGAGGCTATGTTATAGATTTGTGTTGAAAACAGTGTTGATAATATAAAGGTGTTTTCGTTATTGCTGAGCAGTGCTTACGCAGGGTCAAGGCCTTTCTGTTTCTTACCCCACCCCACCAGTGAGTAGGCTGGGGATGCACAAGAAATTGGGAGGGGACAACAGCCGGGACAGCTGACCCCAACTGACCAAAGGGATATTCCAAACCATACGACATCATGCTCAGCAATAAAAACTGGGGGAAGAAGGACAAAGTGGGGGACGTTCAGAGTGGTGGCGTTTGTCTTCCCAAGTAACCGTTACACATGATGGAGCCCTGCTTCCCTGGACATGGCTGAACACCTGCCCATGGGAAATGGTGAATGAATTCCTTGTTTGCTGTGCTGTGTGCGCGGCTTTTATCTCAACCCACGAGTTGTCTCAATTTACCTTTCTGGTTCTGTTCCTCATCTCACCGGGTGGAGTGAATGAGTGGCTGCGTGGTGCCTAGTTGCCAGCTGGAGTTAAACCACAACACTGGCCTAAGACTTTTATTTTGTTTGGAATACTCTTAAGGCTTAATTTTAGGAGTTGGAGTACTGTTAAAACAAGGAATGTCAGCCTTTGCTGGTCATGTATGTTTTAGCAAGCATGGGAGTAAATGGCGGGGAAACACAGTTTATTAGTCTGTAGCTGACTATTAAAATTTTCCTCAGACTGTAGAGATATGGACTAATGTTACACTTTTCACTTTAATGGTTATCATTGTCTTTTTAACATCTAATCATCCTAATGAATCTTGAAGATATTACACACAGATATACTGATTTATTTCTTAATGAATTTTTATGGATGTCTTATCAGTAAGCTGGAACCATTCCTGATTGAGTTAGTCTAATGTACTTAAAAACATACTGGGAATAATGAGTAAGCAGTACATAAAATCACAAACCTTAAAGTACCAAAAATTAGGTGCCATTCTGTAATGTATTTTATGTCTGATTTTTATGGTGGCTCGACTTTTCTACTACACTTCTTTTTGATGAAAAAGGGCATTGCTCATAGCTAGTGACGTTGCTGCCTGTTTAGCTTCACTGCTGCATTGAAATCAAATAATTTTTGCCTGAATTTCAGAGGCTATATTTTTCCAGACAAAGAAGCAGGTCGTTCAAATGCACAGGAACGGATCCAAAATTTACAGTAGTTACAGGGATCTTTCACTTAGAGGACAAAATCTGTGGGTTTGCCAGAAAAGAGGAATGGAAGCTCTTATGGCTTTAGATGTCATATTTAATTCACAATCATGTGCTTATGACAAAAATAGAGTTTGATAAGAGAAAAAAAGTTGGAAGAATATAATCTTAATTTTTCATATACTTATTCATTTGTATCTTCCTTTTTGACGCTCTGGTATAAGGTCTGCTTATATAGCCATTTTTTGAGAACCCAAAAATTAGTATATACTAGGTTGGTTCAATATTGGTTTCAGTAGTATTAGCAGTAGTAGTAAATGTGATCATAGGTTTTATACAAGGAAAGTGTTAGTTAAAATTCTAAGAGATGTTAAAACCCTTGTCACTTGAAAGAAAAAGCAAAGAAAGTTCTAACTCAGGAGAAGTTGTTGCTTATCTCTGGAGTCACTTCTTTGTTAGGTGTGTTTATTAATGTGTTTGGTATTTGTATTTGGTTTGTGCTTAAATTGTCAATAGTTACAAAATATAAAGGTTAGTTTGACTTTTTGGAGTAGATGCGTAAGAAATTAAATGGCCATAAAGATGAAAACAATCATAAAAATAGGTGTTTGAAATGAACAGTGTAAATTTGCTATCAGTGTTTAGGCTTCTGCCTGCTCAGAATTTGCCTATATGGAAAACTTCAACACTGAGTAAGCTAAATTATGGCAAAATAAACCTGTAATTCACTGTTGTCTTGCTTTCTTGGTTTGTATTGCTGTTACTTGCATGGTATCAGTCATCAGTGTGAAGCCTGCGAAAATGCATGTGGATCACAAATGTTTTATGAATGCTAGTTATTCAGCTACCAGACAAATTTATTTCTGTTCTGTAATTTAAATGCAAAATTAGTTTGTGTGTGAACTGTTGCACAATTCAGTGCATTGATCAATGCATAATGAAGAATACTGGAAATGTGGACTATGTAGCAAGCAGTAGCAGAGACTGAAATTGCAACCAGTAAGTCAGCAAATATTTGAATGTTTGTTCCTAGCTTATGATGTTTTGATACAGGAATAAAATTTCTTTACTGCTTGCATACAAAGTCCTTGAGAAATGACAAGCTTGAAACAGCACAAATGTTAGAAATTAAGGCAATGATGGAAATAGTAACTTCCTCTTATAAAAACAACACTGCCATTTTCAGACCCCCATGCTTTCCTGGAAACTCTCTACGTTAACTTTTAAAATATTTTTCCTATACTTTGTCTACTCATGCTTTATTATTTAATGCATTTCTCATTCTAACAAGTAGATGGCATCAAAACTCACATCAGTATTTCTTCAGAAATCCATACAAGACATTACAAAAATCTTTACATGGGTTTAAAATCTAAGGGAAGGGAGGGTGAGGTGCAAAAGTAGTAAGACTGGTGTAAAAGCAAAGTAAGAAAATAAATTCAAGGAAATGTAAAGAGACATCCTTGTTCATGAACATTCTATGGTGAGATTTGAATTCTATTTTGAAAGTTTGGCACTTAAAGAAGGGACAGTTCTCTAATTCTGATCTAGCTAAATTGGAACAATGAATTGAAATTGAATCACAGAAAACATCGTTTTATTTCATTGGCTTTCTTGTCAAGCTCACATACAGCTTCCTTTTTTTCTTTTTAGGGGAAGCGACTATAAGCCTGGTTTGCATACGAGTTCCTCTCTCACTCATATTAAGAATAAAGAATGAGTAAACAGCTGTTATGGTCATATCAGCCTAGCAATATTACACCCAACAGGTAGTGTAAAGGTCTGGAGATGTTTATGAAAGCTGGACCATATCAGGGTATCGGTAGCAGACTATAAAGTCGTAGCAAAATCAGACAAAGGCGGCACGATAATCAGCATGTCTATGCTGAATGTAGTGGTCAGTCATGCCTGCTTCCTACTCTCTTGACTGGCATCTTAATTTTTTTATGTCACAGATTTCACTTAAATGGTTTAGAGAAATATCTGGCACCAAAACAAATCCAAAGCTCATTCTATTATTAGTGCATCAGCTCAACTCAGCAGTTTTGAAATGTTACCCTTTCTGTTAACTGGAGATTTTTAGGCATGCCACATGATGCACAGACCACAGATCTTACAACAGTGACATTTGCAACTCGGCAATGCTGGACAGCAAAAGAAAAAAAAGACTCCCTCACCCCACTCCTGAAATTGAAATTTCTTGTGGGTTAATTAATCCTTAAATATTGTTTAATGCTGTATAAAGTAGACCCTATTAGGAAAAAGGGAACTGATCTTATTACATAACGTTTTTACATCAGCAGTCACTAATGTACTGGAGTGTGTGTGTGTATGGATGGATGGATGGACTCCAGCACAGATTGCTGCTTCAAAGGCAGGCTTGTGCCTTAGGGTAGGCTCAGCTTCTTCTGTTATCATAAGGAAACCAGAAACATATCAAAAAGATTGTCACAGCAGCTAGCAGGTGGCAGGGGGCAGCTAAAAGAAGCCTCCTACTGCTCAGAAGCCACATGACACTGAAAATATTTGAGCTTATATTCAACTTATGTGCAGACAGGTAAAGCAATCACACATAGCCATTATTACTGTCTTATTTTGGATTAGGCTGATAAAACCCACTCAGAATAAAATGCCCAAACCAAATAAAGACTATAGTATCTATTTGTCAATTTTAACGTTGCACAAAGGATATTGAGGCAGGTTCACATGAGAAAAGATTTCATAGCAGGTTCTGTAGCTGATGGCATTTGTTGGAACAGTGAGAGGTAGTTTTGGGGTAGGATTAAAGCAAAGCAGACGGAGAGGGAGAAGGGAAAGGGAAAACTCTCCCCAGTGGTCAGCTTCTGGGGGCACTCTCCGGTACAGCAGATGCAAACAATGAAGGTGACGAGTGATGGTGATGATGGTGATTTTTTTCCCATGCTTTCTCCGTAGTACTATATGCTTTCCACTGGGGCTTGCTCAAACTCCCTACAGCTTGTTGTTGCTTGTGAGACTGTTAGCACTGATTGGAGTATGCTAACCAGGTGCAAGCACAGCGTCCTGTTTCTCTGTTAAGTTCCTGTGTGCATGTATTATTGGATAATATTGTAATAAGGCACCCAAGGTACTGCACAACAGCATTAACCTGCACATCCTGAGGTTTGGATTTGATGTGTTTGAGAGATGCACTTTTATCTTTTCTTCTCCTTTGTCCTGTAGAAGTGATACCCCGGTGAATGGTAAGACAGAGCTAACTTTGTAAGGGAGAATAAAATTATTTGCAAAGGGAAAAGACATAATAGACATAATCTTGGATTATGTAATAAAGAGAAAGCTTTAAAGCTTTTTTTCAAAGTAATTTGAAATGTTTTGACAATTTACAATGTTTCTTTTTGGATTTTAACATTTTTATTTTTTATTAGAATAGTTTAAGAGCTGTTTTTATTTTTGAACTTATTTCATAACTACTTTGTTAAACACACTTCCTTGTGAAAAAACATCTGCATTCTGAAATTTCTACTTCTTATTTAAAAAATGTTTTTCCATTATTTATCAAAGTGACAGTGTAAGAAAATGATGTGCCATCGACCCAACTTTTCTTAAAATGGAAAAGGCTTAACTGTTTTCCAAACAGTTCTTTAAAGGACTTCTTAGAAGGCAGCTAGCACCCTCTGTAATTACAGAACCAGCTGACTGAATTTCCATATTAACTCTCAAAACCACCCTTAACTATTACTGCCTCTGCTGCTTCGATGCGTTTAAGAAGTAACAACTGAACAGTTAGTGTACCTGGATACCTCTTACCCATGTAGCCTTGTGTATATCTGTATATATACACATATGTAAATACACACAGAGTGCTTTTATTTGCTTTTTGTTTTATCTGAAATGTTACTGCCCGTTATACTGATTTCTTCCACTTGAGAAAGATCTAAATAATGAGTGAAAAAATTTCTCTGGCCAGTCTAAAGCACAGTGCTTTACGGTCAGTGCTGTTCACTGCTGTTTGGTAGCCACTGCTGTCTGCTTGCATAGAGCAAAGAAGAGACAAGTTCTAAATCTAGACATTTCAATTTTGTCTGCTAACTAACCATTTTTAAATGCATTTTTATTTGACTGGCAAAGAGACAAAGTCTACCTATAGACATTGTAGCATGTGGGAGTGAAAAACTTCCAGATAATTCATGATTTAAGTGTAAGAAGATTAGTAATAAATGAAATATGAACAGAGGTATTTACTCTGGGAAGCTTCTGGGCTAAAAGAGAGTCAAAATTGCTTAGAAAGATGCAGGAGATTTCAGCAACTTTCTGTGTGAGCGGGAGAAAGTCAGTGTCAAGTTACAGGAAAATATTACTCCAGGAGAACAGCTATTTGGAGCAAGTTTTTCAAGAGAGAAAGCTAGGATTCTGATTAATGGGGAGCAGGAGCTTGTGCCACCCTAAGAGCTGGGGAGAGGAACTGAACAAAGGCAGGATGTGAAAGGGACAAAACCAGAGGGACGAAGCACGAGGTGATGGAAGACAACAAGGCAAGAAACAGAGCTAGGCCTTTGCGTTACTTGCAGGCTGAGGTGGGCAATTTAAAGGTGATAGGTGCTGATTGAAAGCCATTCCTTTTTCCCCTCACACTGATTTTTTTTTTTTTTCCCCCTCCAAGGAATTGCAGAGTACAAAGAATTTGAAGGCAAACTACAGTTAGTTGCCAGAAGTTTAAGGGGTATGGAAGAAGAGCACAAACGGAGAATAAGTAGGACTTTTACTCCCAACTGCAAACATGTCAGTCAGTGTCAAACCAGAGGCAACCTTCGTTCTTTTTGTGCAGTTATGTCAGGAAGAAAACAATATTTAGTTTGGGAAGGACAACATATTTTTCCCTCAGCTTGTTTTCCTGTGGTGCTCTTAAGTGGCAGCTTGACACTTAAAGTAGGCTTGATTATTATTCTTTTGAGAAATATAAGGATCTGTACATAAATCAAGTTTGGTTGAAACTGTCTCGTTCAGACTTTTATTGGTGAGATTTGTATTTACAGCTGTACACCCAAATTCTTAGATTATGCCCTGCTTCCTGCATACGTGCTTTCCTACATAGCGTCTTTCCAATAAGAGAATGTCTTAAGGTCATCTTCTTCAGAATAAAATTTTATAAAACCCTCAAGATCAGGTCTGGAAGGGGGGGTGATCTTTAATGTCTTCAAATTTATGTTATATCTGTGGTAATAACGGACATTTCCCAAGAGGTACGTTCTGAATCCTATGGTAATGATGAGTAACACATTGCTATGCAAACAGTACCGTTAAATTTCCTGTGGTGTGTCTTTTCTATCACCTTACTTTGGGTCTTAATGAAATTTGAACTTGGATTGCTTCCATCTGAGTCTGGATCATTAATTCTGTTTATGTGATAGCTTATGCTCTGGCTCATCTTTATATATGATGTTGCTTCTTCTGCCAAGAAAACTTGAGTTTGGGGTAGAGCTTGGCTTGTATTTGAAGTCTGTCCCAAAATTCTGTTCGACTGCATGTGGATGTTTTTCCATAGTTGCCCCAGCACATTTGGCACCTTACATTACTCTTTCTGACATATTCAAATACTGTTTTAGCATTTTTTATTCTTCTCCTCCTTTCCTTAGAGTCTCACCATGAAAAAAGAACAAAAAAGTGCAAAAAAGAACAATAACTGCAAGATAGTTGTAATCCATTGCAGGATGAATAACTTGACTGTTGAAAAGACTGCCAAGGAGCAATATGAAAACATCTTCTGGGATCTTGTTCTTGCAGAACAGTCTAAGATACTGGGGTAAAGTTTAAAAAAAAAAGTGAAATAGCTTTGCAGAAAAATGAAAGCAGCTCTACAGCGCAGTGGCCTACATTTCCTTATACTTTAAAAGTTTTACTAACTTCTACAATGCCAAAGACATTGAGGATGAAATTTTAAGACGACTGGAGAGATTATTTATTAAGAAATCAGAATGAAATTTAATAGTAACCTGAATTTGCTAAGGCTTTGATTTCATATGTCTCTTTTGTCCCCCTCGTCTCCAGGCAAAGTTGGAAAATTCTGTTTTTAAAAAAGAATAATTTAATTCCTGTATCCAAATCAAAGTGATTTGCAAAAGGATTTATGAGCATCTCAATACTTAACAAAGCCTGTTAAGACTTAGTCATTACTTGATACTTATATACAGTGCTGTAGTTTATTTTATCCTTTCAGTAAGAGTGATGTTTGTTATCTTTATCCAGAATTAATAGTCGTGATGTTTTTCTATGACTGTCCAAGACTGTAATCATTGGGTTAAGTACATAATATATTATTTTGCTATGGGTAAATATAAGGGGTTTTAAATTTGGTATTGCTTTCCATCAAATGTCATCTGAATGCAATATACATTTTTTTTCCCCTGTATTAGTTACATGACAAAGGTTCAATTGGTTCAAATAAGTAACCATACATTTTATTTTTAGCTCCTGTTATAGTCCTCCATATCAAGATATCAGTGAACTGAAAGAACAGAAGGTAAAAGCTCTATGACAAGGGTGAAGTATTTTTTTTAAAGACAAGAAAACCCCCACAACCCTGGCTCACAATACTTAGTGGACTGTTTCATTTTCCTTTCAGTGTGTGGTTTCTTTATCTTTCCCATGTCAATAATTCTAAGAACAGACTACCAAAGGACATGGGACTGTTAACTTTCATCAGTGTTTCTAATGGAGCAAATAAGCAAAATATTTACGTGTATGTTGGAAATAAACATTTCACAATCCCTTTTTTGGTTATTGAGTTCTGGACCAATATTTTTAGGTAAAAAGTAGTAAGAAAGGTCTCCTAGATCTGATAGATTATCTGAAATCGCATTAATTGTTGACACTCTGAAGAACCAGTTTAAAAAATAATACAGAATTCACTTTATGTTTTGTTTGATTGGATCCTTATGTTGATGTTACATTGCAATTTAAAATACAACAACAAAAAAAACCTCATATGTCTTGTGTTGGACTGGAAATGGCTTTGTATGTTAGTGTACAGGACTGCATCATTTAAACTGCCACCTCATTTAGAGGGAGAGGAAAAGCACAGACTACATGGATATATCTTTCATTCTTCTCTTCCCCTAGAATTGTGTACCTTATTCAAGACTATACATACTCTTCACTTAGATTTCACAAGTTGGATTTCTTTCTTGGGTGATTTCTTTCAAAACTCTTTCTTTCAGCTTGTCCCTTCCTAACGGTGGTCTTAGCGTCCCACAATAACTTGGCAGTTAAGACATTTTCCCAGAATATGGGGGAGACAAATTTAATACCTTCTTTTTCATAGAGGGGTCTAAATCCACATCCTCTCTCTTCTGGAAGAACACCCTAATTAAAGGGCTCATATATACTGTCTGGATGTGCTGGTTTTGGCTGGGATGGAGTTAATTTTCTGCACAATAGCTAGTACGGGGCTGTGTTTTGGATTCGTGCTGAAAACAGTGTTGATAACACAGGGATGTTTTTGTTATTGCTGAGCAGTGCTTATGCAGGGTCAGGGTATTTTCCGCCCCTCACACCGCCCCACCAGCGAGCAGGCTGGGGGTGAACAAGTAGTGGGGAGGGGACACAGCTGGGACAGCTGACCCC
This sequence comes from Phaethon aethereus, assembly GCF_964289735.1. Taxonomy (NCBI): domain Eukaryota; kingdom Metazoa; phylum Chordata; class Aves; order Phaethontiformes; family Phaethontidae; genus Phaethon; species Phaethon aethereus. The sequence continues at coordinate 43,221,506 of NC_138578.1, forward strand.
AACTGACCAATGGGATATTCCATACCATATGACGTCATGATCAGCATATAGAGCTGGGAGAAGAAGCAGGAAGGAGGGGACATTCATAGTGATGGTGTTTGTCTTCCCAAGTAACAGTTACGCATGATGGAGCCCTGCTTCCCTGGAGGTGGCTGAACACCTGGCTGCCGATGGAAGGGGTGAATGAATTCCCTGTTTTGCTTTGCTTGTGTGCGTGGCTTTTGCTTTACCTGTTAAACTGTCTTTATCTCAACCCATGAGTTTTCTCTCTTTAGTCTCCTGATTCTCTCCCCCATTCCACTGTGGAGGAGTGAGAGAGTGGTCGTGTGGTGCTTAGTTGCTGGCTGGGGCTAAGCCCTAGGACATGATTTCTTTTGTGGAAAAATCCCAGTTTGGATAAAAAATTTCAAGACCCACTGATTGATGAGAGAAAGCTTGAGGGAATATCCTTCCTCCTGCAAAACTGACCTGGAAAGGTAATGCCAAATCCTAGTTCCAGTGTGAGACAATGAAGTTTACATTATTTCTGTTAATGCATTACATGGTTACACATGTTAAATATTGCTAGTAAAATGTCATATGTTATCAGGGATCTGATGTACAATATGCTGGCCCATTTCAAGTTGGTCTTGACTAAGGAGGGGAAGCACCATGCAAAGATGGGTGGTTTGGGGGTTTTTTTCTATATAATAGTAATTTATTTGAGCAATTGGAGAAGCTATATTCCATTATGATTTTTCAAATTTCTTTTAAACAGACTTAAGTTTTCCCTCTAAGAAATTGTGTCAGTATATGTGAAGATAACAGTACAATGTTGGGAATATTTCTCAGGCCTCATAACTCTAGTCATTCTCTGAAATCCTATAACCTGTCAGTCCCTTCTCTTTTATCTATACTGGTACTGTATACCCTGCTAGCTTCCTTTCTATTCTTATAATCAAAGCAGCACTTTTCAGCTTCTATCTGCTTTCTGTTTCCATTAGTGCTCTGAGATTCATTCTTCTTCCTCTATCTCCTACAGATTGTCCTCAGGCCACCTCATCTGGTCCCATTTACAGATGATATTGCTAAATACCACCCCTGAACTGACACCTTCTAGATGTACTCATCACACTTGACCTTTCACTGTCAGTCTGCTTTCTGTCACCGCTGTGCTGCTGCCAGCTCAAATTCAAACTGGCAAACTCATGTTTGTGCTCCAGAACTGTGCACAGCTCTAGTGAAAGGTGATTTGAGTGGCAGATTACCTCTCCTGCATCCCTTTTAATGTTAAACATGCAGCCACTTCTGCCTGAGCAGTGACAATTTTTCTCTTTACTACTGAAGGACCTGCAAATTGTGCCATCACACATGACGCCAGTTTGGCAACTGGGAGTTGAACAGAGTCGAGATGGAAAGACCCTTTGTCTGTGTGGCTGTAGAAAACATTGTTGGTTACAGGGTCCCTTTGTGGAAATCAAAGTCCTGTGCTAATGAGGAAATTGTTTCAGGACACAGTTTTTTGAAGTGTATTGAATAGACTAGACTAGATTAGACTGGGCTATTCCAGTTGAAAGAGGCCTACAATGATCATCTACTCCAACTGCTTGACCAATTCAGGGCTGACCAAAAGTTAAAGCATGTTGTCAAGGGCGTTGTCAAAATGCCTCTTAAACACTGACAGGCTTGGGGCATTGTCCACCTCCAGGTAACCTGTTCCAGTGCTCTCCGGTTCCACCCTCTCACTAAAGAAATGCTTCCTAATGTCCAGTCTAAACTTCCCCTGACATAGCTTTGAACCATTCCCACCCATCCTACCACTGGATACCAGGGAGAAGAGATCAGCACCTCCCTCTCCATTTCCCCTCCTCAGGAAGCTGTAGAGAGCAATGAGGCCCTCCCTTGGCCTCCTTCTCTCCCAACTAGGCAAGCCCAAAGTCCTTAACTGCTCCTCATAGGACAGACATTCCTCCGAGCCCTTTCACCAGCTTTGTTGCCCTCCTCTGGAGACATTCAAGGACCTTCACATCCTTCTTGACTTGTGGGGCCCAGAACTGCACGCAGTACTCGAGGTGAGCCCGCACCAACGCTGGATACAGTGGGATGATCAGCCCCGCTGACTGGCTGGTTACGCTGTGTTAGGTGCACCCCAGGATGGGGTTTGCCTTCCTGGCTGCCGGGGCACACGGGTGCCTCGCACCGAGCCTGCTGTCACCAGCACCCCAGGTCCCTCCCTGCAGGGCTGCCCTCCAGCCACCCTTCTCCCAGTGTATACTGGTGCCTGGTGTTACTCCATCCTAGGTGCAGAATTCATCATTTCCACTTGTTAAATTTCATCCCATTGATCATAGCCCACTGCTCCAATCTATTTTAGGTCCCTCTGCAAGACCTCCTGTCCCTCAAGACAGTCAACAGCACCTCCCAGTTTGGTATCATCAGCAGACTTGCTGATGTCCATTGACACTTACAGACAGCTTATAATTTTATTTCTTGGTCATTATGTTCGGTTAGTTCTTGCAAGGGAATGATGGCAAGGCCTGCCATTAGCACTAGGTACATCACGTCCGTTCTAATATCACAGGCTAAACTATATTGCAAGTAGTGGTGAGGAAGATTGCTGTGGGCTGCATTTTTAGTACAGATACTGTATCATTGTAATGTATACATAAGGGCTTCCTGTGCCCTTCAATTGATCAAGCTATGACATATGGAACTGTTGAAATAATTATGAATTGAGGATACAAGTATAAAGATCCTCCAAAATTGACTACATTTCTGTAATGCATAATTAAAATGTTCATGTCAGCAAATACCATTGATTGCACTTGGTAGTGTATTACGCTACCGTTCCATTGAACTGGCAGAGATACTTGGAAAAAATGGTTAGGTTTTTAATAGAAAGGGACTGGAAATCTATTTCGTATTCTCACTTTGTCTCCTTACCTATAATGTGACTTTATACATGTATTCTTTAAGGGTAAGTATTGACACCTGGGACAGATCTGAAGAATGTATAATAAGTATAAATAAAACAATTGTTTAAAACGTCCCTGGCTTTCTAAATGTGATCAGTCAGAAGAAAAGTGAATCATCTCACTGTATTTTGAATGTTGAATAACATTCCTTGCAATAATGCTTACAACTGGATAGTCACTGACCATCTCTGGCTACATGATAAATCAAAACACAATTCTTTTTTTTTTTTTACGTAGCCCTAGAAGATATAATGCTCAGGAAACAATTTTGCCTTAGAAAAATTTGAAACAGCATAGTATAACAGTGACTTTATTAAAGTCATTCTTGATTCATGTCATGCTGTGAGCATAACCAGATTTAAATTCTTCAGTGATACGATTAAAGGAAGTCTTCTAATATATGCCGTCTAGTTTTCTCACCTTCTCTGATTCTCTGAATTTGAAATTTTAAGTATGATTTTCTGCCTTGCTCTACTGCTGCTCCTGCTGAAATCAGCAATGTCCTGGTATTCATACGCTCAGTATCTAAAAAATCAATTAATTCCTTTCTTCTAGGTTGATAACGATATTAACATGCTCTATATGCAGTAGGAAGCTTTTCCTCCTGGGGCAGTGTAATTAAAGTCTAAGTTTAATTCCACATCTTTTTCCTTGAAATGGGATTATTCAATGTGGAAGACACAGGGGCTTAAAATAACACTTAAAATAACTGGAGGATATCCAAACTTCCACTTTGTTCAAATTAGGAAGATAAACCAATGCTAAGTTTGATTCAAACTTTTTTTTTAATTTTAGAAAAAGCTATTCTAAATACATTTTCCCTAAACATGAAGGAATGCAGTGAGATCCACTGCCTTTCAGTACTCCATGCTATTTTTCAATACAGACTGAGGTGAAAAGGTTTGTCTTCAAGTTTTGTCAAAGCAAGGGAAGGCAAGGGAAGAAAAACGAACAGGAAGTAGGGTTTTCAGTGGTTGTACCTTGTTACTCCTATTCCCTTTGTAATTGAGATAAACACCAGCTAATCCCAATAGTTAACCTTCTGCCTTTGCTATTTAGCTCTGGGAAATTTACCCACAATGTGCAGTATTGCCCTCCTGGTCTGATGCTGGTATAGCAGGCAATTAGCTATAGATTCAATCAGTCTTGAATGTCAAGCTGGGAATGACATGTGCCAATTTCGATACCATTTAACTCAACATTCAACGCTATTTAGCTCAACCCATGACTTTTCAAGACATGTAAGACTTGCTTCGAAAAGAATAAAGGACATCTTTTTTCTTAATTAGCTCATCTTGACTACTGAGATGAGTCCTTTGTCTGACCCCTTATCTTTTCTATTTGCTTTAGGGACTCTGTGCGATTTTCCATATAGCACATGAATACTGACTCCCAAAATAATAGAGTTTGAAAGTATTCAGTTGGGCTTAACAAACTTGTACATGCAAAATGATGTACAATAATTTTCAAGAGGAAAAGAGGCAGATGCTTAGTGTAATTTTCAGAAGCAGTTATGATTCAGATCAAGTTTCTCTTACCTTATTGATTCAGATTAAGATTCTTTGTGCATGAGAATCGTATTTGCCAGCTCCTTATGATTCGAAAAGGAAATTGAAATAGTTAGTGCAAGGACGTGAAACTCCACTTAATGATTCATTCATGATACCTGTGACTAGGCAGTGATCTCAAACATTCCCTGCAAGAAACAATTACAGATATAGCAATCTTTAAATGCTTTCTATCAGTATGCAACAAAAATGTCTGGAGGAACATTACATACTAAGTTACATACAATGCAAAAGGAAAAGAAAATGGGTGTTCTAAAACCAAATATTTAATGAGATAATTCAAAATGTAACTTATACAAATGCAGTATTTCCACCAAATAAAAAATTGAAGGAAGCCAAGTAAAAATGATAAAATAATGGTATAGAATAAAGTTGTTTTTGAACTCAGTGTTTTGACTTTTTTTTTTATCCCAGGATAATACATCAGAGCACCTCTTCAGAGATAGTATAAGAATTTGAGCATAGTTTTAGATTTTTTTTTCTGCTTTCCTATTTAACAACAAATTGGAGTTTAGATTAGCAGTAGACAGAGACCATCTCAGTGAAGTGCAAGTCTGTGGGCAAAGATTCTTATAAAATTTTGGGAAAATGTATTAATATACTTCTTGTAGTTCTATCCAGACATCAAAACTGCATAGAAAAGACTTTGACAAAACCTTTTTCACAGAAAGCTTATCTGCCATCAGCAAATTTGATGTGATTAAGCAAAACATCCAGAAGAAGTTCTATTCTTGGGTGAAAAATTACTGATTACACAGTTGTTCCTCCATGTATTGTAAGCAGATTAAGCAAGCATGAAAGATAGGACCTATTATTAGCACAAAATAAAAAGGTAACTGGTCCAATTATGGGAAATATGACATAGATGTTTTACATTCATGTTGCAGTAGAAGTAGACCATTAGTATTACAGACATCACACCGGATTTCCATCGCTACTATAGTTACTATATAAGAAAATCATGTCAATGTCCATCAGAAATACTGACAGCAGCAGCCAACAGTGCCAGGCTGGTAGTGAGGAAACGTGGGAAAGATCTGAGTGTGTCAAGGGTATGAAGCTACCATGAGTAGCTTGGGTCAGGAAAAACAATAAGCAGTGTGGAGATACTACCAAAAGGATCCTCTGCAGTGAAGAAACGTATATTTTAGTGGGAGAAACCACAGCCAGGAAGAAAGGACCAATCACACTGTGTCTAAAACCTGTGGAAATACAGGAAAAACTTCCAGATAATTTTCCAGAATGTTCCTGACTTAGTCAATAGAAATTCATAATTCAGAAACATCCCAGAATTACATCTCACATGACTATATAAATGTATGCAAAATAGTAGATCTCATAGTGTACATCTGAACGCTTCCTATCCCTCTGGGTATGCTCACTGTGCTGTGATGAGAACAGAGTTAATAAATGTTTTGTTTTACCCTTGTCCCAACTGCAAATGAATGCAAGATCAATGGTACCATTACTGGTCTTTTTTCTGCATCAGTGTATTTCTGACAATGTGCACTATGAGCATAAGAGGATGATTTGACCTCTTTATTGTAGTGGGATGTGGCAATTAACTTTCTATTGAAATTTCAATTAGCTTTTCTGTTCCTATAATGTTTTACCTAAATCCTCTTTTTAAGTTCTTACTGAGGTTACCAGAAAAGATCATCTAAGCATGACTGTGTTAAAAGGTAGAGGTAAAGAAAACAAATTATTTCTATTGTGTACAAAATTGAGGTCACTTTAGGTTAACTGAATCAGATTCCTTGAAGAGATGAAGACTTTCCACATCATGAAGAATCATTGAGAGAATTCTAATTGAAAAAAGAAAGACACCAGCCTCTTATAAAAAGAAAAAGATACCAAGATTAGTACAACTGAGGAAGAAAACCTGATGCAGATTTTACAGACTGTTACCTTTATGACCCTTATAAAAGAAGAATTGCCAAATGAAAAACAACAGAGAAAACCCTGCAGATTACAACTTTATTTAAGCTATTTAGCATCCTGGACCAACTAAAGAACAAAGGAATTAGGTTTTACAATTAGAATTCTTATACGTCTGGAATACTCACATGCAGGGAGAAATGTTAATAAAGAAAAAACTACTCTTGCACTGGCACCAAATTAAAAAAATGTTGTTCACAGACAGTTTTAAATTTCATTTGGCAGTGACTATTGCTAAGGTTAAGATGATTTTTCCTTGGAAAATTGTTATTTTTTTTAAATGTGACTTCCTGAAAAACATAGTAGTTAACTGAAATGTTATATTATGAATGAAAATATAAAACACTGTTTTTCCAATCTTTAGCCTGCATCATTCAGAAGACATTTTGTACTAAGCAATGAAGCTACTTTGAGGAAATGTATGTATGTTGAACATAGGAAATCTGAAGTTCATTAACCCTTTTATTGTGTAAGTGCTAAACCAGCACTTACACTTAAAATCAGGTTTACTCAATACCAAAAGCTGACTATGTTAAAAAATATAACAATATTGCAGGGTCCCTTGTTTTCTGTGAAATTTGTGTCATTTGCCAAGCTTGGACGTGAATGTAAATGCGTTTAAGTAAGAGAAGTTCATAAATTACATACTAGTAACTTCCATAATAAAGCAAATCATCCTTACTGTTCCAGCTAAGAAGCCAATAAGCCCATTTTCACAATGACAATGCCGGTATAAATCATACAGCATTTAACTCCCTCTAAGAAAGGAAGAATAGATAGATGGGTGCCTGTGCATGTGTGTATGTTGCAGGAAAGTGTTTATCAACTATTTCAGTGGTATTAAGTCCTTTTCACGATGTACAGGGGGAAAAAAAAAAGAGGAGTTATAGCCTATTCCATACTGAAAGGAAGCTTTTAAAAGACATGACAGGAAGAAATTAATGTAAGCTTAAGGATTCAGTGTCTATCCTTTGATTTGCAGTAACACCAGATACCGTCCGAAATTCACAGTCGATACAATACAGGTTCTCTGAAGCGGGCGGCATCCTGCCAGCCGCGCGGGGGGACGTGCCATACCTCCTGTGCTTCCCCTCGAGGATAACAACGCTGCGCCATGGATGAAATTCCTCCGTGTATTTTGAAACAAAAATCTGTACCTCCAGAAAAGATGTATTTTCCTGACTTGTTATGTAGCCTATAGGGAGGTTACAGAGAGAGGAGAAATGTCAACTACCTCCACCCGTCAACCAAAGCTGGTTGCCATAGTAATGGCACCTCGTTTTTGTGTTAACGGGGGTCAGCCTCTGCTGTATTCCCCAGCTGTCTCTTTTTTTCTGTCTCACAGAGCTACTACCTTCAACTTTGCAGAAGCACAGTTGGTAATTTGAGTCATATTTACTCTTTGTCTTTAATCTTCTAAAAGAAACAGCTCAAAGCACATCAGTGTTACTGCTGAACATCCATACATGAACAGCTCACAAAAATGAATAATTCCTTTAAAACAGCATTGCAAGCATGCATTTTTTTCACCTATCTCTACATGCCTGAAAGTAGTTAAAATCCATGATTATCCAATGACCAAAGACTGTTATGATCTTAAGGAGAGTTTTCTCTGTTCCTGTTGTTCTCCTTTAAGCATGTGCCTTAAAAACCTTCTGCTTGCCCTAAAATTATGCTTGTGCTCAGCATACCTAAGATTTCTACTCTAAAACTTTTAACCATTTAATTTCCTAACTTCTGACTGTTGCTATTCTTAATACCTTAGGAAAGTAGATATTGAGTTTATTACTTTATGGTGACAATTTTGTCTCTCTTTTTGAGAATGAAGGTGAACACAGATTTTCTTAAAATTGCAAAAGTACCTTGCTCTCACAAATTGCTCTCTTGTAGTATTTCAACACAACAAAACAGGCCATCACCCATCCATGGATTGGATAACATGTAAGTGAATACATCAGTCAAGTGCTGCTAGACCTATAGGTAAAGTGGTGATATAAAAAGCGCTAGGTAATAAAACTATTTGTATCTTGAAGTATTTTTCCAGGTGTCTTCAAAATAGCTGAATGTAATAAAACCCCGTAAGTAAAATGATGATAGTGATATGTTAATGAAGCGTATTCTTCACATCTTTTATGCGCTTGGATTCTCTATCAGAATTACAGGGAAGTGTGTCTAGAACATAAACACTGAAAAAATAAGTTATCTTTTAAGTAAATCTGAGGTTCACTGGGGAAACTGTGGGTCCTGACTACGTATATCCAGTAAAGTGATAAGAGAATATACCTGGTTGTTTTGAGATTGATTTAACAAAATGTGTTCCTGTTTATTTTTGCATGAAACTCCTGATGCTTTAAGGTTAAATCTGAAGCTCATTCCTGTTTACAGAGATCAATAAACTCTGTAAGTGAATGCAGCAGATTTTTCAGCTTACTCTGTTTCTAGCTAAAAATACTCCTGCATCTTTTCTCATTTGTTGGTCTGATGAATGAAGAGTGTTTCGGCCAGTGAACAGCCTGAAACAAAGTTCCCTGCAACGAACAGGAACCTCCCTGTTGACTTGAACTGATGATCTTTGAACTGATCTATAGTTACTTTCAAATCACACAGCTGAATTTCAGTGAACAAAATCATCTAGCATGGATTGAAATATATGGAGAACAAACAAGACTACAACACTTGCAACATGATAAAGAGACTGCATAATAATACAACAATACCAAAATTCAAAATCAGCATCCACAAAAAAATGCATAGAATCTAAGCCTAGGAAATCTGTGGTTGACATCACTGAGTTGTTTTGAAATGCAGAGAGAGTGTATGCATCTTGGACAAAATACACCACTAGTGTGAAGAAATACATAATACATCATAGGAGAAATGGTCAATGCTACAGTGGAAAAATGAATGAACAATTACCCTAAAAGTAAACATAACTTCTATTAATTCTAAAAAAAAAAAAAAGAGATGTAAAAGTGTATGAGATACCAGAAACTGAAGACAGGTAAAGAAAACCTACAGGCAATGAAGAGTAAGAAACTCAGGTCTTGCTGTGATTAAACTACTAGTATTTTTTTTTGAACTTGTTTTTTAGCTTAAATACATAATATTCCCTGAATATTTTCTGATATTACCCCTTGATGTTATCTTATCAGAGTGAACATGTGAACTTAATTTTGAATCCTTCTCTAACATGCTTCTATTCCCCTGATTATGGAATTTTTTCCTCAGGTTTTGCATTTCCTCAGTATAAGTAGACCAGCTATGCTTGATTTTAGCATTCTGTTCATTAAAGGTTAGAATGAAACTATGGTTTCCTTTGGTGTCCTTCAGCTCTTTTCTGCAGTAAACATGTACCACACCTGTTTTCTTAAACAAAGGTCTATGGTTGTTTTACTACTATAGGCTTAGCCATATTCTTCAGCTAGTCCATTGAATTTTGGGTAATATCTTATGGCTTTCACCTGTGTGCAGGTCAAGTAGGAGAAACTCCAGACCTTTGCAAATTACTGGAATTATTCAGATGTGTGTGGTTTTTATTCTTTGAAATTAGGTCATTTTGCTATTCTCTCACATAGCCAGCATGTCTGACAAGTGATGCTGTGGAGTATTTAACTGTAGTTTTAGAGAACAGATTGCCCGCCGAGGAATTTTAAGAATGTTGTGAAAAGGAGATAGTGTTTTCTGAGGTTATTCTTTTCATAGTATATGCTAGGATGCACGTGTGGGTTTTTTGGGGGTTTGTTTTAGAATTTCTGGGTAAATTTCCATTAAAAGTAGTCACTTCTTCCTTTTCACAAAAAGTTATTCTTCCCAGTTTGCTGATTGTTTTTTTTTAACTTCATAAATGTCTCCATTAGTCAATGAAAATTACTGTTTCTGTGAATGTTAAGATTCATTGTTCTATGTTTCTCTCACTACTTGTCTTATTTCTGGATGCTCCAAATGCTCCTGCATTATGCAACCACTTCTCTCATTCTCCTCTCCTGACCCCACAAAAGTGTGCATTGAAGATCTGGAATGAAACTGTTTTCTGGGTCTGCTTTTCACTTCAGGTTTTCTTTTTATTACTTCAAGATCATATAATGAGACTTCAGTGGAAGAACTCCCTCAAAGGCTGGAGTTCTGTCAGAAATGTTCTCCTGGGTTTGAAATTCGATTAGGTTATGTGTATAGATAGTGAGAAGGGGGGAGAGAGAGAGAGAAAGATGAAGTTTCTGACATGAATTGAGAAAGGCAATTCCTTCTCACCTGAATAAAACTCACCCTGAAAGGACAGGAGAGATGATGGGTTGGTAACACTTTATATTAAAGACACTATTGGTTGTTAAAGTCACTAAACTTTTCAAATGCTTATGGATTAGACTGAGACTATATATGAGCTGGCATCTGTATATTGCCCATAGCGCAAATAAAAAGCAAGACTTTTATAGGTTGCACTGTGGTTTTCAGATAGTTACCACCAGGAGAGAGAGACATCTTCAGCAAAGAGCACCAGCCTTATCACTTTCATTATCAGATCCTTACAGATCTGATTATTAAGCATTTGACGTTACCAAAGGTCAAAGCAAATATTACAGTAACATTATCGGATTTGAGTTTTTCTTTTATCAGCGGAAGTTTTTCTTGTCTTTGATTATCAGCTACATTTAAAATATTTCAAAGATCCTTGTGCTGTTACTGCTGGAGAAACTGCTCTTGTGCTAATCTCTATTCCCCAAGAAAGCAGAAAACAGAGGAACAAGTCATTAACATGTGCCTGCTTTTAAGGAAAGGCATACTGTCATTTCTAATTAATATATCTATATTAGAAAAAAAGATATGAGATTTTTAAGCAATCTAAATAGCCATATACCCCAAAAAGCATGAAAAAAAGCCGTCAGCTGGACCGTTTTTCCTCTTTATATCAAGCAGGTTGTTACAAAGACTTCAAGTCCAAGCATCTGTACATCAGGCTGAAAAAAGATCCACTTCACTGCAGTTTGCACCCTCCTTTCTCAAAATCATATGCAAAAAATATATCATTGTTGTGCTCTTTATGTACTGCTCTAGAAGCATGAGTTTCTCTGTCTGTATGTTAATATCTAAGTAGACCAACATAAACCTCTTGTTCTTAAAAAATCCTGGGATTTGGCTTGCTTAAAAAAGATGGCAAATAACATTATATATTTAGTTAGTTTTTATCTGTTGGTTTATAATGAAAAAGCTGTGTAGTTGACATATTTTCAATTATCACACTGGATTTACACGTACTTATGTGAATAGGTCAGTGTGCACAAAAGAAAAACCATCTTTCATCACATGCATGTTTTATTACTCTCAGGGTACATAGATCTTGTTGTTTATCCATGGGCTATTTTATTTTTCTGTGGAAATTGCTTTTGCGTACAAAGGTGAGGACAGCCTTTATTTAAATAAATACTGGAGTCAAAACACCTCAGTTGTATGCCTCTATTTTATTAAGACAAATGTCCTATTCACAGTAATACAAAAATTATCCATTATACGGTCTTTCTGTTTCCTGTCCTGGAGAGATGAAGTTTATTGTTTATAAAGCTAATAGATATAATGCTTCTACGTTTCCAGCCATATTGGAAAAGAACAATTATTACTGTATTCTGCAAGAACTGAATTCCCTTTGTCATACTATTTTGTTTGTACAAATGCATCCTTTTCCTGGGAGGTGCTTTGACCCAAACCATTTCCCCAGTAAGTTGCATGAGAATTTGGCTTCTGCTCAACAATAAGTTTGGAAAAGTTTGGCTATTCAAAAGAAGAATTATTCATGGAACTCTTCCAGGGAAAAAAGTGTCATGCTGCTGTTGGAACCTGCTTTTTCTACATCCAGCAGTGAGTGGCATCATAACTGCCAGGTAAGCTTCTCGTCACGTGTGCAGTTTGTATCAACTGTGCTTTTTATCCTGTTTAACCATTGGGTTTGGCTATTTCATATGCTGTCACTTGTCACCTGTCCATGAGTAGAATAGTATGCTGCTTCACTATCATACCACCCTGTTACAGGTGGACTTTGACTATATTCATGACCTGATACTCAAACTAGTCAATAAGCTATATCAGCTCTCTGAGCCTGCATAGGCGACTTGTTTAAAATCACCAACCTTTTTCAGAATGAACCTGCAGATTAAAATTAAATCTTAATTTTTACAACATTTATTTTCTTTTGGATCAATCTCCTTTTCAAAACTTTATTTTTTTTCAGGTGCTTGGATAGACTGATTTCCATAGTGTCTTTTCCCCTACTCTTAATTACTCTGTTAGGCGCTTGGGCGAGGGGTGAACAATGGGACACAGGGAAGAATGTGTTGATTTTTTTTTTTAAAGAAGCTGTAATTCGTTAATATAATCATATGCATTTGTGTTCTCTTGTGTTTGTGATTTGAGGGACATCTTCATACAGGAAAGGTGTGAATATCATAGTGTATCATACCACAGAAAGTCCTTCTTCTGATAATGACTGTTTTAGCAACAGTCCGTGGTTTACAGGATAAAGCTATAACATGGCCAGTTGAGAAAGAAGGCCTTAAAACCCCATCCACTGAGCTACATGGGAAACTCAGAACACTGTTATTTAGGGCATGATCAATATTATTTTTAGTTTTCTAGTGTTCAAATACCGTTATACAAAGTGGGTTCAAAAAACCCTAAATAGTTAATGCCTCCAATTTCCTCACTGTTAATCTGAAACACTTGGAGAAGAGCATCTGAAGCAGTTTAGCAATCTAATTCATAGAGGTAAAGTACGTTCGTTGCCAATCCTGTTTTACTGAATTTCACTTCAAGATCTCTGTCCTTTTGGTGTTATTAAAAAGACAGGAATGAAAGGGAATTGGTGCAACTAGCAAAAAATTCAATTTTTACTAAACTATCTTAAAATATCCTAAAAAGTCAGTATAGGGCTGTTTCTGGAGCCTTGTTAAAATAAACAAATATACTTTCAGGACCTATTTCTGCCAGACTGGTGGTGTTATAAAGCAATTCCCTAGGTCTTAAAAGAGTGATCCATTGATCTCTGGATTATTAGCACCAGCCTAGTATCCTTCCTGCTGACCAGCTGATCTAATAACTTCTGATAGCCTCACATGGATTTCAGCTGTCGGGGACAGGTAATCCTTAACACTGTTACAGCAACCATAAAGCACTTGAGAATTTGCACAGCATTTTTCTGTTGCCCACTACTTACAGTGTCTTTTTTTCTTACTAAAACTGCCTTGCACTTTTTCAAGTAATTGTATTTGAACCTAATTAGGTTCATGTACCTCTGTAAATAAGGAGGGCTTCCTATTCCTTCTGCCTCTTTACTGGGGTAAGATCTAGGGAGGTGAAGGGGCAGATTTGTTGTACTTGGTAGGATACCAATAGGCTCCTTAAACTCTGTGTATCCCATCTAAAGAACTGTCTTGTGTATTCAACATTAAATGGGGGTTGTTTTGGATTTTGTGGGGTTTTTTTTTTTTAGTATTTGCAGTTCAAAGTTTTGATAACAAAGGGAGTTTTGAATTATTTATAAATCACTTAAGACTTAGTGATAATTTTTTTTTTTTTTAAGGGAAGAAAAAACATGTTAGGGGCTAGATAGATAGTGGTTTAGAACTAGTGGGAGTACTTTTGTGGTTTGGAGAAGAAACTATAGAGCAAAATACTCAGGAGAACTTTGGACTACACCCTCAAAATGCTTAAGAAAGGTAAGAAATGGAAACAAGAGGCATCTAGTGTTTTCTTTAGTATATGTTTGTGTATTTGTTGCCTTGTAAAAAGACTGCCTTTTTTTTTAAACTCTGCTTTTATGTTGATTTAGTGAATGCTTGCATATTTATTTTTATATTAATTGCATAAAAATGGATTGTTTTTTGGAATGCTTTCATAGGACCTGCCAGCTGTTTCCTTTTGTCATAGACATCTAAAGAAGTGGAGAAAGTGTATACTTGAGTTGGCATTGGTTTTAGGGATTATTCTTGTAGTCTGCATTAACATAATCCCAATTTTTGAGTTTAGTGTTTCTACCCAAGGATGGGAATATATTTTAGTGGCGAAGGTTCTGGTGCAATTTGGTTAAGTAATAGTTGAAGCTTTCAAGAATGCTCCTATTGACTACAGAATTTAGCTACTATTCTGAATTTTTTTCTTTTGCTTTTGATGGCTATAAATTGTTCTTTGGAAGTAGACTTTGCTCCCTCCCTCCATGTGTTTTGCCCCCTACATTGGTCTGCCACCTGTGTGTTGACCTTGGATCACTATTTTCTTGCTAGAGGTATAACTTCAGATAGGATATCCTTCAGATAGTATGGCCACTAAGAAAACTATCAGATTAGGCTCTCATGACAGATGATTAATTTCAGATAGGGTGTAGAAATATTTTTGTTCAGTTGTTGATTTTTAAACGCATTTCTGTATCTTCGTCTGAATCTGTGGGGAGAAGTAATATGCAATAGCATATGATAAGCATACTGTTAAAATCTTTTAAAATCAGAAAATGTTGCTGTTGGAAATACTATGTGGTACAACTAGTTGGTATTTTGGAGAAATGTAATCTCCAGATATATTCACGAGTGATAGTAGCTAGCAAAATAAACCCAGAAGTGTTTACATTTCATTTGAGAAATAGGAAAAACCTTTTTTGTTCTGAGCAATCATAAAACCAAAACCTATAATACTAGGAGTTGTTTTAAGCAATGTATATTTTAACTTGCTGGATGTTAGTACTAGATTTTTTTTTAATTATGTGCATATCCTGTAATTCTAAGATGATAATAATACTGCTGCACTTGGAGAAGAGTCTGTCTCATAGCAAGTGGTAGTTCCTAGATTTCACTGAAATACTATGAAGAAAATATAACACCAGGTGTTGAATAAATGTCTTATTTACAATGGAAATTTTAAGAAACTGTTTCTTTTGCTTGAGCTTTGAGTATTGCCGAAGACTAAGAGTACAGAGGGGTTTTTTTGTTTACTTGTTTTTGTTTTGTGCTAATGAGGGGATGGGTTTTCTATAGGGAAATAACAATTTAATATAGTAATAGTGCAAAATATTTTATGTGCACTAACCAGTTTTACTTTCTCTTAGTCATGTTTAAAAAAAAAAAAGGAGTGTTTCAATTCTGTACTTATATGGATGAAAACTTACTAGTGAGTTCACTGCAGGCAGAGGAATTACAAACACGGACAGCTTTGTACCATATTCCTCATGTTCCTTCCTCCATCTCTGGCATTCCTCATTGCTCATTTAGACCGATGTTGATGATTTTAAGGGAACCAGTAGAGATCTGTTATGAAACAGAAATGTTGCAAAAATAAATAAAACCAATGAATCTTGTTTCCAGAATATGACCCAACTCTGAATGGTCAGGAACATAGAAATGTTATGCAAGATGCTTTTGCTATAGCATATGAGAACCCAAAACTTCTAGAAGGAAAGAGGTAAAATTACTCCACGACTTAATTGTGTTAAACTATCCACAACTTGAAATGCACATTCTGTAATTTTATAACAAAACCCAGAAACTGCTCCCGCTCAGCCCGCCCCTCTCCCCCACCCCGGTTTTTTAATTTTAGTATTTTTCTACCTAAACAAGAATAAGCTCAAAGAACATTTGAAACTCAGGTTTTTGCTTCTGTTGTATGATTGCACACTAAACTATGGAAGTGTGCTGGACATTACATGATTTAAATTTGAAACTTTGTTCTCCAACAGTAGCTCTAACAATTAATTTTCTTTTGACAGTGATCTCTTCCAATAACACAAATTTGTTTTAGCGAGTGTATGATATCTGAGTTGCAACATGAAATTGATTGAGCTTTTATTTAGGAAATGTGGACTTTCATTAATGAACATGGCCATATGCCTGTAAATTGTCAAGTGATCTACAAAGGCTCTTGGGTCAGAGCTTTACTGGGGTTATGAAAAGGATAACAGATGTAGTCAGACATAAAGGCACTGAATGTATGACAGCTATGAAAAATATAAACCCCATTGGCTTGAATCATCACCTGCCAGGTTTGCTGGTATGTGCTTGAAAATACAGAATGACTGTATTGATCCACCTACCCATCAGGAAATTAGATGAGTCAGAAAGAACATGGCTTCAGTTTTCATGGCTGGGTTTCTAGGCATGCATGAAAGGCAGTGGGAATTTACAAGAGTGTACACTGAACCGGGAGTATAGTATAGCTTCGTCTTTGCTTGTGGTTGGAACCCAGTAGTATGATTCTACAGTCTACTGGTGTAGAATTTATGTATTTTCAGAAGAGTAAGGGTAGAAAGAATGAAAACACATTTGTGCTGTGAAGTGCACCTTACGCCCTATCCCACCCCCCCAACAAGTTAATATTTTCTGGTGTCTTCATCTGACAGTCCTATACTATAAGTTCCTGCAACTTACGTGGTCAGTTCTTCAGGTTATGTAATGAAGTCTGAATGATGAAACAGTGGAGTAAGAACTTTCTAGGAGAAAGAAAAAAACAACAAAACCAACCAAAACACAGAAAACAACTTGCTACTAGTAACTGGCCATCAATTCCAGTATTAATAACCAGGGTGTTGAAAGAGCACTAGTAGTTCAAGGTTTTTATCTGGTAATTAAACTACACAGTAACCTCCTACTGAAGGCTAGGAAGGAAAGAAATAGTGACTCTTGGCCAGAAGCCAGGAACTTCTTTGAACTAATACTAACTTCTGCCTGAGATGGTAGGAAATTATTAAAATTAGCTTAGTTATGTGTTTGCAAAGTAGTTTTTCAGTCTATCAAAGCAAAATTCTTATTTAGCCCAGAAACTGCAGTATCTATCATTTGCATACTGAATTCCTTTTATTGGTATTTTTGGCAAGTACAAGCCACTCTGTAATGTTAGCATAATTTGTTTATTAACAGTCATGACTCACTTTGGGTTCATTCATAAGGAAAGTGCTCTATAAACATTAAAGATGACCTAGAACTAGAGCAATTTATCTTATGCTGCCTGCAAACTTCCCTGCAGTGTAGGAAAGGGGGCTCGGATCCCATTTAGCTCTTGCTTATCCACCTCTCACAACTTGCAGTGCAGTAAGAAACACTAAGGTGATGTTTTCACCACCCTCTCTTATAAAGCTGCTTAATAAATTCTCCTCATATACATCTATAGCCCTCCATAAAGCTAAGGTATCCCACTTTTCTGCATCCTTGTTAGAAGGGAGATGAAAGAAACACATCTAGATGATACAGGGACTGTTATCATTCATGAAAGAAGGTGGGATATAGCTTTGCTATATTGGAGAAGGGGCTTAGAGCTACCTGATGCTTTAAGTTTTTGGTTTGATTGTCATTTTGTTAAGATGCTGTTACATTTTAAATACACTGGCTTCAGGGAACAGGAGAAGTTCACTTCCAAATCTTGATTGTTTTTTTCAACTTTTTTTTTTAAATTGCCTACTGGCTTGTTGTAAGAATGTGGAGAAGTGGGCAGAGGGGAGAAGAAGAATGGGGGGAAGCATAATCTTGAAACACTCCAAAAAGATTAATACTCTTTTTCAGGAGAAATTATGTATTTTTCCATAAGTTTATCCCGCTAAAATTCTATTTACTCTACATATTTGCAGATGGCTGTAGGTATACCCTGATTTGAATATTCCAGTATCCCATATATACAATTTTGTTCCAGGGTTATTACTATGCCAAGACACAGCTTTGATTTAAACAAATCAGTAGACTCTGAAATAAGCTTAGTTCCAGATTTTTGCCATACTTACTAAATTGTTCTGTTTACTATCTTGAAGATGCCTTTATTAGCCTAGTGCTGTAGTGGTTGTGGTATACTGCTTAAAAGAACATGGCTTAATTTCTGTTTTTTTTCATAAATGGAAGTTTTATTTAGAACCTCACAATGTTACTTTTTGGAACAAAAGTCCAGATTATAATTCAAACCTCAGCGATCCTACAATCTCTATTTAAATCTTGAAGTTTTATTTCTGCTGACCCCAACAAAAGCTCTTGCACTATGGAGATTCCAGGGCATGGTTCTTTCAGCCTTCTTTATGCTAAAAATACATCACTGCAATCGTTGATGTAACAGTTTTCACCAATTTCTCCCTCCTTCCTCCTATCCACTAATTCTTATCTTAGTCCTCTTAAACAGGACTATTGTGACTGTTCTCCACTCCTTTGGAGAGTCTAAAAAATAAAAAAAAAGGTCATGAAACCATCTGGCTTTAAGCAAATTCCTCCTAATTCTAATATCTCTTTCATAAACATGGGCTTATGAAACAAAATAATTTTAAAACAATGGAATTTCCAAAGTCCAGCAATATTTTTTTCTTTGTGTCTGTGATTTGCTTTTATGCTATTTTTCATTACTATTATTGTTTAGTCTAGATGCTTGGTGTAATTTACATGGCAGTGATTGGTATGTTGCTCTTTGCTCACTGCTCAGTTGGTAATTCTCTTGATTAATCTTGAAGGAATTGTCGATACCTGTTGCAGTCTGTGCTCCCTTCACAGGAAGGTGTTGAAGTCGTGTATGGGAAGGGTACTTGCAGCAACGTGTTAAAAGGGAGTGGATATGCTTCACTGCCTGACAAATGGGTAGGAATTACAGAGGTTATACAGTGAATAAGAGTGTAGGTAAGGTGTGTGTATATACTAAAGGGAAGACTTCTAACATTTCAGGGAGAATATAATGGATTTTAGAAGGAAGAGATGGGATAGAGGCCTTAATTGCAGCCAGAACAATGTCCAGTGAAATAGCGTATATCCATGTGATAGATGTTGCTTCCTAGATGGTTGTTAAGATGGAGTGAAACAGAAGGTGGTTTTTTTGGTCTACTGTATAAATGGAAAGGAAAACTACGAGTGCGATTTGCCCATTAAATGCAGAGAGAGAAGAACAATATGTTTAAATTGGAAGGGGAGGATCTGAAATCCTTTCCAAGCCATTGCTTATTTTAAAGGCTGCTAGTAGATGAGAAGCTCCATTCTGAACTCATCATTGGGATACCTGCTGTTCCCCGTTGTTAGAACAACCCCATAAGCATCAACAGTTTTTAAACAGAATATCCTCTTTTGATTCACCTTTGTGACATCATAGTAATTTTTCATAGTGATACTGGAAATATGGCTCCAGGTAAAGAATAAGCTTCTAAGGAAGAGAGCTTGTTTTCATGCAAATATCCAACATAACAAAAATAAGAACTACAAAAATGCTTCTCGCAGCAAATTTTGAAAATTAAATATCTGCCTAGAGAGCCTCAGTAAGGCCTTTGACAAAAAGTTTCATATTCTTGATCAACATATAGGCATGTACTTACAGCGAGTGCTACAGAAATGTTTATGTTTATTTACTGTGCATTTTAGCATTTTGAAGAACCCTTAAAACACTATGCTTTCACAAATCTAATAGGCCTCACCTTAAAGTTCAGTGTTTATCAATTAAAAATGACACACTTGGGGGTATACCAAGACCTGAAAAGTTGTACTGTTTAATTAGAGTATTTTAATTAGCTGATGAATTACTGACACAGCCCAAGCTCTCAGTCTTGGTCTTCATTACTACCTCCTGTTACATGTCTCTTCCTTTCCCCAACTTGCTTCCTGTCTCATCCTTTAGGGGAAATGAAAATGGATGAAATGGTGCCCATCCTTTTATGAAATTGGACCTGTAAGTAACCAGCATTAATTTACTGCAGGGAATAGAAGCAATTCTAATGCTAAAGCAAATGTGCTTCTGGAAGCCATTTAGTGACTTACCAATTGTCCAGGTTATTTTTACATGATCAACATCGTTCTGTCCTTTCTGCAAACCTCTTGTGCGCACAGAAATAATGAAAGCAAAGTCACAAATAGCAGCGAAGATAGAAATAAAATGTCTGCCAACACTTTTTTAGGAAGCACAGATGTCAACACTGCATACTTCATCTTCAAAGTTTATATTTGGGGAGCGATGTCTAATCCAGAAAATAGTTCCAAAAATTTTTCTAATTTTTCAAAAAAATTAAGTCTGTTTAGGGAAACAATTGCTTTAAAACAATAAAATATGAAGATTTTTGGAAAATAAACATGTTGCCCATAACAGCAGAAACAACTTGGAATTATTCTCAGCCACAGGAGGTGATAAGATTTAAGCACTTCAGATTTTTACAAAGCCTAAATGAGGGACTGTCTTAGAAGACTGCGGCTCACTCTTTTGGGCCTGTATTTTAAACAAAATCCAGATGGCTTCCTGATGCAGGAAGATGCCTTTAGGTACTTGATTATGTTGAAGTATATAAATTTAAAGGAGTGGGATGTATCAACACAAGAGCAGACAGTGAAGCACAGGAACGCTGCACATGTTGCTCAGACTGCAACATTTTTTCTCAAGAAACTTTGGGTGTTGAAAGAAACTGCTGTCTATGGAAAGACTTGTGAAATCATTTCTTCCTCCCTCTTGGAGACTTTTAACTGCACTTTTTCCTGAAGAAAAGCAGAGGTCCTTCACATAGGCTCCTAATGACTGCTGTCCACATCTGGTCATCAAATCTACCCCATCAGCAGGAGGCTACAAGTGTCTTAAGCTATTATTAACATGTATCTCTCCACTGCTGTGCCACAGAAAATGTTGTGACACCATACAATGAATATTTGCTCCAGCTGTCAGTATTCAGCTAATGTCCCTGTTTAGCACTCCATATGCCTGAGGACTGTGTGGTAATTTATTTTACCATACTTCAATTCACTGTTTTCAGTAAAGGGGGGAAAAAAATCCCCAACTATTGGGTGAAGTTGTTACACAACTGTATAGATTTTGCTCTTACAATTAGCTCAGTGGAAGCCAGTTTAGTCTAGGAGGAAGAAATAGATTTAAATCCATGTGTTAACACATGTGAAACTAAAAGGACCCTGGTGTGCAGGGACAGGAAGATAATCCAAACCCAAACTCATCTAAGACCAGGCGTGGCTGCTTTTCAATGCTGTATTTTAATCCAGGTGTCTGTACATTCATCTCTCTTGCATTTGGAGTCCTTTAGCTTGGGACTTGCTGGAACACATTCTCAGCTGAGGTAAATGGGCATGACTGTCATTTCAGGTGAGGAATTGACAGTAATTTCTATCCTTTATTTGTGAACGTGTGTGATGGGAAACTCATTGGTTTGAGGTTAAGCTTTACCAGCTCTGTTTGCAGGCTAGTTTTGAACCAGATTCTATTCCCGCCTCTTGCAATACAGCAGAAGAGAAATTGAGGCCTTAAAGCAGATAAAACACTCTGCTGTGAGTGGCGCTGTCAGCTGAAACTCACCAAAAACCCCTTGGACATTCTGTAATCCTGGCAGACACGGGAACTTTTAAGAAAGACTATTTCTGGAGCCCAGCAGATGTCCACTCTGACAGTGTCCACATCCAACAGATGTTGGTCTGTCTCATGGTTTAGACCCATCTGGCACTGAAGCCCCACGCAGCCGCTCGCTCACTCCCCCACGGTGGGACGGGGGAGAGAGTCGGAAGAGTAAGAGTGAGGAAACTCATGGGTTGAGATAAAGACAGTTTAATAAATAAAGCAAAAGCCGCGCATGCAAGCAAAGCAAAACAGGGAATTCATTCACTACTCCCCATGGGCAGGCAGGGGTTCAGCCATGTCCAGGGAAGCAGGGCTCCATCATGTGTAATGGTTTCTTGGGAAGACAAATACCATCACTCTGAATGTTCCTCCACCCCTTCCTCCTTCTTCATCCCAGCTTTATATACTGAGCATGATGCCATATGGTATGGAATATCCCTTTGGCCAGCCTGGGTCAGCTGTCCTGGCCGTGTCCCCCCCAGCTCCCCGGGCACCCCCAGCCTGCTCGCTGGCAGGCCGGCACAAGAAGCTGGGCTGTCCTTGACTGCTCAGCAACAACTCAAATCATCAGCACCTTATCAACAGTTTCTCATCCCAAATCCAAAACATAGCCTGACACTAGCTTCTGTGAAGAAAATTAACTCTACCCTGGCTGAAACCAGCACAGTTGGCTACTGCTGCCCGAGATGCAGGTGAAATCAGCCACTGTAATGTGCCTGCTGTGTGTGTCCTCTGGAGAGACATGGTCTCCAAGACTGGAGACTTGTACAGCATCAGCCACCTGAATGACGTACAAACGTGGGGGAGACATGGATCTCATTTAGGTTAAGTAAATGGAGTAAAAACACAGGGCAAACTTGCCTTTTCTGTCCTGTGTGTTTGTGAGAGGCAAATGTAATCTTGGCCATCGTTTCGGCAGTGATCCGTATCTCTGCTGGGCCCATCGCAAAGGCCCCAGCCCTGCGAACTGGGAAGGCAGGACGCAGAGAAATGCTTGGTGGGACTTTTCCTCCTCCTCTGCAGCAGTGCACCTTGGTTCTTGCCACAGTTTCCATTGCTGTAAGTAGGGACATACACATACACTGGCTTTTAAACAATAGAAACTACAAAAATACATAGAGATCAATTGTTAATAAATGTGATTATAGGAGTACATGTCTGCGTGGTAAATGGGTGACTGGTTTGTTTCTTCAGCAGGCTGCTTGTGTGAGTACTGTGCTGCTTTTAATTATTTAAAGGAAGTAACTGTGCCTTTAGAAGGAATTTTGCTGCTTTTGCTTTTTTCCTAGTTTCACTCTGGGCTTCTTAGAGGGAGATCCTTAGCTGAGAGCGCTCAGGTGGGAGAAACTCCCAAAGCATGGACCTGAGCAGGCGGAGCGGGACTGAGCAGGCAGGGAGCTGCAGGAGCAGTGCAGGCAGAGGAACAGGTTTCTGGGCGTACCTGCGGCTACACCGCTGCAGGGCAGGAGGAATGAAGTTTTTACAAGGATTCAAGAGGACTCCAAATTCAATCAGGAAAGCCGCTAAAAGTTTCCACACTGGAAAACAAAATCGTAGGAAAGGGTCCTATGCAATACTGGACAGGGAGGACATTTTTACCTGCTTTGTCAATGAGTTCTCATGCTCTTTGTTTAGAGGCATCTTGTTCCTGGTCACTATTTCTGTGGTATAAAGAGTCATCTTTAGAGATTAAGCAGCCTAAACTAGCTTAATAAACTCCTCTTAAGGACAATATGATACAATTCTACCTCAAAGTTCTGGCTGTAGCCACACTTGTTGAGGGAAGATTAAGAAATAAGGAAGGAAATAGGAAAGTAAGATCAGGAATTAACAAGTTGTCACAAACCTATTATTATTTATTGGATAAAATCTGTGAAGAATTTTAAATATCCCGGCTTTATGGTTACTATTTAATACTTAAATTTCCTTAGTCTTAAAAAACAAATTTCAAACTAAGAAAAGTGTCTTGGACTGGTCATAATTATAACCTAAATAGTGATCTGCATAAATTCAGTGATGTTCCTTGGTTTTATGCTCTCTCTTTCAATATTAACACTTTCCTTCAGAAAGTCTCTTCTATCTGTCACTTAAATAATTCTAGTTCATCCTACTCCTCCATAGGACAACATAGTTTTAAACCCCTTTATTTTGTAGCTCATAGTCAGCCTAATAATATAAATGATTTAATTCAAATGCCAACTAAACAATAACTTTGTTTTGTCCTTGCACTGTATATTTTCAACACTTTAAACTTGTTTAATATCATGTTTCCAAACAAGACTTATTATTTTCAGATGACATCTGAATTATTGAAAGATTACATCTTGACTGAAAAACTCACAGAATGTCTGAAAGAATTTAAATCTATTCCAGACAGTATAAATAATTCATGCTCAATTCTTCTCACTCAGCTGTGAGGGTGTTGATGCTTATTTACAGCATACTTCAACGGAGGAAAAAAAAAAATCTCATTTTATTAACATTTCTCTGCTATTAAATAATGCTGGTCATACATTCCTATAGTAGCTACTCAAATCCATTCACTATGATGTAATAATTTGTAATTTCCAATATTTATAGTTACTTTGTTCTGATTTACGAACTTAACAAATTTGCAGGTTTGTGTTGTGGGTTTTTTTTAAAAAACATAATCCAAATGAGATAATATTATCAGTGTTTTCCTCTAAGGCGTCCCCTCATTCCCCTTTCAGAACCAGAGATAGAGAAGGATGTGGGAGGCAAGAGTTCAAACTTCTCCAGCCTTTGGTTTCTGTGTGCCTGGTTGAGAGCAGTAAGTGTGTCCATGTTAACATTCAAAGTCTTGGAATCTGTTTTCATTCCAGTGTAGAATGAAAATAAAGCTTTAGAATATTTCTGTGAATCAAAATTGCCGAAATACTTTCCAGCTGAAAATCTTAGCATTTTTCTGTGAAGGACTCCCTTCTTCAGAACTGACCAGCAAGTCCAGCCTGTTCTAGCCAGTGCCCTGCAATAACTTCACGATTACCTTCCATGAAGTGTTTTGATATTGCTGATAGTGAGTGTAGCTTCCAGGATTCCCTTTAATAAAATGTGTTCAGATAGGCTCTGACTATTGTGGTTGTTTCCATCTAAAGGCATAAAGGGGAAACTTAAAAAAATAAATATTTAATATGCACACACCCACGGCTTTATTTTCTATGTTACTGGTATTGGAAGACTGGAGAGAAACCATTAAATATGAATTTCAAACTTTTGCATCTTTATTTCAGAACAGACATCTCTAAGTGCAGATGTAAACATACTAGTGTTGTTACAGTTATCAAAGACCTCACAGGTTTTCTTTTGCAGTCATGTGTGATATGTTTGCATGATAATTTAGAGGGTTGATACTAGAAGGGAAGCTGCTGCTGCAAAAACTGTTACATTGACATTTTTAAGCCTTTTCAGTTACTTAAAATTTGTAAGGCCATAGGTATAGCTCTGCTCTCCGCACTAGACAAACTGTTTCTCTCCTGTAGCTGCAAATCCAGATGAATCCTATCAGTTAGGAGAATAAACCACTGTGAGTGTAGGACTATCCATCTTTACTCAGAATAAATGTAGTAACTGGTAACAGTGATTCGGGGAAAATTAATCCATTTGGTACTGGAAATTATATAATTACCTGCTCAAGGATGTACTTGCTCTTTGTCCCTTAGAGGTAATGTTCCCTTTCAGGAAGGCTTCTGTTATGATTAGCTGTGAATCAAGATATAAACACTACAGATGTTTTCACTATGCATAAATCTAACACTTTTTTTGAGTGTTACTGCTTTTTGGGAACTTATTTCAACATATATCCCATAGTAGTGTCTTACAGGTTAACTGAGGTCTGCAGAGAAGTTTTTTGAGTATTTTGCAGCCACTTTTCAGTGGCATTGAGTGGATGTTACCTCCAGTAGCTACCTCAGAATCATTCACATTTCTGTTCTTGTAGTTTCCAGTTTATTTAAGTCAAAGATGCATTTTATTAGAAACCTTCATCTTTGTAGTTCTCTTTTTAACCTCCAATTTACACCTTAAGGACTGTATAGATTTTTTTCTACTGAAAAAAAGAATTCTGTTACTGACTAGTAAATATTAATGTAACAAATACAAAACTTTTAACACTTAAGTGTTTAAGTAATTAAGAGTTACAAGAGAGGCCTTAAAAGTCACTTTTTCAAAATACCTAGCATGAAAATTCAATTTGTTAATCACCTTTGCAGCCCTGTGCTAGTCCCACTCCAGTAAATCCATATCTGTCTTGTACTGGGGAGCCCAAAATGGGACCCAGTACTCCAGATATGGCCTCAGCAGTGATGAGTAGAGAGAGAGGTTGACCTCTCTTGCTCTGTTAGCAAAGATCGTCTTAACGCATCCCGGGATATTGTAGGCCTTCCTTGCCATGAGGGTGCACTTCTGGCTCATGGTCAGCTTGTTGCCCACCAGGACTGCAAGGTCTAAGCAAAGCTGCTCTCCAGCTGGTTGGCCCCCAGCACGTACTGGTGCATGGAGTTGTTTCTCCTCAGGTACAGGACTTTGCATTTCCCCTTGTTGAACTGTGTAAGGTTCCTCTCTGTCCAGTTCTCCCGTCTGTTGAGGCTGACTCCTCTAACAGCATCTGGTGTCTCAGTTACTCCTCCCAATTTTGTCATCAATGAACTTGCTGAGGGTGCACTCTGTCTCATTGTCCAGGTCACTAATGAAGAGGTTAAAGAACATTGGCCCTACTATTCACCCCTGGGGTATATCACTAGTGACTTACCTCCAACTGGACCTCATGCTACTGATTGCAACCACTGTCATGGTTTAGCCCCAGCCAGCAACTAAGCGCTACGCAGCCGCTCACTCACTCCCCCTCCCCCAGTGGGACGGGGGAGAGAATTAGAAAAAAAACCTCGTGGGTTGAGATAAAAACAGTTTAACAGGACAGAGAGAGAGAAAGAAACAACAATGAGAACAACAGTGATAATACCAACAAAGGAATGTACAAGAACAAGTGATGCCCAATACAACCATTGCTCACCACTCGGCGATCGACAGCCTGTCCCTGAGCAGCGATTCCTGCCCCCCGGCCAACTCCAGTTTATGTACTGGGCATGATGTCGTATGGCATGGAATATTCCTTTGGCCAGCCTGGGTCAGCTATCCTGGTTGCGTCCCCTCCCAGCTCCCCAGGCACCCCCAGCCTGCTCGCTGGCAGGCCAGCACGAGAAGCTGGGCTGTCCTTGACTGCTCAGCAACAACCCAAAACATCAGCACATTATCATCCCAAATCCAAAACATAGTCTCACACTAGCTTCTGTGAGGAAAACCGACTCTATCCTGGCTGAAACCAGGACAACACCCTAGGCCTGGTTGTTCTGCCAATTTTCAATCCACTTCACTGTCCAGTTGTCTAACCTGTACTTTGTCAGCTTGTCTGATTATGTTACAGTACTTGGTGTCAAAGGCTTTACTAAAGTCAAGGTAAACCAACATCCACTGTTTTCCCCTCATCCATCAGGCTAGTCACCTCATTTTAGAAGGCTATCAGGTTGGTCAAGCATCATTTCTCCTTTGAAAATCCATGCTGACTACTTCAGATCACCTTCTTGCCCATCCTGTATTTGGAAATATTTTCCAGAAGGATTTTCTTCATCACTTTCCCAGGGATCAAGGTGAAGCTGGTTGATCTCTGGTTCTTCACATCTTCCTTCTTACCCTTCTTGAAGACAGAAGTGATACTTACTCTCTTCGTGTCTTCAGGAACCTCTCCCAATCACAGTGACTGTTGAAAGATAATTGAAAGTGCCTTCACAAAGACATGAACCAGCTCCCTCAGCCCTTGTAGGTACAATCCATCAGGTCCCATGCACTTACATACCTACTAGTCGTGTTGCTCCCCTATCCCGTGATCCTCCTCCACCCTGGGCAAGTCTTCCTTGTTCCAGACTTACCCTTTAGTCTCAGAGGGTGGCATTCCTGAAGGCTGATTTTACTAGTAAAGACTGAGGCATGTAAGGCATTGAGTACCTCAGCTTCTTCTATTTTCCAGCCTTTTACCTTCCTTTTGCTGTTTATGTATTTGTAGAATCCTTTCTTGTTGCCCTTTGCATCCCTTGCCAGACTTAACTCCAGATCAGGCTTGGTTTTCCTATCCCTATCCCTGCACGATCAGGCAGCAACTCTGTACTTTCACTAGAGTATAATTACAATTTATTAAAGTAAAATTTAAAAGATATTAAAACTATGTGGGGGAATTAAAGTGTATTTAAGAATAACTCTTGACATAGATATTGTTTATATTTTTGTGTCCATTTGCCAGTAAAAGATATTATTTCCCATCTTAAGAAAAATACAAACATGAATTTTATTTGGGGAAAATCTATTACCTATATGAATTTGAAGTTACCCAGTGCTTTGTAGTGGAGTTCTTGGTTCACCATGGTACAACTGCACACAGTGTATATTATATTGCTTATTTGTCAGAAAACGAATGTTAGAGAATTATGATGGAGGTTCTTCCCTAACCCATGGTGTTATTACTCATATTCTTAAAGCTTTGACTACTTAGTGACTACCTATCTACTCCCTCCTAACAATGATAGAAAGAACATTCGAGCAAAGGTCATAAAACAGCCTCAGTTACCTTGGAAGCACTAAAAGGTATCTCAGAATAAAAGTGGTAAAAACCATTATGGAGAGAGTTGTTTTTTAAGGTACTTTGAAGAAAAAGTACATGTTCAGAGCAGTGCAGTTACTATTTTCATACTTACTATTTGTTAGGTGCAAAAAATAAATGCTAAAAAGTGAATCCTGGGTTTGATTTCAAAGGCTATATTCAAGCAGAACTCTCACCAACTTCTCAAAGTAACTTCAAAATTCACACCATCCCAGTGACACTGAGAAAGTAGCAGAGTTCTGATACACCTCAGTGATGGAGTGCTTTTTCTTCAGCAATGATACTCTTTTTGAAAGCAACTGCAAAGAGAAGCTATAATAATTCCATTCAGATGCAAATATGTCTAGAATTCTGCTGAACTTGATTTACCAGTGCTTTTTGCTTGCTTTAGTAATCTATACCTGTGCAGAGAGGGGAAGGGAGAAAAAGAGAAAGCCTCTGATCTATTTCACTGAAAATATCTGATTACAAATGATGCAAGTCAGTGGAGAATGGATCTCAGCTGCAGTTGTTTTATTAAAGCTGTCTGGTTTCTTCATAGGTCCATCTTGTTTATGTTTCCATAATAGAAAGCAGTGAACTCTCTGGCTTTGTTCTTCTGAATATTACATTTTAAGAGGTAATTTGTTATGAAGTTATATCTCTTCTACCATTTTTTTTTTTGGTAATTCATGGAAAATTAATCGGTCTTAAGAATTGCATCATCTGAGACTAAATCTGAACTGTCTGAGGAGACATTAAAACATAGCATCATAGAATCTTTGTGTTGGAAGGGACCTTCAAAGACCATCCAGTCCAACTGCCCTGCAATAAGCAGGGACATATTCAACTAGATCAGGTTGCTCAGAGCCCTGTCCAGCCTGACCTTGAATGTTTCCAGGGATGGGGCATCTACCACCTCTCTGGGCAATCTTGCTAAAAAGTCTGTCCTCATCTTTCTTATAGTCCCCTGTAAGTACTGGAAGGCTGCAATAAGGTGTCCCCAGAGCCTTCTCTTCTCCAGGCTGAACAACCCCAACTTTCTCAGCCTGTCCTCACAAGGGAGGTGTTCCATCCCTCTCATCACTTTTGTGGCCCTCCTCTGGACCCTCTCCAACAGGTCCATGTCTTTACATGTCCAGAGCTGGACACAGGACTCCAAGTGGGGTCTCACCAGAGTGGAGCAGAGGGGCAGACTCACCTCCCTTGACCTGCTGGCCATGCTGCTTTTGATGCATCCCAGGATACAGTTGGCCTTCTGAGCTGCAAGCGCACATTGCCAGCTCATGATCAGCTTCTCACCCACCGGTACCCCCAAGTCCTTAGCAGGGCTGCTCTTGATCCCTTCATACCCCAGTCTGTACTGATATAGGGTGTTGCCCTGACCCAGGTGCACTTGGCCTTGAACCTCATGAGGTTTACATGGGCTCATGCCTTGAGCTTGTCTAGGTCCCTCTGGAGGGCATCCTGTCCCTCAGGTGTGTCAATTGCACCACTCAGCTTGGTGTCATCTGCATACTGGCTGAGAGTGCACTCAATCCCACTGTCTATGTCATTGATGAAGATGTATGTACTGCTCCCAACATGGACCCCTGAGGGACACCACTCCTCACCAATCTCCATCTGGTCATTGAGCCATTGACCACTACCCTCTGGATGCAACCATCTAATTATTCATCCACTGAACAGTCAACACATCAAATTAATCTCTCTCCAATTTGGAGATAAGGATGTTGTGGGGCACTGTGTCAAAGGCCTTACTGAAGTCCAGATAGTCAACATCAGCAGCTCTTCCCTTGTCCATTGATGTTGTCACCCCACCATAGGAGGCCAGGGGCTTGATCAGGCAGGACTTGCCCTTGGTGAAGCCATGCTGGCTGTCTCAAATCACCTGCCTGTCCTCCATGTGCCTTAGCATAGCTTCTAGGAGTTGCATGAACTGGAGAAGTTCCATGATCTTCCCAAACACAGAGATGAGGCTGACAGGTTGGTAGTTCCAAGGGTCCTCTTTGCTACCCTTTTTAAAAATAGGTGCAATATTACCCTTTTTCCAGTTTCCAAGGACTTCACCTGACTTCACTGCCATGACTTCTCAAATATGGAGGCTGGTTTGGCAACTATATGAGCCAATTCCCTCAGGACTCTGGGATGCACCCTGTCAGGCCCCACAGACTTGTGCACGTTCAGGTTCCTCAGGTGGTCTCGAACATGATCTGCTCTTCCAGTGGGAGGGACTTTGCTCCTCCAGTCCCCGTCTTGCAGTTCGTCCCCTCGAGAGGTGTGGGCAGAGACACTGCCAGTGAAGACTGAGGCAAAGAAGCCATTGAGTACCTCAGCCTTCTCCTCCTCTGTCATTACCAGTCTGCCAGCCTTGCTCGTAAAGGGCGGGTATGCTTTCTTTGACCTTCCTTTTCTGGCTGACATAAGAAGCCCTTCTTATTATTCTTTCCATCCCTTGTGAAGTTCAGCTCTAGCAACACCTTGCCCCTCCTGACCCCATCATCACAGAACCAGGCAGTGTCATTGTACTCTCCCCAGGATACCTGTCCCTGCTTCCTCTGCCTGTGCATTTTCCTTCTTGCCCTTATCCCCCTCTTGCTTCAAGACTAGTTTAAAACTCTGTCAGTAAGCCCTGATAGCTTGTGAGCAAAGACCCTCTTCCCTTTTCTCAAAGGTTAATCCCATCTGATGTCAGCAAGCCAGGTGTTGTGCAGGCTGTCCCACTACCAAAAAACCTGAAATTGTGGCAGTGGCATCAGTCACGGAGCCATATGTTAATAGACTGGACCCATCTGTTTCTTCCTATGTTGCTGCTTGCAACTAGAAGGAGGGAGGAAAAAATAACCTGTGCTCCAGATTCCCTTACCAACCGTCCCAAGGCCCTGAAGTCTCTTTGGATCACTCTTGGACTATGAGTTGCAGTTTCATCTTCACCCACATGGAAGAGCAGTAGTGGGTAATAGCCTGAGAGCTTCATGAGGCTAGGAAGTTTCCTAGCGATGTCCTTAACACGGGCCCCAGGGAGGCAGCAGACTTCCCTAACAGGAAGGTCTGTCCAGCATATTGGACCTTCAGTTCCCCTCAGAAGGGAGTCGCCTACAGCTATAACACCTCTTTTCTTCCTTGTGGGGGGTAGGCCTTTCTGACCTTAGCTGCACCTCTAGTGTATCTGGACTGTCATCCACTTCACCTGTGGACTGCCTGTCCACATCCAGAGCCTCACACCTGTTGTACAGAGGCATCTGGGGAGGAGAGGTGGGCAAGGAGGGTGTTCATCTACTGTCCTGAGCATGAATATGCCTCCGTTTGCTCCTTCCCTTTTAAGCTTCTGGCTTCAGCCTGGCAGGGGGAGGATACAGGACCCCCTTGACCTTGCATTTTTTTCTGGTGGCTGATCCAGCTTCTGTCTTGGAGGGCAGACCATGGTTCCTTGAGTTGATCTTTCTCCAACTCCTTGATGCTCCTTAACTTTTCTACCTCTTCTCATAGCTCTGCTGCCAGGCTGAGCAGATCATCCACCTGGTCACACCTCAATAGTCAGTTGGTCTTAACACTTCTGTTCTTGATGAAGTTTTAGTTAATTGTTGAAGAAGAGCAATAACTGTTTTCTCATACCATTTGGAATAAGGAAAAAAGATTTCTTTCTAGTAGATCTTTTTCCCCTCCAAATGAAAATTATTCTTGTATGCACTCAAACCAATTAAAACTGTTAATATTGTTCAATGTTACAAGGAAACCTTGTATATGTTGTATTTTGAGACTTTTTCTTTTCAAGAATAACCTCCATACATTTTTCTCTTTCTAACTGGAGGGAAAGGAAAAAGCTAGTGTGCCACCACCTCAATTTTATCTTCCAACTTTTTTTTGCTTCAGTGACTCTATTCCTTCTGTGACTGCTTTGTTTTCTTCTGGAAAAATGTTCTGCCCATCATGACATCTGTTGCACAGATGCATTCCTCACATTGTACTCAGAAGGAAACTCTCCTCTGACTTCCCCCTCCATTTACCTAGATATAGATCATATCTGTTTCTTATTTTGAAAGCCCATGGAGGCGAATCTCATGGATGTTCCTGTTAATTTTGCTCAGCCGTCTTCCCTGGTCAGGGTATAGAGAACAAAAAAATCACCTTTTTTTTCTGAAGCCCTTGTCCTTTTCAGTCCACTTCAAACCTCATCTGGAATATCAATAAGGCTTTCTTTATATAGCTTTTATTAATAACTTTTAATATTTCCATATATATGTCTCCTTGCCCACACAACTTATTTTGTTAGCTTTCTAAAGTAACAGGAAAAAGAATTATAGTATCTAATTCTTGTTGGCAAAAATTACCATTTCAATTGTAAATTATATAAGAGACATTTTGCCACAGGAGGAAAGAGTAGTTCTTATAAACTTAATGACTTTCCATTATACCTCAGTAGGACTTAAGTGTCTTATGCTTGTGTAGTGCCTGTCATATTGGATTCTATCTACTTCACACAGGTACAATGCAGATAGCATTTAGGTGTTTTATTAGCCATGTGGTCATTTGCTGTAAAGGAGCAGCATGTTCAATAAAAACTTAGGGGATGCATGGTTTAACCTACTCTAGGTGATCCTGTTTTCAGCAGGAGGTTGGACTAAATGATCTTCAGAGATCCCTTCCTACCTCAACTATTCTGTGAATAGGCCTGGGGCGGGGGGGGGGGGGGCCGGAAATACCAGGTGCCCTGGTTCCTTATGTTGCTCTTCTAGATAAACCATATAGATCTTATGTCCAAGCCTCTCAAAATACACTTTTCTCACAGATGGGAACTAATCGAGAATGAATGAGATCTTAGCTCTGCCCCCAGTCTTGCTTCCCAGCCAGATTGGCTTGAGGTTGGATGGAGTGAATGGTAAATTACCAAGAGTCCTTTCTGAAACAAACAAGTATACTCTCAGAAAACAGGAGAGAACAATTGTGACTGACATGTCTTTCTGGGCTATAGTGACTCCAGGTATTAATATCTCTTGGATAGAAATAGAAGTAGTTAACATACTTTATGTGTCTCTCAACTGTGCCTAGCTGTAGCCTTCAGTGTGCCTGCTAGTCTCCTGGCTTGAGTTTTTTATCAGCAAGAAAGCTCCCCCTGAATTTACTGATGTGGAAATAGGTCTGTAGCCCTCTAGGGACTAGAGGAACATACACTGTCTAACTAATTCCATTTTGGAGGTTGATATGTGTTCCCACTCAGATAAGAGATGTGCTAGTTGAAGATGTGTAGAAGATGCTGCACACTGTATCTGTTACATGGAAGGCTTCTGTGAAAATTACAAAGCTAAATCAATTTCTTTCAAGCACCTTTCCAAAAAGGGCTATGGAAGAAATAAATGCCCATATGTTCAAATTGCTACTCTATGTGTGTAATTTATATATGGTATTTTGAAAACTTTGTGGACTTTTATTTTAATCTTCATGCAACTTAGGCTTTAAAAAAAAAAATACTAGGAAAATCTAGTATGTGGTAAAGAACACACGCACAGTCTGGCTGAAGGAGAACTTACAGATCCTGCTTCTCGCATCACTGCCGCTATTACAGAATTGTCTGTTGGGGTAGAGGGGAGCATTCATTTTGTGAAGAAAAGAACAAGAAATAGAATTACATTTTTTTGTTAGTCCTTGGGAGACAGATTCCTGGAATAGTCACACTTTTCTGTGACCATATGTAACTCTTTAGTGGTGAGTTCTGTGTACCTGATATTTATTTATCCATACACATTCAGTCAGATATTTCCCTTATGTTGTCTCATTATGTTTTAAAGAATTAATCCCCCACTTCCTCTATGCCCTCCCTATTTATCTTTCTGTGTCCCCTTCTATATAAATCTAGAAATGGGAGTTATCAGTGAAGGATATTTTGAATTCAGTATCATATTGTTAATCCTAAATACTATTAGAGTTTGAGATAGAAGTGATTGCCTGTATGAATTGGTTTTTAGTTAGATAACTTGCAATAAATTGACTATATCAGAATTGAAGTTTATTTTCTGTTGAGAGAATTGAAAATATCTGAAAATATTTACACTTAACTTTGTACTTGTAGAGCGAATCTGTTCTTACTTCAGTTCTGGAGACATTCAGCTTTGTATTAGGATGTGCTATCAATTTATACAGAGTGATTTACAGCATAAGGAATACCTGCTCTCATAAGTGTTTTCATTCCAAGGTCTTGCATGAAATGTGTGTGGGAGTAAAGGTATTTTTGTTTATACTGTTATTTAGTGCAAACTATCCTTAAAAGGTTTGACTAACGTGGGTTCTATCTTGCTTCACTGTGGGCTTGTACTTGTTTAATAATCAAAAATGATCTTGAAATCTTGCCTAATATATAAGAATACCAATGAAGCTTGGTCAGTTGAGTCTTCATAGCTTTTGTTCACTGTCAGTGGATAGCTTTTTGGGGTAGGCTCTCTCCAATACAAGAGCTCAGTAATGAAGGAAGCTGCCTGTTTTACAGATTCGTGACTCTTTCCCCTAGTCAGACATGTTAACGCTTACTAAACATAAAGCCATCTCCCATTTAATTTCTGTGAGCCCACTTTTCCCAAAATTTAAGAGCATTCCCAGTTTATAACACTCTTGTAAAGAAAAATACTCATTCCAGGGAAGATAGGTACTTTCTCAGCTAAATCTTTTCTGCCATGGATTTCCTTTGATATGGTAGGCAAATCCCTTAAATCAGTGCCCAAGGTGCAAAAAAAGTCTGTGTTCCTTCCCTCCTTCTGTTGGGAAACATGATGGGGATATTGGAAAGTTTTCACATATAATGGTATGCTAAAAACAAGCCTGCTTTTCCTCCTAATTTTCTGTCCTCCAGTCTTACTGTTTTTTGTCACAAATAGAAATTATAGGTAATAGAGTGTCTCCTCTTCAGAATATTGTAATTCTGATAAGCGCTAAACACTTTATTAGAAACAAATAATTCTGGATTCTTAGAAGACCTTGTTAGTGTTCTGAAAGTAAGGTATAAGGTCAATATCAGACAATCTTTTTAAAAAAATCAGCAGAAGAAATACTAGCCAAAGTAGATTTCTTATGGGGAAAAACAGTTGGTGATCACACAAGAACAATACAGAAACCTGTCAAGTGCGTGTTTTGAGATGTCAGTATGTCTTGAGGTCCAAGAGCTTCACTTTATAAAAAGTATTTAATTTCACATCTGTAATTTACCATCCATGATATTATTTTGACCATGTTTTCCATTTCTATTGCAATGATAGGAAAAGAGATTTATCTCAAAAAAGTCCAATATCAGGTTATTCTTGTCAGCTGTCATAGTGTATACAAAATCTTCCAGAGAAGGAAGGAAATGCATCTTATTTACACCAATTTTGAAGGATGGTGCAGTAAGAATCAATAGACAATCCCTTTAATCTTAGATCTCATACTCCTGCCTCAAACAGTTTCCAGCCACTGTCTTCACAAAGTTGAATTTGTTTGACTCTGTTAAAATAGACTGAAAGTCATAGAAAGAAACACAGCGGATATTGGTACTAATCAGTATTCAGAGGAGGCAAACAGACTCTGAAAAGGAGAAAGAAAATCAACCTGAAGCCATATTGTTGATGAGAGGCCACCTTGACTCTCTGACAAGTACAAAGGAATCTGTGTGTTGTGTGAAATCTCTTCGGAGTAATTCTTCTGAAGTAGTGAATTTGAGAAGAACCAGGGGATGCCAGTCCAGAGAGCACACTGAAAATGAATTATTCCTTTCCCTGCTTGTTGAAATCTTATTATCAGTCATAGGTACGTGATCTTCAGGGTACGTGCTCTTCAGTACTTGATTGACTTGATGAACTACAAGAGAGTAACTCCTCTAATTCATATTTTTTAACTGTTTTGGGGTTTTTTTTGACTGAACTTGATCCTTGAAAGGAAAAGATGACAAAGAAACAAAACCATATTACAGAATTTCTAAATTTATTTGAAGATGGGTAGAACACTTTGTAAAAGCACTATTGTGTTCCTCTCCAGCTGATGTGGCACAAACTAATGCCTTTCTCTAAAATGGGAGGAGAGGGAACTTGAAACATACAAACTGGCAACCTCTTAGATTGTGTTATATTATAAAATACTGTTAGGATCAAATTTAGGCTTTATTAGATCTGAAATTTGTCTTGCTGTCCTAAATGTCTCATTCCCTTGAGATGACCGATACTGTTTTTGAAACTTGCCACTCTGAAGGAGTTGACTAGATGTGCTCTCTCAAGATAGAGAATTCTGTAGTTTTCAAAGCAAATTAAATGCATAACAATGAATTCAGAATCTACAAAAATCTTTTGATTTTGACCACCAACTTTAGTTTTGTTGCATTCAAGTCCTCTGGAAAGTGATAGATATCTATACAGATAGATAGACCTTGTATAGGTATCTAATAGATACATAGATATAAATGTGTGTCTTTAGTTAAAAGCCTACAAATAGTTTTGAAAGTACACATTAGCAATTCAGACTACTACTGGATGAAAGTCAAGTATTCCTATGCCTGGTAGTAGTTTGAGGGAATCCCTGTATTTTGCTTCATTATAGCATACCCTGAGAAGGCAAAGAGTAGTGCTGCTGTGAAGAGTGAACACACAGGCATGCATATGTCTTGCTAGCACATTTTAACAAATGGTTTTGATATATCAGTTCTGTAGAAATTTGAACTCTGGTAATAAAACAGTAATTCCCTCAAATAAAATATTTATAGATTCTTTTTGTGATTCGTTCATGTATCTTTTTTTAGATGTCTGATTATTTCTTATTTAAAGCCCTGCTTAGTACTATATATTCCTGAGGAAGAGAAATAAATGCATAGAACATAATGGTGAGATCTTGGAAAAGCTGTGTACCCTGTTCATTTGAAAACTTTTGTACCTGCCCAAGATGCAGATGTAGTTTCCTTTTCCATTAGGGTAATTTTACATGGCTTAGCTCTTGTATGCCACCATCACCTCCAAAAAAAAAAAACCAACAACAACAACAAAAAAGTATCACGTTCCAGCTGTTTCATTTGTTTCTGTTTTGAGACTGATGTGACCATTTTCAGGTTTATTATGCCTCCTATAAAGCACTGTTGGTTTTATTACAGCATCCTTTTCAAGTGTATGCCTAAAAAGCAACAGTTTTTCTGCATGCATTACTGGTTTAAATACTTGGGTTTGAACATGTCTTTTTAAAAGTAGCTGATGGAACTTAATATGAGAGAAAGAAAAGAATGGGTGACTATGTCTTGAGATTACTAAGAAATTGCAGAGTTCTTCAGGTGGGGATGAATGAGGCAAGGCAAGAAAATGTAAGGTGCAATATATAATACGTGTTTGCACCCTGGTACCTCCCTAATACTAGAAAGACTTGCTAGACTGGATCAGCAAAAGAAGTATGAGCTCCTAGTACTGTGTGTGTTAGGCTAGTGCAGGGCTAGTATTAGAGTTCACTAAATGACTGGCTGAGTATGATCATGAGTTCCGAGTGTTAAACAGGATTTTATACACTTAACTGGAAATAAGGAGTTCATTCCTGTATGCTGGTGTGTTTATTAACTTCAGTGGGGATACCAGATATCCCTGCTCCGCTCGGGTAAGGAATTTTGGATTTCACAGGATGTTCTTGGAAATGGTACATTATTCCAGAAAATGGATACAGAAATTGACTATTTCCTTAATTTTATTTTCTTGGACAAGAGGTCAATTCCTGCTTTAAATTCTACAGATTAATGTTTACACTAGAAATGGCTGAATAATGGAAAGTTTGTTTTGAAAATATTTTTTTACCAAAAAAGTAAAAAGTACTTTTGTGAACAATTAATCCAGACTCCCATTGCACAGAGAACTCCATTAAAATAACTGTAGGTGTTGCTTCCTTTGCCAAAAGGTCTCCATTTTTCTTCATCTTGTCCTGATAAAGTCTGTGGAAGTCAATGGAAACAGTTTCTTTAAATACAGTGTATTTACTTTTCCATTCAACTCTGGTCACTTCTGGCT
This sequence comes from Phaethon aethereus, assembly GCF_964289735.1. Classification (NCBI taxonomy): domain Eukaryota; kingdom Metazoa; phylum Chordata; class Aves; order Phaethontiformes; family Phaethontidae; genus Phaethon; species Phaethon aethereus. The sequence goes on from NC_138578.1 coordinate 43,259,898, forward strand.
GTACATGAAAGGGATGGCTTATGCTCAGTTCTTGCTGATTACTGTCCTTAGCCACATGTGCTGTGTCTTATTTTGGCTAATGTAAGTCTTTAAAATTTTAAATATTATGACTCCCCCATCTCATGCACATAGCTTTGCTTGCTAGCAGAATTTTCCACTACATCTTTGTGGGTTTTTTGCCTTGCATACCTAGCAAGTAGTTGTATTCAAGCTGCCATTCTTAGGTATAAGCAGCCAATTATGGGTTTTTTTCAGTTCTTTGCTGCTCTGGCCAATTTCTGTAGGAAAGGACAGAGACACTATAGTACAGTTTGGTTTGTATCTGTGCTTAAGATGTAGATGTCTGCCAGCCAACTTTTTCTTACTAATTTCCAGATGATTTCTGCAGTTTGTGGGTTGAAGGGTTGATTGATTTGGCAAGGAATGCTTAACTTACCTAACTTAAAACTAGAGTTCATAATAGAGTTGATTAACTTTTAGCATAAGAAAGTACACTTACAATCGAACACTTCTATACTAAGATCAAGACTTTACATGAAACCTTCATTAGTTTACAATACCATCATCTCCTCCTTCCTGTGTAATGATTTTTTCCTTCTCAATGTTTTCAACATATTGATGAAACTGTGTATTACTTACACTGTGACTGTTGAGGTTAAATGTTAGAATTGGTCCTACACTAGTGTTTCCATAAAATACGAAAAGGTTATACAGAACACCGAAGCCTCACTTGAATGACAGTTGGAAGTTGGCCAACATGTTCATCTTCTCCACTGAGGGTTTAGCTCTGAGGTCTTCTACTTTAGTCCAGAGACTGGCCTACATGAAATGAGAAACCTTTGCATACAATCAGTTTTGTTCATTTCTGTATTGCTTACTTGTGTTTGCTACAAATTAATAGCTGACTTTTCCCTCATAATTTATTCCTTGGTACTTGATAATGTTAATTTGTTTCATGTTATTCCTATTTAGTTTAGATTTTTAGGCCTTACATAAGCTTTCAAGAAAAGTTGTCTATAAGTGTCGAGATTCTAATGTTTAAAAAAAAATCCAAAAACCCCCTCCATCTATCAATAAAATTGAGTGGCTAATCAATAGATGTTCTTAACCAATAAAAGACAAATAGTTAACCTTGACAATTCACTATGTCAACTCAACTGAAATACAACAGAAAGGACAAGTCAAGAAAGAGAAGGAAACAGGCCTACATCTTAAAGCATGGAATATATATTAGAGAAATCTAAGGTTTAAGCAATACTGCAGTCTTTTTGTCCAGTTGGTATCCAAACTTACGAAGTTTAACTAGGATGAAGTTTAACCTCATTGCTTGTTTATATCTGTGGTACAATGAAGTTGTTAAGGAAAATTTTCACTTCAGCGCATTGACTATATTTTTCTTTTCTATCTGGCACTTGCCCTTTCATAGTGAATGTACTATAATATGTTTATTTCAATCATCAACTGTTTCACGTAACTCATCCTGTTCAAATATTTTAATTGTGGAATGGGATTTGCCATTTTCAACATGAGACTGGTAGATTGATAATGCACTTGGAACAAAATTTAAGGATATGTAGCTGAATTAATGCTTAGAGGAATCAAGCTCGTGTCTGACTAGTGCCTGCTTGCCAACATTTTTTTTTTTAAGAATGTATTTATACAACTTGTATCTAAGCCAGGCAACCTCATCACAGTGTTTGAAAGATACAGTGTTAGATCCAAAGTAACTTGCTAAAAAAAAAAAAAATATCCAAACCCCAAGACATGAAGATTATCTAACGTACAAGAATAAATGGAGAATGGATTGGGCAGGTATAGACAGACAGTGTAATGTTTTAATCCTTTTTGACTTTTGAAGTATTTAGCAGAATCTTTCGCTGACTCTGGTTTTCATTAGTGCTGATCCATGAGTTACACTGGCTATAGGTACCACAGTTGCAGTAGCAGGGCAAGTCTTCTACAATACAGAAAATATATTACAGGATGCTCTGCATATGAATAATGCAAAAGGTTTGAGTGGTTCAGTGAGGGGAAAAAAGGCAATCCAAATGGATTCTTCCACTGACAGGTTTTAGGGGTCATTTCTAAAGATTTCACCCTAACAAATTGGTTGCATTTAAAAGCCCAATAAAGCTTAAAGCTGTGTTACTAGACTGTATCTGCTCTTGGTACAATGGTTTATTTTAAAGCATTTAAACTGTGCCTGTCAAGTAAATTACATACCCAAGAAATACAACTGACAAGTACATTGGGTGGAATATATTCTGAACTGCTTTGAATTTTAACCACGGTGATATGTGGTACATCAGAAACTTTATAATGAAAAACATCCATTTCCTTTTTGTGAAATGCTTGCATTCCTTGGAACTCTGGTTCCAACGTGTCCTCTCACTCTGAAATAACTTGAGGAGAGACTACTCCTTCTCTCCTATTTTCTCTTTGCATTTTTTCTTGGCTTGTTAGTCTTCATATTTATTTCTTCTTTCTTTTTTGGAACCTGGAGAGAAAAGGAATCTCACAGACAAATTAATGGAAAGTATTTATTGTTTTAAGAGATCATACTGAAAAACTGTTTAGATAGCCCAGCAGCAGAGTGGCTTTGAACCTCTTGTTCCTTGTCTTTCAAACTATGCGTAAAGAAACTGATCTGCCTTATAGTATGAAGTATGATTCATAAAACATGGTATGCTGCTTTTTCACGGATTGCCAGCAAGCTCAGCTTCTACTTCACAGTAGTTATGAAATTACTTCAGAATTTCTTAAGATTACTGAAGTATCATAAATAAATATTTCATGTATGATATTAATTTCAGTATCAGTCCTACTGTGATGTGGGAAACTTGCATGCGTAATGGGACAATGCGTTCTCTCAACTGGTGGTAAAGGACCAAGAAGACAACAAACAACAAAGGGGTCATTTTGGCCACACCTTGGATTTCTGGATATAATTTCACACATTGGTTTGGATATCCAACTTCATTTTGATCTATCTGTATGATTGGCATCGTAACAGAAGACCAAAAATCACAATGGTAAAGGTACAATGACATTCCAAAATGCTCCCTCTGGGGTCTGACTCTAAACTATTATGCTAAAAGTATGAACCTGAATAAAATAACCAACTTTCAGACCTTAAAGACTACAAGAGAATATTAATTCTCTTGGCTGTTAAAAAGCTACAGAGGTATTGGTAGAGAACAGCTTGAATGTGTGTGATGAAGACATGCAACTGAGGCAGCAATAAGAGTAACAGCTTGAACTTAAGCCAAAATAACCGTAAACAAATCCTGTATGTTGCATGTAATATCCTGAGCTTGTTTCTGCTCATTTCCTACCCCATTACAAAAAAGAACACAGTGCTTAAGAACATGCTTCCTTGTTCTTTTTTCAATAATGGTTAACGATACTAGATTAATGATACCTCTTAATGTTGGGTTTCTTAATCTTGTTGTTCTAAAGTGGCCAAAGGGCAGGTGAGGGGTTGTACTAATTCACAATTGTAATCTTCTGTGGCTAGTCTGAAGATCACAGACAGTATTTGATGATGTGGTAAAATACGAAGCTGAGGCTCCAGCCTGTCCCAAAAGGCATCTGCAAAGATATCTGAAGATACTAAGATGCAAGGCTCTACTTGACCAAATGTTATGCTTTTTTGCAATGAAGTGTCATAGAGGAAAGATTTTGGGTACTTTGAGCACTTCCAGAGAAACAGAGAAGTACTTTGATTTATTTCTTTCAAACTGATACAAAAGGCATGAGATGTGGGAAAGTCAGGAGCTCCCTGATTCAGCCACTGTTGAGATGAAGAACGCTGACTTCTGTCTTGCATCCTAGCTAGTGCTAAAATCATCAGACTCCAGTAAGGCAAGTTGAGGTTCTCTCCCCACAACCCTCTAACAGAAAGAGACAGAAGAATGGAAGAACTTGGAGAGAACCTCAGAGTTTTGAGACTATAAACACATCATTAGAAATTACTTGCATCTTAAGAAGGCAGGGAAATCATGACGGCTGCAGCATTTTCAGTTTCCAAAAACTTGGCACTCCTAAGAAAGAGTTTTCTTTCTCTGGAGAGTTCTCAGAGACAGCTGCTCATTAGCTGGGTCATCAGCCAGGAGATGGCTACAGGACTGATCTAGTCTGAGGCCCAAGTCTCTTTTCCCTATTCCCCAGTTCCCATATATACATGTGTCTCTATCGGAGCTACTACTCTGCAGAGTAAGATTACTTTGCACTAGATACCTTCCAAAGTCTCCACTGAGTCAAGAACTTTTGTGCTTAATGCTAAATGCAGATAATTCACTTGCTTTCAGAATGGCAGTATGTCTGCTTCTGTTTTGCTTTATCTATCTGCCTTAATCTCTCACTTTGGGGTTAGTTCCAAAACTTTTGCAACACCAACGTGCTATTTTCTTTGGCCCTTGTTTATTGTCTGTTTGGATTTGCTTTGGCATTTTTTTTCTCTCTGTCTCAGCCGAGTGTAATCAGTAAGGAGGAATATCACCAGTCTGATCATATGGCTAATCAAATATATAACTGTCTCCTATCACTTGCTTGTATCATTTAACAAAACAAGGAATTTCTCCTTCAAGTTGGAGAACCTTGGTATTATTTTCAGGACCCAGGAATTTGATTCAGATGAACATTAATTAAGATAAATAGTCTGTCCTTCCTCTTCACTTCAATTGAAAAGACAGTGACTAATTTTTTTAAATTTTTCCCTCCTTTCCCTTGCTGTTTCATACAATGAAAAATGTAATATTGTTACTGAAAGGCAAACCTGTGTTTGATAGTATTAAGAGCTTAATGAAGGTGGAAGTCTCATTATTGACAAAATTCAACTGATTTGTATTTAATAAAATGCCTTTGTTCTGTAGCATAATTGCAGTTTTAATTTTTTTGAGACATCAGTGTTATTGAATGTTATCTATACTTACCGCTCTCAAGAAATGGTTAATTAAGAAGACAGTATGACCCTTTTATTCAAGGTTAAATTCTACTCAGTTAACAGGTATTCTTCCCTGATGAGATTTACCTGTATTAATCTAAGATCCAAGACCCTTTGATTCATTCTGCTAGCAACAGAAGGCAGGAATTGCACCTACTTAAACCATAAGCTGGCACAGCTAAACCGATAAACAGTATTTAAGGGACTACTTTTACTTCAACATTTTAATTAATTTTCTTTTTTTCTTATGAATACCTTGCTCCTGTTGTATTCTGTGTTATGCAACTCAGCTGACATTGTGTGTCGAGGAAACTAGCCTTTATCAAGTCTTTAATATAGATGAAATCAGCAGGTTTTAAAAGCTGTCAGAAATGTTGGATACATAAAAAGCATAACAATCCAGAGAATATAAAATGTGAGCTTTTTAAAAGGATTTTTTAAAAATTATTTTTACTTTCAAAAGTGAAGTTAGTATAGGAGCCAACTCTGTTTTGTGTAACAAACTCCAAGGGATCACTGTTTTGTATTGTAAGTGGGCTGTATAAGAAGCTGGATCCTGACTTCTTGCTGTACTCTCTTTCTAAAGGCTGTTATCAATACCCAATATTGAAGATGGGGTGTTTTCCAAATAGACAATAAAACCCATAGTAACCCTATGTATAAGGGTGTGCTAGGACACAAAGGAAGGAATTCGTGTTTGTGGTGCATCTTCCTTACATAATGTATGGAAGATTAAAATACAATGGGTTTGGAAACTCTTTATCCCTTGGATGAAATGAATTAGCAGACAGAAACACTAAAATACTAGTGAATGCATTTAATTCCCTTTTATAGCTATCTTCACTGTGCTTTGCTATCCTCAGGCACTTGCAAATCTGAAAATCTGATGAAAACCTTCTTTTATGGTTTGTCTTCAGGAAGAGCAGTTATGAATTGTTCATAACGGTTCATTAGCCTGAGCTCTTGAACTCCATTAAAATACTTCCTTAACATTTCACAAAAAAAATCAAAGAAATGAGAGATTAAAGAAAAAAGTAGCATGCATTTGAAGACATTAATATCTGTTCAGCCAAGGTTTAGATTACAGTAAAGGGGAAAGAGAAGATGGAATACAGGCAATAGTGCATCAAGGGACTGACAAAAGAGAAATAGGGGGAGCACAATACTTGATATGTGACTAGAAAAACCTGTTCAGAAAAACTAGTATGTATACGAAGATATACAGCTTCAGAAAAACAATGGCACAAAATACAACCAAGAGAAGAGAGGAGTAATGAACAAAGCTCTTAGTAATTTCTGCTTAAATTTCAGCCAAGTATGTAAATGCTCTTGCAAGCACTTCTGCATAGACAAATATGTTTTGGTTTTGTGGATCTTTTGGGTGGCAAGGTGGTGGGTTTGGAGTTTTGTCTGGGTTTTTTTTTATAAAGTTATATTTGGCCTTAGGCATGAAATGCTTCAGGTTAATAGGTTCTTAAACCTTTAATGTTATGTTTAGAATGCCTCTGTGTGTGTGTGTTTGCTTTTCAAGTGTGGTACTGAACTCTTGCAAGACTTATTTTTCATCTATAGAAAAGGAAGAGGTGTAGGGAACCAAGTTGTGGAATCTAGTATGTGGAGGCTACCTGTTTTGGGCAGGATGCTTGAGTAAGACATAGACTATGTTTAGATTTGGAATTAATATTTACATCTGTTATGATGCTAAGACGTGAGGTAGCTTGACCTACCTGTGGAGTGTTGAGTCAGGACTTTCTTATTTTTTGTACCTGCTTTAACTACAGTCCTTTAACAAGGACCTACTTGAAAATGTGTTTTAATCTCCAAAGCCTATGAGTCACATAGTGCAAAGATCAAGTTTTACTGTGATTCATTTAAACTATAGATTGCTATTCCGATCTAATAATGGAAAGCCTAGTTACAACTCCCTCCTCACTGCTAAAGAGTCACCATTTACCCTGACTTCACAGGGCTCTAACATTGGTGGATATACTAATTCATAATTAGTACATTTTATAAAATATGAGAAGGTTGTTCTAACCTTCTTATATTTGAATATAGTTATAGTAGAATTGTGTGTGAAATGGAGAAATGATGAAACAGTCAGACTGCAGGTGTACTTAGAGCTACCAAGAAAGTTCGTTTTTTGTTTCAATGAAATTTATTGAAAATTAACCTTTTAAATATGGTCTGTCATTAAATTGACTTGACAAACTACTGATTAATACAACGTCATAATGACAAAGAATATGGAATAAGAATGTTTTTCAAATGACATTAGTATCACAGCATTTTTCCTTATCTTTGTATAGTAATTCAGATACTACAGATGCATCCATTTGCACACTAAATACAGCTGACTTCTACAACTTATGTTAAACAGCAAGTATGCCTGACCTTATATCAAGGTGCTCATATCATTTGAGTGTTACAGTAAGAAAAATATACACAGAAATGTTGCTTTTTCCAGTGTTACTCCCTGTCCGACTGTCCAGGGAAAACGCGTATTACCCTGAGACATGGAGAATATAGATGCAAAAGCTAGCGAAAAAAATGCTAATGCACCTGAATGCTGCATAAAAGACTAGAGGAAGGTGGGAAAGTGTGATATAGTTTTAAAAATGGATTTATTTTAAAAATGATTTCATGTCAGCAACATGATTACTGACAATTTTGTTGCTAACAAATTAATTCACTTTTCCAGGTTGGATTGAAGGAGTGTTATAGATTTGATATTTAGTACTTTGAAATTCTCATATGAAAAGATAAGGTAGGGAGGAGGCCAAAAATACAACAAGGCGAACATGCATATATTTTTGCACTGAATCACTGTCATCTTTGCACTTCTTTTCATTGCCATCATGACTATTGGCAGCAAGACTTATATGAACATTTAACAGCTCCAGCTCTGAAATATGGGATTTTTCCTTTCATTATATTTTGTTCAAGACCAGGGATCAGAGCTATATCCTCTGTTCTGATAATCTTATTTTTACTTTGGTTGTCTCCAGGTACATATCCAGTCTACTCTGCCATTTGATTGATTGATGTTATGGACCATGACTGTGTCTAATTACTTGCATAGATGATTAGGTGAGGGATGCTTTTAGTAATTTAGGAATGGCTGAGGAAAGGTTGATTTTGAGTTCACAGCATGGCTTGTTTGCCTAATAATAGAAAACTTTCCAACTGGTGTTTATAAAATGGCTTCTTGGTTGTATTTGGCTAGTAGTAAGTGTTATTTTTTACACTGTCACAATAATTTCTGTGCTAGGTACTAAAAGCTGCATATGCGCGTGTACAAAGTAAATGTAGCATTAAACCTCTAATATTAAAAAATCACAAGAGAATTAATATCTTTAAAAATTGTGGTTGAGTAGATAAATTACTAATAAATTAATTAGTAATAAATAATTGCTGAATTAGTGGCAATGTGACCACTCACTAGAGTTTAGATATTAGCTGCTCTGTAGAACCAACCACTAGTTCCAGGGGAAAGAGGAACTCAGGCATTCAACCTTGAACTCCAACGGCTACGGTGGTTCTAGTCTGACTTTGAGTGCTGAGGCATTACCAGAAGAGCAGCTGGTGGTTCTCCTTCCTGCACTTGGCAGCGGAGCTGTGGCATGGAACAACAAAAAGCTTTGCTTTAAGTTTTACAGGTCTCTGAGGAAAGCCTAGAAATAAGGTTTCACTCAAACACTTGACCTGTTGGTTAGTGATCTTTAAAAGTGAACTTAACCTTCTTCTACTCGTTTTATACTTGGCTGCCAATCATGTCCCAGGAGAGGGTTTACATGAACATGGCCTGAAAACTCTAATATTCAAACAGTTTTGAAAAACTTACCTTGTATTCTTAGTTTACTATACTACGGGTACTCTAAATCCACTGTAAAGTACTTTCAGTTTCTGTCAACAACACAGCATAGAGTTTAAGAATTATTTCAGATTTTTATTCTCTTGACTAATGTGAGCATGCCTAGCTACAAAAATCCATGTATTTTTGTTAAAAATATAAAAACATTATGGGACAGAACACAAATGTGGAATAAGTTACTTAAAGATTCCTGAATTGTGATACTGTATTTACAGATTTCCTGCTTGTAAACACAAAGCTCCAAATTATCTTCAAACATGAAACTGCTTAGTTGTAAAAGATGCGGTATTATTCCATAGTCTAAAGAGCAGAATTTGTCCTCCTTCTCACTTTCCATAACTTCAGTGAATACAGTAAAGCTGAATAAAATATAAGTTTAAGTGATCTCTAGACTGAGTATCCAGTGTGCAGTGTCACATCCATTAGATAATAACAGGTGGTGAGGTTGATCTAGTTGCCTCAGGGTTTTTCCTCCAAAGAATAGCTAATTTGATTTATTTTTTTTAAATTAAGTTATACTGAGTAAGTGTATATGTTTCTTAATGCAGTCTATTTACCATTGCACTGGTGCTCTAGTAGATTTTCATCCTTTCTGTCCAAATCATTCTTTGCAGATGTAATAAACTATTAAACATTGTCTGAAGCGTAAAATCTGCCCAGGACCCATGTTCCTGTTCTATCACTAGCTGTTTTATTGAAAACTTTCCCTGGTCCCTGCAGACAGAAGATGAGCTGAGGAACTTTTTAATATAGCATAGATGAAAAGATAGAAGAAAAGGGGATGTCACATGGAAAGAAGAGAGAAATAGAAGAAAGCGAAGATACGATTAAAAATTAGTGACTAAAAAGGGGAGAGCAAAAGGAGATTAAGATTTTTTTTAAAATAAACACTCTTGTGTCTGGCTGTTTATGATGGTTTTGTAATATTGAAGATCTTGTCCAGGAGGCATACTGGGAGCTTCTAAGTAGTCTGGATCTTTTTGAGTCTGATGGTTCTCAGAATCATAGAATAGTTTGGGTTGGAAGGGACTGCTTAGTTCTAGTCTAAATCTACACTCTTTTAGTTTAAAACCATTACCCCTTGTCCTATTGCAACAGGCCCTACTAAAAAGTCTGTCCTCATCTTTCTTAGAAGCTCCTGTAAGTACTGGAAGGTTGCAATAAGGTGTCCCCAGAGCCTTCTCTTCTCCAGGCTGAACAATCCCAACTCTCTCAGCCTGTGTCCTCACAGGAGAGCTGTTCCATCCCTCTGATCATTTTTGTGGCCTCCTCTGGACCCACTCCAACAGGTCCATGTCTTTCCTGTGCTGAGGGCTCCAGAGCTGGATGCAGGACTCCAGGTGGAGTCGAGGGGCAGAATCACCTCCCTCGACCTGCTGGCCACCCTGCTTTTGATGCAGCCCAAAATACGGCTGGCCTTCCAGGCTGTGAGCACACACTGCCGGCTCACTTCCACCAGTACCTCCAGGTCCTTGGCAGGGCTGCTTTCAGTCACTTCATCCTCCGGCCTATTTTAATACCAGAGAACTACAGCATGCTCCTGGAAACTATAGGCTTAAGGCTGGAAATACCCTGTAAACATCCATCAACACTCCCTAAAACACTTACGCTCAGAATACAGAGCTCTTAGAATGAACAAAAATATTTTCATCACAAAAAAAAAAAAAGCTTTTGACTATAGCAGTCAAAGGATGGCTGTCCATGCCACAATAAAATCCTGAACTAGTGCTATATTCTGCCTTAGTCAACAGGTGTAAGGAGATACATATATAAGGCTGAGAAAAAAGCCATGATTTCTCTGCCTTCAGATATTTCAACTTTTGGGGTCTTTCTCATCGAAATATTTGTTGAGTGTCTCCTTGAGCCTATCTAGACATCTGTTAATTACAATATCCTCTGGCAGCAAGTCCTACAAGTTTACTATCTGTTGCATGTAGAACAACTGTCTTTGCTTGTTTGAAAGTTGTAATCTGTTTTAACTTGGCCTTTAATTCTTGTACTGGAAAAAATCCCCAATGAACAAGTGATTCCTGTGTGACTTGGGAATAAGAATCTACTAAATGTCTCCTCAGTTGTTTCTAGTCTAAGGAGACATGACTTATTTACTTGTCTGTCCCTGTAATCATTGTATCAGTCCATCTCTAAACTTTTTCCAATGCTATTCTATACCTTGGTCAGGAGGTTCGAGGTGCGGTGAGCTAGTTGAATACAATGACATTCAATTGTGTTCTGTCTTCCTAGAACTAGAAATATTGTAGACCTGGTTTCCATTAGTATTATTCCTCCCCCTAAGGAGGAATAATTGTCTATAACAATGGAGTTTTTATACTCTGACTTGAATATACAGATAAGGGAATCTAATAAACTCTTCTTTAAAAAAAGAAGTGCAGGAAAGGGCAACCCTTCAGGAATTTTTCTAGAATGTTTGCTGGAGAAATAAAGCAATATAACCAATACAGAAGAATATGGGGTTTTTTTGTATGACACTACAGGTTGTCCCAGCTACAGAGCTAACACATGCTGCTGTATCAGCCAAAGCCCTGAAAAGCACCTATTGCTTCTACTTTTTATCATTCTCTAGCTGAGGATTGATCTTGCAATATTGAACTAGATGTTGCTTTGACTTGCATAAGAAGACGTTAACATCTCTATCAGTGAATCTTCTCCTATGACATTATTTGGCCTACCTACTTTCTTTTGTCTTTTTTTTTCTGTCTTATTAAATATTTTGGCTTTTTCATCCATTATAAATTTATTCTTGTCAGCCTATATCCAGGCGAGCATTTTAAAATAATTCCGCAGTTTGATCTTGGTGAAAGCTTCCAAGGACTCAAGGCAGTTGTGTCATGAACTTAATGTGTGCTGCACATTTAATTACTTTTTAAATGGTAAACGTGAATTTTATTCTTCTGTTTTTCTTATGATTTATACTGTAGCTTTTCAAAACCAACTGATATTCTATGATTTATTTTGAATGCACGTTTGATATATGTAAACTGTCAAGCGTAAGATTCCACTCTTCAGAGGATTACTTAAGCCAGAATAAAGAATATTACAAAAATTACTTTATATTAATGCTTTTTATGTATTTTAATTTTTAATGTATAACTAAATATTTTTCTGTGTCAGTATACTGTAATTAGTCCATTATCATAATTCTACATGATGTTTTATAATAAAACTAAATTAGCTGCTTCTAATACTTAAAAATTTCCTGAAACAAACAGATACTGTTAATATTGCATAGCCTGGTTTAAGCTGTCAGTCAAGCAAGAAATCTTTATTGCTAGACTGTTTGAAAGGGATGATGGGCTAGCTCTGTGTTTTTTTTGTCTCTGTGTTTAAGATTTCTGTCTGCTTGTGAGCAAGTGCCAGAATAGGTGTTCACTTTTCAAAGATCACATCCGTGTGCTTCCATGTCTTATGAAATATGAAGGAAACACCAAATGGGTCTAGAAAGACAAGAGAGCTTTTAGTGGTATTGATGTAGAAAAGCATAACAATACAGATCCTTACATGTGCCAGATGTAGAACTATGTTTTCATATATGACTACATGAAAACTATGACTTTCACAACATCATTTTATTAAGACTGGCTTTTGTCCCATTTCCTCTCTACTAATTAAGTCTGTAAAAGACATCTGGACCTGATTTGTATGTTGCTTTCTGAATCACTCACCTTATTTTTTTTATTTATTAGTCTAAAGGTAGAGTTTTTTGTTGATGGCTTTTTCTTCAGAAGGAAAAGTAAAATTAAAAGTCTTTCTATTTGGCTCATCCCTTTTATTCTCCTAAGAACTAGTGTTGTAGTGATGGTTGGAAGATCAGTGGAAAACCTGAGCTATGTGGTAATTTTATTCCTCTATTATTAGCGGCATTTTACCTGTTCAGGAAATATTTTCAATGTAGATTTTTTTTTAAATTATTTTTTTTTTTCTCCCCTAATAGAATAGTCCACTTCGAAATGCAAAAGGAACCCACAGGGAAAGGAGAACACTGACTTAGAGTTTTACTCTTTATAAAAAAAATAGTTTGCATTATTAGCTTTCTTTCACTGCAGATAAAATGTGTGTGTACCTAAAAGATCTTTTTACAATACCTATGTTTAGCTGTGCTGTAGCAAGACAGCATCTGTTTATGTGTGCTAGTGTGACTCTGATGCCTTTTGCAATTTCTCTCTGAATGTGAAGAAATGAAGGGTCAGTAAAACTGCATTTCAGACTTTGAAGGGAGATTGAAAGAGAGCTTGATAGATACCAAAAACACTCATATGGAAAACAGAACAGTCCTAGATCTACCCATGACAGTATAACTGCTAAGCTGAACTAGAGATGCTCCATGGAGCTTAAATACTGGAGGAGACATTCCCTTTCTGAGCACCATAGTCTCTCTCATAGTGCTCTGGGACTTCTGATTTCAGCCCTGGTTGAAAGGAGAGAAGACAAAGGAAGAAACTATGTCACTGTAAATTAGAATAAAAAAGGAAATATACAGTGTTTCAGTTCAGGTTCAGGATAATTCTTATATTGTTAATCTCAACTTTGTTCTTGTTTTATTCATCCTATATTCTTTTTTTTTTTTTATCATCTTAAAGCTTAAAACAAGCACTGACAATGGAATATCTGAGGACCCTACTTATGATTACTTAAAATGCTGCTAGTATTTTATTGTAAAGTGTATACATTTCTACCAAAAAAGCAGTTTATACTGCCATGCCCTTGAATCAATTGTCTTTTCCTAAACATCTTGTAGATAAATATCTTGTGCTTGAAAAGGACAGGACAATTTCCGTTTGTTTTTCTTGAAGAGGTGAACGTGCAAGTGGTTGCTCTAGGTGTCTAATCTCTGTGGTTAACTAGGATAGTGGAAAAAAGAGGCAGGCAACTGTGATCCTACAGCTAAAAGGAAATAATTCTTTAGTGTGAATATAAGTCCTTATGAGACAACACGTGTACTTTTTTTCCATTTGATCTTGAAAGTTAGAAGGAAGTGAAATGAAAGGTAGGGACTGAACTGCAAACATCTATAATAAATTAAAACATAGTTAGAAGAGCAAAATAAGAAATAAGAACAAATGAATGGTAGGGCCTGGGGTCCTTTTACATGCTCAGCAAAAGTGAAAACTAAATCCTTGTAAATAAAAGCTAGTCATACTGCTTGCCTACTGGTAGCATTCCAAAGTAGTTCTTTGCTATTGATCTGAACTAAAACTCCTGGCAGATTGGAGCAGGATGGAAGGAGGAGGGTCATAAAGTGGTAACTCTTGGAGCTCACTGAATTGGAGTTGATGAGACAGGGTGTAGTGCAACATGAAGTACAAACACCTAGTTGATCGCTCCCAGGCAGGAAATGTTTTAAGAGATTAAAAAAAAAAAAAATCTCCTAGTTTTGTCTGTTTTGGTTGCTGATTAAAGATACCATTAAGTATTTTGCTTTGTGTTGGAAGATATGAAGTTGTTTTTGTGCAGTGGAAGAAGTGAGAACACCAGTGCATGGTAACCTGACGTATGTTTTATTTGCTTCACGTAGGCTATCAGATGGTGACAACTTTAAAACACTTCTCATTTGGAATTTCTTTGTCACACTGTAGACATATTAAGCTTGTTTTTTCTTCCAAGGATTTACTCACTAGTTCATCTAGCTTGTTGCTTCAGCTGCATTAGATCTGCAGTCTGTACATGTTCTGCAGCTGACTGATTTATAAAAGATTATTAAATTGAACATGCATGACAGAAGCCACTAACAAATGTGCCATTAGCTGGTCATTTGCATGCTTGCTGTAAACTATCCTTAGATTGAATAAATAAGTTGAGAAGTGGTAATGCAAGCAGATATGAGCTAAGACATGCTTGAGATGGGGCGGGGGGAGAGCTTACTGCCAACTAATGGTCATAAAAATAGAAGTCTGATAGCAATTTCTTGTTTCTGCTGTGAGTCAAATAACACTGAAGACATATTCTGTCACCCCAGTATGTGAGCAAAGTGATACTGTGGTCATTAGATTCCTGCCTCTACTGTGATGATGATGAATATTAACATCTCCAACTTTCTACACTATCACTTTTTCCTTGTTTTATTATGTGGAAAATATTTTCCATGTGGTATTTACAATTCTTTGTCCCATTCCTCTGTAGCGTTTTCTGTAAAAAGCAAGTAAAATTGAAAAATAATTGCTCTGGTTAGAAACTAAAATACAAAGGAGCAGGAGGAGAAATTAACTCTTTCAGTCTTTCAATAATCTAATTGTTGACTTTGTTTACTGAAATAGGAAGTACCCTTAAAACAAGAAAGGGGGGTGGAGGGAGGGAAGGCAAGTTCCTAGTAAATGGACAGTATTCCCAAACAATTCTATTCTAGTCTAGGGAAATCAAAAAAAGTTGATGTTTGAAAAGTGATTAAAAATGATGTTATGAGTGTGATAATGAAAGAAATGTGCAAAGAAAACACCTCTTTATTCTGGTAAAAGCAATACAGGAAATAATTTGTGTTCAGTTCTGCCATATTTATATGTCTATGCAGTACAAAAATGAATCAGGCCTATTGATCATTTAATTGCTGTTCTTTCCAGAAGCGGAAATAACAATACAAGTAGAATTCAGTCTGGTTTCTGCTACTGTTGACGAAAACCTTGCTGTCTACATCTGAGTTTGTAATTTGACTGGCAAACGTATTTATCATGTGAGAAAAAGCAATATGAAAATTACTAGATAATATTGTTTCTAGTCAGAACAGGTATTTCTGTTTTTATTAGGGTAAAAGCTGAGAAAATGCACCTTTCTAGTATTTGTGTGGGTTTTTTGCTGTTTTTCAGCAGAAGATTTTAACTATTGGAATGTTTGCTTTCTTCTTGACAATGCTGCAAGCTGACAATAAAGCTACTGTTGTCCTTATGGCAGCAAACAGAAGAAAGGAACAAGTACTGCTGCAGATGTACAGTAAAAATTTAGGACTTTTTTTGGTAATCCACGGTGCAGATCCTAATTGGACAGTCAGTGCTTTGACCTCAGGCAGAATTCTGTACGGAGTATGTGCCCATCCAGGGTGCAGTGAAGATGCAATACAGACCAAATCGGTAACAGCACTGGAATGTAAATACAAGGGTGTCAATATAAAATGCAGATTGGCCAAAAATATCCTGCATATGAATGGTATACAGCCAAAGACTTTTAGGGTTGCTTGGTATATTTCTTAAAGACACTAAGACGTGTACTATTCTGTTAAAATTAGCTAAGTCTGTCTAGGGTATGATTTTGCATTTTAAATCTGATGGGATGTTTTAATAGATTGTGCTCTTTCTCTAAGCACTACTTATGCAGCCGTCAGCCATAATGACAGGATATTGTGACATGAATTGCCCTATATAATGCATTTAACCCTTTCCAGTAAGGCCCACTTGTATTGCAATAATTCTTCTTTAGAGGAATACATGAGAAGGGCAATGAAGTTGGTAAGGGGTCTGGAGCACAAGTCTTATGAGGAGCGGCTGAGGGAACTGGGGTTGTTCAGTCTGGAGAAGAGGAGGCTGAGGGGAGACCTTATCACTCTCTACAACTACCTGAAAGGGGGTTGTGGCGATGAGGATGTTGGTCTCTTCTCCCAAGTAAGTAGTGACAGAAAGAGAGGAAATGTCCTTAAGTTGCACTAGGGGAGGTTTAGACTGGATATAAGGAAAAATTTCTTTACTACAAGAGTGGTCAAGCATTGGAACAGGCTGCCCAGGGAGGTGTTTGAGTCACCATCACTGGAGGCATTCAAAAAACCTGTGGACATGGCACTTTGGGACATGGCTTAGTGGGCATGGTGGTGTTGGCTTGATGATTGGACATGGTGTTAAAGGTCCTTTCAACCTTAATGATTCTATGACTTAAGCACAACAATAATCAAAGGAATCTCAGAGGCTATTGGAGACAATTTCCTGTGTGCCCACCAAATGGAAGATAAACCGAAGGGTAGAATTGCAAAGTCGGATGAGATGGCATGACATGGATCTGTACCTACATAACTCACATTCTTAGGAAGTGAAAAATGAAAGGATATAGCTACTTCCCTTAAAACACTTGTAGTATGACTTTGTCCCAAAGCAATGCAACATTGTTTGTATTTTGCCTTCCCCGTAAGGCATGATCTGGAGAATAGAGTTTCCGAAATCACTGGAGTGAAAGAAAATTCTATGTTTGTCTGTCAAGGTCTTTTTGCCACTCTTTCTTTTGAACTAACTTCATAAAAAAATCTAAAAATGTTTCTAAGCTATTCAGATCAAATAAAAAAAAATGAATAAAAACAAACAAAAAAAAACCCCACAAAAAAACATCCCAAACACAAAACCCCAACAGACCATAGTGAGAGCAAATTGGTGTGTTCTATATTAATACTTTTTCACAGCTAGGGGTAGGGCCTTCAGTTTTATAGAAACCTGACCAGAATCTGTAAGCTACAGAAGACATTTTTCTATTCAAATGTAATTTTGTGCAAATATGTCTGCATTCAAAACCAGAGATTATCATCAAATTCTGTGAATCCCATGAAAATACTCTATTGTTTAATTCATGGCTTGCAGCCATTTGAATAAATAATAGAGAATTTAAGTTTTGTTCTAGGTGAAATTGTACAGAATTAATATTTTCCTCAACTCTTTCTGTGAAGCAGCTTTGTAAAATACAGAGGGATGAGAGTTAACATTAAGCACATTAGCTTTGAAACTAAAGAGAAATTCAACAGAAACCTTTACCTTATGATGTGGTAGATAGATAGATATCATAATTATTGCATATTTAAATGTGTAAGCCTAACTCTGCTGTCTTAGTCATACTGACATAAATTAATGCTATCAGCGGTGAGCAGTGTCACTCCTGTGGGCTTGGGAACATAACATCAAAGTTCCTCAAACTTAAATAGATAAAATAAATATACAGGCAAATAAATGTGTGTGTAGAAATCTAAGATGCTTCTCCCAGGAATTAACAGAAATAAATTGTTCAACTGCTAGCCTGAAGAGTGCTTGGCTGTTTATCTGTGGAAAGGTAACTTTGCTAAATGAACAAGATTTTGTTTCTAGCTTCTGAAATTCTTTGTAGGAAAACAGAAGTACTTAAACATAAGCAACAGCTTTATATTAGAAAGTGCTGTCGAAGGATGGATTAATTAGTAAGTTGCATAGGAAGATGTATGTCTGCAAGACAGCACTAGAGCAAAGTTAGTACTAAACATTAACTTGAGACAGGAAAAAAGGGAGTAGTACTCATTTAGAGCAATAACTGCTTGGGATAAGGGAGAGGAGACAGAAAGAGGAGGATGGATGATTCTTTTTGAGTCCAGATGCCATTATCAGGAGATTTCTCCTATTCTTGGTTATACCATTCATCAGTGTCAAGCTGGTGACTAGTGGTGCTTATTGCTAATAGTTATTGATCAGTGGAACTGACAACAGATTTATAACTGAACGTGACTTCATGGCTCCAGGCAAATGAAAATATCACACCTCTCCTTCCCTCTTATCTTCTTTCCAGTCCAGAAGTCATCTTGATATTCTGCAGAAAGCCTGATATAATGGTAAACCACTCCTGGTTTAGCACAAGATAGCCTTTTTAAACTAAACAAAATTAGGAAAACTAAACAAAATGAGGTAAAATAAATTGCTGTATGCCTAGCAAATTCCTAGTTGTTCTGTTCCTAGTAAGAAGACAATTTAATTTTACTCATAAACCTTAGAACAAAAAAGAGAAATCATTGCAGTGGTTCTTTCAAAACCTTTTTTCTGGACAATGTTACTCACATTAGAGGCCAGTAGAAAAAACACTTTGCCAGAAACTCTAGTATTGTATTGTAACATTGTCTGCTTTTGTTCCACAATTTCAAACAAAAAAGTGAGAACAGAGGAAAATAGTACATAGAGACATGGAACAGAATTATGGTTTGGGTAGACATCCTTTTCTTCCTGTCAGATGGGCAGAAAACAAGTCACATCTACAGTGGCAAAAACTGCTCTCCAACATACAGATAGAGGACTGTGCAATTTCAACGTTCATTCTGGGAGCAGGGTTTTTTCTTTGCGATGTGAACTATGATGGACTTGCTCAGGTCACAAGAAAGCGAGTTTGTAGACTGGTTTCTGTTGGGATGTCTATTTCAGATAGTGTTGATAAGTTTGTCTTATTGTCAACACTTATTTCAGTGTGTTCATGCTAAGCAGCCGCTCCGTAGTGTCCACATGAACATTTTGAATCCCCCTTGTGAAAGGGCTCTGAATTGGTTATCAAATATCTGTGTATAAGGAGGTTAAGTTTTTCTTTTCAAGGTACATTCCCTTGTATGCATCTAAAGTAAATACTTCACCTGTCATTCTGCTGGCAAACTATACAAAACTAACCGCTTATGGACTTTTGAACAACTAGTCCTAAAAGAACACCACATGTCCTCTCTCCTTGGAAACAAGAAAGCAGATCTGTACTAATTTAACACGTTCCGTGCTTCTTCCTGAAGAAACCTTTTCACATTTTTCAACCTTTCTGTTACTGAGCTGTTTGTGTGACACTGAACAAGTTCCAAATGCTATATATGTACCAAAACTTGCCTTTTTAGTTTAGTTTTTGGTAATGGTCTTGCATATTGCTGTTCATATTTTCTCTTCCATCTGCCTTCAGTGATAGCAGTAGTCTTGTTCCAGCTACTGTTGAAATACTTCCCAGGTCATAAGTTTTCTCATACTGCATGACCAAGCTGTATTTTTAAATTTGACACTTCCCTCTTGAACTTAGAAATGATTGTTCTGGACTCAGCTGGTGAAGCTCTTTATTTTTATTAATTGTTTTATCCATTAAGTCTATTGGCCATCTATTCATTAGGCATTTGGTCCTCAATCTACCCCTTCTATTTCTCATCTTTGCCTGAATTTATTCCTCTTCCTTCATACACCCTGATTTATCTATGTTTCATTAATTTCTTAATTATGGAATAAGGGGAAAAACCTTTTCAGCCTCAATGTGTCTTTGCTCTAGTTGCCTTTTTTCCTTGGTAATTAAGAAATAAATATTTTCAGTTAGTTTTATAAAAGACTTGGAAGTTCTATTCCTTTGTCCTTTGCTTAAGAGACAGCAGAAATGTACTCTGATTGATGTGTTGCTATCAAACACTGTTGCTTTCTTTTTAATGTCCTGGTGTACGTGATGCATGATGAACCACAGGCCATCATCAAAACCGAATGGAGCAAGCTACCTGTGGAGTCAGAGGGAAAGGCGAGGAGGGACTCAAAGAAAGAATTGCCAGTGCTTTGAATTAGTAAGGAATAAATACTGATTAAATACCTGCCACTCCCTGAAGTCTGATTTCTTTTCTGGAAAAAAAAAAGTTACTTATAAAAAGGAAATAAACTGGATCTAAACTAGGATATCACTTGCCACTCTCCATTGAGGATAATTAATTAGGTAATGAGGACAAAGTCATGAGTACTTCAATGTGTTCTTTAAGAGGGTTTGAGCTTAGGTTTTGGTTCATGCTCTTTTCTAGCATTAACATTTTCAGGCAATAAACTAAGATGCAACAAAATAGTACTGGAAAAGAAAATAACTTTGGACTTCAGGAGCCTACTTTCACATTTACCTCACACCTGCTATCAGATCTTAGTCAAACAGCACAAATCTTGGGTGATGAATTTCTTGTTTGTGGGTAAAATGGAAAAAATATAATTCCCTACCTTACAGGCTTTCTCTTGTTTCTTTCAATGCTTCTAGATTCTTGTGCAGAACTTATACAGGCATATGGCCATCAGTATAGTTTGGTCTCTAAGTTGGAGAACACAGAACCGAAAGTTGAGGTTGTGATACTAGTAACTGAGGATCAAAGTAAAAAGATTCGTTTTGTTTTGTTTTGTTTTTGTTTTTTTATTCTTTGCCACTCAGTGATCAGCTTTGTTCTGCAAAACAAGGCAACATGAATTCAATGTGTAAGACAGGCAACTAGAATACCACATAGCACCTTCTAGACAAGTCTGCAATAGCAATACCTCTGGCAGATGTAAAAGTGAAACTCTGTCAACTCAGAAGCAGAATCAAGTGAAATGGAAAAGAACATACATGACTTGACATTACAAAAATCCTAAAGGTTACTTAGTCACTAATAGCATCAACTTTGGTTTCCATCATCATTTTCTTTAAGAAGAAAATGTTTGAATCTCTCTTTTTTCATGGGGGGTGTTTTGTTTTGGGGAGGTGTTTTGTTTGGTTGGTTTTTTTTAAGTTCGGGTTTCCAAAAAGCTTTTAGATTGTGAGAGCAGAACATCATAGCCCCTTCTTGGGTGTAAAGGGTCACAGTAACAGGCATGAATTTTAAACTTACAAAATAATACTGAGAATGACTTAGTATATTTCGTTCAGTACCAGAGTATCACTGAACTAATGACAGACTCAGCAGTAAGGGAATAATGTGATTGAACAATAAAGTCTGTGCTTTAGGCCTGTTTCTCTCATTGCCTTCAGTATGTCTAGGTTCTCCATCAGAGTAAACAGCTGAGCATCTCCAACAGCTCCCAGATCCTGAGCAAGTCATGGAGTAGATCTGTTTGACCTTGAATAATCTCATCCTGTGCTAATGCCAAAATAAAATTCAAACACTCACAGAAAACTTCCCCGGGGATTTTTTTGCGTGTTTGTTTTATTTCTCTTTCCAAAGAATGCTTGGAGAAACCTTAAAAACCTACTGTCATTTTCTTATGTGCTTTATGAATACTGACTTTCACATGAATTATTTTCATGTAAATATTTGGCACAGGAGAAGTCTTAAGCATCTAGCAGTCACTTAGAGTTCTTCAGACTGAGGTGCAACTAAAGAAGAGCTATGTTCTGGACTTCGTTATCTGAAATCCCTATATAGTAGCTAAATTATCTGCTAGTGTTCCTGAGTGTGAAGCATGTGAGGCAGAAGTGATTTTGGACTTCTTTAGGGGAGTAATTCTATTCCTCAATGTTCTCAGAGTCCACAAAAGAGCTGTAACTGCCTACTCTTGCCTGCAGGGATGGAGGCAGTTAATGCTCCTGCATGCAAAAGCTGTAGGAGTCTGTCTTTCTATCTCCAGTCTCCCCTGACAGAAGACAGCAGACATCTGCTTTGACTTTGTCTCTCATTCTACACAGTCATGCTAGTCCCTAGATAGGGGGAAATATTTACTTGTGAAATAAGACCAGTTTGGCTTTTTTACTTAGTTTTACCATAGAGCATTCCAGACTCTAGATTACAGCTCTTTGTAGTTAAGACTTGTGTTTAGGCCTCTACTTCATGGGTTTAAAGCATTGCTTGACTTTATTTGATGCTCATTTGCACAGGCAGCTGCACGTTAAAATCCACGGTTAATAACATGTGCCTGAATCTTGCTATGCCTTGACAAAACACAAGGGCAAAATAAAACAACAAAAAAAAGTCTACTTATGTGGTTGACCTTGTAGATCAATCATCCCTTGTTCACTCCTTTGATCATCAGGGATCCTATCAGTTCCCTAAGCAAACTAGTGTGTTCTTCTGAAGCCCAGAGTACCCCTCCTGCTGCTTGCCTTTCTCACTTCCACTATCTCTTAAACTCCACCCTCTCACAGTTTTGGCACCCTAGGGTGCCATGAACTACCAACCCTCAACTAGTTTCTCTTTTGTCACAAATAGCAAATGCAGCAGAGCACCTTTCCTATTGGCCCATCCAGCTAGCACGTGTCAAAAATAGTGTCCAATGCAACTCAAAAAATCTCCTGGATTGCTAATACCACTCTGTTGCCTTCTTGTCTTTCCTGCTTGTTTTTCCTGAAATGTCTGTATCCATCTAACACAACAATGTCACATTGCATGTGCTATGGTGTTGCATCTCTGTGATTCCAAAGATACCATAACTCTACGACTCCGACTGCTCACAGACTGCTCACAGTCCCTCATTCATTTCCCTATCTACATGTCTTTGTGTATAGGTACTTCACATGACCCCCTTTCTCTGGTGTGTAGTTTGAGACAAAATGTTAACCAGTGCTTTATGATTTGCCAAAGTCTTTAGTTCAGGCTTAATTTTTAATGATTAAATAGGTGTTAGCCTTTTCCAAGGGTAATCAAAACAAAAATTAGGAGTAATAATATTGAATTTGTTTACAAATCTTCTACCACCACTCTTACCTGCATGATACATACTTCCATTAGAAAGTTCTGTGTAGTAAGCACTGCCTCTTTAAAGGTTTATGTGAAGGATAAGTTACTAAAGGTGCTCACAAATATGGAAAATATGTAAACTTAATATAACTTCAGAGTATTTAAATAGCCATCTGGTATCACCTTAGGACATGAACTGATGAATATTTTGGTGAGTGCTCCGAAGTGACACAGTTTTGTTCTGGTTCTGAATGCAGCCATAAACTTGTAGGAAGGTGAAGCTCCACAGCCTTAATACTGTTAGAAATGCCTCAGCATGTTTCTTGGGAATGCTTCTGGTTGTATGAAAATAACCTATGGGCTTTAAAGGTAAAAACACTCACAGACTAACTCACTTAAATATGTTAACAATTTAATTGATGATGCTTGACAGATTTCTGCACCACAAAGGGTGAAATGGATTTCTGTCATCCAAAGACACTAGTCCAGATTACATGGCATGTTCAGATGGAGTCCAACCCTTGTGACTCAAACTTTCCGTGCCAGGTTCAAGGACAACCTCCTTTTAATGTTGTTGTTAATGTCTGGACAAAAGGAATTTGGACACCTATTTGTAGTCCCATAACCAAAGCTCTTCTAAAGTTTCTGAAATCTAATCCTGTCTGTTAGTCTCAAATCAAAGAGCTCCTGGGCACACTGCTGGCTCATGTTCAGCCGGCTGTCAACCAGCATTCCCAGGTCCCTTTCCATCGGGCAGCTCTCCAGCCACTCCTCCCCAAGCCTGTAGCGTTGCATGGGGTTGTTTGGACCCAAGTGCAGGACCTGGCACTTGGCCTTGTTGAACCTTATACAGTTGACCTCTGCCCATCGATCCAGCCTGTCCGGATCCTTCTGCAGAGCCTTGCTGCCCTCAAGCAGATCAACACAACCCGCCCAACTTAGTGTCATCTGCAAAGTGTGCAAGTATGTAGAAGTTGGAATCTTATATCGACAAAAAACCTCATGATAACAGTGGGCAAGATTAAGAACATATTTATAAAAATTAGGGAAGAACTATGTTGTTTGGAAAATAGAGGTACTGTGCTAGCTGCCTTGTAATATATTACAAATGGATTTCATGTGCTCCTTGATTTAACACTGACAGAAACTTTAGTCCTTACTTAGTGGTCAAAAGCTACTCCTATAATACGCAGCATACTGCATTATAACCATTTATGCTTGTCATTATATGGAATAATACTGATTTAAAAACACAGTTCTCACCAATAAAATGCTTGTCAGTGAAAATTACTTTTACATAGTACATAAGGTCTGTCTGAGATAGAGATAATTTTCCCCATAGCAGCCCTCATAGTGCTCTGCTTTGTACCGGTAGCTAGAAAGGTGTTGATAACACACCAGTGTTTTGGCTACTGCTGGGCAGTGCTCGCACAGCATCAAGGCTGTCTCTCCACCATTTTCCCCCCACCAGTAGGCTGGGGGTGGGCAAGATCTTGGGATAGGACACAGCCAGGACAGCTGACCCAGAACTGGCCAAAGGAACATTGTCAGCTCAACAATAAAAGCTAAGAGAAAGGAGGAGGAGTAGGGGGCATTTGTTTTCTGATCTTGTCTTCTGGAGAAACTGCTAGGCATACTGAAGCCCTGCTTTTTGGGAAGTGGCAGAACATCGTTGTCTGCTGATGGGAAGTAGAGGGTAAATCTTTTTCTTTTGCTTCTGTGTGAGGCCTTTGCTTTCTGCTTATTAAACTGCCTTTATCTTGACCCACGTGTTCGGTTGTTTTTATTTTTTTCCATCCTAATTTCTCCGTCTCTGTCCGGCTGAAGAGGTGAGTGGCTTGGTGGCACCTGGCATCCAGCCAGTGTAAACTCACCACATATAGATATAATTTTTAAAAATATAAATATTTTCATATGTATTTTATTTATATATACATAAATCCATAAAAATATATACACACCAAATCGAAAGATAGAAATATCTTCAAAAACAATAAATACTATTTATCAACTGAAGTCACACCAACTGATTCTGGCTCTTTGACTATAATGGCATACAAATTTTGAGAGGCAGTGTGCAGTATCTTCGAGACTGTAATGCCAAATATGCCTTAAAAGATTTCTCCTCCACCTTATTCTGTAAAACTCTCTATAAAATGTTTTTTCCGTAGTGTACATTATGGACACTACATAAAAACATAACACACGTCATTGTCTGAAGATAAAAGACAATGGCTCAAAAGTCAATGAATGAATTTTACTGAGGCAAATAGTGGAAACTGAAATATGAATATAAGGGATATTTTCAGTTTAAAATACATAAGCATGGGAAAAAAATTTGATTTGACTCATTATTAACCTGAATAAACACATTAAACAGTAACTCTAGGAACATTGTAAGAAGAGATCTGAGAGTCTTTAAACACAATAAGGTATTAAATTCTCATAGATTAAATAGTTAAGGATTGAAGAGTCCTGATCTACAGCTACTCACTTTCATGGTGGAATTGCATATAACTTTGTATTTGTGTACTAAGAAAATAATAGAACTCTACTTCTTTAAGTAAAAAAAGTGCATTTCTTGTTTTGACATCAAAATAAATGTGTATGCTGTATGCATCCATACTTCTATATTGCTAGTTTTTCCAGCATATTTGTTAATAGGCAAACTTTTATATTTGTAGTGGAAACTCATTCTTCTGCAAAAAAAAAAAAAAAAAAAAAAGCATTTGGTTTACAACTTCTACAGAGGACAATAAATAGAGACTCAAGGTTTAATGCTAAGAAAAGCTATTTAAATACTTCAGCAGAAAGCATTGTCCTTAGGGAATTATTTTAAGAAATATGTAAGGATGGATCTTCAAGAGGGATCTGGAATGAGAATAAGTTTAAAGGACTGGGTTTTTGGAGTGAAAGAAGTGACATATCTGTCCAGTACCAAGAGAACTATTTTTAGTGGACACAAACTATGACGTATATAAAGTATCCTTAAAACATCTAGAAGGAAAAATATAGGAAGCCTTTAGGCTAGTCTTTTGATGGACTTTTCCGAGACAGCAAGGGATGTACTAGTCATAAAGCACATATTCTAGGATTCATATATATACATATTTCCAATTATTGAAGATAAAAACCAACTTTTAAGATGTCATGTGTCCATAGGAAAAAGAGGACATCTATGTCATGCTTGTCTGAGGCTGAGGCTCTTTAGTGCTAGACAATCTGTCCAGTAAAAGGCTTTTCTTTAAAACTATGTTTAGTTAATTAAGTTATTTTCTCAATATCAAGCACCTGTTTAAAGCTTAATATTTGTTTACCTGAGTGCAACAGGATGCAACCCAGGATACTTATGCCAAGAGAAAAAAACACACAAACAAAGAAACAAAAAAAAAAAACCCCAAAACCAGATACGTATGAAGCCATGGGGAGTTATCTGCCTTCCCACATCTCTGACAGTGATGATCTTTCTTCATGGAAAGAGAAGTCGAAGAATTAAGAGATTTTGTTTGGCACAGATAGACAGTTACTTGTAAAAGAAGGGTTGCTGATATGAATGTTCATGTGTTCTTATTTAAAATCATCATTCTGCTGTATTTATTTTTACATTTCATTGTCTTGTTAATACGGGAGAAAAAATGACAAATTACAAAGGAACATTCATGTTTTTCAACTGTCTGGTTTTTTTTTTTTTACTTGAAGCAAATATTTCTTCAATGTGAAACTCTGAGTACCTTAAATGACATGCTGACTTTGAAATCCAGTCTTCAATCAGGCTCAGTTTGAAAATAGTTTTGAGTAATGCTAAGTAACAGGTATGAAATTGAGAATTAGGAGTATGCTTGAAATAAAACTGGTTTGAATCTAAGGTTTAACAATTTAGCTTAGCTTGTTTTCTCTTTGTCAACTACACCCCTTCAGATTTGTGTTGCTAAAAATAATATTTCTTTTTTTTTTTATATAACTTGCAAGAAATTCCTATGTTTTTAAACATGGTGAACCTTTCATTTATTTTTTTGAACCACCTCTCTCTGAGGTATTCTGGATGATAGTGGTAGGGCCTATGCAATTCTTTGTATTGCTTTACTGTACAAGAACCTTAAAAGTATAGTTTTATGACTTTGGAGAGGTATAGATTTACTTGTAAAGTTTCTTGCTGACTGAAACAGTGATAAATTATCTCCATAAACAGACAGTACATCTAAATGACGCATGAATTATAACTCTCACAAACTACTTAGCGCTCTGTTTCTTGTGTTCTGATTTTGTTGTAAGTTTTTCCTTCTTCTTACCGTCCCTACCAGGGCAGTTAGCTCAATAGTCTGAATCAGTGGTCAGTCAGGGAAACCTGTATGAAACAGGATCCTGCAAAATCAAACTTTTTAACACCAATTGCTTGATTCATTGCTTGATTGTTATTCTCTCTGAAAAGTTCTCATTTTACTATTTGCAACAAATTACTAAATCATGTGTACATCTGCTTTTATACGAAATTCGCAGCTAAATTATTGACTCGGTACATCTCTTCTAGCACAAAATATTTGTCCCTGGAAGTTTACTGAAGAGCTGCTATTCTGAAGGGTGGCTGCATAAGGAAAATAAAACATCGTTAACCTGCTCAACTTCATGAATCTGGCTTATTCAGCTAATCTCCTTAGGCTCCCTCTAGACTTATAAACAGTAAGGTTCTCAGAAGGTGATTCACTGAAGGATCACAACTTACATTCTCTGAACTATCTTTTGCAGAAACCCATCTCCCTTATTTATAAAGGCTACTGGCTCAAGTGGCAGCAAAAATAGACCTTTAATTTATATGGAGAAAATGTGTAAATCAGGAAGTAGAACCTGGGCTTAAATGCAGACCGAGTAAGGGGGAGGGAAGGCAAAGTAATGGAGGGGAAGGCAAGGATAGATAGTGTAACGGACATATTGTGGAAACTAAAGATTTGTGGGGTTTTTAAAATTGTGATAGTATTTGTGAAGTTAGTGTTTCAGAATTGATTCATAACAGAAAATGAACTTCAATAAAATTGGAATTCTTTTTTCCCAGAAAAATCTTTGACTTTCCGTAAGTGAACTAAAAATAAATTGTGCTGAATTCTACTAGCTTTTGTCCAAATAGAATAGAATATTTTCAGTTGGAAGGGACCTACAATGATCATCTAGTCCAACTGTCTGACTGCTTCAGGGCGGACAAAAAGCTAAAGCATGTTGTCAAGGACATTGTCAAAATACTTCTTAAACAATGGTAGGCTTGGGGCATTGACCACCTCTCTAGGAAGGTTCGACTAGTGTTCGACTACCCTCTTGGTGAAGAAATGCTTCCTAATGTCCAGTCTAAAGTTCTTCTGACATAGCTTTGAACCGTTCCCACCCGTCCTATCACTGGATACCAGGGAGAACAGCACCTCCTTTTCCACTTCCCCTCCTCAGGAAGCTGTAGAGCAATGAGGTTGCCCCTCAGCTGCTGCCTCTCCAAATGAGACAAATGCAAAGTCTTTAGCTGTTCCTCATAGGACATTCTTTCCAGCCCTTTCATCAACTTTGTTGCCTTCCTCTGGATGCATTCAGGGATCTTCACAACCTTCTTGAATTGTGTTGCCCAGAACTGCACACAGTACTCAAGGTGAGGTCGCACCAAAAAATAAAAATAATTCATTAGAAAGACATGTTCTTAAGGTCTGGGAAAATGTGGTTTCAAAATTTTTTTAAATTGTCAGTCTCTGTAACAGTCAGGGGAGAGCAAGATTTGCTATGAAATTTGCTGATCTTCCTGAGTACTGTAGCTCTCAAGAGAAGGAAATGTGTTTCCTCAGAGCAACTTTCCTCATCCACATAACACCTACAAAAGGAGGGACCCATTGGGTGGTACAGAGGAAGTGTATCATTTTCTCCACAATGCAATGGGTTATTATGGAGACAGTGATGTTTCAGGAAATTAAAATTAAATAATTTCCTATCTATTCAAAGAATAAATGAAATATTTGAACATTACCATTTCTTTAACTATACAAAGTTAAAGTGAAATATCATACATGGGATTCTCCCTCTTGTAAAATACTCCCAAAATTTGTGCTTACCTACCTCACTCCAAATCAGAATTTTAAAAAAAGTAGGTTTTTAAGTGTCAGAAATTATCATTGTTCATAGAACATTTTTTTTCAATTCTAATTCAAAACTAAGGCCTCCTGCATTGTATGCTTTTGGCCTGTGAATGCCTCTAATTTCTCATCCTCTGTTGTTTAAAGGGTAAGAGGAATATGTGTAGGCAGGAAAAATAAAAGTCCTCCTAATTTCTTGCATCAGTCCCTTGAAACAATTTTGTTTATTCTATTTTCTGTACAGCTGTCTTACACTGTAGGATTGTTTTTTAATTAGTTTTAATATTTACAGCTTCTCACTGTATTCCTTCAAATCTTTCTCCATACTTGGTATTTTAAATATTATCAAAACCTGTGAGTCAAGATGACCACATAAATCTTTTGATATCTAATTTCAATGAAGCTCCAGCTGTAGTGTATTTTCTTACTGTGTGGGGTTTTTTTCCACCTTATCTTCCCTCCTTTGGCCATACTGGCTTTTTAAAATCCTCGTTTTTATTGCTGTATATTATGCATTCCATATCCTTTGGGCGCACTTTAATCTCATTATACACATTTCAGTTTCTCTCTGCTGTTTCCTCTGCTGTTTTATTACACTCGATTGCACTCAACCTGCTGAATTTTTTTGCCTAAACTCTGTTATTCTGAAACTCAGTATGTTCATTTCCCCCCTTTGGCTTTAGTCTAGACGTAATTTTACACTTAACTAGATTAAAATTACAGTGCAAAGAAGACTTAGTTACTTGTTCTGTAAAATTTATCTCAAATACTCTCCAGAACCAAAAATTCAGTGTAGTAAGAAAAACCACAGAAAACAGAACCACAAAAAATTATTACATGACAGAATGCATTAACCATTCAAAGAGACCTAGAAGTGAGCGAGGGTGAAATTACAAACTCCTTGGAACAATCTAAAAGTATGTTAAAGAGATCGGAAAATAAAACACAAGATGAGAGTAGTATAACAAATAACACACGATAACAAACATGTCACAGAAAAATAATAAAGACAGGTGAACAAGAAAAAAGAAATAAGCCATCTGGGACTGAATCATTATGATAGAAAAGAAAGATGTCTGTTGGTCTTGCTCACTGTCAGTATCTCTAGCCGCTTCCTTCTTCCTCATCGCCCAGATTCTCATGTCTTGCAGAATTACCTGACTGAGAGATGGCCAAGTAGGAATTGAAATTTCCAGGAAGGAGTTAAAGGTATTTGAATTGAAATGAACTTTTTCTTCCAGGCGCTGGTCAGAGGTGGAGAGGATAGCTTCTTCATATACCACGTAAACATGACATTAGTTTTCTGTGACATACCCTTATGGACCATTGCTCTTTTGTATAATCTGCACTTTACAATGGACTTTATCCAATACGTTTTTTTTTGCTTTAATTTTCAATAACATTACTACTAATTACATTTAGATCAACTGTGCTGTGTCATTGCATATGTTTTTCTTGTTTTTAAAGAAACACACTTTGACTAGCGCAAAATTAAGATTTGTTAGTGTAGAGTTTGACCATCACCAAGCTCAACAGAAAAGGAGCATTTGGGATGCTTAGAATTTCCAGAGGAAGAAATTGCTACTATTTTCTAAAAACTTCAGAAAAATTATGAAAGGAATTACAATTTGTTTTAATTGACTTGAGTATTCTATGGTTCTGTTTCTCTACTAGCACAAGATATTAACAATAAATTTTATTGCTTTGCAAAAAATATTAACTTGGATTTGATTCTTTTTAGAGTAGCACTTAATATTAAAATTTTGTCATGGATATACTGCTGTGTACTCTTATCTTTTCAGCTTTCATCTTGCCACTTTGTTTCCTACTTTCTTTCATTTAAAGATTCCTTCTAAGCATACCTGAGTTAGGTGTTATATTAGATGTCTCCAATATATTGTTATCTCTTCATACTAAAACAAGAAATATGCTGTCATGCTTTTCCAATGGGTGACTATACCCCTCAGCTTTTTTGACAACTGGTGACACAAGCACGAGTAAGTTTTTCTTTCTCTTGTAAGTGTCTGAGGAGTGGTAGGATGCTTGCTCTGGTATTGGTTAATTTTTCTATTAGGAATCTGCCAATATATTTTATTTGAAGTCTTGGTTGCTTCTAGCCCCTCTGTGTTTAAACCTCGGTTTGTTCATGTTTGGGAAGGAATATTAAATAGGTTTATAGATAACTGATGGTTATATCGGGGTTTGAAACAGTCAAACTGTATTGACCCACTTTTCCTATACATTAAAAAGGTGAGCCTACCTTCTTTGTTTACCACCATGTTACCAACTCTTACTCTAACATGCAGCTACTTTTTGATTTATATAGAAACAATTTCTCTGAGCAATTAGACTTCATTCTGCAAGAATTTTCATGTTGATTGGGTTCAAGCATCTTCCTGAGCCAAGTAGTATAATTTTTTGTGTGGTCTGTCAATAGCAAAATAGAAAATATGAAGTTATGCAAGACAGACAATTAACACTATTCTCTATAGAAAGACTTGTATTCCATATAATTAAGTCTTCCATAAAAGTCTTAACTACCTGTACACTATTCCTATTTGTGCTTAAAGGAATTTGAGAAATCTAGAATCAGAAACATGCGTAGCTAGAGTACATTGAAATCCTCACATCTCCAGCTGGAATTGAGACCAGAGTCAGGTTTTAAGAACAGCGTTTTTTCGTTGCTGTTTTCTTCATAACCAGTACTTGCAGGGAAAATAATTTTATATATCGCTATCTTGGCAAGGACCAGAATTCTCATTTTAAGTCCTTTTTTACATTGTCAATCTTCAGGGAAAGAAGAAAACAAAACCTTTGCCTAAATGTCTGCAAAACTAGAATATCCTCAGAAGTGGGAGCTGCCTTTTGCTCAGTTTTGGTCAGTTTTTGGCATGATACAGATTACATTCAGAGGAATGGAGAGACATTATCCTGAAGGAAAAGGACAAGTAAGGAGGACTTTATTTCCAAAGCAAAATAAACTTTTTTTTTAAGTACTCAGGTATATCTACCTTAAAATACAGTTGAGGCAAGAATAAGATCGATTGTGGTTTTGCCTACTTTAGGGACTTTTAGCACTCCAGTGCTCTTTCCTCTAAATATATGGAACTGGTGAGATTATTCCCAGTTTAATTTTATTGAGTGATTTAGGAGACACAGTGATTGCTCAGACACAGTACACTAGCACACTATCGTTTGGATATGATGTCCTGCTGAGAAAGTCCATTTAAATTGAAGGGAAATGTTGGTGGTAAATTGTAATGAATTTAAAAGCACCAATCAAGTACGATGTTGTTAATGAAAATGGATTTTGTTCAGCTGCAATGGGACCATCATAGGAAATGTAGAAAAATAACTTTGCAGCTGTGACTTCTCTGAAAACAGCCTAACACAGATCAATATTTAGACTTTTAGACTTACTCTTAACTGTCAGATGCCACCATGTGAAGGAATATCTAATTTTCAAAAATGTATTTGGTTCTGTGAAACCTTCCCCCCCACCCCACCCCCCCCGCTGAATGTCTTTTTACAGCTACTGATCTTAAGACTGATGAATTTAAGAACATTTAGGAACTTAGGCATGAAATGAATATCAGGAAAGTAAAGAAATAGAAGCATAGAAATGGAATTTGGGATGCTGTTATGATGAAGGATTAAACCAGAGTGGTATGTTCATATATCAAACTAAACTGTAATATTGTGACTTGTTCTTATTTTTCTATCTCCTCTTTTCATGAATCAAGATGTTATTAAATAAATAACATTATAGAAATGTGATACTATAACAGAACTCACTAATTATTCATGGATCATTCCTCCTGTCAATCTCTTGTTAATTATGTAGAAGCAATGATCTAACACACTGCAAGATGGGCATTTTTTCATTTCTGCTACCATTTGTTCAATTAGAAAATTCCTGTAAACCTGCTTGTCAGTAAAGAAAGCAAAGGTGTTTGAAATATTGTTTTAGAATAATAATAATACTTAATTCCGCAAGGGATTTGCCATACTTAGTACTATAAAAAGTTATATCAGATTATATTTTCATATATGTACAAACTTAATTTAGAAAGGGAATAAGGGACTTTCTTAGAGAAAAAATTCATGGTCATCAGCAATAAAACACAAACTAATTTAGCATTCCCTTGATTTTTGTACTTGTTTATTGCTCCATTTGCTACAAAGAATTATTGGAGAGTTTTTTGTGTGCTCATACTATTACTGCATATTTCTCAGCTTCTCTCTCTCCGAGTCTGTACAGACTGTACTTTTTTTTTTTCCACTGACATTGCACTGAATTTTGTGGATTACCATCCTATATATAGAAAGGGGCTTTCACACTTTGCCATTTGACACAAGTTGACCTAACAGGAAGAGTACAAAGATATGACAGCTGAAGAGCTTGGTAATAAGGAATTATTTTGTGTATCAAATACCACCTAAAAGACAGCATAAATGGCTCTGAATTGTGTATCACTAGAAAAGATATATATACACATAACAATTATACAAAGTCACCATTTATCCCATGGCTGTCCCTGATAGCATTGTGGTTGTTTTCAGATATGTTTTCAAGTATTAGCACCATAAAATATTAGGAGACTAAAAACATCAGACTCTAAAATCAGATTATAAATTCAGTTTAGGGGATGCTCACATGTAGACAAATACAGGTAATCACATGTGAAATAGCTGTGACCTTTTTTACTACAGATTGTACTGTTTTACAGTAGAAAATCTAGTCCAATTTATTTAGCTTACCTCATAACTTCGAAAATTTAATTTCTCCCTCTAATTGAAAGATAAGTAACCAACTGATCTGATTTGTACAGTGTGGTGGAATATTCTTTCTAAAATCTATTCTTTTTTCTTCTGATATGCCCTCCAAAGCAGTGAGGTGTGAGCTGCTGCTAATCCGAGGTTCTGTGTTCCACGATGGCAAACTATGCTGAGAGGACCCCCTCTGGTGGGAAACAGTGCTGGCTTTGAGTGCAGACAAAGCACACATACGCCCTAAAGATTGCTTCTGCGGGGATGAAAGAGAATTTGGAAGTCACTACGAAGCATGGTGCTGTGTTGTTTCATGTTTGACTTCCCTGTGAAACATAACTCTCTAGAGCACATAGGCTTCCAACCAAATATTGACTAGATTTGAAGGTGCAGCCCAGTGGTACAAGAGACAGGGGCTAACAGGCTTCCCCCCCCTTCACACAAGGAGCTAGGGGCCTGCCTGGCCAGAGGCTCAGCAGATGGTGGGATGGTGAAAAGCTGACATTAGGCTGTATAGAGAAGGACCTAACAGCAGATGCATTAGAGATTAGTGGAGATAATTTTAAAAGTAATTTCGCTGAACTAAAGTGTTTCTAGCACAATTATGCTCTCCAGTACATGAAGTTTCTGGAGTTGCATATAAAGAGTGTCTGAAGTTAGTAATTTCTTATAGAACTCAAGCAACAATGGTCTGTAGATATCAGAGACTCTCCTCCTAGAACTCAGCATTAAAATTTGAGGGTGGGGTGAAATGTATTGGAAGTAGCAGGAGTGTGAATGGGATTTCCCCTTTAGGAAAGGGGATGCAGTAAGTAGTTGCCATATTGGCTGGGGAAAAGGATAGATGAGAATCCTTCCCCATGACCAGCACAGAATTGTCTGAGCACAAAACCAGGTCCCTGAGTTCTTACTTAGTTCTGGTGAGCTGTAATGGGATAAGAATTGTGCTGCAACTAAACAAATATGTTAAAATCTATCTACAGGTGGTGGTGGTGGTCTAAACTGTATTTATTAATTTTACTGGATTAAATTAATACAGTGGTTTCCTCAAAAATTTGCAGTCATCATATATAGTGCTACCTAACTTAACTCTAATTGGATAAGTTTTGAAAACAAGTGTTAAATGGATAAATAATTTCCATGTGATTTCTGTTAGAATTGGTGTTGAGCATAATGTTGTGTGGAATGACTCTCAGCTCTGTAGAAAGCTATAGGCAATTCAGAGGATTTTATGCAGCAATGGCTGTTGAGTAGTTTTTTATTAACTATTATAAATGAACATAATTAAACTTAATTAAAATTATAAACATTTTAGCCATCACTGTATTCACAATAGGAAACACTGAAGGAAAAGAGTTTTGAGCATGAAAAGTTATGACCATTGCTCCCTTATTTTTTTTCTTCTTAGAGTCTTTTTCCTTTTTAATTTCAGTGCTGGCAAATTAGAGGAAGAACTCTTTAGTGACTGAATTTCTCTTAATGAAGAAATTTTTTTTTGAGTGGGATCTGTGCTTACATGCACTTCTATGGTTAGGAAAAGAAGGGGAGAGCTTTTAATATTCTTATTCAGTTTTACAAAACAGTGAGGTTTTTAATGGTTAAAGGACAATTGGCCTCCGATCTTCTAGGTGGATTGCATGAATGTAGGTGAACATTTGTTCAAGTTAAATAATGCTTGTGAGAAGATCAAAGAACAACAAAAGTCTTAATACCAGTTTAACAAAGACGTACGTAATAATGGTTGTTTTGCTCCTAAGCTGTAACCACGTACAGTCACCTTGATTTTTCTTTTGGTGCATATCCAGTTAAAAGATGAAAAACAATACAGAAATTATTCTCTCCCAGTAGTTTATTGGATCAGACTGACCTTAATAACAGATACACAGAATAGTTCACTTACCAGTAATGAAAATGAAAGCTCTACTTAATAGTTCTGGCAGCTGTCAGATTGCTGTGCCCTTTAACACACTTGTGGTATGTAAGTGACTTGTGTGTATTGAGACAGTTAATGGGGTTAAAACAAAAAAGAAAAAAAGTTGAAACCTCATAAGTATATCAAAATGTATTTATTTCATTGTCAGGCAAGGGCAGAAAATAAAAAAGTACAGCTCAAAGTGTAAGAAACGTATAGGCTACAAAACTTGTGTAGGAGTATTTAAAAGTATTATGTCCATAATCTTTATTCAGCTAATGAGATGCAATCAGAGAACCAGAGCTGGAAGCCAAAGTGAAACCGAAATTCTGTTTCCGCTTCTTGACCATAATTTACTCCTGGATGCCCTCTTTTATCAAGACCCATGAGCTAGGCAAACTGGAAAATACTGTGTCTGTATGTCATAGTTTAGCTATTTGCCAGATTTCTTTTGTATATCTGCCATCTATTACATTTAAAGACTGAGAAAGGAAAGGTAGAACTCATTACACTTTAGGTATTGTTCTCAGTAGTAGTAAGTCAGTGATCACAATCCTTTCTGGAAGGTATAGACTCATAATTTAGGTCATAAGAAACCTCCAGAGATCATCTAGTCCAACCACCTGCTCAAAACAATTCTAATTAGATGAATTTGCTCAGGGGCATGTTGAGTCAAGCCTGGAATACCTCCAAGGACAGAGCTGCTACAACCTCTCTGGGCACCTGTTCCAGTAGCTAACCAACTCTCAGGGTAAAAATGTTTCAACTTGCATCTGTTGGCTCTCCTCTTATCATCGTGCGCCTCTGAGAAGGGCCTAACTCCACCTTCCCTCTATTTTCCTATCAGGTAGTTGTAGACAGCAATGTGGTTCCCTCGGAGACTTCTCTTCCAATCTGAACAGACACAGTCCTCAGTCTCTCCTTGCATGTCATATTCCCCTGACAGAGGTCCTTTGCTGGCCTCACTCTAGTATGTTAATACCCTTTTTGTACTAAGTAGAAATACCAAACTGGACACACCAGTCCAGACGCTGTCTCACAATTGACAGAAAGAGGGGAAGGATCACTTACCTGGGTCTCTGCTGGCTAACTCTTACTGATACAGCCCAACATTCAACTTGTCCACCAGAAACCCCCAAAGCCCGTCTCTTTCTCTAGAAAGAGCTGTATCCCACACAGTCAGCCACCGCATGCATTACATCAGTTTATTCCAACCCAAACGCAGAACTTCACAATTATTCTTGTCAAATTTCATGAGGTTCTAGTCAGCCTATTTCTCTGACTTTCCTGAGTGCCTCAGAACAGCAACCCTACCCTCCAGCATACCAACTGCTCTCCTGATCTGGTGTTGTCTGTAAACATGACATTCCTCTGTCCTGACTGATGAATACAGTAAATAGCACTGGTACCAGTACTGATCCCTGAGAAATCCCACTAGTTACTGGATGCAAGCTGAGCCTTGAACTACTGATAATAACTTTTTTGAGCCTGGGAGTCCAGCTAATTTTCCAGCTTATCTATTTATGCAGCTCATATCTCACAGATTTTGTGTTAAAGGGATTATGGGAGGTTGTATAAAAATCAAGGCCTTTATAAGAATCAAGGTACATGGCATGTACTGCCATCTTCTTGTCCACAGTGACATTCACCTAATCTTGGAAGGCAATGAGGTTAGGCAGGCATGATTTGTCCTTGGTAAACCATGCTCAATGCTCCCAATCACCTTCTTGTCTCTTGCTTCAAGACCGAGTTTCTAAGAGGATTTACTCCATAATTTTCATGGGCAATAAAGTGAGACTTACCATTGCCTAGGTCTCTGAATTCTCCTTACTGCCTTTTTTTGAAGATGGATGGGACATCTGCCTTTTTCTAGCCATCAGGATCCTCCTATAGTTGCCATGATGATAGACAGCAGCCTCACAATGGAAAAAACAGCTCCATAAACTTCAATCCCATAGACTTTTATATATCCAAGAGGGTTAAGTGATCCATAACTCTTTCTCTATTGTGGGTATTACTTCACTCCTACCGAATCTGCTTGGAGGACCCAGGATGCCTGAGGACAAGCTTTATGAGTGAAAACTGAGGTAAAGGTCGCAGTGAATATCTCAGTCTTATCACTTGTCATTAGACTTCCTGCCCCCTGGGCAATGGGTCCACACTCAGCCTTCCTTTTGCTACTGAGGAACTTAGAGAAACTTTTCTTATTATCTTTTGCCTCTGTTGGTAGTGTCAGATCCATCTGAGCATGGGCTTTTTCCTGCATATAAACAGCGTCTTTTTATTCCTCCCAAGTAGCCTGTCCCTACTTTCAATTTCTGTATACTACCTTTTTGCGTTTAAGGTTAAATCAGGAGCTCCATGTTCATCAGTGCTAGTCGTCTTCAATGCTTGCTCAGCTTTCTGCAAAACTCTTTTAAGGTACAGATTTGTAATCCTGTTGTTAATCTTGCTCGCCCTTCTTAGGATCTTAAACTTCATAGTCTTGTGGTCACTGCAGCCAAGGCTGCCCTTGACCTTTACGTCGTCTAGCAGTTCTTGTTTGTAAGTAATAGATCTAACAGAATATATCTTCTAGGCAGCTATTGATCACCTGCATCCCTCGCCTTTTTCCCTGCTGTGTTTGGGCTAAACTGGTCCTCATGAATCCTAACAGGTCTTGCTCCTACCACTGCCCAGGGCACTAAATACACCTGGACCTGCAGCTCTGCAAGTGGAGCAGGAGCCTTTAACCTGCCAAAAGCTAGGCACTTCCAGCCTGCCCTACACTGGCAGGGATGGGCAGCAGATCCCAGGTGGTCTATGCCCCAATCAGACTCATTGACTTTCTTCAGAACTCTTCTATTTCTGCTCTTACCATTTAGAGATCAGGTAATAAAGCTGAACAGAATTTTCAGAGTTTCGCTTTCATTAATTTATGTAGTGGCATTTTAATATTTTTAGTATTATTCTCATCTCATACACAACCTGACGTTGTTTTCTAGCTGTTGTGCACTGAACTGAAGTTTTCATGAGCTATTCACAGTTACACTTGCATCTAAGTTGTTTCAGCTCATTTTGAAAGCTGTGAATATGTAGAAATGTGCTGTTTCTTAAAATCTTTCCTAGGTGAGACTGTCTTCACTAATTGTGCTGTCTGCAGATTTTGTTACCTCATTTTGTCTTCCTTTTCTCAGGTTACTTTAAATACACTACGTAAAATACATGCTAAAATGGCAAGGATGTATAAAGGTACATGCTATATGCAGAAAGTGGGACTTCAGCCTCGTGGTGTGTTTGTGACTGCACTTGTTGGTATACTGATTGTTTAGAAGTGGAAGCAAACAGAGAAGTGGCAGACAAGGTAATCCGGCCAAAATACACATTGATTTCTTTGTACACAAGTCACTTTTCAAAAGGCTTTTTGAATATTTTGCTTCACAGCTGAATGTCCTGCTCCTGATTCACGTCTTCTATGGTGTATGAAAGATACTTTTTAATTAACAGAAATAAAGGTACAAAAAACCCTACAAACAGACTTTTAAAATAAGGCAACTGAAAAACATAAAAAATAAGGAAATAACCTAAGGAGCTAACATATGTGAAAAATATAAAATATATACTCTGTGCTCTATTGGTCTGCTCCTCTCCCCCTTCCCCTTCATCACACAGAGACACCACCTGCAGAACCTGGCAATTTCACATCACGTGTGCTCTAATTTTTGTGCATTACTTCACAGAATCACAGAATCACTAGGTTTGAAAGGACCTTCAAGATCATCAAGTCCAACCATTAATCCAGCGCCACCGTATCCCCTAAACCATGTCCTGAAGCGCCACATCCACATGTTTTTTGAACACTTCCAGAGATGGTGACTCCACCACCTCCCTGGGCAGCCTGTTCCAATGCCTGACCACTCTCTCAGTGAAGAAGTTTTTCCTAATATCCAATCTAAACCTCCCCTGGCGCAACTTGAGGCCATTTCCTCTTGTCCTATCACCAGTTACTTGGGAGAAGAGGCCAACACCCTCATCGCCACAACCCCCTTTCAGGTAGTTGTAGAGAGCGATACGGTCTCCCCTCAGCCTCCTCTTCTCCAGGATAAACAACCCCAGTTCCCTCAGCCGCTCCTCATAAGACTTGTGCTCC
The DNA here is from genome assembly GCF_964289735.1 of Phaethon aethereus. NCBI lineage: Eukaryota > Metazoa > Chordata > Aves > Phaethontiformes > Phaethontidae > Phaethon > Phaethon aethereus. The sequence goes on from NC_138578.1 coordinate 43,299,739, forward strand.
AGACCCCTCACCAGCTTCGTTGCCCTTCTCTGGACACGCTCCAGCACCTCAACATCCTTCTTGTAGTGAGGGGCCCAAAACTGAACACAGGATTCAAGGTGCGGCCTCACCAGTGCTGAGTACAGGGGTATGATCACTTCCCTGCTCCTGCTGGCCACACTCTTTCTGATACAGGCCAGGATGCTGTTGGCCTTCTTGGCCACCTGGGCACACTGCCGGCTCATGTTCAGCCGGCTGTCAACCAGCACCCCCAGGTCCCTTTCCGCCAGGCTGCTCTCCAGCCACTCCTCCCCAAGCCTGTAGCGTTGCATGGGGTTGTTGTGACCCAAGTGCAGGACCCTGCACTTGGCCTTATTAAACCTCATACAGTTGGCCTCTGCCCATCGATCCAGCCTGCCCAGATCCCTCTGCAGAGCCCTCCTACCCTCCAGCAGATCAACACTCCCACCCAACTTGGTGTCATCTGCAAACTTACTGAGGGAGCACTCGATTCCCTCATCCAGATCATCAATAAAGATATTGAACAAGACCGGCCCCAGAACCGAGCCCTGGGGAACACCGCTTGTGGCCGGCCGCCAACTGGATTTAACGCCGTTCACCACAACTCTCTGGGCTCGGCCATCCAGCCAGTTCCTCACCCAGCGAAGAGTAAACTTGTCTAAGCCACAAGCTGCCAGTTTCTCCAGGAGAATTCTGTGGGAGACGCTGTCAAAGGCTTTACTAAAGTCCAGGTAGACAACATCCACAGTCTTTCCCTCATCCACTAGGCGGGTCACCTGGTCATAGAAGGAGATCAGGTTGGTCAAGCAGGACCTGCCTTTCATGAACCCATGCTGGCTGGGCCTGATCCCTTGGTTGTCCTGCAGGTGCCCTGTGAGCACTCTCAAGACCAACCGCTCCATAATCTTCCCCGGTACAGAGGTCAGGCTGACAGGCCTGTAGTTCCCCGAATCCTCCTTCCAGCCTTTCTTGTAGACGGGCGTCACATTGGCAAGCCTGGCGTCACATTGGCAAGCCTACTTCATCCCTTCTATTATTTTTTTTCCTTTGCTTCACCTTAGTCTGTTTTCTCTCATGTTGACCACCTTTTTTGCTGGTATTTTTTATTTAAATAGTACTTGCATGTTTTCAAATGCTGCCATGATCCTCTTGTGGCAGGCACTGTTTCAAACACAGCTTTAGAGATGCTTCCTGCCTGAAGAGTTTTGCTTGCTAAAGAGGTAGGAGACAAGAAGTGGAGAGTTATCTTAGTCACTTGGTCAATTTGCTGGTCAGAACTATGTGCACAATACTAATGTGTTCAGCAGGCATTGGGCTGAGTTAGTAAGTTTTCTGGTATTTAAAAAATACTAGCTCCAGCCATTCCTAAATATACTTTTGTAGGATAGCAGTAGACAATATAAATCCTATTGCTTTATATTGTTAACTTTAGAAGAAGTCTGAGAGGGCAATTTTTTTCTTTGCAGTTTGCATATGGAAAAATAATGTCTGCTTCTTTTGTAATCAGTTGTTTAAATGTGGAAGTTTTCTGCTAGAAACATTGTTCTAGGCTACATGTCTCAGTTGCCACTCAAGCAGAGGTAAATGACCAGCCTGCAGGAGAATCATTTGAAATCATAAAGGTAAAAAAGGTTTTGAAGTTTTCTTTAAGATGTTATCTTCCCTTCCTGAGACAAGAGAACACTGCCTTTAAAGTTCTTTAGTCAATAGAAATTACAGGGTGTTAATGCTGTCTGAATACTTAAAAAATGTGTCAGCATCTGTATTAGTATTCTACTGAAATGGTAAAAAAATATTCTTGTTGGCATGTGCCTGCACCTTCTTGAAGAACACAATTAAATATATGCAAAGAAAAATACACACAAAATGACTATAACATTAATAATAATTTTCGCATTTTGTCCTTTGTTTATATGATCTTTTCCACGTTACCATAATTTTTGCTGTTATTAAAAGGTTAAAAGGAAAGATTCACAATGGATGATTAGTGAAGCAACAACAGGATAGAGCATCAGGTCTGAGTAAGAATACCCAAATACTACAAGATTAACAAAAACCTAGATATACTCTTGATGTTCAATGAATTCATGTGCTCAGTGAAGACTAGTATAATAATCACACACTTCTCACAGATATACTTGTTTCTATTGAATGAATAATGGTAAACTTGGTAAAAGCTTTATGGAAAATGAGTAAAAGAATTTTAGAAGTTAAAAGAAATCTTTGAAGCTTAGAAAAGAAACTGAGTAATGTTACGGGACATGAGGGCCAAGTGGTTTAGAACATAGAATGTAGAATGATATGTCCTTTCCTAGTGAGATAATCAGTTGTGATTAGTTTTGGACCAGTTCTAAACCAGGGGTCGCCTGGACTGAAATGTCAATAATCAGCATTGATCACTGGAGAGTGTGTTGGTAATTCAGTATTAAACACTGATCATCTTCTTCAGAGTTCGCAACAGAAATGATCTGGCATGTGTAAAAGTAACTGTGTACAAATGCATCATTGTTGACACTCACTGAAACGGCTGAGATGCACTAAGCAGAAATGATGAATGTGGTAGATGCTATTTCATTGCATTGTGTGCAGGCAGACATCTGGTATGAAATTCACTGGAGATGTCATTCAGTTAATAATCAAATATTGTTTGGGAATATGTATTAGTGTTCCTTTAGAAAAAAAAATTATAAAGTCTGTGAATGAATGTGAGTGAGAGTTTAGAGTAGGTTGGGGTCAACTCTGGCTACTCTAAGCTGATATTTAACATTTGGGTATTATAGACCTGGGAAGTAACTAGCTGGCTTATGGTTTTTGTTCCATCAGCCCAATCCCTGATTCTTAGAAACTAAACATTTGCATTTCTCTCTTTTATGCAAACATAAACATATATAGCTTCTGAAAAGCAGTAGGTGTTAGATTTCAAATAAATGAGGGTAGGGTAAAGATTGTGCTTGTGAAAGGGAAATACAGTGTCTTACATCTTGGTCAAATTTCAGTGAAGTCTCTTTAAATACTTCATCTGTGTGAAAACTGAACAGCCATTAAAACCTTTCTTTGAGTGACTTCTACATTCCTTAGTTTTAAATTTATTTCCATATCAGTAACTGTATCTCCTTCTTTTTCAACAGTTAGGTTAAATGAATAGCTACTCAAAATACAGCTCGAATTAATTTCTGATATACCTCTGCTGACTTTGAAGTACCTTCTTTGCCTACTGTATGAGTGGGAATAAGGTTGATCTGGTGTAGAGTGTATGTATTGGTGTGTAGGCACACATACTTTATAAAACATAAACTGACATAGGTATATAATATTAGGGAAAAAACATGTATCATGACTATATTAAAATATGTATTAATGTATCATATCTCTATTATAGTTTTTCTCTTGCAGGTGCGCTCTCTCCCCATAATCTATTAAAATATGGCAAATCAATTGCAACCGTTTTCCCTATCATCTTCAAGGTGATTTCCAGATTTGGTATAGTACTTTTACAATACTTTGTTTTGTTTTGGGTTTTTTTTTTTTAACTTGAAAAAAACCCCGCCAAAACAAACCTTCAGTGGAGAGTGTAACATGAAATTTAACCAGTCTAAGTTAGAAATGGTAGCAAGAACATCAGCACAGAGTCATTTTTTAAAATATATTCTATTTTCTCTGTAGTTTTCATAGTCTTCATTGCTATTCTAAGAAATAGGAATTCTGAGAAAAGGATTGATATTTTCTTAGGAAAAATAAATAGAAAAAATAAAGAGCTTTATAAGGAGAACAGTAGTACTGAAAAGTATAATTTTTGTGTGACAAAATAATAGGGATCTGGCACTCTAAAGGTTCCACCACAGCATAAATGCAAATCAGTATAGATTGCTATTCAAATATGGGGCCAGAGCAGGGAGAGGGGAAAAAAAATAAAAGATTCATACCTTCAGAAACACATTTTTAGAACTCTCTTTCTTATGAAAGAAAAATAGAATTTCAACTTGAAATCCATGTCACATGTTGAACATCAGGCAAAATTCTAATTGTATTATATACAAGCCCAAATACAGATAACTGTCAAAGGTCAGAATTTGATCTAACCCTTCTAGACTAATTAGTTTAAGAACAGTAACAGTGTATATTAGTATTTTTATTACAGTCTTATGCATACAGGTGTTGTGGGTAAAGGAAGGTGAGTCTACCGATGGGAATAGACTGTAAGTACTGTACTGATGGCAAATTGAAAACCTTCTAGCAAATTGTTCCCTTACATGCCGTTACAATTAAAGCAGAAAAGAGTGGGGAGGACGCATACGAAAGAGAATATCCTTCGATATCCCTTAACAGCCAGTAGTCCTCTTTTAGACCTTTCTTCATAGAATGATAAGGTTGAAAGGGACCTTTTAAGGTCATCTAGTCCAACCCCCCAAATGAGAAGGGACATCTTCAACTAGATCAGGTTGCTCAGAGCCCCGTCCCACCTGACCTTGAATGTTTCCAGGGATGGGGCATCCACCACCTTTCTGGGCAACCTGTGCCAGTGTTTCACCACCCTCACTGTGAAAAATTTCTTCCTTAGATCTAGCCTAAATCTACCCACTTTTAGTTTAAAACCATTACCTCTTCTATCGCAACAGGCCCTGCAGAATCCCCTCCCTCAACCTGCTGGCCACGCTTCTTTTGATGCAGCCCAGGATATGGTTGGCCGCCTGGGCTGTGAGCGCACATTGCCAGCTCATGCCCAGCTTGTCATCCACCCCTACCTTCAAGTCCCTCTCGGCAGGGCTGCTCTCCATACCTTCATCCCCCAGCCTGTGCTGATACAGGGGGTTGCCTTGACCCAGATGCAGGACCCTGCACTTGGCCTTTTTGAACCTCATGAAGTTCACATGGGCCCATTCCTCAAGCTTGTCCAGGTCCCTCTGGATGGCATCCTGTCCCTCAGGTGTGTCAACCGCACCACTCAGCTTGGTGTCACCTGCTTACTGGCTGAGGGTACACTCAATCCCACTATGTCGTTGATGAAGATGTTAAAGAGTACTGGTCCCAATATGGACCCCTGAGGGACACTGCTCAACACCAGTCCCCATCTGGGCATTGAGCCATTGACCGCTACCCTCTGGATGCAGCCATCCAACCAATTCCTCATCCACTGAACAGTCCACCCATCAAATCCATCTCTCTCCAATTTAGAGAGAAGGGTGTTGTGGGGGACCATGTCAAAGGCCTTACAGAAGTCTGGATAGAAAACATTAGTAGCTCTTTCCTTGTTCACTGATGTGGTCACTACCTCCTAGAAGGCCATTGGGTTGCTCAGGCAGGACTTGTCCTTGGTGAAGCCATGCTGGCTGTCTCTAATCATCTCCCTGTCCTCCATGTGCCTTAGCATAGCTTCTAGGAGGATCTGCTCCATGAGCTTCCCAGGCACAGAGGTGAGGCTGACAGGTTGGCAGATCCCAGTGTCCTCCTTGCTATCCTTTTTAAAAACAGGTACAATGTTTCTGTTTTTTCCAGTCACCAGGGACTTCACCTGACTGCTGTGACTTTTCAAATATCATGGAGACTGGCTTGACAACTACATCAGCCAACTCCTTCAGGACTCTGGGATGCACCTTGTCAGGCCCACAGACTTGTGCATGTTCAGGTTCCTCAGGTGGTCTCAAACCTAATCTTCTGTTACAGTGGCAGGCACTTTGCTCCTCCAGTCCCCATCCCATCCACCAGATGGGAGTTGTCTCAGTCTCATCATACCGAAGAATCACATCAATAATGTAGGACAGCATTCTCAGACCTACTGCATAGTTTTCACCTTGTGTTCATATTTGCTTATATGAGCCCTGGTACTGTGCTAGGGATCTCTTTTTAACTTAGGGATTCCAGTTCAACATTTAGTTCTCTCTGTTAGCCTTGATGAGCCCCACAGTGCAAAAGAATTACATTTTGAGATAATTACATTCTGGGTATCTACTGGGTCAATGAAGTAAGCTACCTCCTTACATACAGAGCTGTTATCAACAGTAGCATTGTATACCTTAGGTGGAATGTATAGAAAAATTCTTGAGAGAAATTAGAGAACAGTTGTCTGTCTCGAAAGATAACAGTAAACTTTGTGGCAGTTTGGAGCGCTCTTCAGGATTTAATGTCTGAACAGGGCTTAATAAGTAAATTCTCTCTGACACAGACACTTTGGACCTGCCATCCACCCATGTGTGTCTGATGAACCATCAGAGGAGATGGTCAGACTTTTGTAGTCTTCTGTACTTGCTCTGATTCAGATAATCCTCACATCTTCCACAGAGACTTGAATAATTTCAGTGGAAAGGACTGAACGTGTTACTGCAGATTAACGGGTAGTGTAGTTAAGGAAGCTTCCAAGAGTGAGGAGCTGTGGCAGTCAGTAAGGACAAAGAGGGAATTACACTGAGAGGTTTATTCTAACCCCTGACCTACAGAGCAAGAAAGAGAAGGAAAATGTCAGCTTTTCCCCCATGTTTGGAAAGAAAATAACATTTCTGAAAAATGTATTAAATTAAACAAGATAAGTCAATTTCTGGTTTCAGTGATTTATTTTTTTTTTTAGCATAGACTCTTCCCTTGAAGGCATAAATGGTTACTGTTCTTCCATATGCTCAGAGCTGCCTGAAAGTTGAACATACTGTTGTTCTGATGTAATAAATACTAACACGAACTCCTGTTAAGTTACCTGATTTCATTTGTGTGTTCTTCCTTTATATAACCAACTGATAGCAATCATATAAAACTGATACACACTAACTTTGTAGCTGAGAATGCGGATTGAAAGAATTAATTTCCTTTAAAACAGTATCATAAAATACTCTCTATCTTTTTTGCTATTTTCAACCATTTCAAAACCAAAATATTCCAGAACACAAGTGATGAATTTTCTGCTGATTGTGCTGAGATATAGAAAGTAATAAAACCAGAGAAGAGTCATGTCATCTATAAACCTGAGAAGAGAAACTTTAAGAATTGTTCAGTAGCTGAGCCATGACTATATAAAAATTACATTACTATGAGTCAAAAATTTTTAAAAAATACAGACCTTTCAAAGATAGCACAATCACTGCATAACTCTGTCTTCATGCTGACTTTTTTTGTTGACTAATTGTTTGTGATTCAGAACTTCTCTACAGATGTGTCTGATGTAAATCAGGGGACATACTGAGGACTGATTATACCACTGGCAACAACATTTCATTCCAGAATCTAATAATCTTTATGAAAAATACCTGCCTAATTTCATAAAATCATTAATATCTCTAGTTGGAAGGGACCATAAGGATCATTGAGTCTAACTCCCTGTTCTTTGCAGGACTTCCTAAAAAAACCACATGTGACTAAGAGTGTCATCCAGATACTCCTTGACCTCTGATAGGCTTGGTGCCATGACCACTTCCCTGGGGAGTCTGTTCCAGTGACCAACCACCCTTTGAGTGAAGAACCTTTCTCTAACATCCAATCTGAACTTCTTCTGACACAGCATCATACCATTTCCAGTTATTTTTTTCCAATTTTAATGTCTAGCCATTGGTTTCTTTTTCCTATAAATTTTTAAAGAACCCTTTTCTTCCATGGGTTTTTTTTTTGGGGGGGGGGGGGGGGGTATTTTCTTTTTTTTTTCCCTCCCTTGTGAAGCTTTATAAATACTAGAACTAAAGTCATCTCTCAATCTTCCTGAGAGGTAGAGCAAACTTTTTTAAATTACTACACAAAACAGGGTTTCACTTATCTTTTGCATACTCAACTTCTTTCATCTTCTCTTAAAAAAAACGTTGACTGCAGTTTTGTAATATCTGCTAGTATTCATCCCACCACTATAGCAGGCAGCTGCCATATCATATCCATACTCCAGCTCACTAGTTATTCATTTTCCCAGACCGCTGCATTAGTTGCTCATGTTGAACTCTCTTCTAGTAGTGCTTCACCAATGCCCCATTCTGACAAAAACATGAGATTGTATTTCTCTAGACAGAGCTTAGAAGAAAATTGCAATTCCTTTGCGAACTCCATGTTTAGCATTTTCATTCTTGTATGTAATTTCTGTGCATCAATGATTTTATTCTTGGGGACCTAGGTTTGCAACAGACAATGTAGTTCTGACAGTGTGCTGTAGGCTAGATGGAAGTTATCAACAGTGTCTTCTGCCCTTCTATTTGCAGTTTGTTACCATAATGTATAGTCTGGAGATTGTACCATTCCTGAGCTGTTGTAGCCTCCTTTTCCCACAGCACACTTAGGAATGGAAAGAGAGACAACACTAAACCCAAATTGGTAAAATACTTACAGTCTCCACTTCTGTTGAAATTCATCTGTGCAGTCCATCTATGAGTAGAAATTTTTATCTCCCTAGACTTGTAGCTTTTAAATTCTAGAACATAAGTATATTGCACAATAAAGTAATTGGTGTATGAGCTAAGAGAATATATACCACCCTTGGGATTAAAATAAAAAATTCTTTAAGTATAGTATGGCAGTAGTCTGGTTATTTAAAAAAGCAACAGTGTTGGGCTGCTCTATTGTCTTTTGCAGAGTATACTTTTTGAGAAACATTTATATTTTTTCACAGCTTGAGGGGACAGCTCAGGTAAATTTGACTACGCTCTCAGAAAATGGTTAGATTTTCTTTAAAAAAACAATGATAAAAACATAATTGGTTATTCACAGCACAAATGTGGATAATACCTGTTTTATGTCAACTGTTATAATGGTTTGGAAATTTGAGAGAAAAATATGTTATGTCACAGAAATGTTTTTGCATATTACACTTAACTGCAGGCATATTTCTATAGAGATACTGCTAAAACTGGGTCTTTGGCATTCATTGTTGCTTAGAAAAATACCTTTGAAGACTTTGGAGGTAATTTACAGCAAAACAGTGCATTTCAAAAGTTCCATATCTTGCTCCCATACAATAATGCTGAAACTGTTCCCAGCTAGCAATAATATTCTGTTATCAGATCAGAGGATATGCAAGGTAAGTTAGCACTAGGATGCCCAAGATGGTATTTCTGGAAGCTAGATACAGCCACCATTGCGTTCGTCTCTCCTATAACTATATAAATACATCTTGTGGTAGGACTAAAGGAATAGCATATGCACAGGGTCCATCTTGAACTTCCACAGATGGCCTGTCACTTATTTATTCTGAATTCTACTGTTTCTTTTAGTTTATTGCTTTCATACAGCTGCCAGTTTCAGAAAATCTGTTTTGATTCGTACGGCGATTAACTGGAACATTTTGGAACAAATCCAGTAAGTTGCTGAGAACATACTGTTAGGAGCCTAGCAGCGTTTTTGTCTCCGGGGCAAGAAAGTTTTAAACAGTGCAGATGTATGTGGTTTGTCAATGTTTAGCATGCCAGGTCTTAGCTCTCTGCCTGGGCAGTTTCTGGCCAGGAGAGCTTGGTGCTCTTATTTCTCTGTTTTCATTACAATTGCTATATCCAGGGACTAAATATCAGTGGTACCTTGTTATGGTAAAGAGGCAGAATGTGGCAGTTATGGGATATAATGAAGACCAGCAGGACAATGCAGTGTTGTTATAGAAGTCAAAAGCAATTGTACAAATAAAGCTATATTAAATCCAGGATTTGCCTTGAGTCTGTCATTGTGATTGCCTCCTTAACTTACATTTCTTTTTTAAAAATGTAAACTCTTAGGGCTGGAAAAGAATTTTTTAAAAGGTTTGGGGTTTTTTTTAATAATTTTTTCCTAGCCATATTTGCATTGAAACTTTTCTACGCCTTTTTTTTTTTTTTAGAAAAGTAGAACACATTCAGTAAGCACAATCCTGAAGTCTGCTTTCTTAATCTTTATGAAGTAAACGCAAGTGAGTTTGAAAACATCAGATAAAAAAGTTAATTTGGATTGCCTAAATAACACAGGCTTTGGATCATAGAATTTTGCAGAGTAATGAAGAATCAGTCCACAATCAGAAACACCAGTTCTAGCCAACTACTAACATTGGTATTAACCTTTGGTGTAAAAAAGCTGGGCTGGATGTTCATTATTAGAAATAAAATTAAAAAAATAAAAATTAAAAAGGCAAGCAAATTTCCATGGAGAGAATATGTTTTTAACTTACTGGAACTATTTCTTATTTTTCTTACCCTTTGGGACTCTTGTGCTCTGGTTTAAATCATGTGTAGCTTCATTGAGTTAAATTTCCATTATGCCAGTTTAATATCAAAGAGATTTGATCTCTAGAGCAACCAGTGTACAACATAGCGCGTATGTTTCCTTCCTTGAACCATGAATTTTACTTATTATGTTAGCCTTTGCCTAGAGGATTTCAGATGCATGTTGATGTCAAATGCCTTTCCAAAAGCAACTGTCAAGAGAAATAAATACTTACAGAGTGATTGACTTGGGGGGAAACGTACAGATAATAAGCAGGTTAGAGACACACAATTTTATTTTCAGATAAATGTCCTGAAATTGGTGACTTGCCCTCCCTGGGACATCAAAAGGGATCATAAGATTTAGTGAGTAGGAAATAGAATGCTTTTTTGCTTCAAGTGATGTTGGAACTTCTGGGGTCTTGGGTCAATGTTGTAAGTGGGCACAGTGGTCTTTCCATTTATTCCTCAGCAGGAACATTTGATAACATGTTTTTCTGAGAGTTGAAACATTTTATTGGAAGATTCTTATCATAAGTCTTGTCTCAAGGTTTCTGAAAGTTAAGACATTTGAAACACTGGTAAAGACTGATGAGGTTAATGTAAAGTGAAGCTTAAGAGAGATCTGGGTTAAAGATTCCAGACAACTTGTGATAAATTAAAATTTACAGAGGAGATTTCCTTTTCATTTCACCTCAGTGAAACCGTAAAACAGTGCTCCAAAGGAATTTTTCCTTGTGGAATTCTGCATGAGCAAACAACCCCTGCCTATACATAATACCCTTTAAAATGTACTGGTTGTCAACCACTTTGAAAGTCCTTTTTCATTTACATTATTAAATTTAATTTATAAGGAGTATAAAGAATTAAAATGATGGCCATATTTCCAGCATTTGTGAATTAGCTGTGGATCACCAGCGTCTTGTGGCTCCTGTCAGTGCAGTGAAAAGTGACGGTGTTACTGTTGGTCACATACATTAATGCGAATCAAATGTTAGTAGTTCTTCAACAGTCTTTTTCTCCTGTTTCTGTCTTCTAATGTGTATCTCAAAGGAGAATTAATTCTGCTTTTTTTCTTTCCATGAGATCCTGGGATGTCTCCATCAAGAATTCTCATTGTAATAGGAAAGATAAGCAACCAGATGTTTGTCATATTCTTAGTATGTTGTCAAACTATTTTGCAGTGGAGTAGCCTCAGCTTGTAATGATGGTAGCCCTTAAGAGGGATCATCACATGCATTTGACTGCTGAATACTTGATGATGTGTAATATATTTGTTTGTAAATTGTTCTCATATAAATTAATTTGAGATAAAAATTGCACTTATCACTAAACCACAAGGGCCAGATTCTATAATTTTAACTAAATCATCTTGCATAGTTATTACAATGATGAATAATTGAGATCAGTAGCAGAACAGGCTTTGGGGAATTTGGTCTTTAACAAAGGCTGGAAACAAATATGTTTCATAAATGTTTTATGGAAAAATGTGAATGTTATCATGGACCTCAAAATAGCACCTGAGAAGAAAAAATAAATCCCTGATTCAGATATATCTTTTAAACATTTTCTGCTCTTCAAATTGCTTTCTATATTTTTCCCATTAAATTGTCAAGTGTGATTAAATTTGGAAGTTCTTATCTCCACTGAGGCACACAAAGTTGCTTTATATTTCCAAATGTTGCCTTCCAATGTTCAGGTGCTTTACTGTAAGGATTTGCATTTGAAAGCTGATGATGAATGAGAGTGAAACAAACTCCAGCATAAGCAGATATGTTGATTGCTCCTGCTCTTTGAGTTGATTTTAATGTCTCTTACATACAAGATAGACCGAAATTCTTCTTAGATTTCTTGAGATGTTTGGGTTTAATTCTTATTCTGCTGGTTCTATTATACAGCTTTGACAGAAACTGAAGATGGAGAAAGCCCTAAGTATTCTTCTCTTTTTGGAAAAAAAAAGCCAAACTGACTAAAATACAGGGAAGAAAAGATGAGGTAAGCTTCATAAACAGATACTTGTAGGCAGAAAACATTCAACAGAACTTGAATAAACTGGCACAAGCTTGTGCACTTTAATAGGAAGTGCTAAAGATCTTACCCTTGATTTGACTGCTGGCTATGGTGGCTAAGTGATGACCATATCGGATATCCAGCTTTAGGCTGGTGCTCTGTTCATTATTTGTTGGTTAACAGCATCACTCCTTTACTGTAGGGTAAGGACAACTAATTGTGCTATGGTGAGCATGCCTTCAGTAGTATGTTATAGGACTTAGTTAACAGTGGCCAACATGTCCTGGTATTACTAAGTGGTATCTACTCCATGCACTTTGCTTTGCATCCTCTTCTGTAACTTTATGTACTGTATTTTTATCTTGTACATCCATGTATCTTATGGCAGTATTTAGCCTAATGTTCATTAATCTCCTGGAAAAAAAAAAACATTGAGGTATGAGAAATACAATAAGAAAAGAAGTGGGTGGTTTCAGCAATGCTAGGTCACTAAAGTCTTCAGTTTTTTGGTAAATTTGAGTCTAAGAAGTGCATTTCTCTTGGTTACCACTTGCTTCCTTGTTTGCTGACAGTTCTTCACAAATGGACAAATGTTCAGTGCTCCTATTCCCTTGCTGTTGCAAATTCTCAGTGCATGCTTGGTACTTGCCCAGTCCCAGAATAAATGCCTTCCCTGTCTTTGTGGGCATAAGGATTTATATATGATAACCTTCAACAGCTTGAACAATGTAGCAGTCGCTTGTAACTCAAAATGAGTAATTTACAGTTTTGCTTGATTTACCAGTTGTAATTTGTCTGTGGACAGATTTTTATGTGTCTCCATTAGATAGAAATCTGACAAATAGATCCTGTTGCGTATCTTTTTTTCTGATTGGCTCAGAATAATATTTTAGAAATCAAAATGGTATTATATATACAAACATAAATTTGAAATTCTCCTTTTAATATCGCCATTTAATAAATATGGTGAATTTGCTTTGCAGGGTTTCTGCTAGAGCTCAGCCAGTATTTTAAACTAAGGGAGTGTCGTGGTTTAGCCCCAGCCGGAAACTAAGCCCCACGCAGCCGCTCGCTCACTCCCCCATGGTGGGACAGGGGAGAGAATCGGAAGAGTAAGACTGAGGAAACTCATGGGTTGAGATAAAGACAGTTTAATAAGTAACGCAAAAGCCGCGCACGCAAGCAAAGCAAAACAAGGAATCCATTCACTGCTCCCCATAGGCAGGCAGGGGTTCAGCCATCTCCAAGGAAAGAGGGCTCCGTCATGCGTAATGGTTTCTTGGGAAGACAGACACCATCACTCCGAATGTCCCTCCATCCCTTCCTTCTACTTCCCCTAGCTTTATATACTGAGCATGACATCATATGGTATGGAATATCCCTTTGGCCAGCCTGGGTCAGCTGTCCTGGCCGTGTCCCCCCCAGCTCCCCGTGCACCCCCAGCCTGCTCGCTGGCAGCCTAGCACGAGAAGCTGGGCTGTCCTTGACCGCTCAGCAACAACCCAAAACATCAGCACCTTATCAACATTTTCTCATCCCAAATCCAAAACATAGCCTGACACTAGCTTCTGTGAAGAAAATTAACTCCACCCTGGATGAAACCAAGACAGAGAGTCTATGGCTTGTCCCTCTAGAGCCTCACCTGTGCTTGACCACAGCTCAAAGCTCAGGGGGAAGTTGGAGAAACCCCTCATGAGAACATTCTTGGAAGAATATTTTATCTTCTACAAATTTCTATAGATTTCCCTGGCATGAATGACCTTTGCAGGGATAGGTTTTTCCTCTCCATTTTCTTTTAACAGCCTATGTATGTTAATACAGTTTTGAAAAAAGGTGGTGATGATATTCTATTAAAAATAATAATAAAAAGTCTCTTAACTTGCAACAGGAATACTTTGTTTTGACAAATGAGAGGTTTTTACTTAAGTGGGTGCCATATATATTGAGCTGGAAACAATCCAGACAGGAGATCGACTGCTCAAAATAGTTGTAGTCCAGTACAATATGTTTATTTAAGTTTTTCAACAAAATTTTGGACTAAGTGGAAGCTTTTGAGGTTTACCTCCCTCCTGTTTTGCCATTTTCAAGACAGCAGTGAGATTTTTCCATGATGAAATTACTGTAGTTGGAAGATTTGATGCTGGTATTATGCCCTGCTCACATAGCAGAGGATCTTGAAAGTATTAAGCAATCTGTCTGCCCTCAGTCTGACCACCCTCATCTATCACTTTTACACCAATGTATATATTACTTCTAAAACCAGCTTGTTCCTTCTCATTCACTTGAAAACCACTGTAATATCACTCTTCTCACAGAATATTGCTATGGTTTAAGAATTCCTGTCAGCCAAAAGTATATTATGGTTAGATCACGGAATGCTAAGATTTCTTAGTAAGTTTAATACGCAATGGATTTTGCTATCCAAATTGAAAGATAAACAAGAAACAGGGGGTTTTTTGTTGGGTTTTTTTTTTTCATAAAAATTATTTATTATAGCCTCAGATGTAAATTACTATTGTTGCACTGGATGGTGTACTATTAATTCACCACAGCTGGGAAACTTCCTCAGGATTTCAGGAATAGTAGAGGATACCTTGCATTGCATCTTAAAACTGCAGTTGATCATGATGTGTTACAACCTGTGTAATTAATCAATATGTTGCTCCGAATAAAAATGCTAAGCTATTATTTAAGCTCTCTTCATGAAAACTTGTTGTAATTAATACACCAGGGATTTGAAACGTGATGGAAAAGGGAGAGCATACAAAAAAGCAGCTATCTGCTAATTCCCCATCACAAGATAGGATATTAATGTAACGGGCAGCGCAGTGTAGCCTGACACATTCCGTATTGAATAAAGAGCATCACTTTGTGAAAAAGGACAGTGAATAAGGACATATCCTCATTTGAGGAAGACTGTAAGTTGCATACACTCGTACAAAATTGAATGTTTAACATCCTGTGTAGGACTTTTATCTTCTTCCCTGTCTATAATTGAAACTTTTGATCTTGCTGTAATTTAGTTTCTTGTCATTGGTGAAGACAACTTTTGTCTAAAAAGTGATTGCTCCTCAGAAGGAAGCTTTAATGGACACATTGGTGAGACTGGATAAAGTGAAATCAAGGAAGAGCGAGTGGCTATTATAAAGTGGCGAAACCCCCTCCACCTAACAATCATTATTAAATACCTTCTTCATGTGGAGATGTTTGGAGTTTCCTTATTTGCCGGTGTCACTCGGTGCATATACCCTCTCTACGGGATTGTTTTCTGGATCTTCACTCTTGAACATCATCTTCAGTGCTCATAATGCTGAGTCATCATTTTAGGGTTGAGGCAGAGGTGTGTGTGAGGATATGAGAATTATGTTTTGCCTCTGTTCTATTGTAAGGTTTGTTACAGCATGATAAAGATGAGTAGGAATAAAGTACCTCAGTACACAGCAGTACTGAGTGCTTAAGATGAAGATGCCGAAGCAAAATTGCAGGTGTCTACAGCATTTTAGAATGACTTAGTTCAGTAGGAGCTTGGCAACTAATTTAGCAAGGACTTTCCTGGAGTCTCATTTGAAGAACAGTCAGGCAAAATTGAAAGACAATGAAATAATAGGAAGATTGTGTCCTTAATTCTTTGGTGAAACTAATATTGTATATCTGTCCACAGGCAATAAAATACGTTTCAAAATCTTCCCGTCTTTCCCAGTGAGGGTGGTGAAACAGTGGAACATGTTGCCCAGAGAGGTTGTGGATGCCCGATCCCTGGAAACATTCCAGGTCAGGTTGGACGGGGCTCTGAGCAACCTGATCTCATTGAAGATGTCTCTGCTCATTGCAGGGGGGTTGGACTAGGTGACCTTTAAAGGATCCTTCTGACCCAAACTATTTTATGATTCTTTCCCCTCCCCATTCTAGCCTAAAATGATAAACTCTCCCAAGTTAATTATCAGTAGATTATACTGATGGATTCAAACTCTAGAAAGATCAAGCATGTATCTCTTCTGCTGAACTTGGTGTTCTGTCACACTGTTGAACTGAATGCCCAAAGACTTACTTTTCATTTGAGTATTTTACTCAGAATTTGAAGATCACTTTCCTCAGTAGTGAAAATGCAGCAGGCAGATTGATGCCAGTTACTTTTCTGGCAGGCAGTGTCTTTATGCCTGAGTATTCCATATAGGTGAATAGCATAATTCTTGACTCAACAGGGTCATTTAGGTCAGGCTGGATGGTCTTGTTTATGAACGTCCTGGTTTTGGCTGGGGTAGAGTTAATTTTCTTCCTGATAGCTGGTATAGTGCTGTGTTTTGGTTTTGGGATGAAAATAACATTGATACATACTGATGTTTTGAGTTGTTGCTGAGCAGTCAAGGACAGTCCAGCTTCTCGTGCTGGCCTGCCAGCGAGCAGGCTGGGGGTGCCCGGGGAGCTGGGAGAGGGCACAGCCAGGACAGTTGGCCAAAGGGATATTCCAAACCACAGGATGTCATGCTCAGTATATAAAACTAGGGAGCTGGACAGGGATTGTGGCTGCTTGGGAACTGGCTGGGCATCAGTCGGCGGGTGGTGAGCAATTGCATTGTGCATCACTTGTTTTGCGTATCCTTTTATTAGTATTTATGTTTTCTGTTCCTTTTCTGCCTTATTAAACAGTCTTTATCTTAACACACAAATTCTACTTCCCCTCCACTCCCAGTCCCCTGATTCTTTCCCCATTCCACTGGGGTGGAGGAGAGAGAGCAAATGGCTGTGTGGTGTTTAGCTGCCTGTCAGGTTAAGCCACAACAAAGACTAACCACTTACTCAGACTAAGACTCAGTAGATCTGTGTTCACTTACTGGTGCTGTCCTGGGTAACTTAATTTTTTCACCTTTCATTTTCATGTTTGTAAAATTATACTTCATCCTTCTTGTCTGTTTAGAGTCAAGTTGGACATGACTATTATTTTGCGTCAAAATTTTTACCTTTGACTAGGATTTGGGCTTGGGGTCATTTTGACCTTTACCATCACCTGATTTACCCCCCCGCCCCCCTTATTTTTTAATGTTACAATGAGTATATGATAAACTGTGTTGTTTGGTTGAAAAATATTTTTCTTTCATATATTGCTTCAGAATACATATGTGAGATCTAACTAATGTCAGTACTACAGTGATCAGAGATTGATTAAGAATGTTGATATGATAAACTGTGTTGTTTGGTTGAAAAATATTTTTCTTTCATATATTGCTTCAGAATACATATGTGAGATCTAACTAATGTCAGTACTACAGTGATCAGAGATTGATTAAGAATGTTGATATGATAAACTGTGTTGTTTGGTTGAAAAATATTTTTCTTTCATATATTGCTTCAGAATACATATGTGAGATCTAACTAATGTCAGTACTACAGTGATCAGAGATTGATTAAGAATGTTGACTGTTCTTAAATCTGTCATGGTTAGCAAAATTGCAAAACATTGTCTGGTCCAGAATATTTCTTTACAAACGGTTTAGTGACTGTGTTATTCTATGTTTGATGGGAGCAGCCATCTTCTGTACTATTTCTTCATAAGGAAGTGGAAAATCAATGCAGAATGTGTAATTAATTTATGAACTATGTCTGCAGCACAGGACGTTTGTCTTGCATTAGATTTTACCTTAATGCTGCCTGAGCATTTAAGATATAGATCAGTTGCACTGTGATTGCACTGAGTTTTCCAGAGCAGTGGACTCTATTTCATCAGACACAATATTCCTTGCCCTTTTTGAGAGGATACACATATTCAGGAAAAAGATATTGGAAGGATATTTATTAGGACTGCAAAGAACAGAGGCTGTGAATTACAGCAAATGGAGCCGGTTTATCTACAAAAATTTCAGTAAAGCAGCTGTAGTTTAAACAGGTCACCTAAATCCAGTGTGTACTCCTTGTAGCCAGATGACAGTGCTTCGCAGAGTGTTTATCTTGTATATTTGACTTCTTGCAAGGTCAGAGATAGCCCTGGTAATACTGAGAACTTTTGGCCCAGAGTCCTTTTCCAGTTGCTGGGAAACAGTGTGGTCTCCTGCACACACACACAAAAAAATACAGTATAATTCCAAAACTTCCAGTAAAGGAAAAAATTACATTATATGTAGATTTTGCTGTTAATAATGTGGTTTATTTCTCCTTATTCTCTTTGGTACCTAGTAGAAATTGCACACAGAAACTTCTACTTTTAAAATTGAGTTCCCCTGCGTATCTCCCACAGCACACGCAACCAACTTACAAGAGTGGCCCTTTCCTTTGTCAATCACAGTGTGGTTTTAACAAAGAAAATATTTGGATTGTTTTGATATTTGTTCAGGAGGGCATTTTATTCACCTTTGGAAAGCATGTAAATTATTAAAGCCACCCCTGAATCTCTGCAATTGAATGGGACTTCTAATCCTTGTTTGAAAATATAAATTATTCATTGTAGGATTTAATTTAAAAGTTGGCTGTGTGGTTCCTATGGTTGTTTACATTGCGCACTGGTGAAATTGAAAGCACAAATGAATTCCACTAGGTTTTGTTAGAGACCTTCTGATTCAGTATATCTGAAGGTTGTCTTTCAATTTCTTTAAATATATAATCCCTTTGGTTTTGTTTCCTGTATCAAAATAAAATATAGATAAAAAGAGAAAGTTGCTAAGTGCCTTCAGCAGTAGCTTTTCACTGAATGCTGCCATCCATTCTCACTGGCCACAGTTGGCTCCTGGATGAGAAACATCCAAGGAAATTTGATATCTGAAGTGGTAATACTATTATTTCAGTATATTATGCTTCATCATGAGCAAGAAATGAAGGGATGTGCTTAGACCCTGATAATTTAGAGATACTGAATGGTCTGTACCATTTTTTGGAAGAGGAATAATAGTGTTTGTGGGCTATGTGAATTTTGTTTGGATTTTATCCAGTGTAAATGCCCCACTTCCCCATTTCTATTCTATTCTAATGTCTTAGGATCATTATTGTTATAGCTTAATGTTAAATTTACTGAAAAAAGTGAGAAGTGTATCTTCTCTTTTATGCTAGCGTTGAATGCTCTTGCATTTAAAAGACCAAACTGTAGAGACCCGTACCTAATGCCCACTCCCCAACATGCAAAGGTGAACAAGAGATATGCCACAAGTAAAACAATTTCCTAGTGACTGTTGTAGGAAAGGAGAGAGGAGTTAGGGAATTGTCTGATCAAACTCTCTGTTTCTTGTCTTTTAAAAAAAACATAAGGGAAAAATGAACAGAAAAGTCAAGGACATAGTGAAAATAAATAGTATGAAAGCATGGAGTCCAAAACCAAGAATATACCTTTATGTTAACCTCATAACAAGTGAATGTAAGAACAGATACATTAAGGAGGATATGCTATATGAAATCTGGAGATTGTTTCTCTGTTTCCATTAAAAATTTTAATAAATTGTTATTTGTTATTTTTATTGCTATAGGGCTATTTTAAGTATTCAGGGCTGTATTATACTGCTTTAAGATTTTTTTTTCTTAATGGTATTTATCCCCCTTATTCCTATGAAAATCTACACCTCAGAAGCAACTGGTCTGGAGAACAGAACAGACTGTATGCCTTGAATATGTAGGATTATGAAGCAGAGAGAGGCTCCATACAGCTTGGATTACACATGAGCGTGTAAGTCCAATGCAGAGTGACTAAGGCATGATAGTTTTATGGGAATCTAGAGAAAAATTGTCAAAGCAGCCATTATTCTGTATTTAACTTTGTTTAGCTGAGATCAGAATACAGCACCCTGCTGGCTGAGTCTGTTTCCTCCAAGTTCACTCCGGTTGTGTTCTGCTTTAAACTCATTCCTGTTGTGTTTCTGACACAAGTTCCAATGCATACCGCTTCTGTAGCATGATGTTATAATATGTTTTTTGTATAAATGCTTAGTTTCAAATCTCTGATTCCTTTTGATCATTCATACCCAAGTACATTTGTGTTTGTCTAAAAAGTGTAATGTTGCAACTGGCTGTCATGCCACCAAGTAGATTTACATGCTGCAATCCCGTGCGGTGCCCCTGCTACAGGTCAAGGCAACAATACGCAGCCAGTTTTTATATCTCTGTCATTTCACATCATGTCAACAAGTTTGCCTTTCCTCCTTTTTAAAAAGAAGCACTTCAGAAGAAAGTTTATTCAAAATGTCAGCTGAAACAAGCAAAAATCTGTGACAAAAATAGTGCCGGGAACACTGTGAGCTTATTATATGCGTCGGTGAGTCTGAGAACTAACTGAGGTTATGGGCTTTTTGTTTTAATGCTTTAGCAAAACAGGATGTAAGTGAACACTTCTTGAAAACGTTCAGGAACTTAATGCATTTCTTGTCTCCTTTAAGAGACATCATTTTATTAACAAATATGACATTCAGTTTTATTTTTCTGAAAGATACTTCCTCTGTGTGCAGGATTTCCCTCCACGGTCTCAAATTTACCTTTTGCAGTATTGAGGAACTGACAGAAAATGTCATTTTCTTCCCCACAGGATTTTTGCCAGTTTCAGTGAAATGTGCTTAAGTGGTTTTGCGTGTGGAGAAAAGAAGGAAAAAAGGATTTGTGTCCTCAAAAAATATGTACTGAAAGGATGTAAAAGAAAATTGCGAAACACAACTTCAGCCTTAGAACGGAAAGTGAATGCATTTGGAGTTTTTGTTTGTTTTTCTTGAACCTTCTGGAGGCGAGTTCTTGGTTCTGTCAAATATCATGGATGACTTCTGCATAGGCAGGAAAATAATTCTTTTTCTCTATTTGTTGTCCTGACCTCCTTTACCACAGTACCAATGTTCTATAATCTCCAGGAGTTTGTCTTCATTGACTGTTGAATACTTACTATAGCACTTTACTGTATGCTTCTGCTGTCAAATTTGTAGTCTCTTACATTTGGTTTGGTGTCTGGACTTTTTTTTCTGCATACCTCTGATTCCAGTGTATGGAATACACCTTTGCCAATGGTTTTCTGCCATGTCTGAAGAAAACTCTGTGATTCCCTCAGTATATTCTTCTAGCTGCAGCTTAAAGTTGACTATATAATTCCCTGTAGCCTCAAACATCTAGCTAGAGCCTGTTAAATACTCAGGTTGGCTATCCTAAGGTACTGTCGTTTGAATTCTTAGGTTCTTCCTCTCAAAATCATTTATGTAAAACAGAACAAGGAATGCTTTCCTTCCCTATAGATATAACCAATGTTAGATTTGCTAGGCAAAAGCTAAAGAGAGATAGAAAAGCAACTCTCGCACTGAATAATTTGCCCATTTTCCTAACATAGCCATGTCTATGGCCTGGGCATTATATAGCATTTCCAATCTTAATATAAAACACTCTCTAAGGTTTGCTATTAATACCTATGGAATCAAAAGAAGAGTTGAACAGTGAACATGTGCTGTGAATGCTTAAAGTTCTGAAAACAAGGAAAGTTATGTGGATTTTCTGGCTTCCAGACTATACTTTCTGGAAAAGTTTCTATTCAAAGAATATCATGCATAGTCTCTAAGGACTTTACTTATGGCTGAGCTTTCAGGAAGCAAACCTCAGAAAATAAGAACATAAGATCAACAGTTCCAAGTCGGAAAAATCATTATCTAGCCTGTATCCTTTGGCTAATAGCGGATGCCTAGGGAAATGTGCAAGATCAGAACAAGTATATAATGATACTGCCTTGCGTTACTCTCCCAACAACCAGTGATTTGTAGCTCAACTATTATTGAACCAAAGGTATTTTCTTTCTGTTGAAAAGACTGTGCTTCATCTGTGTGTTCAATTGTTTTTTGAATCGCTGTAAGCTTCTAGCCTCAGTAATACCCTTTGGTTGAGGCTGCAAATATAGACAGAGAGTGTTAAGTTAGCCTAAGCACAGGCTCAAGCATATACGGAGTCATATGACAAACCGTAAATTTCTTGAAACTCCTGACTTCTTGCATGGTAACATATCCATCTGTCAGTGAAACTTGTCAGTTATACATGTTTTTTCTGATTTACTCTAAAATGTACATAACAATTATACTCTTCCTTGGATTAATATCTTGGGTCTTGCATGCCTAACTGGCACAAACATTTTTGAGCAGAACTACACAATCATTTTTGGTAACTCCTTTGGGGATGGGGAAGTATTTTATCTGAGCTGAAATATTAACGTATTGACTTTGACACAGGTTTTGATCAACAAAGCTTTTGAGACCCTCAATGAACTTTGAAGAGATGGAGATCTTACTGGGAATCAGTTTTTGATGTTTTTTAATATATTTTTTTAATTTTTTATTATTTAAAGGTGGACAAATGAGTATAATCCCACTCTGCTGTGAAAGAAAAGCAAATTCTGAATATCTCCTAGCTACTGCAGGACTGATTGTTTTTCTTTAACCACACAGTTGCAATGCTTTTGACTAAGTGGTTATGTTGTCTTCACTATACACTTCTAACAAGGCCTATTTTGAAATGCTTATTTCATTGTCAGAATCATACTCCTCTCTGTGCTTTGCTGGACAAGTGCCAATGAGAAAGACCTTACAGAATTCTTTCGTCTTCCCTTTTGATCTTAAAAGAGATGATACCAATAAGACTGAAAGACTTACAGTACGTGAAGAATTTTCATCCTCCTTTGGTTAATATACACATACACACTATTGATTTTCCTGATATATTGTTTTATATATGTCAGAGTATTTCTCAGTAGGTTCTGGGGTTCTTTTAGTAGTGATATGTTTACGGGGACAGGAGAGTCTTTTCCTGGAGTCTTTCTATTTGTGGGGAAGGAGCCATCCAATAATAAAGAAGCAGTAGTTCTTGCCTTTGTGAAATAGGATAGCTGAAGTATAAAAGGGAAGCAAAAGATTAATGAGGTCCTGAAAGCTGGGGTAAAAGGTCGATTTCAGGTTACATTGGGTAGATAGTAATTTATAATCAGTTTATTACTGCAGGAAACGACCGTATTTTTATTAGGAATAGCCAAAAAAACCTATAACAAATTAACAAGGAGAATGCTTTGCTTAGCAATGCAAATATGACGCTACACTTACAAGTCAAAAAACCAAACATTTAAGCTAAGCTTCTGGAATGCTTCTGAAGGTGATTATTATTTTTATAGTGGGTAGTTATCCTAAACTAGAACAAGCAGAGAAAGTGTTAGTTACTTGTGCTATGTCTGATTCTGAGGCGCTCTTGAAATTATGGTTCCAAAGGGTGGAGGAAAAATTTCAGAAGCACCTGTGTTCCATTTTGTATAGAAACACAAACATTTGAGAATATAAGACCAATTGAAAGTACTTCTAGTTCTTGGAGAATTAGTACAATTCTGCCTTGGGCATAAAGTAGAGACCTAGGTCTAGCACATTGTTACACAGCACAGCGCAACAGCGAAATATCAGTCTGGGCCCTGAAAATAATACAGTCATACCAGTGCACTTTTAAGCCTGTGTTTATAACGCATTTCAAAGGCACAGTCGTTTAAACAGTAGTTTGGGATTCATTTGGCCATGCTGTTTCAGGAGAATGGATGGATATAACTATAATCATTGGCCTCAAACCTCTTGTTAAGGTGTTTAAGACATTCCCAGATGATAAAACCCTCTCAATATTGAGTGTCTAAAAATCTTTCAACTGGTTTAATGGCATAACTCTTCGTGCAGAGCTCTAGTTTAACGTGAGATTTACAGAAGCCAGAGAAGGTGGCATTGTTACGACCATTTCAAAATCAATGGCAACATGTCAGATTGTGCTCAGTAGATACAGTATATTCAGAGTTCCCGTATTTATGACGCAGTAGCATCATTTTATGATTTCTCTCTGTGAAGAGTTTCTATTCCAGTAGTATGTGGGGAAAACTGAACAATGTTATACTATTTGTTTTTTCTCAGATTTCAGATCTCGCTTATCACCTTCAGCAAGGATCTGAGGCTAATGTTGCATTGCAGTTGTATTTATCATCATTGCTGGTGATAAAAGACTCTGCAATCAGAACTTTGTTGACGATTGTGTTCATGATATGATAGGTAGAAGAGAGTCTCTGCATTACTAGCTATAGTTATAGATAGTTTATTGTCAGTAAGGAAAGCAGGTAAGTCTCCAAATCTCACGGAATACAGGTGTTGTATATAAAATGTTCATAGAATGTCATCTTTGCCATACTTGAAATCCAAAGATTGCTAAAAACCATCTCAAACCTTTGATTAAATGTTTAACCATAAAGGTATAATTTTCGGTAAAGTGGAAATGCACTGCAGGCATAGAATTTCAACAGTTTTCTAGATGAATGGTTCTGAAATCCTATTGTGGACTACCTGGTCTCATCATTAGAAGGAAAATAAATAGTAAGAGGTAAGGTGGTAAGGATGTGGTAATGGTAAGGACGAATTTGAAGTTTTTTATATAGACTGGATGCTCTGACACAGTTCCATTTTTCAAAACAGTCTTAGAATTTAGTTTTTTGTCTTGGGGTCAGTTGAGAACAGAACTAAAAAACTGTGTGCATGGAAAATGCTGGGTTTTAATACTATAAAAGTTCAAAATTTGATGACCCCAATTGTGGATTTTTGGGGAAAAAAATATAAGGCCAAAAGACTGTTTTTGTAATTTATTCTTCATAGTTATGATAAAATCATGGTTTAGCAGATTTGAATACATTTAAAATAACTTAGTGTCTTTTGTTTCTATGTCTGTGTAAATTAAATGAAGACATTATATTCTTTAATACTTCTCCTTTTGCCTTCAGGTTTGATTTTTTTTCCTTTTTTTCTTTTCCCCATATGTTAGATAGCACAAAGTAGACACTGAATGCAGTGTGAGCAAAAGTCATCAGGTAGGAATTTATGTGTAATGTTATACTATGATCATGATTTTATCACCTAAAACACTGCATTAACAGATGTGAATGCATAGGATCATCTGCAGATTTTTAAAACTAACTTTGATTCTAGGTTGTGGAGGTGTTTTTGGATAAGGGTAAAACATGCAATAATTTACATTATGTAGAATATTCTTCTATACTAAAGAAATTAGAAGCACTCAGATCTAGTATGTATTCCTTATATACAGGCTGGTAGTTAATATGATACATATGAAAAAAATGTATGATATTATGTGGCTTGCTCTAAAAAGAATGGATTGTTGAATAGTTGAGATTTGTGTATTGCATAAAAAGATTCACAAATATAAAATCAAACATATAAGTAATTGTTAGAAGCCAAGCAAATCTCTGATCTGATGTATGACTTGTACTGTACTTAACAGAAAGGAAAATCTGTATTATTGGTATTATTTCTAAGGATTAGGCAACATAAGAAGATGCAGATATATGACATCCTGGAAAACCTTATCTTAAATCAGTGACAAGATCAGTTGAACCAAAAAGATTGATTTAGACTTTGCCAAAATCATGAAAAAGCAGATTGTCCCACTTTGTACACTGAATAAATCTGATTGAATTCAGTTAAGAATTGTTCCACACCTTGAGTAAGAATGAAAAAAATTTGGACTTAATGAGATGAATATCTATTTCCTAGGGGAAAAAAAAAAAGGTTAATAAAAATAATTTGTATAGAGGTAAGCTGATATCACTAGGAATAAAAATAGAAAAGGCTGGATATTTGGGAAGCATGGTGAGACTAACTACAGTTAGAAGTCTCTTGGTGGAATATACTGTTTCCTAATTAGAATACTTTCTTACATCATTATCTAGAAAATTGTAGTATTATTGTGTGTATGATACCACTTTGTCATTAGAATGTTAATATTTATGGGAGATGTAATTTGTATATTTGTAAGCACTGATGACTTTTATTGCATATTTTATTCTTATGCAATTTTGCACTCAGGGATGCAATCACATATTTTGTCTTTTTGTACTATTTATTATAGATTATGTAAAAAGATAAAAAGTATTCTTCAAATCTTTTTATGTCCATAAAATATATATTTTACTGCTCTATTGATACATAGCATCTGATACATTAACAATACTGATGATTTAGAAGCTATATTCTGTCAAATTTTGATATATTAAATTTCTTTAATAAAAATATAAAATTAATGAAATTAATTTTTCCTCTAAGATCTTAAACATTTTCCTTTTTTGAAAATGAACTTTTTTCAGGATAAGACTACTTTATTTTATATAGAAATTATTTTAAGTTTAAGCTTTCTGAAACCCTCAAAACTTGTTTTTATATGGAATAGTGATGCATTAGTATTTTTATTTTGTTTTGTTTTCCTAATCACAGTGGGGAAAACACCTGAACTATCAGTCTTCCTTTTTTTCTATTGAATGGGAAATCAGTTTCTTAACTATCAAAAGGTCTAGTTGAAGTCCTGCACAATTTTTAACCCTTTCTACCTCTTTGATGTTCCAACTTTCTAAGGCTAGTGGACTAACCATCTAGGGGAAAATTAGTTTTAATAAAGATACTATTAATTACCTAAACTTTCTCTACTGAATTATAAAAGTTAAATTAGCACGTGTCAATACAGTATTTGGTCTTGAAATTAATTTGTAACTTCAGTGCAACAATGTATTCAAGAGCGGCTGTTTGTCAATAAGCTTCTATAATGAAGGTCTCTTAAGGAGTTTGTTTTACAGCCTATTTTATCTGTCGTTATTTTAAAAATTCATATTTGCAAAGACCACTACTCTTGCTATGAATGATGCTCTATATTTTCCTGTATATTAGAAAGCTCATTGTTCTTGCCTAGTATTACTGCATAAAATAATTATTTATTTTCTATCCTTGCCACTGGCACTATAGATGTGCCACACAGTAGTTTTTCATTGTGGAACAGTGCAGTGAAGCATAAAAAACTACTTTTGCCTCCCGTACCATGACAGCTGTTTGTCCCCTGATGCTGTGTGGAGAGCATTAAACAACACAATACCGTCAGTAGGATGAAGCCTACAGCAGAGGGCCACAGTTTAATAAATTTATTCTCATGAAATTCTAAAGCATCAGTCTGAGGCAATACAAGGAAATGAAAGGACAACCTCAAAGATTTTTGTCTTTGTATATTGATTTTTTACTTAAAATGGATTTGTGACATTTCTGCCATCATCAAGTTTGTTTATTTAAGGTATTTCTCAAGATATTTGTTTAACAGTTGAACATAACATCTTGGGAATTAAACTTGTCTCTGTAGGAGGATGTGGACCTGAGCCAGACTGGTTAAAATTTAGGCTACATAAACAAGAGGAAATTAAACATTGAAATGTTCCAGGCACCAGAGCTTGATTGTCATGCTGATAAATTTTTAGAACAGTTTTGCCTCGGTTTTGACCCACAGGCTTGCAGATGGTTCTCAGGTGCCATTTGGGGGGTGTACGTGGCCAGGGGCCACTTCCAAAAAGCAGTTTGGACATAGTCAACTCCTCTTAGAGAATAAAAGAATTTATAGAAAAAGCCATTTAATGCCAAGATAGCTTCAGTGCCTGAGGATGCTCCTGAGCACATTAAATATATTAGTGTAAAAGTAGCTTTGCAATCTATGGCATGTGTACATATGTACAAGGGAGAAGAAGAAAAGCAATGTATATAAAGCTGTTTGTTTTCACAAACAGTGTATTGCAAGGAATTTTCTTAATTTATTTTGTATTAGGCGAGTGATGTTTATTGCTGGAGACCTTCAGATTAATTTTGTTTTTATCAAAAAATGCATTTCTTCGTCAGTCTTGTCTTGTGGAAATCAGCTCTATTAAGCATCCATCCTTTAAGGACAAGTCGTAATGACTACATTTTGTGCTGGATTTCAACCTGAATCCATTGTGGCACCAATGGGAGGAAATAATATCATAAAATGGTAGATGTGCTACTCAGGGGGTAGGCAGAAGATGGGAGCTTTACAGCAAACTCATTCTCTTGCTAAATGTACAAAAAGCTTACTTCTAATCTTGTGTGACTGGGTGTGGATGAAGAATGCCAAGCGTAAGGAAAATCAGAGGTGGAGAATGACCATTTTGTAGGGCATGACTTTTTCAGGATCAACAGAGTTTATGGTATATTTTAGAGGAAACTAATACTTCTCTTATTTTCTGCTGAAGGTATAAATCCTTCTATATTAAAGTGAGCTGGAAAAATTCCAAAGGGAAGCTGGTGTAGGTACTGTATTGTTGCCTGTCTGTTACAGCATTCTCTTTAAACCAGGTTTTTGATGCTTTATCCTTTGTCTCTGTGTACGCCTACTGCAGCAAACTGAACTCCATCTCTCACAAACCTCTCCTTGTCCCATAAACATTACTTTTCCAGCTCTGAAAGGAATGTCTTTAAATGCTGTTATTGAACCCACACTTCCTTCTTTTGTTCCTTAAGTACTGTCATGGTAAATGGCAGCGAGTGCTATGGCTAGCTTCAAAATACACATAGTCTAATTAGCTATGCATTTTATGACTGGCTAACTACAAGGTCAGGAGAATAGATAACTGTAGATCACACTATTTCCTTCTGGGCAACACAAAATTAAGCCTCTTCTACCCCATTACAAAATACGTTGTAAGCAGCTTGTGGTTTCTGTAAGTCTTGCCTTCCCTCTGCCTCCTTTCAAAAACGATTGAAATGAACCAAATATTAAAGTTTATGAGATGGTGGGTAGGGAATGGATGGGCATACAGAAATAGTCTCATGAGCAGTCTGAGGTAGATTGAGTCTGAAAGCTAAGGATGATGCTTATTTTCTGTAAGAAATTTGTAAATACCTAGTTGTCATTTTTACGTTCCCAGGACAGTACACTGAGTCAATATTGTTGAAGTGGGTCTTTTCACTGGCCTGGAGTTATGAATGTTTTCAAACTTAGGAGTCCTTTCCTCACCTCTCTTCTTTCTCCTCACCTTTTTCGTCCTTATAAAACCAACTTTAACTTCCAGGTGGGTTAACTTATCAGATTTGAAACAGCTATCTATATCTTAATCTAAAATATATACTTTCCTTAAAAAAAAAAACCCAAAATAAACAAACCCAAATAAGCTTTAAATAACATTTCAAATTTGTGAATGGAGCATGATGGGCTGTATTTCGTTGTTCATCCAGTTTACGATAGACTCAGCAGGGACATGAGTTTGAAAGAGTTATTAAGGTTCCCTGACTCTGGTTTCCCCTGGCCGCAGGTGAGTTTTAAACCATGTTTGTTCACTTTGCTGTATCTGCCAGATGTGACCTGGATTGATATGGCACTTTTTGGTCTTTTTCCACTTCCAGAAGTGGACAGTTTCCAGCAGCTCCGTCTTTCTGCCAGTCTGGGCCTTCTATTGGCAAAGCAGTAACATTAGAGTAGAGCTGGTATGTGTAGAATGGATCAATATCTGCAACAAATGGGTTTTTTTTACTACTTACCTGTTGGCTGTTTGATTTCATAGTCTAGTGATGTCTCTGATTATAACAGAGTTTCTTTATGGTCTATACAGTTTTATCTCAAAAGAACTGGACATCCTATTCTATGCTTTGATATACACTTTAAGCCATGTATTGTAAACAACTGAGAGAGACTCCTGCTGTATTCAGATTGTAACAAGACAATGTTTCAGGCATTTCTTAGGGTGTACTTATGAATCTAAGTCATGCAAGAAAACATCTATAGATAATTAGTAAACAATAATCAGACCGAATTAAATAAAGTTTTCCTAATTTTCTATCTTTTTAAATGGTCTCACATGCTTTAAATTAAGATTTCATCCTTAACTTTTTCAAACTACTTTAAAACGGGCGGGTTTCCTGCTCTCTACTTCCAAAGGATAATATTCTAAATTGTGATTCAGGTATTGAACAAGTTTGACCACAATTGAAATGGAAGATTAGCAACCATAAGCCAAATCCACACTGTCTTTCTTCGAGCTGCGAAGTCTGGCAGTCAGACTTTTAGCCCTGGATCTCCTCTTGGCTCTTCCACTGGGACGTACCTGCCGTTGCCTGGCAAGGCCTAATCCAAGTAACAGCAGGAAAACAAACTGAGCCCGTCCTCATGTTCTTCCTGGAGGAAACACCGCGTTCAGTGAAATTAATAGACCGAAACACAGAAGATAGTAATTCATGAAGTGTTTGTTTTCAGTGATCAAAGGTTTGTTACTCTATGCACAAAACATAGACTTTCCAAATTTGTCTGATCTAACACACTATATTTTCTTTTTTAAAGTTCTTAGGTGTGTCATCTGCTATGTATATAAAAAATATAAAACCTTCAATATAGAAGTTATTTTAGATGCATTTTAATAACTAAAATTAAATAGTTCACTCTTTATTTTGGAAGAAAATGCCTTAAAGATTCCTGAAATAAAACCTTGAAAATATTATCATGTCCTTTCATAACATCAAATAGTCTTTCTCAAAAAGTTTGGCCGTAATTGCATTTTATAATCTTTTTTTATTTTATTGCTGCTTTTTTAATGCATTAGGATTCACAATAACATCCATGACTTCAATTAAATGTTTCCAAGGTGTATTATAATAATAAATTCTTGCTCATTGCTCATTTTCTGCTGTATTTTCAAGGTAGAGCATTTTTGTAGAGAATTTTTAAACTTGATTTCAGGTTTTACGCAGTTGCATGTAGAATCTGTTTCCAGATGCATTCTCTTTGGTTTTTATCCACCTAAGCTCCTGGTTTTCTTTAATCAGAGGTACTGCTGCCTTTCTGTTTCTTGAGCATTAATACAAATTATGGAAAACACTTATGCAAGTGGAAGACCCTCAGAAACGTCATCATAGTGCCCAGATCTCTGGTAAAAATTTGCCACAGTATAGCTGGAGTTCATTTACAGCTGCCTGGCTGCCATTTTATGTTTCCTGATATTTTAGTCTAGATCTATACCCTGTAGCTGCCTAAGTCTGCAATTGCTGTGCTACCCCCAGGGCACTGTGGTACTGCACTCATGACTCCAACGGGTTTTGAAACACTTCCTAGATAAAGTTTTGAAAACCGGCATAGGTCCACTTTGGCTAGGTAGCGTGCAAATTTCAGCAATATTCATGTTCAAGATTGTTGTGTTCCGGGTGCTGAAATTAGGTTCTACAAAAAGCCTTGGCATTCAATTATATATTAAAAGAAAGCTCAGCCTTAACATGTTGCAACTAAAAGTTTAAAAATATGAAGTAACATTAGACTAGAGGCAGTGAGGACTTTTTTGGGAGTTCAGTAGCAGAGTAAGCTGTAACACAAATGGAGCTTTCAAAAGCCAGATGGGAGAAGATCTGAGTTTTAATTGGCTTTTTTCTGTTTATTTGTTTGATTTTGTAGAACTGGAGTCATGATTTTTATCCCTTGGGACTGACAATTTCAAGCCAGCTCCGCATCACCAAGTATTTCACCTTTTTACAGAAAAGTACCTGTGAAGCCCAACCAGAGCTTCTCTTCAGCGCTTTTATACTGCTTGAACTGAAGCTTGGGTAAAGGCCTGAGCAGAGTTATTTTAAATTTTGATCACTGGTTGGTGTGTTATCTTTTCTAAAAAAATTGATTCCAGCACTTAGAGAGGATGTCTAATTAAAGCCTTTCTGTGGTAAGCATTGTGAGCAATTCCAACATTGTTTTTGATACAAGCAAAGCGGGGGTGAGTATTAATGGATTTGTTGAAGGCTGGTGAATGAAAGGCAGAGCTTAGAGACAAGGTTAGAATTTGCTGCTCTGTATGGCTTGCTTCTGCTGACTGAAAAATGGGGAAAAAATACTGAGGTGGAGTTAGAGACTCCTTATCCATTAAAATAAATTTAAGAAGGAAATGAAAGCATAAGGTTCTCAGAAGAGAACCTGCCATGCAAGCCTGGTTGCACTCTCTTTTATCAAAAGACAATGAAGTTAGTAGACATTGCATATTTTGATCACGAAATTCAAATTTTAGTATTGAGAACTGAATTTTTCATTCTGGCTTTTGAGTACTCTGGGATTTTTTGCGTGTTTGCATGTTTGTGTATTTGCATATGCATAGATGTTTAAACAAAAACATGCACGTACGTAAGTGCATTAAAGGTATCAGGCCACTCTTGTTCTCTAGGCAGCAAAGTGATTGCAAAAACCATTTCCCACAAATTGGTGACTCCAGCATCCTTCCACTACTCTTTAATCCAACAAATCAGTTATCACTGATAGGGTGATATTTTGCCACTTACCAGTCTCTACTTTGCAAAGTGAAGCTTAGGTGCTGTTGCCTTAGAACCGCTTTACGTTAGCAGAACAGCACAAAGTAGCCAGAAACAGGAGAGAAATCCTATTCACTAGTCCAAATTATCATCTGCGAACAAAATTACGAAGGATGAAGGACTAGCCAATAGTTCAGTGGGTACAAATTTCACTGTAGGGTAAAGTTAATCTAAAGGAGGCAACAACTTGCTGAATATGTCTGATTAAACTCTTATTTTTAGATATAATAATTTGTATTGTTACTGGCTATTACTGCATAGCGATCCCTTTGTTAATCATGACAAAAATGCTTAGCTTCTAGCTCTTTAAATTCTTCATGAGCCCCTGCCCAGGTAACAGACTAGATATTAAAGTTCAGTGGTCTTGACGAGGTAGTAAGAATCAGATTGAATAATAGAGTGGATGATCTCCTCTGCTGGGAAAGTTGCTGAACTTATTGTAGTGCTGGTTAGTCTGTAACATCTCCAACACCAAACATACTGAAATCTGGATCTATTTCAATATTTATGGGAAACCTCAGAAGAATTAAAAGTCATATAACTTGTGAACTCTTCTATTTATATTTTCCAATAGAAGTAACAGTTGCTTGCTGTAAAAATGAAACTCAGGCCACAAAGCTGAACATCAAGTGTGCTTTTCCAGTGACGAATCCAGGTTCTGCCCACTTTCTGAAGCCTCAGGATAACTGAGTTAGATCTGGAGGCTCACTTCCTCACCCTAGTGTGATGAGATAAAGTTAAACTACTTTTCTGTCTTCGAGTAATTTTTTTTTCTTTAAATTTTCAAGAAGATAGCTAATTTTAAATTAATACTGCTACTACACTTAGTTAAATTCTGAATGCATATTTTCATTGGACACAATAACCTTTAAGAATTCGTGAGGGAAACCTGGTTATGTGTCTTTTAATATGTGAACTAACTAAGTGTGCCAAAAAACCTGATTTATTTCATTATATAATGAACGGCAGAAAAATGTCTATGTTGTCTCATCCTTGGCACAACTAATTCAGAAGGCTTTTTTGCCCCAATATAATATTATCAATTCACTGTCATGAATTTCATGTTACAACTCATAATCCTGTGAATTTCGGGTTTGCCTCATAAATCAGTAATAAAATATGACCTATTTTTCCCACCTTTTGTTTGACTAATTCTGTTGCAATTTGACTAACTAATAGCAATGTAATTTCTGTCAGTTGTGAGGATTCTTGTATGTATTAAAAACATACCTCTCTATCATTATGCAGACCCACAGAAAAAAGCTACAGTCACAGGTCAGTACAGCATAGACATTTACCCTGATATATGCAGTCCTCTTGAGTCTTTCTCAAATAAAAGCCCAGAAAATAGTAATCCCTGTATTAATTTTTCTAGTGCTATAAAATGAGCATTGATATCTCTCTTCTGGTCCTTAATTGGTGGTGGCTGCTCTCCTTTCTTTTATTCCCAAAGCTTTAACACAGCAGCCAATTCAATGGGAGGCACTAGTTTCACTACTGTGTCTGTGAAGCCCAAATGAAAGAGGAAAAAAAAAAAAAAAGTGGTACAGGAATGTGACTGATTTAGAAATAATCCTTAGCTGCTCTCAAATTAATACGGAGCCAGTTTTATATCTGCAGCTGTGTGTCTGTGCTGGAAGTAATGGGAAATAATAATGACTGCTACTTCTTGTAATTGCTGAAGTGATCATTACTGTGTCTCTTAGCTGCTTGCTGGAAATCCAGGACCAAATCTAAGTAAATACTAAGAACTTTAAATGTAAATCCAGACAAGTGCATCATTCAAAGAGGGACAGTTTTGGAAAGAAAATAGACTAATTTAGGGATGATTTACATGATTATTCTTTGCTTGCTATTGCAGCCCCAGGCCAGGAATGGAGTGGAAATTGCAGAGAAAATGGAGAGCCCTACACTCTAGTGCTGACAGGAAGTCAAAGGCCACCTTCAGAACAAGCTCACACTTCTTATTCCAACCGGCGTAGCTGCACAGGTTGATTTTAATCCGTCTTTGTACCCTGTATTTCTTTCAGGTTTAGGTCTCCATTTTGGCATTTTGTATTTTCAGTAACGTTTGTGGTACCAGAGCACTGTTTTCATAAGCTTTGCTTAGGCCAAGAGCTTCCTTTCTGGAAGAAAGTTCCTTTTCTGGTTAAACTCTGTCTTGTCTGGGGGAATGTGCACATATCAGTAATGAATCTGTCTGCTTTTTTTTTTTTTTTTTTTAATACTAGACTGTAACCACCATATGAGCTCCAATTAGCCTTTCGTGTTAGTCTTCCCAAAATGCAAGACACTTACCTCTCCAAATACAGGACTGTTGCTTTCCTTGTATTTGCTTATTTGAGCGAAGTAACATTCACTTTTTTTACCAGTTTCCTTTCATTTCTGTACCTTCACCTTTGCAGAGTGTGTGATGCTGCTTACATTTTTGTAATAGTTTTATGACTGATTTCCAATTCTTAATTAATGGAAAATTTAAAACCACTGAGTGCACCCAAATGTTCTATTGGAGATGCAGGTACGTTTTTATTGTCATCTTTCTGTTGACATCCACTGCTTACAGATACACAGTGTTGAGCTGATTTTTTTCTTTTATAGTTTTCAACTTTGTCGAAGTTTACTTGCTCTAGTATCCTCCTCAGCTTATTTTATTTTAGGCTCTGGGAATCAGTTAGGCTGTTTGGTGAACTCTTCTATTGGTGAACTACCAACTACTGCTGTCCCTAGGAAAAATTCTTCTCTGACATCCCTTCTTCATTTTCCCTGAGTTTGGAACGATAAGCTACTTAAAGGAACAGTGCTCAAGAATGTACATTACATATACGCTGTAACCATTGCATCCCTTTAATGATTACTCATGCAGCCAAGAAGGGCACTTCTCTATGGGCTGAGTTACCCAGTTCATTGAAAAGGGTGTATTTGCAGCAATGCCACAGTTTAAATTGGTTTCAGAAATGAAGGCAAAAATATAAAATAGAATTTAAAAGTTAAAATAGAAAATAATAATTTTCCCTTGCCTGTTTCCACCTTAGTATGCACCTGATGTTCTGAAAATTTCTATAAATAAAGCTGCTGGTTTTCATCCTTCTGAAAAAGGGTCAACTGATCATCTAAAATCTTTTTTCTTCATACTGGATTCATAAATCCTGGAGTTAGAGACAAGACATTTATGGATTTAAAATGGAGCAGATGAAATAGATCTTTCTGGAATGAAGTGAAACATGGTCTCTTCCGGTATGACCTCGCTTTCCACTTATTTGAATGTAGGGGAGCATTTTTCTCTAGAGAATTTCTCTAGTAATTTTAAAATGCCAATTTTTCCAAAAATCTTTAGGTAGGATCAGATTCTGATCTTTGTTTTGATGAATTCAGCAATAATTCCATTTGAATTAGTAATACATATTTAGGAAGGCATTTGCTTTTGAAGAAAATATACAATATGTATATTACTGAGGAAAAAATCTACTTTACAATTTATTGTAGTTGGTCTTTGATTTAAGCAACTGGTAAGAGACTAGCTATGTTTGCTTTCATTAATTGCTGCTTTGCTTTGTTTTCCTTTTTTACCTTTTTAGCAAGAATAAGTTGTAGTTATACATTTGTTCTTGATAAATGTTCCCTCTGGGAACCATGTAACTATGCTAAGAATCTTAGTTTTAAATAGCATTATATCTCACAGAGAGTACCTTGATTAAGATAACTTTAATTAAGATAAATGGTGGTTGTTTAGTCATCTGTTTGGCATAGTAAGACTTGTATCTTCAGACTAGTGCTAGAAGTAATGAAAATTTTTCATTTTCTTAGTGAAAGCACAAATTAGATTTTTGCAGGATTGTTGCCCACCTGTCCTGATGAGTGTACACCTGTTAGAAAGTAATAGTAAGCAATTTTATTACACAGATTTTTCTCTATAATGAAGTTGTATTATCCTCCCAGTTATCCTGTAAGGATGCAAGTCAGCAGTATCTGTTCTGGGAATATTATTTAATCAAGGTTAGGCTTAATTGCTACTGATGCATATAGTCGTCATTTCTTAATTCATAGAAGAGTTGGGGGGGGGGGTAGCAGTTTTTTATTTCTTTGCAAAGACGATCTGTTCGGAAATAAAGATAAATGGTTCAGTGGAGAAGTGTAAACCAGAGAGTGTATACATTATCTAGGTTTGACATTTCATCTTTGTTAGCAGTATTGAGCACATCAGCTTGAATAACAATCCATAAAGATGCAGTTTTGTTTGTACATCCATAGGTAGGTTTGAATCTTGTGCAATGAGAAACATTGGAAAAAAGCCAGTTCCTTAATGTAAGGTTTATACTGAATAGCCTGTTATCCTTCTAGGCGTAATTTAAGAGCACTGTGTTATTGGTTTTTAAACCAAAGCATTCTCAAGGTTCCACTTAAAGAAATAAAGAAAAAGATGATCTCTATGACCCAAATCTGCCATAACAGAGTTATGCATGCATTAAATTTTTATCCAAAATGTAAGCTCTTTGAGTGTCCATGGTCATGGAGAAAGTCCTGCCCCTTTTCTGGTATCTGGGTGGTTCACCTGGGTTCCATCTTTCCATCTTTTCCATGCCCTGGACTTTTTCAAGGAAGTCTACATAAAAAATTTGACTCCAAATGAGTCGTGGAAAATAAAATGTTACTCCCTAGTAGACAAAATAATATGAAGATGCCAGTTACCTAACTTTTTTACACTTTAATGGGAATGGCATTTGGCTTACCTGTGTATTTTGACTTATACTATGGATTTGTTCTTATCCATATAGATATGAGAATTTATATTGGAATACAGCCAGATCAATGAATACCTTTTCTTGTACTACTGATTTACAATGCCACCCTTACAAAGGAGGTTCATTTCTGCTCTTGTGGGCAATTATCTTACATTCCAAACGTATGATTAGACAAACCACTATTTGTATAATAAAATTATAAGATCAGCCAAACCATTGTTTGTGTAAGAAAAATTGTATACAGGCTCTTCAGGATCTCACACTCTTCAAAGGTTACTTTTTAATAATTCAGTTAAAGTGATAAATAACTTGTAAAACACAGATACAAACTAATCTTGAGCCTAATTTAGTATAGTAAATTTCTTCAGAAGTAGATTATGACATCTCCTAACTTGTCTATATCCTTAGTCAGAAAACCAAAGCAGACTGTTGAATGTGGAAAATAAAACTGTACTCCAGAAAGGCATGTTTTCTATTACTATTAAGTATACATTGGCTTTTGCACTGTGCTAGCATAATTTGAATCCTTCAGTGAAACACACATGCAGTTTTTGCAAATCTAAAGGCTTTTTAGCATAGTCATTGTATTAAATTTTAATCTTAAACGTTTTCCTGATATGAGTAGAGATACAAACAAGTTATTAAGACTAAAGAAACAATACAGTTGTACTCTTCCCATGTGTATTGAAAGAACAACAAGCTTTTTGGTTTTACATTTTATCTCATATATAATGTTGGCTAGGTAGGATTTTTTCAAAGGATATTTGTGTACCATAGACTTGAAGTAATTGAACAATTGTCAGTGATGATACCTAACTCTTGTAGAATACTCTCAATATAGTTTAAGTGGCTTAGAGAAAAAAGTCAAACTATTTTGTTATAATAACGAAATATTTTCAGTCTACTTGATTGTGAAAGCATATTATACACACTTGGTTTTAAAAAAAAAAGCTGAACGGAGGTCAGAATTTTATGAAAATACATATTTTATGAAGTTCTACAACTGTATTTTATGACTGAATTTTAACTATATACTATTTACTACTAATTACTCTTTTGCTAAAAGCACTTTTTGTACCCAAAGAACACAATAGGGGAAAGAAACCATGTAACTTGAAAAACAAGAAGCATTGTTATTTTGAAGTATTAGTAGAGAAGTAGAAACCATTTGTGAAAGTTATACTTAGAAGAAGAAAAAAATCCAACCATTTAAATTTGACTTCTTTTTTCTTAGGAAGTACAAGCAATATTTTCCGAGGCTGCTTTATTCATTTGGAATATTTGTTACACTCCTTGTTTCAGTTGCAAAATGTGACTGTACTGCAGGAGGCTCAAAAAACCAAATAGCTTTGAAGTATGTGTAAATATTTATTTGCCTTAGTTCATTATATATGACAAAGAGCATAGCTTTAGAATTTGTAGATGTTGGCATATTTTTCTCTTAAGTGAAAGACAGGAACACTAGCTACAGTTTTATGCAGTGTAAAACGGGTACGGGTAATAGTACAGCATCCAGTTAGTTTTTATGTGATTTCTAGGCTTCCTGTTTATATCTGCTTTATAAGCAGTACAATGTAATAAAGGCAGAATATTTTGTGAAAGTGTTGGGCCATGTCAGATGGAATCAAACAGATCTCAGAGACAGGATTTCTGTACTTAAAAAAAAAAAAAAAAAGAAAAGAAAAAAGAAAAAAAAGAAAAAGGCACAAAACCCCAACCGCTTTCTGCTTCTTGACCTGCAGTAAATATCTGCAGTCTTCATCTTTCTTGCAGGGGCTTTCTAATCTTTAGTGCAGAGTAGCATTTGGTATTTGATTGTAGCCTTAAGCACAAGTGTCACTATTTCAGTGAGGTAAAGCTTAATCTCTTCATCTTAAAGAATCTATTTCTAGAGGAGAAGTGGTTTAGGAAGCAGGTTCAAAACAGCTGCATTTTCTGGTTCTATCAGAAAACACACCCAAATAAAATGGCTTCCCACGCCATTTCTCTGACCCCTGGTATCTGGGCTGTGTTATACAATTTTAGTGGATGTTCTCTCTTTTTTTCTCCCTGGAAATGGTGTCCTGAGGTACTTGAAAGATTTACACTTACCTGGGATTTTGGAATATCTGGTGGCCTTAATAGACTATGGCACCAGCCTGGATAGGCCTTATCTGGAAATGCTATATACTATGGCCATGTCTAGTAAGGCCATGTTTAATGAGGTGAATCATTTTAAAAAGCACCATATGAACTACCTGTGCATGTTGTTAGATTACATATGCAAAGCTTGAACCCACTAAATCTGCTATATCCCAATAGTTCTAGATACGCTGCATACGCAGAGCACGGCCGAAGCAGACTGCGCTTCCTTGCAGTACCGCACACTCTCTACAGACCACGTGGCCCTACTTTCCAGACAACGCTTGGTAGGAGCCAGTCTTCATAGCCCCAGAAACATCTGCATGGGGCTGGAATATATGATGCTTCAGTTATGGGTGACCCATAACTTTATGGGAAAGATGGTGAGAAAGCAGGCAGGACACCCTTTAACACCTCAGTTGACACTAGGTTCATGTGTGGGCATCTGAACTGAGCCCCGGTGTAAGGATACCTGATACAGGCACAGGCTGATTTCAGAAATTCTGCTGGAACTTCCTGTGTTTTGGTCATAGAAGGGTGTACAGAGCATCATACCTATATCTGGATATATAATGGATGTTTTCTGCATACACCCACCCTGACTTCCTGTAGTGTGTGTTGTGGTTTCGTTGTTTTAACATAGTCTGCTAACTATCTTGCATTATTTGAAACATATGAGTAAAAGCATATATTAATTGAAAATGGTTTTGTACTTACATCTTCCAACTTGGGAAAGTAATAATGAAAAATCACTTTATAATCTTCGAGTATTCTCATGAGATAATGAAAAATTACTGTTCCTACTAAGCAGAACAAAAGGTAATACACATAGTACTGGAAAAACAAACTAATTTATTGGCTTTTACAAAAACAAAAGAAATATAATGTAATATTATAAAAAGTGTTAAGGTTTGAAGCAAATTCTGCACACTTCTTGTTTTCCAGGACCAGAGCTTGTTTTTAGTTACATTCATTTGTTTATTATTTTACTCTCACATTTTATTAGTGCTTCCCTCTCATTCTTGGTAGTGGGAGTACATGCTGTGCTGAGGGTTGGCTGCAACATCTTACTTCAGTTAAAAAAAAGAAAAAAAAATCTTTTTCTTCACAAGGTACAGGGCATATTTTTGCATATAGAAGCAGTGTTACAAGAAGCACCGTATTAAAGATCATGACACATTCTTTTTCAAGACGGCTGAGCAAGGTGGTTCTATTTCTCCTTATTTGACTATGTAGTAAGGTAGTAAATTAAAAAGCAGAGACAGCAAAGAGATGCAAGCAAGAAGAATCAGGAGGATTCTCAGGAAAGAAAGTACTTTTGATAAAAGGGTAAGATTTTAAAAATATTTATCACTATTTTGAGACTGTGATTAAAAAAGACAAACTGAAAATCAATTTTTTTTTTCTCAGATTCCACTAACTTAGAGGATTTGAAGGCTTTTGAAAGAAAAGGGAGAAACACCGGCAAAAAAATTGAAAAATGTAATTAAAGGCAAAGCATTTGAGGAAAAATTTCCAAAACTTCTATACATCCTGTTTTTTTTTTTAATTGACAACTTCTTTTTTATCCTTCACTCCTCTGACATACATTTGATTTTCTAATCTGCTACTGCTTCATGATGTTTAGCAATCTAGTCTTTCTGAGCTGTGAGTGATGATTCCTTAATGCATCTGTTCACCTCAGTATTCGAAACCTGCTTGCATATAAGCTTTTTCCCACATCTCCAGGGTATGCCAGTTTACAGATCATAATTTCAGTGACATGCAATACCTGAAATATATAACATTCAGAGTTTGCTGAAGATTTAAAAACAAGTACCCTGCAATTTGGGTAACAGAAGTACAGAGGTCTAGACAAAGCCGTGCCCCCAGGAAGCCACCATTTGGATTTGGATCAATTGCTTTTTTCAAGATTAAAGTCCTTTGCCAGGAACAGTCTCCTCCTGTTTCCCCTTTGAAAAAAGGAGCTCACTAGAAATCAGTTCCTTGCACTCTTTTTTGGTTCACTGTCAAGAAAAAATTGCCAGTATTCTGCACACTTGGTATTTTAATCTCCATTGTCCATTTTTCCTTTTATGTTGGATTGCCCTGCCCTCTTCTTTCCCCTCCCTGTATAGAATTATCTTTAGGTGGGACATTCCTTTTATCCCACTCATATTGGTCTAAAGCAGATAATGATTGACGTTATTTATCTTTGATTCCATAGTGGTTGATACACGTGTGGGACCGTGTCATCCTGTATTTAGCTTACTACATATAATTTTATAAAATACTTCAGAGGATTAGAGTATCTCACAGATTTTAAAACAATTTAGTCATAATGCAATTCATATATCTCCTTTATTGCTCTTTTTTTTTTTTTTTTCAGTCTACCCTTTCTGGGTAAGGTGCATGTGAGAATATTGGCATTTTATTCTGCTCTTATGGCACTTCCTTGCCGTCCCCCCATCCCCCCCATGCTCTTGTTGATCAGGATGGCATGTACTATTAATGTTACTATAATAAATTTTTACAAGGTCTGCATACTCTATGTGGTTATGAGACTTGCAATGCTGTAGCATCTGTTGGTAGAGGATTAGTTACACAATAAAAAAAAATGTAAACCTTTTACATTACATAGCAAACTGGCATGGACTCTAAAATTCTGTGTGGTAAGGTGTAGAGGAAAGCATTAGAAAAATCTTATTGCTGTTGTTTTCCCCTTTCATAAAGAAAATGGCATTCGAGAGCAAACTCCATGAGAAATCGCCTGTATCTTCAACAGTGTCTCTGCACAGTCAGATGCTGGAAGGTATGTCT
The DNA here is from genome assembly GCF_964289735.1 of Phaethon aethereus. Lineage (NCBI taxonomy): Eukaryota > Metazoa > Chordata > Aves > Phaethontiformes > Phaethontidae > Phaethon > Phaethon aethereus. The sequence goes on from NC_138578.1 coordinate 43,341,631, forward strand.
GGCTAACACTTTTGTCAGCTCTCATGAGCCCTGAGTGGTGATCATTAAACCAAAGGTTACTTTCATAGATTTTCACAGTGTAGCAACGTTAATGAGGTTCAGTTACAGGTATAAACAGTCATTTAATTTAAAAATGCTGAGACCGTGACAGAACAAGAGCTCTCTGACTGGTGATGTGAATGGATGAGGTTCCATCACAACAGTGACAAAATCACATCTAAAATAATAGTTTTGTACTATTTCTAGCCTTGTTTTAAACGTATTTTTGGAGTAATTTTCACTGCTCCGAATTTATCTGATTGTCTCAATAAATCTGATAGAACAGCTGACATCAGTGGATGCTTTGCCTCTCACAACCAATCAGCTAAAATCAACTCTAAAAAAGCATCTGTCACTGTCACAGCACAGATTTAGTGGAGGACTTGTGGGTCACAGAGTTGTTTAAATGACTGAGGAAAGGATGGGAAGAAATAAGTAAAGAAATAAAACTAGGCTTTGTGGAGTGGGTGGAATAGATGTGTTATTTAAACCTGATAACGACATTACTTCAGTTTTATGTGTAATCTTTTGTTTAAAAATGGCAATTGTTTGTTGTTCCAAGTATCCCTAATGTTTTGGATTTTTTGCTTGGGTGGGGAGTTCATGGCAGAAGGAGGTGTCTGAATCAGCTGCTTTCAGGATGGGAAGAACATTTTTGGGGTATTAATCGGACCATTAGCCAGAAGAAAACATGAAAGGAATGCCAACGAATGTACTTAACAAAAAACAATATAAAAAAAAATCCTACCTCCCCACCCAAAAAAAGCAAAACAAAACCCAGACCACAGCAGGACCTACAATAGGGGAGGATAATACAACTGGCCAGACTGGTGTTAGTTGTTTCTCTTAGCATGATAAATAAGGCATCTCTGCTGGGTGTTTTCAAAGCAGGATGTTGCTTTCTAAAGCTATTAATCGGTGACATTTACAAATTTGATCTTGAATAGTCACTGTCCTGCTAGCTAGTTCTTCTGGCTCAAGTCAAAAGAACTGAAGATAGTAAATAAAGAAATATATCCATAAGCAAGAGAGCCCAGTGTCTATTTTATCAGATTAGCAAGAAGAGAGTGACTCAATTATGTGTGCCTTGGGGATTGTCTGTCTATTTGGATTTCATCTAAAGTTTTCATACAGGTTTAAATAAAATCAGGACAGTATAGTAGCCCTTTAGGCTCTTCTCCAGTAACATACTGAATTGTCACAATCATAGCCTTTGTACTGGATAAAAAGGTAGCTGGTGTCTCCTCTGTAAATACCTTGTATGTGGAACTTGGAGAGATTGTAGGCTAGATCTATGCAAAGAGCAAACACTATTTCTCATTATTTTTAGATGTCGAATTCTCATTCTGCAAGTTGTTCTTTGTAAAACTTCATGGAAGGCAACAGGGGTATTTATTTTTGTAACTGCTGGCTACATTGTCACTTTTTTTTATCCTGGGGAGAGGTGGTGACTTTTCCAGCAAATAAGGTTTTGCTTTTCTTGCATATCTTGTAAGTTATTAGTCCCTATTGTCTTCATATAAGCCTATATGATAGAAGCAAGGCGGTAATGTTGCTGTTAGTTGAAAACAGTAATAGAGCATCTAAAATTTTAGAAGTTGAACCTACTAGCTTTTGGATGGGACTACTATTGGCTCTGCTCAATAAACACCTGCCCCAGGAGCCTTTGCAGACTCACAGATAGAGATGACTGTCCATGTGAGTCCGATCACAGTGTAACCAAGGTGGTAGGGAATTAAAATAAATAGAAAATAGGTTTGTGAATTTGTAGCAAGTTGTAACTATAAGAACATTATGCACCAGCAATGCTGCTCGAGAACCCACCTAACCCTTCCCATCTTGATTTAATTATCAAGGAGTTAAGTGTAACATTGTGATCATGATATTATGTAACAAGTAGTCAGAAAGAAGGAACACCTTGGTCAGTTCGGTGGTCCGGTGGGTAGGTAATTATTCATTCTATAGTCCTGTCTTAAAACAAAGGACTGTGGGGTGAATGATTGCATATTGGGCCGACAGCCCGTGAAAGCCTATTGAGTGTTGCCAAGTTTAAGTGAACTTTGTGGGAAAGGTAATTCTGGCAGGGGGAGATTGCGACCACCGACTCAGAGACCACCCACTCAAGAAACCCTCCGACTCAAAATTAAGGAAGTAAAATCCCAAGAAATCATAGTGAGCATGCGTGGTCATTTACATGGTAGGCGAGGAATACTTAACCAATCATTGTATGGACACTTGATGAATATGTATTAATCTTGCCTATAAATGTTTGATTTTTGAACTGATCGAGTGAACACGATTTAGGAGGAGCTATCCCCCGTGTTCCCGGCGCCGTGAATAAAGAATGCCTGCCTTTTAACACTACATTGGTGTTACGAGGTTTATTCCCAATTTCGGTGACAACAGCACTGAGGCCGCAATAAGTTAAATCAGCAGATGCTGTAAATTAAGTAACACATTCTGTACCAGCTAGAACTCCTGAAAATACCTGTCTTCTGATTGTCTGATATGCTTCCTTCTTTTTATTTAATCTATTATATTTCTCTGATCTTTTAAGTGAGGACTGAGTGATTAATAAATAATTTTCTCCTTTATTATTCTGATCTACAAAGCACCATTGAGGCAGTTGAACTATTCAGCTGAGAAAGAACTGAATGATGGGGTCTCACTTCTTCTGTATTTTGTGCCTTATTCCTCACAACAGGAGAAAAAACAGTATGCAGAGACTGAACTACCGTTAAGACAAATATTAAAATTGAAGCTAAGATGATAGAAGGCATTATGGAAAATGTAGGGCTAACTCATAGGTATTGTGCAGAGCAGGCATAAAAGCTTAGAGCCTAAAGCTGTGGCAGTAGTTGCCGTTGTGTGATAGCACTCTTGAGTCAGGTTTCAAAGCAGTAAACAAATGCGAATGAATTCCTGACTCCTTCCACAGACTAGTAAGACTTTTGTTTTGTAATAATGCCTGTTCATAGGGCTTTCAATGAGTAAATCTCAGAAAACATCAATACTATTTGGAACTTCAATGATTAAAATGTGCAACTTATATAGTACTGTCCCTTTGAAATACAACAGCTTTATGATATTGGTATACCAGACACCTCAGCACTATATTTTTTTTTCTCCTTCAGAAATACACAAGTGAAAATTCTCAGTTGGTAACACCATACATTCCTCCTCTTTGTGATGAAAGGCCCTAGGAAGAGTCTAGTGAAGTTGTAATTATAACCTGTACATGTAGCTAATCTGTAAAGAATACAATTTATGTCATTACATTCTAACTTATCAATTATGTCTTGAATTGATGACCCACTTTCAAATTGATCAATATATACAGTGTCTCAAACTGAAATCGTTTGACCTCTATGAGATGTCCTGTGAGAAAACTCAGCTGAAACATTGGAGGCTTTGGTTAAAAATTTTGGGGAACGCAGTGGAACCAATTCCTTGTTGCTCTGGGTGATAAAACAATAAAAATATCATGTTTTTGAGTAGGATCATAGATGATGAAATAGTGTGATAACTGCTAGCAAATATTGATTTTTAGTTAACTCTTGCAAATTAAGGTATGGTAATGCATGTAAGCAATACTTGAAAATATGATGTTACAAATATTATGGTGTGGCATTACCTTTCCCTTTCATCAAATGGGTATTTAAGTTTGGGGGGAAAAACCAGCAACAGATAATTCATGCACACTGTTTTCAAGATAAAAAGCATATACATAATGAATGAGATTTGTAGTATAGAAAGATTTTAACCCTTTTAATTCAAAAGTACCTATCTCCTTTCTTGCAGCATTGGCTATAATACATTTATTTTTTCACTAAATTTAGACTGGCAGCAAACATTTATGTGAATTACTGAGTCTGACATCTAATTAACACAGTCTTTACAGGTTTAATGAGCAGTGATAAATTTCTATCCTTTCTTTGGCACATTTTAATTAGTTGTAATTATGAGTAGAGTGACCTGAAAAGCTTGTTGTCCTATGGATTCATCATAAATTTGGTAATTTATATATGTAGAGACAGAATGAGTTTTTATGGAATTGAAAACCCAAAGGTTATTTAAACCATTATATCAGTCATATAATGTTCCTCAGTAAAACTCTGGTAAGCAAAACAATGGACATAAATATTTGACTATACTGCAGGTGATGAGTCATAAATTAAATTTATTGTCCTTTTTTTGTCTGAAGAATAAGTAAACATTGAAAACTATTTCATCTGTTGCTCATGACTGAACTTTAGTGGCATTATAATGTTCCAAGAAGAGAGAGAGTGTATGTGTTTAGTATACTTATCTATCAAGATTTTTAGCACTGAATAGTTGCTGAAGTGAAATGCAAACAAAATATCTTAATTAAGATGACAACATGAGTACAAAGTATTTTTCTTACTAGAGCCATCCTGCAAAAGTAAAGAGGAATAAAACTTCCTAGCAGCCAAGACTATTCTTCCTTCACAGGGAATTTTGTATAGTTTCTAGAGAGATACATGAAAGAACAGTCAATGAGATTAATACAAATTTACATTACCTAACACAGCATATGAAAGTAACTGCGAGGCTCAGCCATTGAAATAAAAGTGTATTTCATAAAAACTGTAAAAATGAAACATGTTAACATTTTATGAAATCTCAGTCATGAACTTTACTTTGATTAAAAACATATAATTTCATAAAATGGGATAGTATGTAGCATTTCTCTCCTGTAAATCTAGTATTTCACTCTTCGTATGAGTAACCGGGCCTGTTAAAGGAGGACATGCTGAGTCACGGCTAAAATCATTTGAGGCCCAAACTGGTGAAGTGCTCTATCCTTCGGGAGGTGATGGGAATCGAGGCACACAGCATCCTGCCAGAGTCACTGTTTGCCATGTTGTGAAGCATGATGTCCTTTTCACAAAGAGATGGGTCTCCTGGTAATGCTACTTTTTTGGCATTTTTCTGCAAAATATCTGAAGATATGAAAGAGAGGAGAGAACAGGTGGGTTTTTTTTGGCAGAATTGTGAAAAAGAGAGCAAAAGACATTTCACTCGTTAATACAATGAGGAAAACATGAATAGTCTGTATTGAGTGACTAAAATATTCATATTCAGAAGTCAGAACAATATCCGAGTGTGTCTGTTTCCATGGTTTGGGCTCAAATACTCTTTCCCGCAATCACCAAAGCACTGAACAAATTCCTAGCTTCTGCATTAGCAGTAAATTGGTGATTACTTTGGTGTCTCTTGTTATTTTCAATTAGGAGAACAAAACTTTGGGCAGCTTCTGCTAAAGAACATATTTTACGGTAAAATTACTGAATGAGATCTTCTGTTGAACCTGCGTCTCATACTTGGCAGCCTGTAGGGTAGGGGTAGAGAGGGAGCAGTAGAAAATACCTTGGCCTTTTCTTTTTAGTCTGTATTCCTTTGACTATGTTTTTTTGTTCACTTGAAACTATTCTGTAATCTAAACTGTAGTCTCAGTCAATCCAGAGATTATCAGTGGACTACCCTGAGGTGAAATATATAAGAACAGAACACAGAAAGGAAGAATAGCCACAGTAGAAAGAACAAAGGACTAGAAGCTGAAACAGTATGTGGATTGGGAAGGCTAAAAATTTCAGAAAGATATTTTTTCCTCAGAAAATCTCTTGAAGATAATATTAAAAAAAAGTGTCAATGTCAAGCTCAGGTCTCAGTTTGTTGCAGTGCCTTTTTTAAATGAACTTCCTTCTTTATTCCGTTTTTTCATAGTGTTTACTACCCTTGTTGTCTGCCTTAATTTTCACTGTATTTTTTCCTCTTCCTTTTATGAAAGATGAGTAAATTGCTCTCAACTACTTTGCATAATGATTGATGACAGTGTCTTGTTTAATCATTTTTTGATGTTTTTGTCCGTCTGTTGGGCTACGCAAGGAAGTGTAGCATTTGTTAATACAGACAGTAATTGCAACTACAAACAATTCACTCTTTTTATTTGATGAAAAAGATGCATCAGGTCACATGTGCAGCTACAGGTTTCTTTCCTAGAGAATATTTCCTGTGGCTTTATTAGGCTACTTTTAAACAGCAAAACAGAGTTTCTGTCCGTTTCCTTGGGAGCCTAGGCCAGATCTGATCAGGAGGATATTTTCTTTCTCACAATCGTGCCAAACTTTCTTCTTTGGGTATGGTTTGTGCATTCTTAGAGAATGAACCGAGACTTAGCATTTCACTCCAAAAGGCACAGGAAAACTTTCAGGATATCTTATTCTAAAAGCAATTTATTGATAGCAGAGTACTTTGCCAAAGACCATTAGATGGTCCTTAGAAGGAATGAGAATGTGAGCTCATATTTTAGCAACTTGTTCTTCTGTAGTCTCATAAAACTTTTTTCAGGATCTCGTCCATGTTAGCCATCAATATCATGTCATTCCAAGGTCTGTTTCATCCCCTGGTAAATTTGATCTGTAGAGTTTGAGGGTTTGATATGTAGCTTTTTCTTTCTTGTAATTTATCTTGTTTAGTGAATTGAAGTAACTTCAGCCTTTATTGTATTAATTTAAATTCAGGTTTTCTTCTTCAGCAGCACTATTTTACAAAATTATTAAATCAAGAGTAAGTATTTTTGGTGTGGCATTTTGAAACTGAACTATGAAGATGTAAATAAGAACTTCAGCAGGTGAACATCAGACTTGTGAATACTGTTTCTAGGACTGAACCTTAAGTTCTCCCAGTAACACCTTTGAATATAAAGGAATTAGACTTTAGTGTGTCAATCTGTTGAGCTGGTTTTATTTTATCCCCTGCTAAACTCATCAGGAGAAAAAAAGGTGAAATGAAATATTATGAGAATAAAGGTGAAAATTATCCAGCCTGTGAGTCTGAGACAGATCCTGGAATAATTATCTTTCCTCAAGTACTGCTGCTCATATCTTTTCCTTTGCTCTTGCAATGTCATCAAGGAGAAAAATAGATGAGTCCTAAATCTTCTCCACCATATGTATGAACAGAGATAATGAAAACTCCTTGGACTCATTTGGGGACATAATTTGATCTTTCTTGTAAATTCTGTCAAAACTACTCTGTAAATGGGGAAGGAACAATGACAGAGGATACACATCATTGTCCTTACTAAATCTGCAGCGACTACTTAGGAAGGATAATGATAACACACATTAACTGTGACAGGTATCACTTCCAAACAGCGGAGTTTCCTTTTCCGTACGTTTTTAGTGCATTTCTAGCTCAATGCATTGTATGAAGGGCCTGGCCATACTGTTTTGGACTGAGTATACCCATATATTTGCTGTGCAAGTAAATACTTTCCCATTTATGATCACGCAAAGGGAAGATGTGGCCTAAATGGTTTATGGACTGAATTAAACTGGCATGTGTAATAATAAGCTCAGATAAGTTAGTTTACAGCGCTGCAAAGAAATTAATAGAAACACCATTTCTCAAATGCAAACTACCCTTCCACATGCACTATTTTTCGTGTTTTGATTGCTTTTAAATCAAACTTGTCTTGATAAAGAGATGAACGAATGAAATAAAGCTTTCCACTTAAAAATGGTCAGACCCAAACAGACCAGTGAAGTCAGCGAAATGGTGAAGAGGATAGCAATATATTTAATATTAGAAATGGAGCACCGCATATGTACTCTACTGCATATTTATTGCTTATTTAAAAGTTGCCTAGACCCTTATTCTTAAAGGTATTTATTCAGCTCTTCAGAGTTTGACTGACTTAATCTAAATTTTGCTGGCAATGGGTGAGATTGAAAGCTAGAGCTAATAAAGGATTTAGGTGTTTTAAAGTCTGTTTTAGGTGTTTAATTCCAAAACTGTTATTCAAAAATCCTAAATTTATTGATGCCATGGCTCAGGGCAATTTTAAAGTACTTAGATGCCTTCTTGATTAGTTTAAATACCTCTCTTTGGCTGTACAGAATGTAGTTCCAGCATTGCTTAAACCCTAGCAGAATCTAGTAGCCTGAGGCCCCACCTCTTAAACACAGACAAGGTCTTGTTTCTCAGGCAGTAGGGTTGCGGCCATTCTGTTTCAGGGGAAGGTCTGTGATGACAAGTTCATGAAACTATTGTGTGGACTATTTGCCCAGAAAACAGGAAAGACAGTGGTTGTTTTGAAGAGAAATAGACCTGAATGCTTTACCTGCTAGAAGAGAGAGTAATTCCTTTCCCTTATGCTTTTTGGGTGTTTTGTCTCATTATTGTTAAATTCTCTTTTCTAAGAAGTAATTGGCAGGTTATTTTAAATAAATTATGGTATACCATACTTAAGGATGCTACCCAGCCCAAGGACAATTTCTGCCTTCTCAGCTGCTGCTTTTTCATCTGTTTTATAACCATGAAAAAAAAGTGGAAATTAGCCAAGGGTAGTTCCAACTTTTGTAAAAGTTGTTTTTATTTGTATAAATGTTTAGAATTAAAAGGAAGCTTCTTTGTCAGGAAATGTAAATTCTGCTTGGCATGACTTTTTGGAGAATCATTTTGAGAAATATTTTAGTTCTTAATTGTTCACAAAGCTTTTTCCAAATGGAACAAGCAAAACATTACTTATGCACTGTATCAAATGAGTACTCTCCATGATGCAGAAAAACTGTCTCACAGGAATGTTAATCTGCTGCTGAACTTTATTGATTAAAAAAAACAACCAAACAAACAAAAAAACAAAACCACCCTATACTTGTCTGTGTAGAACTCTAAAAAGTATTTATTGATTGATTTTACATGAAGGATTCTTTTTATTCTGAGAAATCATTTCTTGCCTTTGTGGCTCTCCTTGACTCCAACATAAGCTATGCTTGTGTAAATAACTGAGAGTGTATACAGTCTTTTCTGTTACAGTAAATGAGAAGTTTTAATTTCTATGTGAGAGAGTATTTTTATATATGGTGGTTGGCCATTTTTTTAACAGCAAATTTGAAGACATTCCTGCTCTGTTCCCTCTGCATTCAAAAAACCAAAACTGAGAACTAAGTATTTTTCTGGAAAATGTGCATAAAGTCTTCACCTGTCTGTTTTAATAGTATTTTTGTGTTTTCCATTCATATGTGCCAAAAAAACAATTCAGTATACTTTAAAAAGCTACCAAGAGCCAAAGTACAATCACTAAATTTAAATATGTGTCTACATATTCTTTTTCTCATATACTCAGCAGTCATAGTTACAATAGTCCCAGACTGGACCAGCTTCTGCTTTAAATTCTTTATGACACTACTGTGGTTGTAAGGAGCAGGATTAGTTCCAAGATTTACATATTTTAGTAAAAACTGTGATCTGTGTATAAAGATATGGGTTTTTTTTTTTCCTCTGGCTTCCACTTCCAAGTGGCTTCAATGGGTGCTGTTGGTTAGCATGCCTTTAGCTGCTGTCCAAAACGCAAAGATATGGCTGGTTTGTGATGGGGACTGCGCTTAACATGGTGGTTCCTGTCTCTTTAGATCAAAAAGGAAGAAGTACTGCTCTCTTGGTCACAATCATATGAATGTATTGGGCAGCTGAGTAGCTAACAGCAGTGTAATTTGCATTTACTTAGTGTTTAGCATAGACTAAATAAAGTTCCACTCCAATTTAGATACTAATGTGCAATTTCGATAAAGGCAGGCAGCTGCTGATATGTAAAAACTACAGGGTGAAAATCTGAGTTCTGAGCAGTTCTACTCCTGCAATAATTGGGGATAATTTTTCTTCACTCCACCTTCAAGCATGTTTTTTGTGGTAAATGTTTACTTTTGTTGGATCTCTAATTTTTCTTCTCATTCTCCTACTCTATTGGCTTTGTGGACCTCCCAGTGTCAGAGTATAGATTTATGGATAGCACATTTGTAAAAGTTGCTATGTTTAGCCTTCCTACCTGGTTGTCCTGTGTCATGTCCAGTGGTTGTGTCCTCTCTCACTGGCTTTTCTATTACTGCTCCCTCTGTCTTTGCAGTTTTGCACAGAAAAGAAATACACCTGTATTTAAACATCTGAAGGAATTTGAGACATTTTAGTGTCATGGTTTAGTGTTAGGTGTAAGACTGAATTCACTGTGCTAGGATTCTTTCTCTGCAGTAGATGAATAAGTGAAATGTCACTCAAAACAAATGAAGAACAATTCATTGTGATCTACATTAAGATGGTTGGGATATCAGCTGGGTCCAAAATAGCAAAAACTAAACCAAGTCAGGACTAGAAGGATGGCTAAAAGAAGGCTGGAGTAGGGAACAGAATTGCTGCTGAAGAAGAAAGCTGGGTAGACTGAAAGGAAGACAGTTTGAGCAATCCTTTTGCTGTGGTCAGAACTGGGCTCACATACTATGCAATACTACTTGAGTAGTATACAAATATCATTACAGGGAGATAATGCATAAACCACCTCTCAATGACCTGTCGGGAATGACGTTAGAGGGATGACTTATCTATTTCCATCAAACATCTTTGTCTCCCTTCTACATAAAGTAACTAAATACAACACTAAAAATGAATCTTGGGGATGTAAGGTTTATTCATAGTGCTGAATGTTGCTTAGTGCTCTATAAATAGGCTCAGGTAAAGAATACACTTTGATGGGTACAGTATGGTGAAAAACATAGGGAGAGTCTACCACCATTTCCAGAATTACTTATGAAAAAGTAATTAAATTGCTTACGTAGGAAAACTTGACTATAGCATGATGAATAACTGTTGATCTGGGTTTGGAACACCCAGAGTAAATATTTTTATTGATATAAGATTCTGGTCCCCCCCACCCCTCCCCGGCCAAGTGTTCTTTCTTGCCTGTAAGTATTTTCAATCTTTAATGGTGCTTAAATTGCAATTTATTTATCCTTAAATCAGTATGTTGGAGAATTGTCTGAAATCCACGCAGAAGTGCATTTCAAGGGAATTTTTCTAAGTTTTTTCTAACATTATACTAGGCGAAACTAGAATGAACTGTAGCACTTTAAAAAAAAAAAAAGTCTACACCTTAATTCTTTTAATCTCCCACTTAAACCATTGGGTCTGGCTTTTATCCTGCCAAATTTTTGCAGATGATCAAAGTAGGAGGAGTTAGTTTAATGCGTTTAGTAACAGACTGCATTATCATTCTGGAGGCTTGCCATCAAGAAGGTGAAGATCAGAGATGCACATACTTTCCATGCACCTTTAAGAGCGTCATGTGCTTTCCAAGGCACAGGAAAGTAAAAGAAGACTTTTCCAGAGAGAAGAAATGAACAGCTATTCTCCAGGGACAGCAGGTGAAGAGAGAATGCATATGCATTATGTGTCAATAACATTAAAAAGAGGTTCACTTAACACTTGAACGCTGCTGAAAGATGAGCAGCCAACCAGAAGCACAAGGCTTGAACTGATTTGTGTACAGCAGCTGAGTGTGGATGATGCTCTGTTCTTTAGCCATCCGAGCAGCTTTCTGCTTTTCGCTCTGTGAAGTGCAACCAAAAAGGAGCGTAAGGAAAGGAAGAGAAATGATGTCGTTGTTGTTGATGCTTAAACAAAATCTAAAGAATGGAAACAGCCATTGGTTTTACAATGTTAATTAACTGATGGGATTATGCACTTCATAAGCATGTAAAAGAGTTGCCTGTTTAAAGTTACGACTAGGCAGGGCAGGAGCTGAGAGAAATCTCCTAACAGCAGTTTATCCAGTGTTTTTGTGCTACAACTCCCACAGGCAGCTGTGGTATATAAAGGATACTACAGCAAGTCAAAGGTTGAGTTAGTGGTACTCAGCAGGGGCAGGAGGAAAGCATAGGAGATGGGAAAGTGTCATAAGATCTGTGGAGAATTCTGTATGTGGTGGGGAATCATGGAAGTGGCAGAGCCAGGTAAAGGAGTTAGAAGGAGTTAAGATGATATCTCAGGATCATTACCCTTCAGGACCCTGTGGACAAAAAGATATCAAATAACACCATTAAGGTTTCTACTACAAATTGTATATATGCAGCGGGCTACTGGGTTCTACCTTCTCCTAATTTTTGGTGTTTGACTCTGAAATCACTGTGGTAAAATAAGAGGGTTTTCAAAATTCAATAGTAGCAATTAAATTTCTATAAAGTGAAATTTGTGATCATGTAAAAACAAATCTGCTTTTCTATCAATATACAACATGTATCTGAGGATATAATCTGAAAAATAAAATTGAATAAATTCTTTTAAAATCATACTTACAGTAATACAGTGTCATAAAATATTTCAAATATCAGACTGATGCTGTATACTATACAGGAAGTAAAAAAAAAATACAGATGGGAAATGACACATTATAATAAATAAAGTTTCGAGTCTTAAAACAGATGATTTATAGGATACTTTAGTAAGCCTTCCAAATTATGAAGAATAAGCATTTTTCAGTGATTACCTTTTCAGACATGACAACTTTTTAGGCATCTCAGAATTGTACCTGTCAAAGAAAAATAAAATCAAATTATGTATGACAGCATGTACCTTTCTAGTCCAAATTTAAAAAAATATTCTGACTAGAAACAATCCCCTGTGCCTATGGAGGAAAGAAATCTTTATTTATGTATGAATGTAAAATGAAAAATGTCTTTAAAAAAAAAAAATCCCCACGTGCTGAGACATGGCATGCTGTGGAATGATGTTCAATGACTAAATGCCATCCTCTGAAATCTTGTCAGGTTTCTTCCTCACCCCTCCCCCCCCCAAAACAAATCCCCATAATTTCTCTCAAATAATAATGAGATGTAGCTGGCAGATAAGACAAGCTAAACATGTTATCAGAGAAAATGGCTATTAGAGATATGTATATTACATGGTATCTGCTTGGAAGTCTCTTCACTTAATCAGCAAGGAGAGTGGAGCACTAAAAGCACAGCCAAACTGAGTTTCTTACCAGCTTTGAAAAGATTTTCCACCATTTCTGTTGTCATGTAATTAGAGGCTTTTCTCTGTGGTATACCAAATTTCTGCAAACAGAGTATGACCTAGTAATGAATGAGCTGCCAGACAAGCTGCCACAAGGGTGATCTTCCCGCACTTGTTTTTCTGAGTTACTGAATTTGATTTGAATTCCCATTCAGGTTGCTTAAATGTTAACAGTGCTAACCACCTTACGCTCTTAACCACTTCGCTTGGATTTTGGATATATGGCCCTAAAATATGTATGCATTGTTTGAAAGTTATTTTCCCAGGTACTCTATAGATAAATGCATACTTTAGGAAGCGAGCCAGCCGAAGCAGCTGGGTCATATTCAGTTTTCACTCACAGGAACAAAATCTTCTTTCTAGTCTTTTTATCAACGCAGAATTTATCCCTGGTCTATACTTTATTTTTGTGTCTATGTTCTTTTCCTCTGTCCCAAGTAATGTGGAGACTGTAGGGTAGTTTTTCAGTCTAACAAGTTCTACTAGCTGAAAGCTTTTGAGGTACTACAGGTCATTCCTTTTATTTCATTCCAGGTGACATTTCTTCTCCAAGTATACAGTGGTGACAAGTTTGCTCCTATGTTTCATACAGTGTTTTTTTTTTCTTTACAAAAACCCATTCTTGTTCTCTTACAATAGTTGTTTTCTACATGTTCCCATTTATTTTCTGGTAAGAAGGAATTGAAATAGAAAAGCATGTTCTCAGTGCGGTTTCACCAGTGTCATGTGGTCCAGGCTTGTTTGATGACATTGTAGATCTGCTTTAATAGTCATTCTTTGTTTCCATGCCTGCCAATTTGCATCTTATTTTCTCTTCATTTCCAACATATGAAGACTGTTGTCCTAGTTTCTGCTCTTCTGTAAGAACTGTGTTCAGGATTCTTTCATATCTATCAATTTCTATGTTTTCTTACCTTAATATTAATTTGCTTTACCCATATTTCTAATGCATCCTTGTAACCCTTTTGTAGAATTCTGTATTCTGACCTACTAATATCACCCATGGATTTTATTAGTACTTATGTAAGTCATTAATAGGAAATTTGTCTAGAACTGAAATTTACCCTGTTTGCTTGTAATAAATCAGGGAAATTTTGACAGATTTTGTTGTGGGAATCAACGTTAGAAAAAACGAGGCTATCTGACTTTTGCATTGGAAACTCATGGGAGCATCAGTATATCTGCATGTATTTTCCTCTCATTTTTTGTGTTCCAAATTTTTATCTGTAGAAAGTTTACCTGGATTTCATAGTAGAGAAAGCGGTAATTACAGTTTCACCCCTAAAAAACTGTCAGCAGAAAAGAGTTATAAAGTTCTAGGTTGAATCTGCCCAAGTTCCACCATAACAATAATGCAAACTCTCTAACAGTAGTTTGGAGGTGACTTCACATTGGCAGTTAGTCTTAATACTTAGTTGACTTGTGTCAGCATAACTGTGCCAACAATGTATATTTATGAATTAGCACCTTTGTGCTAGTCTCACTGTATAGAACAAGAATTTTGGGAACTAGAAATTGAAACATCCTGTCATGATTGCAGCTTCTGCACAGGTATTGTTGGACTATTTATTCCAAAATTATTCATTGTATTTAAAAAACAAAGAAACGAAACACCTGAAATAGAGGCAAAGATCTATACAGTGCAGAGTAGTTCAGTGTGTTTACATTAACCCAAGAAATGCTTTTTTTTAACTTAATTTACTACCTTGTAGGACTATTTTGTGTGGTCTTTCAAGAAATTTGAGCTTCAGATGCTGTCCAACCTGAACGTTTTGGTTATTAAATTGTCTCATAGGATCATAGGGCAAATCTGTTTGGAAGGGATCTCTGAAGGTCTTACTCCAATTTTCTGCTATAAGTCTACAAGGTTAGATGAGCTTGCTCAGGGCTTTATCCAGCTGATTCTTGAAACCTCCAAGTATGGACATTGCAGAGCTCTGATGAACTTGTTCCACTGCTCGGCTGTTCTCATGGTGAAAACCAGTCCAAACTTCTCTTATTTCAACTTAAGCACATTGATCCATGTCTTTCTGATACTGTGCATCCCAAAAGTCTATGCAGTATTCTACATGTGATCTAGGGGGTACTGAGATTTTTTTTTTTTTTTTTTTTTGAGTTCTTTGCTATTTTCAGCCCTACTGTTGAAGGAGCTCTCAGTGCTGAAGATACTGGCTTCAGTCCTTTCTTAATCTGCAAAGACTTGCAGTTGTTCTTTCTTGGGGAAAAATCTTGCTTCTAATTGCTCTCAGATGACATCAATGTGAGTCATTGGAGGAGAAGGGCAAGCAGCACCCTCTCTACTAAATTTACTGTATTTAGCAACAGCATGTTGTCTATGGGATTCTCCTCCTTTGACACAGTTCTTTTCCTTGGGGATGTCACCTAAAGTAATCATCTGAAGTAATCAGTGCTCTTGTTATTGATTGTAGTACAACCATACCTCAGGGCACTCAAGTACTAATTTACATGGCAAAGTACCATCCTCACAGAGACAGAGCATAACAGAAATCTTTATCTGGAAGGTGTCTGATATTTTAGCAGAATTGTTAGTGTAATTACTCAGGAAAAAGAGCTACATTTTCCAGGATGGTTTAACATCAGCAGCCATGGAAAGTGACTCTAGGTTTTGAGACCTGCAGGCTATTTGCAATTTCTCCTCTCTAAACATCCCCTGCTGCCAGCAGCAGCTACTTACTTCTCCCGAAGCAAGCATCAAATGTAGATATTTGACTTTCTTCCCTAAGCAGCAGCTTACCAGTCCCACCTAGGTATCTGCCTCTTCTTAATGTTCACTGTCTGCAAGTTACCTCCTCCACAGATCAGCCCTTCTTGCCACACAACTGTGGCATTAATGGGCTTCTCGGCCACCGGGATGTAGTAGGTATAGCAAAAGCTACTGGAACAGCAGGTTTCAACTGGGAGAAAAAAGGTGCGATTTCGTAGAATCATTTAGCTTGGAAAAGACCTTTAAGATCATGAAGTCCAACTGTTAACCTAGCACTGCCAAGTCCACCAATAAACTATGACCCTAAGTGCCATGTCTACACATCTTTTAAATACCTCAAGGGACAGTGACAGACTCAACCACTTCCCTTGGCAGCCTGTTCCAATGTTTGACAATGCTTTTGGTGAAGAAATTTTTCCTAATACCCCATCTAAACCTCTCCTGGTGCAACCTAAGGCCATTTCCTCTTGTCTTATCGCTTGCCGCTTGGGAGAAGAGATGGACACCCACCTCGCTATAACCTCCTTTCAGGTAGTCTGGTGGACTGTGCTGATTTCTGTCAAAGGAGGATATCTTAAAATGTTGGGCTGTTTGGTAATGAACAATTATGATCTTCAAGGTCTGAATGAACGTCATTCAGCCCAAAGGAAGTTTCTCTGTACAGATTTCATACCAAACAGATGCTGTGCCTTGGCAGGGATCTTTGCTGCCTGAAATACAAATCGCAGTAGCTTCAGGGCTGTTCAGAACTCTGCTAGTTTCTAATCTCGTCCAGTGGACATTACCATATGGGCTGGCTGAGCTGACTCTGCTCAGTGGAAATTTCCCCTTCTATCTGAAGAGTATCCCAGCTTTTATAGCTTATTAAAGCACTGAATGAATTGGTAAGGGTGAGGAGGAAGAGACAGAGAAGAGAATGGACTTCTTATGCAAGAGATAGATGCTATGAACATGCTTGTAGGCACAGGTAATGAGAAAAAGTGCTTTTTATAAAGTATTTTCTGTTACTTTATTTGCTTAGTCAAATTATTTTATATCACTCCAAAAAAATAAGAGTTCATAGAGTTATTAAATGGTAAATTTGTAAAATATTTGGTTCTTTTAGATATTGTGCCTTTCTGTCTCTTTTTAAGGTTTATTTATTTAATGTGGAGGATAGATCTCTAAACCACATAATAAAAATTCACCAAATCTTTACAACAGCTTATGACACTGAATACTATTAAAGAATATAGTTTTAGGTAAGTTTGTTTTTTCATAGCATAATGCATTGAACGAGCATAACTCAGAATAGATCCAGAAACCCAAATTCTTATCTATATCTAAACTTAGTCTGCAGCATTTGATCAGAAGTATCCTAAGAGAGCGTGCTGAAAGAGTATTCAATACTGTTAAAAAAGCATGTTTCTGCCCCTCTGGATCCCTTTCACTTTCTCATGTAATTCAAACATTCTGGATTTGGTTTGACTGGGGGTATGATAATGCTGTGAGTTTCTTAAGATTCAGACTCACGGTCATTTCATCAGGGGAAGTAAATGTAATCCTTCAATGTTTCCATTAGATTCAAACCTGAGCTTTGAGGTGACCATTTTATGCTCCATGTTGTATGCGTTCAGAAATACGAAACTGCATGATCCAATTCCCAAGTTTACCTGCTTCATGGTAGAGTTTCGAAACGGGAGTTTCCTATTGTCTCACCTTTTTTCTACTTCTCCAGAAGTGACCAGGGAACCCCAGGACTCTGTGGGAGGTAACTGCTGCACACTTGGCCAGCTGGCTCCTAATACTCAGTGCGGACACTATTAAACCACAATCAGTCCATGGCGAAACTGCAGATTGATCTGACCTTGATGAGTTGAAGTATGACGTACCTGAAAAAGACCAAATGGTATTTGTATAAAGTATCCAGCCTGTCAGCGGCATGTGCATAAACCAACTTAAACCACTTTCTTAAGTCTATGGGATCATCTGTGTTAATATTTTACCACAGATCAGAAATGTGCTTTTGAAGCAAATATTCTGATCACCCTGATTTGCTGGCCTGGTATATTGCATAATGATCCTACAGTACACAAGGTGGATTTTCTTTACATGAAAGTAAAAGAGAAAACATGCTGTAGCTGTATGCATGATGTGATCTAAATGCTAATGGTTATTCAATCTGTTGAGGTCAGACTAGAGCTACACCAAAACAAAACACACTGAAATGCTTATAATGTAGATGTCAGGTCCTTGGCCTGAGGTGTTTTTTTTCTCTGGCTCCATACCATGCTGCCTTCTAATCTCCATACTACCTCCATGCTACCAGGCTATTTCTTAATGTGTCATACACAGCCTCTTTGGTCATAGGTTGGCTTATATGGAAGTAACGGAATCTGCCTATTACTGTTGCAGAAGCCTTCCAGAAATCTCATCAACATCAAAATAACATTTTTCTATACTTCATACTGTTAGCAAAGAGGTAAACATCAATAATATGTGAAGGCCATCTACTCTTTTATTAAAAGTGTTATTAGTCATTATTGTTGAGCTTTCAGTTTTATTTTTGCTAATGATTTTTCCAGTTGCTGTTTGAGCTGCAAACCACTTTTTTTCTTTTTCTTTTTTTTTTCCTCCCCCTCCTTCTTCTCTTGGTTTACCCCAAACTTGTTTACCATCCTTGCTATGAATAAGCCAGGGTAAAACCAGCCTCCCAGACACAGCTGAAGTGAAGTACATGAGGGGTGGGAGTAGGACTAGTAATACTAACAAATTATCCATAAGTGTTTCTTTTTTTTTCTGAGATGTCTTCCCACATGAAAATAAGTATTAATTTGTTTAGATGATTGATTTTTTTTTCAGATGATCTTGTTTTTATCGCTGTGAGAAGGGAAGTTAGATGCTTCAAGTTAAACCAGTATGAATAACCAGCTTTGATTTTACCAGGTGGGATTAGCATGGCTTTTATAGCTCAATTTTTGTCAATATTTTTTTTCAGTCAAGGTTTTTATCATTTCAGTAATAACTGTCTTCTTTAATAGTCATAAATCCTATAAGGTTTTTACACTTATATGTAACATACTGGGAGGTTCTAAATCAACCAGTACGTAGAGTGTATCGCAAAGCCTCAAATTCTGCAAACAGGGAAACAAACAGAAGAAAAACAACAGGCCAAAACAAAGAAAGACCACCCACCCACCTCAAATCAAGGTTGCAATACACTAAAATCTCAATGGAATGATAAAAGGCAAAAATTTCTGAAGCAAAAGGAGCAGAACACTGTAACCAAATCTCCACTCAGAATAGGGCCTGCATCTGCTACGTGCTATTCAAATACGTCAGATAATAAACGCTCAGGTTAAAAGAACAAATTACACTGTATTTATGCCATTTCCTTTTATGCAGAAATGGAGGGGAAAAAGCTGACTGTAGCTCTGCAACTTTGAAGAAAGTTGCCTATTAACATGGCTGTGTAATATAACTGTTTTGAATGGTTTCAACTTCTGGAGGTTTTAGATTTGTATTCCAGGAAGTTCTCTGTGCAACCACCAATAGCCCACTCTCACAGGGCAGGGGGTTTTCAGGCATAAGACTGTCCCATCAGTGGATTATCCGACTGCTTTTAGGGTTTTTTTATTGCCCAGCTGCCCTAAGGTTCTCCTGCTATCATGTGCTGTTATTGTGAATTTCAGGAATAGCATATGACTTGTCAATGGGATCCTAAGCAACAACGTCCAGGGCAACTAAAAGTGTGTCCACTTTAGTGTGTTATATTAGATAAGGAATCTCTTTACAATTGTGCTTTCGTTCACCTCAGACTATTTTGAGAGTTCTCTAACTCAATTCTTTCCTAACGACCCTGAGTTGTAGGAGGTGCTGTCCTGTAAGAGCACAACTAATGAGCCCTAACCCCTAATGGGCATTAGCTCACAGGATCAAACTGGAGCTAGTCAGCTATAACCCTCTCAGATACGTCTAACATGGACTGCCGGTCCTCTGCAGTGAGTGATTTAGTCCACAAATTTCACTCCTGGTGTGACATATTACTTGCTAAACTAGATATGGTCTATGTTCATCCTTCTTTTGTAATTTCTACTGCTTCAGCAACAGTGGGAATGTATCTTCTCTACTTCATATGACTCAGAGAGGATCTGTAAGGGGACACACAGCTTTTGAATGAAAACCAAACATTTTTAGATCTAGTGATCTCCGCTGGACTGAGCTTCAGAAGTATCAAGGACAACATAAGACAGATAAAAATAGAGTGGATATTTAAGATTTGATGCAGGTATTTTAATTCCAATATCTGATAAGAATGCTATGTCTGCACTGATTTCTTTGGTAGTAAATGTTAATTTCACTGATTTCAGCAGAGAGTATATGACAAGGTCAGAGTTCAGCCTTCATCCAAAAGTCACTTCTGCTGAGAATATGGGACATTCAATTCAATATTTCAATCCAAGTGAACAGTCATGTTTTAGAATTTTTTTCAACCTGCCAGTTTTACAAATTGGTATTTTAAACTAATGCATATTTGTCAAGCATGCCACGGTGTGACAAATTCACTAGGGAAGAACAACAGTATAATTTATTGACTGCAATCTTTTCAAATTATTTAAAAGTTATTCCTTTCTTGTCTTCTTTCTCTGTACTTACTACACTATATCATACTGAGGACTAAAAATACAAGGTTACGATGAACACCTCCATACAACTGGGTAAATTTGTTTTCTTATTCAGAAGAATGAAGGGGACTCGAAGGTCTTGATATTCCCAGAAATAAACCTGCATGCAGTTTGATGTGATTTCCTCTGTCTGTGATGATGACAGACAGCATTAAACCCGTTATGTTTGAAACTGATTCCAGTTTAAGTCCTGTAGAAGAACTGTCAATCTATTCACTGACATATCGGTAATGCACAATTAATAGGTCTTCCTAAGCCAACGACCTCTGCCTGCTGTCCTTCTGCCCTTAGAGAGATCCATCTCTCTCTCATTCTTTCCTCTGAAAGCTGACTTACTGTGGCACTTCCAACAAATGCCAGAAGCAATAGTTTACAGTTTTCAGTTCTTTGACTCTAAACTCTGTGGTCTTCCAGTGCTTTCCAGGCTTTGTTTCACCCCACTTGCAGCCCTCAGCAACCTGGGCCCAGCACCTGTCGTCTCAGTTTATTCCTTCATTTTAAATTCTACTTGTGAGGCTTTTGTTTCACAGCTGAGAACATTTTTTTTCTACATTCCTCATCTCCTTGGTCTGTTGCCCAAATGCTCTAAATTTCCTGGAGTCCTTTCAGGCTTGTTCACTAGTTTTGGGCTGATTATTTAAAAGACTTTCTACAAAAATATTAGGCTTGCTATCATCTTAGTTAAAACTGTCAGAAGATCAAATACTTGTCTGATTAAAGGCCTTGCTAGGACCGCAACATATTCAGAGGATGATGGAAGCAGAGAAAGGTGGAGAGTCCAGACAGGATGTTGCAAGAAATATTTACCCATCCCATATCTTATGCTATATTTTATATTAGTTTATTCTTGTGAAAATACTCCTTGAAAAATACTCATCAAAACATTAATTTTAAACAATTTGTACCGAATTTGCATAATTCTTGAAAGAGGTATGTGGTATAGATTTGGGTCTTGTTTATTATATCCTTTAACATAAATTTTAGAGCTGTTAATGCTGTGATCAAGAAATAAGCTTGATTTAGAAATTGGAAAATGGCCAATATTAAGGGAGAAAAAACCCCTCTGCTCTTCTGTTGGAAAATTTGCAGACAGTGACAGAAAAAAATTGCCATTGCTTTTTTTTGGTATTTTTATTTTTAATTCTGGGAACAGAGTAAAATGTCATCACCTTATAAAGTACACATTTGTACAAGGTTTCAGAGATAAAGCAAGCAGCATGCTCATCCTCTGTGAAGCAAACTTTGAAGGAAACTAGGTGACCACTCTGTTTACTATATGCTCTGCCAACTGTGTTGCAAATTAATGTGCTGAAGACTGCTGGGCAAAATGGTTTGTAGATTTTTACTATGAGTGTGAGCTGTTGCCATAAATATAGGTTTATAGATCAAACACTTGGCAGTGCTGAGAACATTGAGAATGATGGCAGCTCTCCACAGAAGGAAACGGTGTTTTTTGTGACCTTCCAGGCATCTTCTGTGTGGATTAGCACAGACACAGTCTCTGGATTGATGATACCAGGCACAAGTTCAGTAAGAAAAGTATGTGTGTTTATTACCGGAGGGTAAAGGACATCTTTGCATCTTCGCAGCAGGTTGTTCCCTCCCTCTAAAATACTGTTGTTTCCCGTCTTTCCCCTCCAATTCTCAAAACTGCTCTGGGAAAACCAGAATTGACTAGCGCAGTAGCCACTACAGCCTGTCTAAACATGCTCAGAAGCTGTGGTGTTGGTAATGAAACAAGGTTTGAATTTAGGTCTCATTCTTCAGTGCGTTAAGGACTTTCAGTTCCACTGATAAGATATGAAGACACTCAGCGTTTTTTGCAAGGAATTCAACACCTTGAAGAATTAGTCTCTGACTGAATTCAGATGAGATGCACAGAACAGGTAAGTATGACAAACAGGTATTAAAAAAATATTTGGCACTTCAAGATACAATAAAAAAGATGCTGTTGTGGCCTCTCACTAACATACAGTCACTAACTGTGAGTTGAACAAAAGATTAGTTGCTTATAGAGTGTGTAAATCCTTCATACATTTTAAAAAATTGCCTTCTGATTATTTTTTTTAAATACCTGGGAACAGGTTTTGGGGCTTTTCTTTTCAAGAAGTAATTCCTCTCAGTTTTAACATAGACTGGAAATGCTCAGCCCTGATGTCATCCTTCAAATGCAGGCCACCCCAAACAGTGCAGTTAAAACAGCAGAAGCTGTGGGATCCATTAGTAAAAAAAGAAAAAGTAAATCTGGAAATTTTTGTATATTGATCTTACTTTAGGAGCTGAGGGTTAATAATAAATTATAAGTATCACATTATTAATAATATTATTTATTTATTATGTTTTGTACTTTATATTTAATAAATTATATTCCACTACAATTAATATTCCTTTTTGATAACTTAATTATATTAGAGAAGTATTAGCAAAGATTGTGAGTTATTGATGTACTTGATGTTAGGTGGAGGCAGTCATTGAGAGCTTTGTTTTTACATGAAGAAAGACAGTGCAGAGTTTTTTGCTAAGAAAAAGCTTTTTACTGAAAGTATATCTAAAATTACAGTCTATCATTAGCGTTGTTGTGAAAATGCTTATGAAGCAATGTATTAATCTAACAGTATGGTAATTCTTCCAGCATCACTTACTGCTATCAGTCACCCCAAAGAGTGCTCTGCATTTTTCTCTGGCTTTCTGGACGTGTTTATGTAGCAATTTAAGCTCTAATTGAAACCTCAGGTTTAAATCTTTACCTGCCTTTTTCACCATGATGAAATCTGCCTTGTGTTGGGACGGGAACTGTGCCAGCGCACAAAGCGAGGCCAAGTCCAGTGGACCAGTGTTGAACTGGGATGGCTCCAGCTTGTCTTATTTAAATATTCTTACCCCCAGGCCTTTTCAGGCTGTTTTTACTGCTGATTTTCTTGCTTTCCTCATAGAAGAACGTGTTTACAGGTTCTTAGCTTCACTGGTAGTAGCCTGCCACTTAAATAAAGTGGACAGGTGCATTCTTGAGAACTGATAACATGCACAGTAACGTAGATAAGTTGAATTCAGTCCAAGCTGAGGTGTTCAGTCACAAGACAACTACTCATGGGGCTGTAAGTGGAGGAAGTTCCTAAGACTTAATTCCTAATTCCTAAGAATTAAGTGATGTTTATACAGGAAAACTTCCAGAATCAATATTTTGCTTACAGTTTTGTGCTGAAATCTTCATGGATATGAGTGATAAAATATGAGGAAGTTTGAGAGGAAATCTTTTTTTCTGTTTTGGACTGGACATTCTGCATTTGTACTTGCATGTGCCTGGGTAGGAGAGAGGAGAAAACAATGCAGTAACATGTTTTTTAATTTATTTTGATCAGTGGAACAGTTCTGTGACGTGGTAATTTCTTTATAAACATTGACCCTTAAAATATGGTATTGCTGTTGTGAACAACATTTTGACACACCATCTTGGTCACACAGTAATGACAAAACCTTTAAACTAGGATCAAAAGAGTTTGCAAATATTCATAGATACATATAAACAATAATGACTAGGAAAAGGACCTAAATTATTGAGTCTAGGATTGATTTTAAGAAGGTCATAAGAAGGACAAGGAGAATCATAGTATGTCAATCCATCAAATATTTCAGTTGTTCCTGTACTAATTTGAGAAGGGAAATAAACAGGAAGAGCTGAAATCTTAATTAACGATCACAAGAGTTACTCAATTGGCATATGAGACACTCAGTGGGATAATTCACAAGATTAGAATGTTAGTGGGTATAATTTGCTCCAGAAACAAGTGGGGGGGGGGGCAGAAATGAGAGAACATATTGCCTTGGCAAGTAGATCTATAAAGAGATGACACACATTTGCTGGATAAAGATAAAATGGTCAAATCAGCTGTGAACTACCAGTTAAGATTTGATTCTTTAGGGAAATGACTTTTCCTGGAATTAAAAAAAAAAGGCAAAATTTTGAACTGTATACACAATGGTAGTACAAACATTTTAGAATATAGATATAACAAGGCACAGAATTTTTAAAATCTTTTGGAAAGTAGCAGGAAAAAAGGGAAACTGAAGAGAAAAGGAGATACGTAATTCTAAACACTGTTAGAGGAACAGCAGAAAATGTGAAAGTAGAAAAAAAAACTGGATGAGAATGTGAAAATAAAAAGTTTACAGTCCTTAGAAAGTAAAAAATTCCTACAAAATAAATAAAGTTCAAAAAAGTAGGCTTAAACAAATTCAGAGAACTGGCAGGAAAATGTGATAGGAAGCAAGTTTAAGTAGAAAGAAAGTTCAGAGCACTCCCATCTCCTTAAACAGACGAAGTTAGACATGCATGCATTTATCCTGGGGCAGAGAAAGACTAGAAAATATAAGCATGATAATGTAATGAAATCTTCAATTGTCTCAAACAAAAGGGTGTGTACATAATGTGGAAATGTACATCAACTCTTAAGGACATTAAAAGTGGTATAAAAACCCAAGCAAAAAATCCTAAGTGTCAAGGTGGAAAATGAGATACTTTTGGCAAAAGGTTATGAAGGGAAAAAAGAAAATACTGCATAAGTGAAATTCTTCCAGTTAATGCTAAGCGAAAGACTAAGGAAGAAAAACGTATTGAAAAATAATAGCTGCAGTTCATTTAAAAGCTTTCATGGTGACTACTTCATTAAAATTATTCTTTGGCTCTTAAAAATTATTCTTTGGCTCAGGTAACATCAAAATCTTAAATTGTTATTACTGGGAATATAAAAAAATAAAAGATTTTAGAAAAATGAAAAAATAGTGTCTGGCCATAAAAAGCTAAACATGAAAGGCATGACAGTCAGTTTACCTTCCCAGAAAAGTACTGGAGCAATCATCAACTACTGGACTATCCATGTATCTGACAGAAAAGGAGATCAGTTCACCAAGAAAAAGTTTTGCCACCTAACTAATTTTTTTTACTGTATCAAAGTAGAGGATCTTGTAAATAGGGAAGATACAGTAGAATTTTTATCCCTTGACTCCAGTAAGTCCGCTTTCCTGTCTTATGACATTTCTGTAAGGGAGCTAAAAGAACGTAAAGGAACGTTAAGGAAGAAAAAATATGCTCAGTACACCAGGGTGGTTTAGTGCCAAAAAGAAGAAAACTGAATTGGGAACTAGGATGTGAATGAGAAAATTACTTAAGAAAATTCATCAATGAGGAAAAGATTTAAGTGGAAAAAAGTTAGATTTTTAACATCAAAAATGGAAAACTTTCGGATGCTGTGGACAATGGTGTTGTGGAATAAATTATATAGGACAGTTGGAAGTTTATAAGCTGTATATCTGCTAGAAATGATTTAGGTATTGCTGATCTTGCTTGGGGCAGGGAAATGGTGTAAATCATCTTCCAAGATCCCCTACAGCCACACTTTGTAGTTATTTCCATGATATCTAGCTACTTAAATTAGCCATGGTTGGTTGGTAGCTTCCACTATGTTAAACTTACCAGAACTTGTACGCAGTTTTTCCATTTCCCTCCTCAGAGTCGTGCCACTACCAGCCTTATACAAGTTCTACTGAAAAATCTTACAGTTCCAGGTAGTGACTTACACTATTTTCTTTAATTCTATAGGGACAAGAAAGAAACATTTATCTTTAAATTGTTTACAGCATTAGGTAAGTTGCATGTCTGTGACTAAGAAGTTAAGAGTCATTAAGCAATACCAATAATAATAAAATAGTATCAGCAATTTTTTTTTCCTGGTGGGTGCAACACTTGGAGAAAAATATATTTAAGGAGTGTTTGTACCCTCTTTTAATAAAAAATTCAGAATTCAAAATATACTTCTTGTTCTCTTTCCAGGCTTTTTATTTAACCAAGTTCATTTTTCAGTTTTGTCTTGATACCCTTTTCTTTGGGGAAGGGGTGTGCATCTGGGAAACCTGTATTATCATAGGGCTCCTCCAAATGGGGTGGTTCTTGAGGCAGGGGCCCGTAGAGATCCTTGCCTGAGTTTCCTGAAGGTGCTGAAAGTTTACATGGGCTCAAGAGAAGACTGGACAAGATTTTGGAAGAGATAACCAATAATGGCCATCACATACTGGCTCAGGACACATCTGGCTCTGAACTGGTTGGAGCCTGGGAGGTAATTAAGAAGTACCATACAGGCATGCCCTGTTCTTCCCACTTCGACCATGGGCATTTACAGCAATTGCTGAAAACGCAGTCCTGGCCTGGAGGTGCAATCTACCACACCTGTGAGCCCGGCGCCCGGAGCCCTGACTGGTGGGTATCCTTCCCCTTGCAGGGCAGCATTACGGTGTCTCTGCAATGTATCAGGATGGTCACAGTGCTGGGAAGCTCTGTTTGGCTTCCATAGCGAGGCAAAAGAAAGGGGGTGACGCTGAACGAAATAGAGGCCTGCCTGCAAAGGGCTGTGTAAGCTGTTCGTTTGAAACTTGACAGGACGCTTTTTTGAAAGATGTTATAAAAATGTGTCTCTTGCATACACTTCATGAGGGAGGTAATACGTTAGTCTTTTAGTTCTATCACAGATAGACCTTTTACTCCCACTTAGTATTTTCAGTTCATTAGGGTTAGATTTATTTAAAAAAAAAAAAAGAGAATGTGTAATTTTAGGTTAGGCAAGCACACTTGCAGTTAAATTAGTGTTGAATTATATTCTTTAAAGTTTAGATGTAACTTTTTGTTTCTTCCTCAGTGTGCTGAGATTACTGTTTGTACAGCAAGTTGTTAACAATAGGACTGGAAACATTTGGAAAAAAATAGATATTGTGGAGCAGATATCAACTTAATAGCACTAACTCATCTCCAAAAATTTGGATTTAATGAGTTCTCATCCTTGAGATTTTACTTTATTTTATAGTGTTACTCTTCTCAGACTATCCTTTGCTATATTATTAAATCTTTTGCATAGCTTCTAAATATGTAATATTTTTTAAAAAATAACTTCAAATCCATGTTACAAATTGAAGAGTGGAGCTTGTGTCTTCATCAGAATATTACCACCAATGTTCTAGTCTGCTGCTACTCCAGCATTGCAAAGCTCCAGTTGTCTGAATAAACACTGTCTTACATATCGTTGATAATCACTGATTCAGAAGGAAAGAAAATAAATGGCACCATTTTTACTGCAAGAAAGTGCAAAAACCATAGTTCTAATACCACGTTTAAAATCTCAGGTCTATTTTTTGTACGTGTGTGTGGGGTCCAACTCACAGTGTAAGACTCATATGTCATGTGGTATTCTATGACCCCAGCGTCGGCACAAACAGGAATGATAAGGCACATCCTTTAAGCCTTTTGTCAGTCATTATTTCCAGCTCTGGTAAACATACAGATTTCATAGAACACTTCCGTTTGCCCTCTTATTCCCTAGTCTCCTCTGCAAAGAGGAATCTGCTCTTTGATTAGTTGCTGAGATCATTGCACAGACTCTCTGTCTCTCTCTCTCTCTTGCTCAGTCTCGTGGTCTCTGTCTCTCCTTGCCAGGGTGTGTTCCTTCCAGCGGCCTAGGATGACATCCCAGAGGTGTTCTGAGATGTTGTGATGGAAAAGTGTCACTGCTCATTTGTCAGGAAAGAAGCAAGGGAGAATTGACCATTGGCAATTCCTTGTAGCAGCTTCTGTTTGAAGGAAGCAGGCAGGCAAAGATGATGCAAGGAACAGGGCATCAGATAAAAAAGGACACAGAGAAGCTCACATTTAGTTTACAGGTAAGGTACTAGATAACACTCAGAAATGTGCAATAACTGTTTGTTTGATCTATATGGAGCTTATGCATTGCAGCTCATTTCTTTGGTGCCTCTGCATTGGAGGTCCAGTGGTGGTGACCAGGGTCAGACACAGCCCAGTGATTGCCCATCATGGCTGTAGTGCCAGGGCAGGTCCAGGATCAAGCTCTGACCAGGAAGGCATATGGCCAGGCACAGGGAAGGCACAGAAGCAAGGACCAAGGGAGTGGCCTAAAGCAGCTCCTGAATGAAGCAGAGGCAGGTCGACCCCAACCCTGCAAGTCTTTCAAGGCTCTTTCTTGAACAGGTCTTCCTTCAGAGTGGTGTGGATTTAGATGGGTGCCACAACAGAGAGCTGCCCTTGAGCATGGGAGTAAGCTTCAGGTCCTGACGGTAAGCAAATATAGTGTTGGTATGCAAGGCGTTATTGAAAAGAATAATGATACAGAAATACTAACAAGCAAAATCAATTACTTAGAAAATCTGTAACTACAGGAAACAAATTTGTGAACCTCTATGATTCAAAATAACCTGACTTCTTGTAAAGTTGTGTTAATCCATGCAAGTCAACATATTGTAATCTATTTATGTAATTCTTCTGTGTGGAATTAACTGATGAAACCAAGAAAGTGATCAAGGTTTTAATTGTCCTTTCAAAAGTGTTTAAACAATAAGATGTTTTTCAACCGGAAACAAGTATATTTCCCCTTGAATGTGGAAACTTAAATTACACCCTTTGGTGTATCACTATATTATTTTATTTAAAGCAGTCATTATTCTACTGCACAGTTGGTAGGTCTCACCAAAGCTGTTCTGTTTTGGTTTTCTGGGCCACGTGTCACCTCAGCCCTTGTTTTGTATTAATTCTTTTGCAAAGGGTGTAGTGACACGCAACATACAGTTTTCAATTTGAAATATCTGTCACAAAAAGGGCACTCAACAAATTAATGAGTCTCTTTAATGTTTAGAACCTTTGTATTTTTTTCTGCTCCTTGGTTTATTACAGGTATTTCCCCCATGATAGGTGTTAAAAGAAAAATCGTATTGATTAGCCTTCATAAAGATATTCCTACTCAGAATTCAGGCTTCTAGTTTTATGTACAGTATAAAATATGGTATGGACAACTCATTCTGTGCAATGCCCTTGCCTCTTACGGGTTATCTTTAAGTTCAGTTAATGAGAATGCTAAGAATAAGTGTTGTTTGAGATTTCAGATATGTGCATGGAGGGTTACTATCATAATTATCTATTGAGAGGGTTTATAACCCTGTATTTACAGTACAAGTATTAATCCAGTACATTTATAGGCACATACAAACATGTTCTGAGGATATGTTATGCATACGTTTTCAAGGCAATTGCCAGCATTTTTTGAAATACACTTTCCATTTAGCATGAACATACAGTACAAGGGGGATTATGTGCTTGTTTTTGATATCTGTTTTAGTTCTCTGTGCCTCCCCATCGCTCAGCGGTTCTTCAGCGTACATACTACTTATGGGAATTTTCTTTCATCACCCCTTTCAGTCCCTTTGCCAGTTCACTTTCTCCATCATACCAGCTTTGCAACATTAATTCTCAACTTCAAAGTAATTAATTTATTTATCTCCTAATATATAATTTCCTTGACTTTCCATCTTCTGTTCTTTGTTGCACTCCTTTATGCTTCCAATCTCTCTGTTCTACAACCGTTTTCTTGCTGTTCCTCCACCATCTCTTCACCTTTCTCCATGTCCACAGGGATATGGTGGGGCGTGGGGAAGGGGAAGGGATTGCATTCTTGAATTGATCTCTCCCCTTTGTTAAATCACAGCTTAGATTGGTTTCTTATATGATGGTTACAAATAATTAGTAACATAATTACATAATTATCTAACATACCAGATATGTTAATTTACTTACAGAAAAAATTAAGACACTTAAAATATTATTGCTAATGTCATATATGAAATCATTTTTCAGTCAAGTGGTGATGACGCTGTATTTTTATTGCACCCAATTCCTCATTATTCAGTACACTGCTTGCCATCTTATGCTTCAAGTAATACCAGTCAGATAATATTATATCATTTAATACAAAAATAAAATAATGATTTTATAGCAAAATATTCATTAATTATTATAACTGCATTAGGGATAACTTTGTATATACAGCTTCTGAGAATAAGGACCCTCATCTGGCTAATAGCTTCACATTATGACAGCTGAAATCATAGTTACAAATACAACCTCTCTCTGATCTTTTGACACTTACTGATGAGCAGCAGCCAACATGACAGAAATTCACACATAAATATTTCCCAAACCTTTAAAGTAAATTAGGAATTATTACAAGGAATAAAAGTCGCCTCAGTGTTACTGGAAGGGTGGGCTCTGCAATTCACCATTAGCCTTAATTTCCTGTAATAAGGCTGTGGGGTTTTTGACTCTTCTAACTTTGTCAAATGCTAAATATTTGGGTTGATGTCTTCCATGTCATGTACCTGCCCTAAAGTTTAACTCTTTTATAAACATTTAACACCAGGTGGCTCATTTAGGTATGAAAACAAGGCCAAGTTGCAGACATCTTGTGTTGCAATAGTAAGGAAAAAAAATTCTGAAGCTCTGTTTATTATTTCATATTTTATATGCAATATATAATTTATTATTGCTATATTATTTCTTATTGTTATATGCAGTATAATTCTAGCATCTATGGTTTTGTAGTGAGAATTTCAAACTTGACAGGGAAATGTTTTTTGTGAGGAAGTGCCTTTTGACTTGTGTGGAATCTGCTCAAATGTGTCTAAGACAAACATTTTTGAAAAGTCCTATGCGCTTAGCCTGGCAGCTCAAAGCTTTGAGGTACTGTATTATTGTCAGCGAGCGACTACTCTTAGTTCTCTTGCAGCTCCCACTGCAGATAAGACAATGCTCTGTTTCCACAGAGAAACCAGACAGGAATGCAGCTGGAAGGAGGACAGGAAGACTGTTTCTTCTCTGCTAATAACTGAGGCAGCAGAAAATTGTATGCCTCAAATGACTTTAAGTTAGAGAGAAAGGAGTAAGCTGCAGCTTTGGAAGTCCAGGGAGAAAAAAGCTGGGTCAGAAGGGGATGAAAGTTGGAGGAGGAAAAGGGGAATGGTGAATGGGAAAATGGAGAAACAAACAGAGCTAGCTGGACAGAAGAGTGGAAACTAGTGAGTTTGATGGAGGGAGAGGTGATCTCCATTTGTGATTTGGATGTTCTGTTTAACACCTTTAGTGTAAGTTTGTATATGTAAGGGTGTCATTTTGAGTGTTCCAGTCTCTCCCAGACAGCCAGGCAGATGTATAGGTGGATCTCAGATTGTTTTGTTTGCCAAAAAGAATGAGAATTTGCTTCTCCAAGAGTATTATAAAAATTGCATAAGATCTCACTGACACTATAATCTATTACTTCCAGGAGATCGGGGAGAAATTGCTCCTGCAATATGCTCCCATGAGATCAACATTTAAACCCAGAAAATATAAACAACATGTTGAGAATGTGAAAATTTAGACCTTTATATTGAGGTAACTACTTCTGAAGTGTTTAAATAATAATATGGTACTCTAAGGATAAGTTAGAGCTTTGTGTTGCTACATGATTTAAAGGTTTATTGACTATTTAGAGCCTTATTATTCTCTCACTGTATATTTATTTTCGGCTGGCACATGTATAGAGTTAGGCCCATGTAGAACAACACTGGGAAAT
The DNA here is from genome assembly GCF_964289735.1 of Phaethon aethereus. Taxonomy (NCBI): domain Eukaryota; kingdom Metazoa; phylum Chordata; class Aves; order Phaethontiformes; family Phaethontidae; genus Phaethon; species Phaethon aethereus. The sequence continues at coordinate 43,373,361 of NC_138578.1, forward strand.
GTCTTGAAATGTAAGCTGAAATGTAAGAATCAGTTCTGCTTGCAAAGTGCCTCTCACGTGTAAACTTGTAGGTGGTGGTGAGTGGGTGGATAGTTAACGCTGAGATTGCAGTTGAAATACACTTAATAGTCCAGCCAAGATGGGCACTTTGGGAAAGAAGTGAAAATTCATGAGTCCCCTGCTGTTTGGCTGAGTGCCTTAGGGTGCATCATGCTGATCAAACTGGCATGTCTGAGCTGTCTGCACAGTAGTCAACCTATTTTTATTCTGCGGGTACAAGTCAGGCATTAAAATCTCTTTTTTTTCTCTCTAGTCTGACCCTAGTAAAAATTAAGCCTTTATATGTTTTGTTTGAGGTATCTTTTCTAAGAAAAGATCGCCTACTAAAAAGTTCAGGTGAAACAAGGAACTTCAATTTTTGTTTTTACTGCATTTATGCCTGAGTATGATTGGGCTGGAGTTTGTGAGGCAGAAGAAAAATAAATACATGTTCTTACTTGAAACACAATGTTCTACTTTCCATTTGGCCTCCAATACAACTCTCAGGGGATCCTAATGTTTGTCCCAAACGTTTAATATGAACATCTATTTCCTTCATCAGCCAGAGGTGTTGCCAGTGTTAAGCCAGGAAAGCAAGTAGCTGGAACCTGGGAGCTAGCAGAGCAGAACACTGTGTGTGTTTTTAATTGAAAGGGAGCAAACAGAATCTTTCACTTGGATGAATATTGCTCAACAACATCTGAAACCATTTCAAGGCAGTCTTAAAACTCACTACCTTGGGTTCTTGCCTGCATCCTTAGTATGTGTCAGGGAAGGTAAAAAGGGCTGCAAAATCTCTGCTGTTGAGACCTCGGTCGTCATTGCAAATATTATTTGGTATGGTAGGCATAATATCACAGGCATTAGTCTAGTGAGATGCTACACATTAAGTCTATATTGCTGGACTAACCACTTCGCTGGAGGAACGGCCTTAGAACCGGAGCTGGAAATGTTACTAACACTCTCTTTAAAGTCACAATTTTAGAGATCTGCTTCCATGAAAATATAACGCGTATTAAAGAAGGGCTCTTCACAAGTTTTTTTCATATTATTGCCATCCACATTACCTTAGAATGACAATACTTTTTCTCACCTTAAAATCCGTCTCAGTTACTGCTATCATACAAATTAATATATGCAAACACAAAATAAGCCTCCTGATACTTTGGACAATGGTATTGCCACAACTAAGTGTTACACTGCCATAGTGTCAGGGCCTTGAGTGTGCTACTAGGTCCTAACCATCTTGATCCACTGGGGGCATCCACCTACACATCCTCTAGGAGCTCCGTTTATCTCCTGAGCACCTAGATCTCGTCTGAGCTATGTTAGAGCTGACCCAGCTTACTGACTGATTTTTCTGGATGAACCATAGACCTACATTGTAGGTTGCTTTGTCTTTAGTTCCGTGTTTGGCCATCTCCTGCTGTTTGTGACTGAACTCCCTGGGCAGACACTGGACCTCACCCTGTGTGTGCTATGGTGGTCTTTTGTTCCTGGCTTGTCTTCCCTCTTGGAACAGCCACATTCTTGCTCCTTGGCGCACAGCTCAAGATGTCAGTAGTCCAGGGGTTGCTGCATATTGAGGCACAGGGAGGGCATTTGAAAACAGAACATGATAAGGTTGTGAAGGGCACTAAATGCTATCCCTGTAATTACCCTGAAGTTGATACTTGTCAGACACGACAGGTATCTTAGGCTAGTATTAGAACTCTGTCTCCTTTCCAGCTTTACTGATGTTTCTGTTTACAAAAATATATAATGTGAAATAGTAAACTGCATTTTATTGGTTCTCACAGTGCATATAAAGTATACAGTCATCCTGTAAATAGTAAGCATGATTTAAAGAAAGAGATGGAGAATGTCAGCATCCTTGAAAAGCTGTGGGGAAGTTGAGCATATTTGTTCAGCTTTTCTGACTCTTCCATTTGATCCTCACCAAAACAAAATTACACTGATATAAAGGGCAAACCACCCCAGACTATTACTGCTATAGCTTGTTGGAGTGTATTGCGCTACCACAACCATTATATACGTCGTAGTAAGACTTACTGGCTTTCCTATGTTGTATTCCACAAAAATATCTGAATCAAACTCTTATGTCTTATTTGTATTCAAAATAAATCATAAGAAAGTATCCACAAAAAGAAGTTGATGCCATATAGAAAAAAAATCCATATATATGTTCTAGTACTTCCTTTTCCCCTAAAGAAAAACATTTGTCAAGTAAGGGAGATTTGATGCTGCAGTTTGACAGAAAGAAAAGGTATTGTGCTATATACGGCAAAAGGAATATATTTCCTGCTGCTTAAAAGCCTGAAATTTCCTTTTCATGGGAAGGGAGGAACACACAGTTAAAACTAAAAGACCTCAAACCAAAACCTGATCCGTCAAAAATGATTGTGCTTATCTTTCATTCCTATTGCTAATGAGTTCAATGGTGTCGATTTGTGTAAGGTATTCATTGTATAAAAGCTTTCTTTAAGAAATAGAAGTCAAAAGTTCAGTACAGAATCCCATACGCTTAATATCGGTTGTATTTTGCATTAGATTTTTTTGTCTAGTTCAATAATCACTGTTATGATTATTGACATTTATTATTACTATTATCACAATATTTATTGTTGTATTATTAATAATAGCCATATATAAAAATCATGATGCAAAATGGTGTTACCTGACTCAAATTGGAATTTATTAAAATAAATGTTCATCTGATTCAATGACATGTGAATGAAAACACAATAAAAACTTGTCAGGGAACCCTTTTAATCCAAAGCAAAGGAAGCCAGATGATTAATACCATGATAAAGCCATATGAATGAATGAATACCTGATAGAATACCTGATAGAAATGAATGATTATTGCTACATATGAAAGAAGATACCCTTTGGGAAAACAGGAAATGAAAGAGTGATAAAGCAAGTAAGGTATTTCATATCGCATCAATGAAACACATTTAATGAAACTTAAAACTTAAAAAAATAATTTTGTAGGACGGAAAAGAAACCTCAATTTATTTTTAAGCTAATAAGTGTATCTAACAGGTTTTTTACATTTTCAGAGTGCCAAACTTCTTCATGTTCTCCCTGTCTATCGCTTCTTTGTTTGTGATCTGTTTGCATCACTTTAACTTCTAGCACAGTTGGGCACAGGGAAAAACTTTGTCTTATAGGGCATAGTAGATTTTGCCATACTCCATTCTTTTGTCTGTAATAGAGGAGGAAACTCTTGAAATACAATCTCTTTTTTTTTCCCCTTCTCCACATCAGTTTTTGTCTCTGCAATTCTACTAAGTTTTTCACTTGTGTGAAGGGTAGTCCCTTTCTGTAAAGCGCACTATTGCTAGACAGGAAATCAAAGTACTGTTTCTTTTCAGGGGGAGATGACTATTTCAGATTAAAATTCAGAGGAAACAGATCTGCAACGAAAAATGTGGGAGCAAGTTTTAAACTTCCTTGGGGAGTCCTATAATGTGCAAATTTATTCTTCAAGAATCTGTGAATCTTTCAGATAACTTCAGGTTTCCAAATGTCTTGCTAGATCTGTTTGAGACTGAGATGCATTCTGAGATGTGGTAGATGTAGTTTTCTTACTCCATAACATTTATTATTCCTGCCATATGCTTCAAAAGTTTATAAAGTTTCATTACTACCAAGTTGACTATGCAATAGTGGTAATTTCAGGGTTAAGGAGAGAAGAGACAGCAGTTATTACTTTGGGGCAATGCCCCTTAATTACAATATCAGAACTCATCTTACTCTCTCTGCTTACTGAGAATTATCTGTGGTGTTTTCTCCCAAACTGGCCTTTTGATGTTCGAATGGCAGCATTAGGTATTTCCTGATATCATCAGCAAATATTTTAAGTCTTACTTATGTATTCCTGATTCCATATTACTAAGAATATTTTTTTAAAAAAGGCACTTTTACATATTTTATTTCTCCTCTCTCGATTCAACAAGGTTGTATTGGGGTTTCTTCATGTGAAATGAAACCAAAAATTAAATACCATGTTTCTACAAAAGGCATATGATTGGAGACTTCGGTATTGGTTACTGATAAGGTTCTTAGAGTTTCTAGACAAAGCAAACCAAGTGTCACGGTTTAGCCCCAGCCGGCAGCTAAGCACCACGCAGCCGCTCGCTCACTCCCCGTTCCCCCAGTGGGACGGGGGAGAGAATTGGGAAAAAACTTGTGGGTTGAGATAAAAACAGTTGACTAGGACAGCAAGAGAGAAGGAAACAACAATGATAACAACAATAATAATACTGACAAAGGAATGTACAAGAACAAGTGATGCCCAATACAGCCATTGCTCACCACCCGGCGATTGACAGCCCGTCCCCAAGCAGTGATTCCAGCCCCCCGGCTGACTCCAGTTTATGTACTGGGCATGACGTCGTATGGTATGGAATATGCCTTTGGCCAGCCTGGGTCAGCTGTCCTGGCCGTGTCCCCCCCAGCTCCCCGTGCACCCCCAGCCTGCTCGCTGGCAGCCCAGCACGAGAAGCTGGGCTGTCCTTGGCTGCCCAGCAACAACTCAAAACATCAGCACCTTATCAACATTTTCTCATCCCAAATCCAAAGCAGCCTCACGCTAGCTTCTGTGAGGAAAACCAGCTCTATCCTGGCTGAAACCAGGACGCCAAGTTATCCCAAGAGTATTGACTCTTGGAAACTGGGAAATCAAAATAAATAACTAATAAAAATTAAATAGTTCTGCTCCCTTGGTCTACTACTGCTAGACTCAGCTATTTATCTGTAATTAGAATTAATGTTGCTCAGTTCTAGTACTTTTACCTGTGCCTAAATCAATAAAGCTTTTTGTGTCTGGAGGAGTACATTTAGACTAGAAACTATGCCCAAGTCTTCTTTTATACTTACAATCAGCCTAGAAAAGAAGAAAAATGGCAGTGGGGACTAAAACAATTTTGTATGAGAACTCAGGGTAAAATAATGGTCTTCTGGCATTCAGAATACTTTATAAAATCAGTCAATTTGCCATGTCACCATGAGAACAACTGAATCCAGACAGGAATTCAGTTGTGAATGATCCTAAACTATTTAGGAATGATAACATTGCATTTAAATATGTGACATAACCAACCCTATCTTCAAAATACTTGGCTTACATACAGTTTACATGCATGAGGCTCCCCGTGTCTGCAAAACCATGTCAGGGCACTGATGATAAATACTGAGCTCGAGGCTGCTATGGCAACAATGGTAGCAGTACCCGAGTCAGCTAATTTTAGACTAGCTTGGGTACATCTACAAAGATTGCAGTTATGCTATTTGCCTATAGTAAAAGCATAATCTTAGATCACTTCAGCATCTTAAAATATGAAGTAAATCCTGAACACCCAAAAGTGATATTTAGAAGTATGTGATGTGTTGCTGGATGTTTGAGCAACTTCTGACTTTTTTCAAAAAATGCAAGGCATAAAAAACACCATTGACCTCCATGACCAGAATAGATACCCAAGGCAAAACAAATCTGTTTGAGATTTCTCTCAGTATTTTGTAGAGTGAAAATCCAGTAATCTCGTTGGCACTAATGTTTATGTCCATACTTTTCCCCTGGGAATCAATGGAATTTTTCAAATCGGTAAAATATTCATAGGTAATAGTTATGACATGAAAATGGGAAGAGAGCGTCTAATTTTTACACCAGTGAGGAATAACATAGCGCAGCAATTGAGGTCACCTTGTATTACAACAGATACATGTTGCAGGCTTCTCTGGTCTGGGCAGAATGACAAAATACCTTGCACAGGTAGGCCCAAAGACAACTTAAGGCCTTCAGCAGTCCTCTTTCGCTTTCCCTGTATTGCTGATGGCACGTTGAAATTAGGATTTGGTTATAGACGAATATTAGTAAGCTGTTATACCAAGAATGAATATTACCAGGATGCTTGAGGAAATTAATTAGAGAATCGAGCTGAACACTATGAGCTGCTGTAGGTTTTAAAATACAATACCTGCTGAAGACAGATACTCTGACACAGGTAAGAAAAATCTGTTACTGAAATTATGCCCATTTAACAAAATGTGTTTGCAAATCTGAGTAATTTTAAAGGTTTTGATGAGCTATGTATGCTTCCCGTTTTGGAAGGTGTTTGAGAAACCTTTAGATTGAAGGCCCTAAAATAAGTATGTCTTGTTTATTTGCCTGACACTTCTTCCGTTATCAAAGCACATTTTATTTAAATTTAAACAGACATTTGCCTTGATCTTACAGCTGAGAATAGGAGTGATTCCCTTGCCAACAAATTATTCTCTCTTTAAAGACCTTATTACCTTTTCATCCTGGGTTAGTTAAGGAACATTGTTATTGCATAAGCTACCTTGTTCACAGAGAGTGGCCTTTTAAAGAGGACTTATTTTATGTATTCTAATGAAACACAAAACCAAAATCAGCACTACTTGACTTCTACAAAGGGAAGAAAAAACGAGCTTGATTTATAAAAGGCTTAAATTAAGACATTGCCAATGTACATGCATGCATTTCACACATGAGCCCAGAGAAGGTGGTCCAGTGTGGTGCATCTTAAATGGCTCAAGTGACAATTGCTGATAAAGAGCACGTTGTCAGAGCAGAGAATGCAATAATATCCACCCTTACAGCACAAATATATGAAGATTTTATTGAATATTGGAAATATGTGAGTTACTATACTCCTTATAGTAACACCAGTGGGATTGCCACGTTCTCATTTGGGGGATTTTTTTTTTCCCCTTTTTTTGTCCTTTGTATAAGATAAAATTTGATAAGATTCCAGTGTGCTGGAATGTATTTTATAGCCTCTGAGGTAGACCTGGGCTAAATACTTCTAGACCTATAACATTAGTTCAGTTCTGGGACACTGGATCTGGTAACACCGGTGCTCTCTTTCAGGATCATTGTTTGTTCCCAATTTAACTGCAGAGGGAAGTTGGTAGGAGACATGGGGGAGTGATTCTGTATGCAGGAAAGGAGGAAAGTCTTGTTGCCTAGAAAGAACAGCAAGTATAATTTGTTTTTTGTTTGTTTTTTTTACAATGCATTTGTTCTTTTCACCTCTTTTCACCAAGCAGTCTTCCTGCAGATTTGAGGATGGTGCCGATGACTTTTTGATTATTATTTTGCTGATAGCACCTGAAAAATGTGGGTTAGTCATAGAGATTGATCAGGAAAAAAAAAGTTTTTGAAAAAGATCAGTTGGCTCTAGAGCTAATGGAAGAAAGGAATTTCACAAATTGGGTAACAGAATGGTCATGAATCCAACTTTAGGACTAATGTAACCGTATGTCTCAGAATTTCATGGAATTTGCCTAGGAAAAATATTTTCCCTACTTGTGCTATTAGAGCATTTTTATATCTCAGTTTTTCAGAAACAGGGGTATATGTGAAAACATGGAGGAGACAGAAGGCAAGGTGTCACTACACAGAATGTAATTCTGAAGAGTGTACTGGCTACTGAAATAGTAAGTGCCCAACAGACCATTACATTAGAAGGGAAAATGTATTCTTGTCTCAAAATTAGCTTAAAAGCTACTGACATGCCTATGAAGCTTTCACTGCAGAATTAAAAGATCAAAACTGATCTTGTGTCAGCAAGATAACACATTAGGCATATTGGAACAATTCCTGAACTCAATTGTTCAGAATGCACTGTGCACCAACAGGTTGCATGGGTAAGCCCCAGCACAGCAAAATGGCTTCAGCCATTAGCAGAAAGTACAGTCTGATATTTTCCTTCATGGACATGCTCAGAGGATCTGTAGAAATGATTAGGAAAAGAAATATTTACCTATTTGGAAGGATGAGATGGAAATACAGGCTGACCAACTTTTACTGAGTATGGAGTGGTAAGGTCTGTGTCTGCTTACCCATGAATTGATAGAAGTTTTGCAAATAGGTTAGCACAAGCAGCTACTGAATTTGGAGAACATAAGCGAGAAATGAAAAGATGAAGCATGGCTGGTAGACTATTAAAGAAACCCCTGGGATGTAAACCTGGCTTCTGTTCAGATTTTTTTCTGTAGAAACTTGCACAAGGTCACTTCTCTGTATGCCATCTCTCTCATTTGTAAATTAAGAATAATACCTGCCTGCCTTGGGTTATTTATGCTGAAGATTAATTAAAATTCATAAAAGCCTTTTCACAATTTAGTGTTGCAAAAATGCTAGAAGATTTGTGATTTTGATAAAGAGGAGACCTGCAATGAATACTAAGAGGAAACACCACATACTAGACAGCTAATGTAGTTAGAACTGCTGAAGTTTTGGTCAGTCTTTATGAAGGACTGTTTTCCTGAATCTTCTACCTTTTTCCTGAAAGAATGGAAGTTTTAGGAATTATTATTCCTTATTTTTTCTTGAAACAAAGTTGTTAACTGTACAACAAAACATTCCACACTATGGAGATTTTAATGAGAAGTTGGCTTATTTTCATACTGTAGAAGTCTAATTATGTCTTTAAATCATGTGTTGGCTCAAAGAATCTGAGCAAATTATAATATGGGAAACTGACCATCAACTACAGTGCAAAAGGAGGCTCTGTACAGCTTCCTTAAGTGCTCTAACTTGAAAGGAGTACTTTCACAGGGGAATTTTCTTTGTAGACATTATGGCTGTTTTCTAATCAGGGAAAGAGGAAGAGGAGACTGACGCCTTAAATGTTTTTCCATATACCATTTTCTGGCACAGGTGCCAGTCGCAGTCTGGGCTTAAATTTTTGCTCCCAAATGGAAAGTGTACGTAATGCCTGTAATTCAAGTTGTTGCTGGGGATTTTTGCTTTGTGCTTATTGCAAATATTACTGTACACTCTGGGTAAGAGTCTCTTCACCTCCTTTGATGCCTTGTGACATGACCTGGTGGAATTATATAGGTGCTTAAGATGGATTCCTGTGTAACCACTCACAGAACAGTGTCAAAGCATTTCAGTGAAAATGCAAATGAGATTAATTTACTATCTCTAGGAATATCCAAACAATAGCACTGCCTGCCAGATTCGTGTGGTCACCTAGATACCAAACGTTGCAGACGTAATGTTCAGTGCAGGAGGTAATGACTGTTCATAAATGCAGTATGTTCATAAAGTCACCTGTGATAGTTCTCAGTGCACGTCTGTTAAATTTTCGTTTCTTTTCAAGCAGAATATCTGATGAAAATATTGTAAGGGAGTTTTTTAGAACATAATTTATATTTATTGGAAACATTCATTTGATTATTTTTAGGTTATTACATAATATCTATGCGTATATAATATCCAGATAGTACTGCTGAAACAAATCTATTTTTAAAAAAAATGACTGAAGAATCCACTCAGTTTATATGTAAACTGTTCTGCAGTGTTTTTATTTGTAATAAGACTAATTTAAAATAAATAGTATCATTTCTTGGATTAGAACAGAATCAGTGCTTTATAATGGCATTTCAGCTTCCTTCCTTGCTGCGTTTTTCCTTATATTTCCATGTAATTGTAGTGTAATGTGTATGTAATAATATACTGGAAAAAAAAAGAAATGGTAAAAAAATTATAATGAAAAGTCAGAAATCTTTTTCAGCAGTAAAAATGTTCTGTTAATTCATTTCAAATACCAAGTCATAGCACTTCTCTTTCGTTTGGAAGGTTAGTTGAGTTTATCATATCTGAAAGTTCTAACTGTACTATCATTTAAATTCATTTCCCTAGCTATAGATTTTCAAATTAAATTTTATACTAGTAATCTTTTAAGTTCATTAAAGGTTTTGCTGCTTGCTCTTTTCTTCTTACCGGAATGCCATCATCACAATCGTACTTAATAAAAATAAAAACATGCAAACATGGGTGACTGACAATTGAAAAAAACCCACAACATTTTATTAAGGTTTTGATAGTTGTAGTTTATAGTTTATAGTTATTCAATAGTTATCATCAGTCACACATTTAATTTCTGTCTTGCTCTTTTCTCATATCCTTTTCTTCCAATGGAGAATATCCATATATGTGGATTCTTCTCTTTTACCATTAATTCAACGGTACAAAAAACATTCATTTCCAAAGGCTTCTTTGCTCCTCCACAAATTATTTTGTTTGCTTTAAATTTCTCTTGGCCTAAAGTTGTTTGCAACATTTTTCTTAGTGCTTAAAGAGGTTCTACCTTTTTTAATGAATTACTACTTCCGTGGTAAGATTTTAAAATAACCCAGACATGGAACTGGTAATTTTTACACTCCCCACATCTAACATATGCACCCATCAATTATTTCTAGGCATGCTACCAATTCAAAAGTAGCTGAAGCGAACATTTACAAACGGTAGTTGAGTGAGTTTTGAACAGTCTTTGCACTCTCCATAACATTCATGATGTGTAAAGCACTTGCACATGGGAACTGCTGATAGACAGACGTTTGCGTCACAGAAGATTGAGAAAAATTGAAATTCTGTCAGATCAAAGAGGAAACAAAATCCAAGAAACATCCTACCTTTCTATATATTGAATAAAAATCTCGATATTACTAGGAAAATTGTCCTTGCTGATTTCAAATAGATTAATATGCAGCATACATGCATGTGTACGAATTCCAAGATAGACTTAAAATGTGACAGCTAGAATTCAAAGTTGGTGTGTTTTTAGACTGAAATAATTAAGCTGAAGTTAACACTTGGCTTGATCCTAGAAACTAAGATGGAAAACACAGCAGTCCTCTTTAGTTTGTCTCAATTCTGTTAATTATTATAGTTGAATAGAACTGACTTCCGCATAGTTGTAGAAGTCTCCATTTCTATCTTACACTTAAGTAGAAACTCATTTTCCTTATTTCATGTGAAAAAATGCCTTCCCCATTTTTCAAGTAAACAGCCTTTCATTAAAGCTTGATGTATCTGTGAAGTCTCATGCAAACCTGTTAATTAGTTTCTGAGTTCCACCCAATTAAACACTGGCCTAAAATAGTTCCTCTTTAGAGTCTCATGGTATTTTGGGCCTCTGTGGTCTGAGCATTAGACTATGCAGAAAGTCAAAAACTACAGAGTAAACATTAGTTAGTCTCTTTGGGTTATGTAATTATTTAGTTACCTACCAAAAGAAGTAAAATGCTGCTAAAAGGGAAAGCCTTGCAAGAGCTTGTGGTAGAGCATGTGTCCCACTAGTTCAAGCACTATAATAATAAAAACAGATATGCAAATTTCTTAATGTTGAAATGGCTCTAGTCTTTTATTTAATATAATTGTTAATACTGCATAAGTTTTATTTTTGCAAATACAGTCTAAAGTATTTTTGAAACTTACTGTGTCTGCACTTTTCCCTAAGTACAAGGCATGGTATTCATGTTACTGCCTTCACACACATCAATTTAACATTGGTGTAATCAATTGTGTTGATTACAGTGGATTAACTGATGTATTTGTAGATGAAAGGAGGTATAGCTGAGATTGTTTCAATAACAGAAGGTGCAGACCTTATTCTGTTATTGTATACTCAAGGAAAGAGGAAAATAGAGTGAAGACAGACAAAAAGCTTTCTGTTGTACTTTGTACTGGGAAACAATGATTTTGTGACTTAAAATATGAGCAGTATCATTGGTAGTTCTTACATTGCCCCAGCTCTGCAAATTGTAATGGAAACCCACTGATCTGCCTTTCTTTTTGTTTTCCTTCTTGCAGTATGTCTGTGTTTGAAAGATGCTAGTATTATCATCCGCTATCATTGTGGTCTGCTGTAGTTACTATTATTACTGTTACTATGTTTTCCTATTATTAAAAAAGTCAACTATATGCACAATCCATTTTGCAAATACTGATCCTCATCTCTCACGCTGATAGAAACCAGAAATAACTAAGCTCAAGAGAGTGTAGTTATTTTGATGAATGTTATGGGACAGGAAATTCAGCTTGTAAAAGTTTGCCCAATTTTTATTGAATATCAAACTTCTGCATCCATGTTAGAAAAGAAATTGTTTTCTGCCTGAGAGCTGGGGTTTTTTTAATCATGACAAGTAAGATGTATAGAATTAATGTTTTTGCCTTCTACCTCCTGTTTTTTCAAGGCTTAGGCATACTGAATTTACACATTGTGAATGCAGGCAAAAATGAGTTGTTTAGGATTTAACATTACTGCTGAATACCTTTGAAATTAAATGGAAACCTCACTTCTCTACACATTTGCATAGTACCTGGCTTTATTTTGTTTTTCTTTTTTAAAAAATTCTCCTCCTGCCTAGCTTATCGACAAGGTCAGGTCATCAGCTTAGGAACTTCAATGGCTGAAAAGCTGTTCCGTGAGCACAGAAGCTAATGAGTGGTGGTTTCCTGAAGTTCTGTGTCCTTTCTCCTTCCACCACCGCTGCAATACCTCTAGCTCCCACTCACCCTGCACTGTATCATTCTCTTTCTTCTATTTCTCTCAGCTCCTGCTGGTCTACAAGCAGCATGTGCTGTAACTTGTTCCAAACCAAGTGCTGAGGGCCATCTGGTAACCTTAAGAGCAGCTAAGTCTTGAACTGTTTAATTAAATGTGATTGGAATTTAATTCACTACCAGAAATTAACTTGCAAAACTTAAACAATGCTTTGGAAAAAGAGAACCTGATTAAAATTTGTGAGTTTGTTACAAGATATAGAGATGTCCAACTCAGATATTGAGTTTTGGATTTAGACCCTGAGATATAAGTTTAGATATGTGAACTAAGTTGGGAGTCATCCAGCTTGAGGAGCTTGGTCCTGCAAACTAAGTTAACATAATTAATTAATATATTTATTAGTAATTTATTTATTAGAAAATGTATGTGTTTGCTGTAGTTATTATTTAAATCTCAGCAATGTTGCATCACTTTTATCCTTGTTAGTCAATGTATGCAAGTAATTGTTTTTCAATTTTCATTTTAAAAGTTAGCGTATTCTCAGCTCATGTAAAGATATAAAGCTCTTCAGCTGCCATTCTCCTTTTTTTAAACTCTTAAAAAATACGAAAATCCAACCCAACTTGTTCTAATATTCTGCATGTATTTTTTTTTTTACTTGCAAAACAGGTGCCATTTGTTTTTTACATGTCTCTTTACAAATTAATTAGAATTCCCCAATGACATAGCTTGATACACTGTGATGGAGAATTACAAATAAAAAATTATAAGTAGTTCAATTGTCTTTCACATGCTTCTTTAGTCATTGTCTCCCAGCTTGTATCTTGCATTGCTTTCTTCTTATCGTTATTTAAAGTCGTTTGCCTTCTTTCATTTCACTTATTGTGACACAGTGATTAAATATTCCAATCAGTGTGCTAACAGTTATTTAGGACAACATCTGGTCTGAATAAAAATTTACTTACTCATTTTCATTCTTGATTTTATTACTGGCAGTTTGAAATTTCATGCAGTTCTGATAATTATATGGCAATAAGAGTACTGGCCATATGGGCCAAATTCTGTAAATTTTTGCCTTTAATTTTAGAGTCGGGAGTAAGGAAACTCTACTGAAAGTACCTATTATAGACTAGCTTCATTATCTTTGTCTTCTGAGGATAACTATTATATATGTTAGGAAAGCCTAGCTGGCAGGACTGGTCTTCGTGGGTCAGGGGAACCAGACTGGAATAAGTTTCTTTAGATTGGAGTGGGCTGCTACTCTCTGAAGCTGATAGGCACAAATGCTTAACATAAACAGGTTTTTCAATCAGATGAACACTCGTATCGGCAGCAGGTTTCGTGCACAAGTTTGTCTCTGTCTTTTTTATAGTATTCTTTGTGTTGCCCCTTGATGGTGTTTTATTTAGGAACGTGAAGAAAAGATGCATAGATTCCAGCCGCACTAACACTTTTAATAAAGACCTCGGGAGGTACTTTCAACCAAGGAGCTAGAGGACCACTGAGTTCCGGGGATTTGGGGAAGGAGTTGCTTACAGGAGCTGAGTGAACCTGAGTGACTAGCCCAGCAGGTTTTTTTTACATGATTTGAACAGCAGTCATTTATATCTATTTGTTTTGCTAACTTAAAAGCGCAGGGGTACATGTTCTTTAAGAGGCTGATTAACCACCTGCATTATATAGTTAACAAGAAATGAGTATTAGTAGATTCTAGAAATCCTACCCGCATACCTGAATATGCCAGGAAAAATGTTTCCCATCCTTTAAAATTGAATCCTACATTTAAACCGGTGTCCATTACTATTTCATGTGCAATACTTTCTGTTTTATTGCTGCTGCAGGGTAATTTAGCATTCAAATATTGAGTTTATACACCATGTAAAGTGGTCAGCTTAAGAGATCGAAATATCCAGTTTAACATTATGTTTCTACTTACTAGGAAGGATTTCTTGAAATTGTCACTTATCTTGTAATACCCCTACCTTTTGTTATCTCTTTAGATACTAAAACTGGGAGCATTTTATTTCACCAATACTTTTAAACGTATTATTGTAGTTGAAGAGGGATTGCTTACATAATTCATAATAAGAGTGCACTCTGGAAAGAAATTGAGAGGCTGAAGGTTTAAAAACAAGCAAGCAAATGACAAAGACTGTGAAGGAACAGTATTGAAAATTATTTTAAATGTTGTTAGAGATGAGTTTGGATAACCTACTTTCTGGGATGGGTAAAATTGAGAATCTTATTTTTAAAAAATAAAATGCTGCTTTCTGCTGCATTTTCATTCCTACCATTTTTATTTAGATGACTAACATGAAAAAGTAATTTACTATTTAGTTTAGTATTAGGCATTTTTCCCCAATGATTTAAATGAGATGTTCTTAATGACTAGGTACGTGATTTAGTTCTTGGTATTTACTCAGGCTGATCTCCCATGTCAGGACCCCTGTCACTACTGAGTTATGTGATGATACTGTTTTCTGCTAAGCTGAATGTCTTTTGGAGCTAATGGAGGACCTTAATGAATTTGTTGGAGTCTAGATTAAGTTTTATAGAGGGCAAACCATGGCTTTGTGCACTTTTATTGTAATTATGAACCTTAGCAAAATATTACTATAATTAAGCTAGCATAGTCCATATTTAATTTCACATATTAATTGAAGTTAATATTTTCAATCACTTTAGTTATTGAGACTAATTTAAATAATACACTCACAAAGTTTTGTATATGTGTAAAGGTGTACTTGCAGGATGGCAAGCAGTCACATTATCTATAAAAATTTAAAGAATTTGCTGCTATTCAGAAGGTATACAGTAACTCTCTAACCGTAACCTACTGCAATGACAAACATGGATTGGCTTCTGCAATAAACCCATGCAATAAAATCTAGCTAATGAGCAGCTAACAGCTGAAGAGCTCACCTACAGTGTAAGACACTGATTTGGGGAAGACAGACAGGTCTCAGAAATGTGCATTTTCCAGGAGTTAGTGTGAACCAGGTGCAGCAGAATCTTACCTTTTACTTCTTTTATAGTTCAGATGGGTACTATTAATTCAAAGCAATATGCTATCCTTGAATTCCTTTCCTGCTAATCCTTCTGTCAAGACTCAGATATCCTCTGGGCAGTATCCTTTATTTTTCTGAGAGAAACGTGACAGTGTTCTTACTATGAACATGAAATGTTCTATTGTATAAATCAAAACTTTAAAAAATTCTGTCTGACAGCAAAAAATGACTAATGTAATAATGGTAATACTTAGCAAAGTGTGTTAATATGTATATTAATGGAATTCAATAGCATCCACAATCTTAGGCAATTAAAAAAAATAATTTATATTTTTTAACATTTTGGTGTGAAATCAGTGTTTGTATACAGGTAGCTCATGTAACAAGATTACTTTCATTGATCCATCAGGCTGGCAGTATTAGAGTTTTTGTGGATTGTGCTAATCCAAGGATCAGGGAGGCAAAAGAAGCTCATGGAAAAAGAGTTTAAATACTAATCAAATAGCAAAAAAAAAGAAAAATTAAAATTGGACTAAAAAGGAAGTCAGGTAAAATTCTGGTTCTGCTTGACATCTGAGGAAATTTAGGTCCTTGATTCATGCAGTCATGGTTTCAGCAAGTGTAGAGAGTCATGTTTTGAGGAGGATGGAAATTTAATATGCTCAAAAATTTTTGGATAAAAATTGTACTGTTGTACAGTTACATATTTTCAGATATAAAATAAGAGCAATCAGTCACCTAAAGCTGATTAGCCATGACATAACTGATACAGCTTCTTGTTCATTAGGTTGAAGTTTCATGAAGAACACAGCTTATGTTAGGCATGATAATGTGTTTTGATTGTCTTGTCATTAGAAATAAAATGCTGAGAGAACAAAAATAGTAAAATTCTTTACTATTGTCCTAATTCTTCACAACATAGGGAATAATCTAAGAGAAAGACGAAAGTCTCAGACAAAAAGTAAATGTGAGTACCTTTTTATCATGTTACTTAGTCTCTGAGTTGATGTGGAACCGAAGAAAGTGCTGCACACCATACTGTTTCTTGATTTTAATAAGGATGATCTTGGACTGTTGTTTAGACATCTCATTTTCTATAGTGTTTTCAGGCCATCCAATTTCCTGTTTAGAAGTAATCCATAAAATTCCTGACAACAACATCAACAAAAAATGTAGAAAGTAACCAACTTCATATCTCTGTTACTTAAGCATTTCCTGTGAACACCGAGGACCTTGGAATTTAGTTCTAACTTCTGATTTTATGAGCGTTCTTCCATGATACTCTTTTCATTTACTGGTTTTTCATTGTGTGTGTTTGTTTGGGGTTTTTTTTGGGGGGGGAGCAAGGGGGAATAGGCAATATTGAAGCTGTGAAAGATATAACATTTTTTATTGTTTGTTTTCAATAACTACAGTGTCTTACATTTTTATCCACATCCTGTGAAAAATTACTCTGATTATTTTAAATTTGTACCTCAGTTACTGAATAAAACAAGAAGGCTGCCAAGAGCATGTTTTACAGGATATGGATATCAATTTATTTAAAATGCTTTCTAAAATAAATTGGAATGCACTGCACTATAATTTAAGTGTGCTTCTGTGTGGTTACTCAGGAAGCTGTTAATAAAAAAACAGAAAAAAAAAAAGTAATTTTACTGATACCTGCGGGAAAATCTAGAATAGTGGTCATTCATATTAAATTTATATCAACTTTATGAGGTTTTTGTCATCTTGACACATTTATGGAGCTGTTAAATTTTTGCTGCCTGGGGGATATAATGTACTTGATGTGACCCCACTTATTAAATCGGGACCATGCAAGTAACACTGATGACATGTCATTCAAGAATAAAGTAGAGCCAAGTCTTCTCTAGTTCTAGAGGAAGGACATATTTGACAGAGAAACAGGGAAAGGAAATAGATATTATGATCTATATCAAGAAAATACTTGAAAAGGGAAAGAAGGAGAAATATACAGGCATTTAACTGGATATCTCACAAAACTTCTGCAATTGTTCATGGGTGATAAAACAGGGCATGACTCATGCTACAATAGCCTAAAAGACCTTCCATTGTCCTGACATTAAACCTAAGTGGATAAGCAGATATACAGGATTTGTTACACATTGCAAGTTTCCGTATTAATGTACTTTAGAGAAGCTATAATTTCCATATGGATATGCAAGTGAGCATACATTGTACTGAGGCCTATATTATCACTGTGTTGTCATCACTGCTTCAGAATTCCCGTACTCATTAAGTTGAATCAAATCTTATTTAAATACAAAACTTTTTTAAGCCTGATTTATTAATGTTGGAACCATATCCAGTAACCAAAAAATGTCAGTATCCACTGTAGTTCAGAGAGATCTGAATGATTCCACACCATTGATCGGGAAGGTTCAAACTCATCAATAATCTATTCATCATGAAGAAAGTGGTTGTATTGCTACATGTCTGAGCTTTGTACTTTATTCTTCGTAATTACTCACTGAAAAACATGAAGTCATTTTCAAAAAATGAATACATGTATATTCATACTTGCATAATCTTTAGAACACATGGTAATTTTGGCTAAAATTTTGGGTCAGAAGGGAACACTTCATCTTCTTTAAATCTTTAAGAACTTGTATAACAAAGTGTTGTGGTTTAACTCTGCAGGTAACTAAAACAACCACACAGCTATTCATTCACCTTCCCCTTCCTCCCCACAAGGGGATGGGAGATACAACTGGGAAAAAAAAGGTAGAACTCGTGGGTTGAGATAAAGACAGCTTAATAGGACAGTGAAAAAAAGAAAGAAGAATAATGATAAAATAATATATGAGTGATGCACAGCACGATTGCTCACCACCCACTGACCGATGCCAGCCAGTTCCCAAGCTGTGGTGCCTCCCCAGCCAAGTCCCTCGGTTTATATACTGAGCATGATGTCTTATGGTAGGGAATATCCCTCTGGCCAGCCTGGGTCAGCTGTCCTGGCCGTGTCCCCCCCCAGCTCCCCGTGCAGCCCCAGCCTGCTCGCTGGCAGGCCAGAGCATGGAAAGCTGAAAAGTCCTTCAGCGTTTAACAACAGCTGAAAACATCAGTGTGTTATCAACATTATTTTCATCTCAAATCCAAAACGCAGCACTATACCAGCTATCAGGAAGAAAATTAACTTTATCCCAGCCAAAATCTGGGCATAAAGACATTTTGGTTAGAGTAAAATTAAAAGTAATACAAATAATTTTCTTGTCAATAATTTTTTATTGTATTATGCCAAGATAAATGGCTTCATATTTGAAAGTTTAGAGTTAATTTATGGGTTTATTTTCACAAGTTCATTTCTTTTTTCTGTGACAAGGCATGTTCTTCTGGTAGAAAACTGTATCCTATATTCCACAGCCAAAAGCTTTCCATTTTTACTAGGTGCTAACTGCATGGTCATGCACCTATTGCTGAAACTCTCAGTAAAAACACTGTTTATTGATATTTTTAGCTCACTTAGGGAAATTTGATGGTAAATATTCCCATTTCTAAATATAGAAATATATGGTATTTACTGAACTGAATCATAGACATGCAGATTCATATTTTGTGCTTTGCAGTGTCCCAAGTCCCTCCTTTTTACATTTTGTTTTATATAAAGCTACCAACATCCTGGTGGTTCTCTGATATTAGTAATGTGGACCTATTTAGCTTGCCAAATTGGTAAAGAAGTTTTACAATAATGTGTGTTCTGGTGGGCATTCACTGCAAATTGTTTCTGCCCAAATGAAAGCTATGGTGAGTATGGCATCTTCTTTAGTATTTTATAACTTTGGTTTTCCTAAGTGAAGAAATTCAGTGACAGGTGAAAACGTATACGGGTCTTAATCAGAGTTCTTGTGTGTTAGGGATACAGAATCCACTTTTTCTTATTCTTTCCACTTTTCTCGTGGTCATTACTGTTCTTAATGCATAGAAGTACTCACAAAGAATGAAAACTGAATGAAGACTTGTTCCACAAAGGTGCTGTATCATTTAAGCAATAAGTAACTTTCTTCTTCCTGTAAATTCTAAAGCATCCCTATAGGTTATGAACTTTAAATCTTAGAGGTAAAGGCTTTTTAGAAGAGGTTATTAAAAAAAACCCAACTAACTAATAAATATTTCACAGCTAAGTATGTCTTCGCTACTTCAACTAGTGACATTTAATAAAATGCTGAATGTAGTACCAAGTACACATAGTGTATTTTCTGTGTAGAAGATAAGCAACTATGACTAATTGTAAAGTAGCCACAAGGTTTTCTCACTAGAGTAATTTTTTTATGCTAAACAGGCAAGAGACAGGCAACTTCCACAAATCCAGCTTACTCTACTAATCTTCTTGACAGATTGTAAATTATAGCATCCAGAATTTTTCATCAGGGAGATGAATGAATGGAGCTGGAAACAAAGGTATTAATATTATCACATCAAAGATACATGTCCAGTGTATCTGTGTTTAGGAAAAAAAAAGTCTTCATTACAAAGACTTCCCTGTTATTTTTTCAGATGAACCATAGAATTTCCAGAATTATTCTGCTCGGGGCCAAACCCATGTCATGTGGGTCAGTAATGAAGGCAGAGGTATCACAGACCAGTGCAAAATTATTTTGAAAATCCCACTAGAAACATGTTCGGTTTACAACATGTTAACATACTACGTAGTACTGTAGACAGAGCAGTTACTTTGTACCGATAGTTTGAATTTTACTTGCTTAGTCATATCTGTTTGGAAAATGAAGCATCCATGTTTCCAGCTCTTGTGGGGATTGGCCAGTCAGGCTTGGAGAATGGCAGCATGACTGCAACCCTTTCATCTACAATAAGCAACCCCAGTATCTGTCCTCTGTCATCTTAGCACACTATCAGTTCTCTCCACATGCAGATCCAGCAGAGCGGACCTTGATATTGGAAAGTGGACCTCAGTTAAAAAAGGAAAAAGAGAGTAGTCATGCTGGTTGTTTCCTTTTCTATCTTCTTCATTCCATGCTTGCTTTCATTCATCAACAGTTATGTTTTTTTTACCATTAAATGGGCTTGGTTACAGTCTTATTGTCATAGTTTTTGTATCAGTTAATCAGAACATATAATATGCTCAGTAGAAATAATGTATTTATCACAAAAATGCAAACCACTGAAGAAAACTAAACCACAGGCATTTGAAGGTATGCACATCACACACAGGAATGAGAGATATGTTACCTTTAAGATATATTGCTATCTTACTAAGGATTACTATGTCAGCAATATGCAAAAGCACTTTATTGACTGAAATAGGTGTATCTGAAAGTATTTTTATCCTTCATGGCAAGAGGTGTCTTTTATAGCCCAGTATTAGGAAGAAAATAACATTTAAGTTTATATTCAACTAGAGGAGTTTCTCCTCAGCTATTGACTCTGTACCTGACTTAGAAAATATCATTGGAATTTGGGCTTGGAATTTGGGTGTGTGGGATGACTATGTTAACGTGCCAAAAAATTCTTATGAGATACTGAAAAATGACTGTTCTGAGCAAAAGAAAACTGGAGAAACTTTTTCTATGACCTGGTCTTGTGACAACTATATCAATAAGAGCTTTTAGTTCCAAGATTCACAGAAGGTTCCAGTTATAAGTAATTTTATCTATTAGTTATTTCATTTTTTTTCTAGTCTGTCCTCCTGCTATTTATCAAAAACCAGTCAGACAAGATGAGCCTTCTCACTGAGGTAGATAAGGTATTTCATTACAATTTCCATTATCATAGAAATAGAGAAAAATCATTCTGAACTGAAAACTATGTCAAAATGTTTAAAACAAATTTAAATTGCAGGAGTTGAAATATTTAGCTCATTCATCCTGTTTGGGTCTATTTTTAAAGTTAATGCTTTGAAATCTGCTTGTGGTTTTTAAATAAGCTGTTCTGTCAGAGTATTTGTCATTTGCACTATGTTTTATTTCAGCTACTCACCTGTCTTTTCATTCATTTTGTTACTAAGGAGAAATAGGTATTGAGCTATTTGAGGAGGGAAATTGCCTCTTCAGGAAAAAGAAGGAAAGTTGCAAATGGATCAGGTTTTACAACACTGTCTTGGTATCAGTGGCAAATACCACAAGAAAAGAATTATTGTAGTGGGTTTTACAACTGCTAAGCAAAGGAGTGTCACGGCCATTTTAGGTGAAATAGTGCAAATTAGTACAGTAAACAGACTTCTATCACTTGGATATTGCAGAATAAACAAATAACCAATAAAGATTAATGGAAAAGAAAAAGACCATATCATAGTTTACTGTACAAATGTCACTGAGAATACAGATTAGTTTAAGAAAGCTCAAAAAAAAAATCAATTTCTAACTTACTTTCTGTATTGTGTTAAACTATTCTTGGTCAGAAAACAATGTTTTTAATATGAAATAGTACTTTGTGTGGAATTGTACCTGTTACTATCCTGTAGTAGCTAACTTCTAGTGGAGGGCAAGAGACAACAGCTCATAAGATTGTGTGAAATTCAGGAGGGAGAGTCCTATTTTTGTGCACTTGAAGGTGCATATATGAGACCCATGCAAAAATAAATCTAGAGCAAATCACTTTGTTTTCAAAATTGCTTTCAGCAACGTAACAAAATCATGGATTTTTCTGTAAAACACCCTTGTCGGCAAAACTACTAAAAATATGCTTACGGAGTAGTTCCAAACTAGAGCCAGTATTTGACATCTTAAGCAGGAAAACAGCTGTACTGAGTGTGAAATAGAAGAAGGGAAGAAGTACATGTAGTGATTTTCCTCCCTTTATGCTTGGTTTTAAGAAAAAAATATATACTTTAGAATAGCATTGACCTCATGGTAAATGAAGCAGATAACATAAGTACAATCACAGTATTATCTTAAAATTACTACAGTCCATTACAGGTCATTCATTCTGGTGAATGAACCACACAACCAAAGTTACATAATGGGTATTTTTTCTCTTTGCAGAATTAACACCAAGGAATGTAATTTTACTGAGTGCGTGTTGGAACCAGTAACTAGTGACAAGCTTTTGAGCATTCAGTGTCAGTTTTGGATGCTCAGCATCCTGTTGACCATCTTTGCAGATTCATTTTCTGCCTAATTCTGGAATTTTGTCATATATAGACGCATCATCTTGTTCTTAAATTAGAGTGATATGATTCTGGAGCAGTTGCATAAATCAGTGTACTCAGTGTACATCAGTTTTGGATCTTGATGTGGTTCCCAAGCAAGTAAAAGGAGAACTTCCTTGGAACTTCATTATCCAAGATCAGGGATAGTGTCTCAGTAGAGGGTGAAGTCCAGCCCCAGAGGTGATATTTTGTCATTTTGTGAGAATACTGTCATACTTTTAGTTAGAGAAACAAGTTAACCCACATGTTTGTGAATGAGTAGATAGAAAAAAATCTTTTAAGATTTCATTTGAAAAGAAAAGAAGGAAGAACCTGAATATGCACTTGTACTTTTCCCAAGCAACAGTACTGTTCGGCAAGAGCTGATATTTCAAAGTGGTCTGTCACATTTACAACACTTCTAAATCTGTAAAATATAATGAAGTTGACCTATAAGTTGTTTCTCATGTAGCATTTGAAATGCAAAGAAAGATCCCTTTTATCATGCTACTCCAAGATTTGCATGTATGTAAAGGCATGTTTAAATTATAACAGGCATAATAAATTATAAACACAGAAAAGCAAAAACCCCATATATCAAAGAGCTTAAAGGATACAGAAACATGGAACTGGAAAAAAGAGTGTTCTCACTTTGTCATGTTTATTTTGAAGGAACACTGACAAAAAAGAAAAATTACTTTTTTTTTCTTACAGTAAGTACTAACTGCAATCCAAAGCAATTAGATTAATACCATGTGTAAGTGGAAATTCCCTTTTCCAGGATAATTTCTAGGTTATACTTTAAGTGAGTTTCAAATTACAAGTCTGTCCAATACACTTCAGATAATAAGCTGAAGGTTTATAACTGTTAAAAAACTTGTCATGTTTAATAAATTGTTAACCAATATGCTGTCTCTGACAGTGAACAAAACACTGTTCCTTTTTCCTGAAGGGAAGGAGTTGTCTGTTACATTCACCTCTGATGGAAGGAGGACAATTTATAGACTAGATAAATGTCAACTTGGGGCTTACTGAATTACTCCTCTGGTCCTAATTCGTAACCGAATTTTAGACCTTGCATGTAAGACCCCATTTCCCAGGCAGCATGCTGCCTAAAGGTACTTCCTTTGCAACTGTAGTACAGGAAGCACAAACTGCAGTATTTCTCCACCTCTGTATTTGCTTGGCACTGGACCTTCAGTAACAGTGCAGGCTGGTGGCCGATGGCCCATATTCTTCCTGAATACGTGAGCTTGGCACAAGGAGCTCTAACAATACAGCAGAGGGGCAGATTCCTGTCAAAAAACTGGGCTCAGGACATGTATGATGTAACTGCAATTAAAAGTTTCCTAGGAGTCTGTAGAGACATCCAGTGACATATGGGAAAAGGTACTAAATCCCTTTGGAAAGGCCAGCCACACTGATTGCTGACAGTCCAGTGTGTTATAAAAATCATCACTCTTTCTGTGAGATTTCACCATGGGTTTGGCCATTGAGTCGCGTAGTCTGTGAAACTGTGCATCCAGTCCCCCCACAGAGTGCTCTCTGCTCCTTCCCCTCTTTCATCTGAATTGCTTGGTGGGGCTGGTTCAACAATGGTATGAGTATTTAAATCCCAGGAGCAACAATATAGAATTGAAAACAAAACAAGTGAGTAAATTATGAGTAACAGATGATGATCATGATGTGCTGAGGCAAGACGATGACATACCCTGAGCGTGCATGTAAGGTGGTATGGCCAGGTCAGGGGCGTTCTGTTCTCTCACAAATACACAAAACCCTTCCAGTCCTTCTGCTGTGACAGGAGTGGTGCACGTTGGAGGGGAAAGGCAGACGGTAACAACCAAAGAGTGGCTGCATGAGGTCAGCCCAGGAGAGATTCTCTAGCCAAGCATTCCACCTCCAGCAGAGATGGGAAGAGGATGCCCTGGCAAAGGCAGGAGACTATCCTGAATTCCCAGGCATACTTCTTCCAGCCTGTAATAATTTGTGCCTCAGGTAGTCATTAAGCCAAGCTGTTTTCTCAAAGCTTTTTAAAAGTTCAACTGTTTTTTAACCCACATAAGATTATAGTATGCACAACATCTTACAGCAGGAAGTTCCATAGGTTAATTAAACGTGTGACCATTCAGTTATAAAAAAAAAATCATTTGTTTTCTATCTAAGTTCTTATTTAATTTGATGTTCCATACTTCTTGGAAAAGACAGTGAATTATTGTTTTCCTCTTACCTTTTTTAACAACATATAGAAGCCCATCTTTTTTCCCATCAACTGTCTCTTTTCCAGACTGAAATATCCCAGTCTTAAGCCATACTAGTTGCTTTTCTCTGGGCTTTTCCCAGTTCTTCCATAAACTTACTGAGTTGGAAACAGACTGCATACAATATTTAAGAAACCAATGCATCATGTATTTCCATGACAGCATGCCAATGTTTTCTATTTTGTTCTTTTCCTTATTGTTTCTTGCATTTGATTCTTTTTTTTTCACTGCTACTGAGCTTAGAACTGATGTAGTGAAAACCCCAAGATACCACTCATGAGAAAGCATGGAGTCCATTGTTTTGTATGTGAAATTCAGATTCTTTTTTCCATATGCATTGCTGTATATCTCTCTTTCTACACCTAATTTTATCGGCCATTTTATGGTACAATTGCTCAGTCTTTCCCCCGTCCCTGAAATTGTTCACAGTTCGCTCTTATCGTCACTATTCTGAATAACCTTATATTGTGAAACTTTGTTCTTCACCTTCACGGACAAGTTGTACATATATTGAACAAAGCTGATACTAGTACAGATACTGAAGTATTCTCTGCTGAATGGTGCTCATTCTTTTTTCTGTTTTCTTGACCTTGACTTCATCCTTGCAGAATCTTTCCTTTTAATCCAGAGCTGGAAGAGGAACCTTCTTAGAAACAGACAACAGTTCTTCCTCTTCCCTGGGCTACTTCATAATCAAGAGATCTGGACATTCTCTTTTCCTGATGAATCCCAATGGAAGCCTGTGTTGAAACCAGTGGAGAAATATTTTCCTCTGTGGTCATGACTGCTGCTGCTGAAAAGTGTACAGAGTAATACTAATGTAGACTTAGTTAGTCTTAAAATAACATCTTTTATTTCTGAGATGTTCAGCCATTTGCAAAGCATGTGGCAGTACAGCCTTTATATGGTTGCTTGCATTATCCTCTTACAGTTTTACTTAGGATTCCAGCCAGGAAGTAACAAGGGGAGCCCATTTGCCCTTAGTCGTTATATATCATAAGATATGCCAGAATGCTGACCAAAATGATATGTGTTCTACTTAATATATTACATCTTGTGTTTAAAAGTAGAAAGACTTATTGCTAAAATTATCTTGCCAGTTTTTCAAGTTGAATTCCTTCTCATTCATTCATTCATTCATTCATTCTGTTCTTTGTGGATTTTTAATATTTGCAACTCAAAGGATGGACCCAGATTTTGCCCTCATTTTACACTGCGTTGAATCCAACGTGCAAGGGACTGAATCCAGCGCGTGAAAAACAAAAGTAATGTTATCTTTCTTAGAAATTGAATACCTGTGATTATATGCTACTCTCTTTATGCACAGCTGGGGAAATGTATTCTAAACATCACTAACAAAACAAGTTCTTTGTTCTTGGTCAGATTTGAAGAGGGACAACCTTTTTATGAGACTGATTTACAGTACTCTGAAAGCTGTTATCTGTATCCCACTGGCAATTATATTTTATTATTATGTATATGTATGTTTTAATAAGAGTTGTCTTTTGAAATCAGCTCCTCCTTAGACCTAATCTAGCAATAAAGCCATAATGCCAAGTTTATGATATCTTAGTGTGTTGCTATGGAAGTGATATTAGCAATATTAGAAATCCAGCACTGTGGGCTGTGTAGCAGTAGGATGTGATAGAAACTGAAAGCATGGATGCAGTAGAAGAAGCTTTCATTTCAACACAAATATCTTTGATTCTCTGGAAAACCACCAGTGAAAAAGAGGACAATATATCAGAGCAAAGTAAGTATATTTAGATATTACAGTTTATCTTGATGAGGATATCTAGAATGTAACAGCATAAAGTTCTTAACTGTCAAACGATATGTTTTGAAAAAATAAATTTAAAGGTTAAAATCACTGCATGTGAATTAATATTCTTATTAAGAAGAACGAAAGGAAGGCTTTTTTACTGTTTGCTGTTGTGGTTATAAGTTTCTTTTTATTTCACGTTTTCTTATTTTTTTCATTTATTTTCATTTTGATTCTGCAATGGGAAAAAGACCAAGCAGATGGTAGCAACCTAGTTCTGTTCCTTTTTAACTGTGATTATTTCCAGTGACAGTTAAGGATGTCTGGCTCTGTCTTGGGCCCTTGTATAGTAAGCCTGTTGATATTGAGTGATTATTGAATAGCTCTATAATATACATTTATGTGCAATTTAAGATACAAAATGATCAGCTGAAGTTTGTTACAATGTGCTTAGATGCATGGAAAGACGAAAGACTTAAGAATGGATCGATAAAGTCATTACTAGATGGAAAATGCTATGAAAACATATTGGTGATGTACGATTAAACTAAAGAACAAAAATCATATACAATCGCTGGTTCCAGCTTTTGACAGGAAACATGAGCCTTTAAGCATAAATGACTGTGAATGGCAAAATGCAGCTGCTGCCTTCATTTGAATAGCCTAAGGAAGACAGGAGAGCAATCAAAACATGCCCCAGCAATAAGCAATCATTTCAGAGCTTTAGCTGACTTAAAAAGCGATAGCAAGTCAGGCTCTGAAGAGCACTAGACCGGATCCTGTGATGTGGCATTGCCAACCCCTTTGGAGGAGATACAATGAATAAAGGAATATTCATGAGAAAAGGGACATTCCACAGGGAATTAAGCAGCTGCAGAACCCGCGGTCTCTGCATGAAGCATCACATATGTTCCAGTTTCGGCAGCTGCCCTCCAGCCTCTCTTCAGCTGCTGAAACACTCATCTTTGCCTCCCTCTTTCTGGTCTCAGTGAACACTCCCCAGCGGCAGCTCAGGACTGCTTGCGTGTTCAGCAGTTGGATGCAGTGCTAATAAAATCTGTTCTCAAACGCACTGTTTTACATTTACTGCTCCTTTTTTTTTTTTTTCTTTTTTATTTTATTTTGCTAAGAACTTAAAAAGTGAGAACGTACGGGTTGCCCTAAGAATGTGCTGGAGCTGTAGAGCTGTGCACAGTAACTGTCACAAATAAATTGCTGTTGCGAGTAGAATTTAAGTACAACAGTGGTTTCAGGAGGGAAAGACAGTTCAGAGGAGGTGCAAACCAGAGGTGACATATCCTCACACCCTAGTGCAGTGCCATTTTTTTAAGAGTCCTGTTAATAATAGCACAGGTCTAGAAACAATAGGACCATATTAGCAACACACTGTCCCAGCTAAAAGCCCATTTTTATTTGCCTCCTGGTTTTGTGGCAGACTTGATCAGCAAGAGGTTGAAGGTCCATATCATGCTGACTGGTGTATTTTACAGACATGCCCACAGCTATCTTTATTCTTGCTGACATGAAATAAAGTATTTTGTGAGGAGGTGAGAACAGGTAAACCAGTGTAAAATATAAAAATAAATTATTACATCTTCAGAGGAGCATATTTTGTTGCCCTAGCTCCAGATTTTCCTGCTTCACATAGCTCCGTTTCTCTTCATTCACCATTCTCTCTTTTATTGCATTCCATAATTGCCAGAAACAAATGAAATCCAAAAATTCTGCGGAGAAAAACAAGTTAAGCACCCCCAGCTGTTCGCAGCAGCATGAGCTGCTGCTCCATTAATTCCAATATGTATGTGCACAGGCCTCAAGCACAGCCTTGCCCCAGCAACTGCTAGGAATGAAGAATTATTGCTTATAATAAATCACTGTAAGCCAATCAAAGCTCTGGATAGCCTGGTGTTTTGACCCACGCTTTATTTGTGAGAACGGCACTTCCAAATGTTGGAAAACTATTGGGCAACTTCATTTTGTTATTGTCTTTGTTGAACTTACTTTTTACCTCTGTCACCTCATCATTATTATTAAAAAAAAAAAAAAGAGGAGGAAAAAAAAGAAGAAACAATTTGGTTGCTAGCGTAACAGAAAAGCATTTAAGTTGCTTATAGAAGTGTAGTACCATGGTATAGCTTTGCTTACACGAGGAAAAATTTAAACCAAGAGCTGTATTAACTCATGAAAGTTTAAACCATATCTGTGTCACCATTCAGATGTTTGTTGTTGCCTGCAAATGAGCTCTCTATAAAGGTGAAGTAAAAAATGTTGTGTAGAATATATTGCTAAACCGACATCAAAGGTATAATAAGTATTTGTGTTGCCCGATGAGAATAAATAAATAATTACCTCCGAGTTGTCTTGACAGGTACAGTCATCGGTCATATGGCACCATTTTTTTTTCTTAACAGATCATTTCATAATGGCTAATGGAGTGTTCTTCTTAAAATTTCTTGAAACAATATGGTCAATGGCTATATCAGGTAATATGTCATACTCGGAGATCGTAACTAAGGAGCTTTTCAGATGCATCCAGAGCCTTATACAAACACAGGAGATACACCACTTCTTATTGATTTGGATTCACTTAAGCTGAATTGAAGTCTGGTTTATATAATATGCCTCACTCTTAATTAAGTAAATGTCCTTGCAATCTTTTGCACGTTTTATCTATGTCAATTTAAATAATAGCTTAATTAATTTTTTGATTGGAAGACATGAAGGTATGAAAACGTTGGTTTATTATTAAAAGAAAACTAAAAACCTGCTTCTGTTTGTTTACCTTACTCTACTCTGCTGTCTGTCAGTATCTACATTAAAACATCTTCAGTTCCTTTAGCTCCAGTGAGAAAAATTCAGCTAGTGTTTGCAAGTGGATTTCAAATTGGTACTGTTATTTAGTGGAATGTTTTCACTGCACAATTAACTGGACACCTTATTTGAGTTGTAACTCACTCCAACCTCATCATCCACACAAAGGAGCTAGGTTTTAGTTTGCTCAATTATTTAAATGGCAATACAGGCAAGCGTCTAAGCGCTGCCTTCCGGATGAAACCCACAGGTGAGGGTTTGGATAAAGTCAGTAAGCAGGGGATAGTCATCCAGTGTTAGGACAGGTGTCAGACTTGGCTGGCAGTTGCCTGCATACGCTGTGCAGTGAGAAGCCAGAGCGTATCGTGCAAGTCAGCGTAACGAAACGTTGGAGCTTACTGGTCTGCACGGTCCAGTAATAAAGTGAGGCTGGGGGACAGTGAACACAGTGGTGTTTTGGGACTAAATAAACCTGTGTGTGGCGTTATCACTAAAGAGCATTCCAAATTGTGCTTATAATTTAAAACCTTATGAAACTTTTTATACATAAAATCTAATTGTGAGTTTTGCTCAGTGTAGGCACAATTTCTACCCAGTGGAGGAATGAACATTGTTAGCATTTACCTGAAGATACGAGCCTTATTAATTGCACCCTGCTAAATAAACAGGTAACATATGTAGTTTGGGAAGGAATACAAAATAATGCTGGAGAAATGTCATTGCTAGTATCTCTTAATAAAAACAGTTTTTCAGTAAAATATCAAAACTATTGAGTGAATTGAAGTCAGTGATAGAAATGCCTTTGGAATTTGAATGTATGTGCTTTTGGGTCAAGATAAAGCACATTCCTGCTTATATGACATCTCATTTTATTGTGTATTGTGTACCTTAGACTGTAAATGTAATGTGTTAAAGGAAACCTTTCAAAACCAGAAGTACAGAATAATAGTACTAAGATCAGGAATTAGTAATTATTCAGTTTATTTGACAGTTCATTGCTTTGTAGGGAGAGACAGAACAGGTATCTCCTGATTAACCTAAGGTTTTGGGGATAATTGGTCCAAAAAGGAAAGCAAGGTTGAAAGAACACGGAAATTATCTGCGTCACTTCTATGAAGTGTATGCATGGTGCTAAACTTCCAGAAAAGGTATTGCGGGGGACATAACCCATGGATGTTTAGCAAGAATCTTTATCAGAACGCATAAACTAGGAAGCAAATTTTCACTGTATGTCTGTCCAAATGTGCATGCAGGAAAAAGCAAGTGCATGTTTACAGTGCATGTTTTAAGTACAATTAACAAAAAAAAACCCCAACCCACACCTCTTCTTTCCACCATAACTTGATCTTTAATTCTTCACCGGCTGTTGACTAGCTAGCAAAAGAGCAAAGGGGAGATTTGCAGAAATATCTTTGCATACCCACAAGATGTAATGCATTCATAATGGAAGTGTGAAAATCAGTGTGTTTCTTTATTGGGTGAAAAAGGTTTGGAGAATATATAATGTATGTTTACTCCAAAATGTTTTAAACATTTGTTTCTGTAACACTAGTCCTTTGAACCCTGGATAGAAAAAAATCATCCAAGTGATGGGTGTCTGCCTCACTTGCTCTTAATCTAAACTAGTTTACACAGTGAAAAAAGCACAGAATAAGTTTGAGTATGATGCAGATGAAATGTAGTGAAATAAATCTCTGTGCAATGGATGCAGTTGTCAGAGCAACAACGCTGTGGAATTGCTCTGATTAGAATCGGAGTAGTTTAGTTTAACCCCTGTGTTACTAATTTTTTATCTTAATTCCTTTACTGTCACCAGTTTATTTCTCAAGCTGAGCAGTGTTGGCAACCAAAAATCTCGTATGGGGGTGGGAAAGACCAAGTCAGTGTTAATTCAAAAGCACTGCAGCTAGAAGTTAGGGCCCAGCACTGTGAATCTGGAGACTGAAGCAAAATTCTCTCAATTTAACATGAGCTTTATTGTAGTTTGAGTTTAATCTTGAATTCAGTGGCAGTTCTACAGCTGACTATGACCTTGATTTGACTTTGGTGAACTCATAAAATTCCCTATCTGTAAACTGGATGTTGTTTTTGTGCTTAAAATGGATGCTGTGAGACTTAAATCATTGGTATTTTTTGTGTATAAGGAGCATGAGGGTCTTGTAACAACAAAGCCTATAAACAGGCAAAGCAGATAAAATCTTCATGAGTATTGCAAGGGAGAGATCACAAGCCAAATTGTTTAGTTAAATTTCACATACGCACTAAATTGCAAGTCATGCCTTGCCAGAATTATTTTGATACTTCTTGAAGAATGATAGTGAAAATAAAGGGAGTTGTCTTCTGTGCTGGTGTTAGAAAGGTTTCTTCTCGATAACAGTTTATTTGGATGTTGCAAGAAGGCTGGAGAGGAGAATATATTTCTCCTGAGGATTGTTAAATGCTGGTACTGCCCTAGTGTCCCATAATGGGATTATTATTGTTGTTGTTATTACTGTTGTCATTGTTGTTATTATTGTTATTATTTTAGTTCTGACAATTTTCATTATGCTCTTTTCATTGTACTTTAATAAATTAAAGAATATTTCATCAAAATTACTGCTTCTTTGGTTGTGACCTCAATTTTTACATATGTTATAGGCATCTAATGGGTATATACATTTGATTTAAACTATCTAATAGTTGCTAATAAAGTTAAATTTGTTGATTGTTTGCACAATGTTTATAATAAAACTTTTTTAAATAAAATTGAAAAGGTCAGATTTATCTTATCATATCCTAGGTTAGCAGATATTGAGTTCGAGTTAGCACATTTTTGCATGAAAATGTAGATGTCTATTTTGCATGCCATTTTAGCATTTTAAAGTTAGTCTGTAATTGAATTTTCTTATGCGAATTAGATTTATTTCTCGTATTTCTCTTCTCACCATTTTAAGTTCTACACTCTGCTATGTATTCATGAATTTTAAAAGCTAAAGTGCAAGAGTTGACTGTTGACTCTTGAGGTTGTCACAGGACAAAGCAAAAAAATACTTGTTCTTTTAATGATAATTCATCCTGAAAGGAATCATACATGACTGCAGTGCTTTGAAAATATTTCATCAATCCAAAATAGAATTCCACTTTAAGTTTACATGTGTTCTATAATACATTCAGCCTATAAAACTAAAATATTTTATAATAGCTGTACTGGATCATAGCTGGATTTTAGTTTTAGTATTGGCCAGATAAGTACGGCCTCAAGATACTGATCCACATTGACTTTTGTCCCATAACTCCAGAGCACAGCTTCATCCTCCATTTGTCTTACCCTGGAATTTCTTTTTGTTACTCTCCTTTCTTCTATCAATACCGATAAACTGAGTCACAAAAGTCAATGTGTCTCTGTTCCCTGGGATACCAGTATTTGAGATGTACATCAAAGAGGAAGCAAGATACTGTGGGATGTATGTTGTGTCATACACCTCCTAATTGGTTGTCATTACTCCATGTCTACCACACATCCTCCACTTATTACCCTGTTTGGGCTCTCTGCACCACGCAGTTGACCATGTCTCCATTCCAGGCATAAACTACCTCCTTTCTTCAACACTCACATTTTCTAATATGTTGCATTGGCTGATGTTGCATTGCTGGGACCATGATTGCTTGTCATCATCCTGCTGGGAAGGATGTTTCCTGGGTTGAAACACTGTGTGCAGATATGTGATACATCTGTACAAAAATGATAGCCTGGCACCTTCTTCTCCCTCTCTCCTTGATTCCCGCACTACAGCGGATT
The DNA here is from genome assembly GCF_964289735.1 of Phaethon aethereus. Taxonomy (NCBI): domain Eukaryota; kingdom Metazoa; phylum Chordata; class Aves; order Phaethontiformes; family Phaethontidae; genus Phaethon; species Phaethon aethereus. The sequence goes on from NC_138578.1 coordinate 43,406,460, forward strand.
TTATGAACTCCCTTTTGACAGTGTCTGTGGTCCTCAGGATCGTAAAGCCAAATATGGGAACAATTATGTATATGATTTTTTTGCCTTTTTTAACCTTTAAAGTGCCCTGTACTTTTAGGAAATTAAACAATGCACAGGCTTAAATGCTCTTACAGCAAAGCAGCATCAAGGTCATCACTTCCATGTTAAGGGTAACAATTTTATATTAATTTAAATCCTTTTGGTTCAATACCAAAGTTATAAAGGGGGGGGGTTGTTTGAAGATATGCTTCTCCCTTTTTTCCTCCACCAGTAACATATGTTAGTAGGCTTATGCTAGGACCCAGGAACTGCATGCCCATCAGTTCAAGCTGGATTTATATTAAAGCTATTTAATTTTGAGTAGATAGAATTATTTTCATTTTTCTTGAATTTTTCAGTGGTTAGTTACTGGCATGTTTTTTCTGGTGTAAGTTGTGGTTTCTTTGCTGTCTAACATACTCCTATGGACAGTGTAACTTACTGCATCAATTTAAGTGAAGTTTTAACTCAGTTTTGAAGCTGGTCGATGTTTTCTAGTTACAGGATTCTCTTTAGGTGATCTGTTAAATACTACAGTGTTACCACGGGTTGAGTTAGAATGGTATACTAGTCAAATGTTGTAGAATATGACCATTTCTACCAGTATTTCCTATTCTGTATCTTTCAAAATTGTAACTTTTTCAAATCAAGTAAAAGTTGTTTTTATCATGAACTGATGTCATTTTATCAATCTAGAGGAAAATATGAAGCTATTTAGGTTAATTTGTGGGGGATTGACCTTGGCTTAGATAGGAAACTCATATTCATTATATTTAGGAAAGGTAATAAATTGATTAGAAGGTTTAGTCTGTAAAATTTATCTTACATCATGACTTTAACAGTTAGGCTATGATTCTAATCAAAAAAAGTCACTTTGGATTTTAAATCTATTTTTATCACCCAGAACAACTTATCTGTCAATATTTGATTAGAGGTCCTTGCTTCTTGAGACAGCTTTTCTCTGTCTGACAGATAATCTGAAGCTCTGAGACCATCGATTGAAGCTTCATCTTTAGGAGGGAGAAAAAAAAAAAAGAGCTAGGAGATAATTTTTGATCACTTCAACCTGTGACTTCTGCCTTGAGCCCAACAGAAAGGCTGAATCTTCCTGTCTTATCACCGCAAACACAGACTACTCCAGTATTGATTTAGACAGAGATGTTCAAATAAGTTCCAGCTTGATTATTTCTTCATAACATCTCATCTAAGTTTAAGAGAAACTATCATGTTTTTTTTCTTTTCAACCTTTTTCCCCTTTTAATTTTCAGTGCAGTAGAAAATGTCACCAGTCTAACACAGGCATTTGATATGCCTGTACATAGTGCCACAAATACCGTAAGAATGTTTCTGTTCAAGTACTGTCTGAGGTGAGTACTTCATTACGGTACAGTAACTGTCCTGAAGATGAAAAAAGGGCTAAAATTTCAGTCTAAGACGTATGTAAAATCAGAAACAGAGAAATTGATTTGTTGTTGGAGACCCTGAAAGGTCTTTTATATCCACCTGCTATGGTGACAAGTGCTTGTCTATTCTGTTTATAAATATATCTTTTGAGAAAAATTGAAGGACATTTCTTGGTACCTGTAGGAAAAAAATACTGCATTTAATATTTTTGAACATTCAGTTTAGTTCAAAAATCTGTATTTGATAATAAGTAGCTCATATTTTCCCCACATAACAACTTCGTGTGCTGAACATCAGGCATTTATTTAGATATGTACTGTAAATATAGGGGTAGATTTCTACCTTTAGTTATCCAAGTAATTTTTTTTATCTAAAGGTATAGCTTACGTGTATTGCTTACTCTTCCCAGAAGGATAACTTGTGAATTCTTCCTTCTACTGACATATTTGGATCCAGGATAGGGTAAATTCAGAGGCTAACAGGCAGAAATGTATTAGCTGACTATACAAAAGTTATTGTGCATATTTTATATCTTTATATTCATCTCTAATGTGTTGAAATTTAACAGTATTTGATGTTTGAAGTTAGATTTTATGTCAGACAGAGAAGTGTCGGTAAAAAGCTAAAAGGAAGGTGAAACTTTGTTATGCCTAGGAATATTTAGCATAAACATACAAGGAGCCAAGATTTTTCCCTGGTGTTGGAATGAAAATGTATTGATATTAGCCAAAATAATCAGGGACAGGACTGGGTACCTGAGATTGCAAGACATCTAAAGATGTAGAGTCAAACTTATTAAACCCAAACATACTTGAAAACAAGAAACATAACCACTAAAAATTTGCCACAAAATTTTTGCAAATAACTCAACTCTGTTGACATCCACATTAACAGCTCAAAATTTTAATACAATATGTAGACAACTGGAAGCCAACATAGGACTCAAAGGGGTTCCTGAATATAGCTGTAAGGTTAGAATAGTGATAGGGACCCTTAGTAATAGGTGTCCAAACAAACGTACATCAGAGATACTCAAAATTATTGGATAATTCATATCTAAATAAGCTCTCCTTTGGTTTTCTGAGCTAATGACCTGATTAATTTTGACTTGTAGCTTTGTCAGTTATGTGTTTTCCTTTTATACGTCTGTGTTTGAAGCAAATTAACAGTATGAGCACAGAGTAGTAATTTGTATACATCACAGAAATGCTATCATCTGCCTTGACTGGAGTGTTTCTTAATCATTCTTGTTGTGCTGGTTTAGGCTGGAACAGAGTGAACTTTCTTCATAGTAGTTAGTATGGGGCTATGTTTTAGATTTCTGCTGGAAATGGTGTTGATAATTCAGGGATGTTTTTGTTATTGCTGAGCCGTGCTTACACAGAGGCAGGGCATTTTCTGCTTCTCACCCCACCAGCGAGCAGGCTGGGGGTGCACAAGAAGTTGAGAGGGGGCACAGCTGGGACAGCTGACCCCACCTGACCAAAGGGATGTTCCATACCGTATGATGTCATGCTCAGCATATAAAGATGGGGGAAGAAGGAAACGGGGGATGTTCAGAGTTATGGCATTTGTCTTCCAAAGTAACAGATATGCATGATGGAGCCCTGCTTTCCTGGAGCTGGCTGAACACCTGCCTGCCCGTCCGTGGGAAGGGCGTGATTGAATTCCTTGTTTTGTTTTGCTTACGTGCGCACCTTCTGCTTTACCTGTTAAACTGTCTTTATCTCAACCCACGAGTTTTCTATTTTTAATCTTCTGATTCTCTCCCCATCCCACTGGCGGGGGAATGAGCACTTTTCACAATACTTGTGAAATGCAATATTTTATCTACTTCAAGTAATCTGAGGTTTCCTTGTTGATTTAAGTTTAGATTAATCTGCTCTGTCAAAAGTCTTGGAAAAGAATGAGTAGTTTATATTTGTTGACAAGAATGGACAACAATTGTTGGTTTTAGCCAAACTTTGTGTTGAGTCTGGAGATTTTTGAAGCTTGAAGCTCAGAGCAGTGAGCAGGAAGAATGATCCTGCTCAGATTCCTGCATTTCCAAAAGCTGCCAGCTGAAAAGTAGCAGGTAACTTTACAGTTAATTCAGTAATGTTGAGTCATTAAATAACATTTAATGGCAGTCTGTATTTCACAGCTCCCTGAATGAAAGGATCTTGAGGGAAAAGCAACAGGAGAAACAAAATTAAGAGAACCTGTCTGTCTTTTGAAGAGAAAGCAAGCTGTTTATAGTGACAGATAGGCATAAAACTTTCTCTGAGCTTAGATTTAAAAGATGAGCAGAATTACTACAGAGGGAAAAATATATTTGATTCACTTTCATTACTGCAGGAATGAAAATGTCATTTTAAGTGACATATTGAATCTGCTGCATATTTAACCATCACAATGAGCAATATTAGTTAACAAAGTAACAAAGTTAACAAAATTCCCATATTTGAATCAGGCATTTATACTACATTAAAATATGGGCGAATAAGCAGCAGTTAAATAAAGATCAAAGATCTTCCAGCTATTATGCTCTGGAGAACAGGTAGATGAATAAAAGTCAGTTCTCATTCTATATACTAGAAAATCCCATCCTAGAAGAGAGAGTTGGCTTGGGATTTTTTTTTTTCTGTCTTTTCATTTGTTCATTGATGTTCACAGTTGTGAACTTCAGGAAGGAAATAACATCTAGATTGTTTATCATTCCATCCACCTTCAGAATGGCCAAGGCACTTTTTTTTTAATTTGCTTTTCCTGAAGAGATTCAAAGGCTTAAAATGGGATTGGACTCAACAGATGACCTTGTGAATTTTTTTTTTGCTGTTCTCTGCATCTATTTATGTTGTATCAACCTGTTCCAACTCCAGAATTTCCAACAATGTCTTTCCTTGCTTTTCCATGGAAAACACCTCTGCTTTATTTGTTTCAAAAATATTTATTTTCAGATTGCTTTGCCAGATGAGAAGGTGACATACTGTCATAAACTGTCATGTACTGTTATACAATGGAGATTAAGGTCCAAATAACATTCAGTTTAGTTGACGTACTGAGCTATGCATGACCTGCTTTCCAAACTATTTGGCATTACAAATAGCTCAATGGTACAATACTTGAAAGCAAATCTCCTGCTGACTTCTGTTGCAGACGTTACTCTTCAGCATGTCTGGATATCAGAAATCAGGTCGTCACTAATTATGTGTCCATATTTAATGGTCATCCATGAAAAGTCTATTGTAAATGGCTTGTTCATTAGCACATAGGAATTCAGTAGTTAAGGAAAGAATATGATTTAGTTCTGTGAGTTTTCAGTCAGCTGCTTTAATTGTGAGACTGTTTTTGTGGTGGTGTTATAATAACAGGTTTTTTCTAGGGAAACTGAGGGTGGGGGGGAAGGAAGAAGGAAGAAATGAGACTGAGGAGACAGGCTCCTATTACCAGTGTTAATAAGCAGACTTGTATCATACACAGTCCTCAGATGCTGCCAGCAAAATACCTGGTGGCCTCAGTCTGAAGCATTCTTAATACAAATGAAATTTATCAATTTCAGAAAAGCTGTCTTTTCTAAGCACGTGAAGATTGTATTTTTAAAAGCAGATAATTTGGGCAGATTTCCACAGGTATGGCTAACTCATGTTTCCTGTAAGAACATTCCCTGTTATATTTTAGCTGCCTGATTTGAAAGCACAGAATTTCTATAGCTTTCCAAGTAATAGTTGATGAGAATCAATCATCAATAAAAATTTCTTTTAATATTAAGGAAAAACACATTTTCTGTAAGCTGTTTTCTCTAAAATCAAGACAAAGCAAATAATCTTGCAGGGACAATTTCAGCCTTAATGATTCTATTTTTTTGAAATTCTAGATAACTCAAATCATTGCCTTAAAAAAAAATACTATTAAACACCAAAGGTGATACTCACAGTTCCATATTCTAATATTTAATGACAGAAATTAGAAGAGGAGGTTTTTGTATCTCTCCTCTTTCAGCAAAATACCTTGTGTTCTGAAACCCCTGAAGTGAGCTGAAAACCTGTCACTGGTTGTAAATGGGCTTTGAACAAAGCCTATAATGAAGGCATAAAATTATTTTTACAAAATTTCTCACCAGAACAGACTTTTTTTATTCTCTATAGGATATATTTTGAAAGAGTTTTGCTGAAACTACATTTGTAATTCTTTCTTTTTATTCCAAAGCACCTTGTCCATCAGTTCAGTTTTTTGATGTAGTTTTCTAATGTTGTTAAGGCAATTGGCCACTCAAGTTTCTTTATACTTGTCTCAGCAGATGTGTTGTTGGAGGCCTCATCTCACAAATGTTAATCTCTTTTACCTATTTTATTGGAACTTTGACTATTCAATTAAGTTCTCCACTGATTCTTTGAATGAAAATGTGTGTAGGTGCACATATATATATATGTATGAATACATGTTTTGGTGTATACACACACACATATATAGATCTACACCAAAATCTTTGTGGGTTTTTTTACTGTGTTCAGGAAAAGAGCTGTCACTACACTTTAGCTACTCATAGCTAACCAGATAGGAAAACTCTTCACTTCGCTATTCTTGTGTGCAAAGATATGTTGACAGAAAGCAGTGAGGATTTTGTATTGACAAATAAAACTGATATGAAGGTAAAGTAATATGTCAGTTATATGACAGACTGATAGGACACAAACTGTTTAAGGAAACGTCTACTAGGTATGCTTGTAGATTTAGCTTCCAGGAAGAAGATGCAGCTAGGAATGTAGTTCTTTGATGATTATATTAGTCCAGCTTTTAAGAAATCAAATTCTGATGTTTGTTGTTATACCTTTGGAAGATTCTTTCCTAATCTAATGTTATTTTTTCATATCTTGATAAATAAATCCCTTAGATCTTTCCAGAGAAGTGCAAAGCTTCCTTATTTTTCCTTTTTTACCATGCCCTAACATTTCATAAGGAAATGTTATCTTTTATTAAATGGTCAAATAATTCCAATAAAAGTTTATTATTCATTATTAATTTCTACCACGTATCCTTATCTACTTAACACTGTTCTTCTTTTGCACAGTAAAAACCATGGAGACTAGTAAGACTCCCGAAGCTTTAAGTCTCAGCATTGCTCATAATGCTGGGGTTTTTTTGGTATTTGTAGGAAAATTCCAAGGTGTTTCCCCAAACTCATAGGCTTCCTTTCTTACTTTCCAAAAATTAAATATCAGGAATTTACAGGGTGTAAATTTTCTCTCTATGAGAACAGACTTTTCTGGAAAGCTTAGAAACTTGGACCTTTCTAGAAAAATCTTGCTATGCTTATTTAAAGTAGAGCTATGAAGTACAACTAAGGGTCCTCAAGACTTTTCCTGGACAATGAAAAATCAGAAAATATATTGAAGTATATTCAATACATTCAACCAAAACCTAGAAAATATATTCAAATTATATTGAACATCAAGGAGCTGAAATATGGGTCGAGAAACAAAGCGAACATCTGTAGAGCTTCACTTTTACTACTGTATGTTCATTTAGAATGAGAAATAATTATCTACTCATCTCTTAAATCTGATGAAACTATAAATACCCTGTATTATATTGATGCACAGGAGATTCCAGTCTCTTGAGCAAGCATACTCATTCTCTTTTTTTGTTTGCATGTTTGAATATCTGACAGAATGTGAGTAAATGGTAAAGTAAGTAAATGAGGCTAGCTGGGCTTTGGTCATTCCCCATTCCTTGCTGTATCTAGACTGTATTTTCCAGGGGCTCATGTTTAGTTTCCACAGCTCTGAACAAGAGAATCTTATTTCAGACACCTCATGAAGTAGTCTTAACGTATGTCTTCAAGAGGAGAAATGGATTCAAATAGCATACTGTGCAGATTAGATGTATATATACCACTTCAGTGTTACTTGAATGTTCAGGAACAGCTTTCTGCTGAATCTAGTACAGAACTTAATTTCACCATGAGTAGTCATACATCTCATGAGAGATTTGGATGTTTCAACAGAAATATAAATGGAAGTTTTTTGGAAAATCACAGAATCATTAAGGTTGGAAAAGACCTTTAAGATCATCAAGTCCAACCATCAACCCAACACCACTAAACCATGTCCTGAAGTGCCACATCCACATGTTTTTTGAATACATATGCAGAGCTAATTCTTTTATCTTGTTTCAAGGAAAAGCATTTTTCTGACATATTGATCCATTTTAATGCTACTAGTTGGATGTTAGGAGCTCTCTACTTTGATATCTTAGTGGTTAGTAACAAAAAGGAGTATGTGAATTTTATATTTCAAAAAAATCTGGAAAAGCATACAGTGACAAGTACCCCAAGCCCTCCAATCATTTAGTTGGAAATACTTCTAAATCTCCAAAATATGTTAACAGTTTTGCAAGTAAATGGGTTTATAGTTTCATATGAAAAAGAATTTTGTTTCTTTTTCTGGTAATTTTAATCAATTCTTTTTTAATATCTGCTGAAGCTCACTCTAAATTTGAACAAGTTTTCTTTACTGTATGTAGTTGTCGGTTAAAAAAAAATAGGTTTTTTTTAACATGTCTGGTTTTAATTCTTATCTCTAAAAATCTTCTTTTTAGTTTGGCTATTTGACCTTTAGGATGGCATTTTCCCTTCATTCTGTATTAGTTTTAGGACAGGGCAATGCATTCCAAATAAAATCAATGAATCACGGAAAGAGATACATGATAAGGCTGCTCAAGGAATATTTGTACTGGTTTTGAGGTTTGCAGATAAATATTCTGTAAGTTTGGAGAAATGAATATATCTTTATTAAGTACTATTTTTGAGCTAGTGAGATGGAGAACATTCCATAAAAATTTCATTGCATACCTCAGTCCTTAGCTGCTTTTATAGAAAATGTGAAGTTTCTATTCTCTAAACTACTTTAAAGACAGTGCGAGCAGCAGCTTTTTCAATACATGCCAGTGCAAATTCAGGAAATCAATGGTAACATTTTTGCATTTGAAAGTGCTGCAGCTGCAGTTCTGATGTTGTGGTTGAAAGATGACAAAAGGTGTACAGTAGGGTTAGATCAATGACTAGTATTTTTTATGCATGAGCTTCATTGTTTTCTTTGCTCTGGCTAATCCATTCAGTGTCATTCTTGACTCCTCTCTATTCTCTTTTTTCAGCTCAGTAAGCCTTCTTTCAATTTTATTATCAAAATCCATCCTTTCCTTCTTTCTATTCATATCCTTGTGGACAATTTGTCCCTTCTTTTCTATCTAAAATTTGAATACTTGATATGTTATCTTCTCCCCCACTTATCTCCTTCTGTTCAAGTCTAGGTTTTTTGCCTTTGTATCTCTTGCAGAATCAAATTCAAGCCCTTTGCCACGTTTTTTAATAAAGGGTCTCGCCTCACATGTCTAAACTAATAACTGCCTCTTGTCCCTTATCTTCTCTTGCTTCACGTTACTGGTTTGTTTTTCCTTGTTACTCTTCTTGCTTCCTGTGACGTGAATAGTCATTCTATTATATCCTCTTATTACAAAGTCTTTCTAAAAAGGCTTGCTTTGAGAAAACACCTCACTACTTTTGTTTCCAAAACTTCCAGTTCTTATATTTCTGCAGCAGAGGTCTCTGAAAGCATGTAGGGGATAGTATTTCTTACTAGCAGTGATACTGGTAAGTTATCATGCTAAAACAAAGAGTAAGTGATGTGACACGAGACTGACTGAACTGGTAACATGGGTTCAGATTCTCTGACCCTGTTTTGGTTGTTTTCTCGGACCTGCTACATTAGTTTTATGGCTTTAACTCTTTTAGATGTAATGATTTACAAATCATCAGCTGCCAAAAAAATGACAGAGGGAAATGACTAATGTCCCTTTTTAGTAAGGAGGCTTGCTTTTTCATTTTTTCCTTTTAGTTTACTCTTTCAAGCATGAATTATTCTGTAGTATATTAAATGAATATGCTGTTGGTCTCAAGATTTTCATCAGTAATGAAGACTAAGAGTAAAAAGCCCTGATCTGAAACAAAGCCTAAATGATCCTTCCTACCAAAAGAGATATTAAAGGAAACCGGAGAAATCTAATAAATGAAATCACTCCCATCTTCACCCTTGAAATATCTAGTCTTAGATATGGTGTGCTCTGCAAAGCATCAGTATTCATGACAGAGTAAACTGTATTAATAGCACTGAAAAATTAATTATTTCATAGCACAGATCTTGTTTTATTCTACTGCAGTCTTTTCAAAAGAGAAAATCAAAATTGATGAACTTTCTGCTATGAATTATTTTCTTTTTTACAGTATTGAACTTCACTAGGCTGCCATTGTGCATGTCATGTCTGATGGATAAAATATTCCTGCAGCAGCTGTACAACAACATAATTAAATATGTTTCCTATTTTTGATGGATAAATTCCTGGAAACATTTATACGGTGGAACAACTGCATTAGCCATCATTTTTTTGTCTGGTATATTGCACTAAAGAGCCTCATTCATCTATACATACTATAATATAAAATTGTAGGGAGGGAAATTACAATCAGGATGAACTAGCTGATCGGAGTCTTTTTAGTTTTGACAATGGAGGTTTCTTGGGGAGCGGTGGTAAAACATTGTTTAGGAAGTAAATGGTCTGCTTTCAGTTTTCTTGAAAGAAAGTTAATCTATTAAACATCATATTTGCAAATGTGATTTTAGAGTGTCAAAATTTGAGATTTTCCTTTCTTGGGGAATTTTAAATATTGTTGTGAGTTTTAACCTTGCAAATTCAATTATACAAGTCTGATCTTGAACAAACATCAAAACTTCCAGATGAAACATTTGTGTGGGTTTGTTTCACATCTGACCTCCATTCTTTAAGAATGTTATTCCACCACTGTCAGTGGGATCACTCAGTCCCAGCTAGTCTGTATCTTCTTTCATGCTCCATGAAGATGTGGCTTATATGAAGCACAGCAATAGTTCAGTGGGGAGACTGTGACCGTATCGAACATCTTACGAACCTAAACCTTGGAGACGACAGGGAACATGAAACACCTGAAATGCATTTCCTAAGAGAAACCCCAACAACTCAAAGGAATGCACGTATTAATATCTTGTGATTGGTATATGCAGTGCAAATCTCCAGCCTATATGCTTGGTGGATTTACACTGTGGTGGGTTTATATTTTTTTATTTACACCTTTTTTCCCCCGCTTGGATGTCAAATAGTTCTTATGAGAGAAATAAAGCAAGTAGGGCTGCCCTGCTCACTTTCCATTAGGAATAACTCTGGTAGACTGGTAGGAAGGAAGAAGAGACAGCTGCACTGTTACCTCTGCACCATCAGAGTTGTCGGGTAACATGGCAAGTTATGTAGTGGATAGCTGGGGATAAGTCCTACTTCTATATTACAGCATATGGCTACTGATAGTTATACCTGCTTTGGTGTGCTGCAGATCAAACCTAGAGCCACTGTGGCATTAAACAATTAACACAAAATGCATCAGTTTGACAGCAAATGCTGCATCATCCCTAAAGGAAACTAAACTGCAGTAACAATCTCTTGGAAAGGGCTGATCTGAATTATATTTGCAATAGGCTATGGTACCTGAGGGAGGAAAGGATTTATGTTCCAACTCTGTAGATTATCAGTGTTACCACTTCAGCTATTTGACCATTTAATTTAGCAAAAAGCTTGTGTGTTCTTTTTCACTGTTTTTTGTCCTTTTTTCCCTTCTCTTGTTGGATGGTCAGCTCTAAACATGTCTGCCTGATTCCAGTCCTGAAACTCATACCCTACAGCTTTCCAGATACAGAAACGTCAGCCAGAAGGACAAGAGGGTTCTGTGAAGACTGGCTTCAATGTGACTCTAGGTGGAAGAAAACTTGACTTTATGTCTTTTGTATAGGACAAACTCTGCTTGCCACAGCCCTGTTAGTATTCCACAAAACATTCAGGTTCCAAGCTCCATTAAAAAATTTCTTCAGCTAACACTAGAAACTCCTTTAGAAGGAAACTTTTTCTCTCCATTGAGACTACATTTCTAAGCTGAGTGTCCAAAGTGTGTACAGTCATTCCCATAGTTTTCAAACTATTTAAAGCAGAACAGGCCATTTGAACTAACTGGGAGATGATGATGGTGATGATGATTATTATGAGTCTTTAATGATAATAAAATGTCCTTCCTTTGAGGTGGTTAACAGTGGAACTAATGCAGCTTACTAGAGTCTTGGCTTGGCACCATGCATTTATAGGTGATACAAACAGCATGAACTATGGAAGAAAGGGAACACAGGTGACAGATAGATGGGAGTACAACGTAAATGAATGGGAGGCTTTTCTGAGATCAGTTCCTGCATTAATAGCTGAAGCATCAGCTCTGGAACCCAATAAAGTCTACAAGACATTGTTCTAAGTGAGTTTCAAATATTATTTCAAATTCTTCTCTCGGTTTATGCAAGTCTGCTCTTATTAACTCACATAAGTGTATTCTCAAAACTAAAATGAAATATGAGATGTTTAAAACTCATCCATGGTCTTTATTCATGATAAATATGCCTGAGACTGTTCTACATTAGCAGAAATATCTATGTTCTACTAGCAAAATGTTCAAGCAAATGAAGAGATGCTAGCTTCTCTGGCAATTTCCAGGAACAAGCTGGAAATTTAGATCCTGAAGTGTTACGAAGGGTTTTCCACCTACAGATCAGCTAGTCTGTGCAATGGATGCACTCTGCCATCTAGATATCTTCCACTGAACTTGTGATAACCTGAAGTGCATTTCTGATGCTTCATTCAGTGTAAAAATGATAGATGTGCTTTGTTTTTCCTTTTACCCCCCTTTATATTTATATAATCTAGGCAAAATTATGTCATAGTATGGCTCTAGATATGTTCTGGCTATACTAAAACTAAAGACAGAAAGCAGTATGTAAAGGAGGTTTTTTATATATCTTCATGAGATAGGCATAAATAAAGTGAGACTAGTACCAAGTTATTATGCAATTGAACAGTGAACAAATAGTTGGAAGATATATAATTTTGAAGACAGAGCGGATCAACCATTGAGCTGTGTACTCTACCGCTGTCTTCCAAAGCATTGTTTTTATAAATTCCATAAATTAAGGAATTGTAACCATGGATGGTGTTACCTTGAGTAAAGCAGTCACTGTGTTTTGAATCCAAAGTAGACCAGTATGAACAGTAGCGTTACATGCAGAATAAGATTTGGATGTAACTTTGAGCTCAACAAATTTATTCAAAGGTGTTTCCTTATGTGACTGTGCCAAAAAGAGAAATACCACCTGCAGGTCCAAATAAGAAAACTGAGCACTTTAATACTTTTGAAGGGTTACGTTGCATACTGATTTTCATGTACAATAGTGAAATTTATATATTATTCAGAGAAGTGGTATTGGGAATTTATGTCATTAATGAGAAAACCTGGCCATATGTTATTGAAAGGTGCTAGTATAGATTGTTTCACCTTTGAACATATCCTCAAACATACATTTTTACAGCCCTCAGTGTCTGTAGATATTCTTATTCTCTCTGCCTCAAAGGGAGATTGATCATTTTTGTCACTTGGAAGTGTATCTGAATGGATAAATGGAAAAACTTTAACAAATCTTTAGCCTTTATAAAAAGAGTTACTTCTGTTGCTAAAGACTATGAATAATGGCAAGAGTGAAAAAATTACATCTTACCTGCCTGAATTGCCTGAATATTTGTTTGAACCAGAAACACTATCCAACAATTGAAGTATTTTGATTTAGTAATGAATATTTTTCTGCCAAATACTTATTTTCATACTCAAATTACTTCACTGATTGTGCAATTAAAAATTGTGTAAACCTTTTTTAAAAAGATCATTAATGTTTTTACTTTTGCTTGTCTATTTTTTCAAAAGTTGATTTCTGATTTTTTTCATGTTAAAACATGAGCCCATGAAAGAAAAAGTTTGGAAGGTTATTGGTGACCTCAAGGGTTGAATGGAAGAAATTACACTACCTCTACTCTGCTTGTCACTATTTTGTCTAATATAGTAATAAAGAAAAATGTATGAAAGACATTTTAATCATTAGTTCCTGGATCTGTGAACAGTAAGCTGTCTTTCTGTTTCTGAGATCTTGATTTTATAGGATTAGCACATTAAATGTAATGCTAAGTAGGACTTTGGACTTACACTTTTGTTAATCAACCAATTTATGGTTCACCTTAAAATTTAGTCTTTATTTAAATACTATGTAAATATACACAGTGTAGAATGAGCGCAGTAAAAGATTTCTTTTTCATTAAAAATGCAGCTCAGCAGCTTTGTGATAAATGGTGACATTACGTATATGCCAATCCCTTCTGGAAAATTGGAGCAATTGTAGACTTTGCCAAGAATTTGACATGCCACCCTAAATGTTTAATCATGGATGCTGTGACATTCAATGCTCCTTGTACAAATGTGTCAGTCTAGTTTTTATTAAACCTCTTCAAAATGAAACAGAATCTTCTTCTGGAAAAAAAAATATCATTACTGAAAGAAACTAATGCTATTAATATGTTTCTCAATGGATATGATATAAATAATCTAAAATTAACTATGATCCTCACTTCACTGAACACAAGCTTCCCTAGTAAAACTTTTGAATTGGAATAGAACTCGGAGGAGTGCTGTGTCAAATTAACGATCGTGAAGCAAGGCTCACAGAGCATTAGCAGTCAGCTTCTGCCTTGGGTGAGACCAGGGAATAGATGCTGTTCAGTCATCTGAACAAAATTTCTATGATAAAATCTGTCCTTCAAAAAACCCAGAAAAACCTAACGGGACTTCCCTGTGACGACTTCTTCATCAGTTGATTCTATTCTGGTCATGGAAAATACATATTGGACTTCAGATAAGGGCCAGAGAAACCAATTAAAAAGAATCATTATTAACCTGTTGGTGCTGATGCTGCAGATTAAAAGGACTATACAAGTTAGCAGATCCAATACTGAAAAACTTTGCTTATATGTGTTACTGAAAATATACTGCAAAACTTTGTTTATATGTATTATCTCTTCATTTTCATATATAGCCTGACTTTGTTTAGTCAGGACAATTTATCAGAATTTAGGTTTATGCATATGAGTTAAACTTCACAACATGGAAAGCATTTTTTATATGAATATTTCTAGTTCATAATTATGGTCTTACTGGTGTTTCTTCAGATTGTTTCTTATATACATTTTACCTCCTATTTATCCATCCTCTGGTGTTAAAAGAACAAAGTAATTAGGTTCTATTCTGCCATCGACAAGAGACAAATATTTTAGTAATTTCAGTTCCCCCAGGAAATTCCCCTCAAAGATGCAGAATTTCTGTATTAGTCAGTATTCTTTCCTACCTGGAAAGAGGGTACAGGTAGAACCTCCAGAATCCTTTCTAGTTGCTGAATGATTATATGTGTCTAGTGGCAGCAAATATTGTTGTTCTATATTTTCTTTGGTGTAATGTTGTGTCCCAGGATATGTACCGCAGCACTTCTACCCAGACCTGATATCTACCTGTGCTGTTTGGTGTGAATGAAGAGTAAAATCCAGAATGATATTCCAAAGTACAGATTACACTTAAAAAGAGTCTCTGGAACTTTCATGGCTCCTGTATATCCAAGGTTCTTTTGAGAAAGTTGGTGCTTAGCTTTTACTATAGAGATTCTATGGTTTAAGGTAAAGAAAATCCGTGTTTCATTCCCTATAGTCACGGTTCATCAAGAATTGTGTGATAGACATATACTCAGAAATGTATTTTGTAAATATAATAGGTACACTACAGTTTTGTAGTGTAAAGTGTAAAATAAAATATAATGGAATAGCTAGATGTGTAGGAACACAAACTGTTTCCATAGTTACAGGGAGCAAATTTTTATAGGAAGGAGGATTTGGGGTTTTTAAAAGATAGAAAAAACTTTTCATAGTTCATCCCATATAAGGTCTAGTAAGATAACAATTATCTTGTCTGGTAGATAGATCTTTAATCTTATGTAGTCAGACATCATTCTTGTTATGTACCCAGTCAACATTCTTGTATCATCAGGAAGTAGTTGGTGTATCCAGCAACCTAGTCAAATGCTGGATTAAGCAAAAGAGAGAGCAATTAAAGATGGAAAAAATAATCTAATCGTTCTTAGAATTTTAAGGCTCCTTTGGTCATGTGGCTGAAGCTCTTAATTTAGTCACAAACACATTCTCTTTCTTTGTGCTTGAGAGGATACTTCTGGGAATTATACTATGACAATTCTAGAAAATAGCAGCTGACTATTTGTTCTTCCCGGCCCTAAAATTTCCGGCCTCCCATTTACCCTGGCAAATGGTTAAATCATGACATTCAGTCTAATTCGTTATTAGATGAAGGATGAGGAAGCTTTAATGTAGATGCTGAGGACATTATACTCTTAAGGTTTGTTGAGGTCATTGGAAGAAAGTATTGTTCACCAAGATACTTCTTTTTCCCCTTTCAGCACTTTTAGTTTTCTGTGTTTATATGTAAATGTCATAATTCTAGATCTTACAGGTACTTCCAGGCAAAACTGAAGAGACAATCATACGAGTCATATGGTCTCTTTGGGGAACAGTGGAGAAGTTTGACTATGGGCAAAATAGTATTGATTTAGTATCCAACACTATCTTGTTTACTCCACTTGAAATATTTAGGTTGCATTAACCGTAATGCTCCATTTGGGCTTGCTTGGCCTTTGATAACCAGTTAGGAAGAGGAGAAAAAAACATAGACTGATGTGAAACCATCTGTTTGCTGTCTGAAGGCAGCTACCTCCAAGGTTTTTTAACACAGAAAGGACAGAAATCTCGATACAAAACCTTCCCACTAAAAATGTAAGGAACAACAGGCCTACAAAAGGGGTTGCTGAAAAAACACCAATGAGAAATCAGGTAGAAATATACAGAGAAGTATGATTGATATCAAAACTCCCTATGATTTGATCAGTATGTTTAGCAACTCAGGAAAAGTAGTACTTATATAGTATAAAAGAGAAGGAACAGCAGGAGCATAAAGTACAGAAATGACTGGGAAGAATTATCTTTTACTGTAGTGCACAATGTTTGTATTGTATGATGAAAGAGCAAACAACTGGAGAGCCCTCTCTTAATCATACTAAAGACTGTACTGTAATATACTGAGGCCACAATGTTCCCCAGAATTGTGGTAGCAGTGTGGTAAAGTCATACTGGTTATTCATATCCCAGCAGTAAAAGCTGTAAATGCAAAAAGCAGTAAAACGCTTTGGTCTTGTGGAGGCAAGTCATCCATAACCTGAGTGTGTGGAAAAGGAAAAAGAGATGACAAAACTGTGGAGTCTTCAAAGTTGCCTAAGGTGCCCTTTATGGCAGAATGATTCCTTGCCTCAGAGTAAAATAACTACTACTTGATTGATATATCACAGAAAGTACTTTATTATGTGATCTTATTGAGCATTGTTTAGTTCGTAATTTGTTTTTGAAATGTTTTATTCTATAGCATGCCCATAACGGTAACTGCCATAACTTTAATGGTGTTTTAATATCATGGGATCTCATTATAACAGTCTGCTTATTCAGTTTTTGCTGATAAATGAAGTAAGAATGCCAGCTGTTCTGGTTGAATTACTGAGTCCATGTATTACAAAAAAGAAAATTAATATAGTCACTATCCCTTTTTTCTACTGAGTAGCATTTAGAGGCTCCAGTCAGGATTAGAGCCTCATTATAATAGATGCTTTGTAAACACTAAAGATGTCCTTACATGGTAAATATAACATGCTGTTATTGTTTAGTTTAATGTTGAAACAAGCTGAGTTTTGTTTATAGTTTCAGGGAGGTCATGTTTAAATAATGGTGTTCATATTTAACTAATACAGTTAATTCAGTCACCCGAAACCTGTGTAAAGACTAACAAAAAGTGTATCTGTAGAGCTGACATTACACTGAAAATTGTTTAAAACATACTTCACTGATTTTGTACTGACAATCTAAATATTGTATTCTATACTAATCTGGGAGTAGGGAAATGGAAGTAAAACAAATTGTTTTCCATCTTAGAACAACAGTGAATACAGTAGCACTATTTTATTTACAGCATAGATGTTTGTTTAATCAATTTATTGGTAACAACCTAAAGAAAATTGAACCAAGTTGAAAAAACATAACATTTCATCACATATTGGAAAAAAAGAATGTGTACAGATATGTTGCAATTTATTGAAATTTACTGCACTTTGCAATATATTGCATACTCCAGGAAAGATGATTTATCTTTATATCTTATGTTATTATCGTATGTGCCAAATAGAATTTTAGTTTTTCATGTTTCTAAAAAATATACGATCATTTCAGGAAAGCAGTCATCACTGTATATGTATGTTTGTCATATTTATTTTAAAGTCTTAACCATCACCTTGCCGTGATTTTTCTTGGAGTGATAGAAAGAAATGACCATCTTTTTCACTGTTCGAAAGAGCAAACTCACCAGCAAATGGGTAAGATCTCTAAAGCTGCTTCTAGCATTATCTCATCTGGGGCGTGACACAGAGAAAAAAGGGTGCTGGGCATTTCTGCCACAGTGTTCTAGTGAATACTTGGAATGAGCATGTTGTTGGAATCCGAAACCTTCTCATGTAAAGAAGGTGCTACAAAAGCAGTCAGTAATGTAATACGTGGCCTTTGGACTTCTCGCGGTGACTGTTAGCAAGTCTCATTCTGGGCAACAAGCACCGTTGGTCTGCATTTTCTATCTGATGCTGCTGGCAGGTTCCTAAAAAGACAAAAGAAGAATAAAAACCCCACCAACAGTTGCATAGCCTAGAAATAATCTACGTATAGACTTTTGTCAAGCTGACATCATTATGTACAGCTTCTAATAGGTCAGGTATGAATGGTGTCTATTCCATAAGTGAAAAGGTGGTAGCTTTCTGAATTTTGTAATAACCAAGGACTTGAAGCTCAGCACGTAACAAATTGGTTTAAGCAATCAAGTATAAAACACTGTTGTCCATTGGGAGTTCATAGCAGTAGTTTGTAGCGGCAGCGGAGGTGAACAGGCAAGAGAACATGGGAACGGTACGGAGTATTTGTGTGCATCAGGTGCACGGTCTGCTGCCTTCAGTGTTTAATGCTACTGGCAGCCCTTTGGTTCATACAATGTTCATTGCTCCGTGGATCGGCCAAAAGAGCAACCATGTGATTTGTTTATATCTGGATCCAAATGTATACATAGTCAAGACATAACCCTCTTGCTAACACATGCTGACACCACAAACACTGAATTTTGCAAGTGTTGGAATAGGCTTATCTAATCTTTTCTTTTTATGATAGAGATTTTTGGTTTTTTCTAACTGGCAGACTAGTAAAACTTCTTCTCCAATACTAGGTATCCATAAGAAGCCTCTAAATACCATAAAGGTTCTTAAAAAAAGCCCACCTGAGTTCAGAAGAGCAAAACCGATTATCTGTGATTTATTTTGATAGGTAATATTTTCAACTTAAATGATCTAACAAATATAAGTTACTTTTCTGTTTTTCCATTGACAAAATAGAGCATTTTGAAGGGTTCTATTTTTAAAAGTGACTGTAGTCAGTCAAAAATTTACATAGGACTGTTTTTTCCAGTGAAAAATGTTATTTTTCAAAATGCAGTGGTTTTGATCAAAAAAAGTCAGTATTTAGATTTTTCCACTTTTAAGAAAATTGCTATGACTGCATAATTTTTTCTAATTCTTAGTGAAAATGCTATATTAGATGTCAACATTTTTCACTGGGATTTTTTCATACCAAAAATGAACTTCTCAGTCATCAAATGGAACTATGGAACTAATTAAAATTCAAACTTTTTTAGCTCTGCTTCATAAAAATAATTTTCAAATAGGTTAATCATGCAAAGATTTATCTATTGAAAATTCTTTGGGAATGGGAAGCTTCAGAATTTTTCCCAAAATTCACTTCAATACTGTTTATGCTACCATTCAAGTTTAACAATGATAAACCTTAAATAGCAAATAACTCACTTTGATTGTACTAGGATAATAAATACAAAAATAAGCAGCTCTGTTTCTCTTCAGTTATTGGCTACAAGGAGAGAAACTTCAAGTATATTAGACTAGGGTTGGAAAGGTCCTCAAAGACCATAACAAGTCAGGTGGTTGTTTTTCTGCTTTTTGCTTTTTTAAGAAGCCTTGCATTTGAAGGAAAAAATACTTTTCAAGGGTATATTATATTTACCTTATTTTGGTTTTTAAGTTTTGTTTTTAACAAATGAAATGTTTAAAAAATAAGGTGAGAAAATAAATTATGCTTTGCTTTTTTCATTTTACATTCAATTGCATATTTTTATATGATTATATGGGGTGTTTTTGAAAATACATTAAACTTTGAAATTATATCATTGCAAAAACATTATGTCGTACAGGAACAACAGTTAGCAATGATCATTTGGAAAAAAAATGCAACTCATTTATATAAATTGATAGCTCAGAGGAACCCAAGAACCATAAAATAAATATCCATAACATTACAGCAGATAAACGTAGCTTCTGCAGAAATCACTTCCAGAGCTTAATTAGAAATGGGTATTTTTGACGGAAATCTTGTGGTTTGAATTAACAAATGCAATAAAATATTCAGACTAGGAGTTAAAATTATGTTTTCCTTTATCCTTTGAGACAGGACTTAAATGGGAACAGAAGACATACAGGTAATTTTTTTATTATTATTTAACTGTACATTAATACAATGTTATAACCAAAAAAAGAATGTACAGTGTAGCAATCTCTTCATATCAGTATATGGTCTGTGGTTTAGTAGTATATTTACAAGAATACCTAACATGTTTGATCACTGCAGTGTTTCCCCGAGCCACCTCATCACTTTTAGCAACACATTTGTGATTACTGTAGCCAGGTATGACCAGTACGGGGCACAGAATGTATGTTTTATATTTGGTTGTTTTTTTTGACATTATGACATTCTTTAAATAGTCTGTCAACAAAAACTCTGGCTATTTTTTGTTATATAGCCTCAGGGAAATAACAATAATTCAGTTACAGATGATTTATTCATATTCAAACAAATTAATGTCATTTACTAAAGTCTAAAAATTGAAGTTCAGCATAGCAGAGAAAAAATCCAAGAATAATATGTTTGCCTGTATCAGTCAATCTTACCGGTATTTTGCAACCCTTTACACTCCTACCATTTTGTCAAAGGTTATACATGCAAGAAGGTTTATGTGAGTATGTCTCAACCTTCATAATTACAACACAAATGCTCAGAACATATAGTAAATGTTTCAATAATGGAAAAGTTCTATTTTGGGAGCATTGTGCTAACTCTAGCTCACTGTAACAAGTTTTGGGGGTTTTGCAAAGATTAATTTTATGCAACACACTGGTCAGTCAGAACTCAAACAGTGAATAAATTAGACCCATATTGCACTTTAATGCAATGTGATTGATGATTGACAACAAGTATTGTAGGGTAACTTCAGTAACACATAAGTATCCAATTCTCAGCCACCATACTTTTGTAAATATTTGATATTTTCACTTTCTTACTGGCAGTGTGCACCTGCAACAGGGAAACCTGGAGAAACTTAAATTTGATCTTATCCAGCCAAACAGTTCCTGTCTCTTCTTTCCTGATTTCCTGTGATTCTTAGTTTTAGGGCTTGGTGTTTTCGTTTTGTTTGGGTGGTGTTTTTTTTTTTTTTTTTTTTGGTTGGTTGGTTGGGGGTTTTTGAGGGAATAAGAATGGGGCAGAAAGGGAATGGGAATCAGTCAGAATGGTAAATACTCTTGTCTTGAATAATATGATAATTCACCCAAGTGTCTAGTTTGTTTATTAATGCACCTCATCCTTCTAGGATGCCTAGACTACCAGAAATGCAAAGACAATGTGATGAAATTTAGGATGAGAGGAAATGGCCTCAAGTTGTGCCAGGGGAGGTTTAGATTGGATATTAGGAAAAATTTCTTCACTGAGAGAGCGGTCAAGCATTGGAACAGGCTGCCCAGGGAGGTGGTGGAGTTGCCATCTCTAGAAGTGTTCAAAAAACTTGTGGATGTGGCGCTTCAGGACATGGTTTAGGGGACATGGTGGCATTGGGTTAATGGTTGGACTTGATGATCTTGAAGGTCCTTTCCAGATTCTGTTGTTCTGTGAAATTTATTCTCCCTAAATCTGAACCCCAAGGTACTCATTCTCCACCTTGCTCAGCTGATTCAAACTCCAACTGATATATAGCATGGCTGTATTACAAAAAGTTATGTCACATTAACTGTGTTATATTTCAACAGGGAAACAAAGGCACTGTGTAATAGCTTCAGCCACTCACTGGTGTGGTGATGATATCCTCTGTCCTATTATGGCTGCTTGGATGCTCAGAAGAAAGATGACTTTGAAGGTTTCTAAAACTGTGTCTTTTATGGCAGACAGGTAAAGGGATGTGCAAATCAAAGGGCTGCTGTCATTTCTGGCTGAAGGCCAAACATCTTGGAATAATTCAACAGAGAATTTGAATTGCTCACTCCATCATCTATAGTGGAATAAGACTAATAGTCAAAATTCTTTTTAAGCGATCAAAAATTTATGCCATGGTAGGCTCAAAGTGTTAGCAATACATCTTATGTATTAGGAGTTAAAATATCAGATTCGGATACTTCTGGCAACGTCTTTGTCTGGTGTTGCTATAATTTCGGCAGCACCTGACAGCTGTAATAGAGATCTGTGAGTTACTGCAAATAAGTTGCTTATCGTGTAGCTTTGCACTGGAAGAATATTTACTGAAATTAGTGTCAGTGTTAGTGACAGTGAAACCCTTTGGCGAATCTAGCATGGAATTTAAAAACTAATGAAGAAATAATAAATGTATCTCACGCTCCTTGTCCCTGTAATGTATAAACCTGAGGACTATCATATCAGGTAACAGTAAACCTCCCGTCTATTCTAAAATATATTGTAATAATTACTTAGTTACAAAATGTCTTCTTAAAACCTCATAGCAAGTTGGCCAGAGTTATCATTTTCAGATAAACCTTAGACATGTGTATCTCTGAGCAGTACATATTTCCTATTGTCTGTGACTGGCTTGACAGCCATGCAATACAAAGGCACCGTTTTCTTCCATGTTTATTAAAGATTATCTGTCCTTATTTTCTTTAGATATCAAAGTACAGTTTGGCCAAAGTAGAGGAAAATACTTCTTGTCTTGGTTGCAGCTGGGGATGTCCTGGCCAAGGAAAGGAAGACCAGAAATTTTCAAAGGCTACGTACTAAGTATGAAAGGTGAGAACTGGGAGCGGGAGGAGGCAGGAGCGGCAGGGCTGAGGCATTGAAATCAAACCACACAAGTGGAGGGATGCTCCACAGGCATCTCTAGGCAGAACTCACCAGGAGGCTGCTGCTGTCTTTACCTTCGTCTTCCATAGTAAATCTGCACCTAACATGTTGTCTTCTTGGTGCATCAGCATGCAGAGGATTGAACAATCTTAATAAGCCTCAAAAGTCTTTCTCCTCTCTGCTTATGACAAGAATTGGATAATTGACTGTCCATTGCACTACAGCAGCCGCCATGGATCAAGCAGGCATGGCAAAGAAATTTCCTATTACCTGTGCTTTTGAATGTATCTGCTCACTCCTCTGTCCAAGTTTTATATCATATCAGGACAGGAATTCAAGCTCTAAATTACAATAAGATTAAGCGTACAGATTTCTGTTGTTGGTTGGGTTTTTTGGGTTTGTTTTTGTTTTTGTTTTTTTAATGTATTACAAAATGACTTAATTAATTGACTTGATTATATTAATGTCAGGCATTCACTGTCAGACTTCTTGCTTTCCAGAATACCTCCAAGGCTGATAAAAATGATTCTAGCAAAGGTTTGCCAAAATGTAAGTTCCATGTGTTTACTTCTGCATTTCAAACCTAAGTTGTACAAGCAGTCTCCTTTTAGCATTCACATGAATTCTGGGTTTATTTATAATCTGCTGAAAACAAAACAAAAAAAAATCTCAGTGTGAGTTGCCTTATCTTAAATAGTGAACAATGGAGCCAATGTGTAAAACCATCTATTAGCATGTCAGCCAGAGTGTTATTGTACTCCCCCAAAATAGTAGGTCTACTTTGTTCAAGACTATGATTTATGATTCAGAACCACAAAAACTCTTTTTCTAAGCCAGTAAAGAAGACATCTGGGAAGAGCAGATCTGAGCCTATTCAAACCACAGTTATTTTACCATTTATAAATTCAAATTATCTGCTTTCAGCATTGAAATAGTGTTTCAGAATGACAGAAGGAGCTGATCACTGGTGTACAACAGGCTGACTTAACCACAGGCTTCACTGGCAGCATGCAAGAGCGGTTTTGTAAATGTGGCATTCAGAATAACTGGTGGTGATCTTGTATTTGGTGCGAGCAAGAAAATAAATTTGAGTAAATATAAATGATAGTTCTTAGATGGCAGCTCCCTATAAATTTTTGTCTGATATTAATAATTACACTTTTGAGAAAATTAAGGAATTGTAAAAGCTATTGAGTTCAGATTTTAGATGAAACTTTAAGATCCTTAGGGTTTGTCATATGCAGAATAAACAAAGGCAGCTGAAGGATCTTCACACACTGAAAGTCAATGTGGTTGAAAGTGAAGCTGCAGAAGCCAGAGCAGAAACACGGATCACAATTGTCTAGTGTTCATGAGGTCATCACATTCCAAAGTTTGGTGATGTTATTTTAAATGCTGGCTTTGCACTGAGTGTAAGATCTGGAATAATAATGTGATGAATAAGGATTCTGATTCCAGCATATTTGAGGGCAAAACTTTCATTGACTTCAGTTGAGTTGAGAGAACACCCAGGAAGTGGTTTTGCACGTTGTTGCAAATATAGCGCAAAACATAGGAACTACACATTCTCAGGTCCCAGACCTGAGAATGTTTGTATATATTTGTAAATTTGTAAATTGAGTATATTTTTACTCAAATATACAAGAGTATATTTGAGCCTCTTGTCTCTCTTTTCTACCTGACCACATCACAGAATTCCTGTTCATCCCTTTAACATGCTGCCATACGGTGTTAAAAAAAAAAAAAAATACAGAAACTTTGATAACATATTATCAGACCAACTTCTGAATTAGAGTGAAAGTTTTTTGTAGAAGGTGAATTGAAAAAACTCACACTGAATTTGTCAATGCAAAATCCTAAGTCTTGTTCTATTAGCTTTATGCATACACAACTGTGCTAAGAAATTTAAGGAATTTCAAACATGACCTTCAGCATCACCTTTGTGCAGGAGACAGAGAACTGCCTCTCAGAAATTACTAATTCTGCACACACGGAAACCTAGCAATGGCTTCAAGTAAGGGCAGGATTTTTCTCTGGAAGAGGCATTTCCAGCAGTGATGAAAGTTGTAATGGAGTTTTTATGTGAGCAAATGGACATTTAGGGTACATAATTGTATTTCCTTAGTATCATTTACCTAAGTTCAAAATGTGTAGTTCATTTAGTGTTTTAGAAATTGTTATTTTGGACTTGTGCCAGAAATCAGAACAAAAATTGAAATGACCATGATATTATTTTTTAATATGAAATGCACATATAAATGGAAGGAACCAAATGAAGAAATAATTCAGGCTCATTATAAATCGTAGTTTAACACTGAAATGCGCTGATATAAAAAAGAAAGTAGAGGATTAATTTTACAGAAAAATAAAGTACACACGTGCAATAAACCAGTTAAATGTGAACTTGTTCATAGAAAAAGAATGTTTACCCTGTCCAGAGATAGATTTAAGGTCTACCGATAATTAGAAAATCCTGCTAATAGTACTACAGGACATTAAAAATTCCTATACAATATTTCATCAAATGATAGAATTTGAAACACAGGAAACTGCATGCATTTTTCATTCCTTTTAGTACCATGTGCTTCAGCAGTTTTTAGATGCGCTTCCTTCTAGAAAGCTATATCTTCTGGATGGCACTGGCCTCACAATATTTCTGCTCTACTCTAGTTCTCCTGTAACAGATTGGATTTGGTATTGAAACCCTTCCAGGTTATTTGGAGTATTTACACCTCTTGCACCGAGTGGAAATTAACTTGTTACAGGATCAAAATTCATCAGGACAACAAATTACTCTAACAAATATTCACCTGTTCTGCTCTAAGTGTCCATCCTTGGAGACTTTTGATGTGTAGTTTATGGGAAATACTAACTTTAAATGGAGAAGAAGAAATTTAGAGTTACACCAAAGGTGTGTAACACCCTCCAGTAAGGGAGCTTGTTCCTATGTCAATGGGGAAAATACAGTAAGGTCAAATAATATGTTTAGAAGTTTTTAAAAGCCATGTAGCTGCAGCCTTTCTTGTTAGAGCTGAGTTTGCTTTAGCACACTATTTTAATTTGCTGCTAGCCAAGGATGCCCTTACCACTTCAGCACTCTGTGCAACGCATTCAGACGACGCAAAGTATCCACTTTTCCTGTTTGCTATGTTCAGTACTCAAGGACACCTTTGAGAAAGGATCAATAATTTTGTGCACATCTACCAACTTTTAGAATGGTCACCAGACTACCGTACGGCCACATTTTTGTTATTGTTCATATTTTCAATTTTCAATAACATCCATAGAGCTTGGGCATTAGAATTATCAGAACAACACAGAGTTTTTAATCTAATTTTAATTGCAATTGTATTCATCTTTATGATATATATTTATGCAAATTGGTGGCTAAAATAGAGAAGGCCATGAACTGAATTGTTGATTCCAAGTACTCCGAAGCTTTCTAAACGGGTGAAGTACAGATTCAAATTTTGTGTTCCTCATGAGACTCTAGTGAAAAGGTAATTATTTCTGCCATAATTACTGTTAATCCCAGACTTCTAAGCATGATTCAACCCTAAAGTCTCCTCAGTAGTAAAGATGTGCTGTCTGTCATGATGAAATGAATATTGATTAAAATAGTGGTTCAAGAACAGTAACGGTTCTTTATTAGCCAAAATTTCCACTCCAGAGACTTCTTGGCAGTTTCCAAAGCACTGATCTGACTCCAGCCCAACACTCATGAAGAAGGACACAGTAGTTTGTGGCAGGTAGGCACCAGCTTTAAGCTGGATCTCTAAGGGAGATTAAAGCATTAAACAGGCCATGGACAAGGGTACAAGAGTCATGGCCTTACCACTGATCTCTTGTTTGAGCAGGAGTGAGGTAAAGGCTATTCCATTGAGTACATTGAGCCAGTTCTCTCTATAGATGAGAGACAAAAAATGAGAAACGGTCTCTAAGCACAGCAGCAACAGTTGCTCCTGAGCTTTTTTGTTTCAAAGAAAGATGGATTTTTTTTTTTTTCACCCATCTGTGTACTCAGTATACATGTATATGTTTCAGGAGCAGATGAGAACATTGTGAAATGAAATAATGGGATTTTTTTCTTCCTTGTTATGCTTTATCCTTAAAAGCTTTTTTTCTTTTTTCTTATTGTGCTTTTCCTTCCTGTTAAGGGGTATTTTCACTTGCATTTAACTTCAGGCCAAAGTCCAAATCCACTGATTAGGAGTGTTTTGGTGGGTTTCGGAGACATCAGGGTTCTTTAAATCCCAGAGACAGCACCACTTACAGAGAGTGTTCTGGACCCTTTATGGTGTTACATTATGGTGAATTTTATAATTGTTTACTACAACATAAGGTGCTAATAAATGCCTTTCTAATAGGCAAATAGTTTTATTCCTAAAATGTCAGTTACTGTAAGTGATCCAGAAATCCTAATGAGTAGTTATATATAAGGAAGTAATTTTGAAAATTAGTTTTTGGAGTGCGTGAAAACACGAAGAAATGCAGCTTGCGTAGGAGGTGCTGATGAGATCAAACAAGTCCAGCAGAAAATGGAGCTCTTGGACTTGACAGGAATAATTTTGTTAAGTGTGAGTAGGTATGACTCCCAAAAAGAGTAAGCATCCAAATAAAAGGCATTTAATCTTACAATAAAACAGTGCTTGAAGCATTTGCAAACATTCATCAAATCCTTTCAGTATGGGCAAGAAATATTTTAGGCTAGATTGTGACTATCCTTTCTGGCAGAATTCAAGTTATGAATACAAATGGCCTCTGCCTAGGTGGCTAATAGTAACCGGATAGAGGATGCCTCAGGATCAGTATTGAGACTCTGTGTCTTTGCACCCACAGCTGGCTTGAAAAGAATATGATGAAGGAGGGGGTCACAAGCTGCTTCTGGATATGCTGTTTCTTATGGCAATGGTTAAAATTATAAGTTTGCCTGATACAATTTTCTGGTCGACATACCACAGCTCAGATCTGCATTCTTATGCATTTCTTCCCTGGTTCATTTCTTTTGGAGAATTTTTTTCTTGTCTGGGCTCAGTCCTAGAATATCCTTTTCCTTTCAAGCTTTCAGTAAGCCTCCTATTTCACTTGTCCTCTAAGTAACAACTTTCTTCAATATTTCAGCAGTCCTACAGTGTTTATACTGTCCTGTTAAACTTCAGGTGCTGGGGAGGTTGGAGTTTATTTTTTCGTTTGGGGTTGTTTTTCAATAAAAATGTAATTTTTTCTGCAGGATTTTTTGAAGTTTTCCCCAGAGTGTCTGAGAAAAACTTTCCAAACATCTTCTGGCTTCTTACTCTTCCTTTTCAGCTCTGTACACAATGGACACAAAAGTTTCTCTCTCCATTTTTTTTTCCCCTCTATGGAAAGAAAACCTTCAGAAAGGCTGCCTTTTCCTTTGCTTGCTATCTAGTTGTCTCAAACACTCTTTTGTTTGAAGTATTCAGGCAGTGCTGAGTGAAATGTATTTATTTTTTCATTTGCTTTCAGGTAAGACTGGATTATCTCATGATGTCTTGCATTAAAATTTGAGTTATAAAGGATGATGCTGCCTACATACTGAACACTGTGTGCTAAGATGCCTGAGGATATGATGTGCCTGATGTGCAAACCCTTCTGAGATCCTCTTGCACCTGTCACATACCCTCTTCTGTCCCCAGTTCAGACAGGATCCTAGGAAACTAGACACAGTATGAACATCAGCAATGCCACAGCATTGTGTTCAGGCTCTGGGTCCTCCATTGGTAAAAGTGGTCGCTTAATCGTTGATTTGAATCCACAAATTAACACAGAAAATAATTATACCAGGTGATTTAGACTGTGAAATGAAGTCAGGAGCATTTGAACTGCCAACAACTGAAATACAATGGGTTCACTATTATGCCTGTAGTTTTACTGAAAAGGATATGCTATCAATTTCACAATAACGCTTCCATGCTGACTGCTGTGTACATGTGCAATGACTAAACTCTTGTTTAAAATATCACCAGTGAGAATCAGCACATGGACAGATAATTATCTCATATTACCTGTCTCAGAAGAACAGATTTTGGCAGATGGTTTCACCTAAAAATGCTCTGTGGTAAACACTTGGTTTTGTGAAAGATTATTTGTTCCACAAAGTTTATGTAGTCATTATTAGTCATTTTAGTTTCTCAGAGGATGCTATTTAGCAGGCTGGCATCTAGGCAGACATTTAACTGACGTTACTTGAAAACCAAGCAATGGTTGGTTATCAGCTGCCAAAGGTTAAAGGGAGGTATACTCATCTACACGAAGTCAGAGGAATCATTTTTGATGAAATAGAGCTTCTGCTTTTTTTCTGTTACCTTGGATCAGGAGAGCAATGGCTGTAACACAGTCTCAGCTTCTGATAGTCAGACAATCATTTACCCCAGAAAATGCAGCAAGTGGCATGTGTGCTCTCATGGATGCGCCTGGAAGAGAATCCAAGGTCATGCAGCTCTTGGGGAAAAAGGAACTTGACCAGAGCTTGACCAGTTCAGCATCTGCCTAGGGACATGAAAGATGTTTTCAGTCCTTTATGTAAGCTTTTAGTCCCAGGTGACCGGGCTCTGTGCGCTGGGAACTCGTAACGAGTAGCAGAGAGTTTAAGCTTCCTTCTGTGGTTCTTCCTAACCTGTTGTCTGCTTTTTTCCCAGACTTTACAGTCACCTGTCTTTTCAGAGTGTTTTTAAGGCATCCAAATTGACGGTACCTAGGCAAGCACAACTCCACCTCACTCAGAATTTTATTCTGAGCCCCGTTATTGGTAACAACTCATATATATTTGATATTCTGAAAATGGTGAAAAAAGTCATGGTTTCAGGACTGAGGAAGGAGGATGAAGTTTAGAGATTGAGAGGGAGCACTGGATATCCTGGATTTTTCATACAAGTATTCAGCACATTTTAGATCCAAAATTAATAGCTGATAATCAAGTTATTTGACTGTATTCAGTTTTTGTAAAATTTATGAAACAGTGTAATATTTCTAAAATACTAAACAAGTAAAGAATGTTATTCAGACATTAGGTATTTTCAGAAAGGAAAATAACTCTTTCAGTGCAGACAATTCTGGCAACAGAGTAAAAAATAAATAAATCACATTATCAGTGGAAGAAGGAAACAATCCTAAGGAACATTTAATGTTTCCTTTTGTATACACAAGGAAAGAACCCAATACTGCTTTAATCTGGGGTTGTATTGGTCTCAGTTCGCTCCAGTGATGAATAAGGATGTGATTATTTGTGACAAATATGAATTTCTTTTAGATATTTTATATAAAAACACAGAGAAGTGACAAGAAACATTCAGGCCACAAGGGAAGTTTAATCTGGCTTTCAACCACGTTTAGTTCAGTAGGCGGGTACTACACTCATCCCCGAATGAGGTTTTGTTATTTGGTTATTATGATACCACCGCAATAAGCAAGACAAATGCTCCAATTTGAGCAGGAACCCTATCTGAATGTTAAAGATCCCTTTTCAGGCACTGCTGTTCAATTTCTAATTTCCTAACCCTGTTCATTATGAAAAATATGAGACTGTCATGGTTTAACCCCAGCCGGCAGCTAAGCCCCACGCAACCGCTTGCTCACTCCCCCACGGTGGGACGGGGGAGAGAATCGGAAGAGTAAAAGTGAGGAAACTCGTGGTTTGAGATAAAGACAGTTTAACAGGTAAAGCAAAAGCCGCACACGCAAGCAAAGCAAAACAAGGAATCCATTCACCACTCCCCATGGGCAGGCAGGGGTTCAGCCATCTCCAGGGAAGCAGGGCTCCATCACGTGTAATGGTGTCTTGGGAAGGCAGACACCATCACTCCAAACGTCCCTCCACCCCTTCCTTCTTCTTCATCCCAGGTTTATATACTGAGCATGACGTCATATGGTATGGAATATCCCTTTGGCCAGCCTGGGTCAGCTGTCCCGGCTGTGTCCCCTCCCAGCTCCCCGGGCACCCCCAGCCTGCTCGCTGGCAGCCCAGCACGAGAAGCTGGACTGTCCTTGACTGCTCAGCAACAACCCAAAATATCAGCACCTTATCAACATTTTCTCATCCCAAATCCAAAACAGTCTCATACTAACTTCTGTGAAGAAAATTAACTCTATCTTGGCTGAAACCAGGACAGAGACATATCAGCAAGTCCATCTTTTAATAAAGAAATTAAAAGAAAGGAAAGAAGGAAATGCATCCAATTAGAATTCCCTGGGAAAAAACTTCTTCCCTATAAACACACAGACACATACACGTGCAACAACACACCCCCTTTCTCCAGCACAGAATTCTTCATTGTTTTGGGGCTCTCTCTGGTACAAACCTTTCATGGGGGACCTGACTAATATTGTGTTTTATCAGGTGCTCCTAAAAGGTATTTACTGTACAATCTCTGTAGGGTGGATTAAGCAGGTGAAAACCCTAAGTCCAGTGTAACAAAGTGAAAAGTGAAGGTATTTGCTAACAGTGAAAGTTCTTTCACATGGAAATACAGGTGAAAAATGTAGAGGTTTTCATCAGGTCTCAAATGTACGTAGCCCAGTCTTCTTCCAGCAAAAGAATGGTAATCACCTGTAAAGTTTTCTAGAGAAGTGAGAAGAGGAGGTAATGTAAAGAGAATAGAAACATATTTTGCACTTTGATTAAGTTTATTGCTGTGACATTAAATATGACATTAACTGACTTGTTAAAGCTCTCAAATTTGGAATCGTAAGGCATTCCTAAGACTTAGTGGTTAGTGATTATGGCCTTAAAAAGTCCTTGATCTGTTTTAAATAGTCCTTTCTATCTGTTTTGGTATGTGTACCTACCTTGCTGAGATTCTCCATTAGTATTTTTATTCTCTTCATTTTTGTATTTTGTGAAACTATCCACTGGCTTCAGTCTGAAGTAGAGCTCTTGTTTTGAATGACTGTTGTTTGTTCACTGTAACTTTAAACTCTTTGGCTTTTTCCTTGTGTATAATAGCTTGTCCTCATACGATAGCTGTCTGTACCAGGAGGTTCTACTGAAGTTGGAAAATTTTAATGAAAATTTGAACTGGGAAACAGTGGCTGATGGTTTGGAGTGTCAGCTGGACAGTGTTCATTATCGTCACATGAGTTATAAAACCTAATTTTTGTTAATATGCTGCCATTAAATATTTTGCAAAATTTCTCTTAAGAATAGTTGTATAAACCTAGTCATCCTGTGTAAAATTCAGCTCAGTTGCCCAAACTTTTATTTATCTTTTGGCTAAAAAATTCATGTGACACGCAAAATAATGCCATTATATCTACACTATGTAACTTGTATTTCCACTTGTAAAGATACTTCAATTAACTATTTGATGAAAGTTAACTGCCAGAATGCAGGGTTATTCTAATAGTTAGAAAACTTTAGCTGTAGTATCTATTTAGTAATAAAGGTAAACTTATTTATTAGGAAAAATAAGTCTTTTATAATTGGAAGTAATCAGTGTACTTCATGTAATCTGGCAGCAAATGATTGTGCACCCGCAGGGCTACTTAAGTTCAAAACCAATTTGGTAATTTTCCAACTGGAAATTACAATAAATTAAGGTCATTTCTCCAAGGAATGACGTAAACACTTAAGTAATGGAGCCCCTCTCTTTATGTTGAATCACATAAGTAAAATTAGAGTCTGCTTAATTACATCTATAGTTGAATGTTTCGATTGGGCATTTAAATACCTGCAGTGGGGCTCACAATCACATTTCT
This sequence comes from Phaethon aethereus, assembly GCF_964289735.1. NCBI lineage: Eukaryota > Metazoa > Chordata > Aves > Phaethontiformes > Phaethontidae > Phaethon > Phaethon aethereus. Next base: position 43,438,935 of record NC_138578.1, read on the forward strand.
CCTTGCTAAACTGGAAACATTAAGCCCCCAAGCAATCAGTGCAGGCATATCGTTTCTGCACAAAAGGCAGTGGGAGAAAACAGGCTAACTAGTGAAGCTATCAAAAAAAAAAAAAAAAAGAAAAAGCCCAGCCCTACAGATTCTGGGTTTTTATATTTCGTATTAAAACATATGTTGCTGTCTATTATACTTTTACACCACGTCATTAAAAAAGACCAATTACCTGTTGCTCATAGTGGCTCATGGTTTGTGTTTTATTTTTTTCAAGAGGCATAAAGGTGTAGGATATAAGGGTAAGTAAACATTTTCCTTTCTTGTTTCTCCACATCTCCATGTAATTTTGCAAGATATACCATATCTTCAAAGGAGAATCTGATCAGTGTACAATACTGTGTGAGACCACATAGTTGGGTTGTCTTTAGCCTTCTCTGAACTCCTAAAATGAACATATGTAGATACAGTCATTTTCTAGTGTGACTACATGGAAAAACTCCCTTTGGTACTCAGAATTTGCTACTTGGCATTTTTTATTGATGCCATCTTTAATCAAACAGCAAAGTTATTCAGTGACAGAAAACCAGGTTTTTGAAAATAAATATTTAACCAGGTGGAGTTGTTGAAGTGCTTTCCATGTTTCAGTCCTGATAGCCTGATTCTGGTTTTTGAGATTAACGCACTTCTGATAGTAGCACTGCACGAAGGAAGATGATTCAGCTTGGGGCCACCATGGGTCTTTTAAGAGAACAGACATGAGACTTTTGGGGGGATTCTTTGCTGTTCAGTTTACTCATTAACCTACTTAATGAGTAGTTCTGCACTCCATGATCCCTCATTTTCCTTCCTTATTTAAGACAGTAAGACCAGAAAATGCTTTCTCATGGGGGTTGGAGAGGTAGAACGAAAAGATAATACTGCACTGAGCAGATGGGAATGCACAGCCACAGCAGGATTTAATTCAGCCTATCAGGTCTTGCGAGCAATAGACACCAAATTTACAAACACCAGTGTATTTCATGGTTTTCATGTTTAAAATTTGTGGCCTATTCAGGTAAACTGACATGCAGTAAGTTGAATCAAGAAATGCCAAGAAGGACTACATTCAGTGGCATTAGTTGAAAATGCCTGTGCAAACTATAGTTGCTGTTGACAAGTGAACTATGGAGTCTGTGTTTTATTGAACCTTGTTCAGTTCAATAATGTATGAAAATGACAGGAGGAAATGTATTACATTTATACATATGGATGTGACAGTCATGCATGAACACTCTGGACATAAACAACTTAATCATCTTTCTCAGATAATAATGTTTGATGTTCTCAGAAGTACTTTAAATATAAGCAGATAGTATTAATAAAACAATAGAATCAAATTTTGATGGGATTTTTATTTAAGTTCATGAATATGAATCCAGGTATCTTCTGCCTCTGGACCAGATATCCATGATTTTCAATGCCTGCATGGCATGACCACAGTTCTAAGTAGTCAATTAAAAAAACTGTTATTCATAACAACATATGTACAAGCCAAGACCTCCTACATGGCTATAAGTCTATACTGTTATAAGTAACATTTAATTTCATGTAGACAAAATTGGATGTTTCTGAACAGTAATTATGCTTTTGCAATACATTATAACTGAACGAATAAAGTTGAAAATGTTTTCCTTTTTATATTTTGTGGAACTAGAACAGTGGTGGGTGAGAGATACTAAAAATACATGAAATCAATTTCTCTTGCTTATTTCACGTGCCATTTTATATTTCATTGTATATTTATAGTTAGACTTTGTGAGTATGTAAATGATACAATGAGTGACAAAATGTTCACTTTTTAAAGACACATTATATTAATGTTTAACATCTGAGATAAAATGATTTTGAAACGCTTCCTTTGCTCTGTACAGTAATGAAACAACAAAAAAAAGGATAAAAGATGCATTTCAACCCTGCTCAGCAATTAAAATTTTAAAAAATATATATACTCCTACTATATGCCGTTATTAGTGCATGAAAAATGTGGTTTCAGAAAATAGAGGAAAAAAAGGCTAAATCCATCCACTGTGCAAAGATGATAAAGGAATTTAAATTTACTTAATCTTTGCTTAAGGGTTTGCAAAGTCACTCTTTATTTTATCTTAATGGCGAGGTACTTGCTTCAGTGAAATAAAAAAGGTTTGCCATTAGCTTCAGCAGAAACCAGAATTTTTCCCTCTGAAGTGGAGAGTAATGTAGACATCTCATTTATTTTCTCAATCGGATGCTTATTGTAAGGTATTAGAGAAGTTTCTCCAGATCTGTACTCAAATTTCACGCAGTTAGTATTAAACATCATTATGACATTCAGGGTTCCAGGAACCAAATTATGCTTTTAGAAGGATTCAGTGAAAATATTCAAGTAAAAGGAATTTAAAAATTCTGTGACTGTCTTTTGGAATCCATTTTAAATACAGACGGACTCACTTCTCGTTTCAACTTCAGCCCAACTTCCCCGGCTGGATATTTCCACAGGGATCCACATGAATTCCTGTCTTGTCTCTCATTTCTTTTTTGCGTCAGAGGTAGTAGTTAGCGTGAATCTCAGCAGTACTCACTGGCTGGCACCTGAATAGAAATGCAAAGAAACACCAATATACGTTTATTTTTAAAAAGGTTTGATTTAAGGCACATGTAAGTTAGTAATATTTTTTAACTTAAAACTGCATGCTCTTGAGGCAAGTATTTTTTTAAGTTGAAAAGGCTGTATTTTGTATTTCTGCATGCAAAGTACACAATGGTCTCCTCCAGCAGGCTAATTTGAAAACTCAGCTAAGTACAATTGGATATTTGTTCTATGTTTTCCTTCCTTTCAGTATTTCACTATTAAACTGCTCCTGTCAGAAGCAGCTTTTCCCTTAGGCTTCTGCGAATAGCTCCCCACCACCCACCCCTGCTTTAGGACAGACCTTTTCAGTTTTGAAAGGCAGGGGAAAAAATAACCTAGAAGAACATCTCAGGAAGATCTTAATACCCCTGCTCACTCTGCATATCATAAAGTGTAAAATCAATACCTAACTTTAATAATCTGATAGAGTGCGTTTGATCAATGGTTTCTCTGTGGTAGACATTGCACCCTGTAGTACAATACAATCCTACCTCCAAGGGCTTATGATCTTGAGGTCCTATTCTTGTAATGGATTCCAGTGACCAAATGGAGCACAGAAAAGCCTAAAGAAAAGCCCCTCATCCAAACTTATGGACCTTTGATTGCAGAATTGTAAAAGCAACAAGCAATACTAGCAGCAATGGGGAAGAAAAATTTCAAGCTCCTTTTTTTAGTTTATAACAAGGATCCATTGAGCAGTGTCTACTGTGCCAGCTAGCAGACTAGAGTCAGAGTACTTTAAGCAATTTCATTATAAACCCTGCTATTGAGAAATTTATAAGATTGCTATAAAACTTCATTCAAGGCTGATCAGTGCCAAAGGACATTCCTTTTCCACTTAAAAATAACATGTGGCTGCTGTTTATAAATGATAGGGTTACAAAAGTGGAGAGAAAGATAGATTGTCAAAGGCATAAATTGGGATTGGACACCCATTCTCTGTTTCTTGGAATATTAGTCAATAAATTTAAAAAAAAAAGGTGAGGTAAAAAACTTCTACACAATTCCTGTGTAGCAAAGCATATATTTTGATGAATAGGAGGAAGTAACAATGGAAATTTGCCTGCATAAATTTTTTTCCCCTCAACAAGCTATTTTTTTTTCCAACTCTGTCTTTTAAAATTATAATTAGATTTTGGATTATGTTCTTTTGGTGATTGAAACTTTAAAAGGACAAGGTGCTAGAGTTTCAAAATTATCTTCTATAACTTCTCCTTCATATAATATTATACCTGTCCATATTGTCATTTTAACAGCTTCCTGCTATGATAAATTGTAATGACCATCTGCCCATGATCACCTGTCAGCTATAAAATATTGCAATATACATTTTGAAATTGGACAAATTAATCTTTGCGTGATAGACTTTTCCACTGTCTTATTTCTTATATACCTCTGCAATATTTCTTCTTCTAAATTTGGCTGCCTTCTAATTAATAAAATTAAATAAGAAAAGTTAGACAAAGGAAATTAAATTCCCAGTTGCCAAAGGACAAAAAGTTTGAGTAATATACACAAAAAGTATGGCACATCAGGGCTCCTGTTGCACCTCTCTTCTTAAAGGATTTACAGACAATACAGATTGTAACATCCTTTATTTTCTTTCTTCTTGACTATGTATAGCAAGTAGGATATTATTAACACTACATTTGTGCTGGGTGCAGCTTCTCCTTTCAACAGCACTCTAATTTCTAGAAAGGTGCAGTTATAAGCACTGTGCCGCGTTTCCAAGAACAAATTTGTCATATGCTTTTCTACAGCACATTCTTGACCCAGACACAAAAAAAGAAAGGGTACCTCCAGATATGAACAAAAGGCAAAGGTGATTTTCAGGAAAAGGGGTTTCTGACCATTATTCTAAAATGAACAACTGAAAAATAACTCTCCTAACAGCGCTGCAGTTTTTAACTTTCTTTTCTCTGGTTCTTCCTTGTGTGGTGGAAGATCAAGAGAATGCCGCCGGTGGAAGGCAATCAAGTAAAAAGGAATGGATGCAGATATATCACTAGTGAAGTGATCTAAGTGCTAGGAATACAACTAGAGTACAGGTTGTTTTTGCAACTTACCTCCAGACTTCTGAGTCCTCAGGTTCTGTGGGAACCTGCATACAGGTTACAGAACATCTACCTTCTCCCTCTAAAATCCTCAGACACTGAAAGGAAAAATCGCATAGAGTTGCCTCTTTGGAGAAGATAGAAATTATGTCTAGATCAGTAAAACTTCTTAAAACATCTTTTAGTTGCAGTTAAACCGCTAGTCAGATCAAGCTGAGAATTAAAGACGGCCTTGTGCCTCCTGATACATCTAAATGGCCCTTAGCTCAGAAATGCCAACTAATTTTAGAAAGGGAGGAAGGACCTGTTACAAATGTGAGGTACATTTTATCTAATCTAGCATTGTGTTAGTATTTCCCTGTTTCCAGATATATATTGCTATACTTACATAAGGAATAAAAGCAAAATAACATTGTAGGATTTTCTTATACAGGTGGTTCATCATTTCATATATACATATATATACACACACACACAAAAAAATATTTACTGTGTGTAGGGATGTTTTGTTGTGACATGCGAAATCTGCTTTTCATAGTAGCACATGATGGCAGGTATTTTTTCCCCTGTATATGACATGGCACTGAAATATGAGGTGTATGATTTTGCAGGAGAATAACAGCTTTAACTATATTACATGTTTAAAATCCCAGCTGAACATAATACAACTTTACTAGCTCATTTCTCCTGAGGCATCAACACCATTTATCACTACTGCTGCCATCTGGCATGTCTGAACTATCATGATCAGCATTTTATGTGGAAAAGAAAGCATTCAATATGGTCTCTCTTCTCTAATGCTCTGAGGTCAGATACCATACTGCTGGAGGCAGTGAAGATGCATTTTTATCACACACTTGAGAGACATCCATTTGACATATTTTATAGTTTTCTATGTTAAGACCAGCCAAGCTTTTTCTTATTTGCATTGACCTGGCATGAGGTCATTTGCTGTAATAACGATTTAAGATTAGTTCACATAAGTTTTGTTATATTGCAGTTAAAGGTTTGGCACATGCAGCCAATTCTTTGGGGGCTGAAAACCAAATTTCTAGCACATTTTTTGCAGAGCTTAGAAATGCAATGGAATCGCGTGCCCAACTGTTTCTCCCCAAGGAAAGGCTGCATGTGGTTTGCTTAGCTGAGGTCTTTGTGAAGAGGTGTTAGTTGCTCTCCTTTTCTTACAGACGATTCATGGAATGTGGGATGATGACTTAGTTAAGAGTACGTTGTAGTTTAGGTTTAAAACTTCAGTTCCAGTGTGTAAAAATATATGGCTGTTCCTTTTTACACCACAAATTCATGAGTCCCTGTCAATTTCTAAGCCTCAGTAATCCATCAAGTGAGAAGCAGTGTTACCACAAATATTTTTTATTATTAGCTACTTCATGGCTACTTGTGAGCATTTTAAGATAGAGGCAGAATTCTGGAGTAAAATATTGAGTCTTTAACTCTCCGTAGATCACACTACAATCCTTAATAATTTTAAAATTAATCCTAATAATACATATCTACTTACATAATTTCAATCTCCGTTTTTCAGTGTAACATTAAACTAAACATATTATTTTTATTGACATTATATAGGTCATGAAAAATACAGGTAAATTAATATAGCCAGGATGTAGTGAGTACACAACGTATTCTAAATATTGTCTTTTATTGGCCAGTTGTGACTGAATGGCCTCATGCTTTATGTCGGTTGGGTAATACTATGTTAAGGCAAAGTATCTTCCAAAAATTGTTGTTTACTGAGACTAAAGAACCGGCACTTGGTGGCAAGCACTGTGAGTTAGTCAGTTAGGACAAGGTCTCTCTGTAGACTACTGCTTCTTTTGCTCATAAAAATCTACTCATCGTCATTTACTGTGGTTGTAAAAAAAATTATTCTCCATGCTTACTGATTTTCAGTAATTCTACACTAAATCTACTGAGCAGCAGATAAAGGGTCAAATTCTAATACAATAGCTAGCGCTTGGCTCTGCTATTGATCTTATATTATTGCAAATACCGCAAACTTTGGCGTATGATACTATGCTACTTGAAGACTAGAATCTTCCTCCACGTGATCTGTCTTAAAATCATAATGTCATAAATACATTCAGAAGGCTAAAAATTACTTGATGGAAAATGTAACTTAAAAACCACACACCAGTGAATTTTCTTCATTTTTTATTACCCTTGCAAATTCCATGTGTTAGAAGTTGTCCTTTTGAAAAACAAACAGATAACTTCTGTGGCAAGGTGTTTTTCAGATGTTTCCTAAATGAGAACCATCAGCAGTTATCTGCAATTTACAGCGTACTTGCAGTGTCTACCATGTTTACAATACAGCTGGAATTAATAGTAGTCTCTCCTTAAAATATAGTGATGTGACACCACCCAGGAGTTACAGCATGAGTGTTTTTCTACAGTCTCATTTCAGGGTAGACCTTCAGTTTAGAAACCCATGAACATTTTAGCAGGTATTTCCATTATTTCAAGGGCCAACACATAATCAAAACTTGGAAGAATTCCTCAGTAACTTTCCTAAATTCAAACAACAGTTTCTAATTCTGAAATACGTTTAAATTCCTGGGGGAAGACTGCATGGAAAACTGGCGTTTTCCTTTGGTTTCAGATACTGTTAAGAGAAAGGCACAAAATGTAAAGAAATCCAGTAAGCAATCTAGCACAATTAAAAAAAAAAAAAAAGAAGTGGTATCTCAGTTTTAAGGTGTTTGGGCTTGATACTTTTCTCATGTTGCCTGGCTGAGTTGAATGTTGTCTCAAAAACGGAGCACAGCACAACACTAAAAATATAACTTTTTTCTTGTTGTTACTTTCTTTCCAACTTTCTACAATCCTAATCTTGAAAAAGCTAACAGTTTCTCTTTCCCTTTCTTTATTTTTCCATTGTTGTGAAAACCGTTTTTTAACCTTTAAAATACAAAAATTCCCTATTTACACCTGTAGTCGTCTGTCTTCTTCCACTTGCCAGCTCAAAATTTAGAAATTCACTGTCCACTAAAATAGTCAGAATTGAAAAGCCCAGAGTATGAATGCAAGATTCATACATAGTACAGCATGTGTAACATTTCAGATGTTGGGAGACATTATTTCTAGGAGAGAAAATGTAAATAACTCATATGGTCCTCTCATCTCTCAAATTTGTTTTTCTCTCTGTCTTGTGTAGCATCAATAAACTTAACCATAAGACAATATACTGAGGAAGAACTGCTGAAAGTAATTAGCACCAGAGCCAAAATCAAATTCTTCTTTTCTGGAATAATAGCTCAGGTAAATTATATACTTAATATTGAGGCAAAAGCCAAGCCACATAAATATATCCATAGTTAAATTATATCAGTAGAAAGCCTCCAACTATCTTCAGCATGCCTGGATCACTCAGAAACTCTCATGAGTAATTGAAATAGTAAATATGTATAAAATGAGAGTCTGCACATTCATGAAAGGTTTCTAAAAACTGAGATAAAGTGAATACATTATCTGTGATTTCTCACTAAGCTGATTTTCATGATTACATAATTATTGCTGGTCCTTTTTGCATTCTGTCCAGTTATGGCCCTTGTTTTGTGTGTTACAGGTTAACAACACTTTGAATTCATTAATTTTACTTTGAAAATGAGGACCGTGTCTATATTTTAAGATGAATTTTAAACAAATATAATTTTTACAAGATAGTGAAAAATTTTCCAAAAAAAGTAGATATTTGTATGAAATTAATTTTGTGCAGCTAACATTTTGATTTTGATAGCTGAGGACTAAATTTGGATAATCATTAATGGATCATGAAAGCAAATGTTGAAATTACTCATTTTACTCTGATAACTATTGAAAATTGTTCTTCTATTAAAGCCGTCTTAATATTGTCTTTATCTTGGAATTTTATTCAGAAACATGTACATCCCTGTAGTTCTGTTATATATTTGATGACAGCTTTTTGATGGGAGGAAGAAGCATCACTGTGCTTATATTAAACAGGTTGGAAAAAATCAGACAGCAAATTCTCTCTAGAATTGGGAGCATTTTTACATAGCGTAATTACATTTTGCTCTTAAATTATGTTGGGGTTTTGTTTTCTGGGTTTCTTTTTTTCACAAGTCCTCCCTCATTCACAGAGTAAGCTAAGCACATAATTAGTCTCATGAAATAAAAATCAGCCTTTTTTAATATTCTACATTCATTTTTGTGTGATTTTCAGAGACAATAGGGGTATCTTACCAAGCAATTCTTTGTTTTCATATATCAAACAATGACATAAAAAACAATTAAGGGGGACATTCTACAATAAGTATACTGCCAGTTGACATGTCCAGTATGTAACAAATAGTGTTCACGTTTAAGTTATTTTAATGCAACATTGTAAGAACTACAGTAAACCATTTATTTATAAAATGGTGTTCACACTGGTTACTTGTGACTTTATATCAAAACGTGAAGTATCTTGTTTTTATGTTATGCTTGCATTATTACAGAACACTCATTTTCATCATTCTTCTAGCAGATTTGAAAATAATGGAGCATAAAATCCTGCCTTCCACTCTATCACTTGTCCTTTTAACATGGCATTCTCCTCTATTTATTGAATCAAATTAAGGGAAATGTCCTACATAGTGATGTTCAAACTATAGTCTTTAAACTCCTTCTTAAGGATGCTAGGAAAACTAACAGACAAGTCAACTCATTGTCAGTCAGTCTCTATGCATTACCCAGGAGTCCACAACTTTATAGACTCTACCAGAGTACACCTGTTTGAAAAATCACTTTTCTACGAAGTATTAATTATGTTAAAATTGAGCAACTCTGCCATCGATTCTATGGAGGATCTGAGACCTGTTCTCTGGCTAAGCTGAACTGTATCTAATCTACTTCAGTCAGAAAAATAGAAATGGAGTAAAATGTCATTTAGATTAAAAACAAAACAAACCCAACCAGGTTTCACAGTTGGGTATTCCCACAGTATGAGAAGCAGCCCTTTAAACGTAACAGTGAAGAGCAGGTCACATAAGTGAAAAGTTCCTATCAGTTCAGCTATGGAAATCACAGATGACCAGAACCCAGGCAGAGCTCAAACAGATCGTAAGAATAGATCTGCTGAATTTTCTCTCTTCAAGAGCAATCCCCAAATCATCTATCCTATGCTAGAATAAAATGATCAGCAAAACAGAGGAGGAAAAAAAATCTCTGCTAGCAAAACCTTTGCAATCAGCAGGCTGACGCTCTAACAAAGGGTCTCTTAGAAGCTGACAGGGTTCATGTCACCACAAACTGCAGAATCATTGGAAATGGAAGAAACTGCAGATGTCAGTAAATCCTTCAAGGCAGAGACAACAGTAGTTTCAAGCAAGGATACAGGAGACTATGTAATACTTTTCTGGAAGAAATTCAGAAGCAGCCGCTGGGAGCACTCACAACTGAACCAACTCCTTTCATCGTCTGCTGTACTACTGCTAGTCAGTATGACTTGTACAGGATTGTGTCTATTTCTTTTACGTATGTATACTCTGAAGACTTCTGTTAAAGGCAACCCTTCTTTATGTAAAACCAGGTCCAGTTTATGTTAGGACATAGCTAATGTCAGGTTAGGGACTGAGCTCAAGCCCCAGCTCCATATGTCCACTCCAATCTGCCAGCAATGCTGGATGTATATACATGCAAATGCACGTACCGTGCCCCCACCCCCCCTCCCCGCCCCGAGCGTCTTTGCAGAGAGAGCGGGCAGGATAAGGGAAGCTTAGTTCCCAAAGGCTCTTGTTTTTTGGAATACAGGTCATTTTTCTGAATCCCTTGTCTAACACTGGATCCTGACTTAAGCATCCTACCTCAGGGTTTTGAGCAGAGGAAGAACCTCTCTCAGCCCAAGTTAGCCACCTGTGAGCAGGAGGAAACCCATTCCCAACCTGCAGGTTCTCTGGTGCAGGTGATCTCTCAGCTGTGTCCCAGCTCTTCCCAGTGATGGCACATGAGCGGCCTCACCTCTGCCTTAGGGTCCTCTGCTTGCTGTGAGAAACTAGTCTTGAAGTTGTGACCCACTGCCAGTGGGGGCACCCAAGGGACCAGAATCCCGAGACAAGCCCTCACACATACCACCTGCCCAGTGCGGATAGTCTTGATGGTGCCCAGACTCCACCTTTTCCTCTATATTTCACTCCCACGTAGTTTAGGTGCTTTATCTCTAAAGTGGAAATTCTTCACGTGTCTTCTTGGGAAGGCTGGTGACTTCTGCTAGGATCAGAAATCCTGTTAGGAAGACTTCATTTTGGAAGGTAAATTTAGGGGTGCCTTTGAAAAATCTCATGGTAACCCAACCTTAGTGTTGTGCTCAATAGCACGCAGATGCAGCGCATACCTTGAAGAGAAGAAAACAATCACGAAGCACTAAAATCTGTTATAAACTCTAAATTCAGCTACATTAGTTGTCTAATACAGACTTTTAGTTTACTGTTAGAAAATAGGTAATTCCATAGCAGAGGCGAAGCTATATGACCTTCCCTGTTATTGCAATTTCTGTTAATAGAGTGAAAATTATTTCTGATATGTTAGCATGATAATACCAAATACAAATATATTTATGTTCTATTACTATTCTGCACAAATTTTTAAAACATCCATCTCTGTTAATACTGAAAAGCTGAATATTTTAATTATTTCTTTCTTAACTCACTGCTTAGCCATTAATACTTCCAAATAGCTTTTCTCATTCTCCGAAAACATACATTTCAGTATTCATTGAAGGAATTAAAATTAGCACAAGTTTGGAGAATTAAACATGACTGACTAGGATAGCAAAGAGTCCTGGGGGAATGGTTCTTCTCAGTTTTACAAAGTTCTGTTGGAAACCTGTGGGAAATAACTAATCACCAAGGTTTTTTCCTAGCTTCATATATCCTTTCACACTCTTCCTTAGAGATAAACATGTTTTATACACTCTTTAAAGGGAAAAAGGAATCGCTTGATTTATTTATATTTCTTATTTCAAATCTCAGACCTGGAATCCTTTGAGCAGTCAAAACAAAAAAGTAAACTCTAAAAATCAGAATTCCTAAATTACTACCATCCCAAATTAACTGGGGATCTGTGTAATATCCGATGACAGCACTGACAGAGGTCCTGAAAGGCTTTAACTATCCTGATACAAAGCAGTAATCTATTATATTAAAAAAACCCGGAGTTCATCACAAATTTTTGCTTTTGTATTAGATAAGATTCATGTAATGTTGTATACAAACTAGTATCTCATCAAGAGAATAATTATCATGTATACAGTGATTCATATTTTTTTTCCGGATGGTTTTGTGTGATTTATATACAGAATTCATGTTGTTATGAATTATGATTTTGAGCTACCATCTCCCTGGCAGCTTTGAAAGCTTTATTTGATCTGTCTTTATAACCCTTCAAACATACTTATTGAACATTCCTAATAAAATATAAATATACAATAAAATACATAAAACAATCGGGAAAACTATAAAAAATTACAAAAATTACCTTAGAAGAACATACATATTTGAGTGAAAAGTAGGTACTTGTATGTTAGAATGTTTGTGTTTAGTCTGAGTTTATGTACCACTTTCCTAATATACCGGATATTAGACACTGATTTATGACCATTTCTGTAATTCCTCTGCAGTTTTATCATGACAAAATCATATCCTTAGGTAGAACTGAAATGTCAGTTGATGATTAGTGCACTATTATACCTTTTCATTGGTAATGGAAAGTGTCTATAAATCTACCTGTTAAGCAGTCAATACAGATTACACCAGCAGTTAACTTGGGTTTTTGCTATTCTTAGGTCGGCAATTACATTTCACATTAAAGACTTTTATTAAGCCAAATTTCAAATACCTTTCAAATGGTATGTTTTCCTGCAGTAGCATCAAGAAGGTCTTACTTTTCATTATTTCATAGTGATCCAACCAATGCCAGTTTATTGCAGAAAACACACATCACAAACCAGCTGAGACAAGCTAAACAAACCTCTCAAAATCTAGGACATGGCATTCACTCTCAGTGTGTGCATGATCATTTCTACAAGCCTGAACGAAATCCATTATGTCATCTCTGTTCAATGAGGCTAGAGAAAGCAGAAACATTAGCATCACCGAACTGTCAAAAAGCAAACCTATTTGCAAGTGTTGAGTTTGAAGCACAGAAGGGAACGTTCTACACAGGATCACCAGCTTTGCCTAACAGAGACACGCTTGAGATGTGGGGCAAACAAGTCTCAGGCATCACAGCTTAAAGGACGTATTTCACAGCACATTCATGGCTCAGCTTTTTCTAGGTTTTTGCCACATTTCACAGCAGTGAATGGTGAAGAGATGGTACAGGACAGTGAAAGTGATTAAGTGAAAGCAGATTGTGCCCACCGTTATCACTTCAAAAACTATTTCTTTTAACTATGGGCAATACCAGTTAACAGAAACTACAGTTTATAATTCTAGGTTTTTAAAGATCACAAAATCACAGAATCATGAAGGTTAGAAAAGGCCTTTAAGATCAAGTCCAACCATCAACCCAACACCACCATGCCCACTAAACCATGTCCCAAAGGGCCACATCTACATGTTTTTTGAACACTTCCAGAGATGGCGACTCCACCACCTCCCTGGGCAGCCTGTTCCAATGCTTGACCACTCTCTCTGTAAAGAAATTTGTCCCAGTATCCAGTCTAAACCTCCCCTGGTACAACTTGAGGCCATTTCTTCTCGTTCTGTTGCTAGTTACTTGGGAGAAGAGACCAACACCCACCTCGCCACAACCCCCTTTCAGGTAGTTGTAGAGAGCGATCAGGTCTCCTCTCATCCTCCTCCTCCACACTGAACAACCCCAGTTCCCTCAGCCGCTCCCCATAAGACTTGTGCTCCAGCCCCCTCACCAGCTTTGTTGCCCTTCTCTGGACACGCTCCAGCACCTCAACATCCTTCTTGTAGTGAGGGGCCCAAAACTGAACACAGGATTCAAGGTGCAGCCTCACCAGTGCCGAGTGCAGGGGCACAATCACTTCCCTACTCCTGCTGGCCACACTATTTCTGATACAGGCCAGGACGCTGTTGGCCTTCTTAGCCACCTGGGCACACTGCTGGCTCATGTTCAGAAGATCCTGCAGCAACCAATACAAATTGCCATCAAAGTTTCAATAACTAGTCCTTGCACACCTGCACCTCAAGATCTTTTTCTTGGGCTTCTGATTGCTGTCTGTGAAGCTAATACCATGTGAAAGGAGTGAGGTGGCCAATTTGTTTTTAAAAGAAGTTTTGAAATGGCTGTGCAGATGAAGCATGACATGCATTGAACAACTATTTTGTCATTGTTTTTTTTTTGGTCAGCCTATGTTATATCTAGTTTACGGTGCTAAGTCCCTGCTTATTTAGAAAAACAAATCAAAACAGAAGAAGGACATGTGGAGAAGTAAGGTTCCTTTTAATTAATGTGCTGCAACAGTTCCTGTAGCAAGGTGCCAAAACTCTCTGAACTTACCATGAACATACTTTGGTGTTCATCGATCAGGAAAACCTCTGACTAGTAAAGGATAAATATTTGGATGGTTTGAACCTAGATTGTGCTTCAGTGGTTTTTCCTGCAAAATGAGATTTTCTTCCTTCCATTCTTTGCTTACCTTATGTAAAAATACAAATAAAAGCATATATAAATTTCCAGTGAGATTACATGATTCAAGTTTCTGTGCTTGAACAATTAAGTTGGAACTTAGTCATACAAATGACCTTATTTTAACAAATGAAAAATTCTTTGTTTTCAGAGGGGAATTAGTGTCTGCAAAAAATGTTGCAAGACATGTTGCAAAAGAATTTTCCAAAAGAACCTGTATCTCTGTGTGAATATAGAAAATATCAGCTAATCATTGTGAAGTCTAGAATCTATTCATGTCAGATCTCATGATGTCAATGCTGCTTTAGTAAAGAGTGAGTAATAAAATGGTTCAATACTATTTTAAATGTAGCCTTTCTGACAGTTATAAACAAAATTTTAAAGACTATTCTAAAAAAACCTGAAAATCCAATTTGAAAGCAAATTCTTGAAAGCACTGAACAACATTGATACCAGTTTTCCCTAGCTGCTTTCACCTGCTTTCTGTTCTTGCAAACTGTTCTCCATTTCCCATATTATTTCTCATATTTTCTCTAGTTAGTATGTGTCTCCCGAGGTTGGATGTGGATTCAGCTATTCCCATCTACTTCATAAAGCCTACAATTAAGACTGTATCTCATTTTTAAAACTCATCTATTCTTTGGAAGAATTTTGAGCTTCTACTAATCAGTAAACGTAGCAAAAAAAAATTGGTACAGCACTTATTACAAAGAAAAGAATGTCAGCTAGATATGACAACTCGGACCAATTTTATTTCACCTGGGATCTTTTACAAAATGCCGTTCCTTGATTGCTTCCACTTATTTCTGCTCTCATATGACCTCTTTTCTGTCCTGCAGTTTTTCCTTTCTGCTGCTGCTTCTTCTCACCTCCTTTCAGCTTTCTTCTGTTGCTTTTTTGCTGGGTTTCTATTGAAATATTCAGTGTTCATAATAATTTGGATTAACAATTGATACGGTCTCTCTTGCTGTATGAATACTTACCATGCATGTAGCTGAATTAATATTTGCAATATTAATAGATCATAATACAATCACAATGCTGGGATTTTTTTTTCATAACAATTTACATAAAGCAATTGTTTTTTATCTAGTGTAATTAACTGAGTGTGACTCAATTGACAGAGCTTGGAGGCTTTACTTCTAAATCTGTATGTTGTCTGTATCATCAATAATGAAGATACTGAAAACATAAAATTAGGCTCACAAACAATACCATGTAGCTAGATAGTCAAATCTAAAAACTGTAAAGCAAAACAGTAAGTAGTAGCTCCCTGTTTCTTTGCACTAAGTAGGCATTCAGATAGTAATGGGGCTGTGAATACTCTGTGGATGTAATTTTTGCTGGAGATGCTAAACAGTCTCAAAGACAAGCCATAGCTTCTATCCTGGAAAAAGATCACGAAAACTAGAAATAAACCAGACATAGAACTAGAAAAGTAGGTGTAAATTTTAAACTGCTAAATGAAAGTAATACTCATCAAGTCCAAAATGGAAGGGTAATTAATCCTGAATTTACCATTCAATATGTTTGTGTAGGGAAGTTAGGGTGCAAATACATACAGTTTTTAAAATCATAACCACAAATTTACACCCCGTCAATGTAGTAACAAGAATAACTTTATTTTAGTTGTCTATCGGTCTAGAACAATGACCTTGCTTGGAGTTGTGAATTAGAAAAATGAATTGCTGAAGTTTTAGCTTCAAAGGTTTGATATCTGAAAAGCAGCTCTCTATAAATCTGTGTTAGGTTTTACACAGGCGTTGGAACTACTTTGCTGAAATAAAGAAGATAGATAAACAGTGATTCCTGAGCACAGCACAGACATAGCAGTATGAAGACACTAAAGAAAATAACTTGAGTAAAAGAGGAGAATGGGGAAAAAAATCCACCAGAGCTAAAATTTAAGAACTGGGAAGAAAAAACATAAACTACAGCACATCTTCAAAAAACGTGCACAGGTGAAGAGTATGCTACTTAAAGAAACCAGTGGTTTTTCATACACTAGATGTACTTAACATTTTTATTTTGGTCAAACAAAAGAGACCAACTATAAATATATGTTCTCAAACAAAAGTTTGAGAAGTATGACACTGCACATAGAAATTAAACATTTTTTTAGATTTCAGAAATTTATTTTACAGTCAAGGCATCATTCTGAGCTCCCAAATTCTGCCCTAATACTACTTTAATAAATAAAGCTCAGAATGAAGCAATAAACTGAGAATGTAGCTTATTGGGCATGACATTATGTGGCTTGCAGATAAGCGTGATCTTAATCATTTAGTTCTACCGTCACAACCTAACAGTGAAAAAACATTAAAGGAAACAAAGCAACGATTAGACAAAGTTGTAGAATCAGACTGAGTTGAATTTAATTTTGTTAATTTATAGGATAGCAGCAGGGAAATGTGTTTCAATCTTTACAGAAATTTTTCTGAGTAACTGGGAGTTTCAATGCCTGTAATATATGATAATGTTAGAGGAACTGAGAAATTTCAGACATATAAAGACTCAAAGTAAGACTGGAGAAGGAAAAAAATGCCTGAAGTCACTATTGCTTTACCAAAATGACGCAATTCCTATCTATAATAGAAATTCTTTGTAGGGGTATGACACAAAGTTGTCACTTTGAAATTAATAATCCAAGTCACTCCTAAAATAGGTAAAAACCAGCATGTTGAATCTCAAGTCACTTAGATGGAAGACTGGCAAGGAAAAGGTAGATGAATTACCAGAAAGGCAAACCATGCACAGTATCGTTTTAGTGAGGGGATTTTAATATGCAGCTTTTTTTTCCCCTCCCTATTTCAGAAAAGGTCAGTGTTTCTAAACTGAAGTATAACATGCCTTGTAAGACAGCTGAGACCCTCATAACACTGCCTGAAAGTGATTGTGCATCTCTTGACAGCAGTAGGTATGAGTGACAGACAGCACTATGCACTTCAGAGGTTAAATGGCGTTAATAAATTCAGTCAGTGGAGAGATTACAAATATTTGGAATTACACAGCGGAGTTCTGGAAATGGTTGTCTGCTTTGCCTGGAAAAGAAAGACTTGAAATTAAAACTTATGTGCCAGTTCCAACAAGCGCACTAAAATGTTTTAGCTGGTTAGATCTATGCTGGTATCTTGGTTGGTTTAGGGAGCGTGAGCTTGAAACTGCAGAAGCTCATGGGCTGTTTGGCAAGTGTGGGTCAAACTGATCATCAGGTAAAAGATGCATTTCTTAGAAGCATGTGGGGTCCAAACTGGTTTTGTATTCACAGACAAAACTCATGATATGAGAGGTACATGTCCTTACTAAACTGTAATAAAAGCAAAAAAATAAAAAAAAAAAAAAAAAGCACAAGCTAGTGCTCTTAGATACCAACAATAGCATCCATCTCTCTGGATGTGATTAATTGAATTTCTTTAAGGGCAGTACCTCTCCTACAGTCCTGGTGCCTTACCAAACCTAGTCTGTGCTCTGTACCCTTCCTAAACCAATGTCTACTATAACTTCACTCAGTTCCCCAGTCATTTTCATCCTCTTTTCTACCTGCTAGAGACAGGTGTGATGTGTTAATTAGGCAATTAACCTGGCCTTCTCTTTGTCCTGACTATCCACCCCAGAAAGAAGGATGTCAGGTGGATCACTTTACAGCAATCTAAGCTGTTTACAAGCATATAGGCAGTTTAAAGCAAATAGTATGTTAAAAAGGTCTCAATAGGGAAACAAGTTTTATTACCAGCTACTGTGGTAGTAAAAAAATGACATTTTCATTAGAATAATATCTATGCTGTATTCTCTAATGTCCAGCTTGGGAAAAGTTGAGGAGCATTTGCTAGAAAAAAAATTGGAAAACATGCCCCACTGGGCAGAGGAAAAGGGAAAAGATTGGTCTGAAACAACCACCCGCTGGCAGGGTGCAGGATCAGAGCGCACATTTCCTGACAGCAGCCTTTAGGTGAGGCATTCGTCATGCTCTCCTGCTTGGAGCGTACTGCTTTGCACAGGTGGGTCTCCTGGGGCAAACTCTGCTAAAGGGTGATTAGGGGCAAGAGGTTTTCAGGGGTAGACTACTGCTTTATTCTATTTCATTTAGGTGGACATTGTTATGGAGGGGTTTCTTTTTTAACTTGTACAGTTGTGAGTGTAACAAAACATTTTTAAAGAACTAAGGCTAATTCAAAAAAAGACAGTTATGTATTGTTTCAAAATACTGCTAGTGCCTTGCTTTCAAGTGATTGAGCTTCTCAGCGGAATCCAAAACCTGATAAGAACTGCTCAATGTAAAGATGTACTTTAAATCCATTCCCTCTCCAGAGCGTAGGTGACATACCTACCAGAGTCTCAAAGTTTTAATTTTGTTTGCTTTGGAACTCTGGTGTGGAGAGACTTGTTGACACTTCTCCTTTAAAAAGAAATGTTGTGGCTTTTTTTTAAAAAAGTGGAGGGGGAACCAAATAACCTAGTAGTTGCACTTCTGTGATGTCGATGGTAGCTGATCATCTTGAGAAGTCTAGTCTGTAGTATTTTACGTATCTTACCCAGTTAATGTTTCATGAAAATGTACAAATAACCTTAGCACGTGGTGCTTCCCTTTGTGGGTAAGTTTTGGGATTTTTTTCTTTCATAGTTGTACATGTTCTCTTTTTGTTCTCTTCTTATGTGCTCTTTCTAACGGCTGAGTTACTACATAAAAGGAGTTGATAACACTTTCTCATGCAATGTTTAGAAGAATGAAGAGGCCGCTAGTATGACTTTATGCATAGCTTTATTCTGAAGGCATTCTATGAACACTTTCAAGCAGTAAGAATTGCAGAAAAAGAAAAAATAGATGCCAGTCTCTTATATGACATTAGGTTTAGGTGGCAGAGTGTACGGTCTTTCTGTACTGTACTGAGGTGTTTGTGGAAAGACACTGAAGAAAAATTTTCAGCACTTGAGAAACTATTAGGATGAAGAGGTGGAGGCAACAATGACAATTGAAGTGTTTTACCTCTGCTGAGGTAGATGAGCAAGGATTTTCAGAACTATAAATTCTAGCCTAAGTGACTATCTTCTGTCTAAGTCATGCTTCAGATGCTGAAATCTTATTTTAAATCGGGCTACTAAAGCTTAGGTAGGAGTGGTATAAACCCAAAAGAGTAATAGCTCTGTATTACTCAGATGCAGTGAAGAACAGCAGAAACAGATTTTTTTTTTTCTCCCCACCCTTCTCTTAAGGTAAAGTGAGAGTTGGGTTTAAAAAGGCTTCCAGAAAGCCTTTTCAGCATATTCCTAGAATCTGGCCAGTGTTCAAATGCAATGTAGTAATTAACTCATCCTCAAATTAGGTGATTTTTCAAATCTTTTCTAAAGATAAAATTCTTTCTGTTGCAAATGAAATTCCAGGAGCACCCTCCTGAGTGCAGTGCACGCTATCTGGTGATGCACGGCGTGAAGGACACAGCCCATATGCTGCTGTGTGACTCACAGGGGAGAATGTCCTCAGTGCAAGGAGATGCTGTCAGCTTACCCTGCTTGTTTAATTTGAGATCATTTGCTCTAGCTGTTCTTCTGGAAACATGATCAACTTAAAAAATTAGCACCCGAGACGTCTTTAACAGATTTGGGTACTCAGCTGAAAGAAAGCAGAACCCCAGGACGTTTTTTACGTTGCTCGGTTGCAGTCATCTGCCTTGGCTGGAGCTTAAGACTGTAAAGCCTTGCCTCACCTGTGTGTCTACAGAGGTAGTCAGGATGGGAGCACAGTCTGTCAGAAATCAGCTTGCATTTGTTCTGGAACCAGTAAATGTTTGGAATAACACAAAGTGCCTTCTTGAGACGCCTCGTCGGGAACTGATGTTAATCAGCCCAGACACTCGCTTTGCGGCAGGACCTGCCTACCACCTCCTATAACTGTAGGGAATGGGCTTAAGCAAGCACAGAAACCGTTCTCTGTGTGGTCTCTGAAAGTGCGTCTGTATGATTCCGATTGTGCTTACCCGCTCTGGGCACCGAGCTGTAGCCTTTGGAGGTGGTGGGGGTGTGCAGCCGCTTTTGATACCGACTCCTCCGTTTGTCAGGAAGGCTCTGTGCCTTTGAATGCCAGCTGCGAGCTGGCTGCCTCCAGGCAGGAAGAAATTGGCTTCCCAGTGTTCCTCTCGGGATGCTACCTGCCTTGCAGCCCTTCTCGTGTGTTCTTCAATCCACTTTAAAGCAGTATTAGGAATTTTCATTCATACCAGCACAAACACATGTTCATTGAAGCCAGTGGGGGCCCCGCACCTGTGCGGTGTCCCGCTGCCTCTAAAGTCAGCATCACAGAGCAAGCGCTCAGCACTTCGGAATGAGGTTCTGGGCAAGTCTTACAGTTATTTCTTTATTGAGCACGTTACCGCTCCCAAACGATGGGGAGAGATGATGAGCATGGACAGTTGCATATTTCGAAGTTAAAAAATCCTGAGCAGCAGAGAGTGAAATAAACTACATGTTATATCCCAAGCAACAGCCAACTAAATCACCCCTCATTATTCCTGACATCAGCCTCTGGGATTCCCCCTCTCATCCTGAACTGTGTGCTGTAAGAAGAATTTACAAAATAAAAAAAATTGCCAACTGCTATTCAAATTATAAGTGGTGCACACTAATTACAATTTATATGGTGATTAATTAAAAATAACCATGCAAATGTCTAATTTTAGAGTCACTCAATTCACTAAGTCTTCAGACACTGCCTAGCTGCCCTAGGCGTGTGGTGGTTAGGCAATTTATTCAAGCTTTCAAAATATTCTTAAAATGTCTCAGATAATGAAGGCTCTTGAAAAAGTTCCAGCTAGCTTGGAATATATAAACAGAGGTTTCAGAACAGTAAAATAGCACTGCATATATTTGCATTTTTGAGCCAAAATACTCTGTGTATACATAAAAATAGACCAGGAAGGGAATAACAGAGATTCTAAATAATCTGAATATTTAGCTGCAGCGCATAGCAGAGTAGTTCATAGATTATTTCATTGGCTGAAGAAAATTAAATATAATCTTACTTAGATCCTACTTCTTTTTTCTTTAAATAGGAAGATTTTGATACACACATAGACAGGGACTTTGCCTTACTCACAAATATATATAACTGTATCAGGAGAGTTACATCATAATGGTGACTTGATTCAAATATAGTGAATTTTAATTAGTTCTGTAAGTTGCATGTTCCGCTGGTGGATTTCAGAAAGTAATGAATAAAAATTCATAGAAGTGTAATTTACCATTTTTACTAATACAAAAATAATGTTAATACTTAAATTGCTCTCTCTCTCTATATACACACACATATATGGCAAGTTTATCTGCAGGAATACTCTGGTATTAAAACAGAAAATTTAGATCAATAAATGCAGAATGTATTTATTTTTCCATGCATTAGTGATGTTCTTACTGCTCTTCAAATGTTCTACTCAATTTTTCAAAAAAATAATAACAGATACTTGTTTGCTGGGACCATTCTAGTTTACAGGAGGTTATAGATGGAGTGATTAAGTTTCTGTATCTGCAGACATTCTTACCTACAAACACTTCACAAGCATAAGAGTAAAATTAATTAGTTATAGTATTAATTATGAAGTATTCAGGTTTTATAAATAGCAGTATTTCTTGACACATACAGTGAAACCCACAGCAGCTGAGATTATATGACACTTTCTACTCTTCTCTAAAATGCGTTTTACACACAGAATAATTATTTTACTTTTTAATGTTTAAGTAAATTTTACAGTTTAAACACTTCAGATAGCAGCTGCATAGAATCATGAATAGGAGAGATGGAAAAAACATACTTTGGTAGATTTCTAGTTGTCATTTGTTCACACAAAACTTGCAAGTTTTTAACAAAACAAGTTACAGTATGATATTTTTGGGGGTTGGGTATTTTTTTGGTCTAAATGACTCGAGTATTTCGAGTGATGGGATTCAGATTATTTCCCACTGGCAGCACCCATTGTAGATGCATCAGCACTGGAATATCTGTGTTTACTAAAACCCCTCTTTGTGTGTCCAGAAATCACATATTTGCTGTGTGTTATTCTGACACTTTCCTCAAATTAAAAGAGCTCTTTTTGTTTCCTGATGACCTGCCAGTGGGGCTGTCTGGTGTAGTTCAAGGTATATTTTATAGATTATACTAGGTGATATTGTGAAAAGTGTACTAAATACAGAGAAATATTTAATCAGCTCTGTCACCTCCTGGTATTCTCTCTCTAGTTCCAAATGGAGATACTGCTTCATTGAGCTAAGGTCCTGGCTTTTCATGAGGAGTGCATTCAATCCATAATTGCTTTCAATTTGGGTAAGGTGCCAGAATACATGTTTATAGCTTCCTTCAGATTTGCAAATACACCTCAGGCCCAGATTTTTTTACTCTTAATGACTGAAAACTCTGTTTCCCGAAATAACTGTTTTTTCCTATATAATTCAGCTATATGGGTGCGATCCAAGATATTTTCATAGTCCGACAATTAAAAGTGATTTCTTCTTTCTTCAGGATGTTTGAATTAGAAATGAAATTAGAAAACTCATTTTTTTAAACGTCGGTAGAGTAAAAAAATAACAGAGAGAAAAGAATACATATCTTTAGCTAAATATTCTATCGCACTTCCCTCTTTTGATTAACTTCCCCCATGCTGAAAGTCCCCCAGATTGGTTTCATCATAATATTAGTCAGAATCAGGTATGATCTGAAGTTAAAATCAGTGACCATCAGTTGAATGTCTCCAGTATAAAAAACACAGGTATACTATTCTAGGTATTTCTACTATTTCTCTGTCCTAATCTCATGGTTTTTTGGACACTCACAGGAGGTTTTATTTCTGCAGTTTCGTAAGTACATTTTATTTTCACCTGTATTTGGCAGGTTGGCTCTCAGCATGGAAATTAATTCCTGGGAAGCTTGAAAACTCAATCGAACCATTACTGAGAACCAACAGAGTAAGGAATAGAGTTGCTGTTTCTGGCAGAGCACTATATATTCAGCATTAATAAGGCTTGTTTCACGTTGGTCAGCAGCCCAAGAGATCTGGCTAGGACCAGGAAGTGGTCAGCAATTCAAAAACATCAACATGTTGTCTTCCAACCCTGCTCTCTTTCTTGAGACAATGACAAAGGACAAGGCTACTTGGCAAGGCGTATTACTGCTTTGAGCTTCCTTCCTGTAAGGTCAAGGATCCCCAGCTTTCCTCCCTCATCCCACTGGAGCCTGCTAGGGTCTACTTCTACCCTTTACTGGTGTCCCCTACAGGTACAGTTCCACCCCTGGGCTCTGTGCGGGCAAATATAGGCAGCAAGTCTGTGAAATCATGATTGCGTCAGGCAGACGTAAGACAGTTCCCTTGTCCCAGACATCTGCTCTTGTCTGCTGTGCGTACACAACAGCTACGTTTAGCCTGCAGAACAATATGATTCAACCAAGCTGCTAATTCTGATGAGCTCTAAATAACGTTGCTAATCAAATCGCTATTCAAATTGCCTGAATGTGACTGATTTTTTCCTTCCCTCTCTTTTTTTTTTTTTTTGGAAAATTTTAAAATTTGATTGAACTGGGAAACTGGTTACTAGGATGTTTCACTGAGCTTGTTCTCCCTTTTCTTTCAGTCTAAAAATGTTACCTGTCCATAAGCATATAAAGAGTGCAAACATAATAGGTGTTTATATGTCAGAACAATAATGATGACTCCATCTAAATCTTTGTAGTTCTTTTGTTCTGTGCTTTATCCTATGAATTATTTTGAAAAAAAATTAATAGAAAAACTTTACATAAAAATTCTGCAGGGAAAAATACCTAAACATTTTCTAAGCTCATTTACCCTTTTTACAGACCCAGTTACCATAACAACTGGAATTGTCGCTATAGTAATATTCTTTTATTATGAAACGCAGTATTTTCTGTATACAGGATATTTTCATAAGCATCTTTACTTTCACCATTAAACTTATTTAAAAATATTTTCTAGAAAGTATTTCATAGTTTCATAGAACAATATATGAAAGGGATAATTTTTAAAAATAGGGTTTGGGTTTTATTTAGAAAAAATAAAAAATCTTGTCCTTGGAAATAAGTGAAATCTTACATACTTATATTGTGAGGCTCTTTACTATCCCCCTACATAAATTTTTTTTTTTTTTTTACTCCCTTACTTCTTTGGCTTATGAAAATTAGAAAAGGTAAAGATTTTTTTAAAAGCTTATTTTTGGTTTTCATATGATTCTATTCTCACATTAACAAGGGAATTATTTACTTGAAAGCTGATCATTTCTATTTATATAAGTAAGAACCTGAGGGTCAAAAAAAAAAAAGATAATGTAGGTTTTTAGGAAATGCTCTCTGTTTCAAACAAAAACAACAAAAAAAAAAAAGTACAGTAAAATAATAATATGTCCATATAATAAGCATATAAATAATATAATATATACTATTGCATCTAGTATGTCATTTATAAAATAATGACAGCATGTCCTTTCTTATGCAGCCTGGCATAGGTTATGAGAGAAATGTCTAAATTTTCTGTAAAATTACTATTTTTTTCTAGACCCAAACAAGGCATTGTAAGGATATTATATTTTTCTAGTAGCTTCTGTTTATTTCTCCCTTTGTAGTTTCCTATTTCTTTTCCTTTTGCAAAATTTCATCTTAATTTGTTGTACAATGAGAAGCTGTTTCCCAGCTCTTACTCTGGGTCTCCAAGGATAGAAGACTGTTGATCCCCAGTACTGTATTCTAAACAGAGACTTAGTAAAGGGATCAAAGCAGTTAAAAGTTAGGTTCTCGAGAGCAAACTGTTTCTTTAAAAACAAACAAACCACCTGAAACAATAAAATTGAAGTTTTCAGAGACATGCTCTTCTTAAGCAAGGTAATTTAAAAATCTTACACTTAAACATCTATGAGAATTCTAATGTTTGTTAAAAAGAAAATTGGATTAGGAATTTGATAATGAAAGTTATATATTTTAATTTCATCATGTCTGCTTGTATTTCTGGTATCTATTGTTAGAATAATCTTTTCCCCGCTGGTGTGTCCTGCCTGAGGGCCACATGTTTTGAAGGTGCCATTCTGGGAGGTGAGAGAGGTGTAGTGGAGAAGTGAACATTTCCCCCATTTTGTAAGCAATGCTTTACCACATAGGCTCTGTGCAAGGGGGTTTAGCAATGACATCGTGTCTGTTCCGAAAACAAGTGATTGGTACTAATTTTTTTGGTTTTGAGTCCCATCCTTTAAAATGCATGAGGCAAAATTGAAGAACATCGAATGGAGCTCTTTGAGGGTTTTACTGGAAGGATGCGTGTTTTATGGCTCTTAAGCAGGATGAACATAAGTACTGAGCAGTGAAATTTTTTTTCCATAACTAGGACATTTCTAAGAAACTTTAATTACACTGTCTTCTAAAGTTCTTGATCTTAAACTGTGTTATAATATGGAATTTGAATGGATTTTAATGCTCCCAATTTTTGGACTTGGACTGTTGGAAAACTCCAGTCAAGTCTTAAATCAGATGTCTTCCTTCCTAGTGTTAGCGATATAATTTCTGCAGTTGTAGCAAGTGTTGGTAAATTTTCTCTGTGATGTCACATAGAGACTGCAGAATATCTTTATCTGATGTAAAAAGTGTTTAACAAGTGTAGTATCTCAATGTTGATGTTTTCTGATACGGAGCATCTTTTTAGATCACACTTTCCTTCAACGTAGCCAAAGCTAAATCCTCTATAATGAAGCCACTAAGATAGTACACTTACCTCTTGTTCATATGCAAGACATGCAAATGGATTTTGTGTAGAAGACTACAATCACTAATCAGACACTCTTCATTTGAGCAATTTTACACTTCTCTAATTATGAATGTATTGACCTATGCACATGTAACAATGCTAAGAATGCTGGAGGTCATCTCTGAATGCATTTTAATGCCATAATTGCAAAATCTACAAGAGTGTTTTCATTTTCTAGAAAGAAGGTCCCCAAGGGATCTATGTTATGAAGAATTTCCAAATTATATTCAGTTATTTTCTGTTCACACATTTGGCATTTTGTGGATTTTTTTTTCATACTGTACAGCCTTTTAAAAAATATTCACACTTCCAGCAATTGCGCCGATAAAACACCAAAATTACTTTTAGTACTGATTTTCACTATTTTTCATTTTCATCTTACCATCATTAGCTCATTTCTCATTACTGACTAGTCTGACACTATATAATCGGTCTTTAGGAGAAAGAGTGCTAGCTCTCAAGTAGGTACGAGACCATTTTTACTCCTAATATTTATCTCTATAAGAGTATATCTACTGTATAGGCAGTGATAGTATGTGCACATAACACATTTAGTTATATATATCTAGCAATTCATAGCGCACATACACTATCAGAGTCTATATAATGTTCTATTTCTATAAAATACCATAGATGAACTGCAGGAGCAGTGCTGCAGTCGCAAATTTATGGTCACAACATAAAGGCTCTGAAGCGATTACACTGATAGGTCTTTGTTTTAATAATGTGAAAATTTATCTTCTACACGTTGAGAGCAAAAGTTCAACGGCAGTTATTCTAATAGCTTTTCTGATAAGTTGTTATTATATAAGAAAGGTATTAAGTCTTTGGTTTAAAGTTTGCATTAGAGAGTATACTACATTCAACAAGGGTTTAAATAGTGTATATCTGAGGGAATATTTTTATGCCTTGAAAGGGCCAAGATGAAATTCAGTGACAGTTACTCATCTCTGGAAATATTTCATATTTGTTATTGGAAACAATGAGGTAGTTCTTACAACAACAAAAATTAATTTGGATTTGACTCTGTTTTCCCTTTATTCTAGCACATGATAAATTCTGGGAAAAATAGTCACCCCTATAAGGTCAAAATCTGATACTAAGATTAGGTCTGTAAAGAACTGTGTTTTACCCCCAATTATGGCTTGTGCACAAGAGCTGTTGGAATACAACATTGTGCTTACAGTGCTGTAGGGGAAAATCTGGGCGCAGGAGCCAAAAAGCACTCCTACTTGTAGAAGCCAGGTGGAGGTGCACCCGCCCAAGCCCACCACTCTATATTTCTTCTGTCCTTGAAGCAACCTCACATGATCCATGTCATGCAGAAACTCTGGGACCCTGGAAGGGCAGCAGTACTGTGTTTGCAAAGGCCAGTAACATCTGTAAGTCAGCCTGTGCTCGTCTCGGAGCGATGTGGCTGCGCTGTATAACACCAGGTGTCATTCAGCTACTAATATAGGTGCCTGGAGCATGAGTTAGGGAAAGTGCTATACTGTAACCATTTCCTTAACTACACAACTCCTAAATTCCAATGTTAGAAGGTCTTGGGGAACATGGGTACTGAGGGCTTAACAGGTGAAGTGAACGTTCATGAGGGAAAGAAGATTGACTTGATTTTCAGGTACTGTCAACTTAACAAGGTTTGTGCAGGATTAATCTACATTTCCTATAGAAATCTCACATCCTGCTTTGCACTGGAGATACCACAGTGATGCTGTTTGCAGGTCTATGCTGTCCTTTGCATCTGAGATAGTAAAAATGCTAACTAATGAGGTTTCTTTCTAGCCCAACCCCCCTTTTAATTTGTAAGCATTCTGTAAGCCTGCTGGAACAGCCATGCAGTACTTTTCAAATAGGCGCATTAAGAATTAGCTTGTAATTTCAGGGTCAGTTTGGAGAGCTATTTTTTTTGCTTTATGTTATGCACTTTCTAAATACAGCCAAGGAATTTTCTCTGTCTTGTTTTGCTCTCTTATCATGCCCATTCAGAAGACTTGAAGGAAAAACCTACTTATCAGTGAGGCTGTATGATTAACCGTTCACTGTGTTCTTTTAAGTGTGAAGAGAAAGATACGCAACCATGTTGGGCTTTATAGTTAATTGTGGGATTTTTCTATGAATAAAACCAAGTGGTTACAACTAAAACGAGTTCTAAATTATCAAGTTACAAAAAATAATGTTTTACCTTTCAGTGGTATTGGAACTAGAGACCCAGGGCACTAAATTGAGTGCCATAAAGTTCAACTTAGACTTCTGAATTTAAAACCACGGTCCATTACTGTTTGAACCTTGGTAGTAGGACCAGTAGTGTGATAGTGGCAATAGCCGATTCCTAACTCTACACAAAAAGTTACCACTCACCCAGGTGGTCTGTGGAAGAGGACAAAGTGTCCCACCACACTAGAAAATGTTAGAATTGTGAGGGTCTTAAGGCTCTGGTGACAAAACTACATATGAATAAGTCAAATGAACGTTATATTGATTTCTCCTCCAGATCTTACTATTTCCTGCTGGAGGGTATTGAAGTCTCGGGTTTTAACAGCGTGGAAATAATTTTGTGTGCTAAACTGCAATTCTATTAATCTGAAACCTAGCTAAACTGAGCATACGCCACTTTTCATTCAAAATTTAGCAATCTGTAGGACTGCCCTTTTCAGGATTTTCTTTAATGTTAGCACAGGTGAGGCTAGCTGGAAATTCAGAACATCATGCATCTGCTTTCCCTGTGGATATTTTGCTTCCATGAGACAGAACCACGGTTTTACAGCTGGGGTCTTTTCCACTAATCAGCAATAATCCATATGGAGCTATAATAACAGCATACAGCTTTTGTCACTCAGGAGGTCAGGTGGTAAAATACCTACCAATACTTTCCCTAGTCAGAGCGAAGCTTCATGCAACTTAGATAAACTATCAATTTTTATGAATTTAGCTACCATCGATTTTTTTTTACATGCTCTGAAATGAAATATTTATATAAGTCTGCACATATTCTGCTTCAGTTCTCTGCAAAACCTGTCTGTAATATTAAACTAACAGTTTGAGCACTTGCACATTATAATAGTCCCATAGTAGGTAGATCATAGTTGACATTAATGATATTTTAGAAATAAAAACACAGGACTGCGGTAAATAATGTACCACCCCTCAGTTCTCTGAGTCTTATGGCAATTTAACTGGTCCTGTTACTGTGTCACTTATTCTGTTAATACGAAAACAAATAAGCCAAGCCAGAAAGTCTCCTTCATGATGCATAGATCCAACTTGGAGTGGTTTCATGCCCACTTCAACAAAGATTTTGAAGGCCAAACAGAAGTATTACTGTTCAAATGGCTTGTAAAAGTTCGAACTACTTGTAAATGTTTTGGAGAACAGCTAATCTCCAAAAACCATGAAAATAACCTACAGGTCTGTCTTTGGACAACATATCCCCATTTATTTTTATTTTGTTGAATTCAAATGGCATTAATGGCACTATATAATTCATTAGCCAAGATACTGTGAGGTTTGTCTTTTCTCCTGTTCTTAAAAATATAATCCCTGAATGCTCGATTAAATTAAACTCTAATAATATTTTTGCAAATTTCCCAGTAAATCAAAAGAACTTCAGTTAAGTCACTTAAGTTACTCTTTCTTATACCAATATTAATTAGCGTATAGTATGGTCAAGTTTATCCTTTTTCACAATGAAGCAGTGTATCTACAAGTCTACATTATGTGGTATTTTATTAACTTACTAAGAAAAAAATTGTTGTTTATAATAAAATATGCTTATCCAGGCTTAGGCATCTTTTAAAATAAACACTTCAAGAATCACCTTGCTGAATTTAAGAAATTGTCTTTCCCATGTAACCGTGCCCATAGGTAGCTAAATAAAGATTATCTGAAGCCAAAATGATTGAGGAGAACTGATAAATCCTTAATGGTTATATAGAAGACCTTCAATCTTTCAAAGCAAAGCTTTAAGTGGCTAATGTCAAACAATATGTGCTTGCCATTGATTCTTAAAGCAGCGGATATTGGGAAAAGTTGAAAAGCCTTAAAATGCTTGTTAAGAAACAGAGATAATTTAGTTTCTAATTCTTAAAGGATGTCTTAGAGGTGGGGTCATTGTGAGAAGTGAATAGGATGAGAGTTACCTTTGTAGCATTCACACATGAGGAAGATTTCATAATAATAAAATTCTTGAATAATTTTGAAGAAATTCGAATAATCCTAAATTGGAAAAAGAAGTATAACAGTAAGAACTTGATACGAATAAACTCCCCATTTCTCATGCCTCTCAAATCCTTGATTCCTAATGATAAAAAAAGAGTAAAATAAAATAAAATACAACTAAGTAACGACAGCTCAATTTCATGCTCTTCAGCATTAGTAGCTGAGTCTTGCTCACAAATGAGAAAGCTTGAAGCCTAAATCGTTCCAAAGGTCCCCCACAACAGTGATTGTGCATTTGCATTACTGTTCATGTTTTCTGTTTAGATAACAGCAGAGCCAACAACCGATGCAGTGCCTTCTGTGGTGCAAGTGTGTTATTTTTAAAAGATTAATGGTTCGGCAAAGCAGTAACATATATAATTAAGAAGCCTGTATTCCTACATTTAACGTGATTCAGTGCCCTACACCTAAAAGAAATGTAAAAATTGGCATTCTGGTTGAATTCTTTAACAATATGAACCAAAAGAAATTAGTTTTGGAGCCTACAACAATGTAGAATTAAAGCAAGAAAGAAATTAGCTTGATCTAGTTAGAATCAAAGGCATTTTCTCATCAGATAAGATAGAGGTCACATTATGGAGAACAGTGATATAACTGTTGAGTCTGAAAGAATTAGGAGCAGTGTCACAAAAGGAGGGCTATGGCAAATGGCAGCATTTATGATGGGTACTTGCAAGGTAATGGAGCCTGCAGCGGTTAGCATGGCAATAAACTAGAGCTAAGCCATTATATTCAAAATAGTATGCAACTGTAACCAGCAGGTAGCCATAAATTCTAAGATCACTGCACAGGATATTCAGAGCTCTCTGAATAGCTGTTTCTTGTTTCATCATGACCAACACGCAACACAATTGCACGAGAGAGCATCAAGGGCAACCATAGCTTTTCTTTGTATTTTGTTTGATTAGTGGGGGAGATGGGTTTTATTTCCCCATTAATGATTTATTTTTCCCCACTAACACTATGAATATATCTAAATTGGTGCTGGTTATGTCTGGAACCAGGAAGTGGAAGGAATACAAATATTGTGTGTTACAGTATTTGGAAGATTAGCATGTTCTATCCAAGAGATGTTGTTGAAATGTTTATTACAACAACCTGTTATAAAATTTGAATTATTCTTTTTTCTTTTAGTAGTTATTCATCTTTCAGACCATTTTAGTGATTAGAAAGTAATTAATTCTAATATGAAAAATATTTAGCTTGTGTAATAGATTTCAGAGTAGCACATGCACGTGGGGGAAAGTGGGAAAGTGTCATGTGCAAAACTAGGGTGCAGCAAGAAAAGCACGCAGGTATCACGGGTGATAAAGCACTCTAAGCAAATTGTAGTGACTAGAAATTTGGGGTTGATAAATATGCTGAGAGAATTCTTAGCTAGTTCTAGAAATTCCAAGGGAAATGAGCATCTTTCTGAGTAATGGCTCTTTAATAATGCATCTTGAATAAACTGCCAAGAATTACAAAATGGTATGTTATGCACTAATATAAAGGTATCAGAAAGATATAAAAAACCAAAAACCTTTTAGAAAAGGTTTTCTGACTTTTTATGGGTAAAATATAATCTTCAAAACACAGGGGATTCCTCTCCCCTCTGCTCAGCACTGGTAAGACACATCTGGAGCGCTGGGCTTGGCCCTGGGCTCCTCGCTACAGGGGAGACATGGACATACTGAAGCCAGTCCAGCAAAGGGCCACAAAGATGATTAGGGCTTTGGAGCACCTTTCCTCTGAGGAAAGGCTGGGAGAGCTGGGACTCTTCAGCCCAGAGAAAAGAAGGCTCAAGCTTACCCATGTGTACAAATACCTGATGGTGGGGAGGGAAGTAAAGAAAACAGATCGTATTTGCTATTTCTGGTTTTTATGAGTGCCCCTAATGGATGTAACATGGAAAAATTAGGGATCTTGGTAGCTGTAGGCAGCTCCAGTTAAATAATTACAAATAGTGTAAAGCTTATTGTATCTGATTAGACCAGGAATAAGAGAAAATACTGTTATTGGTTAGGTTAATGAAAAAGAAAAGGCAGAGTTCTGGAGAGTCCTTCTCTGTAAGGAAATGTGCTATGATAAAGAAAGAAATTTTGCATGGCCTCTTTTACTCTGAAATAACAGATTAGAGTGGACATAGTCTTCACAAATTGAATTCTTATTTGTGTTCTGCACCTCTATAGTAAACACTGTGGTAAAGCATAGGAACTGGGAAGGAGGAAAGCTAACAGTAATAATATTTGTGTAACCTTCATAAAGGCTTTTATAAGGATAACTGTGATATAAATATCTACAGAAGATGAAAATATCAGTGGACCTCTGATAATAAATGTAATTAGTAAGAAGTCCAGAAAACTGCACTGCATGGTTGCTACTCCCTGGTGAAGGTATATTCCTTCCATGACTCATAGCTAGATTATAGTTTTTGTCTGGAAACGTAAGATCAATTTAATGGACATTAACTATCATCTATGTCTCACAAGGTTTTTGGTTTTTCTTTCTTTTTTTTTTTTTTAGTCAGACATGCTTGCATTAGTACTTCACACACAGCTTACTCGCAGATCTTACATACTTCCTGAATTCATAGTGTAGCTTCTTGATCCAGCAACTACAATAATTCCATTGCATTGTATTACACAGCAGGAGGCTACATTGTATATACTGCATATATAGTATATACAAGTACTACTGCTTGTTATGGGACATTATTTTGAGTTCTCAGCAAGATGCAATATTCGAAGAGTAACACTTGCACTATCTTTTAGCATAAAACAGCTCCCACGTCTGTGGTGTTGTTCTCTCAAGACTGTAGGTTTGGGTAGCAATTCCTAATTTCTGGAATAGGTTTTCAGCTGAAATGTGATGTCCTAAGGAGGAATGGCATATGTTTCTGTATTTCCAGCTATTAGACTGGTGTAGTGCTTTCAGATCACTGGTCTTTGCTGACAGAAAGGTACAGTTTACATCAGTTTAAAAGTCAACGGGAAAGAACTGCAGCAAGGCAGGCTGATTCACACAGCATTGCTTCAGCTGTAGAAGCTTGCCTACTAAGTGAAGATCATGCTAAAAGCTATGATAATCCCTCAACACCTTCAGT
Organism: Phaethon aethereus; assembly: GCF_964289735.1. NCBI lineage: Eukaryota > Metazoa > Chordata > Aves > Phaethontiformes > Phaethontidae > Phaethon > Phaethon aethereus. Next base: position 43,472,331 of record NC_138578.1, read on the forward strand.
GGAACATAAAAAGTAATGAAACTTTGGAAGTCTGCAGAAATATCTGTACAATGAGCTAATAATCTGTCAGTTTATTAGTTGAGGAGAAGGTAGTGTAAGGCTAACTTGGTGATGTGCTGAGAAATTGAAAGATCAGACTGGAATGGTGCTGCAGTCTCTAAGAATCTGATACACAGCAGGACTAAAATTAGATAAGATATTTGTAATGTGATATTCAGTGATTGCTATACCTTTCAGTATTTACTTATCACATAACACAGATGTGTTTCTTCTTTTTTTTACCATGGCACAAAGGAAAAACACTTGAATATGACTTGCTAAAATTGACCTTTACTTACACATTGTGACTTTTACATGGCAGTATTATGATAAACTGACTCCAGCTTCAGATTTATTACTCAACCCTGACCTTTGGTTATATTAGAATATTGCTTTTAACCAGACTAAATAATAATGTCTCTGTGAATGTAAGGAACTGGCAGATCCGAGATGTCAATTGCCAGCTCAATTTTCCTTTCACCTGGGAGTACAGCATGTCACAGCGCTTTATTGATCTAAGAGCCATTAGAGTTCAGCGTTATAACTCTTCGGTTTTCCACACACTGCGGTACAGTGCACTGTAAAAAAGATGAAGAATGAACTGGAGTGTGACTCCAGTCAAGACTGGTCAAAATTTGGAATGACTTTTTCATCTGAAATAAGTATAATTGTTTTGAAATTATTTTTCTTCCTAAATTGGAACATGCAGCCAAAACCTCTTAGGAAAAATATTAAAAAAGGTGCTTCCAAAAGTATTATTGCATAGTATTTTTAGTATATTCTGGAAATAAACTGTTTTTGAGATTTAAGTGTTTAGTTTTGCTGTTATTGGAACCCTTCAAAGAACTGCATTGTTGCAACTACATTATGCTCCTTTTGAGTACAGTATAGTAAAATATTTTTGAGTTCATGATTGAATGTAATACTTAAAATGAAGGACATCATTCTACTGCAAAGAAAATTCTTGGTAAGTTTGTTTCCTCAATGTCAGTGATGTTGATAGATTTTGCTGATATGTTTTGATTTAATAAAATCAATATCGAATATTGATTTTATTGTTATGGGACATTATTTTCAGTTCTATGAACAGACAGCAACTGTTTAGGTAGTCGGAAAGTTTTCAGTCTGTTGTACACTAGAGGATGACAATGAATAAAAGCACTTCCTTGTCACTTCCGCTTATCACGCTTCAGAAGAATGATTGTATTTCTGTGTAAGAATGTCTTTCAAGTGGTGCAGCAGGTTCATGTGCCTTTGCTTTTCAGATAGGGACTGAAATCAGGAGGATTTTTACTTCAGAAAGGACTAAGATGATAACCCTATAGCAAGTTGCATTTTTAAAATAACAACTCATTTACTTAACATCTACATAAAGATTAAAGAGTTTGGCCTACTATTATCATACTATTGGTGCCAGGATCCTTCTGGATGCTGAAGGACATATCTGCTAGCATTCAGGCCCTAGCCAATTTTTTAGCATGTTCAAAACCTGTTAGTTGTTATTGAGTCTTAAAACAACTTGTCACAAGCTTCTGTCTACTGTGCTGCTATGTGGATGAAGAACAGAGCAGCTGCTTTTTCTTTTTTATGAGGCTCTGTAACTTTTATAAGTTAATGTTTTAATATTTAATATGCAGATTAAGCTATATTGTCTCTATCCAAATTATTTTTAAGGTATTCATGTTGACTGAAAGTGCGTAAGTAAGTAGGTATGCATAATATATAGATTTTTAACAAGGCGTTTTCTAGAATTGTTGAATTCTTTTATTCTTCCAATGACATTTAATCAGTAGTGGAAAAAGAAAGGAGAATTTCTCCATCAATTAGCAGTGTATGGTTTTGTGGTTTAGTATTTCCTTCAAACTAAATACATATTGGCAGGAGTCTTTTAATATTTTAAGCAGTTTTGTGTAATTATTTTAAGTGTACATTTTTCCTTTCTTACTCATGGTGGATAGAAACATACTTTAGAACCTACCAGAGCAAGTTACTAATGGAGGTGATAACTGAAATAAAAAACATTGATAATGTCTTTAGCAAATAGCAATGTCTTTCAAATTCCCATTCGTTAAAACCTAATTTTGTGATTATTATACTTGAAGACATACTTAGGCACTGTACATAATATTTTACACTTTTAAACATCATCTTTAAAATTCACTAGTAGTCATTCCACTATCACAAAGAGGTCTCCAGACATCTGTCTTTAAAATCAGAATGGTTTACAACAGATACAGGATTTCACTAGTTTGTTGACAGCAACAAGGTTACCTTTAAAATGTTCACATTAAAGCAGAGGTGCTCTCTGGAAACAAATTCAATATGTGATGCTTTGAAAGCAGCCATCAGTCAGCAAAATGGTTGTAGAAAAAGATTCCACCAACTATTCCTCATTTCATTTGACTGATTGATCTGATAAAGCCAGTACAGCAGAAGCAGTTTGTTATTCCAAGCACTCTAAACTTAATCTCACTTAAGAAAAAAAAAAAAGGGAGGGGAAAATCAATTGTCATTTTCAGCTTTTTAGAAGACTCTGCGTCTTATTTTACAAAACAAATACTTGTTCCTATTATGGTGGAGGAAACAAAAATGCAACTTCTGCCTAGAAATTACTGCTTAGCTTATTGCTATTTTATGAGCATTTCTTCCCCCTGACTGAGAACACAGTTTAATTGCTCAATAAAATTGCAAGGTTTTAAGACAAAAAATTCTACTATAAAATTAAATGAGATTTAAAAAATGTATGCTAAACAATGTGTCAGTCCATTATAACAGTGCTGGTGGTTTTGAGAGCTGAGAATTAGAGGGTCAGATTCATTAAAACTATATTGATATCAGATGAAGTTGAAGCAGCATTTTGTCCTAAGTTTACAGTGTACCCAAGTTCAGCAAATCACTGAAACAAAAATTTTGTGTAACCGATCACTACTGGGGATATGAGGTCTTTATTCACAGATAACCCTATCTTCCCAAATGAAAGAAAAGAGCCAGATTGCAGCACTTTGTTATTTGGGGGGTTTGGGCTCTGTGACATTTTTATCTGTGAATTTAATTTACTGGGCAGTGACAAGGAAGACAAAGAGAATTCTCTATGCCTGCTCCGCTCTTCAAAAATTAATGAGAAAAGACAGTAAAGCCTAGATTTTAAGGCTCCTGAGAAGAGCTTGTTGGAGAAGCACTACAAGGGAAGGAGTTTTGCCTGTAACATTCTTACAGATTCACAAGATTTGCAAATAAATCCAGTGCCTGACAGATCGATGTGATGGCACTCTACAAAAACTCCTGTCGGCCATTTCATTCACCTTCACGAGGTGTTTGGTATTTCTGTGCCGGAAGAAATGTTCCACCTTCGTTAACCTTCAACCCATAACCAGGGCACTTTTTCATAGTGGCTTTGGCACCCTGTCAAAACAAAAGTAGAGTTTTTTCAGGGACTGTGGCCAAACAGTGGTCAGAGGGACAGGCCTGGGACTGGCGAATATCTGGCGTTTTTCATAGAATCACAGAATAGTTTGGGTTGGAAGGGACCTTTAAAGAACGTCTAGTCCAAAACCCCCTGCAGTGAGTAGGGACATCTTCAACCAGATCAGGTTGCTCAGAGCCCCGTCCAACCTGACCTGGAATGTTTCCAGGGATGGGGCATCTACCACCTCTCTGAGCAACCCGTGCCAATGTTTCACCACCCTCAGTGGGAAAAATTTCTTCCTTAGGTCTAGTCTAAATATACACTCTTTTAGTTTAAAACCATTACCCCTTGTCCTGTCACAACAGACCCCAGTAAAAAGTCTGTCCCCATCTTTATTACAGGCCCCCTTGCAGTACTGGAAGGCTGCAGTAAGGTCTCCCCAGAGCCTTCTCTCTCCAGGCTGAACAACCCCAACTCTCTCAGCCTGTCCTCATAGTGGTGTTCCATGATCATTTTTGTGACCCTCTCCAACAAGTCCATGTCTTTCCTGCTGCTGTTTTTCCCGTTGTTCTGCTTGTGCAGGGGATGGGCATTCCTGGTTTGGGGTGGGACCTGGGTGGCAGGAGGCCATTTCCCTGGACTGGGTGTCAGGGAGCAGCAGGTGGCAGTGGTGCAGAGAGCAGACCACAAGACACTGTTGATGAGTCTATTTGAGGTCAAGAAGAAGCTTCCAGTTCCATTTTGATACAAAATCAGAAAACTTGGGAGTGATTGGGGTTTTTTAAAACTACTTATACCAAAGCAAAATTCAGGGGTTTTATAAGCCAATGTGATATTAAATTGAAATTGTGAATCATTTCCAGAATCCTGCCCTGGATTAAAGCCTATTGATGGGAGAAATACTATGGCCATTTTTACACATATTTGCTTTTGCCTTTTTATATATATATTTCATTGTCTCTGAAACCCTTGCATCACTAGAGAACCTAAAATTACTCTTCTCTAAAACTGAAACCAAATGGACTTCATTATAATGAAAATAGCATACTTTATTCTTCATTATTTTTTTCTTTCTGTGTTAACCTTTGTACTTCATAGCTTTCCATCTGTTACTTATCTTTGTTCTACAGGTTGGAGAAGAAAGAATTCCATACTAATAAGCCCAAATTGAGTAACAAGATAAACTCACTAGCCCTATCCTCATCTTCAACCATGGAAGGAGGACTTTTTCTTGCAGGTTATACCCCTGAGTCTCAGGTAAGCTTGTCAGAGAATTATAAATCTTTATAGGAATATGCTAGTAGAGTTGGTGAATCTCTCACAATTCTTGTAATATGTTGTTAAATGTAGATTCTGTTTTGTGGATATTTCATGAATTTGTGCATTTCCTTCTTGATGAATGGTTACATCATAACACCACCTTTACCACACTGCTGAGCAAAAGTTGGTACAAATTTTGAGTCACTGATCACTTCAGGATGAATCCTCTACCAACAGGGAACACTTCTCTGGATTTTGGTTACCCTGTTTGATGCCTCTGCTTTTCTGCGATTAAGTCTGTTTCCAGAAGCCCTCTGAATATTTGCAGCGATGAAAAAACATGCATGAAGCATGTGGAATAATATCTTTTACAGAAATGGAAAAAGAGAGAAAGATCCAACTCAGAAAAGCTCTGGACATTGATACCTACTGATGTTTCTCCACAAAAAGAGAAATATTAGATACTACTTTTTCTGTTGCAACCTTGTAAAATGCAGGTAGGGATAAGCTGACTTTTCAGTTCATGTGTGCAATTCCTATAACATACCTTTCATACTTGAGAGAAAAGAAAGAATATTTATTTTAATTGAAACATTTTAGAAACAGTGGCTTTGAAATCATCCATTAACACGGTAAAATTAATGGCCTATGTTGCAGCTCCTGAGCAGAGAAATCCTGTTGACCTGCATGGGAGTTCTCAGATTTCAGCTGGAAAATTTCATTTTTGATTGGTCCTGATGTTTTTCTACTTGTAAATATTTCATTTTATGTACAAAAACAGTGATGATATTCATTCTTTGTATTGGGTTTGCGTGGCAAGGTTTTGGTAGCAGCAGGAGTTGCAGGGGTGGCTTCTCTGAGAAGCTCCTAGAAGCTTACCCTGTGCCCGACACAGCCAATGCCAGCAGCTCTAAGATGGACCTGCTGCTGGCCAAGGCCGAGCCCATCAGCAACGGTGGTAGCACCTCTGGGATAACAGAGTTAAGAAAGGGAAAAAAACTTTGCAATCGGAGAGAGGAGAGAGAACATGTGAGAGGAGCAGCCCTGCAGACCCCCAGGTCAGAGCAGCAGGAGGGGCAGGAGGGGCTCCAGGCACCGGAGCAGAGGTTCCCCGGCAGCCCCTGGGGAAGCCCATGGTGAGACCGGCTGTGCCCCTGCAGCCCATGGAGCTCCACGCTGGAGCAGATCTCCACCTGCAGCCTGGGGAGGACGCCAAAACGGAGCAGGTGGGTGCCTGAAGGAGACTGTGGCCCTATGGGAGGTCTGTACTGGAGCAAACTACTAGCAGGATCTATGGACCCATGGAGAGAGGAGCCCAGGCTGGAGCAGGTTTGCTGGCAGGACTTGTGACCCTGTGGGGGACCCACGCTGGAGCAGCCTGTTCCTGAAGGACGGCACCCGTGGAAGAGATGCACGCTGGAGCAGTTCACAAAGAACTGCAGCCCGTGGGAAGGACTCATGTTGGAGAAGTTCATGGAGGACTGTCTCCCGTGGGAGGGACCTAGGCTGGAGCAGGGGAAGAGTGTGGGGAGTCCTCCCCCTGAGGAGGAAGGAGCAGCAGTGATGATCTGACCACAGCCCCATTCCTTGTCCCTCGGTGTTGCTTGGGCGAGGAGGTAGAGAGATCAGGAGCAAAGCTGAGCCCAGGAAGAAGAGGGGGTGGGGAGAAGGTGTTTTAAAATTTGGTCTTATTTCTCATTACCCTACTCTGATTTTGGCTGGCAATAAATTAAACTAGTTTCCCCAACTTGAGTCTGTTTTGCCTGTGATGGTAACTGTTGAATGCTCTCTCCTTGTCCTTATCTCAACCCATAAGCTTCTCATTACATTTTTTCTCCCCTGTCCAGCCGGGGAGGGGAAGCAATAGAGCGGTTTTGGTGGGCACCTGGCACCTAGCCAAGGTCAACCCCCCACATTCTTCTAGCTACTTCGAGCACTTCAGAAAGAAAAATACCATTTTCCTTGCTTTGTTCTAGAATGTGGCACCTTTCATTAAAAAAAAAAAAGTCCTAATATCTGGACACTAAATATTACAAACATTACATGAAAATCAAAAATATCATGGCCATTTTTACCACTATATTTGCTTTCAGTTTTTTGTATCTGTTTCATTATTTGTTAAACCCTTGCATCACTAACGAGCTTAAAATAACACCTTCAGATCTATGTGGGCCAAATCCTTTCTCTCTCTGTTTAAGAGTCGTTAGTTGGACCAGGGGCTTTTGATAGCTCTTGGTTATGATAACATTGGTTATGTAAGAAGACACAGTTTATGACTGCAGCTGAGATTGCAGCCAGATGTTTACTCTCACTTAATTTCCAGTGTTATTCTTCCCTATTTTTGTGCATCAAATGAGTCAAATATTTATTAGTGCAATAACATGTGTGATTGTACTATAGGTATCTCAGTAAGTGGTGTATGCCATCCTGCATAGAAGTTTTATTAAGAAATGCTCTATGATTCTCTAAATAAATTAACCATTCAGATTTTCAAATGTTCTTTAAATAATGTTTGAATAACTTGATGTTCTATCAAAGTCTTTCACCCACTTTTGTATTCCCAAGGCTTTTAATTAACACACCTGAAAGTGTCACTGCAAGTGGTCAAGGTTGTGAGTGACTTAAAGCATTGTGGGAATTAACGTCTTCTATTCTGATAAAATTATATGGTAAATAATGCACTCATTCATTTTGAATGAACATTAAAAAATTTGAAATTAATTGGCACTGATTTTCCCACTGTGTCACTTTCTGAAGCAACCTCAGTACTCAGTCTGAAGCACTTTTTCATGCTTTTTGGTACACAAATTATGAAGATATACTTTGATATTTTATTTCATTTCAGAAATCCGTGACCACCAATTGGAAGAAACCCTACTGCTCTTCAGGACATGTTGGACTCAACAGACAGGAGTGGAAGAAACTTTGTTATTTTCCTCTGACAACACAACTGGGTCAGTAAACGAGGGCAAAGTATTGAAGAGATAGCCATCTTAACCCCAGAGCACTGAGATATCATCCTTTATTCTTGGTTATGGTGTTTTCTGTAATTAGAATATATTTTTCAATCATTCTGAATGCATTCAAGTTATAAGTGGCTCAGGATGCACATAGGGAATTATTATACTACTGGTCTATACTGGAAGCTTTATGAACTATTCTGTATCCTGATTTGTTAAAGGAAGATAAAACAACATAAAAATCAACCTGAAAGGTACAAAAAGCATTCCTGTTTTGGTTTTCCTATTTATGAAGCATTGAACTGTAGAATACTCTAATGATAGCTTGTATTAATTTTAACAAACTTGAAAATCCTGCTGACTAATCTAACATCTAGGTGCTTTTTCATTCTGTTTCTCATCAACCTTTTAGTTTTTTGCTGGAGGCACCGCATTTGTTATGTTACTGTAAATAGATAATTGCAAACAGTGGTAAAATGAAATGCCATCACTGGTAAAGCTAAGAGGTTTTTAAAAGCTTCATCCCACTCAGTTTAAAAAAAAAATTTTTAAATTAAAATACATAGATTGTGAACATGCCAGTTTTATCGACAAAAAAAAAACCCAAACATTTTTGTGCTACTTGCTAAATAGCTCCAATTCTCTTAGAAAATATTCTGTTTCCTAAAACTAGCATTTTCTGGTTCTTGCTCTCTACTTACACATGAACAGAGGAATTTGTCTTCAGAAACTACCCAGGGGATTTGGAAAAAAAAAAAGTAATGCCTCTTTTCACAGCTTGGTCTTTAACTAAAGGTTAAACTGTATAGCAGTTGAAACTCTGGTGATCTCAAGTTGTCTGTTGGAGGTGATCTTTAGCCTTTTGTAAGCAGAGCTTTATTTTGCAAAGACACAGGGGACATGTTGTAGGGGAGATAGGGTATAATGCCTGATGTGTTGTATTGGAGAGCTGAAGAAGAGAATACTAAAGAGGGAATAATAAGTGTTAAGAGAATAGCACAGGGCACAGTAAGTCCCTCCTCTTCAGTTAAGTGTAGGAAATAAAAAAAAAAATACTCGTGGTTCATTTGGATTGTTAACCCATAGCTGCATCTACCGATGCTCCTTCAAAATTTGCTTATGTCTAGGCAGAATATACTTTATATATGTCCTGTAAACCATACAGTTCTTAATGGTTTCTTTGGCCTTTGTTCTATATTCCATTATCCTGTGTGAAATTCATCCTGGGAGAAGACATTGAGCACAGAATTGCATGAGAGTCAATGAAGTTGTCAAATTAAAACCTAAATGGGACATGGACTGTGTGCTGGCCATTTTCCAAAGACGAATTTCATCTTTTTCTGCATGAATTTCTGACTCCTCTTCTTCCGTTCTGAAAGGTCTTCTATTTCTTTTAAGGAGTCCTTGAGATCTTTAGAAATGAATATGTATTTTAGTCCTTTATTAAAGAATGTGACAAGAATACTGACAATGAAGTAATGCTTTTCCTTTCCATTCTTATATCTTAGTGAGACTGGTTAGGGAAAAATAAAAAGAGGGAAATGCAAATAGAGTAGCACTTCATAATACCTATTTGTAAATATCTTCAAAATCATGTTCCCCCCCTTTTTTTTTTCCCAATATCAGCATATGCCCTAGGGGGACATTACAAAAAATGTAAATATGTTATTACCATTTTTTCATTTCCATGCTATGCAAAAGAGTAATCAATATTGTAGCACTGTAGTTTTTTGATCCTCCTGACTTTATTACACATGAAGAGTACATATTGCATCCACAGGTATTTGCTACTAACCTTGTCTTCATATGATCCTTGATAAAAAAATAAGGATAATATCCTGTCTTAAAACTGCAGATATGGCTGTATTCTGCAGTAACATTTTTCTAAACATCAAGTCATAGAATTTGACTTAAAGCCTGCTTAGCACTGATCTATCAATACTTGTGTTTTATACTTGAACTAATTTGCTCGTTTTTCAACTGTCATGGTAATTTTTAAAGATTTGTGGGTTTTTTACACAAAGTTTGTAAGCAAATATTTATGCATACATCAGTTCAATTTTCTGTATACTTCATGAAAGTCACTTTTTCAAGGAAAGCATAGACAATTCAGGGGAAAATTCCAATATATACTCAAGCACACATTATCTTTATGACATAGTTTGTTACAATAGAAACAGAAATCAAGTATATTTGGTGTAAGGGACATTTTTAGGCTAAAGAAAAAATACTTTAGTTGTCCTTGTGTGAAGAGGAGAAACACTAACCATTTGCGGTTTTTCAGGGATATTAAAATAGTCAAGTGTTAGAACTGTGTAAGCAAATGTGTACTGCAAGATGGGAATGAAGCATACGGCAAAGATGTTGAATATCTTGTTGCAGGAGTTGTTGTAAACTGATTTCAATTTAGGTCAGTCACTGACATTCCCCAGAACTCAAATCATAGCTTCAACAATCCTTCTTTAGCAATATTCTGCACTTGTGTTAAATGCAGGGTTGTTTTTTTTTTTAAAAAAAAAAAAAAAAAAGGAAGAATGGTCTTGCATTTTTTTTAAAGTACCTTTAAAAGGCAAAACCACAAAGGAAATGTTTTATATCAAGCTAAGTAACTGAAAAAAGAAGAGTGTTGTTTTCCAACTTCTTCTTTGTACTACAGCTTCAAAGTGTGATTAACTGGTTATTACACTCTGTTATAAATATGCTTCAACTGAAGAGGTGTTCAATTGGCTGTTAACACTTAAAACTAATCAGTGTGTACCTCACAGTCTGCTAAAACTCATTTTTGTGACTGTAAAGTGCCATCTTTTTCTTCTTCTAGTACAACATACATACATGCTTTTCTCCACAATATCTTTAAAATAGCTCTAAAGTGATCTCCAGGGAGCATACTTGTCATGAGATAATTACTGTCCTATGCTATATGAAACTCTTGGCTGCTCTTCATGCTTTAGGATATCCCAGGAGAATAATTACTGTATTACAACGTCTTTTCTATTGTGATTTAATATCTTCCTACACTGATTGACAAAGCAGTCAAGATGAAATTAATTTACCTTCTATCAGTAGTTTCCCAGCACAGTCTGAAGTGAAAAGACACCGGGTAATGTTGCTCAGAAGGGTACAACGGCCCTCCTGTCTGACATTAGACTTCAGCTACCTAAATTTAAAAAGCTACGAAACATGACATCTGGCAAGCTCATTCTTCTCAACCTCTCTTTATAATCACTGGATATTCCCTAGCTGAAGATGCACAAAGCATAGCGGTCTTTACACCTTAACATACAGGGGTGATATGTAAACACAGCTGGAGAAGATGTTGGCATTCAGTACTTGAGCAAATCACAGTATGGGTCTTGCTGGGGTTAGGTCACCGCTGCCTGGTGGGGCTGGCTTGCGCAAAGCTAATCCAGAATGCAGAAGTAAAGCAGGATGAACGGGGCAGGCTGACTTCACCGGCTGGTGAAGGGAGCGAGTAATTGCTGAGGAAACCCCTGCGGTTATGTGCACCTCTTTCCCGGGAGATTCACACAACTGCTTCTCTTAGGCGCTCTCAGGGATGTGATGTACACCTCAGTCAAACTAAAACTTGGGTATGCAGCTTCTGGGGCTAAAAAGATTGCTGTTCCACACCAGATACCACCTCATTGAGCTCCAGTGCCATGTACCAGTACCACATGGTGCAGCTTTCCACCTTACTCGCCTCCCCGCCCCTGTGGTGCCTAGCTGCCGGATGAGCCCCTTCTTACCCAGCGGGGCATAGCCTACATCATTTTGTAAGATTCTCTGACTTACATCAGTAAGAAGACCTGCTCACGGTATTTTGAAAGGAAAAGGGGAACCAGGTCAGAGGCAACCTGGGAAACTGAAAAATTTTAATTTTTATTTTTATTAAAAATTATTAAATAAGCATTTAATAATTAAATTATTTTAATAATTAAATTATTAAGTATTAAAATAAAAATTTTAATTGTCAAAGGAAGGATGACTGCTTCTTAAAGACAGGAGTTCGGTTTTGTGAATGCTTTTTTGACTACATGTGCTTTTGAAATATATGCACCTGCTTTCACACACAAAAAAAAGCCTTAGTTTGTAGTACCTATGTAAAGCAGCAAGGAAGCATATGGAATGAAGGCTGGAAACCATTTAAATCATTGTGTGATTTATTATGAGAGGAAAAGTAAAGTTATATGAGAATTTCTAATTCTTCTTTCTCCAGCTGAAAGACTGAGAAAAAGGACAATATAGCAATGATTCGTGATGCAATTTATGATTTGCCCTTAAGATATTTATGAAACTATTATCTTTATTTCCCCTTTTTCTTCTCATATAATTTGATTTGTGGGAAAATTAATAAAAGAAATTACACACACAAAAGCATAGCCCATAACTGCTGCATACTCAAATTGATAAATGTGAACCATGCTCAGTGTGATATTTAGCAGAAATGAAAATATGATGGTACTAAAGTTATATCTCTTTTTTTTTTTTCCTCTTCATTGGCTCTGCTATTAAATGAAAGGAAATTTGAATATTATGCATCTTGACAATGGACTCTTACATAGTGAAACAGCATTTAGCATTATTAAAATATGAGTTATTCTTGTCATTGCCATTTTTTTCAACACTAAAACAGTGATTGATGTACATAATATTTGCCTGATAAGTCACAGAAAATACAGTAACTATAAATTTCTTAAACCAATTAAGTTGTCTTTTATTAACATTTAATTTACAGCCAAAGAATACTTATTATGTGAATAAATGTACTTGTTGCATATATAATTGATATTAAGGTAGAAACTAATCTAAACTGAATAAAAATGTGGTTTTACACATAATATGCTTCTAATAATATGTCTGCTTGCTTAGACAGGCAACCATAAGCTCAATCTATGCACCTTGATGCAGAAGTGTAAATATTCCATGAGAAAACTCATCACAGAGAGGAAGCCTTGAAAACTGAAAAGCCAGTCCAATGCTCTTTTCTTCCATGTTGTAGTAGTGTGGTTTCTCTGTTTTCCACGTGGAAAATAAGAATAAGAACTTTTCCCTACCTTATTGCTAGTTTGAGCATCATATGTTATACCAAAATCACAAAGAAAGGTCTTGGATGCTATGGTAACAGTGGCTTATGAGCTGTTGCATAAACAACTAATTAAATAGGTGCAATCATCTTATCTAGCAACTAATGTCCTAGAGACATGGACCTGAGAAATCATTAAAAATGCTTTATCAGTTGAATAAAATGAAAAATGTATTTGCTTGTAGAGCCTAAAAATATCAAAAGAAGGTGGAAAAGCATGGAAGAATGATTTGCACAAAACAAAGAACACAAGTACAGTGTGCAGGTAAAACTACGCCGTGGTGGCATGCAATGAAGACTTCCATAGCTGAAATAAGAGTGACTTCCAGAATCACTTTAAAAATGGGAATTTATAAAGAGCCTTCCCACTGTGGTCAACAAAGCGTTTGCCAAAATTCGGTAATGCATCTTCCATGGTTGATATATGTTTTGCAGAAAAAAATGTTGAGAAAAGATGTTATTCTCAATTATTTCTGCTACTACTTTTTGTGATCATTAACACCCATTGTTGTACATAAAGACTGAATACACAGTATGTGGGGAAAACTATATAATGAGCATATTTTAGAAATCTTTGAAATTATCTAAAAAAAGCTTCAGTCTTACTGTCATAATCCAAAGTCTATCTCTTTATAGGTTATAAAACTGAGGCCTCTTGTGCTTTTGGGAAGTTACACTTCTGGGATTCCTGAAGCATCATGTGCTAAATATTTCTCTAATGCAAAGTTAAGTGTTGCTAGTTCAGGAATCTTGGAGGGAAATTTCCACGTGTGAAAGCAAAGCACTTAATTTTCTTTTAAACACTGTAGTTGTCTGACGCTATGCAGAGGTTATACCATAGCTTTGTCAAATTATCTCAGTTTTCTAAGAAAACTTTCTCAAGTGTGTTTTTAACCAAATAATGAGTCTATTGTGTGCATATGCATGAATGTTTTTTCTAGGTAAACAGTGGCACAGAAGTCCTGCCATGTTTATTTCTGGATGTCTAAATAATCCGCCTAAAGTAGTGTTTTTCACCTATGCACAGACTTTTGACATAAAGAGGAAGAGAACCAAAGGGCAGAAGAGGCTTTGCTTTCTGGGACTCTAGGTCTCCATGATTTATTCCAAAAAGTTCCACATTAATTTCCCCGGATGAAGTGATAACAACAGGAATTTTGCTGTTGTTAACGGGATCGAGGCTTCGCACCAAACCACTGCCCTGTAATTCAATTACACGGTGTCAGCAGCACAAAAAAAAAAAAGCCATTTTTTCCACATATTACTTGCCTGCATCTTTGCTTTCCACTGGTTTGTAAAATAAGTGAAATATGCTTGCCTGAGCATCCAGCTGTTACTGTTGGCAAGCCTCCAGTAGCACAGGTTAGAGCATCCCAGCGTTATAAATTAACACCATCGAACTGGGGAAGTGATTGGTTTGTTTCTTTTTTTTTTTTTTCATTCAAAGTTTCCGCAAGTGTAGCACAGCGTAAAGTTATGTGTTTGTTCTTTCCTGGGTGGCAGGACTGACCTTCAACCAAATATTTAAGAAACTCTGCGGAGCCTGACGTGCTCCACACTGCATGAGTCAACGGGAAGGAAGCATACCTCTACAGGAGGTCATCAAGAAAGTAAGATGAAGCAGCACTCTGAAAGGAACAGCAGCAGGACATGGCTCAAAATATTACCAAAGGAAGAAAACTGTTTTCTTAAAGGGCAGCAGTCTCCATTGTAGAGGTAATGCATTTGCATTGCGACACTTTTAGAAGGGATGTGATTTTCAAAGGGGTGTCATGGCATTCAGACAAAATGCCACACTCAAAAAGAGTTTTTATAATATGTTGTATGTTTTTAAAAACTGCCTGAATGTGCGTCTACTGCTATGAAGAACTTAAGCAGTTAAAAGAGAAAAAGTCCTGCAGCTTCCTTGCCTAAATAAAAATATTTATTTTCCCTTTAAAGAAATGGACACAGGTAAGTATTAGAAGTACTGGTTGCAACTTTAACCATACATGTCATGTAGAGCAGATGTGGTAACAGCACATTACAGAAAATATTTCTTTTCAGTCTCATTTTTCCTCTTCAAAATATATTTCTGAGGGGAGAATTTAGGCTTTTACATGTGAAGGTCAGAAGCAATATTTTTAGAGAAAGATACAAGACCAATACTTCTCTGTACAACTTTGTGATTTATGGTAGCATAGTAAGGCCTTTGAGAAGTTTCAGTTCACCTCACTACGCTTCTCAAGTCCTACTTGAGCAAAAGTATCAGCAGTTAAATAATGTATCTCATAGCAAACAATGTCTAGTATTTTATTTTCTTCCTTTGTGCTTTTTAATGCAGTTGTACAGAATTTGAGCGCCTGGAGTCTCCCCATACTCCTTCAAAGTCTTCTGCTTTACCATTGCAGCAGCTACTTCAGATAAATATTGAAATTTTGAATGAAGACATGAATGACAGAAAAGGAGAAAGTGGAACCGAGGGGATCAGCGTAACCCTCCGTACGGTCGGTGACCAGCCAGCCTCCCTCTGGCTCTGCAGGGCTGGTGCAAGGGCTTCTTCAGGTGCTGGTCTCTAGGACATTAGTTGCTGGGTAGGATGATTTCACCTATTTAATTAGTTGTTTATGCAACAGTGCTATACCAGCTGTCAATTCTAGAAGTCCACTGAACGAAAGGGAAGATGTTTCTCTTCCCTATTGTTAATGGTCCTACATAATTCTACATTAGATGCATCTCTCTTAAATGTTCAAAAAACTTGAGGAAGTGTAGCATTATCTTTTGTATTACAGGTTGGGTTTTTTTGATAGCACTACATATAGATCTCTCATATATCCATGTGTACGCACAAATGTTTATACACATATACACGTGTACTCATACATAAGTGAACCCAAATTTATAATAGATTTTAAAGGGTAGATAATTCCATTAATATTAAAGAATTCATAAAGCGTCTCATTTAACAGTAACTTTTTATAATCGTATACACACATACTGTCATACAATACTGCAGTGTGTTTTAAATACCATTTGAATGCTCTATGATTATAATATTCAAATATATAACATCAAGACTATCTGAAGGCAAAGGAATGTCAGAAGAAATACATGATGTGAATAAAAATTACATAGAACTAGTCTTCCAAGTAAGTAACAGTTGGGCATGGCACTGGCAAATGTTGAAACAAATAATGATTATCATGTGCAAATTCATATCTGAGTGATATTACAGAGTAACTATGCCGTGAACCCCCTACCTTGTCTGAATGTTATATAATCTCTCCTTCAGATTTTGCCCAATTTGTTTGCACTACTCTAGGTTTCAATATGTAGTATGATAAAATAAATGCAAACATCTAAATTTAAATGATTACCATAGTACTTGTCCTGTTTAAAAAAACCCAACACCACCTCCCACAAAAAAGAACACCTCCCCATTTTAAAAATCATAGCCATTACTAGATTTATTAAAAATGCTAACGGAATTATTTCAGTTTTGGACAAACACATTGCAAGTTCAAAATATAGCTAAAATTATATGACATGAACATTTAACCATCCTGATTTATCTGAGCCTGACTTGGTTGCCTTAATATCCTCTTCTGCCAAAGTGCGATAGCTTTAGAAATATAGGAATAGCAGTTGCATTGGAATCATCCTACTGATCAAAGCAACAACCCGTCACTGCTGTATCCATCTCTGATGGTGGCCAATCACAGATGTATAGGGAAAATAAAGGCAGACTAAATGCATCATCCTTTAATATTTCCCCGAAGTTTGTTTTTTTTAAATCAAGAGTTTATGTTTTATTACACTATTTTCTCCAAAAATCATATACACTAACCTTTGATGGGATTTCTTTCACTCTTTAGTTATTTCTTAATACATTTTGGTTACTGCTAAATGCCACGGTAGAGTTATGTAATTTTACAATTGTTATTTTCTTTTTCTTGTTTTAAATCTGTTGCTTTTATAATTTAAACATGTGTCACCTAGTTCAGGTGTTTTGGTAGGAAAAAGTGAATAGATTTTTTTTCATTTCGCTCAGAGTCTACATAAGCCTACAGTTCTGTATCATATTCTCTCTGAGCCATCCCTTTTTCAGATAGATAATACATAGCTACCTGTAAGTTCTTACATAGAAGCCACTCAATGGTTAACCTCATCACCCTTTCCTCTATCTCTGCTTCTTTTTGAAAGTAGTATTTCAAGTCTGTATCACAGTTTATAAATTTTCTTTGCACATTGTTGCAGAATAACCTAGATTTCTCTAGGAAGCTGAAATTCCACCAGCCATCTTCCTTTCCTCTGACAGTAAAGATGATTTAAAAGGTTACTAATATACTTTACATGTTGGCAATTTCACAATGAAATATCAAGAAAATATCACATGGTCTGTGTGATTTATTAATATTCAATTTATTGATCTGTTTTTGAAAATGATCTATTAGCTTATCTAACTGAAACGATTCCTCAGACTTATCTACTATAAACAAAAGCTGTGGTATCAGCTTTCCTTAGGCTTCTCTGCTATGAACGTCAGGGCACTGGGATGCTCAAATCTTCTGTGATGGCTTTTTCTTCCCACAGCATCCTTTTGTACCTGCAGGATCTAGTGACACTGAAACCATGTATCTTTGGCACAGCATTGCAAGGCCATGCAGCTGTCTGCCAGATTCCATGCTTACAATAAGTCTGTAAAATTAGTCATTGCTTTGGGGTATTTATGTTCCTCAAATCTTTTCTTTTTCTTGCATTATTAACAGTTTCGCATTTAAGTTATGAAAGATAATGCTTCTCCTGGTCCAATTTACTCCTAACTTCCATGTCTTTCATGTATATTTGCTGTAAAAGCCTCCTGTTTCATTTAATTATGGTACATCCTATAAATAAGATGGCCCTTTTTTCAGAGAGGGAGCCTTTTAGATGTGCTTTTGGTGTGATATTATTTTTATTCTGATTGGCTAGTGCAGTGTCTTTAGCTATTTTCCATGCTGTATTTTACCCTTTCAGCTGCTCTTTTTCATTTCCTTTTTTTACAAGCTTCACATTTTTATATACCACTGCTAATTAAAGGTAAGCAATAGTGTTATGAATAGTTAATACTGTACCTCTTCTGTAAAGATATAGGTCACTGTTACAAAGTCACTATCGACTACTGATTGAGGTATTTTGAACCAAATCCTGCCCTTGTTCAGAACTAAATCAGTATTTTTTTCTCTTGTTTGCGGGTTCTGCAATGAGTTACTTTGAGTAGCAGTCACATATGACATAAAAAATCTATACTTTGCATTATATACCATCTGACATTTATCCACTGTGGATTATGTTCTCATTTATGGCTTTATTGATCACTCTTGGAAGAAGATATAAATTAATCAGTTTAATTGAGCCTTTCTTCTGACCTAAAAATAGATCAATCAAACTTCTGATCATATTTACTCATATATAGTAAACTGCATTTACTACTAAAATGGATCCCTGAATTATGTTGGGAACCTTCATTTCACAAGGGCCATGGGAAAGCTAGTCCACAGACAAGGAATGGAAAGGGCAGTATTTAAACTGGGAAGGAAGCAAGGTCTTCCATAAGCCAGAGAAGCTGATATAAAGAGATGTTTAAAAGTCAAAACAAATTTCTCAAAAGAGCAGATGTAGAGATAGCCCCCAGAGGAACTGTGGGGCTCTAGAGAAGTGAAATAAAGTCACCTACAGACAATGACAGAGAATATTGTAAAACTTAATGATTACTGAGTTATACAAGACCCAAACAACAACTCTGAAAACCCTCCCCCCAACCCCAAAACGACATGAATGCAAACTGCTTTTATGTGGAGAAAGAAGCGCTGGAAATTGTGATTTAATTTAGACTTTCGTCACTTGTTTCAGGTGGATTTTGTGATTTGATGTGAAAAGGTTTCGAGACAAATGGAAGAAATAAGCATTTTCCCAAATTACTAAGGTATGTCTCTCTTGAGCTGAGGCTGTGTGCTCACTACACGCTAGGTTTGTACTTAACTCTAGTATTCCTTCTCTGAAATGGCAACCACACCCATGCCTCTTCATACAAATGTCATTGTAAACGAAATGCTAAACTGAAGTACTAGCTATGAATTGCCTATTCACATAATCGGTAAGTTACTTTTAATAATCCATAAAAGCAAAGAGACTGTGTCACGTTAAAGGTTTTTGCTGTATCTCAACGAGTGTAGCTCTGCAGAAGTCAGCTGAGCTCTACAGTTGTATTCGCTCACTCTGGGCAAATCTCCTCATGCCTTAGATGGACAAAGGTCTTCAACGTGTAATCCTTGTAGCCCAGAACTCGAAGACTGTGCAAGAAAAAGATGTTCCAGGAGCTGTTTGGATAATGCAGTCTCCCTCTCTGGCTCACAATCCTAGAATTAATACTTTCTGGGGGAATAGCAGTCTGGGGAATAGCATGGCATAATTGAAGAGGAAAGAAATGGAAATTGTGTCATGTCGTTCTGATTTACTACACAGCATAAATGCATGTCTTGTATGGAAAAAAAGTAACGACCTTTCTGTGATAATGCTGCACGGGTGGAGCGGTTACTTCAAAGGTGTTCTTTCACGTTGACGTACTTCTACTTCAGAACAATCTTGATGCCACACTGCAGATAATGTTACTACGTAACATATGCAAACCATAATCCCATCTCTCCAAAGAATACAGCCAGGCTGGGACCACTTAAAGAAGTGGTCTCTTGTAAAGCTGGCATCAGATCTTACAGCTAAATCAGCCTTAGTCATTGAGGACTACTCAAGTGTTCACAGTGAATTACAAAGAATTTACAGGATCACTGCAAGAGAGAAAAAACAAGTTTTGTCTTCGGAAATGCTGACAATCTCAATATAGAAAGACGAGTATGGGTGCTTTATGATCCATATCAAAGAAAGATTTTGGTGTTGCTGATATTTTAGTACAGTTGCATAACAAGAAACAGTCAAAAGAATAAAACTTCATGGCTGAGATTCAAATATGCTCATAAAGCACAGTGTTTGGATGCTCAGTGAGCTTTGTAGCCCCAATAACTCTCGCTTGTGTCACATCGGAAGCCTTAGGCTCTCTTGTCCTATGATGGCATCTTGTTAGCAAGCAGCAGACCCCAGCAGAAACAAAAGCTTAGGGCTCTCTGCCTAACTGCCTATGAACTCCAGTTTCCCTATAATTCTGCCTTACGAGAGACTTGGTTACTAATTTGATTTGTAGAAGAGCGAAACCCTGGCAAATTAAAAGCAGCAAACACTCCCAAGTGATTTGCTGCAAAGCAGAATAAATGAGTAACTGCTTTAAATGAATCATATCCCATTAATTTCACACAACAGCAAAAGTAGGATTTTTTTCCTACTTTATGAGTGAAGTCGTCTTGTTTGAAAATATCCGTTATTGGAAGCATCGACAGTAAAGATGGTTTATAGACAAGACTGATTCAAAAGCTGCCATTTAAACTGCACGATAGGTGTCAGGGGACAACCAAGTCATCATTGCCTTTTACTCAAAAATTGCTTCAGAGTTCACAAGAGAAATAAATTAGGAAAACAGTAGGGAGATCTTCATGCTTAACATCATTACCACACAATTACAAGGAATAAGAAATATTTCTTACATGTATGCCTCATAGTCTAGCGAAATAATTGCTCAAACACCTAGGTTCAAGATCAAGGAAGCTGGGCATGCTCAAAGTGTATTTTGCCATTGTTTTCCCATTACAAGTTTTACAAGACACCACAAGAGCTAACTGCAGTAGAAAAAATTAGATGAAAACTGGAACAGATGGGACTGTTGTAAGTTTTGACATACAGAAGGATTTAAGAACCCGGAATGTCTTGACCTGTTTTGCAGGATCAGGGGTAAGGCAGAGATTCTCAATAATTGTCAAAATAGCAACATTCACTACAAATATAAAAATATAGAAGAAATTAGGAATTCCAACTATAATGCTAGATAGAATGAAACATTTCTCTTGGCACTGGCATTCTGTGCTCTTATACATTCTTCATGCATTCATTCTCCACCATCTTACTGTTTTCCTCCACAATTTCTGTCACTCTTTCATAAGCAAAATAAAACAGGTGTGTCAATTTTCACATAGAAATCTCTGCTTTTGGTGCTCAGCATAATTTATTGTTTTATTTCCCTTTTTTCCAAAAACTTCCTTTGTGTTAAAGCTAAGCTAAAGTTGTAGAAATTATTCCTCTCCTGATTTTACAAACAGTTTGTGTATTAATCTTTACTCACCTTAGCAGTGCTTCTATAGTTTAATGCTTGATTTACATTAATAATCCAAATTACTTAATTTGGTTCCTGTTACGCGATTGAAAGCCAAATATGCATATTTAATCACATGCCTGATGAGCCCATTTGGCATTCAGTCTTGCAACAGGAACCAGATGAAGTTATTGGGATTATTAATGCAAGTTCAACATGTAAGTATCTTCTGGACTTATAGTCAGTTGTACTTACCTGTTCCTCACAGTCAGTAGAGATAACTAAAGTGAATTGTGATTACAGTATAATTTCTAATGATCATGGAAGCAAAACACAAGTTCTCTCTTTAGAGGCTGTTTAGCATTGTTTTTTTCTTCTGAAATGTAAGAGACAAACTATAGAGTAGGTAAAGCCTACAGAGATGTGTGGTATGAATAACACTTAAAAGTACAACTTGCTGATACTTGTGTGAAAATCTTGAGAAATACAGTGATATTCTCTTGTCATAGAAGGTGCCTAACTGTTATAAACATTGATGTTATTTCTATATTCTTAATTATTAAAATATATATTTACTGGCTAGGTATAAATAGTTGCTTTTCTGTGGAAGGAGGTCAACACTGGAGTCCCACCAGAATCTCCGTTTGAACCTATGTTGATTAATGTATTCTTAAATATCCTGGAAAGGATGTTGAATAAACAAGAGTAAATGGTTTGCTGTTAAACCAAAATTATGGGAGTGTAGTAAAGAAAAGGACCTACTTTGAGTAATTATAAAGGGACAAAAAAACTACTGAGTGACTGAGTGATAAAATGGCAGATGAAAATCACAGTGTGTAATGCAAAGTAATAGAAGGAAAATATTTGAACTTTATGTACGTGGAGATGAGTTCTGAGCTGATTCTTATTATTCAGGGATGGTATTATGGGACTGCAGCAGATAAAGCTATCCATATTACAATATATATTTTCTAAGAAAGCAGCATTTCAATGGACAATGTTCCAAAAAAAGCAAACAACATCAAAAAAAGGAGCAAACAGAAGAAGTGATTCTGCCACACTCTAAAACTATGGCATCCCCTTCTTTTGGAAACTGCGCACAGTGCTCTGGTTTGTCCTCTCAAAAGGGATAGAGTGGATCTTTATGACAAGGTGTGACAAGGATACAATAGGATTTAGGGCCTGATTGGGCATTTGGTTTTGCATATTGTTGCCGGTTTCACAGACTAGCAAACCTCTGTCAGTAAGGTGAATGCCTGGGGAAGAGGATACTCCATTTGGCCCAAATGTCCATCCAGCCCACTTGCAGTTCCATGGGGGATGGAGAAGCCCCTGTGTAAGACAATGCCCCGCTGGGACTGGTTTCAAACAATGAGTGTGACTGCACATCCTCGTGCTGATTTGTTGTTTTCTGTCTCAGTGTTCCTCCAGCTCTTCAAGGTTGGTTCAGTTTGTTGGTGACAATTTTCTCACGTCCCTATGACAGACGATCACAATTTGATAAAGGAAAACACTCCTTATGAATGATGTAGGTATCACACTGCTTAGTCAGTGATACATCTCAACATCTCAGCCATCTTTTCCCAATTATGTTTTCTGTGTTTTTAACTGCTGCCCTAAATGACAGTGGAACTCGTTTGATACTTGCTCAGCAGCAGTTAATAACAGACTAAAAAAGCTTTTATAACATTTTTTATATCTAGTTGCAGTAACATTCAGATTTTTCATGTAAATTGGAGCGCTCTCTTTTTTCTTTCTTCTGAAACCTGTATTCACATAGTTAAGAAGAATAATTTTTCATTCTTTATGTAGAAATAATTTTGAGGTCTGGAAAGGTCAAACAGCTCATGGTCTGTACTATTTTTACAGATTAATTGGCACCAAAAAAAAATTATAAAGCTTGGAAATTCACAACAGGGAAATCCTCAGTCTGTGAAGAACCTGCCCATGGGAAGGAGCTAGGTAAGGGACAAAGGAGCAATACATTTCCTATCCTCAGCCATTTGTGCCTTTCCTAAGCAAGGAAGAGGGATAGAAGGTAGTTCTCACAATTTAGAAGCTTTGTGCAATATAGACTGAGCAGCAGAAAGCACAGTGAGGATCCTTAGGGTAAGGATTAGCTAGTTATCACTTAGTAGCTGACAGTGGAGGCTCCCTTTACCTCCTTCAGCTGTGAAATGCACTACGTTAATATACCATGCTTCAGTTTTTAAAAATCTGGATTTTTAATTTCCTCTGTTCGGCTGAATCGGAAGGGGAAACTACATTTTTATTTGCAAGAAAAAATGCACTAGTTAATCATAAAGCGTGGTGTACTCTGTTTGTAAATGTGGGAGATGACCACAGGCATGAACCAGATAATGCCTCTGACTGAGTCCTAGCACCTATGAGATGGTAGGCATTACTCTATGGCTGAATAGCTGTGGGATCAGGAGCAGTGGGATTTTCAGACCTGCATAATCCTATTTACAGTGGTCTGTGCTGTAATCTGTAATCAGCACAAGAGCAGAGCAGTAAGAGTTGATGGTGTCTAATCCTTCATATACTCTTCCTGATAATCATTATCCACCAGAGGGAGCTGCTCTAGAAAGATTAAAAAACATTTTGATCGTGAATTTTGGTTTCAGGATCGACTTCTTCCTCACCTTCAGCCGAAGGGAATAGAGATGTTTTAGAAGTACGTGTACTGAAGTAAAAGATCAATCTTAAAGGTGCAGTATGCCTTTTTATAACCATGGGTCATGCTTTTATCCTTTTTATAAACAACTTTCTATCCTAGGGTTCATGAGAAAAGCTAATGTGCAAGGCTATGTGGCAGTCTGAGGGCACAGTTATTAAGATATGATATTAATGGAAATGAACTCTGTCAGTAAGATGGACTAAGCTTGCTTCTGAAGCCTATGTGGTCTTTACCAGTTTTATATTTCAGATGCTCCCTTAGGCACATCGGTGCACTGGCACATAAAGTTACAGAATTAAAGGAATGTAAATTCCACCACTAAAAGTATTCCTACAAGTAGAGTAAGCAAAAAAGTTCAGACTTGTTCAAAATTTGTTGAGCCAGTGACTTCTGAATACTAAATGTTTTCTTTTCTAAATGCTAGACTGGACTGTGTAAAAGTGGTTGAATCTTTCAGTGTTGGACTAATTTGTTCTCTTATTTTACTGGTGTGTTCTCTTCCTTTTGCTTTTCTTTGTTTCCCAAGTGCTCCGAAAAAATCCATCCGGGTTATGGATAAATTTGATTATAATTAGTTATAATTAAAGCTTACTCATAGGAATAATCCTGTCAATCCTGAAAATTAGATATACATATCATCATACTTTAAACTGTTCACATCTACACCAAATATTTCCCAAATCAACACTTTTAACAGCAAATTACATAGCAATTTAAGTCAAGTCTGAAGTTTTTAAATGCCAGTTATTTATCTAGGTCATCCTTTGGATTATTTTTCAAGATATGTATAAATAAATAGGTGGTTTTAAGAATTAGTTGCTGGGAGTGTTTGGTTTTGCTTGGTTTTCCAATGAGAGCATATACAATCATGTTTAAGGTAATTTAAGACAAGTTTTTACTTCATACTTGTAGTGAACTGCGTATATATAGGGCAAACAGGAATGGCCCTTAGAAAATATTACTGTCCATGCAAATTTTAAAGTTCCATGTATGTAAACCAAAAAGAGAATACCTGGATGCATTTTACAATATCTAGTTTATCTGTGTCCCTCACAAAGCAATATAATTACCAATCTCTAGAGCACTCTGGGAAAGGACAAAAACCAAAATACTTTGAGAGAAATACCTTAACAGCCAGGGACTAAATTTCTTTGCTGGAACACTAAAGCTGTAGTACCTTATTTGTTAAGGTTATACAAAATGGTAATATACCCTAAATGTTTAGATGTTTTGTTATCTACAGAAAATCAGTATTTTTTTCAAGCCGCTGCTGAATCTGATCAATCGTTCACCCACATCCTTCTCCAATGTCTGCAGATGTGTTTTTAACAAAGAAGATGTTTTGTATCAAACAGTTGACAGATTAAATGCAATTTATTGAGATAAATTTGAGGCAGATTTCTGAGTCGACTTGCCAGTTGCATCTTTTTGAAAGGCTACAGGTAGCTGCAGCGAGATGCATATAGAACTTCCAATAAACTTAAATCTAAATGATCAGCAGCATGCCTGAGGCTATGGTGAAAAACTAGGGCAGATTCACTGCCTTAGAAGCCAATAAAGGCAAGTTTGCTACATGCTACAGCTACTGGCGAGGGAGAGCATCCACTCAGCACCTGCTGTATTTCAAGCTCCATTGAGCTGCTTCTGGGCAGCTCATCTGATAGCCCTGAAGGAGAGTTTAAATTTGAGCGAAGTCCAAAGAAAAGTCAAACAAATGTTTTGTGCCTCAGAGCACTAGATAGAAAGAAATGTTATATGTTGCATAAAGTAGTAACTAACGTACATATTTATCTGCTTTACATAATTTTATGGGTTAGTCTTTGTTTAACTGACAAAGGGAATGCCAGGACGCCTGACACTGCAGCTTTTTTTTTGCAGTTCTGGCAGTAGAAAGAGGCACTGTGCATACACTGTGATGTGATGTGGTCTTTCCTGTGAGTACCCTTAGTGGTCACAGTTCCTGGGAGTCACAATCAGGTCTGGATACTGGATACACATAAGCTTATAATAGGAAATTTATAATAAGAGTTATTTTTACTTGTACTATTGTTGCAATTTTTACTTCATTTTCTTTTCTGCCTTGATTCATTGTCTATAAATTCTTGGTACAGCTTCCATGTTGGGAAAGGGCATAAAAGCATGTGCTTCGAAGTTCAAAACACATTAGGTTCCCCCAGCACCAAGACTTTCTTAAATTGGGACTGGTTGTCCCAGCTTCACACCAGATTATCAGCACAGTATTTTTTTGCTGCCTTAAGCTTTTTTACTAATAATTACCCTATCATTTAGTTTCAACATTATCAACTCATGACATGGTATTTTTTGACACAGAAATGTCATGTTTTAGACAGAAACTGTGATTTTTTTTAACATTATTTGGTTTCCTGCCTTTTCCTATATTCAACAGCATAGATAATACTGCTTGAAAATAAACATCTTGGTTTTCATTCTGACTGATCAAACTAGACGGGCTGCCGAGTCCCTCATTGCACAAAGATATGTAAGGAAAAGTAAACTTCATTTTTCAACTAACTTCTTTTTCATAGAGATAAATTTTTCTGAAGTGTGATTACAGCTGAAGAAAGAAAAAGAATTGCAAGGAACTCAAAATTTCTGGAGAGAAGCTTTCCATTTACTATGGAGGAATGACTTTAAAGGACTTATACAAACTTGGAGATTCTCTCCAAAGGGTCCATTTGCTACTTCAGGTTTGAGAAAACTAAGAGACACTGGGAACATTGAAATATTAAAAGAAGTAAAGTTATTTTCTTTTCCCAGCACAGAGAAATACTACAGATGCTTCAGAGAGGTATAAAGGTGAAAAGGAACATTCTGAGACTGAAGCTATTTAGTCAATATATTCTCTAAGGGAAATTACAAAGTGATTAACAACATGAAGCAGACCCAGGGCATACAGCCAGGGATTTGTCTCCTCTAGTAAGCAAGACGTAAGAAGAGGTTATTGCAGTGGTATTTTTCAAAGTTTCATTGAATGTAGGTATTATCTGAGCATTTAGCCTGACCTCTATAGCTACCATTCCTCATCTTTGGCTGAGATGCCCTGTACTGAATCCAAAAATATTCGTGGATAAAGCAATGTCTTCCAGAATAGCATCAGGTGAGTCCACCTATCCTATTAATATGGCATTGCAATAGTTAATCCCACTCATTGTTGAAAATGCATGCATTTTCTCATATGATTTTCTGTGATTTTAGATTTTTAGTGCCTGTTTCTTAATCTGTTTTAAGTGTCATGCACAGTATTTTCTCCCTGTGAAGGTACTGAGGCACTACTTGAATTACCACTACTGGTGGTGGCAGCAAAGGGAAAAAAAGCAGCTTGCAAGGTCTCTCACCGTAAGGAGTTACTCTGGCATGTTCATCAGAAGATGCATCTAAATACCACCAATACATTTGACCTGGTAATACTTAAATAATCTAATTATTTTCTATTTCCTTCTTGTTGGTTTTTTACATTGTTAAGTACTGTCCTCACATTGCCCTGAACCAGGATGCACTTTTCGATGTAATTCTCACCTTGATAACAGAATTGTTACCAGATGATTCTTGCTGTCTACCAGCCATCTTATTTTTAAAGAATTTCCAAATTTCTTTTGACATCTTTCTCTTTAAACATTGTTTTCTAACTTGTTTTGCGTATGATGGCCTTCATTTTGGGGGGAAATCACTCTTTTGGAAATTTATGTACTAACAAAATTCTTAGTGTCTGGGACAATGTTTTTTCTCCTTTTGGAGAAATTGGTGGGCAGCTACATTATTGCTATTGGTCTGTAGCTTCCGAAACAATGTCCAGTTCTGTTATTGATTAATCTTAACCTAACATAATGACATCCAAATTAAGTTAGAATTGCAATTAAAAGCAGTGTCTTTTGAGCCTGGAAGTTATCTACTTCATTTCATGTCCCTGCTCATTGCAGGAGGGTTGGACTAGATGACCTTTGAAGGTCCCTTCCAACCTAAACTATTCTATGATTCTATGATTTAGAATTGCTATTATTCTACTGTTTGGTACCCTATATGCTTTAATCAAACTGTATTGCATATTTTCTTTATGCATGTTAGAAAAATACTTAAGCATGACCTTATCCTGGTAGAATTTTTTGAAATAACCATTTTCAAATATTTGTATATTCTTTCCTAATTACCACAGTTTCCTAAATACGTGTTTTTAAAATGTATTTATTACAGTGATTCACATGCACAAAGGTTCTGCATTATCAGTACCTCTTGGTTTAGTTACAGATTTGTCTAGTATAGAGTGACTTGCTCCATTTTTTTTTTTTTTTTTGACCTTCTTTATCTTGGAAGGCAGCTTATTGGTGACTTTTTAACATTACAATAATCTTGTTCTGCCAGGTTTCATACAATTTCTTTGCTTTTCTCATGAGTCATAACAATTCTTTTCCTTAGCAAAACAACTGACGTTGGTTATATAAGCAGTTTTTTATTCCTTGTCAGCTCAGCTGAACTTGTTTGCAATATGCTGAGTAGGAGTTTGCATGACAGTTGTCATCTCAGCACCCTTTTCTCCCTGTTGCTAATGCAACAGCCTCCTTGATGTCCAGCTAGTCTCTGAGACCATTAGCTCATTATCATCATCACTGGAGATGTAGCCTGTTGTCATTGTTTAGCCTCCTCCCTTATGGGGATATTGTACACTATTTTGCAAAAACATATCTTTCACTTTGCACTAGCTATGCAAATAGTAGTACGTCTGCAGCACTCGCAATAGGAAATTGTGCTGCAAGAATAGCTCTAGAACTTTGCTAATATCCTGAAACCTGCTGCTATAGAAATAGGTCTCTGATGGCAAAGTATGTTACTAGAAGCAACGTATAATTTTATAATTCCATGCAATTTACAGTTGCATTTTTACTTTAGCTCTAGGAAATCAGCACAATATCTTGTACTTAGTACTGACAGCTTTCACTCTCACTTTAGCTGTAGTAATGCTTCCAGCTCTTTTTTTCAGTCTCTGAAATACTGCGTAAGTAGATACATGATCTCTTAACTGAAGAGCTTACAAATTAGAAAGGTATATTTTAGTTCAAACAGTACCTCTCAGGATTGATTCTTACTTCAGAGCTTACTTAACCTCTAACACTAAGACAAGTGGAAATTCACTACTAACTTGCAATGTGTATTTCAATAGCTAGTTTTCCCTCATCTTTAAATGAATGGTTTAAATGAATGGAGGTGGATTGGGTATGGTAGGCCAACAGCTATGTATGAAAATGTACTCTGTTAGCATTCTGTATCTACCTCTGAATAAAAAGTGCCCTTTCCAAAACGAGTACAAGATGTGCATGCCAGTTGCACATACAACCTAAAATTTGATAGTCCCTCTAATTGCTAACATACTGAATGACTCTCATACATACGAATGAACACTTAACACATTTTTGTAGATCATTTGCCTTTATAAGTATTTTAAAGGGCACAGCCCTGAAAATTTTATCTCCAGAAATTTGCACAACTGACATCCTGTTACTGCTCTTAAATGAGGAAGAAACTTCATTCCTAGTGTGTTAGTTACCAGTGAAGACACTGTGGAACCTGGGAGGATGCTGTTAATTCTTTACATCAGCCAGGCAAAAGTCAGGCAACATCCAGGGAATCTTCTCCAGCCATAACTAGGAACTGAAACCAGGGTTCCTCACCTCAAAGAGTGCTCTTTGCTTGCTTTAGGACAAGAACCAACCCACTTTAATTAGACATAAGCAAGTTTTTCTGATAACATGATTTTTAGAAGATTTCAAAGTGAAGGTTCACAAAGCCATAAAATTGTACTGCTACATGCAACAACAAGTCTTTAATAGTAAGACTGTTTGTTCTCCAGGTACCCAGCCCTCTGAGCTGGAAGACAGGGATGGGGAGCAGAATGAAATCCCCATAATCCAAGGGGAAATGGTTAGCGACCTGCTACACCACTTAGACACACAAGTCTATGGGGCCAGTCGGGATCCACCCAGGGGTACTGAGGGAGCTGGCGGAGCTGCTCACCAAGCCACTTTCAATCATTTATCAGTGGTCCTGACTAACCGGGGAGGTCCCAGTTGACCGGAGGCTAGCAAATGTGACATCCATCTACTAGAAGGGCCAGAAGGAGGATCTGGGGAACTACAGGCCTGTCAGTCTGACCTTGGTGCCAGAGAAGGTTATGGAGCAGATCATCTTGAGTGCCATCATGCGGCATTTACAGGACAACCGGGTGATCAGGCCCAGTCAGCATGGGTTTATGAAAGGCAGATCTTTGCTTGATTAACCTGAGCTCCTTCTATGACAAGGTGACCTGCTTAGTGGATGAGGGAAAGGCTGTGGGTGTTGTCTACCTAGACCGTAGTAAAGCCTTTGACAGCATTTCCCACAGCATTCTCCTGGAGCAAATGGCTGCTCATAGCTTGGATGGCTGTACTCTTTGCTGAGTGAAAAACTGGCTGGATGGCCGGGCCCAAAGAGTTGTGGTGAATGGAATTAAATCCAGTTGGTGGCTGGTCACAAATGGGTTCCCCAGGGCTCAGTTTTGGGACCAGTTCTGTTTAACATCTTTATCAATGATCTGGATGAGGGGTTCAAGTGCACCCTCAGTAAGTTTGCAGACAACACCAAGTTGGGCAGGAGTGTTTATCTGTTTAAGGGTAGGAAAGCCCTACAGAGGGATCTGGACAGGCTGGATTGATGGGCAGAGGTCAATTGTATAAAGTTCCACAAGGCCAAGTGTCAAGTCCTGCACTTCAGTCACAACAACCCCATGCAATACTACAGGCTTGGAGAAGAGCGGCTGGAGAGGTGCCTGGGGGTGTTGATCGACAGCCAGCTGAATATGAGCCAGCAGCATTCCAAGATGGCCAAGAAGGCCAACAGCATCCTGGCCTGTATCAGAAATAGTGTGGCCAGCAGGAGTAGGGAAGTGATCGTGCCCCTGTGCTCGGCACTGGTGAGGCTGCATCTCAAGTACTGTGTTCAGTTTTGGGCTACAACACATGAACTGTGTTCAGTTGTTCACTACAACAATGAGGTGCTGGAGTGTGTCCAGAGAAGGGCAATGAAGCTGGTGAAGGGTCTGGAGCACAAGTCTTATGGGGAGCAGCTGAGGGAACTGGGATTGTTCAGTCTGGAGAAGAGGAGGCTGAGGGGAGACCTTATCGCTCTCTACAACTACCTGAAAGGCGGTTGTGGCGAGGTGGGTGTTGGTCTCTTCTCCCAAGTAACAAGCGATAGGACGAAAGGAAATGGCCTCAAGTTACACCAGGGTAGGTTTAGATTGGATATTAGGACAAATTTCTTCACCACAAGGGCTGTCAAGCATTAGAACAGGCTGCCCAGGGAAGTGGTTGAGTCCCCATCCCTGAAGGTACTTAAAAGACTCATAGATGTGGTGCTTAGGGACATGGTTTAGTGGTGGACTTGGCAGTGCTAGGTTAATGGTTGGACTTGGTGATCTTAAATGTCTTCCAACCTAAATGGTTCTATGATTCTAAGAAGCCCCCTCTCTCAAACATATAGCTCTTAATTGGCTTAGGAGACTGTCATCCACCACGTGCATCAAATAGGCTGGACTGTCTGCGACACTCAGTGGTTCATCCAGGGCAGTAACTTGGCATTTGAACTCACAAGCAAAGTAGTAAACTGGTAGGGGTTTTTCTTCTGAAAAAGTGTGACAAGAAGTGATGTATTAGGAAGCATCCAATGTCTCTCCTTCTAAGAATAATCTAGCCTAACAAGACATGGGGAGCAGCATCAAGCTTCACTTAGATTTCAGTTTTGGTGGGTTTTTTTTCATGAAAGAGCACTACAAAGCTAGTACAAAATATCCTAGAATTGCTGTTATTTTACATCATTATTTTTTACTCATATTATTTTAATGTATATCTAAGCATTAACATTCATAATGTTTAAAAAAAAAATAATTTTAAAGAGCAGAGCAGCTTTCCATTTTGGAAATCAGATTAAGGCTTCAATAAAAACTAATGTATATGGTGCTTTGTATTTTAAAATATGCTTGTGCATAGGGAAGAATAGTGTTTGCTTTAGGAAGCTAATTTTGGAGTGGTACTTTAACAAAGGAGTGATTTATGCACTTCATCTCAGTTAAGATGCTTTATACTGAATGGTACTTTTCATTGACCTATAAAAGTATTTATTTAAAATCAGAGATGCTGGCTGTCCCCAGGACATTTGATTACAGTCTGAAATCTTTGTGGAATGGCTTTGCTTGTATGATTTCCTTTCTGAAATGGGAATTTCCCCCTTGCTGTGGTACGCCTATGATATAATCTACGTTCAGCAGCGACGAAACGTACTGACTGGCACTCTCCATAAGCAACGAGCTATTTCAGTTAATGAAATAGACTTGAAACACTTCTTCAGTTGCAGCTAGGTCTAAGAAATCACTGTTATGTAGGGTACGCTGGAACAAAGCATTCCTGTAGGAAGCTGGATGCTCTCACACTTAGATTAGGTTTCTGATTCTCTCAGCAGTAAGTATAAAGCCCATGCCTTTGGCTCCACCATGGAGCTACCAACTGTAACTGCAACTGCACTGTTGACATCATACGACTTGAATCCTAAACTTAAACGTCTTTATACTGCTATCTCTAGCCTATTTGTAGTATTATATCAGACAGTCGTAAAACATTTTAAAAGCACAAGATGTTTTATCTAGAAGTAGTTAGGAATGGTAGAAAGATTGCTAAGCTATCAAAAGTAATAATTACAGTTTGCAATTTAATGCATTTTTGAGACTTTATTTAGAAATATAGACATGATGAAAAAAAATTCTCAGTGAAGAAGCTGTTTTAGTACATTTTTATTCATCAAACAAGCCTTTAACATTCTGAAGTTCTTTAACTTCGTCATCATTTTCCTATGCTTATGAACTTTTGGTAGTCGTAAAAATGTGTTTTCTTACTGAACCATCTCGGTACATATCTCAAAACTGCAGAACTTTGGTCTGCTTTGGTGAAGTTTTTCAATGTTGTTTCCAGCTTGAAAACTGTTTTATACCATTTATTTCATGTCTCTGTGTCATTTCCATGTTAGTCTCGGCTTTTAATTTCTATTTCTGTCTTCCATAAAAGGGATAACTCCTTCACACACCCATAAGAAAAAAAAAAAATAAAAAATAAGCTCAATGCAGTTTGAAATATAACAAAATGATCACACATACTGACGTGTCACATAATATTCATCTCCTAGTATTTCATCAAATAAGGAGATATTCCATCAAATAAGCACAGTTCACATTGTTAGAGTCACTGTGTTTTAGACACAGGTAGTTGAAATGGCAGTTCTTAGTTTTAGGACACACTTTCTGTGTATTGGAAAGAGTCATCTATCCTTCCATCTGATACGGATTGCCGTGTGCAGACTAATCAAGGAGGATGACTAACCAAGCCTGCTCCGGGTCACATATTTTGGAACAGATCTTCTGTTCCAAAATATTGGCAACTTATTTCTGAGTCACTTTATGAATTTTTATTTTTCAGAATTTCAAACATTCTGTGACTATGCCATGTTAATAGAATAAATGTGTGCAAAGTCTAATTCCACTTTACTTCAGGCACCCTCTTTATAAAGTACGCTCTCTGATGTGTCATTTTCTGAAACTCACTGGTATGTAATATTCCACTGAACTTCTGTGGAGGTTTGGCCATGCAAAATGCCTGGCACTGCAGACAGAAAAAAACAGCATTTGAGACCTTGTTAAGCCAGGAACTTTATGGGGTAGTTTTTCCCAAAAAAGTAGAATTTTCAAATGTTTGAATTTGTCATGACATATACTGGGGAACTTTGAAAATTTTCAACTTATTGCCAATGTTCTTATACAGTCACAGTGACCAAAACTACTGAGGTGTGTTAGTAATATCGGAAATTATCTCCTGGGGTTACACAGCTTGCTCCCTTCAAAAATAAGCAAACAAACAAAAAAATCTTACGATCTATTTCGTCTTCCTTTTCTGGACCTTCGCTCTGAATCAGCTGGAGAAGAAATAGTAGGCTTGTGTGACTCAGTACATAGTGGGTGACCCAATACATAGAAGCAGCTTATTGCTTCCCTTAAGAGGCACTCTGACCCAATTTCAGTTTGGTTTCAATAAGGTTTCAGTTAGGCAGAAACAATATTTCTCTTCCTGTACTTCGCCTGCTTCATCTTCTGTCCTTTTCCTTTAGCAGCTGACTTGTCAAAGAGACTAAGCCATCAGCAGTTTGAATTGTCAGCATTTTCAAAAGGATCCATTTTTGAAATGCTAATTCTTGAAAGAACTAGACAATCGGAAAACTGGGTAAGACAATGCTCCTGGCACTTGATAGGAGGGAAATACACCATTTAGAGAGTTAGACTTCTTCATAACATTCATTAAGAAAGGAGGGATGGGTAGCATTAGTCAAACGGATTAAAAAAGTCAGTCAAGCCCCTCAGGCTGGAATGGACCCCTGGATTTCTCAAGTGAAGTTTTTGCTACCGCATGTAGCCACAACATATTTTCCTAATCATAAAGTTAATGAGATCCTTTTAAAACAAATTAAGTTGCTTTCTCCTAATATTTGATGGAATTTTAGTCTACTAGCTATTTTCACTATTTTTCTATTTTTTTTCTGAATATTTCACATATGATCTTGTCCCAAACTATACTAAACTCTGTTTCATTTTTATTATTCTAGCCATCAAGGTCACCTAGCTCTTCCTATATAACATTCTAATCTTCTCCTTTATTGCTGATGACCCTCAAAATGTCATTAGCACACACCTACTTTTGTGACAAGATTGCTAATGCAATATTCAATAGCATTTTTGCCCAAGACCGATGCTTGACCAGCCACTACAAGAGCTGAATTTTACACAGTGAAGATAGATTTATTTTTGTAAAAAAGGAACGTATATCTAAATTATAATCTGAAATAGTGCATAGCCCCTAGAGACATAAGTATATTTCTCAGTCAACTTGATTGAGTACAGTCAGAAGTTCAAGAATGAAGCTGAAGGAAAAACAAAATACCAAATAACTCATGCCAATAACCAAAAGTGCTTCTAAATACAAGTCTATATGCAGATGTCATCCTTTTCTGTCATCATAACATTTAATATGGGATATTGGTTACCTTTTTTCTCTGTAGAGAAGCTCAAGAGACCAGAGGAAATTTTTCACACTGAAATTTGAATTTGCTTGTTCTAGGAATAATGTTTTGACTGACACAAGGCTGGCCAAAGACTGACGTAGTGCTGTGTTATTAATCACCAAAACTAGGTAAGCTTGGCTGAGGCCCTTTCCCTTCTTGAGAATTTTTTCCCCATTGTCTTATGCACTGACAAAGTAAGCCTATTACCAAATAGATAGGTGCAGCCTTTCTGAACATTAGGTAGTATAGGTGTGCCTCTGTAACAACTTTTACACCATTATGTTTGCTAAACCTACCATGAAAACCACTTATAGCAGTAAAAGCACGTTTTCTACATGCTGCCTGTGAGCATCTCCTCCAAAACATGCTTCTCTGACATGATTTTAGGATACTTTTGAAGAAGATGTTCAAACAGGTACACTTAAGCAGCTTTTTAAGTGAAGATGCATAAACATGGTCAAAACCTGTGTATTAAAAGCTGTTGGAACCCCAGCCAAGCAAGGGCTGTTGCAAAATACAGAAGAATCTTTCTTGTAAAAGCATGGGGTTGGTTGGTTACAAAACAGATTTGTGTTCATAGTGAAGACAGGTCCTTAGCTGCAGTGATCTGATAACAGATATAAGCAGGGTGGTTGACTCATGCACAATGGCAGTTCCTTCTTCACTCAAAACCAGACATAAGCAGTGCTCAGAAAACTCTTTAAACACTGTGGGGTTTTTCTCCCCCTTTTCCATCAATAAAATTTGTGCCTCTTCACAAGATCTAAGAGTATGTGTCATTGTTATTCATGGAAACTGTCAGGCTTTTTAATTCCGTTGAGAAACATGAAGAGTGAATGACAGATGGGGACAGCTATCTTGGCAAGAAAGTTCTCTGCTAGCAGAATACCACGTTATGAGACCTGAAAGAAAGAGGAGGTGACAATTTAACTTGTTCTTATACATAAAAGTCATCTAAAAAGAGGCATTTCATTGTGAAGTAGCCTGAGATGCCATGATATTTTAACTCCTATGTATTTAGGCTGATACTGTCTTCAGTCCTGCTTTAGACAAACGGTCTTGAAAAGCTTAAAACATATAAATTAGGATTAATATGACTAATTCCAACCAGCTACTCTGGTGGCTTCCCAAAAACTGGAAAGCATTTAACTCAGGTGTGATATCTTGAGAACATGAGCTTTAAGAGTTTATAAGAAATTTCAAAATCCCTACCTATTACTGAGGTGTTCAAACTGTAGCAACTCTTTATCTTGACAAGTGTTTCATATGACACATTTTCACATGCTCATTGCATGCTCTCCAGGTCATGGACCTGCATCAGAGTAATTAGCTCTAATATTGAGCATCTACATTCATGATGCGCCGACGTCCTCAATGCATTGTCATTTAAAGCACGGGAAGGACATAAGTGAAAAACACCGCTCAACTAAGTATGGTGGGGGGAACAGAAGTGGGCAGGGAGGGAGGCTGATGGCCTCTCTGATGACTAAAAGGTAAAACTGAAAAAGAAAATTCATTTTTGGCTAAACAAAAGCCCTTGTATACATTGAAATGGAGTACTTTATTTGAACTTGGATTAAAAAGATCTTAAGGGTTTTTTTGCTCTTTCAAATTTAAAAAGTTTCTTTACAGTGTTCATGTTTTATCTTTTTGGGGGGGAGGTTTTTGGTTGTTGTTTAGTTTTTTAACCATCCATTTGCTTCCACATCTATGCAACTTCTGATTTTTTCCATTGAGTAGAATCTGTTATTACAGCAGAAACCTTTCTCCTATTTTTTTATCTCCCTCCTCTAGTAAAAAGTTCTAGAGAATTTGGGATTTATGGACAGACTTCAATAATCACTTTGTAAAGAGCTCTTAATATCAGCTATTCTTAAATTTATCATTAACTTCAGTGATGAAAGTTTTTTGAAAATCCATTTGGCTGTATTCTTAGCTATGTTTTATCCTCGAACATGGAATGATCCTTTTGATATTGTATTAAGTGACTAAAATTAGCTCCCCAAGGTATGGAAGGCCCTCTATATCCTAGTTATAAAAAACTTTTCCTCTAAATAATGAGGTAGGAAAAATTCTAAGTTACATTTGCCAAGATCTGTCATTACCATGGAACAACGTCTCTGTTTCAGAATGGTAGCTGTTTTTTAAAAATAAGTTTGTAAAGCCACACGAATGAGTATTGTTTTATTGCCTGTAGCCTGATTCACCTCTCATTTGCTCCGGATTGCTGTAGCTAAGATGAAGCTGTTCTTGTTCTCACTTAAAGAAAAAACTTCAAGCCAGATACATGTGTTGAAGAGCTCTAACTCTGAAGCGAAAGGACAGGACAGAATGCTTATTGATTCACATTACAGCAGCAGAGGATGTTATTGGCTTTCCCCATGTACGTTTCAGTGTTGTCTAAGGACTATCCACTCTCAAGTTAAGTTACTGCCATTACAGCACTTGGTCCTGCTTCTGATTATTTGGAGGGAAAACAAGATTTAGAAACATACAGTAAGCTGGGTATTTCAAAACAATGGATTCACGGATATTTTAACAACCAGAAATTGCCAGCTTTCACAGATATTCATAGAAGGGGTAAGCCTATGGAGATGTTCACACATTTGTTAAAATTGTCCCTGCCCTCAGTTTCTTGATAGTTATTATCTTGTCTTTTTTTTCAGCGTATAAGAAGGAAAAGAAAACCAAACCAAAAACCAAATGAAATTAAAAAAACCCTCAGCTTCTTTACATTCAGGGCCACTTAGATTGATGTAACATTTTTTTATATCTGATAGATGTCTTATATCTATATCTTACATCTTTCCATGTTAATTTTATCACCTTTGTGCTAATATGAAACTCTCTGAAATTAAAGGTTTTAGTTCAAAATTTTCAATAAGCTTTTGATTAAATTCTTTGGTTAGTTTTATCTTTATTTCCTTCATAATACTTGGTGATGTCTGTATTTCTTATGTTTGATCCTTTAAAGTATTCTGAGTCCTACTACTGTTGAATATCCTATGAGTCTGAATGAAGCCTGAGACTGAAAAGACAACTTGAGATATCTGAATTGTAATAACCAAAAAAAAAAAAAATCTTCCAG
This sequence comes from Phaethon aethereus, assembly GCF_964289735.1. Classification (NCBI taxonomy): domain Eukaryota; kingdom Metazoa; phylum Chordata; class Aves; order Phaethontiformes; family Phaethontidae; genus Phaethon; species Phaethon aethereus. The sequence continues at coordinate 43,510,201 of NC_138578.1, forward strand.
TTCTCATGATGGCTCTTTTGAAAGGTGGATAACAACTTCTATGGAAAATACTAAATATCTGGTTAGTAAGGCTGTAGATCAACCTGACAGTAACTATTGGTTATTTAATAAGCATTTTTCTGAGTGGCATTCTAGTCCTTTATGTTTTAGCTTTGGTTGGCTTATCTGTAGTCCTCAACATTTGCACGTAAAATGTCAAATATGTTAATCATTAAAAAGCAGAAAAAACTCTTATTAATACCCCTTAAAAGTATTGGTCTCGAGCCTTGTTTCTTTTAGCATTTATTTTCTTATTTGAATATGGTGGAATCAATATTGCAAATCACATTCATACAACTCATCAGAAGTCACAGGATTTGGTGATTATAATTTTAAATAAAATTATATTTTCTCCTTAATGATGGAGCAACACGTAGCCATTAGAATCCAGGTTATGTAATTGCCCAGTTGCACCCAGAATATATAAAGCATCATCTTGCCTTATGTGGCATCTGTGATGCCTTTCTACGGTACACGATGGAATTCAGTGCAGTAATATAGTATAAATGTGCTGTTTCTGACTTGCTTCAAGTTATTATATATATTTCTACTAGAAATTTGCACTGATGGAACTGGAGCTGTCAGCATTATGATCTTCATTTAAATTCTCTTTGACAGTTTCCTCATCTTTAAGAGAGTATTTATATAGCATTTGTTGTCCTAGGTATACTTCACAGAAATTAGTAGTCAACTGTTGATGAGTTGGAGAAATCCTACGTGTTATTAGCATTGAACTGTTAGTAGCAAACCAACATTTTAGTTTGCTCGCTTTTCAAGCTGATATCTTGATCTCTGACACAACGAGGAGAGGAAAAGGTGCAGGCCATTACAGTCTTTGAGGTTACATGAGATCTCTGTGCAAGCCACTAGCGTGACTTTCTTCAAACCGCAAGGACATGTAACGTACCCTGGGGAATGCCAGGAAGGCATGGTGAAGGTTTGGGGCATGTGCTGTTCAGCTGGCTGGGAGTGCATGGAGGACGACAGAGATACCAACTGATGTCATCGCATCTATTCATCAGTTTATATGGTTAACTGAAATAAGTTATTCCCAGTGCTGGACCTGGGCGTAGTCCTGGAATGAGCTGTCTGGAGCAGCCCAAAACAAAACTGGAGGCAAATGAGCAACTAAGCAATGTGGAGCTCTCTCTAGCCCATTCTCCTCTCCTGTTTATCAGTGTAGACATCTCCGAAGTTTGTTGGCAATGCCTCTAGTGAGAAAGCAGAACTGAAGGTGACATCTGCTACCTTTTGCTATATTCTGCACATTTTACAAATTTGGTGAGATGAGACTTTCAGTCGTGCTAAGGAAGCTTTGTAGAATGTACTGCTTTATTTCCAGTAATATAATGCTATTCGAGATCCAACCTATATCAGGTTGTGTGATCAGAGTGTGAAGGCCCTGTGTGTTATCAGACAAAGGAGACTCTTGGATGTCAAAAGAGTAATGTTGATGTGAGACCTTACTAGATATTTGGAAAAATTATAGCAAACTTTCTGAAATGCGACAGAGAGAAGACCTAAATGGAGGGTTGATCTTTGAAAAAGCTGAATGCTTTTCATAGCTAGCACAGAATTGAGTTTTTTCTGTTCTTGTAAAGCTAATATATTGCTTCTGTTTGTTGAAAAAGAGGAATCAAAAGGAGATAACTTTTTTCATCCAACTTCCTGCAACTACTATGTTACTGCACCATATTTAGGTCCAAATTACTGTGGATTTTTGTGAAAGGAAGAATTAGAAACTATTTTTCCTGACTTCAGTGTTTTATGATTACTGAGCTATTTAGAAATATTTGACATTGTACTGATTTTCTCTCTCAAAATAAACTTTTCTGATTACCCTTACATTTCAGTGATTTCTTTTGTGCAGTAGTGAATCTGCAACTTGTGAGTTAGCCGGCAAAAAGTCTGATCCATCAGCATTTTTGTTTGCTTTCTTGAGTTTGTAGTGGCACAGCAACAATGAAGAAGCAATCATCCATCATCCAGCTAGTGCAACAGAATAAAGATTTGGAAGTGGAAATAATTCATGGCGTTAGCATTACTCATTTAAGTTTTATGTGACTCTTACTGGAGCAATAGTTTTTCTTTGGAATTTAAACCAAACTTTAGAATTCTGGAATAGGAATGACACTATTTTCTAAATGCCAAAGAGTTTTTGGGGGACTCCCACCAAAAACTTTTCATATCATTTAGTCCTTTTCACTCCTATTAAACTTTTTATTTAAGGTCATCAACCTTTAAGTGTACTATGACTAGGAAATCTCTGCTGGCTAAAAAGAAGAGGTCTTCAGATTTCTAACAACCACAATTTTAATAAACGTTTGTAGTATACTTCTTAAGTAAATTTTCTGGCTCTATGCAATATTGCCAAACCTAATAATTTAGAAAATACAAGTCAGGATCCAAAAAAATTGATACAAGAAACTTGTCTTGAGTTTTTCTCTGGGGACTGAATTTCGGTATTTCCTGTATGAGTAGGAGGGCTCCTAGCTTTCCCTTTCAGCTGAAATTCTCAGTTAACTTTGAGAATAAGAGTTTGACTCTAAGAAAAACCCAACGAATGAGATTTACAAAAAATATTTCCACAGTTAGCAGCAGTACAAATATGTGATGGTGATACCGAAACTTGATGACAAAACTGGAGACAGGGGAGGCCAAAATGACTTAGAAACAGAAGGTCAATAAAAAACTGTTACATGTATTGTTATTTATAGCCAGAATCTATATATAAATGAGCATTTTGGGTTTTGAGGTGAATGTGTTGAAACTTTTCTCTGCAGAATACATTGAAAATATGTGTTCTCTTTGGGAGATTGGAGGATCTTGGATTTTGAACTTCTGTAAAAGAGTACTTTCCTATCACATTGAATTTCCATTTCCATTTCTATTTCTAGTGCTACTAGCATCACGCGTTTCCCTTGAGTTTTTGATTGATCGTAAGGCATACAGAGAGAGGGTGTGAGGGACCCTTGGAGGATGAAAACGCGCCATGATAAAAGCATGTCAGTCCCCTAAATACCAGAATTGCCAATTGTTTGCAACTCCGTTTCAGATCTGGGTGATACTGCTAGAAGAACAGACCCCTTTGCCTCTCTTCCTGCCTTTGAGAGTGGTTTGCCACACTACGTTTTGTCTCTAGCTAAACCGACTGAAACAAAACATGGGAACGGATCTGGCCATTTTACATCCTGAGTTACCTGGAGGTAAATACTTTAATCAAAGCAAACTCCCATTCCATTACCTTTTTCACTCTTATATACGGCAATATTACAGATGGTTAATCATCATTTTACTAGATTCATTCTCTGCTTAGAGCACATCAACCTCTGCTGTTTGTAACAGCGAACAGGAAGGTGGGTACTTTATCTTTCATGTGAGTGCAGAGTTTGGCTCCTGCAATATATGCACTGAGTAGTGGCTTTTCTGCATGAAGAGTATGGATTAGCCATGAGCTGGAGTTTCTTTTGAGCAATTCTATACATAAAGCCGTGTTCTTAAAAAATTTACCTCGCAGGTTGTCTGAGATGCATGTTTGAAACGCATGGTTGAACAGCTTCTCATAGTCATCGTGCTTGGTAGCTCTCATCCCTGCTAGGGTGCTTTACACTCTGCTCTATTTTCTGTCCTAGGCTGTATCAGAAGTCTTGGTGGAACTTTTGGCTTAGGAGCACTTGTAGGAACAGAACGGTAAAATATGTCCCCAGTACACCAAATTGCGGTGCCAAGGTGTGCGCAGTTTCAAAATGCACCCCTTTTCATTCTTTTTCATAGAAGGCTTGAGATTTCAACTAGCAAATGCTTCAATGTTTGAATGTACTTCCACTGAAGAAGCTAGATATTCTGCAGCTTTGCTACAAGTTCTTTTAGGGCAAGCATATGATATTGCCACACGCCTTGATGTGTGTTCACAGCTTTTAACTCAGAGAACAGTGACACTTTTTTTTCCCTTTTCCTTCCTTTAAACTAGCTTAGTGTCTTAAAAAATTGGCAATTTTTATTAGGGCTAGGTGGCTTATAACTGTGTGAAAAAATTATTTGCTGAAAAATGTTCCTTTATTCTTTACAAAGCAGACCTGAATTTGCCAGTTGTGGACTATGACCCTTACTACAACATCATTCTCAGGATTCAGGAAATTAAATTGAGTTTCATCTCCTGAGAGTGAATGTCTGCACACTTCAACCTCTGGAGAGGGACTTAACCAGCATGCTGTGGAATTCCAGCATGCAATGTCTCCTACATCTTTCCTGCCAGTAGTCCTACTTTTTCTATGTAATTATGATATTATCTCATAGCAATAATTTCTTTACTTTAGGATGGTTCTAGCTATTATGCTTCTTGCACTGAGCGGAAGACCATCAGGGCTGAACCCCTTCAGACAGAAAGGCGGCTGAATCAAAATCTTCTATATGCTGGGGAAGTTTCCTAACTCCAGATGACGAACCAAAAACTTAAGTGGAATTTCTGACAAGATCAATGCTCTTTGGTTTTGTGAATACTTCTAATCTTTTGGTGAATTCAACTCTTGAATACAACCCCAAAATTTTTAAATTTGGTTGAACTGAATACCTTCTTCGTTAGCTGCAACAATCAAAAAGTGTAACTGCTTGTATAGCCATTTTGGTAATGTTCCATGGCATCCTTATAGCCTGGCAGGGGTGAAAAGAAAATAATGAAGTATATCTTTTGTCACTAAAATAATAGAGCAAAGCCATGGCACTCTTCTAAGCAAGACTAGTTTATGTAGGTCTTGCAACTATCAGGGGTGAGTGCAAAATTTTCTGGAAACTACAGAGAGAGTGAAGTATCAACGGCTCACTCTCAGCTGTGGAAGGATATGTTTTGCTCTGCAAGTATCTGCCCTGTATCTGAGTATGCTAAAGTTCTTGCTAACAATCTGGATTTTTTTTAATTAAATTTGTATACGCAGATGAAGATAGGCCTAAATTCAAAGTGATTTTGACAAACCGGATAAATATGCCAGGAAAAAAATTATGATATTCAATAGGAATAGTGCAAAAGGGAGAAGATGGAAATAGGAACAATGAATTAGGTGGTAGTTAGTTCAACGAAAATGAAATCAACCAGAGCTTAAATTGTAACACCAAATGGTGATTAGTTAATGGTCTACTGCTGTTACAACCAAAGCATGCATTCCATGTGGAAGGACAGAAAAAGAGTATACACTGTGACACACGCACAATTATCCTTCCTTTCATATAAACATTTTTAAGGTCCCAAGTAGTGTATTATGTCTGGTTTTGGACACTGGACTTCAAGATAGATAGAAATCAGTTGCAGATTGTCCTGATGAAAGCAGTAAGAGACATCAGCTGTTGAGATGTCCTGGAGTGCCTGTGGAAGAGTATCTGGAAGCCGGCTTTAACTATGTAAAGACTGAGGGGAATACTCTGCTTGCTGTCTCTCTGATGGCTAACAACACTCTGAAATCATGGCAAGGAAGATTCAGGTTAAACACTAACGAAAAGTTTGTAACTGCAAGTCAGAACAGATTGCCTGAGGAGGCTGTAGTGGTGCTATCGCTGGAGGACTTCAGAAAGGGTTAGACAAACACTTGTCAAGGATGACATAGATGGAGCTGATGGTGCCTTGGGGCAGAGCCATGGAGGAGCTGACCTCGCGAGGTCCCTTCCAGGCCTGCTTTTATGTGAAGAGCATTATGCTGTTTCCTCCCACCTCACCTTCAGCATTCAGAGTTCTTCTGTTCCTCCCACAAGTTTTCCTTTATCTCCAGCTACTCTCCTAAAAATACCCTTTAACTGCCTCTTTTACTATTTTATGCATGTGTAGGAAATGCTTTCTGCACAAGACAGTTCTGCGGATGGACAAGATCGATCTGACCTATGAAAAAGGACAGGCCTACTTCTCACCATTTGTAGAGATGCACTTTGTTTACAGAAAGAGGGTTCTTACTGCAGGATTTAGACCTAGACATTCAGAAATATTTTAGCCACCAATAACAATATGGACTGTAATTGACATGATAGCTTTTTATACGCAGGACAGAAAAAAAGGAAGTTGGATGTGCCTTTATTTCTCAATACTCATTCTAGATTCATCAACGTTATAAATCTGGTACACATTTTCCCACTGTTTGACATGACAAAGCTGGAAGGGCACTAGGTCCTGGTAAGCTTAACCTCAGCGTCCTCCTGCTTTGCTGAGAGGACTTAGTTTGGGAAGAAAGGGTAATTGCACTACGGAGTCAGAGCGAGCGTCTGAACTCAGACCAGAAACCCAAACGGGTCCGATGAAACAAGCAGGGCAGAGCCGACAACCGGAGCGACCTCTCTTTGAACATCTCCTTCCCTCGGTGCTGCTCCCGAAGCGGGGGTGGCCTCAGCCCCCGCGGTGCGGGCAGGAGACGGCCGCGCAGGGGCCGAGGAAGGGCGGGGCTGCGGCGGGGGGAGCCCGGGAGCCCCCGGCAGGGGAGAGCCCCGGCACCGCCTGGCGCCGCGGGCCGGGCCGCTGGGCAGGGAGCCGCCCGCGGGCTCTCAGTGCGGTTCCCCCCGCGTTTCACGTAGCGCCGTGGAGGACGGACCGGAACGGGAATTGCAAGCCCCGACCCCGCTGCGCGGCGGCGCCGCGCGGCTCCGGCCCGCGGTCCCCACGCAGGGAGCCGCCCCGCGGGACTCCGCTCGCCGCCGCTCCCACCGGCGCGGGAAGGCGCGGAACCGGCGGATGGCTCACATAGGGCGGCCGCGATGAGGGGGCGCGGCGGGGCGGGCCCGGCGCTGCCCGCCCCCGGCCCGGCCGGCGCACGTGGTGGTTGGGGGGCGCGGTGGGGCCGCGCCGCCCCCTCCTTGCCCGCCTCCCCGGCGCGGAGGGGCGCGCTGTGCCGCGGCGCCGGCTTCGGCGCTGTCCTTACGATTTTGTTGTTTTTGTTGTGTTTTGTTTTTTTTTTAAACTCTTGCTTAACAAATTGCGCGTGATGAGCTCATGATGCCGTGCCCCACGGGGGGCAGGGGGAAGTAAGGCGGCCGGGCGCGTCGAGCCGCGGGGGGCTCCCCGCCGCGCTAGGTCTGCCGCTGCGCTTCGGAACCAGGCGGAGGGAACGCTTTCTCGGGCCGACCCGTTGTGGGGGTTTTTACCGCTTTTTTTTTTTTTTTTTTTTTTTTTTTTTTTTTTTGCTCCCCCTCCCGCCCTGTGTCGGGCTGTTTGCCGCTCCGTGCGCAGGTGAATCCATGAGCTCCCCCGGGAACGGCAGCGCCGCCGCGCAGCGCCGCGCCGGGGCAGGGGGAGCGGCCACCAGCTGCGGCCCCGCCGCCGCGGGGGGCGGCCCCGCCCGGGCACGGGGTGGGCGGCCGTGAGGCGGGCGGACGGGTGAAGTTTCTACGCGGCGTCGGGCCCCTGCGAAGGGCAGTGGGGAGGGAAGGACGTGGCCCCGCGGTGCTGGGGTAGCTGCTGCCGCCGTCGCCGCCAGAGGAGCCCGGCTTTGGCCATGAAGAGGAAACAGAAGAGGTTTCTGCAAATGACGCTGCTCTTCACCGCGGCTCTGATTTTCCTGCCCGACATCGGCCTCTGGTCCCTCTACAAGGAAAAGCACCTGGTGAAGCCGGCCGAGCCCGCCGAGCCGCAGGTAGGTGCGAAGCCGCCCGGGAGCGCTGCCCCGCCGTGCCCCGCCGCGCCGGGCAGCCGGCGGGCTGCCGCCTCTCGGGGCGCGGCCCCAGCCCTCGCCCGCTCCGGGGCTGCGGGGCGTCCGGGGAGCGGAGGAGCGCGGCGGCACCTGCGCTCGCCCTGCCTCCGCGCCGGGGAGAGAAAGTTGTGGGCGAACAAATGAGCCTGCCGGGTTGGGTTTCGCCGGGAGGGGTCCCGGCGAGCGGGCACCGAAGCTGGCTGTGAAATTAGGAGGACGTGGGGTGTTGCGTGCCTCGTTGGTTAGCCAAGGGTGATGCCGGTCTCTGATTTTCCTTACGAGAAGTGGAGTTTTTACCGCAACTTTCATTCGTCTGCCTATCTGTAGGACTTCTTGAACTGACGTCCTCTAAAACGGCTCGGGATCCATCTAGGTAACTAACCGCCTAGATTTATTTTCTCCTCTTCCTTTCTCTTCAAAACTCGACAGAAGTGACTGACAGTCTTTTTCTCTTTTGAATGTTACTAATGTGACCTGATACAACTACGCTGTATGTAACGGCTTGGCAGACTGATGTCACCACGAACTTTTAAATATTTCCAGTTTACAATCTCCTCAATCGCCGCTACTAGTAACAGCAGCTGACATAAGCTGGTTTTTTTCTTAAGTTATTCTTCAACTCGCTGGGTTTATGTGTGGCTCATAAATCACAGTATGACCTGCATTAAGTGAAGTTTAGTTTTAGGGAGTTGTTGTAACGCAGTGCTCTAAAACCCTGCCTGAAATTCACCAAGGCTTATATTCGTTCTGTTCAACAGTGCTGTGCTCCCTCACTGTAATTGTCAGTGTAATTTAAATACAATATAAGTATTTCATAGGTCATTAGGAAGAAATTATGGGATTGTTTGATCTTTTAGCTTGTTTACCACTTCCATAGCCTTCATGTTAGAGCGTATTAGACAGCATCATGTATCATTTTAGTGTATTAGTAGTCTTAATTTCAAGGGTCATCACCCATGTATATAATGCACTTTCCACCTAAATGTATTTGAGTCAACGGCTTCAGTTGAACAATAACATATTTGAATCTTTGTTAATATAGCTCTCCATTACGGAAGTTAGTCCTCCAAAGTATCGTAACTTTGGTTAATGACGTACGCTGAACATATTTTTATTAACATGTTTATTACTACAGCAGGAAGTTAGAGATAGCTGCATAATGTGAAGCGTACTTTATCTTTCCAAGGGTTTTAAAATACACTAGGTGTCAGGTGCTAGATTTTAGTTGGAAGTAACTTCTGCTGAAAGAAAACTATACACGATCGTAAGCGTCTGTCAGGAGTTTACAAGGTGCATATTGTAGTCTTTGCAGTTTCTAATTTACTTTGTGATTTTAGGAAAGTGAAGGCATTCAATGCAAATAATAATTTCCATGTTTGTTGCATGGCTCTTTAAAAGGTACATGCCTTGACATAAGATGAAATTCCTAATATTCAAGACTTCACTCTAAGTAGAGCATGACTGGCTAGCACTCAATGGGAAATAAGCTTTTTTTTTAAAAAAAAAAAGTTCTGGATAAAATGCTGGAAGAAAACGTTGGAGATCAGCAGCTGAGCATACATGAAGGGCTAGTGAGACTTGCTAATGAGACCTCAGCTAATTTTAAATCCTAAGCTTTCTGAAAGGGGCTTTCTGCTAGCTTCCTTTTTTTTTCCTCTTTTTTCGTTCCCTTTTCTCCCCACGTGAATACTAATTGAGCAGTAATGGGACTGTTTAATGGGAAAACAATAAAAATGAGCAATGAAACTTTGAACTGTACAGCTGACTCTAATGTAATTCTGTTATCACTGTCAGAATTGAAGTCATGTTGGCAATGTCATTACCCAGTGACGATAGCAGGTTGAAGCAGAGGTGAGTAATGCAATTATGGTACTTGTGTCTTTTGCTGTGCATGTTATAACCCAAAATGCATACAAGGAACAAGGGTTGAAATAGAAGGTTTGAGTTAAACTCTTTTAAATATAAGGAAATTGTAAGAAGATGGTCAATGTACTTTTCTGAGACTACACTAGAAATGAGGTCTTACTAGAAAAGACTGTGTTGGAAATAGTGAAATAGTTTCATAGTAGAGATATAAAGTTTTTTTCTCCTATTAAATTAGTAGGAGATGCAAGAATTTTGACACTCAACGCAGTCGTTCTTTGCCCTTGAGGAGTTCAGTTGCTCGGCACTTGGTGTGACAACACAAGTTTAAAAGTCAGTCCTACTGAGACCGCAGCAGACTTTTCTTCTATGTTCTAATATTGTGTTAGGTTACATAGGTATGTATGTAGAGTCAGCACATGACAGTCATGTACAGTCAGACTGCTATGATGTAGAGTTGTGACCATGGGAGAGGGGCAGAGCTGTCAATGACTTTAGTAAGTTAGCCATAGGCTGAACTGGTTTTGCCCTCATGGGTAAAACGTGTGTCTAGGGTTATTCTGATGGCGGCAGTACAGTTTATAAATGTGCCATCTTGTTTTAAGAACGATTAAATTAATGTTATTGATCATCAGGTGTTTTTGAGGAGACGTCATGGTGAAATTCCGATTTTTTTGACTAGTTATAAATTTATTGCTAAAGAAGACATCCCCGAACTTCCCTGTGAATGAGGCCTCTGTCAGCCCCTCCCACCACCTCAGCTGCTTGCCACAGCACTGGAGCGAAGGAGGGGTAGCAGGCTGATGGAGGAGGCATTGATATCCTGACAGCAGTAAGCAGAGAAGCTGTTCAAAAGCAGTCCATGATGCAAAAATAGTCTGTTTCTATCAATGGTAGAAGAGTGTCCCCTGAGGACTGTGTCATTCCCAGTGCCTAGAATAGGGCACTTGTGCTCTTTAGTGCTATCTAGAAATTCTAATATGATGAAATAAGTTGACTTTTTTATTCTTTAAAACAGTGCTGCAGTAAGTTACATAAGAGGTTGTTTGGGGTTTTTTTGTCATCGTCCAAATTCTGTTTCAGAGCAGAAAAGCTCCTCTTCAGGAAAGATTCAAAGATGAGAAGATGGTGTTGACAACCCTGATTTCAGACAGCATTAATGATTTTGATCACTGTACATTAATTGTATAAGCATTATGAACCCCTAAGTGTTTCATACAAACTTACTTTTTTTTTAACTTACCATGTTTTCCTAAGATTTTCACTTGTGAACTTGGTAGGCTTGGTCTTTATATTTTGGTAATTGTTATTTGCTTTTGGTTTATCACAGTGGAGTTTCGATAGTAAAGGTACAGATCTTAAGGTTCTGAATTACATGGAGCAACAAGATCTCCATAAAATATAGTTTGACGATAAAACAGTACATGTGAGGGGAAAAAAAAGTTCTGGTTTAATTATTTCTAAGTCAGTCTTCCTTGCTGTACTATGGGAAAAAGGGACATTGACTACGGAATGAAAAGGCAGTTTTTATTGCCTTAAAAAAAAAATCTTATAAATTCCTTAACATATTATGGTGTCATTGAGTTTTGCTTACAGTTTTTGCACTTAGTTTAACTTTGTTTTTTGTTTTGTTGGGGTTTTTTTTGTCACTGAAGTATTACATATGTGATATAAGTATCCTGTCTAATCTTTTCTTTTGATAAAACCGCAAGGCCAGGGTGTTTGGATACTAAGGTATGCACATAAAACTTTTAATTTCAGTTTTGTTTTTCTGTGGAGGAAAAGCAACAATGCTGTACAACCAGTGGGATGTAATCCTAGTGCAAATCTGGTTATCTGATGCTGTCTAAAGTTAGTGCTGCTTTATTTGGTTACAGTAAGGCTTCATCCTTGTCTGTTTATATAATGTCAATATATGAAAAATAACTTCATGTAAAAGAACCGATTTCTAGCAACAGCTTTCCAGTGTCCATAATATAGGTATTTGGTGAAAAGTGTTGTGAGAGACGCTTCTTTCTGGTTTTGTGGGATGCCAGCGAGGTTGGCTGAAAGGAGGGCGGGCTAGTGAAGTAAGCCCTAATGCATTTCGACTTGACTTGGTACTTTTTTCATTCAGTTGTCATCTCCCTGCTTCGTGGTGTCAAACCTCCTCACTTAAAATTGGATTGAACACCAGCATCTCTTAGTCACAGATGCTCTGTAATACGTATTCATAGGTGTATTACTGCAATGCTTTCTGACGTGTAAAGTAAGGAAAGAAGGTAGGTTTCTGGCTTCATTTCACCTACGCTTTGGTGCAGCGCGGTGTGCTACTTTAACCTCCTGATTTCTGCAGGAGGAGATCTCGGTGGTGTTGGCCCTTTTTATTTTGGTGCATGCACGGTGCCCAGAGCGAAGACCAAAGTACAGCCATGCTGTCAGGGGAAAGCTTTGTTCCGGGGGAGAGAGTCAAGCTCTCTCCCTTGTCCTGTGACTTCTGTATTTCTCTCTGGTTAGCCCCATGATTAGGTCTTTCTTTTGGGGTATGTGAGGTTTAAATGAGCTTCTCAGGGTAAGGACAACTTAGTTCTTACAAATCCCGGGCCTGTATTGTAGCTGGCAAACGGGCACGAAATCCCCCTTGCAAGGCTGGTGGTGTGGGAAAGTCCTGACTTGGGTCCCTGAATCCAGGAAGGGGTTTCAGACTGAAATCTGTCCGGCAAAGGGTTGTTGGTTTCTAAAGTCCATGAAAGAGGTGAAAATTTAAATTTACCCCAAAGTTCAGCGTTTCCTACTGTTTAGTACACAGGTTCCGATAAACATAATTGCTCCAGGACAGTTAACTGCTTACCAAGCTGGGGTTGGTGAATTCTGTTTCTGGAGAAAATGAAACTTTCTCTTTTTTACCCCACTTAGCTGTACTTCCTTGCTCTTCCCGTTGAGTTCAACAGCTACACAATGTTGTACTAAATATGGTTCCGTTAGGACACAAATGGCCACTTACTTCCTATGATTGCACTGTTGGGATGCTGTCAGTTACTCAGTCTCGGTTACTCACTTTTGCTTTCACCACAACCTGTAAGGCAGGAGAGTTTTGTTTCTCTTTAACAGAGAGGTAAATAAAATAGTGACAATCAGGCCCCAGTCTACAAAAGTGCCTGCTTGACTATTGCTGACTTTAATTTGTACTATTTTGGGAGAGTGCATGGCTGACCGTAAAAAAAAAAATACTGACTAAATGAAGTCTCCCTTTTTATGCTCAGTTTCTATGCACGTGCTGTTCCAAGCAAGTCCTCATTTCTCTCCCCAGAGCAGCAGCTGGGACCCAGCGTGTTCAATCCTCGTTTATTCTCCATCCCTCTTCATTGCTGTGCTGGTGTGTCAGCTCCAAGGGCCCCTATACATGGTGTGGTAAACCAGAGCTTTGTGTCATAAAATGCAGTGCATTGGCAATCTGCGTTTGCCATTTAAGCGTTTAACAGTCATACAGTTAACACTTCTGTAATTCACTTCTTTATCTGAATTGTTCGTGTATAATTTTATTCCCCTGTATATATTGGAGCCTACTGAGGAAAATATCATTTGAGGTCTAAAACCTTTGTTACTTTCAAGATACAATATTATTTTTGGCAATTAACAGTATGTTTCTGTTGTATTCAGTATACCAGAGGGAGCCCTCCTGTGGTTAATTTAATACCTATCAATTTTCAAGAATGTTACTAAACAGTGTATCTTACAGGATTAAATGGACTGTTTTCTATATTTAGTTTTCTTTCCTTTTAACTCGGCATTTGTAATGCATTTCAGCTAATATTATTCTGTGTAGTTACCTTTTTTTTTTTTAAAAAAAGCACATTCATTTCAGATTAATCCAAATCAAAACACAAGGTCAAGAAACCTCTGTGCATGACAACATTTGGACTTGTAGAAAGACCACTACCATGAGGAGGACTGTATGACCTTATCGAAGCAGCGGGATGCAAGATTGCTCACTGATTAGGGGGTCATAGTCAAGCTGCGTTTCGTCCCCTTGCTGGGATGTGGTGCTCACTTCTTTCCTGAGCTTCCTCATCTGCCTCATCTGTGCAGGGAATGTAACTCTTGCGTTTGGCTCCGGGGAACTGCAGCGGTAACACAGGTGCATCCCGGCTGGGAGCCAGACTGCGCTGTGCCGCTGTGCGCACCGTTCAGTGGAGACACAACCGTGTGTGTAGGCAGGTGTCTGTGCACATGTAGAAGAAAGAACAATTCAGCTTTTCTTTTTTTTTTTTTTTTTTTCTCTCTATAATGCTCAGACGGGTAACTTATGGTCTTTGTCTAGCAATACGCTGATGCACACGTTCATAGCAATTGACGTCGGCAAAACTGAGCGTATGCTAACTTATTTCGATGGATCAGGGCCAGGAGCAGACATGTTTGGTTACTTTAAATAAGGCTGAAAAAAATTAACTCAGGGTTGACAAGTTAAATAAAACACAGCTCAGGAATCCCAAGCTAAAAATTCTACATCTATCGTAAATGTTCCTCACTGTCAAGAGACCAAATTACACTGGCTGAAAGAAATAGCAGTCCTGGGTTTTTTAATGTCGCTTTAAAACGCGGAAAGGCTTTCTTAGGAGATGTCAAGCTGCTGAACCAACTCCTTTCTGAGAATTCCAGTGTAAACTGGTTTTTAAGGTCAAGCTCTATTGTGATTCATTGGTTTCAAACTGGTTTTGACAATTGTCACATTTGGAGGAGTTTCACTGGGTGATGGGCTTGGCTGGGTAATCTTTCTGAAAATATGTCTTTGACAGAGAAATCCTTTCCCTATTCTTTATGAAAAAACGCTACAGAAGAGGCCTACTTGAGGAGGCTTGCTCAAGAGGTAAATGAGAGGAAAAAAATCTATTGCAGGAATTTAACAGCATTTTATGCTTCTCTTTCAAATCCGTCACCTTCATCTCCTTAATTTCCACACATCTTTCTTCATAGAGAAGATGACATGACTCCAAGTCTATGCAAACATGTCGTGATTCAAGTCAGCTATTTAATCACCAAACTAATAGCAGTATATTCAGAAAATTGTAGCAATACAAATGATGAGGTGTATGTGCAGCTAAGGTAAGAAATATATGGGCTACGATAGCCCACTCTTTTTTGGGTGTTTGAGGTGGAGATAGAAAAGCTTTTATGCAAAGCTGAAAATTTAAGGCTTTCTAGAAAATTGTATAGCAAGAGGGTTTCAGGGTCAGAACTGCCGTGTTCCTGTTTAAGGTAGTGTTTCATGGGGACAATGTTATCTTAACGCTGCCATTTTAAGATCTCCTGGCAGATCTCGTTGAAGGCATTTCCTATCCCCTCTTTCTCATGGTCAGATCCTGTCTATTGAAGACCTCTGGCCTCACCTTAGGAAGCACTCACTAGCTGACCTATGAGGCTTTCATCTAGCCACATGTGGATTTAACAGATGACTACAGCATCCCTTTCCCCCCATCACCTCCAGCTGTTGGTTACCATCCAATGCCTGAATTTTTCAGCCAAATCTCTGGTGACAGGACATAACAGCATTTGACAGATGCTTCATTGGATCATCTGAAACCACTTCCACAACAGTTTAAGCCTATCTGCCAGACTTTTCCCTGAAGTAGCTGAAGAATATTTGCATGTCTTCTTCAGAGCCATGTGAGCCCTAACCCTCGTGAGGGCTGCAGCAGCGAGAAGTTTGGAGATTGGTGACATCTGGCAGTGCCGTGAACCTGCAATGCCCTGAAACTTCTGTCAGGTTTGTGCCAGCTAAGAGTTACCATGCCCAGTGCAGTTTCCTAGACTTTGCCAGTTGTTTGGTTTTTTTTTTAATGCCAAATTTATAGTGCAAATTGGACATAGTAGACTAGAAAATCTGGCCCATACAACTTAAATGTTTCATCGATACATCGATAAACCATTGGTTCTGTGCTTAAGATGCAATGGCAATTTAACAGTTTACTTCTGTGCTGTACCACGGTTTACGGCAGGATGCGATACTGCTAAGAGATTGAGCTAGGCAGAGTAATTATCTGAACTAGAATTTGGTTAGGACGCCAGTGTTAATACAGGGTGTTTTAGAAATTGGATTGCTCACTGAAGTGTGTGAGTGTAGATATATCAGACTAACTTAAGGTGCTTATTTGCTTAAAGCATAATTTTTCATACTTGTACTGAAAATAGAATAACAGATGAGTTTATTTAGAAAATTTTAGCTTGTTTACTTATTGTTGCTCTCTGAAAATAGTTTTCTACAAATTAAGTAGTAGGAGAATGCAAACAAATGTTTAGGACAAGCAAGAACATTTTATAGCCCAACTGTGACAAGTTCTGTTTATAGATGAAGACTGGGAAGAGCAAAGGCTCCCTGTGTGTCTCTTCAGAGCCAACGTCTGGGAAATAGATGCCCTGCACATGTATTCCTGCAATGTTAACAGCTTCTGTAGTGTGAGAGAAGTGTTTCATTCCGTATGTTTTTGCCTCGCTGTGATTAAAATCTCCTAGCTTTGCATTAGAGTACATAATTGTCTGTCACAAGTAGTTTGTCTTTCTTTTTTTGTCACGCAATCCCTGGGATAAAAGTTGTGCTTGTAATGTAACATTTGGGTAATGCTGCTGAAGCTTTACGTGGTTGTATCAGAGCAGGCAAGGTCAAATAAATGCATATATGCTTGGGAGATTTGAGATATTCCCACCTACAAGAGTTAGCTCCAACAGATATTGGCAACAGAAATCTCTCTTCTGCACAGATTAACTATACCCTTGGCAAAATTTTGCCCGTCCCTGGCAAAGCCTGCACAGATGCGGCAGTAGTTAGCCAGAGCTACATAATTTGAGAAGAGACTGTAAATTGTACCAAATTTTGTGCTGACCCTTCAGTGGTTCACCAGCTCGGCATCATCTGTCTTGCACAGAATGTAATACAGGGCTTAATGCAGTAGTTCATTTATGTAATTTTTTTTTTTTTCTCAGAGACAGAAATACCTACTGTGGCCCTTCAATGGGGAAACCCCTCTTATTTTCAACATAGCAACAAAACTCCATCTCCTCCTCCTTTCTCTCCTTTTTGTTCACTTTTTTGGGGAAAAACACATTTCAGTTTCTGTAATGTTTCTGAGATCTCATTTGATTGCTGGGTAAATTGTTATAGTGGATTGCTTGAATCTTGGAAATTTTTAGATTGCTTTTTCTACAGAGTGGTAATTTCACATTAGCACGGGAAATGCATGAAAAAGACACATTAATGCCATCCTACAAGAAATATATTGCTATTTTTCAGGCTCCGATAAATGACTACATTTTAAGTTGCATTTGATATGGCTAGAAAATGAATGACAAGCTTGAGCGGATGTTGTTTTTCCAGAACTGCTCAACATAAACTAAAGTGACAGTCAGATTGCTGATCAGATTTTGCAATTGTAACACTGGTATAAAAATGTAAATCCAGAACTTTTATGACACTAAGTAACAAATTCTCCACTAAAGTTACAAGATCATTAGAGACACGGCATACATGGACATCAAAAGTATTTGGGGTGGCTGTAAAAATTAGCAGAAAACTCAAAAATGACGTGCAGAGCAAAATGTTCCTGCAGTATATTTAACCTGTGTTTCACATTAGATTGTATCTTTTTCAGCGTAAGGGCATCCATGACATAATTCCCAATGATGGTGAAGCGGTGGGAATTTCTCCAAGTATATGGAGACGCTCCTCCTAATGACGGTCAGATTTTATTTTGATCTATATTGTGGTCTGAGAGGAGAGTGGTTTTATCTTCCCCTTTTCCCTAAAGCAATCCATTGAAGAGATACAAGCCCAGGGAAAGCACAGCCAGAACGTATATATTAGCCTATGCTTTGCTAACATGAAAGTGAAATTGCGTTCACCTCCAGCAACTGCCTATACTAACAGAATTCAAAAACAAAATGGGAAGCTGCCATCTTCAGCTCTGCAAACAGACATGCCACGTGTGCAGGAAGGGCTGCAGGGGAGGGCAGGGAATTCCTGCAGCTCTGTCAGGGAAAGCAGCAAAGCTGCAAAAGGGTGGGAAATCAATCTGACTGGGAACACAGTCCCCTACCTTACGTGATCTTTCCTCATCTTCCTTGTCTCCTGCTTCGTGAGGGGAGGATGCACCCAGGGCGGTAGAGATGCTGAGATGTTGTTCAAACCATCCATACACAAAGCGTAGAGAGAAACCGCTTGACAAGGAGTTATTATTAACATGAGAATTACTTTTACATAAAACTGAGGTGGTGTCTCAGCAAGTTCCTACTTGGAAATTCCAAGTGCTGCAGTTCATGCACTGACACCACACAGGGCAATCGTGCAGTCACTGAAGATAAAGGTGTTTTCACTGAAGCAACTTCAAAATGAGTAAGTGAGAGAGAAATTTTTCTTCAAATGCTCAAGACGCACAACAGATGTCTCCTTCAGAAGCAATGAAGAAAAATTGTATTTTATATTGGGAGAAGGGAAATGGAGATGGCATCATGCTAAGCAGCAACCTGCTTCTGCATCTGGAATGGATGTGCATGACAAATTAAAAATGAGAAGCCAGGACACATGTACTTACTGCCTGTGCACGTTGTAACCCCTTCAGACAGAGGTCTTGGAAAAACTGGACTTTTTCTTGTGTTGTGGTAGTGTTTGTTCTGTGACTTAGGAGAGTAAAATCTTGCTGAATTGAGTTAAAAACTAAAATTCAGTGAATTGAGACTCTTCAAGGCATTTTAAAGAAATTGCTAGTAGTAGACTAGATTCTTCAGAAATGGTTATAGTGTGGGCTTTGAGTTTTTCCATTTTTTTAATATATATATATATATGTATACACACACACATATATACGTACACACACGTGTATGTTTGGGCAGGAGGAGGTGAGGAGACCATCTTTGCTTCCTACAGGGATAGGGTGTTTATTTTTCTTAATGTAACATGCCCTAATAATCTTAGGAGGAATGGATCGATTTTGTGGAAGACACCATGCAAATACATGGGAAAGCATATGTTTATGAGTATAAATTCAGCACAATGTACAGTGTCTTTGGCAATTTCCAGGGTTTTTTTAACAAATGTGGATTTTTGATTTGTTTTTGTCTCCCCACATTATGCACAGATTTTATGTGGGCTAGCTTTATGTTCGGTTTTTGAACACTGATAACTTTAGACGATCTACTGAACTTTTTTTTCCTCTCTACTTCTAAGTGTTGAAATATGTAGGCAATGAAGATGTTGGCTCATTTAATTTACGCCCTTGATTCTTTCCAGTCTTTCCTGTTAGTCGTTTCTACTCTTACGCAATGGACTCTCATAGACATTTCTTTAGGACACCATATACAAGTTTGTTCAGAAAATACTTGCCCAAGGCTGCTGTTTTTACAATATACTTTGCTAACCTGCTTTTCTCCTGGCGTGTGATCTAAAATAGTCAAATGACTGATCTTCTCTTCCATTTAGTAACCTTCTTCATATTGCAGATTAACCTCTGATTCACTGATGTGGCTGTTAGAGACCAGCTACTCTCTTTTAATGATAATGGAGAGTGAGAAGCTGCCGGAGTGTTACAATGGAATTGACAGGAAGGAAACATGAAAGAAAGGAAAATGGACAGCCAGGAGAAGAATAAGGAAAATATATCCCATTAAATATATTTCTGGAACTTCTAAGTCACATTGCTCTCATGTTTTCTATGCTTTCTCTTTCATGTTGCTCTAATCTGCATCTCTGGCATATATTGTTATCATATTATTATTTTTTTAAATGCACGCTAACTGCAACCTTGCTTCTCTATTCTAATTTATTATAACATATTAGTAAAGCTGCTTTGGAATACCCTGGATTAATGATGCATTTTAAACTGTTTTCAAATGACCCCAGACTAGGTCAATTATTGAAGTAGCGCTAAGAAGGAGTATTTTATTTTGATTGCAGTAAGCCCTTAGTTTTATGTTAACCCATTGTACAAACGTGGCCTGTGGGCTTTTAATGTTGTGGCAAATTGCAAACGTGTGAATAAAGCATGCTTCATATTTGTATGTAGCAAACTGAGGCTCCTTCTCCAGAGGAGACTCTATAAGCTTGTTTTCTTCTGTTGTATGTGTGGTTGCCTTTTTGTACTGGTGCTCTGAGGAAGCAGGCTTGTCTTTTGATGTCAAGGGAAAAGTTGGTGAGGTGCAGGTGCTGCTTGTGGTATGTTGGGTGTCAGTGCACTCACCCCCTCTGTGTCCCCCCGGCTTAACAGACCCCTGCTTGGGTCAGTACACCTGTACTTGGGCAAAACAGGCTCACTCTTCCTTTGCAGCCTGAGCGCTGGCAGGACGGAGTCGTTCAGGGTATTTTGCTGTGCGAGCTGTAGCTTGGTGATGCTCTTTCAGCTCCTACCAAAACCCAGGGGAGATTCTCGGTGGGGCTGCCTCACTTTGCTTCCCAACCTTTTGTGGTGGCTCTGATGTCCGTAACTGGAGACGGGCTTTGCCGAGGATGTCCGAGGAACAGCAGTGCATGTGGAGAGGAGGGCCTCAGTTTCCCCACGGCACTGTGGACCCAAAGAGCGTCGATGCCTGGTAATGCGCTGACGCAGGACTTGGGGTGGCCTCCCTGAAGCAGGGTTGACATGGCTGGGCAGAGGGTGGCGTCAAGCAGCGTGTGGCTGCGCAGTGATGTAGCCGTCAAGGCGGTCGGTGAGGTACACCAGGCTGAAAATCGTGAAAAGGAAGTGTGTTTCACCTCCCACTTTGATACACTAGTGGGAAATTACTGTTATTTGTGGTGTAGGGTGGGAGAGTTCTATAATACAGATTATTTTCCAAATCTTTATTCGTAAAAGCAATGCATTTAATATTTTCTTGTAAAATTAACATCCTTAATTTATTGCGGAGGTAACTTTATGTTTCTTTTTGCTTTTAAAAGTGGAAAGCGTTGCTGTGTTTTGCTTTAGAATTGAGCTGGAACGAGGATTTACTGCATATTTTTCAAAATGCAAGGATGTGTTTTTTCACATCCCAAATATGTCTCCGTGTTTCAAATCTAGTCTGCTTTTCTTTGTAAGACCTACTCTAGTTTCTCCACCAGATTCTAACATTATGGACAGCTTATGCCGCAAACTTTTAAAAAAACAGCATATCAGCTCAATAACAAAATTTAGTAATGCAGCCTCATCTCAGCAAAACTGACGTTGCCCACCCTTCAAAGACATTGGACTTGACAGATTTGGCAGTGCTTTGGAAGCTTCAGTAACTCGTTAAGTTTCACCAGTAACTTTAGGCTGTGGTTGTAGCCTCTTGTTCAATTGATCTTGTAGAAATTTGCTTAATATAATGAGAATGTGCCTCTCCCCCATACATTTTCTACCAGTAGAAATACTCTACTAGTTTAGAGGTCTATTAACTATCAAAGAGGGATAAAAACAGTGTTAAAGACTCCTGTCTTGTATTGTGTTCACATGGCAAGGTTTTGGTAGCAGGGAGGCTATGGGGATGGCTTCTGTCAGAAGCTGCTAGAAGCTTCTCCTGTGCCCGACAGAGTCAATGCCAGCCGGCTCCAAGATGGACCGACTGCTGGCCAAGGCCGAGCCCATCAGTGATGGTGGCAGCACCTCTGGGATAACAGAGTTAAGGAGGGGGAAAAAAACTTGTGCAACTGCAGCTGGAGAGGAGAGAGAGTAAGTGAGAGGAGCAGCTCTGCAGACACCCAGGACAGAGCAGAAGGAGGGGCAGGAGGGGCTCCAGGCACCAGAGCAGAGGTTCCTCTGCAGCCTATGGAGCTCCACGCTGGAGCAGATCTCCACCTGCATCCTGGGGAGGACCCCACGCCGGAGCAGGTGGATGCACCCAAAGGAGGCTGTGACCCCGTGGGAAGCCCACACTGGAGCAGGCTCCTGGCAGGACCTGTGGCCCCATGGGGAGAGGAGCCCAGGCTGGAGCAGGTTTCCTGTCAGGACTTGTGACCTAATGGGGGACCCATGCTGGAGCAGTCTGTTGCTGAAGGATGGCACCCGTGGAACAGACCCAGGCTGGAGCAGTTCATGAAGAACTGCAGCCTGTGGGAAGGACTCATGCTGGAGAAGTTCGTGGAGGACTGTGTCCCATGGGAGGGACCCCATGCTGGAGCAGGGGAAGAGTGTGAGGAGTCCTCCTCCTGAGGAGGAAGGAGCAGCAGAGACAACATGGGATCAACTGACCACAACCCCCATTCCCCATCCCCCTGCGGTGCTTGGGGTGGGGAGGTAGAGAATTCAGGAGTGAAGTTGAGCCCAAGAAAAAGGGAGGGCTGGGAGGAAAGTGTTTTAAGATGGTCTTATTTCTCATTACCCTACTCTGATTTGATTGGTAATAAATTAAACTAATTTCCCCAGGTCAAGTCTGTTTTGCCCATGATGGTAATTGATGAGTGATCTCTCCATGTCCTTATCTCGACCCACGAGCCTCTCATTATATTTTCTCTCCCCTGTCCAGCTGAGGAGGGGAGTGATAGGGCGGCTTTGGTGGGCACCTGGTGTCCAGCCAGGGTCAGCCCACCACACTTATGTAGGAGAACAGTGGTTTGGCAGTGACTGAGATGCTCAAGAGATCAGCAGAGATCTTGAATATCAAGCCACTTAAGAGGAGAAACAAAATGTAAAATAAGACAAGAAGGAAAGATTAATTCCAGTTGCTTCAGAATAATCATGGGAAGAAAAATAAAAACCCTTTTGGGGTTATTATTAGTCTTAGGTAATTCCAAGGTGCTTGAAAAGTAAGATGATCCATGCCTAGGAAACAGGGGCATAAACAAATTATCTGTGGGATCAATAGCCAGTGTTTGGAAGTTTCATTATAATGGGCAGAGTTTATGTAATCGAAGAGGGAGAAAATAAAAAATTAGAAATTTGGGGTAGGATACAGGCAGAATTTTACTGCTATAGCTAAAGATCTTTTCATATAATCTTCCATCTTTCTTCATCTACCCCTCTGAAGTAAAATGTGGATAAATATAAAATAACATATATAAGGAAGTAAATAATCCTGATTTTACATATACAGCAATAACTTCTGACATAGTAATTGCTACTCAGGAAGAAGCTCTTGATGCGTGTATTAGTGTTATTAAAATGTTAGCTTTCATTTCAAAGAGGATAACATTGTTATGACTACTGTGTAAATTCATTGTGTACTCTCAAATACTGTATGCAACTCTTGTGCAATCATAATCGTCACAGATGGGATGCAGAGGGATCCGGACAGGCTGGATCGATGGGCCGCGGTCAGCTGTATGAGGTTTAATAAGGCCAAGTGCTGGGTCCTGCACTTCAGCCACAACAACCCCATGCAACACTACAGGCTTGGGGAGGAGTGGCTGGAGAGCAGCCCGGCGGAAGGGGACCCTGGGGGTGCTGGTTGACAGCCGGCTGAACATGAGCCGGCAGTGTGCCCAGGTGGCCAAGAAGGCCAACAGCGTCCTTGTCTGTAACGGGAATAGTGTGGCCAGCAGGAGCAGGGAAGTGATCGTACCCCTGTACTCGGCACTGGTGAGGCCACAGCTTGAATCCTGTGTTCAGTTTTGGGACCCTCACTACAAGAAGGACGTTGAGGTGCTAGTGCGTGTCCAGAGAAGGGCAACGAAGCTGGTGAGGGGTCTGGAGCACAAGTCTTATGAGGAGCGGCTGAGGGAACTGGGGTTGTTCAGTCTGGAGAAGAGGAGGCTGAGGGGAGACGTTATCGCGCTCTACAACTACCTGAAAGGGGGTTGTGGTGAGGTGGGTGTTGGTCTCTTCTCCCAAGTAACCAGCGATAGGACGAGAGGAAATGGCCTCAAGTTGTGCCAGGGGAGGTTTAGATTGGATATTAGGAAAAATTTCTACACCGAGAGGGTGGTCAGGCATTGGAACAGGCTGCCCAGGGAGGTGGTGGAGTCACCATTTCTGGAAGTGTTCAAAAAACATGTGGATGTGGTGCTTCAAGACATGGTTTAGGGGACATGGTGGCGCTGGATTAATGGTTGGACTTGATGATCTTGAAGGTCCTTTCCAACCTTAGTGATTCTGTGATTCTGTGAAAAGATACCTCTCAAGGGTGACTGAATTAAGTAAAGGCTTGATTGTTGAGTGACTGATGAGGGGACTTGAGAATACGATGGAGGTATCTGAGAAGACAGTAACATGGAAAAGATATGCAAGGATCACTTTATTCACTGTCTCTTTCAACAGAAATAGTAGCGTCAAATTAAATACTGTACCACATTCAAAACAAATGACAGGTACAAGTCTTCGTATAATAGATTATTGAAGCTGTGGAGTGTTCTGAACCAGGGATTGTGGATATAAACAGCTTACATGGCTTCAAGAAACTATTGAATACATTCATGGAAGAAAAATCCGTTAGGACTAAAGACAGCACCACTGGCTTGCAAAATCCTTGAACCACCAGTTGCTGGAGGCTGGAAGGGTATTGTAGGGAAGTGAAGTTGTTTGTTTGCCATGTATTTATATCTATCTTTAGGATTTGCTGTTGATCGCTGTCACAGAAACAGATGGTTGGTTAGATGGACCTTTTTGTGTGATTTTTATGAAAGCCATTCTTAAACTCATCATATGGAAGTTAAAGTCATCCATAGTAGCTGCTGATAGGAAACCAACTTGTGGAACAGGAGGAGATTTTGAATGAGTTGGTGCCGGAGAGCTTTCTAGTAAGCCAGTGGTGCAGCTCCACAGTGGATTTAAGGTGTGGCACACCGAGAAAGCACACACCTTAGACTAAGTGTAGCTGTAACAATATGCATTTTCCTATTATAAGTGCATGTCTTGGTGCATGAGTTAATATTTGAGGGAGACTAAAGACACAATTGCAAGATTCTAAACTTTAATTGATACAGGGGTACTGGTCCCCATCATCTCCATCCTCTGTTAGGTGCTAGCCATAGGATCCCAGAATCTTCTGAATACTTAGTTTGCTTTTCATTTTTATGCAACATTTTCTTTTTTTCTCTTTCCTAAAGAGTGTTACATTTTTCCTCCTCAGGATAAAACAGGGATATATTGAATATGGTAGCGTGTCATAAGGAACATCTTAAGTCTGAGATCGTGGTATTGTGTCAGTGTATGTGGAACAGCTTGGGGGGGTGGTTTTCAATTCAGATGTTGTTTTTTTAAATACTAAAGGGAAATATTTGCCTACATTGGTACATTGCATATAAAGAGGAGATTATGGCCTTAAGATATTTAAATTACTCTGTGGAATATCTGCAGAGTTGTACATTCATTCCCCTGTAACTTGAATGTATAGATATGAATGTGATGTTTCACTATTTCCAAATCATTCCCATTTCCCTCGTATTGATATCAAGGCTGTATCCTTGATATCAATATTTTCAATTTCAGTATGAATCTACTTCAGGAATATGTATCTTAACCATCTTGGGTTAAAGAATATATCTTTTCTCTCCCTCCCACCTCAGTAGAGGTTACATACAGAAATCCTTATTCATTAGGATGATGGTCAGGGATTTGCCAGGTCCTTACCAGAACACCACTTAAGAGTTTGCTGACAGTAACTGGTGAAGATAAAAGCTCATCTCTCCCCCCTTTTTTAAAATGAATAGCATAATGTGAAGTTGCTAATGCAAAGCAATACATCTAAGATGGAAAAGGTATTTTTAAAGAACTCTCCTTCGGTTTAGTTTTATCATCATAGAATGGGTTGGGCTGGAAGAGACCTTAAAAATCATCTAGTCCAGCCCCCTTCCCATGAACAGGAACATCTTTAACTAGATCAGGTTGCTCAGGGCCCTGTCCAGCCTGACCTTGAACACTTCCAGTGATGGAGCATCCACAACTCTGGGCAGCTTGTTCCAGTGTCTCACTACCCTCATAATAAAAAAATTTCTTCCTTATGTCCAAGGTAAATCTACCTCTTTTCAGTTTAAAACTGTTGCCCCTTGACCTGACACTACAGACCTTGGTAAAAGGTCTCTCTCCATCTTTCTTATAAGTCCCCTTATAAAAAACTTGTATATTTAAAGGCCACGATAAGGTCTTCCTGGATCATTGCATACGTACTTGCTAAAACCAGCTCCTGCACTGCATTTTTACATATGATGTAGAAATCTGTGTTATTTCTCTCCATCCTAAATAGATGCCTGATACATAGTCCCAGCTTGTGTGTACAAGTTGCAGTGTGATACTATCAACTCTACTGTTGATCAGGTGTCAAGGCTTGAATTTTAGAATTACACAAGTACTTTCAGAGTTTTTAATAGCAAAACAACAGGATTTTTAAAGAAACATTGCCATCATCCTCATTACTGGAGTAAAGTTCCCATTGCCTTCAATGGGAACTGCGTTTTGTAATCAGCACTGTCAGTCGCCATCTGGACTGACTCTCTCATATCTGAATCTTACCATAGAGTCCTCCCTTTCTGGGATGCCATCTGTCAAGCAGTTTCTTTTGACTTGTTTCCAGCGTCAACCTTTGTACCTTCTTTCATGTCCTCTTTTGTGCTCCAAGCAACCTCTCAAATCTTCATTCTCCCTGCTGTTTTCAAAATACGTTTTGAACACTGGTGTACACAATGAAGTACCCTAGCAATAATAGCTATTGCCAAACCCTAGGCAATATGACAGTCATCTGAAGAAAATCTGTCAGGAGGCCAAGGCCTGGAAGGCATTGATCCCAAACCCTTTTCTCATCCCTACAAGTGATATTTCAAAGCAGTGGCTGAGGGAGAAGTTTGAACCACTGATTACTTTGAGTCTTTGCTGTGGATAAAAGAGATCAGTTAGTATGGCAGTTAACCTAATAATAGCTTACAAAAGTGTCAGCTCTTACATGTTTAAAAATAGGATCAAATATCATTAATCTGATGGTATAACTGTTTTTGAAAGGCTTTTACCCAGTAAAGCCATATTCATGAAGACTTAAAAAACTTGTAGTTTTGAGCTGATGGTTGCTAACAGTCCTGCATACAATGTTTTCACACTGACATAGTTAGTGTTAAATGTCAACAATTTATTTGGCACTTTAAGCAAACAGAATGAAAAGTGTGAACCCAAAACCTTCCAGTTTGAAAGAAAAAACAAAATATAAGAATGTATTAGAAATAATAAATACATAACTTCAAAAAAACAAAGTAATTTTTGAAAGTAAATCCAAGATAAGCTTAGATAGGGATGCATCTTCTTAATGAAATAAAAATCAGTAGTTAGCATGTGGTTTAATTAATCAGTTTTAAATATAATTCAGACATTATTTTTACTGTAACTCATGCATGGAAGACATTTGTATGTATCTGAACAGCAGCCTTTCTTCCAAGTGGTGTCAGGGATGTGATTTTTCTAAACAAAATTTGAGTGAACTCAAATTGGTTGGTCTTGTTGGTCTATGGAACTTGTTGGTCTATGAATTTGATTTGGACAATAAACAAGGATGATTTAGAGTTTCAAAGAGATAGAAAAAGCAGTAAGCTTTTATAGTGTATATATTAAAAAAAACCCCAAACTCTCTCACATTGTGACTAGATACCCTACAGGTAGAAACAAACCAATTACTGTGTTCATATTGTATTCATTCTCAAAGGAAAATATTATCTAGTATGAAAAGCCCTGCTTATTTCAAAGGTTAGAAAACGTGGCAACAGACAATTGTGTAACAGAAAATTGAAATAGAGATTTTACAGGATCAAGACTTGCCAACACCTTACCATGCTGTATTTTCTCATGGTTATTTTATACAAAAATTAATAGTAGAAGACTGTGTTGGAAACATATAACTACATTGCAGAACGATTAAAAACTGACATGCAATATCTGTAGATATTTTAGTTTGTTTAAATGTATTGAAATGAGAATAAGCAATATTCTTCCTGAGAAGCTAAGTTGGCATGAGACATGTGCCTTTTTCCAAATATCAAATCCATTTCCTGCTGGGAAGTGGTGTGAATGACTAAATACTGCCCTGTCCCTAGGTGACTAAGGCTCTATTCATGACTCTTAAGTCCCTTCGTTTGCAGTGTCTAGCTTATCACTTTGTCTCTCTCTGATGAACTTCCCTTATTTTTAAGATGTGGCTAGGAAGACTTCCTCTGGAAAGCAGTTTTCGATTGCAGATGAAGAACCAGATGACTAATAACGATCGTGTGGCTGCGGTTACTGCTCAGCTTTACCTTACAATGATTTCTTGAAGGCTCTTTGCTCTCTGGTAGATGCTGCAGGGAGCTGGCTGCTTACATGCTTTTTCTTAGGGTAAGATAGTTGTGATTATGTTACACCTCCAACTGTATGGTGTTATTCTAGTACTGTTCCTCCTTGAGAGGAAAATGAAGAAATTTGTCTGACAGAAAAGTTAGAGATGTTAGTGACATACTTAAGTATTTTTCAATCTCACATTAAATCTTTAAGGTTCCCAAATCAATCAATCTGAAGTATTTCTGTTACGGAAAACTGTCCATTTCCCTCATTTCTCTCTTCCTTCTAAGCAGCCAAATAGATATGAAAAAAAAAAATTATAATTTGAACTTTGCCACCAAGTTTACTTGTGGTGTCTTTCTGCAGAGCAATAATAGATGGGAGCAACGCTGAGGAATCTGGCTGCAGTATATCAGCTTTAAGCAGCTCTCATAGTTTACCAGACTTGTATTTTTCAAGGCAAAGCTCTGGTAGCTCCTAATTTGGCTTTTCTTTCTGCCTGTCTTGGAATTCTTCTGATTTAGTTCAAGCTGAAATGCGGAAAAAAAATTAAAGTCTGAGGAGCAATCACTGTCCTGTTGTCACCTCACTGCCTCCCTTTCCCCAGTCAAATTCTGTAGGATGGTGCCAGCCCTCACTCTAGTGATCAATGAGCTTGTGATGTCATAGCCTATATAGAAATATCACAAATATGATTAGGTTTTCTTTCCAAGCAGTGAATTGTATACAGTTAAGGTGCTGCTTGAAACTGTAACAGAGCAATGCATGGGAGTTTTTCATATGTACCAGTTTGTTGTCGCTACAGACTTTGTTGGATGTCTCTGCCTTCAGTGATCTCTTCAAGTGTATTTTGTCGGTATCGGGACTTTCACTGTACTTATTCATGGGCATGGGCACAATTCCATCATTTTATCACTTTTTTTAGACCGGGCCCTGTGCTGGGTTATAAGCCATGAATCAGCCCTTCCCCCCCCCCCCCCCCAAGCAGCTAATTTCAAACACCTTCTAGGATATGGTAATGAATTATACATGCAGTCATCAGGGAATTGTAAAAAGACAAGGCATTTAATGATGGGGGATCATATCTAGAGCAAAAAGATTTTGCAATTAGGAAAGATGCTCTAGTGGGCCCCTTGTACTTCTGTTTCTTAAGTCCTCTGATGGTACCTGGTCTGACAAGCTGCTTCAGATAGCTTAGTGACATGCCTGTGTCTTAAAATTCTGTTGAAGCAGTGGGTTCCCAAGGAAAGTTCCCCACTTTTTATAAAGAGTCAGTTTAAAAATCTGGGCATTATTAGGAACTAGATAAAAATTATTACTACTTAATTTTACTATGTGAATTTAAAAAAAAAACAAACCAAGCATTGATTAGCTTTTGATTGTAACTATTTGCCTTTTAATTGTAACTGTTTGCCTTTTGTTTGTAACTATTTGCCTTTTTCACTTTATTTATAATGAATAGTCACAGTATGTTTAAAAAATATGAACTTCTGTGTTGGATAAATCTGGTTTTATATCAGTTTCATCAGCCCCTCTCCAGCCCCAGCTAGTAAGAGGTGTTATAGAGGTTTTTTTTTTTTTTCCCCCCAGTTCCTGTGATGGATGGTTATGGAATAACATGCCCACAGGGAAAATTATTTCTTCCTAATCCTTGTCAGTTAGTGGTTGGCTTATGTCCTGTAGTCTGAAGACTTATATCCCATATACTTTACCACCAAGTTCATACAGTACTTCATTTTAGCTGACTTCAAATTTTGTTCATTACTGACTTCCAGCTTGGGAATATTATTATTCCTTATTGTTCTGCACTTCGACAAAATCAGTCAAGAGGCCATCATTCTAACAGAAAGCTGTGACCGATTGCTTTAAAAATAAATGATACTTGCACTGACACAAGAGAGAAAAAAGGTTCATTAAAACTCATGTTGGAGAACTCTCATCACTCTCTTTCTATTGCATTTGACATTGCCTGAGAGACTGTTATATATTATGTTTATTTTTAGAGACTGTTGTTCTCTTTAAACCTGCTCTACAACTTGAGGAAAGCAATAATGCTTTCAAACAGAACTTAAATTTACAGAAGCAAGACATTGCATCTTTCTGTTATAATAAAGGACTATCTCATGAAAAATCTCTTAAAAATAAGTTTGACTTTGGCAAGGAAGAAGAAAAAAAAAACCATAAGGAGAATCACAGGCTGCTTTAGGGCACACAGATTGAAAACCTGTGCACCTTTTATCAAGAATGTAATGACATTTATAAGTATGAGCTTCAACACCTCATGCTTATTCTAATAATTTCTTCTGAAGTGCTGAAAAACAAACTAGTTTCATCTAGTTTACTGTTTCCCCCAAGACTGACTGCTACTCAATGTCCTGCTTATGTACAGACCTCATACAAAACTAACGTGTTTGTGCAATTGGAAAGGCAAAATATCCTTTCAGGGCTAAATGGTTAGAGTAAATGAATTGGAGTATGTTTCAGTTCCTTTCTTAAGGAGTATAACATAAACCAATAAGAAAATGACAATTTACTTTTGTTTTGGCATAGAGCAGAGCTAAAATAGAACTAGTTTCAATTTGAATATATTTAAATACACAGGAAGAAGTATATGGTTTAACCAGACAAATTGTAAAACAACAAATTTCGTATATTTTGTAAATTGGTAGGCAGATTCAGGACAAGCCACACATTTTTTTTGTTTGCCCTGTTTTCTTTGTCCTCCTCTATGTTTCAATTCATAGTTACTTTGCAGGGATAAAATAGTAGTTATTGCAGGGGCCTTCTTTCTCTTTTTAGGTACCTTGTGAGTTTATCTCATACAGTTAACATCAAATGGACTACAGGATCGTGGTTTCCAGGGTCTGTGACTTCAAACCACCGTTGAAAACCCCTAATTTCAGTCCTCAAGACTGACTTTTAAACTAAAAGAGGGTAGATTTAGACTAGATCTAAGGAAGAAATTTTTTACAGTGAGGGTGGTGAAACACTGGCACAAGTTCCCCACAGAAGTGGTAGATGCCCCATCCCTGGAAACATTCAAGGTCAGGTTGGACGGGGCTCTGAGCAACCTGATCTAGTTGAATGATGTCCCTGCTCATTGCAGGGCCGTTGGACTAGACAACCTTAAAAGGTCCCTTCAGACCTAAACTATTCTATGACTTTTGATCAGGTGACCCAGTCTACATCATCCCATTCAGTTGTAAAACACGCCATGCTTCTCCTCTTTCCTATTAATACCAGAGCATCATGACTTGCTTTCACCCGAAGTGAATGTTTGTGGGGAGAAAGAGACTTGTGCCTACATAAAAATTCAGAAAGTAAAGCTGTTATTATATATTCTACATTGCTGAAGCAGCTAACACATTATAACAGCTGCCAAATTACCTGTAATCAGCATCCACACAATAGAAGGCACTCTGCATACTGATGAAGTTATGATTAACACCTATTAACAACATGGAATTTGTCAATGAAAAAGTAAAGATGATTCAGTGCAATATTCAGAAAGAATTGCTGTCTCTGAAGTTTCCTGACTTTGGACATAGTATTTTTAGATTGTTGCCAGAAATTTGCGAACAGTTTAAAAAGCGTGCCTTGAAAAACTGTGTTCATAACTTCTAAGAAAAAGGAAATGTGTTGCAAGATGGTGCTTTAATGGAAATAGTGGGTCTGTCGTCCTAGCTCTTCTCCTCCCCCTTCTGACTATATTAAACAATACACTTTTTTTTTAGGCATGTCAGGTCTCTAATTTCCTTGGAATTGTCTGTCTAGATTTTTTTTTTCTCTCTCTTCTGTCTTTCCTTATTTTATTCTGCATCTAAGCTCTATAAAACTTGCCATAGTAACCTGTGGTAGAAGGATACACTAATGACTGTAATACTACCCTTGTTAATTCCCCCTGGAATAATGTAGAGAACACACGGGCTTCTCTGTAGAAGAGTTACTAGAAGAAGCATGTCAAGAAAATGTGATTTTGCTCTTTTTTTTTTCTTCTTCTTCTTAATGCCCTCAAAATCTCAGCAGTTAAGTAGGCACAGTGAAGAAAGTATTGTAATTATTTCTTGTGTCGTATTTCTAGTCTAGGATTTGTCTTGGGACTTCATGATACAAACGTCAACTTAGAAACCTGTTTATGGGTTTTAACCAGCTTGGAGCCCTAGGGTAATGTCTCGACTCTGGTAAAGTCATTGAAATCCACCTTTGGAATTTGCGAGTTTGTGCTTTGACTTGGTCGACTTAAGGCTAGATCTGAAAAGAGGCCTGGATGTTAGAAGTGCTGAGCGTTTAAACACTTAGGACGACTGCAAAGTGTTCCAGAAGCCTGTTTTGACCCTGAGGATTCAGTGTCTCAATCATATGCTTGCTTGAGACCTGTTTAACTTAGGGACAGGGGGAATGGGCCTGCATGGAAGTAGCTGGAAAAAAATGTTGCTCAAAACGCAATTCTTTCACTGTATCCTTCTTAAGAAGCCAAGGTAAGGGGAGATGTAGACAGCTTTCATCAACAGTGACCCTGGAGCTGTATTGTAACGTCCTTTCTGTAAAGGAGATGCAGTGGCTTTGCTTCCCCCCCCTCCCCCCCCCCCCCAGCATTTTTCTCTCAGACATTAACATAGTTGATAAGAGCATGTGTAGACTTAGGTTCAGTTCCCTTCTTTGCCTGAAGGGACCTAAGAGTCAGTTTTCATCTCTCTGGAGAAAGAAACTACCAATTTTCAGGCAATTTTAAGACAAGGATGCTCTCCTTGCTCGCTGCTGAAGATACACCTGAAGAGAATTCAGCACTTGTTGGTTACCATCTAGGGAAATTATGTTATTTCGTTGTCTTTCTCTCAAGTGGCTTGACTTTTGTGTATGTTCAATATCCACAGTGCCTAACTGGTTGAAGAAACAGAGGATACTGGGCAACTTCCACACTGTGATTGGAGTAAGAGGTTTAATGCAACTGGGTTAGCTGCTGAGTGGTTGAGAGGCAGGTGGATTTCTGAACCTGCAAATGAGGTCAGCCTATTTAGCATGAGTTCTGGAAATAGAGTATCAAATCTCTTAGCTTAGTTTGGCAACTAAAAAATTAGCTTCCTTACAGGGTTTTGTGAAGGGAGGTATTAACAAAGCCTGTCTTAAAACACTCTCAGTGCATTCTACTGAGACATCTTGTTGTGTCAGAGTTCCTGGTTCATTCTCTTTCTGCAGTGTATTTTGTCAGGTTTTTTTTTGACTGATCTGTTAAGAAAATGGGCTTGTCAAATCTCCTCATCACGGTTTAGGAAAAGAATAAATTTAGTAATTGTTAAGTTACTTGAAGATTAGTCAGTCTCTGTGGTAGTCTGGTATGTTCTGCCAGTAGAGTAGCATCATTAACCAAATTTAGGGTCTTCGCTTCATCTGTGTAATCCTCACTGGTGCTAACAGAGGCACACAGCTGTAGCTAAGAAGAATAACTTGAGCCAGAATATGTAAAACCAGAAGGCATATGCAGACAACTCTTAACAGAAATGCTTTTTTTATCATTAAAGAATATGTAAATTTTAAACAGTTGTGGGGTTTTTGATTGATTTAGGGATGCAGCAGTTAAGATGGAAAACTTGCAGTGCTGTGCATTTTTTTCTTCTGGTGACATGACAACTGGCAGAACTCATGTTCTGCTCCCATAAGACTTATCTGGAATAATTAACTTGGGGTTTGGGGCTTTTTTCGTGTATACATCTGTCACTAGTGTTGAAGCTCGGAAACTGAAAAATGTGGTTTATTAGGTTAGAAATATCAGACATGTTTACAAGGGACAGGGAAGAGCTGGGTTCTGATGTCACATTATTAGGCAAATTTGTATCGCTATAGGACTTCTCTTTTTTTTTTAATAGACAGACATTTTAAACATACAAAGAAAAAATATTACCTAAAGCCAATAGGCACCTCTACTAAAGGAAGACAAGTTGAACTATTTATATGTCCAGAGTTGTTCTATGAAAATGAAAGCTGATGTTTTTAGGACTACAAGAATTCTTTAAACCTTGGAGGCCTATATTTTGTATGTGCAAAATCACTTAAAAAGTGAAAGAACGTGATGGTGTAGGGCACTTAAGAGTATCTAGTGCTATAACTCAGCTATTCTTAATGCTACCAGGAAATAACACTACTTCTCCAAGATGAGATATTGTCTGAACTATGTAGAATTTACTGCTGCTTGTTTCTGTGGGTTTCCTTCCCTTGGAGATGGTGCGAGGTCTTTGTCACTGGACCTTGATGACCCTGAAGACCTGGGTAACATAAATCCCATGGAGATCGTTGTGAGGTTATGCAGGGAGGAAATCAGAGGGCACTGGTGAGGCTGCACCTCAGCTACTGTGTTCAGTTTTGGGCCTCTCACTACAAGAAAGACCTTGAGGTGCTGGAGTGTGTCCAAAGAAGAGCAACAAAGCGGGTGAAAGGTCTAGAGAATAAATCTTACGAGGACCAGCTGAGGGAACTGGGGTGGTTTAGTTTGGAGAAAAGGAGGCTGAGGGGAGACCTTATCGCTCTCTACAACTACCTGAAAGGGGGTTGTAGCAAGGTGGGTGTTGGTCTCTTCTCCCAGGTGGCAAGTGATAGGACAAGAAGAAATGGCCTCAAGTTGCGCCAGGGGAGGTTTAGATTGGATACGAGGAAAAATTTCTTCACTGCAAGGGTTGTCAAGCATTAGAACAGGCTGCCCAGGGAAGTGGTTGAGTCCCCATCCCTGGAGGTATTTAAAAGACATGTAGATGTGGTGCTTAGGGACATGGGTTAGTGGTGGACTTGGCAGTGCTAGGTTAATGGTTGGACTTGGTGATCTTAAAGGTCTTTTCCAACCTAAACGATTCTGTGATTCTCTGATTACGTCTGTGGAGAGTGAGGGTAGACATGCGCTGGAGAGAGGGTGAACGAGCAAAGTCCGTTAGACTCTGGGGTATGAGCGTGCGTGTGCTGCCACATGTGAAGTGGCATCTGGGGAGTGCCAGCACTCTTCTGATAGCTGAAGCGAATCCAGGCAAACCAAGGCCTGCGACAGGGAGGAAGGTGCTGCGTAAAAGCCTGAAACTTCAGTTGTAGTTTTGCACAGGATTCAAAGAATCGTTAGTAAAGTATCACAAGTGAGGTATCAAGAATCTTCAGTAACCAGAAGAACGCTGGTCTTGGACATCTCCAGTTGTGCTGGGGAAAATATGAGTAATTTTATCTTCTGTCATCTTGTTAATAGACTCACTGTGAAGCAGCTTTTTTTCTGAGGGTTTTTTTAAAGGGAGGAAAAATGGCAGTAATGCTGAATGGTGTCTTGCTAAGAGCACAGACCTATACAGCCAGGTCTACATGGTCATGCAATTAGATTTTGCAGAATGAAAAAGACTGTTCAAAGGAGTAATAAGTGTGCAGATTAAATTATGAGAGGACAGTGAAAGCAGTGAGCTTCAGTGGAACCAATGGTAAATCAAAGTTGTAAAGAGACTATAGCAAACATGTAAGTAAAACCAACAGGTTCAGAGGAATGTGTCCTGTCATCTCCCTTCCCCCCATTAGAGATTCTTAGAACTAAATTTCATCAAAAGGCAATGCTAAAAATATGTTAAAGTAGATACATTTTAAAAATAGTTGTTCAAAAAAAAGTGCTACGGAAGGAAAATTTCAGCAGCAGCCTACAGAGGTACAGTGTCAGTGTTTTCTGACACAGATAAAGTATCATAACGTCTACAAATAAATATGCTGAAATGTAATAAAGTTTCAGATGTAGCACAGAAAGCTAATGTCTCATCAAGGTTACTATTGAAGTTTACTATTTTCTGCTCACTATCTGAATAACATGCAATAAAGCAATGAAGTTGTTGGGAAAATAATGTAAAACAATGAAATATGAGATTCATCCAGCAAATGGAGTTAAGTGTATTGCAGAGAAGGTGATTGATTTTGGTTTTTTTTAGTGCTTCCAAGTTCTGTTTTCAAGGCGGTTTTACATT
Organism: Phaethon aethereus; assembly: GCF_964289735.1. NCBI lineage: Eukaryota > Metazoa > Chordata > Aves > Phaethontiformes > Phaethontidae > Phaethon > Phaethon aethereus. Next base: position 43,545,874 of record NC_138578.1, read on the forward strand.
ATTGAAAGTTCTCTACCTATTTTTCAAGGACTAAAGGACTCAATACTGTTGTGCTGTGGGATTTTTGATTTTGTTGTTGTTGTTGTTTCATTTTTGTTTTAATCTGCATTTTAAACATAAGGGAACAATTTTCCTGTGTGTTATATGGGTTTTGTTTTACTTTGGTTTTTATACCGTGTGTTGTCACCTGTATGCATTTAAAGAGGGAATAAAATGCTATCAAAACAGAACAGCAGTGTTTCACATCTGCTTTGCACCTGGTTCAGAAGGTATAAATCTTAACACACAGTACACATCATGCTCTTATTTTTCATTCTTGACCAAAATTCTTTCATTTTTTATGGAAAATAAAGCAACTTAAAATATTTTTCTGTTTGTTGCTGTAGCTGGTCACCAGATAAATATTTACTTGTTTATAGCTATAGTGGCAAACGTTTTTAAGACAGGCCTTTGCTTTTGCTCACATGGAAGCTCATATACTTTTAAAATAAATAAAATCCAGTCTAATCTAAGCATAATTTCTCATGTTTGTTTTTGTAACAAAATATACATGATATGGAAGTACACGCAATCTTAACTGATGCTCCATCTTTATGTCATGATCTGGTATATGAACAGATTGCCTGGTTACACTGCGTGCTAACAAAACCAGAGCTATTAAAGGTAAATGTTTCTTTCACGGAGGCATTCTAAACTAATGTATAGACTGAACACCTAGGGATATTATCAAATTTGAGGAATGTGATAAATTCAGATATTGCTATCTGAACACAAACTATTTGGGTTCAGATTACAATCAGGTTACTTTGAATTTTTTTAATTCTCTTGTCAGGATAATATGGGAGGATGTTAATCATACTTTCTTCTTGTAGCCTCTGACTATCTAGATAGACTAACCCTGCAACGTTACTCACAGTGGTACCTGTTGGAAGACGGCAGCTGCTATTTTCTTCTCTCCTACAGGCTATGACAGTCTCTCACCAGATTGGGGTATTGTGCCTCTTGCTTTCAAACAGATTTGGCTAGTTCATGAATTTTCAGTTCTGGTGTCTGTCACCTTTTTGTGGCAGTAATCCCCTCTGTGCAGAAGTAAGAGGTTATTGAGGTATTGAAGTGGAAAGAAAACAAAATAGCAAGTTGGATTAAGTGGAATTCACAAATGAATGTTACATGAAAAAAAACCTACCTGATAAAGAAACGTCTCTGGTGGAGAAGAGCGGGAGGGAAATGAAGTTGTTGAAAGAGCACAGAGGGGAAGGGAGATGACTGCTAAAAGCAGACATAGGTCAGTGAACCTTTGGGTAGATTTTAACTTTTGTCCTTACCATGTTGGTAGTTAGCAAAAAAAATTCTCTCATAGACCTCCTTCACATAGAGCTAGAACAAAATATAATAATCCATTTGTTTCTGAGTTGTATGCAGGTCCATGAGTTGTAGAAATCTTAAACAAAATTCACACATTTCGGGAAACCTAAGTGAATTCACCCTGTCACTGTTGCTGATTGACTAGAAATAGTGTGAAGGATACAGAAACCTCATTATTTTAGGCTTTTTGTATCACCATGCAATGCAAGACAATAAATTAATCAAAGTAATGCTGAAGAAAGTCCAACAACTGCATTTACTTTTTTGGAATGTATTTTCTCACATAATTCTTTGTTGCCAAAGCAGCTTATTATCCTGGATTCTCATATAAAAAATAAGTCAGTGTTTGTTGAGCTGGACATGATATTAAATAAAAAACCCCACACATTAGTCTCACTTATTTTATAACTTCATATTTGAATATAAAGTCAGAATTGATACAACTGGAGTCAGGAACTAAAGTTTTGCTAATCCTTAATGACTTTCTGTACTTTTGTGGTTATTTTTTCTCTTCTAATTTTTTAATGAACTTGGCAACTTTAAAGAAAGGTACACCAGTATTTAGCACAGAAGGTTCAAATGTTTTTTGTGTCTTTTAAATAAAGTTCCTTTAACCTCTGTTTTTATATTATTACTGTTATTATTACTATGTAGTACTTGAAGAATTTAATGTCCTTTATTTTGGCAACTCTAGATTAATTAAGACTGAGACACAAAAAGTATTTTGTCTTGCAGATCTTGTGTTGATTTAAAACATTAACTTATTTGTAGGAGTATATCAGTGTATACCATGTCCTTGTCTCGTGGAATTTTTAATCATAGTAGTATTTCAAAGAAAAAAATACTTTTTTTTATGCAGTGGCATACTACAGTGGGAGAAAGAGCAGTCAGCATCGCAGCTACCCGTCTTCTACTCCTTTGACTTTGCTCTCAGAAATATATGCATCAATTCCTATGGAAAATGGGAATTCAATGGCTCTGTACAAACACTTAACCATATGCATGGGTTTCCTTAGTCTAAAGGACGACTTATGCTGAATCTGTGACTTGAATGAAAGATTGGTCAAAAGGAGTATAAAGGCCCATCAACCTTGCTGAAGGTCAGTTCTAACACAACTGTTCAGAGCCATTTTGTTTCACACTTCCTCAGAGTTTAAAGTAATAATAATAAAGATATGAAGAGGCCTATCTCTCCCTCCCTTCAATCTAGCCCAAATTTCTGAACTTGAGGTCTGTTTGCTCAGGTTGGCTCACTGGTCATCAAAGCTCCATGAAACATGAAAAGCATTTGTGAAAGGTCTCAGTAGGACAATCTGAAATTAAGCTAGGCCAACTACAGTTTGCTTATTCTAGATTGTAGATTTTGGGGGTTTACTGATTATCTTTATGAAGTTGCAGACTGATTGCATTTGTAGTTCTGAGTTAATGTATTCTTTGGAAAATAACTGGAGTTAAAATAATGCTGATATAGAATGATTAACTGAATAAAACCAATTATCAATTTATATAATTTATACACATTTGTTATTGCTTTAGTGTTGAATGTTTATTTTTTCCTCTCTTGCCCATATGTTATGCCTGCCTCAAAATAAAAAAAAAAATGTTTCCTGTTGCATACAAATTGGAAGAGTGGAAAAAGGCATTTTTAAACAATTGTTCAGAAGATAGTTGTTCCCTCTAGAAAAAAAAAAACAATCTAAAACACCTTAGATTAACTTTTAGTGATGATGTTCTGCTGAGTTTGTGAGAAAATAAATGAGTTTCACAGGATTTGCACAAATGGATCCCTACACCGTTTCAGCAATCCCTCCTGTTCCCTTTGCATCTATCAGTGTTTTGACAAAATGACTCGCCAGCATTGAATCCTAGGGCTTCTAGTGTTTAAGTGGGAATGAATTAATCTGGTCTGACAACTTGTGAAATCACTGAGATTTTTTAAGTATTAATCTTTTTTTTTTTCTTCTGTACTTCAGTTTTGTACACTGAAAGAGAAACAATTTGAGGTATTACATGGTTAACAGAATGTTAACATAATTTTGGCTTAGTTTAGGAGTGAAAACAGTGATGTTTGTAAGCTGTGGGAGCGGAGGGGTTATGTGCGGGACAGAGCTGTGCTGGTGGTGCCTGGCTGCAGCCCGCTGCTGGAAACACAGCGCGCGCCAAGAGAAATTTTCCTGTGGCAGATTTAAGTTCACCTTTTGAATAACAGGAGCCAAATCAACCGGAGCACTGTTTTGTCAGTCTACACCAGAGAGTCTGATAGCACCATGGTGCTAGTTTTGAGGGAGTGGGAAAGGAGGAAGGATGGTTTATTTCTGTGGATAATTTTCTGTACCGTCCCACTGAGAATAGTTGTGCTGACAATGTTTCAGTGCAAGCCTAAGTCAATCCTCTAGCTATGGGCTGTGCTGAAAATAGAAAGTGTGGTTTACAAGCAGAAAGTCAGCTGTCAGGAGCATGTGTGCTGAGTGAGTAACTTATGAATGGCTCTTGGCCAGCTCCTGGAGCGCGTGTCTTGTGCCCGGCCCGTTACACCGCACTGGCTGCCTGAGGTGACATGGAGGGGAGGTGTTAAGGGGTATTAATCTGCAGCATGCCACCAACCATGCAAAACTGGTAGAAAGCAGGATCTGTGCATGATGCTATCCACGAAGCTGTTTGGACTCTGTGTGCTGGTGTGCCAGGCAAGGGAAACATCGGAAGTTACGTACACTCAGACCAACCAAGGTCATTTAAGTCAGGTATGAAATCTCAAAACCAACTTGAATAATCAGCAGGCACCTTTCTGCAGGCACTTGCTGATACATAAAACCCATTTCAAATAAACCAAACTCTTTTTCTAAAATGCAAAAGCTTGAGTTAGTCCGTAAGTGCACTTCTGTTGAAAGCAATAATTATTTGTATAGAAGTATTTTGTTAAATGAACAGTGTATTGAGTGGGTTAAATTTGCAGTGGTTCTTGACACTTTCTACAGGTTTCTCCTATTTTAAGTATGACAGCAGTGAATGTGTTTTGCATAGCTATCGACGTGCTGTCACTGCACGTTTGGTTTTTAAACAGAATCTTTTTCCCTGAAATTATGCAACATTATGGAGTTCATCTTTAACTCCTCTCTATTGCTTGGAATCATCCTGTTATTACAAAGTAATATTTAAATTGTCCTAACTGGACCCTTGGGACTTTCTTTGCTGTGATTCTACATCACTGTTTAAAAGCTTATTGCTGGTGTGGCCCTCACCTGCTGGAGAGTGGTAATTTGATCACTGACAATAGAATAACACGCTTTAATTTGAAGATGCAAATGCAGTTAGGATAGAATAATGAGTCAGTTCCTTGATTGTGTAGATGGTAGCAGCACCATTGGCTTCAGCGGACCTGTGCTATTATACATCAAGTGAGAATTTGACTCAAAGCATGACTAATGAACTCATTTAACTCCTGTGCCTCAGAAATACAACTTTTTTCTTACTGTAGCATAAAGGGTGAGGTGTATTTAAAGAGATTTAATAAACCTGTCTAAATTTGATCATCTGACTAATAGGTGCTCCTCTTCATTTAGGGATGAGGCAAAGTCATTGTGCTTTCTAATTCAGAACTAAACTTAAGGCTGTGTGCCTGTTTGAAATACGTAGTGTTTGGATTGGAAGGGGAGATTTGGAAAGAAAAAGAAAGCCAGCTGAACACTGGCTAGGAACACTAGAAAGGAACTTGGCCAGGAAGGAAGCAGAAGCATTGCTGGTCATTACTGCAAGATAACAACAAATAGATTAGAGACTGTGCTTTTATGTCATGTATTTTTGCAGTGGATCTGTGTGAGGGTTTGCACACCTGGTCTTTTACTTCTTTCAAATTTACTTATTGTTCAATTTCCTTCATCTTCCTGGTTCTCCCTGTGAGAACTGAAGCTGTAGGAAGGCTGGGTTTAAGGTTATTTCTTTCAAGACAGCTCTGATTCATCCCACCTCTGCTTCCAGCTTAAAGAAAGCATTTACAATATAATTGTGGGTGGTTGTTTTTTTTTTTTTTTTTCTTTTTTCTTCTCAGTTTTCCTTCCCGGTTCTCCCCAGTCCCATGTTCCTGACAGCTCAGGGCTTCCTTGTCTCCTTTACTGAACTTAACAAGTGCATGGAAGCATGTGGTTATGTATTTTATCAATTTCAGTGCTTCTGTGGCATTTTTCTGAATCACAGGGAAATTCTCTCTTATTTCCCTCCCCTTGGGCAACTTTGTTTTTCCCTTTGGCTTAATCTGAACTACTGTTGTCTCCTTCTTCTTCCTTCTGTCCCTGAAACCATCATCTTCTCTTGTGAGCTGAAGTGACATTGCAAATGCTGTCTCTGTCTCGCTCCTGGTTGTTCTTGGGTCACTTCTTTGCTTCCGCTTCCCTGTGCATGCTCTGACCTCGTTACAGCTACTGTTCTTCCTACCGTCCATCCTGTTCTCTCTAGGATGCTCTGGAACTACTGGGAGGGGTATGTAGGGCAGCACAAATTAGACACATGAGTAAATCTTGATGATACTGTTCCCTTATAAACTGACGGTGACCATCCTGATCAGAAAAATATGCTGTCTCTAGCCACTACTGTCATTATTTCTTGTGCTTGCCTTTTTGTAACATAAACCGGATCTTAATTTCTGCTTTTCGAGCCACTTCTGCTCTGGATCCTTCTTTGCCATGCAACAGTGTGATTACTTTTCTGATGTCTTTATGTCTCTCAGTTGGTGAGATTGATCTTATTTTATTAAAATTTACTGTATTGAGAGCTTTGTAAAGAATGTTGGGTTTTTTTCAGTTTGCTGGTAACTGAAAAAATAAGAATTGAAAAAAGTTTTAAAATACATAGTGAATAATCATTACCCTTCTAGTTCTCCATATCATTAATGATTTCTAGAGATTTTCAGACATCTGTCCTGTTTTGTCCTCAGTCAACATCTTCTCAAGCTGGAGAATCTCCTATCTATTTAATCTTGCCTCATAAGAAGGCAGGTTTTGTACTTTTGATCATCCATTCCCAGCACTACTAAAGCTTCTTAAATTAGGAAGGACCAAAATTTTATGCATCCCTCAAAATGTAGATACACCTTGATTTACACAGCAGCACAATGATGTTCTTTTATTACCTTTCTAATGATGCTTGGCATTCTGATTGCATTCTGGGATATCTGCTGAGCACCGCCAACAGATTTGTAATTCTGGCCAGTAACTGAAGCGGATGTGTCAGTACATTGACAATTTCAAGCTGGCAAAAATGCAACCGTGGAATTTGGGTAATATACTGCAATTAGTAGACTGGAATAACTGAGTTTAAGTGTATGTATCAGCTAAGGCATTAGTGATCATTGTGTTGGGAGTGTTTAGAAGACTGATTTATCAGTCCACTTCTAAACTTTAAAAGTAAACTTTGCTAAGTTAGGCAATCACTAAATCCATACCTCCTGCTCAATAGTTTTTTGTACGTTATTAATTGCTATGGTTTAATCCTAGCCAGCAACCAAGCATCACACAGCTGCTCACTCACTCACGCCCCTGGTGGGATGGGGAAGAGAATTGGAAGGGTAAAAGTGTGAAAACTCATGGGTCGAGATAAAGACAGTTTAACAGGTAAAGCAAAAGCCGTGCACGCAAGCAAAGCAAAACAAGGAATTTGTTCACCACTGCCCATGGGCAGGCAGGTGTTCAGCCATCTCCAGGGAAGCAGGGCTGCATCACACGTAATGGTTTCTTGGGAAGACAAATGCCATTCCTCCTCCTTCCCCCAGCTTTATATGCTGAGAATGACGTCGTATGTATGGAATATCCCTTTGGCCAGCCTGGGTCAGCTGTTCTGGCTGTATCCCCTCCCAGCTTCTTGTACACCCGCAGCCTGCTCGCTGGCAGGCCAGAGCATGGGAAGCTGAACAGTCCTTGACTGCTTAGCAACAACTCAAAACATCAGTATGTATCAACATTATTTTCATCCCAAATCCAAAACACAGCCTCATACTAGCTACTATGAAGAAAATTAACTCTATCCCAGTCGAAACCAGCACATTAATCTTTGTCACTGTCTGTTCAAAGCAGTCAGTCCTTAAAACTTTCATGCTGTGCAAGTTATGAGTATTCAGTACCACAGAGCTGATGCCACAGACATGACAAATGCTGGTAACACGAACAAGACAGCTTGAGGTTTTCCCACCTTCCCATTCTACTATTCAGCTTTTCACAGCAGGTCTGGAGGAATTTTTCTGTTCTCACTCTGAATCATAACCAGGTGCTTGTCAGAGGAGAATGCTGGGAGGAGCTGGATGGCTCAGAGGAACACTCAGGGATTCAGATATAGTTGATCATAGGATCCTTGTGACCTGACCCTACTCGTGGCAGTGTGGGTACAAAAGAACTGTCCTTTGCTTTGGTGTCAGGCGGGTCCTCACAGAGCTCTGCTGTTTTAACGTAGATCATACGGATCAATGCACCCAAAACCACAGAGAAAAGTTCCCTTTGCTTTGGGAACTGCAAATCTCAGCTGAGGCAGCACTCATTCAAGGCCAGCAGGCACTGGCTGTACAGTTCAAGGAGGCCAATATTAACATTCTCTGTGATAATGGCTGTCAACTCTGGAAAACTAAATTTTTAGAAAATTTCAAATTTGTGAGATTTAGCAACGTAAATTTAAAAGAAAAAAGTTGAACTACTGTTACATTGCTAATGTCAGAAGAATTTTAGTTGAGGCTAAAAGGACAAGGCTCAATTTTACTTGAGGGTAAGGCAAAGAGCACACGCTGTGACTGATGTTCAGTTACTGTAACTTGCAGTTTGTAATTTCAAGCCAATGGTGCTGTAAGAATTTACACTGGCTGATAAACTCCTTAGTTTTTAAAAGTACATCAGTGCAATTAGGTTCTGTAAATATGGCATTTCAGCAGCCAGGAAGAAGAATGGTTTCGGTTGATTTTCTGTATTGAACAAGTGAAGCATTTTTGGTGGGAATTCTGAATATGACGAACACTTTAGAACAAAAAAAAAGTATTTAGGAAAAATAGTCATCAAATTCAAATACTTCGCCTATGTTTCTTAACATACATATACACACATATATATTTCTCTCATTATAATCAGTTGCATCAGTCTAACTACAGTATTTTACCCAAATTGCATGGTTTGCATTTTGCAAACATAAAATTGTCAGAATATATCTGTAAATAATATATCCAGATATATGCAGAAATAGATGTTTTCAAGTAAAGATGGAAGGCTGTGTTGTAAATCCTTACTAGAACACCAGAATGACTGTATACAGCATTTTATATATGCCCTTGAGAAATTAAGCTTTCAAAGGTTTAAAAAAACTGAAGAGGGGAAGAAAAAGAAAGTGGCAGCAGCTTGTCAACAATACTTAACAAAGTACCTAAAAAAATCTTCACAAATTTTATATCTGGAAAAAATGATACTTTTTTGCATTCAAAATAGAGACGATTAAAGAAAAATTAGTTTAAAGCTTCAGCTAATGGAATATGGCATCTGGCAATACTGCCAGAATTGCAAGGAAGAGATTGAAGTTGCTATGACTTCAAACAAAATGTTTCAGGTTGTTTGGTGATATAAAATACCTGGGTTTAATTCAAAACAACTCTTAAGAAAAAAATATTGTAAATTTTCCGCTTTCTACTACATCAACCTGAAATTTTTCTGGTGGGGCAGGGGGTGGAATTAGTTACTTGGAAAGCATTTTGAAAATTGCCAGTGAGATTAAATTATTATACTTTTTTAATTCCAATTTTATCTATTTCTGTTTCATTATAAAGGGCTGTGAAGCCATTATCAGTATAGATATGTAGCCATTTACAAACTCCTTTAATACTGTCAAATTGGTATTAAGAGATTTGGCTTCTGTATAGAACTCATCTATAGTATTTTCTGTTTATACTGTAAATTTTGTTGTTGGTCTCAGAGTTGTTGTGGGGAGGAAGAGTTTTCTGATTTCTACAAATATTGTTCTAATTTTCCACATTTTTTTCCTTGAGTCATGCAACACAAGTTCCATAACATCTGTACACTGCAATCATAAATGTTTGCAAAATTGACAATGTGGAAGCACATCTGAAAATTACATGCACAAAATTTCTACTCATGATACTGATAAGCCACTAGAGCTGTATCATACCAATAATTTCATTGCAACGTTGGGATGGCCTGTCACGAATAAACCTGAATTTTCATGAAGTAAAGGGCTGGGGTTTGAAATGAAATCATATTATACAAAAATCCATTAAGTGTTTTATCTAGAGCTTAAGAATTTCTTCTCTAAAAAGGGAGCTCATCGCTTGGAAGTGACAGCTGAATAAAAACACGTAGTCTCATCAGATCACTAAATAATCGCAACGTGTTTCACTAATGTGTTTCAGCACAAAAAAAGATATGTGTGACTGTAATTTCATGAGGAGGGAGAAAGGGGAGTGCTAGCACAACCCCACAAATCGCTAGTGGTATGCTGCCCTGTCCCTCCTCTTCCTCAATGATGAAGGTAAGCAACTGTGCAGAGCGCGCTCTGGGCTACCTAGAAGAGGGGAGGCTGAGCACGCGGGAGGAGATTAAAAGATTCTCTTGTGCTTTGCCACTCAGGAAAAAAAACCAAACCCCAACCTTCAGCACAAGTGCAGAAAAGAGCCCCCAAAATTACAAACTGATCAGGAATACATCAAGTTGGAAATGTGAAGGAGGTCCTTAAATGTAAAAATTGTGCAGAAATAGCTAGTCAGAGCAGTAATAAAGGCCTGAAGAATCCTTGAAGATTATGTTTGACCAGTTTAGGAAGTAGATTAAGCAGTTCTTGAGGTAGTAGGCAGCAAGAGTCAGTGTCTTGGGGGTTCCCTTGCTGTTTCTACCCCTCAAAATACTATTGTATATCAACATTGTATTGAAGGCACACTCAAAATATACTCCAAAAAGTAGAGGTGCCACAGAAACAATCAAGGGCTACTATGTTTAATAGTAAAGATTTCAGCTGGACAACATAATTTAAAATGCAAACGAGAGTTGTGGCTTTAAAAGACTTTCCAAATCAGTATTTTGGAGCTTGCTATTATAATATGCTGGATGCTTCTAATGCCACAGTTCTGTGAAAGTTCAGGGTGTCAGCCCCTCACATGGTTGTACTTTCTTTCATTTCTGATTTAGTTTGATTTAATTATGTTAGTTTTCTTTGAAACTGCCAAGCTACTCTGTGTGATAATACAGGTCTCTTATGCATAGGGGGTTGCAGACTTTGCATAAATATTCAGAAAGGGAATTTTAACAAGCAGATTTACTATGCGTGCCAGGAACAATAATTTACAACCTAATACCAACCAACTGTGTTTCAGGACACAATTAGTGAGTTAGGTGTCGGCACTTACATGTTTCAGTGATGGTTATGCACTTTTTAAGAAGTCTTCTGAGCTCCCACATGCTATTTAGATACCTAATTATTACAGGAAGTCTGCCTCCTGGTTTTTAAAGCTATGCAGTATCATTAAAAACAGTCAGAAGAGAGGAGGGAAGCTTGCTAGCAGTATAAATCACAGAAATTAATTTATAAGTCTAAGTTGTTTTTATGATAAGAGATTCAACTCGGGATCTGTGCGTATTTTCTGAAGCTCGCGATGCCATTCTGACAGAAATACCTCATTAAAATATTTCCATCTATGTTATACGGAAGGATACCCGGCGCAAGCTTCAGGTCCCTCATATGGTGCCAGAAGGCCTCCAGAGCAGGATGTTTCGGTTTTGCGTGGGAAGGGGAAGGGCAGCTTCGGCAGCAGACACAGAAGCTTGGCTGGGGTGTGGGCATTGCCCCGTGGCTGAGGCTCGAGCTCCCGAGGGGCCGAAAGTACCTGCCAGGGTACTTCTTGCAATAGCGGCAGGCGCGGCTCTACCTCTGGTACTTCAGCGAGGGCTGCCGTTCGCCTCGCAGCTCCAGCAGAGGCCTACTTGATCCTAAACGCAAGTGTACTTGCATCCTGTCACGGCTGAAGCGTTTTTGTACCCAGTAAAAACAGTCTTGTCGTTACTATGTCGTTACTAATAACCTTAAGCTCGCTGTGCCTCACAGGCATGACGCTACCAGTGCAGGGCCCAGTCCTGGCCTTTTATTAGGCTCGTTATCAACTAACTGTGAGGACTCGCTGTGCAAACAGAGGCGTGCGATGATGATGTTGTGGGACCTAAGGGTGGGTGTGACAGCAAAGGCCTTGAAAGCGTGGGCACAGGGTGCAAGCAGAGGCCCCACAGCCACCCTGCCCCACCAATGGGCAATGAAAAGGGCTGCCTGGAGGTCTGGGAAGAGACTGAGTTTGTTTTAAGAAAACTAGCCAAGCAACAGGGTGAGGCAGCTGCTGTGGCCTGGAAAAGTAACACTGACAAGCACTTGGTGCAGGCCAAGGGGTGGCAGTTGTCTGCCAAATCAAACATCTGAGGAAAGGACAAGATCCCAGATGCTGGAGGGGGCAGGTCCCCTTTTTGATACTGGCTTCCGTCCTGGATGAGCTCTCTTGAGTCTGTTTGCTTTGCCCTTGAGGGTTGAGACCAACAGCTCAATGGAATTGGAAGATCTGAACCAAAAAAAAAAAAACCACCCAAAAACCAAAACCCCCAAAATTTCTTCTGTGGTGTTAAAATGAATGTGTAATTTCATATCTCATCTCATTGATAGTGTCATGTTTGCCTAATCTCCATAATACATCTGTGTTGCACTTTACTGACAGAATATCCTCAGGTCATGTTTTCTGAGTTGCGGCTGGCAGTTTTCTGTTTACATCAAGCCTTGGATTGCAGAGTAGCCAGGAGCCGGGGGGCATAGCTCCATCTATTAGAGCAACCTTTGCTATAGTAAACTGTAGTAGGTGTACTGGTATGCTATGTGAGTATGGTGAACTATGAGCAGTGTGTAACTAAGGAATAGCATATACAAAATGCAATATACAGGTGAGCCACAGGATTGACTTTTAAATTCTGCGAAGTGCTTTGTTCTGGTCTAATACTAGTAATAGCATTGTGGAGCCTTTTGCCTGTAGGTCATGAGCTCAAACACAGTACTGGTCATTGCTTGCTGGCTACGAGCTGCAGGAGGTGCCGGATCCAGTCCAGCTTCCAACAGACAAAAACTTGTTTGTGTGGAGAGAATTGCAATCCCAGAGGTGGAGATGTTCAAAATCGCTAAAAATTACTCAACTTTTTTTTTTTTTTTTTTTACATAGTTTGTTCTATCTTCAATCATTTTGCCATCCTAAATTACAGAAGAGAGAGGGGCTTATTTTTCAGCATGACTGAGAACCAGTTCATATTACTTTAGGGAGTCTGACTAATAATTTGCAAGCGAGAAGCTGGAGTGATCTGAAAGGTTCAAGAAAAGAGAGTACTTTTTCTTTATGAGTTACTGAATATAAAAGACTGATTATGTCTTTTGTTTTTGTGGGGGACAGAACTCATCATCACAACACTACCAACACCATAAATCTGGACAACCCAACGATTTAAAAATATTCTGTCATAGCTTGTGGCAGTGGTTGTTCAGCTCCTTTCTCTCGAGTGAAATAATCTGATGTAGCATTGAAACTGCCACTAGGAATTGTTAATGTATAATTTATCCTTGCAATTAAAAAGCATTTTTAACGAAGTGTCACAACACACTGACAAGTAAATTAGGCTGTGATTTACATTACAGTGCTTTGCAACTTGATTTAGTGTCACTCTGGAGGAACTGACAAACAGCCCAGTGGAGTAAGACAGTGCTTTCAGTAAAGAAGGAATTCATTTCCCATGTGTTAGCAGGGATTGAAAGATAGCTGCTGCCTGGTACTGAAACAATGATTCATATTTTTTTGTTTTCTAAAATGTTAAGCAATACAATAGCAAAAGTTTCTAGACAGAAAGAATACTTGGGTCAGACACAGTGATTGATAACTTGGTGTTTTTGTAAAATAAAACTTAGTTTAATAGCTTAAAGTTTTTTTTCTTGTTGTTGTAGTAAGAAAGGAAGATGAATCTGGTTATTTTAGATTTTCCTTAGTCATTGTCTTAAACTGGGAGCCTTGGAATGTCGGAATATGAAAATGATGAAGTTGTCAGGTTAAATGCTGCGAAATGAAACTCACCAAAGGTAAGTTAGGTGAAACGCTATTATCATTGAATTTAGAAAAAATACAGTCCCTTAAATGTCACCAGTAACATAAAATATTCACTACATTAGTATTTTGGGGTATCATTCACTGTTGGTTTTGGATGCTTCCATTTTTTCTTGTCGTATCTTCTTTCCAATCAGCAAATAAGTGTGAAACTATAATACTGGTGAGATTTTCATTGAGGGTAAAAGGAGGAAAAAATTCTCATACAATGAGCTAAATAAGTCATTCATTCTCCTCATTAGCTATAGTTAGCTGTTTCTAGGGAAACTATACCAGCAATGATGGAGTGAGATACACCAATTTGTTCCATCTGTACTTGCTCTGCTCCAGTAACTGGAGGTAGCTGAATGAACTTCTCGGTATCCTGGTGATGTGGGAAGTGTTCTTTCAGTCCGTGGGGTGACTTGGTAGTTGCAGTCACTAGAGATGGTTAAGCAAAGACCGTTCCTGCAGTGGGAAAGAACTTCCATTATTGTGAGATACTTGTAACATTCAATCCTTTAATCCACACTTCTTCCCTCATGTAAAAAAAAAAAGAAAAGTAGTTAAGGGGGCAAATTCAATTGTTGATTAATTGTCTACATTTTATGGACATATTGTTCATCAGTCAAATAATTGCTGGAGGCGGAAGAACTTCGGGAAAGCATCTGTGCAAGTGGATGGTGTTCAGTAGTTCACTGACTAGCAGCTCTGTTCTTCATTGCTGTTTAGCTGCCTGTAGCTAAAGGACAATGCAAGGAAGAAAAATACCTTAAAAAGTTAGAGTCCAGCCATGATTGTTTTGTTAAAACACAAGCTTTCACAGTCCTTAAGATCGGCAAAACATTTTGTTTTACAAATACTTCTTGATGGAAATGTAGAAGAAAAATATTATTTCACTGTTTTTTTTTATCTTGCACTGCAAGCAAATTATTATTTGGAAAGAGCTGGTATTGTATGGAGGAAGGATTGTGTGTGTATGTAGGCAGCACGTTAGGCATTTCTGGGGGCCTTGGAGTGGGTTTAGCAGTAGTCTTTTATACAAGGGATATGTCTTGATGTAGAAAATAGTAGCATTATTATGATTACATATAAACAGTTCATAGGTAAGATGATATGACTGTGGTATATTTTAATAGTTTGCCAGATCACAGAAAAATTACAGATCTTATGAAGTGTATATAGTGTCAGTGGATTGGCAATGTACTTTTCTGTATAGCCAAAATGTTGCACAACAAAATGTGGAAAGGTGTGTCCTGATTGGCGCTACTGGAGGAAGTACTGAAAAGCCTGTGGGTAGGAACTCTTTTGAGATGAGGTAAAACGAGGTTTGTGCCTTTGTGTTGTCTTGGCTTATGTCTGCTATGTGAATTAGTTCCGCCATATTCAGGTGAGTTTCCTGAAAACAAGGCAGGTATGTATTTTGGTTGCTTGCTTTTCTGCAGGTAATCTTGATTTCACTTTGTGAAGGGTGGAAAAATACCAGATGGTACAGCAATTTTTCTCCTCAGCTCCATTTAAATCCTTTTCAAGAAAGACAATGAAAAACTAACAACAAATCAATCTCATCCAAACAGTTGCAGACAAATTAAAAAGGGTGACACTAACTGCCCATTCTAAGCACATGAACTGCCTTTCACAGTGAGTTATCACAGTGGATATTCATACATAAATACTCAACATCAGCTATAAACCATTAAGTACGAGCTCTGCAGGGCATGCTGTGACCTGCTTACTCTAAGGTCACAACCTCTCAAGAGCCTGCAAGGAAAGAAGTGTTTTTCACAGTTTACAAAAGCTATAGTTTGCCCACCATTTTTCAAATCAGAGTGTGAGCAAATGATGTAGGTTTTGGCAAAAAGTGTAACCCTTTGAATCACAAAGTGATTTGGCATCACCATGACTTGGGCTGAAGTGCCAGCTATTGTTATACAAAATATAGCTAATAAGCAGACACGTCTAGTGCCCAATGGGATTTCCAAGAACATTTTCTTCATGAGGGGTTGCTCCTGTTCTCATTCATCTGCTGGATAGTACCTTAATAAAGTGTCCTCAAAGATCCTGAAACAAATTGAATAAATTTGGAGCAAATTACACTGCTTTCTTTTCCCCAGGGAATATTAATTCAGCCCTGAATACAAATTCTTAGCTGGGACTTACTATACAAGATCTTGTTAGACAAATGTCTTGCAGGCCAGAAAAAGTATGACTTCAAGAAGGCAAGATAATGGTGTTGGTAAAGCTCAGGTGTAGCAGCTTTGTTCCCCAATTCCTGAGGTTGCTGGCTTGAGTACTTTGCATGCATAAGGCAAGGTGTGCCTTGGTTCATCTGCTCCAGAACACTGTAAGCCAGAAATGAAAACATCATAAGGTGAATTTTCCTTCTTGAGGAAATTTCCTTCTGTTCCTGCTCCTGCTGTTAGTGGAGTCAATAAAAGGACTGACTTCAGAGCTGTAAGTTCAGTCATCTTTGGTCTTGCCTGTGCAAAAATCAGGGAGCAGAACAGTGCTAAGACTGGAACAAGAGGTGTTCATTATATACTGATAAGTCTTTTGTTAGGAGAGCTATGCACTCAGTCACAGTGAAGAAGGAAAACACTTCTGTGACCTGCCCAACAAGAACAACATTAATCTTCTGCACATTTTGTAACTCTTGGAAGTTACTAATTTTCAAAAGGTTTTTGGGGGTTTTTTTGTTTATTTTTTTTCCCCTCTTTTGAATTCTCATAGGATTCTTCTTTGGATGTTAATATCTAATATGTTAAAAAGATACTGAACATAAATGGAACAGTGCTGCTTTGGTACCTTTTTTCCTGGGTCATCCAATTAAAGTAATAGAGATATAAATCCAGATGTGTGGTCAGCGTTGTAAAGACAGAGTTTCATACTGAAAAGCTGGGTGGACCAGTGCCTTTTCTTTTCCAATTTTGATATTAGAAAGTTATATTTTGTATTAAGAAAAAAGTAGATAGGTCCTTCTTTCAAAGGCTGTTGAGAGCATAGGAGCCAAGTTTGATATTACTGATTTTTATAGGTGCGACTTAAAAGATAGCCAGACTTTTGGATTTTCTAGGCTTGAATTAGTGAGATAGGGTTATTTGTACTGTGTACTCCTTGGTAACTTGCAATCATCTTGACGTGCGCCCTCCTTTATTTCTCTTCACGGCATAGGTCAGCATTACAGAAAACCTCTCTTATGTCTGTCTGAAGTGATTGTATTGTGCTATTGATTCACGCATGAAATAGGTCTATGTTACTGTCCAGTGTAAGAGAGATTATATAAGGGACACTACCTGAATGCATATTGTTTTCTCAGGATACCGGATGGTATCTTTACAGTGCTAATACCAGAATATGTGAAAAAGCAGAATATGGGTAGCAGTAAATAGACAGAAAGGAAAATCTTGTAGTGTGTCTTAAGTATTGAAGAGAGGAGCTGCTGGTAAACCATGCTGAGAGGAGGGACTGATTTATTTCTCTTGTGTATGTGTGACAGAGAGACAGAGATATTGGGGGACCTTACATATAATACTGTGCTATTAAAACCTAAATCTAAGAAATATTAAAAGAGAATCTAGTTTAACTAGCTGGAGGCGGAAACTGGTGTCTTCATCCCTTTATTCCTGCCTTTCTCTAAAGGTCTGAGAATTGTGTGGCATCTCATAAGAATTAACTGCTTGGAGCTGGGCTTCACACTTACCGTAAGACTGTGTGTGGTTTATAGGTTTATATACAAAATAACCTGTTTACCTACTGTGATTTATTTTGAGTTTAGACTCTTTTTCTGGTGCAGTTAGGGTGGATTAGAAACAGAAGAAAGGCAGTGGGAAGAGAATTGGTAAGGCAGGAGGCTTTGGGAGGAGGGTGATGTGGCAATAGCAGGAAATAATCCTTCCTAAGAAAAGAAAACATGTTTATTAACAATGGACAGACCAATGTGCCTGGGGCTGATAAAGAGTGTAAAAGAAAGAAAATCACAGTGCCTTTGAGTTTTCTGCTACAAAGGAGGTTACAGGACCTTCATCACAGGACATGGACAAAGAAGGAAGAGGAAGCAAGAGGAAGGTGAAGCAGTTTTCCTCTCAGGATTGCGTGGCTTGTTTCTATCTGTGTTCTAAAATACAGACTAAATACACTAATTGCACTGTTAAGTATTGTTATAAACAACAAAAATCAAGAGCCAAGTTTCTGTGATTTCTTTCTTCTACACCAACAATTTGGGAAGGTTATAGAGGAAACAGGCATTTTAAGAATTAATAAACAAAATCTTTCATAAAATATATTAAAGCAGGTATGGTTTCCAAGACAGTTTAACTTTTTTTTTAATTGAATATATCACACATTGATAATTTTTACCTAACCTCAGCTCAAGCAAACTGGAGTGCACATTCTTTCATAAAATTATTAGATTATTCTGAAATTATATGAACGTTTGCAATACTGTTTGCATATGGTAGGAGCTTTACTTAAAGAAGACATACTGTGAATACCTTGTTGCTTTATGTAATTATATATTCTTAAAGCTGTTTTATATGTGGTTAATAATAGGGGAGTTTGAAGGCATTTAAGTTTGTACAATACAAAGAGAGACAAAAGAAAGAAATTCGCATTATTAATATTTGTGTTTTAATAGGTCTTGGAAACAGCATAACAGCACTGGTTTGCAGGGAATAAAAACTTGATAAATGTTGGGATCAATTTTTTTAACTACGAAATTGGTATTAAGTGGGGTGAAATTTTGCTTCTGTTCTCTCAAATTCAACAGTTTCTTTCTATGTCCTGGTCTTTTAATCTTATCCAAGAAAGCATCTTTTTTCCTAACATTTCTCCGCATACTCTTATGGCACACAATAGCAGTCCTCAGCACTGTGCTATTAAATGCTTTCTTGCCCATGAAGTACAGATCCAGCTTTGTATGACCGCGGGCTTAATTAACAATGGAAATGCAACCTGTGCCTTTGCTATTCTGCCACAAGGAGGTAACTCCCAGGCTGATGTAGGGAAAAATAAGAGTCACTTTTTGTAGCAAAATACAAATGTATACAAATGTGCACTCGGGGAGACATCTTACTGAGAAACTAACTACAAGTAATAACATATGGAAAAATGTTTGCATGTGTGAAAGAAATATTGTGTATTTTGGAGACTTAAGCTTACAATTACATTTGTCATGCAATCAAAATCATGCTTTTTTTACTGGTATTCTTCCTAATTATAGAAAATTTGTTATTTTGTTAGATTCTAATAGTGTATCTGAAATCTCAGTGTCATACTCTAAGCACTTGACAGTTTATATAAAGAGAAGTAACTGCAGTCTTTCATTCCCTTTTTCATCCCTCTTTCTCCATTTCCCTTTTCTCCATTTACCTTTCTGGGGAAAACCATAGTAGATTTTGTATTTATGTACTAAGTATTGTTCAGCACTGAGCATAAAATCCCAACCAAAAGAGTTTGTAATACTTAATGCCAGAGAGGAGGAATGAGTCAGGGATGGTTCTAGCTGTTGTGGAATTGAAACCCAAAAGATAGAAACATTTAACATATAGGATGTCAGTGATAGATATTAATGTATGGTATTTCTAAGTCTAGCAATGATTTTGTTTATAAATGCACTTTATGTTAGCTGAGAGAAAGAAATAAATGGTAATAGGAAGCATGTCATAAAACTATCTGATTGTGAATTCTTAGTCTTATAATTTACTCCAATAGTCTACCAGTTGTAGTTTGGTTGCAGAGTTGCAAGTTCCAGCCAATAAAAAAAGTCATGACGGACTTAACAACTTTATACTATTCACTTGGAATTAAAAAAAAAAATATTCCAAAGACATACAAAATTGCAGGTAAACACTTCAAACACCTGTACCAGATTTTAAGTGGTGTAAAGTGCTGTCATTTTACTGACTTCAGAATTAATTCTAATGTGTTGAGAAACTGTCTCTTCACTTTGAATCTTCACTAATTTATCACAGTAGCTGAGCTCAGGGAAAATTGCTGTTAGATTCCACAAACCTGAAAGAAAATGCAAAAACTGTAGGAGGAGGGGGAAATTCAAATGAATGTTTACTGTAATTGATGTTTGACATCCTGTTCCTGAGCAAAAATGTTTATTGGTGCAGCTTATATAATGGAAAAAGTGTTCTATTTTAAAACTCAGAAGGACTTCAGAAACTGCTTAAGGAAACACTGAACAGTTTATGGTGCATTTTCTTAGGGGAAAAAAATTCTTCAATGTTTGGTCTTTCAGTATCAGCTTCCTTAACGATTTATCTGCAGTTGCAATATAATTTTTGATACATCTTATCAAAAAAGCTATGGTTGTAAGTCCTATTTCTGAAGCAAATAATTAGCATGAATACCATTACAAAACTCTTCTTTTGGTTCCCTCAAATTCAAATAAGTGACATATGTGATGCTGATTACTGCCTTCCAAAGACATAAATGCTGGAGAATTGTTTGACTTGGAGCACGTGTATTTGTAACATTGGAATCTTTTGTGTGAATCCTTCTAGACTGAAAGCAGAGCCAATGAGAAGGTATTTCCTCACATTAACCGGTGATGCTGTGTGGTAGAAGATGTAGAAGACTCAATAAACAAAGTAGGGGCATAAAAAAGGTCAGTGAAATATGCAGAGCTTTCAAGCTGGAAAGAGGACTACGTCAATAAGAATAATGATTTTTGCTTTCATAGAAAAAGTAAAAAGCAAAACAAATTTACAGGTGAAAACACTCAAATAGAAGGTCTGGCATAAATACAAAAATTTGTGTGTCTACATGAAGAGCTCTTCATGCAGTTTTCATATTCATATATCGGTATTTGATATTGAATTTCTGATGGTCAACAGAGGAAAGAAAGAAACAAGCATATCAATGCATTTCAAATTTGTAATCTGGATTATGCAGAAACTCCAGTGAGAAAATACGTATGTTCTTTATAGACATTTAGAAGTGAATCTATAGTATCCATAGAAGAATTGTGTAAACTGTAGACTTATATAAAAAAAATTATGGTAAGAAGAGAAAGAAAATTGCCTTATCTACAAAGTCCTTTTTTATTTTGGATGCTGTGATTATAAAAGATGATCTGCAGGAGAGGAGTAACTGCAGTGCGTTAATGAGTTCTGAAGAGGAGAGAATGGCAAAAAAAAGTGATAACTTACAATTGCCACACATGTAGGACTTTTAATTGGGGCTGCATTCACTGCTTTTAAGGACAATGAGTAAGGGTTTAGTTCTGGGTTTTATGAAGACATCATAAAACTGGGATGCCTCAACAGTTTTATTTTGAATGTCATCCCTGCAGTTTTGTGCAATTCATAGCATTCTGTCTTTTCTCTCTTGATCTTTTTGTGGTCGTGTCACTTCTTTCAGAGAGTAGAAGGACGACTGAATGACACTGGCACATGGTGTAATGAAACTGTTAGCAAAGATATAAATATTGAAAGGTTAAAAGCTAACATATAATATTTAGGTATTTTTGCCATCTGATTTCCCTCTTCCCCACCCTTACCCTGCCACCCTGAGTGGAAATACTTAACAGAAGCCTGTTCAGTAAGTAAAGGTTCCTTTTTTTTAAAAAGTAAAAGTGTATTTTTCAGTTTGGAGTGGGCTGTGCTTGCTGCACTTCTTTTAGAAGGCTCATTCATACGCAGGCACACAACTATGTGCTTTTTTCCTGCATACAGATACTGTAGCAGTTCTGTGAGAATATGAACTCCACATTGTTTGAATTAAAGATGCCTGTAATGCTGCTTTTTTATTGCAGAGATTGCAAAACCAAACAAACAAAAAACCCAAGCCAGACAATAGCCAACATGTTTATCATAAAAGAACAAAGTTCTGAAACTCAAATCCATAAATTTGATCTGCTCCTTGTCAAAAATGTCTTGAAACTTCTAGTTTGACTTGAGGGTCAGTGAGACATCTGGATGGGAATCCCAATAAGAATTGGGTTCCTTATTTCTAATGGCTAGCATTGTATGGGTTTTTAGAGAAGAGCACCAGAGAGATGATTCCACAGTGCTTTCAATAAAAATTAAAGATAATTTGTGTTTGGAGAGGGGGGAAAAAATAAAATCTATGCAAACTGTAATCTGTATCCCAGAGGACGGTAAGAGTTTTGCATGCTGTGAATACTTTAGCTGTGCATGCTAATGCAACACTATCAGTACAGTGATCTCCAGCAGTATTTAAGTACGTTCTACATTTTGGGCTTATCTAAATTTGTTAATTAAATACTGTATTTTATATCAAAAAAGTATGTTTTCTGTGCCTTAAGGGCTGACAAGTGTGACACACTGCTTATCTTCTAGTCATCAGCAATTTGTCTTCAATCAAATTGTATGGAAGCCTCTGCTCTTTCCTGAATACTTCAAAGGGGGACTTTTAAATTAGAAGCTGTAGCTACAGTAATCATTAAAAGCAGTGAGGAACACTTGAAGAAGTTTTGGCAAATGTAGTGTTTTAAAGTAGTTCATATTTGTTGTCATAATTATGAATGCTAGATCTTAAACTTTTGTTAATATTAATAGCTGCAGAGACTTGGACTAGTAACAGTACATTTTTCTTTCATAATTAGCTTCTGTAGATGGGCATACCTCTTTCACTTGAACAAAATACCAATGACAACCACTAGTATACAACTGGTCCTTGTGTGTGCCATTTGGAAGCAGGAGCTCTTTGAGATTTATATCTGATGAAGCATTTCAAAATCTCCGTACCTCTAAGCACAGGATTTTAACCAGGTGATTTCAAGGTGATACAATGTGTTAGGTTTTTGAGAAAATGAGGTCTGGGAAATTTTAAGTTAAAAAAAACAACCAAACAACACAACGACTCCCCCCCCCCCTCCCCAAACAAAACTATAATTTTACCTACCATTAAGAATCTGAAAGCAGCTCCTTCCATAGGTTTGGTCCAGAGATGAACATTGCACCACTGCTGCTGCTGCTGAGGAGGATCCAAAATTGCATTTTCTCTGTATTGCAATGAAAACAAAAACTTTTGCATGCTGTTTGTAAAATGCCACAATCCTTCTCCAATGTTTTTGTTTTAGCCTGGTGATAAGGGCGAATCTGTAGCACAGGAGCATTACAACTTGAACAAGTTCAAAGCAATGTCCTACTTGACTAAGGTAAGAATTATTTACCTCAGCAACCCACTTAATACATCAGAGATACTTGATTTGATACTGCCCAAGTAATGTAACTGACATCAGTAATGATGATTAGATTAATAATGATTTTTCACAGCAACTGCTTACTGCTTCTGGCTTTGAAACTGCATCTGCCTTGCTGCTTTATGGTGTCATTTGGAGTCATCGGGTCATTTAGCTCTAAGTCTGATATTTCAGGACCGTACTGTGTAAACCTCACCTGAGCGGATAGAGCAAAGACCTAAGTCTTCCGCAGACACATGACCATCATCATCTGACCTTGCGGAAAGAAAGCGCTGTTTCAGGCACAGTTCTGAACACCTGCATGAGGTATCATAACTATAACCTGTTGTTTTGTAGCAGGGTGTGTATACTGTATATGTCTTCCAAGGTAGTTGGAGAGAACTCTGTTGCACAAAATCTGTGATAGTGGAAACCCTTACTGAGGACCAGTGAGTATGATGGATATTTTCCATGAATGGAGATCCTGTCTTTGTGTCTTAATGAAGTTATGCTGCCAACAGTGAAATATGTATCCAACTACTCGAATGTGACCACTAATATGCTTTATTCATTAAAGTCAGTGGAGATCCATACATGAATAACTATTCTCTGGTGTGAGGGTTTGCATCAAATATTTAATAGAAGGGTGGTTTTGTTTTGGTTTTTTTTCCTCAAAAAATATTTATCCAAACTTGACATCTACTGAAGAAGGTTTCTGAATTCTGACAAAGAATGAATCAGAAAGAAAAGAAATGATCATTGGCACATTTTCATATGAACTATAAAGCCAACCTCTCAAACTTTTCAGTATCAGCCCGATTAATGTTATAAGGTGTGCGCATGCCAAATGGCCAGTGGTTACCCAGATGGATGTGCGCAGCTGTTCCCTCTGTAGGTAGCAACCTTCAGTGGAGAGGTATTTCCAGTCCTCAGAGATGTTTCATGACCATGCTGTGTAAATATAAAGGGCAAAAGGCAGACCTCTAAGAAGAAAGTACCGTCACAATCTCGTAGAGTTCAAGAGTAAACTTTGGAAGTCATTGCTCCACCATTTTAAGCCACTGTTTAATTATTTCATTAATTCAGTTAATTGAAAGTATATTGAATTAATGTCTTAATAAATTTCTGAAATTCAATTTTGTGGAACAAATATGGTGTGGAAAAAGCTTATCTATTTATTAGTGAATGCCTAGTACTGCAGTTAAAATCTTCTCTTGAAATAGAATACGGTGCATGTCTTAAAACAAGTTTTAATCTCAAGAAAATTACCCCCTCTCCTGACATAGGCTAGAGTTGTGTTTGTCATTTCTTAGATCTGTCATTTTTATAACTAGGTAACTTTAATGGACTTCCACATTTTTGTTGTAAACTGATGCATATGCATGTCAGCCATCTTCCTAAAATGTCTGAAGCATCAAGAACATCAGCATTGAAATACCAGGGACAGTTTCATGTATAAAGTATGAATCTTTACAGTCCTTTCAAAGGTAGGTTTTAAAATTATTCATAATGGTTCTTTCATGTTATAAACTATTGGCTGGAAAAGCACAACTCGGGGAAAGTTTTTCAAAAGTTCATATGAATCCCCCTATTCTATATACGTACATAGTTGTGTATGTACCTTCAGGGGTATTTGGTGTTTTTTAACCTCTTTGAAGGTTAGAATTATGAGCAAGTATTGCACTAAGATATTACTTTTAGGCACAAGAAGGTTACACTTCAAAAAGGCTACCTGTGCTTAAATGGAAATAACTTCCATCTCTTACTCAGAGGTGATTTCAACATGTAAGATCCACATCCTTAGAGAATTAGAACTTGATTTTTAAATTTAACTTGGGAGCCTAACTCCTATAAGGATTTGAACAGTGGAAAACAAGGTCTTGTGTAAAACAGTAGGTCTTGCCGTTTTAAGCAATTCCTCTTCTGAAAGATACTTTTTTTCATAATTCTAAAGAACTTGAAAGTACATACAAAGTATTGGTAATTTCACTGTTCCCACAGTTTTATAGGGCCACATTTCACCCTGTTTTCCCAGGAGAGACTCAATAAACAAAAACCCTAAATAAAATAGCTACCCTTCAATGATACAAAGTGTGTGTAATTCTTGCTACATCAACCTTTTTAGTCTTTGTGCATCTTTAATATAAATGAAGCCTGTTGTTCTGGATGGTTTCCGGCTTTTACACAGCAGCGTGAAAACGTTTATGTTAAGATTTTATAAATAAATTTACATTTATTTATTTTATAAGTAAATGTAAATTTAATATATTTTATATAAATACTGCAAATTTATTTTTATCTTCCCAAAATTTACTGAAAGATTGAATTAGTTTTGTAGCTCATAAATAATAAAAGCTGTGCAAATCTGAATCATTAAACATTAAAATTTTGTTTTATAGCCATTTATTTCTTCCATTTCTGATTTTCTTAAATTGCTGGATTCTTTCAATGAATTTCATAGGAGCCTTAAATGCGACTTGGAACAGCTGTTCTTCCAAATTACTGACTCTCGTCCTTGTATATTTAGTTTATTTTAGTCTCTGCTTAAACTTGTGTATGGCCCAGAAACATTATTTTAAAGCAATATTGCAAACAGGACAACTTTAAAATTGGAGAGTTTCCAAATGTGCCTATTTTTGAGAAAATAATGGAGGAATGAGATTATAATGTCTCTAATTGTTTTTATATTGAATAAACAGAAAAATAACTGTGATAAAGGTTTCCTACTGCTGCCAGCTTTTTTCACTAGGACAAGACCAGTGTGGTTGATATCTTATATGCAGGAGTATGAGATTTGTTATTTAAGAAGCATAATTGCCAAATAACGCTTCTAAGATATATTACCTATGTTGTGTTTCATTTCCAGTTTCAGGATATTGTGTTCAATCTTAATTGACAGTACTTTAAATTAAGCCTGAGATTTGGTTGCGTAAGTGGCAAAATCTTCACTAGACAGAGACATCAGTCAGAGAAGGGTATTGTCTTCTGTGTTCAGATGCTTGTTTCTCATGTGCAGTTGTCTTAATTTTCAGTGGTAATGATTACCAGGTGAGAAAAGGGGGCCATTTTAGTTATCTGTAACGGGGATATGTGTATGAGATATATGTATGTATGCATGCTATTTAGCGTAGGTATAACGTGTAATGCTCACGTACTTTCATATACATAGATGTAAATTCTTTCCTTAGTGATCTGTCACATCTCTGTATTATCCACACACATTATGGTTGATAGGATAATATTTTCATAAAAAGGTAATTCAATATAACGGATACCCAGCATAAAAAATACGGTAATCAAAACGACAGTGTTTATGAGTTACAGTAACTACACATTTTATTATATGATACACTTTACATTTTACATATTATTGTAACATACTTTTTATGATTATTACAAAGATTGTAGCTCCTGAAATAATTTAAATGTTGATTTGATACTGGTACTAAATTGCTCCTTACTTTTAGCTGGTACAGCTATAGTTGTTACCTGTTCTATTGCCTGGTGGAAAAAGAAGAAATAGAAATTAATGGGAACAGAAGATTCTCTGGCCCAGACCAAGTTTTGCATGTTCGGTTTCGGTGAAGTCAAAGAGAATAACATTGTTGTCTGATGGCATGATAGCAACATGGATATAGTTTAGTGGAGACTCCTGAAGCAGAGAAATCGGAAGATCCGATGTGCCAGATTACCTAGTAGGTAGCATAGCAAAGGGTCACAAACCTATTGCTTAAAAGCTGTCTGTGACTGATGAAGTTGAGTGCCAATATAGGAGACAGTGTGATACTCTTCATTATTTGGGTTGAGCACAGTTATGTATGATGAATGTTTTCTGTTAACAGGAGACTGGGCTATTGCATGCTGTCAGTTTTGAAGCAAGGATGCCATTATAGGTGTTTGTAAGTGAGGGGATGAACTCAGAATTTCAGTGTAAAGAATTGATGTTTTCTACTGTTTTGAGTTATGTTTGTATAGCTTTTTGTTTTCAGCAGAGACAGAGTGTCTCTAGTCTGTTTGTTTAATGAAATGCCCTCTGATCACTTCTCTCTTCTGTGAGGATTATATGAGATCGTATTTTTAAGAGTATATTTAAATTTGGGGAGTCCTGATAAACAGTCTTCACTTTATCTCACAGACTTCCATAGGAGTATTGCCAATGATCCATTGCCAGTGGATCCAACAAATACTTAGCTTTGGTACTTGATGCAAGACTGTTCAAGAACTTTAAGTTTAGATGAAATAATGCGAGATGAAGACTGAGGAGGAAGCAGAGGTGGAGCTTCTACTCCTTGAACTATTTAACAAACAGGGTGGAAATTTGGTCTGGTGAAGTGTGAGTCTGCTTTGATCCCAGCTGTGCCCATTGGCTTTCATGTCTTTATTGATACAGCATAGGATTCTCACATTTCTAATTGGTGCAGCCTTTGTACAGTGAGCCTGATGCTTCTGCCTTTTTGTGAGCATGTTGGCCCATGGCTGCTAATTCAGTGTGGTCTGGGTTTGCAGGTTGAGCCTGGCAAGCTAAGGAGTTGTGACAGCGCTGGATTCAATATGCAGGTGTCAATTTTACTGCACAGGAAAGGCATCGTGGATATGTTGGACTCAGTATTAGCACACAGCTAATACGTGCTTATGCTTATGTGCTGATGCATAGTGCTTATGCTTCTGTAAGTTGTGGTTTTATCTTCTTTACTCTGGACAAATTTCTGAGGAGAAAAAAAGAGGACTGCATATGGCAGTTCTGACTTCAAACCCTTTGAGTAGTTGCGTATGGGTTTTGTATTGTGAGCAAAGTGCTCCTTTGTTGCAGAAATGAGCTGGTATTTGTAGAATATCAAAGGAAAGTTGAGAAGGCTTGTTGCAACCTTTTTCTTTCAAAACAAAATTCTGAACGTTTTCAGTCTTCAGTCATGGCAAAATATAGTTGAATGGGTTGCTTTATGACTCCAAGGATTAGTTGGCAATCCAGGACACCGAATATTTCTAATAAGTAAAGACTTTTCCAGTAAGAGGAAAATGTTTATTATGCTGTCTCTGAATTTATGGGTAACTTTATTTCCAAGTGTAGATTGCATAACAAAAAAGGCGTAACAAAACAGTCCTTTGGAAGGTTTATGCACAGAGATTTTTTTAATGTATGCCAGGCATTTACACATAAGGAATTAATAGGCTTAGGTATTTTATTTTTATAGAACTGAGAATATGTTTGAAAGGAAATCATCATGAGAGTGATACAGCTTAGTGTCATCAATATAACAGTGAAAGAGGAGAATGTAACAAACCATAATTTGCCTGTGGGATGGGATGTAAAAAAAGCTGGATGGGAGACATATGCTAGTTCTTTGGGCCTATCTAGATGTCAGAGAAAAGAAGAAGAAACAGGTGGGCAATAGGTTGGGTTGTTTTTTTTTTTCCCCTCTTCTCCCCCCAGCTGCCCCATCCCCATTAGTGAGTTCAGTGAAGACTTATTGTAGAAATTATGAATCGGGATAGGAATTTCCCATCTTCATTCATAAATAGTTAATCTTTTTATAAAGTTAGGCTCTCTAGTTAATTTTATTTAAATTGTGCATTTGACATGATTTCATTAGTCATCTGATAACTCTAGTCAGCATCATTGTACTACACAAAAGATGAGTATCCTTAAAAAAACGAGGTTCTAGTCAGAATTGACAGTCACTGGAAGGTTTTTTGGATTATACAGTCTTTTAAATTTAAATGTCATTTCCAAGGGGTACTGAGCAGGGGAATAGCTTGTGCTTGACTTAGCGTCTCTGTGATTGTGCTGTGTATACTCAGATGGTATTCCCTGGAGCTGAACAACTGTACCACTCAGTTTCTGAAAAGGGTAGAAAACATGGCCATTTCTGACTTCAGAAGTAGTTCTTTCTCTTCATTTTAAAACATGCCTTTCTAATTCACAGATGGAAAATATGAGGGAACATAGGATTGAAAGTTCATGATCTCTTCCCGACTTGGATAATGACTTGCTCAACAGAACTCCCAAGCCTGATGAAGTTACACTGTTATATCTGTAGAAGAATTTGACAAAAGAATTAGAATTTTAGATTTTTCAGGATTACTCAGGCAGTTTCTTTTATCTGGTTGGAAGGGGCCAAAGAGGAATTAAAGACCTCCCTTCTAGCTTTCCAAGTGCTCAGGGGGATTCAGAGGAACATCATGCTGACCCAGTTCTGTTAAGGTGATTTGTAGCTTTAGAGGAGATGTGCCACATTGCTTTTCCTTTTGAAGCACAGCTGAGCTGAGCTAACTCTTTTGAAGCCTCACAGTTGCCAAGAAGAACCCAAGCTCCTGTCTGCCTGATATAGCCTTTACTGACCACTATCTTGATGAGATCTTGCTCATTTATGTGAATATGCATCTGGGAGTTGCCTTTGTGTAGTGTCCATGTTTGTTGATTAAATGCATGTTAATATATTATGCTGTCATGCAATAGATTTGGTTGTTTTCCTTTGGTCTCCTTTCTTGCCAAATATTTGAAGAATTATTTCCATCAAGACCATACTAGCATCCCGATCAATTAAGTCAGTGCTGGACAGTAATTCTGCTTAAACATAAATGTATAGATAAATCTATCAAGACTTTTTCACTTCCTAAATACGGAATTTATTTCTCTAAAATTACATTTTTATTTAGGTTCAGAAGTCTTTGTTCCTAGATTAGTAATTGCTTAAGGCACTAGGCTGAAAATGAGAGCTCTGCCATTGATATGAGAGGCATACCAAATTCAGTGGGGAAAAGGAACGGGACATACTTGAACAGATTTGTATTTTTTTCATAAGTCATTTAAATGGAATGAGCTAGGTTCATATAATTTCATAGCTATGAATCCCTTTTTTTAAGTGTATTTTAGCATAGAAAAAATATTATGGGGTAAATCTTAGTTGTTTTAACTTACGCGTGTTTTTACGGTTTGAAATGACTGAAGTTGTATTGCGCAATTAAAAAAAAAAAATTAAACAAATTCTATGAAATATTGTGGTAGAATCCTTGTCCTTAAAAGCATATTATATAAATTATATTAAAATTGGATACTTAAAAAATTAATGTAATTCCCTTCAAAACTATATGTGCGTTGTGTGGCAGATCGTTGGGCATTTTTTAGATGTTGTATAGCTATGTCATTGAGTAATCTTTAAGAGGTATTGATGGTGAAGATAGGAAAGCAGTGTGTTGAAAGTAACTTTACCACACAGTCAAGTTTTCTGTCTCCATAGATTAATGAAAAATATTTGATTAGGGAAAATTTCATTTCTGTGGTGGATCACTTGTTGCTGAAATGGCATTGTCCTTGGGTTTGGTCCATTCATTCAGAGCTCTCAAAGTCATCAAGGTGGCTCACAGCAGCTTGCAAAACTGGGATTTCAAGTGTAAATCCAGATGACCTAAATTCCACCCAGGTCCCCACTTCATCTTTGTTTCTTTATTGACTGCCTGTAAGCCTCCGGAACCGAAGGTCTCAGGAGCATAAATAGAATTCAGATTATCTGGACCTGAGCTTTTGTCCTCAAGATGAAATGAGATTGATAGCATATACAGATTGGTGCTTGTGTTCTTTAACTGGTGTTCCATATACAAGTGAATTGCACCCTTTAAAAATGCATTAGTGTCTGCAGGTCTTACAAGATGGGTTTTCATCCTGAAGTTCTGGATTTCCTTTAAATAGCTCAATGCTAAACTTCTAGTAAGTAGGGAGAATTCTGCTTTCATCCAGTCTTATGCGACTTTTGTTTTGGTAAATAAATAGACAGCACTGAGAGAATACAGAAACTGTGTCCAAAACAGACGGAGCACATTTAATAGGGAAACTTGGGATATCTAGTCTATCTACACATCACTTTCATAATTCATTTATGTATTTTTTTTTTGTGGAGAAGTTTTTGTGATAACCTGCTTAAGAAGTGTATTCATTTTGAGTTGTCATGCCTGTGAATTCCCTCTTGAAAATAACAGGGGAGAGGAGTTGTTATTCTGTTTTATATTTTAACTTCTAGTGATCTTTTGAAAGGAGTTTACAGTCTTTCATTTTTGTGCCAGGAGAAAATTATTTATGGGAAATAACCCATGTCTTCCAAAAAGTTTTGTTGAGTAGACTTCTATCATCTCTCATTGGACAAATGAAAAAAAGACTTTTCAGCCTTGATGGATAAAGTAATGTAGAATAAAGCAATGTGGAATAAAAGAACACCACACTAGTTGCAAACTCCTTTTAAATTCAATGTTTAATTCCGATAGGATCCTTTTTTATTGTTAATATTATTATTTTACCTATGACCATTTTAATGATAAAAACCCAAGCGCACAGAATAGGCACACTTTTCTGCATCTCTTTTACCTAATTAGTCAATTAAAATTTAATTTAAATGAAATTGGTAAGAGTTTTTGCTAGCTTTATGTGCTGTGTTATTTATAATGAAAATGGTTTAGTATTTATCTCCGATCTAGATGGCTCATATAACTTTTTTTTTTCCACTTTTTTTTTTCTTTCCCCCTGAGATACTACACTCCCTGCTGTTTCTGTTAACTTTCCCAGGATGCTCTGGAAAATCCAGAAAGGTTCCAGCTTTGATCTCACTTCACATTGCATGAAGGAGGCAGTTCAGTTGCAAAATGTAGCATCTTTCTTAGAATTTTTTTGTTGTCTGGAAACCATTTCTTTAGTTCAGATTTTTGTAGTGAGAAAGTTCAGAGACTGAACCAGCTAGAAAGAAGAAATGATTGGGCCAAAAGAGTTGGAAGTAGACTCATCATTTCTGCTTTTTTCCCTCTCCATACTCTTGTAGAACAAAATTCCAAGCAGTATAATGTTTTTTTCCTGTGGGGTCTCTGTGTCTGTCCCTTCCTTTCAGTAGTTTGTCTGTGTCCTTTTCCACAGGCTCAGTTAGAATATTGAATAAACTTTTAAAGAGAATTGATGGTGATGTCTTATGTCACCTGACTGATGAAAAAGAAACAATTGAAGAATGGAATATTCCCCTGCTTCTCCTCTTGCATGCTTACAGAATAGCCAAGCAGAAGTCAGTCCTATGCTAGTATTTAATTTGTCTTTATGTTGTAGTGGATAGTAACAGATGTTTCTTGGCTGAATACAGGTCAAGGAAAAAATACTTTTTTTCATATGCTTGCAGAAAATACAGCTTTAATCTGCATCCAGACTGCTGAAGCTAAAGAAATGTCTTTTCCTATCATGTATCAACTGTGACAAAGTATGCTAGAATGTGTCCCAGAGATTCCCATGAATGAAGGGCTTTCATACCCAGTAATTTTAAAGAATATAGAGCTCTAGAAAGAGTAGTACTAAAATTAGAAAACCATTTTATTTCCCACTCCATCTTACAGAATGTTCCTCTGCTAAAGTGGGAAAATAAAGTGCTTATAAGTATGAGTTACTATATTTTGTACAAGTAATAATGTGTTATTCTAGGTATATGTATAGTGGATATTACAAGGTGATTTACATGTAGGTTCACAGAGGACCAGCAGGGAAACATGCCTTATCTTCCAGAGGTGCATGGGGCCTTTTTCATGGAAATCCCCAGTAAACAACTTTGTTCCTCAAGTAGAACTAAAAGGAAGTTTTATGCCCAGTATCTGTCTAATCTTTGCTATGAGGTCCAAGAAGGACAAGAGTACAGCAGTTTTATAGCATGGTTAATGACCGAAAAGAAACGTAATGAATTGACATCAAGGAAGCAAAAACAGGTAATACGAATAAATTTGAATTGTTTTAAAACATAGGCATAAAATGCTGTATAACTTAGAAATTTCTTAATCTCTCTTTGGACCTAACTTCTTCAAACCTAAATTTTGTTTTCCTTATAGTTCAATACAAATGTTATAGCAAGATGTAAAATTTAAGCGTTGTTAATATGGTTGGATGATTAATTATAAATGGAAAGTGAATGATGATAAGCATACTTTATTAATCTCCAGTTATCTTTTCTACTAGTATAATGCATTGTCTTTGCCTCGTAGTATGTCTAACAATAAAGGAAGATTAATACATCCTCAGTGAAGAGAGTTGAAAAATCAGTCATATGCTTTTATTTTGCTATTGAATACTTG
Organism: Phaethon aethereus; assembly: GCF_964289735.1. Classification (NCBI taxonomy): domain Eukaryota; kingdom Metazoa; phylum Chordata; class Aves; order Phaethontiformes; family Phaethontidae; genus Phaethon; species Phaethon aethereus. The sequence continues at coordinate 43,578,597 of NC_138578.1, forward strand.
TTTCCAAACCAATCTGCTGCAGAAAGACAATTGCTATGAATCAGCAGATGCTATTATCACTAAACAGAGACTGTGATGGAGTTTTCAAGTCTTTGTAAGACTTACATAAGTGTTTTTCTGAACAGAATGAACAGTTATAATCTAGACATTTGGTGTTTTCATTTGGATCCTCCAGTCGCTTTCTCTTCTACTAGACCTATCATGATGGAGATTAAATCCATACAAATAATTAAATAAGAACAAGTCTTTTTCTTCAGTGGCTTGCATATAAGATCTGATCTCTCTCATCAAAGTCACTGGCTAAGTTAAAAAAACAAGAAACAAACATGGAATTTGAAATTCACGTCTTTTGTTCTTGCTGTTGTTTTAGTGAGTTTATTTCACAAAAAGATGCATGCCCTGTGCTCTCAGTTGGTGACAGCATTCATAAAGCAGGTCTGGCTAAGAGTCATATAATTGGAGCTTTTACAAGAGGATTTGTGTGCGTTTCAGTGCGGCAACCCCACAGTAACTAGTAGCAGATAGAGAGCACCCTGGGAAGGTTCATGATCAATGGAGAGCAGCTGAACAAGGTAGCCCAAAGCCCGCAGGCTTGCTGAATCCTTTTGAAGGAGAAATCTGTCCTGCATGCGAAACAGCTGGTAGATGGGATGACTTGTTTGTATGAAGGTTTCCTGTTGTACAGCTCTTCAAAGAAAGGGAAATACTTTGGAGGCAGAATGGTTGTGGAGAATTTTTTGGCACTATTTGTGAGTTAATACTCATGAAAGGAAATAAGATATAAAGAATATTCTAATAATACAAGATAGATAAAGGTAACGTGAAATATGATTTAATGTTTAAGTCTAATGTGTAATAAAGCATAGATATTTAAAAATAATTAAATTAATCATGTTTATTACAGTAATACGTAAGTATTAGTGGGGTGTATGATTCCATAGCTCTGTAGTCCCCATCCCATCATAACTGTAAACACAATAGTAAGTACAGAGAAAGATGAGGGGTATAGGCTATATAATGTGCAATAGTGTGATTATTACACATTTGAGGACTGTTGGCTCCCCAAGGAGACCAGAAAAGCTCATTAGAGAATGTCACACAGAGATTTTTAGGATAAGAGGCTGTGATCCACATCAGTAATAATGGAGCAAAGTATCTCTCCCCTTATCTTCAAAGTACTTCCATGATGGATGTCAACAACATGGGTGTTTACTATGTCATTTCAAAGGGAAAATAGAATGATACATAAATGTGTGGCACACCTGAATATATTCAGTGATTGTATTTTGAATGAAATTATTTTATATTTTCAATATTGGCCTCAATTTTAGCTTGTCCCCTGTTGGTTAGCTAAGTCATGATACTCTTTTTGCTCCTTGAAAGAACGTGTGGGTTCACAAACAGTTCAGGAGGGAATCGTGAGACGTGTGTAATTTGCTCTCTGCAGAGTTTGGACTGCTACATTGTCACAGCTTGTTCACTGAGAATGTAAGCTATTTTATGGAACATATATACATTATGTATTTTATGTGTACATATACATATTAATTCCCCCTTAATTCTTGCATCTCTAACGGCAGTGCTTTGTCTGTTCACTTCACTGATGGTTTCACGGAGGCAAGCCGGTGGTTCTGGTACATGCTACTGTTACAATGTAAGGCGTAACTTTTTGTTGTTGGTTGTTTCTGTTAGTGGTGTTCCCACCCCCTCAAATGTAGAAACACTGTAGAAAAAAAAATAGAGCTGTAGGTTTATTGGCTTGCTTGCTTGCTTTTTTCTTTCTTTTCCCTTTTCTGTTTCCCTAACACTTCAGTCTCTATTACTTGCAGAATGAAAGCTTCAGTTAATATTTGACTGATATCAGTTTATCTTTCCTAAGAAGATAAGAATTAATTCTTCTTCTGTCTTCTTTTTTACTGCTCCAACTTGCAGTGACACATGGGTAGGTCAACATTTCACAGTCCTGCTATTTCTATGCTTAAAGACAAAGTTTTCCACAAAAGCAATGAAATAAGAAAAAACAAACAAACAAAACAAAACTCTGCAATATACAGTAGATGATATATACTTTGCAACTTGTATCTTCTTTTAAATATGATTGTGTGTATATAATTGCAAATGTGATACAAATAAATGCTACACACATACTGTTAGAAATACAATAATATTGGTATAGTGATTGCAAGCGTTACTCTGAGAAGAGCAGGGAAGAATTAGGTATCTCCTTTGGCTTTAACACTCCCAAACTTTCTTTCATTATTTTGAATAACCAAAAATTTAATGAAACCATTTTGACAAGCTGAAATAAATGATGCACTCTTTCTTTGCCTGTTCTTTTGTTGTATCTCAAAACTTCTACCTAACTAGGTCAGAAACTTCCATCATATTCACTGGTATTTCTCCATACAGTAAACCTCCTTTGTAGGAGAGAATTTGAACAAGGAAGAACCATAAGATCAACCTCCCTCTGTAGAAGGTTTTTGCATCATTGAGGCAAGATAGCTGGGGATGTGGCTCTCAGTGATTTAGAGGTTTAGTTGGGTTTTTTTTGGTCTCAGGCAGCTCCACCAGACTGTTTAATATAAATGAACGTGCCATGTTTAGTAGTAATAAAAGAGATGGATGTAGAACTGTTATCAAAATGGACTGTATCAGAATAGAAGTTGTGCAGAACACCTTAGGCTAAGTGCCTTTTTGTTCTTTTGTAACTGCATATGCAAATATATATCCTCTCAATATGTTTCTCTTCCTGCAGCTGGCTTTTTTTCCTTTACCTACAAATCATTAACCAAGCAAATGTCAAAATCCTGAGAAGAAAAGCTTGTGTGGAAAGTATACTATGTATTATAAACATGTATACTGACGTGATTTATGTATATTCACTGGGGGAAATTTTTTGTATTTTTGAAGGAATAGCTTTTAAGCCATTTGTTTACCTACAGCAATAAATCAATAAATTTGTTACGTCTGTGAATAGATTTTGAAGTGTCTGCCCAAACATAAAAATTCCCATAGGTATTAAAAGCCATTATGTTCTGAAACTGTAACATACCTTGAGCTTCTTACACAAGAAGTTCTTAATATAATCAGAGATGTTCACTATAGTTCCTAAAAGCATTCTTGATACTGAGGTGGGATTTAATTTAATAATTTAAATTTTAATCTAAAATTTTATTAATTTTTCCATGGAATGTCTGTAAATGGTTGAGGTTGCGTTGTAATTGTATAAAGTTTTTGGAAGCAAATTTGTTGTTTGTGTAACTTTGGCTGAGATTTGTGCATGTGTAAGTTGTATTCTTTAAAATACATGAAGCTGTACTTTGTATTTTATGAATGTGCTCGCTCTTCTCTTTCCTCCCCCCATGTGTCTCTATGCTGTTAATCTATGATTACAAATCAAATACAAAGCATACTGCACTAGAATAAATTTAAAGAAGGAAATCAATATCAAGAGCTGTGGTAATTCAGACACCCCCCGCCTACATGACGTTGGAACGCTGTTCTCTTAGTGTTAGTCTGACTTTAAGTTTCAGACTTACATATTAAGTTGTATTAGTTTTGCTGGCTCTCTGTGCCTCTCAGTATTTTAATGTGGGATGTTGGAATATTTTAATGTACAGTTCATTAATAGAAAACGGTTATAAGAGGAGTAGTGCCTGGTGTAGAAATATGTAAAACTTACTTCATTTCCTCTAATTTGTTTTTTAATCCTTACATATAAAAGCTATGTTGTTCCACACATGTATGTCCTAGACTATAACATGTCTTTCTCTACTCAGGAAATTCCTTGAATTGTGAAATTTTTGTGTTTAAAAAAAAAAAAAAAAGATTAAAAAAGTTGTTGAACTAATTTATTGGAGAAAGAAAATCAAGCTTCAAATTTATTGTTATTCCTGGTGAAATGCTGTGCATTTGTCAAAGACCGTAATCTTCGAGGATCCAAATTACTATTATTTTTTCTTTTCCCAAAGACCTTGTAGTATTCTGGTTTCTAAATCATAGATGACAGTGTCTTTTTATCACTAGCATTAGTTCTTTATTGCAAAACAGGTTGCACAAGGTGAAGCAGAGTCATTATAGCAACTGTAAGTCCCTACGGAGTAACGAAATCTACTTTCATCTTGGGTATGATCTCATCTGGCAGACAAGATAGAGAAAGGAACAAGGCTCCTATGTGATGCAGAGTGTATTAACAAATCCCAGCTTGGAGTTAAAAGAAAGTGTAAGTGTGTGTATTCATAAATATCTTATGTATACTTTAGAAAGTGATTTAGGAACAAGTAACCTCCAAAATACAGTGCCATCTGCATACTCTACAAACATTGTGAAGGATCTTGTAAACATTGTATAAACCATAACTCGTGCAGATTTGAAACTGTATTTAAGCTATGCCAAATTTTTTTTATAAATTTGCCAAAGTGAAAAAAACCCCAACCTTGCACAACTTCTCAGCAGTAGTGGGCTGGTCACTAATCTCTCTGTTCCTGTTGTGAACACCAAAGATGCGACATTTTGTTTTAAATGTTTTTCCGCTGTGCCATCTGGGAATTCTCCACAAGAACAATTTTCCAGAGTTACATAAATATGAGCAGATGGGTGTATTTTCCTTGAATCATTCTGTAAAGAGTCTTTCCTCCAAAGCATTGTGCAGAGCACTGGGTAGAATGCCAGGGAGCTGATTACAAAGATATCCATAAAAGAACAATACCAGTCTCATAATTCTGTATTGATTACCTAAGCGTTAGTGACTGCTGCACACTGCGTCTCATGAAATCACTGGATATGAAGTGTGAATACTCTAAAAATTTTATTGAGTTCAATCTGACAGTTTTATTCTCACATTACTAAATCGTCTCAAGAGTGCTGCCTTTTTCATGCCATGTGTCTAGAAATTCAGTTATCATTAACAGAACAAAGGCTACATTGCGGGTGTGCTCTTACCAATAACTAAGAGAAATATTATCTCCAAGTGCCCAAAACTGCAGAGGAGCCTGTGTACCTAGCTACTGAGTAATTGAAAATGCTTTGCTGTAAATATTTCAATATTGAAATCAGTTTCCTTTTTTTCTGCACACCCACCCCCCGGGATACTGTGGTTCGTGGTTACCAAATGACAAATAAGGGTATTTTTCATTGTTAGCATCAATTTGTGGCTGCAAACCAGGTTTTCCTCATCTGATTCCTGTTGATTTTTATTCTTGACCTTCGTTTGCTTCTGTGGCTGCCAGTTGGGCACCTGAGCTCTGGTTCTTTCTGATGACCCATGAGGTACATCCCTCTTTTCATGATGAAGGCTTAGCTCTTTTAAAAGCAGTGCCGTTTGGGTCGTAGCAGCTTTCCTACCACTTATGCCATGGAAGTGTCTCTAGAAATGACAAAAATACCTGTTTTCCCATCTCCCCTCTTTTTTGTGGGTATCAGTCTCTCCCAGCTGACAGCAGAGTACCACCCACGCTGTTGCTACTGGAGGAGGCAGAGCTTTCACCACTATCTCCCAGAAGGTTTGTATTTCAGTGACAAGATAAAACTCAGTTCTTTTGTATGGCAGAGAAAAGTCTAAGTGGAACTTAGGATTTATTTTTATTTTTATTGGTGATGGCTGTTACTACATCACAGCTCAACAGGGTTATAGTAGAGTTCCTTTTAGACTAAACCAGAACAAATGCTCCAGCTGTTCTTGGTGTTTGTAGATTTTGATCTAGACACAGCCAGTACAAATGCAGAAACCTACTGAACAATTAAAAACCAACATCTCTGAAATCTCTGTGAACCTATGTAGCCAGACTTGAGCCTTGTCATTTGTATCGATTTTTAAGTACCACTATTTTTTTGTGTTTGTGGTCGGGAGCAGGGGCAGCTGTTGGGTTTGTCTAGTTTTGTGTTTCTTTGGTGGGTTTTTTTGCGAAGCTGAGGAAAGAAGTTTCTCCATGGGGAAGAAATAATAAGAGAGTATTTCCTTTTTCTCATCTTGTTTGTGAAGGTATTACAAGGAAAGTAAAGTTAAAAATAAAATATAATTTCCCGTGAAAGTGACAGTAAATGCGAAAGATATTTTGTTTATTTCTTTTGAACCAGTAGGAAACATAAACAAAAAAGTAAATGTTGCATTGAGTCAGCCTGTGGTACTTGTCTTATGCAATAAAACTTTTGTGTAAAGTCTTTTTATTTGTTCTGACATTACACAATTTTTCAATTTGAAACTAAAATAAGAAGCATATATAGTACTTTGTATATGCCAGTGGCTTCAGTATTGAAAAATTATGACTGAGGTCAGAAAGTGTGTGGTATATTTAGCAATGGTTAAACCCTTTAATTAAAATTTGGAAACATACACTTTTTTTTCTTTGAAGAAAATAGTTTTAAAAGATACTCATTCATTTAAATTTGCTGAGAATATTCATTCAGTGTGCACGAGTTTTTCATTTGCATGAAAGAATGCATGACAATATTAATCTCAGAATGCACATTTTTTAAACCACACTCAATTTCTAAATGTACTTACCTGATGTTGTAATGGCAGTGATCTAAAGCGTGCAGAGGGCTGTGTGTCTGCACGTTCCTTTGCATCTAGGGAGCAGTTATCCAATTTGTGAGCATAACTAATTTCAAAACATGTCTCTGGAGCAGCAACATTCTTCTCTTCCACACTTGCAGAAGAAACTGGTTTGACTTCTCTGTAAACTGCTTTTCGCTTTGAAGGCTTTGCTTGTTTTTTTGTGAGTCACTGCTAGTGCCAGAACTGCTGTGGAAAGAGACAGTCCTTCCCCAAGTGCCTGAGCTGGTGTGAACGCTTGCTTTTCAGGGGAAGTCTGCCAGTTCAGTGGTGCTATCCAAGCACCTCCTTCTTTTCAAATACAGATTTAAGAATAATTCTGTGCTGAAATAAAATTGAGGGCTTGCTTTTACACCCTTTGCTAAATTGGTCACCGTGCCAGGTGATTAAAGGACATAGGGACCCAGGCCTGTAATGTAAGGTTAGCCCTTAGGAGTTAGGGATGCTCAGAGAGCCCGCAAGTCTTTGGGTTATAGGCATGATGGATCCTTGGAGTTCTCTGTTCACCCTAGCTGTGAGAGGGCAAAGAGTTTAATGAAGTTAAGATTTGCTCAGAAGATTTATTTTGTAAGTGATTTTTTTTACTTCTTTTGTGGACTTAGATATTTGAAAGTCGTATCTGTTTCTTACAGAAGTGTGTTTTCTTCAAAGATAAGCACACTTTGGTTTAATATCATTGGCATGTTATAGACAGAATTCATATATGCGTGCATTTTATTTTACCATTGTTTATATTATAGGGAAAGCTTTTTGAGACCTAAAGTGTCATAATGTCTTTTAAAATATATAATGAAGAAAACCTAGATACAGCAGATTTTTATCACTGTCCTTTCAAAAATAAATTAAATCTTGATTCAGGGATCACAATCTCAGGGTTTTTTCATGTTATCTTACATTATGTGCTTTCTTGCAGACCTTTGTAAATCCTATAACTGCATGTCATATATCATATCCTAAATCATTTAGCTACTGTACACTTGCGTGCTAGTAATGCAAAATGAGGAATACTCTGCCAATTCTAAGGATATTTTTACTCCATTTTTTTAGCTGACAGAATATATGTAATTAAGAATGGACTGATTTCCTGGATGTATTTGAAAATCTTAACAGAAAACTAATGATTTTCCTTTTAAAAAAAACCAACCAACCAAACAAAAACCAAATAAAACAACTCTAAATGTATTGTTGCTATTGTGTTTTGTTGGCAGAGGTGCAGTGGAACAGATGTCTCCACATCAGTGTCAAGTCCTGCTGTAGAGACTGCAGTTTGCAGATTTCTTTTACTAATGGAAGTATGCAAGGCCATCGGTCAAAATTTTCTTCTTCAGAGTCAGATTTTTTTAATGACATCATTGTTGTGGCTAAAATCTACCCCTATTTCAAAATATTGTCAAACAGTGTTCGTTACTTGGTAGCTTGAATTAATCCCTTGTCAAAGCAATGTTCACTTTGGAGATAGAAATTTTCAGGGTTTTCATAATTTATCATAGCCCAAGTACTTTTTGTTGTTGTTGTTGTTGAGGTTTTTGTTTTTTAGTTTTAGCAAATTCTGAATGGCAGCAGAGCAGCAGTTACTCAGTTATGGTCCTAGCTAAAACGTGCCATACTAGATGACATCGATGATTTACAGTTGATTTCTTATTTACAAAATGTAGTAATAAATGTGTTGGGGTTTCCCCACCTAAAAGTGTAGAACTGCTAACATGAAGGAATGAATTCACTTAATTTATGGGATTTTTTTTTTCCCTAAAAGAATTAACCATTCTGTTTCCAATTTAATGTTGAGGTTTCTCTGCATTCACTTCTACTCAATTCACTGCTTTATGTGGATCACCTTTTATTGCCTGTACATTAAGATGCCCATAATAAAACTAGGATAAATTTTTATGACAAATTTTTCTTTCTTCATAAAAAAAAAAATCTGGTAGAAACACTTGAAAGTAGAAGGTATAGTCAAAGGTGGGAATTTTTAGCCCTACAGTTACCTTCTGTAACCTGAAAGCTTTCCTTTTGTTCTTTAGAATATCTGGAAAAACAGAAGTTTCTACAAAACATAAGGTTTATGCCTTCTAATGAATTTTTACCACTATCCTATCTTTAATAACCCTTTTATATATCTGGCTTCCACAGCATCCTACTTTGCCTGGTTTGAAGATAAACTGCTTTGATGTATAGCACATCTTCATAGAGGGCCTTCCTAGGAATCCGTCCTCCAAAACAAACTTTTTAAGAACAGGCACCATCTTGGTCTTTAACTCAGGGGCAAAAAGGAAATAATATTCACCTTCTTTACTGAGAAATCCTTTAACTGTACTATTCTTTGATAAATGTCTGTTCAGTGGTCCTTCTGCTGAGATTTCCAGAAACACTCTGAATCTACAAAATATAATTAATTTCACAGTTCATGTGATGTCTGAGAAAGTATTTGGTTTTGGGGTTTGGGTTTTTGGGGGTGGGGGCCGGTGTTGGTTTTTGGGGTTTTTTTTTTGTTGTTGTTGTTGTTGTTTTTTAATTTTACTTTTAAGGGTGGTCCCTTACAGCTTGCATTATGAGAAACAATAATAATGTTTATAATTTCTTTAAACCATTCATGATTTCTATAACCCACTAAGCTGAAGAGCCTTGGAGCTGTTCTTGGAAGCTTTTCATGCTTTTGATCACCTTTGCTGCCTTTCTTTGTACAAGGTTTTAAGCTTAATTTTAGTTTAGTCGTATGTTTTTGAGACAGGGTGAACATTGGGCAATAATCAAAGAGTTCTATAGTGAGTGGCCTAATAATTTATTCTCTATTCCTTTATAATAATTCCAGAAGTTTTGCTGTCATTTTGGCTTCTACTGAAAAAAGATTCCAATTTCTGTTTTTTTCCTAAGAGGCAATAACAAATTTACAACTTATCATGAAAATTATCATGTGACTGTTATCAACACTCGATTTTGTTTCTCGTTTTATCAACTTGCACCTCTTTTCCATTTAGCTTTACTTTTCATTATTCTGAACAATTTCAAATAATTGTTAAACTTTGGTACAGCATTATTCATAACCTATTCCATATAATTTGTTGAACATACTGAAAAATACAGAGCTCAAGACAGTTATTGTAAAACTTGTAAGTACTGCTTATTGTGGAAATGATCACAGGTTTTTCTCCTTGGTTTCCCATCTTTAGTACATAATCTTCCACAAGAATGCTTTTGATTTTATTCCATGACAGATTTCTTTAAGATATATTTTAAAACAGTGAAAGCATATTGGGAATTCAGATAGGCAATAAGACCAGCCTATTCTTTCCATACTAATTGACTTTTAAGAATTTAAATATATTTGTGAAATACAACTTTCTTCAAGCCAATAATTACTATACACCATATGTGGAGTGCCACCTGCAGTGCTTTTCTGGTGGATGAAATTTACCCTTGTGAGTCTGTTAAGTTAGTGATTTTGTTTAGAAAGTTTATAATCCATTGTTTTATGGTGCTACGTAAAATATACATGGGGTAATTAATAACAGAGATGGTACTGCATGTCCTCTTTATAGAGGTTTCTGTCTGCTGGACACGTATTTGCCCAACAAGGCCAAGGACCAACATTGTGACTTGACAAGTCTAGATAAGTGCTGTGCTGAGGTCTCTTATTCCATCAGCGTCTCCCATGAATTACACCAATATAATCATTCCGATCTGCAACAGTTTAATGAAGCCAAATAGGCTCTCAGAGCTAATCTGCAAAAATATATGTCGTGTATGTTATCTGTGTGACTGTTCAGGTGGCTTCCATGGTCCTGATGCCACATTGTTAAAATAATATGTGAACTCAGTTGGGGCTATGTGGTTTTTGCATTATGGGTGTAAAAGGCCAGTGATTGTAACCAGTCATTACAACAAAACCCTACAGCCACAACACAGATGTAAAAGAGCGTGGGTGGTAAAGAAATGCACTTTAAAAAATGCAAACGCTTTAACAATATAAATAGGGAATTGTCAGGCTCATAGTTAAATTTGTCAGCAGGAATAAACTCCTTTAACTTAATCAAACATTAGTATCTCCTCCTCATTGTGAATAGTTGAAAACTGTAGATTGTCATCATCCTGTAACACGGAAACATTTTCTATGTATCTTCTTGGTTAGTAAATAGCGATACAATAATTTTTCTAAAATATTTTTCTCTCTCTCCATCCAAGGTGCTTAGCATAGTTCTCTCCTGTCTCTGTGCCATACTTTTGCTTTGGTGGGTAAATAGAAGCTGTAGACCGGGGTTACTAAGGGCGTAACTCTAAGCTTACAATTTCTGAAGCTCATTACTATTCTTTAACAGCAAACATGCATATAATGTAAAGCAGGTATATTTCCTGTTTCACTGCGTTTCTGCTTTATCTGATGTTCTACTGCTAAGAACAGCTTCATAGAAAAGACCACTGAGTGGATATATTTGGAAATGTATCTTTTAAATTATCGTTCTGAATACTATGAGTATGTAAATCAGAAGAAATAATTTTCCTATATGATGCGTTTGTGAGAGAGTGTTTTACATACAGATGGTCTGATATCTTAATCACTTAGGGCCACATTCAGCCAAAAATACAGACAGACTCTGTGCCATAAACTGGATGGCAGATTAAGGCAGGCTTCCTTACGCATTCAGGTGGTTATGGCAAGAGAGAGAGTGAAACACTGTGCCTTACATGCAAAAGAGCAACATAGAGAAGTTTTCTGTGTTTCCCAGAATTTGTTAGAATCATCTTTACTCTTTTAATTCATAACAGTGTTGCTCATTCTGGAATATCTGGAGCCATCGTACATAGAGTTGCTAAAGCTCAGTCTATGAAAATGTCACATAGACAATAAATTTCTGATCTTTTTTATAAGCAAAGTCACGTCACATAATTAAAATCACAAACTCTTTTTAGTGCTATTGTTCTAGTTCAGCATTTTTCACGGCTAGGAGTATTTGCTGTCCATAACTTTCTATTTTTGGCTTACTTCAACAAATGTTATATGAGTCTCAGCAAACTATATCAAACATATAAATCGTTACCAGCTGGAAATCCTTTCTGTGCAGTGTACTCAAGTCTTCATACAGAGCTTTCCACTTTTTGTTGCTCATTGTATGAGACTGTACATCCCCGGTAGCATTGGACCCAATATGTCCTGAGCGATACAGTAAAGTTGCAACCCGGGAAGAAGCTCTTTCCAGCCCACACCGTATGGATGTTGCGTCAGGATCCAGGTACCGCCTGATGAGTAAGAAAATACCACTTAGGGTACTCCTGGAAATGTCCGGGTTCACATCACTGTGACATGTACAGAAATTCAGGCACTGCAACAGAAATCACTGAGGATCACACTGTATTTGGGAATGATGAGAAGATAATTCTGGGGAAACAAGGAAAGTTTCTTTATATTTCTGAGAGAGATGTAGCAGTAACGTTTTGTGTGTGACTAATTGGCAGCAGTTAGCAGACTTCCTCAGAATCACAGAACTGAGTGAATTTTCCAGTGTTACACTAAACATGTGGCAAGAGGGAAAACAAAGCAAAAATAACTCTATTTTTCCCTTTTTTTTAGTTTAGTTTTTTTTATTATTATTTTTAAATTATTTTATTCATGTTTCAAGACCTGGAGGGGGTAGTAATTCTAATGATTATGGTGTTGGGTTGTTTTTTGTTGGGTTGGTTGGTTTGTGGGGGTTTTTTTGGTGCATATTTTGGATAATCCAGAAAGTAGGTTTGCGTATCTGGCTAATGTAAGATATGTATATGAGAAATGAAGTTCTGCACTAGGGATACCTTGACATTACAGGGTGTCTTGACATTTTAAATACATGTGCTTTAAATGCTGATGCAGAAGTAATAGGGCTTTTGCTTTGTTTAGGGGTTTTTTTTCCCCTCTTCAAAAGAAGCTACAATACTATTCGTAATATTTTGATACTTGAGGAGGCTTGGAAGAAGAGCAGAATTGGTACTCTTGCTATTAATAATTAACAGTAAATAAAATAATGTGACAGAGTAAAACACATGGAGGAAGCAGGGCAAGAGGATTAGCATGGGATGCAGCATGCTTGCAGTTTCTGCCAGCCCAAATGGTGCGAGGTGGAAATCCTGCTGACTGAATTGAACTGTGAGAGTGAAAGATAATAAAAAGGTATAAATGCATATAAATATCACCTTTGCCACATGAGATAGGTTGTCTGTGTATAATGGAGGCCAGAGGAACAAGAATTATCTAAACCAGTTCTTTACCTTGCGGAAAATTGAGTGATTGGTAGAATAATAACCTAGCAAAAGGGCAGTGAAATAAATGCTGAGGAAACGGATGTTATAGCAATAATCTGTTGGGAGTCCAGAAACTCGTAAAGGTATGAGCAATAATCCGTTGGAAATGGTTGAGAAAAAACTGTAAATGTACTGCAGCACTCACTACAGAACTACACACAGAATTCCCAGTGTTGCCAAAATTTAGCAGTATAATATCTCTTGTGTAAGGTGCATTTCAATTTGATAATGAGCTGCTAGTTTATCTAAATGTCCCCAGTGGAGAATGCTGTGCTGATTGTCAACAGGTGAACTAGTTTCATGGTTTGACATAGCAATGTGTGATACTGTAAATCACACATGTAAGTAAGGAAAAAACCAACATATAGATTGTGTGTGAGGGGGTATTTTTATTTTGAGTTATTTTTCTTCCTGTTTCATATTTGAGCTTTTAGTCCTCTGTAACTAGGACAACTAACTGCAGTTGCAAAAATTTCAAGGGACCTAAAAATTTTCTTTGAAATTATTACATTATTCTATCAGGACTGAAGATCTAGGCTTCAAAGAGAGTATCTTGTAGACCCTAGAACTGAACCCAAATGTGCTGTGATACTGGATTTTCATCTGTTTTAGCTGAACTACTCTTTAGCAGTAATAATAACTTTAAAATGTGTTTTTTCTTCTTGATGTGACAGAGTAGTCCAAAATAATTGTTACGTGGTTAATTCTGATCTGTTGCTGAGCGTGTTTTCCTGCGTTTTACCATGCTCGGTAATTACTTGGAACCAAAAGCAGAAGTCCAGCGTCTGAAGCAGATGAACAGGTTTGCGTTTAAGCTTCTACATTCTTGGCAGAGAGAGTCTTCTGTGTCGTCTTTTCCCAGTTAAATAGATTTACACTTAATAATGACCACTATTTGTATGTCAAAGACTGTTCAAACACTTAGTTTGAAACACTGGTGCCTGCAACACTGGATGAACTTTTGGGACTCCCTGAAACATTAATTCCTCTTGGTGAGTGTCAGTCTAATAGTTTTCCTTGATCTTTTATAGCTGTTGCTAATCTGAGGGAGATTAGTTGAAAAACAGCCAGTTTGTTAATTTTTTTTTTTTCCTGCCTGTTTAAGGAACTAGAGAATTGTTTCCTACTTATTCATGGTAAATGTCCGTGTGGGTGAGAACTGCATGTCTATGACACCTCTGCCATTTACAGCCATGATATTCGATTGGGACATTGCCATATTTTTAGCACTTGGGAGCAGTTACTGGCACCATATATTTTTTATACATATATATATAAAAAGGAAATGGAAAATTGATAAAAAGCTTCTCATTTCCCCTCTGTTGTGTTCAGCACCTTGATGACATAAATTACGTGAGTTTGAGCCCAGTAATGACTTCTCCTTTCTCTTACAAATCTTGCCTTTTTCCATTTTTTTAATGTATCTTTTGTTTCAAGTGAATGCTATCGGTTCTAAGCTTATCCTATAGCTTGCCCATGAACACTCGCAGCTAATATTGCTGCATCCCTGACACATGGGATTCTGTGTCGCTGTCAGGCCTGAAGCGAATAAACTCCTCATATCCATTCACACTGATAAGCAGATAATTTTCTGTTGCAGTATTTGTCCAGTCCTCCTATGAAGAACTTCATTGAACTGATGTTACTTTTCTTATCCTTGTTGAAAATGCTGCACTTGCTTTGCTGTGTTTTCACATTCAGCTTTTGATCCTGGCAAAAACTTGCAAAGTGGATAACATATTGCCATTTTTTGCAACTTCTTTCATGTTTAGGCACTGCTTAGCTTTGTATCACTTGCTGCAGTTTGTGTGGCTAGCAATACATGCGCTGGTTTTAAGGTAGTGTTATTTTTTGGGTTTCTTTATGTTTGTTTGTTCCATTGGGGTTTTTTGTGGAGTTAGATTTTGGTCCTTTTCGCTTTGCTTTCTCGGGAATCTTTCTCATAGTGCTTTGTATTATATGTCCATAGTGTTGCCTGTAGTGCAGTGGGGTTTCTGTCAAAATCTTCATACACAGTATGCAGGCACTTGTGGTTGTAAACTGTTGCAAAGGAATGTAATGTGGATTGCATTTTTCTGTCATTTTCCAGACACGGTTTTAGACTTTGCCTATTTTGTATACTGTTACTCCAGAACAGGTTTTTTCAACTCTCTTATAAAGTTTTTGCCCATAATCTCCTCTTTTCTCATAGGATCTTAGGTTGCTTATAAGATTAGAAAAAGGCAGCACACTCAGCTGGCACATTCTGATAGTTTTTGCAAGAGTTATTTTGAGGCATAATGCCAGAATATATCCTTCTGAGTGTTTTGGTCCAGAACAGTCTATTCATGTTTCAGGTACTTGGTTGTCTGGAAGATTTTTAGGCAGATTGCAGTATTTCTGAAATTTGTCACATTCTTAATATGCTTGAAGTTAACTGATACCTTGTTGCCCATTAAAAAAAAAAAAAGCGTAAGAACCAGTTCTCATATTCATCACAGAATCATTAAGGTTGGAAAAGACCTTTAAGATCATCAAGTCCAACCGTCAACCCAACACCACCATGCCCACTAAACCATGTCATTGAGAAGAAGCAATTTTTTTTAACTAGTGCTCAATAATAATTTGAAGAGCGTGAAATTCTTTTTTCCCCCCCTACAAATTTCTGTTCTTTTAAAGACTCTTTTTAATATTCCTAGTGACTGTTATTTCAGCTTGCTTTTCATTTTCAGAAATTGCATAGAGTCATTGCCCTGGTGTTTAGCTGCCTGCTGGGTTAAACCACAACAGTCATGAAGATCTACTTAATAGTGACTATAAGCTAATCTGCATACCATAATTTCTGCGTAAGACAGGAACAAGTTCCAACAACTAGTTTAAACATCCCAGACCTTTAATAGTACACTTTTTGACGTATATTCTGAGTATAAATTATCACAGGGTCAAAAGTATAAATTGTTTTAGCTTGCAGAGAGGTTATTGCTTAGACACATACCAATTTTTTGCATGGTAATGAGGCAATTTGTTATTGTATGTTAATCTGTTATTTTTACATTTTAAAAGTATCATGAGTGCTTGATAGGTTGAAATATATTTGCATAAACTATCATGGGTCAAATTCATGGATCTTTTTTCTGAGTTTTTAATGAGACATAATGAGAGAGGTTCTTAATATGGTGGTAGAGGAATGTGACTGTGAAATGTGTCATGAGAAATTGAACAAAAAGAGAACAAGATAGTGTTTTCTCTGAAAGAGATTTTTAAAGAAACAGACAAACAAACAAACAACCAACCTTCCTTAGCAGGAGAGCTTCTTACGCTGTTTCTTCTCTGGCTCAATCCAAACTCTATTGATGTGACCTTGGGGAAAAGGTCAGCAATGGAGAAACCAATTAAGAACTTAGTAAAATTTTATTAATTTATGATGTGAGACAGGGAAGACCTGTACATCATTTCAGTCAATAGATAGAGGGATTTGCTGACTTTTAAGTAAACAAATAGGGCCAAGGCTTGGCTCAGAGCGCTAGCAGCTGGTTCACTCTACTGCTATACAGTGAGCAATGTAAAGTACATGGTGTTGCTTATGCCACCTATCACTCTCTTGAACAGAGTGTATCAATAGAATTCAGGGCTTGGGGTGGCTGGTCACCACTCACAGATTTGTTTGGAAGTGGCTACACTGATTTGAGGGTTTGGAATGTGGTGTATCAGTTTCGGGGGGCAGAGAATGGTGTCTGACCAGTTTTATTTACTGCTGTAGATACAGGTTAAATGAGTGACTGCAAATGAAGTAATCAACTCATTTTTGTTCATCTTTGTTAGCTAATAGTGAATTTATCTACTGCTTATTCCGGTTTAGTACACACAGTGTAAATACTGGTTTCTTTGAACTGAATTTAAAACTGTTGGCCAGGACGCAGACCTGTCTGTGAATTTAGCTTGTAATTTCTGAAAGTTGTTGCTCACAGGTACTTGTGCAACCTATAGTAACAGAGAGAATAAGAAAATCTAAGTATAGAATATTTTTCAAAGTGATGATCAATAGCACAAAAGATAATAATTTCTGTTATAAAAGAGTTGTGCAATTATAAGATATTGATTAAATTTTATACTGTCATAAATATTGGTAGAAGAGTAATTTATTTTAAGAATAAGACAGTCTGAAAGATCATGCAAAATGACTGAATAATATCAGAAAACTTGAGTTACTGTACAATTTTCCAGAAGCTCTCCTGAAAAGAGAACTGCTGAAGCCATGCTGTCTTCTCCTCTCAATGATGCCTGGTGTGCCAGCACAGCTAAAAGAATACATTTATCTCCCTACACCTCATTTGAGTCCCTTATTAATGCTGACATCTGTTCAAATCTTAATTACCACATTACTAAAAATAGTCCCTTGTCAAATCTAACCTAATTTAAAAATAGCTCAAAAACAGAAGTGCAAAATGTGTCTCTATGTAATACAATGATGTTTTATTAATAAAGTAAATGGATAAATCATTTGCATAATACTAAAAGCATCGAGATTACAAAGCTTTTTATTCAGTTTTTGGAGATTTTTGGCTTGAAAATCTGTATTGTTGATAACTTCTGTATAAATGAAAACTGACTCAAATGCATCATGCTTGGAAGGATGATCCATAATCTTCATAAAGAAACTTTTCTTAATACACAGTAGTTTCCTAGTTATGCATCCCTAGGTGATACATTTTACAGAACAACTGCAAACATTACTACTAAAAAAGAAAAATAAAATACCAAGACTGAAGTATTTTTCTGCAATTTTTGATACGTAAATATTGAGCACATTATCAAGTGCTTGAAATGAGTATTTGAGTAGCAGAACCAGAATGTTAGAATATTTCCTGTCATCCAGCAAAGTTAGAGTAAGCCAATGGCCATTCCTCCTTGACGCACGTTTTCAGAGGTATTGAAAGACCTTTAAAGGTCATTACCAGATGTGTGCAGCTCCAGATGTGTCTGCTAAATGTTATCACACTGTTTATCTTTCTTAATGATACTGTTCAGGATTTTTCACAAACTCATGGCCTTTAACTATCAGGTAAAGTGGAAAAATCTTGACTGTCAGAAGTCACAGCAAAAGTCCACATTTGTCCCTTAGGGTTATATAGATGGATTGTAGGGCTTTCAGGCGCATCTAACTCTTGATCAGCTGTAAAAGAGAGGTAAAGAATCTCAAAGTTGTATTATTCAGGATAAGAATAAAGGGTGCCCTCTGGTATACTGCTCATCTACCTGTAACTAAACAAAAACAAAAAATGTGAAATGGATAGGGGAAAAGTATATATGTATCTCTATATCTGCACCTTTATGCCTGGGCATTTAGGATTTGATTACCAAGGCTAGTATCCAAAATGTGATTGTTAAATATCATCTCACCCCAGCTGTTGGCAAAATAAGAGCTATATCTGAAACTTATACATTTCCCTTAATACATGGGTCATTGCTTTTGGGGAAGGTTTCGAGGCAAAATCTACCAGATTGCATTTGAGATTTTGATAATCCTTAGGATTTTCCTTCGGTACAGCTCATCTGTGCAAAGGAACCTTAATAATAGCTCTGTCAAACCTAAGAATACAAAAAATCACCTTGTAGACTACAAATTTAGGGAGTAAAATTGAGGAAGTATTTCATACGAGATGTGTTGAAACAGTCCAAAAATTGTCTGACCCACCCAGTAGCTGATTTGTGGTTCATAAACCTCTGGGTTCAAAGAAAGGAAAATTTAAAGTATTTGCTCCTTCCCAATCTGAAAGATCCCAGTAATACAGAAAACAAATGGCCATATATGAAACTAGCAATGTTGTTACTTCGGTGCATCATCAACTGATTTTGTGCTTCTCCAGTTAAAACCCCGCTGTCTCATCTAGATGGCACATCTCCGTGGTGATCTAGATGAGGTTCAGAGCACTTCTAATGTGGGGCTCTAAATGTTTGAGAGATGAGGGATTTCATGCCTGTTCTTTGAGTTGCTTTCAATCTGTAAAAAGTAATTACCCTTTAGATACTTCTAAGGAAGTGTTGTAAGTCAGTGTTAGTGACATAATCTATGAGAATTGTTCACTTAGTGTCTGTGCCCTAAGACCGCAGGCCACCACACTTTATAAACCAGTTTGATTTTAAGTACATAAGCACTCTTACTGTCTTTTCTGATGATTTAATCTTCCCTCGTAAATAATTCAACCTCTGTATCTTGCCATTGTATAGTCTTCTAAATACACACTTACCAGATTACATTTACCTTGGGGGTTCTTTTTGTGAAAATAGTGTACAGTAAACAACATGGTGCTAAGATACTGTAAAGAGGTAAATAGAGGTAACATTTATTGTGCAGTTCTAAACATATAACATGTTGTACCAGCATTAAAGATCATGCTGTCTGACTGCATAAATTTTATTCCCCAAATGCAAGTTTTAATTGTTGTGCTTTAATTTAATTTAAATGTAAAGCACAAATGGAGTGTTATGTTGCCTTCCATGTTTACACATACACTTGTATTTAGTTTGCAAGCTGAGAATACTCATGTGTTCCTATAAAGATTTAAGTGAAAAATACCTTCAGGTAAGCTTGTAAAGAAAAGGAAAATCTAAATTTAGGTCTTACATTTTCAATTCTCTACAATATGTTTTAAATATATCTACCAAATGACTGTTAGAAGACTCAGATGATGTTTTCTTTGAAGGTTTTTAAAACTGAGATCGTGTCTTTCAAGAGATCTGATGAATGTTGGTATTTGGATAATCTGTTGTGTATTGAGAATAAGTGTATCTGCTGGCTTGTCATATATCAGTGAACACTGAATTTTTTTTGGTAATGCCTTTTGTGAACAAAAGCTTGTAAGAATCTTAGGAAGTTTTGAATAAGACAAATCAATGAGCTGAAAAATCAAATAACACCTTCCTCCTAAAAATTATGTTCTCTTGGGGTATTAGGAATGTGAAATTATGACTAATGCAGGCAGCTGAATTTGCTATTTTCTCATCCCTATATGTTCTGTTAATTTTCCCAAACTCTTGAGTGTATTGGGCATCAGTGATTTTTGAAGAGCTTTAGGTGTGGGAATCTGCTGAACATAAGGTGATGTGTCTCAAATAGCTTTTTTTTAATGCTAAAAGAACAGCAGGCAAGTATTTGCTTTTATTTTTTCAGATCTTTTTGTTATGCGGAAATTAACTTATGTCTGTGATCCAATGCATGCTAGATTCCTTCCTCCAAAACCAACACAAAACTTCCCTCTCTCCCCCTCCACATAACCGGGCTGAAGGGTGGGGGATGCAAGAGAAACAGATTATCTTTACCTGTGGGTAGCCTGATCTATGCTCAATTAAATATGATGTAGTTTGGCTCAACATTACTCTGCTCTAGACTACATGTGTAAAAATGATACCAGAGTGTAGAGTAGTTAATGGTTTTGTGTATTTCATTACATCTAGTGATGAATCTTATTTTATTGTTTGTTTATTCTAGCACAGTTTAACACCATAATACATCATCGGCTGAGTTAACTGAATTCTCTTCTAGTGCAGAATGGCTTCCCCACAACTAATGAGTTACATCTGTGAGGCTCCAGCAAAAGCAGCTGATGCTTAGAGTCCATTTTGGATTACCAAACCTTTATTACGTATAATTGCATGATAGCAAGAAGTCCACTGACCTCTCTAGCCCACAAAGGGCTGCTGGGGGGAAATAATCTGTTTTCACCTTTAAACGCAGCAGATTTTTGATAGCCAGTGCAAACAGAGTGCTCAGTGATGCATAGTTTAAGAATTTAAATTTGCTAATGGGTATCTAGGTAATTCCATACTTTTGCCTCTTACAAGCAAGTGAATGAGCCAAGAATCGGGGAACGCTGTTCAAAATTGTTGTCTAATTATTGAGCCAACTACCTCAAAATATACCCGCAGCTCTCAATCCCTTCTAATTTCTGTCACCTTGCATCTGCTTTCTTAGTCTCCTCAAGAACATTTAAGAACAACAACGCTTTTTATCAGTCACAGCTTGCTGTCTACATCAGGAGTGCCAAGATCAATACCATGTACTCTACCTCCAGAGGAGATAACGCATTTTATGCTTAAAACTTAGTGTGTCATCAGCACTTCTGTTTTAGAAATGGTAATATAAGCCTGCAGCACTGAGGACCTTGCTGAAGGCTTACACACTTGAAACCAGCAGCAAGTCTGTTGCTGTAATTGTAGTGTTGTTGCTGATTGTTATGCCTGTTGGGTGGGTTGCTTTAGATGTGTGCTTCTTTTTCCGTCTTTTCATGTGTCAGTCTCTCAGTAGTTTGGAGGGGCTTTAAAGACAAAGTGGGATTCAGTAAATGCATAGATGACATTCAGTGACTTTTGATGCATTAAAAAGGAGGTAAAGTTCGGAAATGATAATGGAGCTTTAGCTTTTCTTCCCCAGCAGTGAGATGTTTTAGTCTCCTGGTCCTATTTACTGACTTCTACAAATACCAAATAAAGTGTCATATCACTATATCATGAAATCTAGTCTGTATGTCTCAGCAACTAATAGATTAATTATCTTTTCATCTGCAATGAATCAGTTGCCAAAATTGAAGATTATGTATAAAGTCAAGTTCTGGATATATCTGTTTTTCACGACTGGCTATCCAAATGTTTACTGAAATGGGTAGAGCTGATTGTTGCAGTCCCTTCAACAAGAACAGGTTGTAAAGACTGCTTTCCTGTGAAGCAAGCACTTTCTCAGGAGCTTGTCTTGGATCCATCGCATTTTCCCATAGGTCTTAAAAATTAGAATGCCTAGAAGGTATATACTAAAGATTGCTACTCCACTAACAAAATAGCACAGTAGTTGTATGGTCTGTACATGCTATAGGGAGATAAATTTACTATATCTGCAAGTACGATGCATCTCCTTGGTCACAACTGTCCTCTAGAGGTGGTCGAAATGTTTATGTGACTCAGTTTATTGATTTCTGGGACAGCATCTGTACAGAGGCATCAAATATATCTTGCTCCTCCTTCTCTGGCGAGGTTCAACTCTATGTACCGTACTGAAAAGACTGTCCAATTTTAGTCTTGGCATTGATCTGTTTCCTTTGAATTTATGTTCCACACTGGTATCTCGGGTAATGTAACAGCACATGCATTCCCATCTCAGTCTTCAGCCATGGAGCTTGTGTTACTGCAATTACATTTCTGAAATGGATTCTCACTCAGCATTGCATACTGCAAAGATAAGAATAATTCAAACTAATTATTCTTTGTTATTTGACTGTTTTCTTGATTTGATACTGCCTACCCAACATTACTCCATGTTGGCCTTCTTTTCTAAAAGTATCCATCACCTTTCTTTCCAATTCAGTGGTTACCCAGCACCGGTGAAGTCAGATATTCAGTCTCTTCATTCTCTTCTAATTCTCATTCTTTGCTGAAGGGGAATGTCTATTCATTCATCACAGAAACACAGTCCTCTTTGGCTTCCCAAGTGAGTATTGCTTTTCTTTGAACACAGAGAATGTGCATCCTGAATTCCTGTTCACTGATGGGATCATTTTTTTTTTCTTGAATATGTTCATTGGACCCCATCTGGTACGCTTCAGATTTTCTGAGCATCTACCTACCTGTGCATATGCATGATTGTAATTTATAGATGTACATACATAAATATCTACACACGTGTGTTTTTTTCCAGTGCAAAACAGTATCCTATGAATTCCATCTTTGCTTTGCCACTGTGTTTTCTTTCATTGCATCTGATCTTGTCACCCTTGGCACATCTTTTTAGCCTGTAAACAACATCCTTGTTGCCCACGCGTAGGTAGGGACAGAGATCTTCCATGAATTAGGGTCATATTTACCTAATGGAACATCTGTTTATTATTGCTGTTCCTGAATTTTTTTGTCTGTCCTGAAAAGCAGGACTGTCTTTTTTTTCTGTCTCTAAAAGATGTGCATCTTTGACATTACAGTAAACAAATAACCTCAGGTTGGAAACCAGCATGAGATTCATATCCTAAGAAGAAATTTTGCACCCTGTTAGGAATCAGATTCCTGTTGGCTGCTTATCAAAGACAAAGTAAAGAGCTGGTCGTCTATGCAGTTATATATATAAGCATATTTCTTGAAATGAAAGATGAGATTATATTTTTTAGAATATTCTTAGTAATAAGTAACAGTCATTTGACTAGATTTTGACAGAGAATCAATTTTTAGTGTCTCTTAGAGCTGGAGCTACCTAGTTTTCAGTTTAGATTAAATGCAGCTTTGTTTTTTTTCACCTCAGAGAAAAAAATCCTCCATTACATGACCAAAACCAGTTAGCTGTATATTCTCTTTCCATATGTAGAAGATCAGTTTTAAGTCATTATTATTAACACTAATCATTAAATGTTTAACTATTACTATTTCTTAAGTAAGTGTAAAAACATTTTAAAAAAACGTGGGAGAAGTAACTCGGGTAAAAACGCTTTTACTTAAGTAAAAATAGGTACACCAAAGCATTGTTACATACAGTGTTTTTCTCCCACCTATAAAATATAGATATCATTTTTTACTACTACAGTATGTATATTTTATTCCATGTGGCATATAACAGAAATACTGGTAAGGGAAGCATTTGTTGCAGTTAGCTTATTGTGGCCACTGTTGAAGTTTCTTTAACTTTCAGTGTGCAAACAGCACCATCAAACTAATGTTCTTTTAATTTTATTAGTAAAATGAGCAAACATTGTTTATGTTAAAATGTAAAAAATTATGTTAAAATGTAAATATTCTTATAAAGATTATAAGAATAAACTATATGCAAATATTTTTGGTTTTCATGCCTTTCTGAATGACAGGAAGACTTTCCTGATTTCTGTTTTATTTTAGGGATTTTATTTTTTTTTTTCACCTAAGGATCGAAGTGATGGGGATTTTGCTATGTTTCTCTACACAGGTTGGCCATGATTAAGCAGCTCTGCATCCTGTAGAGCTGCTGTTAGTTGTCTGTGTGCTAAAAACTACTCCTTGCACTACTTCTTACTGACTATATCCACGGTGCCTGACACACTATGTACTAAAGTGTCAAGAAAATTTCTGCAGTCGTCAGCCTTGCATAAGCAAGTTCAAGTAGTGTACCTTCCTCCTCCTATGTGCAGGGTGTTCTGTCTCATGGGCACTCACAAAATAATTTTCAACTGTTTCGAATGGATGAAGAGAGTTTTTCTTTCCCGCCTGTAGGTAATACACGCTCTTTTCAAGATAGTTGTGATGCTTGTCTGTATCGCTCAGCACATGGTCACTCTTAGCTTCACTTCATTTGAAAAACTTTATTTGTCTGTCATAGCAAGCATTTCTCTTCCTCCGCTGAGAGTGACTTTGCTAAGTATAATCCACTGAGCGTAAATGCAATAAATCCCAAATGAGTGTTAGGAACGTTTCCTTCTCATCTATAAGTTCTGCTAATTTGTTTTCCTCGTGCTCAGAATATTGTTTTGTCACGGTAGGTTATCCTTCACAGGAAGAAGTACTCGATTCTGGATGTAAACTTATGTTTATGAGGTCAGGAAATAGCAAATCCTAACTTCTTCTGGACTTTATATTTATGGAAAATCTACTTGTCCATGACATAAACGAGTAGAGTGCCCGTGGCACAGCATGCAGTGGCCATGGCTGTGTGGGTGCACAGCTTCCCATTTAGATTTGCATCATTCTTTGCAGTAAACACATTTAATTCAGGTAGATTACATTATCTTATAGTTACAAGGGCTGAAACTGCTCAAGATAAACTTGCTTAAGAAGGAAAGGATTGCAGTATTCTAGTGTCTTTCAGGCAAAGTCACTGATTGGTATTTGCCTGTTTTGGTTTTCATCATACTCCTCTTCAAAAAGAAGAACTTTTTCTGTACTAGTTAAATGCGGTAGATGCTTCTTTTAGAATGTTGAAACTGTATTCTTAACTACATCTTACCCAATTAACCAGTGCATTTCACAAAAGTAGTTATCTCAAGTCTCGGACAAGGAAAGCTATGGTAACACTAAATAGTCAGTTCTGTGTGTGATCAGCAGCCTTAAGGTGTTCCGGGGTTTTATTATTTTTTATAATTTTTATTTCTTAAATGAAAGATATCCTATAAAGAAGTTTTAGTCTCTGTAAAAGAGCGTTCTCCTTGATGGAGGAGCACTATGTTTATGAGCTCTCAGGGAGTCTGATTACCTGCCGGTTGAATTAGTGAACAAAATCCCTGGTTTTCTTTTCTACAAAGGGTTTTGGTAGCTGTTTTGGGGTTTCCTTTTTAATTCCATGAGATTTATGAATGGACAGACACAGCAGTCATGCTGTAAGCGTATAGAGAAGGAAATGGCAGAAGGAAGAAAATACAGGGTTCATGTCTTACTTTGAAAGGTAGCAACCTCATTGGTGTTGGAAGGGGAAAAAAAAGTCAATTAAAAAATCCATTATCATGTTTGACTATAAGTCTATCTGTTAAGTAGTTGAAAAAAATTACTGAGTTATGACCCTTGTCTAAGTATATTCCTCTTCTCAAAGGAGATGTCTTGTGTGTAAGTTTTTGTCTTTTAGCTTTTTACATAAGACATCCCTAGTCTTATGTAAATTCTTTTCTATTCTTTTTTTACGTAGCTATCCAATAGAAGGCCATGAGTTGGCTCCCAGTTAACAGTATATGATTTTTTGTTTATAACTTCTCTCTTAAAATAACTGTATTAAAACTCAGTTTTAGATAAGCTGATACCTCACTGAAGAAAGCTGATTTCTAATTATTTCTCCTGCTCATTTTGATCTAATGAACCAGCAGTCCTGAGCATGAGCCGGCAGTGTGCCTGGGTGGCCAAGGCGGCCAACAGCATCCTGGCCTGTATCAGAAACAGTGTGGCCAGCAGGAGTAGGGAAGTGACTGTGCCCCTCTACTTGGCCCTGGTGAGGCCGCACCTTGAATCCTGTGGTTGGTTTTGGGCCTCTCACTGCACGAGGGATATTTAGTTGCTGGAGCGTGTCCAGAGAAGGGCAACGAAGCTGGTGAGGGGTCTGGAGCACAAGACTATGAGGAGCGGCTGAGGGAACTGGGGTTGTTCAGTCTGGAGAAGAGGAGGCTGAGGGGAGACCTTATCGCTCTCTACAACTACCTGAAAGGGGGTTGTGGCAAGGTAGGTGTTTGCCTCTTCTCCCAAGTAACTAGTGATAGGACAAGAGGAAATGGCCTTAAGTTGCGCCTGGGAAGGTTTAGTCTGGATATTGGGAAAAATTTCATTATTGAGAGAGTCGCCTAGGGAGGTGGTGGAGTCACCATCACTGGAAGTGTTCAAAAAAAGGTGTAGATGTGGCACTGCAGGACATGGTTTAGTGGGCATGGTGGTGTTGGGTTGACAGTTGGACTTGATATCTTAAAGGTCTTTTCCAATCTTCATGATTCTATGATTCTATAATAGCTTTACCATGCCATCATTAGCTCTTTTCTGGAGTTAAGTTACTGCAAGAAATCTTCAGTATATTCAGACCCAAATGAGCTCCAGTCCTGCAAGTTGCCATGTGTCCATTCAACTCTGAGATCCTGAGAACCCTGTTTCATGCAGAATTGGGATCTTTGTTTTAAGTGTGTGAATCTGCTGTAACTCAGTATTTCCTTAGAGAGATGTTTGTATTTAAGAGGTTATATACTGATGTATCATTACTTTGATACTTCTTAAATACATATTTAAGATCCTGGATTAGCATGGATTTGGTTTCAAAGATTACAGCTTTCCTGTAAAATCTTTAGCAATAGTGAGACCCAAAAGTAAGGGCTTTGTTTAGGTAAGCAAGAATCGAATAAGTCTCTGAATTGTTAAAAGGTATTGAAGCTGGTCTGAGATTCTGGGAGTTTTTAAGTCTGGAATTGTTGATTAGCGCCAGATTTCAGTATTAACAAAGTTATCTGTCCCAGTTTTGGTCATCTGAGATTGTGGAGATCTGTAATATCTCAGTTGACATAAATGTATTTACATCTATGACAAATGTGGAAAATGACTGTGAAACTGAAAATCTTTGCCTGCCTGTACTTTAAAAATATATATATATAAAAGAGGATGTATGCTTTAGTATTTTTACTTTTTTATGACAGTCATTGAATTTAACATCATTACTGCACTGCCCAAAGGAAAAGAACCATCTCCGTTATGCTTTCTTTTTATTACTTGAGTTATGTTAAAGAATAAATGTAGATTGTGGTTCTGTTTTTGGAGTGTGCTGCAGCTGACAGCGGTTAATTCTGCTCTCCTGTTTTTTCATAGCATAAGCAGTAGCTGAATTATTTTGTTGACATTCTCTTTATATTACATTTATTTAAGAATCAATAAAGAAGCCATATTAAATAAATACATTTTTTAAACTGTGTGCTTTGTTTTTTCTGTAATTCTGTCTATGCTGACATTTTTCCTAGGAAAACAAACAAACAACAACAAAAATGCTGTGTGTCCCTTGTTACTTTGCAGTAATGTTGGTTAAGGAGTTTATTCATGAATTTGTTTGGAAGGCTTTCATGCAGGGTATAGAATTGTTTATACAATCGAAATCAGTTAAGTCTGAAACCTTATGAGCTGGAAAAACTTTCTGGACTTTTACATATGCTGTGCTCACAACTGTTTTCTAATAACTGTCTGGAACTGTATTGGGAATGTATTAGATTTGTTTTTAAACTCTAAAACCTCATTAGTATTTCTAGCTAACCCACAGCATACTGTCAAAAGAAGGGGTTTTTCTCTTTAACGGTGACCTTATAATATATGTTTTAATTAAGCTTTTCCGTAAGTTAATTTTCTTTTATAGAATAGCATTAAAATGTAATGACAAATTCTGTTTTCACTTACGCCGTTTTGATTCCATTAGTTGGCAACAGAATGTGGTCACTGGTGTTTCAAAAACATATATCATGATTAAATACTTTGTCTTAGGGCAATGTGCTTTCAGGAAATTGATTTTTGAGTTAAACACTGAACATGGTAAATCTGAGAAGCCTTTATTTGCTACTAATGCTGTTTATTATCTGTCAGATAGGGAATGGACTTTCATGTTTTGCAATGAAGTCATCCATTGCTTCCTGACTGAAGAAAACCTGGACACGGTGATTCGAAAGCATAGTAGTAGTCACACTGGGGTAAATCTTTCAAACTGGTGCTTATGCTGGTATATCACTGAGAAATTCCGGATGAAAATTGTTTTCTCCATCTTTTTCTTCTTCATCAATCGGAATGGACTAAAGGAAAGAGCATTAACCTCCATTTCCATTATATCTAGGAGACAGCACAGAACATTACTGTTTGTTTCGGCAGCAGTTCGTGTCTTTAACTCTGCATGGTGGTATGAATACCTACCTAGCCACCCTCTGCCAATTGCCAGTGTTTCATGTCATATAGGAACTGGCATTTTTTGAGCTAATTTTAATCTGTTTATTATACCAGATATATCATGACAATTAAGTAAGGGAGAGTAGAAAGAAGGTAAAATATGTTCAGTTGAATCAACTGGAAAATTCAGCACCATGTTATTTGGTCACATCTTCAACTGCCAAGAACATGGCTGAAATCTTCCAGTTTGAAACATTTCTGACAATAGTTGCTTATGTATAGAAAACAGAAAGACTTCAGATAAACAACTGAAATAGTGGATACCTTGAAACAAATATAGGGACATGGGTTTATTTGTCCTTGCTTTTGGATTAAAATGTGCTTCACTCAAATCTCTTCACAGAGTGCCTATTTAGACTTGATTTTCTGCCTTTTTCATACATTTTTGTTGTCATTACACCTTATCAGGCTTCAGGTTTTCATCAGCTTCTGGAGGGTTGGGCTTCTTAAAATTAGGAAGCAACTTTCTTCTGTTGGTATTTTATTGATCCTAAAAAATTAATCTCACGATGTCATAGGCTTGTCTGTTTCTGTGACGCAATCACCTTTTAACGAATGTGTGTGCGAGTAAATATCCTGATCAGTTTTGCTGTTTTCCTGTGTGCATTTCTTCATACACTGCCTTGTATACCAAGGTAAATTTTCAAGGTGTTTAGGCAATGGTCCACTTGATTCTGGAAGTGGTAGCAAATAAGATACTTTATGCACAGGAACTATCTTAAATGTAGTGAGAAGGCCTCATTGTAAGCAAGGGTGTGGGAAGGAAGGGTAAGAGAGGAACCTGGCATGGTCAGCAGGATTCCCAGACAGGAATTCCAGATCTTAGTCTGGACCTTTGTAGGTGGTGGATGGATCTTGAAGGTCCAGAGATGACTCAGTGAATGAGCAGGAGCCCGTGAAATCCTGAGCTGATTTCTCATTAGCCGATAATCCAAACCATTAAAGCTCTGTATATTAATTGTCCTACAATTATTTCGACTTAAAAGCTGCTACAGAGAGGAATACCAGCAAAGTGGCTAAGCTAGATTAAACCTAAATGCAGTGTTTGAGTTTAAATCTTGTCACATTTCTGGTTTAAAGTTATTTATTGCTTTTTGTCTGTTTGTACATCTTGTTCCTAATTACAGCCAGCTATTAAGATTAATGCTTACCTTGAGCAAGCAGTGTTTGCCAGGTTTACCTTTTGTTTTGTCTGCCTGATGGATGTGCCGAAAGGAGAAGGCTTACAGGATTTCCCCTCAGAAACAGGGAAGATTGATCAACTGTAATGATAAGAACAGCAGCATCATTTTGGCTTTACCATGGGGTAAAAGCCTATCAAAATGATACAGTTAAACAAAAGTGAAAATCAATTAGTCAATGCCTGTAGTTTTTCTCTAGGGATTTTGTTAACCTTTTATTACCTGATTAAATTTCTGTTTGATACAGCTGTAGAAAATGGAAACATATACACTGATTTTTTTTTTTCTTGGTTTGACTAAAACAGGTGCTATTTTCTTTTAGTATTAACTTTTTAGTTTATTTCATTAACAGACTGTCAGTTCCATTCTTAAAGTAGAGAACATTTGCAGTCACCTCAGTGCAATAAACACACATTGAAGCTCAATGACCTAGACCACAAATTTAGTCAGAGGAGTTTTAAAATCTATCCCAGGGCAGAGTCAAAATGACAAAAAAAAGCAGAAACCTGTCAGGGCACTTTTTTAATCTTAGACCTGTGAAATCTGATGTTTCTTTACTTCTGTAGGCTCTGCAGAGGTCTGCCTTTCCTTCTTTCTTGTGAAGAGATACATACAGTGTACAGGATGATAACGCCGCTTTGTTCAGTTAGGCTATATTTGACTTTAATTATGGTGTCAGGAGTTGAGCTAAAATGATTAAAAATCTGTTGTTAGTATATACTTCAAGTTGAGAGACACCTTGATCTTTAATTAAAAAAAAGAATAACTACAGTTAAATAATCTCATTAAGGCATGATATACAGTCACAGATCTCTCCCCCGCGCCCTCCCCCCCTCCCCTTTTTTTAGTGGTGGTGTTGGGAGGACTGAAAGGCTGAGTAATCAAAAATCAAGTAATGGCTCCATCCTCTTGAAAAGCTGCATCATGAACCCCACTGCCAATAAATTTTAATTAGGGCGGGTGTGGTTGTCATGCTAATGCATGTGGGTAGCGCTCCAGTGACCACGCCAGGTTAGGGTTTGACTGGCCGCCCGTGGTGCTCTTTGGGAGCATGGGGAGGGAGGGAGGAAGGGTGTGAGGTTCCTCTTTCGGAGAGGCGAGCAGTACTTTGGGGACAGGCACTCTGATACTGTGACATAGAGGTGGCCATGCTAGAATATCAAAAATGCTGCCCGTGCAAGGGGAAGGGGGGTTGAAGAGGAGGGGTTGTGCTGCACATCAGCCTGGGGCAAATTCTGAGAGGCTCGGGATGCTCCAGGCAAAGTTATTCTGCAAAGTGGCCCCTGCAGGAAGCAGCAAGGGTTAGTTGCTTTTAATACTTCATATTGTATCATATATGGCCTATCAGTTCGGGAACTCCCAGCTCTCAAGAAGAAATATTGGTCCATGTTGTAAAAAGAGGTTACTCGCTACTGCCAAGGTAGTCCTTCTCCCATCTTGTTTTTTGAAGAGTGGATGCTCCTAAAATCTTGCGCTTGTCCTTACTGATCTAATATCCCATCTGATTAATTTTCTTGATTTGTTTAGCAATATTTTGTATTCTTCTGTTGGATCACAAAGCGTTTGCTCCCCTAAAACTTGACATTGCCTGCAAATTTAGTGAGTCATAAATGTCACTAAATAACATGCTGTCTTGTTTGATAAGGAACCATTTGCAATGAGTTTTCAGGTATTTCACAGTCCATATATGAAAGAGTTTGTTAATTAATTGCCCACCTCATTGTTTAAAGGTGGTTCCCAAAACATCCCAAGAACTTGTTGGGCAGCTGTTTTCAGCTGTGGCCTTTATCAAACTCGTACCTGGGTAACTGAACTTTCCATTCACACCAAGTCAGGGATCTTGGATGGTTCTGTTTAATCATTTCAAAGGAAACTCTCAGCCATGCTGCCTTTTTTGATGATCTATAATAGAACTTTATTATGAATTGTGTATGTACTTATATATGGCCAACTAAATAGTCTTGATAGAAAGAACACACGTGTAGCATATCTACAGGACAGGCAAAGCTTATTTTTCTCTCTGTTGCTGCTTCAAATTGATAAGGTCTTTGGAGATTAGACTTTTTTTAAAAAATGCTCGTTTGTTGAAAATATAGTAATTAAATTTCTGAATATTTAAAAACTGTTCCATCTGGAGAGTAAATACAGAAAACATTTTAAAAAAATCCAGTCTTACACTATAAATTTTCCCCAAATAAAGCTTTTATCTAATTTGAACACTTTTTTATCTCCTCATAATGCTTTATATGAAAAGTGTATCTTCATGTTGTAGCGGGGATGCTCGAGTAACACAGTTGTTTCCTGAAATCCAGGCAAATCAGAAGTCCTGTATTAGTATAATCTGTAAAATGGAAAGCTGTATGACTGGTGGTTTGATGATAAGCCTGTATTTCATTTAATCCACTATTCTATAAATACTATATATGTATATCTTAAAATTGAAACAACAAATTATGTAATAAACTACTAAAAAAATTAGACTTCAAAAAAAACTGAAATATGCCTTTGCGAATTTATTCCAGCTACTATCCTTTCGACAAACATTGTTAATAAAAGCCTAATCTGCATTGTTCCTTTTTATTGTCCTTTGCTTTTTCTCCCAAAGCTAAATGTGCCAGACATTGTAATGAATTCATTATACGTAGATGTCAGAATTGGCTTTGGCTCTTCACATTTGCTAACAGGTAATGAACTAGAACAACTGACAATCTATGCAGATTTCTTACTGTGAAGGCAGTTTCTTTAATTTGAACAGATGACCTGAGTACAGGGTCCATTAGCATAACCATAGATGGTGTGCAAGGGGTATTTAGCAAGAGGAGTTTCTGAGTATTTTTCCTTTTCCTTCTTTTGACAGAAATAGATGACATTTGATTTTGCGATTACTTTGAGCCAAGAATACGTTTGTCAAGGACAGTGTTTCACTAACAGAAAACCTTACATAATCTTGACACCAAAATCTAGAAATACAAATTTTTCATGTGGAATATCTTTACTCATATGTTGTATAATGATCATCCCACAATATACCACAAATAAATTGCTTATTAAATTAAAATAGGAAAGACAAACTAGAGAGCATAGGGATCAGATCCTGGAGTGTGACACTGTCTTTTAAATTTAATTCCATAAGCAAAGTAGACTAATTCATTTGCATCCTTCCCAGGCATTACCTCCCTCAACTTTCACCTGCAGTGATCTTCATAATTTTCTTTTTTTTTTATTGTTATGAAAGTATAAGGATTTTCATCTCATGATTGCATCTATCCAGTTTTATCCTGTTGAGATTAAATGCAATTTTATAAATAGCAGTGAAAATAGCCAGAGTCATATTTGCACTTGGAGGGTCAAAACTTGGTGTGTGTCTGAATTTCACACTGCAGTGATGATAAACCCGGCTATTAGGATAATTTGTGAAGTGCTGACAACATGATGTAAACCAGGCAGACATGGCCCATGTTGTAAAACAGCTTGTAAGGGTTAATTGCTGCCTCTGGCTTAGCAGAAATGCAAACGGAGGAAAAAAAACCCTACAGTTCACAGTTTGTAGTTAAAAGTCTCCTCAGGTGGTAGATGTCAGGATTTTGTGTAAGTGTTTGGGTAGCACAAAGACAAGTAAAGGAAAAAAGAAAGGATTGGAAGGAAAAAAGCACAACAAAACCACAATCACCTGAAGGATTGCGGAGCTCCTGTGCCAAACCCTGTACGGTATTTGCCTTGCTTGTAGGTGCCCTGCATGATTTCCTAACCTCTGCCTGTAAGCTGTGGTACTGCTTCCATTGCCTTCTCCTTTTTATAAGTTTAACTAGGAGAGCACAACAATGAAAACAAGTCAATACATTTTACTTTCCGTGCTCTATAAATGCTAGAACTATGGGTGCCATCCTGTTCATGAAACCTCCAAGCTTAGCTGTCCCAAAAGAGGGGGGAAAAAAAAAATGATAGCCTGTCCTTGCTATCCCATGTAAGAACTTACAGCATTTTGCTAAATGAGGATAGGTGAGTACATTGTAAAGGTAAGCTGATGATCAGTAAAGGAAGACAAACTGGGTGTCTTCAATTAGTTCCTCTATTAGTGGAGTACTAATGCAGAAAATCGTGGAAGAGGATCTGATTCACTAACACAAGCACGAACTTATGTCTGAAGACATCTCGATAAAGTATGGCTTTTCCAGTTCTTAAAAAGTGCTACCTGGGGGGGAAATGGCCATCCCCTTCATAAGCAGGCATGTTTGAAGGCTGATTAAATATGTTTTAAACTGGAAGCAAAAAAATTCCGTAAAGTCACAATTTTAAATCCAGTAAACTAAATCTCTTTCCGTTACTCAGCTTTTTCTCACATTCCTTTGACCTATAGTAAGTTATGTTTTTCTTCTCAGATAAAGTTTTGAATGGTCTCTGTGCTCTCTCTGTTGGCTCCTGATGGCTTGTTTGCAACCAGCAACTAATTCCAAGGTTTCTAATTCTTCCTCGTGGCGGGATGAAGCAATAAAGCTGTGCAGATAGCCATGTTAAGCCCAAAGTTCAAAAGGAGCAAAACCTTTTGCTTGCATCACTTGCTGTCCTGAATTTTCTCATTTTTCTTCCTTTCCAGAACTGTTCTGTTTTATCAATTTATTCCTGATTTCAAAATTCCTTGGATATGCTGGAACAACAGAAAACACTTCCAGAATTACACATGCTACAGGTGGAATGCCCAATTTAAAACTCTGCCTCATTCAAGCAATTTGGTTTAGCAAACATGAATACACAAATTAAGTCCAAAGTAGAGACAGGTGCTAACTAACCGTTCATCTACTCAAACACAGTGGATAAACTGAAAAAAAATCACTAGATGTATGCTTTTTTATTCCTAATTCTGCCTTCTAGTTCTGAACAAATCAGGACTCAAGTAAAATACTGGTCTTCATCAGAGTGTTAATAATCACTTGATAAGAGAACTGAAACTTTCTACATTTCAGCAAAAGACACCAAAGAAGTCGATAAGAAAGTAATTGTGGTCAAAATTGAACTCTGCAGAAAATAAGTTTCCTATGCATTTATCTGTGGTTTGGTTTTAGGCTTGGGGTTTTTTTGTTTGTTTTAACTGTGTCTCCATTGTATTTTTTCAGATCGAAATTTATCACTACTTTTTAAAAAAATACTATTTATTTATTTTCTAATTTATGGCCTAGCAGACACATTTCTTCTGACAACGTAGTATTTCCTGCATCATGGTGAAGGGCAAAGATTTATCCCTGGCATATCAATCACAAATAAAATAATGAAAGGGATTCTGTAACTTTTATTAGGCTCTTGAGTATACAGTGTTAAAACACATTACTAGTAAGGTGGTAGTCTAGATGTGCAGTTCTCCATACACACTTTGCGAATTTTCTATTAACATTGTCTAAAAATATGAATTGTGATTCTCTGCCATCACGGATGGTGATGAGAAGGTGAAATGATGGTCTTTTTACTGAGATAGTGAGATTTGCTGAGATGGCTGCTTGAGTAAACCTTGCACTAGTCGTTTGTTTGGGGTTTTTTAATTTACTTTATAAATGCGCGAAAGACTATTGCTGGTAAATTGTTTAGATACGCATTTAGAAAGGCGTCATGGAAGCTTAGGCCTTGCTAGCAATATTCCCATGAATGTCGAATTTAAGAAAAAAGCAGAGATTAATTATTTTTTAAATTTTGGGGGGTAAGTGTTATAAGCTGCAATAATTGCTTATCTCAACACAAAGTAAAATGTTTAAATCCGGAGCTTACGTTCACAGAAGGTGAAACAGTTACACTGCGTTTGTGCTGCTGGTGGTAATAGGAATTATGCTGTCAACAACCTAAGGACAGATAGCAGTAGTTAGGTGTGAAACCAAGCTGTCATTTCTCCAGATCTTTATTTGGTGCGTAATCACAGAAGGTCTGTTGTCAGGAGATTACAGAACTCTGTAAATGAAGCTAGAGAACATGCCAAAAAAATTGCCACCTCTACACCAACTGTTAAAGGAAGTTTAAGGTAGCTTGTCTTGCATAATTTTCAAAAAATTAAATGAACGTTCTTTCTGACAATCATAAGAAAGATTATTAAGCCAATTGGAGCAAGATTTTCTGGCAAATACGGTTGGGCTACTAATTCACCAGCAGATTAATTTTGTAAACTATGTCCAATGGAAATGATTGATCTACCTTCCAATTTTTTAAAAGTGAACTGCTTCGGGAAGCATGCATGAGTAATGCTAAATGGTGTAGCAAAACTATGAAAATTTTTCTTTTTTTAATAGGGAGATAACTTGAGCAGCTTTACCAAAGTGCACTGCGTGGAATTGACTCATGATGGTAATTAACAAACTCAGCAACTAAGTGTGTGGCCATCAATCATCCTAAAGAATTAAAGAAAAATCAATTAACAATTTAATTAAAAGTCATTTGATGACCTCAGTTATTCTGTTTAAATAAGATCATCATTTCACTTCCCAGTTTAGACTTTAGACCAATTATTTAATTAAAATGCCAATGAAATATTGACCTAGTGAAACCTTTATTCTAGGTGTTTTAAATATAGATTATCAAAGTATCTTAATGACTGCGTATCCCATGAGATAAGAACAGTGGTGTTCCTTTTATTTTATGAAAGATTTTTACTGCTTGTGTTATCCTTATGTTTTAATATAGAGGTGCTTTCTGGCAGAAGGGAACTCGGGCTATTTTTAACTGCTCCTCAAATTTTTAGCTGTTATCTGAGGGCTATTTTTCTTTTACTCACCTACAGTCTTTGTCCATTTTCTTTCCCTTTCCTCTGATGAGAGGGCACACTGGGAGTGAATTACTAGTTTTTGTTAATTCTTTTCCAAATGTGTTTGCTGCTGTGGTTTGTCCTTTCCTTGTATACAAGAGGCATCTCAGCCCTTGACTGAGTTGTCTCTTGTCATGGGAACTTCTGTTTTCCCAGATCAAGATTTTGGATCTGCAAGATACTGTTAACACTCAGTTCAGTCATCTAGATTTTCTGGGTTTGTTTCGTTTGTGTTTTTTTTTTTTTTTTAATGCAATTTTGAAATAGAATATTGTACTGTTTAAGCAATATATGTTAGTCAGCACCGAGTTTTTGTTTGATTAGTTTTTAATTTAAAATAAAATACTGTTTTATTAAACTTCTGCAGAGTTGTAAAGCTTCCTTTTGCACTTCATCTCCTCATATTTCTGCTACTAAAGGTTAAAAAAAATTGAATGTAAAAAGAAACATTGAAACTTAATATTCCTTGAATGCTTTCACGTCTCGAGCAAAGAAAGTCGAGGAGAAAAATACAGAATATAAAAAATAAGACAGTATATTGGGAGTTCTGTCTTGCTGCTGACATCACTAAGATAATGGGGGACCTAATACGAAAGAAGCAATTATCACCATCCCTGCCTCTGCATTCTGCTCTGGCACACACAAGCATCTGGGATGATGAACATGTATTTCCCCGTTGCTGAAGTACAAGTTTCTGGTAACGGAAGGTTATCAGCATTGTCACCAGTTGTCATGGACGGGAAGAGAGGAACTTGATAACTTGATCGGAATAATTTCCTAGGTGTCACTTGGCACTAGGACAAACACAAACATACCAAGCAGAAATGGGGCATCCAGGCTAATAGCAGCTAGTTAACTTGGATATTTGCCATTCTGAAACGTATTGCAAAACTTTGAGCAATCTTTATCAGAAGATCTTGCTTTGTATGCATATGTTGAGGTATTTCTAATAGGCCCTGCTGATCAACATTCATATGGGGGGAAAACCAACATTTGGTAAACTTAGTCTCAGGATCATCTTTAAGTGTCCTTTTATGCCAGTGAAACCATATGAAAGTTCTGCTTTTGTCAGTGGTCACCAGTAGGATACTGGGCTACATGGACCCAGTGTAACAGTTATTAAATTGCTTGGAAAAATCACTTGAGTCAGTAATACAAATAGACTGTCAAGTTCAGTGCACCATCTTCCTCTGTATCTCTTGAAGGTGACAGAAGCATGCAGTCTTTCTGCACAGCTCCTGTGCGCAAAGGAACTCCGTTCCTCCCCATCGCTCCACACGTAGCGTGTTTTATTAAGTAGAAAGAAGGCAGTTTACACAGTGTCAGTTTTACAACTCCCTTTGCTGACACAAGGAAGCACTGATTT
The DNA here is from genome assembly GCF_964289735.1 of Phaethon aethereus. Lineage (NCBI taxonomy): Eukaryota > Metazoa > Chordata > Aves > Phaethontiformes > Phaethontidae > Phaethon > Phaethon aethereus. The sequence continues at coordinate 43,616,099 of NC_138578.1, forward strand.
TTTTTTTTTTATGGCAAAACAGGCTTGAACTATTTTACAAAGCTCTAAAAGCACCAACTGCTGTCTGAGAGGGCTTACGCTAGGTTATGAATAATTTGAGCAGTTAGGTATTTTTTAATATGAAGATATTCATTAAACTGACTTTTTAGTTCAGACTGTTAAAAATGGGAAAGATGCATAGTGTGATATCTTAGTAACTGACATATTGAAGGTCACATTAAATATTTACTGTGAACAAATTGAAGTATTACTGAATGAGTCTTTGGGGGTGAGAGGCCTCCATACTCCAATCCATGAAAGCAAGCTTAACGTTCAGAGCTCTCCTTTCTTATGTTGCATTTCTATATAAAATGCAACAGATATCAGAATATACAGTCGGAGAGCTAATGATTTTCTTTTTTTTTTAAAACAAAAGTCAATAGGAGTGTAAAATTTATGCAAAGAGCTGAATTATAAACAGTCACTGTATATACATACACAGTGCAGTCACTCGTATTACAGAGTATATAAGGTATAATACTTACGTCATGGTAGGTTTGGTACTTCAAGGCAGTTGATATTACAATTTGATGTCCTAACTCAATCTTACCCACAGTATATGTAGTTTTAATGTACTAAAATATACTTGAAATGTGATTAAATTCATTGTCATGTGCTTTGGAATCTTTTATGTCCTCTTGTCTATCAATATGTCTTCTGGATATGCTCGCCCGTGAACACTTTTAAACATCTTGTTTCTCTTAAGCAATCATAGTCAGCTGTTTTATGTCCATTTTTATTTCACTTGTAGACCTTTATATTGCACCCTGTCATTATGTGCTGCTTCACAATTTATTTTATAACACTCAACTATAAGACAAGGACTGTATCTTGCACTTTTCTGCACTAATCCAAAATGATGTACTGCATGATTTAATAGACCAGGTCATGAGGCAGGCTTAGTTTTGCTAGCTGGAGTTTATTTATACTGCTTTAAAATGTGCATTTATCCCCCTTTTTTTTTCTTTCTTCTGCCTCTAAATGTCATGATATTGTGATTCCACTTTTTCATCATGACTGAAATCTTAAGTTTAAAGGTAATCATAGAATCATAGAATAATTTAGGTTAGAAAAGACCTTTAAGATCATAGAGTCCAACTGTTAACGTAGCACCGCCAAGTCCACCACTAAACCATGTCCCTAAGCACCACATCGACACTACTTTTAAATACCTTTAGGGATAGGGACTCAGCCACTTCCCTGGGCAGCCTGTTCCAATGCTTGACAACTCTTTCTCTGTATAATTTTTTCCTAATAACCCATCTAAACTTCCCCTGGTGCAACTTGAGGCCATTTCCTCTCATCCTATCGCTGGTTACTTGGGAGAAGAGACCAACACCCTCGTCACCACAACCCCCTTTCAGGTAGTTGTAGAGAGCGATAAGGTCTCCCCTCAGCCTCCTCTTCTCCAGACTGAACAACCCCAGTTCCCTCAGCCGCTCCTCATAAGACTTGTGCTCCAGACCCCTCATCAGCTTCGTTGCCCTTCAGTAATCTTACTGTAGGAGTATAAAATCAGTTTTTCTTTTATGATTTCTAAAATTTAATTCTGTCCTCATCTTGGATGCTTGAAATATGATTTTTTTTTAAATTATGTTTTTCTGTCTATATCTTGTGTCTTTAAGTTACTTAAATACGCATTTGGCTGTGTTAAACGTGACTAAAAATACCTTTTTACAGTGTTGTACATGATTTTTATTATGGTAGTTTGCTGGTTGTTTTTTTCTTTTTGTTTGGTTGTAAATATCTTTTTACAAGCACTAATTTTTATGAGTTTTACTTTTTGTTTCTGTCAGTTTTATGTTAATTCTGGTACACTGACTTCCTACAAAAAATAGGAATTAGGGTAAGTTTTCCTGGCAGACGCATCAATAGCACTAAAGACTGCAGTTTACTTATCAGTTCTGCTGATGATCGGTGGTCTTGACTCATTTTTCTGTTACCTAGACCCTTAACAGTACTGCAGGCAAAACATAGCAGTAATTTATTATTTATTTATTATTTATTACTGAAAACAAATTTCATGTTGATGCATGTCATACATCTATTGACAAAAATACTGCTGATTACTCATGCTTCTTCCAAGCAGAGGTTTATTTAAGTTTCTTTAGTTACCGTAAACTAAATAGACAAAGATTTATTTGGACAAACTAGCCTAATGCTGTCCCTCCGTAAGTACCAGCTAGTGTAGTATTTACACTACCAGGACATGCAGTCCTGCCTCTGCCCCGTTTCCTGCTTTACCACCTCCTGTTCTGAGGCAGTTTGTGTATTATACTGCTCAAAATGTCATGAAAATCCTTTTTTTTTCCAAACAAGTTTAGTAATCCCAAATGCAGTTGTAAATCCTCTTTTGTCTGCAACTTAGTAAAATTTGCATTATTTTTTTCTGTTTGTAACTTGTTGTATGTGACTCTGAGCATCCTTTTCTCATTGCTTCTTGAAGTGGTGAAAGTAATGCGTTTTCTTTTAAACCACATCCAAATACACAGTTGGCTTTAAAACTTTTAGGTTTAGGATTACAATTTTGTGCCTCTTTTTTTTTTCCCCTTCTTAATGAAACTATAGGTATATTTAACTAAGTCAAAGGTAGGGTGATTCTAGGAGCCAAGGATTAACAGAAGAACTCTTAACAGTTTTTTTGAAATAGTTAAAACTTTAATAATTTGCTATACCATTTCCATACTCATTAACACTTTCCATCACTTCTAATGGGGTCTGCATGAAGCTCCTTTTATTTTGAACAGTTTTCATTCTGTTTTAAGCTTAAATTTAGCTATTTATGCGTATTCATATTTTTATTCGTCATTGTACTATATAAAAGAAGGGGTTTTATTTGTTACATCGTCTTCTACTTTACTTTATATTCCTTTTACCACTGCTATAAACTTTGATTTTGAAGGTGCTTTAGCATATGCTCTCTTTGAGAGCTATAATACTGTATGAAATTTTATTGTCCTTTTTAAGATTGTGAAGACATCCTATTAAGTGTAGTAAATTGTTTTAATGTATCGTAATGACTATTAAAAATAATACAGGAACGTAAAGCACAAGGAACATATATTTATAGTGGAAAGTTTGGTGATAATTATCTTTCACACTGCTTGATGAATGTTTCAGTGTGTAAGTGGTGGCAATTTCTCAGTGATAAATCTCTCAGGTATCATAAAGGCTAAGAGCAAAACTTTTGCATCAAAAGCTGTCATTCTCTTCTGGTGCAGCTATTTGTAAAGGCAGTCTGGAAAATAAGGCTTTCTTTATAATGTCATCTGAAGTTTCACAGCAGGATTTATTCATCAGTATTTCATTTTCTTAATAGACCATGCCAAAGTTAGTTTATCTAGCTTCAGCCTTATGTGGAAATCATTAGTGTAGCGAGACAATGTTAATGTGGCAAAATTGTCTGAGTTGTGGTTTCTGCTTCCACCATATAATGAGAGATGGGTGACAAAAACTTTACCTTCCCACTGCAGTTTTCCTTGAAGTGCATATGAATTTTATTAATCTGAAGCTTTATGACACTTTTTGTATCATCCTTCCTGTAAGATAATACACATCCTACTTTGCATGAAAATTTGGTCATATTTAAAGAACATTTAACATAAGTAGAACTTTTCTGAATGAAATTGTGACCTTGAGAACTTCTAGAACCAGTAGAGCTTTGTTACACAAAGGCCACTGCTTCTGCCATCAATCGTAATAGACTGTGCCTACAGCTATTGTTGGCTTTTCAAAGTGAGGTTAAAAATATTAAAGATGTAGGAACATTGGAAGTATTTATTGCAGATCATTTTGTCAAGCCAAAAGGGCAGGAGTCATTGTGTATGGACTACAGAAAAAGGGATGTTTTTGCTGTCTGCAGTTACAGTAGGACTGTAACGTTATGCGTTTAGAATACGTCAGCTTAAATTCAATGTACTACTTAACGAATAAGGATTTGATAAACCAACCACTAAGTATTAGTGTCTTTATTCACAAAGGTATCTTCAGGGTCCTTTATTCCAATGCATGCAAGCCATGTCATCTGAAATCACCGTGCGTGTTTAAGCAGCTCTCTCTTCTATTTCTATGTATTTTTGTAAGCATACAGGATGTCATCACAGACTCCTAGGGGCTATCTGTTAGATAAAGAAACAAATGCTTGACTGCCTTTTTATCTTAATTAAATCCTCATTGATAAAATGTTGTATTGATTTATAGCTCACAGACATGCCAGGAACTCAGGGGTTTAGGCTCAAATGACAATACTAAAAACACTTTTTTTAAAAAAAATGAAAACTGAATAGCAGTTTTTTCCCAAAAAGCTCTTTCTGTTGGGTTTAATTAGTTGAAGCAAGGCCAGAAGAAAAAGAAACAAAGTATAATCAACAGTCATAAGAAATACATCATTTAAGTGACAGATAAATATAGATAATGAAGAACCTCTGAGACGGGTCAAAGTGTGGCCCCTTAGTGATGCGTGCCCAAGTGGCTGAGCAGGTGGGTAGGATTTTCCTGGGGAAGGTATATGCATGAGAATGTTGAATGCTCTCCTAGGATGCAGGAATTAGGAATTTCCAGTAAATTTCCAGTAAATTTTCCATTTACTGGAAATTCCTAATTGGTGCCTCCAATGGCCATGGCCATGGCCATTTGGAAGGGAGCATTGCCATGTGAGATTGACTATCAGGGTTTCCTATGAAATGATAGCTTGTTTTACATATGTCTGAAGATGCATATTTGCTTATTCAGCCTCAGGTACTTCCGAGTTAGGCTCAGTGCACATTGTGTGGCAAAGGGAATGCAGGTTCCTTCAGAAGGTTCTAGAATGGGGTGGTACCACAGAGATGTGTTGATTCCTATGGGTAAGTCTACACAAATGGTGAAAGCCACAATTACCAACTGTATTTGGCCATCTGAAATTCACTCCTTGGGTCTATACGTGGATTGCAAGTGAGAATGTGTGTCTCATCTTTGGAACTAGCTGAAAAAAGAGTATTATAATATTAGTAGTACTTAGCAGTACAGCAGCTGGTAAGGAACAGTTGCACTTTGCTTTCTTTGTGTCAGAGTAGAACTTGAGTTCAAAAACTTCGTTGTGTGCAGTGGCTCACACAAATTAGTTCCCTTTTTGACAGTATCTTCACTCAGTATTTGGCTAGCTTAGGAAGTTTCTTTTCACTTCGCCAGTGTGAAATCGAAGCTCATTTCTCTGGGATACTGCTACTAAGGTATTTCAAGGAAAGCTTTTTTTTTTTTTTTTTTTTTTTTGACTGGAACAAGTGGAAATCTTATTTTTCCTTCTTTTTAAGGTCAGAATTTATACATAAGGTGCTGTAAACAGATACTTACATTTGATATAGTAACTTGTAGATTTTTTTTTCATCTGAAAATCCAGTTAAGCATTGGCCAGGTAAGCTGCTAAACCTTCTTACAGGTTAACATGATTTAAATTACTCCATACCTTTCTCTGAGAAGAAAAATCAGGAAAATAAATTTATTTGGACTTAGAAAGAGGACTGAAATGAGACACTGCAACATGGACATTGAAAGGAGATAATAATGATTTTATACATCCATTGTATTTTAATCTGGATTTTAGCAATTGTTCAATATTTCAGCTTTGACAGTTACAGGCTTCCTGGCAATCCTGTTATTTAATGAGGACAGTACACAGTGTTGGATGAAAAATGAGAATTGTTTTTTCCCCTCAGAAAAACAGCAGGAACATGAGTAAACCTTAGTTTCTCATACAGTATTAGCCTAGGAACCCCTCTTCCTTAGGAGTTGAAGTACACTGAAGTTCACTGCTTAATTACTGAGCTTGCAACAGTGTGTAGTCTATTCCAGAGCTTCATTAGAAATTTTTTCTCACTATCTAACCATGCATCTTGCAGCAGTTTAAGGCCATTTCTTCTTGACCTGTTCATCAAAGATACGTCCCTGCTTTACATATTTAAAAACTGTTATTGCGTCGCAGCTCAGCTCTTAGTTGTATATGAGAGCATTATTTTGGAGAGGAGAATAAATGGATAATTAAGTTATCCAAAATAATGAACAGTAGCGCAAAGACGGTGATGGTGATTGGAGACAGTAGTTTGAAGCCTCCTCTCGGGCCCTTGGTGGCAAGGTCTGAGATCTCTTGGAACGATCGGTGTTTTCCGGGGTGCTTCAGGTGTGTGTGAAGTCCGGGCAATAATGTCAGTCTTTGTCAGTCTTTCAGGTTTAAGCAGGTGAATTTAGACTATGTCAGCTGCTGGGCCAACCTGGGCATGGGCAGCTGCGCCCCACCACGTGGGGCACTGTCCCTCCCGGGGCCAAGCACACGCGTTAAAAGCATTTCATGCATTAAAACATGAATTTGATAGGATATTTAAAGCGTATTACATGTGTGCGTGATAAAGCAGACATCCAGATTGTTAGTGAATTGCTTGCTAGTATATAGATCAGGTAACTGTATTAAAGGTCCTATTATTGTGTTTAACTCATCTTATAAACTGCGTGACAAGTTTAGGTACATAACCCAGGAAGGCTCAATTCTTACGATTTTTATATCCTTAAAATTTGGGGGAAAGCCTTGTATTTCTGAAACATTGCTGGTTGGAGGACAGCAAGTATGTTGTGTGATGAAAATTTAGATTTTCTGAGAATTTTGCTCATCACAAATGGGAGAGCCAAACCATAGATAAAGTTGAGCCTGCACTTTAAAGTAAAAAAGTCCCATCCTATTGTATTCTGTGGTGGGTTTTAATTGTAAAAAAATTGTAGATTTTTTTCAGAACTAATCTAATGACTTAGTGTCGCTGTTAGTAGATATGAAAAAGAGCTGCATTAGAATGCTCTCTCAGCAGAGAATTTCATTATAAATAAAAATATGCACTACTTTTTGATAAGTATATATATCAATATTAACAGGCATTTAAAATCTTGACTGTAATATTTTTGATAAATTTCTTTCAGCCAAAGAAGGAAGAATGTCAGCCCCTAGTAATACTTTTGAAGCAAAGTAATACAGAAAATATAGTATAGTACTCCCAGAAGATGAAGGTGTGAATTTTCCCATACATCATCTTAATGGCAACATTTTCTACAAAATGACATGGGGCACTCCTTTCATATTTCATGACTTCTATTTGCCCAGCTTCAAAATGCTAAATGTGCCAGTGAACAGCACTTTAATATTCATGGGTTTCTGGGATGGCTTTGACAGTTGTCAGCTAGAAAAATGGCTTAATTAGAAGGAATCTGACTTCGGTTTCTTCTTCATACTCAGACACATGCACAAACATGCAACATATATCTCCACATTTGTCTTCTACAAAAAATATCATTCATGAGTGAGAGTCTTCTTTTCCCATTACACTTGACTATGTTGATTTAAAGTGCATTTTCATTTATTAAAATTACTAGAATAGTACCTTAATGGAAAATGTACTAGAATGCAGGGGGAAAAAAAATCCTGATCAGCACTGAAACTAATGACTTAAATTGTAACTAAGATTAAAATAGCATTAATATTAATTTATGTTATAAAAGAGACAAATATAAAACTAAACTACAGGCAACTGTTTTCCAGACAGCTGAGCTTGTTTGTGTAAGAAACGGATTTTTGAAGAGATTGAAGAGAAAGTCAAGACTGTTTTGACACAAGAAAGGTTCAGGTGGGGATCCTGTTCATACTGAATTATTAACAGCAGGAGGGGATAAGCTAACAAAACCTTCAGAAAGTGATTGGACTAGTCTGTAAGAAAAATCAAAGGTAGTGGCAGAATGTGTTGTTCTGAGGGGAGGAAACAGAGTGGAATATAAGAGTTGTCCTAGTGGTTGAAGCCCTGTGCAGTTTGCGATTTTTATAACTTCTCGTACACTTTAAAGCATGAGACTGTCGAGATGAAAACTCAAAAAGCATGTATAGTATCAACTCCTTCCAGTTCATGCAGTACTCATTAAAAATGAGGTGCTGATCCCAATGTGAGTATGTGCCTTAAAAAAAGTGTGGTGTTTGGACCACACCAAAGGTCCATGTTATGAATTAGATAGATAGGAAAATGTGGGAAGCTAAGCATCTTCAAGGTAAACGTTAAATGATCACAATCTTTCCAGTCAGATATAATGTATTTTGTAAATGACAGTATGAAAAACAAGCAGGAAGTTTCCTTTCTAGTTCTGGCAGACGATATTTTAAGAAGGATCCTGATTTTTGTGGTAGAATGGCAAGACTCATTGTAGGGTCTCACATACAATTTTACTTAAAAGCAATACAGCCAGGTGGGAAAGAGTACAGTCTTTCATTAGTTTAACTTAACTACCTTTCAATGAAGTGAAAAACTCCATATTTGAATCTATCCAGGTTTTGTTGCAGTTGAAGCTCTGGTTCTATCAAAACTTAAAGCAAACTGAAAAAGAATTTTTTTTTTGTACAAATAGATTGTAAATTAATGGTAATTAACATGTTAGATTCAAACATGAACAGGATTTAGATCTTTATCCCTAGAATGTCATAAGTTCCACTGTGCTTCCAGCTCAAAGCAATAGCTAACTACTTCAAACTGTTGCAATTAACGGAATTTCTTCTCTGTATCGGAACCACAAGTTAGAGGGGTTTTTTCAGTTTTAGGTCTCAACAAGAAATAAAATCCCAAGGCCAAGTACAGATTTTGTGATTCAAATTGCATTAAAAATAATACATTTTAAAGTTGTTTTCAACCCAGGTTGTGATTCCATTTCACCAGAAGCTCTGAGAGTGTATTGTGGCTGTGTAGAGGTGTGTTTTTTTCTCTGTATTTTATTCAGTGCTTGATTTGATCCTCCAGTCATTTGTGGTAGAGTTCTTAAGGAGTTCTGTGAAATTATGTTATGTGTAAACCGCAGATGCTATACACTGCAGGCAATTTGCAAAATGGGACGTTCTTACCAGTTCTCGACCAAAAATATTTTCACCACTAAATTCACAATGAAACTTCTATAGTCAGAAATCTGTTGTTATACCATTCTAATGGTTCAGTAGTAGTAGTAGTAGTAGTACATCTGAAGGTAATCTGAAGGTAAGTTCATTACATAGAGGGTTCTTCATCATTTCTTGTCCTTTACTGCTGTGTAAATATTGCTATGTGATGGTAGATCCTGAGCAGTGAAGATATTCATGTTGATGAGTAAGTGCTTTGCTGCACTGAGTGGTCACATAGCCAAGAGAGTAGCTCTGTCAAGCTAACTTCATGCAAGACCCATTTCAGAAAAGTGAATAAACATTTTCTTCATTCCATCTGTAGTCAGGGAAGCACTTAAGCACTTGTTTGAAATATGTTGAAAGCACTTGTTTGTTAAGCACTTGTTTGAAAATCTAATTTCCTTAGTATTCAGTGAAATGGTATGGTATCTGCATTAAGTCTTGAATTCTGAATACAACGTTTAGACTTGTTATGATGGAGGATTCAATCCTGAACTTTCTCTTCAATTGCAAAATCTGTAAAAGTATCTTCTCTTTTTATTATATCAGCTGTGAAATCTGTGGCAGTGGTCATTCATCTGCCCTTGCAGGAATTCAGCCTTCTCTGAGCTACTTCACAATAATTTATTTGGATTGTAGTTACTCTAGGATTCCAAAACATGGCTTTTGTAGCTTCTAGAAATGCTTTGGGTTTTTAATTATGTTATTCCCTGTAAAAATGACTTTCTGAAGAAACACATTTGACTTGCTGCAGACATATATTTTACCGCAGGAGAACCTTTACTGTATGTATTCATTGTGGTCAGTGCCACAGATAATTAAACACTGAGAGAAAGGGACAGCATGGAATTAATTGTTTTTATTAAGAAATGAACATGAAGATTCATAAATAACAATGAGGGTAGCCATGAAATGTTACTGTTGGCTTACTGTTTCCATTCATCAATAATTATTGTTATTTCTGGATTTAAATACTGATCCTCTAAACAGTTTTGTGCATGTGTATATAAATTCAAATGAACTTCCATTAATTTCAAGAAGAGTTCTCATAAAATTATATATGCGTAAGCCTTGCAGAAGTGGCATTTCAGATTATTAATATTCTAGATAGAAACCAGAAAATTAACTTGCACCTGGCATTAGCTGAAATAAAGCCGTAGCTTTCACTGAAACGGAATTGATTTATAGCAGCTGATTTTCTTCCTTAAAAGTTTTTAGATGTGATAATTATCAAAATTTGCATTTAGTCAATCGGCATGAGAAATATTCAAGATCAACTTTGCCACACGGAGATGGGAAGTCTAGGAGATTATAAAGATACTGAGGTAACTGTATTTATCTTGGGATCCCAAGTATGCAAAATTTTCCTTGCCTTTTTCACATAACACAGCATTGTGTTACGTAAGTAATATATTATATTCCAGAGTAATATATTAAAGTTAAAAAAAAAATTGCAATTCTGTATTTACTGTTGTCTGATGTGAGATGTTCAAGACATTTTTCAGTGCTATGGCACTTTTAAATAAGGGATACTAATCAGACTCTTTCATCATCTGGATGAGGAATAGGTCACTAGAGAATATAACATCGTCGGGTGACACACCATTATACAACAGGGACATCTCTGAGAAATTCTTTGACGTGGCAGTATTTCTTAATATGATTTGCCCAGAGCTGAAGTCAAATTTATTGTAATCCTGCACAGCTAGTAAATCTGCCATCAACCTGTCAGATACATCAGTAAAGCTGCCTTTTCCCAGATGTCAGTCCGTAAATCCCGTACTGTATTTATTGATTGACTCACAGATTATTCCACCTCTGGCCTTCAGTTTCTGATAAAAGAACAGAAAGAATTTGTTTATTCCTCAAAAAAGCATGTTAAATTTAAATTATGGATAACATACGATGAAGAAATCTGCATACTGTTCCTGCATACTGTTCACACATGTTGTCCGTGATGTAATTCATCTTATTTACTTCTCTTGTGAATAAAGTTTTGCAAAGTGTGGGTATTTTTCAAAAATTTACAAGTGATTTTCTTAAAAGAAGTAGTGGACTTCAGTGGAAACTGATGAACTTTATATTATAATCTGGCATGTGCCATTTAGAGCATGTAGTACTACATGTTCGGAAAACAGTACGAAAGTGAGTGGAGGAAAGATTGAACTTGCTGCTGTAATATGAAGTATACACTTTTCAGTGTACTTAGTGTCTTTTTAAACATGAAAGTAGTGTGAAATACACTGGACTTTTACTCATTTTCAATTAACTATAAACGAATTTCTGTGTATCTAGAATCAGTTACAATAATCATGAATTGAGGGTGGAAAAAAGGCTGCACCAGGTAGCTGTAAAAAAATACCCGTTTTTAAATTTTTTTATTAAAAGCTGTACTTTCAGAGCAGTTTCTCGGAACAGTAACATTTTCAGTAATGTACATTTCCCACATAACAGTTATTTTCCATCAAGCTTCTATCTGTCTTCATAATACTGCGTTATAGGCATGCTCAAGTTTGATATAGTATTTTGAACAGATCCGAAATTTTAGCTTATTTACCAGTGAATGACAACTCATGAAAGGAGAGGTTTTAATTTTTTCAATGACAGGCAGCTAAATTCATGTGTAAATATTCTTAGGTCATTCTTGCGTTGTTTTATACAAGTAAGAATATGCTATGGAACTAATTTTAGTAATAATAATACAATAAAGCATGCAGGTAGCATGAAGAATTAGGAGCATATACCATAGGTAGGTCCTTTTACTCTTCCGTATTATTAAGAAAAAGACATTTGTTTAAATGTATTAATTTGAATATTAGCAAGCAATGATAGATAATTAGTCATGCTAGTAAATGGAGCACTAACATTACAGTGCAACAAGCCATCAGGTACAGTCCTCACCAGTGGCAGTTTTTGACCCTTTCCGTAATGATGAGATTGTTAAAACTGGATGGACATGAGAATGCAAATTCAGAAGAAAGAATTGCAGTTTGCATGGTTTCTCTCTGTATTCCTTGGCAGCATCAGGAAGGGTTCTTGGAAAGTATCTAAAATGTTAGTAGTTCTGAAGTCAATGAAGATGAGAAAATGGACTTTGGGAAGTGGGGTAAAGTTGTAAATCCAAGCCAATGCCTTTTAGCCTGCAATCTGCTAAATTTAATGCTGACAAACTCAATGAAAATCATGATTTTTCAGATTATGATGTTTGAGAAGGTTGTGCTGAACAATCAACAGAGAACTTTGAATTCTAAATTTGGAATTTAAATAATAATAATGATAATACAATATACTACACTTATGTGGTAATTTCCCCATATCTGAAATATATACCTGTCCTTTTTAAGAAAGATATGGTACAGGTTAATGTGTGCTGGGAGTCAGTAAAGCACTACACCATTTCAGGCATTTCTTGAGGTCCTCAGTCTTGATGGATTCCTCAGAGCCACATCTCTTGGTGCTTATTTCATGAGCTCTGCAGTCCTTTTCTAGCCTGAGTTCCCAAAAACTTGCATTGTTTTTTCCCAGCTATTTCAGCTATTCCTGAAACTGTTGGGATATCCCCATTGCCACAGATGTATCATCCCTGTGGCAAGAACACTCCCTGATACCTACATGCAGAAAAGTTTTGATGTGGCTGTGACCAAGTTAAATTCATAGCAATCAGCAAGTAGAGAATAGAAGAAAATCCAGTAAGCCATTATCTTACAGCACCTCTTCTTTCTTGCCAGACCTGCATGACTATTTTTTTAATTACTTCAGTATGAAAATGCTTCTAGTACCTTCTAGTACCTTAATGACTTTCTTTCAAGTTGTATCCTAACATTGTCGATAGTTTAATAATGATACTAGTAAATCCTCAAAAACAACTCTACCTATCTACCTACTTAGCTGTTTGCAACTCTGTATTTCCAGTTAATTCAGCTTGACTATTCATGATTATTAAGTGGTTGTACTTGTCAGCAGGGCAAAAGTTAAACAATTAAGTAATAAACAAAGAGATAAGCAAGGAAGAAATTAGAAGTGTAATTTAGAAATTTATCATAAAGGCCAGATCCTGTCTTTATGCTGAAGATCTAAATTGAAAGGTCAATACTTTAATATTCTCCTTGGCTCATCAGCTATATTATTAAATGTCAGGACTTTACTAAGATGCATACTAAATTTCTCTCCAATATTTTGGTCTCTCAGTCTTTGTCTGGGCCTGTTGTTTTTCCGAAGTGGCGGAAGACAGGCCATCATTTTAAGGTCTTCAATAGTAAGTGTGCTCTGGGAATTTTGGAGGTCAAGATGAGTCACAGTTTTTGGATGATTGTAAAAGCGTTGCCAGGGATGGTGTTTCTCAACATTGTTACACTGAGCTTACCATGGAAAGGGTACCTGCCTTCCTCTTCTACTCATTGTCGCTATTTAATTGACTGACCCATCGGCTGCTGGTCTTCAATTGCTGTGTCCCCTGCAGCTCTCTATTGATTTTCTGGTAAAAAAGTTCACTGAGACAGCTGCACTGGAACCTAGGGGGGATTGTTGTTGTTGGACTTTGCTGTTGATTCAACTTGTCTGTTTAAACAGACAAGTCTCTGGTCTTCTCTTGGAATGGATATATAATGTAGAAATATGTAATTCTTGTGGCCTAAAACATTAATTAAAATTGAAATAGAGTAAACGTTTATTATACCAGCAATAGGAAGCTGCACACCTCTGGCTCGATAACAAAGGTGTCAAAAAGATGTATTAGTGGAATTTTATTTAGCTTTTTTTCTTACACTGTAACCTGGAAAAGAAACTGCAAATCTCAAAACACTGGTTAGGAAAGTAGATGAGAGAGAGACTGAATTGTTGAATGAATTACATAAAAAAGAATATGTTGATTTCATAAGAATAAATTGATATATTTTTTTATGTGTTGATTTAGCCCGATGGCTTTATAACCAAAAAGGAAATTACATTTTTCATTAATTTGGAAATTCCTTGGTAAAGGAAGTTCTATACAGTATTACCCTTCGTTTTGTTAAAATGAATAACATATTTTCAGAAAATAAACCCATTTTGAACAGTTAGATTTTAATTTTATTAGTGAAGTAATTCACCTCCCTTCAGCTCTACATGGAATGGAAAAGTGCGTGTCTAACTTTCACTCTGTAATTGTCTCTATTTGGACATGCCTAGCACCTATGCTTATCTAAATCAAGAAGGCATTCAGGGTTAGACACATCCAGTTCGCACATGTGAAAGACTTTGCTCCTTATCAATCCACATGTCCAGTTCTTCCAGATTGCTAAGAATTTGGAAAACTCCAAATACAGCTCTTTATGGGACTGTAGAAGACCTCCCTCTGCCATCTCACAAGCACTGTATTCTAGTCAGGACAGGAACAGATGATCTCCCATACCAGCATTACATCTTATCTCCCAGTATAAAATCAGTTCTGTATCTAGGCCTTTAGATCAATAAAGAGTCTGAGCAGGGCAGTAAAGTTACTGATAGAGGGCAACCCAGCTTAAATTAAATCGGGACTCATTCAGTTAGGCTTAGCAGAGACATTAGGAGGGAGCAGAGTGTGAAAAAGAGCAGGAGAGTTGTGACAGCATACTGCTCACAGCTGATGTGCGCCGTCAGTGTCTTTTAGGTCTGCCTATAGAAATATCATATATTGCCACCTGGGCCAAGTTTTTTGATGTGTATATGGGAGGCAGTAGTAGTATAATTGCATATAAAAAATATAGTAAACCAACATTAGTACAGTACCTGTATGAAAAACACTTGATTTTTTCAAAGCCACAAGTTTATGAAGCCCGTCAAACAATTCCGCCTTTCTCAAGCATAAAGCCCTGAAGAATATAATAGAATTACTTTATCTGAAACTCTAAAACTGCATGCTGCATATAATATTTTAAAATAAATGAACAGAACAGAACACAGCAATTTAAGTGTTTGTTTGAGTAGAATGATGGAACCTAGCCAAGAGGTTTTTCTTGATATGAGAGCATATGACAAAATTGCCCCATTGGCACTGAGAGAGTGATTCTAGCCAGAATCCCTTGTCCCTCACATCCATTTGCAGTTGTGCACTGCCTACTATGAATTCTTATTTGATTAAAAAAAGTCACGTCATGCTAATTTAAAATGTAGTAGATTGGAAGGAGAGAGCAAAATAGAGTACTAACAGATAATGATTCTCCTTTTTTTCTTTTTTTTTTTTTTTTTAATTGAATAGTATGTCTTGGATTGGTTTAGAAGAAATGTTGAGGTCACAGATAATTCTGTTCCTTTACATAAAACCTTATTCACTGTCCTCAAATGAGAATGAAGTAAATCTCTTCAGTAGTTTCAAAAGGTTTTTGAAGTATCCTTAGTACATTAAAATAAAACTATCGTAATACACAATTATTTGTTCTCATTCACAACTACCTGTGGCCTGTCCAGCTAATTTTAACAAGTTGATGTCTATATTTTGTGTGAATATTATAAACTGTGACATCTAAACTACACTTTTCAAGTTGAGTTTAAAAGCTTCTGCTTCCTTATCTGTTGCATGACTAAAGTCACATGAGGTCTTGCAAACGGGCATAACCCGTGCCAGAAGTTGTGATATTTTAAAAGGATTGCCGTATCTTATCTCTTAATTTCGTTTTTTAAAGATTGAGTTACATTATCATTACCTACATTAACTTACACTACGGTATGGAGAATAATTACAACATTGCTACGTAACGGTGTCAAAAAAGACAGAGGCCGCAGAGGGTTTTAAGGCCCGTAGCATACAGCGCTGGACCAGCCTCCTCTTAGGCACAGTTGGCTCTGTCAAAAAGTGCTCCCTTGAGGTTTTCAAGGCTTGTTCGCTAAGCCAATATACTATGTTATTACGTGTTTAGAGCCTCTGTGTGTGCAGTAAGCGTGGGATACTCAGTGGAATTAAGTACCATCTCACTGGCAGACTGAAATTTGGGGTTTCAGACCCCCTGCCTGGTCTGAGTTCCGTTCCCAGGAGTACTTCCCACTTCAGTCTCCCCAAACGTACTGGTGGTGTTTTTCCTTTCCGATCTTCAACACCCTCACTGCTCCATGGGCTGCGTGGTAAAGCAATCTTGCCATCGGTGGCATGCTGCTACAGGTGAGCCAGCCATGGCCGAGGATAATGATGGTACAATGAATACTGCCATAGGGTTCTGTATCAATGAATTTCAGCCCCATTTGTTTTTCTCAAGAGCGTATTTCTGCATATGTTGAAGGTAAAAGTCAAAATCCAAAAGAATTAGGATGACAGAAAGTAATCGTCTTTCATCCTCTTTGCTGCTGGAAGGGAGAGCTGTGATCCTGCCCTCCAGCTGCTGCATAACCCACTGCTGTCAGCTGGAAACAGAGATACGATCTATATTTTATATATTAGCATCCTGTATGTAACAGTCGGCTCTTAGACTGTTGCTGAGACTCTCCTGAGCTTCTTGTTTCCCTGCCAGGATTACAAGCTCCTGTTTTTCAAGCAACCTCTTGGAAAACAATGCAGAGCAGCAATAAGCTACGTCTGTGAACTCTGCGGACTCTGAAGTTTTTATTCTGCAAATAGTAATGCACAAAGTTGCTTCTTTTGTGCAGGGTGGTTTTTAAGCAGCTCCTCTAGATATTAAACGTTCAGGTTAAACATTCCTAAGATTCTTCATTATCTACTGAATTTTTGATTGGACCTGTGCTGCCCTGTGCAACATGTGAAAATACTGGAAAATTGGCTGGGCATTTTTAATTTATTAGTTAAACAGAGAGGAAAACCCTGAGTTTTCTGGTGTGTGTAAGTGTACACTGCACACAGCTAGAAAGCAATTCAGTGTGATAAGTGTAAGTGTGAAATTAATATGAAAAGATCAATGAAAATAATGGAAAATTTCTGGAGCAGCATTGGGTTTAAATTCGTTCTCGGTACAAAATATGTAATTATAAGTACTGTAATCTTTTTTTACTATAATTACATTCTAAAAATTAGAGGATAATTAGTGCTAAGGAGCATTCCTTTCTATTAATTCTTACTACATGCTTTTTACAACATTCGCAAGTCATTACACTCAGGGAAGTAGTACATTTAAAACATGCGTAATTCTTCGTATTCTAACCTTGATGTGTTTTTCATGAACTGAAAACAAGGAAGGACATTCTTCCTGCTTTTAAAGCCCCACGTAGGGCTTGCGTTGTGTGTTTTCTCTTGAGCATTGCCTTTTTTTGGGGGGATCTGTATGTATGGTTCCATAGTGGCTCCAGGGTAAGGAATTGTCAAAGCTCTGAAACGGCAGCCACGTCTCCCGCGAGTCCTGCTCACCCGGCAAATGTGCCTATAACATACCTTCTCTGTTATCAGCAGGAGGAAAGCTCATTCAAAGTTCATTTTTCATGGAACTTCAGAACTGAAATCTCCTTATACTCTGTCCTTAGTCTGAACTGGAACACTTGCCCCCATTGACCAATTCTAAAAGAGAAAATTATTGGTCATAACTTAGTTTTCTTCTGGAGACGTATAATAAAACTTTAGAATATTTAGACCCGGATCCCCTGGAGTGCTAGATGCCTCGTTGTAGTGACATCAATGGCAACTCCTTTTGAAAATGTTCCAGACTGGATGTTATGACATTAAATATTTTAAATACTAGAAGGTCTAAATCAATTTAGAAATACTTGAAATTGCATGGTCAACTTAATTTATTACTTTGAATTAGGTTATGTTGTATTGATACAGCGCAATTAGTACAAAGGAGTTAGTAGAGATGATGTCTCTTAATAGAAAAAAAAAAAAGGTAAGCAGGCTGGTTAAAGCACCAAGAGGAAAAAATATGTGTGCTTGTTGCTGATCAGAACAAACCCACATATTAAAAGACTATAATCTTTTGAATTCAGAAGCTAATATGCTTTATTTACTTACTACATTGCATAATAGTTTAGAAATGAATGTATCTATAACATTTGTCAGTATTGTTGTAAATAATTCCCATTGATGACCTTCACTTTTTTTTTACTTTTTTATTATTTTTTTTTAAGTTAGAACAGAGCTGGAATTTATGCTCTGCTCTGTTACTATTTCCTGGGCAGGTCTGACAGCTGAGCTATTTGCTTGACCGTAAGATTTAGAAGTCTGAGGAAGGACAATTCATCTCTCAACCCCAAATTAAAGTCTTTCTGACATTTTGATGTAACACTTTACACCTCACTAAGTGAGTGTCGAGTGGAGGCACTGGCATCTGAGACTACAAAGACTAAAATATTCATGCATATTATAAGTACAGAATGTAAGAAATAGTGCTCTCTACCCACATTATTGCTAGGAGTTAAGGCCAATATATTAATCGTGTCTTTGGTATCCCTTTCTGTACCTTCATTCACTTGCCCAGAACCAAAGATAAGACATGCAGCTTTTGAGCAACTTTTCATATTTCATTGTTTTGAATGCTGATCATGTTGGAAAAAGAAAGCAGAAAATCTCCATTTAAAATTTACAGTATTCATCCTTTATATAAACCCCTTCAAAAAATAATCTTTTAAAAGAAAGAGAAAGAAAAGGAATCCAAAATCAAGTTTGTATTCTTTATTGTATTAAAGTAATTATTACAGTTGCTTTTCTCTTTTACATTCTGTGCTTCAGCAAATCAGAAACTATTGTCTCTCTTTAAAATCTCTCTAAATTATTTAGAATCTCACACTCTGTACTGGTTACATGAAGGCATTCAGCATGTCATTGATATACCCACTGCTGAAAAAAAGCCTTATACAGAGGAATTGTATCAGTCTGAAGAAGGCCTAGCTTCTTTCAAAAATTATCTGTTGCACACAGGAAAAGCTATTCTTTCTATTCTGTTCTGTTCTGTTTTCATATTTCTGTGCACCTCTTGGTTTATCTTTGGAAACAAAGAGCCAGCATTTATGTATCTATCTTTACTCTTGAACAGGCATTGGGCCAAGCAACTCAACGTACAGTCAAACCTGTTCTAGAGCTATAATTTCTGTAAACTATTGTCCCACTGCTCCAATAGAAATCTTTTTTTGTGAATATTTCTCCAAAATGATAATATTTCTGGTTCTGGCAGCCTTTGTACTACTGTTGAAATGCTTTATTATTTTGTATGCTTGCCGGAAGGAGCTAGAGTAAAGTGGAAGAAGGAAAGACGTTTTCCTGTCCTCGCTTAGGAATGTGTGTGTTTAGCTTAATGAGAGGAACAGACAAAGCCTGTGATCCACAAAGACAAAAAACATTCATTTGAATTAGTATTTTAAATACAAAGAAAATACAAATTGATTTTTTTGTTTGTTTGTTTCAGGCAGTTATATTTCTTTGCCATATCTGTGATGGAAAAGAGAGAGGCAGATAATTACTTTTTGATTTGTAGAGTCAGCAATATTGCTTTTTATAAAACTGATTTTTTTTTCCATTTCTGGTTTGTGAATTCAGTTATCTGATGGGTTTGTGCAAATGTCAGGTTTCAGAATGAATTATATGTGAATGACTTAGATATACTAAAGAAATAATGAATTCATCCATATTGAATGTTTTTCATGTACTTCAACTCAGTCACTCCCCAGTCAGTTGTTTCATCAAATTTTTTACTTTTTAAGCATAGATTATAAGATGTCATTCTTTATCATAGTATAAGCATTTAAACAGTTCTAAAAGGGAAACAGAGGAAGATAAAATCACTTAGTTTGGAAAAGTATATTTTTCAGTTATACACATAATTGAGTCCCAGCAAATTTAAGGAGACATTAATTTTCATTTTGTTTGTGCAGAACTCAAAGATGCCAAGCTTGTCAGCATGATAAATAAACAAATAAATAAATTTGAAGATTCCGTGAAAACTAGTAGCACGATCTAGTGTTGTTGACATCAAGTTAGACTAATGAAAAAAAACCAAACAAAACTATACAAGTAATTGATTATAATTCTGCAAACTGAGAGAAAATTTACAGTCAGTTGAAATTCTGGATGACTAAATACAAAACTTCTTCCAGATAAATATGTGAGCATTAAACCTTACATGTTAGAAGATTCTATTTTTTTAGAACAATAAGAAAAACATTAATTAATTACTCAATAGAGTAAAAACCAAATATCAGTAAATATTAATAAATATCAAAATGAATGATACTTAATAAAGTACAAGAGGCATGGCTGTTCTACTACAAATGGAAAAAAAAAGTCATGAATTAACTCCCCATTTTTTCAATAGAACCTTGATGAAAACATAGAAATCTAGAAATGTGTTTGTGAGAACTATGAGCATCCGTTTTGTCCCCATGTCTTCTGTAGGACTTTGTTCCAAATGCACAAGGAAACAATACCATTTTCACCTGGAACATCATCTTTATACTCTCGCCATAATTTTTTTTCTGTACCAAATGTACTTGTTTTTTTCTTCTTCTTGTTTTATTACTAAATCAATCATGGAAGTATGATTATCACTGTTAGGGTTTTTTTTTTTAATTTTTTGCTGTTTTGCATTGAATTTCCATCCCACCAGGTAGAAAGATTTTCAAAATATTAAGGAGTTTCTGATATTTTGTGACTAGCAGAGGAGCTTTTGGGGAGGAACAGGAATGGTAGCAAAACCTAGCTTACAGTGACAAGATAGGTAAAACTATACAAATGGGACTTTATAAAAAACAGATTCTAAAGTTACCACTTGACATTACAAAGATAGTTTTAAAAAATTACTTTTCAACCTCTGATATTTAAGGACCATAAAAATACTAATTTTTAGTATACATCATATTTGCCAGTTAATTCTGTAGTTCTCTTTGCCGTATGTCAAATTCACTTTCCCAAAGAAATTTAAATTCTAGCTTGAATAGCGCTCTGTTGAAAAGGTAAATCAGTACTTGAGAAATAACAGATAATTATTACTAAGAATATTACCTGTGCAATTAATTATTTAAATTTCTAGCTGTGCTTCTAAGATGTTTTCAGGACTAATTACGGTCTCTCAGTTTGTTACATTGTGAGCAATCCTGTCTCTTATGGAAATGAGAAGAAGTTCTAGAGGCTGGGTGTTTATTATAATAATATATTATTTTTGCAAACTTAATACTTCATAGATACCATATTTCACTATAAAGTGATTAACTTTCTATGATCTGACTTAGTATTATGGAAAATGCTTGTGGTGCATGGATTGTGAAAGTAATTTTTTTTTAAAAACAGGTTGTATTATTTCCATCTGTGAAAGAGATACTAGACTGTAAGTTTGCTAAATTAAACTCAAATGGCAATGACAGAAAATACTGTAATAACCTTCCTAAGAATGAGAAATGTAGTTTCTTTATGATTCCTGCTCTGTCAATATAGTCATTTCATGCACTTCCCCCGTATAAATCCACTCTAAGAACACTTGTCTTGATTGGTGAACTGACTTGTAATGATGAATTTAAGATATAAGTTTGTGACCTTTGGTAAATGTAACACTAAGAAAAGCCCTAAATATTGTTTATCTAGAACGTTGTTTTGAATGCCACAGCAGGTTTTAGAGGGTTTTTTTCATTAGTTGTTTTTAGGTTATTTAAACTATGGGGAATGTTGTTTTGTTGTTGTTGTTGCCATTTCTTTTTATGTCTCAGCCAGTACAAGAAAATGTTGGGTTTTTTTCATTTTATGGTGGTCTTTATGTTCTTTTTTATGATTCTTACACAGCTTAAAGTTCTTGGTAGAATTCACAATTTCTTGTTTTATCAGTTTACAGTTCTTCGATTTCTTGTTTCTGTGAAATCAAGCATTAGGTCACAGGAGGCATGGAACGTCCCATATGATATTTGATCTCTGTATTATTTAAAAATTTACAAGCCAAGTTCTATGAATATGAAATTGTTTCTCTTGCCCAAGAATGTGTATATACTCAACATGCAGTGACTGTGGCTCCATGACACCATTTTTCTCATTCTTAAATTTTAAGTTGGAGCAAAAAGAGCGAGAGAAGGGACTAGATCCTCAAAGATATTTAGAAACCTGTTTTCTTTTTTAGTCACCTGCCTTCTGGGCTGAACTTTGACCTTGAAATTCCTAGTCAAAAGATGACCAGTGTCAGAAAATTAATTAAAGCCAGATCCAGAGTCTGGCTAACCTCCTAACTGATGCCTCATTTGCTTTAAATAGGCACAGACGTTTGGTTGCGAATATTGCTATAATTCAATTAAAAGAATCAACATGGGTATTTACATTTATTTCTAGATAGAACTTGTTACTTTATTTCATGTTAATGAGAACAGTTTCACGATTAATGTTACTGTGCTCTTTTCTTCATGCGCTGCCTGTCATTTTGTCATATTACCGTTCTGAGTAGAGCCAAGACTGACCCTGCATAATACACTGTCTTTTGTTCTTTTCCATGTATTGTTTTCCCCTAAATTCCTGACATCTTCACGTATTTTTGGAGAGCCCTTTTTTTCTCTATAGTTGCATCCTTCATAATTCAATACTTGCAGTTGTGGATGATGGGGTTGGAAGGAGAGTCTGGTTCAATGACTCTGTTCCAACAGCTTCAAAGTTATTTATGACTTTCTACAGGATACTCATTAGACTCCCCCTCAGCCTCTCCAGTTCTTTTGTGAACACTTTGCAACATGGTGACCCTGTAGCCTGGCTTTCAGCAAAACAATCCAATTAGCCTCACTAAATATGCTTGCATTTATTTAAGCTTATTTTTCTTTTCATACTTCAAGGGCCATTTCTTCATGTTCTGACGGTAACTACTTTATATATACCTTTTCATTTTTTTCGTTAGCTCTCCTTATGTATTTATAAAGAGTTACTATACTCTTTCAGCAGGTTTTTTTTTCCTCTAGCATATATTTAACTCCATTTCTCCTACCTGTTTCTTTATGCAGTATGCCTTCTAACATTTTATCACACTTACTGCTCTTGCATTACAGAATATCTTTTTATTGTTCTGCATTCTTGCTATCACTATTCTGACTATACAGCTTAGCAGCATATTTACAATACTGTGTGTTTAGTAGTATCAGTACATCAGAAAGAAAAATAATTGCCCCACTAGAGCTGTCTGTACAGCCTCTCTATGTACAATCTCTAGCATATAGTGCTAATTTTATAATTCTGTTCGTGTTCAGTATATTATATTTTATTCCTTATATCTTTTCCTGCAATGCTGTTCCCTAGTGAGTATTTTCTGTGGTTTATATTTGTCCCTTAGAGCTTTTCCTCTCTGAGTGTATCTTGATAAAGTCTCAGTCAAATGATTGTTGTATTTATCCAGTAATAGTATGTCTTTAGTCAACATGTTAACCACTTTGTTTCTTTGACTACAAATGAAGTTTAGAGTATGTTTTCTCCTCCTAAGTCTTGAAAAAATTGTGATTTCACTATATCCTTGCTTACCCCACCTCCTTCCTATTTGACAGAGCACTGGTTAATGCATAATCTTGATTTTTATCGCCTTTGTATTAACGCTGTGCATTTTGTACTATTTTTGAAATTCAGGGATTGTCACTTTCTGTGGTTGTGTGACGCTTGTCTTCAGGGCTATAAATGTAGCAATAGTTGTTAATTTCTGTGGCAATGTGTTTGGTTATGCAAGCAGTTCTTAGGGTCTTAGTAAGACATAGAATACAGAGTATGGATCTGAAAAAGTTTTTGTCTCTTGCAGTGCCTTTCAAAACCTTCCTCTTGATAGAAACACTTACTCTAGAGGGGAAAAGAAAGGAAGCAATTCAGATGTTGACATCGTGAAGTAGCCAGTCTAACTAGGGCGAGGGTGCCAGCAGCACATCACATGCAGAGATGTTCCAAGCTGCGGTAATTTTGTGGGCTGAATGTTTAAGTAAGAGCTCCTGCTTCCACTCTCCTTTGACACTTGACATTGAATCAGTGTTACCTTCTGTGTGCTCTTCTCTTCAGCTGCACTGTGAATTTGAGTTGGCTTAGGTGCATGGCAGTGTTGCCACCTGTTTCATGTTACTCGATTTGTTCTTCAGCAACTCTTCAGTTCAGTGTAAGAGAGCTCTTGAGACTGTTCAAGAGTATCATTTGGGCTCTCTTGCTAGTAATCAGTGACATATTTCCACTGTAAATACAGTAGAAACAGATAGAGTTGTTTAACTTGTTACGGAGGAAATGGAAGCCCGCTAAGATATTCATCAGGCTGTTTAACTTCTGCATCTGTAGTATTCTCTCTAGACATGAGTCATGGGGGGAAGTGCTGTCCAAGTACAAACAGTCAGTTCTTGATCTCTTTCTCCACCTTACCAAGACAAACGTAGAGTTTCTACAACAGTTGCTTAAGCAACTGGGAAGAAACCAATATATCCCGGTTGAAATTAGCTAGGTAGCAAGCTAGTGCTTGAGGCATAGAAAACTGAATATGGCATCAGATTACCCCAATAACAGATCCATTGTATTGTGAAACACCATGAGGCAGTATGCAGAGTACCCGATTTCTCTATTTTTGTTGTATTAGATATTTTTTTCTTGGACCATTAATTGGCAGTTATGATATTGCAACATGAAGTATGAACTTGGAGAAGAAATGGTAAGCTACTGAAAAACTTCAGAATATTTAGGTTATTTTCTGAATCAAAATAAAACATTATTATATTGCATTATCAATGCATAATTGGTTTCTAACTAACCATTTTATTGATTTTTTTTTCTCTTTTAGAATTTGAGAAGGCAACAGCTCTCCTTTGATGGTTATATGATGTCTTACACACTATTCAACACAGAAAGTAAATATCATAAAAGTAGGTCTCTGTCTGTAGTTTGCTAAGTTTAAGGAACGTAGATGTAGAATCCCCGTATTCATGTTTCTCATGGAGTTTATGTCAAGGATTCAATTATTCCCGTTATTTCTAATAGAATAATATATGAACGAGTATTTAGTCTTGAGAAAGTAATGAATTGTGTTATTACTTAATTTAATGTAACTTACATTACAGTAGGGTAATAAGTCATATGCATCCTTAGATTGGCTTTGAAACATTTTTATGGCCAAGATCAGGATGTAAATTGAAAAACTGACATACCATTTTAGAAATAATGATACAGCTGCAGCAGGGATAGAGGTGGCCAAGGATAAAGAGGCAGCCTCATTTTTCTGAGGTAATTGCACCTGTGCTCCTCTCATGATTTTTGACATTGCGGGAGTGAGTTCTCAGAAAGTGGCTTCAGTTTATTGTCAGTGGTTCTGTTCTCGTCTGGGACAGGGAAAGTGTAATCCTTGTTTCATATCTCTTATGAAGTATGTTTTATGATACAAAAATATATTTATGAGTAAGTTACAGATTTGTATTTTACCAGGAAGCCAAGGGTGATGGATAGAAAATATTTTGGGTCTAAAAATACAACTCTTTTTTGCTAATTGTTTTTCAGCCTTTGACTGTTCAAGTGGTTTCTTTCTCTCTCAGTTGTTCACTCACTTTCTTTTTCTTTCCTCTACCTCTTTGAGGTTAGGTAAATAAGGTTCAGATTGTTATACGGCATTATAGATCATCTATAGATTCAGATATTTTGATCAAGAGCTACCAATGTTTTTGCTTTAAGAAACTTGTAATTTGTATTTTTTCATTTTTTGGAGAATAGCCTTAACTGTCTTTAATGCTGGAGCTAACCTCACTAGCTCTGAAATCAGTCGAATGAGTATTCAATAAGAATATTTATTCAGTTTTTTATCTTTTTCCAGTCCTAAGAAAACTTGAATCATTGAGCATGTCACCAAACACGATATATGAGATTATTGTGGAGCTATGAGCCATTAAAAAGTACCAATACTGTAAGAGGTATTAATGATAATCAGTATGTTTAACAAGATGTCCATATAAAGGAAATGTGTTTACAGTTTTAATTGCCCTGGAGAATAGCTTTAAGATAAGTAAAAGATAAGTAGCAGATAAGTAGCACAACAAACTCACATTTGAAATATGTAAGTGGTGTTGCGCTGTATTCAAACTTGGGAGAAGATATCAATACGGCATGACTGTTAGTATCTAATTTAGCAGGTTAAGTTACCCGACTAATCTCCCTAGGATCTCTTCAAAGTATATGAGAGAGCATGGCTTCTCCAGAGAGTAATTCTTGAGCAGAAGCCTAATTTAAGGCTCTGAATTGTCCTCTAGAGAAGTTTATTGCTCTCCTTTGAATAAGCTAGGAGCTTGGTTAATAATTACTAATTATTTATCAGCATGCTAAGGTAGGTATCCAAAAAGGGAATCAGAATGTGTATGAAATGTTGACCTAGTTATGGCAATTTGTGGGATTCTGTAATTTTAGGCTAAATGGCCCACTTTGGGCTCTTATTTCTACAGTTCCAGACTTCCTGTGGAGTTGCAGCAAAAAAAGACTTAAAATAACATTTACCAAAATCTAAGATATTAAAACAGGCCTCACATCACGAAATCACAAGAGAGTTTCACATAGGTATTGGGCTAAACGAATGAGGGAAGACCAGAAGTAGACTGAAAGAGGCTGTTTGAAATAACTCATCAGTCTACAGATTCCTGGCTGTTACTAAGATGCAGTATTTTATAAAGCCTGAGAGGTGTTCCATTCCCTCTGAATTGTCTTTGAAAGACAGTCCGCAAGAGATGCAGAGGTAACAATACAGCCATAAATACTACCTTCCTGAAGGTAAGTGTCTTTCCTGAGACCCCATAAATAGCAACTGCCAAGTTACAGCCAGAGAATTTGGCTCAGGAGTTCTGCAGCTGGTGCCTTATAACTAGCAGAAGTTGTAGTGTTGGTGTGGGGATTTTGTTGCTTTTTGCCTTAAAATTGCATGATGGTTATATTAATTGACATTAAATAATTTTGGAAAGTTTTTAAATTGATGTCATCATAATGTCATTTTTTGCTTGATAAGTGATTGTTTGCTGAACATATATATATATATATATATATATATATACACACACGCACACACATATATATACACGCACAAGTGCATGAGCTCGTCAATCAAACCTCTGAAGTAAGTTCGTTTTCCAGGCCAGGAAAACCTTTTGAGCAGTACTGAGCTTCCAAAAGCCAGAATAAGTGGCTTGAGATTGAGGCACTTTATAGCCTTGTAGGACCTCCTAAAATAGATTGAATTTGAGCTAGCTCAACCTTCTGTTTAGACTGTTTCCAAAATTGGAGTAATTACATGAGAACTGTGAAGAAATTTATTATCCTTTCAGTTCTTCCATCTAATTAATTCTGGGCTAATTGTATCCACCTGACTCAAAAGAATTAAAAAAAAAAAAGGGAAAAAATAAATGGAATAATAATACCATACTAGAAAAGTCTACATATTTTTTGAGTGGGGTTTTTTTGGTTGGTTTGGGGTTTTTTTTGAGTGGGGGAGGGAGGGAGATAGCTTTATGAAGGCATTTAAAATATCACCTAGGTTTTCATGACTGCTGTGGATATGTCTGTACTGCAGTCAGAATGTATGACAAGGAGATTAGTTAGGCGTACCTGTTCTACCTTTAATCAAGTTGTCCTGGCTCATCAGTGATGTCATGGTTGCACAGATTTCTATGTGGATGGTACTATCTTTACTAGACCTTTGGTATTAATTTGTGTACGTTCACTGCTATTGCTGTTCATATTCATACGATATAACAGTCATGTATCAGTGAAGTGATTAGATAAAACCTCCACTGATGAATATGTTGATTTGATGTAGAGATTTCTAACAGATGTTTAATGTGTTAATAGCATGTCCTATTCATTCTCTGAAAAATTAGAAGCTTGTTGAATAACGTTTGTTTAGGTTTGCATAACAACAGAGCAGAGACACTCAAGCTAGCTCAGCCTGGTAGAGCAGTATTTTCAGATGGCACAAGATAATTGCATACAGCTGCATGTTAGCAGCTAACACAGTTCTCCACCTGGGTTTATATTACTCTGCTTATCAGTATAGGTAATTAAACAAAGCAGAAAAGATTAAATAAAATTTCCCTCTTACATCTATAGGCTAGTATAAGTTCTTAATGTCCTGTTAAGTAAATGAGCTTAAAGCTGAAGTACTGGGAGCAATGAAACAAAAAATTGTCTAATAATGATGTATTTAGTGCTATCCTTCATTGTTTTATGAGGAGGTGCTCTTGATGCAGATGGATCGTTTTGACGTGATGTGGCATGTCTTGTCACAAACAGTCAGCTATGTTTTGTAATACAGAAAGTTTTATTTTTCTAATTAATCAAAAACCACAACTTTCCTATTCCCTAACGGTTATAATTTGAGTCAGTAAGCTCCAGTTCCCTATCAGGATGTTTTTATTTACAGTCCTAACATGTCCAATGCCAGTAAAATGTTCAAGTACATTATCTGGCAGTAAATAAAACCCGTCAAAAAAATCAATAAAAAGAACAGTGCTTAACAAAAGACATATGCCTCATAAATAATATGTCATGACAACTAGCAGCCATGGTAACATATTTGAAGGAAAAGTCTGAAAAAAGTAACCGACCAGAAGGAGCTAATGGGTTATTTTTGCTAGAGAGCTGCCATAGACTTTTCCTGTCACAATATTATTGCATTTGTGATAAAGCAAAAGGATTTGTGCTGTGATTTCTCTAGCATAGCATAGAAATTTCAGATAGCAAAGATCAGCTTACATTAATTTTTATAAAGAGCAAGTGTGTCACTCTATCACTAATCCCTTTATATATTAGTATTATATTAGTATTACTCCTCTAGCTTAACCCTAGATCTGACTCATTGTTTTTCAAAAATATATGATGCACCTATGCAAAAAGCACATTTATCTACTTATGAATCATTAGTTCAAATCATAAAACTTAACATTTTGGAAGAAACACATCCTAATAGTTTGGAAATGACAGGTTAATGGAATTGAGAGCAATCTGTATGTTTCACTTGAATTAGCAAACTAAATAACTTGCAAATCTCTTGGTAGTAATGTTATTTTGATTTCTTTTTTAAATGAGTATGCTGGAAATATTTGTGGCAAAGGGGCATATTTGTTTTAACGCAGTATATGATCATGAAGTGTAAAATGATAATAATAGCATGGCAGAGCCACAGCACCACACACACCACCCCCCCAAAGAAGAACAACCAAAAACCCCACAATCCCGTCTCCTCAAAACAAGGTACAAAGGTGTTGTGGAAAGACTAGCGCTAGAAGTAAGCTTTTAGGGAGATTTCATGGCAAGAGTTAATCAGAGACTTGGATGAAGCCAGATTGATGTCATGGAAAACTTGGAATAGGAAGGCCAAAAGGTTTTTATATGGAAGATGGTGGAGACAGAGTGTAAGGGATAGGGAATAAGGCAGTAGAAAATAGCAGTTAAATAGTAATAAAATAGGATAATAAAGGAAAGCAATTTTGGAATTGTCATCCTGAATTGATTCAAAATGAGGAATTTAGTTAGAAAGGCTGGGGAGGAGGAGAGAAAGCAAGAAGAGACACGGTGTACAGCTTTAGCAGTTGCAGGAAGGGAATGCATATGGCATTAGTGATTTAAAAGAATTTTTGTGCTTTACTTTTTTCACTTTTATTTTTGTGTCAGCTGTGCATTTAGCGGGTAAATGTAAGTCTTCCATGTGTTCTGTGAAGCAAAGAAAGAGGAAAGGAAGCTGTAATGTAAATGTGCAGGAGTTCCTTGAGTACTTAATGGGCTGGTTTATGAAAAGTTCAGTACTTGTCCGATTTATCTGCATTTACCCTGTGGGTGGCAGAACAGCTACTGTGAAGTATTGTCTTCCAGTATTAACATAAAAAAAAAAAAATTACATGACATTTAAGTTAAATGTAAGGCTTCACTAATCTTAATAGATTCCTAGTTTTCCTTTGTTTCATTTGTGATTTTACTGTACAAAGAATTCAGTGCTTCTATTACTGTTAGTGAATTGAAAGTGTATTATTATCACATCAGCCTTACAGAACCTCGTATGCGAAATGGTGTCAGGAGCATAACATCACAGCCCTCCTGATGTGCAAGGTGCAGAAGTTGTGCTATTTGCTAATTATGTACTTTTTCTTCTGTGAAGAGAGATACTGAGTAAGACCAGAAATGATAAAATGGCGTTGACTACCTGCATCATATTGTTAGGAGAGCAGTGTGTCACAATTCAAACAGCAAAAGAGATCTCTCTGTGAAATTTTTAAATAAGAAGTTCTTCTTTTGGGATGAGGAACATTATCTCTGTCAATTCAGAGGAGAGGCAAAATGAGCCAGTAGGTCGTTCTGGATGCTTTTCAGATATGTCCGCTCTAAGTGCTATATGATGTTTCTGGTGAATAGGGTGGTACTGAGTATGATTTCAGTGTTTCTGTATACCTACATAGGAAGCATATTGAGGAGAAATACATATTGAGAGAAAAGACCAGTTTGGGTCATGTGAGTACTATAAAGAGGATCATCTCAGCATTCAAGGAGTCTGGTCCTCTGTCTCATTCGAGAAAAAACTGTCAAGTAGACAGGAATTTAGGTTTTTAGTATATTTATGTTTTAATTCTCCATTTATGAGAAAATATACAATAAAAGAAAAGATATTTCTGGTAAAATATTACCAAATGTTACTTTGTGGTGTTAGTAGATCTGTGGATGGATCTCACACTGCTTAGGATTTTCTACTGTTATCATCAGAATACAGAAATTTGTCCTACTGAGAACACTACTGCCTGTAGATCAGATGGAAATGTTCATTACCCTCTAGAAAAGGTCCCTCTTTTGGGGTGGGACTGAGATTAATTATCTTCATTTTGACTTGTGCTAGGCCTGGATGTGTCTAATGTCACATCTCCTGTGTGCTTCTTGGCACCTTGCACTAATGTGAATGCAAGCACACTTCTCCGTGCCAGTATTGGAAATCTAAATTAAAATATGCTCTCAGCAAGCAGTGCTGCAAAGGTCAGTATGAGGAGAATATTCTGTCTGCAATTTGGGCAGCATGAATGGTAGCCAAAGAAACCAGCTGTGAAAAACAAAAGAAAATATAAGCAGATATTAAAAAATACAAGATCATATTTAGAAACCTCAAACCACAGAATGGAACCCTAAAAAGGGATTTATGCTGTATTGCTTTTAATTCTGATTTGCAGGCTGTTATTATGATATAATCTGTGGTTCTCTCTGGGGAACAGCAAACAGCATCTGGTAGCTCTTTGGATTCCCTCCAAGCTGCTTTGAAATAGATGTGAATATAGTAAAGAAGCATGAAGGATAAGCAGCTGGTGAGTGTATCGGAATGATGAGAAATTCTTGTTTTTCAGGGTACTCTGTTCTTTTTATTCTGGTAAAGTTTATTGTTATGAATGCTGAGTTTAAAATAAGACTTAAGTAAGCTTCTTATTTCAAGTGCTGTAATACTGCTTTGCAGTGTGAATGTTTTCACAGCCGTCATTGAAGGTTTCCATAAATTACATACCATAGGAATGTGGAGGCTAGCTGAACTTACCAGTCAGTCTGAAGCACTGCACTGGGCTGACTGAACCGCTTTGAGGCTGCATCTGCTTTAAGGTTCACTGTCTCTTTGAAGCGCCATGTTGTGCCACAGCATCGTAGCCAGGGAAGTCTGTCTGGGGATGAGGCAGCTGGTTGACTTTGGCAGCTCCGGCAGCCTTTAAATCCAATAGCTCAAACTCTACTGACAGAAAATCCACGTAACCTTTTGCAGATTGATGTGAGCTGACTCCATCAATAGTTTAGGCTGATGCAAGTGAGTTTGCTCTTGAGAGTAACTGGAAACTATTTGGTTGTGTTTGAACTGCACAGAATGCGAGCTGACGTATGCCATTTTTTAGTGTTGGCTGTGATGGGTGGCCGTTAGTGGCTAAGTTTACATCCATGAATAGTGTTGATAGGACAACAGCTGCTGCAGAGGACTCCATGTCTATTTTACATGCGTTCCAGAGGGTTTCACTCGGGACTAGCTCTAGACTGGTCTCGTGAATGCTCGGTATTTTTTAGCTAGGAGAAGATCTGGAAAAGCTCAGTTCTGCAAGTCTGGGCAGTTAGTTCCTGTCTCTCTGCAAAAGTCTGTATAGATGTAGCCTAGTGTCGTGGTTTAGCCCCAGCCGGCAGCTAAGCACCACGCAGCCGCTCGCTCACTCCCCCTTCCCCGGTGGGACGGGGGAGAGAATTGGGAAAAAACTCATGGGTTGAGATAAAAACAGCTTAATAGGACAGCAAGAGAGCAGGAAACAGCAATGATAGCAGCAATAACACCGACAAAGGAATGTACAAGAACAAGTGGTGCCCAATACAGCCATTGCTCACCGCCCGGCGATCGACAGCCCGTCCCCGAGCAGCGATTCCCACCCCCCGGCCAACTCCAGTTTATGTACTGGGCATGACGTCGTATGGTGTGGAATATCCCTTTGGCCAGCCTGGGTCAGCTGTCCTGGCCGTGTCCCCCCCCAGCTCCCCGTGCACCCCCAGCCTGCTCGCTGGCAGGCCAGCACGAGAAGCTGGGCTGTCCTTGGCTGCCCAGCAACAACTCAAACATCAGCATGTCCTCAACACCATCTCATCCCAAATCCAAAACACAGCCTCACGCTAGCTTCTGTGAAGAAAACCAGCTCTATCCTGGCTGAAACCAGGACACCTAGAAGCCCAAGCAGAGGAAGACTACCATGTAGGGATAGACTACCACATTATACTTCCCTTCCTCCCTTGGAATTTTAATAAAATATAATAATTTCCTTTGGAAAACTATATTATGATTTAATTAACCTCAATGTTAGGAAATGTCTTACAGTGTCCTGTCCAATTTCTTTAAATTGTGTCATACTTTTAATTATTTCTTATAATAACTTCATACAAGATCTTTCCTTAAGATGATTGTGCTTAAATCTATATAAAAGATTTCTCTTCTGCACCCTATGCGATTATTTTCCATTTATAGTTATTTACTTTAAAAATATGAGTAATGAATAAGTGATAAGCAAGTATATAAGAAAGTAATTATATAGGATATCTAGATATAGCAGGTAAAGGCTGATTTCCACCCCACACACTTCACACAGTTTCTTGTATTCTCCCTTCCAGGAAATCTCATTTCATGCTTTTACAGGATTTTTTTGTATTAATAATTTATTAATAATCACATAGTGATCTCCAAAGGTATTGATGCCTATTCAGTGACGTGATGTCAGTAAGTACCCAATACTGGGAGCAAGGTTCTTATAATGAAATCCTTACACCTTGTGATTTGTTTTTACGTTTATAACTTCCAACCTGCATAATTAAATCATATGTACCATATAATGCAAATCAAAGACTCATATAAAATCCACAGTGAGAAGGATCTATAGGAATTTTCAAGCCTTTTAGTGGTGTCTCTGTTCTTCAAAAGTCGCATTAATCTTGAGCATGAATAGAACAGTTAAGCTGTTTATGGCTACATACATCTGTGAAAATGCTATAGCATTGAAAATCTTAAATATGTTCTCATAGTGAAGAAATGCAATCCTGCAGAGGTGGTTATTTAATTATATGAAGTATTACTATTTAAATAGCGAAAGACATCAAGAAAGGGCTTAATTCTTAATGCTTTCATCAGGCAACTGTCTCACAAATCTAGTAAGAACTTCGTCATCAGCAATTTTTTGGTAAGGATTTGGAGTTCCAAACACGGCATCCAAACTGAAGATTTCATGAAGCTGGACTTTACTTGTAATGTAAGTAATAGCAAAATAATTTACACAATAAACCACTTCCTTTTAATTCCTCATCAGCCCCTGATAATGTTCTTAAACTAGGAAAGGTTTTCTGTGTTTACTGTACAATTTACTTGCTCAGGAACAAATTCTTTTTTTCTCTTTTTCTTTTATTCCAGGACAATTAATCTATTAGTGATAGGGTCAAATCATTGAGAACAGCAGTCTCTTAGGCTTTGTGATTTGGAGTGTACTGAACAAGACAGTCACCTAATTATTTTTAAAAGCAAAGGTACACACAGTAATTGGGAATGTTTGTCTATGTTTCTTTATAATATAAAGTGTACTTTAAAGTAATTTGACAAACAGAACACAGATCCTGATTTGAAGCAGAGGGATTTTTGTCAAGGCCTGGATGCGTGAGAACATGCATATAACACTCCCCTCACAGAGGAAAACAGAATAAGCCTTTGAAAAGCATTTTCATTAGCATGGTCAAAAGTTTAACCTTCCAAAAATAGATGAGTGCTATTTGTTGTCTCTTATTAGGGAAACTGTAGATGGAAAATACGCTGAATCCCAGCTTGTGCATACCACGGCGCTCTTGTAGGAGCAAGAAATTTTTAGTTACATTATTACTCTTAAAACCCACCCACCCATATCAGACTGAAAAGTAGATTACTTCACTTTAATGCACTGGGAGCCTATTTGTTCCTATAAATCTATGAGAAATATAATGGAGGTCATTAGTGAAGCAATTCTATTACAAGTCTGCATGCAGAGCATTAGCAGCAAGCATCTGAAGCTGCTGGATCAGTACCTTTGCAGTTTGTCCACTGACTCAAGCAGAAATTGTCCTGAACTCTGTCAGAACATCTTGGGTGGTGACTTTTGTTGGGTTCTTTGAAGATTGTTGGTTTGGGGTTGGGTGGGTTTTTTTCTTTTCTACATATAAAGCATACCTGCTCATGGTGTGCTATTACATTATGAATTATATGACACCAAGTTGAAATGGAAGTAAATCGTACCTGTGACAAAAAAGCCATTACTTATACTTTGTAAAATTGTATTATGTTTATTGTATGCAAGCAGTATAAGACATGATAGGCTTAGCTAATTATTTTCATCCTTTCTTTCAAGTATTGTGACTTTCTGAATGAGGTAGCAGGACCATTTATGGCTCTTAGCAATCTTTACCAGATTTTTAAGTTGTGTTCTTTTTGTTTTAGCAATGGAAAATAGGCCTAATCCTGCTTCTTTAAAAGTTAATAGTGATATTTTAATTCAGGTTAGCAGAAGGAACTCAGATAATTTAAACAGATTAGTTGATGACATTATTATTAAACTCTCCAAATTCATTATTACAAGTATTGTTTGTCTGTAAATCTCAAAGTGTTTAAAAGACAAGTTTACAAGAGGGATGCTGGTGCCTAAATGTCCCTGCAGGCATCTAAATCAAGCATTTAAATGTCAATGTATTCATACCTCTCTTGTTGAGTACTGAGAAGTAAACTCCTTTGGATTTTTAGTTTCAAATTCCATAGCTGTATAAGCTGATAACTTGCTGCTTCTCAGCATTTGCATAGCTTACAGAATGTGACCAGTGAGCTGAGCCGCAAGGAACCTGTTTGAATCATTGGCCTTATTTGTGAAAACGATGTGTATATATAGCATGGAGGCTCATGTCCCCTATTCTGTGGTGATATGCAGAGGTGATAAGAAAAGAGCTGCCAGAAAAGCTGGTGTAAAATGGTTTCGCTTAAAATATTTTGCTGGAATATTGGTGAGACCAGAGTCACACTTCCTCCCTTTCCTAAGGGTTTTACATTCAGCTTTTCACGCTAACCTGTTGGCTAGTCCTTTCGGAGACTTACGTGATGGAGCTGTTCTACTTAGAATTAAGTACTTAAATATCTTTTAAGCCAGAGGGAAGAACTCTGTAACCTAGTGATTAAGGCGGCCCCTTGGGATGGGGAATGAGGCTTTCAGATTCGACGACAACGAACATTTCAGTATTCTAAATTAAGCATCCATTAGAGCAGGGACTTGAACTCCGCCCTCCCTCCTCCCAAGTGAATACCCTAATCATGGAGTTCCGGCAATTCTTACGTGTTCGCTGTGATCCAGGGAGTATCTCGGAATTCCTTGCAGTGCCAGGGAGGCGTGCTACGGGGGTACAAGGGTGGATGCAGAGCCTGTTATCAGGAGCTGGCTCTGGCACTCTCCTGAAAGTGGAGAGCATTCCGATGCCCTTTAGCTGAAGGGGTTTTGAACCTTTGCTTTCTGTTCTCTCAGGTGCGCATTGTAACCAGTGGGCGACCAGGTAAAACAGCAACTCTGGCAAAAACGTTTTGAAAGAATTGATATTGCTTAGTTTTAAGAAGGAAGCTCAGGACCCTGTTTCAGCAAGTTTCAGAGTTACAAATCGGGATAAACGCCTTCCTCTGCCAGAAGTGAGCTGTCTGAGCCTGTGCGAGGCGAAGGACTCGGCTTTCTTGTCAGCCTTTCTTGCTGACCAGCATACATGCCCTCTGCTCACTGTGCCGACTGTAATAAACTCCATTCCTAGACACCTGGTTCCCCTTATACATCATGGAAGTGTCCTGGTCAGATATGTATACGTAAATTTGTAGCCTTGCCTGAAAACAGAGATACACTGTGCTATAGGTTTGATTTAAAGAAAAAATAT
Organism: Phaethon aethereus; assembly: GCF_964289735.1. Taxonomy (NCBI): domain Eukaryota; kingdom Metazoa; phylum Chordata; class Aves; order Phaethontiformes; family Phaethontidae; genus Phaethon; species Phaethon aethereus. The sequence goes on from NC_138578.1 coordinate 43,652,338, forward strand.
ACATTATTTTATATAAACTTCAAGTTTTGAAATACTACATAAAAAAAACTCACTATATAATCTTTTCTGCCATTAAAACCAGCAAATCATTTAAGTGAAGAAGTGATATTTGCAAGTGATTTGTATGGCATAAGTGTGTGCTTCTCTGTAATAATAATTGGAGTTCCTGTGCCAAATACTTTTAAAATTTCTAATTGATTTTTAATATTTTTGACAGGAGGTTCCTTTTGTGAGCTTTAACAATTAATAATGTAATCGAGCAATCTAGGGAATTCCGTGATTCAGCTCAAACAATTTATACTCTAATACATTGTAGAATTCGCACTCAGTTACTTTAAGTAGAACGGATGAAATGTCTATTAAGTTTGTCCAATATTTCTCAATAAGATTTTCCATTTTAAGTGGTTTATGACACTATTGATCGTAAGGCATAATGGTTAGGATTTCTAGTGTGAGATACCTGCATCAGGTTGAACATTTGGAGAGAGATTTTCAGCCAAAATGCATATTTCAGAAACCTGAAGTAGGGAAAACAGTGTTTTGCTTATTTATACATATTATTTTACTTTAAATAGTCTTACTGTCCTCCTACTTTGAAGCGGGAAGGTGAAATTACTTGGAGAAGGGGATTTTGTCAAATCTGTGCTTATTGTCTGCTTCATAGGCCCAAATTTGGACAAGTTTTAAGATTTTTAATAATACCACTTTTTGCATTCCCAATGAAAATGTTTCACTTCTTCCTGGGTAGCTAGAACTTCAAGGATCTTTTTGTCACTTAGCATCGTTAACCCTGGCCATTCCATGGAGCATCAGAGCAGAATCCTATGGACTAGTAGGTGGGAAAGATGGAGAGAAACATTTCATGGTGTCTGCTGAGGGAAGCTTGGAATTGAAAATGTAGCACACGAGTTCTGTGTCGTAAGTGACATGGGAAAAGGAAGGGAGAAAAATGGGCATAGAATCTGATAAGATTAGGAGACAGGTATGGGGGAAGGAAGCTAGTACTGAATTTACAAAGGAAAGGCACCAGGAGAAAGAGAAGTTAGGAGGGGGAAAAGAATCTGTACAATTTGATCTGGTGATGGTGGCACTGGGATAGATGGGGTATTTTGGAAACGACAGTGAAAGTGGGGTGTAGTACAGGTAGGAGAAGAGGCAGATGACTTTGTGGAGTCTTCATTTCACTTGCGTTGCTGGAGATTAGATTTGGGAGGTATTTTGAATTAATCTCCTTTTCTCCATGTTACAAGATCTGATTCAAACATAGTCATTAAGCATTGAAGACCCTTTGCATTCCGGACAGTAACAAAGAATGTGTTTTAAGTTCCAGAAGAAAGTTGTCTACTAAGCAGGGCCACAGTAGACGTGGAAGGGAACAGATAGAAGAGAAATTATTTTAACTTGATGAAATTTATCATCAGCCCTGCTGAGCCCCGTCTCTGGAGTGGTTAGAAACCATTAATATTAGGTATATATTTAAATGGGTGGATGGTACCTTACTGGCTGATGGCTTATTTGATTGCAGATGAGGCTGTAAATTTATTTGTATGACAGAGATACGGCTACAAGGTGTAGCTCTTTCAGCATGAATTTTAATTTGGTAGAGATAAGATGTCTATTTTCTCATTTGATTTAGGAGTAGAGTTACACACTTGAAATTGATTATTTGGAATGTTGATGCTATGGGAATCTCAAAATAGTTTAAAATGTGAAATAACATCTGTCTGTATTTATGATTTCCCAGTGGAGGCAACTATCTCTATTCCTTGCCTAGTTTCAGAAGTAAGTTCTAGCAAATTCATTGTGCATCAATAGTAATTATTCATTGTCTTTAAATGTACTGAGTGCTTTGACAACGACGCATCTAATCTAGAGATTTCAAGCTTAATAAATATGGTTCCTTAAGGTTCCCTTGAAATATAGGATCCAGAGGGTGGGTGAGTTCATCTTTCTTCTTCATCTGGGAATGCTCAGTCCTGTGAGTTTTACCTGAGAGAGTAAGCAATACCTTGATAATCCATACTGCCATCACCTAGAAGCAAAACAGCACATTTCCTTGCTATGAAGAGGTGTGTGGGAGTTGAGGCACTTCCCTTCTCCTTGCCCTCTACCCCCAAGCTTAAGTGATGAAAATGTTAGTTTTACTTTGTGGTGTAACTGAAGCCATATTTTATAGGGTTTGCATAATTCAAATGCTACATTTTCTTAACATGTAGAATCTTATTTTATAAAGTGAAAGATACTTACTACTTTTTCATAAAAATCTAGTTGCTAATGAGAAGGCTTTAACCATGTTGTTCATTGTGATAATTAGCATTACTGACTTGCTTCAGTACGTGAAATAGTGTGTTTCCTGCCTAGACATCACAATCACTTAGGTTACCTTCTTTGAATGTTTAGTGTATGGTCTTGTTTCTTAGTTGAGAAAAGTTGAAAATGTTTCTTTTCCATAGAATAGATAGGACTTGCTTCTTTTCATTGTTTCTGTCAGTTGTCTAGAAGTCTTTGGAAGATGTTAATTTTGCACAGGTTGAAAATTAGGCCAAAATTGGTGCCTTTTGCATTGTTTAATATAAGGTCTATTGTAAACATAAATTATGCTAAACTGCTGATTTCATCAGTCATTAGGCAATGCAATAATGTCGCTTTAGTTTGCAGTTGACAATTTTAGACAGGTTCACTTTTTCTGCATTATTATTGAGCCCTGAAAACTATAAAAGCTCCTTTTATAAATGAGCTGGAATTTTTTTTTTTAAATGTGAAGAACACATTTCATATTTGACATAATTAACACAATTAATTTGTTAACAAGTTATAGGGTTTTTTTAAAAGATAAAATGAAAATAGTCTGTGTATTCAAAATCAATAAAGATGGGAAAGTATATCAGTGGGCATTAATTCAGGTCCTGGAAGAGAATGTAAGGAAAATTTACACTAAGGATGAAAAAAATTGAGTTTAAAAGAAAACTGCACTACTGTTACAATGCACTGAGCACTGACACAGGTTGCCTAGGGAGGCTGTGAAATCTCTGCCCTTGGAGATATTGAAAAGCCATCTGGACATGGTCCTGGGCAATCTGCTGTAGGTCACCCTGCTTGAGCGGGGGTGTTGGACCAGATGACCTCCAGAGATCCCTTCCAGCCTCAGCTGTTCTGTGATACAGATGTTAAGCCGGTATTGCTTAGAGGCTAGATTTTGGACTGGATAAAGTCCTTAGAATTCAAAAAGATAGGTGCAAACCCATATATTAAACAAAAAAACAAAACAAAAACCCCAAACAAACAAAAAAACACCCACAAAAAACCCCAAACACACACACAAAAAAACCCCCACCACATTTCTGGGGACAGACTGTTTAGCAGGGCAATAGGATAAGGGATAATGGTTTTAAACTAAAAGGTTTACAACGAAAGTTTAAACTTCTAAACTAAAAGAGGGCAGATTTCAATTAGATATAGGGAAGAAATTTTTTACAATGAGGGTGGTGAATCACTGGTACAGGTTGCCCGGAGAGGTGGTGGATGCCCCATCCCTGGAAACCTTCAAGGTCATGTTGGACGGGGCTCTGAGCAACCTGATCTAGTTGAAGATGTTCCTGCTCACTGCAGGGAGGTTAGACTAGGTGACCTTTAATGTTCCCTTCCAACCCAAGGATTCCATGATTTCAATTTATTTAATGATCCAGCTTAACCAGTGTTCATGGCTTTTATTTTCTTTTGCAAGAGTCCAGAGCACCGGTGAATCTAATTAAATGTAAGGATTTAATCTCTCTACTCTGATTAGTCTTGGTTTTCTCCGTGGCTGTGAAGTGAAGCAAAGTACAACTGAATCAGATCTTGGCATAATTTGGAAAAAAATTTAGTTTATAATTTATTTATTTGAGGAAAATTGTATAGCTCAAGAGAATGATAATGGGATATATAATCTGTCACCTTGAAATAACCAGTGTAAGTAAGGTCACCATGATTAGCGATCATAGATTTTTTGGCATTCCAGTGGGTAACTGAATACCTTTGTGACATTAGATTGGTCTCAGTCCAGTTCACAGACTTCCAATTTTTTTTTTTTTTTTACCTCAGGAAACACCAGCATTAGTTGACAGTTTCCACAGACAGACCAAGAACTTTTGTGTTCAATCTGTTTGAGACAACAGTTGCAGGTGTAATGTGCTTATGTATGTTTAGATGCTGCCTCATCCTATATCTGTATAAAGTAGGTGTTTCAGGGTCACAAGGTTAGATAATGTCTCTTGTTTTTGTTTGTTTTTAGAAATAAGTGTGTTACTGATTTTAAGCAAAGATCTATAATTTTTAATGATGCCTTATCTTAAATTTTTTACGTTATAACAAATCAATTCACTTTGAAACAGTTCAGTTAAAACTTTATTGCTAACAATGTTTAACTGCACACAGAAAGATTATTTGGATTCTAAGCTTCACTGCTTTTTCTTCTGCCTTTTAAAGACTTTTACAGATTTATTTTTTTAATAATTATATTCTGTCAAAAATTCTGAGACAGTAAACCCTTGAATTAGTAAAAATCAAGATGTGAATGGCAAAATATCTTAATTACAGGGTATGAATAAGCATGATTTTCCTGAGAATTTTGCTTGGAGATTTGTTAAGAAAAAAAATCCTCTTCCATATGTACTGTGAGGCTGATGAAGTAATAGATACTATTAAGGCTGATGTGAGGCATAACTGTGGCAACTTACTGGAACAAACCCCTGTGACTTCTCCCACCCCATCTATTGATTCTTCAGCAAAGAAGCTACAAAGTTAATTTTTGCATAACAGGGTCTGAAGTACTTGTACTGCTTTCCTGCTGCCAATCATTCTAGACAATAAAATTGTGACATTTTTTGAACAGTTGGAGCAATGAAAGAATATAATTGACAAGTTATGCACAGATGATGATTATTTTGGATAGGAACACAAGCACATAAAGAAAGGGTTTTTTTAATCTAAATGCTCATGAAAAATTAAACTCATTTTACATTCAGTTCATTCATTCCAGGTAAGAGGTTAAAAACCTCGGGGTTTGCGAGCTTGAAAAATGAGTTTTAAATGCTCATTAAAAAAATACTGAATTTTTTCTCCTGCTCCCCACATAGTGTGTATAAACTTCTCCTTCTGTAACGAAACATGCTCACTGTGACCTGTCACTTCATCCCTTAGCATGTGATGGAGCCATTGAGATCTTTGTTGTGTTCTTCAGCTAATACTTTCATCCTGGTTTGGACAACTCTGCTGTGTTCACTGCAGTACTTCTCCTACCTTCCTATCTTAAGAAACAATTATACAAAAACGTCATGTTTCCATGCAGACATAATAAATACTTGATTTGATGGAGGGGACTTCATTGCAAAATATTATCTGTCAAAGTCATTGGTAATTACAACTTATCCTGAGACTTTTCAGAATATAGTTGAGTAACAGAAATACAAGCAAGGTCATTCTCTTCTTGTGTGTGAAAACTATGAGATATTTTTAAACTCTGTGCTGCTGATTCTGCAAACACGTACTGTCCAAAGAAGATAACTGTTTGCATTGTTTTGGACTGTGGAGAAAGAGAATTTCAAGGGTCAATGGAAGCTCCTCCATTAAATCTTTCTCCTCATCCTCAGTGTTAACATTTATGCCTCATCCCCTGGTCTGTCCCATGTCTTTTTTCCATTCTTGTCCCTCAGAGATCTTAGATAGACCTTAATTACTGCTGCTAAAAAGTTCTACAATGATCACAATAAAATGTTTGATAAACCATATTAAAGAGGGTACCTTGAATATTACTTTTTAATTTATTTTGCTTAGTTTGTATCTGAAACATATACAGTCTGTGCAGATTTTTCTATTTTTTCCATCATATATGTGTGCTTGAAGAGAAAGACCAAATAATAGTGATTTTATAATTTTTCTGCAGAGATTTTTGTGATGTAAACATAAAGTTCAAGGTTAAGCTCCCTATACTTTCCCTGAGTGTGTGATATATGCATAGTCTTGTACTTATTGGTTGCACTTCATTTCTATTCTGTTTTGTATTCACCTTCTACTAATTCTTTGCTGACATTTGTCATCTGATAAAGCTTCTCTCTCAAGTTGATTCAGGCCTATGTAGAAGCAGACAGTTAAAAAACATTGCTTCAGCCACTTCCTTTTAAAATAAAATTGTCATTAAATATGTGTGTCCAAGGTGTGCCCCAAAGTCCCATAACATCCAGGACAGCGGTTTGATTTTTCCAAACATCCACTGCATTCCATTTTGTGCCAATACAAACTTGGCTTCATACCAATAATAAATATGCTAACTGCAATGCGTACAACATTCCTGAGATAGAAAGAAGAAATCATACACACCTGCCAAAACATGTAAGCCTGTATTCACAGAGCTCAAATAAATGATTGCAGTCAAAGTCTATAAGAACATAGCAAGAAACATTAATCCACTTCTTCATGTAGTACTTTGTCTCCTTACTGCTATTATCCAGCTATATGGTTATCCAGATTTTCAATTTAGTGTGTAGGAGTGAAATAAGGATTATTTAAACCATCAAGACAGACTACCCTGAAAGACTTTTTTTTTGTAAGCTAAGTTGCAGCTCATACTTTATGATATTTGTGATTCAGTCATTGTGGATCTGAAAACAGGTATGGTGCTCTTCAGTTTCTTCAAGAAATAGTTCATTTTGTTGGAAACATAAGGCTTTTCTTTCAAGTCCTCAATGCGTGACAGAGTCTTGCATCTTTTGAGCTTTGGAAACAGACTGAAAGTCAATCACATGCAGAATGAAGAGCTAAAAGGTCCTTGAGAAAAACTGTTGCAATGTGGCTTATTGTCTAACTAGGATACAGGAATCTTTGGGACTTGCTAGTTGCAAATATCTTCCCCAGGTAGGCTTTCTTAATAGAATCATAGGATCTTTGGGTTGAAAGGGACCTTTAAAGGTCACTTAGTCCAACCCCCCTGCAGTAAGCAGGGACATCTTCAACTAGCTCAGCTTGCTCAGAGCCCCGTCCAACCTGACCTTGCGTGTTTCCAGGGATGGGGCATCTACCACCTCTCCGGGAAACCTATGCCAGTGTTTCACCACCCTCGTGGTGAAAAGTTTCTTCCTTATATTGCCAGACTACCACTTATAGTCTAAATCTGCCCTCTTTTACTTTAAAACCATTACCCCTTGTCCTATGGCAACAGGCCCTGCTAAACAGTCTGTCCCCATCTTTCTTACAGGCCCCCTTGCAGTACTGGAAGGCTGCATTAAGGTCTTTCCGGAGCCTTCTCTTCTCCAGACTGAACAACCCAACTCTCTCAGCCTGTCCTCACAGGAGAGCTGTTCCATCCCTCTGATCATTTTTGTGGCCCTCCTCTGGACCCACTCAAACAGGTCCATGTATTTGCTGTGCTGAGGGCTCCAGAGCTGGACGCAGGACTCCAGCTGGGGTCTCACCAGAGCGGAGCAGAGGGGCAGAATCCCCTCCCTCGACCTGCTGGCCACGCTTCTTTTTGTGCAGCCGAGGGTATGGTTGGCCTTCTAGGCTGCGAACATACATTGCCAGCTCATGTCCAGCTTTTCATCCATCAGTACGCCCAAGTGTGTAGCTTCTTTCATTGATATGGTAATGTAATTATCTAATTTAAAATGAACATGAGAATAAAACAGTGAAACGTATATCAAAATTAAGAGGACGAATTCTCTTAACAGTTCACCAGAGCTGATGTGATCACAGGTCACCTACTAAGTGCCTTGTGTCATCTTTGTGCTTTCATCATAACCATTTCTGATCTGCCTTTCAAGCTGACCCCTTTGTGGAGTCACACGTTTGACAGACATCATAGGCAGTGGCATTTCACAAGTGAATTACTTTGTCACTGGAATCAGTGCTACTCTTCTCCTAATATCTGCATTTTTATCCTCTGTCTTCATGGCTCTGAACTACTTACATTCTTGACAGTCACCATGTTAATAAAGCAAAGCAGAGCACATAGACTTAGCGATGGATTCTTCTATTAACAAGCACTTTGTGGTGTTGGGTAGTCTATTTTTTATATTGAAATAGTAGTGCTGAATAGAAGCTGCAGTTCTGTTTCTTAGAGGTGCTTGGCACTGTCATTGTCTACAGATGCTGTCTTTCAAGCACTTGAAATCCAACTTTTGAATGTCAGACTTTACCACTACAGTAGGCTCATCTCTCTACACCTCAGCCTTTGTTTGCACTCAGTCATTTGTTGAGGAGTCTTCTGGCCTTCTTGCTCTTGTTTTGCCTCTGGTAGTGGAATGGACTCCATTCTGCAAAGAAACACGCCATTTAAAAAACAAAACAAGATGTGTCCCTGTTATTGCTGTGCTGATGAAATTTATCCCGTTCCCTATCATCAGCTCTTGAGTAAATGGACGTTCAGAGTTAATGGCCATGCTGGTAGGAAGCGTGTTATTCCACTACAAAAGCGCTGTTAAGTGCTGAAAGCTCTTGATTCTTCTGTCACAGTTTCCCAAAGAGAGAGAATGTCTGCTACCTGTCAAGCTTCTCATACAAGATGGGTACAATAATTTGCAGAGAGAGTTTTGATCATAAATAGCCCTCATGTATCAAAATCAAATTCATAACCCGAGAGAAGGTGTCTTGGAAACTCCCATGAAAATAATACTTCTTTCTTTGGATACAGGGCATTAAGATTCTGGAACTCAGTTAAATTACTGCCATTGGCAAAGTAATTCCTGTCATATTTTGTGATTTCTCTTTTTTATTTTAGGATTGCCATAATGCCCAGAGGTCCCAGTCTTGAAGCATATTTCTGTGTCGTAGACAGAATAAGGTTCCAAGATCCTTACTTCCTGTTTTATCTATCTTCACTAAAAATACTAAAACCTTTGTAACACTGATGCTGTCCTATTTTCTTCATATTATCTACCATGATGAAATGTTTATACCAATTCTCAGTTGTTGATCAAGGCATCAATAACTGATTTTAAGTCATTTTGTTATTGCTGCAAAAAAGTAATATAATGTAACATGCTTTATTGCTCATAACATCCTGCAAGTAGTATTCTTAATAAAACTTGGTAATTATAATTATCACCATAGAAGTAAGCAAGCAGGCCTCTTAATTATAATAGAAAAGCTATAGTTTGTTGTAAAAAGCTGGCATTGTAACATAGAAAATTTTTAAAGTTGAGCCTTACTTTGAAAGATCTAAGTAATTGCACCAGTAGTCCCTGTGCCAGGTTAACAGATAAGGAAATGGTTGAAAACCATGCCCCACAAAACCCAGTCCAATATCCAGTTTCAGTAGGTTTATGGTATCACCGTCTTAAGTAGATTCAGGTTGTTTTGGGGTTTTTTTCTCAATTTGATATACTGAAGCTTCTTGTATGCTAATGTTAATAGGAATTATGTGTAAGAGTTTAAACCAGTGTCTTATCCACTATCTTGGACAGGGCTGGAAGGACCAGGGAAGATATCTAATGATAGAATTTATAAGGAACTTCTAATACTAATACAAGGCAATTCTCTCTTGACATAGAGGTCTTGAAGCATTGGAGTTGGCAGTTCTCATTGTTTTCTTTCCAGCAAATACAACTTTTGAGATTAGCCTGAATTTTTAATATAAAGTTTTATAGATAAAAATGTGAAAGACATCCCAATTATCATAAAAAACACCTTGAGACTAAACAATTGAGATTTTTAAATCAAAAGGCTCTGAGATTCAAAATGGTTCCACAATACTTATGGAAAGACATCATTTATTTTCATTACATAAAATCTGCATTAGATAGAAAGCTGTGGATCATTCAGGAATTTGACAGCTGAAGGCAGAAGTATTTTCTCATGAAAGTATAGTGATGCTATCAGAAAAGGAAATAAGGCATCTGCAGAATTCTGATAAAGAAAATGGTATATCTTGATGATTTTAAACCAATGGAAAAAGCTTGTCTAGTCTATCTCAACAGTCACTAAAGCAGCTGAAATCATTGAAAGGTGACCTATCTGCTGTACAGCCTATTCAGTTCTGTATCTTTCAGGAATGGTTTTAAGAGGATCATGGATGTACTCTATATCGTACGCTTCAGTTTCAGCATCACTGAGTTTTTGGTACAGTGATTATGACTGAAAGACCTAAACCAAAAAAACTCAAGTGCTGTTAATCTCCTCCTGTGAAATTCTGCAGTTATCTGTTAATGACATTAAAAAAAAAAAAAAATTACTGCCCTGTCGCTAATGACTTGCTCCCTATTTGTATTTCCTCTATCTACAGTTCTTATTACAACTGCTAGTGCATGTTATTAATGATAATGTATATGCCAATAATAATACAAACATTATGGCGTATGAAGCTGCTAAGTTTTTGATTTAAAATATAGTAGATGTTGTTTCAGTCAGGTCAAATTATATCAGCCAGACATGGTTCTCTTCTGTTGTTATTTACTTGCCTTCTTGGGTATAAGCCCATGGAAATTTAGTCAACCTCAGATAGGATCACGACATCCAAGTCTCAGCTGAGGATCATATGAATTAAATTAAGACATTTTGAATGACTCTTTCAACTCTGGAATCCCCTTGACTAAATATATTTTAGTTTTATTTTTCAGATTGCAACATAAGTAGTATGATTGCACAGCATCAGAACAGGAGTGAACAAAATTGTTTTTGAAAGGTTAAAATGGTTCTGACCTCTGACACCTCTGACCTCAAATGTTTTCTGATTATTTAGTATTATTATTTTTCCATTTCAAGCAATCTGGAATTTCTTTTGTGTTGTTTCAGGCAATGAACAGGGGAAAAAAGATGAATATTCACTGATCTCATTACCATGTCTGCATGCATAGTCGTCTGTATTTTCACACCATATGAGTTGGAATATTGCTAGTGATGATGGCAGGAGTGGGGTAGGATAGGATAGGATAACAGTTTCTAGGTCAATGACAGAAAAATCTCAATTGGAAATAACATTTCCATATGTCCTCTCTTCTTCTGTACTGTCAGCATGCGCAGGGCATATTATTTTCTCTTCTTTATTTCTGCTTTGCTTCTGGGCATCTACGGCACTTGGACTCTGCTCTGGAACCTGCTCTGCTCACTACTCTTATCAGTGTGTTACAGGTGTGAATAATGCTTGTGAGCAGGTGGGGAATTGCTGAAGGTGTCCTCACACTTTCTGTCCCAAAGTTAGTTGCTAGATCCTGGTGTCGCTGAGAGCTAGACAGACTGTCAGTTCTGAGCCCTGGGCACATACATGAATTGCATTCTGCTGCATGGGTTTCTTTCATCTTTTGCTACAACATACAGGAGGCATCTGTGAGTATTCTTAATTTTACTGTGCTTGTAATAATCGTTCACTGTGCCCTGTTTATACTATATGAATTTAAACTTTAAAATCTATGATGTGATGAAGGAATATGTTATTTCGCCTTTATGTTTAGACAAAAGCACACACAAATGAAATATGGACATGTAATGCAAACTGGTAGTGCAATTAATACAGATTACAGTCAAATGAGTATATTTATGATTGCTTGTTATCACAGAAATACACATTTTCATCATCAATATTCACACTTCGTTATCTTTTAAGGGTCATGTACTTGTCACAATGTGTAAGACTTTTAATAACACAAGAAAGCTCTTGTGCTTCAGTTTAAAAATGCAATGGTGCATCACCTATTCTAGCAGAACGGGAATGTGTTTTTTATAGTTCCATAAACATTGATCATGTGTCATTTTTTGTTAGTTTACAATTTAATATGTACCCCTGTAACAAAATCTACCAAGTTTCAATGAGTTACTCTATGATAACAAATAACTTTATCATAAATAAAGGCCAGACATAACTTGAAAAATCTTTGTTATACACTATATATATTGCATATGCATATTGCAGAGGTGTGTAAAATATAAACACAACAATCTGAAATAATTTGTTACATTAGGGTAATGTAGGTCTGTTACATAATTAATACAGTTGTCAAAAATACCAGACGTTTTAAGAAAAAAATACAACGGTCATGTCAAATACAGCTTTTGACAATAACCATTATGCTTCAGTGCACATTCTCTGAAATCTGCCCTTTGTTTTTACAAATTACCAAATCCTGTGCAAATGAGCGTGCAAGTTTAGTTGTCCTGATACCTGCACAGGGAACTTGTGCTGTTATAAGCTTTAGACACTCAAAGATGTTCAAGAGAATTTCGAGGAGGAGCCAGGTGGAGACGACGAGATCTGTGAATTAGGGTTGTCACAGCCTAAGGTGATATTATAGCAGCTAAGCCATTTACACAACTGCTGTTTAAAAGCTCCCAACCCACCCTCCATATTCCTTACTTGCTTGGCACATCTAAGAAGTAACTAGAAGTTCTGACTCTAGTTTAATTCAAGCGGAAACAGTGAGGTAGTTTTGCACAATTCTAACTAAGAAATTTACTCTCATAGCCAAAATTTAAACTGACTTGAGGAGGGAGAAAAGCGATAAAAATCAAACTGTCTTTGACCAGAGCTCCAGAGGCTATGAGAGGGATGCATCAATAATATCTAGCAATTTGGAATTAATCATTCAATACATATCCATACCTGTTACTGCCAGGCCTACAACCACTCCACGTGGTCACGGAGCTGTTGGTCTGAAGTGTTCTGAAATCCTCAGTCTAAGGAGAGAAGCGTTTATTGCTTCTGTTCTGGGTTTCTGGCCGCTCCTGTAGTCCTGGGACTCTGGTCCAACATCCTTCCTTGAAATGATGCAGTAGGCTTGTTTTAACTCTGAAATCATGTCTTGGGACTCCCACATGTCTACCCCATGCTCATTCATGCATACATTCCCTCACTGTCTGATGATACTTGGGCATCAAGTTTAACCCATTTGTGGATACGCTAGATAGGAAACAGTGTAGGCACAGCAGAGGAGTTTTATAGCAATAGCCAATTTTAAAAGCACTTGGAGAAAGATTGTTGAAAAATGTTTGATCTGAGTGTTTTGATTGGGCAGAGAGGACCCCTTGCCCTTTATTCTTCAGTGTATGACATCAATACGTGACATACGGTGTCAGTAAAAAACGTCTTCTTCCTTTAGAAGTAGTCTCTGTCTCTATTCCCACAAGTTCAGCGGGGAAATTCAACTCTTCTCTTAGTCCCACTCATCCCATCTGTGCAAAGAAAATGTATTGCTCCAGGGAACAGATGGAGTCAGTGGCTGTATTTTGTTGTGCTGTGAGCTCCCCATCCTGGATTAGTGACGTTTCTTGAGTAGGGTACTTTTCTGCAGTATAATATAGCAAGCATTATTATGTAAGTTTACTAAGTAGATACTCGGCATGTAACAAAAAAATAAGAGTTTGGAGTACTACTCAACCAGGCTCTATTCTGCCCCACCAGAATTTCTGTTTATGGATGGATTTGAATTTTTAAAATATCAGCCTGAATGCTATGTACAGCTATGTGTGTGCTCATAATTTTGTTTAGTTTTGCTTTTTAATTATGGAACTGCTCTGGAAAAAAAGAATAAACAAACTGTTCTAAAAATAAAAAATCCCCCCCTTGTAATTTGAGTTTAAAAATTGTTTGCGGTCCCAGAAAACACAGTATTCACCATGCAGAAATTAGTTTCAAGAGAAATTTATGATCAAAAGAATCCTTTTCAGTTTGTTAAACAGGGATTAAAGAAAGATTAAAAAAGGTGTAGAAACAGATGCGTAAAGGTAGTGTATGGACAGTATCAGATACGACATTCATCCCTTGGGTGAAGTTAAAGTTTCTGTGAGAGTTTGCTATGAGACTTGATTGAGATTTGCTATTTAGAGCAGCCACAAAGGAAACATGAAAAAACTTTCAAGAGTATATGAATCATCAGTAGCAACGTTCCAGTACTACAGCTGTCTACAGAAGACTTAGGGTTTCTTATTGCAACTATGACGTTATATTTTAAGATAAGCTTCTACATCTTCTGATGATTAAGTATTACATTAAATTTAAGGCATTAACAAAAATATCTTCATTTTTCTTCTTTAGAAAAAATGCATTTATTTTATCAGTAGAATAAAACTTCCTTTTTTTAGTAGAGATGGATTTATTTTTCTTCTGAGAAGAGTGAAAATAATGTGTTGCATCTATTATTGAAATTGAAATCTATGTTAATGAGTTTGAAAATAAATTTTCAAAAGAAAACTCAGAGTATGTAAAAATAATATAAATAAAATGGGTGTTGAATTCTTTACGGCAAAGCATAACACATTAAATTTTTTCTGTGATGGCAATGTGCTAATTAATAGACAAAACAAATAGGTAGAACATAGATGTAGTATATGCTTTGCTGTCATAAACACATAGGATAACCTTGTGTGGAAATGATATGCCTTTACATCCACTTGTTTGCCAGAAAATACTCTGTCTGGCGGGTGGTAATACAGAAAGGAGCTTATGTTATCCTTAGGAAAGGGAGACTCGGGAACCTCTGTAAGTTGAAAAAGCCTTTGCTAACTGATGCATCATTGCTCCAGGTCATCTAGATTGCTTGCAAGCTGGAAATGCTAGAATTTTGTGGATGAGGCATATTTTTGCATAATTATGACCTTTTTCCCCTCTCCTTTAAAAGCAAATACTTATTATTCTCTGGAACCACTCTTTTGACACTTGGAGCATGTTGGGGAGTTTTGTGATGGTACTTATTTTGAGTAATAATTGTAGCTGGACACACAAATCGATTTCTGCAGTATGCCAGCATTTTTGAAAATAGAGTGTTGTTACCCAAGAACTGTATCTATGTGAAAAATTTAAAAAGCTGATGAAAATTCTAGGTGGCAGCTTTGCAGGAAAGCAAACAGATACAGACAAGAATAATTTTAAAGATAACACCGCTTTCATGCCAGCCAGTTAAAATACAGATACTTTCTAAGGTGCTTTACAATGTTATACAAAACCACCACTTGGACAGTGCTTGAATTAAGCTCCAGTGCACCCTCCATATTTGTTTCTGAAAACCACGTTTAAGGATGGTGTACTCTGAGACTGCCGTCTAGGCTATATTTGCATTTTCCTACCTTTTCACCCTGTAGGAAAGGGTGTTGTGCTCACATGGGCATTACCTGGGTCTTCCCCATACAAAAATACTGCACCATGCTGGAATTATTTAATTCACATGGACTAATATATTTCCTCCTGGCACAATATTTTAGGATGCTAAACTGCATAGGATCTAAACTGTTTGTTCCCACCATCAGTTCTATATGCACCAACAAAACACTGTGCCCATAAGCAATTATTACGTACTATGATCCCTTGTGGACAACTTACCAAGTACAATAAGTAATGTGGGCTTTGTACAACGTGCAAAAGATCAGGGGCCCAGGGCATATGGAAGTTTGAGATCTTCAGGAGAAGCGACAAAGCACAGCAAGGTCTCCTGTCTGTGTCTGTCCTCATTCCTTAGACCAACAGTTCTTTCAGGCAGGGCTTTTCTTGCATCTACAGATCCTCCTTGGTAACAGTGGTAATACAGAGGGAAAGACTTTATTAAATAAAGTTTCTTTCCATTCTTTTGTCACCCACTACTCAGCATCACTTCAACCATGCTCTTTCGCAAAACCTTCTTTTAAGGGTGAAGTCCTTACATTGAGATGACAGTCACCGCTGGTGACACTTGTGTAAGCCATCCAAGAAGCTGACAGGCATTCCAATAACCTGTCAGCAGCTTACCTGTGACAGCTACTCACAGTTGACATACATTCTTGAAACATAGGTCACACTTTTCTGTAATGTCAAATGAAGGTCACAGCTTTGATACAGATGTGTACAGACATGTGTCTATTATACTAAACCATGAGGATTAAGCAGAAAACAATGAAGTGGTATTTAGAATAAGTTAGAGACCATGAAGATTTTCTTCTGCCTGCATACATTTTTGAGTGTATAGTAGCTGTAATGCTTCAGTATTTGTGATTAAACTATTGTCATATGACATTTGTAGTGCTGGTATTTGATACGTTAAGTAACAGGAAAGTATAGGAAACACTTTTGGCACTTTAGTAATTCTCTCTACTTTCAGTTAATAAATACCCAAGCTATAGTAGTTATTTATACATGACAAACAATATAACTATAGGTTTTATTTCTATGTCTGCAAAGACTGCTTTATAGATTGATTTTTTTTTTACAATCTTAGATAATATTTCTGTGTCTCTTATGTGTATTTACTGTGCCTGAATTGAAATGTACCAGCTGATGATTCAAACCTTGTGAATTAACAGCAGTAATGAAAATTTGTGTGCTGCTCAGTGCTTTACTACACACTACAAGTAATGCCTGTAGTCTTTTCAGTGGGCATTTCGAGGATTTGACATTACTGACATTAAAAGTGAAAGTTAGGAGTGTTACAGCTAACATTTTTATAAATTTTTTGGCATGCAGTCAGTTACCTGTATTTTGCAGGTATGAAAGAGTTTGCTAGTACTTTTCATGTTTGTTAAATGTAAATGTTAGAACAAAGAAATTCTATTATGCAATGTGACAGCTGGTATTTGACTGTGTTGTATTAATGCTCTGTCCAAGCAGTGCTTTTCTTGTATGTAATACCCCAGATTTTTAACTCTGTCATGATGGTGGCCAGCTATCACGGAGTGGCCAGCATCCGCACTGTGTAGCTCCTGGTCTCCAAAACAGGACCAACTCGATGAAAAACACCTGATGGGAATCAGTGCTCAGAATATGATCACTGCAGAAAAGTACATGGGCTAATTGGCAAGGGACAAAAGTGTGACAGAGATCGTTCTAATGGTTCGCAGTTATGAAGAGCCATGTTCCCTTGCCCCAAATTACTCCCAGGCACTTTTAAATGTACTACTGCAGATATAGCCCGTTGCCCGTAATAGGCTGCAATCCACCCTGCCAGAATATTACCCTTTTTAAAGCAACAAATTACATCAGTTGTCAGTGCTTTTATGTAGTGCCTTGTTTAGTAATATCTCCATTATCTAGTCCTTTTTGATAGATGACAGGTTTTTTCAACACTGATTGGACTTACACACAGTGCAAACAATTTTTCTTCATGATTTACCCTTCCCTTGTTGGTTTTATTTTACCTTATGTTCCCCTTTTTATGACTGAGATGTGTTATGGCAAGTATGTTCTGTGATGTGTAGTCTTCCTTTTTCTTTTTTGGTAGATAGTACTGCATGGCTGTAGACTCATTATTTTCTACAAAGAGAGGCTGCTGTTTATGGCATTTGTTTTCAGATACGTTAATTTAATCGAGCGCAGTATGGTCTTAGCAGTATGGTGTTTTTCTTGTAAATGATACGTGCCGGGTCCAGAAGTTAGCTGGCTGTGTGGTTTCACCAGAGGCACTTTGAGGAACACTCCAGGCCACCGTAAGCTCAGGTTCACCATGAGCCATAGAAAACTGACCTCCATCTGTTGTTCTCCAGATTTAGTTCACCTCAGGCTTAACATATTTCTTAGGTAACGTTTAACAAGCAACTTGAGCAGATGGCCTGCTATGGATGGTGCTCGGGTTTGTTTTTTTGTATTGCAGATCAGCATGTGGATGGATGGCGCTCAGGCCACGAGAACAGCTTTCCGGAGAAAACTCTTAAGCTGTGACCATTTCTTAGTTTCCATTTGACAAGGGTGATCCTGTAGAGGTGGTTGTGTGGCTGCAGTTGTTGACTTTTTAGCTGACTTTATGGTGTTCTTACTTCACATTATGTAACGATTAATTAATTCAATCATTATTATGCTAAGTATTAATTCACATCATATAGCAACCTGCTTACATTATCCACAGAAATATAAATTAATATCTCCAGCTTTCTGGTGAGTTATGTATTTTTCAGAGATACTTAAAACTGTTTTTCAGGCCTTTTGAACCTGGGAAAGCAAGGAATATTTTCAGTGTAGGATTGGCCAGGATGCAGCAAGGGCCCCGCAGGAGGGTCAGGCCGCTCCCAAGGAGCCTGGTGGCTGGGCCGAGCCAGGCCACCAGCCCACAGGTGAGGGTCAGGATCAGGCCTGGGAAGGGGAACCAGGGTGAGATGCAGCCCGGGATGGCCGGGCAGGGCCACAGGGACGAGGAGGCAGCCTGTGGGTGAGGGCCCAGGTCCCAGGCCCAGGGATGGGCCCGGCTGGGCAGCGGCGGTCACTCAGGTAAGGCCTGGCCCCCACAGTGAGACCCCAGAGCGGGAGGCATGGCACTCAGGGCCCTCACAAGATAATGTAGTATTCAAAGCACCTTATATAATGCAGTTTCTTAATATACTGATTCATTCTAAAAACTGTGAAGCATTAAAAAAATGACCATATTGTGATCATTTGCCATCAAGTTACACTTTAGTAATTTAATATACAGTGTTTGTGAAAAGTATTTTAGTATAGTGTTCATAACGGTTACACTATTGTTATCGAAATTCTGTTTCGAGAATCACAATTTTTTAGATAACTAATTCATTGACAGAGAGAAAAAAGCTATGTGTGAATACAAATTAAAGTAAAACTCTTCCAAAAGATCTTTCTGCAGTGACTTTTCTCATTCCATCTGGGCATTAGCTACAGGCACCTGCTACTAAGCAAGCACTGATTCAAAGGATGATCCCATCATTTAAAAAAGTGTAGAAACCATTAATGGATGAAAAAGAAGTTACAGCCAGTTGCTGCAGAAATTGAATGAGTCTTGAGTTGAATGAATTGCTTAAGTTTCACTTGCTACAGATACTGATATCAATTCTAGATTAGAGATTAAATGATGATATTTTTCACCTCAGAAGAGACTGTTAACAATAACTGAAGGGATTTTTCCCCCCCCTCTGGTATGAGGAGGACTAAGTTATAACTTCTCTAGAAGCTCTTAGTTTCTCTTCAGGTCAGCTTAAGGAGAACTATTCTCACTCATAGTGGTAACTGTATGTTGAACTCAAATTGGGTGTCAGAAACATTAAAAGAAACTGTCCTTAAAACATTTTTGTATGGTGCTAAATACAGACCATCTGACATGGTTTGGACATGGTTTTGTGGGCATGGTGGTGTTGGGTTGATGGTTGGACTTGATCTTAAAGGTCTTTTCCAACCTTAATGATTCTGTGATTCTGTGACATATATGAATACCTGAACATAGATGAATGACAAGTACTGGCTTGCACTGGTACTGAATCAGTACTGAATGGTAGTGAATACAGAGCAGCTGGTGAAAATGAAACTCAGGGCACATGACTGGTACATGTTTGCATGCCAGGACGTGTGGTGGAGGACTTCTCCAAGTTAGGACATACCATGGGGGGAGATGTTGCAATACCCAAGTGATGCACTTTCTGTAGAGTTTGTATGTGCAGTATGGGCTTGATACAGGCAATAAGGGAACTATATAGCCCTGACAAAGGGCTGTATCATGCACGTATTCTCCAGGAAGAACAGAGTGACATGAGGCCATTACTGATAGTGCAGTTTGGTTTCACCACTTGTGTCATCAGTGCTATGCCTCTGTGAGTGGGCAGGAATGCATGGGTCTAATTGTGTAAAAGCCAACAGGCATGCTTAATATAGAAGAGCGTGTACAAAGAAAATTGTATCTTAAAAAATTTCCAGACCAATTATAAGAAGAATCAGGGAGCTAAAGAGTTACTTCTGATTTAAGGATAGTGTGTGATATCTTGTTTGAAGACAAATTGAAAACTTAGGGGTTTTTCTCATGTCTTCAGGGAGGTGCAACCTTTCCTATTCAACCACAGAGCTGAATATTTGTTCAGGCATCAGCGTCTCAATTGTTGTATCTTTCTCCCTAGACTTGACAGAGATACAGGGAGAAGGCTTCTGCCTTGACTGTGCCACCCTAATATAAAACCTGAAGCATTCACTGCTTGATTTTAATCCCCAAGTGGCTTGGAGATTACCCCAGCTCTTTCATTATGTCCTTGAAACATCAGTTCTCATCAGCCAATGGAACTCAGCCTAAACTCTCATCTCCCTTTTGTGTAGGTGCTTGGGAGGAGCACAAGGCAAACTTGTAGGAAATAATGTAACTATTCTTTAATTAATAAGAAAAATACTTTGTTTTGATGACTGTATCTTGAATTTAGTACTAGTTAGGTTCATAGTGCACTGAAAGTGTAATTTTCCGTGCTGAATGATACTGTCTCATTGCTTATGTTTCTCTGGTTATCTGTTTAGGCTTAGATTGTGAACCGCTTTGGGCAAAAACTAGGTTTTGCTGCTGAACACAGTAGGCTTATGATTCTTAACTAGGGCTGTTAAACACTGTCATAGTGAAGGATCTATAAAAAACCTTTAATTACAACTGTTCATGTTGCTGTTGCTGAAAATGTGTCCATGGGAAAAGCTTAAGAAGGTTTGCTTGCATTCTGAAATTCTATCTAAAAAAAAGAAATCTTTTATTCAGTAGATTTGCAGTTAGTATGAATGCAGAGGTGTGGCTGTTCAATTTAGTAACAAAATCTTTTATTTTACTTCTGTTAACACAGTTCATGCTGAGCACAGCTAAGAACATAACTTCTGTTTATTCCTTCTCCTTCACCCTGACTGAATTTGATAATTCACCCGCAATTACAGGATTAACAGGCTTGATTAACCTGTCTAAACCGAGGGATGCTCATGACTGTGCACAGGTGTTTCTGGGGGCACAGACTTTAGTGCTCAGAATATGACTTGGAGTAAAAGACTGTCAGAGGTTTGCTTCAATTAAGGTTTCTAGTGACCTTCAGCTTTATGGAAGTGACTGGCTTCTTCAAATGGCTTTATCCAAGATCTAAGTGTACAGAGATTGATAAGTTTCTTCTGAAGTCACATGTACTGGTCACTGTTATTATTAATGTGGTGATAGATGCTGTAATACAAGTATTGTATATCCATCTATCTTTAAATATATTTCTGAGATACAACATTTAGAAGTGAAAATTTTCCAGTTAAATAGATAATATGCATTAAAAATATGCTGTGCTAGCCATCCTATGCTAGTAACTCTGATTTTACAGAATAACATCATTAAATATAGCCTGGGTACACAATTCTAGTTTCTATATAAAGTTAGGGAGATCTGTGACTTTCAGTTTTGGTTTTTATCTATGGAACATCTACTATTGAATTTTGCTGTGCTGTGTTTCTGTCAAATGTGCTAGAGACTGCTTACAAATACTGAATCCCTCCCAGGTTGGTTTTAATTTCTGTAACTAGAAATTTTTATCTTCAAGAGTGGAGGAAAGGCATATCTGGTTTTACACCCATAAGGAGGGGGGTTGTGCATATGAATAAAATGGTAGAGGAAGAAAAGTAAATTACAAATGCACAAAAAATAAGCTTGACCTATGATCTTTTGCTTTCCTATTTGTCCTTAAATTATTTTTTTCCTTATGCTTTGGGTATGCTGAGATGCAAATAGTGCATATTACCTTACTATCTTTTTGTGTAATCACTGTGTGTTTGGATTTTTAAAATTATTATGTTTATAGCTGTAGGCATTGGAGTCTCCAGAACTGGAGATATGGGAGGAACAAGGGACATCAGGATGCAGCTATTGCTATGATGTTGTTTCTTCATTTTAAGGTTTGTCAGCTTCCTCCACAAGTTGTTCTTAGGTCACCCAAGAGATGTCTGTGGTCTCTCAATCTCAACATTACTTTGTTTGGAACCCATACGTGAATAGGACTATGTACTTACTTTCCATTTCTTTGTGTTTTACATGAAATTTCTGCTTGTGGAAACACATAAGCATTTCTTAATAGCCGTTTTAAAATCAGGTTTACTTGAATCTCTCTTTTTCATCTATTGTATGTTCTGGTTTTATGGCAGTTCTGTGGTTGTGACCTTTAATAGCTTCCCTTGTGAACTTTCTTTCTCTACATACGAGCTAAGTCATAGCTATCTGATGTTTCACTTTAATGTCTTTGTACCTGAGACCTCATTAATGTTTAATATTCGTAGATGAAAAGTGAAATTTAATGTCTCCATGGATTCCAATATATATTAAACTGACAATTTAATGTGTTTCCTTTTTGACTCCTCCCCAGACCTGAGACATTTTAAAGTTCAGTTTTTTTGAGCATTGAAATATCCAGCTAAGAGAAAAAGGGGACTAATAATATTAATCCCTGTAATTGCAACAGTCATCAGTAAAAAGTCAGTTTTTAAAGAACAGCTACTTCATGGTGCTAGCTGAGATAATATCATTTATTCTCTGTGTCTACATGGTAGTAATGGTCCTGGTTGTAGAGAGAATTGGCTTTTAAGGGAGCCCTGGAGTTTGCCTTCGAGCCACTGAAGTGTAGCTGGATATCAGATCTGCTGGGGAACATAAGGATACTGAGTTCAGCCAAGGTAGCATGGAGGGAATAAAAGTGTTTTATGTTTATGCACAGAGACTTAGCAAAGGCAGAACGGAGACTCACCTAAGCTCTCAGCCAGAAGGCCTGGTGAGAGCCAGCCTGCAGGAGGGTGTGAGCCTGCTGGGATGAAAGTCTCCGCAAGGGCCAGGGTTAACCGGCACTGCAGCTGTGACCCAGCGGGAGGCTGGCAGAAAAGTCTGCTGTCTTGAGTTTACTGGAAAACCTGCCCTCAGAGGAGAGGGTTATGGACATGGTCCATAAGACCATGGCTGCAGCACCTTTTCTCAGGGGTGAGGGCTATGGAAAGTGCAGTACCATTTCTCTGGCTGCCATAGTTTTGGCAGAACTCACATGGCTCTTGAGCACAGTCTTATCATGAGTTCCTCAGTGCAATGCCACAGGAGGGTGTCAGGTACAAGATTCTTAGATGTAATAACTAACACTAACATTTTCAAACTTAAGTGCTGACATCAGTAGGAGCTGTGGGTACCAATGAGAGTTAGGCTGCTTATGTTAATAAGTAAACACAAATTTAAATACCTAGCTTTGGACATGGGTGGGTTCTAGTTCTTAGAAGACTAAAGGTCTTCTTTAATTAGCTCAGGTAATGAACCCACACTGGAAAAGAATTATTATCTTGCATTTTAAAGGAGACCTTTTAAAAAACTATAAAAGTAGTCTGTAGCAAAGGTTGGATATAGGTTTTTCTGCCCAAAGAACTATGACAATTATTTTTAATGTCAGTCTTAGGGTTTATAAGGATTTTATGTTTAAAACTCTCCACATAGCACATAGCTCCATAGCTCCAGCACCTATCAATTTGGTGTTTATATACTACGGGGAGGGGGGGAAAGTCTGAGTTAAAACTGAAGGTCAAATCTTTGAAGCTACATTTGAGTTATAGTAGCTTACCCTGTTCAATGATGTGTAACCTTCAATCCCTACCAAAAGAGTGGGAGACAAGGAATTAGAAATTAAAACTCAGTGTATCAATCAAAGCTGTTCTTTCACCTTACTTTAATATGCTATTCACATTCTGGCTGTTGATAAAATTAGATTTAATTAATCACAGTACTCTGTTTAGTGAAATATACTGTGATTGGTTCTGTAATTGAAAACTATTGGCATAAAATGGAAAGGTCAACTTAAATGGCATTAGACAGAGAAGATAATCTGTTTGTCCAATTTCAAAGTTTTTGGTTCAGAGGAAAAAAAATGAGGTCATTGTTTGAATTTGAAGTAGTTCATTAAAACCTCTCATAAGTCTTCCCTCCTTCCACTCTGTTCCTATTCTCCCACCTGGGGAAGAGTTTCTGTGCATGTCTGAATTCTTTAAATATGCTCTCACTGCTAGAGGAAAAATTGGCATTCATTCAGGCACAAGCAGAAGTACAAGACCTGTTAGATCATCATTGTTAGTAGTTTGGTAATTTTAAATACATGAATCCCATTGAACTTTAGTATTTTTCAGGCTTGTGACATAATTCTATCTTGACTGCCTTAATTATCTATAAATATTTCAGTTATTTGTCCACTTTAATTAAGAGAATTCACTGCTGCTTCATAAAATACTGTGAGGTTGGGTTGGAAGTATGAAGTATATGAATGCACAGCATGGGTATGTTAGGCTATTTTATTGTCAGTCAGAGAGGGAAAAAGCATGTTAAAACAAATATTTTAATCTTACTTTCAGGAAATTATGACATCCAGGTACTTGTCTTAGTTTTTTGTCCAGTTAGTATTAATGTTGCTTGTTGTTTTGTTTGAGGTTTTTTAATAAGCAGCTTATACTTACTATTCTTAGTCTTATCCAATTACTAACAAAATAGTGTTGTTCTCTTTAAAGTTTCATATATTCCCAGGGTCAGGAACAAGAACTGAGAAGTTGAAAAACAAGAGCATTTAGTCTAGAGGAGAGAATAATTTTCATACCCATGAAATGTAGCTGCTGGAAAGGAAATATGTTACTCCTGTCCCTGGTGAAAAGAACAAAAAATAAAAGGCTTAAATTACAGTGAGTAATGCAGGTTAGATGAAAGGGGAAGGTTTCTAATTGCAAAAATAAAGAAGTATTGAAGTAGATTGCCTTGAGAGATTGTGCAGTCTCTGCTGTTGAAGGTCTGCAAGGGCAGATTAGTTAGATACTTCAGGGAAGTGATTTAGGCATATCCAGTCCTGATTTGAGGTGGGGCAAGATTATGTCTCAAAGAACCTTCCAGATATATTTTTATGATTCTGTGACTGATCATTGAATACCACACAACGAAACATGGTTTAAAACTTTCTGTAGCAGTAAGTTTATTTTTTGTGTTTCAACAAAAATGGGCATGACAGGGCAGCAACAGGAGCTGCCATAATATCTTAAACTAAGATTTTTCAGAACTTTTTCAGTTTTAATTAACCTGTTCTTGCAATTAACTGGGTTCAGTTAAAGGAGAGTAAAATATATTCTCGTTTAGTATGCTCAGGTATTCATTATATTCTTGTGTGATTATTCACTTGGTGGAAAGTAAGAGATTGAAAACCTTTTTCTCACAAGAAAGGAGTATTCTAAACAATGTTATTTTGTCAAATCTGAGTCAATTTATTTTTAGACAGTTACCTATAAAATGTATTTGCGTGGGAATAACTTGGCTTCAAAACACTTAGAAGAAAGGAAAGGAAAAGATTGTGAGAACGAGTATGAGACTGAGAATGGAACAAGCATGGAGTTAAGTCAGATTCAGAAAGCATTATGAGAACCATAAAAAAAACAAAACCCAAAACCTGAAACCAATTTATTAATAGCAGGAAGACGGATTATAGTGCAGGATGGAAAAAATGTAATCTAAATGTAATCTAACTTTACACAGTGTAGTGAAACAGTTTGCAGCTCATAGTTTAGGAACTGTTTTTTTTAAAAGTAGATGACTCTTTAGACTTCTGTCATGATCATCTGTGAACGTGTACCACCACTGAAAATTTTAGTTCCTTTAGTTCCAAACTTCTTCGTGCTGGAATCACTAGCAAGACTGCCGTTGGCCTTGGTAAACCTCCACTGAGTTCACACAAAGCGCGGAAATAGTCATGCTTCCAAAGACTTTGGAAGAGGTCTCCTTATCAGCTTCGTATTGTCTTAAGAAGGCTGAACAAGAATGTAAACCTGTCAGTTATGTTTAATCGGCTTGCTTTCTGCACCAGTCTGTGGAGGTTGTTTGAAAATATCTTAGACAATGCAAATTACTGTACAATGCCCTCATAAGGAAGGAATTCTTCAAAAGGTGGAGTAATGATACATATGCTGCAGCATCAGAAGCCTGCTGATAAGAGTTGCATTTGGGCAGATTAGTTTGATTCAAGGTCTTCTTTAAAGTGCAAGGTAATAATTCTTTTCCAATGTGGGTTCATTACTTCAGTTACTTAAACAATGTTTTGTTTTCTTTAATCCAGTGTAACCTAAACTGCAAATTCTAAAATTGGTTATTAATGATGCAGTTGATTGGTATGTTTTAATAGTAGTTCTTGAACTGATGGATATTTTTGCAGGAAGAAGGACACTTCTAATAGGAACAGCATTACTTTCTGTGGGGTTTTTTTTGCATAAAAGTTTACTTTTTATGTACTGGGTAGTCTGGAGTATTTGTAAACAGATTAGCACTATGTGACACTCAGCAAGACAGTGAAGTGTTGTCCTCTGCCATATGGGCACTGCCAAAAGCTTGAGTGTTCTGCAAATCAGTGCCCTTGGAACATGAATTCTGTTACAGCATGGATCAGCAAACTACTTCAAAAATACTATTTAAACAAATCAGTATTTTCCTTCTGCTGTTTGTAAAAATGTTCAGATAATTACATAAAATAAAAAATTACTATATTTCATCTGTGTACAGAAGCTGTTTCATGGTACAGTAATTTATCTATAGAGATTAGAATTTAAAGTTCACTAAAACCCTCATTAAAAAATCTATTACTTTTCAGTTGTAACAATTAAACAATGTACTTATAGAAGGCTATTAGCTTTTACAAATACTCTGAGAGGCCAAATTAAGTTTTACCTTATACTGCAGTCAAAAATATGGAATATGCTACCTCATGGGTTCAGAAATTGTTCTTTTATAGCAAATTTTGTATTTAGTGCTAAAACATGCCAGGTAGCAAGTTTGGCTAAAGTTAGTCTCTGCATTTGACCTTTCTCTTACATCATTTCTGTTACAACAGAATATGCCAAAAAAAATCCATTTCTATTGAAAATACTGGTCAGCTTGGGTTAGTTAAAAAAAGCAATAATAAATGGTAGCTATTTTTGTCTGATATTGCTGGGTCAGTGTTATCAGATTTGCTGCAAAGCTGTTACCAGCTGTACCACAGAGATTTGATGAATGTTACACTCATGAAGAAAATGAAATTTTCTGTAAGTAAAAGGCACACCAAAGGAGAAAAAAAATTAAAGAATACTTCTGAAATTGTTTTTGTCTCATACAACAACAAATAAGTTGAAGTTTTTTCTCATTAGTGATAACCTGGCTATAGTGATCATTCTGTACTGTTTATATAATGTGTTCAGTACTCTGAATATTATCTAAGAGAGAATGTGCATTTATTAAAAAAAAGTTCAAAGGCAAATTAATTTAGAAGTAAGTTAGCATAAGAAAATATGATTTATAATTACCATTGAACAGATATCTCAAAGTGAGAAATTATTTCCTGCTTAAAACACCGGACACCTGAAGCCTACAAAAACACTTTTTGTCTTGAGTTGGTGCAGTGGCCAATATGAAACAGCATGATTCTTTCCATGGTGAAAATCTAAAGACATTATTCTAAACTTGAGATAAAATGTGTATATCTGAAAAGCCTATTAACAATAAGCTCTATCATATCTTTATTATTCATCATTGCAATATTGCACACTGCAGGTAGTCAAAAAATGGATTGGTCCCCAAACAGAAAATAGATTTCTCTTTGTTTTTTCTTTTTTTCTTTTTTTCTTTTTAAATAAAGTTTAAAAATTAGCAAAATTACTAACAATCTGACTCTTTGCCATGGGTTTGGTTTGGCATTTGTTTGTTTGTTTTTAAATTTTGTTTTAAGGAGAAGCAAAAGGCTGTTTGTATAAGAGAACATACTTATAATTTCCTGTGACCATGTGGCACATGTTTAAAAAACCCCAAAGCCTGTCATAGAATCAATTCTTTCAGGAATTACAATTATTGTTTATATTGTTCATCATAAGGGTCTTACAAAGACCTTTGTTGGTTCAAAAACCTACGAATACCCATGCTGGCAAAAGTCCTGCTAAGTCTCTTCAAAGCCTGTTCATGTTTTTTGGTGTAAAAAATAGTACTTTCTGAAGGAGGCAGTCATTAAAAATATGCAGCATTAACATAACATCCAGTATGATTTTTAAACTTGCTGAAAATGAATTAAGTATGAATGCAGGCTCTTATGCAAGCTTACCCTTTTGTGCTGGCAAAGCACCCTTGAGTTGAAGGAGAAGACCTGGAGAAGCAGCACACTGTCAGCGTGTGTTTTAGTTCATTTAGAACTGCCATAGACACTTATGTTACTGGAGTTCAGTTTCTTTTCACCAAGTTGGAATTGAGACAAGTGAAAATAAAATATTAAGAAAAGATAGGTTTGGGTTTTTTAGTTATTGAGCAAATCTGTTGGCAGCTTTGATCAGCAGGCAGAAAGAGGTGGGAGTTGCTTGCTTTGAAGAATATTTTTTTTTATTATTATCTCTTCAGTGTAGGTCCTACCTCCTGTCCTATGGTCAGTTGAAATTGTGCTATTCGAGGAACCAAGGTTCACCGCCTTGGTTCACTGCCAGGCTTTGCAGGTCACCTTTGGCAATTTGTGGTGTTTCAGGTTCAACAGACAGAGAGTGCAGACTCCTTCAGAACTCACTGCATTTTATCCCGTCTCTGGGACTGGTAATGCCTTCACCCTGCTCTGAAGGGTCTGAGGCATCTGTCGTATGGGGAGAAGCTGAGGGAGCTCAGTATGTTTGGCCTTAAAAGGACAAGAGTCGGGGCATCTTACCAGTATGTGTAAATACCTGACTGCTGGGAGTAAAGAAGACAGAGCCAGACCTTTCTCAGTGATGCCGAGTGAAAGGGCAAAAGGCAGCGGACACTCACTAAATACAGCATTTAGACGTACTGTGATGTGCCCAGAATAGCTACTTGGCACTATTCTGTCCCACTCCACTGTATTGTTTTGGGGATTTACATACTTTTGCCTGCGTTACCCAAGTGTCCTTGCTTTCAGCTGGGGTAGAGTTAATTTTCTTCCTAATAGCTGGTATAGTGCTGTGTTTTGGATTTAGGGTAAGAATAATGTTGATAACACACTGGTGTTTTTAGTTGTTGCTGAGTCATTCTTAGCAGTCAGGAAATACAAATGTCAAATTTCTGGTTGCTTCTCCTTTATAGTAATAAGAGATGCCAGCATGTAACTCATTGTTCATATGACAAATTAACTGAAATTGCCCTTGTCTTTTCATCAAGGTGATAATGGCTGTTTTGGAAATGTTGGATGTTAAAAGAAATTCTAAATTATTTTTGAGGATAGTTTCAACATATATTAGAGTGGCAAAGCTCAGAACTTTCCCTGGAGTATCACCTGATACAGTCAACAGAGTAGAAGTCTATGAACCCTTTCCCTGATAACTTGTAAAATACATGTGTTTAGGATTCTACATCCTGAGTGGCAAGTGCATCCTGCAAGCTCTTAATCCATGAATGATGTATCTGTGCTAAGGAAGCTGTTAGTCTACTCGTACCAATGTATATTATTAAACACCTGTAATCTTCCATAATTTGACATGATAAATCACAACTTTCCAGCATGCAAATGCATCCTTACAGAGTTCTCATTCACCCAGTGCTCAAGCACTCATACACTTGGTCTGTAGGAAATCGTGATGTTTTTAAAAGTCATGTTTTAACTTAGTTTTTTCTGCAGCTTTGTGACTTTAACAATATAACTGTAGTACAGCCATAACAGCTTTTATACCTGTCTATAAAAATCTCAGTAATTAAATGCTTGGGGAGCTTGGCATTTTTTAAGTAACGTTATTAGCAGCTTTAATTTGGAATTGATGGCATGATGCTACTGGGTTGTCCCTGATATTCTGGAAACTAAAAACACAGAAAGTCTGATACAAGTGTTTCAAAAATGAAATAACCTTGAGTCATTCAGATGTCACAGACTAAATCAAGTGCTGCCCTTTTTTTGATGTGCTGGGCTAATTATTTCTACTAATGTAAATGTCAGTGCAATGAACACTTATTTGCTGTGGCATAACAAATAAATGGCACAGGAAATCTGAGCATATGAAGAAATTCATCATGTCCTCAACTCTATTATATTGCTTGAACTCAAGGGTTTGGTAAACAATTCAGGTTTATATTTTCAAAAATATTTTTAAAGTACTTAAAGTAAAAATAAAATTAAAAGGCAGTAATTATATCTGAATGTATTCTGATTTTTCCTTGTTTTTGAAAGATTCTAAGCTTTAGAGCCTTTACCACCTTTTTCCTGATAGCAAATAGTGCTACAAAATACTCTACCTTTTACTGAACCACCTTTGCTTCATCTTCAGTGTCTTTCAACCTAATGAGAATATCCAGTTCTACAGCAGTCATGTGTTTGAAGTATGTGGGAGGGTGGTGTTGTAGGATGCGGTCCAAATGTCCCTCCAGCTCTTTCATCTCTCTGGTTCTCCCTGAAGCGCCGCTTTAATGGGCAGCAGTTTTGGTAGGCAGTGACTGGCAGCAATGGGGCAGGACCGGCTGGAACCATCCATGAGTGGCATCAAGAGGTGGGTGCCCCAGTGGGCAGGGCAGCTGCTGACCACCCCCCCAGAGCCTGCCACCACACCCGCTGCAGCCACTGCTCCCCTCCCAGAGGGACAGCATCCTGGAGAAGGACCCTGAGAAGCATGTAGCCTGGAGGTTCAAAACTATCAGCTGATATTTTCAGTCTGCGTGATGCCTGCTCTTGATATCTTTACAAAAGATCATGACAGATCCAAATTCACTAGGTGTGATAGTTTCATTTTATGGTGACAGGAGCTTCACAGGCGCTTAAGGACTATATTGTACCTGTTTGCTCTGCATAATGCTTATACACAGATCTCAGTTATATTTGGCAGTTCAGATGTAAACCTTTTTTTGTTTTTTGGTGTAACACTGAAGAGCTACAGGAAAGGAGAGTCACACAGGCAAAGTTCAGAGCTTAAGCACAAAAATGAGATGTTTGGATTTTATACCTTTTCTATAGATCAAGCCACCTTATATTGAGCACATCCTTAGGGGAAATAATATTTTGGTTTTCATCCCTAATTCCCTCAGCCAGTCACTACACCAGAATGGATGTTCCTTGTGTGTGGAAGTGGGAGAGCACTTGACTGCAAATTTTGATGCTGTAGTGCTAATATTTCACTTTGATAGTCTTGTGCTAAAATTTAGCGTCAACGAAAAAAGTGGAAATATTTCAAAAAGAGTAGTTTTGATGACAGTTCCACCTCTTGGGGAAGAAGCTTAATGAGAATGTCTGTCTTCCTATGCCTGTAGCCACACCAGAACAGAAATTTTGGAAATGGACACTTGGTGATATTGCAGTGGATTTATAATAAACATATGATGTTATATCTAGTGATACCACCTCTTTAAAAGGTGATCCTTAACTTTATTCCGGTAAAGAAAGTAATTTAATTGCTCGGTGGGTTCTGTTTCTTTTTCCTAATGTCTTGTTTGGTCACAGTAGTTGGTCAGAGCTGAGAGTCCTGAGAGTTATCTGTGTTAGGAGGATGGAAGAAAATAGTGAATTATCTGTTTTACACAACACTGTTTAAAAACACCATACAGAATCTTTTATTTCAAGAACAAAGGGGAATCAAACAGTCATTGCTTTTATGCTTCTCCTGAAACATCCCTGAAGGTGTATAATCTGAGTGCTTCTTTACTGCTTTTCTTTCCCATTTGCATCTTTTCCTGAGCGGGAACAAGTGCCTATGTTCTAGGTAAGATTACGTCCTAAAACTCATTAAACAATTGGAAATGGTTATGCTGATCAGCATATGATGGGTTTTTAAATGCATTATTTGATGTGTATTGGTCTTTAGTACAGTAACCCTAGAGCTAGTGAGCAAATCCTCAGGCTCAAAGTGAATCTGTAATTATCTCTTCTTTTTTTAGAAAGGTGCATTTCCATTGATATATCATCTTCCTTTGCCTGAGTCCCCTCTAATTGTCTGCCTCCGCAGAGTCAAATTAAAAATAAATGAGTTATTCAATGAAGGCACTTGTTTCTGAGTTCGAGCTTTCAAATGTCACAGCAGAGAAGCTTTTCTCCCCCTCTGAGGGATCTAATAGTCTGTGAGTGAGTTTTCTGATAATTGTGCTATTTTTTGGGCTTATCATATTCTCTGTAATTGAACCAGATGTTGAGTCTTCTCTAGAGGAGCAGGATCTTCTGAGTCTGTGTAGTGCTGTATCAGTCTTGCATCCCAGAAGGTTTGAGGTTAATGTGAAAATGAAATAGTAAGGCAGATGCTGTATGTAATGTTGCTGTAGGTGGGTAATCCCTTTTGGACCAAAACACAAAAAATGTGCAATGCACAGCTGCATACGATGTGTAACAAACAGTTGGATGATAAATTGTTGTAGGATTTTTTTGACAGCCAGTCAAAATCCAGCTCTTCATATGCAGAGTGATATTTGCTGTTACAATAGTGCTGCAATGATAAAAATAGTTCTTGAGTTCAAGAGGCTAAGGGCTGTAGAGGCAGCCTGCACTATTTGTGGGTGACTTACAGAAATGTTTTGGAGGGGAAAACCCTGAAAATGTTTCAGCTAATCAGCTGTGCTGGTTTGTCGTTCCTGTATATTGATATATCACTAAAGAATAGATATAGGCATTGCTTCTATGTTAGGATGAGGTATTGGGTGAGGTGGGGGTGCCTGGGCCTTCTCCTTTCTCGTACCTTAGTTTCGACCGGCAAGAAGCCCTACAGCATATGTTGGAGTTTTCCAGTCATGCTTCCCATTTCTTAGCCCCGCAGGTATACCAAAGAGTATTGTTGCCCTTGCAGTTACAGACACATGTAGAACAAAGACATGTAGAACACCAGTCTTGCAGTGTTGCTGTTATTTAAATATGTGAGAACCCAGAATGTGCAAGTGACAAACACCTATAGTCCAGAATACTTTGTGTCCCATGATCTATGGCTCAGTAATTTTCTTAGCCACAGATTAATAATCCTTGATTAATTCTTCTTTTATGGGCTGGAACATAAGCTTATTTGATTATTTATTTAAATGTCTAAACCCAGTTTTGTGCTGAAGTCAGAAGGTATTTTATACCATGAATTTAATCATTTTTAGTCTGGCTGCTCATACATTACCCTTAAAATGAAAAATTCCTTTTATTGCCTTCTTTAGCACTTCTCCTTATGCTGTATGGTTAATTTTATTTCAGTTTAGCCCATCAGCTTACGGTTAAATATGTCTTCAGCAAAAATTCAGCATCAGGATCTGTTAGCATATTCTATCTTGCGAAGTGACTTCATGTTCACCTACTCAGAACTTGTCTTTCTGAGATTGAGTGTGGAGGTTGGGATGTGGTTTCTGGGCTATATTGTGTATACTTGCAAGTAGAAACACTATTTTGATTATAGTTATCTAGCCATTACACCAAGTAGTCATAGCCTGTGTGTAACAAAACCAGAGTTTGTTCTAGTTCGATACAAAATAGGGTAAATTATCAATGTATCCAAAAAGATGGAGAACTGAGAAAGAAAAGTAGAGCGTATGTAGGGAGAAAACAAGGCTAGAATAAGACTATTGAATTATTTTTCCTTTTTTTTTTCCTTTTCCTTCTTTTGCTTACTTGCCAGCTAGAGATGCTTTAGAAATGGGGGCTCTTCCAGTCATTGTCATCTGGAAGAAAGAGGTATGTGAGCATATTTAGATGGAGTTTCACAATGGAGCCTTTTAGCAGTTTTAAAACATTCCAGAAACTGTGTTTTAAAGTTTTTCAAAATGCAATTTGTTTTCCCTTAGGCGGAAGTGAAACGGAGGAACCTGTTTTCTCAAGTGCATTTGTATCTTGTTAAGCAATATAGCAATATCAAAAAAGGGAAAAAAAAAAACCCCTTCACTTTGCTGACAAAGGGAGAGATTTAGTTGAGGGACTGAAGGCAGTTCTGATTTCTTCAGAGCAATAGAATTTTCACTGCAAACTCTTGCTCTTTCCAGAGAGTTTGGCTGTGAAACTCTACATCTCTTCCTAAGGCCTGTTAAATGGTCACTGGCGAACTAAAACTCCAGTGTGTACACAGGGTGAATTTCATGAAGTCCACTCCCGCTAAGAGCCACAGTATACACTGCCCATTGAGATTATGTTATCTGAGTACCACTCTTAGGAAACCACTTGTGAGGGCATTGTATTTAATACCCCCCTACATTGAAAGGATGTTAGAGCTGAAGAATCACCGTGGTATTGATTTCTCTTAACAATATGTATTTTGATGGGAGAGAATTAAGGGATTTATTAAAAACAAACCAACAATGCAAACAAAACGCTTAGTCATTAAACTTAGGGACTTCTGATGGCACCAATACTATGGTTTGGGATTTGTTCATTTCCTGTTTCCTCTTAGGGCAATGTAACCCTCCTAAAATATGAGCCACAGCAAGACTTCAGTTAGCTTTTTGTGTGTCGCATGATATTTGGATTTATATTTATCCTTTTGCAAGATTAATTTTAGTGAATATATTTATTTAACTATATTATACTTGCAAGAAGGCCCCCTGGTACATTAGACTTGTAAATGTTATCAGGTAAAGTAACTACAAGTAATTAATATTTTTTAAGAATATTGGCATCAAAATGCAAATAGGCAACAGGAAACCAACTGTAAACTCTATTACTCAGTCTTTCAGTGTGCTGCAAACTTGCCATTTAAAGAACTAATTTTAGGGAAAGAAGTCAGCACAGGAATAAAGGGTCACAAAAACAAAGTTTATCCTGCTTTTGATAGTTTTGGTTGACTTGAATTTTTGGGACCAAGTCGTTCACACCAACTGTACCCATATTGACACGGGATAGAAGTTTTAATTGAAGCCAGTCTGTCTGGGCCTGACTTTTAAAGAGTCAGTTAGTGCTTCACAGTGGATGATTTTAGGAATTTGGGCTCAAGAATCATGGTTAACACTGTTATAGCTTGCATTCTACCTTACACTTCTGACTTTAGGAAACAAGCTAGTTAATACTACTATTAGAACATTAGCATTATTTGAACTCAAGAATTAGTGGAAATTAATGAATTCATTTCAAGGACATGAAAGGTTAGATATTTTGATAGCATCAACCCAGGTATGAAGATCTGACTTCTGACTTGTATTATATTAAAACATGACACCAGAATTTGCATGTCTGCAAAAGTTGTGGTAGAGGAATAAACACAGGCTGGATTGCATTTTGGTGATCTATAACTTAAGTTACCTTTAATTTTAAAACTCAAAAGGTCATGCTAGAAGAATGTGACAGATTTTTGTCAGTAACTCAGGGATTTACTGGAGAGCACTGAGCTCACACCACTTTGCGCTGAATATCCAACACTCATAGAAACATCAGCTTACCCAAAGCAGAGATTTTCTGCATGGATCTTTGTCAGCCAGGACTTCTAGCATCCTTTGCTCAAAGGTAACCTGCCATGCCAGGAATTCCTCACTTATTACTTACAACCCTGAAAGCCTTGGAACCCCAGTTTTCAGGATGACTTAGCTACCAAATCCACATCGTGTAGCTTGGCAAACATTTGTCTGTCCTAAAAAGAAAAACCCTAACTGAAAATGCTGGGACAGCTTTACTTGGAGCCACTGAGTATCATCCAGTTTTGTGCTGCCAGTAGTGTAAAATCGGAAAGAGATATATGAGTCCAATATTCATTTGGTTTACATACTTCATACTTGAAGTTCAGAGCATTGCTCTTACATATGCGTAAGATTTTCATAGATTTCAGTATTTCCTAGCAAAAGGCTGATCAAATGTTGCTTCCCTGGAACTGCTTTTCAAGTGTGTTTTCACATGCTTTTTTGATAACAACATTTGAAACATGCGTTATACATATGCCCTTCATTCCGGACAACTTACTGGTTCAAGCCTAGAATTTCAGAACTAGAGTTTTTATGTTACTCCTAAGCATCAGTGAATTGCTTCCTCACTGTCTTCAGCACAGATACAGTAGATCATCTTCTTTGCTTATCAAAATTTTCTCCACTCCTTTTACGATGTTTTTTGTAAATTAAGCTTCTAGAAAAAGGGTAACTTTACTTGAAACCTTCTGCAGCTTTGTACTACTTCCTATAGATCTAAATTTTGTGTACCTCTAATGGTACTTTTCTATTTTAGTTTTTATAAAA
The DNA here is from genome assembly GCF_964289735.1 of Phaethon aethereus. Taxonomy (NCBI): domain Eukaryota; kingdom Metazoa; phylum Chordata; class Aves; order Phaethontiformes; family Phaethontidae; genus Phaethon; species Phaethon aethereus. The sequence continues at coordinate 43,688,052 of NC_138578.1, forward strand.
TACCAGCATTTGTCAGAAAGAAGGAGGAAAAAAGAAGAGCTCTAGAAAGATAAATTTGCTTAGGAGCCTGTCGTGGTTTAGCCCCAGCCAGCAACTAAGCCCCACGCAGCCGCTCACTCACTCCCCCATGGTGGGACGGAGAAGAGAATCGGAAGAGTAAAAGTGAGGAAACTCGTGGGTTGAGATAAAGACAGTTTAATAAGTAACGCAAAAGCTGTGCACACAAGCAGAGCAAAACAAGGAATTCATTCACCACTCCCCATGGGCAGGCAGGTGTTCAGCAATCTCCAGGGAAGCAGGGCTGCATCACGCGTAATGGTTTCTTGGGAAGACAGACACCATAACTCCAAATGTCCCTCCATCCCCTCCTTCTTCTTCGTCCCAGCTTCATATACTGAGCATGACGTTATATGGTATGGAATATCTCTTTGGCCAGCCTGGGTCAGCTGTCCTGGCCATGACCCCTCCCAGCTCCTTGTGCACCCCCAGCCTGCTCGCTGGCAGCCCAGCACGAGAAGCTGGGCTGTCCTTGACTGCTCAGCAACAACTGAAAACATCAGCATGTTATCAACATTTTCTCATCCCAAATCCAAAACATAGCCTGACACTAGCTTCTGTGAAGAAAATTAACTCTACCCTGGCTGAAACCAGGACAGAGCCAAAAGTGGTTTTTAGCTTTACCCAAGAAGTTGGAGTCTGGGAAGGGGAAATCAACTTGCCAACTGCATGGGGGTTTTTTGTCAGTTTTTTGTTTGGCTGGGGAGGTGGGGTGGTGGTGGTGGTGTTCTTTTTTTCCTCTTATCTCTTACCATGAAGATCTACAGATTTGAACATGCTTTCAGGGTCTCTTTGCTCTGTGCCTTTGATTCAGTGAGCCTGGCCTTATGTCAATAGCAATAACCCATTATTATCTATTAAAAAAAAAACAAAACCAATGCCCAAAATTAAAGAGGAACATTAGAAGGTGCTGAGTAGCTATAACTCAAATTTTGCACAAGTGATAGTTTAAGGTAAAAATCAAGGTACTTCATGAGTTGAAGGATGAGGCATTTTTGAAACCTGTTCAGTTTTAGTGGTCCATTTAACTTCCATGAGCTGCTTGCCAAGCAGTCATAGCGGGGCACTGCTGGAAAGAGAAATGTTAAGCATGAGTTGTTTGACATACTTCGATTAATTGTTTGTCAAGAACTTAATTCATGGTTTTCTCACACTATTTAGAAAAACACCTTCATTTACCACACTAAAGTTTCAATATTTGCATTGGTTAAACAGAATGTTTTATTTGCTTATGCTGTATTGTGAGTGTTCTTCTGTAATAATGCAAACCATGTAAGTGTGTGTATATTTATTTGTTTGTTTGTTTACTGTTTTCACAGACACTTCCATTGGGGCTGGGAGATGGACAGCTCTTTACCTGGACTGATGGCTTGAAAAGGAAGGACTGGCATGATTATGAAAGCATTCAAAAAGATGCGATGCGTTCAGGTATACATAAGTTCAGAGCAAATTTAAGTGGATTATTCATTCTTTCTCCATGTGTTTTTTTTTTCTTTAAGTCAGCTAAATAGCATTCCTTAACAGCCTTTTTTTGATTGCAGCATGTCACAAGGTCATAATGTTCTGAACTGAGGGGTCAGACCAAGCACAAATACCTTTCATGCTAATAGCTATATAACGATTGTACAAGGAAATGGGCAAACATATTATTAACAAAATATACTTCAGGTTGAAGTCAGTTGTTATACTGTGACCAAATATAAGCTAAAGTGTTGGTTTCCGAAGGGACATATGTTACAACTGAAGCTGAGTTGTCCTTAAATCAGTGCATAAAACCTGAGTCCGGTACCTGTAACTGTCAAGAACATCCAGGGTTATGTCAGAAACAAACTTTGACCCTTTTACCATTGTCAAACTCCAATCCTTTAGCCCTGCTAAAACTACTTCACTTCATTCTGACAGTCTAAAATTACTTGAAAATGGGAGCAAATTGTGTTTGCAGATACAGTGAAGGACACTTTGTTACAGTGAGTAATGTAATTTTAATGTACCTTCACATGCTGTATGCCACATGTGCAAAAAAAGGTTTGTGTTCCTCTTTCTGTCATCAGAGCATGTTCAGATTTGAATCTTTCTTTTATAATATAATTTACAACTATTCAACATAAGATGAGTTAAATTCAAAGGAAGGGAAACAGCCATTGAATTGCACCTTAACCAGTGTCTGAAAGTCATCATTTTACAAAGGCCAATCTACTATTATAAAATAAATTATGCTGTCTTGATCCCACTGTCAGAAAACAGCCAACACCTCCCCCAAAATACCTTTATAATTGAATCCAGTTGACAGATTCATAAGGCTTGGTAAGTACTTAATTTTGCAGGGGCCTGAACCAGTAAAATATTTCAAGCGTAGGTTAATTTTGTAAACCGTTTTTCCTTTTCTCTTTGGAATCTTTTTGATCACTAACTAAAAAAATTATCCATCCCTCCCACATGTGCTTAGGAGGAAATAAGGTGGGGAGGGGAATGAAGTTATTCTAGGCATCTTATGAGTTGTCAGATCAATGTTAATTGTGTTCCAAATTGCTAAGTGTAAAATGACAAATATCTTAAACAGAATGTACAAAATAGAAGCAGCATGTATACAGAAGCATGCACATACTTAGGGAATATCACGTTATCTGGGCAGAATAGAACTTTTTGAGGGATGAGCACTGACACTTTGGCAATGTGTGTTTGATTCCTAAATATGTAATGTGGACCCCATATGTTCTGGAAAATAAACAGTAATACTTATGATTATCTGATGGATAGCTATAGCATTAACAATGTAATGCAAGCCATTGCATGGAGTCAACTAAGAAATGAGCAAAACGTGTTATGTAGCTTTGTAATTCCCAGTCCTACTCCTAACAACTGTAATAATTGTAGTAGAACACCATAGTATGTGAATATTTTTTCCAGTCAACTTCTGTTCTTGGTAATAATAATAATAATACTTAAAATAAATTCTGAGTTACTTATGTTTTTATTGGCTACTTTGTAATAGTGTTTGCTGAGTTTGACCATTTAAGAAATCTTTTTTAATGATTTCTATCTCTCATTATTATTCATTAGATTAAATTAACTTTTAATGATTTTTTTTCTTTGAAAATCACAATATAGTAATACAAATGCAAAGCTAGAGTATCTCAGTGCACTCTTTTGGGACATACTATATAATTTCTCTCCCAAATACCAAAACAAAATACAGCCAAAATCAGCTTTTAGTTAAAAATCAATCTGAAGGCATGAAAACACCACCAGTGAAAGGGCTTCTCAGGACATTTCGGAAAAGGTAGTCAATGTTTGTTACACAGAAAAGATGAGAGAAGTTAAAATCTTTTTTTGAATTCAGTTTAGCTGTTTATCTGTAAAGCTTACAATTTCCTAAGCACTGAGAATGTGAATTTCATAAATCTAATTATGGAGAGGTGCTAGTTTCTCCATGGCTAGTTCTTCTATTTCAAGGCCAAATATTTTGATCCCCTTTTATTCTACCAAATTAAAGCTATATTGCTGAATTTGAGTGGTCTCCCCTCATTGGTAATCAATCAATTCTTTTAAAGCTAAAGAGAAGAGCCATTTGCAAGACATGCAGAAAAACAGTACTATTTCTATTTATTTCCAAGTGTTCTAGTTCATCTTTTTTGGCTCTAAAATTACAAATGCTCTTGCATATAAATGCCAAAGTGAGTTCCTGTTACTTTTGGATTTGTGGGGCTTTGTTGGACCACCTGAGGTTCAAATGTATGTTTATGGTGTTTCTACCATTAGTTCATCATTCTGTTAGCATGATGATGGTGCTTGAGAAGGACTGAAGTGATTAATGGAGGGGCAAGGCTCTATATGTATAAGCTCCTGATGTAGCCAAAATGTAATTAATATTCAAAGACTCTTCCAGAGACAGAGACTTCAATAACTGGTACTAATTCTTCAACTTCTCACTGATATGGAATTTGCTCATGGTATAGATCCTTCCAAGGTCAGTTACTTTCAGCTCAAATTATTTGCTGAAGTCCTTTTGAGTGGAAGACACACTTGTGGGCTTCCCACCTGAGAAAACAAAGGATGATACAGATGCAGTTGCACTGTAGCTGCTACTTACTGCCACTGTTCCATCAGTGAGGGTCTGAATCTGTCTGGTGTCCACTTGTGCTGCACATAGTTTTTGTTTAATATTCTTTGATAGCTTAGCATCCCAATCTGTAGGATATCAGTTTTACAGCAGAAAACATACTGACTAGTAATAGCAGACACATGTAATTTGAAGACCTGTGATATGTATTCATGGTGGGTATTTCTTGGGATGAGGTACTTACTTTTGGAAAACACATATCTTGTGTGTTAACAATAGGAGAAGCACATCTGAAGCTGTTTCACATAGCATAGTCCAGGCAAGCCTCTTCAAGTGTGCATAAGATTACATCTAGACTTGGGCATCAGATTGTCTTTTTGTAGTGCCCTAGTGGATTGTTACTCTGTTCTCAGCGCAAAAGCTGATATATACGTGTGTGCATATATATATATTCTACTCCACTGCTAATGGCATTGCAGAAAGAACTGAGCTCCTCAAGGAGGTATGCTAATGTAAGGTATCATAGGTGGTATGGCCTATAATTAAGGCAGCAGTCTGGGAGTCTATAAATTTAAGTATAATTTCCAGTTTTCTCACAGGTATTTCATTTTCTCTATGACTTGATTTCTTGGAAAGAGAGAACACTTTCTGGCTCTGTTAAGAATGTTGTAAGGTATTGTATTTTACTGGTAGAGAAAATGCAAAGCAGTCTTTGGAGTCATAATTCCTTAACAGCTAATTTGTCCAACAGCCATATTTTTTCTGTACCCTAGTAAAAAAATGTAAATTAGCATGGGATGTGGGACTGCAGTGCTATCACTTTTGCTTATCAAAGCAAGGACCAGTGGGCTACACACAGGTTCCTCTGAGGTATTGCCATGATGTTACTGATACTGTTGCACATGCACAAAACAACAACCAGCTCCTATGCCTATGCGCAGCTGTATCTTGTGTAAGAGAATACCTACTGTACAGCCACCACTGAAAGGAAATTATCATCCAGTCTGCTTGGATTTTGCTCTCTAACTTCAATCCATGTGTCATTTTGGTTTAGAAAAGAAAAAACAAAACAAAACAAAAAAACCAACACAGCTCTAGAATCAACAACTTGCATTTTCTGAAGTTAACTGGACACATAGATGGGTTAAAAATTCCCCAGTGACGGATCTTCAGATACACTTGCCATGTGAGTAATTCCTTCATCTCCAGCAATGATGATTACAATACCAGCACAAATGGTTACAATTTAATAAATTATTTCTTAGTAGTCAAATGCAAGGTCAGTGAAACAGAAAATTCAGGCCATCCCAGATAGGTCATTTTCTTGCAAAGATTAAATGACTTGGGGATCTGCATGTTACTTGTGATGTATTTTCTGCCATGAATAAAAAGACTAAAGTGGTCCTAGATAGACATGAAAATAAATTAATTTACATGATACTGGTTGAAGTATTATTTAGTCAGTCAATGTAGATGGAATGCCTAACCTTTCTTAAGGAAATGACATGAATCTTTGCTGAAAAAGAACATTACATTGAAAGCATCATGATGTTTAGTGTCGATGTTTTCCAATTAAGACATCCCAATTTTTATTTCAAAATTATGCTTTATCTTGGAAAATTATGCTTTATCTTGATTGTTTGAAAATCCTCAAAATGGAGATTTTTTTTAATGAGTTATTTTTAAATCCCCCAATTTTTTTTCTTTGTCTAGAAAATAGGAAATAAGTTATTCATGTGTTCCTAATTCTTAACTTACTTGAACAGAACTTTTGAAACTCACAGGGCAGCTAGGTGAGACACAGGAATGATACTGGTCCAGGTGATTGAAAGATGGCTCTGTTATGCTTGGGAACTTTTCCCATGCTTATTTGTATTGCTAAAAGTTGTTCTTTAAAAAAAAAAAAAAACACAAAAAAAACACAAAACCATGCCAACAAAACCAACAAAAACCCCAGCCACACTGAGACAATTGTATTGAAGACACTTGTGCTGGATTTTATGCTTTGGTTTATGTTCTTTAAAAGGACCACCAAAGACCACCTCTATTTTAAATGTACATACAAACTGACTAACCAGCGCCTATTCTCTCTGTTAAGCCTGGAAGGAAAGGCTGTACCTGGATATACTGTTCACTTAGGAAATGCATTTCTTCCTGTTTTCAGATGCTTTGATAAATTACCTCTCATATAGCCAGGTTTGTCATCTCACACCTATTGTCATTGTAGGTATTCCATAACTAAAATTTCTGATTCTGTCTGGAATCTCCAAGGTTCTCTGACCACTATGATAGAATAATTTTGACAAGTTAATGGTATATTTTTTGTATACTATATTTAGTCTTGCTTTTTTATTACAAGTTAGGAAAAACACCAGAACTACTTCTCTAATACCAATTAATTTACCGTTCTACTTACAGCTTAAGTCTCTTTCACAAGTTTTTAATGCAGTTTCAATATTTTTAATCTCTCTGTGTGGAAATAAAACTTGCAAAACAATTCTAAGAATTTTAGTTGGTTAATTTTGATACAAGAATGCAAGAAGCCAATTGTGAGAATGTGCCATCAGGTTGCAGAAGTACTAATTGCTATACTGTTGGTAGAACAGGAAAGATAGCCAATTAGTTGACAGTTATCCAAGCCCTGATTTACTCAAAAGCAGAAAGGAGCATTTAATGGTTTATATTAAATACTGTACTGCTCATCAGTACAGAATAGACATAGTGAAATTAAAATTATTTCCTTCAGTCATCCCAATCGCTTCCATTTTTCCCTGAATATTATTCTGCCATTACCTCAAAACTAGTGACTGAAATGCAAAAAAGGAATGCAAAAGTTTACTTTAAAAACAAACAAACAAACAAACCTAAAAAACCCTTCTTGACTAAACAGTTCTGATAGATACTTTAGGAAGAAAAATAGAGAAGTTTAATTGTTTCCACTTTCTGAAGTAACCCATTAAGTCAATCAGATATTACAGTGGAGGGGGCGGGAACGGAATAAGCTAATCAGAGAAACTGACTTTATTGGAGCTGATATGTCATGCCATCTTTTTGACAAGAAATCAGCATTTAAACTAAGAGTTGTTTCTATTAATTTATTTTTCTCTGGGAATACAGATGATGACATGCCTTGATGAAGAATATGCTTAATTTGCATTAAAAAATATGAGAAGTGTAAACAAATGCAAATCTTACATCTGTCATCATTTTTGTTTCAGCAAGCAGCAAACAATGTCTTATGTATATCAGAAGAACATTCTTGCATTGCAGTTCAGAGTTGTGAGTGCACCCTGTGTAAATGCAGCTTGCATAGTAATAACCTAGGTAGCTACCAGTATGCATATTAGTCCAGCTACAGCAACACAGGTTGTGTCAGGGCAGTGAAAGTTCCCCTGATATTGCCATTTATGAGATACTGACTTGGGAAGTTTTTTCATTTCATCAGAGATTTCCCTCTTTCCTTCGGTTGTCTGGGAGGGCTCTGAAGACCTGTCAAGATGTTCATTTCAGGAGCATGGCAACTGTTGTGGAGCCAATGACCAACTGATTTTCCAGGCTTCCTGTGCAGAACCAGGAGTCTGAGATCCCTGAATGCTCTTGTGAGTGATGAGATTCACAGGAGAGAGCCATGAAGGCCTAAGGTAGTAATTCAAAAGCACCCATGAGAAGAAATTCTGATGATTCCTATCTTTATGTCCTGGGTAGTGAGACTGAGAGTCCTGGAGAGTCAATGTTATTGTTACTCCATTTATGAAGCTTATTGTCTCTGTTTCCCTCAAGAAATTCTCAGCTGTATGTGCTCATGAGTTATGAGTAATAGCAGTAATGATGAATTACAGCTCTTCTCAGATAAGAGGAAGGATTCAAATGCGTAATTCTTCAGCTTTTAAAGAAGCACGGATTGTATGCTTATATTTAAATATGGTGCGATTTCTGATCATGAAAAGCTATTTCTAATCACAAATGATAGCTTTCCCATTGTAAAATACGGCAAAATACTGAAAAAGCAGAACTGGAGGAACAGAAAAATGGAAACTTTCCAGCTGAGCAGAAGTGACAGAAAACAAAAAATAAGGTTTAATTTCTGAAAAAAAAGTATTAATAATATTAATGAAATTAATAGCCTATAAAGTGATGTAGAAAGATTGCATGCTGCAAGTTCTATAGTAGGTTTTTGTTTTAAATTTCTGTTTCCCATTGTTTTGGAAAGGAAACATTTCAAACTACTGTACTTTAAATACTGTCCTTTTTTTTCTTTATAATGGTTTGAAGATATTTTTGACTACTTGCATGTGTATGCTGAAATGATTATGTTCTATGAGGGGCATTGAAAATTCAGTGTAATTGAAAGCAAATTTCTGAGAGAATGGTAACAGGTGAGGAGCTGTGTTTATAGCACTAAATATAAATCTATAAATGCCTTTGTCTTCAAAAGAAGTTGGTTAAGGAATTGATAAAGTGAATTCTAAGATGTGGCTGTCAATACTTTGATGTTTGACTGTTGAGCCATTTTGCTCCTGTCTGCTAATAAGATCTCAGAGGAAAAATCTTTTAGAATATACTGTATCACCCAGTGGTTATCCCAGCAGTTATAGGGCCATTTGCACAGTCTCCTCTTCATATATCTAAATAGCATGTAGAAGCCTTAAGTGGAGGGAGGGATTGAAGATTTTAATTCTTTCCTATATTCAGTATAGTCTTTACCTTTCTGCTGCTTCAAAATGTTGTCTTGACCAGGAGAAGGGATTTTTAAGATCTTGACCTTTACATGCCTCAGTGCAGGCATTTCATAAAGATTAGTTCTATAAACAAACAGACAGTATGTTCTGTAGTTCTACAAACAAACATTCATACAGATTAGTTATATAAACAAACTAAACAGGGATATTGAAAAAGACGTGAACTGTGTATGTTTGTGATGAAAAGGGGAAGTAGAATGAAACTATGTTCTTGCGGTGGAATGTTAAAAGGGCACAAAAAAGAATCAAGAGTGCTTTTGTACAGCAGTAAAAAGTAGTGAACACCTGAGTTTTGGCTTCTTTGTACTGTAAAGAAATTGTGCACTGGTGATTTTTTTTCCATCACTTCTGTTCAAGAGTTTTTGAGAATAAAGTGCAATAGAATAATTCCCCCAAACTTCTGTGATTAATATTTATCATTTTGAACAGTGCCCATTCTTAAGTTCAGAAGAGCTTGTCAAAGCAAAGCCTTGTGCCAGAGTGCCTCTAGAAGATATGAGGTAGCATCATACAGATAGCAACATTAAATGTAATTCCCTATTGGTTATGAAAAAATTAGTTCTGTGATACTGATACAGATAAGTATAATCGAAGTTGTGCAGGGAAAGAAGCGTGTATTAAAATGGACAGTCTTCTAAAACAGGTGGCTCGTTTGCAGGGAGCATTTGAAACGAACAAACGGCTGAGAGACCTTCAGACTAGACCTGTGTGTGCAGAAGGAGGAGGAGGGTCCTATAGACCATCTAAATTGAGTTGGTTGTTTCTTGTGATAGGTGTAAGAATGATCAAGTTTGTCAGTTTGGGCAATTACTGCTTCACTGAGTGGCACAAAGAAACATTGTTTTTCGTTGTATTTCAGTTTCCAGGTGTTGCTTGTTTTGCTATGAAAATCCCAATTCAAAGAAGAAGGGGGAAATGAATCCTGACTAAACTGTGGCAAAAGAGCTGGAACAAGTACTTGACAGCAATTACAGCATATCAAGACCATACTTTTCAATTCAGAAGCAATGACAAAAGGGAATTTTTCCTTACTACTTTTGTGTTATCTTTTAAGTTTAAAACATGGAATAAGCTGCTGTCAACCAGGTTTAAAGACTATTTCTTTTAAAGATTTAAGGAAGACATTCCTTTAACCTGAATCCAGGTCAAAAGACCATAAGAGTAACTTCAATTTTAAAGGTTTTCCAAACGCTTGACCAAGACTTTTTTTTTTTGTCTAATCTACATAATACTTGAGAGAGTTTGCTATCAGCATAGTATGCAGGTGCCACATATTACCTGCACGCTAGTCAGTAACCTTGCATGTTACAAACTGCATCATCTAGAATAATCATAAGCACAAGCACACTATTCCAAAGAAATTAGAAAGCTCTTCACACTCTTAAAATTTGCCAGTTGCTTTCCTTAACATTGCAATTTTTAAGGATCTTCAAAAGTTATGTGTTGCTGCATGATACTATCTGTGTGCTTCTATTTGACTTGATATTGTAAACTTAGTTTTTTTCATGTATAGAAAATACAGTTTAGCAGAGGACATAGTTAAATTCACCAGCACGGTTTTGGAGTATTTTTTAGCCTTTTGGCCTTCAAAAGGCCAACAAGATGTTTGGATTTAACAATCATTCCTAAAAAAAACCAGTAAATTGTGCCTATGTTCCTGTCATAGCATTTTTCTTTTGAGGATATGACTTAAGTTTGCATGTACAAAAGTCTAGTATAGTTATTTCAGTGCAGTTTCTGACTGAAATATGCGTAAGGTGACTTTCCTTTCTTTTCCTTCTTGTTTTCATTAAACAAGCTGACAGAGAAAAATTAGTGGAGTGATGAAACAATTTGTCTGACATCCAGTCAATATATGTGAAAAGGCAGAGATATATGATTGTTTTGCTACAATTTGCCTTATAGACACTAGCTCATCAAATGATGTTCTATAATCAGTGCTTCACAAGGAACACAGCTACCTTTTGGCTGTGCTTATGTGACACAAAGTCGTCTGCCCTCCATGTTTGCAGTGGAGCGGTATCTGGGAGAATCTGTCCTCCTTCTAACAAAAAGAAAGTAAAAAAAGAAACCACATTTCTAGGAGTGCCATTTTGTTCTGCCAACCTGAGTGAAAGTTCTACTGTCAATAAGCTGGATACAAACTCTTTTTTTCAGGCAATCTTACCTAAAAGTCCTTCAGGTGATGTTGAAATGTGAATAGTAAGACTTGCCAGGAAATTCAGTGGAAAACCAAACTAACTTTAATGCTCAGATTAAAAAAAATAGTCAAGATACGCATTTAAATGGCATTATCAGTATTCTTAAAACATGGAGACAGTCTTGCTTTCGCTTTTTCTCAATTTACTCTTAGGAGAGGTTTATATCTTTATATTTTTAAATGATAGCTAAAGTAATTTCAGTTTACCCTGGCTATTGCTTCTGTTTTACATGCTAATTAATTGGATAGCATGTATGTGTTTTGGAAACTTCAGCCAGTGTACATGAGGCTACTGGTACTTCTAGTTGCTCCTTGCATTGTTGTTCCATGGCAGCTTAAAAATGGTGAGACTGAACCTGAAGCAGAGTACTGGTGTATAAATCGCAGAAGAAATAGCCTCCAGAGGGCAGGTTGCAGACACTAAAAGGATGCTGATTCCTTTGAACTCCCAGGTCTGCTTTCCTGCTCTTTTGAGAAAAGGCTATTCTGGTTATTGAATACTTCGAGTAACTCTTCAGGGAATTTTTTTAGTTGAGGGACTAGTCTAATTTTAATATTGTCATGCAAAAATTAAAAGAAGCCTCTAAATAAATAACATTTTAGTTTATTTGGGTTTTTGATCTATTTTGTTCCCAGCTTCTACTAAAGCATTTATACTGGGAAGAAATCCAAACATCACATGCTTCAGAAAGAAAAGTGAAAGCTGTGAGGTGTTCAAGTCTAGAGAGCTGACATTTTAATTAGCTGCTATTAATCAGTAAGTTAAGCAAGTTGCTAACATACTGCCACTTCGGTATGGTATTTAAATGACTTTTTTTCCCCGGTATATACAAACTTCTTTAGAATTTGTAATAGACTGTGATACAGACCATGTCTTCATCTGTTTTTTTCTGAGGAATCTGAAGTTTTACATGGAAGTTATGAGACCCTAAGCATTTCTTGGTAATGTCATGTACTCAAATAACATTTTTTCATTTTGTATCTGTTTTATTTAGTGGATAATAATTACATATCTCAAAAATGCTAATAAGGATACAGCTAAAAGGACAGATTCTTGGCTACAATTTTAGCCTGCTGGCATAGATCAGTTCAGACCTATCATTTGAGGGAACCTTAATCTCACAGTTGTAAGAACTAAATTCAGGAGCTAAATCCCCTAAATTTTGAGAAGGTCCTGTAATGATAATCCTTGAGGGCAGCTGTCTCCCTGAATGCCTGGATGAAGAACAGTTTGTTTTCAAATATTTCTTGGTCAACTGGTACAAACGAAATGGAAAAAAGAGAAGGAAAGGAATTGTTTGGAAGGTTTCTCATTGCTTAGTGTAAAACCTGAGTGTACCATGTAGGGATGGTTTTTTGTTCATTTGTGTATTTTTAGCAAAGACTCTTAAAGGCATTTTAAAGGATAGATTATTTCAATAAGCTTAAGTGTATTTCATGCATTTTCACAGACCATCTGGATGATGAATCTTTTGTAAAGGAAGTGAGCTCATTACTAGTGATTTCTGTGAGCAACAAGTCTGATTTTAGCAAAAGCATCATGGATTTTGGAAAATGTATTCTGAAATTATAACTAAAACAAAAAAAATAAAGACTCAGTAATTAGAATGAGTATAAAAAATTGAAAAAATTTTGAAATGCCAAATGTAACCTTATACAGAAGGTCTTCAATGTGGATATATTGGGTTTGTGTGGCAAGATTTTGGTAGGGGGGCTGCAGGCGTGGCTTCTGTCAGAAGGTGCTAGAAGCTTCCCCTGTGTCCAACAGAGCCTATGCCAGCCGGCTACAAGACGGACCCACCACTGGCCAAGGCCGAGCCCATCAGCGATGTCAATAGCACCTCTGGGATCTCATAGTTAAGGAGGGGTGGGTGGGGAAACTGCAGCAGAACAACAGCCAGAGAGAGGAGTGAGAACATGTGAGAGGAGCAGCTCTGCAGACCCCCAGGCCAGTGCAGAAGGAGGGGCAGGATGGGCTCCAGGCACCAGAGCAGGGATTCTTCGGCAGCCCCTGGGGAAGACCCTTGTGAGGCCGGCTGTGCCCCTGCAGCCCATGGAGCTCCATGGTGGAGCAGATCTCCACCTGCAGCCCAGGGAGGACCCCACGCCGGAGCAGGGGGGTGCCCAAAGGAGGCTGTGACCCCATGGGAAGCCCATGCTGGAGCAGGTCCCTGGCAGGACCTGTGACCCCATAGAGAGAGAGGAGCCCACGTTGGAGAGGTTTGTTGGCAGGACACTTGTGACCCTGTGGGGGACCCACGCTGGAGCAGTTCATGAAGTGCAGCCTATGGGAAGGACTGACGTTGGAGAAGTTCATGGAGGACCGTCTCCTGTGGGAGGGACCCCATGGTGGAACAGGGGACGAGTGTGAGGGACCCCATGGTGGAACAGGGGACGAGTGTGAGGAGTCCTCCCCCTGAAGAGGAAGGAGCAGCAGAGACAATGTGTGATGAACTGACCACAACACCCATTCCCCGTCCCTCTGTGCCGCTGGTGGGGAGGAAGGAGAGAAAATCGGGAATAAAGTTAAGCCCAGGAATAAGGGAGGAGTGTGGGGAAGTTTTAAGATTTGGTTTTATTTATCATTACCCTACTCTGATTTTGGTTGGCAATAAATTACATTAATTTTCTCCAGGTTGAGTCTGTTTTGCCCATGATGGTAATTGGTGAGTGATCCCTCCCCTGTCCTTATCTCAACCCACGAGCCTTTCGTTGTATTTTCTCTCCCCCGTCCAGCTGAGGAGGGGAGTGACAGAGCAGCTTTGGTGGGCACCTGGCATCCAGCCAGGGTCAACCCGCCACGGTGGAATGTCAATTCTTAATCTAGTGTAAATCCTCCGTCATAACTTCTCTCAATTGTAACAATACACAGTGAGGCTTTTAACTGTTTTAATGATGTAGGTTTACTATTTAAGAAAGTACAGGAAAAACTAAATTAAACATGCAAAAACATTTTCTGCAAGTCAAATATCAAATAAATGCAGAGATGAATCAATGGCAACAAAATAGACAAGTACTTTTTTTTTCCTCTGGAAAATATGAGGAATTATGATTTCTTTCTGCTTTTTTAGTTTCAAATATACTTGACAACTTAGAAGATGGAATTTCAGGTAATGATTGTAAAACAAAGCCTACAATTTAAATTAATCTCTGCTTTACGTCCTCTTCTTCTGTTACCCCAGATTATGGCTAGGGAAGTGTATATGCTTGCTGTCTTAGCATGGTTGCTAAAGATCCACTCCCTTCTCAAAAACTGGATTTATTGAAGGGCTTTTGATCACACAGACAAAGGTAGAATTGAGAATTACTGTGTGCTGCATAAATACAACATGAATCTGCATAATGGAATTCTTAATTTTTTAATTTTTCTCAGCAAGAAAGACAATTTTAGGGACTTGCTTCATATACATCTGAAGGGTAAAGCTGTGTGCATGTAAGACTTTTTGGGTTAATACTTGATACCTTTTTTCTGTCTATCATAAAATGAGAAAATATTGTTTTGGTTCGCAAACAGGATTTTCAACTTGGATGTCTATCCTTTCATAATGTAAGTTAACTTTTGTCATTTATATAAGATTTTGAAAAACAGGGACTGTAATTTTAAAAGTTTGGTTTTCAAAATATATTATTGATTTGCTTCTTTTAACCCAGACATCAACAAAATGAACAAAAATTGGCAAATACTTTTGGCTGAATCTAAACAGCAGTTTTCAGCAAATTAACTTTTTTTTAAAAGTTCCCAATGGGCATATGCTGATTCCTGCTGAATTTTGCATAAATATCACTTTGGGATAAATATTGAATTGTGTTCTGTAGGTGATGAGTTGTCCTTTTGAATAGAAGATATTTTAAGCTAATGGGTTGAAAATCTGTTCGGTTCATGCCTGAAGGTGATTTTTTTGAGTCTCCACATCTGCCTCTGCTTAATTCCACAGCATATATTGACTGGAAATTTCAGTTGGCTTTAGTACAGAAAATTTACTCGAATTTGTGTCAGGGATTTGAAAAATAGTTGTCATTAATTAGAGTCCTGCTATTCTGAAAGGGGTGAATGAATGCCAGGGGATGAAAAGGGCTGTGTAGCACTGTGCTCATAGCAGGTCAAGCATTAAGTTTAGATCTCCTTACCACAAGAATGTCAGTCAGTCGTAAGGCTCTTTCAAATAAAGAACGTGTTTTAAGCCACAAAATGAATGGTAAAAGGCAATATTAATGATTGCAGCATTAGTGGTATCATAAGAAGAGGGAAAGGCAGTCACTGGGAAATGTGGGCGCGGTGAGTATGTGCAGCAGTGTATGTAGTATCAAAACAGTTTCCAGAAGAGTAATGTGTCCGATTTGCCAAAAGAAAACATGAAAAGGAGAAGAACATTGAGATTCAAAGTGTTACTTTGGGTGCGGTAGAAAAAAAATGCATTATGTTTTATGTAAAGCAGAAGGACTTAGGTAGACCAGTCCCAAGAATGTGACATAACTTGAGTTTCAGTTGTTTATCTGCCATAACTATGCCCTGGTATATCTTAACATGTTAGTACAGTTCGCTGGGCGTATATTGCTTGTCTTGAGGATAATTCTAGTATCTCTAATTTTGTGGGGGTGCCTGTTTTTTTATTAAACGAGGTAAGTATTTGCATACTCAGCTTCAGTTTCATATTAAACAAATTATCATTTGAGAAATATGCCAATGTGTTTTATAATGTATAGATCCAAGTGGACCTGAAAAAGCAATAAAACACATATATTCTACCTGAGGAAGTTACCTTCTTGGCCGTGAGCGTGCAAAATGTGCTTGCTTATGAGCACTTTTCTCAGCTTTACATTAGGAAGAAGGATGGCCTTGTCACTGAGTCACCGTATGGGGAATCAGGTGGCATACTTCTTGTTCCTGGGTCTGCCTCAAACTTTAACTGTGAATATTTACTATCTCCATATGTAAGAATGAATTTTATCTATCTATTTATTTATTTATTCATGGTAGGGGCCTTCAGGCTAAATCTAAATTTGCTGGGAGCTGTGACAGCTCATGTAATCTTTCTGTGTACTATACGCATCATGGAGCAGTGCTTCTAGTGGGAGAGTGACTACGCTATTGCACACTGTTGACTCATACATAGCTAAATTAATTTTTACAGATTATTCCATCTTTGTGCAACAGCCACAAAGCCAGCTTCTAGAGCTAGTTTAGGTTGAATTCATTAAAAAAAAAAAAAGAAAAAAAAAAGAAAAAATTGAACTCCTATTAATAGATTTGTTCTGTGGAGCGTCCTGGTTGTTTTCCTGTGATAGTATGCAGTAAATGGCACATGGTTATAATACATGTTACAATGAGGAAAAAAAGCACGGGGAGGGAAGTCTAGTGTTAATTACAGCTATCATTTTGTATTTCTGGGCTTTCTAAAACTATACCTATGCAGCTGCAATTCTGCATTAACTTTGTGGAGCTGTTTAGATCCTGTATATACCATGTTAGTAACACTTTAGTTAGAGCTTTTCCAAGAGATGAGCTTGGACACATGCATTTATTAGAAGACCCACTGGGACTAGAGACTATTAGAATGCCATTCTTGATGCAGTTTGTGTAAACTAATTTATTTAGGCACTGAAACAAACACCTTACCACTGTTAGTACATTTTTTTTTTTCAGGTAATCTTGTGTCATAGTAGATCCTTTTTATCCTAGCAGGTCATTCAGTTACTAAACCAAACTGTGAAGTCTTTTTTATGGTTGAGTTCTGTTTCTTACATGCTTGCTCATTCAGTGTTTGGCGCCCATTAATGGTCTACATGTTCTAATGTTAAATGAACATTCTGGTGGCTGTGGCATTTGGTGATAAGTAGTTAAACTAAATAGAAGATGTACTGTGCATCCCTTGGCTACAGAGTTATGATTAGATTCAGCTCAGCCTGCAGAATGTTACTGAGGATATTGCTGCTCTGCTGCAGTGATAGAGCAACTCACATCAAAACAGTATGTGTTGCTCCTTATCTTGCATTGTACACTGCGGCATTCTAAATACACTGGACATACCAAATAATATGGTCTTTTTTCTTCCTTTTTTTCCTAGACTTAATTAAAGTGGGAAAGAGGGTAGAATGAGTCTTTCTGCCTGCCAGGCCATTGTAGTACTTGCAGCAAGTGCTAAAAGCTATAGAATTAAAAAAAAAATATTCTTATTTTTATGAAGTGTTTGTTCAAGCCTTTGTACAATTTACTTTTCAGAGTTCATATGCAGTCACCCTTCGGCTGAAACACAATGCCACTGGTTAACCTCATGATGTATTTTAAAGCAATTACTTTCCCCACATACACTGTATTTTTACTCTGCAATGCATATGTTGCAAATTCAGAGGCTGCATTTTTAGTGTTTCAAATGGATGAAAAAGGTAAGGGATACACTACTCTAATGTTCCATAAAGCACAGGCTATAGGATTTAGGAATTAATTATTGATTGAGAAAATGCAGATACTTAAGATAAAGCACAGTGTCTTGATTTATACTGACCAAAATGGAATGAGTGTTATAAAAGTTATCATGAGCAGAGGTGGATTTTCCCAACTGCTGGCTGTATAATGCACCTTTTCTGCTAGGACACAACGGCCAACAGCAAGGGCCAAGTTGAAATTTAAAGTGATATCTAGTTAAATGCCTGGATACCTGCAATAATTAATCTCAAGAACACTGAGCTAATTTTTTCTTCTTGCACGTTAGTTAACTCAGCAAATGATATTTTATTAAAGATAAATAAGTAACATATAAGGGCTAATTCCTTAAGTATTACAATAATAATTTTGCAGTCATTTTTGGCAAGGCAACAGCTAGGCCAGCTGATTGTTCCCCACTCCTGAACTAAAACCTTCCTTACTTTTGGGAACTGTGGGTTCCTGCGATGCAACAAGGCCCAGTTCAAGTTGCCAGAGCTTTGGTGCTGTGACCTGGGGCTTCTGCCGCTCTGCCAGCCATTGCTGTTCCGTGCTTCACTTGCTGTGCTGCTTCATTCTTCTGCTCACCCCCACTACTGCTCTTCTCATCTTTTAGCTGCCCTGCCTCACCACTGTGTCTTTTGGTAGCAGTTTGTGTTGCTTCAGCTTTTAAGAATGAAGCACTACCATGCCCGTAATGTGTACAGAAGTTATGATCTTAGATTAACGTGAAGAATCCGCCCAGGACTAGTTAGTCTGTGGAAGTCTGGAAATTATGACTAAGGCAGTTAAAAAGCAGTACTTTACAATTTTTTTTTTCACTTTGATATGCATTTCTTTTTACAGAAATGCTTCTCAAACATAGTAAGACCACATATGTAAAAAGTACATTTCAGAGGTTCCATTTGTCCCTTTTATCTCCTCTTCTCTCCAGGAAATGCCCTTCCTTTATCTACCTCCTACCCAGAATGGGCTTTCTTTTTGTTGAGGTATGAGGAACATATCACCGCTATAAGTATAGTTCTCATTTCTATGTTAGCCACGGGTTCCTTTCGTTTTTATCTCATGGGAATGATAAGCAAACAATACTCTAAAGATCCAGCTACAGCACAGTATGAATGTATGCTTTTAAACTTTTTAAGCAGCACATTCTTTTCTCTTCTCTATTTTTTTGTTGTTGGGATTTGGGTTTTTTTTCAGTTCTGGATGTGAGTAGGCAGACAAATAACAAAATTTAAAATTATGTCTTTTTCTCCCTTCTTCTCCCACCCTATGCTATTTGTATAATGCCATTCCTGAATAGAGAAGCGATTTCATTCATATTTCTCCTTCCAACTGTCATGTTACTGTAGCAGCAACGTGGAAAGGACAAGGCCTCATATTTGCTCCCAATAACATTTCTATACCACTTAGGACTGCATGGTCCATGAAAAGAAAACCTGTATAAGCTATGGGCATCAGAAGGCTAATAAGGAATTTGAATGCTTTCTACCACAAAACTGGAGTGAATTTTGGATTGTTTATTTTCCGTAGTAGCTTGATATTGAAATGGTAATAAATAAACTTTGTTATATATTTATAAATAAATTATTTCTTCTTGCTTGAAAATGTGTTGTTCAGGATTTCCTTGACAGGGTTTTTATTTTTCCCAATTGCGTATGTAAGATTTGATTACATCTGTGTCTGTAATGCTAAGGAAAAGCCTTTTATATTGCCTCAGACCTTGACAGTTATGTAATAAATAATTAAAAGTATTGTAAACCTTACTTCAGTGGTTTTCCAAGCTGTTACTAGATAGAGTAACAAAAACAAACAAAAAAATAGGTATTTTTAATCTCATTTCCATTGATGTAAAATCAATTAAATTGCTTTCCTATAAATTAGGCTGATGAAGCTGTACAAATAGTGGGATACTCTGAGAAGTTTGGGAAAAGTAGAAGAGACTTATGATAAATATATTTCAGTTTCTGATACAAGTTTTATTGACTTTGAGGAAAAATATAATTCTCCCCAGTCTTTCTCCTGTTTCTCATAAAATTCATAGAAATTTAAGATTGGGATCAACCTCAATAGGTGATCAAAGTTGTGTCGATCATCTCTCTGAGGCACAGTATCATTTCTTTCTTGACTATATATAGATTCCACAGTTCACTGGATTGCCTATCCCATTATTTCACTAGTCATACAGTTCGAAAAATGTTCTTATTTTCTATCTGAAATGCCATAACATATATATACACACACATTTTTTACTACTTAGATAACTTGGATAGACCTATTTGATATGAAGGCAATTACTTGCATGTGAGGCATGTGTGGTTTTAACTTTCTCTCTCCATAACAAATTGAGAAAGAAAATTCTTTCATACATTTATTGAATTAGAATTTTCATACTTTTTACTGGAAATTAATACAAACATGCAAAACCACAAGAGGTATTTGTTCAAAGCAAGCAGTTCCTTTCCTAGGAGAAAGTGACTTGATAAAACAACTTCCTTTTCCCTCTTTTTTCCCAAGGACTGGTCTGTGCTAGTCCCTGACTTGACTCTTGAACTAATTTTAGATTAAAAAATGATCACCCATTTGTATTCAAAAGGTTTCAAAATACAAAATTTTCCGACAGTATGAGAACTCCACCAAGTGTAGATACTCTAGGAAAAGCCGAGACCTTTACTGTAAAGAAAAAAAAAGTAAAATCCAATTTTGTGCATTTATCAAATCACCTCTCTGTTCAAGATAATTTAACCAATATTTTAGCAGATGTGCTGCACCCCACCATCCTGCATGTGAGGATAAGGAAAAATAAGAACATTATTTTGTTTCTACTCAAATGGAAATTCACTTCCCAAAAAAGCAGAATGTGGTGCTAGTCTGAATTGATAATCTGTTACACTTATTAATCAAAACACTATGAAGTCCATCTCCACAGCGCAAGACGGCAAACTTTTATACAGCTGTGCATTAGGAAAATTCAGAAATTATGTAGAAGATACTACAGATTGCTTTAAACAGAGTTTTTGCCCTCTGGCTTGGCCAGTTGCACTCTGACTCCCTTATCAGGGAGCATAAAAGGTTATTGTGTAGAGGTTTATGTGGCAAGAAGGTGCAAGGTAATGTCTGACTCTGGTTTTATTGAGCTGATGATCTTTATTTCCCCTTTTACTTCTTACACTTTTGTTTTTGAAGCTGATGTGTGACTGCATTCATTTTGAATTTGTGTTCCTCTGTCTACCCTTGCTAAGAAATACAGTCACTCTCCCTCCATGGGAATTCAGTTCTGTATTGAAATATTGCTCTAGGATAAGATTAGATATCTGTTGTCCCCATGAGAACTTTCATGAGAGAAGATTGTCTCTGAGTTTATGTGCAATGTGCAAAGGCAACGTTGTACTAGATTCTGGATGGAATATTCAGGGGTGTAGATAAAATTCCTAATATATTTCTAGTGGCAGAATTATCTTATCCAAAATAATAAGATGCACTGTAAGTAAGAAGACTTACTTATTTGTAGGTTCATGTATTAAAATATACTCCTTTTATTTAGAAAAGCATTTAGCACAGGGAGAAGTCTTATTCCCTATTACAAATGTTACCGGATTAAAGAATGCTTGAATGCTTCAATTAAAGGGTGCGCTTAAATATTTTTGCGAATTATAGTCTTGACTTGGTGTGACTGTGAATTGTTGCCTGAGTAAACTAATAGCAATGAGTATAAACAGTAAAAAATTCAGATTGTACACAGTTCTTCCCCACAGACACTGTGTGGCTTGTGTTCTTTATCCACTTAGTTTCCTGTGTTAAGATGTCGAGCAATTCCTTAACTTCCTTTAACTTACATGGCAAAACCAATCTTTTCTACCATGCATATTGAATTATAATAAATGTTCATCTGAATTATAAAAGCAAACCCTCAAAAGAAAACTCAAAAGACCCCGAAACCAGAATGTGTTGCAATGTGTTTTGTTGTTTATAATTTTAAGCAAGGTCCCCTATCCATTGCATGCAGAAGTAGTGCAGACCTCCTCGTATTGCATGTTCAAATTTATTTACAGCTGATACATTTTGCCAACAATACCCCTGTTCTTTTTAATGAGACACCTGGCACCTGTACCAACATGGCTGATCCGGAGCCATTATTCTGCTCTTACACATGTGCATTGAGTATACAGAGTGGTTTTTTATTTTCTTCCTCACTCCAATACTCTTCCTTTCATGCCATCTGCTGAACAAGAGGGTTTATTCTCCTTCTGCTGTATTTGTATTTAATATTAGCAGAAGACGCTTTAACTGAGGTTTTCTTGAACTATCAGTTATCACAAGTTGTCAAGCATAAAACTTAAAACCTTTAGGGATAGGTATAGAGTGTATTGTTTCCGAGGAGACGGTAACATCCTTGAGTGGGGCTGAAAAAGCCTTATAGGCCATCTGATATTTGGCACCAGTACTTTATCTGAATGACTATAATATCTTACTTTACCATTTTTTTATCTGAATATCTATGGAGAAGCATTTTGAGATGGTGTATTAAAACCCTTACAGTAACACTAAGCAATGTAGAGGTGTCAACACCGAAACCATTCTAGTGTTTTAAGAAAAAAAAATCCAGCATATTTTCAAAATGTTGCTTACATTGAGTACTCAGTTAAAAAACAGTGTAATAACTCTATAATCACAAAGGTTAGACAGAACTGTATGAATTAAACAGTGCTGTTAGGGTTCCCATGCAATGCAGCATTCTGATGGGATTTTTGGGCCCAGGTTGAATGTATGTGTTGCTTGCATGCTTTGGGGGGTCTTCCCCTCCTTTCCCCTCTCCTTGAAATATAAAATCTAAGTAACTGGACTAAAACTTCTGATTGTCCTTAGTTTGTGGGGTTATTTATGCTGCAATTGTAAACCAGTCTCAGAGAGAGTTAGTATCAAGTCTTAGTGCTGGGTTGGTTTTATCCATGACATTTGGGTGAGCCCCCTTTTAAACCCAAGGAGGCCAAAAATTTACCATCAGGCTTTTTTTACTCTCTCTGGTCCCTACAATATTTTATAGGCCTGATGTACTTTCTGAATTGCTATTTTGCCTTCAGGCAGAACAAACAGCGTAACAGCGCTTATATCTGTCTATCACTGGGTCTAAAGTAGCTTTCTGTAGCCAGTAACGGGATATTAGACTCTTTCACGCTCTTTTTCAACAGCATTTTACTCTTCTTGCATTGTGAAGTTTGCCTTTGTCACTCTGGCATTTTAGGTAAACTTTTGATAGTCCAGCTCCAAAGCGGTGTGCAGTGATGGCAATTTCCATCAGTCACCTAGGAAAGCAAATCAGTGACAGAAGAGAGTTTTAATGTGCTTATGATAATTTGTAATGATGAGGAGACTCATACATGGCAATTTTTTGTAGAAAGGGAACCCTTCAGGCCTACTGTTTATCAAAAGTTGTACTTCATTTTTTTTAATACTTATCTTCTAAGGACTCTATTTCTGTCCTCCCAAGGTCACTCATAAGAAATTATCTCTTTTTACCTTAGCTCTTTTAGAGAAATTACATCAACTACTTTCAGCTGGATCTGGTAGATGACCACCTGATCCATAGCTAATCAGGAGGAGCTGCAGGGTGAGAGAGCAAGCAAGCAGCTGGGAGAAATATCCACAGGATTCATAAAAACTCACAAGCCCCTATTAATGTTCTATGTGTATATTTTAATATAGTGCTAGGAAAGAGTAATGCTTCACAATTTCTACTGCACCCCATGGCCCAACTTAGTGTAAAAGTGCAAAAGCAATTTATATACTGCAATTGGTCAAATACTTTTGCAGCATGGTATGAGAAAGTTCAGCTCGTTCCTCTAGGTAACAACCATGATATCTGTTCTTTTGGCTTATGCACAGTGATAGTGCTCCATATGCAGTGAGGAGGAGTGGAAAACAACTTTAAAAGTACTTGTCTTCAGTTTCACTAGCAGGGGACAATATGAAGAAACTGTAATACTATGAAAAATATTCATCCACCAACATGGACTCCTTTAAGAAAAGCAAAGCAAATAAACCATTTTTCTTAATACAGGGTGAATAGCTGGAATATACAGAGAATTATATTGTGAAATCATGAATTAGCAATAATATGTCTTATCATGCAGGTAATTTATCCTGGAATTGCCATTATATTAGTACCTAGCTAGATAAATCTCTTATTAAAAGCAAATTAAAATAGGGTCTTTGTAAACCCTATTTTAGTAGACTTTGGGGTCTACTTGGCATATATGGTGAAAGAGAGGGGCTAAAATTTCTCATGTCTTTGATTACATTAGTTTATTACTGTATTATGAAACAGATTTGATATAAATGTACTGTTGAATTTTGAGTAGTACTCTGGTCAGCTGCTTCTTTAATATTATAGGAGCCCCCCATATTTAGTATGAAATCATAAAGATTCACATAGAATCTTAGTCTCAGATTTTGTATTATGTCAGTGTTATGTGCATTTGGGGGATATTTGAAAATAAGAATGACAAGATACCTGTTATTAATAAAATAGCATAAAGAAAGAGCTTTTCATAGTACAAACTAACTTTTTTCCCTTGTAAGTAACATTAAGTGTTTTCATTAAGAATTTAAATTTAATTGCAATGCACAAAGTTTGGGATAAAAAAATTATTATTTTTATCTGAAAAAAAGTCTAAAATTTAGTAACTACAGCACCTTTAATTGCATGTTCTACGTTTTTAATGGGGGGGGTGTACACACCCACAATATGAAATAGAGCATTGACACAGGCTTGTGGGCTTTCAGAGCGCCACTGGATGTTGCTCTCAGCTTGCAGTTGCTTTCCTTTCAATCTCTTCCTGCAGCTGCTCCTGATTAGCTGAGGATCAGGTGCCCTTGGTCACTTATCAAACCCAGCTGAGAAGTTGATGAATTTCTTTAAAAGAGGTAAAAGAAGTTTTCTTATGAGTGGGCTTAGAGGGACAGAGAGGCTATAAGCTAGCCAATTAGAGGTAGAGGAAAGTGTATCTTCTTGAGAACCTGAGTAGGCATGAAAAGCTTAGAAACTCTAAAGAGTTCATCTACTGCAAGAATGAGAAGGATAAAAATAGTTGAGAAGAACTGAAGGCTTTTATGTTCTCATTTTCTTTGAAGTGTTTTTGTTTGTTCTCTGCTCTCTGACTGTAAGAGATAGAGGTATAGTTGCCTGAGGTAGGTACTAAGCAAGCCAAGTGACTGATGATGAGAACTAACTTGGGAATAAAAAGCTGGAATAGAAAGTCTGTGCTTTGCCAGGGAACAAGCAAATGATTTCTTTAGGGAACCAAAGTGACCAGTTTCTGAAACCAAATCAGCAGTGCTGAGATATTAGAAGCACTGAGTACATCTGTCTGGTCACTTGGTGTGCAAGGGTGTTCAAGGAGCCCCGAGCAAAACATTTGGTTTCCTTACCATGTGTTCTGGAAAGTTGGACATCCTGAACTTCAATGCTAAAGTTGCTTTGGAAATGGTGAGTGGGGAGGAGTGCTAAAATGTAGAGCAACTGATTAATCAGGTTCCTCGTATCAGTTAAAAGGAATATTGCTGGAACTGATCCATTTGTTTATAATTTTGCTATGAAAGCTTGATTCTGATGCAAGAAGGTCTTACCTTAATTTACAGGTGAAATTTTTATGTATAAAATGGTTTTAAGTTGATTGTGTCTCTGGGAAGAAAGAAAGCTCCATTAATTGAGTGAATTCAGAGGGACATCTGAGTCCCATTCTGTGTACCCGCTTTGTATTTTTGTGTTGGAAGTAACAGGAGTATCGCTAAAGACATTGCAAAAAAATCTTCAGAGATGTTCCAGACCCAATGTACCAACTGAAGTCCAGTCAAACTGTTATTTTTGTCTTTGTAGTCCATTCTGTGCTATCAGTTTGAGGCATATAATTGTTTTGTTTCATTGTAGGGAAAGGTGAACATGGAAAGCCGTACCCTCTTACAGAGGAAGACCATGATGATTCTGCTTATAGGGAAAATGGCTTCAACATATTTGTTAGCAACAATATAGCACTGGAGAGATCTCTGCCAGACATCCGACATCCTAAGTATGTAAATTGTTTCCTGCACTATTTGATTTTAAGTTTTTATCTTTGTATATCTCTAAATAACCTGTTTTCCTGAAAGGTCAAATACAAATCCTCAGCCAACAAAAAGTGCCCATTTCATTAAATAGGAAATGGAAAATTTATCACTGTTGTTAAACCGTTTGCTCTATCTGTCTTTTAAATTGACATCTCATCTTACTAGTAACACATTAGGATTGTAAAAGGCCTCTTTTAATTGTGGAATTATTTCATGGCATTTCTGGTAGTGATTTGTTAGGCAGTGACAAATAACACTTAACATAGTTTTTTAGGTTTTCATTTGGTAATAGCTGCAGATCTGGGGCCAGGAGGGGGCAAGGTGACAAGTTGCATAAAGTTCTTGGCTAAACATTTGGACTGGTGTCTCCAAAAATGTTTCTTTTGTTTTTTTACATAAAAAGTGAAAGCAATTCAATAGCTACAGCTTATCAGATGCTGATACTACAGCTGATTTGTGCAGTATAGAACTATGTAAAAACTGAGCAATGATGAAATGCATGAGCAGAGTTTGCAGGGGTTGTATGATGGTATTGTTCCTTAATAGCAGTAATATCCTACAGAGAAATAGAATAAAGACTATTCTGGAAAATAACCACTGAGCTAAAAAGGGTCGTGCAGTTCTCGGCAAACATAACTTTCTTTTCATGTTCTCTAATTTTTGGCTCCCTTACGCGAAGAGTAAAGCTTTCTATTTGTAAGAGGAAGGGGCATGTATGCCTTTCTAGGCTTCAGGCTTTAGTCCTCTAGAGTCATTCTGAACTCTGAAGGGATGACTTGCTTTGTCTCTTTACATGATGTTTTTTCCCCTCTTTTATTCGGGTGTTATACAACTAGTGTATGGGGGAGAGGTACAGGAGTGTGACAAAACTAATTGTCTCCATGACTAGGCTTGTATTTTCCTCCAGATACAATTCCCTTTATTATACAATGTTTCAGGTTAAGATATCTGCTCACTTCTTAACCTATACAATTTTGCTGTGTGAATTAGTTTGAAATTCTTCAGGGAACTGAACAGAACTCAAGAGCTAGAAGGGAGTTCTCAGAGCGGGGGAGAGATATATGTTGAAAACTAAGACTTCTTGTTCTGTCAAATGTGGAACTGTCCTTTTCAAAGAATGAACAGCATATAAATGTTTGCGTAGTAAGATTTTAAAGAAGTAATTCACAGTGGAAACAAAAAATCTTTTGTTGGTGTTCCTTGTTTAATTGCCATGTTGCATTGTTTTGAGAAAAAGCTGTTTATCTGTTGATTTGTATATATTGGTATGGTTTGCATAGAATTAAGTCAAAAGAAATAACTTTTTTTAACAAGCTGTATGTTTTATATACTTCGCTTTTTATTTTGCCAAGTTACCTGAAATTATTTATAGAAAGAGTGCTTCCAAGAAATTTGAGTTCTTATGTACAGCTATACAGGATCAAAGCTGTGTTAAATTACATTGTTGGCATGATAAATATGCTCATCAAGCATCCTTCTCTGTTAGCAAAACTGCAGAGTATGATTACTAAATACAAAAGGAAGCCGACATGTTTATCCTTCCTTTTTTTTGTAAGTTGATCTTGTAGCAATTTGCTTCTCACCCACTACTGTCTGCACAGTTGGTGACATTTCCATGCGTGTCCCCAGAAGCGATGTGAGTGATGTGTTGTCAGAAGTGACATATTAGGAACAGGTCAGTGCTACGCCAGTCTTTCTCTGCCCGCCTCCCCCCCCCCCCTTCCCCTTGCACAAATCCTTTAGTGACTTTCACTGAAGTGTCTCTTTTGGGAAGCTTGAATCTTTAGGTATCTGCATCATTTTCATGTTCCAACTCAGCCAGATTACTATTTTGGTAGTGTTCCGAGTGAACTGACTTGTGTCATGTCCTTCTAACCTTCCTTATGTTAAACACTTGTAACACAAGTAGTCCATTAGTTAATTGACTGTATCACTTATCATCTAAATGTAAAGATAAAAAATGTTCTAGTGCAAAATTTGCATACTAAGTAGTATATTGATTAAGGTGACAAATCTGGCTGTGTACTTCTCATGGTTAGACCTTGAAGCAAGTCTATGTCTTGAACTTCCGAGAAACACGGAAGTCTGACTGTGTTTTCTGACCTACTGTCAGAAACAAACCCATCTCTCAGCTGCTGTGTGTTTAAATATGATGCAGGCCATCTCAGACTGCACTTCCCTTTTGGAAATGTGTCCTCACTTCAGAAGCATGTGTGAAATGTGAAGTAGTTCATACCTCATAAGGTTGCTTTCAGAGAAACTCCTTGGAAAACTATGTAACCTCTATGCCAGAAAAGGGTGTTCTTATTGAAATCATATTAGAGCAGATAATTCAACTGAGATATAGCAGGCAAGATGTAGTTTGGTCAGCTTCTGAGCATTGTAAAGGGGTTTTGCTTTGTGGAGCTTCTAAATACCCTTCAGCTTTTAACTATCTTCTCTTGCATGTTTGGGGGGGATACTATTATTACAGACTTTGAGGTTTTGATCTTCTGTCCCTATTTAGTTTATACCATTTGCACAGGGGCATATCTGTGCTGAAGACTAACTTCCTGAAAACATTGTCTAGGATTTGTTTTAAAGAAGCAAATAGAATGGTTTTATTGCCATCCCAAAATGAACCTTCAAATACAACAAAAACTGAGTGGTGAATCCTGTAACTTGGATCAAAACTTATTTAAATTGAAAGAGCAGATACAGTAGCTTCTATATTTATCTGTCTGAAATAACTTTATTTAAAATATTTTATTCCAAAGTCTTAGACCAAAGAAATTTCAAGTCCTGCTTCTAAGTGTTTGGTTTTCTGGGGTATGTGAAGATAGCAGATAACCAAAACTTGCTCTTTTTAATCCAAATGGAGGTTCTGCTTCTTGGTCCCTTTGGAAGTTGGGCTCGGGATTCGTGAAAGGCATCTGGGAGAGGGATGGATGGAACTAAACAAATCTTTAGATGATGAAATTCAGGTTTTCAACTTTTTGTTGTTTTTTTTCCTGTGAGCATGATGCATCTTGCTGAAATGCTTTAAATATATTCAGACTGATGCTTTTTTAATTTTTAAGACACTAAAATGTGTGCTCTGTAGAAATTCCTAGAGAAATGAAACAGTTAACTTCTATTTTAATGCTGACTTAACAGCTTCCCTTTGTCCGTAATATGTTTCTATTGCATCCCTTTAATATCTCCCATGCTTTTTTCTGTCTCTCATAACTACACTTGAAGAATTTTTTTTTCCATTTCTCAGTGGTCTTTGTCTTATTACTGTCCCACTCTCATGCAAAAGTCTTCTCACAGTGGATGCTCTCGCCAAGTTACATTAGCTAATTCTCTGTTCTTTGCCCATAATCATTCCCTGGCTTTAAGTTTTTTTTAAAAAATAAACAAAACAACTTCTAGTTACAAATAAAAATCTGAAACGGGACTATCATCTTGCTTCATTTAGTGTCAGGACTGATATAGTGAAAATAAGAGTTCTGCACACCTGAAGTGGAAGGCAACATTATGAGTTTTGGGTATTATTGAGAGTTGGCAATGTGATTACTATTTAAGAGTTAGAAGTGGTGTACCTATATGAAAAATATTTCAAAAGCCATAATAATTTTTTTTTTTTTCTTCTCACCTGCCCCATGCCACTTTCTGTATTCTGGAATACAAGAAGCTTGCTAGAGCTAGGAAGAACACTGGCAGTATTGTTTTCTATTGTAGAGAGGCAAATGCTACTCATTCTCATTATTTAATACAGCAGTTACCATTATTTTCTCAACATTATTAAATATTCTGCCATTTGTACCAGTTTTGTACACAAGCAAAACTGAATCTGATTCACCTTTTGAATAGTGTTCAAAATGTGAATTTAATGAGGCTTGGGGGAATGATTGCAATCATTTATTCTGAACAGTGAATATGAATTTTGTGGTGTATCCTGTTTTAAACTCCAAAGTCCTTGTAAACAAGAGCAAACAATTTTTTAGCTTTTCATTTTGAATTGGGGATTTCAAGTTAATTCGTGATACTGATAGAGTTGTGAGCATTATCATTTAAAGTCATTGCTTTTGGTATGTTTGTATAGTTTGATTTCAACAACAGGTCTCCTTTTATCTACAATTTGTAGATTAATTGTTGATAACCACAAATTAGATGCCCAAATCCTTGTTGGCTTACCTCAATCTATCACAAGAAATCCCATCCTTTTTAGGTTTCTTTGGGCATAGGTAGATTCATTTTGTACTGAAATTCTTAGCATTCATACTTTACACTAAAGATGCACAACCTAATTTTTGTCATGTCTGGTTTTCTGCCCATAAGGGCTGGAGTTAGTGTTTCCAAGCATTGACTGCTGGTCTTGCTGTTGCTGTGTGAAGTGGTGGCCCTTCGCCATCACTCCCAGCAGTATTCCTTTCAGAAGCCTGAGCTATGCTCATTTTTCTTGCATACTAAATTTCTTCACAAGCCTCAGAAGTAGTTCATTTTCTTATTCAAAGAAATACTGGTGTTTAGCTAAAAGCTGTGATATCATCTGTGTCCTGAACATTAATGAGTTTTTTTTTCTTTTAATATTAAAAAATAATCTTTAAACTAGATTTGAAGAGGGGAGGGGATAAAACCAGGCTCACTAGAGTTGAGCCTAGGGGTGGTGTGCCAGAGTTGAAAACGATAGCCCATCTCAAGTGCGTCTACACCAATGCACGCAGCATGGGCAGCAAACAGGAGGAGCTGGAAGCCGTTGTGCAGCGGGACAGCTATGACGTAGTTGCCATCACAGAAACATGGTGGGATGCTTCTCATGACTGGAGTGCTGCAATGGATGGCTGTAAGCTCTTCCGAAGGGATAGGCAAGGAAGGAGAGGCGGTGGCGTGGCTCTGTATGTTAGGGGGTGTTTTGATTGTATAGAAATCAATGATTGTAAAGACCAAGTAGAGTGCTTATGGGTAAGGATGAGGGGGAAGGCCAATGAGGCAGATATCCTGCTGGGAGTCTGTTACAGACCACCCAACCAGGATGAAGAGACGGATGAGACATTCTATAAGCGACTGGCAGAAGTCTTGCATTTGCTGGCCCTTGTTCTTGTGGGGGACTTCAATCTACCAGACACCTACTGGAAGTATAACACGGCAGAGAGGAAGCAATCTAGGAGGTTTCTGGAGTGTGTGGAGGATAACTTCCTGACACAGCTGGTGAGTGAGCCCACCAGGGGAGGTGCCTTGCTGGACCTGCTGTTTACAAACAGAGGAGGACTGGTGGGAGATGTGATGGTCGGAGGCCATCTTGGGCTTAGCGACCATGACATGATAGAATTCTCAGTTGTGAGCGAAGTAAGGAGAGGGGTCAGCAAAACTGCTACCATGGACTTCTGGAGGGCAGACTTTGGCCTGTTCAGGACATTGGTTGAGAGAGTCCCTTGGGAGACCACCCTGAAGGGCAAAAGGGGTCCAGGAAGGCTGGACAGCCTTCAAAAAGGAAATCTTAAAGGCGCAGGAGCAGGCAGTCCCCATGTGCCCTAAGAAGAGCTGGCGGGGAAGGTGACTGGCCTGGCTGAACAGGGAGATTTTGCTGGGACTCAGGGAAAAGAGGAGAGTTTATCACCTCTGGAAGAAGGGGCAGGCAACTCACAAAGAGTACAAGGATCTCATTAGGTCAAGCAGAGAGAAAATTAGAAAGGCAAAAGCCTAGCTAGAGCTCAGTCTGGCCACAGTTGTAAAGGATAATAAAAAATGCTTCTACAAATATATTAACAACAAAAAGAGAGGCAAGGAGAATCTCTATCCCTTACTGTATATGGCGGGGAACATTGTCTCCAAGGACGAGGACAAGGCTGAGGTACTTAATGCCTTCTTTGCCTCAGTCTTTAATAGCCAGTCCAGGTATCCACAGGGCATTCAGCCCCCTGAACTGGAAGTTGGGGATGGAGAGCACAATAACCCCCCCATAATCCAGGAGGAAGCAGTTAAGGACATGTTAAACCACCTGGACACCCACAAGTCTATGGGGCCTGATGGGATCCACCCGAGAGTACTGAGAGAGCTGGCGGAGGAGCTTGCCAAGCCACGCTCCATCATTTATCAGCAGTCCTGGTTAACAGGGAAGGTCCCAAAAGACTGGAGGCTTGCCAATGTGACGCCCGTCTACAAGAAAGGCCGGAAGGAGGATCCTGGGAACTACAGGCCTGTCAGCCTGACCTCCATACCAGGAAAGATCATGGAGCAGTTCGTCTTGAGAGTGCTCACAGGGCATCTGCAGGACAACCAAGAGATCAGGCCCAGCCAGCATGGGTTCATGAAAGGCAGGTCCTGCTTGACCAACCTGATCCCCTTCTATGACCAGGTGACGCACCTAGTGAATGAGGGAAAGGCTGTGGACGTTGTCTACCTGGACTTTAGTAAAGCCTTTGACAGCATCTCCCACAGCATTCTCCTGGAGAAACTGGCAGCTTGTGGCTTAGACAGGTTTACTCTTCGCTGGGTGAGGAACTGGCTAGATGGCCGAGCCCAGAGAGTTGTGGTGAATGACGTTAAATCCGGCTGGCAGCCAGTCACAAGCGGTGTTCCCCAGGGCTCGGTTCTGGGTCTGGTCTTGTTCAGTATCTTTATCGATGATCTGGATGAGGGGATCGAGTGCTCCCTCAGTAAGTTTGCAGATGACACCAAGTTGGGTGGGAGTGTTGATCTGCTGGAGGGTAGGAGGGCTCTGCAGAGGGATCTGGGCAGGCTGGATCGATAGGCAGAGGTCAACTGTATGAGGTTTAATAAGGCCAAGTGCCGGGTCCTGCACCTGGGTCACAACAACCCCATGCAAGGCTACAGGCTTGGGGAGGAGTAGCTAGCAGAAAAGGACCTGGGATTGCTGGTTGACAGCCGGCTGAATATGAGCCAGCAGTGTGCCCAGGTGGCCAAGAAGGCCAACAGCATCCTGGCCTGTATCAGAAATAGTGTGGCCAGCAGGAGTAGGGAAGTGATCGTGCCCCTGTACTCAGCACTGGTGAGGCCGCACCTTGAATCCTGTGATTGGTTTTGGGCCCCGCACTACAAGTAGGATGCTGAGGTGCTGGAGCGTGTCCAGAGAAGGGCAACAAAGCTGGTGAGGGATCTGGAGCACAAGTCTTATGAGGAGTGGCTGAGGGAACTGGGGTTGTTCAGTGTGGAGAAGAGGAGGCTGAGGGGAGACCTTATCACTCTCTACAACTACCTGAAAGGGGGTTGTGGCGACGAGGGTGTTGGCCTCTTCTCTCAAGTAAGAGTGAGGACGAGAGGAAATGGCTTCAAGTTACACCAGGGGAGGTTTAGATTGGATATTAGGAAAAATTTCTTCACCGAGAGGGTCGTCAAGCATTGGAACAGGCTGCCCAGGGAGGTGGTGGAGTCGCCATCTCTGGAAGTGTTCAAAAAACTTGTGGATGTGGCGCTTCAGGACATGGTTTAGGGGACAGGGTGGCGCTGGATTGATGGTTGGACTTGATGATCTTGAAGGTCCTTTCCAACCTTGGTGTTTCTGTGATTCTGTAAAAAAAGCAAATTTCACTCTACTGTTCTGCATAACTGAAACTCTTCGACTCTTCCTCATCATCAGTAGCAGAAGCTGAGAGAATGCCTGAATGGTTCCCCCTCAAAATATTTGAACGCTGTGTGGTTGCTGGCCCTTGTACTTTTAAAAGAGGCTAAAATGAATATGTGGTGGGATTTAAGGGGGTTTGTTTGGGTTGGTTTGGCTGTATTTTTGTATCTTTCGAATAGCTGCAGAGTTACTGTTTATCATTAAGTATGTTTTACTAAACTGTGCAGAAAGAATAGAATTACTAGACTCATATGGGAAAGGGATGTGTTATATAAATATTATAGTTATACAGTCATGCAGTAGTTTGTATCTGAATCCTCTAAAAATTTTCAGTTGTTATATTGAATGGATTTAATTACTTTTTTATAAATACAGCACATTTTTCACAGTTTGAGCTATGTATACTGTCCTTAAAAATAAAATTTAAAAATCCATCTTGAATCCAGTACTCCAAGATAGATTCCAATGAATTCCCTCAGCATTCTATGACCTTAAAGGCAGACTTAGGTTGTCCTCCTTCAAGACACTGAAAGAAAAATTATTTAATCTAATTTGAGCATGCTGAACTTCACAATATTTAATAAGGCCCATGGAAGTAATTAGTTGTTTGGATCAATCTTCTGTCAAATTTTTGATTCGTATTTTGGAATAAACGAAGATAGAAGGTTTCTTCCTAGTTCTCATTTAGTTTGGAAAACGAGAAATGTCTTCATACACACATACTTGATGCATTGCTTTATACCAGTCTTTACTAGTATTACATTAGTAATATCTGGCAACAAAGCAACTGCTTTTAGTGGGGTAGTGAGAAAGTTGGAGCTTATTACTCTGACCGCTTCTCAAGGTGGTTTGTGTAGTTACTGAATAATGCAGTGAAGGCGGGAAGTCATGCGGTCCCTAACATTACAGGCAATGTCCCGGTTTCCAAGCCTCACCAGATTGTTCTCTGACACTGCTTCAGGGCATCTCGTTCAAAGGGCAGCTCCTCAAAACAGGATCAGGAATTTTTTATACTCAAGGAAACTTGTGGCCTTCTGTCTCTGTCATGCCTGCTGTCAGTTCCTCTGCATGATATGTATTGATAGTAACAAATAACATGGAATAATTCCCAAGTGCTTTCTGGGGGCTTTGTCTCCCCTTTTTTTTTTTTTTTTTTTTTTTTTATGGCGGCAACAGCTAAAATGTAACTGAAGATTGATGATTCCCCTTCCATCCTTTTGGTGAGAAACAGGCTGCAGTATTTAATAGGCCAGTGAGGAGAGTCCAAGTCTGATGGGTCTGTTTCTGTTTACTGAAAAGAATTTGATAAAAGAAATAAGCTGTTTATACAAGTGGAGGAAAGTAGTTCTTGTGTGTTTAGACGCCTTGTGTGTTATCTAGTAAAGCCTCCCACGCTGCTGAGAAAATAGCAAGCTGCAGTAAACATAACTGTGCAATCTAAACTTAATAGGGACAGCAATACTGAAGGATATGTTCTGTTCATCTGGGATAGCAAAGTCTATTAGCGTTTGGCAAGTGTTAAAGCCAGAACTTTTAACTCACGGATAACACAGTACCAAAATTGGAAAGTAGATGTAACTTCATTAAGATCTGAGAGAAATGTGGAATGTTCTGGGGCTCCATACCTTTGCAGTTCATAGATTGTGTGATGATGTTATATGCTGTTAATTTAATAGTTCTGTGAAAAACCTCAGTATATCCTCCTTTTTGTTATGTATCCGTTCTTGTTTCCTTTCCAGGTATTTCTTTCATACAATTAGACATGTATCTAATGTGAATTTGCAGAAGACTGGATACTTCTGAAGCAAATGAAATTTCAGCTCTAATATTAACAAGACCCAGCAAGTGCCAGCAGTACATTCTCGCAACAGAATTAGCTGTTACACCTCACGTAATAAGGGCAGCAAATGTGCAGCAAAGCTGAAATAAAATAGCACCTTCTTTCTATTTTGCCTGGTATAATTATGAATAACCTTATTGAGCTTTAACTTTCTGAAGGCTGTGCTGGCCACAAGATGTGGTAGCAGGCATGAGAACTTACTGATCATGCATGTGGTGAGCACGCAGCACTTATCACTTACTGAGCATGTGTGGCCCATGAAGCCTGACAGCAGCACTCTCATAGCATTTGCTCCCATGTCTACCAGCTGTGAATTTTTGGTGTTACAGACAGTGGTCAGACCTACTAATATCTCGCTCATTATTTTTATCTCGTATAATATGTATGTAAGATGATGAGAGAGGTGTGAGCCTGGTCACATACCACTGTGAAAGGGAGAGGAGAAGAGATGTAGGTACATCACAGAAGAACTATCTTAAAATACTTAAGTAATCTGAACATAGTAAGTCCATGGGCCCTGATGGGATATACCCATGAATGCTGAAGGAAAGGATATAATTTTGAGACCACTCTCAAATGTCTTTGTGTGATTGTGGCAATTGGGAGAGGTGCCTGAGGACTGGCAAAAAAAAATGAGAGTGGCTGGTATGCCAGAGGGTTCCTAGAAGCCTCCAAGGATAGCTTTGGAATGTAAGGACAAGTAGTAAAAAGATAATTAGGATTTCTGAAACAGAAGTTAAAGGGTAATTGAATGTCATGGGTTGGTTTTTTCCCCGAAGTAGTGTGCTTAAAATGCACTTTGAGATGACAAAATCATGAGATTCTAATCATGTTTCTTCTCCTTCAACCAGGAAAACAAACCTAGACTCAAAATAGAGGCACTTTATTGATCATGTTAAGGTCTGCCTGAATTTTGGGAGGCAATCAGATAAGTGGCTTGGTGTGAATGAATTAATTTTGAGTACATTGATATTTCTGTAATCTCGCTCTCCAAAAAAAAAGTGGGTTTTGGGTGTGTATAAATTTTATAAATTGGGCTGCTTGCGAATATTTTGGAATTCAGAGGTAATAAAGTGCAAGGTTTAAGCTGAAATATAATTATAGTACTAAGATGCCTGCTGATGTAAACTTCCTTGTGAGGGATTTTGAGATGGTATAAATTTACTGTATGCATTCATTTTTTTTCCCAAGCGTAGACATATGGGTGAGTAGATGTGTTTCTTAAAGCTTGTTAAAGAGTGATTTTTTTTTAAATATTTTTTGTAAGAACTTTTCATGATTGGTGATGGTTTTATACCTCACTGTCTTGTAAAACAAAGCTTTGCAAACATAAACATGCTTTGTGTCATAAGGCTTATCTGCCTCTCGTTCTTCCCTTGCTTAGAGAAGCCTTTTCATTTGAAGGACAAAGTGAGGCAAACTCACTGATTTTGATTTCTTTGAAGACTTGCAGTGCTGCTGGAGAGATTGTCCATGACAGACCAAAATGATGCAATAAGACATTAAGTAACAAGCATCTAATTAAGCTCTACCAGCTCTGAAGTCCATACTGAGGGAAACCTACATAAAGAACACAGGGCTTTGCCTATTTAGTTTCCAAGACATGTTGTTTATTAGTGCATTTAATAGCAATAATGAAAACTATTTCTACTGTACAATTTAATATTTTTTTCATTAAAAAAGCCATCATGTTTTGGAGAAGGTTTATTTGTTCTAGTATGGAAAAGTGTTGTGACATTTACTGAGGCCCATACCCAGTAATGCCTGTTTGCTTCTGAGCTGTGAGCCACTGTGAAAATAAAGATTACTTTCCTCTCCATCAGCTCACACCCAAGTTAATTTTACAGCCTTGTCAAATGGCAGCAGAAATTACTAGTTATCACTACTTTATCAGGCTCAGTTGACAAGGCTAGATTGGAACAGAAACATGGTGTGACTGAAGCTTGTTGGTGTAAATTGAATGCTTTGACATACTAAGACAATTATTATGTAAATCTTCACTGGAAAATGTTTTGTCCCGGTATGTTATAGAGGGCTTGGCAGTAGCTGGGAGCCCAGCGGGTGCTGTGGTTCGTTTTAATAAAGGGAAAGCAAAGGTCAGATCTGAAAAAACAGCTCAGCTAAGAAAGTGTGTGCTGACAAAGTCAGCGGGGGAAAAAAGGCTGAAAAGCTCTTTCTGTTTTGCTCTAACTTTCTCTGGCACTTCCTGTAAAAGGAGAAAATTGGAGGTGGGCTTGTTTTATGGTCCAGTAACTGCTGTAGTAGGCTGCTGCCTTGCTTCCTAAGTGCAGCAAAGGGATGTCTGCAAGACATTTAGCTTCTCCTATGCTACTATCTATCAGAAAGGGTGGTTTACAAGGTTGTTCATGTGTCTAGAAGGCACAGAGCTTGGTAACTGGCCAAGGCACTGCTATTGGCATCCCTTAATGTGCATAAAATACTGTTGTTGCTATATCCACAGGGTCAAATAAATTGCTGCTTTTATGAATCGGCTTTTGCTGTAAAGTGGCTGAAATGGTGCCAGCCCTGCTCTCCTTTCTCATCATTTTAGAAGCTCATTTTCTTTCATTTGTTCTTTTACAGACTTTGTAGATTTCTGCGTGTTTCTGTTAACAGAAAAGCTGTAAAGATGGAGAATTTTTCAGTTCTGCATCTTTTCTTGAGCTAGGATGATGGTTTAGGGCTTTTTTCCCTACTTATAAACTCATCGGGGAATTAAACAGAACTATCCCTATACCTTGAAGTAAAAGAATACTATTTCTTTATTTCTGCCCAGTATAGTAGGCTAACCTACAAAATGTAAGCATAATAGTCTTATTATTATAGTCCTTATTATAGGACTCTCAGTAGTGAATAACAAAGAAGCATGATTGTAACTCCTTTTCACTACCTTTTTTTATAAGTGGTCCTCTTTTCAAGTTGTATTTTTATAGTGCCTGCTGCAAATAGCTTCTGGGTGTTACTGTGACAATTTTTTTTTTTTTTTTTCCTTCCTCAGGCAGGTTAGTATTTCAGGACTAGAGGAACCTCTGACTATTCTTTTAACCTACTGAAAGTCTCCTGGCAACTTTGAAACTGACTCTACAAGTGTTTTATTAAGAAACTGTCTTGATTCATGTTTCAACGCAGCAGAAGAATTCTATATCTCAGAGGAGTAACTAAAACAGTATTAAATGATTTAAAGCAAGCTAAAAGGTATGACAGCGTATAGTTTTTATGAATAAGACTTGAATTGCTGGAGCCAAATGCCCAGTTACAATAACAAACTGTAGGAACAACATGACAAATACAAAGGTGGTAGAAAGTTCCATTTTGTCAGTTATGTACATTTAACATTTCTCACTGTACAAATTACTTACAAATAAATCCTACATTACTTTTTGTAAAGAACTTTGATTTCATAGTAGCCATTCTCTGGTGGGTATATGTAATAAGCAGTGTTGTGCAGCTTTCAGAGTTCAGTTTTTCAAAACAGTAATACACAACGTACTTGAATCATACATAAGATTAGTGCTTAGTAATAATAATGGAAGGGAGAGAGGGAGGATATTCTTTGGCCAGAGCTAGTGAAGAGGTAGTTACTGCTTTGAAAATTAACTTGGAAACAGCTTGTGCACTAGTACAGAGGTCCTCTGTTTTTAAAAGTCTCATCTGAAGGTCTCTAAGGGACTCTAATTTAATGATCATAGAATCTTTGGGTTGGAAGGAACTTTTAAAGGACATCTAGTCCAACCCCCCTGCAGTAAGCAGGGGCATCTTCAACTAGATCCGGTTGCTCAGAGCCCTGTCCAACCTGACCTTCAGTGTTGCCAGGGATGGGGCATCTACCACCTCTCTGGGCAACCTGTGCCAGTGTTTCATCACCCTCCTGGTGATGAAATCTTCCTTAAAACTAGTCTAAATCTGCCCTCACTTAGTTTAAAACCATTACCCCTTGTCCTGTCACAACAGGGCCTGCTGAAAAGTCTGTCCCCATCTTTCTTATAGGCCCCCTTTAAGTACTGGAAGGCTGCAGTAAGGTGTCCCCAGTCCATTCTCTTCTCCAGGCTGAACAACCCCGAATCTCTCAGCCTGTCCTCGCAGGAGAGGTGTTCCATCCCTCTGATCATTTTTGTGGCCCTCCTCTGGACCCACTGAAACAGGTCCATGTCTTTCCTGTGCTGAGGGCTCCAGAGCTGGATGCAGGACTCCAGGTGAGACCCCACCTGAGTAGAAGGGTAGAATCACCTCCCTCGACCTGCTGACCACACGTCTTTCGATGCAGCCCAAGATACAGTTGTCCTTCTGGGCTGTGAGTGCATTTTGATGGCTCATGTCCAGCTTTTTGTCCAGCATTACCCCAAGTTCTTAAGCAGGGCTGCTGTCAATCCCTACATCCCCCATAATGATGTAGTATTATTCTTTGATGAAATATCAGATATTAAGTTCTGAAATATAATGTAAAGAAAGAAAAGCTTGATCAAGGATAGCAATCTTTGAAAGTGTAATTCAAGGTCCATAACTTTTGATTCATGATGATGATCCTGAAAATGAATTTGCTGATGAATCAGATACAGTGACATCATTTGGTGCCAGTTTTTTTTCATACATGCATACAGAAGTGTTTGTGTCTACAAAATATTTTTCTGACAAAGTCTAAATTGCTAATGCTATTTCATAATTCTGAGGACTTGTGCAAGGGAAATACGTAATGTCCCTTGCATGTTCTCCTCCTCTGAACTCCCTTTGTTCTGAATGCTAATGTAATAATGTTGGTGAATGCAGTTAAATCCAGTTGGTGGCCAGTCACAAGTGGTGTTCCCCAGGGCTCAGTTTTGGGGCGAGTCTTGTTTAATATTTATATTGATGATCTGGATGAGGGGATCGAGTGCTCCCTCAGTAAGTTTGCAGATGACACCAAGTTGGGTGGGAGTGTTGATCTGCTGGAGGATAGGAACGCTCTGCGGAGGGATCTGGGCAGGCTGGATCGATGGACAGAGGTCAACTGTATGAGGTTTAATAAGGCCAAGTGCAGGGTCCTGCACTTTGGCCACAACAACCCCATGCAAGGCTACAGGCTTGGGGAGGAGTGGCTGGAGAACTCCCAGGCAGAAAGGGACCTGGGATTGCTGGTTGACAGCCGGCTGAACATGAGCCGGCAGCATGCCCAGGTGGCCAAGGCCAACAGCGTCCTGGCCTGTATCAGGAATAGTGTGGCCAGCAGGAGTAGGGAAGTGATCGTGCCCCTGTACTCGGCACTGGTGAGGCCGCACCTTGAATCCTGTGTTCAGTTTTGGGCCCCTCAACTACAAGAAGGATGTTGAGTTGCTGGAGCGTGTCCAGAGAAGGGCAATGAAGCTGGTGAGGGGTCTGGAGCACAAGTCTTATGAGGAGCAGCTGAGGGAACTGTGGTTGTTCAGCCTGGAGAAGAGGAGGCTGAGGGGAGACCTTATCGCTCTCTACAACTACCTGAAAGGGGGTTTTGGCGACGTGGGTGTTGCTATCTTCTCCCAAGTAACTAGTGATAGGACGAGAGGAAATGGCCTCAAGTTGTGCCAGGGGAAGTTTAGACTGGTTATTAGGAAAAATTTCTTTACAGAGAGAGTGGTCAAGCATTGGAACAGGCTGCCCAGGGAGGTGGTAGTGGAGTCACCGTCACTGGAAGTGTTCAAAAAACGTGTAGATGTGGTACTGCAGGACATGGTTTAGTGGGCATGGTGGTGTTGGGTTAATGGTTGGACTTGATGATCTTAAAGGTCTTTTCCAACTGTCATGGTTTAGCCCCAGCCAGCAACTAAGCCCCAGGCAGCTGCTCACTCACTCCCCCACGGTGGGACAGGGAAGAAAATCAGAAGAGTGGAAGTGGGGAAACTCATGGGTTGAGATAAAGACAGTTTAAGTAACGCAAAAGTCACGTGCACAAGCAAAGCAAAGCGAGGAATTCATTCACCACTCCTCATGGGCAGGCAGGTTTTCAGCCATCTCCAGGGAAGCAGGGCTGCATCACGTGTAATGGTTTTTTGGCAAGACAGATGCCATCACTCCGAACATCCCTCCACCCCCGCTGCCTTCTTCGTCCCAGCTTTATATACTGAGCATGATGTCATATGGTATGGAATATCTTTTTGGCCAGCCTGGGTCAGCTGTCCTGGCTGTGTCCCCTCCCCACTTCCCAAGCACCCCCAGCCTTCTTGCTAGCAGGCCAGCACGAGAAGCTGGACTGTCCTTGACTACTTAGCAACAACTCAAACATCAACATTTTTTCATCCCAAATCCAAAACATAGCCTCACACTAGCTTCTGTGAAGATAATTAACTCTACCCTGGCTGAAACCAGGACACCAACCTTAATGATTCTGTGAAAGTGAATGAATGCAGCCTCAAACATTAAACACTAAAAGGTCTACTGAGCTGTTTGGTTATCTGAGGAAACACAAGTGTGGAGGTAAGGATGAAAGCGAGGAAAATCATAATGAAAACAGTCAAAGACTAGTCAAATAAGGTCCCCTTAGCATCCTTAAATATTTATCCTCTTATCAGCATGAGCATGATGTTGAGTATACATACATAGCCAGGACTGATTACTGAGAACACTTTCATGGAAATTATTGTGAACAAAGCTTTAGTGAAAAATCGGTTTGGTGTACTAATTTGTTGTAGGTTGATGTAGGTTTCTGCCCTCAATCTTACAGGTAAAATTATCAAATTTCATGGGAGGTTTTTCTTATGAGACTTTGCATATGTTTATACTAACATATGTTACATTCAAATGAGCCATTTTGCAACATATACAGAACAGAGTGAGTCAAATGACCTGTTTTCATTTTCATTTACCATTCAAATCAATCTTGTTACTGCAAAATTCTCATGAGTAATTTTAAGTTAAACAAGATGAAAATACCACTAGGGCAAAAACTGTCCCAACTGAAATAAAGTAAAAATCGCAACTTCCTTGGTCTTTCAAAATAATTTTTAATACTTAATAGTTGCACCCTTTTTTCAATTCCCCACAGATTTTTTTTTGTTTAATTCCTTAATCAGAATATGATGTGATACTAAATGTAATATGTTTGCCTTTATCAGTTGCACTATGATTTAATAA
Organism: Phaethon aethereus; assembly: GCF_964289735.1. Taxonomy (NCBI): domain Eukaryota; kingdom Metazoa; phylum Chordata; class Aves; order Phaethontiformes; family Phaethontidae; genus Phaethon; species Phaethon aethereus. Next base: position 43,730,098 of record NC_138578.1, read on the forward strand.
TGAAAAGGAAAGCATAAAGTAACGTTGATTGACATCATCAACTATGTTAAGATCTTTTCTGTGTTGAGTTAGATGCTGGAGCAAACCCTTAATTGACAGTAACTGGCTGAACAACCTATCTGCCTGTTTTAAATCTACTAACCTTTTGAATGCTGATTTCAGGATTGATTTCCAGGTCTTTGGGGATTTCCCAGTATTCTAAGCTTTAATGAAAGTCAGTGAGTTCTTTGGACACTTTATTCTGCCATTCAAACTACCTCAATATCACTTACTGTCCACACAGTGCCTACATTAATTTAAAGTGTGCAAGTAAGTTGCAGTGTCTTCAGGTGGAGGCTGACAATTGGAGTTTCAGTGTGCAAGTATGATCATTTTTCTAAATCAATACAATTTTGACAATTATCCACTGGAATTGTGAGGCTTTGGAAAATAAAATTATTTTGCTCAGCAATATTTGAAATATTTCTATAGGAAGTCAGTTCAGTTTTGTTTAATATACAGACTATAATTTAAAAAGCTATACCTGATGAATATTAGTGCTCATTTAAACACTGTTAAAATTGGATGGTTATGGTGATCTTTTATACATAGCATTTTTCCTTTCTACAGTAAACCTTGCTTTATTTTTTAGTTTAATAAATTTTGGTAAGATTGCATTCTTCAGGAAATATGACAGATTCTTAGATTATAATTTCTCATTTCTTTGGAGAATCAAGAATCTCACTTTTAAAACATAGATTACACAGGGTAGTTAAGCTATTAACCTAATCAATTTGAGAAAGTAGGCATATTGAAATCGGGGTCTGTATTTTGCTTGGGAATGCTTAAAATACTGTTCTGTTAGGATTATTTTGGTGAGAACAAATGCATGTAGTCTTGAAAGTATGACTTGATGGTGGCTGAAAAAGTAGTTAGTTATTAAGGGATTCGTTAGAACCTAGGAACCAGCATGAATAATAAAGCAAGGTTAGTTTGAAGCTATGATCAAACTTTGTCAGCACCTCCCCAAACGCACTCTACAGAATTTTTGATAATGAACTAGTGTTGAAAGAACACTCCTAAAAATCTTTGTTGACACAAAATTGTGCAGTTACTAGAAAGATCCTTTTTACCATTAGCTTATCAGATAACTTTGATGCTTCTTGGGTTTAAACATCATTCACAGATGTGTTGAAATAGTAAATAAGATAAATCTGTGTATGTTAGGATTTATGAATTTATGTCAGTTATGGTTACATATAAAAAATGTTTCTTTTCTGCTTAATACATGAATTGTACAGCTACCTAGGCTGGATTTTTCTGTGTTGTAGGCACCATTAATAAATTTAAATATAATAATAGATTATGATATCTGATCTACAGACTTCACTGACCTAGTGATAACTAGTTCTTGGCTCTAGCCAGAAAGACACGATTGTTATTTGGAAGACTAGCAATGTCTGTGCTTCCAAATAGTCTCGCAGCCAGGGCATTTGGCATCACTTCTAAAATCAGGATTTAAAGAATCACACTGATGGACTTTGAGCAAATGCTGCATGCATATATGATTATTCTCTTAGTAAATTCAATGTCTCAGCAGTCGATGTCTAACTGCAGCTTTATTGCAGTTCATGGGCCTTTTCTGAGCATTACAGCTATCCATCAGATCCATCCTGCAACCCATCACAGCACAGAGCCAGCTATACTCTGCTATAGATAATGCTGAATAGAACTTAAAGTGGATTTCTGTGTTACACCTTCTAAAACATAGTGATACTCTGTTACAGTTAGTCTCATGTTAGAGAGCAAGGGGCTAAACATGAGCAGAATTTAACTTGCTGAAGAAAGGCAAGTAGGCCACTGCTGTGAATCCTAACAGACTGTCTTAACAATAGAAGATGAACTTTAAGGTTTCATTTCTGTGAATTTGAGAATTTGACCAGATTTTTTGGAGAAAAGAAAGGGGCATTTTGCTGGTTTGTGGCACTTACCAGAAATCAATTCACATATAGCAAGGTACCTTTGCAATACTGTCAAAGTAAAAGTAAATATAAATGAGGATTAAAGGTCAATGTGGAATGATGGAGACATGTTAAAGTGAAGTGTCTTCCTCTTCTGTCACCTAAGCACGGTTCCCTTTTGGGTGTTAATAAAGCAATCTGTTCTGCAGGAAAAGTGAAATAGTTAAAACTAACTCCATCAGTGTTGCCTCTCCTTCTCATGACTTGGAATACGCAATTGCTCTGAAACCATCGATGAGAATATCCAAATCCAATGACCTTCCCTATCCATGTACACTTCAGCTTACAATATTGAGCTATGCAAATACACAAATTTCAGTACAACCTCTTTCAAAAGAGGTTATACAGGAGGGTGATTAAGTAGGGCAACATTTTTATAAAGAAACAACTTCCTGATGTGTTTGGATGTTTTGGGTATTTTTTTATTCCCTTACCCTTTAGAAGTTGTAGTCTGATGAGGGAGAGGGGGGTGTCTTTTGCTTGGTTTTGTGTGGTATTTTTGGTTTTTGTTTGTCTTGGGATTTCATGAAGATGGAGAATTTACTAGTTTTAAAATCATACTGAGAGTTAAAAACGCTAAAGGAAAAACCTTGCTTTCAGACATAGCTTAAGAATTACATGCACGTGTAGTAGATGCATGTGTTTTAGTCCAAGAAGTGTTACTGTTGGCAAACAGCTGGTGACAGTAGGTGGTGGTTTTGGTAGGTGACTTTCTTAATTTGCCAGCTGAAACAGATACATATTAATAATGGGCTTCTTCATGCTGTGTTTCTTCCTACAGATCAGAAAAAGAATTTTTACTTAATTCTGTTGCTGCAGTGTTGGGGTTTTTTTCCTCCCAAAATGTTACAATATATACTTAGCCTTTTCTGTCACTAGGTAATGAGCACTGTTTTCTGCAGAGCCTCCCATTCTTACAAAGTAACTCTCCTTTCTCCAGTGTGCATGTATGTTCTACCAGGAAACTGCTTATTAAGGAGTTTCAGAAAGTATTATTTATGCAAATGAATTGTCATTAAACTCATTGCTGCTATGTTTTAGGAAGTAATTATTAAATTATAAGTTTACATGTGTGGGTTTTTTTTAAGGAAAGCATTTTTTGAAAACTTGATTGTTTACTCACCACTACATAAGAGTTAATATTTTGCAAATACAACTGTAGTAGCTATGAGTTTTTATTATTTCTTTGGAACTTTGGTAGCTGTACGATAAATTGGTGAATATTGATTTCTAAGTGACATAAAGTGGAAATGCAAACTATGCTGCAAATATATGTAAATCAACATTACAACCTACAGCATTATTTGATATGCGTAGTTTATTCTTTCTGAAAAGCAGCAAAGATATCTGTGCTTTTTTTATACCTAGAAGTTGCAGGTCTAAACTTTTTTCCTTTTTTCTGTTGCTTTTGTTTGTTTACAACAAAGCTGACATGTTTCTCCTTGTACAGATACCTTTATCAGGATACTACTTTCTCTTGGGGAATGAGAAATCGTTCAGTTACTTTGTCCCCAGACCTGAAAATGCAATGCTGTGTTAACAACAGAGGAATGCCTCCCTTTTCCCATTCTGTCAGCAAAACATGAAAGATGAGATCCTATCAGTTTCCATAGCCTAAACATTATTCATGAAATGTTCTCAGTGATTAGGAGAAACTGAATTGCAAGACCAGTATTTATTTTTAAAGAATGTTTTTTTGCTCAAGTATGTAAACAAGTCAATATTAAAAATGGTAAGGTTAAGCACTGACAGTACACAGAAGCTGTTCGACTAATATGCTGAAGGTGCAGTGCTTTCCATTCAAAAATTAATCTGGCTTACGTTTACTTGCTTGTGTCAGTCTGCATATTCAGAATCATAGTTGTTTTATCTCTATATTTGATAGCACCACTCATTTGGGGTATCTAGACGTGAAGCTGGAGTTGTATTTGTGGATGACGTTGTTTTGCTTATTGTGAACACATCAGCCAGGGTAACACTGAAATATTTTCTAGAGTTTGTCTCTTGGTATAGTAGGCTGCTTTTGCAAGTTTTTTCTGCTGCGGACAAAAAAAGATCATTTTGTATTTTCTCTTCCTTCATATTGTATTTCAGAAATCTTTCTGATAAGAGGATTTGTCTTCTGGAAATAATGTCATAGAAAATATGTCCTCTGTCATTTCACAGGAAAAAGTTTTCAGTGAAGGAAAATAATCTAATTCCAGCCAGTGTATTTCAATTTTGTTGCTGTTCAGAGTTATTGTATGTTATGAGTAACATGAATATTTTTAATGAACTAATTATTATCACATGAAAGTACTGCTTGATTACACTGTTGAATTTTATGCCAGAAATCATGATGGTTGAATGGCCTAAATGGATGGCAGTATATGTCAACTCAGACTTTGATATGCTTATGCACTTATTTTCTTCTCTTTCCAGCTGTAAGCACAAGGTGTACTTGGAAAAGCTACCTAATACTAGCATAATTATTCCATTTCATAATGAAGGCTGGACTTCACTCTTGCGAACAATACACAGTATTATCAACCGTACTCCAGACAGCCTGATAGCAGAAATTATTCTTGTGGATGACTTCAGTGACAGAGGTAAGGCCCAACTGGTTTTGTTTTGACTTGAAACTTAGAACTCCCTATAGAAACTAAAGGGTAACAAAAAGTGAGGAGATGTTAGCTGCTGGACTGCTTGCCTCAAAGTACTGTTTGATTGTTAGCTGGAATAAGTGTGTATAAGTGGCTTTTGTTTTACTTTGTATGAATACTGAAATTCATGTCAATGGGAAGAGATTGTGAACTGCTTGTTGACCTTATTAATATAGTATTTGAATGTATTCTCTCTGAAATACCGCACATTTTAGCGTTTCAACCTCTCTTCCTTAGGCTTCGCTTTTTCTCATAAAACCTATTAACTTTGGCCATTTTGGATGCAACTCATTAGACTTTAATCCTGGAATTTTATTGACTTAGACGGCTTCATGTACTGGTACAAAGTAGCCATACAGAGAAATGACTCTCTTGAAGGGAATGTGAAAAACTGCTTTAGAATAGTTAATCAAAGTTTACATCAGCTATGTATAGTAAAATTAAGGAAACTGCAATCGCCTAATGACCTTTGCCATTGTTACTTCTTGAATGCAACACAAGAAACAAATGCTCTAAGCTCCTTAAATGACATTTAACTTTTTTCTTTTGTAAAATTCATCCATAAGAATGATAGAGAACTGGGAAATAGTTTTTTCTTTCAAATTTCTATATATCTTTCAGGACTTCAAGCATGAGGAGATTTGACTTTTGGTGTTTAGGGCTTTTTTGGTTGTTTCTGTTGAAACATCAGTTGCTAGTGTGTATGTGAGCCTTGCTCCAAGTAGACTGGCAGACAGCAAAAGGGAGAATTGTGCTCTTTGCTAATGCTTTAGGTAAAACCTTTGTCTCAGCTAGGAACTTACAGGAGCAGATTTCTGTCCTACTGTTGTGAGAAGCCCCTGGGTGCACGAGAGGAATATTAGTATAGCGCTGCAGTGGAATAATTTTTGTAAGATTTTTAACTTGATATTTCAGGCGTTAGAAAGATTAATGCTGTACACATCTATCTTACCCTCTCATATCTGCTGGTTTAGTTGCAATATGTCCTTTGATGGACTGCCTCTCTATCTGTAATGCAATTTAAGTGAAATTGTAAAGTGAGCCCAGTTCTGGCTATTCTATGTTTATAAAATCTAGACCATGGATGAAAGTTTTCAAAACAAGAAGTGTAAAGTAGCACAACAATTTTTCTGCAGGCTAACAATTTCCTAGTAGTAAACAACTTACAGATAAGTCTGTAAGTTGTTTTTATGAGCTATCTGACAAGTAAAAATGCTTCTTAAACTAAGCGCGCCACTATTGAGGCTGTCCTTGCTCAATATGGTGATACTGTAGCATTTGTTTAAAGGAAGCTCATACTGACTATTGATATACTTTTAAATGTGTTAATGTTTTAGAAAGCTTATCTACCTCCCAGTTATTAGAAAATAATTAGTGCCACTAAACAAGGAGTATTGTAACTTCTATTGCTCTTTCTTGCCTGCTCTAACTTAAGTTCTACTGCTGGCTAAAAGTATTTTGGGACTAAATACTACCTGTAATATTAATTCCTAGAACACTCTAAAAATCTCCTGAATCTTCTTCATTTCCAGTTATATAAACCTATCTAAGTTTTCAGTGGAACGGTTTTCAGCTGGAAGAAGTGGTTCATATAACATGGAAATGCTTAACATAAGTATCTGGTTTGAAAATCTGAAAGAAACCAATTTGGAAGATTTGTAAGGAGCTGGGCTGTACCATTAGGAAGATTTACTTATCTGGTTTTTGGTAGTATTAAAAGAAATATTAGAAATGTGGTTTTTGAATGGTTGCCAGTTTTGAACTTGAGCATATTGGGTACTGTACTTTTTGAGAACAAACATGCTAGAAAAATATGCTGGCATCTCTACTCTGAATTCAGTAACATTGAATGTCAAGTGATTCATTTTGGCACATCTGCAACGGGTTTAATTCTTGTATTTGTGATCCTCTAAACTGTACTTAACTGAGTCTATATCACGTTTTCTTGTGCCCCTTTTTTTCTCTTTCATGAAGTGGACACATACAATACAGTTGGGTTATTTTATGCTAAAAAAATGTTGACTGATCTCTATCCCCCTCCCCTCCCAGTTCATAAAATAATGCTTTTTAAAAATGCTTGAATAGATGCCTTGTTTACTGTTACTAGTCCTTCACCCTTTAGTTGCTTTTTCCTAGACTGATGAGAGCAGTACGGCAGTGTGAAAGACATTCAAGATAGATTAGGTAAAAAATTATATAAATGTGTGTGTTCAGTTGTTGTCAAAACTGATAGAACCGTTGCAAGCAAAGTTTACTGCGGTGTTGAAGCAGCATAGTGATTAGTGCTAAATCTGTATCCCTTTTTCTCATTGTGTAATTTCTCCATGGAGCTTCATATGTCAAATAGCTGGAAAATGGCTATTACTTTCTTTTGCAAAATTAGTTATATACTATTTAAGTGACATTATGCATGCTATACTTACTCTATGACTTAGTATTATAAAGAGAGCTAGGAACCTAAACATCACTTGTAGAAAGTGAGGATGGGTTATTTCAATAGCACTGTTATTTTAAAAGTATTATTAAATGGCAAATGTTTTTCTCTAGGGTGTTCTACTAATCAAACTTTTCCTTCTTATAAAAAGTCTAAGAAGTTGTTATAAAAAGCCAGTCTCCGTTAGAAATAGAGTAGATGAGAAAAAGTAGAAACTTGAAAGGTCTGGAAAAGATGGATAAAAATGCTGGAGGTTTTTGTTTTCTTAATTAATGCAAATATGAATACTGCATGCACATAAAGAACTTTTGATAACAGATAGTGAAAATGTTTTAGTGCACAGCCAAGTACCCAGCAGTTTGCTGGTTTGTCTGCAAAATTACTTGTGTGCCTTCATTTTATTCATATTCACTTCTTCAGCTTTTGTGATCAAAATCAAAAACTTTAGATAGTTCATGCATAATATTGACCATAAATTATGACATTTAGATGTTATAAATGTGAAAGGACATCTGCACCTTTTTAAATATCAATACAGTGCGGACTAGAGACTTGATATTAAGAAGGGGAGGTAAGCAAATGTTATGAAGTTTGGAAATGCAATATTTGATCATGGACAAAGTTAGTAAAAAAACTGCATGAATAAAAAAAAAAAATCATCTGTGACAGTAAAAGGAAATGTAGATGAAAATATAGGTTCCCAAATTTGCAAAATATCTTTATTCATTTAATTTTTTGAGACTTTTTATACTTAAAAATGATGAAGAAATGTGAGGGAGAAAATTGATCAAATTAGTGCAATTATTTCCAACTCTTTGTTTCATCAAAAGTAACATTTATTTATATTGCTTACATCTCTGTAAACACAAATGGCCAAATGGTGCTGTACTGGTAAGATGAAAGGGAACTGAATCTAGAATTCACCGGGGTTGTTCCACACATAAAAGAAATGGATTGTCACTTAACAAGCTCTATAAAAGCAAGACAACTATTAGACTTCTAATTGGTTTGCCTTGGAAAGCTATTGATAAAGGAACTGGCTATGCTGTGTGCTGGCAGATGTCTAAATTTAATAATATTTTTACTCTTTCCAGCTGATTTAGCAGTCAGTTCTTCACTAGAGACTTCCACTGAATTCTTATAACTCAGTTCTAGGTCCAAGTAATGTAGACTTTCCACAAAAGTTTAAGGATATACATACTTTTGCATATTAAGGTATGCAGAATATTTCTGACTTTGTGATGGATTTTGGGTTGCAAATTATTCCCATACCCAATTCATACAAGCCCTGTATTCCAAAGTGCGTATAAATTAAAGACCTATCGGTTCAGTAGGCATCACTTGCCGTGGTAAATGAACAACCTTTATGTTGGAGGTACCAACATACCTCTGTGTCAGGTATCTCTGCAGTGGCTTTGTGTGCATCTCTGGTATTATCAGCCTGGTTTCGGGGAAAATGAGCCACTTATGTGAAGTGTTTTCTCTTCTGGGAGGGTTTTTTTTTTGTGAGGGGCTTTTGAAATGGGGGGTGATGGTGAGAGTCTATTTTTGGGGATGAGTTGTCTATTGTCATAGTTTGCTCAGTTACAGTCTGTTGGCAGAGACATCTCTGAAAACATGGTAAGAAGCAGTTTGGAGGAAGGATGAAAATGAAAAAGAAAGCAAGTTTTCACTGATTCTCTTATGGAACAGCATGCATTTACAAAGGAAAACTGAAGATTCTAATTAATGTTTTAAAACTTTGGAGGGGGCATAGATTTCCATGATTAATTAGTTAATTAATGTAGATTGCCAACATGTGATAGATATGTACATTGACCTTTACTTTTGTGTTTTAATGGACTTATTAGCTGTCATGTAGCCAAAACAACCACACAGGTGTTCACTCACTCTCACCCCCCCCCACAGCGGGATGGGGGAGAGAATTGGAAAAGAAAAAGGGTAGAACTCATGGGCTGAGATAAAGACAGTTTGATAGGACAGGGAGAATATAAAGAATAATAATAATGATAAAACTATATACAAAACAAGTGATGCTCAGCACAGTTGCTCATCAGCTGCTGACCAATGCCTGGTTAGTTCCTGAGCCATGGCCCCTCTCAGGCCAGCTCCCCTGTTTTTATATACTGAGCATGATGTTGTATGGTATGGAATATCCCTTTGGCCAGTCTGGGTCAGCTGTCCTGGCTGTGCACCCCCCCCAGCTCCCCGTGCACCCCCAGCCTGCTCGCTGGCAAGCCAGAGCACAGAAAGCTGAAAAGTCCTTGACTGCTCAGCAACAACTGAAAACATCAGCATGTTATCAACATTTTTTTCATCCCAAATCCAAAACGTAGCCTCATAATAGCTTCCATAAAGAAAATTAACTTTATCCCAGCTGAAACCAGGACACTAGTGTAGTCAGGCCAGTGAGCTGTTACTAACACACCATGTGCCCATGCATGTAAAATTGACTTACCAAGCCTATTTATTTTACTCTGTAGTTCTCTAACTGTTACATCACCTATTATAAGAAAAAATAAACTGTGCCACATCCAACAATTAATTTATTAGCAGTAACAATTACTGGGCAGTTTTTTAGTTTGCAAAAAATCAATCAGGTTTGCCAAGGAAAAAAAAAAATGAAAACTTAGCAGCCAACAGCTTCTTGCAGATTGGAACTAGTTTCTGTCACTGGCAATGAACTGGTGTTTTGGTGGAAAATGACAAACTGGAATTTTTCGTTCACGTTGATGAGCCAGTCTCTTCTCGTTTTTTCATCTGTTGTGTTCTCCTATCTCTGTCACCTTTCTTAGCTCTGTTTTCTGCACCACTACTTATTTGAGAGTATCATACTGTCCTACATGAGATTACCATATGCTTTGTGCCAGATCTTTGAATAGCCCAGATTAATAACGTGCAAGTCAGTCTTCAAAAGCAACCTGTGACTACTTGATCAGAGCTTGATTTAGTTCGTCAGTGAATTTCAATGCCAGTGATGTGCTTTGTTTTGTGATAACATGGAGGAAGATCTGATCTGTAGCCCAATTACCCTCGTAGCCTGCCAAACCCTTTTTGTCTGATTTTTATTTTTTTTTTTAACTATAGTTCTGTAAATTATATTAGTGATATTATACAACAATGGTAGGGTAAGGGAGTTTGTGCTAAAAGCAAAGCAACTCTATCAGTGTATCAGCACGTATTTCTTGAGTGGGAAATTGTGCAATTTGTGGTACGAAGATGAAATTCTCTGTATTTTGCTTGCAGACAGCTAGTTTATGTAACATGTCACTTGTGATTTCAATTTATGAATGCTTGGGTTCAGATTATGGCTGGATACAACTCTTCTGATGAAACGAAAGTGAAGGTTATATTGTATGAATGACTATCTTGTCACAGGAAACCTCTGCTATAGACAGCAATTCTTGATTCTCTGGTGAAAACTCACTTCTCCAAAAATTTCCATTGTTGTCAAAATATACAACGTTTTAAAAAGAAAATTGGAAGAGGATGTTGTAATATTGTGAAAGTAAATGTCTACCAAAGAAAATGCTTTAAAATCTGTCCCTTTCCTGTAGTTTAGGAGCCTGTTTTTCAAGATGGTATATAACTGCTCAATGACTTTTCAGCTGAGCTCTTTAAAGTTACACAAGTGATTTCTTTTTCTTAAATATTAATAATTCTCCACCTTTATATACCAGAGACTATACTTTCAAACTTGGGTTTCTGCCCATCCCTGAAAACTAACCAACCTTCTCCTCAAAAAAGCATGTGCCTGTTGGGATTGGGGCAGCAAACTGAACACTCTCAATGTCCATGCTGAATGCATCCAAGGGAGTCAGCTCACTAACAGTCTCCCCAGAGAAACAGTAGGACAAGGAACTGGGGCATTATTAACTGTTAATGGGAAGGTGTCTGGGATTGCCTGCTGGTGCTGTATATGGCTAAAGTGACTACAGCCAGGAAAATGTTCTGTGATGTGCTTTTCCTTTGAATAGAAAGGTTGTAAATAAAAATTGTTTAGTAGGAGCAGAAGGCAGAACCTGGACAAAACATGTTGGAAGTAGGAGAGGAGCCCTGGCTGCCATCAGTGGTATGTGTGGAGGCAGCAGTGGTGGCTACCAGAGGGGCTGAGGACCATGGTTGCTCTTGATGACAAGTTAACAGCTGCCTGACTCTGTATGGCATCTCAGAAAGCTGAGAAACAAGCTTTTATAAATACAAAAATATAATTCTATGCAAGTATTTTGATGACAAAATTTTGTGACTAAACACTGGATTTATATTTGATGGTGAGGGGTTTTGTTTTGGTTGGGTTTTTGTTGCTCTCTGTGCTGTGATGATACAGGTGTATTGAGCATTGCTATGTGATACCCTTCTGTCACAGAAAGGAAGAAAAATAGTGGGAGGAGAAAGGCAGAAGCAGGAGCATCCCTGCTTCTACAGGTATTACAGTACTAAAAATGGTGTGTTCCAAGTGAAGTTACAAGTACCCAACTGCTGTTAAGTAGGGTCAATGAGCTGGGGAGAAATGCCGTGCTTATGAGACTAGACTGCTTTTGGAACTGGTGCTAGCTTGACTGTCTCTCTGGCATTATGTTGTACAGCATAAATATCTATCATAGGAGAGCTGTGCTGATACAACTTTCTGCTACCTACATAAGATGTCCCGTGATTGGAAGTTTATATGATAGGAAAAACTTCAGAAATCACCTGCTATACAGAAGGTTAGACTATAACAAGTGTTGAGTTACAAAGGAATGGGATAAAGGTACACAGAAATCTGTCACCTTGACTGAGTACTAAACTGAAATAATTGATCTGAAAAATAAAGGGTAATTCTGTTTTAGCTTTACAGATTAAAACAATTTGTTAGTGCTGTAGTATGTGTACATCAATATTTACACCAGCGCACTTAAGTCAGAGTGCACAAGTCCTCTGGAGAACACTAGTCATTTGGTACAGACTAGAGAGAGCTGCTTCATTTTGGAACTGCTGAGAAAACAAAACTAAGCACTAAACGTTGAATTTGAAGCACACTTATGCTAAAAGAAGGCATGAGGAGCTGCATTACCTTTTTCATCACTGTATTTTGTGTATCACTTTGAGAACTTAGAGAGATGGCTAATGTTACTCCTATATCAACACCAAAATCTGAGTGCGTTCTAACTTTCTGAAGCAAACTGTTGAGTATTCTTAATAAAAAGAAACACCAGGTAATAGGAAAATAAAAGTCTTTGGGTAAGGATTGGTAATAGATTTAGTTCTGAAATTCAAAATGGTCTTTTTTTTCTTTTTTTTTTTTTCAAAGAACAAACTCTGAGTGTCTGTGTGGAACTGTAATGAAAACAGGGATTAAACAAGTGTATTTCCTTTAAAAATGGAATTTTATTATTCCTTTCCACCCTCCTTCCTAGGTTTACCCGAAATACAGCTCCACCAGAGAAGTTTGTGGTGAAAAGCATTGTTGTAGCAGTAAGGAGTGGTTCACCGAAGGAGGTTTCCAATCAGCCAAAAATGCTAGGCCAGATCTTGCCGTCTTTTAAAGTAACTGCAGACTGGGGAACCTGGAAATTACTTTCAAGGAGCGATTTGGGCCTGCGATGTAAAGTGGGCCTTCTGTGAATGATTAAGCATACAGACTTGTCTTGCCACAGAAGGATACTCTGTGTTTACCATTCTTGCCTCCTTAAAGTATCTGGCCTTGTGGTATACGATGGGCAGAGGGTAGACTACTGAAAACAAAAGGCAGTACTGTATCTGTTAGGCCAGCCCAGTTTTTGCCTCTTAACCTGGGAAGGATTAATGAGCTGTTACTAATAAGGCTGCTTGGTGACCCTGTCAATTACACTATGATTCTTGCAGTAGACATGATACTTGGAAAAAGGACTTCTGAGTGAATCGATGTCATCTGAAAGTCATCCCAAGTGTAGATGCTGACACCCTTGGTATTTGAAAGGTATAAACTTGAGAGCGCTAACATTGTGATCTTGAAAACTCTTGTCAAATTAAGTGTGCTCTCATTAACCTCAGTGTTGGCAGGTATTTGCAATACTAGACCTAACTCACATAGACATTATGTGTAAGATAGTAAGTATGAATCCATATACCTATTAGGTTTATAGATGAATAGTTCTACTTGAAACACATAGCCTTACCAGCTGGGAAACATATTGCTGCAGTCCAGTAATTATAAAAAAGTGAAGATAGATGTTTTCTACTCCCTAAAGAATTTGCAGTGGCTTCACCCCTGCTTAATGTAACATTCTGGAACCCAGAGTGATCCCAGCAACTTCACCTGCACTGTTCATATCACTGATAGGGTAAATAAAGCTTTACAGGAGCAGAGTTTAATGCAGCAAAACTATGAAATAATGTTGACCTTAGCATTAGCATATTACTGCTTCATGTGTGCTACATTGGAAAAATTATGAGACTGACCCTCATACAGGGTTAAAAGTTAAGTCCTTTTATCCAAAGTTGCTAAAGCAGTACATCACTATATTTAAAGGGAGGATTTTTTTTTTAAAAAGTAAAATACCAAATAGAAAATGAAACCAATTCAATTTCAAGATGTCTATATTGACTAGAGATCTAACTAAACACAAGATTTACATTTTTATACTTGGGATATCGAGCTATAAAATGCCTCTTTCATTTTCTCTATAATGCACTCACACAGTTCTTACTTGAATTTTTATGAAACTTGGACTTGCTTCTGGTCAAAATAAAGTACTGTCGGTGTAACAAGTACAACTTAAAATATATCTGAGCATGAGTTGGAATAAACTGGTTTGAATCCATAATGCCAAATTTTCTGTTCTTTACTGTCCATTCTCAGTTTTGATTATTTAATATTATGATTTCTGCTGTAGGGTTTTTATTCTGAAATTACAGACTACAGGCTTTTGCCTTCAGCTCCTTGATGTACATTGCAATAGCAGTTTCATTACTGAAGGCATTCTGACTTGACAGAATGGCTTTATCAATGGGAAAAGACAGGGTTGCCCTGAGGTTGAGGAGGATTCGGCTCAGAAGAATAATGGTCATCTTTGACGCATCTGCAGCCAATCTCAAAATGCTTTTCATTTGCTGGAGCAAAAGAATATTGTCATGTTTAGAAAGGGAGAGGTGGGAATAACTTCAAATAATTGAAATTGCACTCTTGATGGAATTAATTGGGAACGTGGCTGCTGGGGGAGAAAGTTAGAAGTGCCACTGCATCCCAACACTGCTTGCACTCAGGCAACTCAAATACAATGCAGCTGTAAAAATGAAAACTCCAGTCATGCAATATTAATATGAAAACAGATTTTTACTTTTCACATAGTTCCTTGAATTAGTTATAATAAGTAAACAATTTCACTTGTGAGTACTTGTGGAGTCAGAATATGAAGGTTGTGTTTCCACAAGCTTTATATTGGTCAATCTTTCTTGGCTTGCCCACCCTATGAAATGCTTGCTGGGGGTGCATCATGCTGACAGCTGTAGACTGCATCCCTTTCTCGTGTGAACAAGTGAAGAATTTTTGAGATAGGAACCAACAGGCAACCTGTACTTAGCAAGATTGTCCCCTCAGTGTGTCAACTTCTAAAAATGTTTATGCCATACTTGTATGGAGTGTTGTTCACGAGATACCCAAAGTAGATTCAGAAATAAATCAGTATATTTACTCTGAGTAACCTTGAGCTACTAGAAGCATATTTATTCATGTAGTAAATTAAATTAACTCTAGTTTTGTGTTCTTTTGTATTTTCTACTATGCAACTCAGCTTTAATTTGCATTTCTCTGAGGTTAAATTGAATTATGGCTTAAATTAAATTATTTTAAAATTCTTCATGTGGAATACTCAAATTTGATCTCATGAATTGGAAAGAAAATTTCTCAACCTGAGTAAACACTGGTTTCTACATTGGCTTTTCTCTCAAACATCGGCTGTTTACTTTCCACTCGAAAAAGCATTATTATATTGCAGTGATACATTAAACAACTTGACAAGAGACTTGAACAATTAGCTCATGGTTGCCTCATTCAGCTATCGTAATTAATGAATTATGGAAAAGATACACATTAGGAGCTGAAAAATTGGAGAAGATACAGTTCTTACAAATTTCCCTACATTCCTTCCTCTCCTTTAGTGTTTTAAGTTTCAAGAAAATTCTTCTATTTTTAATTATTTTTTTTTAAATGTCTTGATGGTATGAATTAGGTGATCTTGGGAATCTTATTGGCATTTAGCAATTCTTAACTAGTACTCCAAAAGTATTACCTCCACAACTTCAGTGAGCAGTGTAATGGAGATGTTAATTAACTTTTACATCTTTGGATGATATGTCTTCTGAATAAAGTATTCAGCATGAAAACCTGCAGTCAGATGATGTGGGCTAGCAGTTGAAGACCACTGCTTTGGACCTCTTGCAAACAATCCATCCAAACCAATCAAATTCTATTTTCTGAGTGGTTCTTTGTTAGTAAGTGTCAGGAGTACAGGCCCTAGATCTTATATAGAATATTTTTCATGAGCTAGTCAACTAGGTTTTGCCCTAATATCAACATGAAGGGTTCTTGGCAAAATTGAAATTTATTAATGATCTTTTTCATACCTGACTGTTGTTTCAATTTTATCCTTACTTTAAATAACTCATTATCTTCTCATTGTATATAGAAAGGGCTAACCGCTTTCAGTTGTCAAAGATAGATGCAGCTTAATAAGATGTGACAAGGTTTTGAATCAGCATCCCCGTAGTCTTTCCAAAGTTGGTGGTTTCTTACAGTCAAGGTTGTCTTAATTCCAACATTTGAGTTCACCTAAGTAGACTTTAAAAATATTTTTCCCCTTTCCTGAATGTAAACTTTCAAGTAGGCTTATAATCACCAAGCAAGATAGTAATAGCCTTAAAGAACAGGCAATAGCATTGTGCATGTCATGAGTTACATTTTATGCATCTTAAAGAAAGTCACTTCAGAAAACCTCCTGCATTATTTTACCATATGATAAATGTTTAGCGGTTTGTTTTGTCCTTTTGTTTTTTTCCTCCTGTTTGCAAATCACAGACAAGCCTGATATCTGCTAACATTATTCCAAATACATTACTAATAGTCTAAATGAACTGTTATTTTCATGTTCATTCACTGGTACCAAACTTGACATACAGAAATGTCATAAGAAATAAAGGTGGGTACTATAAGGAAAACTGAGATGAGCAAAGCAGGAAATTATGGTTGTCATTTGTAAGAGAATTTTAAATCCAGAGTTCTGGTAATAAAACACTGTGTATTGGTAATAATATTTTGGTAATAAAACATGGCAAAAGCCCTTACGGTCAGATATTTGTTGCAGATAATAGGTTCTAATAACTCCTCTGAGAGATGGTTGGGAGAATGTTGATTTGGTTGCCAACTGTGTGCATTTTTTTTTTTCCAAATTCAATGCTGGTGTTTTTCTTGACTGCTTCTTATATGTAGGATTCCTAGTGAGTGTTTAATTTTCAGATCTTAACATGACCTAGAGAAAGAAAAATCCTGTAATGAGTTTAGCAAATGAATGCCTTCAAAGCTTTCTATGTGAGGAACAAAGGTTTACCGCATCCTATTAATTTGGTAACACTGACAAAATAAGAAATGTTTAAAGAGCCTTAATGGCTATTCTGACCTTGCTTCAGACATGGAGTAAAAGAGAAAAATAATTTCAGTTTCCATTAAAGCTCTGGTATATTCTATTAGTGTCAAAACAAACAAATAAAAAAGCCTGCAGAATATTTTCTATGAGTATTAAAAGAGCTGCAATTCATTTGTATTCATTTAATCTCAATGCTTTTCTGTTGAGATAACACAATACATAATTTGACAGCATTTGTTTCTGATGATTTTCCTGGCTAATGGCAAGCAGTTCTACCATCATCTGTATTTATTTAATTTATCCTACATAAATGAGGGCCCTGTTGTCAAAAGCATCTATTTTGTTTAGTGTTGTGTTTATGCAGATTTTTGTTTCGTGCAGTCAAAAATCAAAAGTGTACTTACGTATGTTTGTTCATTGCTCTGTGCATCTTGGATGTCTCACAGGAGGCATTAATGATGTATGGAATTGTCTAGTTCCAAATATTCTTGTACAAAAATACAATTATAATTTTGATTAGCTTGAAAAGGAATATTTTGTTGCTCTCAGAAATGACTATCCAGACGTTTCAGTCAACTTTGGGGGCTTTTCTGTATGTGCTGTTTTCCCAAATTGAGCTCATGAATCTTTCAGGCAGATGGGCAATTTTATGAAGTTTATAAATGGCTGAATGCTTTAATGGATCTGTCATGCACAGTTTGTTTTTTTTAAATGCTACTGATTTGTGAACAAAACATTAATGACTCGTATCTAGCAATTATAAAGGATTTATTTTAATAGGACTGGGTCAAATCAGGCTTTCTAAATTAGAATAAGCTCCACATACACGTGGAAGATTTTGGTGAAAAAGAGTGCCAGAAGCAAGATGATTTGGTACATGCCACAAGCTTTTGAGCACTCCCCTCTGCCTTCCCCAGTTACAGATATGAAATATTTTTACAGGGGATGATGATTTTTTTTTTTCTTTTTTATCCTGTTGTATGCTTATGCATTGTGAGAGTGCACGCTTCAGTTTTTTCATCTTTGTAGGGCTGCTGCATAATTCCACTGAGACACAGACAGCACACAGAGGCAAACAAATCTTTTTATTTCACTTATGGCCGGTCACTTAGCAACCTTTGCTCACCTGCTGTAGGAACACCCATACTTGCCCTCCCCATGCACAAATCAAGGAATGAGCACAAGGACAAAATGGTTTGAAGACCTCAAATGAAGCTAATGATAAAAATAAAATGCATGCATCTGTCAAAAAGGAGGTGGTGGTGGTGTTTTGGTTTTAGTTTGGTTTGTTTTCTTCAAGATATATAAGCTAATTTCTCTTACTGCTAGGTCAGGATGCCTTTCCACAATATTTTCTTTCTCTGAAAAAAATCAGACGGAATGCATAATGTTAATTTGCAGGCAAAGTGTTGATTCTTTACTAGGGACTTAGTAATCTTTAATAGGTAGTAATCTCGCAACAAATCTGGAAGAGGATGTCTAGCTAAGGTCTCTTCTTCCCCTTCGTTTGAAGGGCATCAGACCTAATTTAGAAAATGGAGTTGACTTTCCCTGTAAAGGTGCTGTTTACAAAGCTATCAAAATAGCAAACTTGTTGTTTTGGATTTAGGAGGATAGACATGAGTTTGCTGTCTTACTCCACTGCTGCCTCACTTAATCGCAGAAGAGGCCCAAATTAATTGCCTTTTAGATGTTTGCAGATGTGGAAGTCTTTTGAAGAGAGACCTCCCATGCCTTGTGGACTTTTCTGAAGTCCTCTGGCTATACTGAGTAAAGTGCTTGCCTGTTCAGTCCAGTATTTTACTGTGAAGGAGTGTAGGATTTGATTGCTGATGCTTTTTCTTTAGGGTTTTCTAAACGTTCTGATAAACTAATTGATATCATTGCCTGTAGGGAATGCAACCTGTACAACAGCTGGGTGAGAAGGGGGTGTTTTATAAGAGTGGGGAACCTTTCTGGGTATCATGTGTATCCAGTAATCTTAAATCACTTTATCTCACACACCCCCCAAGAAAAACCAAACACCCAAACCCACCAAAAAACCAACCGCCCCCAGGATTGTATGCTATGTTATGAAATCTTTTGGAAGAATGTGGCATAGTCATTTAGTTTTCAGTCTGTTCTGCAATCAGTTTTCTGTTAGGCAGATGATGTTTCATTTCAGGATAGAGTCACCTTCTATTCCAATGCATTGGCTGCCTCACAGTCTCTCTGTGATGTGAAAATTGTAACTCACATGGCACTCGCGCATTACACAAACAGCAGCATGAGCTGTGGCACAAGTCAGGGCTACAGTGATCTGACTGCGTACTCGTCTGTATGAAATAATTTTTAACTCTAAGGTGCCAGTCTAACCTCCCTTGCTATTATAAGTCGTATTGCAGGTGCATACGTGCGTTTTTGGGTAAGGCATCCTTGCAGAGTGTTTCTGTAAAGCTTAAATATGTATACCTTCGTGTCATAAAATGGTAAACGTGAAAAAGGCAGCAGAACTCTGCAAACAAAAGTATGTCCCTGCATGCATACAAAAGATAAGTAGTGGAGGAGAAACGGAAATTGTCTGTTTTCTGTCTTCACTCTCCTCCTTCAGGCTGTGTTCATTAGCATCATGGGAAACAGATTTTCTCACTTCTTTTAGATTTTTGTCCAAAAAAGAGTGTTGCTGAAGCTGAAACTCCTTCATAGCTGTGGAATGGGTTACAAAATCCCAGGGAATCTGAATGAATCCAGGTTTCAGTAGTTGCAGAAAAAGAGTAGCGATGGTGGTGAAGTCATTCTTGAAAAACGTGTATTGAAGGGGATCTTGATCAGTACGATCTGGAAGGAGTTGAGGGGCAAGAATGAGAATTTGTTTTGCAGGGAATGCAGAGGGCGGATCATAGCAAACAAGAGTGACTGGCAGAAAAGCTTGTCAGACCAGAAACATAGTTGTGATACAATTATTTTAAACTTCGAGATGCATTTTCTTTTTTAGTTTGATCTTTCTTGCATAAGGTTGCGTTTTAAGATGAACCAGCAGTATTTCTCTTAGTTTCTCAGTATATTAATCAGATGTCTAAAAGCCAGTTCCCATTTGCTGTAGAGGTAGAAGCAGATTTTCTGATTATATATGAATACAATATATAACTGCAATTCTTCATATCTGCTTTAGCTGGACAGAGCTTTGGAATGGTAAGGTTATGTTAGTGTTACTGATTAGTATGTGATATATAAATCTCATTGGTGCAATATGTGTCTCTAACATGTTTGTGAGTGTAAATGGAATTATTTAAGTATTAGATGTAAATGTAAACAATCTAGTAAATTTAGTATTTCCAGAGACATATTTCAGAAAAAGAAGTCCAGTACTATAAGCAATTTTGGTTGTTTGACTGTAGCACACTCGTTTATTTAATTGACTGTTTTATTCAAAGCCATGTTGTGAAAAATAGTATTTAATGCTCTCTAAATCATTCAAAGAGTATCTTGCTGTGAAAAGATTCTTACTGAATGCTCAAATACAACTTTGTGGATTGCTGCCAAATACATATATATTAGTTTAACTCTGTTGCTTTTAGAAGTTTTATGCAGGAAAACCAGTAATATTAGATTTATGGAAATTGTTTTTGAATTCAATTACTCTTTTATTGGTTTGTCAATGTATAAAATAAGAAAGATGCTTAGTATGTATGTTTTTTGAAAGAAAAAGTTGTTCTAAAATTACCAAAATGAGCATGCCTCTGCTGTGGCATGCCAATTCACTCCTTCAAATTAGTTACAGAAATGCACTGTGTGAAAAAACACGTTAAGGCTTTTATGAGCAACATGCTTTTTACCCAGCTTCATAAGAAAGATTACTGAAAAGCGCTGAAATGGGAATTTTGTGTCTTAAATAGAACTAAGTTGCTTCAGGACAGAGGTCAGTATCCCTGACCAGGAACTAACAGCTGCCTCACTGTGTCCCATGAAAGCATTGGTTGGCTGGCTGGCACCCAGAACTGGCCAAGCACAGCAAATGCAGAGGGAAATGGATTAACGTGACTGATAATAATGACCTGCAAATCTGATTTTCCTTCTCTGCGTAAGACTCAAAGTGCAGGGGCTAATTAAAATACTTAGATTAAGCCATGAAAAAATCAGAAAGATGCAAAAAGGCTCATTTCTGGGTCTCTGCTGAAGCACTTTTGGGATGATATAAAATGCCATTCTTCTCTCTTTTCCTGGACGGCTTTAGTGGACTAGTAGTTGTCAAGGAGAACTGAAGTAGGGTGATTGATATGTTAAGGTAAAAAGTCAGTGATGTAATCTTTGTCCCAGAAGGCATGTTGTTCCTTGGTATATTGTCTGTTTTACAAGGAAAGGCTTAGAGTAGATTGATTATGTATGAGGAAGAGTAAGCTAGAAGAATTAGCCAAGTGAATATAGTATTCATCTATAGTTGAATAAAAAAAAAAAAACTAAAAGTTTCCTTTTAAAAGTGAACCAAAAAAATCTATGCAAGTGATGATAATGAAAAGCAAGTAACCTTAGGGTGAAACATAAGAGAGAAATTTACTGTGTGGATACAAGAAGTAGTAAGCTCTCCTTGTAGTCATCGGAATAGGAACATGTGTTTCCAACTATACATGGATCGATCTAATGCTTGTCCCTTCTGTCTTGGGCAACTTTGCAGGGCACACTTCTGGATACGATGGTATCTAGACAGTAGAGTTTGAAAAAGCATTAAGATGGTATTGTTGCTTCCATGCTGTATATTTTTCTAATGAAAACTATAATTTTAATTCTAACTTCAGAATTCATATGAATTATATCCTGTGGATGTACAAAGCTGCCTAATGCATCATCATGATTTTGTAGTGTTAGCTGGCTGTCTTCCAAGATTTCTTTGGGAGGAGAAAAAATTAAAAAATAAAAACAAATACCCCAAAAGGAAACACTTTGTATTTAAAGAAAAAAAATAGGGAATAATACATCTTATTGATTCTTATATTGATTACATTATTTCTTCCTATTTATGTCAGTGCAACTTCTGTTACATAAAGCTGTCTAATTTTATGCTGAAAGCTGATGGGTACTTTTGATAAATTGTACTTCTTCTCTGATCAGTACAACTAAGCACTGTGACTTTTGCTGGTTTAGGAAAGAGACTTGAGCAAAAATTAAAGTACAAGATGAAATTAAATATAATTAATTTCTGGGAAACATATTTAGAATTTGTCTTGGACATCTCAAGTTATCCCTCTTCTGTTGAGCAATCTGGTATAAGAAACTTACTTTTAATTGGAGCATGTCTTAGAGGGAGAGAGGATTTTTTTTTTTTTTTTTTAACCTTAATCCTGTTTTCAGCTTTTTAAATTGTCTTTAAGATCTGTCTTGAATTTCTTGTCTTGTTATTGGACATCTGTGAGCATATTTAACTCTGAAGTCATTCTTGTCTGCCTGGTATTTTGATATTGTGCAGTAAATTTGCTCTGCCAGTGTCCTAATCTAATTTTACTTCTGTCTTTTTCCAATCATTTTTCAACAGGGAAACCAACACCATCTTATCTAATTGAGCAGAATGAACTTAGCCTCCTTAAAATTCCTGTTGCTTTGTATAATGGTCTCATACCAGGGAAAGCGTCTCATTCACTACTTGGCCCAGAAGTACCTCTAGCCAGCTGGAATGCTAACCCAGCAGATAAGATAATGCATTTGTGAAGCTTCACGCTGAACGGGTATCGCTGCTGTTAGTATCCAGCGATATTCCGCAGGCACAGAACATCTTATGTTAACATCTTATTGTTAACATAATACAAGCAGGGAAAAAGAGAGTTGCTGTGGGAACGTTCTCAGGTGGGCCTCAAGATTTGCATATATTTATGCTTGTTTTGTGTTTTGAACCTCTACACGGTTCCCCGGTGCTCTGGTCTGATCTCTTGCCTTGCCAGCAGATTATCGCACAGCAATTGGAAACATTCGTTTTGTGGTGCCTCAAAGCACATGTTAACGACTCCAACGTTTGAACAGTAAGACAAATGTTTGTTGGCTGTGGGATGCAATGAAAACAAGATGTGTGTAAAGTGCGGTGTACTCTAGTGGCACAACACAAACAACGAATAATAAGGAATGCTTAAATTGGTTTTGCACAATTCGTTGGAGAAGGTTAGTGTCTTCCCCTTATGCCTATGTTTTACTAAGGTTAGATACCTGCCATCTTGGGAATATGGCTATTACTCGAATGACCACATGTTTCTCCGTTCCTTTTGTTTTAATGGATGCTGCAGTTCTATCTTCTGTTTTAATCTTAGTTCTGCAGAGGTTGCAAAACTTAAGAAAATTGTTTTGGGTGGGCATGCCTCAGGTGTGTCACTGTAGGAACTGAGGCAGAGCATACATTTTTCTTAAGCCTGCATTCAGCAGAATGAGACATCTAGGGTTGATACTCAAGGTATAAACTGCAGGGAAAGTGTCGCTATATTGCTGTTATGGCAACTTATGTATCATGTATTGGAAAAAAGTTAACACTATAAATGTTTTTCTACTAATTAAACTGCCCACACTGAAGTGATACAATCTTCTGAAGGGGTTTCCTTAGTTTTTTAATGCAGGATAAACACCGAGGCGAATCATTTTAGGCTTGTTGACCTTACATTGAAGTGGAAGGTCAGCAGCTATGTAGAGCAAGTTGCTTCCATAATCTGGCTGACCTTACTGGCATTCTATTAATTATTTGCAATTTCAGATTATGTCTAGACTCAGCATAAAAGTCAGGTTTGAAAAGAATATGATAAATCATTAAAATAGTAGATTATGACCAAAGGGTTAAAATGGTAAAGTTATTTTGGTCATAGAACTGTAACTGAGCACTGAAATTGATTTTAATAGAATCAATTATTCAACTATGAGTTTAATTTTTTCATAAAGTAAATGTTACAAAGAGTGACGCTTCAGGATATTAGTGAATACACCAATACAGCAGCATAGCATTAATTACGTTATAAAGTAAGTAAATAAATGAGAGGACTTCCACTTGGTGCACTTGCTCTTTAAAACCAGCTATCACTATCTCAATGTTTTGTCACTCATTATGGAAATCTATTTAATTCTGCTTGGGTGTTTTTTCTGAAAAGTTTTACATTGCAGGCAGAATGTAAAATGGGGATGGTGGAGATGGAGAGGAAGAAGGGGACCAGTTACTTGGAATGCTCTCCTTTTTCTTAATGCCTTCGCCACAGGGTCTGCTCACTTCTCCCCTCCTTGCCAGCACTTTCCTGGTTTTCCTTCTTGATGTTGAGAGACAGTGTGGTCTGGGACTGTCTTGTAATGTGATGGACTGTAGCATTTTTTTACTAACAGACACAAATTGCTCCCAGGGTGACAATAAATTATTTGGGTGTTTGCAGTGTTCTTAATTGCTGCTTTTACAGCCTTTCTGCTGGGTTGTCAGGTGTGATTTAAGCTGACTGTAGGTCATGACTGAAGTGAGAAAAGACAATGAAAAAGTAAAGGACAAAAAGGCATAACAAGTTCTTGACATGATCAGTGCATAACTTTCTTCTCAGACCATTATGGCTACTTAAAACATCTTCTTGATTTTTAAAGTGCATAATTTCATAGCAATTAATTACATTTAGTGTATGATGTTGTATAAAGTATATTAAATACTGAACAAGAAACTATACGTGCATTTCTTATCCATCCGGCATCTACCAGACTTGTAGGCTGCAGATCAACTATAATTTCTGCTTTACATGTGGTCACACGTCTGGAGCGTACTGCTAGACAGATGATCATGAACAATCCATTTGCCTTGTGAGGTGAATGTTGATTTTAGCTGTTCAGACACTGGAGTCTTTTGTTGTTAACTTTCAAGAAAGGAAGTGAAAACAGGTTATGGTTTCTGCGCAATTTCTAAAGCTTTGTACTCTTATCCAAGGATCTCCTCATTTTTATTTAAAAAAAAAAAAAAAAACAACAAAAAACAAAAACACCAACCTGTAGTGATGTTACATGTGAAAATGAAATGCTAGGGGCTTCTGACCTGACCAAGTTATATAGGAAAAAGCAGGCTTTTGAATAAAATACAGGTTTTACTCCTTTTCGCTCCTATCTATTCCTTAACGCTTTTGCAATAATGCCACAATTTAAGAGAGTCTTCAGATTGTATGTGTTTGTATAGATGTGACAGCTAAGCAGGGAATGTAGGAGAAATTAAAATAATCTTCTTGGGAGTCCGAATTCAACATGTATATAGGCACAGTTGTCTTGGCTGCCTTCTGACTTAAGTAAGCCTAATTGCTCTTATCTCTCAGAAGTGATCATTATTCTAGGCATTAACTCAAATGTGGCTTTTAATGTTTCTTAAGACATTGTCCACTGAAACTTACAGCACAGCATCTGTATTCACTTTACATTTTTGGAGACATTTTATGCTCTGGGTAGTTCCTAACTGCCCATTAATCACAGCAGCAAAATTCTTTCAATAATGGCAGAAAATGTCACAAGGGAAACTTTTTTTTAAACACACTGTTAAATTATCCTTGAAACTATGTTTTTAATACCTCTCAAAGTTTTTAGATGTACACAAATCTTTTGCAAGTGAACAGATGCAAGTACTGCAACAGTAAAGTAGAATAAGAAGAGGTAAATGCCAATGGCCCCTTCAGGGCTGAGTTTCTTCTGTTATCATTTTATCCTGTTGTATGACCCTGCAGTCAGCTGCAGATTCTCTGAAGCAAGAACTGTTTTTGGGGTGTGTTTGGGGGGGGGGGGGGTGTTTGTGCAATGTCTAGCATGGTCCTGATCTCAACTGATGCATATAGGAATTATTACAAAGTACATAAAAAATATAGACATGGGTTGCCTCACAAGCAATTAATATTAGTTGTGCCTTTTAAAGGTAACTAGTAGTGATTGCCTGAATATTAAAGAATGCCTTAGTCTAAATAAAGCTTGCTATTATGTGAGGTAGTTATGATTTTCTGTTCATTAATTATTTAATTCCTTTCTCGTCTGGTGTGACAGGTGGTGTCTTCTTGGAAATGCGTATAGTTTTCCATGGAAATAGCTTGCAAAATTTTCTAACACTATATAGCCTGAAAACTATGATATTCCAAGTAGTGAATGATCATTTAAAGTGGTTTGTTTCATGCTAATTTGCACTGGTAACCCCATGCTCCTAACTCCGTTCTTAAAGCTTCCTTCTAGAGCATGGATGTCCATGTGTATAGCATCAGCCTCAGTACTCAAAGCACTTTTGTTAGAATTGGATCATGATTTGGAAACTTCATTTAATTTCAATTAAATCCCCACTTAGCTATGTATAAACTTTAGTTCCTGGACTCCTTAGATCAGTGAATGTTGCTCATTTTGTCTTGTCATTTCCTAGGATTGTCACAACCAAGGCAACCAAATTTATTCCAGATAGGAGACATGAGTCAAACAATTTTTGGAGATGAAAGCCAGTAGTGTATATTAAAGCATCCTGCCACCTCCCTCCCTAGTTAGTGGTTTTGTTTGCACTGTGATGATGACTGCCAAAAGGGTTTACATGAATTACTTTATGATAAGAAATTGGGAGAGAATTACTTTATTTCTGAACATGAAATGAGATAATTTAAACAATACAGTAGAAAGTAAAAGTTAGATTTATTTTAATGTTATGTGTGTGTTTATAGATATTTTTCTACTACTTCTACACCTGTCCTTGCATTGACAGCATTTTCATAAGTATACAATATACACACTCTTAGATATATAATATACATGTGAACATATAGTAATATAATAATAATACATACGTAATGTATTTATAATACATCTGCCATTGTGCAGCAGGAAAAAAACTATGATATAATTGCCACCACAGAAACATGGTGGGATGACTTGCACAACTGGAGTGCTGCAATGAATGGCTGTAGACTCTTCAGAAGGGACAGGCAAGGAAGGAGAGGAGGTGGGGTAGCCCTGTATTTTAGAGAGTATTTTGATTGTCTATAGCTTAATGATGGTGACAGTAGGCTGAGTGTTTATGGGTAAGAAACAGGGGCAAGGACAACAAGGCAGGTATTATGGTGGGAATCCTTTATGGACCACCCAGCCAGGATGAAGAGGCAGACAAAATATTCTATAAGCAGCTGTGAGAAATATCACAACCGCTAGCCCTTGTTCTCCTGGGGGACTTCAACTTACCAGATATCTGCTGGAAATAAAACACAGCAGACGGGAAACAGTCTAGGAGGTTTCTGGAGTGTGTGGAAGATAAGTTCCTGACACAGCTGGTGGGTGAGCCAACTAGGGAAGGCACCCTGCTGGACCTGTTGTTTATGAACAGAGGAGGACTTGTGGGTGATGTGATGGTTGGAGGCCATCTTGGGCATAGGTATCACAAAATGATAGAATTTTTGATTCTTGGAGAAGTAAGGAGGGGGATCAGCAGAACTGCTACCTTGGACTTCTGGAGGGCAGACTTCAGTCTATTTAGAAGACTGGTTGACAGAGTTCCTTGGGAGGCAGCCATCAAGGGGGAAGGAGTCCAGGAAGGCTGGACATTCTTCAAGAAGGAAATCTTCAAAGCGCAGGACCAGGCTGTCCCTCTGTGCTGAAAGACGAGCCAGCAGGGAGAGAGACTGGCCTGGCTGAATAGAGAGGTTTATCTGGAACTCAGCAAAAAAAGGAGAGTTTATGACCTTTGGAAGAAGGGTCAGGCCGCTCGGGAGGACTACAAGCATGTTGTGAGGTTATGCAGGGAGAAAATTGGAAGAGCTAAAGCCCAGCTAGAATTTAATCTGGCTGCTGCCATAAAAGGCAATTAAAACATGTTTCTATAAATACATTAGCAACAAAAGGAGGGCTAAGGAGAACCTGCAGCCTTTACTGGATGCAGGAGGAAACATAGTGACAAAGGATGAGAAAAAGCTGAGGTACTTAATGCCTTCTTTGCTTCAGTCCTTAATAGTAAGACCAGTTGTTCTTGCGGTACTCAGCCCCCTGAGCTGGAAGACAGGGATAGGGAGCAGAATGAAGCCCCTCTAATCTAAGGGGATATGGTTAGAGGCCTGCTACACCACTTAGACACACACAGGTCTATGGAGCCAGGTGGGATCTTTATTGGTCTTCATAATCATTTTACTTATCTAACTGTTTATATGTGTCTATGCATATATTAAACAAGCCGATTATATCATCTTAGTTGATTTTGAAGGACCTTATCAAGTCTGCTAATCTGCATTAGCCAGGAGGGAGCTGGCGGAACTGCTCACCAAGCCACTTTCAATCATTTATCGGCAGTCCTGGCTAACCGGGGAGGTCCCAGTTGAGCAGAGGCTAGCAAATGTGACACCCATCTACTAGAAGGGCCAGAAGGAGGATCTGGGGAACTACAGGCCTGTCAGTCTGACCTTGGTGCCGGGAAAGGTTATGGAGCAGATCATCTTGAGTGTCCTCATGCAGCACGTACTGGTGAACCAGGTAATCAGGCCCAGTCAGCATGGGTTTATGAAAGGCAGGTCCTGCTTGACTCACCTGATCTATGACAAGGTGACCTGCTTAGTGGATGAGGGGAAGACTGTGGGTGTTGTCCACCTAGCCTTTAGTAAAGCCTTTGACAGCATTTCCCACAGCATTCTCCTGGAGAAAGTGGCAGCTCATGGCTTGGATGGGCATACTTTTTGCTTGGTAAAGAACTGGCTGGATGGCTGAGCCCAAAGAGTTACGGTGAATGGAGTTAAATCCGGTTGGAGGCCGGTCACAAGTGGTGTTCCCCAGGGCTCAGTATTAGGACCGTTTAATTTCTTTATCAGTGATCTGGACAAGGGGATCAAGTGTACCCTCAGTAAGTTTAACATTGAGCATGTCCAAAGAAGGGCAACAAAGCTGATGAAGGGGCTAGAGCACAAGTCTTATGAGGAGCGGCTGAGGGAACTGGGGTTGTTTAGTCTGGAGAAGAGGAGGCTGAGGGGAGAGCTTATTGCTCTCTACAACTACCTGAAAGGGGGTTGGGGCGACGAGGGTCTTGGTCTCTTCTCCCAGGTAACTAGCGATAGGACGAGAGGAAATGGCCTCAAGTTGCGCTAGAGGAGGTTTAGATTGGATATTAGGAAAAATTTATTCATAGAAACAGTTGTCAAGCACTGGAACAGTCTGCCCAGGGAATTGGTTGAGTCCCCATCCCTGGAGGTAATTAAAAGACATGTAGATGTGGGTGCTTAGGGACATGGCTTAGTGATGGACTTGGCATTGCTAGGTTAACAGTTGAACCTGAAGATCTTAAAGGTCTTTTCCAACCTAAATGATTCTATGATTTTATTTTTTTTATATATATATATATATATATATATATATCTCTCTTAGCTCTGTAACATTTTTCTCTATCCTTTTCACTTAACCTAGGTCCGCTTTGCAGGGTTTGTGTTTCTACTTGCCCTCATATTTATTGAGGCATAAACCAAATCTATGGGCAGCCAACTGTTCTCTTTAAATAGGTATGTTAGGATTGCATCCCCACAAATGTCTTTTACCGTTTTTAAAAAGTATTTTTGGTTGTCAAGTAGCAATATCTTTATTGGTATTCATAATCATTTTACTTATCTAACTGTTTATATGTGTCTATGCATATATTAAACAAGCCGATTATCTCATCTTAGTTGATTTTGAAGGACCTTATCAAGTCTGCTAATCTGCATGTTTTGAGTTCTAGCTGAAAACAAAATAAACCACCCCTCTGCCTCCCATTGCAATTTTTTATACCATTTGTGAATCTGAAATATGCAAATTTAAGATCTACCAGCTCTGGCTGGGTTGCCTAATCACAGTTGGATATATCTGATGCAGATATTCTTCTGTTATATTACTGATCTAAATAACTTCTTAAAGTTTGCTTGCAAAAGACTCAAGAGTTTATCAAGAGCTGTTATATTTGTGACAATCATACAAAAATAGCAAATATAAATACTGATTTCTAGACAGTGTAAATCACCCAGTAAAGTAATATGTGTATCTTTAAAACTATCCAGAATAAAATGCCTAAATGCTAATGAGATTTAAAAAATAGAGTTTCTCAATAACCACTATGTAATAATCACCAGACAGTGTAATATTAACAATGTAAGCTTATGTCATCATCATCGTTATAATATGCTTCTCAACTTTTAAAAATTATTTAAAAAAAAAAAAATCAGTCTTTTTATCACACTGTCAAGATCAGCAGTTCCATATGTTTTGTATCACTCTGGACAGTATACTCAAAACTTGAATTTTGCACAAAATATATTGTCAGACAACACAGACCTTAAACTAACACATTAAAGCAATTAATGAATTCACTTTTCCACTTCCTTTACAGTAAAACAGTGTTATAAATGAAGCTCTCTTCAGTGCCAGCTGCAGTGTTCAAGTTGGCTTTATTGTGATCCTCTAATATGAAATTTATGAAGACAGGAGTACCACCCAGATTTGAAGGTAGCAAAAAGTATTATTACTCACTGTTGACCTTTCAGTTATTCTGAAGTATCTGGAAACCCAGCAAAATCTATGCTCTCCCCATATCCCCAGGAAATGAGCAATCTTCATACAACTTCTTTTTCTGTTTTCCCTGCTGAGCTGACTGGATGCCATTGACAAAAATTATAGTTAACTATCATTAAATCAATATTGGATGTCTGGGACACAGTTAAATTCTTAATTCTGGTGGAATATAAGAGTTACCATACAGGGTCAGAGCAATGCTCCATATCCTACCTGTATGAGACTGGTAACAGACTTAGTAGAACAGGTCAAAAAAAGTAGTGATGCTTACGTGAAATGAAATACCTTTTCAGCAGTCTGTGACTTAGCAACTCTTAGAGCATGATCTTGGCTAAACCATGACAGAGGCAGAAGTACAAACTTCTTGTTAGAACTTGTTGGCTTTTTATTCCAGGAATTTGTTTAATTCTTTTGAACAATGTTTTGTGCCACTGAGTTATGTTTTTAAATGCATGTACTGTAGAACAAGTACCTGTTCAGTTCACTTGCATTTCCTTAGATACTTCTTGGTTCTTGTATTAGAAGAATCAGTAAACAAAAGCAGGGTTTTTTCTCTCTACCTTTTCTGTCATTCATGATTTCATATATAAGGGTTGCTTTCAGTCTTCAGTCACTTCTTTTCTACACTGAAGACTCTTAGTTTGTCTACCGTTCCTTGTTGGGAAATATTTTTCTGCCAGCTCTTTTGCTCTTTCTTTTGCTCTTATCTGCCCTATATCTTGGGTGATGGCAGGGAGAATGCTGTAGATAATACTAAAGATCCAGGCACACAACAAATTCAAGCGGCATAAAGAGGTTTTATATTTCCTTTGCGTTCTATTTCTTATTTTGATTACTAGTGAACATTGAGCTGTTATTTCCACTGACATATCTATTTATATCTAGTATCAAAATTTTTCTTCTGCATACTAGTAGTTGCCAGCGTAGTCCATCACGTATTTGAAGTTAGCCTTTTCTTTCCCATGCGAGTTATTTTATCTACATTGAAATTCATCTGCCATCCAGTTATTGATGGAAGAATTTAGTCTTTTTTACTAGCTTTTTTGTCACAAAAAAAGTGTCATTTCACTATTAACTGTTTTCAGAATCATATACGAATAAGTTGAAAAGCAGTCCTTAAATTGGTCTTTGTGGAATTCCAGTGTTGGCTTCCCTCTGATGTGAAAACTAGCAATTTGCCTACCATTAATCTTGTGATTAGGCATTAATCCTTTCATGAAAAGAACTTCCCCTCCCTAGCATTTTAGTTGCTTTCTCTTTTTATGTTTTGGTAAAAACAACACATGGATTCTGTAGGATGATACATTATCCATATGTGCATAAATTCTGTAGTTTTTTGCTCTTTCTATCAGTTTTCTTGATACTGGTGTCAGACTTTAGGAGCTATAGTTTCCCAGATGCTGCAAACACACTCTTCTTTAATACTGAGGCTATATTTGTCACCTCCTGTTTCTCTAGTGTCAAAATGCTAAGTGATAGTTACGTACTGCAGTTGCAGTTCAGATGTTTTATGCCTAGGGTTCCCCTAAACTCCAAGAGGACTAGCCTCTGCTTCTGACATTCTGGTACTGATCATATTATAAACTTGTTTTACAGCTGCTCATACTAATGATTAATATTGAGACAGATCTCCCACCATATCTGTGACGAGGAGAAGTTGTAATGTGAAAATCATGACAAACTCTTCTACAGTGGATGCAGATGCTACGTAACTTGCTGTTATCCTATCTGATTGCTTTTATACAGTATTCTTACTTTTTGACAAGCTTCCCTCTTTGGAAAATAATTTATTATTAGGCATGTATACCTTTGCAAGCTGTTCCTCAACATCACTATCCTTTTTTGTCCTACCTTCTCTCAGTGCTTCAGGGGTGCTTCTTACCCTTGCAGATGCTCCTCTTAACGTTCTTGTACTGAGCTTTCTTATGTTGATGTAATTCTTCTTTGACTATCTTACTTCAATATTCTGCAAAAATGTAGAATATAGGGAATTTAAAAATCTGTGTGGAAGTTGCATTAAATTATTCATACCATATCTTAAGTATTGCACAGGATCAAGTAAAAACTTGTTTCTCTTCATGTAGTTTTCTTCACTGTGTACTAACATATAGCACTTATTCATGATATCAAAAAGTAAGTCTTTGAAATTGTGTCCTGACCTGAACTTAAGATAAATTGCATGTGTAATGAAGTCATTGCTGATTTTATAATGTTTCCTACCCACACATCTTTCTAATGTCCATGAGCATATCAGAGTCATGGACATAATCCTGGTCATCATTTAACTTGTAGCACAGTACGGTTTTGTTCCCCTCATCAGACGTGAAACATCAGGCCATATTTACTGTCCACCAAAAAAAACCCCAACCAAAAAAAAAAAAAAAAAGCCTAACAAAGGAAATTTCACTGCACTGTTGGATGCTAGATGGCCAAATATTGAGAGAATTGGAGCTGTCCAGTTACACTGGTAGGTGATTTACCATGGTCTTGTCTTTAATGTTAATGAAGAATGAATGGTTCAGTGCTGCTCAGCAACTCAAATTACTATCAGTCTTTATAATTTGTTTTGGGATTTTTTTTCAAGTAGGATCTATATGCATATGGTCTTTAAGTACTTAGCCCCTTGGCATCTCTTCTGGCAAGCCAGTAGAATCCCAAATCCACAGGATTTAGTAATCATGCTATTGAAAGAAGGGTAACTGATAAAGTCTTGCCAAAACAGAGTGGAAGAGCTGATTGTCCTTCATTGCTACTGTGAATATGTCAGGCTGGTCCATAATAGCAAATATTGGACTTGTTACGGTGTTTGCCTCTTCAGTGTCAGCCGACATAGTAGCTTCAAGTTTTATAGTATCTTTAGTTTTAAACTAAAAGAAGGTAGATTTGGACTAGATCTAAGGAAGAAATTTTTCCCAATGAGGGTGGTGAATCACTGGCACAGGTTGCCCAGAGAGGTGGTGGATGCCCCATCCCTGGAAACATTCCAGGTCAGGTGGGACGGGGCTCTGAGCAACCTGATCTAGTTGAAGAT
This sequence comes from Phaethon aethereus, assembly GCF_964289735.1. Classification (NCBI taxonomy): domain Eukaryota; kingdom Metazoa; phylum Chordata; class Aves; order Phaethontiformes; family Phaethontidae; genus Phaethon; species Phaethon aethereus. The sequence goes on from NC_138578.1 coordinate 43,763,289, forward strand.
GCCCCTGCTCACTGCAGGGTGGTTGGGCTAGACATCCTTTAAAGGTCCCTTCCAACCCAAAGATTCTGTGATTCTATGACTCTATGATTCAAGACATTTGGATTTATATCTGATCCACTGGAGTGGATAATAAATAATAAATAATAAAATAATAAAAATAATTATACTTGAATGTCTCTCCTAAAGCAGACTGTCTACAATGGGTTTTTTCTGCAAAATCTCATCTATATCCTTTCTAACGTTTTTTGTATGTTTGCACTTCTTGGTGTTAATGTCTGTATTATAATCAAATGAATGTATACCCAGCACTGCAGTTTCCTGTATCCTGTTACAGCCTGGCCCCAAGTGATCGTGTAAGGGAAGCACTCCTGTTGGATAACCACTTCCATTTAAGGTTCTTCATGACGTTCCAAGAGTTGAATTAGCCCTCTGTTTTTCTTGCTTATCCAAGAGATTGACAGGAAACTGTGTACCTAGGAAAGAGAAACATTTCAAAAATGTTTTATAAAATGTAAAAAGCAAACATTGTTACTTTTACTTTTATTAAGGACATGCAAAAACAAAGACATAGCTAATAGCTCCCTTCTCTTCTGGATCTCAATAGACTTAAGTCTTCAGTGCTGACTGCAAAATAAAGCACAATGAAGCAAACATTGGCCCCTGTGACTGTTTCCTAACTGTAATTTTTAGCTGATTTCTATATGTATCATTAGGTCTTATCAGCATTGCAACTTAAGCTTATGAAGAGTTTGTGGTGCATAAATCTTGTCTCATTTTTTAATTGCAAGAATTGTGACTATTATGTAGCTGATCTTGCAAATTCAAAAATATTCAGTACTTTAATTATGCTTACTTTATTTAAGTGCTAAAGACTGCAACAGGCCTGCAATTGCTAGAATGCTAACAGCACATAATACAGCCAATTGCAAACAGCAGTCTAATTTGTTGATTTCAAGTGAGGTGTAATTATATTGCTTCATTTGCTGAGCAAATCATATGAGAGCTTCTCTAAATCAGCCTGATTGTGTAATGAAGAGCTAATTACAAACAGCAGTGTTCTTGCAGTAAATTTATGGTGACTGCTAATGCCAGGTTGGCACTGGTATGACAATGGCTCATTAGTACATTTACAAAAGCAACAGTGGAATTCTGCCCAAAGCACAGCAACTGTTCTCCATTTCGGGAGACCAGAACGATTACCTCTCTCCCTTGCATTGTTATTACTTATAAAAAACCCCACTTTTGTCACTTTTTCTTGGAAGGAATTAAATAGCACTTCTAGAAAAGCCCACCATAAGACAGAATGACTTGGAAAGCACCTAACCTTTAAGGCAAGTAGGCTTTGAAAAGGTTGTTTGACCAGAAGCCTTCACCATAATGACAACTGGAGGTCTGATACGTACTTTTGCAATTCCTTTTCTCCTGTTGTACCTTCACTGCATGGAGTCAAGGGTCGTCTTGGCAGTCATGAGGCTGAAAGAATTTCTAATAGAATTATGTGCGCGCCAGCCCTGTGCCGATTAAAAGATTTTTAGATTTCTACATTTTAATATTTTTTTCTGTTTAAGTTGAAATTGGTGGTGACATGATACAGCTTCTGTTATTTAATTCTAAATTATATTTACTGTCAGATCAAGCAACTCAAGCAAAAAGATGAACTGGTTACTGTACAAATAGCACAGGATAAGTTCTCTAGTTTTTCTGAAGTTTCCATTAATCTTCTGGATTTTATTAATTTCTTTGAGTTCTATGAAGCATACTTTCTTATAGGTACTTTCAAGCAATCCGAATAATTTATTTCTGAATAGATGTGTGTAATTGCCTGTTCGATTTTAAGCCTGACACCCACAGTAGATTGAATGCTACTTTACACAAAGGCTTCTAATCTATTAAATGGTGCACTGGGACTGATTTCCTACGAAACTGTCTGATACACTTTCTCTCTTGGCACAACGGCACAGAATAAATTTCTTCCTGTATATCACCATCCTGCTTTCTTTCTCATGTAACGCAGAATAATGAAGCTGCAGCCTCTTATTATTTCCTCTCTAATCCTGCTTAGTGACAGGTGACCCTTGATGAATGGTCTGATTTGGACAACCACCCCAAATACAGAAATACATATTCATTAGATCAACAGGAATGAACTTGAACTTATATGAAGCAGACTTCTTTGAAAAATATTTGATATTTAACTCCAACAAAGTAGTGGAGTTTTAGCCCACAAGCTCAAAGTGCTTGTTTGCTCTGATGCCTCTGAGTTTTGACTGGTTTTAGAGCTCATATGTAACATGAAGACAGTCCAGGCCGAATTTTCAGATCAACAACTTCTGGTCAGTGAATTCTTGGAGAAAATATTTAAAAGTTAAAAGGAAGAACATAGTAGTCACTGGTAGTTACTGACTTTATCTGGGCTTTCATTTTATATAGTCTCTAACAGAAGGTATGTCTGTTCAATGTTATTTTGAAATCCAGAGAGGAAGTGAATACATGCAAATTTCACCTAATTATACATCTGTTAGGCATGGGGAACACTGTTTTTCAAGAATTACTGTTTACAAAGTCTTTTGCCTCAATCTTGTGAAGTATACATTCTCAACAAGAGATTATAAATGCTCTGTATTCTAACATGAAATCTGTTTCCCTAAACAGCTCTTCTGCTACAAGACTAATACATTAATAACTGCTAGTAAGACTACAAAGGGAACCATATTTTTGTTTCATGAGACATAGACAAAATATTGCAGTAGAGAATTTCATAGTTATTTTTAGATTTCCTTAATTGCTGCTTTGTTCTCTGGAGAACGTGGGAAGGGGAGGTTACAAAGGCACAGCAAAAATTATTTCCTAAAGTTATTCTCCCAGTCTTCAGACTAGACATCAGACAGAAGGGAAAGGTACTATGGGTGTATATTAACCCAATGTGCATGTTAGATTTCTTCTAGGGTAGTATGACTGTAGACAACTACATTTCTTTCTCCTCTCCCTTTCTACCTGGTGGAAGAGTACTGTCAGAAGAGTACTAAATGGTTATTCTGTTGTACTGAAGTATTTCGTTCTTTTATGGGTGGTTTTCCTGTTAATCTGCAGGGTTACAGTTCAGTAACTTCAGTTGACTCCAAAATAATTTTAACAGAACCTTGTCATACTCTGGGAAGTTTGCACTTTGGATGAAGACTGGCTTTTATCTTAGAGGTGGCTCCTAGCTTTCTCTCTTGATCTTGGATTTTCAGGCTAGTCTCCTTATCCATGCTTTCAAAGAGCACACATTCATCCACTTCCCTTGATCTCCCTAACCAAGATTTGTGTTACAGATAGACCTTTCACAAATTATTCTCATACATTGATTTCCCATTAATGTGAATTTTAAAGCTGAGTTCAAAACAAATTATTCCTTTGGGTGGGGTGGGAGAATGGAACAGAGGAGCAAAGCACCTCAAAATGGGCTGATGCCTGAGGTATTTGTAGGATTTCTTTCTCTAGTTTCTCATGAGCACCAGCATCGACAACTTTGTTCCCTTTTGGTATTTGCCTTTATCACTTTTTGTTATTGTTCTATATGAAATCTAGATCATGATTCCTCTGAGGAAAGAACATGGTTTGGGTTTTTTTCTGTTTTTGGAAAATTGCTCACTCCCTTTCTCTCGTGGGGGGCGGCTGGGGAACCAACACCGCTTCCCCCCACTCCCCTCCCAAACCCTAACAAATAAAAGTTTTACTAACTTTATAGGGCATAATAAAACTGGTTTTAATTAGAGAAAATGTAAAACAAATTCAAACATAAGCGCGTAGCTGTAAGAACTCTCTGAAAATCATTGGGTGGGATTAGATGGCATTATATAGGAAAAAAATTTAAAATAATAAAAGGCTGGTGAGGGTGGGGATGGGGAACAGCCCTCATGTGAACCAGCCCAGATAAATTTGATCTCACAGAAGTTAGCATGAAAATATTGTTGAAAGTCAAAATGATTATTATGGTACTCTGGTTTCCATATGCTGTATCTGTACCATTACTTATTATGCCATTTTGTATTGCTTACATTTGATAAGTCTCTTAATTTTCATGCTTATGATGCCCTCTCGGGTGTAGTTTACAAAACTGGTGTCTAGGATTTGGTTTGCTACTAAAGAAAAAAGGGAACGGCATGGCAAGATTGATTAATGATTTGGCCCACAGAGCAGGCTTCGTTTATTCCAAAATCATAGTGATTCAGTTGACTGGAGATGATGAACGGATGTAAGCAGCAGGATTATTCATGCATGTTTCTGTGGTAACAATACCATTGAAAAGTATTAATGTAGATTATGGATAAATATGGCATTTCTTTTAGGAATGCTAATACTATTTTTTGCGTTGCAGCATTTCACTAATTCAGTTATGTTTAATATTTACTGTCAGGGAATGATTTTACTTTTTAGATTTTTTTTTTTTTTTAGATAATAATTGAGAGAAATAATTTCAAGGAGTGTTTTAAGTGTCTGGGGTTTAAGAAGCGAAAGATATATGACTTTGTAGAAGTTTTCACATTTGGATAAAGTTTGCATGTGAACATGTATGTATGCATGATGTATGCATTTGTACTCTGCATATTCTAGGCTGTACAATAATTCACAATTAATTCACAACTGTCTTTATAAGTACGTATCTTGCTTAGTGCTTTCATTGAGACATTCTTCTACGAGTAAAAAATTGCTGTCTAATTTTGGTTAACAGATTGCTAATCATTCTGACTGAAATCATCTTGCATTCATGATCCTTTTACGGAATTGTTTGGTTTGAGGTCTCCTGAAGCCAGCTGTACTTGAATGTTACCTATGTGTGTTCAAGCCTATGTCTGTCCTTTAATTGTGCTTCTGACAACTTGTGTATTAAAGGATAAGGGTTACCAATTGATTTTTATTTATCACTTCATTAAAACCCGCTTAATGCTATCCAAAATCATCCCCATCACACTGATTTTATGTTAATAGTGTCCTGTTTCAGTAACACTTACTGCTATTCCATATTGTTAGCTGAATCAGTTTCCTGGGACTTCTTAATAAAACGGCAGTCCCAGTTCAGCTTATCCCAATTAAGCCAAGCATTTTGTAGCAATGAATTACACTTATGCAGCAGTTTTCTTGAAGAGTTCTACAATCACATATATAGAGCCATTGGACTCAAAGTGGTAGAGGGCAGCTGTTAACTTAGATTTTTAGACAGTGCAGATTAATGACAAGAGTAGAAAGTTCAAACAGTTTCGTTAAGGCAAACATATATTATTTTAACATGCAGTATAGGCTCTTTGACATCAGCTCAATTCGGTCAGTGCTGAAGTTTGAGAACTTACCTGAAAACACTTAGAATAAATAATCGGAGACTTTGTAATTAAAAGACCTACTCAGTTTCCTGCTCCATTCTCCAAACCCTGTACTGGTCTCCCTTGAAGGAGAGGAAGTTTCATTTTATGCAAAAGGTTGCTTTGCTTTGAGACTTTTTTGCAATACTGCAATTAGCACAACTTTTGGTGCCACTGAATTACTAATAGCTTGTCACTCAGTTCAAGTTGCCATCTTCAAAAGGAACATTGACTGGACTTTGCTCCACATACACCCATTTTTGACAAATACTGGCAATAGCCAGTTGTTACTGGCTGTTTCTCATCTTCATTTTGTTAAAAGAGTACTCAGATTTCTTCTGTTGAGAACAAAATATAAATGAATGCTGTTAATAATTGGAAATGGTAACATGTTCATACGACACCTTGGAAACAAAATTATTTTATTCATGCCAATTTCTTTAACACGGTAGAAACTTCAATCATCAAGGTTTTTCTGCTGCCTTGAATCTATCTAAGAAAAGTTTTCTTCCTAAGGTGGAAAAAGAGGGGCTTTTGAGATTACTTCAGCGTTAAGTATAGAGGTTGTATATAGATTCCAAAGAGCAAGCCTTTTGCACGAGCTTTGATATCCTGATAAACATTTGGGGTTTTTTTTTTCTGATAATAAATATCACTAGTTGTATTAAAGCTTTGTTGCCATTCCAGAAATAGTAATGGATCACTCACACCAAGGTGTCTCAGCTCAAAAATATCACTGAAATGAGCAACTGAGATTAGTAGTAGCAATCTGAAAGTGTCCAATTTGCACAGTTTAGGAAACTAGGATCAGTTTATGCTAATTGTGAGAAGTAGTATTGTCAAAGTAAATTTTGCCAAAGAGAAGAAAGGAGGGATAAGAAAAATGAGAGGTTTTTGGTATCAGTTTGTGTTGCAGCTGCAGTGAGATGAAGTTCTCCAAGGAAATTAGATAAAAGGACACATGATTCAAGTAGGGCACAGAAACTCCTTCCACTGCTCTGTAGTGTCACACCCAAGTGGTATAATCCAGAGAGCAGAAATGTATCGTGTTATCAATATCATGAGGATAGACTCTGTGGCAAAAGGGCCCAGAACTTTTTGGGTGAGGTGTCAAGTTCACCCTTTAGGAAGTAAAGTTGAAAACCAAATACTAGTGAAAGCAAAGAGATAAGCATACAAAAAAGTTATAAAGCCACTAAGTGAGACATTCTGTGTATGAATTTAAGATAAGCTTTAAAAAAAAAAAAAATCTAGTTAGAGCAGTGACATATAAATATGTTGCTTTTCTGAAACATGAATGAAATTATGTAGTCATGTCCACATCTCATATAAATCAGATGCTTCTCTTAATATCTGAGGGGAAAAAGACAGAGTTGTTGTCAAACTATACTTTTCTCTTGGAATATATAAACTGCAACATAAATTATGGTCTACTTACAGGAAAACATTAACTAGAAAGTGCTGTTGTTTTGCTTTATTAAATTGAATGGCAATTTTTTAAAGGATTTGGATCAAGGACTTGTAGTTGATATGATAAACAGTACAATGGGTTTCAAGTATTAAAAAGATGATACTTCTTTAAGCATGTGGAATTGTGACTAAACTCTGATGTGCTTTTTGCTATTACAGTATTTTCAATGCTGGCTCCAGACATATTATTAAGACATATTTAAACTTCAATAAGAAACTGTCTGAATTATATCAAATGCATTTTGAGCATACTTTTCATGAATTTTTTACTAAATTAATTTACTGATGAAAATAGTTTTAAAAAAATAAGTGTCTTTAAAAATTTTGCCTAATTCCTGTTCTTAAAAGTGTCTTAAACTATAATTCTGGGGAAACTAAAAACTGTGCTTGCACCATTACAGATCTGAAAGTTATGCTTTCTGGTCAAGTTTTGACTTTGAGTATTTTGGTGAACCCACTACTAGGCAGAAATTATTTGCAGAAGTTAACTCATCCATTGTTACAAATTCATACATGGGAATCTTGATATGTTCACAAATAGTGCATAAACAGACTGGGGGAAATGACAAAACATCAGTTACGACCTTTCATAAGATTCTTATCTTAAAGATTTGTGGCATATGTAAAAATGGTATCTTTAACCATACAAAAGTACTATGTTCCTTAATTATAGGGAAACTGCTGTCAAATGTTACAAAATCGAATGGCCAATATTTATGAATATATTATTTGTCCTCTGCTGTCTTCTAGTCATTCACAAAATCATGAAGGTTGGAAAAGACCTTCAAAATCATCAAGTCCGACCATCAACCCAACACCACCATGTCCACTAAACCATGTCCTGAAGTGCCACATCTACGTGTTTTTTGAACACCTCCAGTGATGGTGACTCCACCACCTCCCTGGGCAGCCTGTTCCAATGCTTGACCCATGCTCTCAGTAAAGAAATTTTTCCTAATATCCAATCTAAACCTCCCCTGGCACAACTTGAGGCCATTTCCTCTCGTCCTATTGCTTGTTACTTGGGAGAAGAGACCAACACCCACATCACCACAACCCCCTTTCAGGTAGTTGTAGAGAGCGATAAGGTCTCCCCTCAGCCTCCTCTTCTCCAGACTGAACAACCCCAGTTCCCTCAGCCGCTCCTCGTAAGACTTGTGCTCCAGACCCCTCACCAGCTTCTTTGCCCTTCTCTGGACGTGGTCAAGCACCTCAGCATCCTTCTTGTACTGAGGGGCCCAAAACTGAACATGGTGTTTGAGGTGTGGCCTCACCAGTGCCCAGTACAGGGGCACGATCACTTCCCTACTCCTGCTGTCCACACTATTTCTGATACAGGCCAGGACGCTGTTGGCCTTCTTGGCCACCTGGGCACACTGCCAGCTCATGTTCAGCCGGCTGTCAACCAGCACCCCCAGGTCCCTTTCCGCCGGGCTGCTCTCCAGCCACTCCTCCCCAAGCCTGTAGTGTTGCATGGGGTTGTTGTGGCTGAAGTGCAGGACCCTGCACTTGGCCTTATTAAACCTCATACAGTTGGACTCTGCCCATCGATCCAGCCTGTCCGGATCCCTCTGCAGAGCCCTCCTACCCTCCAGCAGATCAACACTCCCACTCAGCTTGGTGTCGTGTGCAAGTTTACCGAGGGAGCACTCAATCCTGGTCATCAATAAACATATTAAACAAGACTCGCCCCAAAACTGAGCCCTGGGGAGCACCGCTTGTGACCGGCCACTGTTTATTTATGGATTTAACTCTATTCATCATAACTCTCTGGGCTCGGCTATCCAGACAGTTTTTTACCCAGCAAAGAGGTTTGTTTTTTTCTTCTGTGGATTCGCAAAAGGCAGGTATCAGTAGTGTGATACAGCTCAGTATAGCCTTGAAGTCTGACTTCATACCATCCTAAGGAAGTATTGTTATTTTCATCAAATGTCACCAGAATCAAAGTCAATAAACCGTCCTTACTTCAAGTGTATAAGTCAGACCCTGGGCAAAGTCCTTTTTCCTAAGATAGACATATTCTAAATTGACAAACATAAATTCTTTTCAACAGGAATTCAGTGCAACACTATCTAAATGTTTATTTTAAGGGAGTAGCATGGTACAAGCTGCTGAAATGGAAATTGATTTTCTGTTTTTCTCTTGTTTGGCAGTGAACTACAGTTTTACATGTGCACACATGGTTTTCATGACATGTTTGTAATACTTAACTCTGACACAGTGCATTTAAAACTACTGGTGAGAAGTACTTTACTGGGGAGGCCAGCATTACTGTCTCAATTCTGCAAATAGGGACAGGGAGGCACAAGCACAGTCACAGTTTCTCTGAGTTCACTAAACATATCAGTAACAGGAGAAGGAGTAGAAGTCTGGTTCTTTTTTTTAAGTCAGTTCTTGAAATTAAAAAAAAGTTCAGAAAAATGTCTCATTTCATGTTTTATCATGAAGTGAAAATAATTTTTTAAAATACTTTTTTAGTCTTAGAAATTAAATGGTCATTTATATCCAGGTAAACTCAAATGCTATGTTATTTTAATGTAACTAAACTAGGCAGGGTGTTTTCCCATTTTGCTAGTCTTAGTCAGTGCCTGTTAGCGTGCAGCTCTGTTCACAGGAGCCTTAGGAAAATCACGTTTAAAAGTCTCAGGAAGTATTAATGTGGATTGTTTTCTGCAAACAGACTTGAGTTGACAAGCAGCTGTCAGAAACATGAAAAGTCTCAATTCTTTGCAGCAACCAACTTGCCATGCCAGTCAGCTGGAGACTGAGATAAATCTTTGCCTTTAGAATGGGAGGTAAGCACTTAGTACGGTGTGTCAATATCTCCTGATTTCTGGTTCAAAGATTCATAGTAGATTGCATTACCTGTTTGGAAATATCATTCACTCATTTTTCTCATCCATAAAGTAGGATAGTATTTACTTTTAAAACTCTTGGAGGGCAAGTGAATTGTATGCAGAAAACACTGAAGGCATTTGAATTTACGTTCTTTCCTCGTAGGTCACACTAACAAGTTAAGTATTCCTTTACCTGTCTGCAAAATTTAGTTTCACGCTTTGAAGGTTAATTTAGCTCACAGCAGAGTTACAACAGCAGATAACTTAAACGTGACAACATATGAATGTTCTTATATAAGAAAGCCTGCACTTGACTCTCACATTTCTTAAGCTACATGGTAGTTTAGTGGTGAACACTTACAGCCATCTGTGAAGATGGCATGTAGCCCATTTCTAATAGGTGCCAAATAAACATGTTTTTAGATGGGAATCTTGTGCAATACTGCAAATGCTGTCTCGGCAACAGAAAGATCATGAGTTGTGACAGTTTTGCCAAGCATCTCTTTACACTTCATGATACTTGTTGACATTAACACACCAGAAAGAGAGGATTTTTCTTAACAGTGAAAGTAGGCACCTGTGCCTGCCCACAAGGAAAATATAATTGTAAGAGTGACCTTGAGAAATTAAATTTTTCAGAAAACTAACATACAAAAGTCCTGTAGCAATTCTCTACTATTAATCTAATTCCAGAGTGCATTAGGAAATTAAGGAACAGGGGACAGATTTCAAACTTTTCAAAGAAATTGGTAACTGGTAATGAAAACAGAAAGTGCTCCCTCCCACAAATTGTCATCTTTGGGTTCTGGCATTGTGCTTAGATGAAAAGGGTTATTACCAATTTGTCGTTAAGATTAGTCATCTTTATTACAGCTGGCTTAATTAGGCTTTTAATTCAGCTCAGAAAAGTTGTAACCTTCAGAAAATATCTAATTGATAATGCTAATTATCAATTATAATTGATAAAGTGAAACTTTCTGCTTTGTTTTTTGTTATCATGTTTTTTTTCCTGTAAATGCCTGCCTTTTAGCATTTCCTTTTGAATAAATATTTTATCTTAAAAATTTTTTTTTTTTTTTTTTTTAAATAGGCCAAAAACCATAATGTCGATGGTTAGTATTTGGAAGTTTTGCTTACATGAAGAAGTAGTGTGTGTTTGAGCAGCCTTATATATAATTTCAACCATATTTTGTCATTTCAGAACTCATCAGAAATTATTTCACACTAATTCTTTCTTTAGAATCTTAATAAAAATGCAGGCATGTTTTTACCCAGAAATGATCTTAGGTGAAGTACTCTAAAGAGTACCGTTTGAACCGATTATTTCTCTGTGCAACATTAACATCATCAGTCTTAAGTTTGAGGTCCAGTTTCTTTCTTTTTCTTTTTTTTTTCTCCTCTATTGCACAAGAATGTAAGATTTGTGAGAAGAATCAGTGGCATAACAAAAAGTTAATCAAAACATAAATAATTCTTTTATGATCATACTACTCCCCACTGCATATGCGCAGTTTTCACATGGCTGAAGTACCAGCAGAAAGGACTAATTTATCTAGCTTGATTATCCTGAAGAGAATAACCTAACTTACAAAATGATGGGACTGGTAGAATAATTTAAATCCAACTTGTGCAACTTACTCATAAATCTGAATGAAAGTGAAGATAAAAATGAGTTCATCATGGACAGCAAAAAATGCAATATCCCTTCTGAAATGGTTCAGTTTTGAGTAGTGAAAATCTACAATATGAAAATGGATGAATGGATTCATTATTTGTGAAAGTTTCTGCCTCGACTGTGCCGATGAACTGTGATGCCAAATTGTATTTTCATAGCTGGAAGGTATTTGTACAGGTGCTGCAAGATCTGCTCTGATTTTCAGCTGAGGACATGATTATGGTGCAATATAATCAGTACTACTGATTTCATAAACTGCAAGGGCATAATCGGTACCATCTGTGGAATATCAGGACCTATAACGGAGTATCTCTGCATTGGTATGCAGTTGGAGTTAAGGTATTGACCTCAGTAACGACTACAGAATTATTGTTTTGTTTTCCCCTCAGTTACGACAATGATATACGTTACTTGAATACAGCAAGTAGAATCGGTGTAGTTTTGCTTCAGAGAAGGCCAGTGACCAGCACAGAGGTCATAGTTGCTGATGAAACATAGAAACGTAAAAGATACCTAAAATGCAGGTTTGTGCTGGACTGTCTCTTGCAGCGGTATTCGATGTGCAAGAAGGGTGGTCTGCAAACAGTGCTGAGCTCGCGTTCAGGCATTTTGGGCAGTTGTGGCCTTTGCCACTGACCTGCTGCGTATATTTCGGTAACAATATATTATATCTTCAGTGGCCATTATTTTCTGATTAAATCATATATTACTGGACAGGAACTATTTGTTATTCTGTGCAAGTGTCCGGTATAATACATTCCCAAACTTGATTAGCTCCATCTTGCATGTTACTATAATAGGCCCTCCTCATCTCCTCACACCCCCCAAAAAAAGTTTTGCAAGTCTAACTGATTTCTTTGTTACTCATCTTTCGTTGCTCTCCACTGTCGGTACCACATCGTTCAGGGATTTAAATTCAGAGAATTAATTTTTGTGGAACAGTGTTTCTGTTCTATTTGTTCATACTGATTTTATGTGTACGTTGGAAATAGCACTTTATTTTTGTGTGTATAACTAAATTTTTAGTAATATGTGCTGTCAGGATAATAAATGTTGGAGTACTTAAATGCTACTAAATATATAATGCATGAAACATGATAGAAACTGGTATTTAAATGTGATTTTTTTTTTTTTCTTTAGTGTAGATGGTATGTTGTCCTTTGGCTCTATCCACATTCTGTTTAGTGGAATCTTCAATCTAGGGCTTCAAAGGAAAAAAAGTTTGTCCTTCCTAGAAGGGAGTAGTCATTCATAGGATTGAGGTATAGGCTTTGAGAGTCTCTTAAGTACATGATCAGAATTAAAGTCAAATTTCATTTAATGTTGCTGCTGTTTGCCTTCACTTTCATTAATTTCACCACCACTCCATCATGGTTGGAAGCTCTGAATCATAATTTTTTTCAATCTCTAACACATTTTTTTCCCCAAGGAGACGCTACATTTAAAAGTTAATTAGTTTCCTCACAAATGTACAAGCCAATAAAATTGAGTTATGATTATTAAAATCATAAAAATTACATCAGTCTTACAGATCTGGAATATTTCTCAACATGTATTCGTCACATGCAAATTTCATTGGGATACAGGTCATCTGCACTTCATGCTTTGACGAGACAATATGCAGACAGGGATGAGCTCCAGGAAAAAAAAAGGACAAGGTCATGTTTAAAAAAAAAAAAAAAAAAGACACATTAACTGGTGCCAGCCTGCAGAGCTCTTTTGCTGTCTGACCTCTCCTTTACTTCTCTTTCACTCCTCTTTCATGGTTGTAGTTTTCATTTGAATAATTTTGGAAGAACAATTAAGTTACTTCCTGTTATTACCAGCACATTTACACAGGCAAGTTAAATGCTTGAACCAGTAGTGAATAACTTAGCTACCAGTAGGATATCTGAAGGAAGAAAACCAACAACAGGAAGCAGTGTTACCAGAAATTTGTGTGTGTCAAATACGTTAAAGTTCAAAATTGCTGGGTTTTGGCAAACATAATTTTTCAGGGAAATTTGGGGTTGTGTGTGGAAAAACACATCACTCAGAATATGTGTCCTACTGCATAAATAGCATAAATCAATGGCATGTCCAGTGGAAGGGTTATTGCACTATTGAGAGTAAGGAACAATAGTGTTGCAATATTTAGGCCTAACAAATGGGTTTAGGAATGGAATGAGCATGCATGTTTTCTGTAAGGGATGTGAGTGTTGACCCTTTTTTCTGTTTGCTACTTTCCAAGAGATTAAGCCATTTTATTTTTGTGCCTTATTCCTGGCCTAAATATTTCTGAAGCTGTTGCTGCTACAGGTTTGCAATTTGTGTTGCTATGCTTTTGTAGAGTTCTAGTTATGGATCATTTCCACTGTGGCTGAGAGTGTCAAGATATGATTTCAGTTTAAAAACTCATAAATGACATTCACATAAATTAATAAGTCATAGTATAGGCAAAACTACTCTTGCATGTGCAGCTGTGCTCACAGTGATGTTCAGTGGCTCCTAATCAAAATAGCAAGGTGTGTTGTGGATATCCATAGGGTTGTGCTCTGGTCCTGATAGCATTATGTATTTTTGCTATTGGAAGATGGGCTAGAACACGTGCCAGTTAAATCTAATGACAATCAAAAGCTGAGAGCACCTAAGCTGGTTTGGCTGCACAATTACAGTTTTAAAAGATCTTGGCTATTTGGAGAAATGACAGGGAAAAAATAATTCATTTTTGGCAACAAGGCAGTTCACAAGGACAGATTTGTTGCTGTTCCTTTTAACAAAAATATTCAATTTATTAAGTGTAGGATGAGGAAATCTTGGGCATAAGTAGGCTTGAGAAAATGTATGTAGATATCTATAAGTCCTATCATGGACGTGTATATATAAAAATGAGCTATAGTGAAACTAAAGCTACCGATGAGTAAAAAAAGAAAAAACCAAACATGGTTGTATACAAAATGCAAAAACTGCAGTGGACTGTATAAACAGTACGAAAAATGAAGCAGAATACTTTTTCCTCCTCTTAGTTGTAGTCTTCACAAACCTTCACAAAAAAGGAAGCTTATAGATTTCTACCTAGCTTTACGCTAAAGGGATTTTCCCCTCTCAGCTGAATGCAAACTGCCACCGTTTCACAATGGTTGCCCTTTCTTCTGCCGTGAAAGTACAAGAAAGATTGAAAGAATCCATAGTGGTCTGCAAGAACAAGATATGTCCACATGTCTTCAGTGTATGTCTACATCTTTCCTAATGTTCTCGTAGTATGGACTTTAAAATTAACATTAAGAATGTGCCAACTCTCCTGTAATTTTTATATGGAATATTTTAACACAAATAATAAAAATAAGGCATGTTACACCTGTGCAAGTCTTACTTTCCTTCATCTATTTTTTCTTTCTGAAAGCATAATCTTCTATTTCTGTGCAGTTACTATTAGATGATACAGTGAAAATAATTTTGTAATAAAACACAGAAGAAACTGTTCATAAGAGTTCCTATGTTCAGAAAAAACAGACTTTGTTTTCCTGAGAAAAGCTTTATGCTTGTCCAGTAAATAAGGTTTTAAAATATATTAAGGTAGTACTTGAAAAACTTACTGAGATACTAGCATCCGTACTAAAAGGAATAAAGGTCAAAGAGACATGGACAAAATGTGGCAAATCAGCATAGCTTCCACGTGTTTTTCAGGTTTTCCCAGGGAGGATTAGCAGCCTTGTAACTAGTGACAATGAGTCCTGATATGTTTTTTGTGAGTTATTGTTTAAATAATGTCCTTTTTCCTTAAACTACAGTATGTAATTTTGACATCAGTTTGAAAGAGATTTTTCATAATGGAAATCTTTCTCATTCAAAGAAGTTGCATTTTATGAACTTTCCATCAGAATTGATCTTCAGAGATTATGTACTTGACAGTAGAAGTCATCAGCAACAAGACTTCTCACTCTGTTAAAAAAAAAAAAAAAAAAAAAGTCAGTTTCCTTCCAAAGAACAAAACACAGCATGTCTTCCAAAAGTTGATTGCATCACTGGTCTTTCAGTTCTAAGTTGTAACAATCGAGATGTAATAAATACATATTCCTCTGCACACATCGTAGAGCCAAAAACATTAGAAAATCTGCCAGTCCTTTTTGGTATCCTTATGTGTTGCAGCACTGATTTTTTTTTGTTTGTTTCTTTTCTTTTCAAAAGGAAAACCATATGGGGGATCTTTTGTCTCACTGATTTTCTAGCATAAATGAAACAAAAAAAAGGGCTGGAGTTGTGTAATTTATATATATATTGTTTGTTGTAGAATTGATTTGCATTGTTTAAGCTGTAACTGCCAAATAGCTATGGCATATAATTTATTAGATATATTTAAACAATTATGTATTTGTTCTAAGCTTTTAAAAAGAGAGGCAACTGAATGATACGGGTTTTTTCCAAGTATTTTGACTGAATGCTCTGAAGTGCTTTATTCCTGTCTCACTTTCAGTGGCAGGTTTCCCTGGCAGTTCAGTAGCATCTCTCTTGGACAGTGGAGCTGGCCGGACGTACCTCATAATTATGTAGCAGTCATATGCCTAAAAAACTGGTCAAATTATAACTATATACTTTGGAGGTAGATAATGTAATGATATTGTTTCACAGTTATGCAAGTTAATTAATGCAAAAGGAAAATCAAATACTTATACTATAGACATATATACACTTGTTTTAGTAAAAAGTGTGTTACTGAGATTTATTCTTTATTTTTTATTTTATTCTTCGAAGTTTTACTCTTCATTTTCAATTTTATTGACCAAGCAAGCAAGAAATGCAACAGCACTACAAGGGATATAGCTGTTGTGGTAAGTCTGTAATCATAGATTTATGATTATTGTACAGGCTTGTACTTAAGCCTCATAGGGTTATTTTCCGCAGCATTACTTTAAGAAAGTGATGGGGCATTTTTCAGCAGAAGAATTTTTAATTTTATGCTAAGAATATGTTCAAAATCTTATCAGTTGGTCTTTATTTTAACTGTTCAAATCACTTTAGCTTTTGAAGTATGTGTTGCATTTCAAGCTTACATGTTTACATAGAATCCTTCTTCAGATCAACTATTATACTATCTCTTATTCTAACTTAATTCCTTTAATTTCTTATGCCTTCTTTTAATATACTGAAATATAGTTTGGCATTTTTGTTTTTCAAATGTATGTTATAAGCAATATCTCGATGCTAAATAGATACCACAAAGTCCAAGCTTGCCTGCTGGTAGATAAGCATATGTGCACATCCTCACATGAAGTTGATGGAATATATTCAGTACCTGTTATTAATAAACATTCTTTATATTGTACAATAGCTAGAGAGTATCAGTTGAGTCTGGTAGAAGCTGGTTTCTGAGTAAACCAAAGGAAGGGCAGGTTTTTATGAAACACAAGACGTGCAGCTGCAGAATTTAGCAGGCAATTCTGTGTATGCTAACACTGTAGATGGGTTCAAAGCCAGACTGGAAAATTCATTCAGAAGTACATAGAACCCAGGTGGCTCCAAAACTACCTCTAATCAAAATTAGAGTCTGGGGGAGCACAGGGGGAAGTTTTGTGTACGTTTGCACTATTTTTTCTTTACTTTTCCCTGGACATCCCTTTATGGCTTTTGGAGGCAGGATAGTTTAATCAAGTGGTTGCTTGGTCTAATCCTGGACACCCATTCTTACATTGCACCATGAGCCATAGCTGAGTTTGCTTTTTGAAAGAAAACCGTTGTTGCTGCTTTCCTTGCTCCCTAGATCTAGTCATAAAGTATTTACAAAAGGCTCTTGGCACAAAAACACTTGTAAAAGTTCAGTATTTGATTTTGATCTGAATGAAAATGTTGTATTAGAAGGAAGTTGATTAGAAAATCAAGGTTCTTTTTGTACCTGTTGGGGAAACAGTAATAAATTTACAAATTAAATTTGTAAGATAATATATATACACACAATATACTGCAGTCCTAGTGTGTGGTATACAGCTGAATTTTATTTCTCTAAACTTTCAGTAGAGTCTAGAAGGTTATTTCTGACTCTCTACTAAAGCATAAAGGTCAAGTTACAAAGTCAAAGCCTGTAAATAGATCAATTATAAGTAATTAAATTTGTTTAGGTATAGCATGGCAGAGAATGGCAGTCCACTCATTTAAGTCCATCAAAAGGGTGATATGTAAAATGTTGTAAGTTGTCATTGTAAAATGATGTGTTTGTGCATCTATATTTTGCTTTTTCTTGTCCATGAGATTCCAACAACCTACATCTTCACAGTTCCTGTGATTTACACTGTGACTGTAGTTGTAAAGTGTTCAGGCTTAATCAGTACAATGAACGTTATGGAAAAACTGATGTAGCTATTAGGAAAAGAAAGTACCCTTCCGAGTAATACAAAACTGAGTTAATTTGAAGAAAAAATTTAATCCTTGGGTACATGCTGGGAGAATGAACATTCTTCTGGGAGCTATGCTGAAAGGAAGCATTTGATCATTTTATACCCTTTTAAAAGTTGTGGTAGTATCTCCTTGGAGTATAAAAGAGATAAGAAAGAGATATCATTTCAAGTGCTGTTTTGATCAGATCAACATTAGAATCAAGTGTATTAGATTTCAGTGAGGAAGGCTTTTATCTTGCAATACCCACTTGGTGCCTTAACGAGGCTTAACAGGATCCTGCTAAAAAATTTTAGGAAACTGCTTCAGGCAAATGTTTCATGGTGCATTACCTAAGCATATATCATTTGGGATCTCATGGCCTGAGTTACTGGAGTATCACAGCTGATTTATCAAAAGACACAAGGTAAACAGCTTTCTTACCATTCGTTTCTTCACTTTATGGTTAAAAAATTATCAGACTTGATCTTACATAGCAAAGAGATTTAAAGAGAATGAGGTGCAATAAAAAAAAATCTGTAGCAGATATTACTTTTTTTCATTCATGCATATATGTGTAATTATATACATGTGTGTATATATATGTGTGCAGTGGTCTGTTTTAATGTAGACCTGAATGTAGAGATGGTTTACTTTTAGCTAAGTCTACTTGTAGTTCAGAAGAATAATTTCTATGTGACTGTTAGTAGCCAGTTACTTTCTTTCTACTTAATTTGCTTTTATTTGAATCTTACAACTTGAATTTTATTAAGTGTTCTTATGATTAGTAAAGCTGAATGGAAGGTTGCATTTTGTGACTGATTTTTTTACTAAATCAGGGAGTTGGAAAACGAGCTTGAGACCATCTCTTTTTTTTTTTCCTTAAAACTTTACATAAAATTTGCTTCTTTACATAAAACATTTAATTCTGCTGGAGGGAAAATACTCCTCTTCAATCTTACCGTGACAAAAATAAACTCCAAATCAAGATAATGGTTATATTTAAAATATTTTAAATGAAAATTCTTACTTTTTTTTTTTTAATCAGGACAATTTACTAAATTCAACATGAACTTCTGTGCAACCATTTGACCCCCAAATTGCATTGGTCAGCAAATAAATTAGTTCTAAAATTTTGGTGAGACCTAATATTGAGTCTGAATTAGTTGAGTGCTGATGTAATAACAGCTACCATCTGCTTTATGTAAATGAAAAAAAAAAGGAAATATAAAATAGAAATAGTTAATGATGTACCCTTGTCATATCACAGACTATGCATTTATTTGTCTATTCTGCATTTTTGTGAGATGAAGTCTTTACCAGAAATAAAGTTACAGATCAGAAGTATAAAAATTGTTCATATTTCTCACATCCCAAGTTTGACATACCATATTTTTTTGACATACCATACAGTAATTACTGTCTCCTGACTATAACAGTTACTCTATTCATAACATTTCCTTCTGAGAGGTGGTTTCTAATTTTATATGTGTAATTACAGTAGTAAATTATCAGATATACCTGCCTAATTACTTCTGTTTAAATTCTATTATTTGTGCCTTCAATTGATTGTTAGCGAAAGTAAATTTTAGAACCAAGACTGTCTCTGAAAAATTAGAAATTGAGGTTTAAGTTCTGTATAAACATATTCTTTGCCATGTGAAGAGTTGTTGTTCATGTTATGCCGCTTAATTATGGACTACACTCTGAAATAAGACTATAAAGTAAAATCTTTAACGTTTAGAGATATGCAGGCTGTGGGACTAACAAGCTGCTTGTGTCTAGTAGGTGCGAGTCTGCTTTTGGCAGACCTGCAGGTGCTCTTGAACTAGAACTGTGTGTGGATCTATGGAGAACAAAAGACCGTAAATCCAAAGGACAGAGACTAACGTGCTTGGCATTTAGTATCCTATTTTACTGTGTATACATCTAATCCAGTGTGTTGGACGTGTATAAGATCATAAAACCTTAGATGTACATTTAGATTTCCGGCCTTCTGGCAGCTTGAGGCAAGCCTGACAATAAACTGTGTCACTGTTGTAATGAGTGATATCACTGACGCTGCTAGATTTTGCTCATTTCCTCATTTATCTGTTTGCACATAACCCGCATCACATTAGCTCTTTCCTCTGCCCAACTCATGGTCACAAGGCTCTGCAGAGGACAGGATCGACAGTAACCCTAAAAGGAGGTTTCACAGTCTGGACTGAAATTTGAGGCTATATGAAAACCCCTTTCAAGATCAGCGCCAATGTCTTTCACATTCCAAAGACCAAAAATGATTTCATGTTTATGGAGTGAATTCTAATTAAAAAATTATTTCAGAGCAATACAGGATATGGAAAGATTATATATTCCCATGCTTTTGTATTAGTAGGTTATTTAATAATTTTTCAGCAACAGCATCAATAAATGTCAGGGATACTCTTTGTGTTGTGCTTACCCAGTCTGAACTTCAGTGTTGACAGCTAACCAGGTTTTCTGGGTTTGTTATTTGAAGTACTTCAGTGCAATACAGCAAAACAAGATCTGTGCAGAATCTACTCTCATTGGCAGTGGTATAGAAAGATTGTCTCCAAACCTGGGTGCCTTTTTTTTTTTTTTTTACCACTTCTAAGCTAATCACATTCTCTCATGTAAGCCCAAAGTAGTTATTCTGTTATAGCTCTTTTACTAAGGTTTTTTTTCCTGTGGTTTTTTTTTCTTTCGCTTGCCTATAACTTTAATGATTTCTGTAAAATTTTATTTGTTGAACATGGTGAGCTATTCGTATTGAAGGCTTTCAGATTTCTTCAGTGTTTTTGGTTGATACCAACAAATTCACATACAGTTTACAAACATTTATACACATTTTATTCACACTTTTAAACATTAATTGAAAACATGACATGGAAGGCAGAGCAATCGTACCGCATAAGTGCTTTCTTTGTAGTTGTATTGAATGCTTCCACAGGTTTAAGCGTTCTTAAAATAACACTGTTCAAATCTCACTTGAACGATTAATGTGCGTTGTAATTACACTAGTGACTAATGAACAGCCGTCATTTATAAAGCATCCTAATCAGAAATGTTGCTCATGCTAAATGAAAAGTAATGAAAGGGTTTCCCAATTTTCAAATTAAAGTCAAATTGAGTACTTGAATTAGTCAAAATAATTGTCTAATTTGGACAATGGATTCTTAGTTTTGATAACTCTGCCTTGTATCTTCATTGGTAGACAAAGGATAGTGGTTTCTAACTATGTTATAAACATTATTTTGACATGTCTATACATCAGTGGATTAAATCTAATTGAATTTTGATTGCCTAGCACATTTGTACTGGATTACATAGCAGAAGTCATTGGCTTATATTTACAGCTATAATATACTACTTAAAATTCAGCCTCATAAACAATTTCATTTGATGATTCTGTTTGGCATATTAGAGTCAGCAATGAACTCTAGGAACTTGCCTATTGCCTATCATAATCATGCTTTTATAGAACAAGAAAATAAAAATGTGGGGGTTTTTTTCTCTAGTTGGGTGAAGAGAAAAATCTAATTCAATTATGACTTATTTCCTACTGTTAAATAAGGAATATATCATCTTGGGAAAATGGCAGGGCCAGATAAGCAAGAATTTCATTATTTGTTGTTTTTATCTCATTACACAGTGTGACTAAACTTCATGAAGAAATGGTCTCCTCTTGATTTAGATTAGCTTTTGATCTATGTTTATAATAGCCTGTTTCCAACAATAACTTATCAGCAGCCTTTTAGTTAGCACAAAATTTTGTAGCCTTATTGACCTTTTATCAAATATGCTGTGCAAGTGTTGCTCTCTGTTTTCCGAGAGTTCCTGTTTGTGCAGAAAAGGTGGAACAACTGAGGCATCAAACGGAAAAGGGAGGGAATTGGTAACTGCGGTAGCAGACCTGGAGGGAGATCACTGTAGGTAACACTGATTTGGGTAGCAGGAGGAAAGCACCCAACCTCCTGCCTTGGTAGCCAGAGTGCCTTGGTAGCCAGATCTGCCCATACTTGCCCTTTTTTTCAGGCACTGCAGATCTCCCCCAGCAGTTTTCTTTAGAGTCAATGCTGAAAAGTGAAAGTATCGTGTCATGATGCTAGATTCTCTCTTACTAAGCTTTGAATAAAACAAAAGAGCTCATTGTCAAGAGCTGATAGTTCTACCAGGAAACAGTTTGTCAGCATGGTATTCATTCTGAATTCTAGTTCATATGCCTCCTTTCTGGTTTAAAGAAGGAATTCTGCTGCACATTTCTCTTCAGGTCTAGCAAATTCTCTTCCTATTGATGTATATATTCTGATTTTTCAGCTGTAGAATAAGCGGTAGCAGCAGGCTGCTTATTGACCTTGAAAAATAGTCTCCTAATGTTTTGCTATATCTGTAAATGTTCTTTAAAAAATTCCTCATGTTTATTACATGGTATTAATGGACCCTGAAAATAGAAACAACTTTATTTTTGCCATTACCAGTTCATTCCTTTGTAGTGCGTAACTGTTTATATACAACATTGTGAAATAGTTGCTGTACGTGAGCAGCTAACAGTACGCTAGGTACCCCAAAGTAGCCTAAGATAACAAAATGGACACTATTCATGCAGAGGTCTATGGACTTTGATCTTCTGTAGGAGGAGCTTGAATAACTAACTTCCATGAGTGTTCAAAGATGTTGTGGAATACAATCAAATACAGAAGGTCCGCATTAGAAGGCAAACATTAGACCTGCCTGGTTATTTCTCAGACTAGGCTTTATGATCTCAGGAAAAAAATTGTACTTATTTTAACTTTGAGAAGTGATTTTGTCATTAGTCTTAGGTAGGGACAACCTGCTTTAAAATGTCTCCTGTTGTTTATGTTGCTGTTGTAGTTTGTAATGTCCCTAGTGCTTTTGCTGAGCTTGAGTCATTCTTTAAGGAACTTTTTCTGTCACAGATTTAGAAAGAAATATAAAGAAATAAGGTTTAGAAAGAAATAAATAACTGCACATCATCCAAATATTTCCTGGGAGGAAGGAGGCAATAGCTTTAGCTCTTGTTCGTTGGCTGCAGCGCTGGCACTTGTCTTTCTAATGCGCTGCAGCAGCTTCTTTGAGAGTCCACAACACATCAGGTGAATGGCCAGAAAGCAGAGGAAGGCGTTACCCCTCTTCTCAGGATGATGACGTGCTCAAGGCGTCTCTGCTGACTGCCGCAGCTCCGAGTCAGAGTGGGGTTTGGTTGCCTCGTACTGCCTAGGGTAGAAGAAAGCCTTGCCTCTGTTCGTGTTGCCTTCTCTAGGTCTGGGCTAGAGAACAGCACAAATAGCAGGGCACAAATAGGGTTAAAAGCTCAGGTTTCTTCTGCATTCGAGAGTCTTCTGGATGGCACAAAGCTGAAGAGAAAGTGACAGAAGTTGCTGGGTTGTGACGAGGTGGGGGGAGAGGGAAGAAAAGAACGTTCCATAGGGAAAAGGCTATTATAGTTCATCGCTTATAGCGAACTTGTAAAGGTGAGCATTTGCTTGACCCTTTGCCATGTCAGTCAACCATATAATGACTTTCAGGAAAAGTCTGCTGGCTGGGAAACCTCAGCTATTACTGCTGTTTCACTGTCAGTAACACATTGCAACCAGAAGCTGCTAAGTTGCCTCTCTAAATGCCTTAAGTAGGAGACCTACATGACAGCCTTTTGCTGCTTCATCCAAAGAAAGCTGACAGCCTTGGATAGCTTAGGAGTTTGGCGGGAAGTAGTTCTTACAGGGAGCAAGTTTAAAGTTAAAATTAAAAAAAATTTCATCTTGGGTTGTTCCTTTTCTTTTTCCTTTGCCAAACTTTGCAATGCAAACAAGTGGTCTTTACATATGTGCTCTTGGATTAGTTGGTAATTTATGTGAATTGATATTATTACTTTTCATCCTACATACCGGTGGTTTTGTACTCCATGGGCAAATGGAGAAAGATTACAAGAGGTCTCACTCTGGCACCCTGATTGTATATTTGCTGGACAAATAGCCCAACAGTTAAAATATCAATATTTTCTCTCAAGAATCTCTGTTTTTCTACCATGTAGATGAATCCTTCTGATATAAAGGTTTTGTGTGTCTGAAAATGTAGAATACACATTCTCGTGCACATGGTGTACATGACAATTAACTATAAAGGCAAACTTCGGAGGTTTAGCTGACTTACATTGATACTTTTCTAAACACAAAGTCTGAAAGGGAGCAAAACTTCTGGACTACTTGACTAGGGAATAATTGTGGTCTATTCAAACAGTGGAGACTTCTTTGTTTTTTAATAGAAATTTGTGTAGCCAGTATTTAATATGTATTGTGATTCTTTATTTCTTCCCTGCTGGGAGGTTCTTTACCAGAGTAATTTAATGAAAACTTCCTCAGATATGCTGTGCCTTGTTTCACTACTTGTCAGTCAGCAGGTCAGACAGCGTAGAGGTTTGCATTAGCATTACCTTTGTGTGCTAGCTAAGCACTGTATTTACCAAATGATCTTTAATCAGTTCAGTAGCAGGGGGCCCAGAGTCTGAACTAAAAATTCGATGCACTTTTATTTTGACATGCTAACCTCTGTGTCCTTGTTTTTGGATCTGTGCTTACCTGTTAACTACTAACTGGTCCATTTGAATCATATTACCCGAGTGCTAAATTCTGGCAATTCTTTACCAGTCTTTGGGGAAGCAAGAAGAAAATGTATTTTCTACTGCATCTGTCCCTCCAGCTTCTTACGAATAAAATTCTAGTAAATAAAGCTCAGTTAAACACACTTATTCACCCTAACCCTTCTGAGAGAGTGTTACATGTCAAATAGAATTAGAGATGCACCAGACTCTTAATTTGAGGTCTAGGTTTGGCACAAGAATTATCCCTTCATCCTTTCACGTGTGAAATTGAAGGTTCCCTGCTGGCTTCACACAGCCCTTAACAGCTGAGCACTTGGCCACAGTGCTCGAGCTGCAAGTATCTTCCTCCGAATAATTCCTCCCCGTGCCTGTTAATCTGGGGAGACTGAGAGAGGCGGCCCAGCGTGTGCATATTGCAGATTTCTGTACAGTTCTGCTGGCTCTTAAAGAGCGAGCCGAGCTATACAATTCAGTAGATCTTTTCCCTTTGTAATGAACATTTGTGCCAGAGGTCTCTATTCAGAAAGCATTCCTAGAAGTCATGGTTTGATAAAGATTTTAAAATCTCTAATGAAGTAAGATTAATTAGTGTAGTTATTTGCAAGTATCATAAAATTTTCCAGCTGTCAACAGTAGCTGCAACCGACAGCCTGTGTGTGGAAACCTGGTTTGTGCCGTGTGTTATTAGCAAAGTGTGAAAGACCAATAGGTACAATTGCTTAATACTGTGATTATATATTTAATGAATCAAGAAAGGTTTTATTTATTCACAGTAACAAAATTGTATAAGAATGAAACATTTTTCCAGTGCACCCGTTCCTTCTATGAAATTTTTAGGTGATAGTTGCCAACCCTTCTCAATTCAATCCATTTTCTTTTAATGTATGATCTAAATCAAAAACCTGCCTACAGCTGGGAAGGCTAGCTTCTCACAAAAGAAAACAGTGTTTGCCAGATCTGATAGTACTACAGCAAAGAAATTCTTTCAAAACATTGGTACAGCTAAATGATTTTTTTCCTCGTATTCTCGTACTCTCACTGACACGTTCCTAGATACTTATAGAAGGTGATCTATTTGAAACAATGGAGTACATATCACTTCCATCTAAAAGTAAGAGGTATGTGCTCTCTCCATCTTGCTCCTTACTGCCCCAGACTTGGAAGGCACCCAGCTAGACAGTAAAACCATGTCTTGTAGCATGGCCACCAGGCAGAATAAGCTTCAGCTACATACATGGAGTTTCTACCTTATCACAAATACCATACAAGCACAAAACATACAGATATAAGTAAAATCACTACATAAGCCTTTCCCAGTTTCTTAAATATGGAGCAGGATCTAAATTTAAAAAAAAAAAAAATCAAGCTATTTTTAAATTGGAGTGGGGGGGGGGAAACAACAGAGAAAGCTCAAAACCTGGACTCAGGCATCGGAGAATGGTATTATAAAAGATCTCATGACCTTTCAAGACTTCATAGATAAATTTACTGTATCATGCTCTGCCTAAAAATGCACAAGAATCTAATGCAAGTGGTGATGCGTTAATTGTATGGCCCCATTTCTGACTGTTTTTTGTCAGAGTGCTTTTGAATTTGACAACCTGTCCAAAACAAATTCTGCACTTTTGAACCAAGGTCCACAAGATTAAAAATTTATTTGGGTGCCTGTCTGGAAATTTGAAGCACATCAAATCAAGTGTATGAAAAATACATATGGATATGCACAACTCAGTGTTTTCAAAAGATCATTACCATATATTTTTCTTTTTTTTTAATGCTTTGAAAATATCTACTGATATTTACTAAAATAAAGCAGCTGACTATAGCAAGTTGTGTTTCCTGATGGAAGTGGCATAAACATTATGTTCTCAAAGAACATTTTCCTAGCTTTTACAGATAGTGACACTGGGCTGGAAGTTATGATTTTCCTTTCACCATATCACTTTTAGAGAAAAGCCATCCTGCAATAGGTACTTTATCAGATGTAAGACTATACACTGAAGGATGTAGAAGCAAGGTCCACACAGGGTATTGCTTGAGGCTAAGGTGCATCATTTGCATTTTAAATTTTAGCTAGCAAAAACAAAGATTAAAAAAATTACACTGCAAGGAAACACAATGAAGGATGTTTTATACAATATTTATATATATATAAAATAAAACATTATTATATGAACAGTCCCTTGGTTAATTTTTGCCTCCGACAAATTACGTTCTTTTTATAGTTCAAGAGGAGATAGTTTTCTATCCTTCCGTTTGCTGTCCTCTGTCTCTTACTACATATCTGAAATGGAAGTGAAATAATTTTCTTCTGTACTCATGCTAATAGTATTCCTCTTCCCCATGCATAATTTACACAATGTATTCAGTAAATACATGATGTGGGTTATTTAAAACTCTGTGATTGTACCTAGCAACGTATTATTTTGAACATGTTTTTGAACATTGATTTTTGTGCCCTTCTTTTTAAACGTGGTGGCATTTGCTGTGAAGCCGAAGACTACTGTATTTGTCTCAGATTTTTACATTCAAATAATAGTTTAAGAGGCTTTAGTAAAATACAAGCTACAATCTTACATAGTAACATGCAGTGCTTATAGCTTGAGGGAGTGTCTCTTTTATCATGTCTTTCATGCAAATACCTGAAGTGGCAAAATACAATTTGGTCAAAGGTAAGATTCTGAGAACTTGTAATCAGGACGTGTCCCTGGCTAATTGATTGGTTTATTAAATAAGTCAAATCTAATGTTGGGTACACGTTTGGGGGGAAAAAAGTGTTTTGTGTAGCACAGCCTGCAAGGTGTGAAAAATTCACTAATTATAGGATTGGCTCAATCGTAAAGAACCAGGGTTTGATTCAAGTTTTAATAACTATGTAAAGAAACAGGAGACTACAAGTAATTGTTAAAATACCTTATATTTTTGGAGAGTTTTTTTTCAGGAGACATATTAAAGGAGCATCAAAACACAAGAATTAACTGCTGTCATCCTTTGTCTTTGAGATTAACAGTGTAATGAGCCTAAGGATGAAATCTGAACTATTGTTCTGGTTTAACTGTGTGTATACCATTAATTATAAAGAATATGTTCTACTAAAGATAATAAATGTAAATGATGGTTTTATGAAGTCAGTAGCAGTATAGGAAATGCATTTTAGACCAGTTCATAAATTGCAAGAATAAAGGTTCTATGCAGGGCAACTTTTTGAGCCTTGGAGGTCATATTGTGACTGTATGAATTTTTCATTATTAAAATTTAAAAAGTACACATTACTTGATGTGGGTCAGTGCATTTCACCATGTGAAGTGCATTTTAGTTATCACTGAGTGGCCAGAATTCTAATAATTACTGAAGTCCACTAATAACTTGTGAAGCCTTTTATTCATTGCACTGCTGTCCTTTTCTTGGGACCATGTTGAAGAGTGAGGAGGTTTTTTTAAATGCTGACAGATGAATTCATAAGATGAGAATTCAATGCAGTTTTCATTCAATTTGAACAATTGTTTCTTTTGATTTGATGTAAGCAGTTGTTCGTCTTAAAATTTGTTAACATATTAACTCCTGACGATTAAAATTTCTTGGCCCACCTTCATGTATGTGCCATTTTAATGATTCCTCAGATTATTTTACTGGATGAAGGTGTTAGTGTGGCAACTTTATTTAACCTCTACCCCAATAGGCAGGAGTGGGGAGTAAATGAGAGGTCGCTCCATTTGTATAGAAGTCCAGCCAGGTTTTTCATTTCCCAACTAACTACAGCAACCCAATGAACATGAGTACCACTCCAAATTGAAGGAATGTTTTAGGGTTTGGAGTTAGGGGTTTGGTTTGGGGTTTTTTTTGTTGGGGTTTGTTTTTTTTTTTTTCCTTGAAGGGAAAAGTCTTGAAGGGAACTTAATATTAGGCCAGACACAAATTAATGTCTTGTTTACTTACAATCACTTGGATACTTAAATCCCCAATTGGTATAAATCTTTATGGCAGTAGTCGTTTTAGTCAGTCCTCAGAGCAGTGTTTCTAAGTGAAAGTTAAGATCTCCAGAATCCCTGGCATGGACTTACATTAGCTAAAAAAAAAAAATTCATAAAGTGATCAGAAAAAAAAGAGGACTTATTTTTACTTAAAATGTGTGAAATCCTTACTGTTGGCTTTAGTGCTTGAGATTTTTAGTCTTTATACTAGAGAAAGCCTTCTTACTCTTACACTTCTAGGAGCAATTTTCATTGGAGTCATAGTACTATTCATGTGCCTGAAATTACACCCGTGCTTAAAGGATTTCTGGGTCAAGGAAATTATCAAAGATTTAAGCAATTGATTCATTGTTATTTAATTTTCTCCTTTTCCCTTCTGTTCACTAGAACTTTCTGTAAATCATTTTACTGAAACTAATAATGGAGCTGTAGATGACAAAAATTTACGTATTCCTTCCTATAATGCAAGTAAAAGTGTTTGTCTGTGTCCATCAAGCTCTGCTTCTGAAGAAGTTGACTTCAAAAACATTCTTTCTGAAAATACCAGATTACTGAATGCACAATGGTTAGCAAAAAAAAAAAATCTAGCTTACACAACTCCTAATTCTAAAATATGAATGTTACATTGTTTATAAATGCACATGACCTGAATATTCATGGTATTATTCCAGTATTTGTGTAAATTACTACACCGTACAAACATATTTTTGAGGGAGGAGAGAATTTGCTATTGAGGATCACTGCTTTATTGCAAGACCATAAACACTCATGAGCATTTTTGTGTATTAATATAACTGCGCTTTTATTGGTTTCTTTTACTTTGATGACAAAGGGGTAAATCCATGTGTCTGAGTGACTGCAGAGAGTGTCACAAAAACTTGTCACAGTACCACATCTGAAAGGATGTCTGAATCTGGTTTTGGAATGAGCAGTCTTAGATACGAGTGTGGCTCCATCCTGGTGTGTAGTGCGTGTGCCTATTCCTCGTTTGCATACAGTAACCAAAATACTATTTAAAACTTTAGTGTCAACAGCTTTATACATTTATGTAAATACCTCATGCTGCACTTAAAAACGTGTCTGTGTGCTGGGAGCAGATTCTTTTTCGTATTTGCCTGTTTTGATGTGTGTGAGAGAAACACTTTTCCAGCATAGGGCTGTAATGGAAAAGAATGAAGCTTAAGGTAATACTAAAGAAAGTCTTCCTTTAGAAAGTCCATCAGCTCCTTTTTTTTTTTTTTTTTTTTTTTTTTTGTAAATAGGGATGTAGGTCCATGCACCACAATCATCAATACTTTTATCATCTTTTTTGGTTTCTGTGTGAGGGACTAATAAGGCAGAATGACGTTTTAAGTAAGGAGAAATTTTCACTTATTACTTCTGTATGCATTTTATGTCTTTTTTTCATTGCTCAGTTTGAATAGTCTGAATAATGTAATTTATAACAATAGGCTAGAATCACTACATGATTAGCTGGCCCTGCCTGCAGACTCTGAATTTCTGCTATTTGGAGATGGCAGAATTTTTCAAATCCATTTCTTTGTTTCATGTGCTTTCATAAAAGTACGCTTTCCATTACCACAGTGATGGTTTTGTAAAAGTAATTTGGAAACTAATTTTTTTTCAAAAAACATACTCAAAATGTAATGACATTTCTGTCTTCACTATCTTTTCAATTCACTTTTAATTTTACTAGTTTATTTCTGTATGTTAAATGCCAGTATGTAGCAGTTAGTTTGGGGGAAGTTCACAAGGATTCATTTATTTATTTATTTACTTATAGTTCTTCAAGACTGTAGTGAGCATCACTGAGAAGTATCTGGCAGATGTCTGTAGACCCTTTGAGAAAATTTTGTCTTCTGGTTGAGTGCAGCCCTTTTAGCCTTCTTACTTCTCCTTGGAAAAAAAGTTTTCTTCCTTAAAGCACTACAGTCATTAAAGTGTGCTGCATAGGGGAATGTGAGATACTGAGAACCAAGCAGTGAGCATTCACAACATGAAAGATTTTTCTTCCTGTTAAAAGTTCTAAATTTAAACATCTGTGTGACCTAAACAATTAGAAATTACTCTCACCTGATAGTAAGAATGAAAAGTGTTCACTGATTTAATGAGCACGTATCTCAGTTTGCGCTGTGAGCATTAATCTGTTACTTGCGTGTATAACACGCAAACGTCCTAGTGACCAAAACAAAGATTGTGTTCTTCCCATGGTAATGATGCTGGCAGGAAGAAGGCCACACTGGTTCTACTCGTGGCAATGCTTCCAAAGCTGTTAGAAATATTATCTTATCGGACTAATCTCCAAGAGCTGTAAAAACTTTATTTACCAGAGTCTTTCACCTGGCATGCTGAGGTGGTGAGAGGCAGCTCAGTACTGAAACTCTCGCTCAGTGAGAAATGGCTAAAAAAATAATTGATGGACTGTCCTGAGCAAAAACTGCCTTGCAGTTTTTAATATAGTTAGCAGAACAGATGATACCACTGGTAAACATTTTTTGGATTAGACTGAATTATGTGGGGGAAGAATTGTGAAAGACACCTGCTTTAATCATTTATTTGAAAAAAGCCAGAAGAAATGACACTATCAGAATCTGTAGACTAATGGAACTGTCTGAATAGGTAGGCTGTTCTTCTTCCGCTATCTGGTGAGTTGATATTTGGGGTACTGAACATTACTGTGCATTTTGTCAATATTACTGCTTGTGGTTCCCTGTGGAAAAAAATGAATCAGTAAATATTTTCTATTCAGACAGACATAAAAATGTGAAGCAAAGAATGAATTGTTGTAGTAAATTTCTCTTCATTAATTTTCTTGTTTTATTTTTTCTCTTCTACTTCTCTTTCCAAATTCATTTGCTTCCTGTCATTTGCTGTTCTTTTTTTGTTAATAGCTGGGATTCCATTTCTTTTTTTTTTTTTTTCCACTGGGGTAATGATTCCGCCTGTGTGCCACAGAAAAGCAGAACAGTAGACATGGTCTTTTAGCTTCTAATGTAATTAATAGTTAATGCAGTTCATATAATGCAATTAATATAATTAATCAAAATCATTCAAGATCTTTGGTTTTAACCCAAATAAGTTTCCAATTAAATAAGGAGAAATATACTGTTAAAGCATTTGTATCAACTTTGATGTGTAGTTCCATAGCTCGTAAACAACGAGGTGATAATAATCCTAGTACCTTTGATTATGTGAAGAATGTTCACCATTAAATCTCTTCTTTCTTGATGCTATGAGTTAGTTACCTCTCAGGTCTGTTACTCCATAGTAGGTATTGGGATGCATACAGGCAGAATTCGGCCTAGGGATTTGGTTTCAGCCTAGGGATTTGAATCATTAGGGGTACGATAGTTGCCTGAAAAAGCTCAGCCATTTTTTCGGACACTTTTATCATGAACAAGTCTGTTCAGTATTTCTTTGCATCATCAGACTTCTGGGTGATGAGACTGGGCTACAGATCAAGAAGAACGGAGAGAACTTTCCAGCATGATCGCAAACAGGTTCTTGATTTCTCAGCTTTGATTTCCTTCACACCTGCTAAGCCTGATTTAGATGACAGTGAAAACTATTGGGTCAGGGTCATCTATCAAATTACAAATGGTAACAATATTGTCAAGCAGAAGAGAACCTCGGTGAAGTATCTTCGTTGCTAGTGAACAGCTACACAAGTGCTAATGAAATTCTGCGTAGCGCATACTCTTGTAAAGGGAAAGTAATTTGTGATTCAGGAATCACAGTGGTTCTTCTGTCTGATCAGACCAACTGGCCAGAAGTTACCTGACACAACTGTCACACTAGACAAAGCCTACAGTTGTTTCTGTATTGGGTCCTTTAGCACGTTCACAATCTGGTATCAGGAGGTGAGTTCCTTTGCCCAGGTTGCATTGTAGTGTAGATCCCTGAGGTTATGCTGAATGAACTAGACTTGATGGACTAAAGGACTAAAATGATGACATTTCTACAGGGAAATTTTAAATGCCTTTTGACAGTTTCAGCTATTTTGTTCATTTAATCTGTTAAATATTAGAGAGAGAAGATGAGGAATTCCTTTCAGATATGTACTGTTATTTCACTCAATTTAAAATAAGTATTTGAGCATTCTCCGGCCATGTTTTCAGTAAACATGAGGCGTAGTCAATGCAGTATGGTCATGCCAATACAGAGAAAGGGATGAACACAGGAATGGTTCTTAAGAGTTGAGAGGCATTTGTGACTCTTACTTCTTCTCTTGCATTAACTTGTTTGGTTATTCAACTCTGATCTTCTAGAATTGTACAGAAGCTGCATGGAAGGATAGGGAAAGATGTAAAAATATTGCAGAGGAGATGTTTTCTGCTTTGCAGTCTCACCTGTGTTGCTTGCAGAAGATCAGGTCTTTGCGAATTGAAATCTCCGTGCTTGTATGTCTGTTCAGTCTAAGACAGGAACTAAGGAGAGAAAAGTAGTGAAAAAGGGCACAGCAACATACCTGCAATTTCCCTGCTTCTGTCTGACTTTCTCTTCCTCTGTTGGTACTACTGCTGATGTGCAGAATTTGATGAAAATGGGTACAGTTCAAATAAGGGAGAACAGAATGGTGGAAGGTGGAATTTATTTCCCACTGTAGATAGTGCATCCCTCTGCAAATTCACATCTTTATGCATTGTGTGTAAACATTATTTTCATAAACTGATATGTTGCCAAAGGCAGTGTACATCTCTATATGCAAAGCAGCAAGAAACACACGATGAATGGATCCTGTGAGAGTGTCAGCCTTTTATTTTGACAACTCTGTGTGTTAGTATGTGTTTGCATATGCATGTCCATATTAATTTAAAGTATTTTTTAAATATGAGCTAAATTCTTCTGCTTTTCTAAGATAAGCAAAAGTGGGTAGAATTTTACCATTATTTCTGGGTGAACTTTGTCCTGACATGTCCACATGTTTAACACATGCAGGAGCAGGTCCTCACCTGACGTACTACTTCATTCTAGTGAGTCAGTGGAGCTACAGCAGTACTTGTATATCAGCTATAAATAAGCTATAAAATGGCTCGTCGTCTTTTCCTGAGAATTTTTGTGCCATTTTCCCATGGATCTTTCTTCTGGCTAGCCAATACAGAATCATAGTCTTAAAATGTTACAGCTGGTAATTTTTTTGTCTTTTTTTAGAGTTTTATATAAACATTTTTTGCACTAGGTGTTACTTTCTGAATATCCAGTAAGTGCACAGAAGTTTTAAAGCAAAGTTGGGAACAAGATTCCATTTTGATATACTTTACTGATCAAGCCTGCCTTGAATTCTTTTGTTCTTCTATTCCAAGTGAAGCTTCTTGTGATGTATCGTCACCTTTTTTTATTAGTATTATTTCATCACTGGTGTTAATCTGGATTTAGTTTATTACAACTGAGAGCAGAATTCAGCCTCATTATTGAGGGTGCTAAGCAAAAGTTACTGCATTTTTTCTTTAGTTTTTTAATTATTGTGGCCAATCCTCCATTAACTCTGAGTGAACTACTTTGACTTTTACCCACTGAGATTCAACAGAAAAATACATATTTCAAAAGACTTTACAATCAACATTTAAATTTTCCTTTCTGTCCTCTTTTATTGAAGTAATTCTAACAAAAGCAAGAAAGCAACCTAATGTTAATTAAGGTATTAGCATGGTTGTGTAATTAGAGAAGTCTTCAAAAGTAAATAAAAGGGAGGTCAGTGAAACAGGCAAGAACTCTTGAATACAAATATTAATTTTAGTTTGATTTTTAAAAAGTAAACTACCTTAGAAAGGTATATTATTCATTGTGTTTGCTTTGGTGCATGTAAGCAGATGGTAGGAATGGGTTCCAAGCCATCTGCAGGGGAGAGTAAATGGAAGCAAATCAGGCTTACACTCAGATATGGTGAACTGTTAGCGCATGTGAAAAATTTATTTTCCAATGTGTGTGAATGAGAGAGTCTTCCATCTTTTGCGCTTGTGCGATGCTTGTTTGCCACCTGCCTCAGTGGGCTTCTCCATGGCAGCAGTTTCACAAACAGCTGGACAGAAAGCATTAGCAAACAACCTCTGGTTGGAAAGTCACCACTGCTAATAGCACAACTCGCTGCACAAAAAACCTTAGTGTCATATTCTAATGTTCTTATCCATGTGCTTTCTCTCCATAAATAACTGAAAAAGTAAGTAAAACACTGTACCACTGCTGTTGTGTGCAAGAGAATCCCGTGGAGCCCACGGGAGCAGTTTCTTGGGATAAGGAGGTTGACAACAATCTAGAAACCCATGCCAGCTATGAAAGGAGGCTTTTCAAGGAAATTATAAGAAAACTTGTAGCTACAAAAGAAAAAAAAAAAAGGCAACAAAACAAATCTTGTTTAAAATATTCCAAATGAAAAGAGGTGATTGAAAGAAGTTTAAAAAAAAAAACAACCCGTTAAAAAAACCCTGAAGTCCTGATTTGCATGTTAGTGTGCTGGTACCAAGCAAAATCATAAAACAGTAATGAAAAACACTAGTAGCTACTTATAGATGAGAACAAGAACTGTTTTCTGTCTAAAATCAGAATATTTATTTGTTCCTAATTTAAAGGATTTGGGTTGTGTTAACACATGCTGCTATGTTGACCTGTCCCAGGCCAGGGGCTTTTTGCTATTTCCGTTTCCCTGAAACCAAGCCTTGAGTATCTAAAAATTCAGCAGTAGAGAGGGAGAAGTAGAAAGCCACAAACGTGCGTACATGTCAGATTGCATATAGTTTGCGATTTCCCATAGGCCATCAAGGGTAGGCTGTTTTCAGTTTCTGTTACAGGAAACGAGAAAGCGCCATACGTTCTCTCGAGCAGAAGGCCCTCCTGTGACCCACCAGAGCCAGAGCTGACAGCCCGTCCTGCTGTTTTCCTGTGTTGCCCCCTCTCCAGAGTGAACGTGCGTGTCCTCCTAAAGCAGAACAGACACACGGCTCTCCCGCTGGGAGCCTAGTACCATATTGCCCTATATTGTCTTTGTTTCTGATGACGTTCCGTTCAAACGCTGCCTACTGCCAAAGCAGGTGCTCTGTTCTCAACAGCAGCATTCCCACGGGATCCCCATCCTCACAAGTATAATGTTCCAGGAGGTGATGTTCCCCTATTTCAGTTAATGGGTTGTGGTTTTCACTTTTAAGTGCCTGCAGCTCGTTACTGCTTCATCTTCCAAACGTGTGCGTAAGGCTGAAAGAGAACAGCTTTAGCGCCATTTCTCTTTTCCACCAATCTCTGAACTAATCTTCATTAATACTCTCTATAAATTTTGCAAGGTTAGACACCAAAGCAAGAGCCTCAATCTTTGTTTAATACGTCATTACAGCATCTTTACCTTTTTTTCCTCATAAAAGCCCTTTTATATGTGTTCTACTAGATTTGCTGTTCTATTTGTGTGTATGTTTGGGGGGAGGTTCTGATTCCTTTTACAAGTTTTCTTCTCCCCTCCTTGCTTCTAAGCAACTGCATGCTTTTCTGAATTTTTTTTTTTATCTTTGTGGGTTGTTCATCCCTCTCCTGTGATAATCCAAACCTTTTCCCTCCTGTATTTTTGGTGTCCCAGCCTTCACCATAATTATATTCTTTTATGAAACTGAAGGAGAGATTAAATATATTTCAGTGCCTAGCAGAATTTGCAAGATTTTGCACTTGCTCTTCTAAGTCCTAACATTTGTGAAAACAGAAGTTAGTAAAGTGATTGATACAAGAGTATCAAATCTGTAAGGATTAATGTGAGTCAGCTTTAAGTTATGTGTTTGCTTGTTTGATGTTTTCCTACATGTACTTGCAAACATGTAACTACCATTTGTGCCAGATATCATGTTGTATTTACCAAAACTGAGTTCACGAACATAGCCTCTAAACCAGATTGTATACATGTATTTAAAGGGATCTGTGCAATCCTTTAAAAATATTGACATATGAAATGGAGTAGTTTTTCAAAATGTGTTTTTCTTGTGGCACTCTTTATTTCGTGTTTTTGTTTCGTCTTGTTTCACCCTCAACACATGTCTCACTCATAGCCATTTTCCTAGTTTTCACATTCAGACTCTATCCTAGCCAATTCCTTGCTGCAGAATCTCAGTATCTGTCAGTCTGATCTGGGATATCCTACATTCTGCTTCACAATTGTCTTGAAATTTCTCTTTGATAATTACGAATCTTATGGTGCTTTTTCCCACAAGCAGCTGTAGACTAAGTGTCATGTCTTCCTTGATTGTGAATGAATGCCAATGCCTGTATTTTTAATTTTGTGTTGCTCCATCTGTGTGCTTGATTTTGACTGTAAAAAATTATATCTGTGTCTCTCTCTACAGAGGAAAAACAAGAGCTGGAGTTACTTGTATATCATAAGGCTTTCGTGTTCGGAAATGTTTGTGGATATCAGGCAACACTTATTACAAGAAAGTCCTATGACATCATGTCAAATAACCTTGCTAAAAGCCAAGATATGCTGCATTTCTACAGGCAGTTAACCTGTTTGAGAAAACTGAATTGTTCGTGATACTTTTCTATTGGCAAACTTGTGATGGTGGTGGTTTCTCATTTAATTCCTTTATAGGTGCACGTGGGTTTTTTCTATTGTTTTTGGTTTGGCTTTTTTTTTTTTTTTTTTGGCCTTTACTCTAGTATTTTTCTGGGGATTGATTTTTTTCTAGAGACTAGCCTATAAATTCTCAGGCCCTCACTTGTTCTTCCATTTTATAAAAATAGGTACCATGTTTGCCCTTTTCCAGTCCTCTGAGATGCTTGTACTCCATAAGCTAACAATGATGGTGTAGAGATTGCTTCTGATGCTTCCTTAGTTACTCTAAAGTGAGTTTCATCAAGTGCTTTGGACTGGGCTGGGCTTTCTGTCCTTAAGTTAAGATTAATCTTGTTGAGTAGCTATACATAATTTACTATTCTTATGAATATTCTTTTTTGATTCGTGTCTTCTTGAGTTACAAAGATCTCCTTGAAGCAGGTACATTATGTCCCTTATGTCACGGTGTCTCTCTGCCACATGAGGTTATTCAGGAAAGCATTTAATGTTCCTTTCTAGCAACTTTCACCCTCGCCTAATGTCTGCGGCTTTCACAGCAACCCTGTTTTGTAAAACTCTGTGTCATGATGTTCCTCTTGATGCTGTCTCCAGTGTTGTGCGTTTGCTGCTGGTGATATGTGAATGAATCCCCACGTAGCGGGGGGATCTGAGCCTGCAGCAAGTAACACAGTGCAGTAGAAGGTGCTTTGCAGAAGGAAGCAGTAGGTGCTGAGGAGCCAAAATCTGCACTGTTATTATTAGAGGGAGTTACTTTGGACTAGTTTTACTCTCATCCCATTGCTTGAACATCCATTAGCAATGAAAGGATATTGGATGTGCTTCTGGAGGACATCTTCTGATTTAATATTGTCCAAAAGCAATTCCCTTTGCTTTCTCTGAGCCTGTTCCACAAAGTGTACCAAAGCACAGTAAGTCGAGACTACTGGGAGAGTCATTTCGAAGTAA
This sequence comes from Phaethon aethereus, assembly GCF_964289735.1. NCBI lineage: Eukaryota > Metazoa > Chordata > Aves > Phaethontiformes > Phaethontidae > Phaethon > Phaethon aethereus. The sequence continues at coordinate 43,801,035 of NC_138578.1, forward strand.
TTTCTGATTTTGACTACTTCTACATTTAGTTCTAGTTAATGTCTTACAGTTTGGCTCCTGCCAAGTCATTAGTTTATACAGATAATAAACTGAAACAGGCAATGCCTTTGTTTCAGTCATCCTCCAGGTGATGTTTTTGTAATTTGCTCTTTTGGGGAGTTGAATGCTCACCCTAGGTTTCAAATATTTCCTCATCTGTATGACAGTGACGCAATCCGCATTTTTTATTTAAGTAGGAGGTTTCCTAATCATCAAACTGTGGGTTATTCTAGGATCGGTGCCCTGCCATTACTTTCCCTCCTGAGGCTGCACCACTCCCTGTGGCCATAAAGCAGAGTAAGAGCACAAGAATGACTCTGTGGTCTACTTCTAGCGGGTTTAATTGCAGTGCCAATTTCTGAAAAGGAGTGTTTCTTTTTCATGGCACTTCCTTGTATGCTGGAAGAAAGCCTTTCTTACATCTGGGACTTTATTTGGGATAGAAACTGAGAAATGTCAAATCCCACCCAAAATATTTTGTTTCATTCCTAGCTTATTGATCTCCAAAAACTGAATTATTTCCAGAGCCAAAAGTCATTCATTGTCATTGCCCTGAAATCTGATCAGCAGAATCCCATTTGATTATGGGACACTGTTTTGAGCTTTGGCAAGGAGATGGGAAAGAAATTATTTTGCAGCCTTTCTTAAACTTAAAGCCAGCAACACAAAAAAAAATTACCGGCAAAGATTAGTAATAAGATGAATACTTTTCTGATTTTTTTTAATATGTTTTTACTTGGTCTCCGGTGAACACAGACTGTTTTATCCATTGATTTGTAAAATAAAATTACTCTTTTTTTTTTTTTTTTAACTGTGAGTTAAGCAGTTGAAGTATGATAGGTTATATGTTTTTAGCTATGAATTTCCTTCATTACCATAGTATACTTTTGTTTTACTTTTTCTATTACTTAAAATAAAACAATAAGCTCTAGCTAGGATAATTTTGTACTGTCAAAAAGAAAATTGAGAAAGTAGTTTCCTATTCCAGTATTATGCATGAGCTTAGACTAAATGGTAGGGTAAAGAAAAATGACAATAAATGCTAAGCTTGGCTGCATAGATTAAATAACTCTAGGACGTTGAGCATCTTAGTGAAAGACTTAGTACATTATAGTGAAATTACCGAACTACTCCTGGTCTACACATGTATGTGCAAAAGAAGACTCTGAGGAAAATGTTGATGTTATTTCTCATTTTCTTGATGTAACAATGGAGAGATGTTTAAGAAATTAGTAGGCTGAAAGCATAAAAGGGAAGAAAATGTTTTTTATCCAATGAAGTTTAATTGCAATGTGGAACTTATTCTTTCAAGACACTGTGGGTGCTGTATGTATAAGAGGGTGTGCAAAAAATTTAGATGAAGTCATACAGACCAGATTTATTAGTTACTGATAAAAATTATGCTCCAGATGCAACTTCTTAGTCTGTATTTCCCCAAATTGCTTAATCCTCTGAATTCAGAGGAGTTGAGACACAATGATTACATTCTAGCACCACAGTACTGACTAAAATATTTGGTGTTTAGGGAGGATGATCATGTAGGTGAATATATTTTTGTCATTATATGATTCTATAGTGCTTTTAAGTGCTCTTGGATATTAAGATAATAATTTTCTAGCTTATGTTTTGTCTATATCTCCACTGAATCTTCACAAAGGCAACTTTTATGTCCATGGTGTTGAAACACAAATTAGATTACTTCTCAACTCTTTTTAGCAACAGGAATAAAATGCTCTTACAAACTCCAAAAGTGTCCTAATAGGTCTTTAGAATGTTTTTACTGCTTTTTTTTTCCCCACACTAAATTCATGTGCAATTGTATATATTCTAGCATATATTACAGCGCAGAACTCTCATTTCTGTGTGCAGTAGGAAGAAAAACATAATCCCCTTTTAAGTGAAATGGAAAGACCTCAAAGAGGGACAAAAGCAGCATGTGGATGCCAAAGTCATGCTGCCTTCAAGACATTAATAACATCTTAATAAGTTGAAGAAGAGAACTCCTTAGCTCTACAAGCAATTCCTACAGAACACACAGAAGGCATTTCATCAATGCAGTAGCATCTTGCCACTATTTTTCTTTGACTCTGTTTAGGAAGAGCATTAGCTTCCGTCGTAATCCCACTGGCATCTTTCATAAATATTTTCCCCAATGGAATGAGAGAAAAACATCAATATTGTATAACTATAGCTACCTTCCGTGATCAATAATACTATTAGGCTATATGATGTATAAACTTACTTACTATAACCTATAATGTTATTACAGTGATTTAATGCAGGGTCTTTTACATCAAGTAAACCAACCATAACCTATAAAATACATTCTTGATTCTGAATTCATAAATCATGTAACAACTGATGGCTAATTTTCATCCCTTGAAGTAACTTAGGAAGGATGTGAAGAATCACAGATGTTAGTCCATGTTATTTAACAGATTAATGCAATCTTTGTTATTTTGCTATGTTATTGATTTCCAGATATATTTTTACTTCTGGAAAGAAATGCCGTAGTCCTGCCTTCCAAATGCATACTAAATCCATGTGAAAATCTATCCCAGCTTACGATGATGTTTAACCAACTACCTATACAAATGTAATATGCTATGTATTTATTCCGTGTACTTTGATGTAGTTTGTTTTTGAGAAATGTTGTTGAATGATGTTGTTTTCCCTCAACAAATGTGTTCAAAAACAGGCCTTATTCACAGGGGCTTGGGACACAGCTACTGTAAAACAAAAATCCATAAAGTTGCCTTTTACTGTAATTGTTTCATGTTCTCAGTCTTCCCAGGATTATTTTGCTTATGCATTTCTCTTAGTCATAAATTTGATGATTATACTACAGTGATTTAGTCTACAAAAATGAATATCATTCCTTCAGAATTCTCTGCTGTGAGCCATAACTCTCTGAGCTGCTGTAAAAGTTTCCAAGTGTTATAAATGCATTTCCCTAGCTGCTCCATGTGGAAGTCATCTCACAGCGAAGTGTCATCTTCCCAGTGGACCAATGGCATACAGTAATAACAAGTGCAAATAGTAAATATTTTTAAGACTTGCAGTACAACAATCATAGAATACCACCTCATTTATAAGAAACATTCGAATAGTACCTTTGCATTTTAAACTTTACACTCCACACTCAGGATAGGATTTTATGTGTCAAACATTCAGAGCTATATAACCTGCTGATATAATCTCATGAATGTAAACTCAGTAACTTTGTGGATAGCTTTTTGGACCATAAAATCCAGTTATGAAGATGTAGGAAAAATATATGTAAGAGAGATCCAGTGCATCAAAGAATATTCTGAATCTTAAAATTTTAATGAATAATACTGCAGTGTTGCATAGCTTTAAGTACAAAAGACAGTTAGCGGACAAATATTATACTTTTTTTTGCCATATATATCTCAGCAGATACTTAATAGAATTCCATTAAAACGCTTCAAATAGTAGGTGCTTCAAATAGTAGGTGCTTCAAATAGTAATTTGCAATAGCTTGAAATATTGTGCTTCTGAGCATTATGCTGCTTGTCTCAATTATTTGATTACAGTATTTACAATTTATGTGTAGTCAGGTTTTTCTTCATGCTGGTGGGGAGGATTCTTTACCTAACTCTCCATAAAAACTCTGAATCACAGTTTCCAGAGTGATAAAAATTCTGTAAAAGAGGAGACTACTTGCAAGTGGTAAAACACGTATGTTCTTTGTATGCACAAAGACCATGTCTTTCTGCATACTTATGCAGAAAAATTGTGTCATTTTCTCTTTTTGGGGGGATCAATTTTAAGCATCTTTAAATGAATTTAATTTCTGTTACTAAGAAGAGAGAGTTAACATGTAAATGTGGCAACAGAGATGTCAAAAGGTGAATAATTTTTATAATAGGAGGCACTGAATTCTCACCACCTTGCTGTCGTCCCTTACGGCTATACACGTTTTGGAGAAAATTCGTACTTGTTTTTACAAAGTATAAGAAAAAAATATATCCGTTACCAGATGGTTGAAGATTTTAGTCACTGTATAAAGGCTGTCTTACCAGACCTTGCTTTAAGACTAGACTGCATGTGACAGCAAGGACTGTGGCTTGAAAAGTTCCTTCCAGATAAGTGGTGTTAAGGCTGAGGATCTGTATTGATCTGAGATAACTTGTGGGAAGAAATTGGGTTTTCCGGTGCTGAGGAAGGGGGATTCTGTTCTTTAACTCTTCGCAAGCTGGCTTTCCTCTTCTCTGTTATTTGTAAGCTATTCGGCTAGGACAAGCATGGAGGCGAGGGGGAGGAAGAGGAAAAGCAAGACAGTTCCACATCCTCACTTGCGTTTCATGGAAAGTACAGCTCTCTGTAGTGCAAATACCTTTAGGTGAAGCTGTGAGCTTTGTAAGGTAGTGAAATTAGTGTAATGGAACAGCTATAAAGCTGTGTCATGTTGTCCAGATTACTTGACAATCATTTAGGTATTTAAGGAAAAAAGTTCTTATAATTAGAAATCAGTATCTTGAATTTTTTAGGGCTCTGCTGGTCATAAACCCTGTCATCGGCAAGCATATTTTAATGACTGCAAGCCTTTTACTTCTGCAGTTTCTTGTTAGGTATCTGTGATATTTAAAACTGTATATAAATATGTTCATACTCAAAAATAATTATTCTCCAATTATGATTTATAATGGTTTGGTTTGAACAGAAGTTTCCACTACCTACTGGTGGAATTACTTGAAAGCATTTTAAAACTTCATAATGTATGCTTAGGACTGCAAGAATTGCTTAGACTAGCTTTCATCTATCATCACAAGATTATTTCAGTATGTACATTTGGGGGGTGTGGGCATGTGAATGCATACACAACATGTATGTTGCTTTGGAATATCTTGCCTGCATAAACATGTATTCTTCAGTTTTCCTAGTGCTGCAAGAGTACATCTATCATGAATTTATTTTTCTATTTCTACAACACCATGAGATCCCTTTTCTATCTGTTACGGTGTTTCTGTATTCAGATAGGCTTATTTATTCTATCCATATTTCCTCTGTCGGATGTAATATCTCTTCTAAGAGAAACCGCCACCTTTCTTGCCGAGCACTGTGAGGTTGAGGTTCTCTCAAATGAAAAGTAGACTAACGGCTGTAGTACCTGAGAGGGTCTGGACTGGAGGTGGTTCTTAGCAGCTTGTTGTACAGTAAAAACAAACAGCCAGACTTCATTAAAACAGTGAAATCTAATAAAGGTGTATAGAATACAGTAATCTGTGAAGCCAATCTTACCTTAGACTTTCCAAAGGATGTTACAAAAACTTAATTATTGTAAGTTAAGGTGATGTTATGCTACTGACAAGGGTCATAAATGCCTTTTCCCATTAGCGGTCACTATGATATTTCTATTTTCATAGAAATCTGACATCATTTGTAATTTTACTGTGGCACAGTTCTTGAGAATATTTCATCAATAGGTGTACCATGTTGTCATAGTCTTCTGAACTCTGCAGGAATTTATTAGTGTTCCTATTGTCCCATCTCAACATAGAATACTTGCTGCTGTGATAACTTAAAAAGCATATGGCTCAGACCAGTCAAGTGGTCTGATCTACTCATACAAATATTAGCGAAATAAAGAATAAAGTGTTCTTTATAAATATATATATGTTTATAAATACCTGATTTTTTTACCAGCGCACTTTCAGTCACTTCATTGCAGTGGTACCAGTTTACAACAGCTGAGTTGTTATCATTTACATACCAGTGATAAGGAAAAGCCTTATACAAGGATGGTGTTCTGTAGGTCTTTGCAACTCCCCATGCATTATTTAACCATTATAAGGTAGATGATACTCTCTGTAATAATTTTAAAATGAGTAGCAGTACATCTATGACCAAGGGTAAAGTCTGTGTATATGAATTTTTTTTTGAGCAGATTGTCCTAATATTAACTCCCAATTAGGTCAGGCTGGTTCTCCAGTCTAGAACACTCTAGTGATTTATTCCTGTACATTCACCCCGACTATATGCAGATGACACCAAGCTGAGTGGTGCGGTTAACATGCTTGAGGAACAGGATGACATCCAAAGGGGCCTAGACAAGCTTAAGAGGTGGGCCTGTGTGAACCTCTTGAGGCTCAACAAGGCCAAGTGCAGGGTTCTGCACCTGGGTCGGGGCAACCCCAGGTATCAGTACAGGCTGGGGGATGCAGGGATGGAGAGCAGCCCTGCCGAGAAGGACTTGGGGGTACTGGTGGGTGAAAAGCTGGAGATGAACCAGCAATGTGTGCTCGTAGGCCAGAAGGCCAACCGTATCCTGGGCCTTTAAATGTCCCTTCCAATCCACACTATTATATACTGAGATTCAGATAACATCTTTATTACAGGTGTAAGAATTTGCATAAATAAGCACCACAAGACCATTGCCGCATGAGTTTGTTTCAAGGTTGCTTTACTGTAGACAGTGACAGTATCATTATAATCGAAGTTCTCTGAGCTACTGCCCTAATTTTTCTTTTATTTTTTGGTTATACGTGATTATTCTGAGGATATTGTCTTGACAACATTTCTTATAGCTGGCCAAAACTTTACATCCAAAATTTCTTTGCCTCTTACAGTCTTAGTGGTGAGAAATCTGTTGGCTCTTGCAGCAGTAAGCAGCAGTTGGTCCTTTGGTCTCTCCCTGGGAAGAGAACCTCCTGTTTCATCCTGAAGACCTGTACCAGGCTTCTGATGTTACGCTAGTCAGCCTCTCTTTTCATCATTTCATGACATAATTTGGTTTCAACCCAAGTAGGTTGTGTTTCATCTATCTTATTCCTTTTTATTGCGTAGCATACTTATCTTGGTAATGGGTAGCATTACATACACACTTCGTCTTTTACTTCTACCCTTCTTGAGGAGGCACATCTCTCTATCGATCATGATTGCTAGTCCTTGCTGCTTCTAGTGTGTGTAGCATCTGATTTCATGCCATGTTATTCTTCTTTCACCACCCAGATGTGCTTCCTTTATGGCACCGGGGTACAAATTATATCAGTTGCTTCTCGCTGACCTTGATGGCAAACAGCACCTCTAGGCTAAATGAGCTTAATTAGTCTGTCAGCCTTGAACTGCTGCTTTGCAAGTCTCTCTACAATATGGCAGTTGAGGGAAACAGAAGGTATTGGGGGACACTTAGAAAAAAGAACGGTGATACTGTGCAGGCTGTATGTAGCAGGGGACACTGGAGATAGGTCAAAATGAGGCAGAAAGGAAAAAGCGCTGTTAGATGAATGACTGATTAATTTGTCAGCATCCCTTGCAGATCTAAATTAATTTGTTGTTAATAACTTCTGTGATTAGCATTTAGACAGTGCTCAAAAGCAAGATGTCCTGAAAACTAATATATTTCATATTATCATGTTCTTGGAAAAAGAAGTATTAAAATGTTTATTATTCACAGTTTGAGGGGGTTCAAGGAAATACAGAGATTGACCATTCAGGTGTAGAATAAAATATTTTTAGTCCTGCTTCAAGGCCCTGTTTCAGTGAATAGCATAAATGCTTATGTTGGAGTCATACTGAAATAAGATTTAAATGTTGTTATTGTCTTACTGTTTCAGGCTATAAACACAAATGCCAAGTGAATTTTCATTGTGCGTACCTGCATCTTGTCAGGATATCTTAATACAGAATTATATGTGCTGAGCTTTTCACTCTCTGCCTCTTGCTTATGTGTATTCTGAAAACATTAAAACGATGGATAAATTGCTGCCAATGTACGCTGCTTTTGTGGACAGATTGCTCAGCTATGTCACATATTTATTAAATAATACAGTGATTATTTCATTTGCAAATTTTTATGCTGTTGTGTTAGCCATGTAGATTGTAGTTCAATGCATACGAGTCCCTGAATAATTAGGTACTGTACGAGCTGGGTGAAAATGTGGGTGAACAGTCGGTGTTGTTCCTTCAAACATACGCAGCTTGAAAAGCAGATGGAATTGTGTTCTCATGATGTTTAAGGAATTTTAGAGCACTGCATGTCACCAGCATCTGGAGACCAATTACTGAAGAGGCTCCATAGGGGTCCTGCTTCAGGCTTTTTAGTTGGATGAATAATATATAAACTATATCGTTTCCCACAGAGAGCAACTGGAGCAATAGCAGAAGGAAATAAGCCTTTTAGGAGTTGAACTGAAAACAAAATAACAGCACAGGATTTAAAATTAAGCAGTTTTGCTTTTATATACAAAGTCGGACATAGTGTATTAGTTACATTAATTCTGGTTTTGGAGTTTTTTCCCCTTTCAATTTCAGAATCTTGCTTTTCTTAAGTCTGGCACACATCTATTTGAAAGCCTTAGCAAAATGCTGTAAGGCTTATTCAACTACTCCAAGAACTAGCATACTAAATTTCCTTTTAAAGAAGTGGTGGAAATGATCTTTAATATCTGTATCATTCATTTTATAACACAGGTTCAGCATTATGGTACTAAACTGTAATCAGATTTTATCTCACCTATCATTGTGTCTGGCTCTGGGTTTACTCACTGCACTTTTTACAAGAAACAGATTGCAAAACTGGCATATCAAGTACTACTCAAAACCCTCTCTCAACTCATGATATCCCTTCAGATTCCTAATCATTGTCTTCTATTTCAGTTTAGTTGAAAGCAAAACACATCTGAAAAGGAAATAAAAATATCTGAATGGAGATATTTGGATCTGAGAAGAAATTTATGTCTTTTGCTTAATTATAACCGAAATCTTTCTCTACTGGTTCATTACGATACAGATGCAAGTGGAAATTCACTGAGTGGGCACTTTAGAGCTGAAGAATATATTAGCTGGAGAACACTATCAAGACCTATGCAGAAGAAAACAAATGAGTGTGTAGGTTTTATTAAAAACAAAACAAAACCAAAACCCTGTGTTGTCATTGGTGCTATGCTTGTTTTAGTTTACAACTTTCTGCCAGATATTTTGGGCAAATCTAGAAGCTCAGTCCCTTGAAATTTTAATAGTGGTAGTAATCTTCATGAGGCAAGTATTCCTACCAACTTCAGCATAATTATTGAGCTGACTATGCAGCTGAAGCATTTGCAGGTTTGATTGTGACACCAAAAAGTCCTAAATGAAATCGAAATTGAAGGGACGAAGGTAGTAGTAGAGTGACGTTCCTGGGAGAAAAGGATCAGAATGTGTGTGGGAAGCTATATGTTGTAGTAACATTCATCCATTTGATATTCAGAGCTTCAGAAAAAACAAAGCAGCTTACCCTCTAAGAGAATAGAAAGTACTATATCATTAATTAAATAATTAGTGGCATGCAGTGGAACACTAGTGCCACAACAAAAATCAGGGTTACATATCATACTATATGGAAAGTATGTAAATTATCCTGCTTTTTTGCATGAGAAACTACCCATGTAGTAAAGGGAGAGAAAAGTAGCTGCCCGGACTAGATGTCAGGCCAAACTGAACCTGGCTAATATAGTGGAGCTCAAGTTGCACTTTAAAAAGATTAAAACAGTCCCTTGTCTTTGAACAGTCACTGTTCCAAAACCTGTATCCTTATTTGAATTGTCTCGAGTCATTCATGTGCATCATTGCTGTCTAGGGCTGGTAGTCTACTTCTGATGATGTTGGAAAAAGTCATCCATCATCTCTCTTCCATTCCCGTTTTTTCTTTCCAACCTCTGTTTTTATTCATAACTATAGTATCTAGTGTGAGTTACTGGTACCTAATCATCCTTCGTCTGGTCAGAGTCGGTGCACTATGCCACTGCTTCTTGGTGAAAACACTATCAATAAGGTTATTGACCTTGAAACTTAAAAGTGGCTAATGCTAATCTTCATGCCTCCAAGTTTACTGTGGAAGTTTTAAAAGGTGAGGAAAAGGTTTGGCTGGTCACAGAAATAAAAATGAAAAAGGATTCAGAGTGCATAGAGACAGTCAAAGTAGCAAGGGAAATAAATTATGGTAAGTGTTGGAGCAGGGTGCTGAAAACTGGTGAAAAAAGAGAGAAGTCTTCCAGGTGTCGCCTCAAAAAAAAAAAGATTATTTTCCTGTTTAAATTCATGCTCCCATTACAAATACAGCCAAAGAAGCACAGGTCAGCCTCCAATTTTTATTTTTTTTTTCCATTTGTTCTTCAGCTCTTAGTCCTGAGTGTCCAGTATTGATTGACACCTGAGCTGCAGAAACCATTATGAACTGGCCAGGATGTCTTAAGATTATTCAGGAAAAATTAAAAGACTAACAAAGTCATTGCAAAGTCAATTATGATAGCCCTTTCTGTGAGGAGAAAAAACAATGTGAAGAGGGAATCTGGGGTGTGCACATGTTGTGGTGTTGTTGGGTTGCATTGTTTTATTTAACTAAGGAAACTGAACACTTCAAAATCAAACAATCAAAACTTGATTTATGTGGAAATAGAATCTCTTGTTAACTTCTAACACCACCCCAGAACATGCAGGTGAGCTGAATCGAGATCCCTGAGAGCACAGAAGTACGTGGTGCAGGTATATGCTGACTCCTTAACATGACTTTTGAGCTTGCAATCTTGAGTGATGCCACTACAAAGCAATACAACAGCCTAGAAGTATTTCTTCTTCTATAGAAACAATGCAAATGGTCCCCGTGAGGCGATCGCTATCAATTTCTGTGCAGAGTGCAGGTTAAGTCAGTCCAGGAGGAGGAGAGCTGCTTGTTTCTGGCCACCTGCACGCAGGGACTTACCATTCCCTCTCAGCGAGGATTGTACCCAAGATGTTTCCTTCCTTATCCATTGGTCAGCCTCAGAGATTGCAGCCGAATATGCCACCTTTCTTCTGAGTATCTTCGTGGCAAGATGAAAGCTCTGTGGGCTCAGCATAGTAAGTCCATAAAATGAGAAGTCTGTAAAAATAGTCAGTAATAAGGCATGCTTGATCCCTCCAGGCACAAAGGCACGGCTCTCCTAAGCTGCTGGAATGAATCTTTCTACTCTTTGGTATAATATAGCTACATCCTTTGCAATAAGGACTGGTGGGGGCTGTATTCAGCTAGATGTGGAATAGGAAATGCATGCACCAAAATAAAAGTATGAAGAAAAAAAGATACAGCACATTCACTTTGGATGCCTTTGTTTCTACTTCTGATGGCACTTTTACTATGCCATTACAATTCTTGGGGACGGGAGACAAAATCTGGTTTAGCATGTCATCTTAGTAGCTGTTTCTGCTCCATGCCCTTTCAGCTGGGAGAACTAGCTTACACTAACTTTACACAGCTGCTGAATATAAAAGATGTCAGCTTTGCCTATGCCCAATTTTAAATCGGCTTTTATCCATCTCGCAACTTCACACACTCATTTTAGTATCGGATATATTTGCAAATTCAATTACCAATTAAGCAAAATTCTTATCCTGATTTTTCCAATATAAAAATATATATATTTTTTCTTGTCTCTCAGTTTCTGCATAATTGAAATGCATTTTGCAGAAAATTATAGCTTGTAAACTTTCTTTTGTGTAAAGTTGTATTTGACTCAACTAATAAAACTGGTTAATTTACAAAAGCAAAACCTTTTCTAGCAGTGCAGTGGTAGAAAAAGAACAAATGTAATTTGGTCTCAGGTCTGGACTTTATAGCATTGAAAATGAGAAAAAGTACTTCTTGATTTGTGAATTGAACAAGTTCTGTACTGGACCCATTTGGGGAAAGTAGGTATCAATACCAGAAGTATTCATCTTTACAAATTATTTTTTTGGAGGAAAAACACTTCAGTGTGTTCCAGTACGTTTGAGAGATGCTTGCTTCATGTTCTGGATCTCAGCCTCTGGAGCGCTGACTTTCTCAGTAGCCTGTAGTCATAAGCAGGGCTGTCGAGACTCTGATTTTTCATCTGACAACTTTAGCGCTGGACACTTCCTTTGCAAGTTTCATGAAATATCAAAAACTTCTTTCCTCTGGCATTTCTCATCTGATTCAACACATCTGTACACGTTTCAAAGAGATCGCTTTTTCAAACCTCTCTCTAAACTGGTTGGGTCTTTTAGAAGTACTTTTAAGCAATCTCCAATGATAAAAGTTTAAAGCTCAAAGGCAATCTGTAACTACAAATCGCAATAGACAGTTTTTTTGTTTTCTTTTTTCCAGAAGAACTGGATACATTACTTCCATTTTCTGTTATGCATGCTGGAAGAATATTTGAGTAAATTAATTGTGTTTGTATGAATGTGTGTATATATAAAAATCACAATTTTGTACATATTTCCATCTTTTAGTAATGGGCATAAGGTAGAATTAAGAGTAATCTTCTTTTCATTCTATAGCATCATCTGCTATGCTGTAGTTTAAATTAAAGGTTGCTTGAAAAATACGTTCAGCAACGTAATAAAAAAATATTTCCACCCCAAAATGTGCTGCAGTTTTACATTTTTAAGGTTTGTTTAACTTTTTAAAGCTGGTTTAGCATCTTAAAGAGGAAACAAGTGTTTCAGCTGCCGTATGTAGCGTATATATGATAGTAGTCCATACTCTTGCAATATTACAAAATGTAATATTTTATTTAATTATCTGTCAAATAACCTCTTTTTTTTTTTTTTTTTTTTTGCTGCTGATTGTTCTGCCAAGAGATGTTTAGTCAAAAACTGTCATCTTTGCTGCAAATTAGCTCCTTTTTCTGTTTCATCCCTTGCTACATGAGCTTGGCATTGTGACTGCTCAGCCATTTCCCAGGAAGTGAATTGTGAGGTTCTAAGCAATTGCATAGTTCTTGCCATATTTTGGCCTTGTATTAAAGGAGACTGGTCACAAAGAAAAGAAAAAACTTCTCTTTGACCAGAGATATCCTGCAGGCTACTTTGATAAAGAGAATGAAATTACCTTTTTTTACAGTTTACCACAGTGTGGCAGTAGTTCTTTTTGACTCCCGTGAGCTGATCTGGCTTCTGTTGCAAAGCTTTGGCGTTTACAACTTGGCATCCATCTGATACCTTTCAACATATTTCAACTCTTGTCCTACTGATAGTGGCCATTTTCCAGGAGTATTAACTACAGCGTAGTGGAGATATAGTATGATCTTTTAGCATCTAGAGTATTTTCCTCCTTCCCATTTTCATGGATATTCAATGTAGAATTTCCTTACTTTATTAAATTGGTAATAGAGACTGGGCTATCTCTGCAAGGATTTTCCTGAGGCACTGTCCTGGTTTCAGCCAGGGTAGAGTTAATTTTCTTCATAGAAGCTAGCATGAGGCTATGTTTTGGATTTGGGATGAGAAAATGTTGATAAGGTGCTGATGTTTTGAGTTGTTGCTGAGCAGTCAAGGACAGTCCAGCTTCTCGTGCTGGGCTGCCAGCGAGCAGGCTGGGGGTGCACGGGGAGCTGGGAGGGGACACAGCCAGGACAGCTGACCCAGACTGGCCAAAGAGATATTCCATACCATATAACGTCATGCTCAGTATATAAAGCTGGGACAAAGAAGAAGGAAGGGGTGGAGGGACGTTCGGAGTTATGGTGTCTGTCTTCCCAAGAAACCATTACGCGTGACGGAGCCCTGCTTCCCTGGAGATGGCTGAACCCCTGCCTGCCCATGGGGAGTGGTGAATGAATTCCTTGTTTTGCTTTGCTTGTGTGCGCGGCTTTTGCTTTACTTATTAAACTGTCTTTATCTCAAACCATGAGTTTCCTCACTTTTACTCTTCCGATTCTCTCCCCCGTCCCACCGTGGGGGGAGTGAGCGATCGGCTGCGTGGGGCTTAGCTGCCAGCTGGGGCTAAACCACGACAGGCACACACCCCAGCATTTCTACTGGAAGTCACTGCTTTGAGCTGTCTCCCTCTATATTCTTCCTTCAGGCTTTTTGTTGTTCCTTCCTCCATTTCATCTTTCTTGGTGATGGTGGCAAATGGTCAATCTATATCTCACTGTACCAGTTAATTCAAAGGGGCATCACAGACGTGCAGCCTTCATTTTTTATTTACTTGTTACTCTAGCCTTACACAGATACGAACTCTAGATGCAGTGTTACTGTTTTACAGGATGCCTTTGTGGATAAGTTCTGTTTAGTCCAATATCACAGTCTGGTCTAAGTCTATTGACTAGCAAGAAGACTTAGTATACAAGGTAGCTGTGTGTATATGCGTTGTGATTACAGCTATAATCAATAGGTTAAATCACTGAAGTATTAAGAAGGTTGTGCCATCTTCCTTTCAATAACTGGAGTCAGTAGAAATGTACTCATTCATAAAACTTTTAAAAGTGAAGTCCCTTTAAGCTTGTGAGAGGCAATAGCACCTGATAAGGCGTTGTCTTTGAAAGGTTAGTCTGGAGATAGCAAGCGCTTCCCACAGGTACCTGAGCACATCTGACTGTGCTCTGATCTTGTCGCATGGAGTGTGTGCAAGAGATACTTTTAATGTTGGATGTTAATAGGAGGGGATTTTTTTACACTCAGAGCTACTAGAGAAAGGCCAGCTAGTCTGTTACGTACTTCTAAATAAATAGTTGAGTGTGTTATGAACTGTATCTTTAGAACAAATGCTGAGCATTAAACAAAAGTAATATCACAGAATCACAGAATCACTAGGTTGGAAAGGACCTTCAAGATCATCAAGTCCAACCATTAATCCAGCACCACCATGTCCCCTAAACCATGTCCTGAAGTGCCACATCCACACGTTTTTTGAACACTTCCAGAGATGGTGACCCCATCACCTCCCTGGGCAGCCTGTTCCAATGCCTGACCACTCTCTCGGTGAAGAAATTTTTCCTAATATCCAATCTAAACCTCCCCTGGCACAACTTGAGGCCATTTCCTCTCGTCCTATCGCTGGTTACTTGGGAGAAGAGACCAGCGCCCTCGTTTCCTTTTGAGTGAAATTTCAGACTCCTGTGTGAATCTTGCCCATCTACAAGGTCATCCAGGAAATTCCTGGTTTGTTGATGGAAAGTGGATGTATATGAGGTAGAATTTTTCACTGATGTTAAAATATTGGAAGGTAAAATTATGGGGTTTTAATTCCAGCTCTGGTGACTACTTTCGGTGCCATGCACAACAATATGCCGCTGATACATGGAAGCATCTAGACTGTTTTGTTAGCAGCCATGCTGAGAATAATACTGCTTTGTCCTCAGAATAGCCATCATGTATGATACCTACAAGATGAAAAGGTGTTGTGTTTTGTTTTGATTTTAAATTGGAGGGCTGGTCGATGCATTGGGCTCAATGAATGAGTATGTGCCTGTATTACTCGTTAAGAGAGAACAGTTTATCAAGAGGAGGCAGGTTTTTATAGAAAATGCCTTAAGCATTTGTATCCTGGGAGTTTACAGAAGTTGATGTATAAGATTCATTAACAGAAAAACTATCTGGAGATCAGCTGGAGGTTTATGAAACTTTCTCAAGCTATGTAGTAGTTCAGCCACTGGAGGATGAAAGGACGAGAAAATTGCTGATGTCTGGGTGGTGTGAATGATGTCGCACCTCGAGCTGTATCAGCACTGATCAAGGGAAATAATTTCGACTACGTCGGTTGTATAAGATTTGCTGACAATTCCAGAAATCCAAGGTTTCTTAAAGGGAAAGTAACGGTAAATTAGCTCAGCAAATTTCTACAAAGCTTTGAAAAGTTTCATGTATCTTTCTCAAAGGGGAGGGAAAAAAGGAGGGAATGAGAATTATTATCTGAGAAACCAGCACTGCACAATAGTCAAACATCTGATGAATCCTCTTTGTCATCTCTCATGTTGGTGACTTCTTCAAAGAAAGATAGTGTGGTTATTTCTTAGCTATTAAAAATGAACCGGCTGCAGAAAATAGATAGGAATTTAAAAATGCTCTCTGATGTTTTGCTGACTAAAAGATTGAGCTATGCTGACTAAAATTAATTCTGTGCACAGTGCCTGGAGTTTTAGGGCATTTGTAAAATTCTGATGTAGTTCTTCATCTCACATAGTATTTACCATAAAGACTGTGTTTCCTGAATTCCTTGAGTTGTAACATTATAGTTTAGGGTTTTTAAAATTTATTTTTTTCTTTCTCAATGTAGTTGAACTTGCTGATACCAACTTAGAGGTATAGCTAGAAGCAGATAACGTTGACTGAAAGATTGAGTCTGAAATAATGGCAAAAAATGCAAATTAGGAAAGGAGTTAAGTATAGAAAACAGAAACATCATTATGCCAATAATGTACCCTTGATCCATTCACAAGTTGAATCCTGTGTACAATGCTCTCATCTCAAAAAAGGCAGAGCAGAATAGGGATAGATTTGTAGAAGAGTAGCATGAATTCTCGAAGGTATGAAATTACTTTTCCTACAAGTGTTATGGATGCTAAACTATTATATTGATTTATGAGACTGGAAAAATTTAAGGCAAATTTGTTGAAGGTTCATAAATATGTAGGCAATCCCTTCAACTCAGGACTCTCTGAGGTTCACGCTTGTAGAAACAGAGAGAGGTGTGGGAAGATATAATGGTAAACTCATCTGTTCTCATATGATATTAAAATCACCTGCTGTCGATCATTCAGAAGATGCTGGACTAGCTGAACCCACAAAGAATTTCTACTCCAAACTGATTCAAGATAGAAGTGAAGCTGAAAAATTACATACATCAAAAACTCCTTTAAAAATAAAATAAAATTATAATAATATACCATAAAATCCAAGTTTAGAAACAACTTTCACCCAGGTGTGTTAAGCTGGGCATGTAACCTTGCTTTAGAGCACCCTCTCTGAGTGAATGAGATTTTCCCTGTTTTAAGACTGCAGATCTACTCTACTCTCTATTTTTTATTTTAGAAAATAATTTCTAAAAGCATGATCTGAATAGACAAAATGTAGATGAATGACTAAATATGTAATGGAAGAGGAATATTTATGGGAAAAGAGATTCTATTGTTTTAAGAAAATGAAAGGGATTGAGTTTAATGGAAACCCATTTATTGGTTTTTCTACTGTTATTGAGGTATCATGATAAAGATTTGCTCTTAAATGACCATCATATTAACTATTTATGAGAAATCTTTTAAATTTATTGATTCACAGCTGAATTCTGCTGCTCACAAATAGAAATCTGGAGACATCTCAAATTACTGCAAGTTTACTCCAAGTTAATCATGGTCCAGTTTTGAGCCTCTTTTTTCTTGGTAAAAAGAGGTAAATTATATAATCCAAAATAGAATGTTAGACTATCCAAGTAATCAAAAATGAACCTGTTCTTTAAAAGGCAAAAAAAAGTTCATAGGTAGTGTGTTTTCTCAGTCTTTTATTGCCTTCTTCTCCCTTTCTTTATCACAACAGGAGCTGTAGACAAGTTAGTCTTCAAAAGTCTGGTCCCTTTCCAGTCCCATAAAATGTGGGACATTATTTTGTTTCTGTGAAATAAAAGTATTGGCTTTTCTTGGTCATGTTTCCTTTTGGTCTGGGATCTACTGTAAAGCAATAACACATCAAGAAAACAGTACAGCTGGAGGCGTAGGCTTAACAAATTCAAAGAATACAAACCAAAATTATCTGCCAGAGGGTGGAGTTAGACTGGACCTCAAGAAAGCTGAGCTCATGTTGTACTGAAAGCCCATAAAGGAGTAGTAGAAAAATTAGAAAGAAACATTAGACAAAACTTCACAATCACTTTCTAATTATTGAAATATAAATTTTTGCATCAATATTTTTTCTAGCTTTATTCTTTTAAGGTGTACATCTGGTACTAGTTGTGAAAACTGTTGAGAATTTGAAATTTAAAGAAAAACCACATCATTTCCACAATGCTAAGGTTAAATGTTGAAACCAATTGTCATTTCTTTATTGCTACTTTTTCGTTTATACTGTAGCTATGTACAGAACATGCTAATTACTATAAAAACAGAAAGACTGTTCTTGCCTCAGGAGTTTTCTGTTTGTCTTTTAGATTATATACTTGACTGTCACTTACAGATTCTACTGCAAAGCTGTTAATTTAATTTTGACATTTGTTAGCCAAGGGAAGGAAAATAATTTCTACTGTGACAATAATATAGAAAGTCTTCATAATTTTTTTCATTGAAATGTTTCCCTTATGGAAAATAAGATTTTCTGAAAGGCAGTCATGTCTTCTGCGAAGAATCATCACTTTCATTGAAACACTTCAACAGAGTAAAAATAAAGAGAGAGATGAGAAGCAGTCTCAAAACCATTTTCACTTCACCTTGCATCATAGTTTACTCTTGGAAACTAAAACAGTTCTGACCCATTCTCAGATTTTAGGATTGCATATCTTCTTAACTTTTTTAGCTTTGCTGAACAGTTTTGAAGCTGTTCAAAGAAGTCAGTCTGTAATTATCCCTATGCATCCCTTATTTTGTGTATGTGTTTTGCTTAGCTTTGCTAAATAGGCAAATGCAAATAAGAAACAGTAATAAATTATGAATCAGCTGAACACAAACTTGTGCACAACATAATACTTTGAAAGCTTTGTAACAGACATATCAAAGAGTAGGCCTGTTGTTCTATTTTAAGACTTGGGAAATCTGTTTATCAAACAATATATTAATGGAAACAGGATTTCCAAATATTTATTAAGGTCTAATTAAAGTTTAATGAATGTAGAAAATTTTAATAATATAACAGTGCTGTGCTGTGTATGTGTGCTGTGAGTGCATGCTGTTGTGAATTAGTTGGCAGAACACAGATTTTTATGGCTCATACGTACAGGTTTCGTAAAACTCCCTTTCGATTTTACCAGTTCTGCATATCTACAGAAGGCATGAGCAGTTTGAAAGGAGAGCACTGTAATCTAGTGCCCAGACTGAAAAAACTGTTCTCCCTTTAGCTGAAGTTCCTTATTTCCTTTGTACTTTCCAATATGATATTTGTAGCACCTTGGATTTTCAAATGCATTTTTGCTGCAGCTGTTGCTTCTTGTTAATGGTTAATTTTAAACCCATAAAAATGTGTTTAAAAATGTTGAACTTTTAATAACACTAAAAAACCAATATTTCATTAAGAATACTGTAGGTTGTCCTAAAAGTGCTTCCTAAAAGGCTGTAAAAGTATCAAGATCCAGAAGGTAAATACGGGCTCAGTTAAAGCCAGTCTACATGGTGTCAAACCCCAGCAGCTCTATAGCTCCCATGGTACCAAATTTCTCTAACAGCAGCACAACAAGTATATGGACCATATATCACCAGGGCACTAACAACTCTAGAAAGTCTCTTTCTTTTACTACTTTTCAAAATCCAAATTTTACAGCCACCTCATCACTTGCTTCTATAAACGGGATGAAGTCTGGATTTTATATAAAAAATTGAGTTTTTAAGTGTCTCAGGCAGTCAGGTGCAAACTGACTTATCTTTTGCAATTTAAACTACCTGGTAAGATTTAAACAGCCTTTCTAATATCAAAATGTTATGTTTGAACAGCTTTGAGAAGTTGTTCATCCTTATAGTCATGGGTCAACCTGATAGAATTAGTTACTAGAGCACGTTCCAGGATCCACTTTACAAGATTTGTATGTATACATCTGTATAGATAATATTTTGTGTATTTCCAAAGCATTTCCTGTTCTGGAACTCTTTGTCTCCTATCTTTTAAAAACAGGCCAAATACATTTGTAAGACTATAGCAATCGTAAGCAACTATATTCTGTATAGATTATTATTGGGTTTTTTCCATAATTTAAATAGATGTCACTTTAAAAAATGATAAAATTTCTTGTAACACAACTACTTCCTTATAAAACCATAGCAAATAGATCCAAAAAAAGTCTAGAGAAAGAATTGAGTAAGTGTTTTATTATATTTACACATTTTGTGGGTATTAGGTACAATCCCAAAAGTATAACATTTAACAAACTGCAATGATGACTAAAATATATAGCTCTGAAGTGTGTCTTTTTTTTCAAATGTACTCAATATAGGGATAAAAAGAAAATTTCAGCAATGTTTGAACCTCTCTTTATTTTCAGTGTCATTTGTCTTCCCATTAATTACTCTTTTTCCGTTTGTGCCACCCTATTGCAAACACTCTTAGGCCTTCTAAGGACTGAAGAATTCTAAATTTAGAATTTGGAAAAATAAATCTTTTAGCACAAACAGACCTTTGGCAGGTTTAACACATCCATAACAGCTGTTATAATTTGCCATAATTTTTTATGCAACATCATAAAGAAAAGGCCGTAACTCCCATCTCTACATGCAACTGGCATATTTCTTCCTGCTTCTCCTGCTGTGGTTTGCCAATTATCAAGAGTGAGTAATGAAAGAGTGAAGCCTTTGGAGCAGCCAATTCTCAGAACCATTAGTTTTCTTTTATACTCCAGCCTAATTCCAGGAATGTGCTAGATGAGAAATAAGACGTATCATGTCATTTCAGGATAATACCATGTAATTTTGAGGTAATAAAGAATTCATTTCTGGAGAGAGAAGTGATCTGATATGGAAAAGTTCAATTTCTTTCTCTCCAGAGAGCTTTATCTCTTCAGATGTGACCTTGTATAATTAAATATATTTCAAATATCAAGAGAAATGGCAGCAGAGCAGACAATAGAATTCTCTATTTTATGTAGAAATTAAATGAAATTATATGAAGCAGTCAGTGTAATATAAGATGAAGTAGATTGCTACTATTCATTGTTTCCAGTGGAATTCCTGCTGTTTGATTTTATTCATTACAGTTTCATAAGGAAGCAATTGTATTGTGTCTGTATGACTAGAGTTTTAGACTCACACTTAATTGCATTAATTCAGAAAGTACTGGCAAGAATCAGTACTTAATTGCTATTATTACTTGAATGTAAGAGAGAAAAGAGATGATGTCCACTATACAAGAAGTTACAAATTTCACACATGAAATACCAGGTGCTTGGAAGGTACAGTTCTCATTCTTAAAGGAAGATGGGTTTAATAAAAGAGGATCTAAATCCCTTTTTATTCCAACAATAGATTAAAAATATTTCAAAACAAATAACAGAATTGCTTTCCCAAACCATACATTTTTCCTAAAAACAAACTACCTCACTAATGTAAGTCAGATAGGTTTGACTGTTTTAAGATGGCAGGCTTAGACACAAAAATTTCTCTATTTTCTGTAATTTGAATCCTATTGCATTAACATAGCTGATAATAATTGTCTCAACATGGTTTTAAACCTGGTTTCATAAGTGTCCTTATTACTTACACGTATACTGAAGGAAAGCAACAAAAGGTAATGGTTGGTGACATGTTAGCTGCTAGAAAGGAGTGATAATGGCCAAAAATATTTTTCCTGGAAACACCATGCATCCTCAGTCGCGTTTTCACATTTCACATTCAGTTTTTTGGAGCTGTTTCTTAACTTATATGCGTTAATGGCACTCAGCTAATACTCTTTATTGTAGTGTTGATTGGTTACTCTTGACGTAGAGGCGTTGGGTTTCTTCTCAGGCGTGAGTTCACATCTAAATCAGGTGAGTCATGGAGCACACTAAGGGGAAGAGCGCGAGCAGGTGTCGCCCTGTGTCCTTGCCCTGTGTCCCCCCCTGCTTGCAGCATGGCTGGACTGACAACGGCAGGCTTGTCCTTGGGCCACCTCGGCGTGCTCGTCCTGAATTAGCAGATGTTGTGCAGGTGTCAGCGTTGGTGCACAGAGTCTGAGTTACAGAAGGCACTGCACATGAGCCTGCCCTCTGACACGTTCTCCAGAAGGCATGGCAAACATCATTTTTGTAAATGTTTTCTTTAGCTGTGATTTTACAGCTTTGGCACCAAGTGATATGGTAATGTCAGATGCTATCTAGAAAATATATAATAGCTGAAACTCCTTGCAATGGAGTGTCCCTAGACCTTTTCTTTATGAATCGTGTCATTTTTTAAAGCCATAATGTAACTTAATGTAACATGGTAAATTTTATTCTATAAATGGACCCTGCTAGAAAATTAGATTTAGATTTCCATTCACTTAGGTACTTGTGGTTAATGGCATTTCAATACTAGCTGAAAAGGCAGTTTCAGGAAGTTGTGGTCTGAGGTAGATTAATAATTCAGCAAGGTGACTCTTAGCATTGAGACAGACTTTTTGTTTCCTTCACATCATGTCAAATGTTAAGGAATGTAAGGCTCGAGCATAAAAATCCATTAATATTTTCCTGCATGTTTTGCTACCAAAAGACATGGGCCAATTTCAGCATAAAGTGCAGGGTGGGTTTTTAGGTTTGGGATTTTTTCATAGTATTGATCGTATATTGCTTGCCACTCTGGGATGGGGGAATAGTGTGTCAAAGAAAGTCTGTCTCAGAATAGTACTTTATATTTTTGTAGATATAAACTCATTGTTTTATGCCAAGATAAAGGCATGAGTTATACCTTATTCTTGTGGAAAACAGCTTCTTGCAGTTCCATGGGGAGATGAACCATTAAAATCTCTTTGAACAGAAAGGCCTCTGCATGTTCTCTATTCTGGCATGGTAGCCTTTCACCCTGAAAAAAAAAATGTTAGTTTTTCCTTGATGTTATTTCTTTTGAGAAAAATCATGGGGTTTAGAATGGGATGCAAAAGAGAGGCATTTTGAGCTTATTCACTTTGCTAGTGTCTCAGCTGCTGGCTGGCTCTGTGTTCAAAAGAAAGTTTATATTATTTTGCAAGTGTTCTTCTATGGACATGATCTAAATAAGAGTTAGAATAGGAAAGCATTTCATTATACATGTCCAAAGACATACTAGCTACCCTAATTCTCTCTTGTAACCTGAGAACCTAGTATCTTGTGAAGTCAATGTGAGGAAGAGTTTTGAAATAGACAGATGGTTTCAACATAGCCTCAAAATTAACATTGCATTCATTACCTTTTGAACTATACTGCCTCCCTTGTGGAAATCGTGCTTCGCCAAGAGTTTAAATCATTTCAAATGTGCAGTGTTGCTGGGTTTTTGTAACTGATGTACTGCTTAAGTCAGTTCATAAAAGTCTTTCTAACTCTAGTAAAAATTAATTTTATTGAAGTTACCAATTTGTGTATTTTTGTATTGCTAAAATATTCACTTTTATTCTGTAAATTGCAGTTTTATGTTTCAGTTGGTTCTAAAATTATATGATTAATTTACTGTTTATTATTTTTTCAAAGTGCAAATTGCAGCTGAGTATCTGAACATTAATTATGCAAATTCACATTCAACGTAATATAAAGAGTCCCAGTTTAAACTTATTAATTTCACTGATACGACTCAGTATCAGCTACACATGAATTTGCTTGAAACACTTAAGAGTTACTCACATTGTAAGATCCTAGGAATTTAAGTAGTATTTTCTGCACCCCCAACGGTGCAGAATACATAGAATAAGAATATATGAGAGGAATACATGAAGCCACCATTATTTTGGTGGTTTGTAGTCAAATAGTCAGGAATTGGAGCTGAAGAGTTAGTTATATGCAGATGTGTGCATAGTTCTCATTTGTATATTCTTTCTTCCAAAGAAAAAGTTGTTGATAATGTGATCCCAGACTTTTATAAAAGGTAAGTGCAAAATAAAAAGATTTTTCAATGATGGCTTAAATGGATGGCTGCTACCAGCAGGGTAGAGATCTGATAATGCATGTCATAGATTTCCCCATCTGTTCCTGTCTGTTGCCACAAAATGACATGACAATGATGATAAAGGCTTTGATAAGAGGACGACTGGTGTATTGTTTTTTTTTTTACATCGTGGCAGTGCAAATATTTACATGAAATTATGGTAATCTTTGGCAGAACAATCTCAGTAACTGACCTTTTCTAGCTTTTCACCCTTACCTCTCTGTGAGCCTAATATATGCTTTCAGTTATGTTGGTATCTGAAAAAATGGCAATGTTTATGAAGAATTTATATTGATAGTGCTGAGATGTAGTCCTGCACTCTTACGTGCATGTGCAAAAGTAGAAAGAAAGTATTTCCTTAGAAGAGTTTTAAATGTAATTTAAGTGATATTATTTTATAAAGGAATGTATAAAATAAGAAAAAAAACCTTTAACGACAACAATTTTTGTGTTGCCAGTATCTAAAGTAAAGGTAGATATCAATGGAAGTGTTACCTTCACTGTAAACTTTGATTAAACAAAACTGTTTTTCAACCAATTGCAATTATGAAAGGTTATTTGTCTGTTCCTCATTTTTTTCTGTTTACATTTTCTTTCTCAAATAAGCGTGTGTGTTTAGAGAGCATTTTTATGTGTGGTGAGGCAATAAATCTGTAGGCATATGTATGTAACTGTTGCTAACTACCTTTCGAAGTGATGGCCTGTAAAGGAAAAGCATTAAGACCACATACATATATGTCAGGTAAGTGCAGCATCTTCTGCCTGGCACCCTGAAAATTCCCTGATCCAGCTGAGTCATACTAATAGTTTGCATTTTCACTTTCGACATTCTTGAGAATGAGCCAACTGACACTCCAGTCACCTAATTGTGACCTTCTATTCAAGTTAATTCAAATATTTTTCTTTGTTTTATTAACTATGTCATGGCACAATGTAGCTTGCTACAGACTGGATTTGTGAAATGCTTGTCTTGAGAAGGGATTTTGTGAATATTCACTGAAGTTGCCATTACAAGGAATATAGAGTAAAAAGTGTGAAAGGAAGCTTCAAAGAATTTAGCTGCTAAAATCTCCATCTCTAGGGAACATAGGCAAACTATGTGAAAAACACTGCGATAGGAATAGCAAAAAACAAACCTCTGACACAAGCCTCACCCATATCTGTCAAATTTCAATTCTCAGTTGTGAAGCAAAGATTCTCAAGGGGTTTTTTTTCTCTTTTTCCCAAATCAAAAATGCTGAGAATTGTTTTTCTCACAGAAATAATGTATTTTTTTCTAGTTAGTCATAAGCTGGTGAACCATTTTCTAAAGTTACTCTGGTAAAAAAAAAAAAAGAAAATAAGTCTTCATTAAGTCTATGACATGGAAGATTTTAGTACTGATCATTAAATTTTGGTAAGGTTGACAGACTGAAAACAGTCTTCCAACACAGAAACATTGAGAAACATTATTTAGTAAATAACGCTATGATTTCCTCTGTATAAAATAATTAGTAAGCACCTTCAGTATGTACTGACCATTTTTTAATAGTAACATATTTTAATAGACAATAGGCCACTATGGATTAGTACTGGTACCATTTTCTTCTAAAAGGCAGATAACCTGTGAAATACAGAATTTGGTGAATTACCAACAGAAGGATTTTGCAGTATTGACAGGGGAAGGGTTTAAATTTTTCAATTCCCTGTCCTTTCCCTTACCTGTACACTCATGATGATGCATTGAGCAAAGATCAAGTTTCATGAACATTAGTTTTCCATGTTGGTTCACAAACTTACTCACTTACAAATTTAAAGTAAGACAAGTTTTCATTCCTACTATTTTTCATTCTAATTATAAAGCTAGTAGTCAGCAGCATACATTCTCTAATATCACAGGGAAAAAAAAAATGAAAAGAAGTTTAAATTAGTTGAGAATAACTTCATGGAATTCTTGTATTCATGAGCTACCTTAACCTTAAATGAAAATACCTAACTAACTGAAGCCCTGGATCATGCTACTTATAAAAGAACAGAAAACAACTTTTCATTTTGATTAATGTTTTCGTTTGATCTTCCTTTTGATAAGCAAAGGAATTTTTAGTGCAGATGTTATTGTTCCCATTACCCACAGTTCTCCTCTGGTGACTCTTTTCTCATGGGTTCCTAAGAAATGCCTTGGTATATATCTCATAAATTTGCAGATTAGAAGAGTAAAAATTAATAATGTTCCAATCATTTTGTGAAATATTATGTTTTGAAGTGCTTTTTTCTTTGGTCTTTACCTTACAAAGTTAAGTTTTTATAGACTTAAAATTAGAATATGTCTCAGGTACTAAAAATGAGGCTCTTCCAACTATATAGTACTGAATTGCATCATATTAAAGTTTTTATTTTAATAATAGTTTTCCAGTATTTATTTACTGAGTAGAAGAGGTAATAAAGAATAACATAGTAATCATACACAATGTGCAAGACAAACCAAGTATGTATTTTCATAATAACCACTTCGATAGCATCTTCAGCAGTCTAGCTATGACTTAGTCCTGAAAATATGACAGTCAAGGTCAACAAGATTAATGAACCTCAAGGTCTTACAAATTTTCTGGCCCTATAAAGACAAGGATTCTTTCATCTCTGTGGACTGCACATGTATGGCCCCCATCAAATAATCCAAATAGATGCAAGACTGTAGACTTGAGCATATTTTTTTAATATAGAGAAGCAAACCAGTCATAGGAAGCCTAGACAGCAGCAAAGCTGATGCTTTCACAGAGCTAATTATTTGCTTTTCAAAAGTGTTTTTCTGCAGTACTTTAGAAGGGAAAAGGAGATGAATCTCTGAATGTTTGCTCTGATAAGAAGAAAGCTGGTGTGTAACAAAAATGTATATTGTTAGCCCTAAAGATTACTCATGAGAGCACCTTTGCGAGTTTGTAGTGCAAGCTAAATTGGACGTTATTATGGTGCCAGTAGTGACACTCAAAGTTATCAATCCTGTGTAGATTTGAAGAGCTGCAGGATCTTGATAAGTTTTTAGAAAGTCTATCATATTTCAGTCAGGGTTCTAAATTTTTCATAGCAAAACTATTTATTGTGATCATCCTTGGCTAATGCATTCTTCATACCAGCAAAGAGCTACGGGACTTGGTAAAAGTGGTTGTGCCAGGGTCAAAGCAATCCCTGTGGGCTGTCTTAAAAAAATTGAGAGGAAATCCACTTTAAATTCTAAACTTGTGCTCCCTTCTGGCTTTCATTACTTGTGTTCAGACCAAAACATCACATTACCTTTTTATTTCGACAACTATGCAATGAGGAAGTATTACCAAGTGCTGTGTTTAGTTGAGACAATCGCCAGATACTTATTGTCTCTGGAGGATAGTTGAAAAACTTAGAGCTGAGCTGCTCCTTTTTTCTCTGTTATGATATTCAATGATTTTTTTAGCTTTAGGTGGATATTTTGGAAGATATATCAGAGTAGGGAGTCACAACTTGTGCTGTGTGAAATCAAAAAAGTAAATGTTTATTCATAAGTATTTTTACATGGAAAACTATAAAAATGACATTTCCATCTCTAATATCTACAGCTGGTTTTGAGGTTTTTGAAAGTGTTCACCAATACTAGGGCTTTAGGTTTCTTGGAATATAATAATATATTTCTTATAATATATTGCAAGGTAAGATTTCCCAGTTACAGGGTTAGCTATGCTTTTGTCTCTTCCTGCGTGTCGCAGCTTCTGTAGAGGTTTTTGGACATGAACCTCTATTTCTCATATAATATTTTCAACTGGAGACGGTACTGTGCTGTAGCAGCCATTTTTGTTCAGCAGGTCTGGCAGTCTTTACTGCTTGTGATTCTTTTCTTGGCTGTGGGCACTAGCATATGTAGCAATCAGACTAGCCTTTTGAAATAGCAGTGTTTATATTAACAGTAGACAAGGCTTTTTAAGAGGAAAAACGTGTTTAGAAACACTCCACACGTTTATTTTCCTCAAGGTCTCGCTACTCTGTAATTTCTGCAGAACAGACTTGCTTTCAGTTAACCCTAGTAAATTGTGTATCTTTCTTTGCTTTCACTGTTCCTAGTTCCCCACTGTGTCTAGAGAGTGTTACTTTTTTAAACCCCTACGTTCTTTTGATGTCTGTTATGCTTCAACTGTCACCTAAAAGCAGTCCCTTTCTTTACAGAATTATCTCTGAGCACTCCTTTAGTATTTACAGCGAACTGACTTATCCTGCACAGTTCTTCATTTTTGTCTTTGTACCAGAGCTTAAACCAAACTAATACATGTATTTAGTAACCTGTGCACCAATATAGCATCACCTGGTGTATGTGTAAGCAGTTCTATAGTTCTTAATTTTTGTTGACTATTTTTAGGTTAAAATTATTTTATCAGCTGTCAGCTTTGAGGCTTTGAGCTCATGCTGCATCTTGCAGAATAGTTCGAGCAAAATTGTTTCAGCTTCTGAGGTGAGCTGAAGTACTGCCATGCAGGACCTAGCAAGACATAAACAGTATTCTCTGTAGTGGACTGATATCCTAACCTACATTAAATCACAGCTGAAATTCTCGCTTTACATAAATAAGTATCATTCTGTTTAATTCAATATAGCCATATGGATTAACTCTAGCTGTGGTTCTGTTTTAGTAAATTCCTCTTCAGCTTACAAGTATGTAAGATTGGACCATTGTAATATACACAGTGGCTATGTATTATTCCAGATGCCCACACTCCTTGGAGTGATGAAGGAGAAAAGCTGTTCTCTAAAGGATGTTATTAAACCTTTTCTGTAACTTCAAAATATGAGACAAAAAAAATAGCTACATCGTTATTATCTATTTCTGACCATTGCTAACAGCACCAAATACAATGATTCCGATACTTTATTTGTACTTTGCTGCTTTCCCACCAACAATGATCCTTCTGGTAGAGTTGATAGAGTTGAGCAGGGAGAGTAATTTCTGTTTCTCTAAATTCAGGTAAAGCAGTTTTTAGCAGCTATCTTGAAACCACTTTAATGTGCCATGTCTTAAGAGTTTTTCCTGGCTAACACTGGCTCTTGAAGATGTGTCTTCACAGACTCTGTAATTGCCAGCTGAAGCATATTAAGGGGAGTTAACAGTTTATTTTCTGAGTATTTCAAGAAATATTCAAGTATTCACAAGAAGAGGTACTGGTGTTTTCCTTAATGCAAAGCATTGTAGTATCCAGGATTTACAAATTGCCACTGTGATGGAATGTCCTGAAGTTATTCAATATCCATGAAATCTTTCTTAACACAAATAAAATTAAGATAAAAGATGCCTATTAATGTACAATCCAAAATGAACTATTACACAATTTAATGAAGGGCAGAAAAACATGGTTATCCCTAAATCAAAAGAAAAATCTTGCTGTCCCCTTGCTCCTTCCTTCATGCAGCTGGCAATTAATGTGATCAGGAACTCAACCCTGGTACACTTCTGTTAGCTTTCAATTTTTTTGCAGGGAATATTCAAATTCAAATTTTTCTCCTGAAAGAAGAATGTTGATCCTTCAACTCTCTCCTCTTGTGAAAATATTCCCTAAAATCAAGTGGCAAATTAAACTATAATTCCCAATTTTCCGCATTGACATTTTATACCCAAGAATTGATTTAGTTGCGTTAGAAGAAATAACATACCAGAAGAACATTACTTATGATTTTCCTCTCTCATATGCCTCTGGTTTTTTTGACTGTGGTGAATATACATGGTCACGTGAAGACAAGACAATCCTACATCACTTCTTTCCTTTATCTGCATCCCTTGGGTTGCGCTTGGCAATATGTGCCCTGCTTGAATTCCGTACATAGTGTGAGGATAAGACAAAGATCTTTCCCATCCACACTGCTCCTGATGTCTAGCACCTCCAAGTAAATCAAAGGCTATAAACCCATGAGTTTAAAATTATTCTGGCTTCTCCTTTTCATCAGAAGATACTTTTAGAAATTGCTAATAGGCAAATATTTCAAAGGCTCTCATGATACCTCAAGTGGAAGCTGGGTTCTTTAAAGGGTTCTGCTGTTACACAGGCTGTATTTGCTCTCCCTTGCTGGATTTCAGATCTCTTGTCTGTAGTCACTCAATTATCACCGTAGATGGGGAATGTTTCATCGATGTGAGTTACTCAAAATCTATAGATTTTGTGTATTACTACCAAATTCTCAGAAATGCATACAGTTAAGAATGCTAAAGGCTGGGAATGTGATGTTTGGTATTTAATCTAAGAAAATGTTGTAGTTTGTGCACTGTAAATTAAAAGATTTTGCCAACAGGCTAATACCCAGACCTTCTTTCATGAAATACAATCAGACTAGGATTACTTACAATCTTGGTTATAAATGCATCTCACTAATTGCAAGATGCTACTAATCTTTTCAGAGGCATCTACTGTTATGAAGAGAGGATATTGTATATCAACATTAAAAAAACTTTTTAATTAACACAACTTGAAAGCAGATTTGAAATAAACTATTTTTTCTTTTTTCTTAGTCTAAAATAGATACTAAATTAATTCTGTAGCACATGTACAGGAAAAATAAGATTAAGCACTTTTTTCCCTAATTATTTCTATTTTTTGATTTTGTTTTTGTCTTCATTATTAGAAGAAACAAAGAACTGCAGGATTTTAATTGCTGTTTATTAACTAGTAGATATGGCGGGAAGATTACAGGATTTTGTAAAGTCATACCTATGAATCTGTGAATCAAATGCAGTATTCACTCTTGCAAATAGTCCAAAAACATCTTTCTGTAACCAATTTTAATGTTTAAAGGTGAGGTGGTGGTTGCATTGCAAGACAGTCTAAAAACTAATTTTACAATACTTAATACTGTGAAACTTTAACAGCTATGAAATATTTAATGTAGATATATAGATCATCTTTGGTTTCAGTTCAATTATTTTCTGTACTACTTATTTTTACTTTGTTTTAGTAGTCAGAATATCTCAGTATTATGATATATTGCTCTCTGTTTCATATAAAAGGTCCCTTGATAAAAACAAAGCCTTTTAAAATATTAATAAAGTCATTTGTGAAAGGAAGTGATGCTACAGAGGTGACTCTAAAGTCTCTTGCAATTCATAGTATTATGAATTAATACTTATTACAATTAGTTAGTGTAACTTCAAGTCCTGCACGTGTAAGTACATCTGCACTTCTGCTTTGTATCCCACGCTAATTGATTAGGGATTAGATCTTTAACCTTATTCCTCTACACCTTCCAGGAATTTTGTAGTTTGACACATTATTATTGTTTAAAGTACTGAAATACTCCTTGGCTCATATAACTCAAAAATGTTACTCAGGTGTGTTTATAAGGCTACTTTCCACATAAGCTAATCCGATTCATTAAGAAGTATTACAGTCTCAATATACAATTAACATTTAAGTGAGATGTATGCAACTGCTTTTTTCACTGGTTTGTATTTCTGTCTTCTGTTATTTTTCTTATGTTTTTTGATGCCATGAGGTAACCAAAAATGATGCAATAGTCGGGAGTTGTATTTGGGCAGGTGAGGTTTAATGGTAGCCTCAATGTCAAGTCCTAATGTAACTAATTAGTTAGCCTGTTTTTTTTAAATTAATAGTTTTGTCCTTTAAATCCTTCCCCAATATTCATGAAATACAGAATCTGAATTTCGCATAGCCATACACTGAATCTTCTGAAATTAAAACTTCCAGTTAAGAGGACGCTAAGTACTTCCCAGATGGTGGATCAGGCCTTTACATTGTCGATTTTCAGGGGGTACACAATGAGTAATATAAAGTACTTTTAATTATTATGTATGTTAATTGGAAATGTCCTCTGGAAATTCCAGCATTTATTCATTCATATTATACAAGCTGTTAGTTTTTGAGATGGGCACACTCTTTTGCCTGAAGAAGCAGAGACCTTGTATGATTTTTTTTTTTAAATACAGAAACATTGCAGGACTATATTTTCCTGGTAGTTATGAAGATTCCCAAAATGATGTATTAAAAGGAACTCTAAATGCTGTGTACAGGAAGGAAGGCAAATAAACTTTTTTTCCCCCTTTTGATTTGCATGGCCTAAGAATGCTAAGAATTAAGCTGGAGTCAGACAAACGTGGTAATACTGATAAATTATTTTTTGTTAAATCCTTTAATAAGTAGTACAAATAAATCATTGTGTTATTTTGCAAACAGTTTTCCTTTGATGGGGAATAGCATAGCATACTTCTTATTGCAAGAATGCATGGAGCTTCGTTACGTAGTAGAAAAAGCTCATAGTGTTTTCTTCAAATGAAGAAAACAAAAATCTCTGTTCCTTTGTGTCTCTGTCTCTCTTCCCATGTTTACAGTGCAGATGTTGAGTAACCAAAGCCATCTGGAAGTCAGGTTGGTCCTCAGTGGTCTGACTCTGCAAAATCATTTAAGCGTTTGCATGACTGGTTATTTAGTCTGAATTTCTGGCGAAATAGCCCTTGTTCGTTTTTCCACTGAAACCTTTCAAATACAACACTGCTTAATCAAAGGAATTGATGTTGTTGAACTTTGCTAATAGGAAGGGTCTAATAGCAGCAGTGACTCTGTGCTGCCAATAATCTTCAAACCACATTTGAAACTGAACTTTGTATTTTTAGATACACTTAGGTAGCTAGAAATTAGCTGAATGTTGAAGATAACTTGCCAGGTCCAGTCTAATCTCTATGATGTAACAGAGTGAGCGCGGTACATGCTTCCTTCAAGGTCAGTTACTGCCAGTAATCATAGTAAATGTTGAATCAGAAGGAACAAGAGACTATTTCAAGGAACTTTTACTTGAAATTTCAGTGTTTCTGGAGGAGGGGAGGAAATATGCCACATAATGGTTGTGATGTAAACTTGATCATGGTGCACCACTGCAATTATAGTCCAGTTATGGTATAGTGCAGTTATAGTTTAAGATGCTGTCAATAACCACTAAATTGTCTTACAAAATAAATGCCAGAATTTTAAATCTAATGACATACATAAAAATTAAGAGGAAGAAGATGTTCAAAAGTAATAAATCCAGAAGTGACACAGTAGGAATTTCTCAATGGAAAAAAAAGTCTAAAAATTTAGAATATTTAGAAAATTTAAAATAAAAATGTTATTTAAAATTTAAAAAATTTAAAATAAATGAGTAGCTGAAATGCTTCAAAAAGGCCCATTTTGGTCATGTGCCCCAAAGGAAGAAAGCCCATTACTTTGTAATTATTATATGTGCATGATATTCATATTGTAAAAATTGCCTTGAGTTTGACGTACTTGCTTATGCCTAAGCTCACAGCCAGCCATCATGCATTTGATACCATAATTTTCATGTGACCGAATAAAGATGTTAACATGGAGAATACATGAAAAAAGATAGAAATACTTATTGGGGGAGCTAATGATTATAGGAGCGTCTAGTGGTCTGCCTACAGGGTTCCACTGGGGAGGAAACCAAACAGTTTTGCTGCTTGTTTTGGCACGCGGGGACAATGGTACGTATCTTCCCCAGGAGACTGTGAACATTAAATAGTCAATGTATTTGATGAGCTTAGAAAGTGAAAAGTGATTTAACAGTAGTAGGTTTTAAGGATACCTTTTAAGATACCTGGTAAAATTACTTGGTGTCTATTATGTAAAATAAGAAAAAGTGTTGTATTTTGTAGTAGTAATTCAATATTATCTTTTCATTAGTAACACTAAACTTCTGTTGATCCTAGATGTTTCCATTTCCTTCAGTAATATGGGGCCTCTGTTTATGGTCTTTGAGTTAATCCTATTGATCTAAAGATAATATTTCAAGAATGTGGAGAAGTAACCCCTCTGATAAGCTCACTGAAGAGATTCCCATAAGTGGTTTTGCATTCCTTCAATACAGTGTTCTTCCCTATGACATCTTGACAATATAGGAAGTCTATTTATTGGGTTGCTGGTATACAGTTACTGCCATAGTTTATAAGCAACCATTTTGTGTATCATGTCTGAGTAAAACACCAGCCTTTTCTGCAGCTTCAATCCCTATTTGATTTGCTCTGTCCTGCTTCTATGGATTATTTTTATTATTATTATTATTATTTCCCAGAAGCCTTGCTAGTAGTTTTATTTACTTCAGAAAATTTGGTGCAATGTGATGTTACAACCACAATCTACTCAAAGCAGAGAAAAAGTAAAAAAAATGGCTTCAGAATGGGCTGTCAGAAATACTAATTGATGAGAAAAAAGGTGGGAAAATGTCAGGCTGACTCCAACAGGGAGTTTCAAGAATAAAGACTATCTGTTATGGAAGTATGAGCAGAGGCTGACTGTCCAGCCTGTCTCTCCATCCCTCTTCTAGTTCCATGAAACCTTTTTATTTGTGAAAAATGGCCTAGGGCTCATCCCCGTGACAGAAAATTCATTTTTACACATGGAACTGAGGAGCCTTGAAGTTGTTCTGGCAGCCACTGTGAGACTGGAATAAGGATCCAGCTTTCAGATTCGTCTCTGGCACTCAAACTAAAAACCAGCAGAAGAAATGCACCTCCAACAACAAGTTGGCTAGCACGGTGTCGTATTTTTTTTTTCTTCTAAAAATTTGAGGTCCCTTAGCGTAGTACTTTTTAAAGTTTACTTTAAAATGTGGATCAGTTGTTTCAGTAGTAAATGTGTTTGAAAAAAAGCACACAAGGAAAGTATGTTGTGGTTGGAGGAGGGGAGAGGGAAGGTTCATTTACCTGAAATATTACTATTTTTTCCCAAAATGAAAGAATGTAACTATTATAATAGGTCATTTAGGATTATGTGGCTTGATCACTCAAAGTTTCTCGTGGACTATAGAAATCAAAGCTAGGAAAAAGTAATAGTCAAAGATATGAAGAAGATTGGTATTTGTGTTATCCCCATTGCTGAGAAGACCCAGGATACTGGCATCTGGCAAATCACCAAATTTTCTAGCTCTCATTGCCATAATAAAGAAGCAGTTTCAGAGAATGCACTGAGAAAAATTTTCAGTTACTTCAACTGTCATCATGTAGGTGAATAAGCGGACACCTGCTCTAGCCTTGCACAGTCATCTTACCAGTTGGAGTAGGTCCAGATGACCGCTGAGGGGTAAATCTAAGTCTACTATAGAACTCCTCACTCTCCAGCGTTTTATTATAGCATTGCCAAGGGTCAAGCTCAGTACTCAGTCTGCCCTTAGCAGACCATGTTAATTCTGTTGGCTTTATGCTAGCTACATCCATCATGTGTGTGGCCTCTGGTCAGTCCAGTGTCTTGAAGACACCTTGTGTTCTTCAGGTACCATTCAGAAGCTAGGAACTGGGCAGCAGTGAAATTAAATTTGGGGTCTTAGTTCTAGTTGATGGATCTTGCACAATATGTATGAAGTAACTGTTTCAGAAGGATTTCAAAAGAATTTTCGTATTGAGGCTTTTCCATATCAGTATGGATCACATTTCTTAATTTTGAAATGAAAAGTTCTCCCTGGTGTATGCCTCTGATAGGACAAGCCTGTACATTTATAAGCCTACCTTTTATGTCAGAACGTGAGTGTTGTTTCCGGTTACAGACATACACAGTTTCAAGTATGTCATACAGACATACATGAGTTTCAAGAAACAGTAGGAACTCTCAGGTCTTGATTGCTATTGATCAGCTAATGACAGAAATGATTATACATCTAAGCAGTCTCCACTTTTCACGTGATATGACAGATGTGCTTAGGTCCTTTTCCTTTTTGAACAGGCAGCCTAGTTGTGAGTCTTGCTTAGCAGCATCAGCAATCTATCTTTGAAGTTGTATTTGTAAAAGGAAAAAAAAAACAGTGCCTGTATTTTCTAGGGAGTGTTTATTAGGACCTGTATGTTTATAATACCAGCAGATTGCTGTCAATATTACTTAACGTGAACTTCTCTTACATAAGGCATGTTTTCATGTAAGTAGACTTTTTTTTGTGCTGGTGGACTACTGTCAAAGCCAACTATTCTCTTTGAGTATAATCAATATGGAACAAGTATATAATTATATAATGTGTATTACTCTGTGTGATGCAAAAGCCCTGGGTTTGATGTACAATTTTAGAAGGCATTTACCAGATATCTGTGATAACTTCAGTTTTGGTGGATACTGACAGAGAGACTTAATTCATTCAGTATCTTAAAAACCTTTATCTTTTTTTCTGTAGATTTCCTTTGTTAACTAGAGCGCACTCAGGTCACTTCTACAGGACAAGCAAAAGACAAATTTCTCTATCAAACTCATGTCTGCAAGGACTCCTGAAGTCCTCATTATTTTGGTGCACAGGCAGTGTTGTATCAATTTTACTGATATAGGTACCATTCATGTGATAAATTCTCTTGAACAGAAATCATATACTTAGGGGAGACGTTGCAATTTTTCTCTCTTTGGGGTTAGTCAGATATTTCTGACCCTTCCTAGAATTGTTCCCTGTCTGTAGTCATGTTCTTCTACAGATCATAATCTCCTGAATACATTACAGCACATCAAAAGTGATTATGTGACATTCTTTAGGTACTGAATACCATCCAAATGGCAAAAATTGCTTTTAAGGACACAAGTGAATGCTGTGACCTGGTTATAGCACCTGACAAAATCCTTCTGACATCTCAAATATTTAGCATCCATAATCTTTCTACAATTTCTCCCGATATATTTGTGAACGGTAGAAAATGTTCCATCCTTAATCTGTAAACACAGAAGCCCATCAACGCTTATTGCTATTAATTAATCCTTTAACTCAGCCATCTAGCAAAAGCATGTACATATCACATGGCTCTCAACCAAACATCTGTATCAGTTTTAGCTTTAATTTGCTATTTTATAAATATTACTTGATGCAATGTTACCTCTTTGTTGAGATTCTTACATGTAAACAAGGTGTAAATACCTCAAATGGCTAGGGAAGTCTTAAATACTATGAGGAGTTGGCTTCTGTTTGTCTTTTTTGTTTTGTAGTGCTTGGCTTGTGTTAATACTTTTCACATTTAAGAATGCACATGTCGGCAATTGACAATGAACGTAGCTGATTGCCAGAGGAATAGTGAAAGAAATCTTTTTTTAAATGACATATCAGGAATACTATCTTGATTTGAAAACTGGTGCATCATCAACAAGGTATTCCCCAGCAAACAATAAAACAAAACATGTTCAAGAGAGAATTGGAGACAAAGACAATTGTGTTCATCATGCTTTTAAATGAACTGATTCACAGTATGTGAATCACAGGGGAGGGAGGAGGCATCACAGTAAACAGGTTGAATGTAATGAAATGGTAAGAAATAAAGTGTGGGCATGAATAAGGAGCACGGTTCTTCATCCTTCAAAATAAATGCTACATAATGAAATCCAGTTATTTATGTTACAAGGGGAGGGCTAGGATTAAATTTCTGATCAGTATTAAAGATGCAAACTCATAGTAATTTGACTCATGTTCTTAATATTGCAATCTGTTTGTTATTCTCTGATAATATTAGCATTCTTATGCTTAACTGCTTCATTAAGTTTTATTTTCTACCATTAGACTACCCTATACATCAGCTCTCCAAGGTTTTAAGACATTAATTATATTTTAGTCATGCAATAGTCCATACTTGTATGACCTAATTAAACACACCTTCACTGCTAATCCAGACAGGTAATTAATAATATTATTGACCTATAAAAGTAAACTCTCCCCTGAGCTGTATATGCAGAAGGGGTATAGTTGCATGTGGAGGGCAGGGGTAAGAACTCTTTTGCAGGCAATGGCGGGTACCTCTCTCAGAGGAAGCTCCTGGCCCATGAAGTTTGAGCAAGGCTGCCGCACTCCAGGTTGTGGAAATGGAAAAAATGAGTCCCCAGCATATACAAAGGCAACTGAGTTGTCAGCTGCCTGGCACTAAATATTAGGAGTCTTTTAGTTCTTGGTGAGTTAGTTACATGTTTGCAGAGCCAGTCTATTTGACGGTGTGTGGTGTATTCAGATCCTGGTGATGCCAGGAGCTAAATAACTACTTTCTGTGAGGATCTGCTGTGCAGGCGGATCACCTCTGACTCTTTAGCTGGTCATCCTGTAAATCTCTTCTGAAAGAGCAGCCTGTGCTAGGATGCTTGCACAATATGTCTTTGCTCTACTGGTGATGCTGATCGTTTGATTAGTCAGACTAGGTGCACTGTTATCCTGATGAGCCCCTGGTTGCCTTTTTGTCTTATTCACAAACTGCAGGGCTTTATATTATGTGTGCTTGGTGTGCTGGTGGCTGTGGTGCTTGACGGTGCTTCTGAAGCTGAGTCTCAGTCAAACCATGCCTGTAGTTTCCATGTTCTTCCGCATATGGTTTGCTTCCTTTCTGTGCCTTGAGAGCACGTTGAAGGGCAAAACTGTGACAGGGTTGATACCCACAAAAGTAAATGTAACCTCTGCTTTTACAGAGTAAAACCTGTGTAACCTTAGCACAGCTTTTAAACATGGTGCACTCTTCTTGTGGGCTGACCCTGGCTGGACACCAGGTGCCAATTCACCAGGTGCCCACCAAAGCTGCTCTGTCACTCCCCTCCTCAGCTGGGCAGGGGGGAGAAAATGTAACGAAAGGCTCGTGGGTCGAGATAAGGACAGGGAGAGATCACTCACCAATTACCATCATGGGCAAACATCACAAACTGCTCCAGCCTGGGTCTGTTCCACGGTTGCAGACCTTCAGGAACGGGCTACTCCAGCCTGGGTCCCCCACGGGGTCACAAGTCCTGCCAGCAAACCTGCTCCAGCCTGGGCTCCGCTCTCCATGGGGCCACAGGTCCTGCCAGGAGCCTGCTCCAGCGTGGGCTTCCCACACGGTCACGGCCTCCTTTGGACATCGACCTGCTCCGGCGTGGGGTCCTCCCTGGGCTGCAGGTGGAGATCTGCTCCCCCGTGGAGCTCCATGGGCTGCAGGGGCACAGCCGGCCTCACCGTGGGCTTCCCCAGGGGCTGCCGGGGAACCTCTGCTCCGGTGCCTGGAGCCCCTCCTGCCCCTCCTGCTGCTCTGACCTGGGGGCTGCAGGGCTGCTCCTCTCACATGTTCTCACTCCTCTCTGGCTGAAAATGACACATGCTTTTTTTTTTTTCTCTCCCTTAACTCTGTTATCCCAGAGGTGCTGCCACCATCGCTGATGGGCTCGGCCTTGGCCAGCGGTGGGTCCGTCTTGGAGCCGGCTGGCATGGGCTCTGTTGGACACAGGGGAAGCTTCTAGCAGCTTCTCAGGGAAGCCACCCCTGCAGCCCCCCCGCTACCAAAACCTTGCCACGCAAACCCAGTACAGCTCTTTTGGACAAAGCCCTCCAATCTGGCTCTTATCTGACAGGGGACAGAAGGCCACATGCCATGATACACATTCTTTCTTTGCAATGCCAGATAACTTCCAGTATTTTGTATGAGACTATGAGCAGTGGAAAAATAAAGTAAGCAAAGCTGCTTCAGCTTTGGTTTAAGAATTAATTGAATTATTCATGTTTGATTAGCTAGGTAAGATGTGCCATTCTCTGTGTCTAGCAGCTCTCTGAATCTTCTTGATGGACAGATAATCTCTTTTCTCTACATTTCCTAAGTATTCCTGAGCTTCAGAAAAACAAAAAACTGGAGGACCAGAAACTTGTAAATTAGTTTAGCTTCTCATCAATAATGTATTCTCCAGTGTATTAACATTTTCTTTTGTAGTCATAAAAATACTTTTTTCTGTTGCTGTTCATCTGCTAAAGCTGTTTATTTTTTGTTTCTGTATTCATAGGCTTTTTTTCCTCCTTGCAAGATTCATTTTACTGTTTTATTGTCTACATATTTCTCTGTGGCTTCTGCATTGTATTTTGAGCTCCTAAAGTAAATGGTTGCCATTTTGTCATCTTTCTAACTGGTTTTAAAGCTTTCTCTTCTGAGGAGGAATTCACTGACATGCTCGGGACTCTGCTTTCCACCGTCAGTGTGTGGCAGTACTCCCAGCGGCCCCGTTTGTAGTTAGCGTGAAATGAGAAAGCGGCAACTAGTACCCTGTTGAGACAGAGTTATTACACTTTGGATACCGGATGATTAATGAGGTTTAGGTCTAGAAAAGAATATTATCATAATCTGATCTCTCTTGTATACAGTGTACCTGTGCTTTTTAGAGATCATACTCTCGGCAGCGCCAGTGCAGCTGGAAGGCATTTCCTCTCCCCCTGCACTGACAATGTCAATAATTTCAGAATAAGAGACCTGCTGCGTAACCAGGCCTCTACAGAGACAGCGAAACTTATCTGAAGAGTTAATCTCTGGCTGCTGGTGTGTCCTCATTATCATCCTGAGCAATGATTGATTTTTCTAACAGCCTGAAGAGAGAATAATGCCAATGTGTTTTCTAGTAGTTGTATAACTAATTGTGTGCTGTATAATATTTTGTGACTGCACAACTTTGTATGCCCTTGTTTAAATTTTTT
Source organism: Phaethon aethereus (assembly GCF_964289735.1). Lineage (NCBI taxonomy): Eukaryota > Metazoa > Chordata > Aves > Phaethontiformes > Phaethontidae > Phaethon > Phaethon aethereus. The sequence goes on from NC_138578.1 coordinate 43,840,955, forward strand.
GTGTGGGTGGCGTTTTTCCTATGTGTTTAATTAATTTGAGCCTATTGATTTCTCTGAGTAAGAAAGCTTTTCCTCTTTGAAACTCAGGATAGGCACAATGTTTATCTTATTGTGCTGAACCTATGTTGCGTAGTTTTTTTTTCATATCTGCCTTCCCTGACTTCCATGGTGCTGCGATCTCCACAGGCTTTCTAAAGTTGGTCTCTTGTCACTTTCTTTCTCCCCTTTTTAAAACTACTGAGAGACAGAACAGAGAATAATTGCTGCCATAATTACTGAAATTGTTTACACAGCTATACTATTTGTCAAATTTCATTCTGCTTAAAAATAGTTCTTTATAGATCCAATTCACCAAGCATCAATAAAGAATAAGGACAATTAAAAATTGAATTTCAATGCAAATGTGGCCTTTTCCCTATTCTGCATGAATGCACATTTATCAGGCTCATAAACCGTGCTGTTGACAGAGTACCATTGAAATAACCAAGAAACAGCCATACCGGTATTGTTTCATAAGCCTTTGATATCAAGATTCATTTCCCTCCAGAAAAAGATTGCAAAAGGTCAGTAACATGTCATAGAAGTCTGTACAGAAACAGCTTGGGGACATATTTGCCTAAATTTGCAGAGACTCTGCAGCACTGATGGACCTGATCCCTGCAGAGTGACTTGTTTGAACAAGCATTTAACACAAAACTTATCTCATCTGTCATTCATGTATTCCATTATTACTGACGAGTTGCAATTATAGAATCGCAAAATGGTTGAGGCTGGAAGGGAGCTCTCGAGATCATCTCATCCAGTGCTCCTGCTCAAGCAGGGTCAGCTAGACCAGGTTGCGCAGGACCATCTCCAGTCAGGTGTTGAGTATCTCCACAGATGGAGACTCCACAACCTCTCTGGGCAATCTGTTCCAGTGTTTGGCCAAACTGACAGTAAAAAAAGCGGGATTTTTTTTCTTGTTCAGATTGAATTTCATGTGTTTTCATTTGTGAAGTTAGTCTGGTTCTTAACCTTACAGTAATCCTCTATACAGGAGATGTGACACCATCCTTCAGAACAGATTCCTCTGTGTATAGAAGTCTGACAAAGTTTCAGCAAATATTGCTGCCTGTTATTTTCCTCTTTAACACTTGTATTGCTTTTTAATTAATGAAATCTATACCAACCATTTAGGCAAGTACAGGCAATGGAAATTTAGGTTTTTGTTTATTCTGCAGGACTATGCTTTTAAATAAGATTCTTTGCAATCTAACAAATTGTTGGACGAACTTCACTGACTCAGAATATTAAAATTTACTTTTCAATTTCACACTCAAAGATTCTGTAATGGGGAAATGTAGATGTTTAAATTTTAAGACACACTGAATGGACTTCTTATATTTAAAATCTGAATGTTTATTTATGTACAGTAGATGCCCTAAAATGAAGCCTCTGAAAGGCAAATGATGAGTTACAAGACTCATTTTGTCTCAGGAAAAATCAGTCATATTCTCACAATGAGATGTAATAGTAACTTGTGTGAAATCTAAAATCATAAATGTTGTTTAACGCATTGATGCATAATGTACATAGCAAAAAGTAGATGGTATCAGTTGTGTTGACTGTACCACCAAGCAATTTGTTAACTCGCAGAGAGACTAGAGGTTAGAATGAGCATGACAGTTCGTGGCTGAGCAGCTATTGCGTTCCCAGAGCAAGCCTACAGCTCTAGCTCAGAAATACATGCTGTGCAAGTTAAAGGCAGAAATGATAAGAAATTGAATAGCATTTTCACCTTTCCAAAGTATGGTTTTATTTTTCAGAAAACTTTACTCCTTAATGGCAGTCATGAAAATTATCTCACTCTTTATCCTTCTCTTTTCTCCATTTTTGGGTAGGGACTCGTAGTAACTGTTCATATTTATTATTTTTATTATTGTTGTTGTTGTTATTAGTATTAGTATTGGGGCTTTTTCACTAGCGTCAAAACGCCCTTGATCAAAACCCCTTACAATTCAATACTAAAAAACAATAGCATAGCAGTGATTTAAGAGATTTCATGGTCAGGAGCTTAGAACCTTTTCCAGCCAGCAGCCAAATTCAGAATGGAATTAAATGGTCTTCCATACTTGGAGCTAAACCTGCCCACTACATACAATGTTGGATTTGGATTTTTTAAATTGTTGTTAAACTTTGTGATTAAAAACAAGAAAAGCATGACATCAAGAACAGTTTATTACATTTAAGAATCATTTTATATTGTGGGTTTTTTCAATACAGCTAAGTGTAGGCATGTTTCTATTAGAAGAACCAGCATCTAAGATTGCCATATGTAGATACGTGTGATCCTTCTAGTAATAACATAAGTAACTACCAGGCTCATTCCAATAATGATACCGCTTAATAGATTTCCACAGTGGACACCATCATCATCATCACATTTTTACAGAAAGTTGTGAACTACTGTCATCTGAAGTGGTGTGCCCACAGTGACCTGTGTGCCCAGGAGAGCTGGGTGCTATGCAGTTAGGCCAGAGCTGTACAACATACACTTGCTGCACGTGAGCTGCATAGTTGATTTTTGCAAGGGCGGAGTGTGTCCAATACCCCAAATGTGTTGGCCATGCACAGTCTTTACTGTTAGTGTTTCTCTGCAATGATACTCTCTTCAAAATCATGAGTACTAGCGAGAGATTCTCCTTTGAGCTTGGAATAGCATATTCATGCACACACTGAAGCTGGGGAAGGAAGGAGAAAACAGTGTCCCCTAAATTTTTCCTATTTAAATAAAATGACCTTTTTTAGTCGTGTCATAAAGGACATAGAGGACAACATAGAGGACAAAGTGAATGAGAATGCATTTGCACTTGGTAATTAAATACGGTCATAGGTCTATTTAATTTTTTTCTATACTTTTTCTACACTATAAAGAACAAAATTAAAAAATCTTCTCCCTGCTTTTAGCGGAAACTTGTACAGTTTCCATCCACTATTGATAGTTGTTTCATTTATAATGGTAGTTCCTTAGATCAGCTTCCTATTTAGTTGTTCTTTGTTTGGATCTGCAGAAACAACATAAAATTCTACTGTTGAGTAAATCTGATGGAGGATAAAGGATCATTCGATCTCACAAGATGAAATGCATTTGTGGGTCCAGAATTCTTTTATGTGTTCGGAACATCAAAATATTACACTATTACATCCGGAAATATAATTTAGCCTATTGGGAAGAAAAATCTATAACTTTATTATATAGCTATCAGAGCACTGGCTTTTTTCAATGGATAACTTGCCAAGTTGAAGATTGATTGAAATCCAAAGATATAATTATTACACTCTTAGTGGTCTTGATTATCACTTACGCAACCAATTCCCGTAGATTTGAATGGGATTATTGTTGTGAATAATTGCTCACCAGCATGAGTGAAGGTTACAGAATAGAGCCCCTGAGCATTCGGATCAGACAGATTTTACTTTTTGCACCCCCACTCCCTCCAAAAACAAGTCCCACAATGTAAGGGCACACAAGTAAAGCTATGTAGGAAGATTTTTTTTTGGTTCTCCCATCAGTAGAGATCCAGAAGATGCCAATATGTGAAACTTAAAAAACAGCTTCAGGAGAAAATTCACACATAAAACTTCAATTAGATTTCATGGAGAAGTTCATAGCAGTAACTGGTGCAAGCAATAGAGTAAGGTCTGTGTTGGCTGCTTGATAGTGATGAATTGATCATTATCAGCAGGTTAAAATATTTTATGAAGAAAGTTTGTGGTGCCTGTGATGATGACATGTAAATTCTTTGTGTTTGTTTCATGGTATTTTATGAACTTTTACTGATGACACATGGCATAATTTGCTTAAGGTTTTTGTTACAGGCTTTAGTTGAAATTTCGAATTGAATTGCTAATGGAACTTTGTTGTTCAGTAATATAAATGAAAATATTAGTTATATAAATACTGCTACATTTAATTAATGTCCCCAGTGTCCTACTCATTTGGATCCTCCCAGATCCCAGTTGCAAAACTAATAGATTTGCTACCAGGGGACATTAATTGGAGGTGGCACTACTTTAGTTCTGTACACATTCCTATTCAATTGTCTTTATTGTAGCTTGATTACGTTACATTCAATTCTAAAAATTGCATCATGTCAAATTACCATAGTATAGCTTGTGATATGATTTTCTCACAAATTAAAATACTTGTTATCACCATACTTGGGTTAATTAAATCATTAATCATGCTATATTTCAGTTTTCCCTGGAGGAAAGTTTCAGGAATCACCAATAGCCCAGTACTGCTTTAGTATCATTAAATATGAGTTATTTTTGCTTTGAGTAATATAGAGAAAACTGTATTATCATGTTGGAGGAACTGGATGTCAATATTTAAAAGTATGGGTAATTTGATTTAGTTTGCAAGTTTCTACCTACCAGGTTACATGGCACTGAGACAGGAATAATTGTCGTAATGTTTAATGATTTGATTATTTGTATAACTTAATTTGCTCAGCTCTGAGTTTGCTGTAGGATTGATTTTCATTTATTTTACTGATAACAAAGATAGACACATATAGCGCTTTCTAGTCAAAGTGCTCGATCTTAAGGTCTTAAAGCCTAATTAAACCTTTAGTAGGTAGTATTTTACTTCAGGTTCAGTGACTGTTACTTAAATGCTAACACAAACTAAGACCAACCCAGAGTACCCACTGCTCCAGCAACACTACTAATTTAGATGTCCCTGTGCCATTACACAACGCAAACAAATGGCACCTTACTGGGCTCCCATTGCTTTTTGCAAAGTCTGTCTCTCTGTTAGTTCAGCAGTTACAGTGCCCAAGCACATCAGCAACCACAGCGTTGTCTACAACCATCCAACCCAGTTGATTTCACGTGAAACAAATACGACTCCCCAAGGCCAAAGATGACGCATGTGACAGCCAGAGATAAAGTGTTCTTGGCTGAGGAGTATCGGCTGTAGAAAAAGCCTTTTATGGAGACTGATGTATGCCTTCTACATTCTGTTCACGTGGAGAGTGTTTTACAGTGCCTTTCATTGATGAAGCTTTCCCACCATAACAAGAATAACTTGCTTTCCTAAAAGTGGAGGGAGAAGAGAATGATTTTCAACCAGGTCCACTTGGAACATTTTAGGGAAGATTAACATTGCTTGCATTGTGCTTGGTTCTATAGGTGGATTAACCTATATGTAATCTGGTAGCTAAGTCATTTTCTCTAAGAAGGTAAAATATATTTCTGTCTGTTTTGAGCTGTTTGTTGGGCTCATTTTCTCATCATAAAGAACACAAAGGTGGTGTTCTTTATGGTGTCCTGAGATAGGTGACCACCCTAGCCCTGTTATAAACATGGTGAACATAGTTATGAAAAATAGTGAACTCCCGTTTTGATTCAGTATTGTATTTTCAAATTGCAGTATTTAGTTCTATCTGCCCTGGCTCTCTAAATTTTCTGCTGTATTTAGGCTACAAAGCTCTCTGTTCAATGCAGATAGAGAATTTGGCGGTTCACAGGGTAATACAAAATGCTATACTCACCAGGAATTCACTCCAGAAAGATATGAGCCTTGACTCACCAAACCTCACACCTGCTTCAGTATCTTACAGTGGGTACCACTTAGGTATTGTTAAAGTCCGAAGTAGGCATGGGCTTTTAAAGAAAAACTCCGTCATCCACATTTGACTGTGTTTTGGCTCACATCATGAAGTGTTCCTGGACTAAATCAGGTTACCTTCCTTTGCAATCTGGTTGCTCTGCAACAGACTCACAGAATGATGGAGGTTGGAAGGGACCTCTGGAGGTCATCTTGTCCAACCCCCCTCAAGCTCCTGCTCAAGCAGCAGCAACTAGAGCAACAAGAGTCAGTTGCTCAAGCCTATGTCAGGCAACTTTTTAATATCTCCAAGGATGGTGACTCCAATTAGCTGAAAAACTGGGGAACAAAAGGCAACAAAATAAAAGTATGTAAAGCAAAAAAACTTCAATAAATAGCCAATTCTATGGCAAAAAATAACATCTTATGTATAAAATATGTTCCAAAAATATGTTCTCTAGGATCATAGGAAAAAGAGAAATTACATCACTGCAGTGTGAAGATTATGGCATTCCCAAAAAAAGGACCATTTTATGATATACAAACTACTGTTTGGATGCTGTGCGTTTCCACCTCTTGTTTGTAGTTAGCTTTTGCTAAATAACTTTTAACTTAAGTTGTCTTTAAAAAGTACTTGATTTCTAGGGAATTCAAAGCCCTTGTGTGAACACCAGACTTGATCTGTTCTTTCAAGTCTTTGTTCTGAATGTCAAGGTAAACAGTCTGTAGTTTCTCGGAGGTGTGGGAGCAGGTGGCAAAGAAATCTACCCTTCCAAAAATCCTGTAATGGTATTCGTTCTTCCACCATATAGACAGGAGAGAATAAAACTGATAGTCTTCAAGATGAGCATGATGATCCTTCAAATCGTAGTCAGTTATATCAGATTATTTGATAAAATGTTGTTTATTATATCCACAATTTTTTCTTTGTCATAACAGTTTTCAGATTTCTTTATGGAACTGATTTAATTAGAGGAACTGTCATTTAATTTTTTTCTTCCAGTAAAATCATGAGTAATTCAGGTCTATCACCTCTTCCCACTCGAAATTCTGGTGAATTCTGTGTGTTTGATTGATAGTTTTCAGACTTTCTTGTCATTTAGTCCTTTTGCATTTAAAAAACAAACCAGTGGTGTTAAAATGAGCATTTCTATTTGAAAAATGCATCCAGGAGGCGGTCATTAATAAAACTATTTTATAGACAAAGGTTTAATACGTTTAGTTTATCTTTTGAAAGATGGGTAAGAATATCCTCCAGTGCTCCAGTTCCAGTTCTGAGTTAAGGAGAGGGAGGGAAGTGAGTAGAACTGCAGCTATCCTGTTAAGCATTTAGCAAAGCAGTCTCTTTCACCTCAAATATGGGAGTATGTGCTATTAGGGCAATGGAGCAATGGGCAACTATGAAGATGTTTCTAACCATGTCATCAAAAGCTTCTGGTTAATAGGGCTCCGAACAAAGCTCCTTTCTCACTTTTCTTTAAAGCTTTGGCGCAGTCATAGTTTTCTTGATGTTTTCTTTCATATTACTTTTCATGTCTTTAAGTAAAGACATAATTTCAGAGTAATTTTCTTTAAACAATATTATTCTCACTCCTTTTTCATGTTCTCCTCTCTGTACATTTCTGTGCTCTGTTAATCATTTCTGTCCACCAGTAAAGCACTGTTTCTCTTCCTTTTCTGAAAAATCACAGGATTTTAAGTGGTTCTGTTTTACTGCCTTTCCATTCTATTGTTTACTATCTAAAACATGAATAACAATGGATCTTTCACTACATTAGGTTTTCAGCACCTATTGAATTGAGTCTTTCATTTTTCTATGTTCATGGCGTCCTCTTTCTACCAGACATGACATAATTCTTAACAGCAGATATGCGCATACGTTACTGAATAAGGAAATTGTGTTGTATATATGACCAATGTGCTGTTCAGCCAAAAAAAAAAAAAAAAGAATACTCTGTATTTTAATAGCAGATCACCTCCTATTTCTGCTCCAAATACTGTCTAACTCTTCCTCAAATACATACTTTTTTAGGGGAAAAATGCAGTATGTGTGGTGACTAACAACACAGTTAATCTTTAACTCATTAATTAATCTCTGTGATATCTTAGGCATTCATCCCTTGACACGGAAAGTCAATGTTTCCTCTTCCTTCTTCAAGTTTCCGCTGTGGGATAGAAGTATATTCTTCAAGCAGTGATGCCCTGGGCTGGAACTGCCATCCTCATCACAGTTTGTGTGGGATGGGGACTGAGTTGGTAGGTTCAGTTTTGCCCATCTATCCCAACAAAAGATGTTCCAATCCTCTTAACCAGAGATGTGCAAAACGTAGGGTAAAACTCATCCTTCCCATAAGAGTAACTGCTGTAGCAATGGATCTCTGATTTTGTTGTTGCTGAGATTGCTGTGTAAAGGCAGCATGGGAAGTAGTATTTCCAGGTTTTGTCTTTTTAGAAAAATCTATCTGTATTATTTTGTGAGGCCCGTGAAGGACAGAAATGCTGTTCACTGCTCTGTCCTCTTTTGTGGTTTATTTTCAGTTGCACTTAGCATGTCTTTTGAACGCGTTGATCATGAGCACAAAGTTCTGCTTAGACATTTGAAGAATGAAAACCGAATGTGATGTCAGCTAATAAATGAAGGCAAAACTGAGAATGGAACTGTGTGGAAAAGTTTATATATGCTGTTTCTACAAAATATGTTCAGATAACAAAGTTACAATCAGCAATGGTCATTCAATGTGAGGGTGCTTAGATGTTTCAGGGGTGTTTATAAAAGTAACTTAGCTGCCCCTTAACTTTGTATCTGAAGGAAAGAACCTACAACAGAGATTTTAAGAGGTATATTGTACTGAAACAAAAGTCTGTCATCTGGTCCTTTGGGAGTTAGTATGTCAAATTGTTTTAATTCTTAAGCAGTAGTCTTAAAATAACCAGATGGGCTGAAATTCAGAGTAAAACTAGGGAAGCATTGTCAGCATTGTAAACTTAATAAGGTAGGTGATGTGGATCAATTCACGCTGTCCTTGACTTTCTGCTTCTATTAGAATTCTGGAAGATCATTAGCCACCTCTGGGATGTATTTGATTAATAGGCTTGGTTAAACAAAAGGGGTGAGGTCAAGCGTGATCTGAAATTATGAAAAATATGTATTCCAAAGGGAATTTCGACTTTCCAAATTACGAATGAGGGAAAGTACCTTCTCTCTTGGTTCTGATTAATTTGACTGTATTTTTAATAGTGATAGCCTGTAAGAGATTTGTTTTGCTTAGAAATAAAGTTTTATATCATATTGCACTGTTTAAAAGCAGTAAGTTAAAGTATGTACTTCTAATATGCACGTTAAGGAATAATAAACTTAAAAGGCAGTTCTAAGGAACTAGTGTATTTAAAAACACCATACAGGTTCTTGTAACTTAGAATGAGACAGGGAAGTGCACATCTTTATGATGTCCTTTCTTTCCTCTGAAGATGATGGTGTAGACTTTATTTTGCATCTGCATAATTTCATACAGAAGACAATTCAGCCAATTCACATTCCATTATCTATGTGCACATATTTATCTGTGCCAGAGATGGAGCTATTGGATGGTTGTTACAGATGATGATGTTATGGTGCTGTAGAAAGAGTGAAAATGAAAACGTATTTTAACCATTAGTAATCTCCATGTTTTTCTACTCCCCTTCCTCCTCAGTCCCTGCTCTTCCAAAATTTGTCAAGCAGATCATGTATTTGAAGCAGTGATGAAAAGCAGCAATTACATAGACACATGAGTAACACTATAGTTTGCTTATCACTTGCTTTGGTTTTTTTTCTGTTGGTCCTATTTTCTTCTTCAGGTCCATTGGTTTGTACAGATTAAGCATGCTTTATAGCCTAAAGATGCTATTTCTGTCTACTTAGTTCCCCATGAGATGAAAACAATGAGCTTCATTGTATTTATTTCTGTGCTGTTCACAATTAGTTTTACGGTCTATACCAAGATGTCCGAGTCTTATAAATCCAATCCATAACTCTCACTTCTCTGATGATGGCAATGGGTCCCCAAAGTTACAATATGACTTAATTTCCTTATTATAGCATCCTTTTCAGCTTCTAAATTACTACTGTCCTAAAAAATGCTGCCAACACAGGTAGCAGGTCTGCACTGGATCTTAATCTGGGACATTGGTATCATTGTTCTAATTAACAACATGAATAATTTTTTGTTTATTAGCCTCCACAGGCATGGATTTGTCTTGTCTGAATAGGTAGTTTTGCCTTCATTATGCAACTTTTATTTGCAAAACTTTGAAGTTTACATCAAATGGTTACCAATAAAGCTTACTAGTTTTCATCTGGGTTTTCATCTTTTCAGAGCCACTATTACTCAGTCAGCACGTGCTTGCTCATAAATTAAAGATGTAGATTCTGAGTGCCACCAAGGGAAGAAAAGCACTAAATATAATAATAAGTGGCCTAAGGTCTTAATCTAATGCATATGGCAAGGTCTTTGTTATACAGCCCAGAGCTGTATTACTGGATTACATTTTACACAGTATGTAAGTTGTTAGAAACTTAAGTGACCATCTCTTGTAGGTTTTTTCTTATTTGTATACCTGGAGAATCACATGGGACAAAATCCTGATGAAGGAAAATCTCCCATTCACTTAGGAAAGGGACTGTTTTCCAGCTGCCACCTCAGTGAAAAGAGCATTTAAATTTACTTACGGGAAAATAATGTTACAGGAAAAAGAATGACAGCTTTCTCATACAAGCTTTTCAAGACTAAAACAACCTTTTTCAAACATGTAATGTAACAGTAGTTTCCAGACTTTAGCTGCAGCAGGTGGGTGCTGGTTCATTGGGTCCAAGTATTGCCCAGGCTCCTCTTAAAGGCTCTTCTGTGATTTTTCACAGGTGGCCATTGTCTTTATTTCATGAAAAAAATCTTCATATCATCAGGAAACTAACATCAACCTGTGGTTTACCTCTTGTTTTCCAAGTAATTTTTTAATATATTGAATGATATAGGTCCTAGTCCAGGCTATGGCAAAATTTTACTAGCAATCTGCTGTAAGAACTAACCATTTCATTTTGCCCTCTACACCTTATGTTTCAGTCACTGTATATTTATATGTCAGGTTTTTCATCTTATGCTACGCCTTATCAAATTTCTTAAAAACTTCATGGAAATCCAAGTGGACTATATCAGCTGGACCATCCTTATCTCTGTGCAGAGAAGTCTGAAAGTTTGGCAGGGCAGGTTTTCCTTTTGCAGGAGCCATGCTGACTTTTTTCTGTACCGCCGTGGTTTAACCACAGCCAGCAACTAGGCACCAGGCAGCTGCTCGCTCACCACTCCCCGCCACAAGTGGGATGGGGAGGAGAATCGAAAAAAAGTAAAACTCGTGGGTTGAGATAAAGACAGTTTAACAGGACAGCAAGGGAAGAGATAATGATGATGATGATAATAATAATGGATATGCAAAACAAGTGATGCACAATACAATTGCTCACCACCCGCTGACCAGTGCCCAGCCAGTTCCTGAGCTGTGGTGCCTCCCCGGCCAGCTCCCCCCAGTTTATATACTGGGCATGACGTCGTATGGCCTGGAATATCCCTTTGGCCAGTTTGGCTCAGCTGTCCTGGCCGTGCCCCGTCCCCCCTTGTGCACCTCCCCGCTGGCAGAGCACGGGAAGTGGAAAAGTCCTTGACTGAGTATAAGCACTACTTAGCAACAACGAAAACATCAGCGTGTTATCAGCATTATGATCATGCTAAATCCAAAACACAGCGCTATACCAGCTACTAGGAAGAAAATTAACTCTATCCCAGCCGAAACCAGGACATGTACTTAACCCGGTGAGGTGTCCTTCAGTTATACTTTCTCATAATCCGTTACTGAAGCCTGTAATCCCCAAGATAGTCTTTGAAACCTTTTCTGAAGATTGATACCTAAATAGGAGAGTTTAAAGACTGGCAGAGTTTAAAAGCCTTTCTGTTCCACTTACGGATAAAGCACACAGCTTTCATGGCTTTCATTACACGCAGAGCTAATAGTGCTGTGGCTGGTCTGACAGCACTGGTGGGGCGAGGAACAGGTCTTTTCAATAAAAAAAATTAATAAATCCTTGACCCCCTCCTTTTATGATTACAGATATGTAAGCATTGATTCATTTTACTGCAGATTCTATGTGTAATTATATATACATGCATACATGTGTATTATATAATTACATGTGGAATATAAATGTGTGTTATATAATATATAACTACATATACAAAAGGATATATTTGTGACTGTGCATATACATTTGAATGTGCATATTTATTTAAAATTCCATCTAAGTTGTTTAAACATGGAAGAAGATTTGTCCTTCCATGTTTTCATACATACACAAAGGCGGCCGTTATTATGCTGGGTTCTGGAACACTGACCCATGCAAGTACCCAGGCTAAATGTGAGAGCCTTTAAGAGCCTGGCAATTAAGGACCAGAGGAGAATTGTCTGCTACACCAGAGCGTGCTAAGTTTGGTTTAGGGTCTTGCTTGTGCTGTTTCTGTTACCACTTTTTTCCCTCTTACTGCTCAAGTGTGCTGCCTCTGTTAAATTCTTTATATCACTGTTGGCAAGTGAAGGTCAAGTCACAGATAGAGTGTTACCATAATAGCTCTTCATGGTACCTAATTGTGAAGCACATTACTCCGGTTATCCACATGTTTATCATCTGCTCCATGCAAGCTGCAACAGTCCTCTTCATCACTTTTTTAGTTGCTGTATAATAACACTGTCAATCTAATGTAAATGTAAAAAAAAGGAAACTGTCTATAAGATATATTACTTCTAAAGTCTTTAAAAATCTTTAAATACAGCAGTGCTGAGTTGCTATTTGTTTTCCTGAATCCCTATCTTGCAATTACAGGAAGATTTTTATGAATTATAAAACACATATATTCATTTATAGTTGTATTTTTAAGGAAACAATATGGAGTAACTGCTTTTGTGAGTGCCATCCAACTCAGACTAATAAAATATGAATTAAGATCTCTTAAAAATAAATTGGAAGCAAACACACTCCTTTTCCCTTGTTCTCTAATGATTATATTTTATATTTTGCTTAGGAAATTATACATTTACTGAATATTAAAATGTCTATTCTATGTTACTAGAGCTACAGAGCTCGTTTCAGACAAGTTATGTTTTTTTCAAGAGCTCAGATCTTTCTAAAAAAAAAGTAAGTAGGGAAGATTTCTGTCTATACTGTCTCTCTGTCCAAGAAAGCGCTGATAGATACCTGTTTGAAATGACAATATGATATTACATGTTGGACAGTTTCATCTGCGTGGTGTCTATGAAATAGTTGAAGTTAAATTTCTGTTGGTCCATATTTTATGAAGTTTTGGTTGTTTTATTGTTTTTTAATGCAGGAGACCTCTTTAGAATATGTTTTGCTCCTTGGTTGTGGAAAGAAGGATTTCGTGCCTTCATACTCAGGAAACCTGCTGCTTATGCTTTTGCAGACAGCAGCAAGCTTGGGGGGCTTGCAAAGACATGTAACACTGAAAGTAATTTAACAAATAAGTAAACTAATTTAATAAGGAGGTGCTATTCAGTAAGAGCAAGTGCAATATTTCTATGCTTTAAAACAGAATATATTAATACATATATAAATAGATGTAGTAAGAGAAATAGAAATAAGGAGAAATTAGAAATAATCAGCAAGTAGAGAGTAGGGAAGCTTGCTCAGTAGCAATTATTTAGACCAGAAGCTTGAGGCTATGGCGCTTCACAAGCAGAGTGTGACTTAATAGTCTTTTTGTGTTGCCAAAGGTTAAAATGCTTGCAGGTGATATTCCTATAAAAGTCTCCTATATTTCACAGAAATGGCAATGCCTCCATTGATGTACACTCTTCAGGTTTTGGTTCTGCATCACAAAAGGTTCTGGAATTGGTGTTTTTAAAAAAATGTGGAAAAATTGGATCTGTAAATCTACAAAGTGTTCATTTGTTCCATTTATTGACCACGCACACTCTTACCATCTGGTAACACTGGAAAAACGCAAGACAGATCTATTAATATGGTTTCAATACACAAGATTCTAAGTAAAAGTTTTAATCAAAAGGCCCTGTAAGAATAGATGGTTGCTCTTTGTAGAAGACGTTTGTTATTTTTTCATTGTCCTAAAAAACCCATGGTGGAGTGGCAGCGCAAATCAGTCACTGCAAATCGTGCAGAAGAGCTTGAGAGGCATCTTTTATGCCATCCTTTATCTGTACTTTTTCCTATTCTTGCTGTTTCTTAGTGTTCCCTGAGTCTGGTGCTTCAGTATTGTAGATTAAATTCTAGCTGGCAAATTGCTTTCAACCATGCACGCCACTTGCTTTCCTAGAAGCTTTCTTGGGCAGCCATCCTTTCGTTTCATTTTATTTGACATCCATATTGAGAACCATAACGTTCAAAGAAGTTTGTGGTGGAGATTCTGTATCTGTTTAGCTATGTGCGCTTTCACACCTACCCTCATAGTTAAATAAGCCCCTATAAGCTATTTCACAATTTTTGGTTCAGACTTCACCGTGTCAAGCCTTTCTAAGGAAAGAGGTATGAAATGGAACAGTAAGAAATCAGTAGCATTGGTAAGTTCTATGTTTGTGTGTTTTCCTTTATCCTTTTTTTTAGAAATAAATTATTTCTTGAATGACTTTGTTTTCTCTGCTGTCTGGAGACTTCAGATGTTTTAAATCATGATTTTGCTGGCAGTATAATCTCAGGATCTATAGCAGAAAATACAAAGTTCTTCCCAGCTGCTTTACTGTATTTATTTTTTACGGTATTTATTTTCTCCTTGTGTTTGCTGATCTGCTTCTTCACTAATGGCAACAGCAAAGGAATCTGGAACCCACTGTCCTTCAGATTTCTGCTGTTCCTTTTTCTGTGAAAAAAGATAATAAGCCAAATTAATGGATCGGTGGAACTAATGAAAAAGAGAAGAAAGGATCAGGGGATAAGATGCTGTAACGTCACTAGAACTTATAATCAGGCAAAAAGATTACAAAATGGCTGTAGTGCCAGGCTGATGGGAAAAAGGAGAAGCAGCCAGTTGTTCGTGGTGGCTCTCTAACAAGTTGCAACTTCTTAGATATATTTTACAGGTAGACTGTGTTGTGTTGCTCCACGTGAATTAAAAGATTGAATATAAACAACTGTATCCATGTTAAAACCAAGCAACATCCCCATGCATTCTCCCTCATTTACTTCACTTTTTATTACTCATAGATTGACTTTGGATAAAATCTCAAATGAGAGGAAACGAAGGAGGTGGGGGGAAGCAGCACTAATTTCCTGGGACTCAGGGAAAAGAGGAGAGTTTATCAGCTCTGGAAGAAGGGGAAGGCAACTCATGAAGAGTACAAAGATCTCGTTAGGTCAAGCAGGGACAAAATTAGAAAGGCAAAAGCCCAGGTAGAGCTCAGTCTGGCCACAGTCGTAAAGGATAATAAAAAATGTTTTTACAAATATATTAACAACAAAAAGGGAGGCAAGGAGAATCTCCATCCCCTACTGGATATGGCGGGGAACATTGTCTCCAAGGACGAGGACAAGGCTGAGGTACTTAATGCCTTCTTCGCCTCTGTCTTTAATAGCCACTCCAGGTATCCACAGGATATTCAGCCCCCTGAGCTGGAAGACGGGGATGGAGAGCACAATGTACTCCTCATAATCCAGGAGGAAGCAGTCAAGGACATGCTAAGCCACCTGGACACCCACAAGTCTATGGGGCCTGATGGGATCCACCCAAGAGTACTGAGAGAGCTGGCGGAGGAGCTTGCCAAGCCACTCTCCATCGTTTATCAGCAGTCCTGGTTAACAGGGGAGGTCCCAGAAGACTGGAGGCTTGCCAATGTGACGCCCGTCTACAAGAAAGGCCGGAAGGAGGATCCTGGGAACTACAGGCCTGTCAGCCTGACCTCTGTTCCAGGGAAGATTATGGAGCGGTTGGTTTTGAGAGTGCTCACAGGGCATCTGCAGAACAGCCAAAGGATCAGGCCCAGCCAGCATGGGTTCATGAAAGGCAGGTCCTGCTTGACCAACCTGATCTCCTTCTATGACCAGGTGACCCGCCTAGTGGATGAGGGAAAGGCTGTGGACGTTGTCTACCTGGACTTTAGTAAAGCCTTTGACAGCATCTCCCACAGCATTCTCCTGGAGAAACTGGCGGCTCGTGGCTTAGACGGGTTTACTCTTCGCTGGGTGAGGAACTGGCTGGATGGCCGAGCCCAGAGACTTGTGGTGAATGGCGTTAAATCCGGCTGGCGGCCGGTCACGAGTGGTGTTCCCCAGGGCTCGGTTCTGGGACCAGTCTTGTTCAATATCTTTATAGATGATCTGGATGAGGGAATTGAGCGCTCCCTCAGTAAGTTTGCAGATGACACCAAGCTGGGTGGGAGTGTTGATCTGCTGGAGGGTAGGAGGGGTCTGCAGAGGGATCTGGACAGGCTGGATCGATGGGCAGAGTCCAACTGTATGAGGTTTAATAAGGCCAAGTGCAGGGTCCTGCACTTTGGCCACAACAACCCCATGCAATGCTACAGGCTTGGGGAGGAGTGGCTGGAGAGCAGCCCGGCGGAAAGGGACCTGGGGGTGCTGGTTGACAGCCGGCTGAATATGAGCCGGCAGTGTGCCCAGGTGGCCAAGAAGGCCAACAGCGTCCTGGCCTGTATCAGGAATAGTGTGGCCAGCAGGAGCAGGGAAGTGATTGTGCCCCTGTACTCGGCACTGGTGAGGCCGCACCTTGAATACTGTGTTCAGTTTTGGGCCCCTCACTACAAGAAGGATGTTGAGGTGCTGGAGCACATGTCTTATGAGGAGCGGCTGAGGGAACTGGGGTTGTTTAGTCTGGAGAAGAGGAGGCTGAGGGGAGACCTTATCGCTCTCTACAACTACCTGAAAGGGGGTTGTGGCGATGAGGGTGTTGGTCTCTTCTCCCAAGTAACTAGTGATAGGACAAGAGGAAATGGCCTCAAGTTGCGCCAGGGGAGGTTTAGATTGGATATTAGGAAAAATTTCTTCACTGAGAGGGTGGTCAGGCATTGGAACAGGCTGCCCAGGGAGGTGGTGGAGTCGCCATCCCTGGAAGTGTTCAAAAAACGTGTGGATGTGGCGCTTCAGGACATGGTTTAGGGGACATGGTGGCACTGG
This sequence comes from Phaethon aethereus, assembly GCF_964289735.1. Taxonomy (NCBI): domain Eukaryota; kingdom Metazoa; phylum Chordata; class Aves; order Phaethontiformes; family Phaethontidae; genus Phaethon; species Phaethon aethereus. The sequence goes on from NC_138578.1 coordinate 43,857,727, forward strand.
ATTAATGGTTGGACTTGATGATCTTAAAGGTCCTTTCCAACCTACTGATTCTGTGATTCTGTGATTCTGTGAAAAGATCTGGTGCTTCTAGTTTGCTTCTAGATTTAATGTATTAAACAACTTTCTGTAATATGAAACAGTAATTAGTTAAACTAAATTGAGGCATTTCATAGTGTGCAGCTTTTACATATAAGTATAAAAATTGGGGCACACTAAGGAAGCCACAGGGTTTCATTCCTACCTAGGTAAGCTGAAAATGCTTTACTGTTCTGAGCAAATCTACATTATCTGCTGTGACCAAAAAAAAAAAAAAAAACCACCAGATTAAAAAAGTACATGCTTTGAAATGATGGAGAAGAAATACTCTAAGCTGCCCTACAATGCTTTCCTTTAGTGCACAGCTACAAATGTTGTTAGTATGATTGAAAGGGGAATTATATATATCAATAGGTAATCATTTTACATGCTGAATTACGAGATTTGATCACTACTGTTAAAATAGTTTGCACAGCTAAACGTGGTTGGAAGGTCTAAAAATGCTAGGCAGTTCTTCCAACCCAAGAACCAGCAGCTTCCTCCACTGTTCTCCCTGGAGTCAGCTGCTGGCTACCTTAAAACCTCTTGTTTAGTCTGGGTTGTCCATCATGAGGCGCTTTGTTCCTAAAAATGGCTCTTGACTAGATTTACATGGAAAAGTGTTTCCAGGGGGTTGCAGGGATAGGTGAGTTTTTTAAATAGAAATTCAGCTAATGGGTTGCAGGTTTCTCTTCTGAGCCTGAATGAAGGCATGGTTTCCAAGCCATTACCTTAAAAATTTATTTTAAGACTTTGTTTATCAGTGCTGAATGTATGTACTTTTTTTATGTAGAGAGTCATGGTACTTCAGGTGAAGCCTGTAGAGCATTACAGCCATTCAACTTGTAATTTGAACCTGGTAATCGAGGCACTATAATTTATCATAGAATGGTTTGGGTTGGAAGGGTCCCTAGAGATCATCTAGTTCCAACCACACTGCCACGGGCAGGGACATCTTCAACTAGATCAGGTTGCTCAGAGCCTCATCCAGCCTGGCCATGAACATTTCCAAGGCGGGGACATCCACAGCTTCTCTGAGCAACCTGCTCCAGTGTCTCACCACCCTCACAGTAAGGAATTTCTTCCTCGTATCTAAATTAAATCTACCCTCTTTCAGTTTAAAACCATTACCCCTCTCTTATCACTATGCTGCCTGATAAAGGCTGCCTCACTATCTTTCCTATAGGCCCCCTTTAAGTACTGGAGGGCTGCAATAAGGTCTCCCTGGAGCCTTCGCCAGGCTGGACAACCCCAGTTCTCTCAGCTTGTCCTCACAGGAGAGGTGTTCCATCCCTTGGATCATCTTCATGGTCTTCCTCTGGGCCCACTCCAACATGTCCATGTCTTTCCTGTGCTGAGGGCGCCAGAGCTGAATGCAGGACTCCAGGTGGGGTCTCACCAGAGTGGCGTAGAGGGGCAGAATCTCCTCCCTTGACCTGCTGGCCACGCTGCTTTTGATGCAGCCCAGGATACAGTTGGCCTTCTGGGCTATAAGCACACGTTGCGAGCTCATATTCAGTTTTTCATCCACCAGTACCCCCAAGTTCTTCTCCGCAGGGCTGCTCTCAATCCACTCATTGCCCAGCCTGTATCCATGTTTGGGATTGCTGCAAGCCAGTTGCAGGTTCTTACACTTGGCCATGTTGAACTTCGCAAGGTTTGCACAGGCCCACCTCTCTAGCCTGTCAAGGTCCCTCTGGATGGTACCCTTTCCCTCTAGAGTATCAAACACATCACTCTATAATTTAGAACGTATACCATAATTGATTCAAAAATTAAATACTACACTTCAAGTGGATTAAGGTATCATTTTAGTAAGAATATAATTTTTAAGATAGGATCATTTTACATTTCTGCTGTGTATGGTGATGTAATCATATAAATGATAAAAAAAAATTGACACATCTGCTTGAAGAAATTTTTATTGACTTTGTGTTAGTCTCTAAGCGTCTTTAACAGAAAGTTGGTGCAGTTTGCAAAGCAGTTATCTTTGAATGTTGTTTCTGGCCTTTTCACTTGCCCTAGAAATATTATTAGGAAGTTGCCCCCAATACTGTAGAGTATTAATGGGAAAAAATATATGGAAATTTTTTTAGTGTATAGGTTATATGACAATTTATTAAGAATTTTAGAGGATCTTATACACACAGAAAAGAGACATATTTTTATGCATTTGTAAAAAGAAAGATGACATGGAAAAATGGAAAGTGAAAGATGAGCAGCATAAATACATAGTCTTCCTCTGTATGCCGTTCTTAAATGTAGGAATGAAAATCGTAGGTTTTTCTGTGTAGTTAGCACAATTTTGTACTAGGGCATACCACAGATTATTACAGCTCTTCTTAATCTCTGAAAACTTCTCTAGTTTGTCATAATCAGAGAAATCTTCCTTCACAGTAATGTTTTTTTCTAAATTATCTGGCCATATTAGGTTATAAATGTTATTAAAGCAGTAACTCAAGTAACAATAATTACAATATTAATAATTTTAACAGTTTTAATTTAATAATTTCTAGTCAATTTGTTGCTTTGACATGTCTGAGCTTAAAAAGAAAAGAATACTGGGTGTATATTTTTTTGAAACCTAAATTGCTTCCTTTCCCAAATACACCAGAGTAGTGTAAAATATTTTAGCAATAATACATAAGAAAGTATGTCATATTTCTTCTACTATTATATCTTGAACATACATCCTATGGCATGCCAAACACCTGAAACCATACATTGCCAGGATTTTATCTACAGCCTATAGGTAGGAGTTTTTCAGTAGACATTGCCCATAAATAACATACTGTGTATAAAAGAATCAATTTTGGCCATGATGATACCAGTTTGGGCTATCTTGATTATTAACAGCAGAATACAATATATTGTGGTACAAGGTATTTCATTGTTTACACACAAACCTGTTTCATAAATTTTGGAAGCCACATACCTTTGTGCAGAAAACTTCTGTGATTAATAGTATTCACTTATTAGATGGTGCTAAGTGGTTTAACATTTCCTTGTGTCAGATTTATGAAGGCTTTTTCTAATATGAATGAAGGCTGCAGGTAGGATATCATTAGGAGAATATGTTTATAGGATCTCTCAATCAGCAGGTTTGTGGACTGCTCGAATTTGTGTGAAAACATACATACTAACTTCTTTAAGGTGTTTTCATATTTCCCTGGAATTTGTGCTCCAATGTCTGATGGCAGGGAAACTGAATTTGAACCTGAGGTCTCAGAATAGAAAATTACATATGATTCAGTCCTCCTCTAAAAGTCAAAGACCTCTGTGGTAAAACACGTGTCAAATTACTTACACAAGAGAAATTTTAACAAAGATGTATTAATAACATAGAAGTTTCAAATTGGAAAAGAAAAACTTATTTAATTACTGAGATTTACCATTTCTTGTGAGGTGAACCATAACTGATATTTAGAGACCTCGTTCCACGGGTTTCTTGTTTCACAGAAACACTAGTGGGTTTCTGTCAGAGTGTACCCATCTGGCTTAAAACTTGCACAACCTGTAACTGTTCTAAAATGTGCTTTGTTGGCATATATGAAAGGCACAATGCTTCCTGTCAGAAAGAAGTTCCATAGAAACACTGTAGTGGAATAAGGGAATATGCATTTCATTACCTAGTATAGTGGTATAGATATATGGAACATAGTCTCTACGTAACGGAATGTCTACTGCCTAGTCCCATCCAATATTTAATAAAACTGTGCTATTTGAGATAATCAGATATATTTCTCATTTTCATATGTAGACTAAGCTTTCATGTGTTAACTTTGCCTGTGGTTTGGGATGTTTTCTATGGGCTGGTTATTGTCTTGTCATGTTACAGTGTTTTTAGAAGTCCTAATCCTTGACTGTTGATCCCTAATAACGAGTTCTACAGTTTAATATCATCTTTACTGTTAATACAGTAATTACAATTTTTTTCTTGGCTGAGGACATGCCTGTCGAGTAGATATTGATAAACAAATGGTGGGGTTTCTGAGTAAAGTTTCTCAGTGTAATCTTACTAAAAATTAATGGGAGGTATGCTTTTTGCAATGCAATATTCAGAACAGTTCTGAGCAGTTGCAAGCTGCCACTGTCTTTGTGCTTTACCATGCTGACTCACCACCCATATCAAACAGTGATATAATTTATTTTATAAAAATGGAAAACTCTTCAATAAAACACCCTCAGTTTTAAAAATAGGCACAGCAATAGAAAACCCCTTTTTGTTTATTTTTTAGCGAGTTAATTAGATTACAGCTAAATTCCTTAGAGCAGACAGTACAAATTTCTGTATGAGTAATCTCATTTTGTAATTTTGCATCTGCAGTTATTAGTGAAAAGTACAAGAATACATTATAGCTACTGAAGATACTGCTTACGATATTCTAAGTAGGGAGTACTTATAGCTGTTACTCCTGATTGACCCAGTTGTGAGAGCAGTTGGGTCGTTGAATGGCAGGTCCACTTTGTAACCAAGTGCAAGTTGATCTTAATGCTACAAGAAAACTACCTGAAGGCATCCCTTTTTTTTTTCTTTTTTTCTTAAAACCTGTTTCATTTTAGCCTGTCACTCTCATGCAGTTAAGTTTCAACGTATGACTCGGTGGCACACAGACGATCTATGCTTTTCATGGTCTCTCATCATATATCACGGAAGAGCATGCATACACAACTTTCCCTGCAGCAGGACTTCTCTTCGCTATCCCTACCATTCTCATTTCACCATAATTAAGAGCTCCACTCAACAGTTATATTTCTGTTAAAAAATTTCACGCTAGGAGGACAGGACTTTGGAGGACCAATACATTAGGAGAAAAAATATACCTAGCTTTATTTTCTGGCAATAGTTGACCAGTAGAGCTGAGTGCCTCTCTCTTCCATACATCATATGTGTCTGTTTTTAACAGAATTGAATCTGCAAGGGACATGAACAGGAGTAACATTTTCTGAACAACCAAATTATTTACTTCTTGAGATGCCTGTTGCCTCTACCTACTTTTCTTTGACATAGAAAGCAATGTGAAGGAAGAGGTAGGCTCAGAAGGCAACAGTCTCCTCAAATTGTTCAAGAAGGCCACTAAAGACAAGAGTGCAAACACATCTGAAAGCAGCCTTTAGATGTCAGACTTTGAGAATCCCACTTTGTGTGACTGAATTTGCTGTAGACTACTGAAGGCTTGAAATAGTAGGTAGTGTCTAGTCCCATCAATCGGTGTCCTTCTGTTGACCTGCTGACTTCAGTTTTAAACTCTAAGAATAAAGCTTCAGCCTAAATATAATGTAATGCTCAGAAGTTTTACAATTTATCATAGTTCAGAATCCAATTTTTCTTTGTCATCTTAAGAAGAAAGCCCCAGTCACTGTAAAAGTTTCAAAGTTTTCAAGTCTTTTTATGATTATAACCATGGTTCATTCCATCAAGGATCAGAAACAGTGACATGATCGTTAGAAACAATTAAGAAACATGCTCGAATTCTAAGACTTTGGTACTACAGACTATAGAGTCTGTAGACTCAGCATCTAAAGGTACTGCATTTCCTAAACTATTTGTTGTGAATTCTTCACTCTGATGTCAGCTGCTATCTGTTGATCCCTATAGCTAAGGGACTACGCTAACTGCTTTGATAGGTCTTCCTTTTTCTAATTGCATTTCTTTGCCCGGTCTTACAAAGTATTTTCATTGACCTCTCAGTCTTACTGGTTGATTGCTCCAATAACAAGGACTGTCAATGACTGTGGTTAGTAATTATGCTGATTCGGGCAGACAATCCATCATGGTGGATTTTGCATGTGGTGGCTGATTATCATGGGGCCATGGTGCAGAAACTACACAGCAGAGCAGAAATTTGTCTTCTAAAGGCCGGTTCAGGGTTGGAGCATAAAGAATAATGAGCCCATAGCTGGTAGCTCTTGTTTACCAATCAATCTCCCTATTTTACCTTTCAGACTCTCCTACAGGGTTTGATGAAATCATCTATGGAAGTGATAATAATAACTCAATGGAAAAAAACCACATTTGAAAACCTCGCTTTGATACTCTTGGGTGTTTTTTTTAATGTTTCTATCTAGTACGTAGTAAGAAGAGTTAGGTACTTGATAAATTAGAAACTGGATATATTCGTTTTGGCACCAGGTGAGGGGGTAGAAGTCTGCTCAAAGGTGGAAGGTCTTGTTGGTATACTCACGACAGGCATAAAGTATCCCTGTAAGATCAATAAAAGACACCTGAAAGTAACATGAATATTTGATATCGTGCTTTGGCACTATATCCAGAGATGACTGATGTTCCATCAAGGCATCTCCACTCAGATTCACTGAAAGTGTTTTTCCTTCTAAGGATTCGGTATCTTAGCTGTAGGTTATTATATGAAAACCATTAAAAAGCATAAAGTTCTTTGTGGCTTGTTCCCTGAACTTGTCTAGTACTGTCCGAGGTGGTGGTGTTCCAACAGACATTGCAGTCCAATGTTTCCATAATGAAAGGATCCCTCAGCCACACTGGATGTAGTCGGGGAGAACAGGTTGCACGTAGCTGCAATAATAAAGGTTTATGGAGATTCAGAAGAAAAAAGAAGGGAGCAAGCCAGCATTCATTTTTGTCACTTTACAGAAGCATCTCACAGCTTCTCTTCTAAAATTTGTCAGTTTCTTCTTGTTGAGTTTTGTTTTACTGCTGAGTTTCATCTTCCTTGCAGGCTTTCTTGACCCTTGCTGATGATTATTCTCTCTCCCACCCCCAGCACTGGTTAGTGATATCAGCTGGTAGTGTGTACCCTTCCTCATAGTGCTTGAAGATAATCCTACAAGAAGATATATCTCCCCTATAACTGCCAGTCTTACAGCTAGTCAGTTTTATCTGTTTAGTCTGGGATCCCACATGAGTGAGTTTCTGCATCTGACTGTTATAGTGCAGGATGCAGATGTGGGAAGCACTTGCAGAGCAATTGCTAACTTAGTGAATACATCAGAAGTAAATTCAGTCTAGTAACCAATAAAGAGGAGCTGGCAACAATGATTTCACTATTGCAGTCTATGCTTGTTTCTATCTGAAAGAGTTTTGTCACAAAAAGGAGATGAGGCAGGATTCCACTCCTTTTTCCTTCCTGAGGAATGCTCCAGCTGAAGCTAGCCTGGCAGAAAGCCAGTGCAGAAGATCGATCTTTGATTTATTTTTTATTAAAGAAAAACAGTTTTTAAAAAGTCTATAAAAGGCAGCACTTTAAAAAATCATTAAACTGAGTGCAGTTTTTGTGATGTTTTAAAAGTCAGTGTCTGTATGACAGCAATAGGATATTGAGTGAGAGGGACCTTTAGTCTGACTCATTATGGCTATCTTCTCAATCACAGAATCACTAAGGTTGGAAAGGACCTTCAAGATCATCAAGTCCAACCGTTAACCCAACACCACCATGTCCCCTAAACCATGTCCCGAAGCGCCACATCCACATGTTTTTTGAACGCTTCCAGAGATGGTGACTCCACCACCTCCTTGGGCAGCCTGTTCCAATGCTTGACCACCCTCTCGGTGAAGAAATTTTTCCTAATATGCAGTCTAAATCTCCCCTGGTGCAACTTGAGTCCATAATAAGAATATGATCAGTAAGAGTATGGTCCACACTTCTTTGAAAGCCCCATGGCCAGTTACGTTCTTTAGACCCAAAGTTGTAGTGTATCCATTATATTTGTTGAACCTTGAACTAGTCCCCAAATATACCCTTAATAAGCCTTGCCTTCCAGCCTGGTGGCTTGAGCAGGTAACTTCTGACTATGTCATGTATGGCTATACAATGGGTACTTAATGACACTGTCTTTTTCTCCTGAAATGAGAGGTGATCGTTTTGTCCACTGACATCAACCAGGACTTCTAATGTTCTGTCACTGGTGACATTTGCACCACTGAGTACTTTTAAGTATACATGAGATAAGTATCTGCCATAAAAATGAAGTTATGGTTCCTCTTGCTTCAAAGTAGAGGGATGGACAAGCTACCTCTTCAGGACTCCTTCATATTTGTTTACTGTATTTCGATCTATATTTTGCATAAAAACATAATAGCTTCTCAGTGTCCAGTGTTTCTGGACAAAACTCAACATATGCATACCTATGTAATTTATTAATAATGTATCATTTACAAGGAGCATCTACTCTTACTACTTAGATGATTTCTAAACATGCGTATTTTGTCATGTGGTTCACTGAATGCAATGGTTGAGTTCATTGTTTCATTATTGTGTAAATCCCCAGAGTTCACACAATGTGTATGAACCTTCCTGTCTATTTTGATTGATAACTGTGTAATTCTGCCAAGGTTTTCCTTCATCCTGTCTTTTCTGTTCCAGTGAAATCTTTCATAATCTCAACATCTTATACCAGAACTTCATGTGCTTTCTGGGGCGCTGCTTTACCTTGCTGTTACAACCCTTCTCAAGCCTTTTTTCTCAAATTCTGGATGCTTGAAATCCTTGTTGCTCATTTGATAGAATTCTGTAATACTGGCCTATTGAATATTAAGTAGTAAATATTTGAGGAACTAGGGCCTTTTTAGTGATATTATTGTCTGATGATGAGAAAGTAGTGAAAATCCAGAGGACGCTGGATAAAATTTTTCTTCTGGAGTTTTGTGCAGCTGCTGCTTGATGTTGAGCAAGTCACTTTCCTCTCTGTGTTTGTTTTGCAGCTATAAAGTGGGGCAAGATTACCCTCATCACCGACAATTCTAAAAATAGTGTTCTTGATTTTGCTATTATTTAGGCATTTCTTTCTCTTTTCCATACTTTCCTCTTTTCCATATAAATGATTTAGCATAGGAGAGACTCTAAAAAAGATCCATCATCAAGAGGTTGAAAGATTAGAGAAGGGTGCCTGTTTTACTCTTCTATCAGAAAAATAAGGATCTAAGATTTAGCCTGAGAGCTTAATGAGATCAAAAGCACCACTCTTCAGAAGGAAGCTCTGTCTGTGAGAATATGCAGGAGCAAACAGGGGAAAGTGAAATCAGCATTTGCTCCAATAAAGGCAGATAAACCACAAGCATCTGGGCTTGATTATAAAAACAGAAGTTTTGATGTTGAAAACTGAAGTGATGCACATAGTTGTCTCATCATATGTAGCGGAAGTCCGTACACGAGCAAAGAGTTCTTTTCAATAATATCAGCTGAGGTAGGGTCTCTGCTGTTTTTTTCCCCTTGCTCCTGAACTTCACAGAAAGAATTCAATGAAGAAACAAGGTCATCTTCTCTCCCAACAATTTGTTCTTCCTTTTAATTCTCAGTTACGCTTCACAACTTCTCAGCTTTTTTTTATAGGTTGTTGAGAGCCACCACTGCCTAATCTCTTCTATGTCACCCTGTTTCCTGATCTGTTCACCTCCATTCACCCTTGCATTGTAGTATTAAATGTATTGAGTGAGGGTAAGAGTACAACTTGCTGCCCAAGCTTAACTTATAATTACCGCATTTTTAGCCCTTTTTGATATGAATTAATAATTTGCCCATATCTTAAGTATTGTTATCACTTCTTTGTTGGGATCACTCTGCAAGGGCTCGACCTTAAGGAGAAGCAGCTGTGGCATTGAGAAGCTGGTAAACAGCTGGATATCTGCACGGCTCGGCCTTGAGGAGAAGGAGCTGTGGTAAACAACTAAGAAGAAGCGAGGAAAACAGGAACACCTGCAGGCAGCGAATCCTGACTCTGTGAGAGGCGCATGGACAGCGCGTGGTATTTTGTATATAGCCAATTGCAATAATGTGTGTAACAAGCTGGAACCAATCATGAGTGTGTGCACGGTGGCTAAGCAAAAATTATGATATCTATTGGAGTCAGACAAGACAATAAATGGCTTCAGAATATAACTCTCATAGAGTTGTGAAGTCCATCCTTCTCCCGGACCTCTTGAAATATTTGTTTTTTCCTTTGACATCAAAAAGGTTTTCAATTTGGGTTTTGCAGCATTTTCAGTTTTCTCCTGCAATTAAAAAAGCCCTGATACTTATTAAAATATTGTCAAAATTGTCATCATACTTCCTACAAGTAATGTCAAACAAGACTAGCCCAGTGGTATAGATTCACTTACCGGCAGCCTTTAAGATAAAACGTAACAAAAACAAAAAAGTCGAGTGAGAGAAAGGAAAAATAGAGAGGGGGAAAAAACCCAACTTCTTTGTTTTATCATTCGTTTCAATGAAAACTGGATATTATGTTTAGATTATTTTCCTGTCCCTACACATACAAATGAGAGAGATAAGTAATAAAATAGTAGTGTCATATGCACTGACTTTAATCTTTTTTAAAACATTAAAATTGTATTAAAATGTATTATAAAAATTAAAATGCAGAAGTTAAAAGATCACTGAAGAGCATTCAATGATATCACAGGCAGTTATGCTCTAAGGACAGTTTTAAAAATTCCAAGAGAAAGGAGCATTTTAATTAAGGTAAAACTATCTGTAAAAAGGGGGTACTGCAAAGCTGAAATAGGCAATAAAAATATTGTGTAAAACATTGAGGTCTCATACGCCTTGCAACTACTACACTCCTTCCCTTTGCATTTTCCTTTCCTCCACCTGTAGCACCCATCCACTTCTCCATCCAGTCTCTCCATTCTATCTTTCCACGAACTTAGAGCTACCTAAAAAGGACCTCTCTTCTTTTCACTTGTCTCTACTCCATCTTCGTTTGTTTCCTCATTTAGGTCATTAGGACCACAATAAGACAAATAATGATAGTGACTTTCAAATATTTTAAAAAAATCTATTTGTCCTACTGTTTTAAAAACAAGGGCAGGGAGATGGGTACATATCACAACATGAAGTACAGGAAATACATTTAGAAGCAGCACAACTTGGTTCAAGTGTCAGAGGCTGATTTATATCAGTAAGAGTTTTACAGATTATTAAAACTTTTTTTTAATTTCTGTATGTGCCGTTTACATGCCATAAACCTATGTACAGGCAATGCTGTCACCTAGTAATGAGTAAGGTTTTTCATTCTGTTTGTAGTTAATACTCCACAGAAACTACCTTTGTAGTTTCTACCATTTTACCATGGAAGACCTTCTTGCCCTTCATCTCTGTGTCTTTGCTTGTTGGGCAAAAATGTTGAAACAATTGCCATAGTTTGAAGGGTAAAAATGCAACCCTTGAAGATTGTTTTCTGACCCTTCATCTTGTCACGCTGTAAAGTTACCATCATGTAATTCAGTACTTGAGAGGATGCCAAGGGGTGACTATCACAGGCAGCAGAGTAGCAACAGGATTTAAAATGCATAAGGTTGACCTTTATAAAGCTACATTAATTGAAGTTGGTACACCATAAACTGGCAAGCAGGGTGGCACTAATGAAATGTTGAGGTTAAAAATGTATGAATCGTCATAGTGGTATCATTAAACTATAAAAAAGATAACAGCCTTAAAATGTTTTGTGACTACCAAACAACTGTTTTGGCTGCACTGTTAGAATAAGATTTGTAAAGACCCCACAAAATTCAGTAGCGTTGTTTTGCGTGAGTTAAAAATTTGAACGGTAGCACCAAGCATAAATATTAGAGGTACAGATTGCGTTAGTAGTGCCTCATAATATTAGGCAAAATAATGATTGTTTACCAATCATATATATGATTGGTATGTATATGTATATGCTATTTGAGATATGACCCCCTCCCCTCAATTCTTAATATTTCTCTTAAGTCACTGAAGTGTTGCTTACCACTGCACTAAACATACTAGAGAATCTGTTCTGCACCAATGAGAGATCAGTCTAAAATAACAAATAAGAACAAAAATCTCAGTTGCTCTTACAAGAGTGTTTGCCATCGCAAAGCAGTTGATCTTCAGGTGCGGGGGAAAAGTCTAATACCCACTGCATCCCCTTGCATAGTATTTCTCCCTGGTTATGTACACAGTGTCGATTTTTAAAGATATGCTGTATCATTCACCTGTGGGTTGGGTTTTTTTCCCCCCACTCTCTGTATGCTGTAAATCAGTACTATCCTAACCTGTGATCTACTTAACTGTGACAATTCTGTTTTTTATCAATAGCCATTTCCATAATTTTTTTCACTGTTGAAAGATGTGATATTGGGTTTATAGATGTATAAAAAGAGGAAAAGGTAGTAAGTGAGAAGGGGCTTGGAGTTAGACAGTTGTCGGGGGGCAGAAGGGGACTAGCAAGCTGATGCAGCAGTGAGGCATGAAGAAATTGAGTTACATGTGTCCAGTAAGGTAGGCAGTCGTGGTGACATCTAGTTTCCAAGGTGAGGTCCCTGCAATGCGTAGGCTTTTAAGAGTGGTTTCCAAGTTTCAGTAACAGTTTTAGTTGGTGGGGAGGACTAATGGGGAGCAAACAGAATGCTTTTGAGTGGGATTGAAAGAAAACTGGTTTGAACAGAACCGCAGGGTTGCAAGGTAGAAATACCGTGTGTTTCTGGGAAGTCCATTGCAGGAAGGAAAAAATAGGCATTTTCTTCATGCTTAGACTTGGGAAAAGCGGCAGCATATTCGTTGTAGGAAGAACGTGGTGGTGAATAACTTGTGCAGACAGGGACTGCCCACAGACAGACAGACTTGAAAACTGAACCCATTACTGCTGCTTTTCCTTACCCTAGGGAGTTTCTAGGACTTGAGCCTGAAACTTGGAGTGAGACACAGGCTGCGAGTTGGTTAAGAGCTAGCTTCTGGTCTTTAAGACAATTCCTAAGGGTTTAGGAAGAGTGAGGTAGAGATCAAAGGTTAGAAATGGCCATTTGATCTGCTTCCTACCTTCCATATTTCTTCCAAGTAGAATACACTGCACATAATTTCTGAAGATTTTTAAGTAGTGATAGCACAGTCCAACTCAAGAGAAATTGAGGGGATGTTAGTTTTTGTTGTTTCTTAAGGGAGAATTGGGCAATACCTATTTTAGCAATAAGCTTGGAAAGGGCATGGTATTTCCAGGATAAAGAAAATGAAGTGCTTCAAGGGAGAAAGAACTGCTCACGTTTTCCACACCTTGCATTACTACATCCCTATCTGGGGACATTTCTGACAGTCATATTCACATTTATGCCATATTTGCTTCATGCTTATCACAGTTTTACAGAAATTTGACAATATCTTTGGATGTTGCTCTGGAGACAGAAGTGTGTTCATTATCTACCAGGACGTGTGCTAGTTTCTTGGGAGATAATATAGAGGAGGAGTCCTGGCTGCATGTGACACCCCGAGCTGGAGAGGTCAGGGGAAGAGTCCTGGCTTTGTGTATGCTCTGTAAAAATGTGGTTGAAATGGTAAAATGTGTCTCTGGAAGAACAGTTTTTACTTAGGCAGAAAATACTTTTCTGAAAGGCACCAATGAAAAGAAAAGTACAGTGCCAAATGTAATTTCAGATGTAGCTCTATTTCAATCACTACTAAAAATCTATGAAAGAAACCAAACAAATGGCAAAAAAAGCAAAGGAGGTAAAACTAATTCTTAATGAAACTTCTTACTGAAAGCCTACAAAATGGGGGTGAGGGTGAGGAATATGTATCCAATTTTCAAGTTGTATCAAAATTCCAGCTACATAACCCTTAAGAAATGCCTCCATAAATACCATAAATCTCCACTGCTAGATATCATCACAGCTTAGAGCTTCATCCTTCTGTTTGGCCTCAGGAGAAAAAGTGTAGTAGATCCTTTTGAAACATTAGCAATTATTTTAGAAGCATCATATGAGATTGCTTCATTACTTTTTTTCTCAAGTGAATCATGAATCATGATTAAGTCAAAGTGGCAATGTTTCATATGAAAATTGGTTTGACTACATTTCGGGGGGGGGGTTAGAACTGACTTGGTTTTTTGTTCCATTTGACAAGAATGGAACAAAACTAACTCTAAATTAAATTCTAAAACTAAAAGGTTGCTATTGTTAACTCTAATTTTGTTGGATTTAGTTTTCTGTAATTGTATATTGCAATAGATATTTTTAATCTGCCAGGTCTGCTGTGTTCACTTTGGCTGGGGTTTTGAAAGGAAGAGGAGGAAATGCAAGGAGACAGTTGTTCTCCATTCTGACATGGACCTGTTGAATCCAATGGAAGAACAGCAAATATGGAGACAACAGACTTAAGTCTGCTGTTCCTGAGCCTTGTTTAATCCTTTACACCTTTGCAAAATCAACACGAAGCATAAGCATACGAATTTCTGTAGCATGCCAACTTTTCACTCAGTTTTCACAGAACAAATTACGATGAACTGTTGAGCTTTGGGCAACCAGAGCATAGTATCCTTTGACTCTCTTCTGATAAATAGTAGTATTGTGCATGTAATTTTTTCTGCAGTGTGTAAGAGCATGTTAGACTCTTTGCCATTTTAAATAATATTTTTAGTGGCAATGCATATGTTGTGACCCAGAAGTTAGTTTAATTAGCCTTAGTTCAGCATGTTCATTCAAAACTAAAATTATGACATGATCCAATACACTTGAACAAAGTGTGTAAAAATGGCTTTATAATCAAATAATTAATTGAAGATTCTCAAGGACATTTATTGAGGTAAGTGAACAGAGAGTATGGGTAAATGCCATAGAGGAGTCTGTAATCAGCATTCCAAATGTTTTTTCGTGAGCTTTCCATTAACTCAAAATAAACCTGATGATTACTTAGGGAAGCATTTAGTTTGATGTCATACCATGCTGGAGGGAAGTCCACTAAATAAACTGGGCTTGAGTGAGTCTGTGGAAGGCATTGACAATAACCTTTCAAGACTTCAAAACACTGGTGCAAAGATCTGTCCTTCGTGAAAAGAAACATGTTTTTGTATGCACACATGTAGTCACGTGTGTAAATCATTTGGTTACAAAGCCACTACATTGAAGGCACTAGTCAGAGGAAAAATTCATAGATTATGTGATCCCAGCCATTAAATACTGGGATTCAGTTGTCATGTAACAGATTTTTTGCTTATTTTTCTTGGGACACTTTCAATTATAGGTTGCAAAGAAATTAATTGGGTTTGTGTGGAAGGCAAAAATAGTTGAACTTTGAAAAAATTCCTTCAAATGCTTTAGAACTGTAAGAATTATTTTTTTTCTGAAACAGAATGAAGTGCAAGTATTTTCTGAACTCACTAACACTATGTATCACACGTTTGCTTACTGTATCTTGCCAGCTTCTTAAAACAGTCAGGTGGGTATAAAATATATATTTAAAATACCAGCGTAGATCAATGCATCTAATTATGCATTGTCCCTCAGGCTTAACTAAGTATTTGTAAAGAGAAAAGAGAAAAGCTGACCTGTGCACAGAGAAAAAAAATGCTGTTCATTTTTAATTATTAAGGCAGAGTAAAGCAATTTTTTTGTTGTTTGTAAGTATTAATATTAATATGTCCTTCTGGAAATTGCTTAGTACAATTTAATTAATAAAATATAATGCTGCTTAAGCAGAGAAAACATTTTAAGTTCCATAAATAAAATAGTTGCATTAATGGGTAACTGAATTAATTACACTTTCCTGTGAAGAAAATAGTACTAAAAAAGAGGAAGTTTGTGCATCTTAGTTAAATTCTTGACTGTAACAGCTTTCATGCCTAATTTTGGCATATTTCTGGTTGTCTGTACGTCATTTGCTTTCCTCATCTAAAATATCATCAGCTTCTCTAATCTCCAGCTATGCTGTCAGGATTAATTCACTAATGCCTATAAAAGCAAAATGGCCTAAAAATAAATAAATAAATAAACAAAACAGTTCTGACCTGGATTTCCCTAATCTGATGTACAGCACAGCTGCATAAACGCTTGTGCCAGCATAAAAGGAACAAGATCAAGTGCTGAGGTGAAAGGGTGGGCAAATTGCTTCTTTTGGAACTACCATCTTAAAATGTTCATGAAACAACAACTATAATGGATCTTAGAGCCCCTGAATAGACAAAAAGGAGTCGCAGCCTATTGTAATCATACGTGAGTACTTCTTGCTAGAAGTTAGAAGGAAAGCTCACCATGATTTCAAAACAAGCAAGTTTTTTTAACTCACCTGAAAGAATATGATTGCCTAAGCTGTTCACCATCACAACTATGTAATTCAAGCTTAAAAATGCTTAATAGTGTACAAACTGTGCACAAGTACTAATCCTTTTCCAGATTTGGAAGCTTTTCCTTTTGCCTTTTTTTAAGAATCAAAGAGTAATTGAGGTTGGAAGGGAAGGGACCAACTTCAGAGGTAAAGCAGGTTGTTCAGGACCTTGTCCAGTTTAGTTTTGAATATTTCTAGTGGTGGAGATTCTACCATCTGTGTGGTCAAGTGTTCAATCCATGAAAAACTACTTTGACAGAAACAATACTAGTAGTCAAGCATAAATTTACGTATCTTGATAAATAATGGGCTAAAGCTTTCCTGTTTTGTCACATCAGTGATTTTAGAGAAGTCTTCAGATCATTTGCACACTTGTTCCCATTCCTCATCCTTGTTTGAAAATAACATTTTTTCCAGGGTTGCTGGCTTTGCCTGCAGGTTGTTGTCTGTGGGGATATGGCAATTGTCAGCAGTTACCTTTCAGGAAAGCTAGGGTTGGTTTCATGGAATTAATTCTGTAACTGTGTCACTCCTTTTCTGCCGCACTAACCGCCTTCGCCCACACTCCTATTTTCATCCGGGTCAAGCTGTTTTTGTTTTGTTGTTTGAGAGCCTGCAATACCTTTAAAAACAGTAGTGTCGTAACAATCCATTCACTAGAGAAAACACTAAACACTACAGTAAATTTCTTGTAGTAAAACATGCAGGATTAAAAGAGACAAACAGTGCAAAAGGCTTTTAATTAGATGGAAATCTAAAGTTAATTTAACTAGTGTTTCTTTGTCAGTTCATTGAATTTTGCACATTGAATTGCTTCTGTTAATGTGCCCTTTCTTTTATTTCTGTCAGTTGAATCAAAATGGAATGGAGGTCTGTCTGTGCTTCTAAAATATTCCAAGTGAAGTCCTTCTGGTGCTCAATCTTTTTTCACAAGTATCCTAAGAAGAACTGTCTTCTAACTTCACTGTCCCTCTCCAGTGCGCTAAGGTGTGGCAAGGAAGATGTATGTTCAGGAGTTTGAGAAGAGCTACTGTTGTTGCAATGAAGACAGCTGCTGTGTGGTGTTCGTGCTGTAGTAGCAGCTAAACCTTGGAACAGGCTGCCCAGGGAGATGGTGGAGTCACCGTCACTGGAAATGTTCAAAAAAACATGTAGACGTGGCACTTCGGGACATGGTTTAAGGGGCATGGTGGTGTTGGGTTTATGGTTGGACTTGATGATCTTAAAGGTCTTTTCCAACCCTAGTGATTCTGTGATTCTGTAAACTGAGAGGGACTAAGGAAATTTGTCAGACAGGAATCTCGTTTTCCAAGCTTAAGAGCTGCACGGGAAGGCTGGATGTAAGCTCAGGCACTTGCACCTTATCTCCCCCTGAATTCTGCAGAGGACCTGAATGTGGTCCAGCAAGACGTTAGTACTTAGTATTGTAATATTTACACACTGGCATGGTTTACAAAAGCTCTCTTAAATATTCAGCATTTCTGTGGGCTGAAATGGGAGTTATAAAGATGCATAATAGCTGTTGGCTTTTCTTGCAGAGTATGTTGAGATACATTTCTTTTTCTTTACCATTTTGTACAGAATATATGCAGTATTGTCTTTTTATGGAGGATGAAAACTAGTCTCACTTTTCTTACTGTTTTGGAGGGGGAACTTGTGTCTACTTTTGTAGGTAGTTATTGGAAAAGTAATTGCACTGTCCCTTAATAGAAAAAAAAATCAATCTAATTGTGTACCCATATGTTACAGCTGAAGAAGCTGTAACTAGTTTCATCCTAAGATATTAGGATTTTTAAAGAGAAAGGGAATAAGTATAATGGATTGTGCTTCTTATTTTTGTTATTGTGTAGATACATTCGAAAGATCAAGAAAATATTGTTACAGGATCATGTGCAGCTAATAGCGTTTTCCATTCACTGCTTCTAAGTTTGATTACATGTAATCTAAATGTGATTACATGTGGGAAAATTGATTTTTCTCTTATAAATTGTTTAATTGGCACCATTTTATAGTAAGCAGGGCAGAAAACCCCACATCCCTGGGAAGAATGGCAAAAGATCTATTTGTGTAGAGGGCTGTTTTCATTTGTCTGTTACAAAGTGATACCTGAAGTATTTGTGGCAAGGTCTGTAGGTTCAAGCTAAACAGTACCAGGGACATGTATGAATACTTAGATGGCTAAACATTTTAAATTTATTGAATGGTTCCTGGTACAATCAACCATACAAAACAGTTCCCAGGCATGGTTTGGGAGATAGCAGGGACTAGGTCTATTCCTGTTATGCAATCTGGGGGTTAGTGTGGTTGTTTTGGAGGTTCAAGGAGGTTAATAGCATGGTTGTCACCAATTATCAGCTGGCCTGAGGGCAAACTTTGGCAGCGAGTGTATCATTACCGTAGGTTCAGTCTGTGAGCTCTGTGTCACATTGATCTCCTACCTGGTTATGCCTGCCTGCTGGCTAAGCTCCTTTACACCACGGCAGTACCGTACTAAACCACCAGACATCCTCAGGTGCCTGAAGCTCTGCCTAAGGTCATGCTTTCAACTTCAAAGTGAAGGCACATGTGGATCTGGTCTTGACTTTGAACCACCCCTCTTATGCAGTCAGCTGGGTCTAGCTTCCCGTTCCAGATTTCTACAGTGTAAGAGTCAGAATAGCTCTGTGGGTAACAACAAAAAACAGAGAGGGAAGATCAGGGAAGAACCTTAACAGGAGGTACACTAGCCACACTCTGTGCATTAGTGGGAGGAATACATATGAAATTCCATGGCTCCACCTTGTTCTTTGTCAGCTCTGTCGGTCCATTGGCATGGACTCAAATGGAGATTTGCTGCTGAATGGCATAAGAATCATAGCGTAATTCTGGTCATATGCGTATAGTAGCATGTAGTGAAAGCCAAAGAAAATAGTAGAATGCTTATGTGAGACATCCTGATATCCAAGTTCTGTTTGCCCTGGAAGTGGGACATTCCAACCATTTTAGATGTTGAAGAGGAAATCACTGAGTAAAATTCTGTGATTTGTATTATACAAAGAGTCTTGTTAAACAGTAGGAACGATCTCTTCTGATCCAAAAACTACTGCTTTTATTTAGCTGAAGATGAGCTTTTCATCAGTCCCTTCACTATGGTGTTGGAACATCTAACAGTCATTAATCAATGCATTCACACAGCCTCTTAATCAAATAGAATTAAATATAAACAGGTTTCAAGAGCAGGAATTAAGCAGCAGAGATCACATGATTTATTGAAAGGGAGAGAATCTGCAGGAAAACCAAAAGCAGAACCCAGCACACAGTACCGCAAGGTGTAGTAGACAGATATACAGACACACACATATTACAAATCAATTTTCTACTCCAGAAGGATTGCTAATATTTAATAAGATTGCAGTTGTTCCACTGGTAACTAAAGTTAGCTGAACTCTTTGTAGCCATAACAAATACAGGTATCACTGTTCCTTCTTATTATATGTGTGGTATGATGGTTCCTTGCAGTCAAATATAGCGGCATGTCTGTTCCCTCAGACTCTAAGGTATTAACCCATAGCCAGTCCTGGATAGCAGGATTGGAAGGATCCTCATAAAACCGTCTTGTCTGTCTCCCACTTCAAGATAGGATCTCTGTGTGCTTGTCCCTGCAGACAGGAGTTTGTCTAACTTGCCATTGTGGTGCTCCCAGAATCACCTAGGCTTGCTTATTCCTCTGCTCACCTCCCATTTCATTCCTCTCTGTTGCAGCTTAAACACGTTACTTCTTTTCTTACATACCATGAGTAAAAAGAAAGATCATTCTCATCCGATTTTAGTTCAAATTTCTTCAATCTTTCCTCATGTTTCCTAGGCCACTGATCATTCTCAATGCTGTCTTCTGGAGCCGCTCCAGTTGGCAGAAATTGGTCACAATGGGTGGTACCCAAAACTGGGCACAGCATTTCACCTTAGATTGTGTCAGTGCTGACAGCAGTTTACGGATTTCTTCTCCCTACTTTGAAAACTCATGTTTATATGAGTCTTATATGTTGGGGTTTTTGTCTCAGTATAATGATTGCCTTTTTCATAATAACTTGACCTTATTGACTCGTATTCAGCTTCTGATCTTCTATAAATCAGTGAACTGTTTTGAGGAACTACTAGATGAAGGAAACTGTTTCCCATCTAGCCTTTGTACAACTGCTTATTTGTCCCTGAATGTTGGAGGCTTCCCTTTATTGAATGAAATCCCTTTTCTTCAGTTTGTCACTCCACTTTGACCAGATCATTTTGAATTCTAATCCCCTATCCTCATATCTTTTAGCATTTTCAGCTCCGTTATGTGGAAACTTAACTGCTATGCTGTTTAATAAATGGTATGCTCTTTTCCAGATCATTAATGGAAAAACAGAGCAAATTCAGGACAGATTGCGGCAAATGCACATATGATACCTCTTTCTATTTTATAAAGTTAATGACTGAGAGTGAAAAAGAAGTAATTGAAGTTATACTGTGTAATTTTCAATGGCTGAGAAAAAAAGACGGTACGGAAAATGAGATTCACATTAGTCAAAGGTACATGTTTCAAGTTGAACTCATTTACCCTCCTTTAACTTAAACAAAATGTTCTATGTGAATTGGAAAGGTGTGATGGGAATGAATGACAAGTATCTGGCTCTAAAGTTCAAGTTTTGTTGAACGTTCATATACAGCTTGAGTTTGTCATCCTTCCCTGATAGGACGACAATTTCATTTTTTAACTTTTCATCCCATTTCTTTTCTGAGGCCTGATTTTAGACTATAGAAGGAGTGTATTGAAAACTGGGGGAAACTAGGGAGGTAGTGTGACATCTTTCTGATCTCTGGTATCAGGAACCATGTACAGGCCATCAAGTCATCTGAAAACTTTAAAGCTATGCAGAGGAGCTGGAATAGGCTAAACCTACAGTTTTATTGATCAGTCTAATTGAAAATCTCATCTCCTCAGTTAATCAGGTTTTTTTCTATTACTTTTAGTATATTCCAGTATTATCCTGGAATCACTTATGGTAAAGAAATGCCTCCTGAATTTCTCGTATTAAAACCAAGCAAATGAGACTAGGTGGAACAAGAGAAAAATACCCTCGGTGCAGGTTTTAACATGACAAAAAGCAAACAGCTAAGGTATTTGTTCCTTTGGTCCAAGACTCCATTAACAGCGAAGGCTGACTCTGCGCTGCGTTACCTGTTCAATCTGTGACCGGCACAGTTCACTCATTTCTCTGATCGACTTGTTGAGCTCCTGTTTCTGTGATTCCTCCTTCAGACTGGACAAGCTGCTTGAGAGAGTGGGGATGTGAAGATAACGCTTTTTTCTTTGGCTAACAGCTGCCATATACCACAGAATATGGCATTTCATTGCTTTTCTTCATCTGTGTGGAAGCATCTGAGGACAGCAAATTCTGTCACATTTACAGCCTCATAAATATTGAAATCCCTGATTTTCTCTGTAAAGACAGTGGCTGTGTATTTTCATACCCATAGGGCTGTGAGTACACTCACCAGGAGCTTTATCTGACTGCTGTCTTTGGCACGTATCTGCAAATCTAAGGAAAAAACCCCAAAAAAACCCCCAAAAAACCCAGGAGCCAAGCCATAAGGGTCTGGCATTAAAATGCCTTTTGGTATTTATACGTAGAGAGAATTATAAAATGGCACTCTCAGGCACAGAATATCTTGCTGCTCTTTTCCCTGCAGCTGATATTTTCACTTACAGTCAGTCAGATGTGGAGAGATCCCACCTAAATTCAGTGGAAGGATGCGGAAGCAGGTGTGCCAGAGGAAGCCTGTACAGCAAGTAGGACTTGAGTTTTTCTCAGTGGCTTGTGTGGAATACAGAAGACCACTGTTCTGGTCTGCAAATTAGAGTTTTCTAATGCAGAAACTTGCCCAATGAGAGGTCTGCCAAAACTGGAAAGAATCGGGAGATTACAGACCTGGGGATTTGTCCTGGCCCACTGAGTACATGAAAAGAACATGTAGCAGCTCCTGGATCACCACTTGCTGCCTACAGTATTTTTCCCACTGTATTGGGTCTGGCTGAGAGGGAGTTAATTTTCCCCACAGCAGCCCTCACAGTGCTCTGCTTTGTACGGGTAGCTAGAAGGGTGTTGATACCACACCAGTGTTTTGGCTACTGCTGGGCAGTGCTCGCACAGCATCAGGGCTGTCTCTCCACCATTCCCCCCTCACCAGCAGGCTGGGGGTGGGCAAGGTCTTGGGAGGGGACACAGCCAGGACAGCTGACCCAAACTGACCTACCATACGACATCAGCTCAGCAATAAAAGCTGGGGGGGTGTAATTCATTATTTAGGACGTTTGTCTTCCAAAGCAACCAGTACGTGTACTGAAGCCTTGTTTCCCAGCAAGTGGCGGAACATCATCTACTGATGGGAAGTAGAGAATAAATCTTTTGCTTTCCTTTGCTTCCACATATGGCCTTTGCTTTTATTAAACTGCCTTTACCTTGACCCACGTGTTTCTTCCGTCTGATTTTCTCTCCCTGCTCCATCCCGGAGGAGGGGAGTGATAGACTGGCTTGGTGAGACCTGGTGTCCAGCCAAGGTCAACCCAGCACAGACTCTAAACTGGAAGAAGCCAGAGTTTTTGTTTCTCTGGTGACTTTTCTGGTGCTTTTAGTTTTCAGACAGATCAAATGACAGCAATTGTGAAATCTCTATTCAGCCTTCTAGGGAGATAAGAAACTTTAAACCTTAAATCCATAAATCTTTACAGATTTTTTTTAGGCTGACCAAGCACAAAGCAAATCACCAATGCGAGAGAAGTTGTCCCCTGGTCACTAACAGCAGGCAGACGAGAATTGAGCTAGAAGTCCTTCCAGAATCTGGCAAAGTTTCACATGTGTGGAAATTATTTGAAGAGGTCATGAGGTCCTGTACTGAAGGAGGTAACAAGTCTTCATGTACATAAAAAGCTGCTTCATAGAGGAAAAGTCCATCTCAAATTCACGGTGGACAGGATAGGATAAAATGGGCCTGTTTGCAGCAAAGTAGGTTAACGTTAGACTGTAGCAAAAACTTTCTCACTGTAGGAGGCATAAAGCATTAGAGAGAGGGCTACGGGAAGGGAAGACATCTTTATTCATAAAACCAGATTAGACAAAAATACATCAGGAATTACATCCATATTGGTATCCCACCTTGCATAGTAGGGAGAGACTTGTAATCTTGAAAGCAGAAGTAGCTTACTTAGATATTCAGTCCTAGTGTACAGCTGCTGTAATAGGGTGTCTAATTCTGGAGTTTGTAATTCAGGAACGACAGTGATAAAAATTGAAAGAGTTTAGAGGAGAGCCATAAACACATGCATTATACAGGAGCACAGTTTATGTAAATTAACAATGCAAATTTTAGTTACCTATTGATGTCCACATAAAAATAGAAACGGGATGCTAGAACCTTAGGTCATGAAACAAAGATATAATCCAACAACTGGAAACTGAACATAAAAACTCTGCTGGAATGACCTCCCTGGCAATATTTAAATCAAAATTGGATATTCTTCTTTAAAGACAGAACAAAAATACCCTGGTAGCAATTACCGGATGTACAGACTATTAGCAGATTAGACCAGACAATATCTCTGATTTATGTTGGAAGAGCTGTCATGGAAGTGTTGACAGAATCCCACCCTTCATGGGTTCAAGGAAAAAAAAAAAAAAAAAAAGAGATGGAATTTTTTAACAACTATTTTAATGACTATCTTAAGCATATCAATAGGAAACTGTTTCTATTGCTTTGGGAAGGAAGGAGTGGAAAGGAATTAAGAAAGCACAGTCATATATTTGTATCAATATAGAAGAATTTTATTATAAGCATGCTTCAAGCCAGTTACAGGGGATGGGGAAGGAAATTGTTTGGATTTTGTTTTTCTTTTTAAATCTAGTGTCTATTCTAATGCACACAGTCATCTAATTAGTTCTAATGCAATAAATTATTAAAAAAACAGAAAGACAAGAAGTAACAGAGAGAAAAGAAAGATTCCCCGCCCCCCCCCCCCCCCCCAAATATAAGAGAGTTCAGGGACAATGGAATCATAGATTACTGAATCTTTATATTAATAGTCAGTTCAACAATCCTTTATCCATCAAACAGGACTTCTGTGTTTATCAGCTTGGGAAAGGAATGTGTTAAAAATAACACATATGATAGTTATATTTAATCTATATAAATAATACCATATGTATTACAATAATTAAATATCAGTTTATGTGGTAGACCATTTCATAATATAATACAATCATCACTTCATTTTTAAGATTATCTGTTTATTGCACATGCCCTCTTTCTTCTTATCCTCTTAAAGTCACCTAAGGTGTAAGTACAAAGGACAGGGTGAAGTCAAAAAGCACTAAGTCTTGCTAGACTTCAGACTTACAAGTTTTCTATGTTCTTTCTAAGACTGATCTTTTACATAAGCTGCTTTTATAGCTTCCCCTGGAAAAGTATTCCCCATTTTTATTGTTTGTTTGGGGGAGGCAGGGGACTAGCTTGTATTTCTGCTGAAAGCTTTCTGACACGAAGGTGCAACTCTTGAAAGGTCAGCCTATGGCTTACTCTTTGGAATGTAATATCTTTTGTGTGTATTCAGAGGCAGATTCTGCTAATAGAGGATTTGATCTGGATGACAGCAGCTGATTTGTCAACCTGAGGTGGTTTGATTTTTTTAATTTGCTTTTTATGAAAGAGCTTATTTTAAATCTTGCAAAATTCAGACAAAGCTTAAAAAGTAGAGAAATTTCAGTACATTGTTTATTAATGTGACTTCATAAAGTTATGGTCTTTTTCCTTTTTGAAGTAGTCAGTAGATACATAAGATGTTATCGGAAATGACTTTGGAAGTGATATACTAACATAATGACTTCCTAGAGTTGAGGATATCTATGTGCAAGTTAGCTATTTAGCAGTCTTTAGTGACCAAAGTATTTTTAGGTCCACTTAGATTAATATTCACCATAATTTTAGTAGCTTTACAATGTGATATAAACAAAATCTAAGCATTCTCACAGTGATTGCAATGCAGAGCTCTAAGAACTGGATAATAAATATCTTTATGTTAGGAAGCGTACCATATTTGTATTGTAGAAAAGTACCCACCATAAAATGACTTATTACCAATATTAAAGTTGTTGGGGTATGCTAATGTACGAGCTGTATATCAAGCTTGGAGTGCTTAGCCTTATCAATGTCATTTGAAAAAATGTTCTACCAAGAAAGAATGGAGATCTTGGACAATCAGATGTCTTTTAGTGTCCTTGTAAGCTATGCAAGATCAATTTTCAAGCTGACACGAAGTTTTATATGTAGTTATCATATCCTTGTTTTGCTAGGTTTCAGGCACCAACTGTGCAGACTGTATAAATGAGCATATGATGGCACAGGAATGTCAAAGTCTGGAACTAGGATTTGCTATATATAGGGGTCAACTGAGCAACATGGTATGAGCAAGGCTCAGCGTCCTGGCTGGCTGGTCCCCAGTCGTTCAGAGTTGTCACAAGCAGACGTGCAGCCTATTAGAATATCGTCTGTGTTTGACTGTTCAGAATCGGCGTGGGCCTGCTGCTGTTCAACCATACCTGGAAACTGCAGTTCCCCCATCACTTAGTTGCGGTGGTTCAAGGTAACTCACCTTACCCAAGATCTGGCTTACCTGGTACATTTGATGCTGTGATGCTGCTCATATCCTCAGTTGAAATGTATGCTTTGAGAGCTTGGAAATTAATACCCAACAATGTATTGGGTATTGGTCAGGTCTACAGGTATGGTGTCCAGCGGACGGTTCCTCTGAAGCATGCCGTTCTGCTTTAGAATGCCTTTTTTTCTATCTAAATAATGTTACTTGAGAGAGTTTTTTCTGTGCCCTGTAGTGCACGAGGAGCGATAACCGATGGGCTTAGTACAATATTTAAAAGATTCATAAACTGTAGATTATTCCAGGGCTTTTTGATACTTCCTTATTGTGGTGTTTCAAGGCAAATGGCCAGTATGGTAACAAGCAGACATGCTGACTGATATGTTTTTGTGATTGGTGTCGGCTCTTCCCAGTGCTTCACTTTCCCCTCACACTACCAGGATGTACCTATGAGTGATAAATCCTATTCCATTTGAATAGCCCTTGCATTGCTTCTTTTATGATCTATTGAACTATAAAAGGACTTGCACATTTCAGATGCTGAATCTCAATATTTTCTAGGTGCAAGTACACTCTTCTATCCCTGGCCAATATCTGTTGGGAAGACGATTTTCAACTTTAGCGTCTGTGAAATTATCCACCCCTTCCCAGAAAGAATTCACCTGGGAAAATATGGGTGTGAAACATTAAATTTTAAGGAGAATAAATTATTGCCAAAGAAAAATTTCCTGCATCACTATAACCCCTTCCCAGCCAGAGGTATAGCTCATTTCTCTTCTCATGTATGAGGTTTTACAAGATCTCACCTGATTTTCATCCAGCAGTGTTGAAGTTCTGAATGATAAATCCAGCTATTGGAGTACTGAAGGACTTTCAGTGTTAAATTACTCTGAAGATTCCTTGCCTGCATTTGAACCTCTCCTCGAGACCTAAATGAGCAGAGACAACTAAAAGCAAGTGTGCTGAAGAAACAGTAATGGCAACTTCTTTGTTTCATTCGAGCACAAATCAGAACAGATAAGCCTTTCTTTTATGTTCTGTGAAAACAGAAATGGTTCCCCCTTGATAATGCACTGCTGTTAAGGCTTTCTTTGTGTATTTTTGCAAAGTTGCAAAAATAGAGGCACAAACTTTCTGTTCTCTGCAACAATGGTGAAAAGTCTTTAAGTAACAAGGAATTACTATGAAAAGCTCAAGAAAGTATGGAAATGGCTGTACATATGATAGAATTAGCTGGGGCAGAGCTGACAGCAGTCTGTGAGCCTCCAATTTTATCCTCACAGAGCCACAACTTGCAAGCTAAAGACAATACCCAAAGAGAGACATGGGGAGACAAGAAAAACTGATTGAAAAATAACCTGTGTATTGTACAGCATTGCATGCGCCCAAAATACTTCCCTTTCCCCATTCCTTTAACAAGCAAGTCTTTGAGAGGATTTTTTGGGTCAGGTTGCTATAAAATTTACCAGACAGCTTTGCACTGAATTTTCACTTTGATTCACTTTGTGCTGTAATATACGTTAAAGGAAAGTGAGCTGTATTAAACTGATGTTAAATTTGTAGTCTATACCAACAAAACAAACAAAATTCAAAGTGCTGCCAATCCATGTTTGCTGCAGTTAATCTACCTAAAGATCATGGTGCATATGGGAAAAGATACTTCCAAAGATTTTGTGGCACTTTCTAGGGCTATAGTGGCATTTGAGAAGCAGTTTGCAGGTTCACCTTACTATGAAACATTTTTAAAGCTTAAAAATTCCCCCTTAAAGGGGAGATTGTTTTGGGGGAAAAACTGTGATTTGGTCTGAATTTCAGCAACGAATTTCTACTTCAGTGCTACCATTTGAAATGACGTCCACTTGGAAAACAGAAAATTATTGGAAGCAAGTCCTATAAAAAGACACTTAGGTGACAGCAGAAGTAAAACCACCAGTCTTCTGCAGTACTCCTTGATATGACATAGTATGCTATGTTACTAGTTCTGACATTTTTCAATAATACTGCAAACCTAAATTCTCTCTATGAATCCCCTGGCATGCCACTTGTCCCCATTCTCACCCACTACCCTCTGATACAGTTTGTGAGTTAAGTAATTTTTCTTGGTTCAATTCTGTTGTAAGAGTACGTATGACAATTAGCTTCAACTGATTATGGCTCTGGGAGCTTTTTGGTGCATTCTATCTTCAGTTACTATGACATTGTTTGTTTTATTCTTGACTTCAGTAATAGATTTTTGTTTATGAAGAGTATATCTTTTGAAATGAGATTAAAAATCAGTAAATTTAAAAAGCTGTCTGTTTATTCAATGTCAAAACTGCATGGAGCAGGAACATGAGATGCCTTCTTACACATGACCAGAATGATTTTAAGAGGAGGGTATCAGTTTTACTGTAGATTAAATGTATACTGTAAAAAAAGCTGAACTAAAAAATATACAGTGAAATGCAAATTCAAGGACTAAAAAGAGAATGAAAATGAAGTGAAACCTGCACAGACATTAAAAAAAGGCAAAAAATGCATATGCTATTACACACTGAATTTATATCTGTTGTAATTGGGTCTGCCAGCAATGTACTCTGCAAATATGAAACAATAGGTCATTCTAGAGTTTATAAAAACATTCATATCCGAATAATTATGTGTAGGGCACATTTAATTAAAATATAATCTACTGTCACTCATGCTAAAGGTGGTACACATGTTGCAGCAAGACATTTCTAATGCAGCTATATATAGCCAAATATCTCGCAACATGTCAAGTTCAACCTTCAACAGTATTACAGTGGAAGGTCCTCTGTATCTAAATCTTAATGTCAGCATATCTCTTTTTGTAGGTCATGTTAACAACACTGTGATAAGGGTCATCACTTTTTGAAAGGGAAGAAAATTGTTTTCATAATGTAAAACTTGTGGCATATGAAACTTTTACAGAAATACATAGAATTTAAAGTATTTTCTGTTTCTTGGGCAATCAAGTATTGCTACCTGAGCCTGATGTATACTAAAATATTGGAATAAAGTTGAAGAGTAAATGGTCAGTTTTTCTAGCTTATATATTTAGGTTATAAAAATCTTTAGATGGATTTAAAGTACTTTGGAAGAAAGTTAAGTCTGTGATAATGTTCCTTAAGTCGCTCAGGTGCCCACAGTGGGTAAG
Source organism: Phaethon aethereus (assembly GCF_964289735.1). Taxonomy (NCBI): domain Eukaryota; kingdom Metazoa; phylum Chordata; class Aves; order Phaethontiformes; family Phaethontidae; genus Phaethon; species Phaethon aethereus. The sequence continues at coordinate 43,886,651 of NC_138578.1, forward strand.
ACCCTGTTCCCAGACAATGGTTGCCTTGGGGATAGGTCTGAGAACTCTTTGTAGGACAGCAGACAGTTTCAAACACTTTCCTACCTTTGATCTCTCCCGTGATTGCTATGTGGATGAATTGTGGGTAAAACCAGCATAAACTTGGCCAAAAGTGTGTGTAAGGAACAGCATTTTAAGGTGCCCCGTTCCTGTGAACCAGCTGTAACTGGTGCCTCTTATTCCTCTTGACTGTGAAGTCAGTATGGTGTCTTCGCCCGCTCAGTGTGAATTAATCTGTCTGACTTGATGACGCATTGGAGAAGGAGCACCCGCACACTTGGGCATCAGTTTCACCCATGAGATGTGGTTAGCGCAAAGATGTAATTTAAGATGTTCCTTGCCATTGGCCACTGTTGCGGTGTTGCTTATGAGATGAAATAATAAACATCATTGCATTGTATTGTGCCATCACCTAAATCATCAGTGTCCTTTATCCTAAAATTCTCAGGTTATCCAGGCAGAACAACCAAATGTTTATATTTTACCAAAGTGACTTTTGAGTTAGGACTTCAAATGTCTCTAGCTGAACTTGAGTATCTGCTTATTACTCAGTTTTAATAGCACTGTGTTATAGTCTGAAAAGAGGTATTTATTCTTCTTGGATCTGTGAGAAACTTTATCACAGATTATTTTTTCATTGTAGTCTTTCAGACCCTAAGGGTCTGAGTTTCTGAGTTTACAGGGAGAGTATAAAATTGAAAACTTAGACTTCAAAGTTATCAGGTTTCAGGTGTCTATCATCTTTATATAAGTCATATCAATCCATTAATGAACTTCAGTAAAATTTGTTTAAAGATTCCAGAGAAGAGTTCTAAGCCAAAGCAGGTGCCTTTCTCCTGGATTTGGATTTATTTGCATATACTTGATAGGGTTCATGTCACAATGTCTGTGCTATTAGTTTTTGTAGGAATTTGCATAGCCAGTTCTGTTCATAGGAACTTCAAGCCGATTTTGTGTCTCTATGTTGTGCAGGGGAAGATAAAAATCAGTGAGACTACTTTAATAGAATGAAGTCCAGAAAATGTGTTTGACAGTACTATGTAACTGTCTATCATTTTGTTATTTCTTTTTGTTCTATATTGCTGGGCTTGCGTCAATGGCACGCAGTTTGCAGGGCAGCCTATTACAGATGAAAAGGAGGAGCCAAAGTGAACGGCAAGTAAAATAAAACTTTATATAAACCCTGAGCTGACTCAGTACTTGCTGTTGTCTTTACGCTGAGACCCTGAGCTGCTGCTGCTCAGTAGCCTCCACAGTGTTCCTCTTGCATTGCAAAGTTTTGATAAAAGTACATATTTGTTGTTACAGAAAAGTCAGGATTTTAGAGTACAGCTAAATAGCAAGCAGTAAAATGGAGGGGAAAGGCTACCAGAAACCTTGTCCAAGTTAACTATTAATTTGTTTACAACTCAAAGTGTTGAAAACACCATGACAAACTTTAAATTGTTGGTGTGGAACATGGACTTAATGGAGCAATGAAAGCAAATGAGGTTGCTAGAATAACTAGAGTTTTCTGTATTGCATTGTTATTTCTTGTGACAATGTAGTCTAGCCAGTGCCATGTAAGATAATTTCAAAAAAATGGCATTGTAATCTAAAACAGAACTGTAAGTGTGCCTTCTTGTGTGTGGTCACATAGCTGAGGATTTCATCTATTCACTTCTGCTAGCCTTGAAAAGCCAAGGCAGCTATGAATGATTGAATAGTATTGTCTTCCAAGTCAGCAGAATTGTTTCTTGAAACAAAGCCAGCCCAATGAATAAGTTAGTAGAGATACTTTGGCTCGTATCTGCAGAATGCATTAACAAATACTTTATTTTGGGGAGTATAAACAAGAATGAAAATGTAAGGTACTCCTAATTGTAGGATATGACCTCTTTGGGGCCTAACGTGATACTTCTTAAATGTGCTATATGGCTGAATTATCCCTCCTGAGGGTAAAGCCCTTGAAGAGAGGTGGAGACACAAAGACGTCTTTTAGATGCTTGGAGAGTGCTTCCTCTGTCCTGATTGAGGCATTTAATGACTGTAATGTTTATGCATATGCATGTCTGCACAGTTAGGGATTGCTGCTGCTAAGTGGCATTCAAAAGAACCAGCACACCACCCATTGCTTCTGGTAGGAAACTTTGATTTGGGAGATTTGTGTAACATCCCTTCATTATCTTGGGCAGGCTACAAGTGCCTGTTTGCTTGCCTTTGGCAAGAACTGCTCTGAGCTGTCTCCTGGAGTTAGTTACTTTCTTCCAAGTAATGGGAAAGGTTGAGACCATTCTTCTAAAATATGGTAAATCTGGGAGTAAAAATGATGCCATGCATACTTGCTAGAGGAAGGGAAAGTTAGTGAGATCACAGAATCATTAAGGTTGGGAAAGACCTTTATCAAGTCCAACCATCAACCCAACACCACCATGTCCACTAAACCATGTCCTGAAGTGCCACGTCTACGTGTTTTTTGAACACTTCTAGTGATGGTGACTCCACCACCTCCCTGGGTAGCCTGTGCCAATGCTTTAACCACTCCCTCAGTAAAGAAATTTTTCCTAATATCTAGTCTAAACCTCCCCTGGCGCAACTTGAGGCCATTTCCTCTCATCCTATTGCTAGTTACTTGGGAGAAGAGGCAAACACCTACCTCGCCACAACCGCCTTTCAGGTAGTTGTAGAGAGCGATAAGGTCTCCCCTCAGCCTCCTCTTCTCCAGACTGAACAACCCCAGTTCCCTCAGCTGCTCCTCACAAGACTTGTGCTCCAGACCCCTCACCAGCTTCGTTGCCCTTCTCTGGACACACTCGAGCACCTCAACGTCCTTCTTGTAGTGAGGGGCCCAAAACTGAACACAGGATTCGAGGTGTGGCCTCACCAGGGCAGAGTACAGGGGTACAGTCACTTCCCTACTCCTGCTGTCCACACTATTTCTGATACAGGCCAGGATGCTGTTGGCCTTCTTGGCCACCTGGGCACACTGCTGGCTCATGTTCAGCCGGCTGTCAACCAGCACTCCCAGGTCCTTTTCCGCCGGGCAGCTCTCCAGCCACTCCTCCCCAAGCCTGTAGCGTTGCATGGGGTTGTTGTGACTGAAGTGCAGGACCCGGCACTTGGCCTTATTAAACCTCATACAGTTGACCTCTGCTCATCGATCCAGCCTGCCCAGATCCCTCTGCAGAGCCCTCCTACCCTCCAGCAGATCAACACTCCCATCCAACTTGGTGTCATCTGCAAACTTACTGAGGGAGCACTCGATCCCCTCATCCAGATCGTCAATAAAGATACTGAACAAGACCGGCCCCAGAACCGAGCCCTGGGGAACACTGCTTGTGACCCACCACCAACTGGATTTAATGCCATTCACTACAAGTCTCTGGGCTTGGCCATCCAGACAGTTCTTTATCCAGTGAAGAGTAAACCTGTCTAAGCCACGAGCCGCCAGTTTCTCCAGGAGAATGCTGTGGGAGATGCTGTCAAAGGCTTTACTGAAGTCCAGGTGGACAACATCCACAGCCTTTCCCTCATCCACTAGGCGAGTCACCTGGTCATAGAAGGAGAACAGGTTGGTCAAGCAGGACCTGCCTTTCATGAACCCATGCTGGCTGGGCCTGATCTCTTGGTTATCCTTCGCATGCCCCGTGAGCACTCTCAAGATGAACAGCTCCATGATCTTCCCTGGTACCAAGGTCAGGCTGACAGGCCTGTAGTTCCTGGGATCCTCCTTCTGGCCTTTCTTGTAGATGGGTGTCACATTGGCAAGCCTCCAGTCATCTGGGACCTCCCCTGTTAACCAGGACTGATGATAAATGATGGAGAGTGGCTTGGCAAGATCCTCTGTTAGCTCCCTCAGTACTCTTGGGTGGATCCCATCGGACCCCATAGACTTGTGGGTATCCAAGTGGCTTAACAGGTCCTTAACTGTTTCTTGATGGATTATGAAGAGTTTATTGTGCTCTCCACCTCTGTCTTCCAGCGCAGGGGGCTGAATACCCTGTGGATACCTGGACTGGCTGTTAAAGACTGAGGCAAAGAAGGCATTAAGTACCTCAGCCTTGTCCTCATTCTTGGTGACAATGTTCCCCCCCATATCCAGTAAGGGATGGAGATTCTCTTTGGCTCTCTTTTTGTTGTTAATATATTTATTAAAACATTTTTTGATATCCTTTATGACCATGGCCAGATTGAGTTCTAGTTGGGCTTTCTGCCTTTCTAATTTTGTCTCTGCTTGACCTAACAAGATCCTTGTACTCTAGTTATCATGTTACCTAGTTTATCTAGTTATCATTAGGTAGCATAGCTTCCCTATAGAAGTGGAAGTTTTTATTGACAGACTGTTTACATATTTTATTCAATGGTTATTTTATGCAATATTGGTAACAGGGTGTGAAATAGCTACCCTATATCAGGCAAAGTGGATATTTCTATATAGCTGGGTATATGCATGTACAGGCTCACACACATGCGCCTCATGTTGGGGGCTTTGAAAAGTGGATTACTGGCTACTTAGCTGCTGCAAAGCTTAGGCAGATTCCAAGGACTGCAATCCTAGAGAGAGAAACGTATACTTTTCATAGGCATTTTTGTGGGTCACTTAATGTTTATTGTTATAGGTCGAGACCAAAGGTTTACTATATATCAGTTGTCTAAAAGTGGTAGTAGTTTGACTAACTATATGTATGTTGTTCACAGCATATATTATATGGAATAATATATGGAAGCATCCATATATTCAGTATTCTTTAATCTGACAGCAATGGGTATAACTTTCTAATCCTACCACGCAGTCTATCATTTTCAAACAATATTTTGGCCTGTGCTATCAAAATTAATTTTTTTTCAATAAGTGCTTTTTAAGAATGGTTTCTATGCTGTTAAATCATTCTAAAATTCAAACTGCTATCATAAAAGCAATGTATTAAAACACTTGCAATTTTTTCAAACACACTACTCTCACAACATCAAAATGGATATAAGCCAATATTTCTTCCTTTGAAAGGCCTCCTGGCATGAGTCTGGTGAATTTCTTGAACGCTATATAAATATAACTTACAGCCAAGTGTGGATTACGGCTTTGAAAGCTAACTGAATTAGATTTATGGGACTAAAGTGTTAGATATGACATCAGTTTATAGCCAAAATGTTATTGTCTATGGCTTTCAGTGGTTTATATTTATATTTTTATTTATGGGAAGGAGACTTCATGCTAGGCAAGGTGTTAGTCAGAAGCCTGTAGTTAGTGCTGACAAAGATCATCTCACTGCTGTGCATGAAGTCAGGAGCACCGAACCCCAGATCTTTTCCACCACCCAGAGGCAAGCTGAACTTTTTGAAGTTTTGTTTCCTTTTTGAAACCCTGCTTCTTGGCTCTTAGGTTCATAACTCAGCTAATTATCAGCAGCTGAATTTTTGATGGATCTGTATTTTCTGTTCATAACTGCACTCCCCTAGTTTGGAACCTGCAGCCTTACCTGCACTGCTGTGTTGGGCATCTCCCACAAGAAGCATTACAAGGAGGGTTTGGTGTTTCCTGTCTTCCCAGCAACAAAACAGGTTTTTTCCGTACTGTAACTCAAAATTATGTTAAGTCCCTGGCTAGTATTTTTGCTACGTCAACACAGGAAAGTTTGGAAGGTCCCTGTCTTAACTCCTGATGATGGTTTCAGGCCAAATTATGATGAGCTGTGCCGGTGAAGTTGGCTGTATTAAAAAATACCAAATCACTTTACAAAAATGAATAAAATCTGATTGTTATTTCCCTAGCCAGCAAAAAATATTATAGGGTATAAGCTGCTCTCAGACTGCTTCGCCCGCCACACCAACTCCTTATTCTCACACAACTGATGGCATCAGAGGGTCGCCAGAGGAACCCCCAGCAGATGACACTGCTGCATCTGAAATGTCTGCCACAGCTTGTGTCCCCGGGCCCGCTCATCACTGGAGGTGAACGTGATGCTGGCTCTAGCTCTCTGCTGCAGGACTCGAGTGCACAAAGTACGTTTTAGTGACTGAGTTCAATCTTACCTTGTGCTGCCCTAGTTCTAAAAAGCCCAATCCAAACCAACATACAAAGAATCTCACCATTCTTCAAGTAAACGCAAACAACTGATCTGTGGCATACATCCCATCACTCTGTATAAAAGGATCTTGTGCTCAGCTTTCTGCCCTTCATTCCCTAACCTATTAAATCTTGCTTTGTGACTTTTTTTCTACTACTTCTCCGGATTTTGTTCTTGTCAGAATCAAAATAAGCCAATCACTGCAGCTGTGGCTAACCCCTGCGCTCCCAGACCCTAGCAGTGCTTTCAGTTTGCTACTTCTAAGGATGCCGATGACAGGAGGAGCACGTATTCTCTCCTTGACGTCATTGGTAAATGTGTTACAGAACATATAGTAAGTCTGAAGTATATCCATAGTGATGGGGTATCAGAAAGTTTCCTTAGGACCTCTGCTGCCTTGAGTTCACTACTCTGTCATGGACCAAAATCCCACTCATGACATGCACTGAGCAACTTCTTGTGTTGAAAGGTATAGTGCCTGATGAGAGACCACAATGTGCCAGTAATGCAGAATGCTGACGTCTCCTCTTTTGGCAGTTAGGCAACTGAGGCCCATCCTCATACAGAATTGCATAAGCTCATTACAAAGTTCAACATACTGAGTACTTCTGATGTTCCTGCACTCTGCAGTGGTCTGAGGTGTACGCTTAAGACATTTGTGTTTCAGGCAGGCCAGATACCATCCAGTGTGCACCAAAAGCTGTACAGCGGTTGTGGTCATAGTGTTAAGTCTGATCAAGCACAATTCAGTTGTGCAGAAATTGTGCCTCTCTTGGAGCTGGATAGTCTCAGGTCCATTTGCAGCGTTGCCTGAGCAAACGCACACACAATCTCCCATGTAGACATATAAAGCTTAGGAGTCATCCTCAGCTTAAAAAGCCGTTATATTTTTAGGCTTTCAGGTTAACTTGCAGTAGCAGGTCTGGAAGTCTATCCACTAGAATGAGGATGTACCAGGCACACTGCTATTGATTCTCGGTACATTATTTTTCTTGTCTTTGCCCTTGAGTCTTTTGGATGAGCAATGAGGTCTTGACCACTCGGGAGAATGGGATATGATCTCATTTATACTGCTGTATCTTCTGGCTTGAATCCAAAGAAGTTATTTGACCGCAGGACATGGTTGATCTAGATTTATGTTAGAGTACAGTGTATGAAAATCTGATCTGTTTTATTTGAGAGTCATAAAATTGCGGGCATTAGCCTTAATATCTTGGGAATATTTGAGTTCATGCAATTTTTTGATAAAAATAATGTCTGTACTCTCAATTATGAATAGCAGTCTTCCCTTTCTCTTTTGTACCTCTCCACCGAGTATCATGCTGTGAAATATTTCTTAAGCTTCTTGAGAACATCAGTTTTTAATCCTGAGGAGCAATTCCTCTGCAGTTCAAGAACAAAATGCAACACTGAGTTACATGAACATGAATCCAGCTTAAACCCACTAGTTTCTGTGGCCTGTATTTGTAATGATATAACCAAAGGCAAAATTTAATTTTATATAAAAACATTTTTGAAAGTCAATTTTAGCCTTTCTCAAAACACTATTTTATATACAGTTGTTGGTGCATAAACCATTAATCATGTTATACAATGCTCTGATGGGGACGTCTCAGATTTTCCCTACCTTAGACCCTATTTTGTTCCCCAATATTGTAACGCAGACACGATTTATGCTACAAAACATCTTGAGAAATGCTATGTCCTGCAGATGGGCGTACATGTTGGAAAGGCATCTTACCTCATTTTCTCTCTTCCATCCTACCTCAGAAACCACGACTAATTTAAAGCTGCTCTGATGAGCTCTCCTTCAGCCTTCACACTTTTTCCACATTGTTTAGTTGTACTTAATAACCATGAATGGTATGCAGTGTCATAAAGGCTGAACATTGTTTGCTCAGCCAGAACCCAGAATACATTTAACAACATATTGAGAGTGAAGTCACATCAATTCAAATGTTTAGTAGCTATGCATATTAAATGGCTGTTAGTAGAATCATCAAAATCAATACTTCATTTGTCTCTCAGGATGTGACTGCACTGGAGTTTCATTCATTCCTTGTCTAATTATCCCTAATCTGCTGCTCCACATGCTCAGCAAGTGAAGCAATTGAGATAATAAAGTTGTATTAAGGCAACCCTGGCAATAATGCAAGTGTTTTAGATAATAGAAGAATTCTGTTCATTTTGTTGCTTAGTAACAAAAATATTGCAAATAGGTTGTGTGAAAGGAAAAAAAAAATGTGATTTTTAGTCAGGTATTCATATTCTGCATATTTATAGATCATGATTAATGTTGCTGCTCGATTTTGACAAGGCAGCATGTTTAGGTTTTGAATCTGCAGTAAATCAGCAAATGGAAAAGCTACTTGGCTTGAAATGGTATTTATATATTCATTTGTTAAGATCCCAGAATCAGTGGCAAATATTAATTTGCTTGAGGGCAAAATTACTTTAAATTTTACATATATGGAATGATTTTTTTTTTCCCTGTAGAGATCCCCAAGTACAGTTTTAAAAACATTTACTGGTATTTTGTCAGGCGAGGCAAGAGATTCTGCAATCGGTGAGAGTGCTGGCAAGAGAGGAATGCATGATATAGCAAGTGTGTATGCACGTGCTTAGCTTTCTGTACCATAACAACAGCTCGTGTACAGTGAGAACGCCTTGATTTGTCCTTGGGTCCCTCACGCTGCACACAGAGTAGGCACATGAGTCTGTAGGTTTAGGCCAGTGGATTCTTCTTCGTTTGTGTGATGGGACAGGTTTGTTAACCTGGGCCCAGTGAGAAACGCAGAAACTGCTGGATCTCGGCACCAGTTTCAGTGAGAAGAGCCCAGCATGGTGCTTCAATAACAGAGTAGAGCTGCCAGTACTAATTTCCATAGAATAAAAACAATTGCATACATAATAAGCATAGTCTTTTTCGGAGTACTACTATTCCGTTTTGTGTATAAGCTTATGCGTGTATATTTTCTACACCCTTGGCCTTAAGAGGAAAAATCAATCTCTGAACTGTAATCCTGACCTCTGTACCTAGTGGGATGGCCATGGGCACCATAGGCACTATATCCCCTTGACCCATAAGAATTAGAACAGGGTATGTTCATGTAAGAGATCTGAACTGTAAATAAGGAGATAGCAAGCTTTGTCTTGATATGTAGGTTTGCCATTGACTTCAGTCTGAGATGACTTCACCTGAGATTTGAGAGTTTCTGATAATTTCCCACACTTGAATAGTATTGTGAAAGGCTTGCAGTGGCTGTTATGAATTGTGTATTTTAAAAAAATGTTGAATTAACGTGTTACTTGAAATGCCACTAAAACAGTGGTGTTTGTGAGTTTTTCCATTATAAATGACCAGCCTAGAGGTCATTTTCAGTATTTGTAGTTCTTACTTTGTTTACTAAATGTAGAAATCATTTGCTGTTGTTACTCATCCCAAAGTAGCTTAGTGTAAGATATTTGAAAGTTGTTTCACTCACAGTAATAACTTATTCCACTTATTAGTGTGACTGGCAAAGAGTGAAATTACTACTCTTAGTAGCAGAATTATGACTGTCAGAAAACACGATAATCTAACCCCCAAGTATTCTAATAACATATACTTCTAATGAAGAGTCAGTATATTGAGAGGAACGTTCACTTTTTCTAAATGCTGTTGACTAATAAATCTTGTGTTGAACTACACAAGAAATCTGAATGTAAGTTTTGGATTTTTTTTTTAACAATTCACTTTTCAATTGTAATTATTTGTGATCTTATTTTAAACAATATTATTTATTTTCCATGTTATTTCTAATAATCTTTAAATAATTATTTGTAGTACAAAAATTCAATAGGAAACCAGTAAACTTTACATTATTGTCTTCCAAGACACCCTGTGTTAATTAAGACAGCAAAGTATAGGTAGTATTGATCTTGAATTTTAACTGTCTTTCAGTAAAAGGCAAAATATTTCAAAGGTGCTGAGCCCCTTCAGCATTTCTGGGGAGCCCCGATTGTTAGTGCCTGTAGTAAAAGATTTTAAATATATACTCTTTGCAAAAGGTCAGTTAAAAGAACTATTATAGAGAAACTATTGCTATTGAAGCAAAGGAAAAATATTAATTTTTTTAGAAAAGGGATTATCAGCATTATTCCAGCACTTCCTGCCTTCCCAAGAATTCAGTTGTGATTTAATTTTCATGATATCGCAGCTTAGAAAAGTTCTTAATTGTCCTTGAACTAAATTGTTGAAACTTCATGTTTTCATTGAGGTGTCCATTTCTGGAGGATTAAAACTCAGTTTAACACATGGGTAAATTTTAAGCATTCAAATTGAATCGTAAAAGCCACCTTCTTATTTGGTTTTCAAACGTATTTGCATTTTAAGTACATCTGATAAGATCCAATTACTATAAGCTTTGAGGCAAACTTGGGTCTTTTGTTTTTATAATTATGCTACTTCCTAGAATTTTGTCTTGTTACTTTGAAATATTCTGTGAGGACTGGATTTAAGTAGGTGATTTCAGTAGCTTATAACAACTGTGTAAACATTCATGTTGGACATGGTTTTTGTAGCAAGATGCTGAATTTCTTTTATTTCCAATTAGTTGGCACGTGGAGCAACTGTGAAAATGCTTTTATAATGGCAAGTACAGAGAAAGCTAAGATATGCTGCTTCAAAGGCATGGAAAAGGGACGTCAATGTTTGTATAAGTACAAGAGGATGGTTCCCTTTTGCGAGATGGCAGTATCCAGTAGTGATTCTATTGTTCATGCTCATATCAAGGAATAGTGTAAGCTTCGTCTCAAGGTGATTGGAATATGCCAGTCAGTTGTTTCATCTATGTCTTCCTTAATCAAAGGACACTGACACAAATAATACAGGGAAAATACTGCTCAACCTGATAGAAATCTTTAAATGGCTGAAAAGTTCCTTGACCAATCTTGAAAGAAATTTGCATTGTATTTATTTTATCTGTAAAATAATACTATCCCAATATCTATAGCAGATTACTGGATCACCTGGATCCAGTATTACCCTGGATCACCAGCCCATGTGTTCAAAGACTATTTTTCTTCTTACTCCATATTTATGTTTCTATTTATTTTAGCTTACTCAAAGGTAGAATATTCATTGCTAACATTGGTAGCAAAAGATCATTTCATCTAATAGGTCTATGTTCACTCTTTGAATTTTTTCTGTGCTGTTTAATTTATTTCACAGCAGTATTCATACAAAATCTTTCACATCTGCAAATATTTAAGCTATTGTGATTCAGAAAGCATCAAAATTATTTTAATTTTTTTTATTTTTTCAAAGTGTAGGAAAAGTATTACATTGTTTTAATACAAGAATCATTAATTATCTTCTACAGGTCACTTCAGGGCTATGTTACCTGAGAAAATGAATACACGGTATTTTGAATCTTTTGACATTTCTGTGGTTTTTGCGTGTATATGTTGCTAAATGCCTTGGACATGTATCGCTTCAAATTCAAGTCTGCTAACCTGAAGTCATTTCACTCACTTCCTTAAAGTGAGATTACTTTTTATTGACAGTTATTTTATTTATGTAACATCTTCTATAAGACCTGATAGTCTAATTGAAAAAAAGCTATATTTGTTATATCACCTACTTTAATGAAAGATTTGATCTGTGCCGCTGTCGTGGTTTAACCCCAGCCGGCAACTAAGCCCCACGCAGCCACTCGCTCGCTCCCCCATGTCAGGATGGGGGAGAGAATCAGAAGAATAAAAGTGAGGAAGCTCATGAGTTGAGATAAAGACAGTTTAACAGGTAAAGCAAAAGCCGCGCATACAAGCAAAGCAAAACAGGGAATCCATTCACCACTCCCGATGGGCAGGCAGGGGTTCAGCCATCTCCAGGGAAGCAGGGCTGCATCACGCATAACCATTACTTAAGAAGATAAATGCCATCACTCTGAATGGCCCCCCACTTCCTTCTTCTTCGTCCCAGCTTTATAAGCTGAGCGTGACACCATATGGTACAGAATATCCCGTTGGTCAGGTGGGGTCAGCTGTCCCAGCTGTGCCCCCTCCCAGCTTCTCGTGCACCCCCAGCCTGCTCGCTGGTGGGGTGAGGAGCAGAAAAGGCCTTGACGCTGTGTAAGCACTGCTCAGCAGTAACGGACACATCTCAGTATTATGAACACTGTTTCCAGCAGAAATCCCAAACACAGCCCCACACTAGCTACCATGAAGAAAATAACTCTATCCCAGGCAAAACCAGCACAACTGCAAACCCTTGTTTCCCCTGTACTCTCAGGCTGTTGCAGCTGCATAAACACTGCTCTTAGTAAATCTCATGCAGACATAATTTTCCTGAAGATTCAGGGAGTCTCTTGTCATGAGCACCATTAGGTAACTGAATTACCTGTGTACTGTTTAAAAGAATTTACGTGTAGAAAATTAAAAGATAGGAAGCTAACAACAAAACAGCTTTAACCATTTTCTTTCTCTTTCTCCCTTCTGAGTTTTGTGTCTTTTGTGTCTTACATCTTCAGACTTCTGCCTTAGCATAAAATAATGGGTAGTAGGAATTTGGTAAAACTTGCTTTCAGCTCCTCTGGAGTCCTCTCCTCATATATTAGAAATTAAACTGGTTCTCTGCTCTTTTGGAGTAGCATTAATAGTTCCTGACGTTGTGTGTATGCTACATGTTTTGGATTACCAATTCTCGTATAGGCATACTGAAGGAGCTTCTCAGAATTGATTTCTCATGATGTTCAATCAATATCTGACTCAAGTGCCTATCACTCCATTCTCTAATCACTCACCTGAGCAGTAGACTATGAAATTTTTCAGCTAACTTCAGTAACAATATTTTAAGGACATCTCCGAAAGCTTAACACTGGAAGTTTGATTTTGCCTGTTTTCTTAGTCTTAGCACTGATTCTGTAAGCTTATAAAGAGCATTTTAACTCTAAACAATAAAGTCCCTTTTACCTGAATAAGACTATCCAGATTCTTAAAGTAAAGATTGAGCATAATATCTGCAGCATTAAGTCTTTTTATGCATGTCTCAAATCAGGTGAGCCTAGTTTGGTTTCCTGCAAGATCACACCACATTTTTCAAGTATTATGTTAATGGAAAACATTTAATATAATCTGTCTTTCTCAGAAACTAACATTTTATTCATCCCTGGTAAGTCATTGTTAGGTGTAGTTGGACATAATTTGTAATGTTCTAGCACACAAATGAGCGTGTGATACTAACGTGGGGAGATCTGCAGTACAGAGTGCAAATATGGTGATGTGGTAGAGTGTAAAGGTTTAAATTAGCAAGAGAAAACCACCAGACTTTCTGTGAATCCCAAGTTCATGTGTTACTAAAGCTTCCAGTTCACACCATCACATATTTTGTATATGCCACATCTGATATACACAAGATACTTAAGAAATTTTTTCAAATTTTGAGGATATATGTTTCTGGCATCTTGGCTCATAATGCAAGGGATTGCTGCTAGGCTAAATATAAAGCTCCCTGGAGCGGTCAATATATTTTATTATTATTATTGAGTGTGTAAGGATTTATGTTCATGATAAATGCCATTTTCATCATTATCATCCTATATGTTCATCATTATCATAATTTTCTTTTCTTATATCCAGTTCAAACACGATCGATCTCTCTTCTCTAGGGTCTAAATCTTCTGCTTCCAGACCATATTGTGACTGAAGTTACCAACTCCACTTATTCACTGCACAATCTAATTAAAAGAGTGGGTATCTGTAGCTGTTGCACTATTATGTGGGAATAAGCTCCAACTCACCTCCCAAAAGAAGAGCCTTACATAGCAAAGAAAGTTTTGCACAATAAAATGTGTAGATAAATCAGTATTCGGCCTTACTGCATGGACAAGTATACCTGCCATATCAGTGCTTAAGTAACTACATCATGATTGAATTTTTAATGGCAAATGCCTCTATAAACATTTATCAATTCCTCTATTATATGCATTATAGCAGTGCCAAAATATCTTCTTACTTCACAATTTCTTTCTTATTCTGGCCCTTCTTTGGGAAACTGATTTTCTAATGCATGAAGAATAAAATGATAATGAAGGTTGTGCCCCAAATCATTAAATAGACTCACAAGTTTTTTCCAATGCACATTGGTTTCCCAAATTACTGATCTAAACTGCTGAATAGGGATCCAGGTTCTGAATTCATTAAGCTTAGGCCAGTTCAGACCTGGAATGTTACTTTATTTTTTAGCTTGTTTTTCCCAGCAGAATGAAAAATGAAAAATGCAAATGCGTATTGATATTTAGAATCCTTCATGGACCAAAGTCCAGAGATAATAACCACCAGAATTTTTATTAGTTGAAACCGGCTTTGTTTTCTGGAGTCGGTATAATCTGAGGTTCAGCCTTCACAGGCAGCCGGGGTCAGTTCACCCCCAAGCAGACTGCAGAGTCCCAGGAATCCCTAGGCTCAGAGGGATGAGGGCTTCGTCCTGATTTCAGTAACTGGACGTGTACCTACCACTCCGTGGGCTCTGGTTTTCACTGGAAAGGAACGTACCCAAACAGGGGCCGCAGAAGGCCGTCTCAAAATGGGGAAGAGGGTAGGATGGATGGGAGCTGGGAGCACCCTTCACACAATCTGACTTTAAACAACCTGACTATCAGTGAGCCACAGATGCTCATATAGCATGGTAATTACTTAACGAAGGCTAAATTGGCCAAAAGAGCTTACTTTTTTTGCAAGTCTGATAATGCCTAATGACCAAAAGTGATTTTGCTACTTAAACTGCTTTGTACTACATTAGGTACATCAATAGGAATTTTGTCAGAGTTAAAGCTGTCGGATCAAATTGTTAATTTGTGCAGATATTGAGACAACTTTGCTTACAGTACACTAACTTCTAACTAAAGACTTTCTTCAATGTGTACATTTAATTTTAGTTTAACAGTAGAATGTGTTAAAGCAGATGTAAAATGTATAATCCTGCACTGTAAATATCAGAGGCTATAAAAACATCCTTTTTGTGGCATATGAAATGTAGCTATGTACCATTTTGTTTATCTTTGTCTCAAAACCTGCTGAATAGTTTCTGGTCACCAAAACTTGGTTATGTCAAGTTGGAGAAAAAATATTTCTGTTACTTCCCCACCTTTCTTTCCCCCTATTTTTACCACTGAATAAATACCAACAAAATACACCTTAATGGTATCTTAACAATTTGTAAATAGTTCCAGAGAAGCATTTCCACAGTGTAAATCAGACTGATAATAATCACGATAATGGATGCAGTTAGCTTGGAAGCAGATGATAAATTCTGAATGTCGTGAGTCATGGAGTAGTAATTATCACTTCTAATGAAGAGCATCTTCTAAGACCTTATTTAGGATGTACAGATTAGCATTCTACTTTTTGAGAAGATCTGTCAAGATCATGGATCAAGTTTCTTTCTGTATTTTTTTCCCAGTGATGGGCTGCTTCCACATTATTAGTATTACTGGATTACATTATTCAGTAACGTTTGCAAACTTACTTGAAAAATTACAAAGCCTTTTCCGAATGTGCGAGAGGGTGTAACAATGACACTTCCTCACTGTCTTCATCTGCCTGAAACTGTCAGTGTGCAAGCTTTATTTCTTCTTGCTATCTACTATTCTGTCAATCTGCATTTTTCTGTCCTTGTCCATATGCCAAATGTTGTCACCTGCACTAGTAAAGGTACTTTGGGGTTTGGATTTTTTTCATTTTTTCTGACATTTAGGCCATTTGAAATAAGCTAAGCCTTACTGTCTGCCAGTCCCATCATCATTGTGAACATATGTTCTAGCACACGTGTTTGCGTGGCTGTTCGTCAGCGTGTACTTCGCACTTTAATCTCCACATCCTGTTGCGATGCTCTGCTTCGTTTGGCAAAGCAAGTGGCATGTGGTGGAAGGAACAAGGTGTTTTTAGTAACTTCCAATGACCAAACCATTTTGTTTACAAAGGAAGATAATTGTAAAGCATAGATAATTCATAATGTAATAATCGAATCAGTTAAATTAATAGCCATACGCAAAATTCTGGTTTTGCTCACAACTCTCCTCCTTAATCTGAGTTACGGTGCTTGGATTAGCAAGTACTTGTGCACTACTTTTAAGTCATTTTACAGTGATAAATATTGCTCACTAGTTATATCCAATTCAATTTTCAGGTAGATCTATGAATGAACTTGCTGAAGAAAAATAGAAAGTGAGGTCATAATATTTTTATCTATTAAGCTTTTTTGTTATTAATGAGAGTTTTAAAAGTACTTAAATACTCATCTCTCATTGTTATCAAGGACCGCTCAATGCTTGAAGACCTTTAGCATTCTGGCCGGTACTTACCAATTAGCTTATCTGACATGGTGATTGCTTGTTAAAGGGTTTTCTCTACTTAGTTTAGCTGTATAATTTAATGAGAACTTACAAATGTAATCAAGGAAACTTTTCTAAAAGCACCTGACTGACTAAGATTAAGTCCTCTCACTTCAGATAAAGAAGCAAAGTGATCTTCAGAGATTAAATAAATGGCATCTCTTTTCCTAATGCTCTGCAACATGTGGCTGAACTGTGAAAATTTTAGATACATAGAAAAATCTTCCTGCCTGGTGTGTGCAATTCATAGCTGTCTGAAGTTGTTAATGTGAGGAATTGTTGCTAAAGCATATATTCATAAGTTATCCTTGCAGGGATAAATTGTGCAAAGTAAAAAGAACATGAATCTCTTTGAAAACAGTCCTTGCAGTTTGGCTTCAGTGAGAACATTTATAGGATCTAGATTACACTTGGGGAGAAATTTTCAGTTCTGCAACAGTAATTTAATTGCTGCTGCGGGATGTATTGTTCCGGGCTGCCCGTAAGCGTTGATCTGCGATAACAGCAGTCACAGTTTTCGAGTCTGTGTTGTCCAGTGGACAGTTTGGATTCAAAAGCAGGTGTTACTGTAGCAATTAAAGGGAGAAACACAGCAACTAGGTTGAAGGCAAATCATTTAAATGATATGGAAAATATGGACATACAGAATACAGTGATTTAGAAAAAAATAAAATTCAGCAAAGCCTGAATTCATGTATTTCTGATGGGTCAAATGCTGCGTCATTTGAAACTGAGATGTATAACAAAGAAAGAAAATAATTAAACAAGTTGTTCTTTAAATACAGTTTTCATGACCAATGATAGTAAAATCTGAGAGAAATTATAATGTGGATCAGATTACTATATACAGCTATTTCTGCTTTGCTATATTAACTGAAGTTTTCCAGGAGAAATTTAGTGCAAGGTAACCATTTTTTAAATGCACAGATATTCACCTTAGGTTTGTTTTCAGAAAAATCCAGAACATTCATAAAGCTTATTGTTTTTTCAAAAGGGCATGCGGGAGTATTATAAAATACATTAAAAAAATTTTTTGTTCCTCCAGAGTCTTTTTAGTTTAGGCACTTTTGCAATTCTTAGACAACATGAAATACATGGTGTCATTCCAGTACAGAATAAATAAGCATTTCACAAAGTTACCGGTAGTAACTGTTCCCCATTATAACTTAGGCAATCATCTTTTCACTCAGAAATATGAAAAGGGGATTAACTTTAGCCTTTAATAATGAAAAATAACAATTGATAGTCTTTTTCCCTATAACAGTGCCGACAGTCTAGTTTTATTCTTTAATCTCATGTAACCATAGCTGTAATGGCAATAATGTAGAACATGTGAAAATGTGTTAATATATAATCGACTGAATTTAAAAATCCCTCCCCATTTTGTTGCAATACGTCCAGGAAGAGAGACTGTGAAGAAATGTGGAACGTATGGACAAATAATATTAAATGCAGCACAAGCATTTGAAGAGTAGATTCTAAGTTATAGTTATTCTAAACATACATGTTTAAAACATAAGTGAAGTTTTGGACAAACAAACAAAGAAACTGAGCTTCATTGAAAAAAATAAATGAAAGTTTCTGCAGCCTGACAGTTAATTTGGTGAAAACAGCAAAGTGTAGCAGAAACGGCACTTAGAAAATTCAGTGTCCTACTGTTTTGGCAGATCATACTTATATTAACATCTAACTTATTAATTAGTACTGAATTATTTCCTCAGTGAACCTAATTTCTTTTTCAGGGTGTTTAGTGTCCTGAAGGGTTTGGCTGGTTTTATGTATCTGTTTCTTCTTTAATACTATTCTCCAGATTACTTTTGTGAAGACATTTTGGTGCACATGTGATTATTCCCTGTGTCTGTGGATAAATCCATGGCAAATAGTTTTGGATAAGCTATCTAGTTCACTTCAGTGGGTGGATCCCAAGGTATAGCTTACATTCCGGGACTCCAGGGGTGCAACCTGGAATAAGGTCTCATGCGTACAGTTGCCATTGTTGGTTTCTGCAGATAACTTTGATTCAGAAAAATTTTCATAAACCACATAGCCCTAAGTTTGAGTAGAATTACTTGTTCTCAGCTTTAGCCAGCTGACTGAGATGGTAATTCGTTCCCTTTGGTTGTCTAACCAGTCACTGGAGTGGGATGGGAGCTTCCCAAGGAGTGAATTTTGCCTCCACTGTCACCTCCTATCCTCATGTATATACACACACGGGTAGGCTGTGGGATAATTATTAGGGGTCATTGCCTTAAAGACCTGGTGCTACCTTCTGCAGTCCTCAGGCTACACTGGCTTGTTGAGTCACAGATTTCCCTGCCTCCTCAGCAGTTCTTAAAGCTCTTCTTGGTAGTGACTCTTGAGCCCTTCGCACCCCCAGGAGATGAGGCCCGGGAAAAATGAAATGAGGTGAGACCCGAATTGGGGGCCCGCGGTACCTCAGCGGCTCTACTGAGCAGCAGCTCTCAGAGAGATTCTGCCTGGCTGAGGTTTAGTGAAGCTTGTGCTTGTCTGAGCCATCAAATACAGAGATGGCATTATAAATTCTACCTCCTGTTCTTCTGTGTATGCTGAAGTTTTCCCTGTATAGTTCACAAATTATCTGTGTTATATGAAAGTCCTTTTCAGCAGATCTTGGTTTAAAACAAAGTGCATTTTCATAAACTCACTAGATGTATAAAGCTCTTGCCTGTGTGCGTAAAGCTGCCTCAGTCTTATGGCAGGTACTGAATCATTACACTAACAAGCCCTAAGTCCCATGGTAAACCATTGTCTGATGAAACAGATAGCTCTGGTGTTCGGAGGCTGCAAAGGGTCTTAAAAGTAAAAACAATATTGACATTGACGAATAGATGAAATACTGCCTTGCTGACTCTGTTGCTTTCAAATTATTCTGCAGAGTTTTGCTAGAGTAGTTGCTAAAGAAAAACGCACAGTAGGGTTATTGAAACAAGAGATTATGAAAAGTCACAAAGACATGTTCAAAGGGAACTCAAGTATTTTTGATTTTATTGCATTCAGTGAGATCCTTCCAAAAGCAAAATGTAAGTCTACTGTTATATATACAATTTAGTCGTGGAAAATAAAAGAGCACACCTTTTTATGTTGATCCAAGAATTAGAATATATTGTTAATCTAATGTTTTAATTGCCTAATCAAAAAAACACAATCAGTTAATTTAGTGCAATTTAAATTGTATTTACACTTAGGCAAATTATCTAGTTATTCCTTGTTGTTCTTATTAATAATACAATTAAAGTAGTTGTAAGCCAGCCTCCTCTTACCTACCCTTATCTGCTCCGGTGTTATGCTCACCCTCACTGTGTGTTACTCCATTGAGTTGAGTTCTTTGCCAGCAGGAGTATGAAGTCAAGGGTGAGAGTTTCTTCCTCCCAGGATTAGTTTTTCAATCCTTCTCTGTAGATGCTATGATTTCCTTTTAGGGTGACAAACCATGCAGCTTCACAAAACTAAGCAAAATACAGTGGGGAAAAAAATGAAGTAATATAACCAAAGTGCAGAAACACGGGATAAGCAGTAGCCAATTTACCACCAGTAATTGTGGTGTTACAGCTAGGGCAAGCTAGACAATAATCATCAGATCTTTAAGCAAGTTGCAGGTATGGTCTATGTTTCTTACATATTTTTACAGGTACAACAAATCAAGATACAGTAAGCTCAAGGTACAGCATAACAAGTCCTATGTCCTGATGTGTTTAATTTTTTTCTAAAGACTGAGGCCTATTGGCCTATTTGGCACCTGGCAATGCCAAACTGAGTGCACCATAGAGCTACAATATGAATGAGCACTTCAATCCTTAATTCCCTTGAAAATGAAATTTACACTTGTGTAAAGCTCTTGCTTTAAAGACTTGGCTGGTAATCTTAATAAACGGAGCTCGTTACCTTTGTACCAAGGGAAATGTCCTGTTAAGGGAGTTTCTTATCCTCAAGAAAATTGCCTCTGGTCAAAATGAAGCATGTACCAGTGAAAGAAACCTGGTAGCATGTTATTTCCTTCTTCTGAACATCTCCAGCTGTTCCTTTGGAAATTGGGTTCATTTGTATTTCATTTGTCTCTGAGTTTTAAGTGTTCTCCTTTTCACTCCAAGCCTCAAGGTGAACCAAATTACAAGATGTGTTGCAAAGATGCAGTCTGCCCTTTGCAGCAGAACTGAAAGCCAAACATTTTCTTTAGCAGAACGATAGCCTGGTATGAACAGAAATCGTATTCATTTCAGAATATTATAGTTGCTTGTATTTTGCCTTTTACTTTTGTGCTCTCTACTGGTTTTGTTTTTATAGTTTTCCCATATTCAGCTTTGCCCACTGTAACTTTTATTTACTCGCCTGTTTTTTTCTGTTGCCCTTATTTCCTTTCAGCTGCTTTCAAGAAAATACGAACACAGAAACATAACTCTAGAAAAGAATTCAGAGCTATTCCTCTCAGATAGCTTTGAAATTAAGATAAACATGTTCCTTGACATATAAGCACGGTCACAGTTTACTTTCCAGAGCCTGACAAGCATCTGCCACTCCAGTTGATGGTAAGTGAATCTAGGAGTGTCTTAGGTAATCAGAAAATTGAGTCAAATTTAATTTTTTTGGCAATTTTTTATTAATTTCTAAAAGTAAATCCACTAAATGAGAACATTTACAAAGCTGGTACGTGGGTCACTGGTGGCACTGTTCTCTGCACCTGCTTTTACCTATACCTATTCTGTGTGGTTTCTACCTTTTTTACTTGGGTCTAAGCAATGCCATTACAAGAAGAGGGAAAAAACAAACCTTGGGGAATAAGTTACTAAAAATTAAACAAAACCCAACAAAAATGGAGAGAAGTGATTAAAACATTTCCACAGAAAAACCACCAACTCTACAGGTCAAACTACAGGTAAAATGCAAAAATACTAGTGTTTTTCCCAGGCAAGCCATTGCTGGAGCTGCCGTAGAGATTAGTGAGTTGACTATTGGAAAGGGTTGGCGGCCCCTGTGATTCTGAGTAGCTGGAGAAGGTTATCTGTAACACTGTACATCTCTTGATATGTGACTCACACAATGAAAAGTTTTCCCAAGGAGAATATTTTCTGCCTTGATTTTTTTTGCATTGCACTTACATCTTACCACCGTAGATCTTCACGTGGCTGGTTTTCAGCTTAGAGTGCAGAGAACATGTTGATTGAAAATATTAAATGTTTGCAGCAAATGGCAACAACTGTGTCACTCCTTTCATTACACCTTTCTCTGCTAAAGGCGGGAAGCCTCACACCAGCACAAAATTGAGGGGAGGTGTAAGTGACACACTATGTGTGAACCACAACACTTCCAGTTCAGTGAGAAGATGGGGAGGGGAAGATGCATATACTTCTGGTCAGGACCAGTGGGGTGTCTTGGATCAGCCAAGATACTGACAGCATGTGGAGTACTTTACGTACAAAGTGCTTTAAAATGAAAATTAGGCGGTCTTTTGTTTTTCTGTTCATATATTTCTTAAATTCAAGCATTTCTATTACATTTCTATTCTATTTCTGTAATAGAAACCAGTTTTGGACAAGGTTATTTTTCATATGCTAAGGAAAACTGAAATACGAAGGTTATTTTCTCTATTTAATCTATAATCTATAGTTTTAACAGTAATAGAGGTATGAGAATTGTGTTCAGAAGTACAGCATTTTGTCCATTTGTCCACTAATCTTTCGGGATCAGTAAAATGCTTTAAAACAGATATGGCCAGTGTGCTTTTGAAATAGCTTTGAAATTTCCAAGAAGAATAAAACATGTTTGTGACAATGATTTATTTTTCACTTGGTATCTGCTAATCCATTAATCCTTCACTTATGAAAGATTTGAAAAGATGACTAGGAAGAGGTGGTGTTTATGCAAGTAAAGGCCAGAAGTCACAAATTCTGGTGTTTGGCTCTGGACTCACATGGCTGTCCATATGGAGGTGGAATGAGCCTAAGGATCAGCTTTCCAAAGGAATTTAGAACAGTCCATGTCATCCTTACTCCTTGTATCCAGAGATGAGTGTGTTAGTGTAAACGTTTGTGACATATAAAGTAAAAAATGCTGGACTGTATCCTATGTCACATCCTCTGTCTTTTCACATTGCGAGACAGACAGCAGTTTGGGGGAAGGAAGGTGATGGAGGAGTGTTCAAAATAAGATGTGTAGAAATATATGAGCATAGTCTGAGCCTAATCCCCTTGTCATCACATGAAAGCTGCCAGGAGCAAAATGAGATCTTCTAGTTAATAGTCAACATAATATTTATTTATTTAAAATTTGGATCTTAGCTGGTCATTTAATATTCAGTATGTCTGTTTCTCAAATTCACATCCTTAATGAGGGAACCTGCCAGACTAAAGGGGATGTGAAGAGCTTCAGTGATACTGCAGAACAGTTGTGACAGCTGAGATAGGAAAAGACAGGTTGATTCAATGTGTAAAACAAAGGGAGAATAAAGATAACAAAGAAAAGTAAGAGCTTGATGTCTCCTCTTCCAAAGTTTGATTTATGCAGCAGCTCACTTACTTGTTCTTTTTCTTGTCTTAAATAAAAAGTGAAAAGCCAATCATCTATCCATGAAAAAAATACGGTGTTATTGTTTGATTAATAGCTCATACTGATGTTAGGAGATGCCTAATTATGCGTCAATGTTTGCCTCATTATGTAGAGGAACATCATCATAGCAGATTAGTCTATGAACAGAGAATGGTCTCCTTTTTGATAATTAATTTTCATGCTTCAAAGTATGTAACCCAAACAGTCGTCTAGTTCTTTCACTGTAAGACTTCTATATACCTAATTTTGGAAGCAAACTCTGTGTTGCAAATAAGGCGGGGGGAGGGGAGGAGACACCTGAGCTAATCTCAAAACCATGGCTCAAACAGATTGCTTTTCTTTGCCAGTAGGTTGTCAGTCCCATGGACTGCAGCTTTCTGAAAACCTCTTCAGCAATATTAACTCCATCTTCTTTCATTGCACTCCTTGACTTAGCAATGACTGCAAAGGTTATACCAGAAGATGGCTGTTTTGCAAATAAATGACTGAAACAGTTTTGAGAACTACAGTTCTAGCTTAGTAAAGACAGAGACTTTTTAGTATCAACCTTTCAGAAGAAGGGATGTATTTCCACTCTAGACAAAGTTCAAAAAGAGAAAACTCTTGAAATAACAACCAAGAAAATAAAATGTTTGGATGATGGAATGCAGCAATCAAGTGAAGGAGCTGGATACTTTCTTCAACAATAAGTATTCTTGAAGCTTATAAAGGCCTGCATTCCAGCTATGAAGATTATAGTAATGACAGGTACTGTGTTGTAGGAAATAAAATTCAGGAGATACAAAGGATATTTAAAAGTTTATGGCTACATACTTAGTTCTAGCATTTGCACTACTAGGAATTTAAGGCCTTTTTCAGTAGGTTAGAGCAACCTCATTGACTATCTTGATGTTTTATCCTGCTATGGTATGTAAAGCTTAGGTAAATTCATAGTGCACTCCATAGTAAAGACTTGGTGCCTCAGAACTATGTCAGACAGGGCATTTTTAAGAAGACAAATGTTGATGCAAAAGTTGGAAGAGCAACTTCTTGATATAATATCAAACTTCAAGGAGAATAAGATATTGCCCACACTCTCTCTTGTATTTTGAAATCTCACTTTCAAAGCATATTTCAAAGACTTCTCTTATTTACAAGAACAAATCTATGCACTAGGAAAAAGCACCCGCTGAATTCCTGAGGAAAAGGACTAATAGCAAGCTGTGTTTAGGACCTGATGATTTACCTGGGATGGTTAGCACATACAATGGACAAGAACTACAGAAGTGTAGCATCTTCAGTTAGGCAGAAAGTTATTCAAATATTCTGTTAGGAGATGGCCATAGTCCAATGTCTTTAGTTAGTAGAGCCTAAGGTTTGCAACGAGTTATAATGTCAGTGGGAAATTTTATTTTATGCGAAATTAAAAGTGCCAGTGTAGGGAGCTGTACCAGAATTTGATGTTACTTAAAAACTAATTACGTGAGTTGTGTGACTTCTATTTTTCCCCTTCCCAAGGACCAGTGATACTGCCTTCTGCAAATATAAGGTCAGTGCCATGCTCGCAGCAGTGTTTCACCAGTTCTCCAGCACAATCTGTCCTTGGCATTTGAGAGGTTAAAAAGAGCAGTATGAGAGAAAACTGTTCTCTGAAGGCAGCACCCACTGTAAAAGTCAGTGATATATTTTTCAGGAAGAACTAAAAATATGTCAAAGATAGTTTCAGGCAAGACAGAGAAAATGTCATTGTAAAGACAGGTCTCAAAATCTGCAAGACTGTTTGCGATGTTAGAAAGATGTCCCCCCCAAAAAAGTCTTGCTTGACAGGTCATCCTTTACAATTTTTAACAATTAATATTGTCAGGATGCAAAAGTGTGACTCTGAAAACAAGAGGATGGCATTTGTGAGCAATGCATTGATCTCAAGGAAAGTTACACTTTCCTAGTTTCACTTCAAAACATTCTTCTAATTGGCCTTGCAACCTGGGAGCAACCTCACAGCATGCGTCCCGTGGGGACGAGTTACCGTATAAATGCCTGTGTACAGACCTGTTAAAAAGAACAAAATTTTAATGCAGCAAGGTCACCTTTTTGACAGGTCTGTACTACATAGTTGTGTCCGGAGAATGATCTGTAAAGGCAGCCGTACATTTCTTTGTTATCTTACTGTACACTTATCACAGTTTCCCTGATAACTAATCCGGTTGCCCAGATTCTTGTTTGAGCTGTAGCCACAGTTTCAGTTGTTGAATTAGTGGTGTGAGAAAGTGCTAAAGCAAGTGCGTCCATCCATGGTAAAGTCTTCATTGTAAAAAAATTGTCCATAAAAAAAGCTTTTGCAACTTCTTCTGCTTTCCTTCTCATTACCCAAGTGGGCAGTATATCTCTGAGCATGCTTGTGTGGGCCACGTGAGGTTCAGGACTACCGAGGCAATGCAGGGGACAAATTCTTCTTAGCTTGGTTGAACTTTATTCCATGAGCCAGGCTGCGGCAGCAGTGAAGCCTTTCCAGGGGGTGAAATGTTCTGCAAAGTGCCATTCACGATGAGTTGTATGGTTTCTTTTAACCCTTAAGGTCAGGCACCATACTTCTAGCGCTTGCAACCCATACAGTCAGCAGGAGGACCAGCAGAGAAGAACGTGGCTTTCGTTTCCTGTTTGTGTGCTGAGAGGTCTTTCCCGTTTAATCTGCTGTGTCATTAATTGGGTTCAGTTTCTTGATCACATTCCAGTTCAGGTGGTTATGATGTTTAGCTTGCAGCAAAAATCATTTCCTGCTAATTAATTTTTACTTCCCATTTAAGACTGCTTCTCTGTATATTCTTAACCAACTTCCTCGTCCAGCATAAGGGGGTTGCGTTTTATAATGTGTCGTTCCTTTGGTGAACAAAATTATTCCTACGCATATTATAGTTGTGAACCATTTGGATACAACCAGAGGAACTGAGCTATAAAAATAACATATTTCCTCACTCCTTTTTTCAAAACTTTTTGCATAGGAAGTACAATATTGGGGAAATATTCAGAAATAGGTATGGGCCCCTAAATGAAGAAACAAGTTATAGCCTTTCTTCAGGCGGTTCCAAAACCCTTTTCTGAATGTGGACACCAAAGGGATGTGAACAGCCTTAATATGTAAAGGATAATTACTTTAAAATTAGACACAAAGAAAATATAAAGAATTAGTAACTGTATTTTAAATATATTACTCTAAAAGTTCTTTTACTTTTGTGGGGATATATTTAATTTTCATGGCTGCAAAAGACAGGCCAAAAAGCAGAGGTGGTACAAGGGGTTTTTTCACTTTGTTCAATTTTGTCTATTAAGCATGTAAGATCAATTAATAAGGAGTAAGTGCTTAAGTTCTTTTTGCCTCAATTTTAAGGTATAAAATACATTGAGCATTGATTAATTCCTGGAAGGGTTTAACTGTGACATGTAAACTATGATTTTGGGAATTTTGTTACTTTGGAGGCTTTCAGATGATAAATAATGATTAGCTCATTTAGTCTTTGGGTAAAAGGTAGCCCCACCTTTCTCCCAGCTGGAGACCCTTCTCGGAGCTAGACTGATGCAAACATACCAAATGAAGGAGTCTGCTCTCAGCTGCGGAAAAGACATGACATACACCACCACCAGTGGGGGTATCAACAGCTACCTCATACAACTGGCAGCTGGAATAAATCCATAAAAACAAATAACCATCTTTCATTCTTTACTGAAAAGCAAAAATTCAGAGCCATGCCAGCACTACCAACAAACTAGCAAGCCAGCCCTAGCTGCTCATGGGTCACCTAACTTACTATGCTGAACTACTGCAACCTGAAAATGACGTGCTTTGCTCCTTTCCCTGTTCACAGAATCTGGAATGGAAAAGTATCTCAAGAATTTAATGATGCTTCTGTGGCATCTGTATAAGAAGTCACGACACCTTATATCTGAGTGTTGTGGTATAACCCCAGCCAGCAACTAAGCACCATGCAGCCGCTCACTCACTCCTCCCTGGCTCCTGGCAGGACGGGGGAGAGAGTCAGAAGGGTAAAAGTGAGAAAACTCTTGGGTTCAGATAAAGACAGTTTAATAGGTAAAGCAAAGGCTGCACATGCAAGCAGAGCAAAACAAGGACTTCATTTGCTACTTCTCATAGGCAGTCAGGTGTTCAGCCACCTCCAGGAAAGCAGGGCTCCATCATGTGTAACTGTTACTTGGGAAGACGGACTCCATCGCTCCAAATGTCCTCTGCTTCCTTCTTCTTTCCCCGGATTTATTGCTGAGCATGATGTCATATGGTATGGAATATCCCTTTGGTCAGTTGGGGTCAGCTGTCCCGGCTGTGTGGACCAGCTTCTTGTGCACCCCCAGCCTACTCGCTGGTGGGGTAGGAAGCAGAAAATGCCTTGACTCTGTGTAAGCACTGCTCAGAGTAACGAAAACATCTCTGTGTTATCAACACTGTTTTCAGCACAAATCACAAACATAGCCCCATGCTAGCTACTATGAAGAAAATTAACTCTATCCCAGCCAAAACCAGCACACTGAGTAACCTTCTGTGTGTATTCAATTACCTGAACACTCGCCTTGTTGACAAAGAAGTCCTAGATGCTTCTGTGCGGGCGACAGAACGACTGTGGTAACGGTCACAATTACATGGGCTCTGGGAAGTGGAACAAAGAGATACCAGGATCTCTGCATGTCGCTATTGACTGGAGCTGTAGGCTGAGAAAGTCACAGCAAATCTAGCTAGTCTCACAGATTCTGCAGTCCCAGCCACTCCTTTCATGACTGTATGAAAGACCATACACTACAAAACAGATTTGTTTGGAGAAGTTTATCTTAAGTCTATTATGAATGAAATCAAGCTAAGCTAGCTATTTGTCTGCTCTGTTCAGCCTCCTGCGCTCAGTAATGCTGACCTTTTGAGGCTGTAGCAAAGGAACATGTATTTACTGTCGAGTTCGGAGGTTCTTTCAACTTTAACAGGCTGTAGTTGAAACTCAACAGCAAAATGAAGGTGCTATCTGGAGGTTTATAGTCATCGATGTGCAAGTGATGAACGGAAATACTGCACATTTAGGATATTCTCCACAGCCTTGTAGTGTGTCATCCAAGGTCTTTGGCTCAGTGTTAATATCAGAAAAAGACACTGCATGTTAGCTTGCCACAAGTCAGCTAACCCAAACATCACAGCCAGGAGAACAAGTTTCCAAATAATTGGCACAAACAACTCTCTAAACAGTGCTACTTCCAGATCAGCAGTAACTACATAGCTTTTCTCAAGTGGTCTTATTCTTAGGTGTGCAAAACTGTTTGGAAAGAATGAGTTATCTAGTGCTTCAAATGAGATTTTTGTTAGCTAATTGCTATTATAACAAGCAGCTATAAATTTTGCTTTTCTTTGTCAGTCTATGTCAGACTTACCATATCCAACAGTTTTCACAATATCTGTCTGCTTGTGGAACTTGTTTTAGTCTGGCGTGGCTATGGATCAGATGCTAAAGTTTGTCTGGCAGAAAACCTCCCCATCCTTCCTCCAGGATTCCTCAGTCAGAACTAATTAGGAGTAAAAGACTTTGGATCTGGGTATCTGGAGAGAGAATGCTATCACACTTTTCTAGGTGAACAGTAAAAGTATGATGGAAGATAAACAAAAGACTGGGCAACTGTTGAAAATGGCAGTTAAACTAGAATGGGAGATCAACTAGAAGAAGGTGCTACTTACATCTTTGAGGAAGAAGTGGATCCGGTAACTGCAGACCAACAAGCCTCAGCTCACTACCTGGAAGGATCATGAAGCACATCTTGTTGGGTGGTGTATAGCCATCTGCAAATACATGAAGGACAAGAAAATCATATCAGATGGTCATCACATATTTACTAACTGCAAATCATGTTTGAACAGTCTGATTGCCTTTTATGATGATGGCAGTCAAGGGAAGGATAAAGGATGTAATTTCCCTTGACTTAAGAAATTTTAGTCCGTTTAACATTCTCACGGGTAGGCAGAGGAAGCATGTGCTGCACAAAAAGACTGTTAGATGGGTTGGGTCAATGAACTCAAAGGTTAGTTAATCAATGGCTTGATGTCTGTTTGGAAGAATATCTTAGGTAAGTACTGGGGGCAATGTTAGTCAGTGTTCACCAAAAACCTGAACGATGAGACAGTATACCCTCAGCAAATCTGTGGATGATACTAAAATGGAGCAAGTGGTTGACACATCAGATAATATAGTGTCAGTCCAGAGAAGCTCTAGGATTTGGCAAAATAAATCTCATGATGAAGTTCAACAAGGAGTGCTAAATTCTGCACCTAGGTGAACAACCCTACGTACCAGTAAAAATACAAACTGGCTAGCTAGTGTGCCGTGAAGGACCTGCAAAGGTCATAGTGGAGACCAGGTGAATAGGAGAAAGTGGCGGCCTTTAATCACCAGGAAAGCAAACTGGATTGGGCTATGCTAGGATGAGAGTGAGCAGATAATATGAAATTATGCTTTTTATGATGTTGATGCTGCATATACCTGTAATTCTGCATCCAGTTTTGGGCTCTGCAGTTCAAGAAGGACAGCAAAAGCTGGAGTCAGTTTAGCATAGTACCAGTAAGTCTGCCATGGGCCAAAAGCATGTGACCTTTGAGAAGAGGCTGAGGAACCTGGGCTTGTTTAGTCTGGCAAAGCAACAGCTAAGTGGTGTTCTAATAGCTGCCCACAGCAGCTTGAATGGGAATTGCACAGATGGCAGAACCAATTCCTCCTGGTACTGGCAGATGGTACAATAAGGGGCAACAGCCCCAAGATGCGGCTTGGAAGATTCAGTTTGGACTTTACAAAAATGTTATTCACCAGAAGGGTAGTGCGGCAGTGGATTAGCATACCCAGAGGTGTAACCAGGGGCATTGTCTTTCTTGGAGTCTTTGACTTGGCTAGAAAAAGTGGCAGGTGATCTGGTACAGCCTTTGCAACATTTCTATGTCCAACCAGCATTTCCAACCAACATTCTGCAAATAAGAAACTTGAAGGGAAACTGGAAGAAAGATGAATGATGTACCCAAATTCATGGGCTCGCCTTGTCTTCACTCTTCAGATTGATTTGCTTTTATGGTAGCATATATACAGGCAGTGTAAGTGAAAATAATGACAATGCACTGGAGAGGGCTATTTTGTCAATTGCAGCAGAAAACAAAAAATAACTGAATAATCACAGGCCACTAAATTTCCTTTATGTATTTTCTGTAAAGCTTAAGACTTAAACTAGACAGAAAAATGTCGGTCATCGAAAGATTAAGCTGAGGTCTTCCAGGAAAAAAGTATGCTCAAGGCCTCAGGAAAGGAATGCAAGGCATCCTTGCTAATTTTACCTAGGAAGATACTCCCATCTTGCAGAAAAGGACGTTAAGTGATGGAGGTCCTTTTCACAATGAGAGCCATGGATGTTGCATAAATGTATTTGCAGGTTTTTCTGTGCATGTTGGGCACAAATCTCTGCTGCTAGCTGGGGAGAAAAAGACAGAGAAAAATCTTCTTGAGCTGGCCTCCTTATTGTTTCATGTCAAAACAGTCGTTTGGCCGCATTAATTTTCATCCACAGAAATAGTCACTTGTAGATTATTTTACTGACGTAAGACCACAGGCTGCTATTGTTCTGGCCATGTTGCTTCCTCCCATATGCCTGTGCTGAGCTAATAGGAGAGGCCAGCATGTGTTTTCTACTACTGTAAGGTTTTTTTGAACTGTTTTTATATGGTTCGTGTTGGCAATGTCAGAACAGCTCAAATTACATACTTCTCAGTCAATTAAAGTTAAAAAGAAAGAGATTTAGTTAAGATTGTTTATCAGGCATTTAGCAGGCTCTGTTGCTGTTCTTAATTATTTGATAGTTTACAGATCAGTGATACTGTAACAGATGATGTCAGTATTTGGGGCAGAAATTGGAGGCGCTCCAGAGGTGCAGGGGGTAAATTGTGTTACAGGCACAGATTTGGGATGGACCTGCCTGGCTGTCCAGAAGAGATGCTTAACAAAAGGCTTTATTTTCTTTGTATTTTTCTTCCTCTTTCATGGTCCATGCTGCAGTCAGGCAAGTTCTGAAGACCAGCTCCGGCTTTCATATCATCTTTTAAATCTCTCTTAACACCTTCTCGATAACCTTGGAGGAGCATTGCTTGTCACATAGCACATGTTGCCCGGGGGTACCAGTGTGATAATGAAATATTCCCTGTATGCATCCCGACAGGAGAGAAGAATTATAGTTCTGCTTTTTACTACTATGGCTTTTTTTCATCCTGAGAAAGGCAGAACCTTGATTTCCAATTTCTTTCTGGGCACCAAATTAAGTAACTGGCTAATCCACTTGAGTAGATCTTTAATTACTATGACCAGGCAATTGTGTGTCTGCTATTCTTTTAGGAAAACTTCTCCAGACTTTAAATGAAGACAGAGAAGGCCCACGCAAAACAATTACAATGGCGAATTTGTTTACAGACTATCGCTAGAAGAGACATAATGCTTCCCTTTATCATCACTTGTCATAGCAGTGACAGCCTGTAAGCCTTCTGCCTGAGCATTATTCTTTATTTGTCGCTGTGTGTGCCAACTGTTGCCCTGGCAGGTGCCTGGCATGTGTCAAACATATGATTCATGGGTTCATTTGATCAACACTGTGAAGAAAAGAATGATGTATTTTCTTTTAAATTACAAATTAGACATTTACTCCCCATATCTAGTGACAGGGGCTCTGGTTTTCTTTATATCCAAAGTGCACCATTTATAGCTCACTGTAGAATTTAAATATTGTCTCCTCTCTCATGCCTAACTCTGAAAGTAAAATTTATGTGATATTACAGCGTATAAATGAAACCATCCTACCTCCCTCTTTTATTGTCATGGTAAGCTTGCTCGAACTGTTTCATTTGGTAATAGACGGGTAGAATGCATTGTCCCCTGGACGTTTAAAGGCCTTTTTATTACAGGTTGTTTTCTATTTTATGCACCGCATTATAATTTCTTTCAGAGAATTTCTTTAGAATTACAGTTTTGCTATGACATTGATGCATGTTTACTTGGGCACTTGAGTTTACTTGCTTCTAAATGTATATGTGTAATATATAGGTTTTGTGTGTGAGATGCTTCTTCTGGAGATAATATTAGCAACACAATAATTGGGATCTGTGAGAAAATGCAGTTGTACTATAGGAAATAAAATCATTTGGTTTTCTCTTCTGTGAAGGATATTTGTGGAGTTCTGTGAAAAAGGGCAGTTTATTTTGATATTTTTGGGGAAAAGACAAGGTTAGAAAAATGAAAATTTGTTAATAATCACAAACATCTAGATCATTTGTTAATCAAAATTATTTTCATACAGAGAATTCTGAAGTCTTGTCTAGTCTGTTTTAAGCAACACTTGAGCTGTGAGATTCCCAGGTATTGTCTTTGTCAGAGCATCTATGTCTCCATGACCCTTGGCTCAAACACGGGCTCTTTCGTTAAGTAGCTAGCCTTTAAAGCCAGCTGCTGACCACAGGGCCTGCAGAATTGCCATCTTGCTTTAAAGAGTCTCAACTGATAATACCAGTATACTGAGTAATGCAGGAGTGGCTTCAATGAGTGGTTCAACATGAAAGATGTTTTTACTGCTTATATAAATAGTAGAAAATACTACAGTTTTCTTTAAAACTACTACTGTTCTACTGTCTCTGTCTGTTACTCTGTGTTTGTTTATGCTTTTAGAGATTGCTGAGATTTGAAACAGCACTACGAGACATTGCAGGGGAAAATACAATATGAGAGCACTTTCATATTGATTTCAGTTAAAAAAATCATTACTTATGGATCCAAAAGGGATTTATTTTCCTCCACTTTAAGATATATTCATTCTTACAACCGTATTGGAGTTGGTCATTGAACTTAAATACTTCATGATTGTTTTGTAGTTATTGAGAATTTTTCCCGAATAAATTCCCACAGTTTTCGTGGCCAAATCTCAAAACTGAAGATATGGCACGTATAGTTACTGGTATCTGTTTGAGTATGTCATGTCTTACTGTTAGGATATTACTAACATGGTTTTAGTGGTTTTAACAAAACTAGATGCCTTATGTACCTCTAGTAATCCGTATACTCTGATTTGTATGCAGACCTGATCTTTTTATGTTACTTGTCTAACTAAGCTCTATAGAAATTACACTTGCTACTTTTGTTTTCTTTCTGATTACTTCCAGATGTGTCTAAATGAGAATGCATTTAGAATTCTGTGTGAACAAGATGTGCAAATTTTGTTTGTATACTTCTGCTTTTTTGCGAGTTGTTCTTTGAGCGACAAGGAGGAAATAATAAAATTATTCAATTATGGGACTAATTGAGTGGATGAAAACAATTTTGGGATATATGCTTCTGCCATCAAAAGATGTGCTGGATGTTTTAATGCAGGTCTTCACAAATCAGATGACATGCTGTCTGAAATGTGTGAAGATCTATCTGAAGGAAAGTGGCAGAGAGAGCTCTTGTTTGTTCCACAGAATTTCAGGTATTATTCTGGCCAAAAAAAAAAAAAATTAAAATATTTAAAATTTGAGACCTCTTTTCCTGAGTTTGCAAGGAACCCGAAACAATGAAAAAGCAGTATGAACTACCATTGATTTCATGGAGTTCAAGCTCCAATACAACTGATGACAATCAAATTATATTATTCAGCTCTTTTGTTATTTAGCAATTGTTATAAGAACAGAAAAGAATGTATCGTAATATGGTAGTTTACATCACCTCTCTCTGAAGTGTTTTCCTGAAGAGATAGGCACTCAGCTTCCAGAATTTGCTCACTGCAAGATGTGAAAGGAATGAAATTAAGTCCTTTGTATGAGACTGAATGTCACTGAATTTATTTGGCCCAAGACAAGCAATAACAATCAGAATGCATGAAAAGAGTGTGTTTGTATTAGTTCATTTAAACATCAGTGGCCATATTCAGACTGTCTATTGCAAGGGCCTTACCTTAGCCATTGTGACACCTAACTGGTGAAGGTCCAGTTCTGGTGTGCCTTGAATTTCTATTCAGGCAACAGAGAGCCTACCAACACCATGAAAGAGCTTAGGTTGTCCAAGTAAGGCTCCTGCTTCTCTCCATCAGAGAATTTAGGTGCTTCCTTGGTAGCTGCCTTCATGTACAAAGAGAGAAGTTGCCTAGAACGAGCTCATAGGGAATAGTAAAGCAACCGTATCTGATACATAGCCAAATTCAGAGCTACATAGTAGGATCCTCTGATCAACTGGAATCTCATCAGTGAATCCATCTCTGAGGGTAGGCAGGTGAAGATGGAAGGCTTGCACTATGGTCAAGGCATTAAGTGCTTGATTGCATAGTTGGAGATCTGTGTTCAGGCTGAGTACCCCGAATCTTACTAGTTGTCTATACAGTGTGCAGCAGTGTGGTCCTGCTCTTGGTGTAGGATTCCCATGCAATATTCAGTGCAAACAAACTTAAGACTCGGTGGGCAGAAGAGATCAGAGGGGAAAGGGTTAGATGACCTTAAAGGACTAAAGGAAATTTCCAGTGTCTGAGGACTAACAGAAGCTACGGTACCTAGCAGGTTAGGCTTGATTTACTTTGGAAATATGTAATATCCTGTCACTTTGAAACTGTTTCATTTTTCATGGCTATAAGATGATACAATTTACAACATAGAAAAAAATGCAGATTGACAGCCCTAACAGCCTTTCTTATATTACCTGCAAGGTCTTTGTATTTTTGTTTTTAAGGTCTATTTCCCTTCTTCTGTATTCCTACGCTATGGGAATAGCCTCAACTGAGTTCATAAAAACAGGAAAATAGTTTGATAAATATATGCTTTAGGCAGTCTTGCACATGGGCACAAAATTATTGAAGACTTGATTTAATCTCAGTTTAGTCACAGTACTGAATTGTAGCTGGTACCTAAAATGAGTCAGAGTGGCACACAGCCCATGTGCCATGAATATGGTTGGTCATGCAAAGATCATCATTCAAAGACACGGTACATCTCTTGTCATTGTGACTGTTGGGGCATTGCGTTGGTTTTTATTGAGCATGTAAGTAGCAAGATAGGATTAAAAAAGGGATACATCTTTTCTTCTTATTTCATAGAATCATTTAGGCTGGAAAAGACCTTTAAGATCATAAAGTCCAACTGTAGGTGAACCAATTTCAGAATTTAAATCTGTGTATTCTACAATCAGTGCAGAGTAGAAGACAAGAACACTTAATGTTTATGTGAATATCGTTTAATTTTTTTTGTCTCAGACTTGGCCTCTCTCACTTGCTCTAATACTTCTCCCAAGTAGTACTATGAACACAAACCGCTCTCTTGACTCAGCAGGTCTCCAAAGCTGGAGACTGTTCTCTAATCCTTGCAAGACGATGTGCCCAGGTCTCAGGCCACTCCCTCTTCTGTGTCAGCATACACCAGGATTCCTCAGTGCAGAGAAGCATCCCATGCAGTGCTCTCCCACTCAATGCGTATAACTACACGCTAATGTTTCTACTCCCTCCTAATCTGCAGGTAGATTTGGAAAGTCTTGTGCGTTTGTCAGCTGGGAAGAAAAGGAGCAGAGACAAGAAAGAGCAGGAAGTTCTACATCAGTGAAGCTTAATTTTATTTTAACACAAGGTTCTGTACTCTTTGCACTGTGACTTGTCTGCTTATTGCCTTTGATCTATGTACCAGCCTTATAAACTCGAGGGTACTGCTAAATGATAGTCCTTTCAAGTAGTCCCTAGCAAACTTCTTGCAATCTCTAATGATGCAAGGTCTGGATCAAGGCCTGTACTGACCACATCAGTCCAAAGAATTAGTAGCTGATGTAAGAAGCAATCATAACCTGGCACACCCATTGCAGTGAGACTTAGCTTGCAAGCATCACTAAATGTGGCTTGTCACCAGTGTTAATTATTGGAGACTAAGCTTATCTCTCCCTCTTTCCCTGCCAAACGTAGTTGTCAGATTTTTGCAAAATGATGAGTCTGACAAGCTGAGGTGTTACTTCAAAGACAAAATATCAGTATTTCTGTTGTAGATGTATTTAGCAAGGGGCAAAACTGCAGTGTGTTTTTTGTTGTTTGGATTTGTTTTATGATTCTTCGTGTGTCTTTCTAGTCAGAAGGAAAAAAAATTCCCAAAGGTGCTGTTTTGTGGCACAAACAGAGCCAGATTATGCAGATAAAAGAATCTATCAACTGCTCTACATTTGCAGTTTAATTTTATTAGGAAGTCAGCTGTCTGTTTGCTTCACGCTGGTATCCAACTATTAAGATCTTCCTTCATGTCTGTTTCCCTTCCCATTACAAAACCAATCTAATCGTGCTAGTTTAAAGGTTACTTTTTAAAAATTGCTTTCCACGCATAGTTCTTCATAATTAGTTGATATAGGAAACCCACTTGGAAAGGGCACTGTTTATAAAACGGCATGCCAGAATGCTTATCTGGCCTTGGGCTGCAGGAACCAGAGGATAGATGAATATCCTGCAGTTGTTTTGGCCAAGATTATATTGTGGATGGCAGACTGCCAGTAGCAACTGCAATAGAAGGTCCAGAGTGTTAGTGTCTTCCTCTATGTGATAAAACAGAGAATATTTGCACTTTCAGAACCATCTCAGAGAGGATTTGTGGCAGATTTTGGAGGACTTGAAGTGACAAGAGATGGAAGTAGATAAGCTGCTTGCAGGTTGTATGCCAACCTGTCCTTCTGTTGGCTCCTCCAGGCCTGGCACCACTGACGCTTTTTTTGCCCTTCTTTCTAGAACATTTAAAAGAGAAGCTGGAGGAGTACATGGTCCGTTTTTCCAAAGTGAGGATTGTACGTACCAAGAAACGAGAAGGGCTCATTCGGACCAGACTGCTAGGAGCCTCGCTGGCTAGAGGAGAAGTCTTGACATTTCTGGATTCCCATTGCGAAGTCAACGTGAATTGGCTGCCTCCCTTGCTTAGTAAGTGTATGAGCGTTCATCAGCCATTAAAATTAGAGCATACAGCATAGCTTAAGCAATCAAAGCCATATCCCTCACTAAGCAGGACATACACTGTATAGGAGTATTCGGAGTTGTTGCTGCCGCATCTGAAGAGTCAGTATGAGAGAGAACTCGGAGAAATGTGAGCAGCTCCATTTTATAGTTCTTGTGACTGAAGAACTGGTAAAATTTTGACGTACCACTTTGGCCTATTAGAGTGAAGATTTATTTTAGTATTATTACTACGACTACATACACTGCTAAATCTAGTATTATGCTATGCCCTTACTGTACACCTGAAAACTTTTGTTATGCAGGTATTGTACTCCTTCCTAGTCCTCCACATTCCATTAAAAAAGCTTTTGCTGTAAATGTATCCAAGACCTCAGAGTTAAATCCAATAAAAACTGCATTCACAATAGGAAGCTCAGAAAGAATGATTTGCTATTGACTGCTTTGCTGGATTCCAGCTGCAGCTGCCAAAGCTCCATTAGTCAAAGGAATGGAAAGAATCAATTGTTGTAGTCTAGGATTTCACTTCAGGAAACAATGTCCCCTTTTCTACCTGACGACATGCAAAGTGTATGTGCTTTGCAAAGTGAGTGCTTTTTTGCTAGCAAAAGGAAAGTAAATTTCTGAGTTTACTATTAAAGAAATTTATATTAATTAAAAGAGTATGTTGTAAGTATATGACAGGATAGGGCTTGACAAATTAATGGTATTGGTTTTTGAATTTTGTTGCTGGGACTGGTTTGGCCACACAATAAGCTGATAAAGTATTTGCAGCCAAGAAGAGATGCTGTTCTGCTAATGAACTATCACTTGAGACAAAAATAAATTCTAGTAATTAGGTTTTTTTCAAATCACTAACAATATAACGTACAAAATTTCATATCAAATTACACATATAGCTTATCCCCTTGTTACCACTTTGCTCTTAATCACTACAAATAACCTCTGTGTTGTCATGTAAAGCACAAATGAGCAGAGGGAAATAGAAGTTTCAACAAGCCTTCCACACGCAGCCCTGACAAGTAGCCATTAAACACTCTGGCGTATTCTACAGCCACCTTTCCTCTGCTGATTTTGCCCCACCATGCATAATACATTGCCACTAATGAAAAAATCTCAAGAAGATTCTCAGTCTAGTCCTCTGAAATCTTTTGCTAAGTTACTGCAGATGAGACTTAACCCTTCTATTTTGCTGACTTAGACATGGGGAAATTGCACGTTGCAAAAGCAGTTAATTTTCTTGCTTTCTGATCTGAAATGAAGGTACATCTAGCTGGGTTTCACCCTGCGAAAACTTAAAAGTAAATAGAATGGTCACAAAGGGTTCACAGTTGCAGTTAGGTTGCAGTTGGGTATTGAGCTGATGATTGCAACACTCAGCCTCAAGCCAGGAAACTGGAAAGATGAGAGAAGCTTCACCAGGGACCAAGTCCCAGTTCTCCTTACTTCTAAAGTGGAATGAGATCTTTCTTGTTCCACACGTAGTGGAAATACCCTTAGCTAACCAGCCAGAGGATGTAGAAATCAATCTTGAGGAGCACTGGCGTCCAGGAGCATTACATGAAGGACAAATAGAGAACGAATACACAGCTAGTATATATAAGGATACTCTGTGCCCTGCTTTCCAAAAGGGATGAGAGAACTTTCTCATAACCATTGGGTGGCAAATATTTACTATACTGAAATCAGATGACACATAGCTACTAATTATAGTAAAGTTAATATATTTTTGTAAGTATTTATCTAAAGGTCTATCTTGTGATTCACTCAATGCTGCATTTGACTGAATATCACTCAAGGAAACCAAAACAGAGGATATATTGGGTATTTATTGCTTTGAAGCTGCCCTATTTTAGCTCTGATCGTATATGCTATGTGTAGTGAGAAGTCCTCAACAAGAGCCCAGTTCAGCCCTGCTCTGGAGTGAAGATTGCCAGTCTTCACTGAGAGGGGCAGGTTTCAAACCAGGTTTCTCCACTCTTCCAAACCTTTCTATTTTTTTTCCCCCCCCCCCAAAATGAGACCTTGCAAGTTGGGGGGGAGCCAAGAGCAATCACTTAAAGACAATTCTCAAAGTTATTTAGGCATCTAACATATTTTCAGAAATCACTATCACTTTTTAGACCAAAGGAAGACTGAGTTGTTTCAGTACTTGTTAGGTATCTAAATAGCTTTGTGGAGTTGAGCCATAGCTGTTGTCAGTTACAGTCCTTTGTTTTGTTTTCTTAAGAACAGGTGCAAAATGGCTTTTCTTTATTTTCTTTAAACTTTATTTAGTTTATTTATTTAGCTTAAATGGGCTTCTAAATTGAGATAAGCCACTCTGAGATCTCAGAGAGTTTTGCCTGATGTTCACTGAGCAGGCAGCTGCAGTCATGTAAAAATGTTGGCAAACACAGCTGTTTCTTATCACTCCTCAGTAGTATAAAGTCAGCAAAAGGAAAGATGTGAGTTGGGCTCCAGCTGCTGTAGTTGAGAGTCTGGTGTAGTGTGAAGTCACAGTTACCGCAGGTAAGAAACTGAGCGGCAAGCCAGCTGAAAGATGGAGGCACATCTTTCCTTCTGCTGGTGTCGCTGCGGGAGCAGTAAGAGGGGAGACGGACAATAGATCAGTAGTGCCATAGGCTACCAGAATTAGGTTTGTCAAAACAGATTTTTTTTCCTGACCAAGACTTAAAACTATATTGTGAATAGATCATGCTTAGCAAGTTGCCA
The DNA here is from genome assembly GCF_964289735.1 of Phaethon aethereus. NCBI lineage: Eukaryota > Metazoa > Chordata > Aves > Phaethontiformes > Phaethontidae > Phaethon > Phaethon aethereus. Next base: position 43,926,345 of record NC_138578.1, read on the forward strand.
AGACACCTGCTAGCTATAGCTGTCCATCTCCGCAAGATTTATATGAGGCATTACTTGCCAGTGGGGAGACGGAGCACAAGTACCTATGACAAGTCCGATAACAAGAGATAATTTGCTGAGCCACTCAAATGTTGTCACCATCTGTAATCACATATTTAAGTAGGAAAATAAGAGTATTCGCAATGTGGCATTGTTACTTGAACCAGGCCAATTTGAAACAGGCACTTGAAATTAAAAGGGTGCATCTTTCTCATAAAGATGAAACCTACATTTTTGAGATAGTGGCTTATCCAATATTGAAAACTTCTGTTTATTGTCACTTTTGCACACTTTGCTTGATAGTAAAAGGGATGAATTCAAATATGTATGTATATATTGCTTAAAATTGCTAGGGAGAAAGCTCTGAGCTGTTTGCTTTTGATCCCATGCTTTCCCTCAAGTCTGCAAGATTTTTACATGTACGATGATGCTTATCTGTCTGTTCTTCCCTTTATCTGCAGCATATGTGCATTGAAATAATTTCAGACCAGTATGAATTTGTGAGAGGATGATGAGTAAAGGCAACAGAAAAGAAAGGGTAAAGCATTTCAGCTATGACTTTCAAACTCTCGCATTAGGAGCAGGGCGGGTAAAGATCAGTGGCTGGCACAGGCAGCAGTATGCTCACATCTGTAAAGCTATGATACTAGCACTCTTGTGAAATGCAAGCTAACCCCACAGCCCTTTTTTCCGTTTCCTAAATTCATATTGGGGCTGCATTTGAGCCTAAGAAGTATGTATGCAAAATTCATTATTTTAGGCAAACTGAAAGATACATTGAGGCTGCAGGTTTGATTACTCTGCCTTTTGGTGTGCACAACTACAAACACTCTGGTTCAAGATCTTCCTGTGGTTCCTCATCGTCTCTAAAACAGTTTTGGGGCTGAGAAGTAAGTTCTGCAGGTACACACAAGAACAGGAGGTAAGCATCATCTTATTAGCAAAATAAAAATCTTGCAGAGTTGTAGGAAGAAAGACTGGGATTGAGTTTGAGCATTGCTATAATAACTTTCTCTCTGGCTATCTCTGCGTGTGACTTGGAGATTTCTAATCCTTCAGTCTATTTAAAGGCAGCAGCTTTTAAAGATCAAGAGAAGGATGCTAATGTATTATGATTCTACCTTTGACCTGCTCCAGCCAAATCAATCCCATTTAGTTTCTCTCCTCCAATCAATTTAGAAGGGGGGGATCAGAGACAGATTATTATAAGCCCTATAACTATTAGCAGGACCATCACAGGAAAGAGATTATGTAAAAATGACTTTACATAATGATTACAGATAACACTACACAGTATATCAGTGAATGTAATTATATTTGGCAATAGCAACAGTAATGCAGCCATTATGTCCGAGATGAGTTTCCTAGAATTTTGTGAGAGCCTATGCTTTAAATTTATTTCACTATTAAAGGGTAAGGATGTAAAAACCTCCTGAACTTCCAGGCACAGTAATTTCTTACTAGCAGTCAGTATTGTTCCCTCCTTTGGACGGTCTCTAAACAGCAACTGAGAATAGATAGGAAAACTACAGCTGTTTGGCTAACATAATCTTTTTTCTTAGTTTCAATCCTTCAGAAGCAAGGAAGCAGAATCCGTTTTCTTAATCATTACACCAGTATTACCTGCCTTCCTATCTAAGTGTTCATTCCACACACAGCCCTCTGATTTTTTTAGGGTATTGTCAAGCACCAGTGAAAACTAATCCTTAAAAACAAGTTTTCCACATAAACCCTACAATGTATTACATTTTGTAAAGAATCTAGGCTACCATTTGGAGAAAAAGCTTTATTATACTTGGAATTTTGAGATTTTGCTTTTTCAAGGGTGTATGGGTAGTTTTTCTACTGTCCTTTTATGCCAACACAGCTACAAATTTTCCCTCTACTTCCTTATTCCAAGCCATTATTCTTCTGCCTAATTCTTGCAGCTGGAATATCTTCTTTACTTTTCTTTCTTTTCTGAGGAGCTCTGTGGGATTAAGCAATAGGATTCACTGAAGAAGACTCAAGCCCACCCTGCTCTTACACTAGAGATAAGAATTTGATTTAGCCTCACAGTTCTAACTTAAAAAAAAAAACAAACTAACTCCTTTCTTTAGGAAACAGCTGAGTAAGAATAGTACCGTGGGCCCTTCTTTATATCTCAAAGATTGGTACAAAAAAAGGACACAAGCCCTGTTTTGTTCCTCATGTTGGAGTTTGCCTTTAATTTGTAGCATTTGATCTCAAAACTGGTGCACACTAGAGCCACAGGAACAGCAGCTGAATGGTTGCAAGGGTTGAGATTCACATTTGGGAACACAAATCTCTCTCGCAGGAGCTTGCCATACACACTCCCCACAGCTTGAAGGAGTATTTTTACATTTTGCTTGCTGGCTCGTTCCATAACTGACAGATTGGGGACAGCTCAGAGTAGCAAAGTGCCAGAGATATAGATGACTGGACTCCTGTGGGTCTCACAGGGATATGCCTCCCTTTAAAGAACTGTAAATGCTTCTAATCATTGCCCAACTGCATTAAGTCTGCTTTAGATAAAGGTTTGATACAGATTTGAAAAATGAAATGATTTGGGGGCCGTGGGGAACAAAGCAAGCAATCTTCAAACGTCAGAAAACCTGTGGGATTCGCTTTGCAGTAATATGATAGATGGCTTGACTAGACATGCCGTTTCCTATTTTCTACTTTCATTTTTCAGACCAGATTGCACTAAACCACAAAACCATCGTGTGTCCTATGATCGATGTCATTGACCACAATCACTTTGGCTACGAGGCACAGGCGGGGGATGCCATGCGAGGAGCTTTTGACTGGGAAATGTACTACAAAAGAATACCGATTCCTCCAGAGCTCCAGAGAGCTGATCCCAGCGACCCCTTTGAGTAAGTAGCAATAAAGGGGAGAGTGGGAACATGAAGCAGTACAAGCAAAGAAGGTAACTGTAGCAGAAGAATCCAAGCCCAGAAATTTCCATGTAGGCCACTTGGTACTAATGAAAGGTAGTAGAAGCAAACAGCTTCTATACAGGTTTATAAAACCTCAAAACTAGGAAAAAGATCAGGGCAACAAGCTGCAGAATTCACAGGCTGTGCCTGGAAAGACAAATCTTCCTAATGTTTCCTGGCCCAGGAAACAGGCACATACTTGTAGTTAAGAGGAAGTACTGGCACTGGACAAGGAGTGAATGTGACTGCAGTTATTCTGTTTACTCCACAGAGCGCTTCCTGAACAGACTTTAGCTTAATGTTTTCTTTGCTGGAGATTGATGCAATACATGCATCAATAGCTGAATCCGCATTCTGCCAGCAGATGCTTTGTTTATGACTGCAGATATTGCTACTATATATGTATTGCTATAACTTAAACACAGGGTTGTCAAAACTGAACAGTGTCAAGCTGATTTGTAAATAATATCTGGTAAGCCAGCCTCCAATCCCAGTATTGTATAGATCAGCTCATTCACAGGAATGATCTTCTACTCTTCACAAAGGTAGATCCTCTTTCCTTTTCTTTTTTCTTTTCCCTTTTTTCCTTCTTTTCCCTTTTTTCCTTCTTTTCCCTTTTTTCCTTCTTTTCCCTTTTTTCCTTCTTTTCCCTTTTTTCCTTCTTTTCCCTTTTTTCCTTCTTTTCCCTTTTTTCCTTCTTTTCCCTTTTTTCCTTCTTTTCCCTTTTTTCCTTCTTTTCCCTTTTTTCCTTCTTTTCCCTTTTTTCCTTCTTTTCCCTTTTTTCCTTCTTTTCCCTTTTTTCCTTCTTTTCCCTTTTTTCCTTCTTTTCCCTTTTTTCCTTCTTTTCCCTTTTTTCCTTCTTTTCCCTTTTTTCCTTCTTTTCCCTTTTTTCCTTCTTTTCCCTTTTTTCCTTCTTTTCCCTTTTTTCCTTCTTTTCCCTTTTTTCCTTCTTTTCCCTTTTTTCCTTCTTTTCCCTTTTTTCCTTCTTTTCCCTTTTTTCCTTCTTTTCCCTTTTTTCCTTCTTTTCCCTTTTTTCCTTCTTTTCCCTTTTTCCCTTCTTTTCCCTTTTTCCCTTCTTTTCCCTTTTTCCCTTCTTTTCCCTTTTTCCCTTCTTTTCCCTTTTTCCCTTCTTTTCCCTTTTTCCCTTCTTTTCCCTTTTTCCCTTCTTTTCCCTTTTTCCCTTCTTTTCCCTTTTTCCCTTCTTTTCCCTTTTTCCCTTCTTTTCCCTTTTTCCCTTCTTTTCCCTTTTTCCCTTCTTTTCCCTTTTTCCCTTCTTTTCCCTTTTTCCCTTCTTTTCCCTTTTTCCCTTCTTTTCCCTTTTTCCCTTCTTTTCCCTTTTTCCCTTCTTTTCCCTTTTTCCCTTCTTTTCCCTTTTTCCCTTCTTTTCCCTTTTTCCCTTCTTTTCCCTTTTTCCCTTCTTTTCCCTTTTTCCCTTCTTTTCCCTTTTTCCCTTCTTTTCCCTTTTTCCCTTCTTTTCCCTTTTTCCCTTCTTTTCCCTTTTTCCCTTCTTTTCCCTTTTTCCCTTCTTTTCCCTTTTCTTTTCATTATTGTCATGTAAGAATCAGCTGTGATTAAGCTGCATCAGCAGAGAGAGGACAGACAGACAGACATGGTTCAATGAAGGTCCTTTCCAACCTTAGTGATTCTGTAACGTGACAAAGTCTCTCAGACAGCGTGCATCCCAGCAGGGCTGGCAGCAGGACTGGCTCTGATGCTGTCTGTAGCCCTGGCTAAAACTCCAGCTGGCTGCAGGTTTTGGCAGTTTAAAAACTCCTCATTTTCCCCCTCCCCAAAACAAAACCTGGAAACAGCAGCAACAGAAAACCTGTGTGTCTGTCTCAGACTCTGCACTACTTTGAAGTAATGGATCTGATTCATGCAGAAATTGACCCTTACATCCAGGGAATGACCAGTTCTGTACAGGGAGGAGTAGGTAATTGCAGCATTCGGTGGGCTTATTTTCATTATTCTACTTGTTCCTTTTTACTTATCTCCATCTAGGCCCATCAGTCTTCATCTTGCTTTGGCGTAAGTGCTGATGAAGTACTTTCCATCAGCTGCCAATGTGACCACTCCACAACATAGATGCAGCTCGTGCAATCACATAACACTCCGGAGTTGCTAGAGCCTCCGTTGGTCCTCCACGAGCCTCCCTGGTCCTCTGAGCAGCTGTAATTTCTTGATGCTTCCTGAAAGTCACCCAGCACATTGTATAGTTTGGTTCGGCATTCAAAGCTTGTGTATAAGTAAAACTTACATATTTCCGGTGTAGCCACAGGGTCACTTATCAGCCATTTCACACATTTGCAGTTTGTAGGGCGCGTCTCTCAAAAACAAGAGAGGCCTGAAGAGGAGGTACTTGTAGGAAACTTTCTAGAACAGAGGAGGCTTTGTGCAGCACAGAACAGGTGTGGCAGTTTTGCATGAGCTGTTGGTACAATCAGCATGGCAGCAGTTGATACCCACCTTGCCCTGCTTGCAGTCCTAAGACACACAGATAAATGGCTTTGCAAGGAGCAACATCTAGGACAAAGCAACATGAAAAGCTCTTGTAATCTGAGTAGTCCTCTCCCCAGAAAGGTGGAAAGGCTTCCCCATTCTTACGTAAATTAGTGAGAGTCTTGCTTTCTTTTCCCCCATGACAGGTTCCACGGCAGAGTGATGCAGGTGGAAGAGCAGCATTGCACGTGGAACAGCCACCTCCGTCCCCACACAGGGCAGCAGGATGGAAGGCTGGCTGAGCTAGAACAATATGTTTGCTCAAACATACCCTCTGCCTAGGATGGCGAGAGTGTAGAAGTGTTTTAAATAATCAGTGTGAATTTTGCTTAGGGGAGGAATTACTTTCTAATTCAAAGTCAGTACTGCTTTTCTCCTAGGGCCTTCTCTGTTAACACCTCAAGCTTTTAATACCTTGCTTACAATAAGTGTGGTAAATGTTACAAACCATTTTAGGTATCAACTTAATTGACCAAGACAAGCTTCTATAGAATTAAAGAGACAGAACAGTTTTCCTTTAGGTGCGTATACAGTAAGAGTAGAAATGGCTTCAGCCAGCATCATAATTATTATGTTACTATTTTGTAAGCAGTAGGGATCTTTTTTTATTTAGGATAAATAATTTACTATTGGTATCCTAATAGCTTTATTTCTTGCCAGCAGCATCAGATCTGAACTGAACCTTAATGAAATGGAAAATCGCCAGCATTTTTAGTAAAACACCAGCAAATAATGAGTACATGAGCCAAAAATTGCGCTGCTGAGTTTTTTCCCTCACTTAAAATGCCAACTCAGTATGTGTGTTAAGCAGAAAAGGTCGCATCAGCCTAGGAAGTAATGTACATAAAACCAGATCAAACTACGGAAGACCTAAGAGCAGTCATTGTATTATGTGAATGATACGTTTGCTTTCCATCTGCACATGATCAAAATACTGCTGCAGCAGACATCAGCAGAGTCTTTGCTGTTGACACAACAAACCAAAGTGGTGTCAGGTAGGCTTTTGGTGTGACAGTAGCACAGAGCTTACTGAGCTCCAATGCCAGCTGAGCTAGTGTTTCTGAAATTAATTTTTCCCCAGATTGTTGTTTTTTTTTTAACTGTACTCCATTATGGTCGGTGTTTGACAGGCACTCTCCTGTTGGACAACGTCTATCTGGACAAAGTCTTTCAGTTCAAAAGCCCTCTTGTGAAAAATCTAGACATTCTCATCCATTTGTGGTGTGAGCATGGGTATGTTTTATTGTTCATACACCTGCAGTGCCGCTCAGGCAGCATCTCCACCCTTCGCTGTGACAGAGCTTGGAGCTTCATTCCAGATCTCAGCTTTTCCTGATGTACACCCACATCCATTCTCAGGCCTTCTGCAGTTGTTCATGACAAGTAGCTTTACACCAAGATTTGGCTTGATATTTATGACTTTAGGACTGTGTAACACTCTCAGAAGCTTCCAGCCTGCCCAATGTCAAATTCAGGTACAGATGATGTACTAGCACCAAGCTGGGAGTCACATGACAAATCTATAACTGCATTTGGATCAGGCTGCGTTCATCTACAAAATCTATCATTTTGGTTCATGTGTAGCTTGTCACTGGCCACACCCAGTTCCCCACAGGTTTCACTGAACCGAACTATAGCCATATAAATTGTATTTTCAGTCAAAGCTCCTATGTGAATTATTGGATATTACTCTATGTTCATTGTAGTGCTTAGGAAAGTTTAACGACTATTCCGTAACTGGATTTCATGTAGCCTTTAAGGTTAGCTATTTTTCTGAAAGATCTGTGTTGCTATTTTTCAGAAAACATTGAATCTTTAGAGGCATGGAAATTGGACTACACCCCTAATAATGTTGCCTTCCCATCCAGAGACTAAATCTGTGAACTTCCCTTTTTAATGTACCACAGAAACAACAGAATTTTTATATTGCATTCAGCTGATCACACTTGCAGCTCATCACAGCTGGCTGTAGTGATTTTTCTCTTATGATTCATGTACAACTACCCCAATATATTCTGAAGGGGGCGTCATGCTTTTTTCCTCTGATGCGTTCGGGGTTGTGTAAACAACACAGAGCAAACCGTTGTTCTGATGTATCGGGGGAAATTGTCAGATAATCATGAAATCATCATCATGTCATGATGATGCTCACTGTCTTCATTACAAGGTCAATGATCATTCAGCAGAATTTGAGATGACTTGGGAAGTCTTCTTCAAGTCTATAAACAGGGAGGACCAGGGATGTTTACCTCCTCTGTGGCAAGGATCACCTTGGCTTATTACTTCTTTCTGGTTTGTTTCTCTGTCATGGCAGAGGTTTGGGAGCATGCCCTTATAGGATATATGGGTTTTGGGAGATAAGAGCATGCTCTTGTGTGGCTGTTTCTCTTTCTGTGGTGCAAGCACTCAAGTCTCTGGAGGAGTTTGCCTAACCCAAGCGATTGCCACTTAAACTAATAGGGTAATCTTGTTACTGTAATGGACTGTGATATACAGCATGTCAGTTTATATGATTTAATAGTCTGTCTGGGCTAAAAGCTCCGTGGAAGTTTAAAACAGAGGTTTGATACGCTCAGGCCTGCTGGGGATGACTGCTCTTTATTTCCTGGCGGAACTTACATTACATCAATTCATGTTATCACAAGCCCATTCTGAAAATGGGCATCAGCATCCATTCATGTCAGCAGCAGCATATTTTTAGCCAGACAAGAAAACATCAACAATTCAACTCAAAAAACTAATTGGAGAAACCACAAACTAATTGAGAGGATTAATCTAGCACAGATCAATTAGGGTAGGAAAGGGCTGCACAGCTCCTTGGAGCAATTTTATGGTGGTGTAACTTTACGATACAGGAGGGAGGGAAAGGTGTGGGTGAGACCTAACAGCATTGCTGCTGAACTGCAACTCAGGATGCAAATCCTAACCGATGGGAGGTGGTGTGCTACTTACTGGATGTCAAGACTTCTAGCACCTATCTGGGAAAGTTAGTAGGGGCTTTTTTTATATGACCACTTCTTGCTCTCCGAGGGTTCCTTTCTATGACAGCCCGTTAGCCTTCTGACAGAGCTGTCATCTCCAGAGCTTCCTGAAGGGAGAAAAAGCTGGAGAACCAGGTAATTCTAGCAAAGGACCAGAACAGTAGTTTGGCAAATACTGAGCTAGCCGAGGAACTAGAAGCAACTTTGTAACCTCTGGCAAGATATTTCAGTTCCTGTACTCAGCTTCCTGTGTATAAAATAGGAAAGGAATCACTGCACCATTGCAAGGATACTTTGGGTATGAGTCTGGCAAAGGTTATAGGACTGAGGTCTCACAGTAACAGGGGCCATTTATGGTTTATGGATGTACTTTTTGGTAAAATTTTGGATGTACTCAAGGGATTAAATTAGGTGATCAGTACATTTTTCTCTTCCTTTGCATCACAGACTCTCAACCTTGGATGTAACATACGACCTTAATGTAGCCAGTTGTGTGTTAGATTGGAAGATTGCCTGGCACTTTCTGTTGATTTGCATGTGCAAAATCATATTACTATGCAAGCTGTTGTTGTCAGCGTGCTCTTTCATTTGGATATGACATATTCTCAGAAATACTCTTTTTCTGCAGCTCCTTACTTTCAGGATTTATATATATTTTAACAACATGTTGGTGCAAAGAAAGTCTTTGCTAAGACTGCGATTCAAACCTGACAAGTACTTTTACAATTTTATGATCATTTTCTGAAGTTTAGAAGGTGCTTTGGACAATGATTTCTGTTCTATAGCTCCCAGTGCTTTATAGTCAGTGTCTTTTATGGCTGATTTCTGCCTATAAACATATTCATAAAAACTCTCACAACCAGAAATAATCATCTATTTTTTTAAAGCCTGAGTATAATCTACTGTTTTGAACTGTGCTACAGGAATGTTTGATGCAAAGGCATTATTCTACAGAGAAGCAGTCTCCAGCTGGTGTGAGTTTGTGTAATTTAAGGTCTTGATTTATTGTTTTGACAAGCTATGGTCTGTAGAAGACTGTTAGTGGAGTTAACAATAGCTTTTACAAACTGCCATCCACCTGTGGCCCCATGAAAATCTCAGAATTTTTTCAATGAAAAATGCTGACACTAGCACACCATTTATGAATAAAGATATGAACATTTAATCATTTTCTCCTGCCTTTGGTCAGATTTCAGTGTAGAGGTTCTGTACAACCTTCATTTTCTCTGAAGACCAGATCAGAAGAAATAACTCTACAGAGAGTGTAACCTATCAGAATATAAAATAAAATAATAATTTTTGAGGTATAATTTTTATAACCTCACAAGAATCACTCAAGCAATTAGTTGAGTCGTACAAACTAGTTGAATTGGATTGAGGCTCATGCATCCCAAGACAAAAGGAAACAAATTTTGTTCATAATGCCTTGATGCTGCAGTGCTGAAATAGCTATGCTTTTTCTGCTTCTGTGGAAACTTATATTTCCAATTTTCTTTCACACTTGGAGCTTCATGGTTAGCATAAAAATGTAAACACCTTGAGTGTAATGTTTCTGGAGCTGTTAGCCTGCTACTTCACACAAGTATTAATTTTAGAGCTTGACAGTCTATATACGCATATGCTGGGGCAGATTCATAGAGTGGGTTACCAAAACTGGCAGTAAGTAGAAAACTAAGTGGTTTCTGGACATTAATTTAGTATTTCTTTACATAAAAAAGACTGGGATGGTGGCCAAGAAGAAGACAGAGATATGTTGCTCGATGATTACAGGTGAGCTATTTAACACTATCAACATGCTATTGATAGAGATGACGTGGCTTTCAAAAATATGTTCAAAAACGTGTTCCTTTTCAAGTAAATTATCTTATTTTTTTTCAGTTTCTCTTAGTAAGTCATGTTTTCTAGATCTCTGATTATTATCTTTGCACTCCTCTGGACATTTTCCATACTGAGAGCAGATACTGGACCATCCAAAGTCTTATCATTGGCTAGTAGATAGGTGACTTTACCTGTCTCAGAGGCTATGTTCCTGTTTATATTTCCATGCCATTGTTGATTCATGCCAGGCTTGTGCTCTGGTGTAACCTCCATATCGTTTTCTGCAGAGCTGGTGTCTAGCCAAGTGTTCATCATCTTTCTTGTGTAATTCAGATTTTACTTTTTTGAAGGCAAGGTCATTTATCTTCATATAAATTGTCATGTCCAGAGAGGTGATGTGTCTTTATTATCTATAGTTCAGTGTGATACTTCATACTTGAACATTTTGAATTTTATCTTTTTTGCCTTTGTTTACTTCACTTCTCTAATTTGCCAAGATTTTGAATACTGATTAACTCTCCAGTTAGTTTACAGCCTATTGCAATATTATTTGGTCTCTATTTGAGGTTCATGCAAATGGCAAACTCTGTTCTGAATCCTGATTGTAAGAATGTCTGTTTGACCCATGCCAGAAATAGAGATACATGATGTCTCTGGCTTTCCAGCACTACATCCAGTGGTTCCTTCATTTTCTCAGTCAAAAATCCAGCATGTACTCTGTGGCCCCGGAAAATTTGTCAGATTTGGAAGCCTTGCTTCCTGCCAAGCACATCTTTATAAAATGGTGCACAAGACATCTGCCTTATGCTCTAAATGGCATCAGATTTACAGCACAATCACAGCTGGCTCTTCAGGTCCCTTTCCAGACTTGAGACCAAGATCTAGAACCTCATGGGCACGTGTTGCAAACTGATATGGTTATGCACAAAGCCCTGTTTAAAGCTCAATAGGTTTGCTGAATTGCACCGTGCAGCTTTTTAATGCAACACTGAACTGAATTAGATGCAGGACAATGTTTGCAGATACTTTCTCCGTATAATTTCCATTTTGATGTTGGATTATAGGTGATTGCTGTTTAGTAATGGCTATCAGCAGTTTTTGCATCTCTCTGACACTCGTTATATCTCGTCCACATTTCTGTACTTGTTAACCCTGACATTTACCTGTGACTTGGAGCTTTTATCTGAGACTCAAGTGAGAAAGAGAGTTAATACAAATTTTGTTTAAAATATTAGGAGAGTTCAGTATAGGTATTGACATGGTCAGGACCTTGGGAATAAGACAAGCAAGATCATGTTCTGAACTATCCACAGACATACTAGTATCTGTTTTCTTTTCATGGGAGTAACCAAAATATGCTTATTCTATCTGGAAGATAAGTTTTGTCAAGAGGCAAAGGCAAATACCTCCAGCAACCTGTGAGGTGAAAATTATGATAAGCACTCCAAACTTTGCTTTGTTAGTTTATTTATAAAATATCTTTTGAGAGACCATGAACAAATGAGGCTGAAAACAGTTGACATTTGTTGTTCCATAAATTACCAAGATGGTAGGGAACAAGATTCATATATCAGCTTTGCTCATTTCTAAAAATACCTATTTCCTTTGTGGCAAAACAGAATGTAACTATCTCTTCAAGTGTATTATTTGGAAAATCAACCCCTCGGATGTTTTCTGTTGTTAAGTTGGTGTGTCAGTGTTATTTTCAGTGCTGGAGAGGCACTGTAGGCATTAAATTACCCAAGTCCATTTGCCCCCTACAGAGAATGAGGTGCCTGCAAGGAGAGAGGAGACCCGCTCCCTCTGCTCTCCTGGTTCTCCAGCAGAAAGTTTAGCTGATTCTGCAGAACTTCCCTGGCTTTTTTGTGCTAGGGCAAATAACCACTCTGTTTTCCCATGAGTACAAATGACCTGTGGACGTGCAATGCATTAGGAGTGGAAGAGGTGGTGGTAAGCCAAGGGCACAGTGGGAGAACAGTAACAACATTTTCCCTTTCAAAGCATTGTGAACATGCAAAGGACTTCTCAGAACACCCGAGGAAAAGGTAAACAGCAGGGAAGAAAGTAGTTTGGAGCAGTATTTTCAGATCACTGTCTGGGGACCTCAGGGTAGTGGTTTCAAAGAGACTCCCAGAAGACACCAGAGGAAAGCAAACTTTCTAAGTTCTCAGCCCACAGGAAATGTGTCAAGTGCCCAGCTCACTCTTTGCGGTAGGTTTTAATGCCTAGCCCATTTTGTAGTGATCTTCATAGAGTCATAGAATGGTTTGGGTTGGAAGGGACCTTAAAGATCATCTAGTTCCACCCCCCTGGCCATGTGCAGGGACACCTTCCATTAGACCAGGTTGCTCAAAGCCCCATCCAACCTGGTCTTGAATGTTTCCAGAGATGGGGCATCCACAACCTCTTTTGAGAGAATGACAATTTAAACAAGAAAACGGTTCAAAACACAACCTTTGTTTGTTCCTGTTCGAAGGGCATTCAGGGAAGAAGAATAGTCCTTTGTTGTAAGTTGCCTGCCTGCACAGTTGTAGTTACAATACTTATAATTAGTTGATATAGCTAAATCATATAGGTCCTGTTATTTCAGGGGTGTTCTCATTTGACCTTAAATCAAACAGCATAACCAAAACAAAGAAATTATTATAAATGTCCAACTATATTGCCTCAATTTTTACACTTTATATTATTGTAATTTTTTGCATTTCCTTTTCTGCTAAATAGGGATATTATTATTCTATAGCAGAGTAATGTTAAGCGACATGATTGCGTTTTTCTTAAATCACAAGATATTATCGCTATTGCAACCAATTTCCAGTTCCTATAACAATAATTTCGTAGATTCATAATTTTTTAATACCAAAACGGAGTATTGTGACTGTCAATGGAAGTAGTAATACTTTAAGAACATTCATATATCTACTGGAAGGTAATAACATGCTCATAATTTTTGTAGGCATGAAAGGACTCAAAACTTGTCAAAATGTGGGTATTGCGATGATGGAGACTAAACATTTTTTTATACTGCTTTTATTTTTTTAATGTGGTATAACAAAATATAGATCAAGCTTTTTTAAAATACTTATCTTCTGATAACCTATTTAGCTTTTTGCCTTTTTACTTTCGTTAATAGCTTGTTGAATATGAAAGTTTCCTAAGCTCCATGGGCACAGCTGACCATAGGCTGTAAGAATGTCTGTGGCAAGGAAGGCTGATAGATAGGCCTTAACTGCAGACAGATTTAATCTGTCTCATCTAATGCTTATTAAGAAATCTGACCTCAGTTAAATTGTATTATACAAACCTTCAATTGTATCAAGGACTGCCAAATAGCTGTTTTCGGCAGTAATTACTGGACTTACATCTCCACCTACTGGTTGATGGGGCAAAGTCCTATTCAAATGTTAGTTTACATGAAATCCAAGTAGTGTTTTGCCTGTAAAAGCTTCTCTTACGATATTAAAATCACTTACAGCCCCGATTTTCAGGCGAAGTTTGTTCAAAGTTGTTTGTTCACGTATATAATGAAGCCAGTGGCTTCAAAGTCGTTGACCTATGCATATTAGCCTAGGTCTTAATAAAGAAAATATGACAAGATTTTTAGATCGGAAAACAGATTTATTTAAACCTGCCTACAGATCCTTTCAGCGGGAATGCATGAGCACATCCAAGAGCTAAGTACACAGTAGACCTGCAGGAAGTTATTCCTATGTAACTCAACAAAGCTTAATAGCATAACAAGAACCATGTCACTAGAGAAATTACTTTTTAAAAAAGAAACAGAAACATCTGTTGTAGCGAAGAGCTCAGACAGCTGACCCGTAGGGTGATTATCAGTGTTGGCATCCAGCAGAAAAAAAAAGGGACAGGGGGGAATCCCAATAGCACTTTAGAGATTAGCAAAGAGAAGAGGCTGAAATTTAGTTAATAGCAAAAAATTCAAAGTAGAAGTGGACTGATAATGAGAATTTCTTTCAGAATAGAATTCACCCATTAGTAACAGTAGAGGAAGATAAATGCTGTTTGTAAAAGCTGAGGATCATAGACAACAACAACTCTCCGGTGTGACAAGAGCTGTGAAAAGGGCGAACGCAATCCTGCATTTTTGTGCCGTAGCCCTTGGCCCTTCACGGTTACAGAACAGTTCAGAATCTCAGCTGCCCCCTACTCCTTTCCCTCACAAGTCAGGATATCATCTCCTCTCAGCCTCAGATGGAATCTGTCATGCTTCTGTTGTCTTTTAGACACTACAACCTCTTCCTCATTTCCCCACGGAGAAGAGGAGAATGTAGAATAGATAGATACAAAATTACAGCATAGAGTGTTCTCTTATACCTTAATTTTCTCCACAGGTTTTGCCTTCTCGTTCTTTATGATGGGGCATTCACTCGTGAGAGCTGATGTCACCTCCTGTCTACCTGCACCTTAAAATCATTTGACTGGCATTTCTACTTAATTTCTGCTTAATTAGCAAGTTTCTGGCTTCAGAAAGCTTCCTACTAAAGATATGTTGGTAAAATCGTAACTACTGCGAGGAATATTAGGTACAATCTTCCTAGCAGTCATATAAAGAATAAGCAGAGTACAGTCCGTGGTGAAACTAGAAATCGGATGCTTGGGCTGAGTAACAGTAACTCTCACACACACACTGTTAGTTTTACGGAGACTCAGTTTAGATCAGATGCCTCATCAGGTGCCTCTACAAAAAAGTCATATGAGCCACTTAAAATTAAGTATCTTTTTCTACAGAAGTTCATGTTAAACGGTGCTAGAATTCCGATGCTAAATGAAGTACGTTTCTTCCAAATTTTTTTTTGCTCTGGGCAATTTCTTCAAATAGTTACAGAAATAGCACAAAATAGGAGTGTGCCCTGAATGGAAAAACAGCCATTACCCAGCTGGAAAATAAATTTTCTAGAAATGTGGAAGACAACTGAAAGAAGCTTGAAAGGCACTTTGCTCTGTATGTGTAAACAATAGGCTCTGGCAGAAATATTAATTACCTAGGGAGATGATAGCTGTAGTTCTCAAGATAGCTGATTTTTGAATGGTTTCATTTGACTCAGAGAAAATTACTCATGAATCTTTACTAAATGAATTTGCAAATTTCTGCATGTTGTGGCATTCTGAATGTAATAGATAACCCAAAATACCCCGAGAGCAGAACTGAAGCAGAAGGACGTGGAGATCAACCCATAAAGCCGTGACACCGGCAGAACGAGAGGGCTTCCTGCAACTTGACAGCAGCAGAGATGATGCCTCCGATGTCTGCAAATGCTGGTCTTTCTGGAAATGAATTGAACACACCTAAGCAGCCAGGTTGTTTAAAAATATTTCATCTGTCAGATAGCTTTTCACCTATTGCTAAAGAGGAATCACATCCTGTTTCAGTCTTCACTTCAATGGGCTTCTTCAGCCTCTTCTCATAAAATACCAGATCCATAATTCCTCTGATTGTTCTGGCACAGCTCTACGTTTAGTTTCATCTCTCCTTTTTTGAAAATGGCACACCAGATTTGTATGCAGCATCAGACTGCAAGCAATCCTCAGCAGTGCTATTGATCTGTATCTGCTGGAAAGATCTCTACTAATAGATCTTAAAGTTGCCTTTGCCCTTTCCAGAACTTATCTGATACTTGTTTCATCCATTCCTGAACTATCTGACCTTGCGTATCTCAGATATTTGGAACAGCTATTCCTGCAAAAGTTCAAACGATCCAGTCTTGGTTCTGATGGGGTAACAGGCGCAAGATGTACAGGAGAGCAGCAAGATGAGATGTATTTGAAAGATTCCCTGAGAACTTTGATGCTGCTTTTCCATGACTTGAGTCCATTTTTGTTCAATAGGCATTTTTTCACTTCCATTTCTAATGAAGCCTGAAATTAACACAGCTTTTTTCTTTACTTTCTTATTTGCAGCAACATCATTGATAGTAATAGCATGGCACTGGATATAGTTCTCATAAAGCTGGAAGCAGAAGTATTTTGGAGCGTTCCTGTATGTTGGGAGGAGGTGTGCTCTGAGTTATTTGATTCTTCCTGATATAACTAATATTTAATAACTCTACATTTAAACTACTCGGGGGGGGGGGGGGGAGACAATCTATAGGAATCTAAGTTAAAAGCTATTTTTACTCTAAGCTCAAGTATACACATTAATTCTCTTTTTTTTAATTTAATTTTCTTACTGTGATTTGCATGTGTCATAGCATGGAAAAAACAATACAATAATACATTTTTAAGGGAAGAATTATAGTAGTTAATTATTCTGAAATTTCTAAAAACCATAGATGAGCATATATTACTGGTGAGCAAGATTTTAGTAAGTAAACTTTGCCAGCTGGAAGTGTGACAGGGATGACTAGCATTTTGATATTCAAAATACACCTTGAGACTTCTAGTGTCTTGAATATTTGCTCTCTGTTTGAGTACACTTAGTGTTAGCCCTAAGGTCAGAGTCCGTTAATATTTACTTTGGAGAATTCTGCCTTTCTGAGCCTTTTTTTTTTTTCTCTTTCTGGTTTCTGTCCCTGGAAGAGTAATTTTAACAGTATACACATCCTTCCAGAGATATGATGGTAATGGAAGAAGTAAATTTTAGTGTCCTTAATCCATTTTTCAAAGTTAGGTGTTTCAGTCTGAAGAATGTACTGTTTTGGACATTCCCTTGTTGGGACCCAAAAATCTGTAGATGATAACAAAAGGTGGAGCAGTAGTAGCTCGTCGCAGTGCCAGAGGCAGGGCTGGTAACTGATGTGCTGTCAAATTTGTTAGCTAAAACAGACCCCTGGGGATTTTCATGACAGTTTTCCTTTCTGCACATTTGATATTGCATATATGTGAATTATTCAGCATTGCTGCTGCTTCTAAGTCATATGCTGTCTCTGGAGCATAATTAGCTAAGCAATGGTTAAAAACAGGAAAAAAGAAATGTCCCAATTATATATTCATTGCTTTGTGAATACTTGAATAGAAGTTTAAAATACCAACTATAGTTCACAGGAACCGGCAAGGCAGGGCTGGGAAACTCTGGAAAAGATATCCTAGTCTCAGGCAAGTTAGTAACAAAACTCCTATTGTTTAAAACAGGGCAAAAGTTAAACCTCTCAAGATATGTAAAAACAGATAGGTCTAAACTAATGCTGAAATGTGATCTATCCTACACTATCTCGCTGTTAAGAGTGAAGGACAGACCCTTTCTCCATGTGTTAAATGCTTTGGTGGTTCTTTTTCCATGCCTTACCTGTTTTGGAAACTGAAATTAATTTAGTACTCACCACGATAATGATGAGACTATTCCGTTAGTGTTTGATCTACTGCTTTTATTGCTGGAGCTATGTTTTGCTAAAAAAAAGGAATGGCATTTCAGGATTGGGAGCTTGGTAAGCTTTTGATTAGGTATCTAGGTGCTTTAATATTTTTCTCATGGTAAGTCAGGGTATTCCCGGTTGGTTTCCTTTCAACACGCATAGGCTGGTTTAGCTTAAAAAACATTGTTCTTCTTGTCAATCATCATGCATCTCTAATCGATGGCAAAATGCACGATCAGGTATGCAGAATACGTAACCTCTGTCTTTGCCATGACTGATGTATATGAGAGAAACAGGCTTTGCTGCTGGTCGCTTGGTCAGTGCCAAATGAACCCATCGTGGTTTTTCGTTTGGAAAACAGATATTTGTGTCAGATGCCTGCTGGCTAAAATGAACCCTTGAAAGAGTCTGAAAGACAACAGACACACTTCTTCTTGGGATTGAAACAAAGTTTTAAGGAATGAAATGTGAAAATTATTTTATTAATTCCATGAGCATTTAATGAAAATAAATTACTTTTTGTTTCTTTGACCTTTCAGTAGGAGCTCTTAATAAAGATTATCTTTATTAAAAGCTTTTTCTTGCATCACAAGCTTTAGTGAATGTGTTCTCAACGCATCCCACTGAACTAGAAAGATATTGAATTTAATAGATGAAGCACAGAACAAGTGACTTACAGGAGAAGCAAGTGGCAAAGCTAGGAACAGAGCAAAATTCACTGCAATAATCTCAAATATCTCCTCCCTGTCTTGACAAAAGAATTAGACATTCTGGATTTGGGTCATTTTGATATTGTGAACCATTATTACAGCTAGGGTCTTGAGGAAAGAAGTAGCACTTTCCCACTGGAATACAGGAAAGGGCTGTGCTCCTTCTTATTGCTGGATGTCACTGGTAGTGCATACGCCTTTTGCAGTTATCTGCATTTGAATTTGTCAAGAATTTGTCAGCCATCCAATTGCCTATAAACTGTTGCGTACTAAACTCAATACACTATGGTGCTGAAGTGTTAAAGTCAAATGGAAGTGTCCACAGAGGTCTGGTCAAGCCAAATTTTGCTACCACATCTTAGGCCTTCTTCTCCCATTTTCTCCAGCTGTTAACTTTCTTTATAATTTAAGTAATTTAAATTAGTTAATTAGCTCTTTGGCAGAAATAAAAAAAAAACAAAAACAAGCATTTCCTAGAATATTTTTTTACATTTAGCTGTCGTGTATACATTTAAGGAAATAACAGAAAAATAAATTCCACCAATACTTAATGGCAGCTACAGCCCCTTTCAGTTCATCTTCAGTTGATGCATACGTAGCTTTATCATCTCCAAAATACATGGAAATTATATTTCAGCTTTCTGTGTGCAGGCCTTATTGGAAAGCAAATGGGCATCTATATATTTACACTGAAGCAAGGAGAGACAGCAGTATTGTACCAGGTGACTTGCTTGACTGGTCACAACAAATACAGCTCAGAATATGGAACTTTTGATCCATGAAGATAAATTTCAAGCTATTATTAATGGAATATTTTGAGTGACAAAGATGCTTGCAGAAAAATGCATGCAAGTAATTTATAAGCCTAAAAAGAAGCTGATTTCAACAAGGATAATGTTCTGAATTTGAGATTTCTGAATGCAAATGTCAATGTTACAGAACATAAATGACAAGAATAAGAAATGTTGGTATAAAACCAAAGGTTTTGTTAGAATGGTTATGTTTTATCATTATCCAAAGTAAGCTTGATTACTGAGTAGAACATCCTGGAGGACAGGCTTAAAGCCAAATTAGCCATCTGTCCGTGTTAGTTACCTGCAGGAGTGATGTCAGCGTTGGCTCCAGGGACGCTCCGGCTGGTGTTCTCCAAGGGAAATACTGGATGTCATCAGTCTGAGTGCAGCTTGCAGACGCACTTTCCTGCCCTGAAGGTAGGGTCGAGGCACCCTGCTGATAACAACAACAAGCAGGAGAGGTGAGGCAGGGAAAAGGTGTTTGAGACGGAGGTTGTGCTGACCGTGGCTTCCCCAAAACTGGAGTGATTCTGCAATTCTGATTTCAAGCACCCAGAAACCTGCAGATTTGGGGCATCGTTGCAGGTGCAAATGGTGCTGCTGGGAGCAGCGTAACTGGAAAGGGTGGGCCTGCTGTTCTGGGTCTCAGAAGCAGCCTAAAATTCAGAATGCTCCCAGGAGTGCTCTGTCAGGTACGGTAGATGCAAGGATTTTCCTAGTGATTTGCAAATCCGATCTAGAGAGTGAAAGGGAGGATGATTTGTATGGTATACAAGATTATGTATACTTTCTATGAAATTTTGGGACAGGCAAGAGGCAGGTTTATTGAATGACTCTGGATGAGGAAAGAAGGGAAAAGAATGATGTTAGATCTTGTCGAATACTTAATCTGTGTTTGGTGGCTATTATAAGCCACCTAATCAGAAAGAAGTGAATAAGGATCTCTTTGAGCGTGGATTGAAAATTAGAAAAAATACTAAATAATCCACTTGCAGTTATTGAAAAGGTAATGAAATTATTCACATGTGCTTGTCAGGAACTGACCCTGTCATAAAACTTTAATTTCCTCCTTTGACAGAGGATGTGGTGCCATGAGATACAGGGAGAACACAACCAGCTCCCTGCCACCAGGTTGGGGAGAGGATGCTCCTGCTGTGGGGCAGTCTGTCACACTGCTGGCTTAGCGCTGCCTCCTGTGCGTTACAGTAATCACCTCCAGGAGCCATGTAAACTCACTGAAATGGCAAAAAAACCCAAAACCCTACACTCAGGGAAAAGGTCGAGTTTTCTAGCATTTGAGTGAATTAAGCAGTCTGAGGAGGACAAAGCTGTTCCATGGGGAGACCACACACCTGCAAGCTACAGTGGGGAGGAGTGAGTGGGGAGTGAGTTCTCTCCCTTTGGTAGCAGCAAGACATTATATGTGTTAAGCAATATTAGGAACTCGGCTACATAGAAGAATAGGCAGGCGGTAAGTGTGAACTTCCTTCCAAGGCTTTTGGTGTTACCAATGTTGCTTTCCCATAAAGTTGACGGAGTGTGGTTACATCTTTAATTTTCATCAGGTGATTACACAACGAGTTGAGAAGAAACTGCTGTCAAAGAGCAGCTGTGAATGGTTTGGTGTTAAACTGTGAGATTCTCTCAAATACTGATGCAGGTCCCTGAGGCAAATGTCTCTGCAGAACCCCACATCCTAGTTCTGTTCAGTGTCTTCGTTAATTATCTGAACAATGGATAGGTAGTAAATTTTTAAAAACCCAGCAAGCTGGCATTGGCAGGGGTTTACAAGTCATTGGGAAGACAGGGTCAAAATGCAAGTTGGTCCTGGCAAATTTAAGAAATAATTAGAAGAAAATAACATGAGATTCGGCACTGAAAAGCATCAAGTGCCACAACTGAGGAGAAATTTAAAGCATAAATGCAAATAGCTAGTCACTCAGCACTGTGGCAGGAAAGGATGAGAGTGTTACATTGTTAAATAAACAGCAAAGTTCAATTTTCATTGTGCAATGTGTTAACATCCGTAAGAAATTGCAGGTAACTATTCCAGCCTGCATACCTGTGAAGTCGCAGGTGCAGTGCTGTGTCCAGATTTGATCACCATACCTGGGAACCATACAACAGTCGTTTGGAGGCACCAGTTGGACTTCAGTTGTTTGACCTAGGACTGAGAGGGAGGACGTTGTGTCTGTTTTCTGATATGAAAATGGTCATTAAAAAGGGGGTGGTGGTTAGTTCTTGGGCAGGTTTTCAAACGGTCATAGCGTTGTCCCCCCTCTGGGTATTTACTGAAGGTTGCATCAGGCAAAGGCAATGTGTGAAGTGGTCAAGGAAAAGACAATCCGGTTCATCAGCCCTTAATATTTTAAGGAGTGCTCTATAAAACTTCAGTGGTGGTGGTTTACTTGTGGCAGAACTATTTGTTTTGCTACAAAAACTGCATTCCCATGGACAAAGAACAGTGTTTAGTGATTTGTTGAACTCTTCAGCTCAATCAAGGGACTTAATTTAGTAACTGAGATGTAGGGAGCAGCATTATTAATTCACTGAAGTACTTCATTTATATGCTAAGAGTTTGCTAAGAGGGAAATAAAACATAATAATTAAACCTTTTGTGATAAAGTCAGTTTGCAAGGCCTACAATAACAGGAAAAGTTAAATTTTAGAAAGTTTTATTTTAAAGATGAAGATTTATAGTACTGAAAAGTAATTCAAGCCAAAATTCAAACAATGTATTCCAAGTTAACATTAGGGACATGCGTGAAGTAATATTTCAAAGGATTTTTTTTAATGTAGCTTCCTGCATGGTAGCCCTGAAAACATTTTATTTGGTATTATAGGTCAGTATTTTAATTCTTAAAATTAAAAATAACGCTTCTTAAAATAAGGTGTTTTCAGCAGCTAACTGAGGTTGGGCTGAATGCAGGATGTCTAATTGCACTGAGGCTGTAGGAGACAGGCCCAGCTAGAGCAGTTTAGTGACTGAGGAAAGCCCTCCTCGTATCAATTTCTAAACAAACACCTTTTTGCAAGAATTGATATTTCAACAGATTATTTACATCAACAGACAAACCATGCTCTTCCTGAAAATGTGTTATTTTTATGTTTTGCTACTTGCTGCAATGGATTGCATGCTGACTTCTTATTAGAAAATATATTTAAAAGAACTTACATTAATCTCCACCTAGAGTACAAATTAGCTGTGCTTCATCGATAACACTCTGTAGCTGGAAAACTAAACTCAAAATCTTTCATGCAAGAAGAAAAATGTTCTTGACTATATTCCTTTCTCTGAAACAAGAGCTTTTTACTGCTTACACTATTTGTCAAAAATATGATACATATTTCTTGCTGAATGCTTGGCTGTTGGCTTTTGTCTTGATAATGAAATACATACATACATGCTCTGAACATATCTTGACAGTGGAGCGAACTTCATTATTCCACAGAGATGCGAAGATCTATTGTAGGAATATTGGCTCGGTTGCATAGTGTTCATCATGTGGACACCATTGCTGATGGCAATAGGAGTTTGTGGAGGCTGATATTATTCATTTGGAGTTTTGCCTGGCACCCATCTTTATTATTAGCACACAGCAAATAATGTGTTGATCTTGAAGAACTACCAGGAATGCATACATGGATCTTTTGCTGACATCTGCTGTGTACTTCCAGAGTTCTTCAAGTTATCGAAGCAAAAATAGGAAGACTTTTTTCACTGTTTTTTAATTTTCTTCTTAGTCATTACTTCAGATGGCACCTGTACAGTTGGTAATGAGAGTCTGTGTCCTACAGCAGTCGTTTTTAAAAAGTGAACCCCAAACAGACAACGCGTCTCTTGCTTCATTGCGCTCTGATTGAATAAATCCCGCAGGAAATGAAATCAGGTCTCAAGGTGAATCCCTCCCCTGCGGCACAAGGAGAGGAAGGTTGTTTTGTATGTCGCTTCTGCATGGGGAGTTGGAGTGCGCCGAGTTTTCTCCTTGGGAAATGCAGGTGTATGTACCACTCCCAGATTAATGGGAAGGTATCTAAAGGGTATTGGTACAGACAGGGTGATGTATGGAGGAAGAAAACCGCTAATGCAGAGCATGCTGTGTCAGATTTGCTTGGAGCTGCTGTCCCTGCTCTGGAAAGAGAAGCAACAAAGACAAAATGCTGACCTCTGTGAAGCTCATTCTTCTCCTAAGAAAATGTACTCAGTCTTTCTTTCTTGCTATTACTCTTTGTCAAGAAATCGTATCTTCTAGCTAGGGCAGGTTTTGGCCTCCAGGAATAGTTGCATCTGCAAGCGATTGAAAGATGTTGTCAGGAACCCACTTCACCTGACCCCAAAACACAGCTGAGTTGTGACTGTATTGCTTTTCTGCCTCCATTGAGAGATTAAGCCTCATCACTAAGCAGCAAACTCAGTTATGAATGGGGTTCTTTCAGCAATACTTGGAAGCAGATTTTTTCCCTTTGGCTTGTCTGCTTTCCCACTGTCTCCTGACATTGGTTGTTAATGGAATAGCACCTTCTGTAATTACAGTGGAGGCATGGTTCTGCTTTTAAAGTATGGTTCGAAGGGGAAAATGTTTGCAGTACTATTTCATTTTATCTTTATATATAAGCATAGCATTTAGAAGAATAGCATCCTGTGTATAGCTTCAGAAAGAAAGCTATAAAAGTGATTCTGTCAATGCTAATAATTTCAATCTTTGACCTGCAATTCCGTGTTTTATAATGTACTTATTTGTGGCTTGCAATTTGTATTTAATTGCGTGTCTGAGAAGGCTCGTGCATGACATTCTTCCTTTAAATCTTTCATCAGTTTTATTTTCTTGCCAGCGGAATATGGCTGAATACTACAGCAGCTCCTTTGCAACTATAACTCTTCTCTCTTATTACTGGTGATGACAGCCAACAATTTAGTGTGTGTATTAAGTTTGGTTGTATAACTGAAGTTTTCAGGAAAATATTTTCACAAACGTAGGACAACAAATGTCCCACTGACCTAATTACTGTTCTCTACAGTTTCTGTGGGCTTTCTGCTCTGCTCTTGTCTTCTCTGCTGTTAGCTGGAGAGGAATGGTTTGAAAATGTATTTGTTAGCAAAGTATTTGGATTTATTATCCTGCTGCTTATGGCATCATAATTCCCATTTCTGTTTAGCTGGTAGTTGGGGAATATTTTTACTTTTGAAAGTAAAGGAAGGACTGCCCTAAGTGGAGGCAGTGAAACCTGCTGGTGAGATGCATGCTCCCGGCTTCTGCTAGAAGAGAGGAGATGCAGAGAGGAGCATCCCCTGAGACTCTCTGCTTTTGGGGGAGCTGGCAGAGTTTCCCAGGCGGGGAGTTGGGGACCAAGCTAGGACGGGGTCAGAGCGAGTAGTCAGGGGACTCAAGTCGAGAGAGCAAAAAGAAAGGAGGTTACGATGACAGCGTAGACACAAGCAGTCCTCTTATCAGAGGACTTCTTGTCCTTCAGAAGCACACAGCTTTTACTCAGGTGGCATAGTCCGTGCTGACCCTGTCCATTGCCACTGAATAACCGATGCTAATCTCGGGCATTAAGGGTAGATTACTGAGCGGTACAAACAGAGGTGACGTAAGTACCTGCAGGGCTAAAGTGGTGTCCCCTGGTGAGAAGTTTCGGGGCAGATGGAGCAGTTGGACTCCTTGGGGAAAACAGATGATTTGAGGTGTGAAGCCCATCTACACACTGACACTGAGCGTGGTTATGGCAGCACCTTGATCTCTTACTGAGGTTCAGTTCACACTTCCAAGGACAGCCTCCACAGCTGAGGCTGAGAAGCTGGGGAGAAGTGGAAACACCTCAAAGCGTGGACTTGGGGTCTCAAAGCAGGCACTGACAATCCTCTTTGAATCTGCAATTGAAGTATTTCCATGAGGAGCTAAGAAACCTGTTGGATCAGGAGCACTGAGCACTCTTTGTGTAGTCTGTAAAATGATAACAGTATTACCACCTCCCTCCTATGAATATCATCTACTTAACGAGGCTGCCTGTCAGTAACCATCTAGACAATGTGGAGCCCGTTTGTTCGTTGTGAATGCGACTGTGATGGAGGAGATCAGATGAAATGACAGTTTCATTGAGGCTGGTAGCTGCCATTTCTAACAGAGATTATTCTGATTATTTGTTATTACAGGTTTAATTTTTCTGCTGTGTTTTTTGTGTTGTTTTTTGGTGGGTCTGGGGTGTTTTATTTGTTGGGTTTTTTTTAACTCTTAACAATAAAGCCTTTATAGGTCAGTTGTAAAAATCCTTATTGCTGTCCAGCTTACCTTCCTGCCAGTTCAGGATTTTATATGCCTTTTGTGTGCTTTCTAATTTAATTCTAAAGTGATAGGGCTTTCACTAGCAAATTTTTGGATGTTTTTCAGGGATGACCAATTGCCCCAAATTTCTCCAACTCTTCAGATGTTTCTTAAAATAACCATATCATTTATTTTATCCATATACTATTAGTCTAGATAAATGCGAAAGAATAGTGTTTCCTGGAAGCAAGTATAGGCAGGAGTCTCGGGATTTGAGTTAATGCGGTTGCAGTGCTTATATGTTATTGTTTTCAGTTCTCAATTTTTTCTTGCAGTATTTTCATTATAGATACGTATAGGTTAGGGTGACCCCTCCTGATCCTTGTGCTGTCGCGTGGCGGGCAGTGGGACGATGCTGGCACGAGAGTAGCTGGGCTGTGTGAGCCTCTGGATCCGGGAGGGAGGAAGCCTTCAAGACAGCCGCAGTCTCTATCGGTGAGTCACCCAAAAGCCAGCTGTGTACCCAGTCCAGCCCTATCCCACATGAGGCAGGATTACTTCTGGGGAACTGCCATGACGCTGCTTTTTAAATGCTTCCAGAGGTCCCCTTCTGCTTGCTGTTCTCAGAAATACATCTTGTACCTTCCAGCTATGTGAAAATTTTAGTGTACAACTCCTAGGGTCAGGGAGGTTGGTCTCCTCACTGGATGGAAGTACTCTTCCGTGTGTGGGCAGTTACACTATGTAGGAATTCTTGTTTCCAGCTCTGAGACCAGTTCAGAATAGTTCCCATTATGGCCTGTGCAGATTGGCAGAACTCTATGGCAAATTCGTTATCAGTATTTGCCTTCAAGGTCGGATCCAGAGTTCACATACAACAGCATAATTTCACTGGAAATGTATTCTCCATACACGTAAACCATCTGAAGACCCAGCTGCAGGTTTGCAAGACACATTGCTTGGAAGCAGAATCATGTATGCAGCCATACAGCTTTTTCTAGTGCTTCACCTCTAGATGTGACCATTTATCAGTAAATTGTGTACATGAGTGTACTTATGACACTTATGTAAATATACACTTCTATTTAGAATAAAAGAAAAATGTGATATTTTGGCTGGGATAGACCATTTTCCTCTCAGCCGCATATCAAAATATTCACATAGCTGAATTTCTAACAGAAGCGAGCATTCCTAACAGCAGTCAGCAATACTTGCCATCAGAACATTTTACTAACAGTTAATGAAAACTGACTATACTCTATTTTTGAAAACAACCAGTTCACATCCAAATTCTGAAAGCAAAATACTAGATATAACTCTTTTTTGAGGAAATAAAACAAGCCATTGGGTATCTTCTGCAATTCCTGACAGCCTTACTGTTGAAAACCTCAAAAACATTAATCTCCCATAGATCACAATGTAGATATTCTCTCTCTAGCTCATTGTTGCTAAGGCACATTTCCATGCACTTTTAGTACAGAGTGAATGAGCTTATGCAAATGTGGAGAGCTATCCCTAGACCAGACTTTCATGTTATTTTTATTATCAAATGGAGATTTTTTTTTTTTAATGTGATTTACTGTGATGATAAAACAGGAAGGTTCATTTCCCTGGGTTTCCACAGCCCTGCCTGCCCGTCTTTACAACATCAAATTAAAAGCATATGCTGTCATGGGACGATGAAGTGCTCAACCTCATCAGTTTTCAGCTCCTTCATCCTTCATTGTGACGTGCTTTCCAGTGTTTTTCTATCACTTCCATTTTTTAAAAACTGCTTTCACTGTTTCACAGTTTTTACAAGAAAATATTGTTGTGCCTCTGGTGCAGACAAGGAGAAATCTAATTTTGTTGTAGTTCAGTGCCTGCCTCCCCATTACCCTCCGTAATAGGGTAACACAGCAAATTGTAGAGCTTTAATAAATAGGGATGATGCATCTAAGGGCATGTTTCCAGGACCACAGAATACCTTTAGCTGCATAGTTGCCTCTTCAGGCACCTTTTTTTTTTTTTTTTTTTTTGCCTTCTTAAAACTTAATGATAATGTTCTGGAAATCTTTGACCACAGGCAAATGGATGACCTGCTTTTTGTAGTGATGGCACAGCTACATAAGCTCCAGTCTCCCACCCTGTCAGCATGTAATCATTTCAGACTTCTGCATTAACCCCCAAAGACAGACATAAATGAAATATTAAGATTACCTTTTGTCCCCGTTTCCTGCCTGCGTTTGAAGCCACGTGTGTGCATAAGGGTAGAGTGGGGGCAGCGGCTGACAGTACTGCTGGAGAACTGATCAAAGGAAGGATATTCATCCACATCCTCTTCTCCATGGCAGATCACAGTCCATATCTTTAACTGTGTGTCTCACCCACTTAGCCTAGTGCGAGGGCTCTGTCTGCTCGAATCAGAGTCGCTCGGGGTAGCTTGCGGGACCCTGAAGAAAAGCCGATTCCGTCAGCGTGCTAGGCAGCAGTATTTTAAAAGACTTTGCTAAAAAGTCAGGAGCAGGTGGTTGTGGCTATACTTCCACCTGTTTAAAATCTTTGCAACTCAGAAATGTTCTGGAAATGGCCTTCGCTAACTCTTCAGTCCGATCTGGCGTGTGAACGGTGGGGTGACCAAAAAAGAAAGCCCACCGAAACTCCCGTTGCCATTTCCTTGCAGTGCTTCAGTGCGAACTCTTCACGTTTGCCCACCTACATCATTCGACGTCACATGAATAAAGCTTCAGTCTGAAATACTGCAGGAGAGCCAGAAAAAAAAAGGCTTCTGTTTTCTGTGGAGTTTATGGTGGTGGTTGTACTTCAACTGCCTGTTCCGTCTTTTTTCGGTTCCCCAACTGTTGCACGTACGCATAGGGTGCTGTGCCGTAACATCTGGTAGGGTTATCAGAATGGCCTCTTCTCCTCCCCCGGCATCCACAAGAAGACCCAAGCAGCTATCCCCCCGGCCCCCGCGGAGCGCGTGTGGCAGAGGCGACAAGGCATGCCCGGTGGACGCGGCCCCGCTGGCTCGGTCTGCTTGCGAGGGTGTGCCGGGAGGCGTGAGCAGCGCACAAAAAGGCTGTTCCTGGGGCAGCTTGTAATGCCCGGCTGTGAAGTCGCTTTTATGCGTTGCGTACAAGGCTATTTCTCTGGGCTGTGGTGCCTTTAAATCTGCTTTAACCTGGAATAAGCACATAATGTTTTGGAGTTATAGAAACCAGAGTGATAGAGTCATAGTAATCAGAATAACTTAATGAGAATTGCCGGTGACTTTTAACAGCGGGCTGCTAACCGGTTGGATTTGTTATCGTTACTTATCCAGGAGTCTCTCTTGGGAGGACAAGGTCTGAATTAAAGGACCATTTTGGAGATAAGAACCTATGTTTGGGCCAGTGGGTATGTTTTAAAAGGAATCATTTATTGTCTTTAATGAAATTTTACAATTTCTCCTTGAGTTTAAACTTTGCTTATGATGCTATACTGGGCTTAAGTAAATCAAAAAGGCAAAAATAAGCACTGGGAAAGGAAGATGTTTCTCTGGTTTATACCTCTACATCTAAAGAAGGGAAGATGGCATTGTCATTGGGTAGTAATTCTGTTCAGCTACTGTCCCCATACATTCTGAGAGAACATCCTTGAAGGTAGTAATGAGATGTAATGAACTGTTGTTATTCCCTAATGCTTGGGAGGTGGTGATGGAGTTACTGTGCAACCAGGATGGGTAATCTAAAGATACGCTGCTGGCCTTGTTCCTTATTTGAAAATAGAAAAAAATCTCAAATGACATGTCCATTTACCTAGGCATGACTTTCCATAGACACGGATTTCCTTGTTAGCTTGAACAGATTTTTCCTGTTTAAGAGGTACACTCAGGTTAGAGTATTGGCATTGCCTTAAAATTCCAGCTTCATGTTTCATAATAACCCAGAGGGAAAGGATGATCATAGGATGTTCATTGTGCTTTCATAATCAAAATAATTGGATTTTCACAAGAACCAGAAACAGGCTGACTTCCTACACTTCCGAAATTCTTATGCTGTGCAAAACACTACTTACCTGTTTGAATTCTGACCTTGGGTTAACTTTAAGTGCAGAATCTAGGATAGTTGAGGATCTAGACATGTTGAGAAAGAATATATCTTTTAAAAAAAATTTGATCTTTTTGTGTTTCGTTTTAGATATGCTTCAAACTGAAGCTTACCAAAAGCCAGGAGAGCTAAAGTAAGTTCCTATTTTAGGGACAGTTGGTAACATTTTGCCTCCAATCAATCTTTATTTCTACATTTAATTTTCTAAAGATTATATTTGCAAGGGGCAACCCTGAATACAAATGATACCCGTCAATATGAAAAGGTACTAAACTGACAGAGCTGTTCCAAATGTTGCTTAGAGGTTGGTTGTGTTTTCCCCGGCAGTTCTTACTCACTTCCTACTAATAGGCTGAAGGTTTTTTTGCTGCAGCTGAACTCCACACATCCAAGATCCATCCCCCCTCATGACATGAGCATGGCTTAGCCAAAGTGCTGCTTTCAGCTCCCCTGCCTTGCTTTTACAGCACTCAGGCCTCAGTCTTGGAAGACTGCTCATGTGTTGGACTCATCTCTTTAGTAAGACTTGCAGCATAGTATTCCAGCTGTTCTTTTGCCCCTCAGTTTTATCCTTCTGAACACCTTCACCTGTAGAACATTTCCAGAAGCTTTCATTTTCCTTTTGCTTCAGGTTGCTCATTTCTGCTGACCTACCTCCTTAGTCTGAGTCTTGTAGATCTCCTCTAGCAATAATTCAGATAGATTTCCCTTGGATTCTGAGATGTAATTATGAGAACGGAAGCCTTCTCTTCGGTCTTTCATCTCTACCCAACTGACTCACCTCTTGTACTGCTTCATTAATTTCCTAAATTTGGGAGGGAAGGCTAAATGGGCCTCAGCATCATTACCCACATAAGGGCTCATCAGTCTTTTACAACATGTTTTTTTCAATGAAGTTTAGCAATGTGTTATGAAAAATATGCAAAATATGCAAAGAAGCCGTGTGATGAAACCATAGTGCAAATTTTTATAAACTGAATCTGAAACATTTTTAGACCTTTCTTTGAGCTGACTCTCTGCAGATGACTTTTGGGCTGTCTGTTAGAGAAGAATGGGGTTTTATCTTAATCTCCCTCCCAAAAAAGTCTAATTAAAAAATGAAATGCAATTATATAGGGACTTTTGAGTTAATTTTAAGTAATACAACTTGACTGCTACATGTTTCAGCACAATGAGTTATTTTAATATGATTTGAACTGATTGGTTATATGAAAATGAAGCCTGATGCCTTTTTCTTTCTTCTTCATATGTGTAAAAATATTTGCTTAAATACCAAAAAAAGTATACTTTTAAACTTACAGTGAGTGACATAGGTATAATGCCACTTACATATGTTTCATGAAACTGATGATTGTGTAGCACTTTCATAATCTCCGTCAACAGTCACTACAGAAGGATGCACACTTTTATCAAAATTTTTTTAACTGTATTGGTCATGAGAAGTTTGCCATATTTGACATCACAATGAGGCCTTGTTGCAATTTTAGTAGAGAGATTGTCGATGATATGGAGATGCAGGCTACAAAAGTATGAGTCAAAGTAAATTAGCCCTGATCTCCATCCTGCATAATAGTGCCTCTGTGCTGGGAAGTAGCAGGGAGCCAGGGAAAGCTTGTGTGACTTTGTCACAACCTGTCACAAGCAGCTACCATCACTTTTGGGTACTGTTGGGTACATACCTACTCTTCTGCCAGGTTTTTCAAACCTGTCACAGGTTTGAGTTACCCAGGAAAGATGTTACTTTAAGTTAAAGCATAATGGAATTCTGCTAAATCCGAATACAGCTCTCCTGTGGAAAAGGGAATGATTTTGTTGTCAACATTGACTAGACTTTGAATGGAACGGCTTAAAAAGCAAGATATTTATTACTGCACAGTTAGTCATTTTGTGATAGCCTATGGGTGAGGGCTCTTTTAGACTGAATATTTTAGAGATTGGGGGGAAAAAAACAGGAGAACATTTAGCACAGAAATAAAGACGGGTGAAATTTTAGTGCTATGCCTCTTAAAGGACAGGTATCTCACAAATGAATTATCACCTGTAAAATAGTTGACTGGAAGACAGTGAGTAGAAATGTATGAACCATGCATGCAGATATGCAGGTAGGTAAGACGGAGACAGTGTGCATCTATATTGAATCTACCAACATGTTACAGATTTTGCAAACAACTCATTAGAAAGATACAGTGAAGAAAAATTAACATAAGAATATCCCAACTGCTTAAGAGTGACAATAAAATTATACAACAGTTTAATAAGAGAATACAGATTACTGAAACCAACTGAAAGATATAAAAGGAGCCTGCACAGTGGGATAGCGCTCTACAAAGTAGAATTAGTGTGAGAGTAGCTTCCGTTTTCTTTGTGAAAATTGCTGGAATACTTTACCATAAATAATCAGGACTTCAGAGTTACATACATTAACAGAGGAAAAAATCAGCTTACAATTTACAGTGTAGTGTCGTGACAGCTTTGAATGTACAGTGAATGAACTGATGGGGTGGAGGCAGTTTTTATGTGGAACAAATCAACTTTAAGACAGACCTTTCCTTAGTTGATCTGCTGTGTATCTTACGATACCGTTTCTAGACTCTCTAAGGAGATAATGATGTGGACATCAGGAATGCAGTAGTTTGCAAAACCTGTGTCATCATTTGATACGGACAGGAGCACAAATTCGTCAAATAAGGGGAAAAGTTGTTCAGAAGTCTGGACATTTGTTCTTGGGGAAAAAAAGAGAGAGTAAATCCCATAGGTTAATGTCACAGATACAGGTTTTACTTTTGAAATTTTGATGATTTTATAAACAGGCAGATTACCCATGTTGTTAGAGTAGATATTAAAAAGATAAAAGGAAACAGTGCCTTGCAGAAATATTCAATGTGAAAAAGCCTGTACATTTAAAAATATTTTGCTAATATATTTGGTTAAAGGGTTACGTATACAAAAGATTCCTCTCTTTATTTTACTTCTTGAAAAATTCAGTGAGTGATGCGATAGTATGATCCACATTCATCCCGACTACCTTCAACATCTTTTTCTATGTACAGTATAGAGATTGTGCCTCAATTTATCTTTAGCTGAAGCAACTTATAAGTTCATATCTTTGTAATTTATTTTATTAATCTGTATCACTGCCTAGTCATTTGATCAACTCATCATCTTCATTTCAGTTTCTTTTATTTCTTTATTCACTTCATTTCATGTGAGTGGCCAAGTCTGTCTTTTACATTACACGTACTTAGATATTAATTTTTAATTTTATTAGAACCTTTTATTGTCTAGGATTAGTATCAGCTTCTGCTGTTTGCTTTAAGAAGCTTTGGTGCAGTATCAGGAATCACGGCAGAGAGCACCAGCAGCAGTAACCACTGAAACAAAGTATTTGAATTTATTTGCTCTTCTGAGGTGTCTTCGTGTGGTATCGCTAGGGTGCAGGGGCACGCTCCATGATTAACAAGGCATTGAAATTCATCATAAAAAGCGCACAACCCCAGCTCAAAGCCGTGCTCAGTAGGTCACCAGTCGTTTCTGGGACTGTCACTGTGCCAGCAGCAAGGCAGCCCCCTTCCTCCTCCTCTGTCACATCCATGACTCCACAAGGTCAACAGCACCCAGCGTTGACTCCTGATGCGGGCTGACGTCTACCCCAGTTTTCGTACTGCGTGCCAGCTCGTTGGCACTGAGGGTCAGTTGGTCTGACATATCCTGCAGGAGATGGATGCCTTTTTCTGGCTTTTATCCGTTTCAGCACTTCAGTACAGAGCCTTTAATCGGTCTGGATTATAGGAAGAGACGCGTAGTGCAATATGCCGTTCGCTGGTAACGATCATAATGACCAAATTTCAGCTGTTTCAGGCAGGTGATTCCTATCAGTCCTTTCCAAAGTGCCCCAGTATGCATCAGCATCTCAATTCAGCAACGATCACTGCACAGTGTAGTATTTTCTTTATGTTGAATAATAGATCACACAAACCTACGTTCACCTACTGACATTATATGACACTAAATAGATGTGTCATACGTTGGGCATCTTCCAGTCTCAACATCAGCGTGCCTACTGCTCACGTCATCTAGCACAGGTGCTTTCCTTATTTTAATTTCCAAAGTGTCTTTCTGCGTGCTGTCAAATCTCCTCTTTCCTTTTCACAAATTCTTTAGTTCCACTGTATGTATCAGTCTTGCAATGTAATAATTCCAACCCTGCTATGCAGTTCCTTTGTTTGCAATATGCCACACTGGATTCTAATGCAAGTAACTTCATGCTCCTTTTAAGTCCGTGTCATTCTTTCTCTTAGCTTGAAAATTCAGAGATGAGATCATCCCTTTTCTTCCTCTGCATGTAAATTACAAGACGTTACAAAATTCTTCGCTGGCTCCAGTTAAGCTACTGCTACGCTTCTTTTAGTGTACTTTTTAAATTTGTTTGTGAGCTACCTTTTCACATGAAGCATTTGCCTGCCTTTTTCTCAGTCTATCTTTATTTGCAAAAAAAAAATTTTTGTTGGGGGGGGGGGTTTGCAGTCTCACTAAATCAAACTCTTTCTCTGTCTCAGCACAGGAATCTGTGACCTCTTGGGCCATTTTTTGATCAGATGGCTTTTACTTGATATTGTTCTTGCAGGTATAGTCAGTGAGTCTGTGCAGTACTTCTCATGTGGAAGGTTCTTGTAACTATTTTTAAGTTTAGAAACCTTAGCCTTCCAGCTTTTCTGATGTTTTGGGAGTCTTTGTCCTTTTAAGCTTTTGACTATAAATATTTTACAGCTTCCCACTGCAGTTGCTCACATAATATTATGCCACAGTAGCTCAAGTCTGATTGTTAGCTGTCTGAGTAGGACATTTCATGAAAAATTACTTCTACAAACATAGCATTGTACTTGACATTTCTATACGGAAGCCATTAAACAAGAGATTAATTCTTCTCCTTTGGGCTCAGTGCAGTTCTTATCTGAGTGATCCTACTGACTAAAAAAGGACTTTTCATATCAGTCATGATTGTAGGACTGGACTCTTGTCTTCATATTTGGGAGACAATTTAAAGCCTGTTCAGCAGCAGCTGCTTGTGGCATGGAGTGGAATATGTATCCTGTGCCAAGTGGTCAGGTTCACACAGCTTATTGCAATCCCACTCCAATGAAAACCAAAAAGTCGTCCTGTTTGTCCTCTACGTTGCTTGTCCTGCAAAACAACAAACGTCAGAACATGTTGTGGAATAAGAGTGACTGGAACAAGATTACATGCAATTTCTCTTTTTTTTTCTTCTTTTTTTTTTTTTTAGTAATTACAAGAGTTGCACTGTTTGCTGCTGTTCCAGTCATTGTTTGGTAGTTTTGCTAATTGTAATGAATGTTCTGAACTTTCGTATCTAAATAACATGGGGTTTCTTTACTCAGTATTATCACTGAAAAATCTACAGATTAGTTATAAAGTATCATTTGTAAGTATCTGCCAAATATTTTGGAATTTGAAGTCTCTGATTTTTTCATCTTCTGATTCACCTGCAGGGATTACCTTTTTCATAGGCTATTCACTGTGTCAAAAGAAATGCTCAGGAAATATACTGTTCCTAAGAGAATTAGAGAAATCCTGCATTTCCCCAGTGTTTTCTGGGATTTCATTTCTTCTGCCAGTAACAATTTAGTTATAAGCATTCTCCATGCAAGTCCATCTTTATAAAAGGACATTGTGTTTTGATTATTTAGAACCTGAAGTCACAAAGGGCATGTCATAATTAGATTTACTTCGGTAGGAATTGAAAATGTATTGTAGTAGTCAGAATACCCGGAGGAAGGTTTCTAATAAAATCTCCATTGAATTTATGCATATGTGGCAAGAACAGTCAATATTTGAGGTATGAAATGTCAATAAAAGTAAAAAAAGTATTAGCATTCAGTGTATGTTACAGTGCAAGGCCTTGCCGGTTAGAATATTGCAGCTCTGTTTCACAAAGCTTCTATGTGCTTTTAAAAATATAGTCTCTAAAGGAAAATAGAATTAGTCTGTTAAAAACAGAGCTCCCTAGTCATGAAAATGGATAGTTTAGTGTAAGATATAATCTAAAATATAAATATATGTAAAAAACTAACTTACAGAAGTGAAAAGTAAAATATCAGTAACATTTTTCATTACCATGAGTGCAGATGAGAGGATCATTTTCTAACGTTCATGCGTGTGGGGATTCACTGGCATCCAAACGGTGGCAGAGGCCTCTGAGCTGTCTGCTCGCTATTTTATCTTCTCTTTTGGCTTGGATAAAAGATAGCAATATAAACAGTGTTAAGGCAGAGAAAATATGGCAGAATGTTGTTCCATTAACTTGATGTCCTCTTTAATAAACTTCTAACTTATGCATGGATTCCTGTGATACCTACCAGTCCTGAGTTCACTGCCAAATCCTAAATCAGTGGCAAAGGGTGAAGTGTTTAGAGTCGGTTCTTCAGGGATGGTACCATCTGCTTCCATAGCCCCAAACAAACCACCAGGGTTCCGTTCAGAACAAAAATGCCTCTAGATGGGATAATTTTCCCTCGGGGGCTGCAGTGTTACAAAGCACGTGGCATAGGCTCCAGTTTCGTGTCTATTCTCTGGTAAGGAAGCGCTGCCTGGAGGCCATCGAGGTCTCTCTTAAAGGATGTCTTTTTTCTTGCTGACCAGCCATCAACAGGAACGTGCTGCATCTAGCCTCTTGCTCGAAAACTCATAAGGTAATGTTGACTTATCAGTCAACTATACAGTGAAAAACTCAATGCACTGTTCGCCTACATTGATTGAATTGAACAGTTGGGTTGGGCTTTCTTCAGCCTGTTGTCACCTTCTTCTTCAGTCCAGATCCCTTTGTATCCCACTTCCACCACAATTTCAAGGAATCAGCGAGCAACATTTAAATCCTGAGAGGTCTCAATGTATTTACTGCATTAGAAACATGGTCTTTGTGGTAGTGGGAAAAAAAAAAAACCACGCTTATTTTCCAGTACAAAATTCCTGCTTATAAATTTAAAATGCACTTTTCATTAATATTCCCTAACACTAACTTTAAATATTTCATTTGTTTTCTACATTGTCTGTGGAAAAGGCTGAGTTAATTCAAGTAAATTCCACATATTTATTCATGGCATAAATGGAAACATGGGAAACATGACCAATGATTTGCCTAGGAGTTAAATTAACGCGATGAGACAAAGTTTAGAAGTTTTAAATGCTGCTGTGGAAAAGCAGATGTTTAACTCCCAACAGCTGCCCTGTAGCCACCTGCTGTCACC
Organism: Phaethon aethereus; assembly: GCF_964289735.1. Classification (NCBI taxonomy): domain Eukaryota; kingdom Metazoa; phylum Chordata; class Aves; order Phaethontiformes; family Phaethontidae; genus Phaethon; species Phaethon aethereus. The sequence goes on from NC_138578.1 coordinate 43,963,033, forward strand.
TTTCTGCCTTTCTCTAGCCAGTACTTATGAGACTGAAACGAATTGAACTTTCAAAACTGAACTACTTCACATGGAGTACTAAGACTACATTAAATACTTTGGCAGATTTCCAGACTCCCTTTCTTTTTCTATTATATGGGTTTATTTAGTAATGAATAGAATTTTTATTTTTTTTAAAAAAGGAGTTTGTTTGTGACTGTCTATCATGCTCTATAACTGTCTGCATGTCTATCACATTGTCTTTTTCTCATCTAGAGTCCATTTTGGGGTGAATAAAGGTAAATGTTGTTTGTTTACAGTACCCTTTGTCTACGCCTTACATAGCTTTGCAATTGTGGAAGCCAGACCACCTACATACACACAAACACACACACACATATGGTCCAAGCATCTTCATTATTGTTTGTATTGCTTTATTCATCCTTTAGGTCTCCTGTAATGGCTGGAGGTCTATTTGCTGTTAACCGGAAATGGTTTTGGGAGCTGGGAGGCTATGATCCAGGATTAGAAATATGGGGAGGAGAACAGTATGAAATCTCCTTTAAGGTAAGTCATCAAGTCACCTTGTACGATACTTCGTTACTTGTTTGGTGCTTGCACCATGTGATCACGGTGCTTTCATTCATACTGACTTTTCTCTTTTAACTAAAATTAATTTAGTACAATGCTACTTTTTTTCTTTAGGAATTCCAGCTAACTTCACAGAGAATTATGACATAAACATATGCTCCTGAGGCCATACAAAAATCACAGTGAGTGCAGTTCCCTCTGAAAATGTGGTAGCTTACCACCATCAAAGAATTAAGTTCTATCTGTTTCCAAGTCTTCTCCACTCTTCTCTCAGACTCTGCATTTACTTCATGCTCAAGTGTTGAGCTGAGCTCAATAAACCAAGAGAGAACTAATCCATAAAAAAAGAAAATTGCATAATTTTCTGCCCAGACCAACAAGTTTAATCATCTCTGGGGGTAGGCTCCACTGGAGTCAGCTCAGTGAAATGAGTGAGAATTGAAGTCTTGTTACTTTCCACATGTAAAATAAGTATTTGCATTAGTCTGATGAGGACTAACATGTCTAATTGTGAAAATTGAGTTTATTATGTTCCAGTATACACAAAGATATAAGAACTCTATATGCAAAGATTTTGAATGACTTGATAGAATTTCATGACACGGATGAATTGAGTCAAGCGTATTTGGATGAAGTTTGTAACTGAAATTAGAATTCACATTTAGCTTCAGGATCTTTCCAACCTACTTCCAAACTCTGACAGTGTAAAGCTCAGTAAATAAATTTAGTATGTCAACCATGACTAATATCATACGTCTTGCTGCATCTGAGTTTCAACAGTGATTAAAACAATAGAGCTGAAGCAATGCTGTTGAACGAAACATATAGCATGACCCTAAACTGGACTGCCAGGCTGTCTTTACAGGAGTTATCAAGAACAGCAAAATGGTTTGTATTAACTGTGCTACTCTCATATTTCTCTGAATCATTTTTATACCCCAACAAAATAAAACAGGAAGGCAAGGGAAACCCTATAGCTAGACAGTGTATTTAGAATGTATTGATTTACCTTCTGTCCATTTAGGTTGTTTCAAAGGCAAATGTATGTAGTCACTAGTAGCTGTCACAATGGTCTCTGACAGGTCACCCAAGACTTTATTATCCTGGTTGAAATATTCCTTTTATTCATCATCACAAAGAATATACTTGTCATGCTCTCCAGTCTTTGTATAGAAACTATGGTAACAGCACTGGAAATTGAGACACTAGATTGTCCCAGTGTGTTTTGCTCAAGTGATAGATTTTTTTTTTTTTCTTTTTTTGGAAGCAGCTGTGTCACACTGGGTCTCATTTCAGTCATTTCATAGAATCACAGAATAGTTTATGTTGGAAGGGACCTTTAAAGGACACGTAGTCCAACCCCCCTGCAGTGAGCAGGGACATCTTCAACTAGATCAGGTTGCTCAGAGCCCCATCCAACCTGACCTTGAATGTTTCCAGGGATGGGGCATCCACTACCTCTCTGGGCAACCTGTGCCAGTGTTTCACCACCCTCACTGTGAAAAATTTCTTCCTTAGACCTAGTCTATATCTACCCTCTTTAGTTTAAAACCATTAACCCTTGTCCTATTGCAACAGACCCTGCTAAAAAGTCTGTCCGCATCTTTCTTAGAAGCCCCCTTTAAGTACTGGAAGGCTGCAATAAGGTCTCCCTGGAGCCTTCTCTTCTCCAGGCTGAACAACCCCAACTCTCAGCCTGTCCTCACAGGAGAGGTGTTCCATTCCTCTGATCAGCTCCAGAGCTGGACGCGGGACTCCAGGTGGGGTCTCACCAGAGCGGAGCAGAGGGGCAGAATCACCTCCCTCGACCTGCTGGCCACGCTGCTTTGGTGCAGCCCAGGATACGGTTGGCCTTCTGGGCTGTGAGCGCACGTTGCCGGCTCATGTCCAACTTTTCACCCACCAGTACCCCCAAGTCCTTCTTGGCAGGGCTGCTCTCCCCCAGACTGTATTGATCCCAGGGGTTGCCCTGACCCAGGTGCAGGACCCTGCACTTGGCCTTGCTGAGCCTCATGAGTTCAACATCTCCTGATTCATCTCACTAGTATATACTGACCTTAGTGTCCCTGTCCTTCCTTATTAGTGTGGAAAGAAGAAAAAAATACTCTTTAGAAATGATTGCCAAATAGGAAGAATTCTATTTTATTCTATTCCAAACTTTGTATTGGAAGAATTTACAGATGTAAGTTTTGAAAAGGAGACTGCTGTTTTGTTTGGAATGACAAAAAATGGGAGAAAAATCTTGGAGGCGGGAGGGAGAAACGGATAGGATTGGTTTTTATTATATCAGAGTCACTAACATCAGCTTGGGAAAGGTTTCTGCTTCAACAGTTTCTACTACAGCTATAAATTCAGTCATCTTAAAACGTATTTAAGTGAGGACAAGTTAGCCAGACAGTTTAATTTACCAGCTTTATTCACAAAACTTGGGAAGATGGTGGACTTGCCGTCTCTCTGTTATTCACAAAGTGCATGAAAAAGCCAGATGACCAGCCTGGTTCAGCTTCCTTGGCTGCTTGAGTGGGTCTGAAACTATATCTTACCTTTCCTTAGAGTGTTCACATCTATGGCCTGTAGAAGTGTTGTAGGATGGGTGCCCTGTGTTGATGCCATGTTTCATGTTAGTGGTATTTTGCTTGGCAAATAACTATTTGGAGTAATCCTGCCTCAAGAACATCTCTAACCACCAGGCATTTATCTGTTCTCACTGATTTCTTCTTTGACTCCATAAGTATTTTGTAAAAACATGACTGGTTTTCATTAAAAAGTTGTAAAAAACAGCTGATTTGAAACATCACGTAATTGTGGGAAGTTCGTATTTAGAGGACTGTTTCAGGTTGATCTTTAACTCCAGTGACAGATGGTGTTCCTTTTATGTTCTTCATATATCATCTTGTTTTTAACTTCGAGATTCATTTGTACAAAAGCTGCTATATGACGGTGAATACGTAAATACTCTAGCTACTATAAACAGAGACCTTGCTGATGGCATAACCTTCCCAGTGTCAGCCTGGGGATTCTTGTGGCTAATTCCAACACAGTGACGTAACTATGAGGGGGTGCACGCCAGAGCGAGAGCTGTCATGTGGTCCCTGAAATGAGGTAGTGTCTGGTTCGTCTTGAACCAGAGCTGGCGTGAGCTGGCGTGAGGAGCGTTTGCCCATCATTGCTGGTCCTCTACTCAGTGATGGATTTTAAACTCCGTGGATGGACAGACTACTGTAACCCTTCTGCTTAACGTTTTCACAGTAGGTCCAGGCACTGTAGAATAGACACGCTGTGGCACGTGTCACTAATTAGCACCGCTAATGTTTTGATGCAAGGGTAAGCTTACAGGTATGTTAAGGAAGATTTTTGACAAACACGTGTGTCAAATACCATGTTTATATGTCCAAATTCACTGGTGGCAAACGTGGAATCGTGTTTAAGAAAAAATAATGTTTGATGTTCTCTGGCCTAATGTTATTTGGAGAAGAATTTCTTGTATGTTGGAATGAAACTTCACCCCACAGAAACATTTGCACGCCAGGGGGAAAACACCGCTTGACAATCAATATCCCATTAAGGAAAAACGTCTTCTCAATGAAAAGCCTCTGCATTACTGTACCAGAAACATCCACAGTCACCTCCACAACTTAAGTTACAAGAGAGTTTGCTACAAAGCAGGTGGGAAGCCATGAGTGCAGTGTGTGGGCTTAGACCCACAAAAAACGGGATCTTTCAGAAAAGTGGGATGCTAGACCTGTGCTACTCAAGACTCAATAAAATAGTTTTTCTGAAGTCCTCTGACTTAAGGAATTATAGCTGCTTCATCATGAACTTAAAATCAACTATTCTGGTCTGCTCACTATAATCTTCTGCTGTGCTTTGCAAACCCCAGACATGCAATGCACTGAAGTCTGGTGCTGGATCAAGGGCCATCACGCAAGCTCAAAGGAGTCACTAATGATAGCAAAGCCGTATTGCTTTATGAGTTCAAGATGCTGAAACAGAGTTCAAGGACAGATTAAAAATGAGATTAGCAGGGCAAGTGGCTGCCTGGGGAGTCAGGCAGCAGTTCCCGACAAGAAGAGGTTGAACCAGATTTAGGAGAGATCCTCAGGCTGGGAACTTGGAGGGAAAGTGTCCATTTTGATGTCTCTCTCTGGCTGTTTCCCTAGGTGTGCCCTGGGGTGACAGACACCAGGCTTCAGTGCAGAGCACGGTCCTAACCAAAAGTTTTTTTGCGGGGGGAGGTTGCATTATCTCATTGTACGGGGGCAGAAGGTGGGTGATGTGAGCAAAAATACTTGTTTGTGTCTGGGGGGGAAGGGTGTTCGATGGAAAAAGAAAGATACTACAGAGAGTGAGTCTGCAGTGAAGCTAAATTTACTGCAGTGTAATTCAATAGGTTTCTCCAAAATACAGTACCCTTTATAATGTTTCTGTGACATTTGGAATTGTGCCATAGCAGGAAAGGAAACTTCCTCAAATTTCAGGCATGACTATTCCAGGTGCTGAGTTGTCAGGAACACAGAGACACAGGTTAAAAAAAAAAAAAAAAAAAAAAGCTGCTGCTTAAAAATTTGCTTGACCTTCATTTCCTCAACTACAAAAAACAGGATAGTTGCCTCTTGTTCTTTTCTTGCTTGCTAACATTGCTGCAGAGGCTAGCAGCAAGCGTAGCACTGGCTGCCGTGCTGATTAGCTGCTGTTCCAAATCAGACCACGCTCATGCACATTCAATGGATGTGAGGCAGCCACAACCCGTGTCTCAAAATATGACCCCTTCGTTAAGTAGTTTCTTAGATTAATTTTTGCATAAGAAATAATGTGCATCATTTTAATTTTTTGACAGCGTAACCTCGGGATCAATTTTTTAATTAAAAAGATGTATGATATCTTGCTGACGATACTGCTCAGTGTGTGCTCGACTTGTGAAAGCTGGCAAAGCGCCGGGACTGAGCGTCTCAATAACCGGGGAAGCCACTATTTAGGAAATCCTAAATTTAAACTTGTTAGAAAGACACAGTTTATGTAATAATCTGCAAAATGCAGAGCAGTGAAAGATACTCATTTCCTGGGTTTGCTGAACATCCTTTACGCTGGATGCTCCGTAGGCATCGTAAATCATACCTTAACAAAAATGTTAATCGTGCTACCCTAGGTAGTCACCCATATCTAGAGTTGTTTTATCCTTATGCATGCCGACACCTCTTCCAGATTCTTTTCACCCCTGTTTTCCAACACACACCTCCAAGTTCATTAATGCCTTTCTTTATCATCAATTATTAATTCCCTCTACTGCTGGCAATCTTGGCAGGAGATAGGGAGTGGGGGAGCATTACCGCTTGTCAGTCTGGTTGACATCTATATGAAGAACTGACAAACATGGAACATTGCCACTCTTCTCAATATTTTAGAGGTGCTGGTGAGTATTGTTGAAATATCCATAGTCGTCAGTTCCCAGTTTCCATGGTACGGTTTTAATATCCCTGACAGGAAATCCCACTGCACCACAAGTAAATGGTTTTGCTGTTTGTGAACCCGCTGACTGCAGATTTGCAGTTCACAAACAGCAAAACCATTTACAGATTTGCAGTCAGTGATCCTATTTTTCATTTTTTCTTGCATTTTTCTTGCACATTCTCACTACATGGAAAGGTTTACAGGAAAGTATTATTCTTCCTCCTTTTCTACAACTCCTAAATCTGTTCTTTTGGCTTATATTTCAGGAAAGGTGACTGAAAAATCCCATTAAGTTTTTACGTTCTTATTTTCTACAACATTTTCAGCCCCATTGTGGTAATACATTTCTCCTGTTTGTAGTCCATCCCTCTTGCACAATGCTCAGAGCACCACGCTGACAGCTTTGCATGACATACTTTATATTCCTCTTCCACCAGTTTACTGTGTGTTTGGTTTTTCCATCCATTTCGGCGTCTCTCACTGTTGTCTGTCTTGTTACTGACTGTCAGCAGCAGTATATTTCTCCATTAGTTTTGAAGCCTGATCCAAAATCCATTCAGTCTCCCCTCAATCTTTTACATAATTTGCTGTGTGTTTATGTTCCTGTTCCACAGGAACACATCCTCCACTGCTCAAAAACCGTGAGTCTCTTACTGCAGTAATTATGATTACAGTGTAGCATATGAATTGGAGTCTCATTCTCGTGTGCACAGTATTTACATTTTCCAGATAGTCCCCGGGCTGGATCAAGCATAAACTAGATAAGACAGGGGAGGGGGAAAACGCAAGAGCGAGCAGAGTTCAATTTTACAGACAAAGAAGTGATGTGAAAAGAGGGCGATTCACCCAAAATCCCACAAGAGCTGTAGAACAGAGCCAAAAAATGCATCTGTGACATCTAAGCTCCAGTCAGGAACAAACCCACATAACCACAGCTTAATCACTTTTAAAGCTTGCATTAATGCTTGCTGTTTGCTTTCACCCTCCCTATAAAATGTTTTGCAACATTCTGTTGGAAGGAGCTATATAGAGATAAATTGTGACATAGTATATACTCGACACATACACTGCTCTTCTTTTGATCTTTCCAAGCTGAAATTGCATTGTTTTGGCTTTGTCTTTGGTTTTTATATCTCAGCTGCAGACCAGTTTCATTGCTTTTGTAAGGAGGAGACATTAGCAATCCTGAGAGTTTCATTGCTTGCTCCTTAGATAAACAGAGAGGCATCGGTGTTGTGATACCATTTCACCGTCTGTCCCACACCGCCTGAATTCGTTTCATGGTACACTGGAGGTTCGTAATATTTAACACAGAAGTCCTTCTCCAATTTCTTGCATTTAGCGCAGGTGACATAAAAATGCACGTTTTAAAGGCAAAGTTGCAGAATTGATCTTCCCAGGAAAATATAAAAAATGCTTTTAAAATCATTCTGAAGCTAAAAGATAAACAGGAACAGCTGCTAAATGTCCTTCACGGCAGCCCAAGATTCATTTCAATTACCCTGCACAGCACACCTCAGGTGCAGCACCGCATTTTCAAGTTTTTAATCTATCAAATATAAGCCTAACGCAAAATGTTATTTCCTCCCACTTGTTATTGCCTCAACGTATCTTGACAGGGTTTTTTTAATTCCTTTTCTTATTTGTTTTACCGATATCCTACTGCTATAGAGGAAATGCAATATATGTCTACTTCAGCTCTTGTTGTCTGAGTTAAAGTAATACTGGCCTATATATTTTTTTTTTCTGCTTTCTTGTCTTCTAAATTTGTTCTGCGGCTAACCTTCGTCTGAGTCAAACTGCTGTGCTGTCCACTCTTCAAAAGATAAGAAACCTTGATTAATCAGTGTAATAGCTTGTCTAGCCTTAGAAGTAACACCTTAATTTAAAAAATAAGAACAAATAGTAAATATTGACTATGCATTTTCATGGGTGCACTGGGTTGTTTGAAGACAGCCAGAGAGAGGAGGTTCCCGCTAAAAAAGGTACAAGTGATGTAACATACAAATGAAGTATTGGTAGAAACGTAACTTTTTTTTTTAACAATGGCATTACCCAACTTACCCTAACACTATCGTTTTTAGGATTTTTTAATATGATTATGAACATGTTTTCCAGTGAACTAGGTGACGTGGGATTAAACAGGTGAGGATTTCAAGGTTTTCTTTAAGAAGCAAATTTTACAAAATGTTTTTGAAAAGAAAATAACGATCATGACTACATGGCATGGAGCAGAAGCATTCATCTGGGTTTCCATTTCCAACCCACCAGTAAATTTCCTCCCTAAGAAGGACTGTGCTCACTAGGAGACCAGACGGGATAGCCTCACAACAGAAATAGGTACTGAAATACTCTCGATTCGGTCAACATGCGTGCTTCCGTTCGGCAGAGAGATGCCCAGGACAGCTGCCTCTGTTCCCTGCAAAATTTGTCTCCTCACATACCCAGAGCTCCTGTGCCGTAGTTTAGAGTTAACTGTGTTGGGAGGAGGTAAGTAGCAGCGCCCAGGTGTCCGTGGAATTTCGGACAAAGCCAAGCATGTCACCTTACCCCACCTTCGATGGTTTCAAACCTTCCTTAACCATTTACACGAGTGTACATAGGTTTATCCTGTATTGTGGTGTAGATCCTCAAACATTTCATTACGAGGCATCAGCTGAGGGACTGTAAGGGCCAATTCCCAAATGGCCCATAAGAAGCAGCAACTCAAGCCTTCGCTCTAAACCCCATTTCCTCCGTTCAAAGTACGAATAGCACAATCAGCCTCAGGCGCTGAATTCCAGCGTGCTACCTTCAGCCAGGGCTTTAAGTCACACTCAAGCACCAAGTTATCCCATACTGCAGCGTTTAGCATCTGCATGTTCAGGCTGCTAAAATTTAGTCCCAAGCTCACAGCCACACTGCCAGGTCCAAGCAGATATACCCACGCAAACAGGCAAGCACAGCAAGAGAGGCCAAACTCTTGCCCATTTTCGCTATTGTTTTAAATGAATGGAATTAATCATTTTGTTTTCCTGTGATTTCAAAAAGCCAGTAGCTACAGCCAGCTTGGTGGGGAGGACAAAAGAGACAGAATGAAAAATGTATGGTAAAAAAGTGCAGAAATGCATATTGTTTTCTGCAGGCTTCATGCACAATGTCAAATATTTGTGATCACGCCATATTTTCCGATACCTTTTTTTAAGGGTCTGGTTACTGTTGTTTTAATTCGGAGACTATCAATTTCTGGATTAATTCCTTTCTGTACAGAAATTGTTAGTGGAACTTTCAGTTGTCTGTTCTGCTCTGCTCTGGCCTCAGTCGCAAACTTATTTCATGCCCTTTTACTCCAGAGTGCGTCAAATACAGATAAAATTCCTTCATATATGTAATGCATTGACCTAAATGCTCATCCAGATTCACGAAGATGTTTCATGAAGCATCTTTATGCATGTCCACATAAAAAGACATAGGAAGGACAAGCCTTCTCTCTTTCTGAGCTTTGGTGTGGTTTTCTTTTAAATTGAGTGGGAGGGGGTTGGGTTTTGGGGTTTTTTTTCAGTCAAAAGGCTGAAAGCTGAGGCCACAAGTGTCCCTCACCTGGAATAATAGCCATTCTGTTCGAATATTTGTGAGCAACAAAAAATTGTTTTGCCGGGATCAGAAAATATTTTTTATAATATCAATATTTTCATACTAAATTAATTTTAATCTCTTGATGTGTGGTTGGTTTTAGGATACTTAAACAGTTCTGCTTGGGAATTTTGGAGGGTGGTTTTTTTCCTGTTCTCCATTTCTGTGATTTGCAACACCAAATAACTTTCTGATTTCAAAAAAAGCAATGAATATTGTCAGTATGCTATGTAAGTCATCTAATAGCCATGTTGGAGTTTGGTGGCTAGCATTTATATGCCAGAGCATAGATAATCACGCTCACAGGTCTTTCTGGCATAATGGCCGTAGTTCCTCTGACATGGCACACAACCTTGCTCTCATGTACACTTGGTAAAACCAAGTCATGCTAAGTGAAGAATTGTGAGGAATTCCTTAGTTGCTGCCCATCAGGATACAGCTTGATTTTTAGAGCTGGGAAGTACTTGCAGCTTCCATCAACGTTGACTGAGTTTTAGTCGCTCAGACCTGAAGCATCAAACCTGTGTACTCCAGATGGTTCCATCTGTTTCAGTATTAAGGTATTAATGATGAAATTTAGCAGCAGAATCTTCCTTCTCTGCCTGTATAAATTTGATCAGAAGGAAACTGATTTTTCTTCCCTTTTCTTTACAAAATCAAGAGCATCCTAGTATTTGAGCTCTGTATTTGCTATTCAGAGCAAAATATAAGCCGGGTGTTTTGGAAAAAAAAATTTACTTCTGATTGATGGCTTGCTTTAGTCACATAGCCTTCGTTTGACACTTTGGTCCTGTGTGTTTTGACAAACAGACAGAATAATATCTTGGTTGTGTTGCAGGAGGACCATTGGTAGGTATCCTAAATACGTTTTATGATTTTACTTTGAACATACTCTGCTTTTGCATGGTGCGGTTCCGGGTCGGGGAGTCTGCCATGTACCTAATCCCAGCTACCAGCACGCAGAGAAGGCCACCACTGTGGCTGTGGCAGCGGTCAGCACAGAACAATGTGTTGTTTTCACATACCCGTTACATAAAATGCCTTGTTTGCCCCGTTTGTCTCCAGGAATCCTTCTCTCATTTGCTTTCTGTCTCCTTTCCAGGTGTGGATGTGCGGAGGTGGCATGTTTGATGTTCCATGCTCTCGAGTTGGGCATATCTACAGGAAGTATGTCCCATACAAAGTCCCTTCTGGAACCAGCCTGGCACGGGTGAGTAATTGGGTCTTGCTAGTTTTCATTCTCGTTCATCATCAGTCTCTTCGTTCCCTGTGAACTAGTTTCCAGTAAATCATTAAAATGGAGAACGAGTGTTGCCTTATTTTTCTGAAATGAGATGTGCAATTGCTGCAGTTACGCTGCCTTCCAGAGATAAGATTGCCAAGAATAAAGTGGAAGCTTAAAAATACAGGTTGGACGTCTCGGCACAGAAGCACGTTTCATGCTGATTCAAAAGAGCCTAGGAATAAGGCTTACAGTTCTCAAATTGCAGAGTGTTGTCAGTCATAGTTTTTACAAGCAGGACCAATTTGAATGCACATTTTCTTATCAGTCAGCAGAACAGGCAGAATCTTGCGAAAGGAATGTTTTCTGAGGCAAAAGAACACAGTAACAATGATTTGAGTGACTGCCTAATTATTGTGTAAAACCTGGTTGTGGAATACAGCCAGCTTGGAGCCGTGTGAGTGAGAAATTACAAGAAATCTAGGCAGTTCTCAAAGACTACTGAATACATCCGTATCCGCAAGGGGCTTTTTCCTCAAGAGAAAATGTTCTGTAACTTTCTGGAGATGTTCACAGGATGTCAAAAGATGGGAGACAAAGGGCACAGATGTAGCTTCCAGGCAGATACTAGTATTTATTCATGCTTGGGTTTAATCTTTTCTGGTTTAGAGGATTTTTTTAATAAAATGGCATTCATGTTAAAATCTGCATATTGCCGTAGGGTAATATTTTATGAATCATATTTTTTCTTAATAATGAAAATGTGGTGTGAATAAAAGGGTAAATTTCTTGCTTTAAGGGGGAGATATTCTTGGTTTCAGCACCACGGGACAAGGCTTGCCGTAGTAATTGCAGCAGAGGAAGGAGGCTGCCTGTGCTGCCTGCCTGACAGCTGGCTAGACAGAAAGATTTGCCTTAAAAGAGCATCTGTGCAGACAGTGAGACACACGATACAGTAATGGGATTAGTGGTGGTGACAAAAACTGTATTGACTAAACTGTGAGATGAAAATCTTCCCCTAACGTAGCTCTATGTAGTATCAGGGTTTCCCCATCCAGATTTTTGCACTGGCCAAAATAAACTGCTTCGTTTATGGTATCCCCTGCAAAAATCACACGCCATTTGAAATAAGAAATCCAAACCTCTTTGTTTTCTCCGTTACAGCACAAAGTATCTCGTTAGAGAATATGCTGTCTCGTGCATTACCTATAGGAGCAAAATGCAATAATTTCTATGTGGACTGTTAGCATCTTGTACAGTTCAACACTTAACTAGCTTTCATGGAGGCACTGTGAGTACCTAGAGCCATCAGGCAGCCACAGCCTGCAGCCTCCCTATACTATTTATTCTAGCTTGATTTCCATAAATCATTTGTGAAATACTAAAAAAAAGAAAAAAAAAAAATCCCAGTTATAAAAATGAAATTTCTGCCCATGCACAGACTGACTGCCCTGTATCTTGTGGGAAAAGATCTCGTGTGCTGACAGGGTGAGTCTTATCCTTCCCATTCAAATGGGATAGTTTCTTCTATGTTGGGGGGTTCCAAAACATGATGCTTAAGTAAATTTCTGGCATATATTTATCACTGAAAGAAAATTTTGAATTCTCAGGTTCCCGCCTTCTTTCCAGTACAATATTGCTGTCTCAGTAGCTAGCCAAGGAAGAGAGTTTGGTCCCTGACCCATCAAATTGTGTGTATTTTTAAGCCTAAAAATATTCTCTTTCTCTCATCCAAGCCAGAAAAGGAAAAGCAAGGACATGCTCACCTTCAGTGTGTCAATCCCTTTGATACAGACCACTTCTGGATCTGAATAAGCTGCCCAAAATAGAGCTGTTAGCCAAAATAATACTAGGGAAGTATGCATGGAAGTGGTCTGGATATGTCAGCTCTCTGTGCATTATCCATCAAATGTTATATTACATCCTCCAAAGATTATAGTCTACCCCTTGTGACTGTTTTATCTAAAACTTCGCTCTAGTTCAAGGGTACAACTTGAACTAGAACACTCAATAATATCTGGAAGTATTATCCCTGCTGCCAAAAGCAATACTTTTTACTACTAAGTGGTTTCCACAAAGGTTTTTACTAAGTCCTTTTCTATCTTTTGCTGTGTAAGGGAGGATGCTGGAGCTGCAGCTCACAAAGGGATGAGCCCTAGGAAGCCCAACTGTGATTGTATAAATGATTGCAAGAGCCTCTTCATTAATCGAGGGAGAATATCCTCTTGTGCAGATACTGCATTAAAGAATGACAGATTTTCCCATCCTACCCCACAGCAGCAGCACAAGGGGCATGGAGGCTGGAGTTAGGAAGCGGACAGAACTTCTAGACAAACTCAGGCATAGCCCAAATCATGCCGTGTGATTCCTTTCAAGCTGTTTCAGTTTGTTTGCCCTTAAATAATGCTTAATGTGAGCATTTTACCTTCTCTTGGGACTTCACCTGTCTATCTCTTTTAGCAGCAAGTTTCAACACACAGTTTCAGCTAGCTACGTAATGCCTGACCACCTTTTTAAAGAGCTGTGACCTGGCGTGAGGTTCACATATGCTTTATTAAATGAGAGACTTGTCAAAAACTCTGTTCCTCCTCCCCATCTCTAAGTAACCGTTAGTGTACCACACACAATAGTATGTATCGCGACATCAATTTTCTGTGTCCTTCTTATCATGTTTCTTACCTTCTTATCTGTCACTCAAGAACTGCAAGGCCTATGCGTATTTTTTGCTGACACATACCCCATGAATTGAAAAGCATCCACACACGAAATGCTCTGTCAGTAAAACTGTTTGATGGTACAGAACAAAAGTAAAGCAAGCTGTAAACATGCGTAGTAAATTTATAAAACAGACTGTGACAACCAAATGCAGATAAAAAAGCTGAATATTTTTGTCTGCAGATGTCTTAAGATGTTGCTGCTTGCCAAATGCAGTCAGTGTCCAATTTACAGGTAATTGCACATAAAGCAAGATTAATGGGCATGCAGATGTCAACACAGATTCCACATTATAATGTGGAAGTACCACTTAATTATTCATTCATTCCAAACCTGGCAACCTCTGCACAAAACTGCAGTGACTGATAACCAGTTTTGCCTGTTAGTTTAAGGCAAACATACAGAGAGCGCGAATCCCCGGATCTTAAATTATGCAAGATGTTGCCCTATTAAAAACTTCTGAATTGTTTTACTGGATTATTTTAGTTGCTTTGTGTTATTCTTGACTGTTGCTTCATTTTTAACAATTCTAGCTAAGCCATTTTCTTTCAGCCAGTTACCTATGAAGTTAGACTTTAAAATATTATGAGCAGCTTCTCGTAGGTGTATCCCAGTTTATTATTTATTTTAGTTTCCTATTTGGGGGGGGGATTTTTTTTCTATTCATGATTCTATAAAAGCCATAATAAATTTATCAATAGGAGCTGACTGTTCCATAGGCTATGCAGAGATGAACTCAGAGTTTCAAAACATATCTACAGAAATTTTTTTCGTTTGCAGGTATTTTACACAGCCTTTTAGCATTAACTACAGAACATTAGAGCATTAGGCCTTTCTGCAGGGAAGGGCAATCCCACTGAAGTTCTCGTTTGGATGCTAACCCAGCAGCGTGGTGAATCCTAACCTTAAGTTGAATTCCTCCCTGCACGCCAGGACGCGGGATCCCAGAGCACGGTGATCCTCTGGCCCAGCAGGCACAAGCACGATGACATTTGCCTCGTTACACAGAGTCGCTGAATTGGAACTTGCATAAGTTTGGGTTCGGGAACTCAGCTGATAAAGGTGGGTTCAGATTCCCACCTGAACCGTTCGCTCACCCTTTTCGTGTGGCTTTGAAAGGAATCTTTAAAAAAAATTACTCTAGCGATACCATCTGGTGCTGTGACCACGTTTGCATTTTTGACAGACCTTCCTTTAATATTATCACTTCTTTTTTTTTTCCCCAGCTGCAAATAACATTTGGCGTTTCCCTAAAGCAGCCCACGAACAGTTTCTTTTCAGTTTCCAAGCAAGTTAAAGAAACAAGGAGAATCGGTTAGGTAATGGCTCTGGTTCCTCAAGACCGGGGTGCAAACTGATAGACGTGGCATGGTGCTCAGGGAGCACTGCTGGCGCTTTTGCCGTCGCCTCTGGAGCAGAGAAGACTGTAGCACAAAGTCAGTTACGATTCAGCAGTCACAGTAAACAGCTTAAACATCAGCTTAGAATAAGCAAATTATTTAGAAACCTTCAGTTACCTTCTTGCAACAGCATAGTTATAATATATGATAATGATGATTATACAACACAAGTTTTAAGTTTCCGTTCTAATACTTTTTCATTTAACAGATTTATAAATTCATCATTAAAATTAATTAAACCAGGATGTCAAACAGAGCACTTACCAAAGAAAAACTTCAAATTAATGTCTTCTAATCCTTGAATACAAAAAAGTCAAAGTAATTTTTTATGCTGTTTTTTTATATCTTCTCCGATCTGAAGAGAGGTTTTGCTTTTAAGATAATAAATGCAACAGGACAGGCAGCTTAGCTACCCAAAATACAAAGAAGGTGGAGAACTAGATGTTTCTAGACAACAGCGTCAAAAGAGGTGGCAACTACTTTCCAGGGTTTGTTCAATAGGCTGGCACTGGAACCCAAGTTACGTGGCTGAAGAAAAGTATTTGGAATCAAACCCCTGAGCTCTTCCCCAGGCTTAGCTGCGGAGGTGAGCTGTGTGTCTATACGTACCCACAGAGTATGTGTCTGTCAAGTGAGCGTGGCAATAATCAACAAATGGGTGGAGGGGTTGTTACACGGTCCCTCTGCTTCCCGCAGCGACCCGCGGCCGCAGAGCTGGGGGCAGGCAGCACCCTCGCCGGGACCGTGCCCGTCCCTGCCCCGCTGGCCGGCCTCAAGTGAGCCACTGAGCCTTTGGTCAGTGGGATGGTTCTCTGGCTTTTTTTCACTTTTTTCCCAACGTGTAGATTTTAAAATTTTTTGGCGGTGGAGATGCAAACCTTTATAGAGAGAATGAAATCCTGGCTGTTTTCAGGCGACGTCTGCAGAATTCCAGTTTTAGGTATTTGCGGGCTAGAGGCTGAGAATAAATAGTCTCTTGCTTCTCTGGCAGCTGTGCTAACTCTCACAAGAGTTATTTATATACACCAGCAGCTTTGTCACCTAGTTATCATACTGTCTTCCCTGGAGAGGCGTTTCTCTTATGCCTGCAGACATCTCTTTATTCGGTTGGGGTTTTTTACACAAATACAAACCATTCCTGGAATGAAGTTCAGTTTTAAACAAAGTGTAAAGGACCAAAATCAGATACCCAGGAGGGGGAAAGATTGACAAAGACTAGCACTGCCTAAATTAAAAGGGAGTTCGGCAAGAAGCGGAGAGGGATGAAACCCCCATTTAGACTTAACTGATGTGGGCAGCTTAGATACTGAGACCTGAACGTCACAAAGCTGTAGTTAATGTCCAGGAAATGCTGTATCGTGCTTTCGCTGAAGAAATACACAGAAATGAGACATGGTTGTGTTTGACACTGATGGAAGGACCTTTGCATGAAATCGAGGGTACCGTTCTTCTCCTTGTGAGTGCTCGGCAGCTTTGTACCTTGCTGCCTCTGCCATATTAATCCGTACTTGTCGGATGGGCTCCTCCAGTCGTACTTTGTTCTCCTCCTCCGTGATGATTTATCGTGACATTGTGCTACCTGTATTCCAGAGGAACGTGAAGTATAGTTGTCGTGGCTGGATGGATCCCAATGCGCTTTTAAAATGCATTTTACATAAAACAAACTGTATATTATATCATTTCCAGCCAAATGAAATACAGCTGCTTCCAGAAGTAAACAGGGCACCCATTTTAGAGTAGCCACAACACTGTGCCTCACAAAAAAAAACCCCAAAAAACCACATTTAAATTAGGAAGATGATGTAGGTGGAGTGAAAATAACCCCACTGGAATTTTACTAGGAAGGAAAAGAGATTAATATGTCAGTTGTTGGAGAAACTGTTGTGATATTTTTAGCAAATAAACAGTCATATCCTCTCTTACATTTCACAACTAAAATACAGTCAGGCCTCAGATGTGCTGTGGTGATTTATACTTGATTGGTGTAATTGAAAGTGGTTTTTGATGTCCTGGCTGATGAGAGGAATGACTATCACAGCAAATAAGACTACACCAGCTGGTGATGTCCAGCTTCCTGGAAAAATGTTCAGATTAAATGTAGGACAACAGGAACTCATTACGGGATCCAAATGTTCCTGCAGTAGTTTAATATTGACAAAAGTAAAGTCTGTGGATTGGGGTCAGGGTTGGTTTCATGCAAACAGCGAGATAGGCACAAAAGCAGAAAAAAACAGGTTATGCAGGTGAAATGAAACAAATAATAAAAGCATTGTGCTGCTTTCGTGCCACCGGATAACAAAAATCTACTTTAGAACATCTGGAGAAACTGAAAACATAAATTACATTTT
Organism: Phaethon aethereus; assembly: GCF_964289735.1. Taxonomy (NCBI): domain Eukaryota; kingdom Metazoa; phylum Chordata; class Aves; order Phaethontiformes; family Phaethontidae; genus Phaethon; species Phaethon aethereus. Next base: position 43,980,348 of record NC_138578.1, read on the forward strand.
TATATTAGTTTAACTGCTGCATCCAGAATGTCAATTGGAAAAGATGCAACTAGAGGGTGGAGCCGTGCCGGCTTGCGGTGCGGAACAGCGGGCAGCCAGGTAGCTCTCTGATCAGCTCTCTTATCAATCAGCTCTCTTATCAATCAGCTCTCCTATAAATCAGCTCTCCTATAAATCAGCTCTCTTATCAATCAACTCTCTTATCAGTGCTGGCATTGCAAGCCAGCGCACCAGCCACAGTTATGAAACGTGGAACTACCCCTCTCGTATTAGGGACCACTCTAGTTAGACCTTGCTTAGAGGGAATATTTATGAATCTGTCCTTTGGCTTGTCCCTGCCTCACTCCACCTTTCCATTCTCATGGCCAGCATCTACTTTCTTCTCACTGGGTTTATTTGAGTAATATCATGTCTCTTGAAAATGACAGATGACCTTACACACTTAAAAAGAAGGAGCAGTCATTTGATCAGGGAGACGTATCTTCCCCACTCGCTGGAGAAATGAAAGGGACTAAAATGGTCCATGAAAAAATTTTTTTTTTTCAAGTGGAGAAGTCCTCATTTATCTCTGTCTTTCTCTAGTCAAGTTGATTTAAACTCTTTTACTGAAGTCCAGGTACCAGTGACATTGTAACTTACCCTCTTGTAGACTATTGCTGAGTGAAAATACAAAACAAAGTCACAGTCTTAAATGTGTGAGTTCATACAAACTTAAAGAAAACCTGTCCAAATGTAAGCCCGATGGTAAAGGATTTACCAGTGAGTAAAATGTAACAGTGACATAAAGCTTAATTGTATCAAGAATGCGTACATGGGCAACTGATGACAGCTGATGAGTCGGTCTTACTGTGGTTGCCATCACTTTTGTGTGCAATTCACAGCTTCCTGGTGACAGCTGTCACAACCTTACATATAGAAATATGCATCTACTGAAATATCATTGGGCTTTATTTATTCTCATACAGAAATTTTTCACTGAAAATGACAAGAGAGAGAACAAATTATCACTGGTCTGTCATGGATAGGTCCGGAGAAACTCCTCAGATGTCCATCTAGAGTCCCCGTGACTTCCTTACGTTGTGTGTCGATTCATGTAACTGATTAATATGGAATAGGTCTTCATTTAATTAATCCTATTTAATTTTTATTTTTTCTTTTTTTTCTATTACAAGACCAGCATAACCAATCTGGACATCTGTAACCTTGCAATGATTTTGACATCCAAGCAAAGCTACGGCAGTTTCCAGCTGTAGAAAGACGTTTCATTTTTCCTTTCCTTATGCATTTAGACAAGGTGTTCAGACTGAAGAAAAGAATCCAAACAAGTGTGATCTACAACAAAGATATCCCATAACTGTTTCTTCTTACTGATAAAGCTATTTGATGCCATTTGAGAAACTGGCATTTAAAGGAGTTTTCTTTAGAAGATTGTGCAAAGAGTAACAGACAGAAATCAAGAGGATTCAAACCTAACTCTTATTTTGTTTCTTCTACATTTTTTGTAGATTAACTTCACTGTGAGATGACATGCTTAAGTGATGCTATAAGACATTCACAAAATGCCACCTGATCTGGTAGGCTCTTAACCTCCTTGGACCTGTAAATTCTGCAGCAGTATACATACACATGGTAAAGTCCTGACAAAGTTGAACTGCTTAGCACCTATTTTACAGCTAGACTGCGTCAAGATTTGGTAGCTATTTGTAACCATTCCCACTAGAGACATTTAATGGGTTGGGAGGCTCAGACTCTGCCTGGCCTTACTCAAGGCTCAGGCAGGGAAGAAGTGACCGTCCTCCTTCCTCCACCACGTCAGGTATTCACCCAGGTGGTGGAAAGGGCAAGTCTGTGAGACTCATAAAGGACTTGCAATCACACCCTTACTTCACAGTAAGTCACTTGCTTGGTAGGCCTTAAAGCATTCGGAGATGAGCGCTCTCATTTTGGTTGTGCAGCTCTACCTTTCCGTTGTGATAAGGTGAGTAAAAGACCAGCAGCTCACTGACATAATTTGCAGAGAAAAGTTATGTTCCTAGGAGGTTCTTGACATAGGGCAACTTTTCATGCTGTTAGACAGCCACAGAACAGGGATCTTCAGCTTACAAGAGCTCACTCATCTCATCTTGGACAGCCTGTTCTATTCCTTTTGCTCCTGGAACACGCTGAGTTAGCATGTTCTGAAGAGGAATGTAAATGATGTTTGCCTTTATTGTGCGAGGTTGCACCAGACTAGCTTTCTGGACAGCAGCTTTACCTGATTGTATTCAGTTCAAGAATGGGGATTAACTGTAATTTGAAGTTTTACTACTAGTCTGTACAGGTTTACGTTAAAAGGAAGTGTGGTGGTTACTGAGCTTGCATAATGATAACAGGTATAAGAAACCCATGCTAACTGAAGTCAACAAACCTCTTTAAAACTAAAGTGTTTGGATGCCAAGTGCTCGCTTCCTGGTAAGTGGCAACTTCAGAAAGACATTTCCACTGCTCCAGGACACAGAGTTCCTTGCAGTCATGTTCATAAACAGTCTGGAGATTTAGAGTTAGCAAATCAAGAGTCCAGAGTTTTAAAAGGGACCCTATTGAAATTCAAAGGGCTGCCTCATACGGGTTTACACACACACACAAAACCCAGTGACAAAGGACTCACTGGAAAACAAAGGTTTTGACCGGTGAATAAGAATTTTGAGCTAGTGACCAGGTATAATACCAAGATTTCTGTTGGTCTCCTGGTTTGTTCAGTTATAATTATCTCAAGTAGAATGCAGTTCTTTTAACTTAGCCAAATAACTAAAGAGGAAACTCCAGCAGAGTTGAAAATTTTTCTTTCCTGCTAGAGTATTTCTAATGTACCTTTACTGTATGGTTCTTTTTAACAGTATGGTCTTTAAATATGAAAATAACACTATCGGACAAAGTGGTTACAAGAAACAGTATGATATTTTTCTAGAATAGTCTTAAACTTTATTTGCATTATGGTAAATGAGGTGTACAGCATTTACAAGTGGAAAATATGCTAGAAAGATCATGCCTGTTTTCACGATTTTGGCTTCTTAGTTTAATGTGCTTAATCATATTTTGGCCTCACTTACAAAGTCTCATCACATAGTATTTTTACTTTTTAGGAGAATTCTGTCTTACAGGGTTTCTGACAGAAATGTGGTGTTGTCATTTAGATGTTGTTCTTTAATTTGTTCTGGTTTTCTTCGTCCTACACAGTTCCTGTATTCTTGAATTCTGATTTCTTGTAAAGTAACTTAGGTTTTCACGAAATTACAACAAAAATCAACCTTGTGTGGGACAGGAGCCATCTTTTCATAGGGATATAAGTGTTGTGATTTCTTATACTGCTTTAATTTTACTTGCTTTATCCCTGCAGGTTTTAACGTATTTGCTTCACAGAGAGAAAGAACATAGAAACTTATCTTGCAGTGTCAGCTGAAAGTACTTTGTTTTTTTCTGTATCTTGCTGTCTTTGTATTCAGATAAGCCTTATTAGTTCAGAGACATTTAGTTTGTGTGGATTAATAAAATTGAGGAAAGGAATTTTCAAATGAATCTTGAAAGCAAATCAGAGTACGAATCAGGCTTACTTAGATGCAGAGAATGCTCTGAGAAGAAACATTACCTTATGTTGATGATAATCAGATGTATATTGTCCTCCAGCTTATTACGGAGCGAATCTCAGCGTTTTGCAGTTAGTGTTCTATAAAAAGAATATTACAAAACTTGATGATCTTGTTTTTACAAACAAAGCAATCGGAACACCCTAGTGTCTCAATCTTACCCAGTGAGATGTTGCTTTGTTGGTGGGATAAGAGGTTATTGGGCAGCTGTGGAAATGCAGAACAGACTAAGCCTGTACGCCACTACAACATCTGCATATAAATTTGTGTGGATTAAGTTGCAGGAGGAATTTTAAAAACAAACAAAAATACAGAAAAAATTGCCCCTAGCCAATTTAGACTCCGTGATGCTAAATAAAAATAAAATACATCTCTTCGGCCTCGTCTATTCAGGAATTTTCCGTACGAGTCTTTTTTTTAATTTATTTTATAATTTGAGTCAGCTAATTTAATTCATTATCATTTGAATAAATTCTTATGCAACAAAATAGGTAATTCTGTTTCCTGTAAAATGCCAACAAAAATGAACTTTGCTGGACGCAAGCCGGAACTGGGTTTCATGGAACAGGAATAGCCTTGGATATGTCTATAGGATGAATGCAGAAAGCTGCAAGTTGCCATACCTGTGCTGTGAGCTGCTTCGCTTCAGGTCAGCTCCACTTCAGGGTTATGTGCTATGTTTTTGCACAGACTTACGAGCTCGCTGACACAGCGAAGCTTCCAGTCCAAAGGCAGTGCAAAACCAGCTCTGAGGTGGGGCAGAGCAAGCTCATGGCTGTTTAGCCCCACACATGCACGTGTAAGACCTGACCCTAAAATTTAGCTGGGAATTGCTGGGTGACTAAGCAGTATGATGAGAGCTGAAAATTCAGATGCCTTTCAAATGCCAAGTGAGATACATCAGAAGGAATAATTTGAACCATTCATGCCCATTAGTAGGTTCTGAACTAACAGGAAAAAGAACATAGGTACCAATGTGAGCAGCTGAAAGAAACTTTCTATTCAACATCCATCATTAATTAAAAACGCATGTGAAGATGCATAAAGAATATGAAGGAAAATAAGATATTCAACAGACAGAAGACCATACCTTACACAGTCAGGAGGAAAGCAGGGTACTTAATAGGCTGTAGTGTTTGCTTAACACTGTAATAAAGATAGCATATGTTTACCAGTATTTTTCCGTGTTTTAAGACTGAGAAATTAGACCAGCTAAGCTTAAAAGCTGTGTGGACTACTGATTTTTTTGTTGTTTAATTCTTCCCATTAGAAATATCATTCACGCAAAGCGTGAAGGAATTAATGATTGCTTTTTTCTGCTGCACAGAACCTGAAGCGCGTGGCAGAGACATGGATGGATGAGTTTGCAGAGTACATTTACCAGCGACGGCCTGAGTACAGACATCTCTCAACTGGTGATATCTCTGCCCAGAAGGAACTTCGCAAGCACCTTAAATGTAAAGATTTCAAGTGGTTCATGGCTGCAGTGGCTTGGGATGTCCCCAAATATTACCCTCCTGTGGAGCCTCCACCTGCTGCCTGGGGGGAGGTGAGAAATACACAAATTGGATCAAATTTAAATGAGTCTAACGTTTTACCTTACAGGAAATTAAAATTTAGCTCCTGTGATAAACAGTGTTATTAAGGGAATTCACAGTGATTGGAACAATCCCTGGACTAGCCATTAAAATGAAAAACCATCATGTCTTAGAACTGTTGCTGTCCCTTTTATAATTCATTACAATTTTGTGTGTACAGGCCATAAAATGCATGCACAATGAGGACAAGAATGTGGAAAAGAGCGTGTGGCACTCATTACTGCATGTCACAAGACAATTTTAGACGCTGAGAATCACCTTAGTAAAAAGGAGGTCTGAAATCAACTACATTTTTTTGGGGTATCCATCTATATATCTCCTCCTGTTCTTACAAGGACAACTGCGTGTAGGTGGAGTTAGGTTTGCTCTGCTTTGCTCACGTGTGCAAGCGTGACAAGCGAAGCCTGGGTGCTTTTCTTTTAAAAAGACTGGTTTTGCTCAGCTTGTGATCTGCATCCTGTAGGTGCTGTCACGACCGAGTACCAGTAGCAGACAAATGCAATTTCTAGTTTGGGAGTGAAGGGAGGGAGGGACCACCAAAGAGAAGCCAATATCTGAGCATCACTCCAGAGCAGGGGGCAAGCAAACAGCCTGCTGGAACTCACCACTCGTGATCAAAGATGCTCTGCATTCAGACCTCCCTGAAGAGCGGAGCCGTAGCACACCTTGCTTTGACCGTTTGTTTTGTGTAGAAGAAACGAAAACACAAAGAGTGCAGGAATGAAATTACTTATGTAGCTGTGCAGAAAAATTGCAGTGGCCTTTTACCTCCAGGAACTACAGCAGATTCAGTCCATGGAAAGGTGGCATGCAGAGGGCTTTTTTCTCGCCGTTCATTAAGATTTATAAAGCAGGCTTTGCTCTTTTGCTCTTTCAGTGTGTTGCGCTACGTTTTTAAAAAACATAGGAACATCTGTACCGTGAGTTCTGGCCTTCCCTGATTTTGCTGGAGATGTTCTTGGGGCTCTCAGACAATTACCTTTTATATTTGAAACCAAAGGATGAACTTGAAACTTTGACCAAAACATTTGGTAAGACCCCTCACACCTCTGCATATCCCCAGTGGTCAAGGCTGGACCGTGCAGGGGATTTCTAAGCTTAGGTGCCTCTACTGTTCTCCAGAATTTCTTTTTAAAAAAGCAAATCAACTAATTGCAAAATTTAAAAAATAACTTTCTGTTGTAGTAGCAGTCCTTAGTTCTTCTTTGTGAGCTACCAGTTACAGATGTTCAAATGAACTTCAATTTATATGTATCTTACTGTTTGCTACTTCTTGGCAGTAAGGAATTCCTTTACTGTTAAAGTTTCTTATATCTTTGATACTGCTGCCCACACTGTATGGTTTTAATGTATACCAAGAGGTCACGAGTTTATCAGTAGAAGTCAGGCTGGATCAGGGTGCTGCGACTGCTGCTATGACCTTCCTTCATCATCTTCCACATGTATACATGTGCATCCTTGGAGGACTGTGATCATGGGATGTATAATTTCTCTGGCAAGCTGAACAATCCTTACCTCAATCAGAGGCTCTAAGTGGAAGAGATTGTGGTTCGGGTATTCATTCTTTTTACAGCAATATTAATATACTCTTTGCATAAAAGCAAGACTTTTTAAGGGTAAAGCAAAGATCATAGCAGTGGTATCAAATCTGTACCTTAAAAGCACTTACTAAGTTCTTAGGAAAGAAGAGAAGACCAAAGGCTTTCTGTTTCCTCTAAAATGTACTTTCTCTAAAATAGCAAGAGAAGTTTCAGCCCTACTACTCTGTTTTTTCCTGAGACTGTCACATTCCTGTGAAGTTTTAATTAATTTGTTGGCACTTGCAAGGAACTTGAACAAACTTGAAGGTCAATGGCTGTCATAATTAAAAGCTGAAAGAGGAAAACAGACTGTCTGTTATTGCTTTGTATGAATCGAGCAGCTCTAGAAACCTTGCTCATTATACACACCAAAAGTCTGTGCCAAGATTGACTGTCATTTAGTACTCTCTCTGCTCCTACTTGGAAAGATTTTTCATCTGCTTGCCTGTGCCAGTCTGAGAAAAAATAAACAGTGAGGCACTCAGACAAATTTTGGCTCCAGTATTTTGATATCTAACTGGTAAAAGTGTGTGGTGTGAAAGCAGACATCTCATAAACAGCCCCTGCACAATTCCTCTTTTTTTGCAAATACATTTATTTAAAATGTGACTCTTACACTTCTTGACAAAATCTGTTCATAATGGAAAAGAAGGAAATTTGCAAAACAAAAACCAATATTCTTCGCTAGGCTTGTCATGGCCTTATCTCTTCTGCTTGTTTGTGCCTTTTGTCCCGTGTAGCTGGCAGGGTGTACATTCCCTTGATATTCTGTTCTGCCTTGTAACATCTGAAATATGTGCAGTAAAGCAATGTAACAGCGCATCCAGACAGATTAAAGTTAGTGAGACTGTCAGTTCTGTGTCTGGGTGAGATAGCTGTACTCTTTCCCGCCGTGGAAAAAAGGAAAGTTTTCAATTAGGTTTTGCTCTTATCCTTCTGAATATATTGGAAAGTATGCTACCACTTGAAAAAGAGTAGTACCCATCTCTTTCTAAGACAGAATAATTTATTTGTAATATGTATTTGAAATCCTGTTGAAGGAAGTTAAAACAATAGCTGCATTAGGTGAGATTTGGACACCGAATATTTACTTAGGAAGTGCTCATGAATCTACAAGCTGTCATCCAGCATGAATATATTGTGCAGATGTCACAGCTTCCAACAATATCTTTGAAAACACATTTTACAGTAAATCAATTATATAATGTCAGCCACTGTCACTTATTTTAGACGTCATGAGTTCTATAGTCAAGGTGATATTAAAAAAAATAATTTGTTTTTCTCAGTCAAACGGGAAATATTTAAGCTTTGTTTCATTTGCTGTTACATGACCTTGTTATTCAGTGATTTAATATGCAGCAGGTCTCTCAGTCACTGCAGCAGTGCTGAGCTGTAGGACCTGAAAATACTCCTTTCTCAGTCCCAAACTCATGGATTTTACAGAATTGCTTTACAGCATTGTTTTACAGCATTGATATGAAAATGTCACCCATGAAGTTAAGTCAAGCAGCACATTTGAAAAAGGATTAAAGCCAAAGAACTCACTAACTTCTCATTTGATTACTTTCTTTTTTTAAAGTGTCATCCTCATACCCTTAATGAGTCAATCTCAGCCTACCAAGAGTCACACATCTGTTGTACAAAAGCAATACAACAGGCTACTCCCCACCCTGCACAGACCAAGTGCTGCACAGCTGGGCTGTTCAAATTCTTTCATCAGGATCAGCATTGCACGGAATAACACGAGTCCCCTGTTTCTTCAGTGAGGTCTTCGGCAGTGCTTGTCTTCTTTTAACTTCAAATTTTCCTTTTTATGACTCACTGAATGGGTAAATACTTTTGAAATTACTATGTATCGGTTGACAGGAAGGGTGGCTCATTTTGTCATATTTGATCTGTAGATGTTGATGACCCTGGGGTCATCTGAGAACATAAGCCATGTACTAAAACTGGCTTTAAGTGCTGCTCAAACGAAAAAAGCAACATAAATGAACATGGCTAATGTCTTCTAAGAGCCACAGCCACTTTCTTATTTGAGGCATTAAATCAGGTGCCCCTATTGTTGCTCTACTGGGACACCCTAAGGATAGTTCCAGCACCATCTCCACATTCATCGTTCTAACAGATGACCATATCAAACACAAAGCTGTCTAGATCGCTATGCTCTCCCACTTTTTTGCTTTTGGTGCAGATAGTTTCGTGATGAGCATGCAGGGGTGTGGGGGGAGGTTGTCTTGTTTTTTCTTCATTTAACGTGGAGCACGCAAGTGTGGCACTACACAGCTCCCACCACAATGTTCAGAAATCTCAAAATTAATCCTAGCAGGCTGTATCAATGGCCTGCAACCCTTCATTTTCCTCAGAAGGCTGTAGTCTTCTGACAAGAACATTATCGTGGTAATCAAGCATCCATTGCTTTCCAGTTTCCAACCCATGCTTGCGTACTAATGACAAATACGAAGTTTTTAAGAGTGTAGTTCTAGACCATCTTAATCTGCCTCTCCTGTAGGGAGCTTATGAAATCAGGTAACTGCTGGCTTTCTGCAAAACTCCAAGTTATCTGGGTCACCATATATTCTGAAGTATGTAAACGCTGTTTGGAACCCCCGATTTTAATTTTTTTCCATTTTTTTCTTTTTTTGATAGGTGTCCAAAAAGACCTTTTTTTTTTTTTTCTTGAATACCTGTCTGTCAAATCAGAAGCTTCAAATGTCAAGAGGTAACAGTGCCACCTTCAAACCTAGGGTCTATGCTTCCAGGCCTTCTGTCCTCCCGTGTTCCAGCTCCTATTTTACATCACATTCCTCTTTCCCTATGGCGGTGCTAGCAAGCTAAGCTACTTCTTTCTCAAGGCATGGCCTATTCTGGAGAAAAGTCTTTTTTTTTAACACAGGCTGGCTAACTTGGAGAAAGCAAGCTGTAGTGTTGACCTAGGTTAACTGCTTTTCATAAAACCCAAGGGTTACTGTATCTAGCATTATGCAGTGATTTGTCCTTATGGCTCGCTACCTCATTTAAAGCACAGAAGTCAGCTCCTGCACCGGCAGAAATGCAACTCAGGTGACATGTTTTTGCTCCCAAGCGTCGGTGCAGCACTGAGAAGCCTGTACGTCCTTGCTTGGACACCTCCAGTGTAGGAGAGGGAGAAAACAGACCCCTTAGATTTTGTATTTTCTGTGCTTCTATGCCTCGTCTGCTCTCTTTAAGGACTACAGGGCCCATAGTCTTAGTAGGGATGTCCCAACATGTGTTAGGATGGCGTTTCAAGAATTAAATATGCATAATGACTTACAGATAGTGTCCCATGCTTTTTTTTTTTTATTTCTTTAATTCTAAAACAGCCTTTAAGATCGCTGCTAACCATCGTTGTTAGTCCATACAGACTCCTCAAAAGCGTGCTTTTCACATACACTTATCTGTGTGTGCAAATGACGGCGTTTAAGGTTGAGCAAATAAGTGTTGTATGTAGCAACTCAATGCCCTACCTGCATGGGTGATGAAGTCTGTCTCCTGTTCATCCCCAGTCTCTACAATTGCACAAATACCAACGCTGGAAACGGGAGTGTATTAGGACTGCTAGCTATTTCTTTGCTAGTTGTAACTCAGAACCTTAAAAATTCAAAATCCATTGTGTGACTGACTGGAGACAAGGCAGTTTGAACGCATATTGATGTATAAATGAGAAAAAAGCCTCTCCTTGCTGTGCTTCTGCTTTCCTTCCTTCTTCCATTAAAGCATCTTAGGGGATTTGCAGGCCGTGTGGTGCTGGTGCTCGGCAGAACATTCCCTGCGGTTCTGGCAGCAGCACGATGGCTCAGTTCAATTTCTCACAACTGCCAAGGCCACACAGAAATGCCAGAAAACAAAAGCACAGACTTGACTGAAATGCCTGTACTACAAAAAGAAAATTAAAAACAAACCACGACCCGTCTGCAGTTGAAAAGAAGGATAAAACAATAACAAAGGATGAGCTAAGATATAAGCTGCAACAAACCAGAGGAAAAAACTACCTCAAGGAAACCCTTCAGGAGCAGAGGGAAGACGAGAGGAAATAAAGAACAGGGGAGACAGATTCCAGCACTGAAGGAACTAAGTGTAGCTTCAGCTCAAACCTTTTGCAGAAATGCATAGAACAAATTTACCGCATAGTCCAAACGACTGAGAACAGGATGGAGCGATGCCATCAAGACAAAATTAGGAAAGCCCTTCAATCCAATAAGCATCCATTGGGTGTGGAGTGTATTCACTGTCATTTTACAATTCTGAATCACATAAATGTACCCCGATTATTAATGGCAGTTGTTAGCAGCTCCATTTTAATTAGCTCGCACGCTCTAAGAACAGAACTGATGTATCATTTAATTTTGTATTAGGCCAGTAACCTTTATTTATACAATGTAAATTTAACTGCACTGAGAAATGATTGAACACTCTCGAAAAAAATGTATTTGGAATAGGTATTTCACATGAAACTTTAAAAATATAAAATTAAAATCTATTCCCTCATCATTCTTTCCTGTCTCTTTTGCTGGGTGATATGAAAATGAAGGCAGGCTTGTTGAGAACTAGTTACCTTTCATCCTTTTTTTCAGCTAATGTGACCCTTTGTACTGCGGGGCTCAGTGCTGGGTTTCTGCATCTGGTTGTGTGTATGAAATGCTAGTGGTTTACCTCATCTATAGCAAATTTTATTGTATCAAAATAAGAAAAAATGCCCTAGAACTGGGCTTGTCCGAGTTTTAGAAGAATAATTCTTTGAGTGCTGGTGAAGGCTCAAGAGTTCTTGGAGCCAACCGCTCAAATGCACATGTCCATGCATGGACATGGATCTTGATTACTCAGTTTCTGTGTATGTCATTGATAGGGAAAGTTTTTTAAGAAATCCTCCTCATTCTGGAGATGTCTAAAGGATTTTTAAATAGCCAAACTAATGTACTCAAGGAGAAATGTGCATGCATTTGCAAAATAAATTTGGGATTTTTCTCTTTTTGGTGGCAGTGTGCAACACACTCCTTTTCAATTCAGCCTTCCAGAAGAATATTACACGGCAGCAGTTGTACATAACTGGTATGACTGATAGTCACAGATTAATTATTACTCAGTTGCTTCAGTCTCAAAAATGAGATTTTCCTTTTAAGAATAAGTTACACTGTGGAGTGTTTGCAGAAGGCATGCAGAGAGCACAAGGAACCTCCATGGGTAAGCACAGTTTCAGTACAAATTTGTTAAGTACTTTTTAATTTTGGGCACTTGGAGCCCTAGTGTGTGACCTTCTCTACAACAGTGTTATTGTGTCGAAGTAAGAGCAAGCATTGGAACAGGGCGTGCCTGAGTTTTCAAGAAATATTGCTCCAAAGCCTGTGAGAGGCTCATACGGAAATAATTTCCTCTTAACACAGTTGATCTCTCTTGCTCTGGTAGGAGGGAGGAAGCAGTCACACCAAGCTTTGAACTTCTCAGACTTCTTTTCCTCTTGGTTTCTTTGCGTGAAAATATTTCATACAGACCTACCTTTCATTTGTTAAGTAGAATATTTCAAACTTTGCTGCTTCTAAAGCTGTTCACAGAAAGAGTAGTTCATTCCAGGACATGTCTCTCTACCCTGTAAGAAGTTCCACCAGTTTTATATAACTAATGGTCAGTCTCAAGCCCTTCTAAGAGAGCTAAACTCCTAACCCCCTAATATTGGAAGCTCTATTCCGCAGCCTGGTTTAACGTGAAATGTTGCTGCTTGGTTTTGCAGATTCGAAACGTGGCAGCCAACCTCTGCGTGGACAGTAAACACGGAGCCACGGGGACTGAGCTGAGGCTGGACATCTGTGTGAAGGATGGCTCAGAACGGACGTGGTCACACGAACAGGTATTTTGTCAGTGGAAAGAGAAATGCTGTGCAAAATTGTTGCTTCTCTTTTTGAGCTTCTAAACGTTTCTCTGAGGACTCCTCCTTTTCCTAAGTCAAAGCAGGGCGTAGAAATAATTTGTGAATGATTGCTGAACTTAACGGCTTTTACAAAGTGCTCTTTAACATAACCGCAGAAATTCCAGCCACCACCTGGGCTATATATTCTTCTTCATTTCCAAAAGGAATTGCAATGCCCAAAGAGCTTTTGAGTGCCCCATTCTCCCCTGTTGTGTCATGAAAACATGTTGATTTTAGTTCAGTTACCTGAAAATATATTAAATATAGTACCTGGGCTTGTAAAACTGTCTGATTTGTATGCTTTCATCTCAATAAGCGGTTATATTTTAAATTAATATCAGGTACAAGTGAGATAAATGGGTAAAAGCTAGAAAGAAAGAGTTTCACAAAGACAAGGGATGATAAAGACTCAAAAAAAAAGCTTTTATCTAGGTTGGTTAGGTAGAAAAATATTAGCTCTCAGGAGAACAGAGGAAAAGGGCTCTGATTTGTACTCATGGCTGTGAGTGCCTTAGGAAAAGGATCATGACCCACAGGCTGTGGGTCTGGTTAACGTGAGCAAAGAGAATCCAGATGAAAAGTACAACCTAACCGTTTATTAGCAATTTTGGTGAACATCCCTTTTACAGGGCAAGGTCCTAGATTAGAAAAACTTCCTAATGCTGAGAAGAAAAATTGACCTGACAGTCACACATGGTACTTTGTAAAAGCTTAAGAGCTCAGGAGAGAGGAGTTCTGAGGGGTATCTGAAGTGCTGAGGTCAAGAAATCATTCTCTGAGGATACTGAGAAACGCAGGGGGAGAGGTGCAAGTGAATGAAATGGAGAAGCTAAGGTTGATCACAGTTTAGCTAAGTGCTAACATGGGGAAAATGAAAGTTGCTGAAAGAAAGCTTCTTCACATAGCTACCAAAGACATAGCACAGTGATAGGATGCCATGACCAGATAAATATAAGCCTGTTTTGTTTATGAAAGACACCCAGTAATTCAGCCAATTAATTGAAGGAAGTTGTATGGTCCAGACTAGATCATCACAGTGCTCTCTGGCTTTAAAATCTGCAAACCTGAAGAGCTCCAAACCCTCGTCAAGAAGGGAGGGAGTCCTGAGGGTGCCAGAAATGAGAGAAAGGAGGGAAGAAAACTGGATGAAAAGGTGAGAGAAGAAAAAACTTTAGCAGGGAAAAGCATAGAAAGGGAAGACTTGAAATATCCTTTGACAGAGTAAGTGCTTGTGAGGAAGGAGAAGGGATGCAAAAGGTGACGGATGTGGAAGAATCCCTTTTTCAGCATACTTCAGTGTGCACTGCGACGTTTGGGATCAGACTCAACATAAAGGTCTCGTTTTATACTAACGACAAAAAGTGACTTCATTAGAATAAATAGGATTAAGCTAGCATGAAAGGAGTTCAACCAAACAGCTGCTTAGGGCGCAGAACCAGAACTAGGAAGCCTCGAGCACATCCACGCTTGACATGCTCCAGGGACAGCATGAATTATTTCTGCTGGGCTGGTGTGGAACAGTGCGTACCTTCTCACAGAATCACAGCATCATTAAGGTTGGAAAAAAACTTTAAGATCATCAGGTACAACCATCAACCCAACACCACCATGCCCACTAAACCATGTCCCGAAGTGCCACGTCTACACATTTTTTGAACACTTCCTGTGATGGCGACTCCACCACCTCCCTGGGCAGCCTGTTCCAATGCTTGACCACTCTCTCCGTAAAGAAATTTTTCCTAATATCTAGTCTAAACCTTCCCTGGCGCAACATTTCCTCTCGTCCTATCACTAGTTACTTGGGAAAAGAGACCAACACCCTCGTCGCCACAACCCCCTTTCAGGTAGTTGTAGAGAGCGATAAGGTCTCCCCTCAACCTCCTCTTCGCCAGACTGAACAACCCCAGTTCCCTCAGCCGCTTCTCATAAGACTTGTGCTCCAGACCCCTCACCAGCTTCGTTGCCCTTCTCAACCAGGGCTTAGACCCCTGCGGGGTAGCCTGGAAAACACTGCCAAGGAGCACCGCTCCCACCAGAGCAGTACGGTTGCATTGGGAAAGGGCTGCCAAGACCCAAGCCAAGACATTTCATCCAATTTGCTGAAGAGTTCCGTGGTTTCTCAGGGCTGCTGAGGGCCGGGGCGGGAAGGATGGGGGGGGGGATGCGCGCTGCCCGGGGTTCCCCCCGGGGCAGACGGGAGGCAGAGGGCAGCTCCAGCCAAGCCCGGTGCAAATACAGTCCAAGGCCTCTTAATGAACTGGGGCTATTAATGCTAATTAACCCTCAAAACAATCTCTTTGCTTTTTTTTCGATTCGTTTCGGGGGGGGCACGTTGTTTTTTGTTGTTTGAGTTTTTTCCCCAGGAGGTAGCACTGCCTTCAAAGGTTGTTCTTCCCGCGGGTAGGAACAGAGTTACCGAGAGGTTTTTCCACCTGTCGAAGTAAATCCTAGAAGTCATGCGAGAAATGTTGAAGAATCTTTAGAAGACAGGGTAATAAATAAATAAAATTGTAATTTATTTTTATATATAAATATTATATAAAATATAATGGCATTTATTAAATGAATAAGTGTAATTTCACTTTCTCCTACAAAGGAACTTTATTTTCTAAAACCAGAAAATAGATATTTTAGAAGAAAGATGATTTTGTGTCTTCCCTTACCAGATAAGGACCTGGCATAATATCCACTACTGTATTGCTGGGCAACTTATTTGCATAATTTTAGTAGTAGTAATATTCTCTTGGTTTATGGATTAGTTAAAAAACAAAACAAACCTAATTTTACTCAAGTATTCAGAGTCCTGGTATGAGCCACATTCATCTGGCTGATAGATTTCAAGCTTGAGTTTGTGCAAGGTACAGATTTTAAAGATACCACTTGAAAAGGAAAGGAAAGAATTACAGAACCTGACAAACTAAAAGGTGAAGCAACCAAGGTAGCAGACCTGGCTGAAACTCAGAATTTCTATCCCATAAGAACTTACAGTATGTGCAAAATATTTCACCCAGAGGACAACTTTCAGGTTCCCTCTAGAAAATAAATTCTGAAAATGTTTCATTTCAGAAGGTCAGAACTTTTGGGTGATGCAGGGCTTGGGGAATTTTTTTCAGAAAGAAGAGAGCATCCTTTTCTCCCTTTTTCCTGAAGATTCCCACAGCCCACAGTGGAGAGACTGTGCACACTGCATTAGCACCTGGGCTTCCGCTACTCCATCCATAACCAATGCCTCCGTGCCCTGTAGTTCCTCAGGAACCCACAGGGCAAAATCTCAACTTCCAACCCAGCAAGCAGAATCTGTCTCTGTGTTGGTGTTGTCAATAGAAGTGCAAAAATTCCCACAGAAGTGTGGTTTAGGATGGGTATATTTTGATCAAAATTTCTCAACTAGCTCTCCTTACTCAATCCCAAAGACTGCCTGGTCAGGAACATTACCTGCAGTGCATGTAAGACCACAGTCTAATGAAATATTTCCCAAGGAGAAGGGATGTGATCTTCCACTTGCACCACAGTAAGCCATGAAGGTTAACTTTATTAAGGAGTGTTTGGGCAGAACTGCCAAATATCTGACCGACCCTCAGAGAGCTCCTATTTATTGCCTGTAACTTCTCGAGTTTGTTGCCTACATGATTTCTACATATGCTAGTAGAAACTAGCAGTGTTAATGAAAATATCAAGCATTTTATTATCATATTTCAAACAGAATGGATTGACACTGAGTTGGTCTTGTAGCTTCTGGTACAAATTTACAGGGAGTTCAGGGGCAAAATATAGTAGCTTGATGTGATCCGTGCAGCAGGCGTCAATGCTGACGCTCGATAGAGATACGATCCTTTGTGCCACTTGATTCATGTCACGTTCCAAGGGCAGGAATTAAAAGCTGACAGTCTCAGCAGCCGTGCTGGGGGGTGCAGCCCTTTAGCAGCCCCCAAGAGAAGGAGGAGACCTTCCACTCCAGGGCTGTACAAACACCAGTGGGCAAGCAGCAGACAAAAGGTTTGTGGGGTACTTGCAGGCTTTCTCATGAACAGAAGAAGGGTGGGAAGCGAGGATGAGTGTCGCTGTGGTTTCTGGAAACTTCCCCAGAATTAAAAAACAGAGGGGAAGGAAAGGATGGCATGGCTTGGTGTTCTTCCACCTGTCTTCCCAAAGCTAACTTCTGGCTTCGGGGAAACTGGGTCTCCACTGGACTGATCAACTAGCAGCAAAGGAAAATTTCAGGCATCACTCCCTCTTCCCAAATCCCCCAGCCTGGCCAGGGAGTAAGTGGACAGGCATCATCTCTAACACAGCCCAGCAAGCAGCCATGCAGCCTGCCCAGCTCTTTCCTCTTGACTTGGATGTATAGTTCAAGGCAGAGCCCACTCCTGAAATGTGGCGTTTCATCTCTGTGTGGAGCACACGTTGTCTGCTCAAGTCTAACGCCATAGTCAAAGCACAACGGCAGCTGACGGACCCCGGCTAGGCAGCGAGTAATTGAGCAACGTTGTCAGGCTGGAAAGCGTTAACGGTATCAAAAGGGCCTTTGTCCTATCGACAGTCCCAAGCCAACGGCTGTATCAGGCCGTCATTCTTCGGGCCCTGTGCCAATTATAAATGAAGCTGGAAAGCTGTATTTTCCCCAGTTACCGCATGACAGGGCTAGGCTGCCTAAAAAGCTAAAGCATGAGGGCTGAGGGGCTGCTTGGTTGCAGATGCAGAGGATGGGGCTGTGTTTTACAGGCTCTGTGGTATGAGAGAAGGTTGAGGAGGAGAATGAGCATCCTCTGAGCCAGGGCAGAGCGTTTCTCGGGTCCAGCAGTGAACAGCAGCCCCCCGGGCTGCAGGTGAAGAACCAGCCCGCTGTTCATTAATAACGTGTCTTGAGATTTAGATGCAGCCTTGTTTCAAATCAACAAGCAGACGGGAATGAATGAAGGGGTACAGAAGGGTTCATCCGTTCCTTGTAAAAATGGATGCAGGTGGCTCCTAACAGCTTAGGTCAAAGGAACAACAAAATCCAAAGTGACAGGTGATGACAAAGCAGAGCATTATGTACTCAGGACTTCAGGTAATAACATGAAGCAGTGTTGCACATTATGCAGAGAAGACATAATTTTTATATTGGCCAGATTTAGTGTTAACTAGAGAGAATTTGCTGTATAACGCAGGATAGCATAGGATTACGAGATTGGAAGGACCACAGGCCTTGAGGTTTTATCTGTAAATGCAAGATTTTAATATTAACTTGGTGTATAGAGAAGTATAACCTTTTTTCTGATCTTTTTTTTTCTCTTCTCCCTCCTAGTCCTAAAACTGTGTTTCTGCACCAACAAGGTTGATTCTGTAATAGTATCACTAGGGAGAAGACATACTTGTTGATTTAAAAGTGAAACCGTTTTACAAAACAGGAAGCTAAGAGGGAGGAAGAAGAATCTGTGCTAGTCTAAACATTCAGATTTAGTATTGCACAGATCCTGGTTTTCAGTAGAAGGGAATAAAAAAACCCATCTGTTACCAGGTCTTGACTGTTGTCTGTTGTCATGGTTTAGCCCCAGCCGGCAGCTAAGCACCACGCAGCCACTCGCTCACTCCCCCTTCCCCCAGTGGGACGGGGGAGAGAATTGGGAAAAAACTCGTGGGTTGAGATAAAAACAGTTTAATAGGACAGAAAGAGAGAAGGAAACAACAATGATAGCAACAATAATAATACCGACAAAGGAATGTACAAGAACAAGTGGTGCCCAATACAGCCATTGCTCACCGCCCGGCGATCGACAGCCCGTCCCCGAGCAGCGATTCCCACCCCCCAGCCGACTCCAGTTTATATACTGGGCATGACGTCGTATGGTATGGAATATCCCTTTGGCCAGCCTGGGTCAGCTGTCCCGGCTGTGTCCCCTCCCAGCTCCCCGTGCACCCCCAGCCTGCTCGCTGGCAGGCCAGCACGAGAAGCTGGGCTGTCCTTGGCTGCCCAGCAACAACTCAAACATCAGCACCTTATCAACATTTTCTCATCCCAAATCCAAAACACAGCCTCACGCTAGCTTCTGTGATGAAAACCAGCTCTATCCTGGCTGAAACCAGGACAACTGTGAAACGGGACACGGCCCTGGCAGTCTTCAGAAACCACACAGGAGTGGGAAGGGCAAAGGGATACCCTGGATCAGTATGATCTGATGAAAAAGCTAGCTTGAGCTCTTTCAGGTGTACCGATGCGTTCAGAGGGGTAATAGTCCTCAGGCCAAGGTCCAGAGAGCAGCAGGAATTGGCCCCTCAGCTCACCACTCATGCAGGGAAAGAGGAATTTGGAGAGCCACCCACTGGGGAGGATGAGGAAGGTCCTGCAAGAGGATCTCTCTTGTAGTAGTGATGAGAGCGAGAATATCCCAGAACCACTGTTACCTGCCATTTCTCTAGGTATTTGTTATTCATCACTTTGAGCTGTAGGTTTATTGCTTAGCTGTAGAAAGTTAAAGGGTAAGAGAAAGGAAATTGCTTTTGTTGTTTTTTCCTGAAAGGAAAACCATCCCAGACTTCTCTTTTTATAAAGAAGCAGCAGCGTAGCTTTTTTCTGTACCAAATCTTACTTCTGAGTTTGTTTGTGAAATGGTAAGTTATCTTCATAGGGATTCCATGATGCTGCTTCCAAGGAACATGAAGAAGAGTAGAAAAATACCTTTTAAAAAGCAGGAATTTGTTTGAAAATGAAGTTAAAGCTGTTCACTGCACTTTACTGCAGATAAATGTAAAATGCACTCTGGGGGAAAGAAGAAATAAGTAGGACACAGGGACAGACTGAGAAAATGCTGTCTAGAAAACCTGTAATACAGAAGTAAATAGGGAGCAACAGCAGCTAAGAAGGAGCAAGGGCTTACAATGAGACATTAAAAAAAAGGGCAAATATTCGGGTATATGCTTGTATTTCACACCTGCAGGCCGAAGGAAACAGCAACGCCTCTCCAATGTGGCGTTTGGAGGATGGTACAGCATTGAAGGTAAGTGTTTTAAAAGCTGTATATTTTGTGAAGACCATGGAAAGAAGATAGTTGCCATAATGAAAGGGTTAAAATCTGGGAAACGCAACGGAAGTATTCAGGGATCAGACCCATCCGACACCAAGCTTCTGTCTGGATCTGTAGACACTGGTTCTGTCAGGGAGAGTACACGCTGCAGGGAGCGCGAGGCAGCTGGGGTGCTGGAGGCAGGCGGAGCGCGGCGCGGGGAGCTGCTTCTCTGGGTAAGGAGCCCGCGTGCAGTTCCACGTGAACCATCACCGCTAAACAGCTTCCACTGGCAAAGTCTGCTCGTTTGAAGAAAGCTTCGCTTTCCCGATGTTATGTTTCAGTTTATGCTGTGGAAAATCAAAAGTCATGCAGAAAGCTGAAGAATAGCACTGACACAAAAAAAAAACCACCCACACACAAAAAAAAACCACAAAAAAACCAACCCTCAGAGCTCTCAGCAGAGCTTCTCAGCAGCAATGTACAACCTGCAACCTGTTTTCTGCAAGGATTGGTCCGTGGGAAAGGAAAGTGCGCTCCGCATCTTTAAAATGGGTGCTGTCAGACCTGTCGCCTTCATCTGACGACTGAAAGACGGCAGTGCCACAGCATCATTTCAGACAGCTGGTGTCTGACTGAGGATTCCTCTATTAACTGTGAGCCTCCACCGTTCCTCTCAGACAGCAGGAAAAAGGGCTGTAAGGAGCTGCCAGCGGCTCACGGCGCTCGCAATAGAAAGATGAACATCATTTAATGTGTGTCGTTCGGGGGGAAAAAAGGCGGTCGAGAGAGGGTACGCTAACAGTGGCCCACATGAACAGAAGGAAACCCTTCGTTAAACGTGGGAAAGAGGCTGTGGTGGGAAGATCTCTCTAGGTGGCTTCTTCAGGCCCAAACGAGAGCCGGGGAAGAGTCGCCCGCGGCGGCTGCCGCGTCCCGGCTGGCTGTAGTCCTGGCGCGCGCAAGCGCTTCTCCCCTGGGGTCACTGAAGGCTTTGGTACCGCGCACCCCTCTCCTCCCGCAGGACTGTCGCCAGAGATTTTTTTCTTCCCTGCCGCGGGGATTGTGCCTTCCCGGGGTATATTCCACACTGCCCTGGGTGTACGTTAATTAAGGCAGTTGGCAGCGCTTAATCACGCAGGGGCAGGATCTCGCTTCGGCGGCGGCTGGGATGTACGGAGCAGGGAAACGCGCATCGAGCTTTGTGTGTGGCTTTAAGCGGTTTTCGCTAGTAATGTATCGTTACGTTGCCTGGCTCTTTTTCTAGCTCTTCACCTTCGGTTGGAGAGAAGACATCCGCCCCGGGGAGCCACTTCACACCAGGAAGTTCTGCTTCGACGCCGTTTCGCACAGCAGCCCTGTCACGCTCTACGACTGTCACGGGATGAAGGGAAACCAGCACTGGAGCTATAGGAAGGTTGGAGTCATTCGGGGGCATCTCAGAGGTTCAGGCTGTCTTGAGCCTATATTCAGTTTAGCACAGGCTCATGTCTTCCCGTCAGAGAAGTTTCGTTCTAAAATCTGCCCTGTCTTATTCCCATTTAATTTTGCAGTAATCTCTCTAGAGTGTGTTCCTTTCGAGTGTTCAGCTATTTAGGTCAAATTTAAATGAAAATGGATCTGATCCAGCTCAGAGGCTGGCTGTGTTGGATCTGTTCCCCGAAAGGTGTTTTGCCGTTCTGGCACTTCAAGATGCTTGTGTCATTTTAACAGAGGCACCGTTGGAAATATTTTCATCTAATGTGACAGCAGCAAGAAGTGCTGCTCATGAGTTAAATGTTATTATTTTACTACATTTTAAAGATTACAAGTGGCAGAAAAATCTCCCTCAAAAAAAAAAAACCCAACATTAAAAGCACTGCTGAAAGCCCAAAGAAGGCAGGAGTTTATAAAATAAAGATAAGCAGCTTAGACACTACTTTGATCTGCTAAGTTTCATCCCATTTTTATAAATCACTGGAAACAGGAGGCCAAGCTAGAAACTGTCAGAGCCTCATTTAGGGCAAAAAGTCCTGGCAGTGCTACCGAGTTGTTGTTTTTGTTAGGTTTTTTAAATGGTTGATCAGCAAGTTGCCTTGATTAAAGATTTCATTAATAAACTCTGTCTTCCGTGCAGGATAAGGACATAGGTTTCTCTGAAGCACTGAGGATTCCTCTCACACATCCTTCGCTTTTCTGCGACCACTGTGCCTTGCCCACCACCCTGCTTAAGCTGAGGCCAAAGTGCCCGGAATTGGACTTTGCCAAATAAACCTCAACGGTGCTTTCTAGTTTGAAATGATATATAGTAGGAAACTAACTCAGACCCATTAAAAATAGTTTTGCCCTGACCCTTTTTCTGAGTGCCTACTTATTAGCCTTTGCCTTTTTACCCTATTTATGTTGCAATTGGAGATCCACCCCAAGACCTTCCAGGAGTGGAACCCCTTTGAAACTGAGGTATTACCTGTAATAAAGTTAGAATGTGTGGGCCAGATATTTAGAGGACATAAATTGCCATGGCTATATTGCTGCATATCTGGCTTTATAATGCCATAATAATACCTTCTTGCTTCAAAACCCTTCTGATCTATCTTTTTGCCTACCCAAGCTGGAAGAAAGAAGCTTTCATACCTTTAGCACTTCATTGGTGCCGGTTCACAAGACAAAATGCAGGTCTGGAGCTGCCCTCTGTAAGGCTCATCACCTTTGATGTGGATGGAATACAGCAGATAACAAAAAAAAAAAAATTACATTTGAAAAAAATACGCAGTGTGAGTTCTATTAAATGCTCTGCACAGCTTCATTTTTCATTTCCAGAAGGCTGACAGGGCTCACATAAAAATTCTCAGTGCAAGGCAAGCATTTCCATCTCAGCAAGAAACACCACAAAATTTTGTTATGATGGACGTACTGACACAGTCTTAACTGTAATACCAACCTGACAGCAGGCTGATTAGTTTGCATAAACCTTCAAATTAAGAAACTGCATTGGAATAATAGAATTCTGTATACATGGTTTTCTTTAGGCTTAATTTTAGTTTGGCTACACACTAAGTAGTTTTTTATTGTTTCACGTAGTCTATTCCCTCAGATACAGGGCAGATTTACATTTGAGATTTTTGGTGGTACAGCTATACCTCCTAAATCCTAATGCTATCATCCTTATCTAGTTTTGAGAGCATCTTGACGGTAGGATTTATAGCGTTACCCCCCCCCCAAAAAAAAAACTGTACAAGAAAAGGATGTTATATTGGTTTAACTGCATCTGTACTAGAGCCCTTTATCTAGAGGATGGTATGCTGCTAAAATTGCATCCTAAATAAATAAGAGCAGTAGGCTGGCTAAGCAAAGACATGCCTCCTTTTAAAAAACAGAGAGCAGGTCAGCAACCCTGTTCTGTTCTCTGCACCACTTGCAGACACTGCAGCTTCCTAATGGTCACGTATCCAACCTGGCAATAATTCTTAGGAAAAATGACCTTGTCTGTCAGTATTTTAAAGGATGCTTAATATGAAGCGTTTCTCACCATGCTGTCAATACTGTTCCTATAAAACTGGAAGATAAGCTTTTTATTCTTTTAAGGGTGAGTCTCTTCTCATGATCATTTGCATCCTCAAGGCACTGGTAAGAAGAAGTTAGGCCTGTGAAGTGATTACAAAGTTCTGCAAGTACAGTTTGAAGCCAGGCACTGGTTTAGCATTCCATATTCTCATAGCATAGAAACCCTAACGTCCTGTGTTCAGATACTGGCAAATAAAAACAGCTTAAATATTTTAGTGGCAAGTAGAATATATTAATATTTTACTTTTGGTAAGGAGTGCTCATATGAAAACGTTTCCAGCTTATCCTCATTATCTGCACTTTGTTTCTCATTGGAGTGCAGTCTCAGAGCATGCAAACTGAATTCTCTTCTGATGGATGAAACCAAAGCTACCACTAATAAACGTGTCAAAAAACTATTCTTATTCCCATACTGCTAATCACACGTACAGCGACACGTTAAACTACATCCGAGCAACTATTTGAAAGTCTAGTAAGTCTGTGATATTAAATAATCAATTTTTTTTAGGACCAATCCAAACCAGCCAAGTATACCTTTAAGAAAGCACTGTAAGAAGCAATGGAGTCAAATGAATCCAAGTAATACCATAAACACTACTGTGGGTTGGAAATAGAATAAAGTGAGTTTAATGCTGGGAAAAAAACAGTATTGCCACCGTAATGGAGCTATGACATCAATGATGGGAGCAATGTGAGAAATTAGATAGATAAATGTAAATAATCTGAAATTATTAGAGATTTAGGAAAATAGTGGCTTCCCAAGCTAAAGCCATTTCTGAGATTCCTAAGCATGTCAGAGCCAAGAATCAACAGTGCCTACAAATTTCTATTCCTTCCAGTGAAGGAATACGCCTCTGGTCTTCAATGTGGCATCATTCTGGGTTAATAGGTAATACATTGGTTCTGATAAAGTATGACTCAGTTTATGTGGGCTAGTCCCTTTAGTGCTATTTGTAGAGCACAAGTATCCAAGAGGGGTCTGATTTAGTAGATCTTTAGAAAGAAAGAATTGTGCGAAATCAATTTCATTGTACTATAATTCTACCCCAAGCCTAGTGATTATGATAGATCCTAGACTGACAACACCGAAAAACGTGCCCAGAACAACGTTCCTGACAGCTTCAGAGTAAGTTCACTCTTCACACGGTAGATACATAGGTTATTTCCTCAGACGACTGAAGACATGTCATTGTGATGGTGGCTTTTATCATATGGGCATCTATCTGTCCTGCTGAAACTGCGCTGGGGCTACCGCGTAATTTCAGATAAACTACTGCAGCCACCAGCTGATAATGACTTCCAGTTGCTACTGACCTTGGCCATAGTTATAGCAGTGACCTAGAAGAAATGAAAGGCTCTGTGTCTCATTACCAACCCCCTGAGCTGTCGAGGTCCATTATCTTATGGAGAAGTTTCTCCTTCTGCAAATAATCTTCAGACTTGCCTTCATGCAGAAGAAAAAAAAAAAAAATCACTTTGCTGTTTTCAAATGTTAGGAAAGTCTCCACAAGAGCTCTTGTGGCTTTTTAATATTGTTGTAAAGAGGAATTTATGTTTTTCTCTTGGAAGGTTCTTCTCGGGGATGCACGCAACCATTACCCCTTAAAGTCCTGAGCCTGTTTCCATTGAAATCCGTAAGAGCAGCAGGCTTTGACCTTAGGTCAGCGTAAGCTTGAGATGATAAATTAATAGGCTGTTATATATGGCTAAGTCAGCCTGATGTTTTTCCAGAGTGGTAACTGTGTCCTTGTTCTTAAAAGACGCTCTTCTCTTCTAATAACCAGACTTTCTGAAAGAAAGCACCAACAATGCTTCACTCAAATATTGCATCCCCTGGATATTTCTGTGAGAAGAAAGTCCGCCAGCTCTCTTCAGAAAGGCTGGAGTGTTTTTCACAGCACGCTTTTTGTACTGAAGCAGTTTCCTTTCTTATTGTACCAGCTACCCTATTAACGCTCCTAGTATTCCAGCTTGGGCTTCCTAATAGCTTGGCTGACCCTCGTGCCCAGCTGTGGCGCAAGGAGAACCAGATGCCACCTTCCTCTGAGGCCCTGCAGCAGGCAGGGTGGCTGTGGCACCGTCGCTGGGTCCTGATTTCAGGCAGTGCCGCTCCATCAATCCCTCACAGCAGGCCGGGAGGAGCCGGCAGGCTGGAAACGGGTGCCGGCACCACCCCGCATGGTGCCTGGGGGCTCTTGCAGACCCACCTCCTAGCAAGGACACGAGGACACGACAGCCCTTTGTACACGGGACAGCCCCTTCTTGCACGATGGAGTGTCCCCATCAAAAAGGAGCATGATGGAAAGGCCTCTACCCATTTGGTTTAGTCTTGTCGACTTTGACCGCATCCCTCAGAATCAGAGTCTTGTGTGCACGCGTCCTTACCCGCCGTTTTGGGGGAAGGGCAGGCGTTGAAGGTGAAAACCAGTGTTCGTGAAAGGCAGATGTAACACCCTCACCCTCAGCCAGAGCACGAGAGGCTTATGACTTTGCTGTCTTGCATACGTTAATCTTAAAAAAGGGCATTGTACTTTACTAGTGTTTCATAGTCCCCAAAATCAATCAATTTCATCTTAACTGAATTTAAAAAAAAAAAAAAAAAAATCTTTTTTTCAAGTGTTTTTAAATAGCTACTATTGCTTGTTGACTTACCAGGTTATCGCTGGTTTTCTCGTCATGCTGCTTTTTTGAACGTGGGGTATTTTTATTCAAAGAGAAGTTTCTGTATGATTGTTGCTCAGCACCCAGAGCGCTCTTCTGAGTTTTTAATCAGTTGCAATTTGACAAGTAGCTTCTTTTTTTTTTTTTTTTTTTTTGTCCCTCTCGCAAACAGGGCAAGCAGGCACATACTGGCAGGGCGTGTTTGGCACAGAGGGGAAAAGCCTGGATGTGATTTACCAAGAGTAATCTGAAATTTATTTCAACAGATGCAGTAAATGTATAGTCCCTGGAAACTTTCAAACTGTCTAATCACTCCCACATCTGTCTCTCGCAAACACTTGCCTGTGTGAACTAAATTCGTTGAAACTACCCAACCCACAAATACCAGTTTGCCCATCTGGGTAGTTTCTGCTTTGTCAAAGATTCACAGTCAGGTTACTTACACTTTGCTCTAGTTTTGTGAAGTAAAAATTAATAAAACTCATCGTCATAAATATCCTTTTTAAAGCAACTTAATCCATGCTTATCCTCCCAAAATCTCCATAGGGAGCTAAACCAGTGTTAGGATTTCCTTCTTAATAGGAGAGAGAGCATATTTCAGTGGCTGGTCTTCCTGAGGCCGTAGGCAAAGTCTGCATTTCATGGGGTGAGGACCGAGATCGTCAGTCCTGAGCCTGTCTGTCCATCACACCACTTCAGTTAATAATTCATTTTTAACATCTTCCTCAAGTTTAAGAGCATCCATTTTCCAGACAGATTGTTACAAATAGTCCTGCGCAAAAGCATGGTAGAAACTGTCAAAAACAAATCCAAAGAAAAAAAAAACCCACTCCACTTTTCAGGTTCCTACATTTCAATGGGGTCCAGGCAAGCACATGGTGTGCAAAGATTATTAAAAGGACATTCTGTTTTTTTCATTATATTATGTGGCTGTTAGTCGAAGACCAGAAGATGTCTCCCTGTTCTTTCTTGAATCCCCAATTTCACGAAGGAAAATAACCCGAGGGAAAAAAACACTTCATTCTTGACAGCTTCCTAATAATAGCTGTGGTTACTACACAAGGTTAACGCAGAGAGACCACAAAATCATTTCAGACAGGGCTGTGTTAATCCATGTTCTGTAAAATGAGAACACTTCCAATGACTTGGCATTTGCTACTTAATTCTTTTTTTTTTTTTCTTTTCATTCCTGTAGGACAAAACTTTGTTCCATCCAGTAAGCAGCAGCTGCATAGATTGCAACCCAGCCGAGAAGAAGATTTTCATGAACAGATGTGATCCTCTATCTGAAACTCAGCAGTGGATTTTTGAACATATTAATATGACTGTTTTAGAAAAATTTAACAGCAAGTCCAGTTCCTAGAAAGAAAAAAAAAAATGAACACACCCAATTACGTACAGACTGCAGACTACATTTTCGCCAGCATCTGGGTCAAAGGAGTCAGGAATTAAATTTCCTAGATCCAGGAAATCTGTTCTGAGGCTTAAGAAAATGCCATAGCAAGAGCCAGCAGGCTGTCCTTGTGGATGTACAGTATCTGAAGAACTTGGCCAAGAGCCTCACCAGATGCTGCTGAGAACTTCAGGCTGAAAATTCCCTTGCTGGTCGAGGGAAAAAAATTGTTTAAAAACTGTTTAAAAGTACTCCAAGTTAATAAAGTAAAACAAAACTCTAGAGTTTCTCAGGTCAAATCCTGCTGTAGTGAGTAGCTCAGAACAGACACTATAATTCAGGATGGGTGTATGGTGTGCGTGACGGCTACAGGAACCTGAAGAAATCCCAGGTTTTAGAACTAAACATGCTGGTAGAAGAATAATGATGTCCCAGCACTCCCTAGACAAGAAATATGCTCTGTTGACATTCTCTTAATAAGAGTGTGGGTTAAGCAGGTTTAACCCTCAGAACTGCTGCAATTAATTTTAAATACCTCCCTTTTACATTCCATTCGTTACCAAAATAGGAATGGTAGAAACCTTAGGGCCTAGAATTACACTGTAGTGAAGCATGAAATAAACTGTAAGGTTTTGCCCTCACATTTCCCCCCCTTCAGGAGGAAAAAAAAAGTAAAGCAAGAAAAAAAAAGTAAAGCGAGAAAAAAAAAGTAAAGCAGAAAAAAAAAGTAAAGCAAATTTCTATACGTGATATATTTAGCAATTGTGATTCAAATCCCATTGTCACAGAAGGTGAGGTTTTTTTCAGTGACAAATATAACAGGAGCAGCTGCAGCATAATGGAAGGCTTGCAGACTAGCTCTCTTATCTAAAGGTAGAATCCTTACCAAAGTATAAATTAAATTGAAAAGAGGCTGGGAAAAAAACATCAGGAGAGTAGGAAATAATTGCATACTGCATGCTGAACTAGATTAGTCAAATTAACGTTGGTACACTGCCATCACCTAAGAGTGTGTTGACACACCGCAGTGCAGCTTAAAAGATCTTGCAGAGATCTTGCAGCGCTCTTGATGGATAGGAGTGGAGAGGAAAATTGACGTGAAACTAGCTGGGTGGTTTCAGAGTTTTTGAAATCCGTGATGGAAGTCACATGAATTTTTGAGTTAGCATGGTAGATCTCATGATGGGGGAAACGAGAAGTGCAAACAAGTTCAGCGTTACAACATTTTGGTGCTTTAGGTACAGGCACAATTCGGATTAAGACAGACTTCTGTCATCACACGGATGGTCATTATGGCCCTCAGACCCATCAAGCTGTTGGCATGAGAGGCCTTTCAAATTTTTGAGGGAGGAGCTACGGTTCGTCTCAGCAGAAAACAGTTAATACTGACGTGTGGAACATAATTGATAGGTTTGGTATTTTTCAAGGTAAGAGCGAGTATGAATTTATATCAAGTAAGTAAGTGGTCTGCTTTTACATGAAAGATGAACTGACAGATGAAAGCACCATAAATGCAGATAGATCACATCCTCTAAGAGGTAGCTGTAACAGCACTTTCAGGTTCCAAAAATATAGGTAATTAAGTTGCTTATTCTGTTTGCTGGAGAGATGGCTGACTAACCAAAATACTGATGTGCAATCTACCCTGTTTTGAAGGAGTAGGGTGACTGTGTTTTGTTTATTGCTCCTTAAGCTGTGTTTATGCACAAAGAGCATTGATTGCATCCAGAGGATGGTTCCAGTACCAATAACTATGTGCTATTTTATGGCAGCGCCTTGTGGTTGTAGATTAAGACCAAAAATTGAAGGTCATAGGAACTTCTTAGGAGGGGAATGGGATCCTTAGCATTCAGGATGCATGCACTTGGAAAACTGTGAAATGCATCCATACATTGAGCAATTGCCGAAAGTTAGGGAAGAAATCTTTCAAATAGTCCGAAAGAAAAGTGTCTATAGAGTTAGACTTCTCATTTTGCGATTTTAAAATAAGTGAGCTTGTTTAGGTATTGTTTAAATTTAATTTGTAGGTACGGTGCGCTCAGGAAGGGAAGCAGTAAGGCTACTTTATGAGGCTTCTTCAGATTCGCTTAGCTATCGGTACACAGAACCAGACCAGGCATTGCAGACTGTCAGCCTTCCCAGGTGCAGTGCTTGTAGCATCATTTATTTGCAGCCTGAACACGAGGAAAGAGGATTTGGAAAAAGAAGAAAATGGCTGCCTAAAATGTAAATGCAGCCCTCAAGCTGCTGATCATAACCGGCCCCAAACTGTCAAAGTCCTGGAAGCAACACTGTATGCCCAAAATAGAGGCAAAGGAGAATTGCTAAGCTAGCTAAGCGATCTATGTTATGCACAGATTGGTAGGGTTGTACCATTCAGTGGCTGACTGCATCTCTGGTCTGATTTCGAAGTGTCTGCTGGGAACTAGGCAGCTCTTGGGGCAAAGAACTTCTACGCCTTTTACATCCGTCGTTGGGTGATACTGCACAGCATCTTGCACTGCCAAAGAGAAACTTCCCCTTACTCATAGCTAGACACCAAATTGTAAAATTTAGCAGTCCTTGTCAGAAAACAATCCACATAACTAATATTCAGATGTTCGGGGTGGGGGGGGAGGGGGGGGGAATTATCTATATAGGGTTTTCAGGTTTTATAGGCAAATTATAAGAAAAATATATTGGAGTTTGTTGTGGGTCAACAGTGAGCAACTGTTCATCAATCTGGAAATATAAAGGTTAAATGAAGGTCCATATCTTGAGGAAAGTATGGTAAGAACTTGACACAGTGCAGCATAGAAACACACACACATATGCATATGTATGTGTGTATATATATATACATATCTGTATGCGACCAGTGGAAAGAGGTAGATGCAGGAGAGGTTTGTTCTCACTTCATGGGCTGATCTTTCAAATATTTAGTATATCCAGAACTGCACAGAATAAAAAAAGTATAGAACACATTAGACTACTGGTGAAGGCCATTATCTCACGGGTTTCAGCCTAAGGAAATTTCTCTTTTTTAAAAACTGAGACAAAAAAAGCTAGCATGTAGCTTCACCACAGCCAACTGTAATCCTCCTACTATGGGTATAAGGTGGCCCTAGTGACAGCGTGCTTCAGAGCTGTGCTCCTGTAACGTTTGGGATGATGGATTCGCAAAGTGGTTATGACTTGCTAAGCACAGGACTCCTTCAACAGAAAGTTTTATTAATAGTAAATGATCATGCCTACCTCTAAATTAAATTCTCTCTTGGCTGTTCTCCAAAGCTTTCCACCGATAACAGTATTTCATGAGTAATTTAAGATTCAGAATTTCTTTAAGTCTTCCTACAACCGTATCTTTTCCACCCCACAAACATCTGAACAATTTGATAGGATGGACAGATATATCTTCCTCCCATATTTCACCAGGAGCATTTAGCTTTTATATGCATTTCTCCAGAAAGCTATGAAGTTGCTTCACTTTTTTTTTTTTTTTTTTTTTAAGTACCAGGTAGCTCTGAATATATTTTGAATCTAGTGCACAGGTAGCATTAACTGACTTGGGCTCATCATTTTGGTGGAGCTACACTAATCTGCCGTAACAAATGACTCACTTCAGGTTTTTTCAATTAATTGTTTTATGGCTGAGAGCACTTTAATCAGCATGCCTGAAAAGATCTTTGTATCATTAAGGGTTCATCAGCACCTACCCTAAACTTTTTCCATTTAAGGTTATCTGACTCTGTTTTGGGGGGCCAGCAAACTACTAGCACAGGAGAGAGCAACTGGAAAAAACGGAATAAAGGCTGAGTGCAACTAAAACGCTAAAATATGTGTTTCGCTGCATATATTCCAAAATCTAAACTAAACAGAAGCCTTGGGGGAGAGGGCTTAAAGGAGAGGGGAGGAGCTGGGAGACAAAGCGTTTCACGTGTCGGAGCAGCCTCGCCGCAGAGGCGTGACAAGATTCCACTTTTCATTGGGCACAATCTTCCTGCAGAAAAATGGGGTTGCTTTAGAACAAATGTTTCTGCAACATTATGGATATTTTAATGTTGTAATGCGTACTTCCCGGGTGTTATCAGTTTACGAATAAATGGTCTGTAGCTGCTGAATTAGGTCTCCCTCGTGATAAAGATAGACTAAGCTTGAAAGGAAGCTGACAGGCTCTTAACAACCTTTGATTACTGGCAATTTACCAGGCATCAATGTCTCCATGACCTCAGTGAAATCAGATGCCACAGATGATCATAGAAGAAACGTATATAAATAGCTTAACCAAATTGTTTGATAGGTTGCAACTTTATAAGGTGTCACCTTTGTTTAAAAAAAAAAAAAACAAAAAAAAAATCATCATAATCAGAATTCATTTGCGTTTTTACTGATAACATCTGCAAAGGACTGAGTGGGACCCATTTGAGCTACCCAGACAGATTGAGGATGGAGCATTTTAGGAAAGTAGTATTGGGAGGTTTTCAATGTAGCTGTCACTCAGGGGTGTATACATTTTCTGTTTAAAGAGCATCAATCTTTAACGCTGTTAGCCCACTGTTTTTTCAAGAGAACACAAGATGTAAATCAAAAAAATAATATGATAATGGATTTTTTTTAATCCATCAAGGTTGTTAGGGAAACTGTTTCAAAACCCTTGAAAACAAAAAAGCTGATCAGAAGTAGCTTTTTTTATAGCTGGTATTAGGCGTATAAAGTCCGTGAATTAATTTAACACTCTTCCAAATCTGGTCCATATATCCTCTTAGAAAGAGCACAAGGGTGCTTGAAAGGCCTTTAAAAATTATCAGGAATAAGCCAAAAGATTAAAAAAAAAAAAGCCAAACACAAAAAGTACCTGTCTATTATGTATAGTGTACTAAGAGATTTTGCTAAACTTCTTGTTCTAAAATAATATCCATTGACTGGAAACCTTTAGATGAATAAGTAATATAGTTTAGTAAATCTTAGTGTATAGTGCTTTCTAGAGAAGATTTTTACTGTTGAAAAAACAAAATGTTAGTGAATCTGTACAGTTAGTTGCTGACAAGGGTTTTTTTAACTGTGTGTAATACATAAATCTGTCTTGAGGTCCCCTGTAATCTCATATTTCCTTGTTATAATTCTGAATGCACTGGACTGAAGAAAATCTAAACAGAGGGGAAAAAACCCTCTAAAAACTATCTAAGAAAAAAAAATTGTTTGTGTAAAAACAAACAATGAGAAATTTTGGCTTAAGATGATCAGAAAAATACATCGATTTCCTGAAAACTTCTGCAGCATTCAGAAAATACATTTGCTCTGTGCGGTGGCTTTCTGTTCTTTCAGTGTATCATTAGTATTGGTGGTACTACCCCTGACGCTGAACTTCTGAAAATGATGTGCTGTCATCTGGCACAGTAGATGGACAGCATGGTGCCAGAGAAAAAAAAAAAATCACTTTCTAGGAACAGTTCCTGAAAAAATTGCATTCAAATGTTGCAGTCTGATATGCCTTAAGACTCTCAGCTATTTAAAAGGTTCCCCTTATCTTAGTATTTTTGTCTTTTTTTTTACCTGGTAGTGCAGTAGGTGCTTCAATGGCCCTTATGAAAAAGATGCAGACAACAGGGGAACGAAGAGGACATGGGTTAAAACCGTAAGAATTTGTGGTTACCTAAAGGTGTCATGTCCACAGCACTGTCAAGCAGGTTAATTCTACACAAAGAGAAACCTCCTCCTTTTGTGTGGCCATTGTGGTAGATGCCCAGCTCCAGGGAATGTATGAATGAGAAGGAGCCATGTAAAGTGGGCCAGCAGCAATGCCCACGCTTAGCAGACGATGCAGAAAAAGCCACGATGACCCATTTTTGAGAAGCAGATGAATAGGGCGTTGAGACAGGTATCACGGACAGTGTAAGGGATGTGAGGGGAGCTGCAGTGAGGAAGTCTGGTAAGTGGTACTATCTAAAAGACATTAAGACATAGGAAAGGAAAACTTGGTCTTCATTAACCTTAGCCCTCATTAACCTTGGCAGCATCCCTAATGCTTTGTCAAAGTATTAGTTGATGTAATTAAGTTAATCCTTCACCTCTCCCAGTTAAATGACACAAGCTGGAAGGAATCACAGCCCAAGCAAATTTGTGTTGATCAGCTTGGAGCATCTAATTGGCACAAAACAGCATTAGGCACAGTTTAGTCAAAAACCCCAACTGGCACCAGTACTCAAACAATATTATCAGCCTGAAAGACCTGTAGGCCCCTTGCATCCCTCTGTGAAAAAAGGTTTCACTTGCCTAAAGGAGTGATTGATGGTAATGATCCTGGATTAAGAAGATCAGGAGTCATGAGCTTGCACAGAGGTGAAAGGTCAAATGGTGAGATTAGGAGATGGCAGTTTAATTGAGAAAGGAAGGAGGAAACAGGTGGTAAAAGGGAAGAGGCAGGAATTTGGTTTATTTCTGGATATGAAGGAAGCACAACCTACAAAGGTTAGCTACTGATAATTTTGGATACTTCTTCATATCAGGGTTTGAGTGTTTATTTCCATTACAAATACTCAGGAATTGAGAGGCAATCAGTTCTGCTCCCTCCTGCAAAGGACTTAAATTTAGAATAAGAAGAACTGCATAATCTGAAGTGTATTGATTGTGAAATACATGAATGCAACTAGAGCAAAGCTTTGCTGGATACGAAGCCAGCGCTGAGTTTTCCACCAAAGGTAGGTATATGCATTCCTCAGGATACTTTCTGGATAGTGTGTAAAAACAGAACATTATGGTCACTGTTTTACCTCAGATTAATATTTTGCTGCATCTCAGGCTTTTTTGAAAGAGGAAAAGTGTTTAGCTAAATTTTCCAGGAAATGTCAACCCAGATCCGTACAAAGTAGCTCTGCCCACTTCCTATGAGGATCAAGACAGTGCATGTTTCTCTTCAGCTCTTAAAACAAGAACAGTGTAGCTCTGCCGTCTTGACTCCTTGCAGCATTCACCTCTTCTTATCCTTTTCAGTTATTTTCTTTATTCTTTTTCCTATTTGGTGTTTCTTCCCTTCTGCTGGTTCCCCAACTGCAGGATTCTGCCAGAATGCTGGTCCTCCTTCTTCCCTCCTTTCTAGTTTGTGCCAAGAGGCGTTTCTGCTGTTGCAGGTCTCTTCCTCAAGATAAGAGTGACTAAAGCTGCTTTGATCTTGGCTTGGCAGAGCCACAAGCCCTTCTGCCTCAGGTACTTTGCTTGCTGCAGCTTGTGCTGGCAGAGGGGTGAGGAGGAGAAAGGCACCCGAGGAGAAGGGAGAAGTTCTGTCCTTATGGGTCAGTCTCGCTACAGACTTTTGTCTGTGGAAGAGTTATAGCTCATGGCACAGACAGACAAACATCTTTGAGGGAGAAAATTGCGTTGGTGATCTACTTTCTCACCCATCTTCAAAATTTAGTGCTACCCGGAGAGGGGAATATGAAAGAACAGAAGCATCTAATTCAGTGGATACACATCTTACAAATGTTTAGAAGCATCTGAACTTAACCTTGGCAAGCAGGTTTTAACTTGTGATTATCCTTATTGAGCTGATGTAGATACAAGAAACTGAGGTAGAATTATATCAAAATATGGTTGGTATAAGCCCCCAAAGGGTTATAACAACTTTAACTGAAGGCATTGTTTCAGATCTGAAATGGATGTGTAATCTCTCATGGATGCATGATACAGGTTAATGTCTAGTCAAGCTGCAGAGAGTTGGAGGGGCTTTTTTTACAAAAATCACAAAAAGAGAGAGAGTGTCCAATGTTCGGCAGCTCTTGCTTTCAGCTGTACAGGGCTCCAGTTTATTCCCCAACATGTCAGCAAAGCTAATAACGTATAAAAAGATGTCCCCATGATTCTCATTATCAAAGCTGCATTTGCAGAGATGGCAGAAAAACATCAACTTTTCTCTCCTATTAGCAGAGAACCCAGTCATTTTTTCCCTACTTGTTTTTATACACCTCCAGGGTAATTCACTTGTAACCAGAACTCATGGACAGAAGCTGTACCCTGCCCCTTCCCTAACAAGTTCCTAAGAAATCAGAGTACCAGTGCGAAGGATGTATAAATGCACTGTTAAAAGGATTGCCAGCTAAGGAAGAGGGATTTCATACAGGAGGAAAACAAGCTCCCCTAAAGGTTGTTTTCCTTTATTCCTGTCATATCAGCCTCAAAACTGCAAGTACTGCTCTACATCTAAACGCATCATGGTGATCTACACCGGGAAGCATAAGGATGCTTCATCAGGGCTCTGCTGCCAGTTTTCCAGGGATTTTTTTTATATAAATCTGATCTTTAGGGTTGGGAGTCTTTCTCCACAGTTGCTGTTGCTGCAAGGGGCACATTCCTTCCGACCTTGGCCTGACCCGTAGTTTTCCATTTCAAAGTCTGTTGGCCGAAGTAGCTTGGTACTGACCAGCTCTTCAGATGATCTGGTCCACTGCACATCTCTTAACACTTCACAGCAGGCCAGCCCCCATAAACACACACACGGTTTACCAAGCATTAGGTGGCAAAATAGAAACTTGTGTTCCCTTCTGAGCCGCTGAGGTGCTTCTGTTTATCAGCTAGCCTTTCTGATGGTCACAGCATTTTCCAGGCATCTCTGTGAATAAACACCCTTTCTTGCAGGTATCCTGCAAAATATCCATTTCTCTCACTTTTCTGAGAGTCTGGAATTACAGCCTTCACTCACTGTTAATCAACATTCAGGACAAAACATTCCCTGGCAATTCAACAATTATAAACTATTTTTAAAGGGCCAAGAAGAGCTGGAGACAACTTTGTGTAATCTGTATCCAATGTGCTAGTAGACAAGGCAGCCAGTGATGAGCTGGGCTGATGGGTGGCTAGTAGAGCTCAGTCAACAACTTAGAGTTGTCTAATTTTCTGGGAATCAAGGAGAAATTCTTTTGTTACTGTAATTTATGAAAGACAGCTGTGTGAAAAAATGGGGAAAATATTTTCAGGTGTATGCATTTGAAGTATTATACCATAGACTACAATTACTAATATATACTTTATAATAAGTAAAAGGAAAACATAGACTTCTGTGCTGACTAGTCTGAGATAGTTGGCTTAGATGTTATTAAACAACAGCTGTAGAAGCTTTGACCAACTTACTGATGCATTAAAATGTTTTCAGGACATGCTTAAAGGATTTACAGAGAACACATGCCTGTAAATTACTAGACTGTAATTAAGAAGCTGAACTATGGAATAAAAATTGTACACCTGTCCTATTTAATATTTGGATGTATTACGTGACGGAATACAAAGTAAAAGATTGCTGAAGTACAGTTAAAAAAAAAAAATTACCATGGTCTGAATGAATAAATACCTCTCAGAAGCTACAGCAGTAACGTTTCAATTTGTTGTACATCTACCGCTGCTAAAATAACCTGTACGTTGAGTGGGTGAAGGACTGGACAAGCCCAAGCAGTTGCAGGGCTGCCCAGGGCTGTACATCTGCTCGCCGTTTCCGCAGCCCATGGCCACGCCGGCTGTGTAATATCAAGGGAAAGAGAAACCAAAGCTGTCTTCTCCAATGAAGAGCACGGTTAGCTCTGGCAATACCAGAATTCATACCTCGAATGGCCACTTAAATAACAGGCAAATACAGAATTGAGTACAAAACGTATTACACACGTAATAGTCCTGACGTGACAAGTAAGGAAGCATAGGAAAAGTCCGTGAGGACTTCATTCTAGTAAAAAGTTATGTAAAGCAGAGATTTATCTGCCTTCCACGCAAAAAACACACCAGAAATTCCTAGCACCGTTGGTTCTTCTATCTACAACTGATAGAAGGTCTGAAATACATCATCTTCCCAACCAGGATTAGCTTACTGAAAGTGGGTACCCACGCTGCAGGCGTTTAGGAGTCGTACAGGGGAAACAGTGAGACTCAATAGATCATCTTCAAAGACGGGGGAAGGAAGAGTTGCTTATTACTTATTTTTTTATTTTTCTTTAAATGGATGATTTTTTTTCTTTTTGCATTTGCATCTCCCTAAGACCTATAACTGAATTTTATGCATACCCATACACTTCAGTTCTTCGGTGCTCTACCTCCACTGTAAAACTTTCTAATCTATATCAGTTGGTTAATTTCATCCCTGACAGCCACTGCATATGGCAGAGTTGTGATAGGATTTAACTGGACACAATCTAATTTTTTATTTATTCAGGCAGCTTTCTGAGGGAACAGTTAAAGTGAGCATTGCTTCTGAAGACCTCTGAATATCAAAAGTAGCAAAACCAAGAAAACTATAAGCACCCGCTGAAAATATATGACTGTTCCTTGCATAGTGAGCTTAAAAGGGTGCTGTAGTCAAATGCAAGCTGAAGGCATCCCCAACTGCAAAAAAAGAAATACTCTTATTTTCCCCCTAAACTGTTTGGGACTACAGCCTTACACGCAGTTCCACTGAGCAAACCTTGGTAAATACCGCTCCAGAATGATGATAAACTGAAATGGTGATTGCAACAACAAAACAAAATACATGTGAGGGGGACTTTATGAGTAACAAAAAAAACCTCCTATCAAATCCCTAATGAGGCTGGAGTCATTAATGTTACAGGCACTACCCTTGGCGAGGGAACAACTCGGAACAAAGAAAAATTATTATTTAAAAAAAACAATAAAGTGCTTTAGATACATCAAAACCAATTAGGCACTAGCTTTAACGTAATGTAAAGTTAAACACAGTAAAACAACAGAGGATTCTTCCATTTGCATCACTTAAAGTTCACAGCCTGGGGAAAGCACCATGTATAAAGAAACCAGAGAGCCTTATGTGAATTATGTATCAATTATCTAATTACCTTTGATAACATCAGGTGCAACCCTTCAAGGAAAAAGCTTTAAAGAGCTGTTGCAAGTAAGGGCACATCGGGAGAGCAGTAAGACCTGAAGGGAAGGGGGGAAGCCCCAGAACGGAGAAGGGACCGCATCTCGTTCTGAAACGAGCGGCTTGTCCCTGGCTGCAGGGACAAGCGATGGGCAGGAGTCACGCCGAGGTGCCTGGCGCACGTTTATCAACTCGGGACACGGTGTTTCAGCATGGGAAGAGGTACAAGGAGGCTGAGTGGGTTTCTGATTTGACTCTTCAAGGCTGAGATGTTGCCACACGTATTCCTGCTGGTCTGGAAACAGAGGAGTGTCCAAGCCTGGCTCCTGCCTCCTCCCCTCCCTCCCTCCTCTGCGACGCCCGCGGGTGGGGAAGGGTGAGGGCAGCTCGCGACCCTCCCGGCTGGGCAGCCCCTTCTGCGGGAGGGAGGCTGCTCCGACGGAGGAGGTCGCTGGCAGCCACAAGGTCCCTGCCTTCAGACACCGCTCCGCATTAGCAGCAGCCGCTCGGAAGCGCTTGCAGAGCGCAGCCACCCGCGGCCTGAATTTCCATCATGAAAAAAACTGCGACGCTACGAGCTCACGCAGCAGCTCCGTGCACCCGCTGCCTGTCAGCTTAAAGATGGCACTTGCGTCCCTGCTTCTCTGACGGGTGACTCCCCGCACCTGTCGGAGACGTGGTGCCTGTCTGCGCTATCGGTAATGCTATGAGCTCTGGTCAACAAGCTGCCCCAGCCGGGAGGGAAGGAGATGCGTCTGTGCGCTCCCGGTCCGTGGCAGGGTATACCCTTTGGTTTTGAAGGGGGATTGTAGTGACCTCTTCGGCTGGAGACCTTAGGGAGTGGAAGCAGAAGAGGATGTCTGGTGGGGTGTTTGCACTTGGGTTGCTCTAGTTAGACTCTTTTTTTTTGTTTGGAGATAAGTGCAAAAAAATCAGGGTTTTTTTTTTTTTCTTTGCCCAAGTGATTCTTCAGTGACTTTCACTACCCTCTTAGTTAAATGTGTCTCCTGATTTAGAACTAATAAGCTTCTACTTTAACAAAATGCCAGGGTAAACTTTCATTCTGGCAGGGGGAAGTAAAACTGACAGGTAGAAGGAAAGTAGCTTCCAGCAGGCAGACAGACGAGCGGCAAAAGCTGAGAAAGCACAGCCTGGAGACTAACCTCAGAGGTAGTATCTGCAAGCTAGTTACAGCCCTTTGCCAAAGAGGTTGGCTCACTAGCTACTGCCTGAACTACTAGAAGATGGACACTGTATCCGGATTACTTGGGTATCCTCAACTCCTTGGTGCTTCCCAGAACCCAAATTGAGAGCAGGAAGCCAGTCATTGGTGAGCATCTCCCCAGAGTGCCTCCTTAGGCCAGGCCACACGCTTAGGGTGACCCAAGAGGGTCCGTGCTGGCACCAGCAGCACCACCAGGACAGGGAGCTTTAGTCAGGGGGGAACCGCTGTCACCTGCACAATCCTGTATCTCCCAGCGTCTCGGCAATCTCACACAGCAACAGACCGCACCAAAGGGTATATAAAGCCTTTACAGATTCACTCTCGAGGTTTTTGGTTCAGTTGTTTTGCTTCAGGTGCTCCTGTTTGTATGCCATGATTAGTGACCAGCTGTGGCCCCACATGTTTCATGCCAAGAAACCTGCATTTGCAACCTTCTGTGAGAAGATAGGACCCTGACACTCCAAGCACTGGGACGCACAACTGAAGGGAGACCATGCCAAGCCAAAATCAGGTCAGTGACTAAACTATTTGGGGTCAGCAACATAAGTGTCAGGACTTCATAAGCTCACTTATGGTAATTTGCAGTTGTTGCTTAGATCTGAGAGCGAGAACTGCCTATGTAGCTGTTTCTGAAATAGCAGCTGGGTGGGGAGATAAGGGTGGGTGGGAAGACAAAATTGCAGTGTGATACACTGGGAATGCGGATGTCTTCTGCTGTTGAAAGCTTATGAATGCGGTACCAACAAGGGACACTAGCCGACTGGCACACAGGTCTTGAAAACCCGTGGACACAGGACTACAAAAATTCATGGCAAGCTGCACTTGCTGGTTTCCATTTATTCCTTTTAAACAGCATGCTACAAAACGAAGATCTGTGGCCCTGACCTTTTTAGGACCTCTAACCTGCTTTTCAAGGCTCTAGCTCAAGAAATTGTAGCCTGCCGTACCTGCACGCTGGCCGCTTGGCGAGGGTGATGGGGCAACGCGCGCCTTGCTCGGCAACGGCGTTGCTTCCCCTCCCGCCTGGCAGTCAGCGTGCCCAGTGCGGCTTGTGTCCAAGTGAGTGCGACCGTGCTCGTCGCCAGTTCTGCTAAGACAAGGAGAAGCAGCACTTTTTTTTTGCGGTATGGAAATACCAGCAGGCTCTGAGGCTGATGGGCAACGTGGCGTGGCCTAGGTGAGCTACAGGTGGAAAAAGGGCAGGTGTATGTGTATTACCTGGCAGCAGATCTAGCAAAATGCAATGCTGTGTGGCAGGTTAGCAAACGTTTCTCATGTCATTTTGCATGTGTGTGTGTGTATGGAATTAGAAGAGAGTTTAGTACTTTGTTAAAAGCTTTGAGTACAACGTTCTACCTCTTTCCTCTTTCTGATACAGCTTTTGCATTAAGAAATGCAAAGTACTAAAAGAGCACGTGTTGGTTTAGGAGCTACCACATTCCTGCTTCCAGTAAATGAAAAGCAAAAAACAGAAATGTCATGTCCTCCATGCTAGCTACTTTTGGTATAGGGGATGTTGCTGAACTTCTGTTCCATGCAAAAAAAAACTTTCTCTTGCATCACTTTTTCATCTGTCCCATTACTGAGCTCTTCTTCAGCTAGATCGCTCTTTAAAGGCTGTGGTGATTCCCAGCACAGATTTGTCAATGCATATGTGAAGAAATTAAGGACTGTCTAGCCATGAATAAAGTCTGTAATATTTTCAGTTTCCCTGAGAGCTTCTGTCAAAGTAAAATCGGAGCAAAATATTTCCCCTTTTAAAGCACATATTTGAAGCAAGGTAAACTAAATATTTTTCTATTATTTGCCTGCCACAATATTCTTTACTTGGTGTCTGAGCACAGTGGTTGGCATATGCAAATATTGCAGCTCATTTTTTAAAAAAGCGTGTTATGTCAGTAATGAAGAAAAGAGTTTGCATTTCAGATGAAGAGACAATAAATCACAAAATATTTACTCTACACAGAAGAGCAGCAATTTACTGACAATTTAACAGCCATTTAAGACTTTCTTTGTCAGTATGTATATACATTTTAAGCTTACAGCTTTGTTTTTAACTAAGGTTTTCATTTGTGTGTTAATTTTCTTTAAGTAAAAGGATGAGATTTTGACCAGCTCGTATCTTTGAATTTATATTCTTCCAAAAGCAGTAGCAATTTAGATCTGAGTTTTTATAGCGTGTGGCACATAAGGCATATTTAGCTTCTTGTGGAGTCTTTTACTTTTTTTTTTTTAATAGATCATAATCTTTATTTGCTTTTCTGGAGAGGGTTAACATAAGCTTATAAGTGTCCTGCTTTTAAGCAAGGTAGAAAACCTAACCTCTTTGCCTTTGCTTTAGTTTAGTGTTCTTAGACCATTCACCAAACAGTAACATTTTCACTGACAATGGATCTTAGTCCTTATCTCACTGATCAGATGGAGTAAAAAAAATCTACCTACACGAGATGGAGCTGGTGGAGAATGAGAATAGGAGATTGTTGCATGGTTTGGTGTCAGACATACAAAAAAAGTGACAGTAACATTCAGTTTGTGCAAGCAAAAATATGTTATTTTGGCTGAGGCAAGGGGGACCTTGCTGCCTCCACAAGCAACTTTCCTAAAAGGTAAAGTTTTCTAGGCAGTTTTAAATAATTAAAAGTTTTTTCTGCCTTTTGTCAATGAAGAACATTATGTGCTTAACAGGGAAGGAAATGTTAACACCACCTGCTTTGGAAAGGGCCACAGGATACTGCACTGCCCCAGCAGGGAATCACAGAATCATTAAGGGTGGAAAAGACCTTTAAGTCAAGTCCAACTGTCAACCCAACACCACCAGGTCCACTAAACCATGTCCTGAAGTGCCACGTCTACACGTTTTTTGAACCCTTCCAGCGAAGGAGGAACTGACAAACTCAAGTGCCAGGGCTCCCCAGAGGCACAGGGTCTGCTCTGGAGACTGCAGGACGATGGCCCCACCTGCCCGGTGGGAAGGCTGCTGCAATGTCCCTTGCAGGGTATGCCACCACCCACCGCGCTGAAGCACATGCTCTCAGGCCACAGTGAAGTT
Organism: Phaethon aethereus; assembly: GCF_964289735.1. Lineage (NCBI taxonomy): Eukaryota > Metazoa > Chordata > Aves > Phaethontiformes > Phaethontidae > Phaethon > Phaethon aethereus. Next base: position 44,022,751 of record NC_138578.1, read on the forward strand.
AATTAAGTATAGAAGAGCTCCCAAAATGGACCTTTTGAGCTACCAAATTCACAAAAAAGTAATTTGCTCCATAAACCACATAGCTACCTATCTGCAGAAAAGGATGCCATGTCAGATAGATAGCCCAGGCAGCATATATATATATATATATCCCTGCGATACCTGATGGCTTCACCTAATTGCAGTCTTACTTGTGGCAGCGATGCCTCGGAAGAAATTTCCCAAACGTTTTGACTGGAGCCGGGGCCCTGGCTCCCACTGCCATACCAACAGAATGACAAAGCCCTTTTGACAAAGCTGCTGACAAAGCCAGCCAAGTCCAGAAGAGGTCTCCGGACAGCTTTAGCAAGACCAGGAAGCTTTATCCTCAAAGAAAGAGAAAGAGGCACAGCTCTGAAGCTGGAAAGACAGAACGGTTTGCCAGTGGCAAGCATCCAAAATTCACCAGTTCACCTCATAAAGTATATTCTTAATGTGTTTGTATTGGCTTTAGGGTTATTTGAGCTCTCAGAAGGTTTTTGGGGGAGTGGAGGGTGACAGGGCTTGGGGAGCGAGGATGGGAAGATTGCATTTTTCTTCAGTTGTCATGGCTAGAAGTTATTCATACAGCTGCAAGGACTGAGGCCTTACAGAAAAAGCTCCGGAGCTGTCATAGAAGAGGAGAAAAAATATCTTTCCTTTGGCTTCTTTTCTGCACTATTCCTGCTCAACCGCTTGGCAGAGCAGATGTCAGGCACGGCACTCCGCTTTCGGTGACGCCGGCTACAGTACTGGACCTGGGGTTGCCAGAGACAGCTTCGTTCTACCGCTTATGACAGCCTGAATTTGTGGGAACTGTTGGGTCTATTCACCGGATCCAGGCAGGATCGTCCCCTGGTTGGAAAAGTTTTTAAAGAATTACGATTTCTGATGCACCCTGTCGTGCTTGAGGCTGTATATGATTGAAGGAGCTCGGTCTTGCGTGCTTATAGCATTTGCGTAACACTTCCTTAAACCTTCAAAAACTGCAACTGATCACCTGACGATAACTATTTTGAGAAGAAAAGCACTTTTTCCCCCCAAAGGTGAATTAAGACTGCCGGCGTTAATACAGGGAGGAGGCTGAACGCACAGCAGCAAGCACAGCCCGGCTCGCTGACCTGGAACTGGCCAAGGAACAAAAGCCTGACTCTGGTCTCCTTCCCTTCGCCTCTCCCAAAGAGACCATGCCAAGTAAACTCACTGGGCAGCAAAACGAAGTGAAAAAAGGCACACACACCTCCCTCCACCCCCATCCCTCAGGATTTAGAAAGGGTAAGTTACAGGGTGCTGGACGGGAATGCGTGTTGAGGACTCAGCCACGTCCTCGGTCCTGCAGCCGCCTCTACTCCCGGGGCACGCTGAGCACACAGGTGGTTCTGAATGCAGGAACCTTTTTCTTCGAAACAAAAACACTTTAAAACACCATGTTTGGTGTTAAAGTTGTATTACTAAGAAGTGAAGGATTTTAAAAATTACTCTAAAAGCATAGTTGTTACAAGGAAGAAATAGAACATAGATAAGAATGAAGCCTTCTAAACACCTTAACGTGTGGAAATACTCAACAGTCTTAACTGTTCTTTATGATTTATCTTCCTACCTGTGGTCCAGCTTTCCACGTCTATCTGTAATGCAAGTTACTCTCGTAACCCTAGCATTTTCCAGGGTCTTTAAGAAGTCTGCAGCTAATAGTTTAATATTTTTTCTTCAGGGAACAGTTAAACCCCATCAGTGGTTACTGCTGTCTTAATTACGGAAAAACCAGTGTGCTTACACAGCTTCAGGCAGTGTGCAAACATGTGGAGCGCAGACCCAGCACAAGCCTTAGTACCCCAGATCTCAAACGATGGCTTAGGTGTGTGTGTAACTTTGTGATAACAGGGTCATCATAAAGCCACTACCCCATAACCCCTGAGGAAAGGGGAGGGCAACTGAGGCCATGCCTGAAAAACTATACGTGTACCAGATAGCTTTCCCTTCCCAGAGACTCGCGTGGCATTCCTGTTCTCCAATTATTTGTAATTATGTTTCACACAGCTCGTCGTTAACAGACTCAGCCAGTTAACCAAAAAACTTCCAATGAGGCAAAAACTTGGAATTCAAAATGTGGTCCACATTTTGTGGGGAAGCAGTGGAATAACGTGCTTTTGGGGGATGCGAAATGCCTCAGCGCATGCTTTGATGAGCCCTGAAGAAAACAGCGGGATGAGAGCTGGTTTGGTCGTGCCGGAGGGGGGAAAAAAGAAAAAAAAAAAGAAGCAAGGCCACAGGACCGCGGCCTGGTTCCCATCAGGGAGCGCTGGCCCTGGGTTTCAGACGGCTGGCCAGCCGCAGCGCCCGGGGAGGGCGCGCGCAGCGGCGGGCGCGGGAGCGCCGGGGCTACCTCAGCCAGCGCGAACGCTCCGGGAGCAGCCGGCGCCGCCACCCGCGACGCCGACGCGCCTTGCCCGGCGCAGGCGGGCGCACCGATGCTACAGCGTCAGCGGGGAGCGGGACGAAGGCGTCCGAGCTCCGGCTCAGCAAACCCAACCCAAACTACCAGGTCAAGCAGACCGCAGGCAATAATTCGATGCTTGGGCAGGCTTACATAACACTCGATGTGAAGTAACAATACGAAGTATGACAGGCGATGACGTGTCAGGAGCAAGTGTCGCAACCGAGCCAGCCTGCAAAGCCCAGGCATTTTCGATTAATGTTTTAGGCATTGCTAACATGACAAACGTGGCTGGCATGCGAGTCTACCGTTTTGAGTTGGACTGAAACTTTACATAAGATATCCACCAGTAACCGCGACTTATCAGTGGAAATGTTGGCCGTGCAAAGAAAGAGAATGCGTCGCCTGTTAAAGGAATGCCTAACGCAAATATTTTACGCATACAAATGCTAAGCGCAGCCTGGAGGCAAATTGGACAAAAACTGCAGAGCGTATCGGCTGCGGTTGAGGATGACACACCCGCAGGTTGTAAAGTTGCATGTTAAGGCTAGATGTTCACAAGCTCTTCAAGCACAGCAACTATCTTGGAAGAGAAAAGAGTAACCATGCTGTAAAGGATGCATGCTCTGAGCACAGTGTTTACAGGCCAGCAGCACAAAGAAACTGATTTTTTTAAAAATCTTTTAACTCTAAAGAGTAAATCTTTAAAGCAGTGCAAGGGAGTCATGCACACAAATCTCATTATTTTGAAAGCTGCTTAAAAACTTTAGTCCTTAGAGTCAACATACCACAATGCATTCAGAAGTACAATTTCAGAGTCACAAATTCTTCTAACAATTAGCTAATTTTAAAAAAAAAAAAAGGGGGGGGGAGAAAAAAAACCTAGGATTTAAAAGGATTTAAAAGGAAAGAATTACAGAGGGGTTATATGTTAAGAAGGAGGTAATTGAAAAGGATTGAGAGGGGTACAGTAGGAAGTGGATGTGGTTAAGGCATTTGCAAGATTAGTTGAAGAAAAGTCTGGTAAAACTGAAAGGAGGAAGCCAAATCCTGGCACAAATTAACATAGTTTCTTTGATGTATTTGGAGGTGCATGATTTATACATATTCAGTATCTGGCCCGCAGACCTTAAGAATGATTGGATAAAAATAGTGATGAAAGCTTATTAAAATACAACCAGAAAAATTAGTATATAGTATCTGATGCACAAAAGGTATTTTCAGAGATGAAATGATATTTACCCAGTCAATGGTACCAAACAGCTGCAGGTATTTCAGCCTAAGGGGTCTTGGCGAATTAAGCCACTTAACAGTAGTGGAAGCTATGACTTACAACACAAGCTGGTTTATTGAAAACAAAAATTGTCACAGGATTTGTTACTGCTTTAGAGATGGATTGTGAGTGTGAAACTCATTTTCAAACGTGTACTTAGAGAAGGATGTTAAAACAGGGGAGGACGGTTGAAGGTGATGAGGAAAGCTCTGGCACGCAAACATTACTGACGCTAGTGCAGATGCACCTCCTGAAAATCTGGTGCGTTTTTTGTGTCTATAGAATACGTATTGAAACTCCCAGATAAGCAAGTTGTGTGTGCACGCTTCAGGTCTCAACTTCTTCCAGGATTAAGAGACAGTAAGTACGTGCACCATCCTGTAGGCACTCTAGTAACCGACTGGACTAAGTCTGTACTGGGCACTGAGCAAACATGGGACAAAGATACACAACAGAGAGTGTACAAAGCAAAAAGGCAGCAGAGAAAGATTAAATAAAGAGCTGAACCAGGTCAGCACGGCAGTACCCAAACTTTGTACTCCTTTGCTGTGCTGCAGAGCTCCTGGGATCTTCTTGCATTTTGCAGAGTGAAATGTCAAAACCAGAAGGCAAAGGAATCTCTGTCCTGAGGTTAAGCAGATTGATTTCTAAGACGACTCTTATTTCATTTTCATTGCTTCAGTGAGCCAGTGCCACGTTCAGAACACAGTCAGCGTTGAAGAAGAATAGACAAGCACTGAGAGTTTCATCGTAACAAAAATAAACACTGTCAGCAGGATACATAAAATAATGTCTTGAATTTGAAAGACGACATCACAGGAGGATGAAGAAAACCAGATTCATCTGCTAAGCATTTCTGGACAGATCGATCTGCATGATGCCATTCTTTAGCTGTGTAACTTTATTTAAAAAGTCAGATAGGACAGTGCTTCAGATCTGGGATAACCAGGAATGGACACCAGATCTTCATTATATCAAAAGAAACAAAAAAAGCACCATCTTTCCTACTTCTGTACAAAACTCACCAGGATTATCATGCCCAGAACCCCTGAGCTTATACTTGGTGGAAAGTTGGGTATGTTCAGACAACGACGAGAAAATTTGTCAGCTTGATTTCTGCCACTTCTTCAGAGTCTAGGTGTTGGTATATTTAATACAAGCACTGTTGTAACGAAGGCACATGCTGTTGTGCAGAGGTGAGGAACCTCAAAGTCATAAACTTGGGCAGGGTGCAGTTATTTGTTAAGGACTTTGCCCATCAGAAGTTCTTGAACCATGAGATCCATTTACTGAATCCATCTACCTATTCTTTGCCTTTTTAACTGGGTCTCAGGATTCAGCAGCAGCAGACTGACATTACCCTGAAGTGCTGGAACCTTGTTTGATCACTCTGAGAAGCTTCTCTCACGTCTGCAAGCAGGGAGAAGGCTGTGACACCAGAAGCTTTAAAAAGGTCTGGCTTGTTCTTAGTCTATGTGGTGAGTGTAGATGCTGATGCTATCGCTGGTCCTCTCCAGGCACCGTGGGGCAGGGTGAAACACTCGCCTTCATAATGGAGATTACTGTGGATAATAGAATGGAGAGAATCATTTAACCGTACCCAGATAATTGACCAGGAAACTGGAAATCCTGGTATCAAGGTTGGAGCCTGATGAGGAACTTATAGTGTACAAAACAATCTTTCTTTCTTTCTTTCTTTCTTTCTTTCTTTTTTTTTTTGGGGGGGGGGAGAGGAAACAATGACAGACTAAAAAAAGAGCAGTCAGTAGCAGGAAAAGAAGGATTTGGTGAAAGCTTTGAATGATCAGAGAGGACACCATTGTCAGCTGAAGCAATTTCTGGGAGCCATACAGTGAACTATTTTAATTTTTCAACAACAATTCAAGTTGCCACTCATAAAAACGCAAAAGCTCTTTTTAAAATAATTGCATGTATTTTACATGTACTATATGCACTTACTCTTTCAGCAAGTGCAAATTATTGATCGCTCCTGCCTAAATTAATAGTGCATCTCTGTCTGGATTGCAAAGCTATAACTACTTGTTTAATTAACTTCAGTAGGTATTACAGGGCAAATTATGCCTAACAGAGTCTAAAATCCAGTTTCTTGAATGTAGGGAATTTTAAAGTTAACTTGACTAATCCTTTTGAATAGTTTTGAAATAATTCACTTTTTGAATAACAACTCGGTGTTTTTCTCCTGTGTACAGGGCAATAACAGTCAAAGTTTAGAGCCTGTATAATCCACATGAGCAACTTCCCTCCTCAGTGCCCATCTATCTCTGTCTCATCAAGCTGCTATCATGAAGACTAATAGACTAATAGACTCCAATAACTGTATCTTTCACAGTCAGAAAGATAGAGTCTACAACCTGCTCAGCTACCTGAGGCTGATGAATTTGAGTGCCTGGTCAGAAAAAAAGTGGTGAAAATTTATTAGCCTAGTGGGGATTGTACATGATAGGGAATGACGAAGTTAGGGAGCATTTTGGTGTCTTCATATTGCTCCCACCACCACCCAAACCACAGTTTGTACAGTGTTTAAACTAAGCAGTGAAGCACAAGAAGAAGTAACATCCCTAAAATATGCTATAATCTCTCAGTAACTGTACTCCCTCCCACACCATCGAACTTATTTTCACAGAATCACAGAATCACTAAGGTTGGAAAGGACCTTCAAGATCATCAAGTCCAACCATTAATCCAGTGCCACCATGTCCCCTAAACCATAGCATCAGGAAGCCCATTAAGGTTAGAAACTTTTGTACAAATCCAATTCATCCATCAGCTCTGAGTTCAGGTGCGTGACCAAAATCCAGGCAGAGCCCACCTGCCTCGGCGCACGCTGTTGCCACAGGTGCCTGTGGGGCTCCGAGACGCAGATGGAGAGGCCACGAGGGAAGGGATGAGAGTCCCTCTCCCGTGGTGAAGCTCAGATTCACAGTAGGGGGCCCTCAGTGGAAGAGCGATGGGAATTGTGACAACTCACGCTGGCTTGGAATGTTATTAATATCACATCACCAGCCTGTGTGCATTTTTACCTGTCAAAATGACATTATTTTATTACCTGTCTAGGGGTTCGTCCTCAAACATTAAGCACAAGATGGTGGGATTTGACACTTTCACAGCATTGGCTATGGAAGGCAATGCAGCCATATGTACTTTGCTGTAGGTGCACTCATCTTACACCTAAGAAAATCTGCTTTCCTGCTTCTGATGAGAGCTAAAACATGAGATGACTTCTCAAACACAGTATGTAGATGTGAGGCATGCTAGTGCAGGTATCAGCTGACCCACAACCACACATTTGAAAGGTGGGTAAACCTTAATTTAGGTAAAACTCATGGTTGACACTGGTTTGACTATTTCTCAAATGAAATTAAAACCAAGAAGTTTTTCAATATGTTTTTTTTAATGTGTTGATATCAAGCATTTATGAATATCATTTCCTGCTTTAGTAATCAACTCGTATAGGAAAGGAAAAGAAGCATATGAAAAACCTGAATTTTATTTATGTTTGTAATATTATGTAATCCTGAAGGTATCAGTAGAAGCATTTAAATGAGGGTTTTGACAACAGTGCTGTACCAAATGCAGTGAAAATCCTTTTGCTGTTTAAATAAAGGAGATTGTAAGGACATAACTTGAAAAACTGAGGGTGGGGTTAAAAAACATACCTCACCCACAACAAAAAATGTCTGTGCTGTTCTTGGCCTATGTTTTAAGTGCATATTAATAGATCTCCAATAACATGTATTTCTTGTTCTGCAAGTAATAAGTTGTCTTGCCTTCCAGTACTTTATCATCTGGTATAAAAGAAATCATCTGACCTCATGCATGCTAGGTGAATGCATCTTTACAGAGCACTGATTTAAAAAGTCACAATACTTTGCTGTAAGGACACAAACATGCTCCTGCTTGACACACTCAGCACCTTGGATAATTGCATATAAATTTAGCAGTGCTAATTAACGTTCTTATTTTTAGCCCTGTGGTTCTGTGCGTCACTATTGTGATACATGGAACATGGATGCTGTGTATCCTTAGTTCAATAAGCGTGCTAGGTTACTTTTTATGGGTCACCAGCTGTGTATCCACCGCTCCGCAGTGGCAGCTCTTCTCGATTTAAGCATCTCCCCAAGCTGACAAGTGTCTTTGCAAACTGTTTATGTAACTCTGGTAACGTCCACAAAAGGCTGTAGACTACAAAAGTGCACAAATACAAGTCAGCCCCTTAACTTCTCCTGAGCCGCAGCAGGCTTTCCAGTGATGTTCTTATTTTTTTTGCAGCTCTCCTCTATTTTCTGGTCTTAATTTGATTAAGCACCTTGTATACATGTTTGTCTCAGGGGAAAAAAAGAAGTGATTCTTTCAAATCGTAGCATCAAATTTAGAGTTGAGAAGGCCGTAGATGGTAACTTTTATCCTAAAAACAGTGGGAGGTGAAATCTTGGCTCTATTTAAATCAGTGGCAACATTGCACTAACTTCAGGTGAAGGTATTCACCCCTACTAAATACTTTATATCCTAAGGGCTCTGTAAGTTGTTGCATAAACATTACATAGTTAGACTATGAAGAAACCCCACCCATTTGCCTTTAGAAAAGGGCAAATCCTCACCTAGAGTAAAAATCTTTGCTGCCAGGTTTCTGAGGGAGAAGCTGACAGAGGTAATCCAGCAGTGATGGAATATTCTGGGATTAATTAGACATGGCCTAGATACACGCCAGAGAGCACCAGAGCTGACCTAAATGTTGCGAGGAACAGTGCCTCTATCTCCTCCTTTCTGTTAATCAGCTGTGACACCAAAGGTTAGCAGGGCAAGTTTGAAGAGAGCATTTGGATATAAGCCTGAGAGAGAGGCAAATTGTTACATTAATTTTTATTTATATTATAAGTCTGCTTATTTAAATCTAAAATGTATGGAAAACATGTTTTAGCCTCCTGTATCTTGTAGGTTAATAAGAAGTCAACGAGATTTTTCAAGCGGTTAGCTAAGAGTCTACAAAAGCCCTGCTGTGGATCACCACGCTTTACAAGAACATGAAGTTTTCTTATCGCTACTACTTTGTCCCAAAGCACCATTTCAGGGGGGAAAAAAATTAATTACACAGACACCGTGTTCATTTTCAGTTGTATTCCAATATGACAAAGTTGTTGATAGTATATGAGGAACAGAATCAACTTCACTTTGGCCTAAGGTTTACAGGAGCAGCTTTCATTACTCAAAGGGTCAGGGAATAGGAATAAGAATAAATCAGTGATTCTTCAGTTTAATTTGAAGTAATGATAATTGGAATAGTCTTCTGCTCTATAAGCATGCTTTTCAAGTTGAAACCAGTGAAATAAATTGATTTTTTTTTTAAGGACAAAACTCTAAGTCAATCTTTTCCCACTTACTCTGTAAACTCCAACTAACTTCTAAACCTAAAGGATGTCCCTAAGTTGATCAAGCTTATCAGAACAAAGATATAGTTAAGCCAGTATTACAAAAAAAGTACAAACTAGAGATCTGCTTCCTGTTAACTGCATGCACCTGGGAATTCTTGAAAATTTTTGGTTTAATCGGAATACTCAGCCGACTAGTTTTTAAGTCATTGCAGTTATACATTAGAAAAAGGGGGGTTGAATGGCAGTGAATTGAGAGCTCTGAAAACCTGCAGTATTTGAAGACAGATGAGATCCTGCCGTTGTCACTATTACTTCTCATAGGTGACTAAAAAGCAACGGAGTTCAGCTTGCCAAGATGATGACTTTATTACACTTCTTCACCTTTATTTCAAAGTCTTTTTGACAAGTCTAGGAATTTTTTCTCTTAAGTTGGTTTTGGGGTGGTTTGGGGTTTTTTTTTTGTTTTGTTTTAACTTTCAGTTTGGGAAAGGGATGGAAAACAAACTAAAAAAAAAAAAGTATTGACGGAAGCATCTATTTCAATACCTGAGCTAAAAGTGTACAAGTTGAAAATAGTTTAATTCATATAAAGTAAGGATATCTGTGTGTAACTTTGGACCTGAGAAACGGGAAAAACTTCCACAAAATGATGCATCTGCGTGTTGTACTAAAGCCGCTATGAAATCTATTTCATTACGTTTAGTAAAAGCCTTGAATGCATACAGTGTTACGATCCAACAGCTGCTGTTGCCTGCAATTCCACAAGCTATTCCCACAAAACATGCCTTTTATAACAGGATGGTTTTATTGAATTACTAATCGATACAACTTGGTGTCAGATGATACGTAATAGAAATAATCCACTGTTTAAGAATTTCTCCCCAAATTGCAGCTCAGCACCCTGGTGTCAGTTCTCAGCCAGCTGCGGCATCCGACTTACAGTTCATGAAACCTGCAAAAGCCAGAAGAAAGCTCAGAGCTGCCTAGCAATGCTTTTATGATTCATTGCTACTAAGACTCCCAACTTCCCAGCACCAGCTTGCGACCACGAGCTTCAAATGACCAACGGCAATAGTCTTGCTGCCGTTTTCTGTTGCAGTCACCTTCCCCCTTCCCCAGGCGCCCGGGGACCCCAGTTTGAAAATCAGCGTCTAACTTATCTCCGTGATGTTACTCAGCTTCTATTATTTCAACGTTAATGTATAGGCCTATCTACTGGACTGGACTTTTACAGTAATTATTAATTGACCTTTGACGTATCTATGCAAAATGAGGCAGACGACGTGTTCTGAAGTAGCACTTTGCTCACTTACCCTGTGACTAACTTAAGGAACAACAAAAGGTACTGGTTTTGGCGAGTAGTAACTGTTGCACGTCCATGTCCATGCTTTTGCTACGTAACAACTTTCTCCCGTCTTTTTTTATTTGTCTGTGAAGCTTCAAAGGGCTTTTGTCTTGTTCAGATTTGACATGTTGACTTTACTGAACTTATCCAATGCTTTATAAATGTTTAGTTATCTTTAGTGGTTAGGTTTTGGTTAATTTTGAACAACATAACATCCTGAAGAAAAAGCTGTCAAACTTATTGAAGATTTACAGCTGATAGAGCAGGTATGATACTGAATTGATAATACCCAAGCTACCAGTTATTTGTTAAGACTGTCAACAGTTTATCAGTAAATAGTAAAACTCCACAGCAATATGAAAATATAAATAATTTATAGCTGTAAACTGATCCATTTTGTACCTCAAATGCACTGTGATCTTGTTCAGACTGACAATTTCATCAGATTAACTCCACTAATTTACTATATTTTAAAAGTTTTTTGGAAACGTAAATTAGCATCTGAAAAGTCGGTGTTTACACCATTCATTTTTTCAGCGTAACAGAAATTGCAGGAACCTACTCCAATTTTTTCTGCCCTAGATTCGGGAAATGATGCAAGTTAATTTCTGTTCAAAGTGCTCAGAAATATGACATCTTGGAACAGGGTATTTTCCGGACCTGAGATATATGACTACTTAGACTTATATCTGACTGAAAATGCAGGTTAGATATCCTTAAAAAAAGCCATTTAAAAATATATATATTGCTTTTGTTTTTAAAATGGCAAAACTATGCTTAGAATCATTCCAGTTCTCTTCCAACTTAAATGAAACACCCACATAACAGACCATCCCATCCACTATTTTAACGAGATCTAAATCTGTCAAGGATTGTCAACGCTCATCACAGCGTGGATATTTCAAGGACTTGCAAATCCGAAAGAGGTTAAATTTCTTTAGACAAAAGCAGTATTAATAATACAACATTGTTCATAAACATTGATTGGTACTCAATCCCAGAAAGTGCTGCTGAAAAAAAAATTATAGATTTTTTTTTTTATAGTCCAGTCTTCAGGACATAGGTAGAATGCAGACCAGTACAAAATAATGAGCTCGCTTACTGTTGTTGTGTGGGAAAAGAAAAGAGGAGCTAAAGGTGATACTGTGGGAGGAAAATTGACTAAGCAGGCATGACAGGAGTATGGGGGCTAAATATAATGACAGGAACTTCATAACATGTTCTTCATACAAGTGACGGGAAAAGCAAAGGAGGCAAACTGCACTCTGCCAAAAGCATCCATTCAAATCGTGAAATACTGAAGGATAATTTTTGGTAGGAAAAGGGTTGCTAAACCTCTAGCTTAAAGAAAGAAAGATAAACGAGAATTACAGGAGAAATGGTACTAAAGACTAGAGAGCATGAACACAAAACAATGAAGATGAAGCACATCTCAGTCTAATTTGCAAAAGCATGTATTAAGTATTACCAAGAGCCACTTATTTGATTAAAGTACATTTAAAACAATCACAGAAATTAAGAAGAATTTAAAGTCGTGTACTTCAGGTCCTTTTTAACAACTCTGAGGTTAAATATACGCACATTGTAAATATTTAGGGCATACATAGCTTTATCTCCATTGTACTGTTTGCCACCGGATTATTCCAAGCAGCGACCACCTCATTAATCCAGAATCATTCTGCAGATCCCTGAATGCTGGGGACAGTGTCAAAATGTGATGAACTGACCACAACCCCCATTCCCCGTCCTCCTGTGCCCCTCAAGGGGAGGAGGTGGAGAAAATCAGGAGCAAAGCTGAGTCTGGGAAGAAGGGAGGTATGGGAGGAAGGTGTTTTAAGATCTGTTTTTTATTTCTCATTACCCTACTCTGATTTGATTGGTAATAAATTAAACTAATTTCCCCAAGTCAAGCCTGTTTTGCCCATAATGGTAATTGGTGAGTGATCTCTCCCTGTCCTTATCTCGACCCACGAGCCTTTTGTTGTATTTTCTCTCCCCTGTCTCGCTGAGGAGGGGAGTGATAGAGCCGCTTTGGTGGGCACCTGGCATCCAGCCAGGGTCAGCCCACCACACATGTAGTGAAATACTGCACTAAATGAAGTGTTGGTAGTTAATTCTGGGAACTTCTAAGGAAAGTGAAATTGCTGGAGGTCTACGATCCGTTGCTAATTTCAAAGAACCTACTTACATTAAAAAAACCCACTTGTGTTTTGTGCTCACTGCACTCAGTAGAAAGGGAAGTCGGTCTCTGACTTGCAGATTTTACAAGGGAGACCTATGTATTGTTGGGAAAAAACCCACAGATGAGCAAAATAGGGGATTTTGTGTACAGCGAAGCCTTTACAGCAGCTTGTCATATTATGGAACTTTGTAACACATCATTTTCATCTTGATAGATATGAAAGTCTATAGGAACTTCCTTTCAAGTGCTGCATTAATGAACAAGCAGAGTGCTTTATTGTGGCCAGATATTCAGGACAAGAGTTAAGAGGCATGTCCAGATCCTGACGTTTCTCCAGTGTGAGCAACTGCATCAGATTTTGATATTTGCTAGTGACCCTGCTCCAGAGACCATCCCCCAAATCCCCAGCAATAAGGCAACTGCATGGCTTAGGGGATTGGTAATCGGATACTTCACCTCCAGGTCATCATAGGTCTCTGGTTCAGGAGCAGCAAGGCTTTGTAATGACTTAAACACCATCGGATATTTATTTGGAGGCATATGGAAAAATGAACATATGATTTCCATGCAGCAAGCAATAGACGCATCCACACATAGATACAAACATTATGACAGGTGCTAGTCTGTTAGAAACACTTGAATGACGGAATATCAGTCTAACAGAGGTTGATTAACTCCCTAATAAAGTCAGGTCTGTGCCTTGTTTTAGTGCTGGCTGGGTAGTAACAGCATCATGGTTTATACAGTATTTTGCAACTGAAAGCAGCAAAAATGCATGTTTAACCCTTTCTCTCTCCCCCCCCTTCCAGGTCATAAAAGACTTTTAAAAGTAGTTTTGAATATTACTGGAGACAATCCAAAGCCAACTTCAATTTGAATTTCTGTCTTAGCCGGTACAAATTCAAAAAGAGTGAAAATATGTTCTGCAGGTATTTTTAGGCACTTTACTATGGAGGAGAACATATAAGTGCAAACTTTGAAACTTCAACTCATCCTTAATGAGGATAAAACTGAAGAAAAAACTACTTCCAAGGTCAGTGTTCACCTGATACTTCTGGAATCAGACTGTATGGCCTGTGCGTGAGAAAAAAAGGTGGATGATGCTCCCTGTCGTGGAGGGACCAGGACAGGCAGGTGTAATGGTAGAACAGAAACACGATGCCTTCTCCTATCTCCCATCAATGGCAGTTCCAGGAGAGAGAGGCTGGCTGGCAACACCACCTTGTCTGCTGGCCCGCACTGCCTCCCCGTGGGCATCAACCACTTCTCTTTTGGGGGGAAAAGGCAGGGTTTTTGAAGATGCCAGGTACAGATGCCACTGCCCTTGGACAGCTAATGGGGGAGTTCACTGACAGCAAGACTTTTGGTTCCTAAAAACAAAACAAAACTCCTGGTCACTTTCAAGTGTGCAGCTCTCTGTGATGATCATCGTTCACCCATGGCTTTCTGCAGAATGTAAGCTGCCATTTAAATTAAAAAAAAAGTTTTGGCAGGCAGCCTTACAAATGTGAACTCATGTAGTACTGACTGGCACGCAGAGGGCTCTGTCCTGTCACTCACGACTTTGACAAGCAGCAGCAGAGCGGTATCACATCGCATGGCTGCGGTCAGTGGAGTGTAAGAGTAACTTACTTTTTCTTTTCACTCTTGAGCATGCTTAGAGCACCAGTACAGGACAGTAAAAAGGGATCCCCAAAATGGAGAATAAAACAGTGGAAGGAAAGAGCAGCTTTTGCTGCAGTAAGGTCTCCAGAAAGCAGTGAAAGAAGAGTTGGGGGAACATTTCCATACCTTTTTGCCAGCCTACGGAACTCTACAGTTTGTAACCCAACCTGCCTTTTCGCTTGGCTCGCCCAGCCCAGGAGGATCTATTCAGAGCTGGGCACCTCAAGTCTATGCCTTTGCCAGAAAAAACCCAATCCCTCCCAGCTCTGTGCAGGTGCTCTCACCTACCTGAAAACAGTCACGTAAACCTTTGCGCCGAGATGTTTGTGTGATTGCTGCAACCGCAAACAGGGAGGGGGCTTTGGGGAAAACACTTCTGGTGACCCGTGGAAGTCCCAGGGCTCTGCAAACACTTGTGAGGATTGGAGCTGCTGCCCATGCTTTAAACATCACATTTGTCTGCATCTCATACCACGATCTTACAGAAGGCGGGGGGGGAGAATCACATGGCAATCACTTGCACAAGTCATATGAATAAAGCAGGACTTCTGTGTCTAGGTGTGTCCAGTTACAAAGGTCACTTAGGTGTGGAGTTTTTTCCTCCAGAGTGATCCTGTTCAGGGCGTAATATCCTGTTTTATTTCTACAGTGCTTATCATTGAAAGTTAACGTTCAGGATCCTTGGATCCGATATCCTCCCAGTGCACACAAGAAATAGAACGGAAAATCGTCAAAGCAAGTAGATAGTACGGAATACATAGAAAAGGCAAAAGTATTACATTGGAAGTATCGTTCTTGCATCACTCTGCATTGTGGAGCGCTCACATCATCAGCTTTGTGTGTGTGCAGAGACTCCTTCAAAGGAGGAAACTGGATGCCTAACTTTTAGTGCAGAAAATTAGTAACAAACTACGGGCTGATAACATCTCTGTAATCTCGTACTTAATCTGCTATCCCCAAGAAAAATCTGTTGACTTTTCAGCGTTTTTCTGCCCGGGCTGCATGCAATCGTTACCGGGCCCGTGCTACGCTGCTCCTACGACAATCACTGGAGTTACGCGTGTGCAAACTTGCAACTCAATGTGTGCAAGTCGGTGCCCCGAGCGGAGCTGCCCACTCAGCCGACAAAAGCCAGAACCCCACCCGGGCCCCTCCGTTCCTTCCCGTTTCCCAGGCGGGGTGCAATTAACCCCAGCCGGGGCCGGGGTCAGAGCAGGTGCGCCGGGGCCGGACCCGGGCCCGGTGCGAAGCGCCCCCGCCCTGGTGCGGGGCGGCCACGTGGAACCGCGGCGGCTACTTCCTGCTCCGCATCACCCCGGCCGCGGCGCCCGGGGGGAGGCAGGCGCGGTAGCCCGCAGCGGCGGAGCCGAGCGCGCGGGGGGGGGGGGGGAAGAAGGAGGAAGAGGAAGGGAAAAAAAAGAAAAAGCCGGGGGGAGGGAAGAGAAAGTTTGTACGTGCAGCGGCGGCGGGCGGCAAGCCTCGGCAGGCGGGCGGCTGCCGGCGAGCAGCGGCGGCCGGGGGAGGAGGGGGAGAGGCGGCGGCGGCGGGGCCGCGCCGCGCCGTGCCGTGCCGCGCCGGGCGGGGGGCGGAAGCCCGCCGGTGCGCGGGGCCGGGCGCTGCGTGCGCGGCGGCGGGAGGGCGAGGGCGGGAGGATGCGGCTGAAGCTGGGCTTCCTGCTGCGCGCCGTGCTGCTGGCGGGCAGCTTCTTGGGGCTGCTGCTGCTCTGGTCCTC
Source organism: Phaethon aethereus (assembly GCF_964289735.1). Lineage (NCBI taxonomy): Eukaryota > Metazoa > Chordata > Aves > Phaethontiformes > Phaethontidae > Phaethon > Phaethon aethereus. The sequence continues at coordinate 44,038,790 of NC_138578.1, forward strand.
GCTGTCGCCCCGCGCCGAGGAGCCGGCTCCCCCGGGACGGACGCGGGTGAGTGTGCGGCCGCGCCGGGCGGCGGGGCGGGCGGGACGGAGCGGGTGGCGGGGCCGCGGTCGCCGCCTGGGATTGTGACCGGCTGCGGACGGGCGGGTGGGGGGCGGCTGCCCGGGCTGCGGCCTGCGGCGCCTGCAGGCCCGAGAGGGGAGCGCGGAGCGGCGGGGCCGTCCCCGGCCGTCCCCCGGATCCGGAGTCCCTGCCCGGGCGCCGCCGCGCCGTGGCCCGCCGCCGCCGTGGGGCTGCCCGGGCCGCGGCGGGGCCGGGGGGCGCCGCGCTCCGCTGGGCCCCGGCTGCCGGGCCCGGCCAGTGCCCGGGCCGCCCCGCCCCACCCGGCGCCGGGCCGCCGCATCCCCCCCCGCCCGCCAGGGGCCGGGCCGGGAGCGCGGTGGTGCGGGCAGCGTCCTGGCGGGGCCCTTCCCTGGGAGCTCCCCGCCGGCCGTGCCCTGGGCACGCAAACCGCCTGGGTCCCTGTCCCCTCTGGGGGCTCATCCATCCCTGCCGTAGCGGCGCGGGTGCGACCCTCGTCCGTGCCCCGCGAAGGTCGCCCCCGGAGCTTCAGCAAAGGCTGCCGGTGTGCCCCTCGCCCGCCCGCCCCGCCGCCGCCGGCCTGCCTCCGCACGCGTTACTAACCGAGCGGCAGGTTTCGCCAAGGATCAGGTAGTGTTTAAGAACTGCGCATGGAAAGCCAAAAGGCGTTGGGTTGAGCGTGCAGGCGGTGCAGGTCTCCCACCCCAACATGGTGGGGTAACCCCCGAGGCATGGGGTGGGCAGCGTTTCGGCCGAAAGGGACAGTAACCTCTAGAAATGCTTCGGGAGGCCAGGCAAACAAATCTGGGGAGTGAGCCTTGCTGTGGCCTTGCACTGGTCACATCAGGTGAGAATATCCTGCCTCTTCGACACCAGGGTCTCGGGGAGCAGTCCGAGTGCTTTTTCCATTTTCCCCAGATGTTTCAGAGCTGTGGAACGTAACTGGACTCGAGGGGCTCTGCTTGAAGTAAGATTAGTCAGGGTTATTTTAATCTTGGTAACATCCTAAAATTTTACAGCTATTATCTTAAAAGTGATCTTTTGTGATGTGTTCGCTAATGATCCTGGCCCTCTCTAGTGGGCTGCTTTGAATAATTGCGGAAGGCGAGCGAGCTGACGGAATTCTTGCTTTGAAAACTGGAAGTGGCTTTGGACTTCTTCAGCAGATGCTCTGTCTTCTGAAGCTGTCACAATTTGCCATATCTTGGCAGTTACCGCTGAGATAATAGGCCATAGCGGTTCTTTTGGAGATACACAGTTTATTAAGTGCTGAAGTTTCCATAATCTGTTCTTCTGGCCACAACATGAGCTTTTCTGGGTACAGAACAGTCTTTAGGAAGTGTATTTGCATACTTCCCAAGGAAACGTCAGGCAATAAACATTTTGTGTCAAAACCAGTGGAATTACCCTTTCCTAAGCAGGAAAAGTAACAGACCTGTAAAGTGACATCCTCTGAAACAAAATAAAATGGTTATGGTTGCATTGGTGTGTAGGGCAGTGACCATCTTCAGATGATTATTCTGGAGCGACAACTGAAATCTTGCAGTCCTACAGTGTGCGTGCTGTACCAGTTTATGCAGGTGCTGTAATGAATCACGCTGTCCTTTCTCACGAGCCTGAAGGCTTTCACTCAGAGGCTTTTGAGCTGAACCCTTGTATCCACCTCCATTCGCATGTGAGGTCTAATTTGGAAATGGCTTCTAGCCGGTGCACGTGGCAATAAAAGAGTTGGAAGGGTTTTTACAGTCCAGCCCCTGATAAAGCAGCATTCTGTCTTGATTACCTCTGCCTTGACTGGAGGAGGAAATATCCATGACAGCCACCTCAGGAAATAATTCAGTCTTTGTTGGGAGCAAATATAATTATATTAAGTAAACACTGTCAAAGATGAAATCTAAACAGGGTATCTGGTTCATTAGCTAGATCAGCTGTTTACTTATCATTGTGATATATATGAGAGTGGGTAACACATGCTGCTTCTTCATTTTCTGGGAAACGGTATTGTAATTACTGAATTTATGTTTTGGTTTGGACTGCTTTCCTCAGGAGCTGCTCAGGTGGTGAATCCTAGTTAAAACAGTAGTGAGCGGGCTCGCTACTGGCAGTGCTCCGGCCTATTTCTGGAGAGCTGGCAGAGCCCAGGAGTACCTCCGAAGGCAAGGGCCTGCGTATCCTGCATCCTGCTGACCCGGTGAGGCCGGCGTGCACCTCGGGGTACGCTCCCTGCCGAGCCTGGAAGCACATCCCTGCGCTGGTACAGCTTCGGCATGTTGGAACTAGGAGTTTAACCGTAACGGCTTCTCTGAAACGCACCAGTGCGCGCATTGTTCGGTCGTACAAATGGGTATGTTTGCGCTGCTGTTAGCTGCCGGAAAGTTTGTTAAGCTAAAGATAACAGATTCATTCTTCTTCCCGTATGACAACCTCCTCCCTTTGCTTGTGCTGAAAGCTCTGGCCAACAAATGTAAAATTCCTTCTCGACAGTACCAGCTTAAAATAGAATTTAACTTTTTATAGCTAACCTCGGGCAGTACCCTTTCCTTCTCTGCACCGTAACCCTGGGCACTTTTTAATAACACCAAGGCATTAAAGAAGCAAAGATGAAAAGTTCTGCTGCATTGTTCTTGTTATGTTTATAACCTTGAATCTTTTCCTGCTTACAGCAGCAGACAAGAATGGGATAGACAGTAATACTGAAGTTCTTGTAGTAGTGTTGTAACTATGTGACTTTAAAAAAAAAAGTATATTCTCTCTTAAAATCTTGTGTTACATTTTTTCTGCTGATCTTAAAAGATTTCAGAGGATCTTTTGGAGAGGCAGGTTGATTAATCTATAGGGAGTTTTCAAAGAAAAAGTGAAAGTTGGGAAGTTGCTGTTTAGGAAGAAAATGAGAGAACACAGAGGTAATAGCAGTGATACAGACAGTTGGAGATAAGACCTTTCTTTCTGATAGAAGATTACCACAGACATATATATTCACTGTTGTTTAAAGCATATTCAGAAGTTGGGGAGACAGAGCCCTTCTCCAGGTAATCTGCCTGTGGAATGTTGTTTCTGCAAGACACCACTTGAGGAAATGGTGCTTGTAAGATTCAGTGGGAGAGATTAAGTATCTATTTATGTGCATTATGAGAAATATCCAAACAGAATACAATAATGCTTATCCTAAAGAGCTTTTAGTTTCCAATCTAAACCAAATAGAAACAATGAAAATATATTAAGGTCTGTCCTCAGAGTCTTTAAAAGCTTATCTGCTTTTGTGTAAGTAAGGACACCTGCTATCTGATAGTAAGGATTACAAGGGTACTGAAGACTTAGGCAGAGACACTCTTGTCTATGGCTGTGCAAAAAGATTAGGTAGAATCATTGATTCGATTATTATGTGCACGTTGTGGGGTCTTCTGGATGTTTTCCATTACCTTCTGCCCTTCTGGATCAAGGGATTGCAGTTTTGGCGCTAGCAGGGAATCACTGAGGCTATTCATCGTAAGAAGATTGCTGTAGGGATCCCAGCTATAGTACTTGTTGGTCTCCAGCGAGATGTGTTGCTAATGATCAGTCTCAGAGGTACAGCCTTAAAAGCTGGTGTTGTCAAGGAGTGGGTAGTACAGCAGGCAGAACCAATGGACTGAAACGGTAAAGAAAGATTCATTACCGAAAAGTTGAAAGTGGCATATTTGGAGGGGTAAATGTAGTACAGGTCAGTTTGAACTCTGACCAATTACAAGGTGTTAAAGTGACCAAACTAGTATTCAGAAGCTTTAAAAGTTATGTATAGTTGAGGTTGATGTTTGGGGGTTTTTGTTGGGTTTTTGGTTTTTTGGGTTTTTTTGAAAGATTTGCTTAGCCTACCTGAGGCAAAACTCAAAGTACAACTTTGCATGCTCATAGTCAATGTGATAGTAGTATGATCAGTGGTCTCATACTTCCTCTCATCTTCACTGCAGCACTCCAAGAAGCTGACAGAAATGACCAAATTCATTTGTCCATACGAAGGGAAATAAGTAAGAGTGTCCAGTATGTTACTTATCACGTGGAGAATTTATGACATGGAGGCAGAGGAGCTAGGGGGAAAAAAAGAAGAAAAAGCTGAATGGACATTTTATGAGCTTTCTGGTGACACCTCTTCTTCCCCACTTTAAGGACCACTAATATCTTGTACACCTTGGCTGGATTGTCACTGAGAACTTAATGACAAGTTGCAGACTGAACTTGAAGTGTTACTATGGTTTTAAATTAGATTCTTTGTGGTGGAAGCCACAGTGGAAATTCTCCGCTTTCCCTTAAGGAGTAACAGCAATGTGCTTAGGAGAGAAACCGAGACACAGGAATATGAAGTTGATATCCTTACTGGAGGAAAGGCAGGAATCAGAATAAGCTGATAAATCTGATGTAATAGAGAGAGTGGTGTTTAGTAGTGAAGGGATTCAAGTGGTTTGCGTTGGGTAAAAATGCGATGCATTGTGGTAAACAGGTGATCAAATAGCAAAATAAGCTCACTCTCTCTCCAATTGCTTTGTATAGTTATCTATACGTCAGTCACTTTTTTTTACTGGCTTGCCATTCCATAATTGGGTGAGACCTAACACAAGGAGCACCACATCAGTTCTGCCACTCCGGCATTATCTGAAAGCTCGATGCAATCATTCATCATCTGGGTGTGAAGAGCTCCCTACAGGTGCAGAGCTAGACATAGGCACGCTGCCTTCTACAATCAAAGCTGTAATAAGTCACTGCTTCTTGCCTGACACTCGGCAGAAATTAACACCTTGACAAATTTTTCGCCTTCGTCAAGTTTTGTTTGAAATCTGTGCGAGGGCAGCAGTGAGTGTGCTATAGCCAAAGTATTACTGTTCTTGGAAGGAAGCGTCACCTTCTTTTTCCCCTCTGTTTATTACAGTAATTTTTAGTGTTGCTAGTGACAGTAATAGGCAAAATGTTTTGAGATATTAAATGCTAATTTTTTTAAATGTGTGCTTTCATCTAAATTGCCTTTGAAAAAGCTTGTAAAAATATGTCACCCTTGGGAAAGTGTAAAAACCCCAATCCCTATCATATTAAGAAATCTTTTGACAAATGCTTCCAGTTTTGTTGCGGAATAAATGACCACAAAGCGTTTTCCTGAATAATGTGAAGAAATAGGGGGACACACATCTACATAACTCCTACAACTCATGTATACATACGTAGATGGTATTAAAACTTTCTTGAACTCTTCTGTCCTTAAGATCCCGTGTAGTAAGTTAGGTGACTTATCCTTATCTCAAGGCTATTAATTATGTTACTGTGTATTCCTCTACAGAGAGCAGTTTGGTACCATTTTAGATGTATGTGACAAGATTCCCTTTGTGCTATTCTAGCCCCAAGTGTTACCATTTGTGGTAACACCTGAAAAATCAAAGATCTTAACTTAAGGCTGGCATTTGCTTTTTAAGAATCCCACTGCAGGAGGAGGAACCGGGGACCTTTGGCAGGATCCCCAGCATAGGATGAAAGATGGCTCTGCTCTCTTAGGTGTGATTATGCAGCAAAAAACTTAGTAATTGTGTCCGTTTAGGGAACCACACAGGTAAAATTATTCTACTGTTGCTGTACCTAATGGAGAACCGGTGAGTAAGGCTGCAGAAATCAGGATCAACGTAACGGGTTGGGTAGGTTGTCATTTGTTTTTTTAAAAGTAAAATAACCAAAGTGGTAACTTGTGTTGCTTAGTGGCCAAACAACAGGACATTTAATACAGTCCTTTTTTAAATAAAAATTTAGGTAATAATTAACTCTCTATTTTAAAGGTGGTGAATTAAGAGGTGATGGGCTAAGCTGAAGTACTAGAAGTTCTGGTGCTAGTAAACTTAGTTATCAGAAAAGGCCCAGTGGGTCTTCAGGATGCCAGCCTTGAATGCAGGCATGTCGTATCCAGGAGCATATACATGGCTTTTTCGCCGCATGGCCAAGCAGCACGCACCTTCCCTAACCCCAGCTCAGCAGAGTTAAAACTGCTTGTATTGAGCCAACGTTCCCTAATGAAAAATGACAGTATCTTTGTCCTATTTTTGTCAGATATTAAATCAGCATTACGGGAGACCGCGGAGTGGAAATGGGGCAGGATAAGCTGTTACGTTAATAGGTTTGACTTCTGCCTTGGGGGGCAGGGGGGATGCTTTTTACAGAAACTGGGCCATATAATCTGAGAGGAGGATTCCAAGTCTGGTAACAGTTACATTTAATTACTGGATTTCCTCCATAAGGATGGAAAACAAAGGTCTACTGCGAACGATTAGTTTAAAAATAGCAACATGCTGCTTAAAAGGCTGCCTTCTTCGTCAGTTTTCTTTAATCTTTTTGTGAATTAAAGGGATTTTGTCTTGCTTGAATCTGCCTTTAGCAGTCCACCTCCGCCCCACGGTGCTCTAGATTGAGACGCTGTTTTGGTGACTGAGGTTCTCCCCGCCGTGACTAAGAGGAATGCCAAGGGAAGGTGTTCAGAAGGGAAGGTGTTGCTGGAACGGCCCAACAAAGGGGAGCAATAAGCAGCCGGCAGCGTGCGTGTCTCTGCAACCTGTGATGCCGTTTAGCCTTGGATTTGGGGGTATTCTGGCCTTTCACCTACTACAGGTTTTAGGGGGAAAAAATAAACTCAGTAGGTTTCTGTAAACTTAAAGCAAAGCTTGTGCTTTATAGCAGATGTCTAGGTTGAGATTTATCAGCTTAATAGTAGCCTCCTTGAAGGAGCTTGCTGGGAAAGTATGTGCTTTTGTGGAAGAGGGGTGTTTTGTTGTTAATAATTGTAAAATGATGTAGGAGAAGGCTAATGCTTGTGTTCTACCTTTGTTTTTCAAATAAACATCCTTATTGTGTTCCCCATGCTTGGGACTAAACAGTTGTGAAATGTTTGCTTACTCATTGGATGGACCATTTGAATTGCTAGGTCTGAAATTTGAAAAAAACTAATTCTTTGCTTAGTGTGAGCTGGTTTTGAAATAGGTCGCTGCTTTCCTAGGGATGCATTTTATAGCATAGGATTCCTATTTTCTGAAAGCCCATTGACTTCCCATGTGGGAATAAAAATATTATTTTTACTGGGCTACATACATACTTTATGCCTAAACCAAAAATGGCTACTTTTTGTAATGAAGAGATGCTGCTTAAAAAAGAGATTGTATTAAGCAGAACTTTGCGTGCTTTTTTTCCCCCCCTATTATAATATACTAATTGTTTGTTGCTCCATGGTGGCCTGTATTTCTTTTAAGTTTCTCTCTTACCACCGCTTCTTGAATCCTTCATTCTAATGGCCGACTCCAGTAATGTTTTTTAGTATTGCTCTGGCTTTCCTAAGCTATGACTTACTTTCCTTTGACTTCCTCGTGGAACATTCAGTTGCAAATAGCAGCAGTCGGCACTGATGTGTCGTAAACCCCTGAGCAGCAGGAGAGAATTATAGGAAAGTGTAAGGTAAAAACAGTATACCAGTTTACATGCTGTTTACATTTGGAAAACTTTCTTTACAGTTGAAGGTCTCAAAATATAGCTGTTAATGGAATTAAAGCATAAGCAGATGGTGCTCAGCCCACAAAGTTTCTTACTTAGTCTGTTGTCTTTTAAAAAACTGGCAATGAAAATGGCTCAGCAAGAGCTGTTCTGACTTGAGTGAATACAGTTGATTTGTTTAATAAGGCAGAAAGTATCATGTTAAATAGTGTGCTTTAGAAAAAACACAAGATTTTTAATGAAGTTGAATATAGTGGGGTTTTTTCATACTTGAACATTTTTGTCACAATTTGGGGATTAAAATTTGCTTGGTTTTAACCTGTAGTAAACAATTTCCCTTTTAAGGATGACTAAAAAAAACAAGGAATAGCATTTCAGTAGGGCTGAAGCATAGCAGCACTCCATTTTTCTGCCTTTACGGATCTGAGATATTTAAACAATGTCTTTGTTTTGAGCTAGTTACTAAGAATTCTAGATATGTCAAAGAAAGAGGTATTTATCATTTTAAGTTGGCTGTAGAAAATACCTCATCTGTAATAATATTTTGAAGGAAAATGAAAAAAAGTGAGAAAGCTACTTCTTAAAAGTGTCTGGGATGGTAATGTCATGAGTTTTCTATCCTTCCTGAGGAAGGAAGACCAAGAAAGACAATATTGAGAGAACATGTTCTTCAGAGAAAATACATTGTTCTCTGCATGCTTTAGTCTTGAAACAAGATTTGCTACACTGTCACTTAAATGAGGCCCTGAAGTCGGTTCTTCCAGGCTTGTAATATATGTCTTTCTAAGCCATGCATGTGTCAGTGGTACATTTATCATGCACCTTAGACTGCTTCACCTGCTCTGGCTCTGCTAATCCATCTCCCACAGTGTTATTCTAACATGGCAAAGCCTCTGAGAAGCTTTAAACAGCAGTTATGATACACGTTGGGGTTTTCCTCACCTCTTCCACCTTTTCCACCATTATTTCCCTCCCCTCTGAGATATCTTTCTCCTGCACAGAACCAAGACCTTCACTAGTGATTAACTTAAAAACAGTATCTCGGTGATCTGCAGAGGTGGAAAAGGGTGGAAGGTTGGTTTTTTGTTGTTGCTTGCTTCTTTTGATGGAATATGAGCTTTTAGTGATTGTCTGTAAGTGTATCTCCTGCCTCTGATCAGAGAGTTGTTAGCCAGCAGCTCTCAAGTCCAGAGGGATGGTGTGTGGGTTTCCTGTGCCTCAGCTCCTGCTGCTGAAGGGGAAGAATCTCCTGCTGCCTCTTCTACCACTTTTTTGAGATCCTCAGCTCCAAGTACTGATATTTCACCCCATGTAAGATACTCCTGTGGCATGAGATATACTGAGGGTGTAAAGTGGTCTTGAGTACTCTCTGTGGAGGTATTCCAGCCCTGGGCATCTGAAGTAAGACTGCATATTAGTTTCTGGGGTCCATTTGTATGATCTTGGCCTCTAAGAGTTGAAGACTCCTTGTCTTCTGTCCCTCTCTGTGTTTTCCAATACTGATAAAAAATATTGTCTTGAAGACTTGCTTCTTTTTTAGTTATGTAAACAGTACAAGAAAGGTTGGGCTAAGGAAGGGCAAGAAGTCTTGACTTGACAGTGAGGCCATGAAGCTCTTTGAGCAGGTCCAGGCATGAGCTCTTCCTTCAGGGTCACCAGCAGAAAAAATATCCTTAAGGAATGCAGCTATCCATGGCACTGGAATCAAGACTGGGAGAAGACTTCGATGTCAAATCTGGGGCAAATGGTTAATCTGGCCAAGCTTCGGCCATGTATTGCGACCCTTGAGAGCTTATGTACGGAGCAGTGAGTAGGAATCCAAAGTGTTGATGCCATCGCCATTATTTCATGTAGAGAGAGAGAGTGGGGGAATCTCTGTAAGATACAGAGTCACCGTATTAGACAGCAGGCTTGCCTTTCCCATGAATAGTCACGTCAGTCACCTCTCAGAGAGTTACGGAGTTTTGCTCACGTTATTATCTTCCACCAAGGCTGGTGATGACAAAGGAGTTGTCAAGCTGTGGTGATAAAAGGGAGCAGACTGCCAGGATAGTGCATGTAGCCTTTAATCTTTGTGTATGCCTGAGGGGCCTTGGGAAAAGAGGGGAGCAGGGTGGATTAATTTTTCTGGATGAAATGGATATGTCCTGGGGGTTGGCCTACTTTAAAATTAATTAGAATTCTTTGAAATCTGCTGTCCTTGAGCACACTTCATCTGTCCTACGTCCCCTTTCTCTGACTCCCACATGCCTAGATCTTGTGGTTGAGAGATGTGAGAGATGCCTCGTGCCTCTTTGGAGGTGTTTGTTTTGGCGATACTTCCCAGGGGTGCATAATTTATAAACGCAAGCGGGCTTGAATATACATGCGTGGTGAAATGCAGGTAATCCGAGGTACTTGGTTGCCTAGCTGCCGTTACGCCGAGAACGGAGAGGCTGCTGGGCTTACAGTAAGGCATGTGAGGCGCTGATTTTCAGATCTTAACATAATTTTTATTTTTACTGGGAACAATAAGATTACTTTTTGCTTTTAAAAATTAACTTTTTTGAACAGTCCTGTATGTTTGCATCTGATGACAAAGGTATGACCATTTCCTTACAAGGGGAGGCTTGACAATGATCATTGACAGCAGAGAGCACAAGTCCATGTTAGTGCAATGAGGTGTATTGATCTTTGTTATTCCAGGCTCTTACCCTAATCTCTTCCTCAGCTGAAGGATGAATACTTCACTTAATTTATTTCTTTTTTTCCCCGGTCATTTTTTCTTTTCTCCTTTTTCATACTTTGTGGGAATCTAGGGAGATAATTAAGTTTATTCTCATGACCCCACTGTTCAACAACTTAAGAGTTTTCTTGCGTTGCAGTAAGATAGTGAGTGATATGGATATGTGGAAGTAAAGAAGAAAGGTAAATGATCAGACTACTACTCTTGACTTTATGCTCTGTGACAGCTTGGGCAATCTATCTTCTAACAGGTTTATCACAGGATATAAAATGCTAAGGTTTTTATTGGGGGAGGATGACACACTATTTCATTTTAAACTCTACAATTCATGTCTACAATTAAAGAAGTCTTCACAGCCTTCAATGCTAAGCACCAAAGTTTTCACTGATAGACTTGGCCAGTTAGTGTTGCTGCAAAGGAGAGGTGGCTTGAACAGGTTTTGTCTTGCATGATATTTGCAAGAGTTTAGGTTGTACTGGTAACTCGTCAAAATACAGTTTGCAGTCTAATCTGAGCAATCCTAATTTTCAGGAATGGTTCACAGCTGTTAATTTCTAAGAAACAGATAGAACTTTTATATATTAATTTGGTTTATCTAACAGTCATGATGTACTACTTAATATTACCCAAGGCATAATGTTACAAGCAGAGTTCATTATACCTTTTCAGTTGATGCTTTAAAAATTAATTTTAATAGTTTAACTGAATAATCTTGGCTCCGATACCTTAAAATGTTCATCAGTGAGCATGCTTTCAAGTATCAGAAAGAATTGTATTTTATTTTTTCATTCTCAAACCTGAGATTTCCTAAGTCCAGAGCAAAATACTTTTTATATGCTTATTAAAACGCATGGGCATTTATTTTTAAGCCCAGTTTTACTGAGGGGGAGAATTAAGGTTTCAGATACAGAATCAATGTCTTATAACTGAACACATTAAATACTCCTTTGCTGACTTTCTGTAAGTCACTTTGACTTTACAAATAGAAACCTTCCAGCAGTGTATATTTAGGACATCTATTTATATTCTAACACCAACAACTTTCCTGTAGGAAGTCCATTTTCTCCCTTGCATGCATTTGTTAATTTTGTCAGACCTTCATGTTGCTTTACTGTTTTTTGTATCAGCTATAGGACTCAAAGAAACATTAAACTGTATGAAAAAGACCAGTTACAGCAACTCTAATGTTTTGTAGCCAGTGCTGGTTTTATCTCAATGCATGTTAACCACTTTGGTTCCTTTCTCTTTTTAAAGTTTCACTTTCTTTACTTGTTTTGATTTATTTTGGCTGTAGACTGAAGAAATGTGGCTAGCACTAGACTGGCACATTCCCTAATACCCTTTCTCATCTAGCTGTAGTGCCATAAAAGATTGGATACAAGAGTGAGAAAATACATGCTAACTTTGCTTAATTCTTTATCTTAATGTAGAAGGGAGTTCTGCCTGACATTTGGGTGCATTCTGTAAGGAAAGGGTAGTACTGGAGATCTAGAAATAACATATACAAATCATTATGCTGTGAAAAGTCACCATTTTTTTATATTTTTAATGAGAACTCTGTTGAGGCTTGGAGCTTCCGCAAAAGGGAGAAGTGCCCTCACCTAGTGCAGGGCAGCCGATGGTTATGCACATCTTCCCTCTCCTCCCAGAATTTAGGAACATGCAGCTATCCCCTTAATCTGCAGTAAGAGGAAACTAAACTTTTTGTTTTGGTAGCTGTATTTTGTTTTGGAAGAATAAAGGGAGATTCTTGCCACTAAGAACGTTTAACAGAAATGTCCTTTTGTTTAGAGCATAGCGGTGTTCCTGCATTACCGCTTACCGTGGGACATGCTGGAAGAGCACTCCTGGGTGTCTTGGGAAGGGGAACAGAAGAGAACCATTGCCCAGACCACCCGAAACAAAGTCTGTTTTACTGTTAAGGGCTTTCCCTGCATAGGAACACTTGGATGATTTCTGCGATGGGGTCTGGCTGTGGCGACTCAGAAAACCTCACCACTGGGCAAGCCTGCCTATTTTTTTCTGACGCTCTTAGTGCACCATGAGCGTCTGGCCCTAAATTCAGGAGGGATGCAAGCGAGCTGCCTTTACTCCTCCGCTTCCTTCCCCCAGCAAGTGGATCTCCTCCGAGGGAGAAGAAGAGTTTAGAGAGAAGCACTCTGGGGTTTTTTAGTTGTTTTTTTTTTTTAAAGGTACAAAAGAAACAAACCCTCTCTTGAGCCAAGCAGCTGATCTCCTGCCAGCCTGGGGCTGCTTGTTCTCTCCAGTGCCCCGCTGAGGTCCCAAGGAGGGCTTTGAGGATGGCTGGAAATCACTCTGGGGGAGCATCTCCTCTGTAATGGAGGAGTAATACACAAGTAAGGGTTTTAAACGGCCTGGGGAGGCAGCTACTTCTGTGGATTTTGCTGTTGGGGCACTCTGTGTTTTTCAGCTACCCCTCGCTTCCAGCAGCTTTCCCCCCCCCCGCCTCTTCTGAACTGTCTCAGCACTGATGTTCACCTTGCATATGGATGCCAAATTTGTTTGGCTTCCCCACACAGCTGGCTGCAGGGTGTCCTTGATCCAGCTCAGCATGTGGGTGTAAAGGTGCTTGTGTTGGCGCAGAGGCAGGACAAAAATGTGTGGCAGAGAAGTAAACTGATTGTAGAACTGTATCCATCCTACTCTGGAACAGCAGCTTAAAATCCAGCACCTATCAAACAGAGGTTTAAATCCATAACAGATAAGCTGCCTTTACTTTCTGTTTTTGCTAGTCTGCATCAGCTAAAAAGCACAGTTTCCATTAATTTGGTCTGCAAGAGCTAGGTGCATCTTGTTTTCGTATTCCTGGTATTTCACAGTTCACCTTGCAGCAGAGATGAAAAATATCACCCTCAGGTTTTACTATATATCTGCAGTCTTGGGAAGATAAATGTCAATGTAATGCATCATAGTATTGACATTCAGAAGTCTTACAAACTTCGCTCTTCAAATAAAACAGGGAAGTCAGACTTGAGTCCCTTTACTCAGTAGGAAGAGTAGGCAATTGGTTATGGTTTTTTGCCCCATCTTATATAAATCTGACTTCCTTTACAAATCTACAGTTGTGTCATACTGTCAAGAATTATAGAACTGGAACTGCCATACTAAATAGAAGGAAAATACGCTGTTTCCAGGTAGAATATTACGTCTGAAGTTACTTTTATCGGTTGTGCCTTTCAGCTGCTCTTTGCTAAAGAGATGTACAGAGTTCTGCTCTTCTGTTGAAATTATTAAAAATGGAAAGCTGAATAGTAGCTTATTTTTAAGCTTTTCTATTTTCTAATTGAAGTAAGTTGAAAAGTGAAAAATTCCAGCTTTAATGATGTCAGAAAGGCTATCCAAATTTTTTGCATAAGATCATAGGACAATTGAAGCTGGAAGAGACCTCAGGAGATCCCTAGTCCAACCTCCTGCTGAAAGCAGGATCAACTGTGGGGTCAGGGAGACTGCTTGGGGCTTTGTCCCATTGGGCCTTGAAAACCTCCAGGGAGGGAGATGGTGCAACCACTCTTCATAACTCGTCCCACTGCTTGGATATATTCATGGTGCAAGTTTTTTTATATTCAGTTGAATATTCCATCAGTTGCACCAAAGAACACACTGACAGCTTTTCATTGCTGTCCTTGATATTTTTTGTTTCCATGACACTTAAAACTGTAAAACTGTTTAATTGTAATTTAAGAAAGAAAAAAAATTGCTTGTGGTTCTTGTTGTTTTTTGTGTTGGGGCTTTTTTGTTTATTTTAATTTACTGGAACTGTTTAGTGGGATAGTGACTCAATCTATTTTTCTCTATCTTAACTTAGAAGATTTATCCAAGACTACATTGTGTGATAATGTATTGAGACAATGTTGATTTGAGTAACTCGTGTGTAACAGTTTTAAACAGAGTGTATACCTTTTATGTTGTGCTGTTGTCACTTGCGTGCAAGAACTTTTAAAAAAGAAAGCACCTCATCCCAAAAGGTGCCTGATTAATGGCAGCAATTATACTGTCTTGGTTGACAACCAGGTGAATGTATCATCTCTTACAGAAAAGGCTCTCCTATATTTGCTATTCCTTACTGTTTTCAATATGATAGTTTTGCAGGTTATTGAAAGGTAGCAAAACACAGTGGATTTTATTTCTTTTGTATTTTGATTAGAGTATCTTCCTTGTGGATTTTGGGGTTTGTTTTGCTGATTCTGTTTTGATGTACATTAAACAAGTCTAAATTGTTTATTGTCCTGTCCTGGTACATATGTCAAATCATCCTTCACTAGCATTTGATGGCTCATGCATGTAGCTTCTGCTTCACATAGATCGAAATACTGACATCGTTTTTGCAGTTCTTCCTCTTGGGAGGCACTGTCTCTCCCCAGCCAGACGTAAGTGAAGACATGAACGGTCTTACTGCCTCTTCCTTCTGCAGGTGCTGGCCAGATTTTGCCTTGTTAGAGACAACAGACTCTCTTGCTCGGGGACTGCAGAGGGCTCTTGAAATTAGTTTTCTGACAGGCTTTAACAAAATTGTCTTTGTTAGAAGTTAAAGTGCAAGGCTAGCACATAAAGGTCTTGATTCAGCGAATTGCATTCTGATTTAAACACCCATTTAATGAACTGGATAGATCATAAGCGTGCTTCCCTAATATCTTTTCTGTGCTAGATGCAGTAAGCAAAGGGCATAGTTTTCATAAATGCAGTTATTAGCAGCTCCATTTGAAGCCCACCAGGAGCATGCATGTTTCGTGTTTGTGGGAATAGCTCCAGCTGGCAACAGCATTACTGGGGCAAGTATAATCCTGAGGATAGGCTTGCTGTCATTTTGGGATCAATTTTTAACCAAAATTCCATTCCGGTTATTTACGTGGCGAGTCTGAACTGCCAAGATTTCTGATTTCATAACAAAAATGTTTATAAGGAGTGAACATTTGTTAAAAAGACTACAGTGCTTCAGGCAAATGCCTCTTGCTTATGCTGTTTGGATGGTGGGGGTATCCTGCAGTTAGACCCAGCGCGGAGAACGTTGACTTCCAGCTTGCAAGCAAGAAGGATCCTCATGTATCTTTCTTTGTGTGTGCTGTACACCAAATAATTTAAATGGTAGAATGCTGCAGTCCAATTGCAAAGGAATCGGTGCATATAGGAGGATGATGTTTATTTGCACATTCTCCAGACACGTCATCAGAAATGCCAGCCAGAGTGTACCTGAGCTGGAAACACAAAGGTAGTTCTCCTCAGGATCTGAGAGATGTAGGCAGGTCCCTTGGAAGATGTGCAGGACTAGAGGCTGATCCATGGTGCTGTGTTAAGAGAAAGCAGTAAGATGTCAGTTCCCAAAGTCAGCTTTGAGAGAAATCTTTTGAACATTAGTGTTGGCCACCTTCAAGTTTAGATTGCTGGCGCCACCGTGGATCATCTGCACTAACAGTGTCAAGGCAGACCGTTTCTTGAAGTCCAGGTGTGGCCTGTCTGCCTCTCCACTACGTCTTGTCTCAACGTGAGTGTGGCGACTTCCATAGTTGAAATAAAAGATACTGCGTGGAGAGTGCAGAGCTAAGTGCAAGTCTAGAAGGATAGTGGAGAGCAGACAGGTTCAGTGGAGTCCATTTGGAGAAGTTTGTGGATTATATTATGGTATTCTTGCTGGCTACCTAAAAGATGCAAAGAACCTGTCTGTGCTCACACATGATGTGGCTTCCAAAGCAAAGCTGTGACATGAGTTTTGATATTCATCATACTTGCTGCACAGCAAAACAAGTAATGTCGGTAGCTGTATTTGTCACAGAAAGAGTAGTCAATTTACCAAGATTGTTTTCTCTGTTCAATAAATTGGTTCTTACTAATTTGGTATTGTTGCGGATCATTTTTCCTTCTTATGCTTCTAATGCATGCATTGTGTTGATTTATTTATTATTTTTTCAAGCATTTAGGACATATAACCTTACCTCAGCAATTCAATAGAATATAACTAAATAATTTATTGGCAAATACCACACAGATTCTCTTTTAATATCCTACATAGAAAAGACGCAGGGATGAAGGGTCAAGGAAAGACGAGACAGAGAACACAATTGATCATAACAAGTGATTTCCCCTCACTTATCTAGTCAAGCAGTACACAAGGTAATTATGTAAATACTCTGAATTTCTGAAATCTTTTGGGCGTTCAGATGAAACTTGCAGAAACGAGTTTTAGACTGTATGTGTAATTTTCATACAATGCAGCTTTCAGCTTCAGCTGTCTGTTTCTTTGAAAAAGCTTTCGAAATGGTAGGGTTGATCAAATTGTGAAATGCAATTCAAAGAAAAAGACAGAAATAGGCTATTGTAAAGCTTGAGAATGGTAACAATATTCAAGATAAATGAAAAATCTAATCATGCGGTTTGCTGCCTAATAGCAAGAAATAAGAAATCAGATTGACGGATGTGTCTTTAAAAATTGAGGCAGACAAGATATAGCACAGAAGCCTGCATCCCTTGATCAAGCATGTCCATCAGTGATGGATTTATTGTATTGTAAATGTCATTTACTTGCTGAGAAATATAGAACAAATGCATGATTTTTAAATATCCATCTGTCTCAGATGATTGAGAAACAAGGATGAAGTTCCTCTGTGGGCTTTAACCAGTGCAATGTTCATAGCTGATGCCTGGAGGGCCAGAAAAAGCTGTCCTCAGCCGCTTAGAACATGAGGATTGATGGTAGTTTTTGTTTCTTTCTGAGGCTTTTTCCCTCTGGAGGGAAAAAAAGTTGGATATTTTCAATAGCGAAGTTATGGATTATAAACTGTAACTCTTTGGTCACTTACTTTTTAAATTCAAAGCATATGCTTGTTTTTACCTGCTTATCTCTACAGCTTAAAACTTGATTACTTAAATTTTGATTGTTTAAGTCCAAAAGAAACAGCTTCATCTATTTCTTTCTTCAGTCTACAGAGATATTCCTAAAAGGGGCTTGGTCTTAGTAAAATGAAAATCCTTGCCCCCTTATAGTCTACTGTGTAACACAACTACATAGGAAAAAGAAGAGTATAACCCCTCCTTTACGGAAGCAAATGAAGCTGGACAGAGGGCATCTAAGATGTCCTTAAGAATCTCTAATGTCCATGTGAATAAACATGAGTTCTATTTTAAGATCTCGCTGAAACATATGCATAAAAAGAAGGATATGCTTGGGGTGAGACAGAATGTGGAAGAAGCAGTGGCTCAGCTAGAAAGGTCACAAGCTTCATTTAATGTTCCAATCTAGCGACAAGAACAGATCTTGTACTGAACCTCTTCAGTGATACTGTGTTTTAATCCTTTCGGCCCTGGAGGGTACAACTTTCGGGGTGAGAAAGAGACGGCTTGTTATTCCTGAACTGTTAAGGGCTGTGGAAGAAAGTTCTTAACAATTGTAGTAATGCCTTGAGTGTAGGTGTGGGACTAGACCAGCTGCTGGGCACAAAAGACAAGGCAATGCCGCTGAAGATCACCGAGTGCAGGAGTGAAATATGTACCAGAGAGAAGGTCTTAGTAATAGAAGTTACAGAAATCTAATGTTCTGGATTATGGCAATACTGAAGTGAAATAATTCATTCTCATGGCTGTTTTCTCTCTGTCTTCCATTTGCATGCAAAAAGTATTGGAATTGTTTGCCAAGCACTTGAAAGCATGTGCGTGTGACAGTAGTAGAATACTACTGTAGAAATAGTTAAACTACATGGATCAGCGTATACTAAATTGACAAGATATCAATATACCATTATATTTATTTTCAGGCATTCAGGATCATTTGCTCTTAATTTTTATTAATTGTTAAAGTTGAATAGTCGTAGGGATCTACAAGGGAAGGAGGGCATTTAAGCTAAGAAACATTCTGCTTTCCTGTGTGAATACCATTTTATTAATCTACTAGCAGGACATCTGCTATTCTGCTAGCCTCTAATTTGCAATACAGAGAAGGATTGTAAAGCTCAGATGAAAAATCAATGCATTTTTTTTTCCAAAGAAGAGGAGAAATAGTCCAAGAGTCACAGATAAAGACCTGATATTTGGAGGTCCTTTTGCATCTTGCAGTCAGCTCTGATGGAGATGATGTCTTAAGCAATTGTCTGTTTTGTTCTTAATACTCATAATTTTTCCAGTGAAGCTTTTAGAAAATTCCTCTAGAGAGAAAAATTGTGGACAGTTGTCTAATTGTGGTATGCTCCTCTCCTTCCTTGTATCCATGGGAAAAAACTTCATAGTCCAGCAAGGTATTGGTTATTCAAATCATTATGAAGCAATTTATAACAGCCCAAGTATGCTTCTGATTAATTTTATTGTAAATGGAGGATAATAAATACCTTTATCTTCACTCTGGTTTGCTGGTCTTGACTTGGAAGTCTCTTTTTCTATTAACAAAAAAATATATTTCAGTTTATCAGGCTGCATTAGAAAACTGTATCTTACGGTTGTGAGGTGTTCTATATTATATTGTCCAAATGCATGTCTCTTAGGAGAAGCTTAGGGAAGATGGAAAAAAGCGTCTAATACTTAACTCTGAAGCCCTTATATGCAAGTTGAAGGGCAGAGTTATGTTTTTCTTTTTTTTATTATTTTACTGTTTTCTACATGTTATGCGAGTCATTCAGCGCTGTTTTCAAAATCTGATCAAATGCATAGCGTTGCTCCAAACCACATAGCCATGTGCAAATGTGGTATTCCTAATCATTTGGAGGAGTGTCCTGGTTTCAGCTGGGATAGAGTTAATTTTCTTCATAAAAGCTAGTGTGAGTCTGTTTTGAATCTGGGATGAGAAAATGTTGATAAGGTGCTGATGTTTTGGGTTGTTGCTGAGCAGTCAAGGACAGCCCAGCTTCTCGTGCTGCCTTGCCAGCTGGGACAGCTGACCCAGGCTGGCCAAAGGGATGTTCCATACCATATGACATCATGCCCAGTATATAAAGCTGGGACGAAGGAGGAGGAAGGGGTGGAGGGACATTCGGAGTGATGGTGTTTGTCTTCCCAAGAAACCATTACACATGATGCAGCCCTGCTTCCCTGGAGATGGCTGAACACCTGCCTGCCCATGGGGAGTGGTGAATGAATTCCTTGTTTTGCTTTGCTTGTGTGCGCGGCTTTTGCTTTACCTGTTAAACTGTCTTTATCTCAAACCATGAATTTCCTCACTTTTACTCTTCTGATTCTCTCCCCCGTCCCACCGTGGGGGAGTGAGTGAGCGACCACGTGGGGCTTAGATGCCGGGTGGGACTAAACCACGACAAGGAGGGAGGCAGTGGAAAAAAAATCTTGCATTTTCTGCCATCCATGTCTGCAATCTGTTTTTCAGAAGGGATTTCCTGATACTCAGCTTTTGTACAAGAAAAAGTTGGAAAAAAATTTCACCTCCACTTTCTGCCTCTCTAAAAAAGGGTAAGCAATGGCACCATCTTAAGCAAAGGACTGTAAACAAAACTGGAAATTTGAGATAAATTAAAAGGAGAACAGAAGATTGCATTTGAACAGAATACATAACAACAAATGTTACAGAAATGAGAGATGATAATATTGATTAGAGCCAGCCAGAATTCTGAGCATTTGGAGACTTCCCACAGCCTTCATCTGCTTAAAAATTTTTCTGGGGTTGGCTGTGTCCCTAGAAGCTGGTTTGTTGCACTTTTTGTGTAGAAATGCATCATTTCATCTACCGCTTTGCCTACTACGCTGATTTGCCAGCAGTTGGCACATTTGCTTAAGGAACAAGTCGCCTTGCTGAACCTCTCATGCAGCAAGATACCCCATAGATTGCTTCCAGGTTGAGAAGTTGAAATTATTTTCATTAAGTTTCTTCAGAGAAAACAAGGTTTGACTTTCTAGGCAATAAGTTTTGTCCTTCCTGTGAGTAGATGCAACTTGACATCTCCCAAGACTTCAAGCAGATACTTGCTTCAGGAAAAAAAAAAAGGAAAACTGAAAGCAATTGGATCCTTAGAGTCTCCGCTTTCAAGACTAGGCAAGAAGCTAGACTTTTTTTTTTGAAAGATAGGGATCAGTGTCTGGTGGGTTTTTTTTACCTGGGACAGTTTTTCTCTCTGGTGCCACAGTAGAATGATAACTGTGCCTAGAGCTTGGTTCTCTCCTTGCTCTTTGGCCTCTTCATGGGACTTGGCTGTTATCATAACAGCGTTCTGAACAACTAAATGACAGTAAAATATTTTAAATGGCTGAATTTAGCATGAAGAGAGTCAAACAGCGTATAAACTTGATTCCTTTTTTTTCATTTGTGGGAGTCTCATCTATGGTATAGCAACCTGTATGATGCATTCAAGGGTAAACATACCGAACAGGTGCTGCTTTGCTGGTTTGGAGGTCTGAGTCCCTGCAGTCTCTGAGAATGAATTCCTGTGGATGATGCTCTACAGAAGTTTGCAGTTGAAATACCACGCTAAATAACATGCTAATGACAATGTGGGCTGCAGTATGTAGACCTTTCTGTTGTGCAGAGAAAGAAGGTGGGTTATGGGCATTTGAAGGGCAGTTGATGGCAGACTCTTAGAGCTGAAGCACAGACTCTGGGTCAGCTGGTGGTTGATTAGACCAGCCTTAAGTACTTAACTCAAAATTACTTACCTTGTATGATGTACTGTATTTGTCTTTTCTCGATTTGTGTCGTGTTCCATTAAAAAGGGTGGGCCAGGATCAGTGCAGGCAAGCCTTCTTGGCAGGCAAGGAAAACGTGTGGTCTGTTGTGGTCTCTGGTTTCTTGGAGACCAGAGAAATTGCACTTTGCTGCAGCAGAGATAAAGCCACTTAATTAACAAGGTCATAGTCTAGAAGCAAAACACACCTGAAAAGATGCAGTGTGTATGGAGAGACTTGCTTTTATGCTCTTTTATTTCTGTTCTGTCCCACTTGATCACTTTTTACTTTCTTCTACTAGAAATGTAGACTATTTTAGTTGTAATAAATTTGTAATCAATTCTCGCTGTTCTGAGTTTGAAGGCCTTTCTGTCATCTTTGGTGTGCTGTCTATAAGGAGAGGATCTAGGAGACTCTGGATCATATTTCTGCCTTATCCAGGGTCCTGTCAACTTTCCTGTTCTGCAGCAAGCAGCTACAAATATATTTTTTTATTGCACAGGCTACTAGTGCCAACATCTTTCCATTTCTAGAACATGGGAGAGACTAAAATATAACTTGACCTTAGGTAGTACAGTGGATTCATTTATAATTCAGTTTAAGAATATTTGTGTTACTTGAAAATGATCGTATTCTTAATGATAAGAGGCTATTTCTCCTGCTTTAAAACTAGTCTTAAGTTACAAAGTTAGGCAGAGATTTCTATATCTCATTTATTCAGATATTTATCGGAGTCTTTCTATTTTAGATCTCCTTAGTTACTGTCCCGGATTACATGGTGCTCTCCAGAGCCGCAAGGAGAAGTGCATTGCTTGTGGTTACCTCCAAAAAGTTCTCGGGCATCTCTTAACTGGAGGCTTTGAGTGAAGTGGATCTCTGGCAAGACTTCTTTGACTACTGAACTACAGATGGGACCAAGGGCAGTATGGGACAATAAACTAGGAACAGAACAGTACCAGGAATGGAAGGATGGGATATGTAAAAGCTGAATCCCAGGCAACAAGGAAGTTGGAAGGTTTAACAGCTGCTTTGATACTCCCCCAAAGACTGAGTGACAGTAAAAACAAGGACAATAAAAGACTTCTATTTTTGACAGTAATGTGTTCTGAAGCACTCAGAACTGTTTTTATTTTTACTTGCTTTCAGTCAGGCAGAGTCTAATTGTGAAACTGCCTGTTGCACAGAAATTTGAGAAGTACTGCACTTCTCCTAAGGAGGCACCATGTAACATAGGTCAGGTACATACAGGCCATGTTCTCACTGTCCTTTTTGTACTCTTAAATCTCACTGAAAGTGAGAGAGACAGAGAAGTTTGCAAGTTCTGGGTGGCCAGTGGCATCCCCAATAAGAGACTGGGTCTGACACGAAACACTCTGGCCGGGTCTCCTGGTAGTCTCCACGTTTGATGAAGGGGGCTGAACTTTGCTAAATAAAGGGAGTCGCTTAGTCTGGACCAGGTGCATATGAGCGTCACCATTACATTTATAGAGAATCCAGAGTCCTCCAAGAGGGGGGACATGTACAGCAGGAGGTTGTGGGGTAGCAGGGACATTGGAAAAGGGAGTGTGGGAGCAAGGGCAGGGGGTAAAGCAGTGCAAGCCACAATCACAGTGCAAACAGCACCTGTGGCAGGATTGGTTTGCTCTGCAGGAGTTTAAGTGGTATGTACACAACAAGGCCAAAAAGGATGACAGAATCATCATTAGTTCAGAGGAATTCCCCTTGCAAGTGAAAGACAACACTGCAACAGAACCATTCCATTTAAGTGAGATGCTTAGATGGGTATCGTATGGACTTATCTAAATGTGGATATATGTCTTTAAACAAGGTACTCCATGAGTAAACAAGTAAAACTCGGGATTTATGGTATTCCCCTCGGTTAGGCAAATAGCTGGGCAATCAAGTTATTTCAACTGAAAATAAGTATTCTTGCATTGTTAGAAATTTGAATATTGAAGTTAATTATATTTACAGATGTAAAAGGGGGGGGAGAAAAGGGAAGGATAAAGAGTGGAGGCAGTCTCCATATGATTTGTTACCTGAGGACTTCCATAGCTTAATACAACTTTGTACGCTATGACCTTGTGAGATGTTGGCTGCAGACCACAGCAGTATGTAGCAATAGCCTGAAGTCACTGTCCTAGATGAATGCTTCTGCTGTGATGAAGCAGACAGTATCTGCACAAAAATCCCAGAAGACAGGAAGAGCTAGTTGATCTGTTTACCCAGGGAACTCTTACAGCAACAGCAACCATTTAAAAACTAAAATAAAGTTAAGAAACAGAGCCTTATCTTCGTCAGTGGCTTTCTTCCACTCACAGGTTCAAACACCAGCAGAGATCACCTCTGATGTTAGTGAATAGTGTTAATTTTCAGACTATTTACCAGGTTACAAGAAGTTGTTTTTACCATTTTTTGGAGTCAGTGAAACAAACTCATGTAAATTAGTGCAAATCACTCAGAATGTGGGTGCTAAATTCTGTCAAACTCCTTCGTAATAGCAGAACATCAAGCTTTGGCCAAATTCACATTTTTATACACAGTTCCTCTCCTTTGTTATGAGCCCTTTTTATTTTTGAATGTGCTGCTTGTTTTTGCATAAGCAATGCTCTCAAACCTCAGGAATGTCAACCGTAAAATTGTTGATCTTACTCTCCTAAGTTGTTTTGCCTCAGGTAATTTTGGGGCTCAAAGACAATGCTAGTTCACTTTTATTTTTTTTTCAAATGGGCTGAGTCAATATTAATGACTGTGGTCTGCTGGTATCTATTGAAAACTAATAGTTACTTCTGTAACTGAGAAGTGTAAATACTAGTGACTGTCCTGTTCTGCCATATCAGATAGGACATAAGGAATGGGTGGGAAGAGGGATTTTCCTCAGTGCCGATCACTAGCAGTGTTATTACAGGTATCCATCGCTGGCAAAAAAGTTCCCTCTTGGAGCTTATCGGGAACTGAGAGAAAGGGGGCAAGAAAAAGCAAGATGGATAAAAGAGCTGCAGGGCAACGAGTAATGCATCAATTAGTCAGCTTGATAGATGCTGTGAAATCTAAGAAGCAGGTAAAGGGGGATATTTCCTTGCTTTTTTAAAACTAATAATTAAAAGCCATTTTATTTTTCGCTCTTTGGACGTAGGTGGGAGTACAAATACACAGTGGTCTAAAACTGTTGCTGAACACACATTTCTCCAAAGCTGCTTATGGCCCTTTGCACCTCAGTTACACTTCAGATTTATACACATAAGTGTGCACTTCATCACCTTCGGAGTGGCTCCGAGTTACACAGGGAAGGAGCCAAAAGCAAGAGAGAGCCAGTTTTGGCCAGGTACTGTGACAGCACATGACCCTTTCGAGCCAGGTGGCTTGAATGCCACTGCTCGTATTTGACACAAGAATTCTCCTGGTCCGACTTCTGCCCTGACTTGAGTCAGTGCGGTTGCCTTCTGATGAAACTGCTTGATGGAAGATTTTGCAAAATATGACTTGAAGTCAGTGCTGCGTGTGGAGCTTGGAACCGACCCCTTTGTGCAAAAAATTGTTGTGATTACAAAGGGCTTTTATATTATTTATTTATTTTCTGGAGTGATGGCAGTTGTGCCATAGCTCTTTATCCTTGTTTGAGAAGCTGCTTTTTTTCCGTTTGTGTGTGCTTTTGGTTTTGCTTTTCCCCCTGCAGCTGGTCCTGGAGTAGCTAGAACTCCTGATTGCCTCGAATGGAGCTTACCATGGGTAGTGGAAGTGGAAGGCGTGCAATCTTACGGGGTCCTTTTGACAGTCAGCCCACAGTGTTGTGAGAACCATTGCTTATTTATTCTGAAGTTAGTGGGAATCTAGGGTGAAATCTATTCACAAATACTTTGTTGTATGTGTTGATTTTCCCTTTTGTCTTTCTTTGATCATGTATACTGAAAAGTCTTCCAATTTTTTGGTCATAAGAGTGTTGTGGAGTCTTTTTCTATCATGTGGCACAAAAATAGTTGCAGGACTAAGTAACTCAGTGTGGCACTTTATTTTTTTCCATCTATGCCCTGAACTGTAACCTGGTAAGTAAGATTCACACATAATGATTCAAAGCAAACCAAAATATGCTACATGTTGGGTTTTTTTCTCTCATTAGCTGGTAGAGCAGAATCATGCTAGAAGCTTGGCTGAGAATAGGCATTATTTTAGTGTCTTCCCAGCATGAGTCTAGTCAATAATGAAATCTGTGAATCCAGTATTTTTTTTTTAACCAAGGTAACTGAATAAATTAAAACAATCCTTCCTATTTATTCAAATAACTGAAAATGCTAGGCTCTGTCTCCTTTCTCTCTAGTGGCCTTTTTTCTCCAATAAACTAGGAATGTGGCTGCATTAAGTTGAGGCAAACAAAGCAAAATACTTCAAATACATTGAAGTCCTTGCTAAACTGATAGCTGTGTAGTCTCTGTCAGAGTATCTGTGACAGAGGCTCTAGTCAAAATGCTGCTTTTTTGCATAAAAGAGGAACTTGCACCAGGGGATCTCTAAGAGCTATTGATACATCTTCAGCTAAAAGTCCCTGAACCCTTCCTTATGGTAAAAGAACATATATTGTATTTGCCTTTCATGGTAAGTGCAGTAGTGTAGATGCAGCCAAGAGTTAAGAAAGGTAAAAGCTGGATTGGAGAAAATAGAAAACTATGTAGGGATTGGCCTCCTAGGTTACTAAAATACTAAACTGTATCAGCTTTTATAGTTTTTTCATGAGGAGCACCAGAATATTGCAACGATTGGTATCTGTCTTAATCAGCTGGGTATGAACATGTGTATTCTGAGAGTGTAAGATCTTTTTTTTTTTTCATTTCCTTTTGCATCCTTGGTAATGAGAACACTACTGGATTCTTCTTAATTATTCCCCTCTTCATTTTTTGTGCATCACTGATTTTTGTCTAGGTGAGCAAGTTGCTTTTCACAGCTTTATTGCTTTGAATTAGCAAACTTTTTTCAGTATGATAATTTCCAGTTTGGAAATTAAGCAAATCTACTTTTTTAACATCAATTTGTACTTCAGACATTATTTCATAGGGAGTTTTAGGGAGTTGCCCGTCTTAAACTGTTTGACTGAAGAAAAGCGGATAATGCAACTCTTACATTTGCTGTTTTATTGCCAGCTAGATCTCCAACCCTCCTACCAGCTGACCAATCCTGCAGCCCTATGAAGACCTCTCCCAGTTTTCCCTTTTACTTTGTAAAATTTAGAAACATCTTTCCAAAGGGCTGCAGTTAATGTTCCCTATACCTTTAATTGCATGCCTCTTTTGCAAAAAGGAAGAACCTAATTTGCAAAAAAAAATTACACCAAAAACCTTTTCTTGTACAAGTCAGGGATTGACTGTATTTATGTCATTTCACTGTTTCCGAAACACCCATTGCAGTGACTCATACGTAATCCCCTAAGGACTGAAAAGAACATTTAAAAAATAAAGCAGCATGAATTGGACTGGAGCTAGAAAAGCTGGCAGGAAATCCTAGATTGAGCTCTACAGAAGAAAAACAATGATCTGTGGAAAAAATATTTTTATATATTACTGTATGTAAACAGCTTACTATGTCTCCTTTATAAAGATGTAATTAGATTTTTGTTGTTGTTTGTCATCAGATGTAAGAGAGTTCACAGGTTTTTTGTTTCTCTCCCTTCATTTTTGGACAACCTTGAAATGCAGTGTTCAGATGTATGTCATGCTCGCTTCTTCCAAGATCTCCCTTCACCTTGTTGTTGTTGATTTGTCTCTTCCAAAGTTTGTCAAGTAATTTTAAGACTATCTTTTTTTTCCACTCTAGAAAGGTTGTTGTGGGGTTTTTTTGTTGTTTTTTAAATATGCATGCCTTCCGGTTTGACTGTCATCGTTGTATGACTGTTCTAGAAGTTTTGTACTATGTTTTTAGCTGAGCCAAACTTTTAATCAGTGAGGCACACGGATTAAAACTTATTTCAGTTTTTTTGATATGTCATTAAATAATTTTTTAAAAGGGGGGGGGTGAGCAGTCATAATTGGTAAAAGAGAAGAAGCTCTAGAAGTTCCTAACTGAAGCATTGTGGCTTGTATGATGACCACAAAAGACCAAATAGTTCTTTGATTGTAGTTTGACTTTGCCTTTTTTCCAGACAGTATTTGGAAAACCTTTGTCTGTTATCTAGGGGGAAACAAATAACCTCCAGGAGCTGTGGTCTGCACCATGCACTTAAACACTGTTAGTTTCTTTTTTTTTTGTTTTTTTTAATAATGCCTGTAAAATGCTGAGGTGGAGTTAATTTTCTTCATAGCATCCCATATGATGCTGTGTTTTAGATTTGTGACCGGGGTAGGGAGGGACGAGTGAGCAGCTGTATGGTGCTGAGCTGCCTGCAGGGGTTAACCCACAACAAATGCCTTCCATCGTACTTGTACTAGGTACATAGAAATTGGAGGAAAGAGGTGAATGAGTGTGTCTGTGTGTTTGTGTATAATTTTCCTGTTTTATGCAATATTTTCCCAGGCCTGCAAAAATTGAATATATTTAGTGTCTGGAAGGGAACAGCAAATAAATTCGTTATAATGCAAATTGTGCATAACAGTTGCAATGAGGCTAAATGTAATACAAGAGAAGTCATAGTTCTGACAACAGCAAAAGAAACAAAGTACTTTGACTGAAATATAACACTTCTCAGAGAACTGGCTAACTGGAAGCTCGTAACTGTTTTATAGGTGATGAAAGTAGAATGAAAGGATATTTAATTTCATACAGACCACAGGCGTAAGAAATTCCTGCCTGACTGAGCCTAGTGATGGTGTCTGAGAGTGGCAGCATGTAAACCTGGCTGCTCTCTATGCTTCCTTCCCTTTGGACTCTTCCAGCATCCGCAACTGTTGAATTAAGAGTTTTTAGGAGGTAATTCCCCACCCAGTCCTTTTGCAGTCCACTTATGGACCTTTCATCCATCACGTCGTCTCATCCATTGTTCAGCTGTTGGTACTGTCTCTCTCCATAGCCTCCCGTGCAGCACATTCCAAGAGAACACTGTGCAAAGAACATCTTTTGGTTGATCTCCTATGGATTTTGTCAAATGTCTCCAGTTCTTGTACCTGGGGTAAACAATTGTTTTCCACTCAGTGTATCCATCACCTTCATGATTTTCTAAACTTCAGTTGTGTACCCCTCAGCCATCATACCTCCAAACTGCAGAGTCTTAAGATGAAAAGCCGTCCTTTTCTGGTCTTTCATCTTAAGGCACCTGTCCACCACCTCCTTCATTCTGGTTGCCCTACTCTGTACTTTCTCCAATTCCTTTTGAGATGCGGAGACCAGAACTAGATACTACTGAAGACATGAATGCCTAAAAATTTTATGCAGTCAAAATTATGCTCTCTTTTAAGCATCCTTCCGATGATGTCCACCATTTTGTTGGCTTTTATAGCTGCCTCCGCACTTGGGGCAGGAATTAGATGCGAGTTGGGAAGAGCTAGGTGCTCAGCAATGTTCTGACAGTTGAGTGGCAAAGCCTTCCTTTTGATTTCTAGGGTAAGTGTGAGATGATGCTCTTTTCAAAAGTCCTCTCAGGGCTTTATTTAGATCAATGGCAGCCTTCTCCCTCCTTGCAAAATGAGCCTTTTCACGTGCCCTTATCCTTCCCTTTCTCACGCTGGCTTTTGAGTTTCTCAAAAAATGGTGATGGAAGAACAGAATAATGTAACACTCCTATTTTGTATATCTTCCCCGTTTAAACTAGAACAAGCAGAGAGGTCAGAAAGTTTCTTGAATTAGAAACTTTATTATTTTGAATTGGAGGCAGTCTATGACTCCCATTGTCATGTTAACCTAGGCCTATTTTATACCGGATTTTTTTTTATTTCTAAAGTTTTATTATGCAGAATGATATGTGAGAGAAATACTGTAATGTAGTGGTAAGTATCATGTGATTTAGTTAAACATGGACATGAGTCAGCAATGTGCCCTTGACGCAGTAAAGGCGAACTGCGTAATGGGTTGCACTAGGAAGAGCTTAGCCACCAAGCAAAGGGATGTGGTTTGTTTTCCACCACGTAGCATTAACAGGCCTGTGTCTGGAGCACTGTCTGGTTTCTCCTCCTGCACTGCCCAGCACAGAAGAGATGTTAGCAGATCTTTGCTAGGTCCTCTGCGTTTAAGGAGGTTAGAGGGCTGTAGCACATGACAGGCATGGAGAGGGTGGAGGAGCTTGGCTTGGTGTGGCTGGAGAAAAGTCTAATGGGAAATCTAATTGCATCTTTTCACCTTCAAAAGTGAGGTTACAGAGTAAATGGAAAAAAAAACTTCTGAGGGGTGCACGCTGAAAGGACAAGAGGCAATCATCACAAGATGCAACATGAGAAACCTACTGAGGTATGAGGAAAAGTACCTTCACTGTGAGACTAGTCAAGCAACTGTTCAGAGAAACTGGAGGTTTTTGGGGTGTGACTGAACGAGCCTCTGAGAAACCTAATCCAACTCTGATAACCTGCCTCCAGCAGGTTTGAGTAGGTGACATCCTTCTGATCTCTTTTTTTTGTTTGATTATGTATTTGTGAGTAGTGAGACGTTGCTAAAATGTCTGTGGCGTTCTCTGCAGATTTCAGTGTGATCCAACATCTGTTCTTGCTTACAAATAGATAATTTTAGCACTAAACCTGAACTTTCAGCAATGTTTCCCTGTTGTCCTCTTGGACAGTAGTATTGGAAAAAGCAATGACTGTATGTTTTGGGGAGTGTTCATGGGTGAGGCTCTGGTATTCTGGACACTTCACGCTTGGACTCTTCAGAGCCTTTCTGCCTAGTTTTTTCCAAAATCACCTACTCTTCTAACCCCACCAACCTTGCTGATCACTGAAAATGCCCAGCAGTTTTCAAAATCCCAGCCTTTCTTCTCGGTCAGAACTTCATATATCTTGGTGGGGAGGCAGGGAGGAGTACTGTGAAATAGTAAAGTTGCTTCCAACAAGGACGCAGGAGATGCCAGTGCCTGCGGCAGCTCTCTGCCGCCCCAGCACCGCTTCCCCAGGCGGGTCGGTCTGTGCGGCCATGCAGCGGATCAGATCAAGGCTGCACCTCGTTTTTGCCTGCTGTCCCTGCTGCCTTCAGCTTACCTCACGGCTCTAAAAACAGCGCTGCGGTCACAGCAGAGGGAGTAATGTTTGGTGGGAGCAAGGCGAGGGGGTGCAGGGTGGGGATTAGATGTGGCTCAGGGCTGCCGCTGATGTCCGTGCCAGATTACACGTACTCATGGCACTCTGTCCCAGTGCCGGAGCGTGTTGAGGCCGTATCCAGCAAGCGCTGAGGCCCTGGGGCTGATACACGTAGCCTCAGAAACACCCTGTGTCCAAGAGTGGCCCCAGGGGCACCGTCCTCTAGTGCAGCACTGTCTGACTCCATACCACCCTCTCCTTCTGAAAATGCTCTGTTGATGCTCCCTGCTGGGGCGTGTTGGTTTGGTGTTCAGCTTCAACTATGTTTAAGTTAACATGTCCTGCGCGGGTATTTGGTCTTTGGGAATGCCTTGGGCCTTAGGCCGTTTCCAGGACCCACCTCACCAAGGTAAGTGTGGACACCAGCTGGTGATGTTCTCCAGCAGCCAGTTGCTTTAGTAAAACATGTTCATTCAGCCCCTTACCAGAGATTTCTCCCTTCTTGCCTAACATATATTTAGAACCAACTCTCCATGCATTAAGATACTGGGTTTAAATAAATAACGAGTCACCAATTTATATGATCTCCTGCTGTTTCTCTGTGTGTACATATAGGATGAGAAGGAAGCCAACAGACCCATGCCAAACAAAGGAGACCATGGACTCAGAAATGAGAAGTTCAAACCTGTGGTACCTTGGCCTCATGTTGAAGGTGTGGAAGTGGACTTGGAATCCATTCGAAGGAAAAATAAGGCCAAAAATGAACTACATCATCATGGTGGTGGTGATAACAAACAGCAAAACATCATCCAGAGGCAGTATCTCACATTTAAGCCTCAGACATTTGTATACCGAGATCCTGTTTTACGACCTGGAGTCCTTGGTAATTTTGAACCCAAAGAGCCTGAGCCTCACGGAGTTGCTGGTGGCCCTGGAGAGGAAGCAAAGCCATATGTTTTAGGACCAGACTACAAAGAATCCATTCAAGCCAGCATTAAAGAGTTTGGGTTTAATATGGTGGCAAGTGATATGATCTCACTAGATCGGAGTGTTAATGACTTGCGTCAAGAAGAGTAAGCAAACTTTTTGTTTTCTTTTAGTTCTGTTTTTATGGGATTTAATTAGTTTCTTTCCATATATCTTAATTGTAAGGCCAAGTACTTAAGGCTTCTTGTCCTGACAGGCAAGAGTGCTGTACTATACCAAATGTTTCCATATATTATTGTTAATGCTGTTCCGATTATTCCTTTCATGAATACTTAATCTATATTCATTTATCTCTGCAGTCATCTGTTTTAGGGCCTAATTGCATGTATTTGCATGTTCCAGGTCCAGCCACAGTCTTCATAGTCATATCTTCTTAATCCATAACTTCTTAAGATTTGTTTTTAGGAAAGAATTATTTTCTTATATTACATCACACAGAAGTTCCTATACTACAGTTAGTTTATTCAGTTTTGGTTTCACCCCAATGCTTTAAAAAAATGAACCAAAAAAAAAAATGGAAACAAAGACATATTGTTGCCTTTAAACAAGTCTGCTTAATTACCTTCATTAAGAGAAATCCAGATCTGTCATAGTGGTGTTTGAGGTTTGGAGCTGACAGAAGAGTAGTCTTCTGGCAGTTTCTCACCACATTTGTCATAAAAAAGCAATCTTAGAAAAAAACATCTTTTTACTTGCTGGGAGGGTGTCTACTTTGGTGTGGAGAAATTCTGGGAAGTTATTAACACTTGCTCAATGATTACTAACAGGTTTACACAGCCTCTTCTGATCTTTGATATATGCTGGAGCCAAATTCACTTTCAGGCTAACCTGTGTTTGATACAATTTTCCTTCTTAAACACCAGCTAAGTACAAGTCTGTGCGAAAACCCGTTGATTGGTAGGGGGTTTTGGGTTTCTTTGGGTGTTTCTGCATTTGGAGGGGAGGGTGTATGAGTTTAAATAGGAAATGAGGTACTTGCCTGTTTTCACTTCCCTCTCATCCCTGGCAATGGAGCTACGCCGATCCCTGGATTGGAAGCCAACCTCTGGGTTGTACATATGCTTCCAGCTGTGGCAGCTGATCTGTTTGGTTGGTTACTGGCCAGTTACTGAGGCCTTTTACAGTGGGTGTTTTTTCCATTTTGCAAGGTAGGAGAGAATTGGCCAGCTGTGAGCCTGACTCACACCCCGGCACGTACGGCTGCCTGAATTTACTACCTGGTGTGTACTCATTGAAAGTGAATGAGGTGCACGGAGTACAGCATCTCCCTTCCTTCGTGCCGTCTTCCTCAGGTGACTTACTAAAGGCTTCCACTTGCCGGCAGTCAGAGAGGACCATGGCTGTCTACTGCCAGTGGTGAGGAGGCGTTGGCTGTCCTAGAGTTCACTTCGGTTTCCTTCCTTCGCTGCGGTCAGCGGTTGGACCTCTGTGCTAAAGAGATTCTTCTGGAGGGGAAGAAACGGTCTGGGTAACCTGCGTAGGTTGGTGTTTTCTTTCAGGAGGTTACTCACTAGACACTGCTGCTTCTGCTGAGGCGTTTGCAGCCACCGGGGCCCCTTTTATAGGAGGCAATGGGGCTAAGAGAACTCAGAGAAAAACACATTTCCCCATCGGGGGCTGTGGTTGACTGAGGAGAGGGGGGACCGATGCCAGGAGTTCATGCTGGCAGAGCTCCCCTTGACCCTGCCTG
This sequence comes from Phaethon aethereus, assembly GCF_964289735.1. NCBI lineage: Eukaryota > Metazoa > Chordata > Aves > Phaethontiformes > Phaethontidae > Phaethon > Phaethon aethereus. The sequence goes on from NC_138578.1 coordinate 44,071,501, forward strand.
CCCTAGAGAGACCGGGGGGTGGAAGCACGCTCCTCTCCTCGCTCTCCGCTCTGCAAGGACAGCAAAGCAGAAATGGCAGCATGTTGCATGAAGGTGGGACCAGGCTCCCTCTGCCCAGGTTGGTAACCATGTCTTTGGCAGCAGAGCTCAAGTACTCCCTTCCTTTTTCCTCAAGGTGGAGGGCATCAGAGGGCATACATATCTGCCAGATAGTTTCACACCTATAGCTTCCTCAAGTATTTTTGGCATAATCTCAGGGTTTGTCTCTACTTCTGTTCTGAAGGAGAGTAATAAATAGAAATTCCCAAAGAATAATTAAGTACTCATATTTTGAGGAATAGGAGGGACAGCCATGTGAATGATAGAGCAGAAAAGATGAATTTTAGAAACAGTTTCCTCCAAGCACACTTGCAGATAAGTCTTCCATGGAGGTCAAAGCCAGAAGATCAAATCAAAGTTAGTTTTATTATTCAATATTCTAAGCAAGCAAACAAAACCACATGAAAAACAATGTGAACAAAAGGCATCTTTCATACAACTTTATATCAAATATTTTTGTTTTGAATACTTGCGATGCTTGCAATTGCCCTAAATAGGTTAAAGGTTTACAGCCTCTGTGTGTCTCCTGGGAATGGCAGAAGAGAGGGGAAGCAATGTAAGATTGGCTGATACTGCTATATGCTTTCAGGTATCAACATGCTAACTTTCCTGCTCATCCCCCCGTACCAGCAAGAAATGCAGAAAAAGGGTAGCAGATTGCCTGTTGGATGCACCATTTATTTTCCTCCCACTGATCTGTTTAGTAAGTCCAGAAGCCATTTTAGTTGATAAGGCTGGTCAACATTCAGTTTAATCCTACTGAAGAGCAGTATAATCATCTGGTTTTGGCTAACACTACCTTGGCGTTGCTAACTGAGGAAGATCGTGCAGGCAAAGACTGGGTTACTCATTCATAGACATTCAAATCCAGGTAGACTTCGCCTCAGCCTTCTCCTCCTTTAAGCATCAAAATTTTTAAGCATCACCTTCAGCAGTCAGCTTTGTTCAGTAGAGTATGCCAAATGCTTTCCCAGGCAGTGCTACTGGTAGTGAAATAGTGCTGCAAGAACTGTCTCTCAGCTTAAAAGCCACGTAGCCTTAGGGCTTGTCCCTGCTGGAGGGGGAAGAGGGAAGAAATGCCAATAAAGGGGGGATTCAGTCCTGTGATGTTTAGATTTTACTTTGGAGGCAGACACGTTGCCAAGATGATGTGCCAGCTGCCTTTATTGATTCGGTAGGAACTTTGCTGGTGATTCTGGCAGTCTCAGCTGCCATAAAAAGCCTTAACTCTTGCTGCGCCTTGTAGAGAGGAGTAACACTGGATGGCGTGTTGAAATTGTTTGTCGGGTACATCAGATTATTTCCCTCATACTCTTGCCTCATGGATTTTAACCAGTCTATTTCAAGGTTGAAGTCAATACACTTTTGCTGTATGCCAACAGGTCATAGGTTTGGTTAAACAAAATCAAGGATGTGTGGGGATACATAAAAATCAGTGTACAAAATTTCAAAGAATGCATCATCTCACCGCAGCCTTTCAGCACTCTGCAGGAGGGCCAGGAGAACCACAAGCTGGGTTTAGGTGGAGCAATACCTGTTTTCCACCTTATTTCTAGTTGTAAAGAAGTAGAGCAGGCTTAGCAGGCCCTGTCCAAGATCTCTGTACAGTTGCTGGAAGAAAGCTTTTTCTTAAAACTTGGTGATATTTACCATTTTTTTAACTTTCTTTAATAATCTTTTTTTATTATCCTGATAGGTGGCAGCCTTTTACTTCGAAGAGCAGTCATTTCTACTGAATTTTACGTGTTGTCCCTGCCTCCTAGCAGAACTACAATAAAATTAATGTCAGCTTTAGGGAAGAAGGATATTAATTTGATTGGTCCCTGGATTTTTAAAATTTTTTTTAATTGAGATTCTGCACAGAGGTAGAGCATAAGTAAAAATAGAGTGATAAAGTTTCTGGATGGTCTTGGATTCAAGATAAACACACCATGCTAGGGAAATAAAAAATGGGCCTAGGTTTGAGGGTTAATGCTGTCAGGTACAAGGTGTGTCCTCTCAAAAAAAAAAAAAAAAAAAAAAAAAATTGTGACCAAAGAAAATTGCTGCTAGGGAGAACAAGAACTGAGTTGTTTTTCCAGCATAATGAGCCACTTGTCCAGAGTATTTTAAAATAAAATGAAGTGTAAAAAATACAGCCATATTGACTGTGACCAGAGATCGTTTTTCTTGACTATCTTGCCTCTAGCTCTGGCCAATAACATATGCTTGGGAGAAAACATAGAAAAAATGGACTAAGTTTCATTCCTGGCAACCCATTGGGCTGGGACAGTTGAGCCAAAAATTGCAACAGGATTGTTATGCTTCATAGATCTTTCTCTGTGCATGGTCTTGTCTTTTAAATGTATTTGTACTCTTGGAATTAATGACGTTCTGAGCCAATGGATTTTTCCAGGCTGAAGAACATGGTGTTTGTTTAACCTCTCCTCCCGGATATTGTCATGTACCTCTGTTACTCTGTCGCCCTGTGATATGGGAATATTGGAGATGCCTACATCAAGCTACTATGTAAATATTTTGTATTCTTTCCTTATTATTCCTATTATTCTATTTGCCCTTTAATCAACCCTGAGCTAAAATGCTTAGGGCTATCCATGTTAGATGCCAAGGGTTTTTTGGGGTTTTTTTTGAGTGGTAATGCCAAGTTTAGTGTCTGTCGCCAAGTATACTCACTAAATGTAGCCTAACACTCTGTATACATTAATTGAGCTCTCCTGCCAGCTTGTTGCCTGGGTAGTGTCCTTGAATTCTTCTGCAGCTTTTTACATTCATTTTATTTGCAACTACCAAGAACTTTTTTTATTGTTCAGTAATGACCTGGAAGAAGAGGTGGACAACTTGGATCCCAGCACAGATACTTATACTGCTACAGTCACAAATTCCTTTGAGTGTAAAAACTGTCTGTTCATTCCAGTTTCTTAAGCAGTTACTAATCTAAGAAATCTTCCATCTTACCCTGCCGTACTTTGATGAAGAACTTTGCTTATAAAGAAACCAAGGAATCTCATCAAAGGCTTTGGAAATTCTGTTGCTATGTCCACATGAATCTCTTAAAAGATGATACATGTTTCTGCGGCATGGCTTTCTTCCACAAAAGCTATGTCTATGGTTTCCTAATTTTGTCCTTTATTACTAGCTTCTTTTCAGCACAAAAGTCAGACTTAGTGGCCTACAATTCTTGGGCTCCCCGGGGCCCTTTTATAAAAATTGGTGCCATGTTTTCCTCCTCCTGTTTGTTTGATAACAAGGCTAGTGTCAGCAATAGTTATACACCACAATAGTTTGTCAATTTATGTTGCATTCTTTTGGAAATACTGAGTTTATTAAAAAAAATTTAAAAAGGAATTAGGTTATTCATGGCAGAAAAAGCCAGTAGGAGCTATCCTGCTGGCATCTGTTGTTTCTGAATTACAAAGTCCCTAAGTTTTAGGAGCTGAAGATAGGAGCATATAGTGGGAAGTATGACTGTGTGCTTGCCCTGTTTCTGTTCTCTTCCCTGGGTATCTGGCATTGGTCACTGCTAAGAGTTCAACGGAAATACTTAATTTAGCTTTCCTGCTTCTGAAGTGGTCTCTTTTCATTTTTATCATCTATCAGCCCAACAGACTCTCTGGCAGGCATTCTGCTTGTGGTCTTTGAAAAAAATATTTCAATAGCAGTTTTATACTTCAGTAAGCTATTTCTCAAACTGTTTTCTTAAATCCATCTCATTATGTACATTTAGTTTGCCTGAATTAGGGCTCATTTCTGTTTTCCTTGTTTGAACACCGCCCTGTGCATTTAAAGAATGTCTGCCTTACTGCTTACAGCATCTTTTTTTTAATCATGCTGGCTTTCCTAGTTCCTGTCTAACCTTTTGTGTATGATTAATGATAAACACTCTCAGCTTCTAATATGGTGTCTTTGAAAAAGCTCCATGCTACCTGAAAGCATGTTACCCTTAGCTTATGTAAGTAAGTAAGTAAGCGTGCTCGGTTCTTTATAGGTCCCCTTTTCAAAAGGAGGTGTTACTGGGACACCTCTCCTTTGGCATTAGAACTTCAGTGCGTTGTGGCTACAATTAGAGCATGGCTCCTACACAGGTGTGTCTTCATCTGAGCTCCACATTGTGCTGTGGACTCAAAATATACCTCTTCTCTTGTGGGTTCTCTGATGTGCTGAACCCTGGAAACACCAACTAGTGGTGTCCAAAAGGGTAGTCTCTGGAGCACGGGTTATATTTACTGTGTCCCCTGAGGCAGTGGAAGTCTCCGGCCTGTGTCTTCTGTTCTCTCAGGTGCCCCGATTCCTCCATACATGTCACAGGTGCTGTCTGAGTCCTGCTTGGGCAGCCGGTACCTCTCCGTGGTTGTATCAATGGCTTCCCCTTGTCTTCATGCTAGAAGATCCCTGACACATTTAAACTCTAGTTATCTGGTTCTCGTTTATTTTGGAGAAGGCAGTCTTTCCTGGATAAAGTTAATCAATTCCGAAAACTTCACCAGGTACTAATGAGCAACCTGATCTAGTTGAAGATGTCCCTGCTCATTGCAGGGTGCTTGGACTACATGACCTTTAAAGATCCCTTCCAACCCAAACTATTCTGTGATTCCATGAATTCAAAACACACTGCTCTGCACCATTTTCTCATGAAGGCACTGAAGTTCTGCTTCTTTTTATTGCCATTTCCTGGAAATTTGGTACATTCAGCTATTTTCTCCCTCTTTCCATCTGGAAAAAAAAAAAGAAAAAATCCATGTCCTCTCAGCCCCATGACTGAGGGTGTGAGATGCTGAATGAGTCCTTCGGCCAGGCCTCTGTTGTGCTGCTTGCAATCTGTTCTATTACTTTCCATGATGTAGCTAAAGATAGGAATGGCAAAGCAGGCACAATGCTGGCCAAAGGGGCTGTGGCATTTGGACCTGTGAGTAAAAGTCTAACTGAAGAGACCTCTTATTGCAAAGTCAGTCTTTCAGTTCAGTAGGTTTAAAATAGAGACCTGAGTGAAGGGATTATCACTCTTAGAAGTCAAATTGCATGAAGCCTGTGGTTAACTGTCATGTCAAATCAATGAAAAATGCTCCTTCTTATGTTCTCATGGAAGACATGAATTCTGCTGCATGACTATCTAAGCAGAAAGTGTTGCATAATAATCTCAGTATGTTTAAAAAAATTAGTACAAATCCCAGGGTTAAATGTTCTCATTGTGCACTGTCCTCCTTCAGACGAGGAAGAGTCAAACTGCATTTTGCTTTTTAGGCCATTATCCTAAATGGATCCTTGCAGGACTTAGCTTTATGCTTCTTATTCCCAGAGGCTGTGGTTAATAGCTGGTTTGGTGGGGGAGAAGGTATTTGGAGTTGGAAGCTTTTTTTCAACTCAGGTCAGAATGATGGATGTGCCCTTGGTAAAACCATGTTGGCTGTTCCTAAGTCACCTTCTCCTTCATGCACTTGGAAGCGGCTTCCAGAAGCATATACTCTGTCATCTTTCCAGGAACTGAAATTAGGCTGGCTGTAGTTCTTTGGATCCTCCTTCTTGCATGCGGGCATGGCATTTGCATCAAGCACGAAGACCTTGTAAAAATGATAATGCTGACCTTACAATGACATCACAAGCTCCCTCAGCACCCTCTGATGCAGCCCTTTCCAGTCCCATGGTCCTGTGCTGTGTTGAAGTGGTCCCTGACCCACCTTTCCTCTATGGTGAATATTCCTTCACTTATGTACGCTTTGCCACTAGATGCAGGGACTTGGGAGCTGTGACAGCAAACCTTACCAGTAGAGACCGAGGTAAATCAGATGTTGAGTTTCTCAGTCTTTTCTGAGTCCTTCATTCAGCAGTAAACCCATGCTTGCTTTAGTCTTCCTTTTGCCTGTAAGCCCTTCTTGTTGCCCTTCCCATCTCATGGATTTCAACTCCACCAGAGCTTTGTTTTTAATTCTCTCTGCATGTGCTCAGGCAGTTATTTCTCTACTCCTAGGTAGCCCGTCCATGCATCTACCTTCCCTACTCTTCCTTTTTGCACTGGGGCTCCAGCAGGAGTTCCTGGTGCAGGCAGTTGGGCTTTCTGCCATGCCTGTTTGACTTACTACACATGGGAATGGGCTGTTCCTGTCTTTTGGGGAGGTTGTCCTCAAAGAAACCATTCCTGGGCCCTTTTTGGTGAAGTTGTAACACCTGAAATCATTAATTTCTCATGGCAGCTATTAGGAGACATTTAAATAATGGTTTCTCTATGACAGAGTCAAAAAGGGAGAGAAAATTGCCTGAGGGACAAACCACTGATGACTACAAGTGTGGAGCTGAGAAGAGGCTGTCTGTGTATGGCTCATTTCAAGAGCTGCTCCTGGTCATACAAGACCAAAGCAGTGCAAGTTGTTCCAAAGAATCTGTATTCAGTATTTCTAAAAAATACGTATCTACAATGCATTAGTTGCAGTAGTCTCTTTGCAGTTTCTTTTATCTCCAAAACACTAGGAAGCAATGCAGGTTTTCCTTTATGAAGTTGCCTTTCACAGTAGAACACTCCAATCCACATCTGCCATTTCCATTGGTATATTTTGCTGGGCTTGGCTCATGCTTATTGCACTTTGGGTCGAAATTTAAGTCAAGAAGCATTGTCTTACAGTATATTGTAAGTGCTCTCTGAAACTCCCTATCTGTCCTATTAACTAACTTACAGTGCTCTAGAGCCCTTAAGCCAGGGTTGTTCATGCTGTTGATCAGATTTCATGCCAGGGTAATTAACTGTAGTGGCTGTAAGAAAGGATCAGTGCTCAACATGCTTTGCTCAGGCTTGATATGCTGTTGTTATCAAACCCATGGAAGACTTGCTTACAAATTATTCTTACTGACCCAGAGGGTTTTAGTCTTAGGACTCCATTTAAGCTAGATTTTTTTTTGACAGCTTCTTTTGACAAACATTGCAGGAATGTGAGTAGTTTGACTGGGAGAGGAAGTGTCATGACTCATTGTGAATGTTTATGGCATGAGACAAATTAATATCTTACTAGATTTTTTTTTTTCAGTATGACAATAGATAACCGCTGTCGGATCACCAGCGTGATGCAGAATTTCAGCTGCATCACCCACATACATCTGTCAGTCTGACCATGGCAAAATAAATATTTTGAAGTGTTTTTTCCTTCTATGGATTATCCAGTTTGACTTTCCCTTTTTAATTATGTTATTGGTGTTACAGGGCATGCCCCCTGGGCCATACGAATTCGTACTTGAATAATTGGATCTGTTGCCATGGGTCACCTTTTTACTTCAAACAGAACAACTGGCAATAAGCTTTTGTTGAAAAACCTGAAAAGGTAACTCTTTCTTGCTTAAGTACAGTGTTCCTTGTGTATAGAAATGTACTTTTGGACCACTGTTTCTGCAGCTCACAACATATTATAAAACAAATCAAAATGGAATGAGAACTGGCTTGTTTTTAAAAACGATACATGTACTTTTGAAGTGTGTTTGGGTTTTTTTTATTACTATTCTTAGTACAAGCAGAGAAGGGCATTCTTGCCAAAAATAAAGACTTCTGACTTTACTTAAGAATACACACCTGCAGAGCTGTGTGTTAGTGAAGCAGAGCTGTTAGTAAAGATATTTTTCCTATCATAGCTTGATGGTGATAGCTTGGACCCCTTGGTTGGTCCAAATGCTATTAAAAATATCAAACTGTATAGAAAATTTTTGGCGCTGGATGACTTAGGTCGAAAAAAGAACGATCTTTAGTTATAAACAATTAGTTAGGGTGTGAAATAAGGCAGATGAATCTTGGCTGCTCATTAGAAATGGATAGCCTTTTTACTCTGGGCAAATAATGTGAATTTAATACGTTCTCCTATAGTAAGTAGGTAGTTGTCCAGTCAATCTTGTCGTAGCTAAGGAGATTGAATAGAAAAGCGCTGGAGTGGAGCCTGCTTTCTTGAGGAATGTGATTAGTTCCTTAATTATAGCACTGTGCAAATTATATATTTGATACTGTTATATGAAAAAAACATTTCAGTAATTACTGTTGCTATCTGTCATTGGAAATGGAGCATTAGGGACTTGGTTTCATTTCACATGGTACCTTGGGAAAATCTTTTATTGAAGTGCCACATAGTACATTGGAACTGTTCTGTAACCAAGAGAACTAATTCTATAGTATGTGCGTAAATCTTTGTGCGCCTCAGTGAGAGCTGGGGTTGAGAAGCAGGTGAATTATAGTGGTCACACTAAATCAGGAAGGCTGGCTTTTCACTGCAGGTTATCAGCTTCCTTACTGCTGGCAACCCTCCTGGAGGAAAAAAAAGTGTTCAAAATGTAATTAGCCATGTATTGTCAGAGCATCTCCTTGTGGTCAGTTTGAATGCCAAGCATTTGGCCTTAAAGCAAAACCAGGCATTTTCTGTTAACGTTTCAGGTCCCAGTAGTGAAAACCACAGTGATGATGGATCCTGTGTCTCTGTAGTGTTGGCTGCTAGCATTTCAAATTTTAAGTTTCAACAGAGACATAGTTCACCCGAAGAGTACAAAGAAGTTTACAGAGGCACTGGGTCTGTTGTCTGTAGTTGGATTTACGTACCCCTGTGTATGAAACTGAAATGAGAAGACCGAGCACTGAACAGGACCTTTTATTCCCCAAAAGTGTATACCACAGCACCTGGAGTATATTTAAATTCTGCCTTAAACCTTGACTTTGGAAGAAGGGGCAGAGAAGAGTCTTGAGAGGTTTCCTGCTTGTGTAACCCTCCAGGTGCCATCTTGCATCATAGAAATTTTGGGGCAAAAGGAGGAAGTATTCTGTCAAATGAGTTGTAATCTGAATGTGAAACTAAAAAAATTAAATTAACAACTTCTGCTCTGTCTTGTTCCCGTTAACCAGAACTTAACGTGGTACAGCATTTGAATAAACTTTGCATTATATAAGTTATAATTCAGTCCAGCTGAGCGTGGGCAGGGACTTAAAGGTTTAATATCTGATGAGCTAGGTATGGTGGGAATAAAGTATTTCTGTGGGACTGAGTCTGCTGCCCCAAGCTGCTTTCTAGCCTTTTGTTTATTGGGTAAAATCTGTCAGTGTTTGATAAATCCCAAATTATTCACAGCCCGGACTCTTCTGAGCTGTATCTAAGCAAATGCATCAAGCCAAAACTTCCTAAACTAGTGCCCCCCTCAACGCAGAAATGGCGAGCCTTGCCACATGCAGGGAGTTGTAGCTTCTTACCCGTGTTTCCTGCGGACGCAGCGCTAGCCGCGTCAGAGGGGAGAGCGTTGCCGCAAACCGCTCCTGTGCCGCTGGCCCACAGCGATGTCCTACCTGATCCCCTTGGCCCATCTCCTCCCCGCGGCAGCGCGCCGTGTGTCATGGTGCTGCAGAAGGACTCGAGGCCCGAGGGGAGGTACTACACCTCCTTAAACCAAAACAGGAAGGGAGAGGGGTTTGGCTCCGTTTCTTTGTAAGGTGGCTTCCCCTTCCCCAGGGAAGGGAATTTATTTTAGCCACCTAGGTGCCCCAGCTCTCCTGCCTTACCTGCCCTATTGCCTCAACTTTTTCAGCTTTGGGCAAGTGATACTATGGGCAAGAATCTTGTGATTAAAAAATGCAAAGCTTACTCCTTTTAATTTTCCAATTAGCCCTAATGTTTGGGTCTCTGTACAAACCTTGCCCTGAATTTGGATCATGGCGCTTTCAGAGGTATGGCAGGAGATGTAGCTTGTGCTTCCAGGGGCACTAATGATGAAATTCAGTCACGTAGCCTTGCAGGCTACTTCAGGAGTGGAAGTAGACAAAGCTTGTAGCTATTATAAAAATAGGAAATGCTGTTTCAGCGTAGCTTTAAGCTGTTAGGTAGCATGTAGTAGAGGTTTTGCTGCTGTCTGCTGAAGGGAAAAACATACTCAGCTGAGCAAACTGTCCTTCTTGGGTTGTCTATTCACTTCTTTTCCAAGAACCTCTGTTCTGTGAGTTGACTACTCTAATTTTACATTAGTGTTGATGATGCATAAAAATGCCCTGTAAGGATTCATAGGTAACAAATGTAGTATTAACATTAGATTTACTTAGTCATATCTTAACAAAATGCCCCATTCTGTAATCTGCTTCTGTCTTTAGATCTCTCTGACGTGCAGGCAGTCAAGCAGCCGGTCTCAGCCAGGACCTTGGTGGTGTCAACTGTGCAGACGAGCAAACTGTTGGAAGGTGTTTTGTGAAAGAAACTCTGATCTGTCTTCTTAGAGGGTAGATGCAGTTTACTGCAGTAGTCATAATAAATTAATGATTTAAAATAACAAGCAGCCCTGGATTCAGTATTTAAGTATGTAAACAGTGTGCTGTCTGATGAATGAGTGTCTCCTTATAAGATAAGAACCGGGCTTACTAGAAATGGAAGCTGCAAATGAAAACAGTGCTCCGAAGTTATTTTTAGGCTCTGCTAGTGCTGGAGCCCCTCAAAGAGTGAGAAAAATGCATGCACTATAAAGCAGTTATCAGTAGGTGGTAATTGATACCGCTATGAATCTCATACCACTTTAAACATTAAAAAAAATGAAAATACAATTTAGAGTTGTGAGGTGTTTGATATTAATGGAGAAGAGAGATTCCATTTTTTAATGTCAATTACAATTTCAGGATAAATGCTAAACTGAGACCTTCAGCTTTGTACTGGTTCAGGGCTCTCAGCTTGGAACAGCTGACTGGAGCTTCTTAGGAGTTGGCTGCTGGAGTGCTTGCAGGAATGCGATGGCAGCTGCCTGCTATCTTGGAGAATTCTGTGCTGCTGCGTTTTCGGCTCAGCACTCAAGTACAGTGCTTTAAAATCCAGAGAGGGGACTGATGTGCCTTTGGTAAGCGCAGGTGCTAGTTAGGTAGTTGACCTGAGGAAGGTAGTCTCAGGAAGGAGAGTTGGTTTCGGCCACAATCTCTCTCTCTTTTCTCTGGAGCTCAGGTGCTGATATGCTGGGGAAGTCAGGAATTCAGAATGACATGAGAAGCACTTCTGCTAGCTCAAGATCTCAAACTGCCCTCTTAAGTAGGTATCGGGCTGGGGCTCACCCTCAAACTGCTGTCGTGGCGCTCTCCTTGTTCACTTCTTGCATTTTTACTTGATGGCTGGAGTACTTTCCCAGAAGCAGCAGCCTCTAGCCTGGGCTTTTGTTAGCCCGAGGAAATTTGAGCTTACATCTGCAAGTGTGCTGGTTGCTAACAGGGAGGCTGTAGGGTCTTCCAGTCCTTGGACCATGCACTCACCATCACTTCTGTGGGGCTGGGGGCACTTGAGCAAAAGCAAGATGATGAATATGGTACAAAGCTGTGAAGAGCAGAAATTTCTTCAAGCCAAGGAGCACTCCAGCCCAGATGTCTCCATTTTCTTGTGCAGAGGGGTCCCCTGTGAAAGGGCTCCTCTCCTGCTGTGGCTGGTGCACAACTTTGTGATCGAGGGACAGGGACATTGATGTGACACGGCCTCTGACAGTGCTGTTCCCTCCCAGGAGTGGAGAGGGATTAGGACTAATTCATGTCTTAAGTATGCAGGCTAACAGTCAGAAGAAACGTTACTCTGTTCCTCCGTTAGATCACTACTGTGTCTTTCAAAAGGTTTCTTCTTGGTCCGGTGATGAGTCAGTCCATGTTTTTGCTCGGTAATACCAGATTTGGGAACAGGAAGGTTTTATTTATGGGCTAATCTGAAGGTGTAGCTTCCTTTCACCCATGAGTTCCCTGAGGAAAGGAAGCAAACAGAGCTGCTCTTCCCTGCAGCGCTGCCCAGATCTGTGCTCGCCTGCTCCTTCTTGCCCCGTACAATAACTCTTTACTGGGGTCAGGAGAAGTGATATGAAGTGTCTAGAGTCAAGGCTAGCTTTAAGGATCCTACCCTCTCATTGCTGCATATCTGCTGCAATCTGCCGTACTCTCAGCTCTACCAGTAAGAACTCAAAATATTTTTTTTTTTAAGTGAGTTTGTTTGCTAATTTGATTCACAGCATATCACCAGAGGTGGCCTGCCGGCTACACCTGAAATGGCACTGTGCTACACTGCGTGGGCAGGACGGAGCACCCAGGGGGATGAAGCTAGAGGTTGACACCTCTTTAAATCCTCTTTGTCACAGACCCTTTTGTACTTTGAGTCTGCCCGGTGCCAGTTTTCGATAGCTTGCAGCTTTTGCCTGGATGCCCATATCTACTCGACCCTGTCTTTTAAAACTGAAGCCTGAGTCTGGAAACTCAGGCTCTTTGTTTTCATTTTGTGGTGCCTAAAACTTACAGGGAAACTAGTGCTGTAAAATTCAAACACAAGGAAAACGCAGTTATGGTTTCTTGGCATTTGGTTTGCCAACCACTGGATGTCAGTGCTGCTCCACTGAAGAAAGGCTCTTCCCCCGCTTCCTTCCCTCTGGATGTGCGGGAACCCAGAGCAGAGGCTCTTCACTTCTGTCGCTCAAGGAACTGAGCAACGTTTGGATTTCTTGGGAAAACTGCCACAGAGGTGGAAAATATGCATTAATTGCACATATCTAAAGCAACTACTGTGTTTCAAACCTCTTAATTCTCAATGCGAGGCGAGACACAAGATTGTGCGTGTGAGTTAACTGCAGTCTGTTGGAGCTTACGGGCTTGCTGAGTCAGCCTGGGGACTGTCCAGTAAGTGAATTAAAGCCTCTGGAAAAAACTAGAAGTGTGATCTTACTAGAGGTATAAATGTAGTGCTTTTATGACTTGCAAATGGCACATTCAGCAACACGTGATTTTTCAAGTTTAAAAAGTGAAACGTGCTGACAGCTTTGAGGAGATTAAGTTGGATATGTAACAAAAAGCCTGTCTAGACCTCTGGGTTTATGTTTTAAAAATGTATTAAATGCAGATCAAAAAATGCTTATAAATTGCTCACAGATGCGTTGTTCTATTCAGGCTTTTGTAATAGGTTTGGCTTTTTGAAATTATGTTACTTACTCTTTCATTCTTATGGCCGTCACCATTTTGTTCCTAAAAAAACTCACCTACGCTACAGGAAATAGGCAAAATACGCAAGCAAAAGATTTGGAGGTTTTTGCAGTGTTTTCTTTGTTTCTTTTGTTGAAGGAAGTCTGAAATGTCATGGACGTCTGTCTTTTCAATTGGAGGGCAAAGAAGTTACCTAGCTAAGCTTCTGAAGGTGCAGGTCAGGGGCACAGTGCAACCAGCATCAGATACTGCCTTCTCCTTTGAGGCAAAAGGTACTATTATTTTTCCACTGACTTTTACATGGAGCTCTTGAATGGCATCCAGCTGGCATGCCGATTTTGAATGTATAACATCCCATTTTCCTCCATTTTAACGTAACTGTATCACCAAAATTAATCCAGGTGAATACATGTGCAAAGCAACAAGATCTGCTATTAATCTCTTATTAAGCACATGATGGAGAAGCTTTCTTTTAGCAGCCAACTTAATGCACTTAGGTAGCATATCCATTTTATCTGTTCAAAAAGCTAAATAAGTTGTCGACAGCTTAAATGCTTGTGCTACGAATGGAAGTATCGTGGTCTGTACTCAGCTGAAGTCTTCTTGAGAGCGATGTGCGGAAGGCAGGCACCAGCGGCCTGAACCCTGTGTTTGGAACAGTCAGTCTAGCACTTGTGTGTTGGTAGCTTATAAATGTGATTAGCTGCGGCTACTTCAGGCATAAAAACAATTCAGCTGGAGGATTTTAGTCAGTAAACTGTGCTTGTAGAGATCGTGCCGTTTCAGAGGTTGCTTACAGCATGCCTGACCGAGAGAAGAAATGCCTTATCAGATCAGTCTTAGTTATAGACTGTTTTGATTCTGTAACTTTCTTTTCACACAGAGCCAAAATTAATAGTAGGTTTGTACCAATTTTTTTTTTTCTGGTGGATAAGAAATATATACTGATGTTGTTCCCTGACAATAAGTGAAATACTCCTCCTTCACCAGAGAAATGCTCTTTAAATACCTATAGATCTGTTGTGTGAGTTCTTTCCACGTTTAACTTAATTTAGTTTCGGAAACTCTGGTGATTTCTGATGATTAAGGTAATTTCTTCTCAAACATGGGAATGTTTCTGTGCATTTAAGCTTTTTGTTGTGTATAGAGAAATAGAACGATGGAAGTTTGTGCATCGTAAGTTCAAAAGTTTCTATTTGTCCAGAATAACGCCTTAAAACATGATAGCTGTCTCTAAAAAGTCAAATTCTCTCTAGTAGAGACTTTACTTGCTAAAAGATGAATAAAGGAAGTTTTTTACCCATTGAAATCAAAAGTGCTAGGTCTCTGGGTTTGGTGACAGGAATTGTGTTATAGGGATGCAGTTGGGGAAATGGATATTATAATTGCAAATGAAATGCATTGCTGATAAATGTGATTAATAACTATTGGGAAAGATGGACTGAATTACTCATATTACTTGTTTCTAAATCATCTGTAATCAGGAAAAAAGACCTGAATCCAGGTCCACAGTGAAATTGAAAAGCACAACGTTTTAAATGGATACAGAAGTCTTTTTCATGGCATGCCAAGCTGGAACCCTGAATGCGTTTGGTGACTTTCTTTTTCTTTAGGTACTTTTCTTATACCTGGAAGTTTAACCGTGAATAATAAATAGTGAAGCTCACATCTTGTCTGCTATGGGATTACATTTTTCCCACAAGCAACTGTGCTTTTCTGACAGTTTTTGCAAATGAAGATGGTTTTACGCGGAGCAGCTGACATGAGCATTTCACATGCTGCTGCTATACTTTTAGAAAATTGTTATGTTTAAATGTATTTGGTGTGAAAGGGCAGAAATTAACAACTTTTGATTGTCTTGCCACAACAGTGTTTATAACTTTGCTAATTATGCAGATTCTGCATGTGGACTGTATAAAGCCAAGAGAAACACTTCACAGACAGTCCTTCTACTGGGTAAATCTGATTTAAAGAGGCTTAAAAAAACCCCTTGACTCTTGCGTGTTACGTAGTAGATGAGCCAAATGCACGGTCCATCCCATACCATGATGTCTGATGGTTTGAAGAGGTTCCCAATCTTGGCAGACGCTGTTTGGGGCTTTTCTGCCACTGTTCTCTGCTGGCTGCCCAACCAGCAAGGTGGTGGTGGTGGTGTCTCTCGGTGGGGTCCATGCAATGCCATCCACCTACACAGGAGGAAGCATGTAGCTGTTGAGGCAGGAGCTGCTGTTCACCAGGTACATGCTATCTCTTTCAGGAGGAGAAGAGTCTTGCTGGCTGGAAGCAAGCTGCTGTTTGGGCCTCGTACCTCAGCGATGCGCTGAAGTTATATTACCTTCTATATCCTGTTTCTCTTTAATCTGAAGGATAGCAATCAATGAAGATTTCGTTTGCGCAAAGATGTTGTTAAGCAGTTCTGTTAATCGTAATGTGAAAACTAATAAAATCAAATCTTTTTACAGATGCAAATACTGGCATTATGATGATAACCTGCTCACCTCCAGTGTTGTCATTGTCTTCCATAATGAAGGATGGTCCACACTCATGAGGACAGTCCACAGTGTCATTAAGAGAACACCAAGGAAATACTTGGCAGAAATTGTGCTGATTGATGATTTCAGCAACAAAGGTATATTTGGAATATTAACATACTACTTGTAGGAAAGGAAACTTCATTTGTTTTAAAAACCGTTTTCTTTTGATTTATTCCCTGCCATGGATTGAGTTGACTCTGCAAGAAAAGTAAGTTGCTTCTTCACAGTCCTTTCAGTTCTCAGTGAAGGGAAAGCTTTTCCAATGAACTGCTTTCATAAAGGTGGCAATCCTTTACGTGTATGAAGCTGTTTGAAAGACAGGATCTGTGGTGGGCTCTCTTCCACAGTTGTGGGAGTAGTATATAGTAGAAAGCAGGCACAGCTAGTGCCTCTCTTAGCTCTTGTGACAACAGGCAGTTTTAAGAGTTTTGAAGGAGTTTAAGTTAAGCCTGTTAGGAATAATTTTTCTTTATTCCATGTAGGAATCCAGATTCCTTCTCTTCCCCCTCCCACCCCCACTGTAATAAAAATATATCTAAGGCTATTAAATTATGCTTCATTTTCAATATCTTTCTAATTTTCAGCATTCTTTTTTAATTAAACATCACATTAAGGTGTTTATTTTTTCTTACTGGGGGAGGAGCTTTTAAGAATTTAAGTGCGTTTTAATCTCTGCCTTTCTTTGAGTCCTGCATATCAACATTTTCAGAAGTCTAGAGATTTTCCTCTTCCTTTGTAATACACATTCTGGTCTTGGTTTATAGTCAGGATGTATGTACTTATGTGTGATTCTTATAAATATAAACATGCACTGACTTTTTTCCTTTAATGGTGGTATCTTCAGCATTAATTAAGGCTGAATACAGAGAAGAACTAAAAGTGGTATGCTAGAGATATAAGATGATTGATATAGAGGAAATCTGTCTGGTTTTAAACTTTAAACAGATTTCAAAACAGTGCACCAAAGCTATACATTCTGCAAGATTTTATTGCAGCGTAGTTCTTGGATAGAATTCGACAGAGAAAAAGAGTAGACGCATAAATAAAAACATAACTTTGAGTGTGGGGGATGACAGCCTTTTCTAGATGACAGCAGCAATGGCTTTTTGGAGCCCCGGCAAGTTTGAACTGGTCAGCAGCATAGAATACATTCCCTTTACCCTCCTCTTTGTTTTTATAATAGCTGAATTGGGTAGTGGCATGGAACAGATGACTCTGTTCTGAAACTCTCCGTTTTATCAAGTGATCTGGGCTTCTCCCAGTTCCAGCCTCACAGGAGGAGTTGTTTTCTGCAGGTATACCCACTATAAATTTTAAAACTGAATTCATCACATAGTCAGGGTTGCCTTTTTTGAGTATAAATCACTATTAAAAATAATTATTGTATGATAATTTTTGCATCTTACCTGTAAGTAGGTAGGTATCATTTTCTGTTTACTTTTACAGGAGAGGAAAAGTTACCTGTATTGTAAACTTGACTACATCGGGCTTAGTCTAATAAAGATACTGTATAGTACATTATAGTCTCCTGTATCTTTTTACAGCTTTTGAGAATTTGGCTTACACACATGCTATAAAACAAAAAGATCTTCTCTCCCAAGGGGTATAATTTTAATAATTCAGTTAGCAGACATGTGCTGTGTTTTTCCTTTTCAGCTGAGATCACAGCTTTCCTTCAGAGCTGTTCAAGGACTGAATTAGCTGTATAAAATAACTATGACACTGATGGTCTCTAGAAAAACTACCATATTTTTTTCCTAATGATTGGACTCAGTACTTGGGTTTCATATGAGTTGTAGCTGACTCTATGCTATGTATATGTAACTCACGGAATGAATTTGTTTGGCATAACTCATACTACAGTTTTCCAATATGATGATTGTTAAATAAAGGCAGTATTTTTCAAGAAATCTGTTTTGAAATACAGAACTCTACTTATGCTCTCTGCTTATGTATAAATGGTTAGCAGATACAGCTAGCCTGGACCTAACATCCAGCAGACCCTTGTCTCTATATTTCCCACACTTCATTGTCCCAAATAACTTTCTTGAATCAGAAAATTCAGTAAAGCAAGCTCAAGATGCAATTTTCTCATGTATGAGTGACTGGAAAACAAGCACGGACTGGAATGGCTCTGAACACCTTGCTGCAACTGTACTGTTTCTCTATAATAATTCTTCAAACTGCTTTAGGCTATTATGTGGTAAACATAATTAACTTAATTTCAATAATTCAAATTGCATTCTAGATGAAAAATGTCCGAGAGAGTAGAATCTTGCTCCACTTCTTTCTCCCCAGAGAGAAGCATGAACTAATACGGGCTGCAGAGCGTGCCAAGCCACCTGAAGAGATCTCCAGTTGTTAGGAGAACTGCAAAACACAAACACTCTTAATCGTAGACGAGCTGCTGGTGGGTTTTTGCTTTTTCAGCCAGAAGAAGAGCAGTGCTGACAGCACAGATACAGGATTTTCTCCTTCCCCACCTGCTTTCAGACTGCACACGTCCTACCTGCCTTTCTACCCGGCCAAGAGCGCCTTACACCCTTTGGGACCAGTGTTGAAGGACGCAGATGCTGGACTGCGTCGATGTTTGCTCACGCTCAGCGTGGCTGTCCTTATTTCTCAGCCACCGCCTTCTCCAGGGATAAGAAATTAAAATGGAGCGTAGCAGTTGCAAGCACCTCTAAATACCGGCTCATAAAGAGCCCTGCCTGTCCTTTATGAGAAGTCCTCTTTCACCAGAAGGGAGTTACAGCTGCACAGAAGCTTATATATGTTAAGCCTTACAGGGAGGAACGGTTGCGATGCTTGGAAAGCATTCTTTTCATTACAATTCTTTGTGTGGAGTCAGTTTATAAAGGGAGCAGTCTTTTTGCTGAACAGCACTCCCTTCTTTTCTTAATCTCCTCTGCAAACAGCAGGTTTGACCGTGGAGAACTGCACGGAGGGATGAGCTGAATTCTGTGCGGGCATTTTTTCCTTTGTCAAAGCACAAAGGGAACAGTAACAAGATGATGACGCCAAGCTAACTGAATGATGCTAGTTCTAATATTTTCAATGGAGACTTCTGCTTTAATGCATGTTAGAGTCCGGGAAGTGTTGCAGCAGCTTCTACTACAGTGTCAGTGTAGCCATGCTGCTGCACATGGGTATTTATTTCCCCATTTTTTCTTATGTTTCTTGGTTAAAAAAAGTTTGTGTTGCTGTGAGTGCCAGCTGTATGGAGGCTACAGCTGTTCTGCAGTAAGAATTCGTAACACCAGATTTTCTGAAGTTCCCTACAACTACAGTTGTGTATGTAGGTCTTCAGCAACTACTTGTTACGTACTTAGGCATCAGCTTTATTTCTTTCTGAAGCATAGAGGTCAATATCTCAGCTGATGCAGCTCGCTTTGTGTAGCCCGTGCACCTGTAAAGAGTGACTGTGAAGTAAATACCAGTGTTTCTTAGTAGCATTTAAAGGCTTTATCTATCTTTTGCATTTACTGATTTTTTCTTTATTGCTATCTATATTTCCCACTGATGGAGCTCCTCATAAGATAACCAAAGGGGAAGTAATGAGCATAGACAAGTAACAGTATTTTCATTAACTTGTTTAACTGTGCTCACAGTAGGGAAACTGAAGCATTAATCAGTGCTTGTGTTAGAGCTGGGCGCCCCACGTTCATAGTATTACAGGGGACTCAGAAGCAGGTGCTTTAGGGAGGACTTGTGATAACCATTTTTCTGCTTCTCAAACTGACATCCATGAGTCAAGGAAAAAAAACTCGCTTTCCTCCCCCGTAATCTGCAATGCCTAAGATCTTTTGGAGAAAGGATACGTTTTTTAAAAAACATTGATTCATGCTTTAATCATGCACTGGGACAGGAGAGAAGAACCCAAAGAAGGGAAGACCAAATTGGTGGTTATAATATTTTTGAAGGATCAAATACACATTTTTTTAACAAAAAACAGAATACTGTAAGGCTGTTGACAGATATCATAAATACATGTTCCAGGTGAACAAAATTTAACACTGGCCAAACAGTATTTCTAACTGTAAAAGTATCAGGATTTTATACACTACTGTCATGCAGTCTTTGTAGTATGGCAAGGGGGGAAAATTCCCTTTTCCTTTGGGAAATAGCACTCACTGCTAACCCTGGCACAGTTTCAGATAATGGACTGCGAAGCCCTGAGACTTGTACTGTAGAAAAGCTTTACACAATCAATATGACAGGGTTTTACAGCTCCCCGTGAGCCTTACATGGTTAAACATTTGATAACTAAAACATTTGGCTTCATAGGCAGGAGAGCTGGAAGTAACTTCAGGATTTAAATCTTTAAAACATTCCTGACAGTCCTTCTGTAACATGTACTTGGAAGTTGCAGAATAAATAATGGTGTGGCATAAAGATTCTCTTAGTACCGCTTCGGTATGACCTCATAACTCTCTTGAATTTGTCCTATAAAAATTTATATCACAACTATCATATCGTATATTCTGCGTATATTACATGGCATGTTATTCTATACAGCATATGTGATAAAATTTTTCTTTCTCTAGTTTAATATTTATGTGTCCTTGAAGATTTCTTAACACACAAGGATTTACAAAAGAAATTGTAACTGTGTGGGAAGGAGAAGAGGATACATAGAACTTTTAGTTGAGAAAACTTACTCTTTTATAAAGGTGAAGAGGAGGGATAAAAGATTCAGAAGACTGTTCTTTGGTAGAATTGCTGAATTTTCAAGTTTGGAAACTTAATTTCCAAAAAACACCGTTTCCATCTCAATTACTTATATGTAGCTTTTGTTTAAACTAGTTTTTTTTTTTTTTTTTTTAAATACTTTTGGCAAGAATATAAAGCATCCTGAAACATGAGTTGCAGCAGGCTCTGGACTTCAATCATTTTCATTCAGGGTGTGGAAAATGTTGCTGCTGAAGCAACCTGATGGCATGTTGCTGCTGAAAGGGATGTCCTTCTCCTTCCACCTGTGCACGTCCCCTCTCCTCTTAGATCAGCGCAGGCATGGCATCCAGCAGCCCCTCAGAGCCGGGGCAGACCAGTGCGTGGATGCCTTGGCTGTAGCTTAGGTGGCTTGTTTTGGTTCCCGACGGAGAGAAACTGAAGCTGTAGGCAATTCTTTCCAGCCTTTCAGTACAAAAATAGATTTTAAATGAACACCAGTAGTTAAATCAGCATAGCCTCAAAACAGCAAGCGCCTGACTGCCAGCCCTTCTGCCTTTGTGAGTTTTCTCAACAGAATCATCTGTGCAAAAATATTGCACAACACTAAGATTCTTTTTTCAAACTGTGTGGTAGGAATGTGGTTTCCAGATTAGTTTGGCAAAGACCAATGTGCAAATACAAATCTGTAACCATTTAAGCGTAGCCCATCTTGATTCTCTGCGGTTACTCATCCTTTTTCTGACCAAGTCCCTTTGGCTAAAAGTTTCCTGTCTCATCAGTATGACAAGCCACAGCTCGTTCACTGCAATTCTGGCCCTCCAATTATTATTAATTTCATTAGAAGATCGGTGTAAGACCACCCCAGCCCCAAGAGGGAACAGGTCTAGATGAGGGAGGGCAATAGGATGAGTATGGTGAGGTTTCTGTCTCAGGCTTCCAGATTTAATAGACTGACAGAAAATTTTGTGAGGCAGAAAGTGAGTGAAGAGAAACATTTAACTGAAAAGTGGTGTCAACTGTACATGTGGCATTATCTGATGAGGAAAGACTATGTGCCGAGTGTAGAAACTTCTCTGCCTGTATGCAATACAGGCGAAACCTGAAAGCCACCGTGTGATATATTGAAGTGACAGGGACTTGTCCACCCAGCCTCCCTGTGATGTGGCCAACCACTTCAGCTGCTTTTTCTTCAGCTGTGCCAGAGGCAAACCTGTGCCGTGAAGTTGGAGACCTCCAAGCCTTGATCTCTTGTGTCTAGTGTTGGTGGGTAGTAGTACGAGCAGTTGAATTAAAGATTCTCTTAATCCTAAACGTCCAGATACCTTTAAGTAGAGTTGGATTTGGGTTGTATTAAGAGTACAAAACTGTTTATTATTAACCTCACCAATTTTGTTTTTTCCTTTTGATTTGATAGCACACTTAAAAGAGAGGCTGGATGAGTATATTAAGCAGTGGAACGGCCTTGTAAAGGTATTTCGAAATGAGAGGAGAGAAGGTTTAATCCAAGCTAGGAGCATTGGAGCCCAGAAGGCTAAACTTGGACAGGTAGGAGCCCATTCACACACAAGTCTGTCTTTTTTTTATTTTGGGGGGGAGAGGTGGTGGTGGTTCTGTGTTCAAATAGACATGTAGAATATTGTTTTTAAAAGAGATTAATTTACTTGTTTAAGCTTCCTTTTTTTTGTTTATAATACAAAATTATGTCAATGTAAACAAGTTTAATTAAATCATTGTGATCTCCTATACAGAAATGGAAATTACTTTTTTTTTTTCTTTTGAAGGTTTTGGTTTACCTTGATGCTCATTGTGAGGTGGGAATTAACTGGTATGCGCCACTTATAGCTCCTATATCTAACGACAGGTAATGTTCTCCTGTTATTGGCAGTGTCTGGCCTCTTAGGAAGAAAAAGTCACCGTTAGAATTTTCACTCCTCAAACTATAGTTAATATGTTTTATATCTATATCAAACTATATCAATATTTGCTCTATGGTGATTTTATTATCTCCCAGCATAAAAGCTATGTAAGGAGGAAGGAAAATAGTCAGGCAAATAAATCTCTGGATAGTTTATTTCAATAGGCATGCTGAAAATTTTGCTTAGTATAGATTAAATATAAGACAACTCTTGACTTTTGCAGCAGTCTGAGGGAGTCTTATAAAAATGTTCCTTTTAGCTGAATAAAGAGCCTGATTAAACAAAATATCTGAACAGTAAGTGATTTTTGGTAGAGGAAAAGTAGCAGTAAGTGTTTTGATTTAAGAGGGATTTAAAGCCCCTGTGATCTCAAAGAGTTTTATAACTTTCTCATCTTTGGTCTTGCAATATGGTCTTACTTTTTTTCCTCTGATGCACTTTGGAGCGCTGCCTCTAGCGAACCGGGGCCAGGGCTTGAGCCTGTCCCTGCCGCGAGCCCGGAGGCTTGCTTGGAGTCGGTGGTGGAAGTGCCTGCGCTGTGTGCGTGGGATCTCCGAGAGGTGACAGAAGAGGGAGATCCCCAGGGGCTTCATTTCTTCCAGCTGTTGAAATGCCGTTGTTGCTGTGTGCTACCGCGCTCTTAGCTTGTGTGGTCGGGGGGGTATGTGTGTTTAGGAAACCATGTGCTTGTTTAAACTCTTTAATCCCATAAAATAACTGCTTAATCCTAAAAACTATTTGTTAACCTGTCTTACTACCAGAACTTTCTTGAAGAGGGTTTTTTGTGTGTTTTAAAGGCTGTAACTCAGCTTCAAGACTATATTTGAGGCCAGGGTACTAGAGAGAAGGTGAAAATGCTTGTGTGCTTCCATTGAGTTACTCTTTTTACACAAGAAAGGCAGGTGAGAACAGGCAGCTTTCGCGGCGTCCCCCAGCACCACGCGCTGAGACGGGGGTTACGGGAGGACCAGAGGTGCCGAGGCGCATGATGCCAGGCGGCTGCACTCAGCAGCCTTCTTCCAAGCCCTGGTCCCCTGGGTGCAGCTTGCTGCTGCTGCTTCTGCCTCAAAGAAGAGCACAGCATTAGTGTTTCTTACACACACACACACTTGTTTTTCTGTCCCAGGCTAGATACAAGGAAGAAATTTTTCCCAATGAGAGTGATAAAACGCTGGCCCAGGTTGCCCCAGAGAAGTGGTAGATGCCCCATCCCTGGAAACATTCAAGGTCAGGTTGGATGGGGCACTGAGCAACCTGATCTAGTTGAAGGTATCCCTGCTCATTGCAGGGGAGTTGGACTAGGTGACCTTTATAGGTTCCTTCCAACCCAAACGATTCTATGATTCTATTTTATCTTACAGGATTTGGCTTAAAAAGATGGAAGTGCTCCATCACCATGAAACTCATTTGGAAAATTTGGGGATAATAACAAGATAATGTCTTTTCCTTGATGGATATTCTACATGGTAGATCACAATGAGGAGCGTATTGCAAATCAAAGAGGAAAAATTCTACTGAAGACTGGTTCTAGGAGCACCAGTAATGTTTTTTTAAACTGAGATGTTGGATTTGCAGGGCAGTTGAATGGGACAGAATAGCGACGTTCCATGTTTACACTAGTAAAAGCTAAGACTTTATCATACGTGTTGACAGCCAAGATCTGATATGAATAGAAATTATGGGAAATAATAATACTGTGAGAACCCTACCCTCTTAAAGGCTCCTCTGTTGCCCCCAGCAGTGCTTTATTAGAAGACCGATGTCAAGAAATACACATAAAGGAAGAAGTATCGGTAAATGAATTGATACATTAGTATTTCAGATGGAACTTTTCTGCTTTTAGAACCTGTTAAAACAGCATAAAGAAAGGACTATCTCTTTTTTTCTTCTAAGGAGTCTTCATTTTTTAATGTTTACAAGTGACTTTTCATATAAACTGCTCTGTAAGATTAATGACTAATGGTTTAGATTTCAGATTAGTCAGATTACTCTTCTGAAATTGTATTTTGCTCTTTCTTTCCCTTCTACAAATGTTTCAGAACTACATGTACTGTACCTCTAATAGATTACATAGATGGGAATGATTATTCCATTGAGCCACAACAAGGTGGGGATGAAGATGGCTTTGCCAGAGGGGCCTGGGACTGGAGCTTACTATGGAAACGAATTCCGTTAAGCCACAAGGAAAAGTCCAAACGAAAACATAAAACTGAGCCTTATCGGTAAAGAGAGCTGTTTACATACTGTGAATTGTAATGAATAATTGTCTAAACCCTTTCGTTTTTCCCTCCCCACTCTTTTCCCATGAACTACGGCCGGTGCACGCGGGTCCTTGCACATAACCGCATCTTCCCTGCCACCATCCGCCACCCTGCAGAACCACATGCACTGTGCCGCTTATAGATGTCATAGATGGCAACACTTATAAGATTGTGCCGCAAGGGGGTGGTGACGAAGATGGGTTTGCTAGAGGAGCATGGGATTGGAGTATGCTATGGAAGAGGGTTCCCTTGACCAAGCGAGAGAAGGAAGGCAGAAAGACAAAAACTGAACCGTATCGGTAATCACTAAATCACTTACCCGTTTCTTTTTTTCTGAAGTCGATATTGATCCACTAAAACTTGCATGTACTTCTGGCCTGAAAATCTTTGTATTTCTAACCACGCCAAACTGCTTTGTTTGATCAGACCTATTTGCTTGAAATACCTTTGCTACCTTGTGTTGCCTCTCCATTCCTGCTCTTGTGTGGTTAATAGGGTGCACATTAGAAATACAGGGTTTTGTTTGGCAAAATACAATACTGTATGACTTTGTTTCTAGGGAAAACTTTATTTAGCTACGATACTTTTAAAAAGTAGTGCTGGAAACAACAGTGCTTATTTAACCATTTGGTTTGAAATAACGAGCATGCTGTGAGTATTTATAATAGCTGGTAATGCATAAAGTCTGTAGCCTGCTGTCACGGCTCGATGCATGCATACAGCTCATGGATTATGCATGTGCATCAAAAAAAATCCGTTTTGTCATATTTCTCCCACTTGCTTCATAATAGATCACATCTGACAAAGAAGAATACTATTTAAGAATCTTGGCTAGATCTTTTCTAAGGTCTCGGTATGTGTGGGGATTTTCATTTAATATATATAACATTAAAAAAAAATACACAAACTTTATTTTCTGGGAAAACTCCAATAACTTTCACAGAAATCCCACCTTTCCTTTCGCTTTGTAAGGGGGGGTGTTTTCTTCCCAGCAAACAGAAACTGGCTAGAAACCCTAGCTTAGAAACTAGGGTTTCTGGATGGCTTCTCAAGGCTGGGAGACTGTGGTTCTGCTGGTTTTTATTACTTTCCCCTTCACACTTAACTAATCGTGTTACTACATTTGAAAGCAATCCTCACATCTTCAGAATCTAATGTCTTCTATTGCTTGTATATACGATTTAAACATTGTAAGAGCTGATGTTGGTAATTCCCTATCCTCACCCATGATTGTTCTCTGCTAAAATGGCAACACATGCAAGGAAGTTATGAAGCTTTGATCTGTTTTGTATGCAGTATAAATAATACCATTTTGTCCGCATTGGAACTTTAATATTCGCTTAGAGGGGGATAAACTATTTCAAACATTGCTCTTGTGTTCTGTGTTTACCATCCAAACAGGTCTTAAAATCCTTTAAACTGTTCCCAGAAACAGAGAACACATGTTCTCAGAACGGTTTAAAAGATGACTTTATTTTTAATCATACTTTCAGAGTTACAATGCTGCTTCTAAAAGGAGGCATTCCCTGCGTCTGTTTATGTCCGGGATATATGCATTTTGTTGCAGCAATATCAAGGCAAGTAAGACTGAGTAAAAGCCTTGCAGAAACCATAGCCAGGGCTGCCTAGTTTAAAAAGAAACCAAACCAAAACAAAACGCCTCAACAGCTTAAAGCGCAGAAGAAAGCTTTTTGTAATGTGAGAATTGCCCCAGGACTGAATCCTTTCAGAAATATTATGCTTACCTCTTCACGTCCTATAAAATAAACCACTGAGCTTATGCGGATTTTACTGTGTTCTTTAACACACCTGACGGAGGCCGAGACCGAAACTTCAGTGTCTGAGGCCGCTACGCTTGCCAAGCCGTTGCGGTGCTGAGGAAAGCCAAGCGCGCGGGAAAGCCCCGGGGCTGTGCCGCGCGGCGCGCTCCTCCGCGCCGAGGGCTCGCGGGCGTCCTACCCTTCGCGCCCCCGCGATGCCGCAGCGGTGCTGGAGGAAGAGGCAGTAAGCGGGCAAGTAGAAGGGGACGTTTAGGAATAACTCTGGCATCTGGTCGGGTGATTTGAGCTGAAAACCATCCTACTTAACTCAGCTGATAGACCCAGCAGCCCTGGTTTTGTTCTGCCCTGCCCTGGCTGCGCGGAGGGTGTATATGCTAACCCCGCGGGTTACTTCTCCTGAAGCACTTCTCCTCCAGACATTGATGTGCGGAAGGGAAATACGTAATCACTGGTGTTAAAAGGAACACCGCTGAGTTAAAAATCTAATGGAACGAAGAGGCTGAATGGTGCTAGAAATGACACATCTCTCAGTAATTTCGTCATGAAAGAATATTTCACTTGTGCTTTACTTGGCTCGCCAGAGCGATCTGGACTCTTGTATCCTCCTCCTTTCAGTGGTGTAGATCATCTGAAGTCAGAAAGAATTTGCTTTTTCCTTACCAGCTTTTTTTTTTTTTCCCCCCCCCCAACTTAGTGGGGACTCCAGCTTTTATCCGTTAGGGTTTTTACATATTTATTGATCCTCAGGTGAAAACTGCTTGGTATGTGCACTGGCAATGGACTAACATATTCTGCTCTCTATTTCAGTGTGAGCAAGCAACCAAAGAATTTTGGTTAGAGCCATTCTGCAAAATTGCTCTAATCCAAACCGCAACATCTTTTTGACACATTAAAACTTGCTAATTGAACCTTGGCATACATGGAGGGATTTACAAAGCCATTAAAAAAAAAACAACAACAACAAAACTAAACCAAAATGGAAACGTTCAGGCCCTCTGAAAAATTTCACTGAGGATAATGAAAAGTGTCTCATACGGCAGCGGTAGAAAAAGACCCTGAGGGAGAAGATAGAAGGGTATCGTTTAGCCGGAAAAACTGTGTTACTAATGTAATACAAGTTTCAATGTGGCAGCTCCTCAGAGCGTAAGTTTCAAGTCTGTTATCTCAGGAACTTGAATAACTTTCAGGAGAGAAGTGTCTTGCCACACTGATTCATACCTTTTTTATTTTAGTAGAAGCACGCTGGCTGGCTGAACGGGCAATTCCAACCAAAATTTTGTATAATTAAAAAAAAAAATCAACCCCATAATAAAATTTGTGACTTCACTAGAAATTATACGGATGTCATTTCAGAAAATCGCTGGAAGCTGATGACAAAGCTTTATGATTTTTCAGTGTGTTGCCATCTATCTAATCTTTATTATATGTAAGCAGTTAAGTGCTTTCTTAATTAATGCTTTCCCCAAGTGTTAGCATGTCCCTTTGGCAGAAGAAGTTATATTGTCTTCCTCTTTCAGGTCCCCTGCGATGGCTGGTGGATTGTTTGCCATTGAACGTGATTTCTTCTTTGAACTGGGTCTCTATGATCCAGGTCTTCAAATTTGGGGTGGTGAAAACTTTGAAATTTCTTACAAGGTAACACCAAAAATTGAAAAGTGATTCAGTTTAGTATATATTTTTTCTGTAAAAACTTCTGTTTGGAGTTTAGACAGACCTACCCCTGATTTGCACCCCCTCTGTCTCGTGAAGCCCGGTAGGTTTTGTTGCGAGGAGATGTCATGGCAGAGATGTGTGTCCTCAGAGGATCCTTGTGAGCTTTGGGGCAGAACTGTCAGAGAGGTGACCTCGTGCCGAGGCGCGAATGCTGAATAATCTAGATTTTGTTAACGATTTGGGATTGCACACACCTCTGAATATCTAATCTGAAACCAGACTGGCAGATTTGATGAGGGGAAGCTGTGGTCTCATGGTGAGTACAGAAGAATGTCGTTCCTAATGAAAGTGATTATAGAAAACGAGTAGCACTCCGTTTATGCATAGATGCCTGTAAAGTATACAACGATGCAACAAAAAGTAATCTGCCCTGCTTTCCTCCTCCCTACCATTTTTATGGGTGAAAAATGATCTCATATACTTTTCAAAATTTCAAGAACTTCTTTACGAGAGAAGTCTTCATAATTGAAATGCTAACTGCATAATTCATAATCACTGCAGAAGATTTTATTTTCACTCCTAGGCATATGCATGCTCTTCAGTTAGCAGGAAACATAAGATGATGATCATTAGCTTCTTGCAGCTTCAGTATGCATAATGACACAAGTGGCAGACAGCAGGAATCTGTCCCAATTAACAAACAAAAGTGGAGACTTCTAATACCCTCTGCAGCGATCTGTGAATTCGTAGCTGAATTTTACTGAAAGTGCATTCAGAGCTCCCCTAGCTACTTCTGCTCTTCGTGATTTTGAGGAAAGCTTTGAGTGCACTTGCTCAGCTGCAAATCCATATGTAAAAGGTAGTTACTGAGGATGTTACAGGGTCTTTATCCTTCTAATTCTCTATCTTGCTTAGAGTTAAGTCATGATTGAAATTACATACAGTAGTTTTGTAATTGAAGTGCTGATTATGTAGAGACCTCCAAATTGGTTTCATGTGGATCACAACCAATCTTCAGAAAAACTAAGTAACACTTACCCATCTTGCATGCTGACTTCTAGATAGCAAATATAATGGCCTTGCATATCTGAGGGGTTTTTGTGGTGAAACTTAAGACAATTAATATGATGGTCCAATGAAGGAAGTAAACTATTCTGCCCATCTTTCCTAATACTGTTAAGTCATATTTTTAATCTGGAATTCAGACTAATATGGAACATCCCCAAAGTTAGCTTGAATTTGGATTTGATGCTACATTTCAAACTTGTCAAAACTATGAGCAACTAAATTCAGATTTAGGTATGTTTTCTTTTCCCCCTAAGTGGATTATCCAAGGACATGTGGGAGGGAGGGAATTTCAGAATGGTAATATGGTTTACCTATTTTTTAATTTCAGTTACTATAGTTAAAAAAAATCTGTTTGTACTTGGAACAATGGGTTACCAAAGACATCCTTATCACCTACTAGCCTTTATTAAGAAAAACTTAAATGTGATGGGCATCTAACCAAAACCCATCTTAGTGATGGTATGGGAATTGCTTGAATAAGATCAAAATATTATTCATTCTGTCGTAATAAAAATTACCCAGTTCCAGATTTTGTGCACTCGTTCATTAATGTTTTAAAATAGCAATAGAATGAGATGGCAAACTTTTTTAAAAGATTTTTTCAAAAATAATTGAGTTGAGTAACTTCATAGCTGAGTCTAAGATGTACTCAATACAGCCTTTCATTTCAGAGATCTGTTATGTTTATACTTACATCTGAAGCAAAAATACGTAAAATATATATCAAATCGTTGGTATAGTACATACATATCAAATAAATATATCAAACAGTTGGTAGAGTAAGAAAAGTTATTGACATTTCTTCTATAATTTATTATCTATTTGTCTGTCTTAAATTCCTGTGCATATATATTAATATATCCACCTTTTCTTTAACTTGTAGATCTGGCAGTGTGGGGGAAAACTGTTATTTGTTCCCTGTTCTCGTGTTGGACACATCTATCGTCTCCAGGGTTGGCAAGGAAATCCACCCCCTGTTTACGTTGGGTCTTCTCCTACATTAAAGGTACTGTTTTGCTGCAGCCTTGAAAGCTGGTTTTTGAGTTTGGATAGCAACAGTTTTAGATAAATCTATTTAAATTATCAGTAGCAATTTAGAGAGCACTTCATCCAAAGCTATTTAATGTCTAAAGCTAAGATGGTAATCCCCATGGGAGGGAGGGCCAAGCTAGCAGTTGGTTCTGTTGAAAAGGGAATGCCCCAGCCTCGCTTAATGGTAGAAAACTAAACTGGTACCAAAAAAAAAAAAGTCTTCTATTAGTAATGTGAATTGATTAACATTTTGATCAAACAAGCACCAGGACCAGTACAAGGGAGGGTAGGGGGAAATGGGCATAGTTGGGAGGAGAGACAGAGCAATGGGAGGCAGGATAGCAAATGATATTACTTAGGGCAGGCGAGATGTTTGTTTGCCTTGTCTGAAATTAGGAAAACCATTTCACTTTTCTGAAAAGCTGATCAAAAATATTTACTGCATATCTAAACACCTTGCATGACTCTGCTCGTCTGCTTACTGAATACAACAAAACACTGCTGAGTGTTCTTAAATATTGAGTTGCTTCTCTGTTCAAGGCAACGGATGCAGGAATAGCCCTCTTCGGGCACTCTCCTATCCTCATAATAAATGTGCTTTTTTTTATAGCTTGGTTCAATTTATGCTCAATGTGGATTAAAGTAAAACTCACAATAGTTTGTGCCTTTAGTCAGATCTATTAAGACTGTTTTAACACCAGGTCATTAACACTAGAAGAACTGTACAAAGCGAGGTGTGCACTTAGAACACGTACAGGTAATATAGAGCTAAAAGCCATCAAAAAGACTGAGAAGAAAGATGTGAGGGAGAGGCTTGTTCACCAGGCGAGCTATCCATTTTTTCCCCTTCTCCAAGAAGCAATAAACTACTTAAGAAGATAAAATCTCCTTGGTGTGTCATAGCTGACCCATTTAAGACTTAATTTTTTCACCCTTAGTGGACTAATGCATATCATTCTCTGTATTAAAACTGTAGAAGGTGAATACAAACTCTAAATTGCAGTTTTGGTACACAGCAAATCATTGCAACACTTTATTGCACCCATAACTGAAGAGTCTTTATTTTCAAATAAACTTTCTCTAAACTTAGAAAAAGACTTCATGCTCTCATTAAGCAAGCCAGTTTATTTTGCTGGCTTCAATCCTAAACTGTCATTTGAAAATAATATGCATGTGTCTTGTATAAGCTGCTGAAGGTGACAAATTGTTAGTGCTATATAATAATTTCATGCTGCCACTTCTTAAGAGGAGAAATCCTTGTAATTTCTGGATTTAACATACAGTTGCCTCTGACCTGTTGTGTGTGCTTTGAGGTAGCCGCAGTGTCCTTGTTCTTCACAGAACTATGTCAGAGTTGTAGAAGTGTGGTGGGACGAATACAAAGATTACTTTTATGCCAGTCGGCCAGAGACAAAAGCGTTACCCTACGGAGATATATCTGAGCTGAAAAAATTCCGTGAAGATCACAACTGCAAAAGTTTTAAGTGGTTTATGGAAGAAATAGCATATGATATAACTTCGTATTATCCCTTACCACCTAAAAATGTGGACTGGGGAGAGGTAAGTAAAGCACATAACCTGTATTTATTTTAGGAGCTTTTTTTTTTAAAATTGGGAGTGCAAAAGGAAGCAATTGTTACTTGACAGCAATCTGAGAACAGGCTCCTTGATTACTGCTATACTAAGATATATGATACTAGCCAGAGAGCTATGGAGATATAATGCTAGGAAAAATATTGTTGTATACTTTAAGATGTGCGATTTTTTTAATTGGCTCCATAGTTCCTTGAAGGATTATTTTATCTCTGGCCCTGTCTTCAGTTATGTCTAAAGCTCTTTTTTCCATAATTGGAATTTAGGGGGTTTTTTAAAGAAAAAATATGAAACCTGTGTGCATAGGAGTATTGACAGAGATTAATAGGTGAAAATCTTCTTCTGTGAAGGCGTAGCGAATAGATAATGAAATCCAGGTGGAGTACATTCTGCCTATGTTTACTAGCCTGGGATGTATTCATACAGTTACAGCCTCAGTAAATCCCTTATCTGTATGTAATAATTTGATAAGAGTCCTTAATAGTCATTTCTAGCATTGGTGTATATGAGTATGACTTAGCTAAGTTAAGAATGTGGTTACAAATTTGGCATTTTTGCATGGTTGACTGAGAGAGACAGCATGTCACCAGGCACGTGCAGGACACCTCACTGAACACTTCCCATTTCGTTCTGGCATTAAGCCCACAGCTCGAGGAACTCTTACTGCAGGTCT
The DNA here is from genome assembly GCF_964289735.1 of Phaethon aethereus. Taxonomy (NCBI): domain Eukaryota; kingdom Metazoa; phylum Chordata; class Aves; order Phaethontiformes; family Phaethontidae; genus Phaethon; species Phaethon aethereus. The sequence goes on from NC_138578.1 coordinate 44,103,695, forward strand.
CCTGCCTGCTTTCAAATTTATTTATTATTTTGCCCTTTTCAGTTGGTTCTAGCCTTGTCCTGCCTCTCCTATTAATTTCACTTTTGCAGATTGTGGAGGCAAAAATCAGAAAATCATCTCACTAGCAGAGGAGAAGTCCTGGTGTCCCACCAAATTTAACAACCTTCTTTCCCAAGATATGATGGACCTGTTTTTGTAACTTCAAGAGAGCATTAGAAAGTACAGATTTATCCTGTTTCCTATGGCCAAGATACTGTCACCTCTAATTTCTCTAAGGAATTAGTGATACAGAGCATATGCATGGTGGAAGGGGGTACAAAAAGTCTTGTATCTGAGGGACCAGGTGAACAATGCCACCTTTATTTCTTACCTAAAAGCTAGCACAAGTCATCAGTTACTAGATTAGCCTTAGACCTCCTTTTGAACTCACATAAAGGGTTAGGAAGGCATGTTATATATTACTATTTGCTGAGGTGAAAGTATCTGAAGAGAATACAGTAATAATGGCCACCTTGCAGGAAATCATCCCTGATAAAAGGAGGCGGTTCTGGTGAAGCAACAGGAAAGTCTGAAGTTCAGAGATGTCTCTGACGACTCAGCCAGTCCTCTTCACTGGCTGCTAGTTATCCTACCTCTGAGAAAATTTTTTGCCCACCTATTTGTAACACCACACTATTTGCATTTCCAAATGTCAGGAATGAAAACGGGGGGTTCATCTTCCCTAACACTCGCTCTGGAAGGCAGGTCTAAACTTAGTCCTCCAGACTGTCCTCTACCATCACAAAGAGGAAGGAGGCTCTGGCAAAGAAAATCAGTCTGGAAAGAATGTTATTTGTGTCATAAAGTCTTTGTAAAGCTGTTTGCTGCCCCTTCTGAGAAGGGAACGGGCTAATCAGCGGTTGAGGCGTGCTTTCTGACAGTACTTTTGTTCTTTATCACTATGCCTGTGCCTACCCCTCATCAATTTTATCTCTCTTTCCTGTCTAATTGCTGCTGCAGAAGGTACTTCAGAGCAGCCGGGTCAGTGGGCTGTGCTTGGCTGCAGTTAACAATGGCTGTGCGTAACTTCTCTGCATCACGTTTCTCTCATCCACAGGATGAGAGCAACTTAGCTAAGCTCCTGCTTTATTTATGAAGACCTGGGAGGCTGAACACGCTTTGATAGGAGATTGAATAAATTAAGATACTTGAAAGTCCTATGTTTTGGTGTCATTAATTTGGAGCTGAGCTTTGCAACCCTAGCTTCATCAGTGTGCTCTAACTCACATAAGAGCCTGCAAATTAGCATGGGCAGCTTGAAGCTCCATCTCCCAGAATGGTTAACATCAGTATTTAAATTTCATATGTAGGTTTGTCTCTCCTCTCCCTAGCAGATACCTGTTTCTGGTTTGAAAAATTAAGTGGGAATTTTCTGAACTCCTTCACGCTTATTTTTGCCTTGAGACTAACTTAGAGTGTAAAACCTCTTTTCCAGATTAGGGGCTTTGAAACTGCTTACTGCATCGATAGCATGGGGCACACCAATGGTGGATTCGTTGAGCTTGGGCCATGCCACAGAATGGGAGGAAATCAGGTAAGGAGCTTGGAGGCAAGTCTAAGGGAGAACTGCTTGCTGTGGATGATAACAGGCTGGTTTGCTGCTAAGGCTGTACACAAAGTCACTTAGGTGCTAGCTACAAAGATGGGAGTTGGGGATTTTCCATAAACTTACTGACATTGCTAAAATATGGGAATCTAAAAATATCATTTCAAACACAAATGGTACAAAATTGAAGGCAAATTCATAATCGCTTCTTCGGTGAAACAGATATATGAGGAAGCAAGGACTGTGTTTTAAAGCAGCTGTATCGCTGCATTAGAACAACTGCAGCTCTTAGCATTGGTACTGATTCATCATTTATCTTTGCTTAATAATTCACCCCTCAGGAAACAACCCCCTTACTTTGTCTCAATTATTTCACAAAGTTTATTTACTCTTATGGAAGTATAAAACACTTTTGTGCAGGAACTCATCTCCCACCACAGGAGACAAGAAATTCACCACAGGAGACAAGAAATTCAATACAAATTTGTCTCTGCTTCATTTACGAATTAATTGGCAGAACACAATTACTAATAGATGGTTGCAATCCAAGCTGCTATCGTGTTTGACCTCTGTCATCACAAACCTACCCACGCTACCACGCAAACATGCTGTTCTGTATTTACACCTCCTTTTTCACTTGGAAAACTTTTCAGCATTTAAAATCCGTATTTAATGCTGATGTAGATTTGACCCAGGCAAGTTTTGTCACAGCAGTTGTAAAATCACATGCAGGATGTTGCTTTTAAAAACTGTAGCTGAGTTAGCTCTTAGTAGCCCTTGGAAGTATCTCTTTTATTTTGATATTTAATGAAAAAGGTCCCTAAGCTACATCTACTGTATATGCTACCCCCAAAAACCCTGTAACGATTATTTCATACGAAGTAGCTAGGATAATCTTTTTGTATCGGGATGCATGAGTTTGATTTCCTCCATGGGTAAAATGCCAAAGTTTTACTGTCTTTTCGTGAAATTACTGTCCAGGACCAAGGACTTGCTACCAGACATTTAGAAAGGTCGTGGATTGTTTGGCCATCAAATCATACAAAGGCTTTTTAATCAAACAATTTCAGAACTCTGGGATCCCTTTATTTTTATCATTTTTGTCTTGTTAGGTAAGTTTCCTAGACTTCTAAACCCTACAGGGAAGTTCTCCGGGAAACTGAGTGTCGGGATAGTAGAAGTGCGTTACCTCATGTAAAGTCAAGAGCCCTTCTGAAAGATAGGTGTCGTAACACCAGACAATATTTTTAATGATGCAATTTCTTTTGTATTTTCACCGTTTCTAAAATATTCTTTGCTTTGAGTCAATTGTTAAAAGTTGGCTTTTTTGTTTTCTGTTAGCTTTTCCGAATCAATGAAGCTAATCAACTCATGCAGTACGATCAGTGCTTAACTAAAGGACCAGATGGATCCAAAATTATGATTACACACTGTAATCAGAATGAATACAAGGATTGGCAATACTTCAAGGTATGGAACATATGTATAGCAGAAAAGATAGTATAATTTGCATCCTGGTTTTTGCACCTTTTTTAATTATTTTTTGTATATCTGAAAATCAAGATCTACGACAAGGTTAACTGACCCAAGTAGAGCAAATTGTTAATTGCGTATTCTTGGAAATCCGTGCTTGCAGCGAAAACTTCCTCTGGGGCAAGATACTTTTGCTAGCAATTCTAGTTGCTGTCTTCTGTAGCAGAATCTTTAAAGACAATCTCATGAGGCTACATGTGCTGCCGCAGGTATGTTAGGAGTTAGCACTTGTCTCGGAGGAGCAAAGAGGATGTCCACTACCAGTGACAGTTTCTAAAAGCTTTTTCTGCCATCACCCTCTCTGCTCATATGCTTTCTATAAAGAAAGTTTCTTTATCTAATGGGCTCTGTGAGAAGATTACTTAAATGCTGAGGTGCATTTAGCAGCTAGGATTATTATATTATATTAGGTTATTATATGTAATTTTGGAAGGTCTGAATTGAAGTGTCACTGTTTAAAGACAGAAGATATTTTTACACCTACATGGGAATAGGTAAACATAGCGTTACTCTTTGCATTTTTGTGTTGTCTTTGCCTTCTTCAGTATTTCTTTTTCCTGTTCATCATCCATTCTCTAATAACATGCTGTGTTGTGAATTCTGGGTGTGGTGCCATTATGATGCTATTGCAAAATCTATGAATTTTCAATGAAGACTTGGAATGTTGGCTGATATACATGCGAGGGCTGCTACAGTCTATTTAGTCACTGCATCTGTAAGTCCTGTTATAAATTCTAGTTTTGAAAGTGTTATTTTAAAAAATGTCTAAGGTTAGATTTCTGTTTGTCTTTTAAAAAATGAGACTGAATAGTCTGAGGATGACATTATCCTTGGATATAGCTCCACATAACTTGGTTCTGTGTCCAAGAAACTCGCCTGTGTTGATTTTTCTGAAGTCTATCTAGCATATAGCATATTTATTAATTTTTTAGCTGATTAGCTGCATTGTGTTTGTCTGAAAGTTGTAGGCATTGCTGAGTGCAGTGAAATCTGTTTGTTGTCCTTTAAGTCACCCCTCTTTTTCTGATATTTGCATAGAGCTAGGAAATACAAAGCACCCTAATGCCATTTTCACCCAGCTTTCTTGTGCCGTATAGACAGACAAAATTCTTTCAACCTGAAATTTAAAAATCAATAAGCAGTGTTTTGTATTTACATCTCCTTTTTCACTTGGAAAACTTCTCGGCATTTAAAGTCCTTATTTATGCTGATGTAGACTTGACCCAGGCCAACTTCTGCTTCAATATTAGAATAATACATAGCACTTGCTAACTCTCCAGCCATTCTAGTGTGTCCCAGCATGTTACTTGGCTCTTCACGAAGCATTTCTTTTATACAAGAAAGATCCATTTCCTCCACCGTGGTACCAAGTTGTGTAATTGTTTTCTTATTTCCACAAGTTATAAGGAAGCCCAGTAGGCATGGTCTGGGCTGTAGGACAAAACACTGACTGGCTTCCAGAAGGAAAAAAAAACCAGAGGGGGTGAGAGCAAAAGGACCACCAAGGGTGTGTAACCAAGCAGAAACTAAAAATTTGGCACATTCTGCTGTGCAGGATGGAGGGTATGACCGTTTCTCCCAATGAAGAGGGTGTAAGGAACGAAAAGCGTATGAACTGCTGAAAAATGCTGCGGCCTCATGTAAGTGAAGGCTGCCAGGAGATTTTATCTGGTTGGTTGTTCCTGCCATGAACGCTTGTGTGCCAGTCGGGTGAGCGTAGCACCTGTGCTGCTTGAGCGCTGAGCAGCCGCGGGGCTTCGGTGCCCGAAAGCGAACCTCCGCAACAGGGCTGGCGCCGGCCCGCGTGCCGCGCTTGTTCAGGCATCTGTTTACCTCTCCGAGTAGAGGACCCCCGTGTCTGGCCGCGCGGCAGGGGCAGGTGTCGAGCTGAACCGACATCTGGACACGCAGGCGCCCGTGGGCGTGACGGGGCGATGGAGAGGGTCCCCGAGCCGGGGGGAGCTGGGCCGGCGCGGTGCCGTGGGTTTGCTCCGGCGCGCTCCAGGCTAGACGCAAGCGGTCAGCGAGTCAGGGCTGCGCCCGGCGCCAGCGAGCGGAAGAGAGGCCGCAGGCCGCTTGGCGGATGCGTGAGACGCGGGCACGACAGCGAGGAAGGAGCCGAATGTGCGAGCCCCAGCCGGAATGCGCTAGCCACGATAGCCCTGCAGTTACTTAGGCAGCCTGCTGCTGCTGCAGAGGCCAGGCTTGCTCTCACGCCCTCTCCTCTTCCTTCTACCAGTCAAAAAAGTTACTGCTTCTTTTTATCGCAGCGTGGTTAACGTCGGTGTTGGGCAGTCGCTTTACGTGAGGGCTCGCCAAAGGAGGATCTGCCCGGTGAGGTCGGCTGCCATCCGCCCAGTGAGTTAGCTGCCCTCGAGAGTTAATCCTTTGTTTTGGTTGCGGGATGGGTGAAAAGGCTGTAAGCACTTTAGACACAGTTTTGGTCATTTTCCTAGCAGTTTGTTGCCTAAGAGAAATGGGAGGCATCTCAAGTGGACCTACACGTATCAAACATTCCATAATATGAAGGCTGTGAAAGTCTAGGTTTAACAAATAGTAAAACGAGCATAGAACTGATCTGTTCTGGGACCCTGAAGGCTGGTTTTGTAAATAGTTATATTACAATTGTGAAGAAAATGTTAAAAAAAAAAAAAAAAAAACCACACAACACGTGTTCCTGATGGTTTTGTTTTCCAGAATCTGCACAGATTTACTCACATTCCATCAGGGAAGTGCTTGGATCGCTCCGAAGTCCTCCATCAAGTTTTCATTTCAGAGTGTGACTCCAGTAAAGCAACACAGAAATGGGAAATGAACAACATCCTTAGTGTGTAGACAGACAAAACCTACCTACTGACACATTAATTTGTACAGGACTGAAAATAGCCTGAAAACTGCTGCAATTATTAACTTTGTACAGCTGCGAGCCTCCTGGCTTGGATGAAGGACATAGATGAACTGTGATTATTACAATAACATTATCATCCGCAGTTAATGTTTACAAAACTGCTTTACCTTAAACTCTGTAGATGTTTACATCTTTTTGTTTTAAGATGTTGGTAAATTAATATGCTGTTAGCTATGTTTCATAGGAACATAGCTAAAAGCGTTGTCTTCTTTGGGATTACACTCAGGGGTCTGAAGGCAGTTTTTTTACACACACTTGAAAAGGTTGGAGTAACCAGATTTTCATAGAACTTGGTGATTATCAACCTGTTGTATATTTTTATTTAATTTTACATCTTACTAAGCACTGCCACAGGTTATTAGCCAGGGTGGCCTTCTCTCACAGTCATGCTGCTTTTTTGGAAGGTGAATTTCAGCATATTTAGTGCCTCTTTCATTTCTCTCTTTCACAAGAAAAGCATTTGTTGGAAATTATACAATGGATTTTTCTGAACTGTCACCAGGGGTAGGGACCAACTGTACCACCCCGTGTAATTATTGTGTTACTGAAGACAAATTTCTTTTGGCAGTTTGGCTGCTCTACTTCAACTGGACGCTGTGTACGGTACAAAGAAGAGCTTAGTGTCGAGTTTAGCACTAATGTGGTACATTTTAATGGAAGTCAGCACCCTCGCGATTCCAGTTAAGAATTTATAAGCACTAACTTGCTTGTTTAAACCATGCCTTACATAAAAATGATTTTTTTAAAAAAGGAAATAAAATAAAGCTGCACAATTATGTAAAACTTAGAAAGAATCCAATGCTTCATTTATATTGTTATTTTAAATGGAAATCACTTACAGGTGGACTAAAACTTTTAATTAGGAAAAAACATCCAGCTTTTTAACACATCTGCGTAATTCTTTACAAGGACATCTGTCAGCTAGTTTGGATGCCAGATTTAGATTTGAAAAGAGAAATGGAAATCCTGAAACCGCATTTATTCATACTAATTTTCATCTTATTTTTCTCATTGGAAACTTCCTGAGGGATTACGAATACAAAATACAACCACTTGGTGCTATAGTGTACAGAGCAGAATATGAAGAAGAAGTTTCTAAAAATGTTCTGCAGAGGAGTTTATGTGAGCTCCCCTAGGAGTATAAATATTTACTCTGAATGAACAGAGAGGTGGAGGAGAAATGACTTATCCTCACTTCCTTATTCCAGATTTTGCGACTGTTAGATGTTGACATCAGTGTGCTGATTTCATAAGAGTTATGCCTATAACATGCCACACTATTAAATACGACTAAATACTTCCCTGAAATCTAGAATAGCATTGCATGCAGCTTCCACTGATGTTAACAAGGGTTATGTATCATATTTGGTGACAGAGTTTGATCTTTATAGGGCAGTCTGCACTGATCTATTAGTTTGGGATCTTTCCTAGTTTCTTTAAACTTCTCATCTATCCTTTCAGAGCTATGAAAAATAGAAAATAAAGGAGGGAGAAACTGGAAAAAAAGGAAAATAAGGGTGTGTGCCAGTAATTGTTCCTTGTGTGTATGAAAACTGACTCAATTTTTGTGTGTTGGGTAGATTAATTTAATCATACGACTATGCAGAAGAGAAGGAATGGTGGCACATAAATTGTGCGGGTGTGCGTTTTAAATGGGTATTTTGTGCAATTCATTGAAAGCTGATGCTGTACGTGTATGTGAATCTGTTTGTGAGACTGAAACCTTACAAAACATGGGATGGTAAGAAGCTGTTGCTGTAATGACTTTTTCCTACTATAGCAGGCTTGGAAAAAAAGAATTCCCATATTCTTGCTTTGTAAGTTGACGATAATATCACTATGCATTTCTACATATTTTATAAATTTGATTTATGCAGATTTTGATACACTGTATGTTTCTGTAGAAATTGTATAAATCTTTTAAAAGTTTATTAGGGATAAATCTGGGAAACCTATGTAAATCTCACTTATGGGTTGCTTGTTTTTTAGGTGAAGTAAATAAAATATTTGCATTTTTGGGTTTACTATACTTTTACAGAGTATAAATGGATTATTATCATTATAGAAAACCCATATCTCTAAATCTAGACAACTTCAATATTACAAACGTACAAATATTGTTTTATTTTCTTTCTTATCTAGGTACCTTTTAACGTATCTGTGGGGACTCAGGTTTTTTTCCAGTGAAGTGAAAAATGAAATTCCCACTGAGAGTTGCCACATGGACACATTTGGATTTTTGTATCACCTGCCCCGATCTAATTAGGTAGATACCCTCATAGAAAATGAACTTGAGAATGGTTTCTAAATTGGAACCAAAAGTCAGGACTAGTTGGTAGTGTTTTGACTTTGTTTTATCTTAGTCCTTTTATGTTTCCATAACAAACATGTTTCAATCAAACATTGGTGTTAGAAGGTTTCTTTGCACAAGAGTGTGCAGTTAAATCAGGACACGGAAGACACAGGTTCTGGCCTAAGAGCAAACCTAAATGCTGAAACCTACAGCACTTTCTTATAGATGAGGTTCTTGTTTCCCAGCTATGTCTGTCAATGCACTTTCATGTATTCAGATTCTGAAAGGCTCCTTTGGCAAAACCCTGGAGGTATAGCTGCAGCCTGGTTCATGTAGGAGATAAATACCCTGTTACTATTATTTATTACCTGGATAGGAAGGAGGGGACATCCTTCTTCGTTACTGGAGCTCCTAGCACCAGGAGCACCAACAGCACCCTGTGAGCAGTACCAAAGGCGCTGTCCCCATTGATGGCATCCCAGAATCAATTCATTCTCTTTCCCTAATACCAGTCAATCCCCTTTACTACTGTCTGCTTCTTCCATACCATCTGCCTCCAAACTGCAGTCCCAAAAGGCAACAGTCAAGATCAACTTACTGCTCTGAAACTAGACCAGGAAGCCTGAGATCTATTACACTATGCCATATTTCATGGATATTTCCGATCTATGAGACTTTTCACGAGAAAAGAAAAAACACGCCATCTGCCTATAAAAAACACACAAAGGTGCTTTGCTAGATGTTGCTGTATATCAAGTACAATTTTCCTTTTAGGCTAAAGAAGGTCAAATTATGTAAGATCCAGAGAGGCATAGGAATTTCAGACCATGCAGAAGAAATTATCTATCTACACCATTGAACACAAACTGGTTTTTTGTAAAAGCATTTATTGTTTGTTCCCTGCCCCTGAGCTTAGATCCATCAATTGTAATAGGTGAAAAGAAACAGCTCGGCAAAAACAAATTAGCAGCGTTTCCGTCTCTGGTTTTTCTTTTCCTCACTATAAAAGGCACGGGAATACTAGGTCTTGCTGTGTTCTGGAATCTTATCTTGCTACACTTGTGAGAGACATCCTTGAGAAGCATCAGTGGTTATCTTCCAGGGTAATATTTACTTTCTGGAAACATCAGAAGTGGTTGCCAGCGTTTAGTCCTCTGGTTGTTGACTTCCCTTCCCCTGCAAGCCTCCTCTGAACTCCAGTAGTGTTGGAATATTAAGTTGTGTAGCTTGGCTGGCACTGTAGAGGAGGACTCTCTATGTAGAACGAGTCTAGGTAGAAAAACTGATGGGCTATCAAAAAGCGTAGGTGAGTTTGCCCCACTTTGGGTTTTAAAAAAAAAAAAAAGTACATAAACTATGAGTGACCCCTGGAGACTGAAGCCACTTTGGCCCTCCTTTCACTGTGGGGACCCTCCGGGCATCTTCCCTCATGCGCTGCCGCCTCGCTCGTCGCACCCGCAGCTGCACGAACCAGGACACAGCACAGCAGAGGTGGGAAGAGGCGTTCGTGTGGGTTACACATCTCGGTAGCCCAGTGAATGGTTAGCAACCTTTTCTTTTTAAATCTTAAAAACATAGTCCTTTCTTCACACTGAGAAACAAAAATCAAGTTTTCATTGCCATGTAACGTGGGTCCCGGTAAAAGAAGAAATAAGCCACCTGCACGACCCTTAGGTTTCTCGCCACGTTGCACTGCTCTGCGGCTGTTCTGGACAGCAGCGCGAATGGAGGCTCTTCAGCAAGGTAGTGGCATAGCTTATGGTCTGATGGATCTTAACTCGCCCATGAAAAAGGCAAATTTCTTCAGCTGACAGGTCCACAAAGATGACAAGGATCAAAGCCTGCAAGGAGAGTTCGAGCTGTTCAAACACCAAGGTGAAAAGGTATGTTTGCGTGTTAGATCCCTTCTTTTTCTCACTAAGAATATGCTTCACTGAAAAATGCGGTTGCTTTAGGGAGAAGAACAGTGCCCCATCCAACGTGGAGCGCAGATAAAGCAGGGCTGAGGGCTTCGTAGGTCCCACGGGCCTCATGAATGCGATCACTGGGCGTGAAAGCAGAACAGCCGCCGCTGAGCTGCCAGTTCAAACAACTCAGCGATGCTTCTTGTGCAGGAGTCATGTCTCCTGTGCAAGAAAGGAGCAGAAAGGTGGGAGAAGCAGCATAGCACTAACCTGTATTAAATAACAAAAAAACAAACAAAAAAACCAACCACCCCAAAAAAACCAAAACCAAATTCTGATGCCTGAGGTGCACGTCATGCCAACAGCAGCCCTCTGGCTGAGCATCCCAGGGGTCCTGAAGAGGGAAGGGAAAATGGAAAATGAACGGAGAGGTGGTTTTTTGCATTCCTTGAAAGGGCTGCTGGTGGCAGTGTGCGTCAGTCAAGAAGACAGGCTTTCCGAATCACATGAAGGCACTAGAGTGGAAATAGGAATCAAACTATAGCCTTTTCCCTTGAAATTTATGGGAGGATTTCCTGGGGAAAATAGAGCGGGCCAGTATCTTTGAACAAGCCCTGACATTAAACTGTGGTGGATCTTTGAGTATGAAGTCCTCCGGATCTTCTGTGGGTGGGTTCGTGTTCTCTGGGTTTGGCCAGCCACAGAGCTACAGCACTAGCGCTTACGGGGGACAGCTACGGCCAGAGCCATCCAGACTGGCACCTGCACTTCTGAGGGCTGTGGGGTGAAGACGTGGCTTCTGCGAGCTGTGCTTCCATGCAGCCAGGGATCTCATCCCACTGGGGAAGCACCGTGTCGTGCTGTGGTACACCCCGGAGACCCCGAGCCCTACCGGGCAACGCGTGCCTTGCTAGCCTGAGCCTGCAGGATGGCTATGCCCTCTTGCCAGAGCCCTCCAGGCCGCCACGGTTGCCCAACAGGCAGCTACGATTGCAATTTTCATATTTTTATTTCTGAGGCAGCAGGAGCAATGGACAAAAGTAGAACTGGATGAAAGTAGAAGCCTTCTGGAGGATTCTTGTGGGTTCAAAAGAAGGGAGATTTGGGAAGAGCTGACCGGGAGAAAAAGCGCGCCAAGCTCCAGAAGTGCTTCTAGTCATACTGCTCTTTCAGTTGCCCTGAGGAATGCCCTGAAGTCCTACCTGTCCTGAAGATGCCAAGGAACCTCTAAAGAGAGCCAGTCACCCTGGCGATGGAAGGGAAGGCTGCCTGTCCTGCCGTCTGGGAGTGAAGGTAAGATGGTGTGGGGTGTTGCTGAGGAAAATGGTTCTGTAACCTTACAGCAGAGTGGGGTCTGGTGACTACTGACATTAAAGCTATTGGGGATAAAAGTAATGTTGAACTTGGCCATTCCCAGTTGGAGATGGGAACCATTCCTTCAGCTCTTTTTTTGCCTGTTACAGTATCCCATTATCTTCTGTGTGATGGTTATGAGAGGAATGGAGTCCACGCTCCAGAAATATCGGGAGCCTTTGTCACTGATGGACAAAGTTAAAAAATATTTTGACTTAGGATAAGAACTGAGCTTAACATAAGAACTTAAAAAGTACATGCAAGATCAGACCAAACGTCCAGCTAGCACTAGCACTCCAGCTAGTTCTCTGCTGGAGAACTGTCTCCCTCAGTGGTCAGTAGGATCAATGTGGTCAAGGAGTGCAGGGCAGAGTGAAAGGACGGGGCAAGGATCCTTGTCTAACATTGTCCCTACTTCTGGCAACATACAAGTGGAGCACTTTCTGAGCCGGAGATGGTATCTTCTATTTAATTGTCCAGAATTTGTCCAACTGCCGTTTGACTCTAGACAGACTTTGGTCATGTGTCACATCTGATTATGCAGAAAGTTTCAAGGCTTCTGAAGAGGCACGCTGGCTCTGCAGTTCAATCCTCTGCTGAGGCAAATCAGCGAGACATAGGAGAATTATGAAGGCTTGTTAAAGGTCTTAATTCCCGAAGGAGCAGCTAGTGCTAGGGCAGTGCTGGGTCCAGCCAGCCAGGAGCTAGCTTCAAGGTGGCAGCACTGACAATAACATCGTCACAGCACACTTCTCAAAGGGCTTTTAGAAGGATGTGGTCCTGTCCACACAAACGTCACCCCTTCAGCTCTGCTGGAGAACTGATTTATGGGTGTAAACTTTACCATTAGATGTTAGGGCCAGGAGCCATTGAGAACAGCCATACAACTTACAGGTGGAGCACCGGATTTGCTGGCTATATTTTTCTGGGGGTTGACTCCATATTCAGTCCTGGAACATCAAGAGTCTCTCCAACACTGAGGCTAGGGGCGATACTTGATCTCAGGATCTCAGGATAGTCGGAGCAACGTACAGGTTCACTCAGTAGTTGGTGCTGGCCTGTGGCAACTATTTAATTGCACTGGTGAAGAGAAATTTGTGTAGGCAGGCAGTATTTTTACCAGATAGGTCTGAATCTCGTGCACATCCCACAGTTAGCAGACTTACGCGTCCCTCAAGGGCCGCGTGCACTGGATAACGCAGCAGCGAGCTCGACATCTGGGCTCCGTTACGGGATTCTTGACACTGGATTCAAAAGGAATCGTGGAAAAGCAGACGGGGCTGTGATGCAGCTCAAACGAGAGGCCCAGCAATTTCGGAAATGCAGGGGTTGCTGGCAAAACACTTAGATATTTCAAGATGTGGAAAGAAATGAAAGCCAAAATGAGAAAAGAAGCAGAAAAATAATTATACGCTAAGGATGGTAAGGCAAGTGAAGCAGGATCAGTGACAGTCACCACCACAGCAAATAATCCATCACTGAGCAATAAGTACTAGATTATGTACCGATATTCTACACAAGATGCCTGTGATAGACAGCTATGAAAACAGTTCAATAGATCATTAGGATGATCAATAGGAACTCCTATTCCATTTTTTTCTGATCTCTCCGCACCCGTTTGCAATTTCTTTTGTGGTATTTGAGTTCTAAAGCCTGTATACATTCAGTTCCTAGGTCTGATCAAGGTTTTCCTTTTGAAAACACAAAAAAGCCCAGGAGAGACATATTCACTGTTCTTCAGAACATTGTTTTAACTTGGGAAAAATAAGACCAACTTTGTAAATAGGCTTTGTTCAGGAAGTTGATCTAAGAAAAAGGAAAGTTTATATTCCTTTAGGAAGGTGGTAATGAAATACTAAATATTTGTTTGGTTCTTAACTCATTACCTAATAATGCCTGACATGCTGTTTGCTTTGCTGGCAAACATCTACTACGCGGTCACGGAATGATCTGTTACAGCTTCGACATCTCCTTCAGACTAATGCAATGGAGTTTATTGTCCACCCTCGTTCCCCGTGGCACGTCAGGCCTGCTTTTTCCCCTTCGCACGTGTTGGGCGAGCGCATGTTAACATGTAATACACTTCGTATTAACTCCGTATTTCACCTGCTGGTTTTAGTATCCTGACACTTCAGGCTGTAGCCTGGCTTTGCAGTTCTTCGCTGTTAGCTCTCATCTTTCTTGCAGCACCCGTTCACTTTTTTTCCAAATCACTTAAGTATATATTAAACAATCACTAGCCATTAACCCCATCTCCAAAAATAACCTATGGTTTTCATAGGTGGTTTTCCTCCACTGGTGAACTGCTGACTAATTCCTATTCTGTTCCTGTATTTTTCACCAGTTATTTGTTCATGCAAGGCCTTCGCTGATAACTTATTTCTTTTATGAGAATTGGACCAGACCAAAGTCAAGTAGACCAGAACTACCTGATCTGCTTTACCTTCATGTTTACTGATTTCTTTGAAGAATATTTACAGGTTTGTGGAACAGGATTTCCTCTTGTGAAACCACAAGTCCTACTTAGCCACTCTCGGCGGTACCCTGGCTCCTACCAACTTGCCGTATGGGCATTACTGGTCTGAAGTCCCCTGTAACGTCCACAGAATGCTTTCTAAAAATTAGTGTCGTATTTGTGACCTTCCATTCCTCTAGCACTAAGGCAGTTTTAAGTGAAAAAATATAAAGTACAGTTCATAGTTCAGCCATTTCATCCTTGAATTTCCTTAGAACTCTTGGATGAATACCATCTGTCCTGTCATTTTGTTTCAAAACCTTTTATACTTGGATTTGAGACAGATGCTCCACCATGCCTCCCCCATTAAAAAGTTCTGTCATGAAAACTTCCTGAAGCTCCTCTGCAAGGTTAAAAAAAAAAAAGATTTCTTTTCCTGAAACCTTTCTAGGCATTGCTACTATATCTTGACCATCTATTGTCCCCAGGACTGCGTGGCAGGCCTCCTGCTTCTGCTGTGTTTGCAAGTTATTATTAATCTGTGTGTTTTCTCCCGTCACTCTGATGCCCTTTTTCCCTGCCACACGTTGCTGCACCTGGCCTGTCGGGTGCAGGTTTCTTCTGGTTTACTGGTTTAGAAGTAACTTCAACTTTTTAGAGACTGCTTTCCTACATTTGTTATTCTCTCATACCTGCTCTTTATCCATCTCGGTCGTATTTTTGGTGGTCTTTTGGTCTGCTTGACTGGATGGTATGCCTTTTTGCTGGACCTCTAGTGCGACGTGAGCGGTCTCCCTGATGCCTGCAACCGTTTTGGGCATCCCTTTTAGTTTTGATTTGAGGCAGACTTCCCAGTTCACCTCCAGCGAAACGTTTCCAGGGAGTAAGTAATCTCATAAGATTGTCCATATTGAACACGGATGTGAAAAACTAATTTAGCTTTTCTTCTGTGGCCTTATCTTTTCTGAACATTCCTCTTACACTTTGATCACTTACTCGTCCTTCCCAGCGCTGGTTCTTTCAGTGCTCACAGATGGGCAGTGTCTGAACGCCCTGACCCGACATACCATACTTTTTAAAGCTTAATTTGAAAGTAGTAATTTCCACACGCTCCTTTCCATTTGCATTTAATCTATATTCAACATCCTTATCGAAAGGGCAAAGTATTCTTTAAAAGAAATTACTAGTTATCTTCAGTCATGACATCATCTTCAGCTGATAGATCAGCTTGATGCAGAGCTTTGCTGTGGCTTGCCGCGGCTCACGCCGACGTGGCGTGCGCACAAAATGATCTGTGTAATGATGTGGGTCAGGCTAGTAGAGCGCGGCAGTAGATTATTTTTGCAGCAAAGGTCTCTCCAGCAGTCAGGATGTATTTGTAAATGAGATCATAAACAAAAGTGACCCACGGGTGGCTTTTCATGTTAGGACACGTGGGACACCAGGGTGGCAACATCAGGCAGTTCTGCACGGATTTGTGCGGAAGTTATGCTTAAGCTGAATTAGCCAAATAATGCTAAATGAAACTGAACCCAAAAGTCATTTTACCTCACTGAGGAAAATATTAGAAGAGCTCCTTTATTCTGAATTACCTCAAGATACACTCTTATTCTGACGCAGTATTTAAAATCCCGTAACCCACGCAGCTTTCTAGGACACCTGAAGGGTTATATTTTGTTTCAATTTAAAAGCACTTGAGCAGAAGTAAAAAAAAAACATTTCAAATCATCAAACTAGTCAATTTACTCTGATGTTACCGCTCCACTGGAAAAGATTTATTTAAATCTAATCAGAAAGACTTCTTCAAGCACCACCGTTCTGTTCAGGGAGGTGACGGTACGTTTCTAGAGGGAAATTTGAACAGAACGTGCTGAAAATGAGGGAGACCAGCGGCATCTCGGCTGCACGCTGTGACAGGGGATTGTCTCGAGCTGGAAGGACTTTTGAGGTAAGGATAAAGGGGCTCTAGGGTTGCCGGCCTTCTGCAGGAGAAAATGGATGTACCGCGCGGAGAACAACTTCCTCCCCCTCCCAGTTTGTGCCTGTGGCTTCCCAGAATCTGAGCTTGCAAATTGGAGCCAGCGATCCTGCCTGCGCCCAGTATCTCCGGCAGGTCCAACATCTAAACCAGCACCTCATCCTCCCAATACCACTTGAGCTGTCTCAGGGGCAGGGTGGGGAGGAAAGAGCAACTCTGGGTTCCTAAAGGCCTTCAAAGGTTTAGTACCTGCTTCAATGTAAAAATGTTTGAATTGCCTTTACGGTTACCTCATTTCCGTACTTAGAGGAACACACAAACTGTTCTTGTCGAGACTCTTGTTTCAGAAAGTGCTGTATTATCTAACCGACCGCAGTGACATTTTGCCATGGTTTACAGTGCTGAAATCACTTTTTATCTTACACAGGTACCATGACTGTACACAAATTTATTTCAGAAGCTGATGGACAAGAGGGAGGCACATTATAAGCAAATTTTAAAAGGTGGAAGCCCGTCTTGTCTAGGACTTACTTTATTCCAGGTATTAAATGTTTTTCAGCACTGAGCTTTAAAAGGCTAGTAAAAACTAGTATTTATCTCAACAAATTAAACTGAAGCCATCAGTTCAGCTGTAGGATCTTCAATTTCCCTCTTGGAAATATTGTTAGATATCCAGATTTAGACGTAGAGATTCATACTGAAGTTTGTGTAAAAGCTGAAGACCAAGAAATAGCGTATCTGGTGATACTGTTAACACCAAGAACAAGGCCCTATCAGGAGCACGTGTTCTTTGAAAATGCCTCCTCTCTTTTCTGCAGGAATCTATTGGCATGTGCAGAGATAACATTCCAACATTTTTCACGCTGTTCTGCAAGCTGTGTATTTTATGAGAAGCCACTAATGGGGGGCCAGGCGGAGAGGGAAGGAGTAGGGAGCATCTGGGAAGGCATACCTCTAACCACATGTGTCTTAGAGCCAACTTTCCTATCCCAATATGGACAGCAGAAAAGGCTCGTGCTCCTGAGTGCTGGGAGAGAAAGTTCCTAAGATTCACTCATTACCAGCTAATACACCAAAGACAAAAACTTTAAGACCTCTGCTTCAGTAGTTGCAGGGAGGGGGGGAATCTAATCCAGGAATATCAGCAACTTTGGTACTTGAGGTATTTTTTTCTCTCAGAAGGTGATAGACGGAAAAGATCAGTTACCACTAAGGGTAGTACAGTACATGTGGGAGAGAGAACTGTGGTTCAAGAACCAAAATAAGTTTCCAATCCAGTATAAACTCCAGGAGTCAACACTTCAAGACTTGCCCATTTTGCAGCAACAACAGCCCAAGAACAATGCAAAGCCTTACCCTGCACAGGGCTTCAGCATCCTGGGAGTACCCAGCCTCTCAGAAACATCAAGAACACAACAGTAATCATGTACAACATTTTATTACAAAATTGTTAAAAAAGTAATACAATGCAATATACTACAAAATATAAGATCAGCTATTAAGCTACCTCCTTTGTTTTTACTTAGCTATAAAGAAACACCTGGCTATCAGTCACTGAATTTCAACAAAAACCATTAAATATGCAGAAACATTCCACAACTTTTTCTTCTTTTTCTTTAAACCAAACAGTAGCAGCCCTCAGCTACTACTGACATTAAAAATAAAGGTCTCCCTACAAAGAACCACATTACCTATACACAATTCTGTACAGATTTTTATACTGAAGCTAACAATGAGCTGCACTTGAGTTCACATTCTTAGCAAAATATTGGATTTTGAGCATAAATCTTTACAGCAGGACATTCATTTATTCCTCATCCTCATCTTCTTCCTCCTCTTCATCATCATCTTCCTCCTCCTCCTCCTCTTCTGGTTCTGCTTTCTTCTTAGATCCTGCAGGCCTACCTGGGCCCTTTTTTCCTGCGTCACTCTTGCTCTTGGCACGATACGCTGCAATATCCTGCAAGAAAAATGCTGTTCAGTTGCTGGCAGTGTAACTCTGAAGACAAATTCGTACTGCTTCAATAATTTAATACCACTATGCTGTGCAGATCAAGTACAGCGTGTGCAGAAAAGCAGGGTTTCAACCTTGGGACTTCCATGCTTGGACCTTTTGGCAAGAAAACACGTGATCCAGACAGTTTTAAGAATTTTATGACCACGGGGCTTTGGAGTATGACTGTGTATTTTACCAAGTAGGTGACCCGTTTTCTCGAAGTAAAGTATCTTACTGGTAAAATCTCTAGACATGTAAAAACCACATCCAGGTTCACTGTGAGGCTGCCAGATACCTCCCACGCCATATCTTTCCATGCATTCTGAAGCCTGACAAAGTTCGATGTAAAAATTTAGAATTATGAACCATATATGGTTTAGGTACAAAACAGAGGTCACACATTTACAGTGACCTCTACAACTTCAGCCATTATTTTATCACTCTCACAGTACCTTTTCATATTTCTCCTTTAGTTTTGCAGCCTTCTGTTCATATGGCTGTTTATCTTTGGCCGACTGTTCCGACCACATTTCTCCTAATTTCTTTGCTGTATCTCCAATAGACAAGCCAGGATGATCATTTTTGATTTTTGGACGGTGTTCAGAACAGAAAAGGAAGAACGCAGATCTAAAATGAGAGAAAATGATTAAAATTATGTATCAGACTATTAGAACTGATACTTTGGTGGGGAGGATGGGGTGGTAGTAGAAACACTCACGGTGGTCTTTTAGGAGCGTTGGGGTCCTTCTTCTTTCCCTTCTTCTCACCTTTGGGAGGAACATAGTTTTTCATCTCCCTGTCATAACGAGCTTTGTCTCCTTTAGCCATTTCTTCAAACTTTCCTTTTTCCTTGCTAGACATTGTCTGCAGGCACACGGAAGGGAAAGCAGAAGAGCCCGTATCAGATAAAGCGCCTGGTGACCCACTAACGTCTAAGAAGCAGCAGCTGCCAGCAGGGATCTTCTCCCAGCAGCCTGCTGCAGGGGCCGGCCCGGCCCCGGCCCTGGCACAGCTCGGCCTGGCCCCGCTCACCTTCCACCGCTCCGAGCACTTCCGCGAGAACTCGGCGAAGTTGACGGACGAGTCCGGGTGCTTCTTCTTGTGTTCCTCGCGGCAGGTCTGCACGAAGTAGGCATAGGAGGACATCTTGCCCCGCGGCTTGTTGGGGTCGCCTTTGCCCATGGCGAGGTCGGCGGCGGGTCCCTGCGGAGGGGAGAGGCGGCGTGAGGGCGGGGCCGCGCCTCAGGCCGCTCCCGCCTCTCGCCCGCCGGCGCCTTCCCGCCCGAGCACGCCCCCCGCGGCCGCCGGCCCCTCTCCCGCCCTCCCGCCCGCCCCGCGGCACCTCCCGCCGCCGCCAGGCGCCGCCGCCCGCCCCCCGTGGCGGCCGAGGCGGGCGGCCCGCGCCGCGCCCGCGCCCCAGCCCTCCCCGGCGGAGCCGCCCGCCGCCGCCGCCCCCCCCGCTCGGCGCGGCCGGCTCCACCCGCCCGGCGGGAGTGTCCCCCCTCAGCCCTGGGCGCGCCGCCCGCCCGGCCAGGGAACCCCGCGCTCCCACCGCGCCCAGGGCCGCCGCCGGCGGCGACCCCTCCTTCCCCCTCTCCCTCCCCGCCCCGGCGCCCTCCCGCTGCCCCGCGGCCTCCGCCAGCGGGGGTGCGTGGGGCCTTGCCTGGCTGGGCGGAGCGGGCGGCGGCGGCGCGGGGCTCTGCTCCCTTCGCTGCTGCTGCTAAATGGTTTCCCGGCGGCGCACTTACAGCCTCTTGTTTTCCACAGCCCTACCCGCCACAGCAACTTGACCCGCGGCGCCCGGGGGCCCGCCCCTCGCCGCTGCGGATTGGCTGCCGCGCCGGTTCAAACTGCCTGCGGCCCCGCCCCTGAGGGCTCGGGCCGTTGAGGATTCGCTGGCTGTGGGTCTGACGTCAGTGGCCGAGCAGCTCCTGGGTTAGGTCGAGCGCGAGGGGGTCGTTAGCGCTCATACTCGTTGGAACCGGTTGGGGTGAGGATAGTGGAGGGGCGGAACTAAAAGCGCTGAGCGGTGATTGGGTGAGAGGGACGGTTTAAAAAACCGCGGGGGCTCCCGCCATTGGCCGTCGGGGACTGTGCGCGCTTTGATTGGGCGGAGCGGGATGCTGTAGCGTGGTTTAAAAATACAAAGAGAGCGAGGAGGATGGCGGGGCGGGCAAAGTGAGAGGAGTTGCGGAAGGGAATGGGTGGCGGTCTGTCGACAGTTCTTGGTAGCGCCTGGTGCCGTGGCCAGGCCTCTGCCGGCCGCCTCGGGAGGCACGGCGGAGGGGCCGGCGGGTAGCCGCTCCGCTTGCGGCCTGGCCGCCGGAGTGTGCGGGGCCTCCTCGGAGCGGGGGAGCCGGCGGTATCGGCGCTACCTTCCCGCTGCCCCGGGGTGCGCCCTTCCACGGCTCCCTGCCCGCGGGGCCCGGGCTGCGCGGGGTTTGAGCCGCGGGAGGAGGCTCGGGTTGCCGCCGAGATGCTGGGCCCGGCTTGCAGCCACCGCCGCGGTGCTGCAGAGAGGCCTAGCGTGCCTGGAGGGGACGGCCCCTTCCCTCCCTCGGGCTGGCGGGGCTCAAAAGAAGAGCCTGCGGCTGGTGGCGGCGGGGCGGGCTTTCCCTGTCAGGCCGGACTGAAAGCACTGAGACTGAGGAGGGAAAGTGTCGCCTCTCCGTGTTTTGTTCTCCCGTGAAGGGAAAGCCGCAGCAGGGGAAAGCCCGGGAGCAAAACTCGGGCGGAGATGTAACGCCTGCGGCCGGCACTAACGCTTTCAAGCGAGCCGCCAGCGGGGCACCTGGCCCTTTCACTCTGGGGATAAACCCGGCCTTTCTCTACAGCCGTTTAGTCTGTTTTATTGTGATTTGGCTCTAGCCTACACGATATGGGTTTTGCTGATGTTGGTTTTCTTCCGTCTGGTTATTTTAATCTGATTTCTAGTTAACATCACTTTAGATAAATATTCTTACTAATCTAAGGAGTTTCTAACACTCTTACCTTTTCAGGTGTAGTTATAGCAGTGCTGAAAAGCAGACTATAACTTTGCTTACTGAAGATGCCATGCCTTTGGTAGAGTTTTATTCATGTTAGCATACCTCAATAGTAAAAAAAAAAAACCCAAACTTTAAAAGACAGCAGCAAGAAGCCCTAAACTATCTGAGGCTATTGACTAGTTGCAGGTGCGAGATGGGTCAATGTCTTGATCTCCATGGTCTCTCTCATTCCAGACCTGCTCAGTGGAAGGAATATTGGATAAGAAAGACTTATCAGGTCCAGTCCTTCAAGCTCATTTGTTTTTTTCTTCCAACAAAGACATGTTCACGCTGAACAGTTCACTAATATGGTAGTAAATGCCTCCTTCATCCCTGTTTCATATTAAGCCTTATGTGTTTGCTCAAACTGCAGCCCTAAAAGACATAATGTAAACTGGAAAACATTACTCAAAGTTGTCTTTGAAGAGAGGGTAGCTGGGAGGTAAATTGACAGAGTGATGCAGAGGTAAGCGTTCCCTTTGCAGATGTCAAAACCTGTCAGAAGCCAGTTATCCGAATTCTTACATTGGCTAACTTCTGTGGCTATTCCTTTTGATAGTGTTTAACCTACAAACAAAACTTGCACTTATCTTCTAAAATAAACATTTGCATGGGAGATATTCCATGTTGCAGAACTGGCTCTTTATTACCATAAACCATTCCACTACTTGGTAGCAAATTAACATTCTCGGTTCTGTGGTACTGAATTCTGTGAAGGCCTAGCTGTTTTGCAAGGAGTTGTTTTAATTTGTTATGTAGCTTTAAAAATGCCTTCACTTCATATGTTACTTGAAAAGCACTATTTTGTTTGGTGAATTAAGCTGCCAGATGGGCTACTCATTCACTTTGTGGTAAACCACCTGTATATGACAGTTTCTTATGGAGTATTTTCTAGTTAACAAAGTAGGCTTGTAACAGATGGTAGAATCTTAGCATACTAGTGTGTACTGAGTGAATCACAATACAGCCATTAGTATCTCTGGTGTCAAACCATTCTTTGTCCACCCGACTTACCTAGAGCTCTCCATATCACACCATTCAAACAAATTCATAGGTATCTTCTCTGTTGTTTACAGCCATATAAAAATGTAGGTTAATTCCACCGAAATCAGTTTTACTTTTGAATCCTCACTGATGGCAGTTGAAAGAACAATGAATTTGTCAGAAAACAGAGTTTTCTCAATGTCAGTGCTTCTAAAATAGCAAGTCACAACCTCTGGGGGTTTCTCACTGAAAAGTTATCAGGATGGCTACAGGCACCAGAAATTTTTTTTAACAGTTGAAAGGAGAGAGGAATTTTTCTCAATTTACTCTTCAAAATCCATTCTCTGTCAGTTCTTGGGAAAAAAAAAAGCTGTATGTAAGTTTATTATTAACATATTTTTACTCTTCCTTTTAACATTAATATAGCAAGTTCATGGAAAAAATTACTTTGGAACAGTTTTTGGAAATTATGGGATACAATTGCAGTGAGGCTCCCTCTTGCATCTGTTTTCATATCTGCTCTAAGAATATGAAGAAAATGACTGTGGAAAAGCAGGTAGGGTGAGAAAGTGTAATTACTGCTGTGGGAAAAAATGAGACCTGCCTTTCAAATGATTTAATCAAATGTTTTAAGAAAGAAATTAGATTCTTTGTTCTTTTAAAAATACTCATTTTCTAGATTCTCTTCTCTGAAAAAGAAAGCTTTTGCACAATTAGAGAGAGAGAGGGTTACGTCATGCGATGTCATGCAACAGAGGGCAGCATTAGAAACCAGACAGTTATACTCTTTAACATCTGTCTGTCTTCCAACAAGGAAGGCAGTATTGAAAATTTTCCACGCTTGAACATGATACTGGAAGCTTTCCACAGCAGCGCCAATGCTGAAAGCTCCACGCAAGAATGCCGATGTTAGAAATTTGTCAGTCCCAAAGCTGTGCCTTCTCCCACCACGCTTGTGCCTGGAAAAGCGCTTCTCTCTGCGCCTTGTTCCACAATAAGCTGTCACCGTTTTTTCATTACACCACACTGTTCCTTTTCAGACAAAACCACAAATTCTGTCTCGAGAGATTCAGTCACTGTTACTCTTCCAAAGCAGTGATCTATGCAGTATTGACTTCGGTCGGTCCGTGTGGTTAATTTATTAACCACATGTGGATGACAGTTGTGGGGAAGAAGCATAAACTCCAGGACTTGAAGCTTACTTCTGCTTGAGTAATTCAGCTCATGAAATGACTGTTGTTTTATAGCTCCTTGGCTTCGAGCCCTTTTGAGCTTCTAATCTGCTCCACAATTACAATTTTGGGCGCTATTGTTAACTTTACTTAATCTTCAGTAAACTGTGTGTGAGGAGAGATAAGCAATGTAGAGACTAGAAACACTGGATAGAAGGAAGAGAAAAGACCAGGTGGGTGAGACCAGGTTACAGAGCTGAGAAACAGATTTAAAGAGAAAAGTATGTCACGGACAACAAAAATGTGTGATTGTAGTGATTAATACTTTACGTCATACTATATATCTTGGCTTCTGTGGGCAGCTTCTACAGCTTTTCTGGATACTGGTGTCAGTGTGGACAAAGCGAGAGAAGAAAGTAACAAAGACTTTGTATTTGAATTAAAGTTTCCATCACGGATCCATTGCAACAGATACCGTTCAGCTGAGGAAATTGCGAATTACTGTTGCATGACCTTAACTCTGACCAAACTTTCATTCCGGTGTAAGTGTATTATATGGCAAGACTGTCAAGAAGAAGCTCTACTGTCTCTCCTCAGAGGCTCTGCTGTTACCCAGATTCCCGTATGGAATATGCCTTAATGGCAATAAATTTCTGCTTTGGAGAGTGAACGTTCTTGATTGATTACTGCGAAAGGGTCTCTCTGATGGACCTGAGAAGTCAGCGTTTACCGGATGAATAATCAAAGCGAGTTACAGCGGCCCTTGATTTTAATGCCACCTAACTTCACTAACAGTAATGCAAGATGTTGAAAGAAAAAGCAAATTTACCTTTAATCAGCACTTTTTTGTTATAGAGCAAGATTAAAATCCACAACACAAAAAGCATCTAAATAGGTCACATTTTTAAAAACCCATTTTAAATGTGAGTTACTATGTCTACAGACAGCAACTATGTTTTTTTGCCCTATTTTCTTGTGAGCATCTCGTACTAGAAATATGGTAGGAGCTTTAGGATGAAGAATAAAACCCAGAACTGCCTAGGCTACTGCTTACCTAAATCCAGCACAAAACTGATTTTACTGTATTGTTCCAGTTATAAGCAGTTACTTTCTTTGTACTTTGATAAAAACATATATAACTGCAGCTGCCCCAAAAAACTATTTCTGTCAATTTCTTAAAGAATTGCATTTAAGATAATGTACTAGAACTTTTCTCGTTTTTTCTGTTGTTGCATAACATGCAAATATTCTATAAAAATCAAATATATTTACCCTTTAAACATCACAGTTTTATTGTATGTGCTGTTGTAAACCCTGCATAACCAGTTAAGCAGCTCGCAGGCAAACGGCAGCCGCGTTACACCAGGCTGGTTTAGTCTGAAAGCTCAGGAACTTGTTTTGACTTTGTGCTGTGTAGCAAATACCTAAAACAAAAGCAGCCTACATTAGACACTACCCGGGACAGCTGCAGAGCACAGACTGAACTGCAGCGGTCATATGATAGGAAATAAATACAACAAATCTCTCGTGGTACTAATGCAGATAATATTAGGAACACCAGCTGTTCCTGGTCACAATAATTATTAACTGAACTTTTTCAGTCTTAATTTGACAAGAACTTTTTTCCACTTGCATTGGGTTTACATGTCCCCCTCCCTTTTTTTTTTTTTTACTTTTCTATTCCTAGACCTTGCTTTCATTTTCTCTCTTATTTACATTCAGGGCAATACTCATGTAACACTTTTCCCCTGGAGGTCTTAATAGAACTCCTTTATATTTTGCTGTATTGTTAATGCCTTTTTACAGGTATGAGAAGTAGTGATTTGCCTTTGTTCATCTATTAGGTGATAGTTACACAGGCAGTTTAGAGAGACTTTAAAGTGTGGATAGCTGTAACTTACACTACTAAATCAGTTTAAATGGGTAAGAAAGTTTCTATCCTTCTGCCCCCACACCCAAACTCTTCCAGCCTTGGTAAACATTAGTACTTTACCTCAAACACATACAGGACTTAATCTTAAGAAATAAAATGTAATTGCTAATAAAAATGTTGTGTCATTTGGGAATTGGAGAACATGGTTCCAGGATTTTTTTTTTCTCCTTCTAAACAGTAAGGCAAAGGGTTGGACTGTGGATGGCCCTGGAGGTGTGACATCCAGCGAGCAGTTCTGAAGAGGCTGTAATCACAGTCCAGCTCCCAAATAGTCTAAGCACCCATGTGAGGCTAGCCGCTGTGCTCCCTGCTGCCAAAATGAAGTACGTGTCAACCCGTGGTGACTTAAAAATGTTGAAAATTCTTCAGAACAAACCAGAACGTTTTGTTTGCACCTTGTCTGTTCTGAGGGACTTTTTTCTTCTGCTGTCATGAGGGCTAGAAACTTAAAAACAAGCTGAAGCTGGCAGTAGAAGCTGTTTCGTATGTAATTTCAGCTCTAAAATATTTTAGGAAAGAGAAAGAATAGGATGAGTTGACACAGCTGTGTGCCACGGGCCACAAGAGGAAGGAGGAATCATGCCCTCCTGTCTCGCACAGCCAGAAGAGAGAAGCAGGTGTGGCTGGAAACAGCCTGGTTCCTTGTAGGTACTGTGATACTCATCGACACGTTGGCCTCGCATCCAGGTAGTGGAAAAACTTGGATCTCATTAAACTTAAGCGGGTCTCAAGTTTTGTGCTGTTGCTAATGTAGAGGTTGTCTTGGTAGAATAATTTATTCTGGCAAAATAGTAGCATCATATGTATCATAGAAATGATCACAGGATACACAGGTAACCTGCTGAGGATAGAAAGAAAATGCTCAGGAAAGCTTGAAATTGTTCTTACAAATGATCAGTCTCATTTTTAGTCATGGATCCTGTATGATTTTCCAGCAACTGATGATCTAAAATTATATTTTCTCTAGAAAATCCCTTGTATGCCCTAACACTATACCATTATGTTGTGTTTTACACTAACAAGAAAGGTTGTGTCAGAAATCTTATGCTGCTAGAAAACCTGTCTGACTATAATAGCAGTCAAAAGCTAAAGCTTCTACTCCACGGCCCTGAGTCTTGTAGAAAAAAAATGTTAAGGAAGTTCAATAATAAACCCCTTGGGGCTATGATTAATCCTCATCAGTTACTGTGACCATTTGTGAAGCTAAGTAGAAGCTCTCCCTAAGTACTGGCAGGGATAAACGCCTACTACAAATGAAAAAAAAAAAAGGGAGCGGCACAGTTGTGCATCTGAAGAAATAAACAAAGAAATCTCAAGTGCAGTTGTTCCGTGTCGAAGAAAGGCTGGCTTATTCAAAACTACAAAGAAACTAAATTGCAGCCCAAAACATGTCTTTTTCCAGTTTTCACAAGTTGAAAAAAAGAATCCTTAAAACCTGTAAGCTCTCAACTTCAATGTAAACCTTTAAGAGAGAAACCATCTCGATGAATATGCTCCAGTTCATAGGCTTGATCGTGTTGTGCAATTTTTATGTCACTACATTTTATACTACTAATTAGCATTTATATGTTAAATTATTGTAATATGTACAAATATTAAAAGCATAAAAACCCCATTCTCCTTTCCCAGGAGTTAAAAATTGACTTTGTAAAGATATAATTAATTTTGGAACAGACTTGCATGATATGACTAGAAACACGGATAATCAACAGAAGAAAGAAGTTAAAGTTGTTTGAGAGGTAAAAGATCTGTACTATTATTTTCCTAATTCTGACATCACTTACAAGAGCATGTAAAATCCTGCTCCAGCAGCCATTTATGAAGAGAGGTAAGGATCTTTTAGTGCCTGTGGACAGCGGAATAGCAGAATCAGGTCTCATCTGTGGCATGTGTAATGTTAATGGATATTAACAACCTTATTAAAATAACTTCTAAAACCATATCTGTTTAAAAAACATAATGTTGAAACTGGGGGGGGGGTGTCTTTCTGTGTTCTATGCCTTACTATACATCCTTGACTGGATTTCAAGCTGACCTTTGCGACTGTAAAGGCTAGAAGCTTTATCAGTATGAAAACTGAGACCCTAATGTTACTTTTCAAGTAAGGGAGTTGAGGTTTGAGGAGCATTAAAGACAAATGGCAATATCTAATGAAGAAGAAATGCCTTTGATCAGCTGCTCTGTATTGAATGAATGACAGCAGTAGGTACTATCCAAATGTAGGAAACCTGGTAAGTTCTGCCTAGTGGCCATTTCTTGTGAAAAAATCTGCTCACCATTTTATCTGATCCTTTTCCCATAATATTTCTCAGTTAAGGGTTTATTGTCAAGTAACGTCAGCAAAAACCAACTGCAGTTCAAAACTATCGTTATACTTGAGTTTGTTGGAGTATAAGCCTGTATCTTTTACACAGAATGAGCTCTGCGGGAAGTCAGGAAAACATTTAAACCTCAAACCCATGTGTAATTTTACTAATTTTTTTAATTAAAATTCCTGTATTAGTATGGGGCTCTATTTTGTTTTTACTGATAGAATCCCAATACTTTCTGAAGACCTTCTAACAACGCATTCTGGACTCATGTGGAGGAAGTGTTCACCCGTTCCCTAAGGGGCACTTAAAACCTCCTGTTAACTTCGACAGGAGCTAAGTCAGGCCTAGAGATGCTTATAACTGTACTGCAAAGACAAGGGCATTGGAAAAGGCTTTGGGGCTACAGAAGTTTCCCGTTTTCCTTTCTGTAAAATGAATCTGTACCAGAAGAGGACATGACGGTGTAAAGGAGCACTGTAGTTTCCAGGATCCTCTGACAAAAACTGCGAAGGTGGTGTAATATGCATTATTCAAATCAAAAGGCAAGTGGTTGAAGACAAGTGTCAAATCTGAATTTCTGTAAGCAGAAAACAGTGATTCACAAAATGCAAGACTGTAGCAAGAAGTATGTAGTACTTTTCGTGGTATCAAGAGTGCATTTGAGACCAGCAAAATTTGCTGAAAAGACATGACAGTGTTTCTCTTGCTAACAAAAAAAAGCTGAGCAAGCTTTATATTTCTTTTCAAGGGATTAAAAAGTAACTCTTAAGCAATATACTACAACTCTCTGCCTATTACTCATAGCTAAATTTGTATTGCATTACTAAACAAAACCTCTGGGGGTGATACTTTTTCGCTATGTGTTCCAGATAGTTGCATTACATTTCAGAAAAGCACTAATGATGATTTTCTTGGGTCTCCTTCTGACTGCAAGATCTAACAGCACGTGAAAGAAAATATTAATCCAAGGAGCCTGGGTGGACACACGAGGGGTGAAACAGTGACTCCGAGGCCAGCAGACGGATGTGCACTTCCAACTTGGCTGAAGGGGGGCTTGTGAGGAGGAGGGGTGCGTACCTCGGCGCAAAGCCGGGGGTTGGCATCTCTGCTTCTGGGCAGTTGTTGCATGTGAGGTAGCGATCTCCCTTACGCCGCATTTGCCGTCGCTTTGTGAACCGCAAGTAGGTGTCATGCTTCATCGTTTAAATCCCCCAACAAACCATTTCTCACGTACGTTCAACAAAGAACATCTGAAGTTTCTGTACCCACATTTCTGTGTTTTTGCACGTAAGAACAAAGCCTTCTAACAGAAGGCCCTTTGATGCCTCCTGTAACTAATGACTTATTGCGAAAGTGAATTGGCACAAACTGTTAAGGGGCATGTATTACAAATCTTTAACGCTTTTACAGTACACAGGCTTATCAGTTTTAATCCCGTAACACCTAGATTATTCTTAAAATACAGCATTTATTTTTGGATCCTGTTTACTTCTTTAAATCTTTTAATAAAAGCCTGTGTTACATAAACTCTTTCATACACCCTTAGTTTCCATTGTACAAGGCAGAACGCTTAAAAAAGTAACATTGGTTTCAACTAGATTACTCAAAGACCTGGAAATATCAATTTTGCACCAATATCACTATTTTGTTTAAAGGTATTACTGTATTACTTGAATCATATACGATAAGCGCTATGTGTGCTAATATAGATTAAATTTTGTTATACAATTAACTCCCCCAGTAATCCTAGTGTAAAACATATAAAGAAGTAAAAAAATTAGTCTGTAGGTCAGTCCCAATATTCCTGTGCTTTATCCTTTAACA
The DNA here is from genome assembly GCF_964289735.1 of Phaethon aethereus. Classification (NCBI taxonomy): domain Eukaryota; kingdom Metazoa; phylum Chordata; class Aves; order Phaethontiformes; family Phaethontidae; genus Phaethon; species Phaethon aethereus. Next base: position 44,132,951 of record NC_138578.1, read on the forward strand.
CATTTGGACAATAAATTGAAGGCAGGGCAATAGGCAGTGGGACTGTTGGTGCTGGAGTGGGAAGAGAAAATCAGAGATTCAAAAATCAGGAAAAAAAAGAACAATAACAAGAACTGGACTTGTTTCTATTAAGGAAGGAGAGATTTGGGCACTGTTCTTTATCACAGCCCATGAATGCCTATCCAGTAGGTTGCTTTTTTATCAAAAACACCCGGGCGCATGGTGGAATTTGCAGAATTTTTAAAGTGTCTTAAAGGAATCTATTTTTCTTTGAAAGAGTTACAATCCAAAGCAAAGAAAATGTATACCAATAGTTTTCCTTATTATTCCATTTGCTAGCAGGATCATTTCAGGCGCTGCACACGAGGGCACTAACGTACACTTAGATTTCAGATGAATGGTACCTGCTGGCGAAAGAGTCATCCCCAGTTGAACCTTATCATGCGAAAATACATGTCAATTTACAAGCCAAATTTCCTTTCCAAGAATAATTACTAATAACACGGTTGCAGTGTTCTTGCAATATATCCAAGGTGCTGCGTCTGATTATCCTTCTTCTCTCTCAAATTACAAAACACATCAGTCAAAAAGCTATAGGGAGCTAGGACATATGGCATTGCAGAGAGGCACAAGCTGCTCCACTCCCACCCACGCCTGGCCCACCTCGGTGCCAGGAGGGGCTGCCGGGTCCCGCTGACTTTGGAGCCTGGGAGCTGTGAATTCAGGCACACTTTTCAAGATGCTGTAGCTCCTACTCCTTCTGCATGCCACTTACAAGTCGTCCATGCGGTGTTTTTGTCACCCATGAGGGATGTAGATTACTGCTGCCTGCTGCGTGATTCAGCTCTGCTTGTGTGCATGGCCCGTAAGTGCTAGTGAAGTCTCATCTACAGAGTTACTGGTTTGGAGCGGCCGTTTCCTTGGAACTGGTTTAATTTTTGAAGTTTTACTCTAATCAGTATATTGTTGCAACACTGCACATTTTTATGTTTATTTAAAATCTCTCCCTATATATGCTCTAGTTATACCTGAATACTGCTACTAACCACTACTAGAGCTTATGTTATAAAATCATAATTTTAGACAACTACAGCAGGTGATTTTTTTTTTTATTTCACGGAGCCCAAGCTTCATGAAAGTTTTCAAATCCATCCTGTAGTAAGCTTCATACTGCCTGATAAGCCTGTCTAGCTGCAGCTCTTTGTATTTTCTGATCCCACATATGATGCAAGATTAAAAGTGACATGATTTCTTTGTTACTGTAAGCAGGCATTCATACCAAATGAGGTGGTCATCGCCCTGCACCAGTCCCACATTCCTGTCCTTCCACTGGACCTTGCTTGTGTGCTGGGACATCATGCAACTGAGCAGTAAAGCAGATCAAGGTTAAACTGAACTGATGTTCTTGTCGCTGGTTTAGTTGTAACCCAATTCTGTGTGCCGTGCAGCCATAGAAATGCTTTTATAAGCACAAAGAAGGACAGGGCACAGGTGTGAAAATGAGCAGCTTACGGCAGCAGCAGATCTCTCTTCTTCAGCCCCACTAGGTATCATGATCTAATCATGAAACTATGATACTACTCTACTTGAAATTCCACTTAATAAATTAGCATATTGGCAAGCATGGCTGGGTAACATAATCGGGCTTTTAACTGCTCACAAACTATACAAAGAGGACCAGAAAAATATTTAAAATGCACAAGTGATCTTTCCATCATACCAAATCACAGCAACGAAACCCAGACTGACACCTTTTATGCTCACAGTAAGGTCGAAGCCACCTGAAGAAATAAAAGGGAACTCAAAAGACATAGCCTAAGAGTCTAGAAATTGCTATTCATGACCCAGATTTCAACTGAAAAATTCCTAGAACTCATCCTTGTCCCACTTTTCCCAGCTCATGCTTCCTATGTTCTTTTTTAAGGCCCGCTACCATTGTTACTGGTTTCGGGTTTTTTAACATTGTTACATTTTTTGAAAGTGTGAAATCGCAAGAAACTCCAAAAGTGAGTTAAACATCTGTTGTCTGGGATTATACAGTGGCAGAGCATGGAACTGAACCCAGACACCCCGTGTAGTCTTCAATTCAGCTGATAACAAAACGGGCTTTGATACTTTTTCCAACTGATAAGGAGTTCCCCTCTCATCACAGAAACGTGCCTTCTAGGTAACTGCTGCCTCTGACTTTATGCTCCGGTTAGCTTCAGTGACTGCATCCTTCATTCAGTTGTGACTGTGGGGAGCGTTAAGCGGGACCTACTCTTAGTCTCTAATTCCAGGTTATGCAATCAGATTAAGGAGCCATCTGCAGCGCAGACCGAAACTGCGCTATAATCGCGTTCCCGGCTCAGGCAGAATTTTGGCTTACGCAGGATCTGTGTCTCCTCGAATCATTCACCAGCCTCCCTGCTACTCCTCTCCTCCTTCTGCAAGCTGGAAATGAATGGCAAGCGATACGGTCAAATATTTCAGTGATTAAATCATTACGCTTCGAGTAACGGTCAGCTCAGATGCTGCTTCTGAGATTTAAAGGAATATTCGCGGCTGTGCAAAAAGAAAGCAAAACCTCACCCTTCATTGCGTACACTTTGAATGTGCTTGAAGAAAAATAGTGGGTCAAAGCTTGCTGCTTCTGCTGCTCTGCTGTCAACAGCTGAACTGTTACATGGTTTAATGCCAATGCATCTCTTGCGTAGTTTTGTAAAGTCTCAAAACGAAAAATACTTGCTTTTATCAAGTATTTTCACAGTATCTATTTTTATCTAGTCGTGTGCACAGCAAGATCTTGGTTCGTCACTAGCCAAAATAATTCTGCATTCTCAGTCTTTCTTCTTGTTAAAGTCACCTTTATTAACAAAAAGTCCTCTTAAGTGACAGAAACTGGAAGCTCGCACTGCAACTCCTCTTTGTCTTCAAAGACCTTCACTAAAGGCATGCAGGACGGAACCCTGGCCACACGTGTTTTAAAAGCAGCTTTAACAAAGGACCGAGCTTCGGCTGTGCCCTCGGTGCCGGGACAGGGACCGCCCTCGCTCTCCCGCCATGGCTGACAGGCGGGGCGGGAAGGAAAGGAGGCAGCGAGGGACGAGAGCGAGACGGGAGACAGAAGGGAAGAAAAAAAAAAAAAAACACAAAAATGCGTAGAAAAACCTAGACAAGCAGCCCGAGGCGCGCGGCTCGGACGGACACGTTACGGCTAGAAAAGCGAAGGCGGGAGCCAGCGCCGGGGCGGGCGGCGCCGCCGGAGCGCAGGAAGAGGCGCGGGCGCCTCAGCCTCTTTCGGCTGCAGCGCGTTCGCGGGCGCTGGGCCGTGCGAGCGGCGGCAGCCAGCGCTGCCCGCGGCGCTCCCCTCGGGGGCCGCCCGGCCTCCCCCTTCCGCCCCCCCCCCCCCCCACCACCTTTCTCGCCTTCCCGCCTCCGCCCCGGCAGGGCCGGGCCCGGCCGCCGCCGCCGCACGGCCACCTTTCAAATCCTAACGGCCGCGCCGCCAGGGAGGAGCGACAAGGGGCAAGGGGGCGGGGGAGAGCGAACGGGGCCTTTTAAAAGTGGGCTGAGCCGCTACCGCCGCGCCCGCACGGCGGGTCCAGCCTGCTGCCGGCGGGGGAAAGGCAGCGCAGCGCTGGGCGGCCCTTCGCCGCTGCCGCGACAGACGAGACTAGCGGCTCCCCCCGCCGCCACGGCGGGACGGCATCGCCGGCCTGAGCGCCGCAAAGCCGCACGCCGAGCCCCCCGCACGCCGAGCCCCCCGCCCGCCTTCCCGCCGCCGCGCTGCACCTCGGGAGTTGTAGTTCTCCCGCAGGCCCAGCCGCGGAGGGGACAGCCACGGAAAGAACTGCATTTCCCGTGGCGCCCCGCGGCGGGGGAGCGGGCATGCGCGGAGCGGCGGGCAGGTTGCTGCTGTTGTTACATAGGAAACAGCTGAAGAGTCTCCACATGACAGAGGGGGAAGGAGGAAGTGGGGCGACCCGCGGGGCGCCGCCGCTCCGGTAGCCGCGGGGCTCGGGCAGCGGCAGCCGGCGGGGAGAGTCCTTCCCGCGGTGTGCGGGCTGGCCGACCTTGAGGGCGGGCGTGCGCCCCGGTGCCGCCGCTGAGGGGAGGCAGGTAGGGAGCGAGGGAGCGCCCCGCCGGGCCGCGGCGTCTCGCCGGGGAAGTTTGGTGCGGGGCGGGATCCCGCCGCTGTCCCCCGGGCTTCCCACCGGCTGCGGAGGTGGCGCCGGCCATGAACGGCTTCGCCCCCGAGGAGGTGACCCAGCGCGGGGCGGACCCCGCCGCCGCCGCGACCGCCGCGGTGGTGAGCAATGCGGGCTCCGCCGCGGAGGTGCCGCCGCCGCCGCCAGCGCCGCCGGGGCTGGCTCCGGCCGCCGCCGCGGGCTCGGCGGGCGCCGGGGGTGCAGGCGGCCCCGGGGCCGGGCAGCTGTGCTGCCTGCGGGAGGAGGGGGAGCGGTGCGGCCGCGCCGCCGGCAACGCCAGCTTCAGCAAGCGGATCCAGAAGAGCATCTCGCAGAAGAAGGTGAAGATCGAGCTGGACAAGAGCGTAAGTCCGGGGAGAGACACGCGCGACCGCCGCCGCCGGCGGGGCGGGTGGACAAAAGCCGCGGCCGGCGGATCCTGGCGCTGCCTGCCCGGGCAGCGGCGGTGGGTCCGGCCCCAGCCCCGCTCCACGCGGGCCGGTTGCTCTAACGGCTTGGTTGGTTTGGGGGCTTTTAAGAAAGTTCAGGCGTTTCTTTTGGCGGCGGGGAAGTGTAGTTTCCCCCTTTGCCCCGTTTCCGTAGCACGGTGGAGTTTGGCTGGCCGCTGCGGGAGCACGGCCTGAAAGTGCCCTCCCTCTGCGGGCGGGGGGGGCGCTGCCGCCCCTCCCGCCCGCCGCTGCGGTCCCCTCCCACCCCCGAGAGCCGCGGGCACCGGCTGCGTGTGTCGTCGTGTCCCTCCCCCACACACACCGTGTAGCTGCGGGGGGGGAGGAAGCGCGTGTGTGTGCGGGACGCGCCGCTCCTCCCCGCAGCGGAGCCCGCGTGGCTCCCGGTCTGCGAGCGCCGGGCCGCTCCGCCTGGCCTCGCCGTGCGGCGCGTCCCCCTTTGCTGCTGCCTCTTTCGCTCGGCACCCACCGGGCGCCGGCAGCGTGGCCGGGCCGGGGGAGCGGACCCCCTGGCGCAGGGGCCGGCAGCGGGACGGTTCGGAGCGGTGTTTGCCCTTGCCCGGCACTGTAGGAGTGTTTCCCCGGCGCGGGGCCAAAGCAGCTTAAAACGCGCGGCAGCCGGCGTGACTGCTCCGCGCCTCGGCCCCGGCTTCGTAGGCCCCGAGGGACACACGCACACGCCCCTCCCCGACCCGCTGCCCCGGCCCGGGGCTGCTCGCCCTGCAGAGGTGGTCTGTGGACGCAGCCCCGTGCTTTCATTGCCGTAAAAGCGCGCAGCTCTGAAAATCGGGGTTGGTATGCGCCCCAGAGGTCTCCCAAAGCGTGCAGATCCGTACAAAGGGAAACTTTAAAAAAAGAAAGACAGAAAAAAAATTAGTGTGTGTTGCTTGACCTCGCCTAGGTAGTGGAAGTAAAACAAGGATGGGGGGCTACGGATGGGAAATGAGAGCCGGCTTTTTGCTCTCCAAAGAACAACCGAAAGCTTGGGTTTTGTTCTGTGCTTCCCGATCCCCGAATTGCGGTGAGTGGCCAGCGGGAGCGTCATACTCGCGTGTGTCTGCAGCCTGTTACTGCAAAATCAGTCGATTGCAGCCCTTCAGCATCCTCTGGGCCAAGCCGGTGGCAGCGATCCGTAGCATAACACATTTATTTAGAAGAATCCAGCAGAAAAGCTTCCTCGAGTCAGTTAACGTGACTGTGGTTGCTGAAGGGTTGTGTCTGTACATGCATTTATATCATAAGTCTGGGAGATTTTTACGTGGGTTTGATTGAAAGACGCTGTACTATTCTTTTTAGGCAAGACATCTGTATATTTGTGACTTTCACAAAAACTTAATTCAGAGTGTGAGAAATAGAAGAAAGAGGAAAGGCAGCGATGATGACGGTGACTCACCAGTGCAAGACATTGACACGCCAGAGGTAGCTAAATAGTTGCCTTTTTTCCTAATTTTTGTGTTAAGCTTGTTTTTCACTACTACCGAGTCAGCACCAATACCACTTTTCTACCCTTACAACTCTGCTTATTTTGGGGTGTGTGGGAAAGGGAAGATTCCTGATTCACTCAGTTTTTAGTATAACAAAAACTAACTGAATTCTGGAGTATATTTTCTGTATTAACTGTGCGAAGTAGAACAAACAATATTCTGTAGCTTATTTTTAAGTGTCTGCTAGTTCTCTCAGAAATTGCTGTTTTCAAGTTCCTCCTTCTTCATGCTTCTTCTCCAAAGTGGTGCTTTGTTACATATCGGCAAAGTCTGTCTTCTGCAGAGTTGACAACTTGAAGGGAATTGCACATAGGATTTGGGATATAAATGCTTTGCTGCCCTGTCCCTCCGATCCTTTCCTTCTGTGCTAAATGTGTTGCAGATGGCTCTTGCGGTTATTTTGCTGCCGTAGTGTAACTAGGAAAGTTTGATTTTTGGTTTTGCCCCTTGTTGGGGGAAGAGACGTTCGGGGACCTGTGCTAGAAAGGAATGGAGAAGGATGGTGCTTTTCTGACCTGTTTTCTTGGTCGCAGACCAGTGACACCTCACCCATTATAAAAGTGAACAGCAGCTTTCAAACCTTTTGCATAATACAGTGGGAGAGGCTGCACCTAAGGTTCTTTTTCCTACATGTGCTCTGGATTATTTCTGCTACAGCCTGGCTTAGCAGGTGCTGTTCAGTGTACTAATTTTGAGCAGAGGCTGTCATGCCTATCTGGTCCCTTCTAAGGGTTGTGTTTTTTTTTTTTAAAAAGCATTCTTCAGAAATTTCTTTGTAAGTGTTAATTTAATGGCATCCTTATGGTCAGCATCTGAAGGTATCAGCAGTATAAGTGATGAAACTTTGTGCCTAAAGGCACGTGGCTCCAGTCTGAAGGCTCTGACTAAGAGGATTTTAGGGGATTGGGAGTAGTTTGATGCTGGGCTGTGTTGTCTGTTAAATATGTGGGATTGCTTCTTTGAAAGTTTTGTGTAAAGCTCATGTTCTGTGTGACTTCAGGTAGTTGTGTGGCACAGTGCTAATCGCAGCGCTCTTGCACGAGAAAACAGGTTTGCAAGAATTATAAAATATGTCACAACCGATGGATATCTCTAGAATAAGAAAGCAAGCTTTTTTTAAACTGTACTACCGCAGGAATGAAAACTGCCTGGGAAGTATTTTTGAGTTTCAGCTGGCTGTTTGGACAACGGCAGTATGTTCATCCCATGTGATAACTGTATACTTTAGATGTCTGTTGGCCCTTGACCTTCTTTATTTGCAATTGCTATCCAGTTTACTTAGGAAAAAAAAAGTATCATTCTTGTGAAGACTTGTAAGGCACTCCTGTTTCCATCTCGGTCATGACTGTGATTACCTGTTAGAAGTGATTCCGATAGGAGGGGAAGAGTCTTCCGCAGCACTGCCCGCTTCTGGGACTTGGCAGAAAGCTGCTGCTATGCCTCTGTGTGATGCTCTAGGGTGTGGGTTCCCCACTGTGACTTTGGAAGTGGAATTTGTGCCATGTAAACTTCAGAATACTAAACAATACCCATCCTCTATCATGCAAGGCAGCATCACATCAAGTCTGGCCAAGTTACCAAGTTTGCAGTAGCCCTGTTGTTTAAGCATTCTGTAGTGAGGCTGCTAAATTAATTTAAAGCAAAAGTGAATGCTTTAACCACTCTTTAATGCAGTGGGTTTGGAGAATACTACTGTAATTGCAACTGACCTAGCAGAATTTCTCATTCAGCCTGCTTTCTCAGCTTGCTTGCCCACTCAGTCATCTGATTAAGCTCTCTTACCTTGTCAAGGAGGGTGGGAGGGTAAGCAGTTGCTGGGAGAAGTGACTGTTGATCGGAGTTCGTGGGATTCAAAACTGAGGGAGTACTGGGTTAAGGTTGTGTATTTATATCCCTAGGAGGACCTTGTGCAATTCTCTGAACTGTCAACTCGCTGAAAAATAGTTTTGGACAACTATGCCCATGCACATAACTCTTGCATTGTGCTTATGTAGCAGGGCTGTGTTTGGAGAGCAAGAGCAGCTGGTTGTTGGTTTTTTTTTTCCTCTCACCTCAAGCCAAGAAAACTTTGTGCTCTAGACTTTTTCTCCAATTCTAATACTTGCTATCGCATGGTGCAGATGTGCTGTATCTTGCATGCAACTTGTGTAAAATTTTGTGGACAAAATCACGATATAGGGGCCTCCTTTGAATCTGCATCTTCATAGATGTTATATGAAAGTTCTACTGGGCTTTGTGTTACTATGCTTGAACTGGGGAACAAACAAAAATCCCAGAACTGATTAAAGTACAATAATGAGTTCCAAATATTGTCCACAGCTCAAGGGTGGCAGAGCCATGCTCAGTAACAATAAAGTGCTATTAAGTCGAGCTGTGCTGTTTTCCTTTCTGCTGGAAGGTGCAGGGTGGAGTTTATTTTTTGTCAAAATGAGGCCTGCTGAGCTGATGGTTTACACTTATGTATCTGTGAGTTTCAAAAATGTTTTTGAGAGGCAAACTATTAATGACTGAATTCTTTTCAGTTACATTAGATTGTTTTCTTCCTCTTGTCCCCTTTTTCTTCTAGGTTGATTTATATCAGTTACAAGTAAACACACTTCGAAGGTACAAAAGACACTTCAAGCTACAGACCAGACCAGGACTTAACAAAGCACAGCTTGTTGAAGTACGTATGAGTGTTTTCCATAATAGAAAATGCAACTTGCTATGGCATGTGGTTTTCTATACAATGTGATCCTTGCATAAAGAGCATACATAATCTGGATTTTAGGAGAACAAAAGGAAACTGCTTATCTGGCTTCCTTCATTGGCCACAGATTCTGAGCCAAGTAAATCAAAAGTAAAAGTTCTTTCCAGAGGAGGGACTCAACTTCCGAAAGCAGTGCGTGCTGCTTAAAAACATGAAGTACTGAGTTGAAACAGTAAGATGATCTGTGTGTCCCTGAATATCATAAAATCATGGATTTATAGTCTATGCAACCTTGACCTGAACTGTCCTGCTGCAAAGAACTAGAAACTGAGAGGTGGCAGTGAAGTTCTAACAACGTTCAGACTGCTTTACAAAGCTAGTTGATAAAAACATAGGTGTTCCTGTGTATGTAAAGTATGGAAACCTGAAAAATGGGCTTCTATCGATAATTATGTTAATTAAAACTACTGGGATCAGAAAAACAGAACTTAAGAAATAAACTAATTTCATGATTCGTATCAATATTTCTAAAAGCGCTGAAGCTGTGCCTGAGTACAGCTGCATGTGAGTGTAACTTTAATGGAATTATTCTGCCCTGCAAAGATGCAGTTACATGCATGGGAGAACTGGTGATCTCTTATGAGGGAGGTATAACTACTGTTTTTTCACTTTTGTGCAGGGATACACCCAGTTTTAATTTGGTGCAGACATTTTGTTGGTCTGTCCCTTAATCTGTGTGGATTAAAGGCAAGGTTCTTAAATGTGTGGGAGATCTCAAGGCTGAGCTGTAAAAAGAATAGTATTGCTGCCACTACGAGTAAGAATGTAAAATCAGTCATCTTTTTTCTTCTATGTGAGTTGAGGTACAGCTAGCTCTTGAGTTAGGACTGTGAATTGAAAAAGCACGAGCAGTTTTTGTTCTGCAGAGCTGGCATTTCTAGGGGTCTGCTTTAGGTACATCTCAAGAGGTGTAGCTTACGCTCCTTATCCCACTTGATGCGAACAGGCAAAGCTTCCCCTGTCACGTGCTTTGTTTGACTGACCTGCAGGTATTTGTGGGATGTAGCTGCAGAAATTCCTTAGTTTACAGTGCATGTGATTGCTTGTAGCCTGTCCTCATGCACAAAAGACACTCCTCTAGCTGTTACTTAAAGTCCACTTCAAAGGACTCTGTCAAACTGTTTCTCTGTCAGTTTTGGGGGGATGGGGATTAGAAAGCTGTCTGACTTGCTAATTGGGCTAAACATTTATACTTATATCCTGTGGTAGTTAAATGAGCAGTCCCATGTTTCTCACTTGCTAATTTTAATCTACCAAAATATTCTGCAAAAAGCCAGAGAACAGACTCAGGTAGGCATAACATTTTGCATGCTTTCTTTTAAAGCTGGTGTTCATTTTGATGAAGGAAAAGGCTTTTGGTATGACAAAAGTGATTCAAAAACTGTTTAGAGATTGTCATGTTTTAGTGGTTACAGCGTGGTGAATTTTCAATGATAGCTCTGTTTTGAAGAGCTGAATGTTCAATTACAATTCTTAAAGATTCTTGTATTGTCTTAGATGTTTCTATACATGATGTGATAGACACACACCCCCTCAGCCTGAATAATGAGCAGTAGCCTCCATTTCTGTGCTGTAGCTCTGTTGATACTCTGTAGTCATTACTTGCCTCATAGTCGAGCTTTAACTACACAGATGTAATGATACCCTATGCTTGTTTTGAGAACTTTTTTTTTCTGAAACTTTTCTGGGCTTTTTACTTTGGAAATTAGGGTACAATCTGCTATATTTAGTTCATAGTTGTGAGTAAAATGGTTCCTGTTTACCTTTTTTATGGCTATTAAAGACTTTTGAAGAGAGGTAGCTTTTCTTTTCCTTTTTTTAAGCTTCTTGATCAAGCTTTTAAAGTTTAATGTAGTTGATTTAAATCTGAACCTTCAGTTTCTGCATAGAAGAGTGGTTATTTAATTTCCTTGCATTCTTCCTTTATAGATAATTGGCTGCCATTTTAGGACAATTCCAGTGAATGAAAAGGACACCTTAACATATTTCATCTACTCAGTGAAGAACGACAAGAACAAACCAGATCTAAAGATGGATAGTGGGGTTCATTAGACGGAAAAGGTTGAAAGGTTGGGACTGGGACTCAGGCTACAAATCAAAAGACTGAGGGTTTTTGTTGATATGCAAAAGCTTTCTTTGTAACTTTTTCTCCCCAGAGAGTTTGTCTCTTTTATTTTTCATAACCTTGCTGATTTGTTTGAAAACCATCTCTTATGAAACAAATTTCCTCAGCAAAAGTATTTTAAATAAATATCACTGATATGGTTGCTCAAGTGGGTGTGTCTATTTAGTGAGTTACTTGTACCTAATAGTTAAGCTTTGACTAATATGTAATATTAAAATATTTTCAATTAAACTGTGCCAAGGATATATTTATGAATGTGCTTCAAGTTCTCATGATGCAATGCCTTTCTAAAAAAAAAAAAAAAAAAACAAAGCTGTAGCAGACTTGGCAATTGGTTCTTTTTCCTGAGGTAAAAGGTCTTAAATGACAGTTCCAGTTGTCAGCTGGGCAGAAATGGCTGAATAACATTTTCATTTTTCCCCTTTGGAAACAAGAACGGATGGGGGCTTTTCTGATTCGTTTATTCGTCTTATCATTGCTGGGATATGTGCTTCCAAGCATCAACGCCTTCCTTCTCCTATATTAAAATGGAGAAAAAAAAAAAAAATGCAGCTCTCAAATGTCAAAGCTGTAAGTACAGATGAAAAGACTGCTGCAGCTTACTCTTCTGAGAAATGCTTCCACTTTGTAGGAAATCCTTTAGCTGCTGACTTTCTCCATTCATCTACACAGACTGCGGCTAAGAACGTAATTGGAGAATGGAAGATGGAGCCTGTGCAGCGTCAGTATGGTATCTAATAGGCATACTGTTTTTACTGCATGCATTAGCTCGGGCCTGTTTAAAAGCATAAAACCAAACCAAAAGTTATGGTAACGAGAAAAATATCGAGCAATACTTTTGCTTTTAATCGAATATCTTAAAGTCTGATATTGAAGACAATGTTGTGAATGACTTTTTGTGTTGTCATTTGACTATTGTGCCAGCCTAAGTGTGTGGTGTATGGAATATGATTTCTTTCAGCTTTAAGCTGTGCTCATAGGCTGAAGAAAAAGAGGAGGGAGAACGGTTCTCTTAGAGCAGAGGAGGTCACGACTTCAGCTTGTTTAGTTAGCATTTGTTGCATCTCTTAACCTTATCTGATGTTTAAAAGCTGCTTCTTAATCTGGGAAAATGAGAAAGCAGTATTTCTGCGGTCTAATCTGCTCCATGTTAGTCTTGTGAGGTTGTTTTTTTTTTTTTTAAAAACTACTACTATGCTGGTATCACTGCAACTGTGATGCTCTGCTTTGCTTTTTTTAACCTGTGATACTTGCATAGAAGTGAATGATGATAAACCCTAACCTCAAACTGGCTGCCTTCCCAGTAGCTCTCAGTGGCTGGATTTCTTTCACTTGCAGTGTCTTACATATTACCACAATAAAGTTCTGCGGTGTTGGCCTAAGTTCAAGATGGTTAGCGATATCTAGCTAGTTGCAGCTAAAATGGATATTCTTCTGAAGAGATGTTCTCGTGCCCATTTCACTGCACTGACTGTGAAGTTGTTTGCATCAACTCAGCTCGTCAGCTTGAAAGTACTAGCTGGAGAAGCAGCCAGGGAGCCTGGCTGTGGATAGGGCATCTGAAAGAGAAAGGTGTTTTTCTCAGAGTGCATGGCAGGGGTGAATATTCTCACCTAGGGCTGGCAGGACCTGTAGAAGAAGCTTTGGTAGGGAAAAAGAGTGGGGAAAGAAACAAAAGCAAGTTTCTATGGGAAGTTAGTCTTAAAGTAGTAGCCTAAGTGACCCTATCCCGCTACATAGAGAAAGTGGCAAAATTTTCCTCCAGTGGATTATGGATTTTCCTTAGCCTGGATTGGTGGCAGGAAAGTAACTGAAAATCACCTGCTAACTTTACTACCCAGATTTGCATCCACCTTAAATTTTTTGCTACTGCTGCTTTGGAAAGCTGTGAACGCTGGGCATATGCAACGTGATTCATGTAGAAACTAGATGGCACAACCAACAGAAGTTACGTGCCCTTACTACTGCTAGAAGCTTATAGAGGAATTTGCACAAGAGCAGATACCATATGTTTTCTTAGCAGAGCACTGACTTGGGATATTTTTGACTGTGGGTTGCCAGACTTATGAGGGGTTTTTTTTACCCTTAATTGGTGACTTGGTAGGAAGCCCAAATGACTCAGGAATAATGACACAAAACAGGCTTAAAAAGCCTGGTGACATAAACTGTTTGTTTAACAGCCAGTAGCCTAAGAATTACTTGGCAAAAATAGTACACACAGATTTACTTGAAACGTTTATTATTAGCTATGTATAATCACCCCCCACTCCCACTAGCCAACTCTCGTTTACGAACAGAGGAAGAAAAACAGTCATTGTGATTATTTCATACTGGATGTGAAATAAGGCTGGTAAACTGCTGGTAGCAGTTTTTGTGGTGTAATGGTGTAAGATTACTAGATGAACAGTACACTTTTTGAGTAGAAGACCAAATAGTTACTTCAGTACTTACACACCTTCCATGTGACCGACTTGATAGCAAAAGAGTTTTTATATATAAGGCAATAAGCCAGGCTTGTTCAGGTGGCTTTCCCTAAAGTTACAAAGGGACATAAACTTTTGGCTGTTTTTCTCTTGTACTGCAATCAGTATTGGCAGGTGTTGAGAGGTGACTGTATATCTACAGCCTAGATCATGGTACCTCTTAAACGTTAAGATGATTACCTCTAAAATGTTGAGATACCTCTTGGTCTTCAATTCCCTAGCTATTTCCTTACAGGGCTAGCCTAAAAATAAAAAGCCAGCATTTTCACTTAATCCTGGGGTACTGTATTTCAAACAAGGCTTGATTAAAAAAGCTGCTTAAGTGTGGATTTTTATGTTGCCTTAGCAGACCTTGCGTTAGTCCCATCTTCTTTAGTCGTTTTTCTGTACGTGTGTGTATACACACACGCTACTGTAACTGTTGTAGTATTTTAAATATTCAATGTTAAGATTAAGCAATTTAAGGTTTTACAGATTGCATAGGTAATGCAGGTGACCAGTTAGATGTAATTAAGACCTAAGTGTGCTTTAGTACTATTAATTTGAGTTTTGACTACTTTTTTTTTTTTTTTTACCCCCGGGGACTTTTCAAACATGAATGGTGAAAGTTTGCCTTTGTATGTGCATGTGTTTTAAGATACCTAAATAGAACATGGGAGCCTGTCTGCAGAAGTACCAAGGACTGAGTAGCTTCAGCTTAAAACAACACTGTGGTGGCAATATGGCAATAAAGCAATAGGAGGCTGCACTGCTGTGGTTTGCTACCAGAGTCACATTCCTAATGACGTGAAGGCTCAGGCTTGTAGTTTCTTTGTACAACCTAGTTGAGAATGTTGTGCCGAGTAACAAGAGTTAGGCTTTTTGCTGGCGGATGCTTTAAGAGCTTGTACCGTCTTCAACACCATTATGGAAATTAAGCCAGCTACCAAATTTGAGAGGAGAACATCTTACATACTTGAGATTCCAAAAAGGTACAGGAAGGAAATTTTTCTACAGCGTAAAAAGAGGCACTGTCCTGTGGTTAGAAAGGAAAGGGGTTTTTGGTAGTGGTTTTGTTTTTCTCCTTGAAAGCATTATTACGTGATTGTAGGATGATGGCTGTTGTCTTCACCAGCAGACTTGGATGTCCATCACTGACTGTTGCAAGGGATCACAAAAGATATCTTTGGTCCAAAGAAAATATCCCTGAAAGATATTATCAGATATTTAAATAATTAGATCAGTGGTTTATCAGAACTTCAACGTGACATGTATTTCCAGTTGTGGATTTTTTTAGCTTATATATGTGGGATTACTGTGTTCATGGGATGCCCTTCCAGCAATGCAAATGCAGCTGCAGGTCTGGATGAAGATGCTGCATTTCCACCTCTGCAGGCCTGGTTTGGAAGCTGACCAGAATGCTAGGGCTCTGCCCTGGTATTTTAGCTTTGAGAAAGTAAACTTACCAAATACCTAATATTACACAAATAAAGAACTTCGGCATGTGCACGCAGACAATTTAGTGCAATTTGTCCTGAGAGCAGACCTGCAAAGCAAGATGCTTGAAGGAAGACCTCCTTCTGTATTTGTGTTAAAGTAAGAGGCTTTATTAGGCTGCTCAAAGCTCAGAGGTTGAAGCTGGAAGCCCAATGTGTGCTTCAGGGTGAGGATACCATATCCGGTTTTAGGGAGAGTGAAATATGAAAAACTTACCTAAACCCTGCTCTCAGTTTAAACGTGAGTTTTTTAGCTTTAGAAGTTACTCCCACTTGGTTCAAATCTAGTCGCCCGCGGGAGTGCTGGAAAAGTGCCTTTTCTTGGATTTTAGGGGACTTGAGAAACTTCACTGGTAACAGGAGCACATATAAAAGGTAATTTTTGCTTGTCTATATAATGCCATCACATTTTAGTGTCCCTGAAGTATTAGTAAGTTTTGAAGTGTTGATCTTTTTAATCTAAATTTCCTGAAGTAAAGATGTTGCTGGAAAGCTGAATGAAATAACACCTCTTATACATTTTATTACTTCAAACCAGTATGGACTGGTGCTGTTTATTAACTCAGTATTAATTTTGTTGGGATGTACATTATGTCTGTAAAACAACAACAAAAACCCCCACGTTCAGTGAGAACTTGTCAGCAGTGCCAGAAAGCCAGAGAAGTGTCAGCGTTCTTGGGCTAAATCTTTTCCCTCCCTTGCAGGCGTTTGTGAATGTTTCCCCGGTTTGCTTTCCTACTTTAAACAGCTGTCTTTACAGAATCATTTATTCAGCTGATGTACCTGCATATGCCTTAGAATAGCAATACGGTTCTCTACCGTGGAACAGAAACCGAATGGTTTTGTTTATGGTCCTGAGAACATCTTCATTGCAAAGCACCGCGAATAAGGATTTGATGTAGTTCTCATACCTACTTTAGGTCAAACGAAAGAGTCGAAAGTGTGGTGATTTAAATGCTAAAGTGCCCTACAATACGACATGCGGGTTTACAAAATACGCTAAGCATGTCCTAGGTGAGCCCCTGAAAAACAAAGAACTGAAACCTGGCAGCGTGTCAGGTAATTGGCTATATCCTGATGTAATTTCAAACCCTCTGAAGTGACGCATTTCTGTAAAATGATAGCTTATCCCTGCAGCGGGAACTGTAATACGATGGAAATATAATGGGTGATGATGTAGAACTGTACAATTTTGTATGAAATGGGTATGGGCTTACTTTGGGCAGCAGAGCAATTCGTTCAAGTTGCAGTAACAGATCACCTCGCAGCCCTTCCCTTCCCAAAAGTGATCTTGCAGACCCTCATCGATCTGTCGGAGGTTCGCCGCGCCCTCGGGGATGTTGTGACAGTCGTGGTCTTTGAGGGCCCTCTTGTAACAAGAGGGACGCCGGGAAGGCACCGCGGGCGTACCCAGGAGGGTGCTCAGCAGAAGCAGAGCCGAGACCATCTTCATTTCCGCGAAGCCTCCTGCAGCAGGGTGCTAAAGAGAAATGAGGTGCGTGACACGGGTGCAGCTGCTGAGCAGATCTCTCTCCCCAATTTGCTTCCTGCCTTGCATTTGTCTTTTCTTTCCTGTCAGCTTTTGGAGGTTTGAGCCTGAGTGCTGGAGAGTGTTTTCTCCTAGGAGGTAAATAATATTGCAGCAGAATTGATATTCATTACTTTCTGTAGAGCCCTGGGAATCCTTTCATCGGGAATTGAGGCTTCTGTTGCTGGCAATTTTGTTGTTTCTGTGGCCTCTCACCTTGAGAAAATTGCTCTGAGCTGGCCGTGTTCTCCCGGTGGTGTAAGTGAATGTATCGATCGCTCCCGAACCGGGGGAAAGGCTCTGCCTGTGTCTCCTTGCCTCCCTGGCCACTTCGCCTGCCGGAACAAGAGTCGCTCACACAGAATTAATAGTATCTTTCCCCGTCAAAGTTGTGGGAAAACTGCCTGCTGATGGTACCCTCTGTTACGGACCGCTCGAGAAAGCGAAGCAATAACCAGCGAAGGAGGCTGGCGCGCTCCGCGGTGCGGCCGGCCGCCGCGGTGCTGGCTGCAGGCGCTGGTGTGACAGCGCGTGGCTGACGATCTTGGGGCAGGGGGGGTGTAATTTTTTTTTTTTTTTTTTTTAGTACTGCAAACTTCTTAGCTGAGTCGTGCTACGGGAGGTCGTTATGGTTTAGTTGGTGCTGCTTTTTAAAAGGGGGGGTGAATGACCCCTTGCCAGCCCTGCTGGCGGTGGCGAGGCTTTCCGTCCTGCGCTGCCTCGCGCAGAGGCTGATCGTGCCAGAAGGCTTTGGATCAGACCCTTGAACTTGCTTTCACTTTTAAAATAGCATTTTGAGCAGTGCTTCTACCTGGGCTTTATCGGTATTAAGAGAGAGAGTGGGGTTTTTTACCTTTCCTCATGCTTGCATGAAAGGGGTTTGATACCTTACCGAATTTAAATAGGAATTCTGCTCTGAAAACTAACCTAAAGCAACGGTCGGCTCTGGCCAGCGAGCTCTCCCTGAGTGCTTCTCACCGTACTTGTGTTAGCCTCAAGGAAGACTTTGCTGTCCTTCGTTCTCTTGGCACTTCGGAGTCGATCCCCTGGCACTACAGCATTACAGCCTGGTTCTAGTCTTTCTTGCTGGGCTGCGGAATAGAGTGCTCTAGACTCACCCAAAAATAACTGGGAATAAAGCAACGTCTGATCAAAGACTGTCAAATGCCATGTTAAGATGGCAGAGCTATCATCTAGATAAGAAAAATAAAAAATAAAGCATGCCAGCTGTAGAAGTCACTAAGACAATAGTCCCACTTGGGTTATTTTGTAAAACTCTTGAGGTCACCTTTGGAAAAAAAAAAAAAGCTATTAAATGTATAAATTTACTGGTTTTTGTAGTAATTTTTCCTGGGTAGTTACATCACCACCATAGCTGTCTTGCTGATCTTCCATTTCTTCAGCCAATGAATGACACACCAGAGACTCCGTCTAAGAAAATCTGCGAATTTGCATTCATATTAGGGATAAAATACTATACCTCAATGCTCTTCGATTATATTTTTCTATAAGATTTGGTGCAAACTTGTTTCTTGAATGTCAGTGGCCAAATAAAATATTAAAATGCAAATTTAATATATTAAAGAACATGACTGAAGTGAAAATAAGTTCTTGTATATTTTTGAACTTCTGTCATAGAAGCAAAATTCATTGAGTGATTCCTTTTAGTTTCCATGAACTTGTATGTCAACTTTTGAGTAGGAGACTCCTATAAAGTACTAGTAATAGAGCCTTGGGGATCTATTTTTTAATTACCTTAGAGTGCACTATTGAATAACATACTGTCTTTATTAGTTTTAGACCTCAAAATTACTTCTCAAATAAAGTAAACATTGTTCTAACTTTGCCTGATGTTGTTTTGTAGACTTGAGTAAAGAATCTGAATTATTATAGTAATGGTTTTATGTTGTAGGAGTATAAACACTGCAGTTTATAGGAGGCTTCTGCTCAGAGAAGCCTAATGCTTAAAGAGAACAAGTTTGGTTATGCTGTACCTCGATAAATGTCAATGTTAAGGAGTACAATTTAACGTTCTTCTGTTCAAATAATTGAGCTTAATTATTTAAGTATTTAATGGAAGAAAATTTCCATGAAAGAGACATTTAGGAAGCGGGGGGTTTCTGCCTTTGTTTCCTGTGATTGGATTCTTCTGTGAGTTCTTCCCCTGAGGATGAGGCATTCATCATATCTTGCTCTTGTGCACGTTTGGGTTTTTTATTCCTAATAATTTGGAATTTCCCTACCTGGAGTTCAGCTGGGATGCTCGCTGGAATCTGTTGCCCACTGCCTGTCTGCTCAGTTCCTAGGAACTCATTCTGTCCTGAAAACAGGCAGATTTTCTATGGACTCTCAAACTGCTGGATTCAAAAATCGCAACCTACAGTTTAAGGTAAGTCATTACTTGCCTTGGAATAGAGCAGGATATTGCTGTAGTGCATCGTCGAGAGGGCTTGTATGGATAACTGCCAACATCAGCATCACCAAAGCCAATATGCTGGTGAGCTACAGCCAGACGGCTTCACTATCAGGTCAGTTATGCATCTTACCAATGCTCGGCGTTAATATTATTCAGACAAAAACATCGTATTTATTTTATTACAATTTTATTTCTGCTTAAGTATTTCCTCCGGGTTTTTTTGCAGATTGTCACCGAAAGGATACTTTTAGTCAAAAGACGTTTCTTCAAAAGATTATTCCTTTCCTGTGAGAGAAAGGTCCCTATTTGCAGATGAAGGATTGCCAAGGGCCTGAGGTGTTTCATCAGCTCCCTGCACAGGATCGATGCTGATGAACTCGGCAGACCTTTCCAGCAGACCTTTCAGATGCAGCATCTTTTTCTGACAAACTGCTGCAGCTTCTTTTGCTGAATAAGGTTGCAGAGATGATGGAATGTCACTGATTGCCTAGGTACATAACAGAGCTAGCATGTGCATATTTATTACAAAATACGTGTCAAAGACCTTATCTGCTTTTGCATACCAGGGAAACAGTCTTTTCTCATAAAACAAACCAGGGAAATGCGATGAATAAATCCAATCACTAAGGTAACTCAAAGACTCGTTGCCAGCAAGCACCCTCTTACATTTCTTTATTTTATAAAACCTTCTGAAAAAGTAGCAATACCAATCATGCTAAGCCTGACCAGGTTGCTCTATCAAGATTATATAATTTGAAATTCTAGCAGGAGTAAAGCCATCTAAAAATATTTAAAATGAGCTCCCTGCATTTGCGTAAGTTCTTTTCAGTGAATTACTTTGGTGACTTTGACACGGTGTAAGTAAAGTTTGAGAACAAGTGCAGCTGGGATAACAAGTGCGTTGAAATAATTTGGAGTTTTGTGTAAAGGAAGAGGGTTAGTTTAGGAATATGCGCCGTGAGTCAGGAATTGGTGCTCTTGCTGCTCATTCAGCTGAGGGTGTTTGAATTGTCCTGCCAGGCAATTCGGCACCATACAGTCTTTGGACCTGCTAGGTGCGGAGGTAGTCAGAAAAGACCAAAGAGGAAAAACCCAAGTTTTGGCCTCCTTGGCTGAGAAGAACAGGGTAATATTTCATCAGAAGTGATGCCCTTTAAAGGTCACATGATATTAGTAGGCGCTCAGGTGTTAGAAATAGGGAAAGCTGAGAAATGGCACCAAATGTGTATTTCAGCACCTCTAGAGATCTTACATGTTTGGGAGAAGATTAAATTTGGTCTATCAACTATAAAATATGCCCTTCAGAGTTATTAAGCAGTCTGCATCTCTAGCTGCCTAACATTAAAAAAAAAAAAAAAAAGGAATACATGAATTGGTACACTTTTGGTGTATGATCTTTTCCCACCTGTCCAGTGGTATGTGTTGGTTTAACAAGTTGCAATTAAAGTGAAGCAGATTTAATATATATTTGTTTCTTAATGTGTATTGAGTTCAAGAGCTAAAAATACCTATTCAAAATAAAATGTCTTTTATTGTTTATTTATTTGTCAAGTTTCCATTTCAGAAACATCTGCAAAATGCTGAGCTAAGCATTTAATATTTAGATGTGTAAGTAAGTAATAGTCAGGTCTATTACAGAATCACAGAATCATGAATGTTGGAAAAGACCTTTAAGATCATCAGGTCCAACTATCAACCCAACACCGCCATGCCCACTAAACCATGTCCTGAAGTGCCACGTCTACACATTTTTTGAACACTTCCAGTGATGGTGACCCCACCACCTCCCTGGGCAGCCTGTTCCAATGCCTGACCACTCTCTCCGTAAAGAAATTTTTCCTAATATCCAATCTAACCCCCCCCTCGTGCAACTTGAGGCCATTTCCTCTTGTCCTATCACTAGTTACTTGGGAGAAGAGACCAACACCCTTGTCGCCACAACCCCCTTTCAGGTAGTTGTAGAGAGCGATAAGGTCTCCCCTCAGCCTCCTCTTCTCCAGACTGAACAACCCCAGTTCCCTCAGCCGCTCCTCGTAAGACTTGTGCTCCAGACCCCTCACCAGCTTCGTTGCCCTTCTTTGGACCTAGTGCATTCCTAAGAAATGCACTTTCTAGTGCATTCCTAAGAAACACAAGAACTGCATAATTGATATTATTATGAAGATTTTTTTTCCATTTAAAAGTATATCCTTCTAATCTATTTTGCTTGAACAGTTGGTGCCTTGTAAGGACAGCAGCTAGTCCACTGAGGATGAATTCAGTGAATTACTGCTTTGTAATTACTATCAATACCATGATTCTTTCCAGAAACTGAGTTCTCTTTAAAACTCATTTAGTTTTCTTAAGGACAGTAATTCATTGTGAACACACCCCTCTCCGTATTCACCAATTTTGCAATAATATTGAGTAGTGGAAGGCAATTTAGTATGTTTAATGACCTCAGATGTTAATATGTAGCATCCAACTTTGAAGAAGAGCAAGTTAGTGAAAGAATTATCTTTAGCTGGATCATATCCATGCATCTAATTTGAATAGCATCTCTTGCCTACATGTATCTGCATCTCCCAAATCTTCTCCTGCATGTTCCCATATATATTTCTAATTCTGTACCCTGTAACTAGCACCAGCAAAACAAGTACACAAGGATAATTTCAGGAGCAAGACATACCTTCCTCTTCTGCTTCACTCCCTTCCACTTTCTTGGCAGCTGTATCTTTTCAGATGTACCCAGGGAGAGCGAGAGCCAGCGGGGATGAGGAGAGGGAGGGCTGACGGGAGATGCTGTACAAACAGCCCTTTGTTTGTCCTGACTTTTGCCCGTGACTGACGCGCTCACCCCTCCAGCGAGGGGCCAGAGGGTGGGCGTCAAGGACTACCTCTTTCAGTCACTGCCAACCCAGACTGGGGCGGGGGAATGAACGCGTCCTTTCCAGCAGGAAACGACTAGTTCATCCAGGATCCAACGAGAAGGTGTCTCCTCAGAGAGCAAAGCATAACATCCAGAAGAGGGGAAGAGGAAACACCCCATGGACTAACTGTGTCTTGCTGTGAAGTGCGAGCAGGCGGTGGGGAGCGGGAAGGAGTGGGGGCCCAGGGCCGCACAGGCAGAAGAACGTGGTTGCTGGGCAGATGCCTTGTTTTGCGTTGGGCAGGAAGCACAGACCTCGCCAACAGTCTCATGCAATGCTTTAATTCCTGACTTTGGGTTTATTTCAGTTTGTTGAAACTGAAATAATAAAAGAACTGTAATTATTTTAACATCTGTGATGTCAAGCATTGCTTGTTACTGACCAAACATTTGATCAAGAGGTAAAGCATTACATTGAACAGTATTTCAGGGGAAATCCTTTTAGACTAATACAGCTGTTGAAATGATCTAGTATCATAAAAACACATAACGAGGTTCTTAAGTGGAATTGAAGTATTATATATTAATGAGAAAATACTCTTGGAGATGAAGCGTGTGTCCTCATATTTCTGTTGCAGTTTGGCCCTCATTCTGTTATGGCCATCCAGGATCTATTTTGTGATGTGAATAGAGAAGTATGATTGCACCTTAGCTGTTGAGCTGTAATTATTACGTTTCCTAGTCTGCATCGTTTTGATTCTGATGTTGCTTTGTAAGAGTGTTGTTTTCTCTCTCTGTTGGCCTCCTTCCAGTACAGAGGTTTGTTAGGAGTACAAAAGGTGCCTCTGCTCGCTGACTCGGTTTGCAATTTGATGTCTTGGTGCTTGTTCAGTTTGATTTATCATATGCCAGAAGCAAACTAGGGCTTCTGTAAGAAGTGCATGTCCCATCGTCTGCTGCCTCAGCAAGGAGAGTAGGCAAAGGGCACGGATGCTTAGAAGCAAGACTCTTGGAGCTGAGCCTACCTACTCGTGGTGGTCCCACCCAGCAGGGTGTTCCCCCTCTCTGCTGGAAACGGGCAGCAGAGAGCAGGTTGCATGAGTGTTACCGTTGCCTCTAATGCCGACTAAAAACATCAGGCAGGATGTTTTTTGCCACTGCTCTTATGGGCATGGCAACTTCAAAGGGGAGGGAGGAGGTAGCTGGAGGCAGCTGCTGTCAGAACAGGACATCCTTGGCTTTTCGGGGTGACAAAATGCCTGGCGCTGCCTCTGCTTTTCTACAGAATTTCTTT
Organism: Phaethon aethereus; assembly: GCF_964289735.1. Lineage (NCBI taxonomy): Eukaryota > Metazoa > Chordata > Aves > Phaethontiformes > Phaethontidae > Phaethon > Phaethon aethereus. The sequence goes on from NC_138578.1 coordinate 44,155,989, forward strand.
CCTGGTGCGGATCCTGGCCACGGCAGCCCATGCCTTAAATGAGATTATCCTAACGCCTCCGGGAGGACGCAGCGTTCCAGGGCAGCGCTCTGCGGCGGGAGGAGGCGGTGAGCCCGCTGCTGGTGGAAATCAGCGGGGCACTGGCTGTAAGCAGGGATAAAACTCGGAGGAGAGAATGAGAGTGCTGATGCTCTGAATTTCAGTGCCTTTCTAGTTAATTGCAAATAAATTTTGGTATGAATAATTTGAAGGTTTTATCAGAAGGTGTAATAAAAGGGTATTAGGATTATTCCCTTGCTGCCCATTTAAGTTCTCTTGTGTTTCCCAGGGAGGATCTGTGTTTCCAGAACACATTTTGAGAGCCCTGGTTTGGACAGCAGTCCAGTGAACGGATAGTTTTGTTTATAAAGTGAAGTGTGTGAGGGATAGTTTCCTTCAGGAAACATCCAGCTGCATTTTGAGAAAAGACAGTTCCAACAAAGCTGGTGTTTTGCTGATTTTTTTTCTCCCCTCTCCCTCCATAGCTCCACGTATGATGTTTTTAGTTACTGAAAACAGGAGGAAATATTCTCCCTCATGATGCTACTTCAGAGTAGAGACTGGGAAGCAAATTGGGATTTGGAGGAAGCAAACATTTTAGGGAATTTCAGTAGGGAAATGCAGCCCAAGAGGAGGTGGGAACAACTCCTTGAGGTGTGAAAAGTGAGGTAGTTTATAGGAAAATGCACTGAAGGGCAGGGTAGCCTGCAACGGGAGGAAGCAACGTGTGAAGCAGGACTTCCACATCTTCCCTCCTTTCCCCTCTCTCCGCTTTGCCCCTAACCCATACCCCTATCTGTCTCTGTCCTGACTCTGTCTCCGTCCCCCTCCCCGTCTCCAGCCCTGGTGGCCCTTTCTTTATCTTCAGTTTCCTTGCGCCGTTTTGCCCCAGCAGCGTGTCCCCAGCGGGCTCGGCAGCCGGTGCCTGGCACAGGCTGGCGGGGTGCCAGCCGTGACGGGGGGTATTGAAAGCCGCCGAGGCTTTTTGTTCTCCACCACGGCAGCTGGAAGCTGGAAAGGAAATCTTGTTTTTTCGCCCCTCCTTCATCTTGTGTAGAGATGGTCGTCATGGATCACGTTCAGCTCCTGACATTCAGAGACCCTGCTTTAGGTGTAGACATGTACCTGTTCCTGCCTGAAGAGGTATGGCAATGTCGGAGGTAAGATGCAGGGTAGAACTGCTCTGGCTTTTGTTTTTTTTTTCTCTCCCCTCAGGCTGGAGCTGTTGGAGCCAGCAAGAAGCGATGGCCCATGAGGAGGCAGTGGCAGATGGCAGCAGGAGGGGCTGGTGACAAGGTAGCAGCAGCAATCCATAGAAGAGAAGTAGTTTTCAAAGGAGAATGGCCCCCGGTAGGGTGAGAAGGAAGAAAGAAAAGGCAGCGCTGAAATTCAGCTGCAAAAACGTGGCTGCCTCTGACATACAGCATTACTCTAGACTAAATTTCTGTAATGCGCCCTGGAAAAATAATCTGACTTTTTGATTTTTTTTTTTTTAAGTACTCAGCATTCTAAATGTGCTTTGCATTTTTAACGTGAGCCACACAGGTTTAACAAAAAGGTTTAGCTCTTTTCTGTAAACAAAAATCAATTTACATCTTTCTGTATCCTTGATATCAACATTCAGCTCTTTGCAAGCCAACGGTGAGAAATACTGATTTCTCCACCCGTGTGAAATCTTCTTAAAAGATACCACAACCTATGAGTCATTAATACATACAGTTTATATGAGAAGATCTATAAGGAACCTGAAAACCTGATTTTGCCAGGTGATGCAACCCAAAACTTATACTCAAAGATTGTAAAGGAATGTAAGTATTGTAGGGATGCATAAAGACCTCAGAGACTTAATGCCAGTAGTAATGACAGCACAGCTAAGACGTTAGCTGCTGTCATCATTTGTTACAGGCTCACAGTAGGTAGGGTGCTTGGAGTCAGTCTTCAGTACAATGGATTTTTGAGCAAAGATAAAAATCTTATATCCTCACTTTGCAAATATTCACATGTGACACAAACATAACTTGCACTTCACCCCTGATGTCACCCTTTCCATCGCTCAATGTCTATAATGTCAGTCAAAAGTTTGTGCTTTTTACTTCACGTAACCTTAGTTTTGTGCCCTTTGCTCTGTTGAAGAGAGATCGTAAAAAATGTCCACACTGTCAGACACTCTGCATTTGCCTTCGCAATTCCTGCAGCTGGTAATTTGCTTTGTACCTTGTACCTGCATTAGCCTGAGTTTTCTGGAACACTGTTCATTGTTCTGAAGAAGTCAGGGGGTACAGCAGTTCTTGCAACATTCCTTCTCTCTCTTGCCTTTATTGTTGGGTGCCACTTTACTTCCAGTGGCTGTTCTCTGGAGAGTCTGGAGTCCCAGAACCTCCCTGTTCCCTCTCTCTCTGAGTTTTGGCGTCCTGGTTTTGCTGCCGGTTTTCTCAGCTTTTCCTGCAGGCTGCAATCTGTGCTCGATTGAAATATGCGACACAAAGCACTGGGTCACCAAAGGCATCTTGTATTTCCTCAAATCAATGGTCTATTGGCATGCTCAGGCTGTTGCTGCTTTTCTATTAAGGCAGAGAGGGTGCAGTATATTCAGAACCCGCTGATGCTATGAACTGTCGATTCCAGACAGGCCAAATGAGTTAATGCTGTAAGTGTGTATGTATAAAGTCTGGTGTCTCAGCCTGGCAAATGAGGAAGGTCACTTTGCCCACAGAGGCTGTGGAGATCTCCTGAGAGATATTAAAAACCCAGCTGAGCACAGTCCTGGGCAATCTGCTATAGCTGACTCTGCTTGAGCAGGGGAGTTGGACTAGATGATCTCCAGAGGTGCCTTCCAGATTCAACTGCTCTGTGGTTTCAGCCCCATGCTCAAATGAAAGTCAGTTAGCACTTCAGCATAGGCTCCAGAGCTGTAATCTCCTGCACTGAGGGCACCATCTCGAATGAGTTCACGTAACTGTGGTTTGACAAAGCAGATCTTTTGTTTGCAGACTCCTTTTCGGTCCCTATCACTCTTTGTCAGGTCACAGCCCAGGTGCCCTGGGAGAACAACAACCTCCTCGTGCTGTGGCAAGTGACTGCGTATGCTAACATTTGTTTTCTGAACTTCAAGTATGAATAGACAGTTTAGTTTCCTTGAGAGCCTCTGATGAGGGATTTTTGCCAAAAACTTTCTGGAAACTGAAGTACTGTGATAGAAGCTGAATCACCCTTATCCACTTAGTCACAGTTCACCTCACAGTGGCGTTCTTCCTCCTGCTTTGCCTGCCAGAAATAGTTTTGGGCATATAAAAGCTGAAAGGACTTTTACCTTTGAGTCTCACCAGAACCTCTTCATTTGTTGATAGGTAATAATGAGGTAATTTTAGATCTTATTGAGAGGGGAAGGATTTGTTTTTCTAATAACTAACATAGAATAATGGTTACAGTTCTTAAGTACTCATCCCATTTTTGCAAAGATGTCCATCCAGACTCTCTTATCAAAGGAACTCTTACCTTAAGCATCTATTACACGGTCCTTGGGTAACGTCGAATTAACTTACAAAGGTTTTGTATCTGTAAGGTGTTGTAGCTCCTGAGCAGAACTGCTGCTGTCTGTACCAGGTCCTCATGATTCCTACAGCTGCTGATAGCAAATGTTATCGGCTTTAGGGATAATACAAAATGGCTAGCAAATTCACTTGTGTTAATGGAGCTAACGGTGCTCATAGCTGTGTGCTTAGATTATTTCATATCTGGCGAGATGAAGACTTTGGAGACTTGTTAGCCACACTTATGTATGTACCCCAAATGAAGCCCCACACAAGACATCTAGATGTTTCATCCAAACATTACTGCCGTTGGCAGATACAGCATTCTGCAGCCCTCCGAAATATACCTAGAAAAGATAGAACCTTGGCTCTTAGGCAGATGTGGCTCTGTTTTAGAGGATGGAGATGCAGGGAGGAACATTTCCACAGTTCCATCTGGGGACTTCTCTATGTGAAGTGAGACAGTATGCTTTACTGCTGGAAGGGCTTGTCTTAAGTATGGTGGAGGCCTGAGGCTAAATACTGTCTGGGCTTCTCTACCATAATGAATAAAGAGGAATTGTACTAAAATCACTTTTGAATCCAAGCTTTTATTTTGGACTCAAAACAACAGGTCAAAACATCAGTGTCTTATGTGTATGAGCTACAGATGACAGTCACAACTGACATTGAGAAAGAATGCTCCCCAGACTTTTGGGTAGCAAAACTACAAATCACAGCTGAAACCTATTTTTGAAGAATACTAGACTTAACACTCACCAGAGACAAATAATATGGTCTTATTTGTAACATATGTCAGTGCAGCTCATTTTTAATCAGCTTTAACTACAAAAGAAGGCAATTTACTCTTGTAGTTTACTATCATCATAACCCCAAAAAATCCACAAAGGAATGTTATTTGTGGAAATGTGAAATTCAGCTTATCAATCTTTATTGCTGAACAGAAGCTGAGAGGACATGATGATTGTTCTCTTGCTGAGATATGCAACTTACAATGAATGCCTTTGACATTGTTCCCCCAGGTCACTGTGGTCAAGAGCATTACTTTTCTGGTACTATTTTATTTCCTCAATATTCATAGACCCTAGGTAAATTGAAAAAACAAGTTGTGTACTGATGTCTTCACATGCCTTTTTTGGTGACCCTTAAGTGAATAAAGAGTATTATTTGTACTTTTGGTTTCCATGAGGAACAATTTCAGTAACTCTTTCAAAGGTACTTAGGTGACTACTTCATTGTTGTGTGTTTATTGTCATCATTGTAAACAGTTTCCAGAGCTTTTAACTTCACATTTAAATTGAGTATGTCAAGTCTTACAGTATTATCTCAGATTTCCAAGGTTTGATAAGAATACACGTCTTTACAGCATATCTTTTACAAGATATCTAATCTATGTGTATCTATAGGTTCCTCTACTTCTTATGCAGTCTTCCTTGGTCACTGGAATGATTAGAAATTCATCCACAGAATAGTCAAAAATATTTTCCAGGCCGTCCCTGCTTCAATGGAGACTAAAAGCTTCATGTTCAGATTATCCAGAACTGAATTATTACTTTATAATCTTTGCACAGACCCTTGATTGTATTAGCAAGACCTGGCAGTTGAGTGTCAGGTAAACATTATGCAACTCTTCAGTTTGGACCTAGTAGAGTTCAACATGTTTTCACAGTGAGTAGCCCAAGAAAAAGGACAATTCTGCATAAAGCAAAAATATGAAGCAATTTACTGCTGTCTTCTGTCTTCAACAACCTTAGCACTCATTAAGCTTAAGATACACCCAACATATGGAAAATACAAAAATAGTTTGACCTGAGAATGTTGTGTATATTTATGTAAATGTTTATATAGAATGAATACTTTCTGTGTATTGCCCCATGCCTGTCACCACCAAATTAATCAGGATGTATTTCTCCTTAAAAAATTTCATCACCATATTTGCAAGATACTCAGCTCTATGGGAGTAAACTGTAGAAACTGTTCCATCTGGGCTTTTGTTTATATATCACAGCATAAAAGTTTAATTGCCTGTATGACATACATTTGCAGCAGAGTTCCCATGAAATGATTAATATTTTGTGGGGGTTTTTGGTTTATGGTTTCTTTTTTAATAGTTCAGAAGCAACTGCAGACGAGCTTTTCTGTCTGGTAGAGTGACAACAAAAATGTGAGCATTCTTCACATTTCTTGAAGCATGCTGTCTAAGGAGAGAGAGCTGGTTAAGCAGTTCAGAAGGTTAACCAGTTCCCTGTTGCCCACATGCTTTTGTCTGTTCTGTTGTCCTGTAACGGGACTGTCTCCCTGGGATTCACAACCCAAGTAATAGTGATTCCTTGAGTTGTAATTACGTTTAACCCCTCTTGCCAATGCTGTTTTTCAGTGTTGAACTTCGTTAATTCTGAGTCAGATTTACCAGACGGCTTTTGTCAGTACCAGCACGTTAGCATACACAGTTCAGAGACCATTTTTATAGCCTGAAATGTGATAAAGTAGAGTCACTAAGGGAGTTTGTTACAGTTTGACAAATCTGTGCTTGAAAATCACTGGCATGCGAAGCAGCAACTTGACTTCTAGGTGGTGAATATTCACCATTTACAAATTCATCACAAAGAGTTCATGCTTGAAAGCTGTTTACGTTGCATATCTTGGGTTTGCTTTCTCACCAACTGAATAAATATAGGGAAGGCTTGCTTATCTCCTAGTCCTCATTCTGCCAGTTCTTGAGGGCTTTTGGTTATCCAGTGGGAATGTAATTCATTGTTAATGGTACACTACAAAGCTGGATTTGCTGAAAAGCATGAAGACGCTCTTGGTTTGAATACTCCTGCAGCGTTTACTGTAACGTCCTTTTCTTTGCTTGCCTTCTCCATTGTACATCATATGTAATTTATGACTTGGTGAGCTCTCCCTTTGGGTAAAGATCCATTTCTTCTCTCATATTACTTGACAATGAGCCTAATTTAATGTGAAAATTAAACCTAAGCATAGCTGATTTTGCTCCCTTTTCTTATCTTTTTTTACTATTCCATTTCTATCACTGTCCTATCACATGTAAAGCTCAGACACCACCACCCCCAAAGCATTTAAATTGTAAAAGTAGGAATGCTGTTGACAGCACACCATAGCAGCATAGCAAAGGTGAATTCTGAAGTGGAATAAATCAGCTTTTCCATGACCACAACTTATCCCTGACTGGTCACATTTAATCACTAGGTAGGAAATGTTTTTTCTTAAAAAGGTCACTTTGGTAGGCATCACATATTGCTTCAGGCTTTTATTTTCCCAGTTTGTGCCTTGAAGAAAGTGCCTGTCATTTATAGGTTGTTTTGGCACCGGCAGCTCTGTTGCTGCGATTCCTCTTAAATTTAAATCCCAAGGCTTGGTTTGCTCAGGGTGGCTAATAGAGGAGGGGGATAAAGTTTCCCTGTACCAGCTCCCTGGAAGATCTGCTTTTGGCCTATTATTGTAATTAGAAGTATGCAATACTTGTGTGGGAGGGGGAGGTAGGATCTGCTAGGAATTTCTTTCCTTGACGACTTTCCCTAACAAATAAGTTTTTTAACACAAAGTCTTTGTGCAGAAAGATTAACCCATAATGGGTAATGTTGTTGCCAGATGGATGGAGAAGTCTTTCCTGGACAAGATTAAAAGTCAGAGAAAGAAGACAAGTGGAGAAGGACCATACAAATCAGGAAGACCTCCTGAAGTCTGTGGCTGTATCCATCATGTCAGACATTATGAATTAAACATGCCAGGGTATTTAAGAGCCTTGGTAGCCCAGTATTTTCTGTAGGCAGATGCCTAGACTACCTTGCTTGGAAAGCAAGAATCTGCTCTTCTCTTTCCTTGAACTAGGAAGGGAACCATACAGTAGTTCAGTGGTTAGCCAATTTTACCAAGATAAGAGAGGCAATTCCTTTCTCTGCAGCTTAAGACAATGCCCTAAGCAGTAGGCTATAGTTTGTATAGGATAATTGGCAATTTTTGTTTTGCATAATTACTTTTCTTTTTGTGGAAGGGAAAGAGGAGAGAATAACTTGTCTCCATTACAGATAAGACAAACTGGCAATTACAGATTGGACGTCTTGGTTCTAGATGGCCAAACTGAAGCACGATTAACTCTACCCAGGCTGATCTTTGTGGTCACTGTGGGAGAGCTGTTGCATGAGAGGTGGCGCTCCCCTTGCCACCGCCTGCATCGTGTTTGGATCTCTGGAGGACACCAACCAGACTGGGCCCTGAGGGTGAGCGTTGGGAGGAATGCTGGGCTTCAGATAAAGAGAGTTTTGGATCAATGTTTTAGATTAAAGTAATCTTTGTAACTCTGGCCCATTATTGCTTAAATTTGCAACTTACATTCTAATGATGTAATGGTGGCACAAAAGCACTGATTTTTAATTTTTCCTTTAGATGTACGGTCTGCTAGTTTAATGCATAAGTTATTAAGCATCAATCCCTTTGGAAAGTGGGGGGGTTGGTTAAAAAGAAAATGAGAAGTAACAAAATTCAATAGAATGTAAAGTTATTTTTTTAAACATAATTTTTAATCCTAGCAGGCAAACACTCTGTCATTCTCACAGGAGTTGAAAGTATCTAAGTTGAAGTAATACGCAAGAACCTGGTCTCATCACCTTGTTCATGTGAGTAGCTCTCTGAGAAAAGTTCTTTAGATGACTTGCTTGAACGATAAACGCTTTGTAGGAATATGCCCTTGACCTTTTATCAGGGGGATCTGATAAATCAGGGATCCTCAGTTCTCCATATTGTGTGACTGATGTCCAATCTTGCAACCCTATACTCACATAAGTAATACCTGCATATTTTAATTTGTCTTTCTGGAACTATGTGTGGATGGAAGAAGAGCAGAATTCATTTGTTGCTGAGACAGGTAGTTTCAGAGCAGGTAAGTGGGAGACTTGGATACTAAGGAATTCTTAAAAATAGATCCTGTAAACTTTTTTCACCCTGTCAAAAGTAAAAATATAACTTAAATCATTACTTGCTTTAGATGTTAATGGCCAGCAGAGAACAACACATCTACCACAGGAGAAAATGTAAACGTTATCATTTACTGAAGCTGGTATTCAGTTTCTTATACCCATCATCATCATCATCACCCTAAACAGTAAACCTGATATGCAGATATTACATCTGATGTTTGCAAAATTGCATCACTCCTTCCATCCTTCCTGAACCTCTACTTACAAGAAGGAAGTTTCAGCAACGCACTTTGTCTCTTCAGCGGTGGAGAGAGAACACCCCTCATGCTATCAAATTTAGGAATGATGCCAGTTCTGCCATTTAAGAACGTGAAATTAAAGACAACTGCCTGATTGCTCACTATGATAGAAATGATAGAAAATATTTTAGAAGGTTCATGGTTGAAGGTCTGAAGATGTCTAGCGTACAGAGAATCTGACAGGCACGGTCTCCACCTCCAATTTGAATTGTACCCCAGCACTGTAAGGTGGAAAGGGAAGAGGAGGCATCACAGGAAACACATCGCATAGAAAATGTCCCTCATTACCGTATCAGAAAGCAGTGAGGTTTATATCATTAACTTTGGGCGACTTCAGCTGCAAAACGCGGTGGTAAGTATTAAAGTGCAGAACTGGCTTGCTTCATTGATATTTCTTAAACAGGCTGTTTTGACTTTTTTCAAAGTGAATTCTCCTTTAAAGTTATTTTTATTAGTTAAAGCCTGACTTGTACACAACTCTTCTAGCTGATCAGACAGGTGGGGCATGTGTGTGGCTTTGTGCTGGTTTTTTTGCTTGTTCTGACTGTGCTAATCACACCCTCAAACCTCCTGTTGCCTGGAGAAACGACATTGTGAAAACCTGTCCATAGGGTTAGTTTGCTAGCATTATGGTCTTACAGCATGTGCATATTGTACAAACATGCATATAATAATACGCACAAATATTTACACGTATAAAATATGTGTAAATAATACGGCGTATTTTATCCACCCTCCCACTGCGCAGCTGCGGAGAACTTCGGTGCCTCCCTGTTGCTCTGCCCCGAGGTGCTGAGGATGTGCAGCCTGCGAGAGCTGGTACCCACGGGTCGCATCCTCCCCCCGTGAGGGGAGCGACCGGCTGGCTGGGATACCCGCACTCCGTCTGGACCATGGACAATCTCTAATAACAGCTTGAACTTCTTTTATGGCCAAAACCTGAGGATTAAGTTTCTGCATGTGAGTTTAAAGCAATCTCTTTCCATTGGCAAGATGCGAGTACCCAAATTGTGATGGCTTCCCTTCGCATCTCGCAAAGGAAACAGACTCGAGTAATTGGCATCAGATTGAACACCTGTGGCACATAAAAGCTGATTATTCAAATAACTGCCTTAATTTTGTGTAATTAGTTTTCCCTTTCCCTCACTTTGGAAATTCACCTACAGCACTACTGCAGCTTCCTAACCGCTTACAGGGTGGTCTTCAGGTATGCTTTTCTTGCGTGTGCGCGCGCGCACAGGCACACACACAAAGTCCAACTAGAATAACTTTATTGGTTATATCAATGAAAATTTGAACTAACTTCACTGTGATCCATATAGAGATTTATGGCTACCTAGCAGGTAACAGTGTTCTGCATTTGTCCTGGTTGTTTAATGCTTTTCCTAATCCAGTTATTTCTGATTTTGTTAAAGAAGAAATGTTTTCTGAGGGCCTGGTTGATCCACTGGAGGCCCAAGCAGCTCTTCTGGAGGAACAGGGCAGCACCAGCTTCAAGAAGTTCAATGAAGACAAATGCACAGCCCTGCGCCGAAGGTGGAGAAGTGCCGTGCACCAGCACAGGCTGGGGACCAGCCCCCGGCAGTTTAGCAGCAGAGGACACGTGGGTGCTGGCAGACCACGATGGGCGTGAGCCAGCGCTGTGTCCCAGTGCTGGAAGGCCTGACATCTACTGAGCTACAGGAGCAAGAGACGATTCCTCTTCCAGTGCTTACGAGGCTGCGTCGGGGGTACTACACCTGGATTTGGGCTCCATGGTCCAAGGGGGAGGCAGCAAACTGCAGCGAGTGACCCAGGGTGGTCGAGGGCTGGAGAAGGTGATGTGTGAGGAGAGGCTGGGTTTGCTCAGCCTCAGGAGGCAAAGGCTTTAAGGGGACCACCCCAGAGGTGGGGAGGAGTGTGAAGAAGATAGAGCCAGGCTCTTCCCAGGAGCGTGTAATAAGTGCACGGCAAGTTGCAGAAGGGAAACTCTGCATATAAGGAAAATATTCTTCATTATGGGAATGGCTGAGAAATGGAACACTTCTGGCCAGAGATACTCTGGGATTTCCACCTTAGAGATTTCTAAAGCTTTATAGGAAAAGACACTGAACTAACCTACCTGGTCTAGCTTAAGTCAGCCCTGCTTTTGAACTTTGGACTGCAGTCTGTGACTTCCAAAAGTCCCTTTCATCAGTTTTATGATTCTGTGAAACAGTACAGTGTGATGCCTTCATACCAGGTACAGTTATAATGCTCCTAAAATTATAATTGAGTATGGAAATATTGATAAAAGCAAATCAGCCAGTTCATCCTCCTTTATATGGGCGTGTTATTTGATCTTGTGCTGTTGGTCTTCTGAGCAATATTCTGCAGGGGGAAAAGCACCACCCTTTCTACCCCATCCCAGCAGAGTAACTCATGACCCAGTTTTGCGCTGACCGTGCAAAATCTGGCAGTTAGGCTATTGCAAACTGGGCGAGCTCTCACGCTGACCAAAGCGTGGAGCTAGAAAACACATCTGTTGGTTGCCTGGCATGTTCCATCTGTGCTTACATGCTCCAAAAGCATGATATCTCCTCCCCCAAAGTACTGCCCTTGCTCTTGTCGGCAGGTTACTATCAGATTGAGTGGCATTAGCCAATGCTGGTGGCAAGGAGAGCCCCACTCAAAAACTTGGTGGATTTGTAGCAGTTAATTGGGGGCGGGGGGGGGCTAATTACTGCCATTTCCCAATGTGCTTGTCCTCGTCCGATAGGCATTTGTTGGAAGTTACTGAGACAGTTACTGCTCTCAGGTCCCGGGGTGAGCATCTGCGCAGGCAGGTTAGAGCCAGGACTGCCCCGCCGTCTCTCCTCATCTCCGTCTGGACGGAGCCATCACTCTTGGTGAACTCACCCCAGACTTATGCTGAGGTTTTTTGGTTGTTTGTCGTTTTTTTACACTGTCATGACACATTTCTGTCCGATCTTTTCACCAACTTAAAAAAAAACAAAAACAAAAACAAAAACAAAAACCAAAAACCCAAAAACCAAACCACAACTCTATTGAAACTTGTTATTTGGTGCCACCTGGTGTTTAAATGACCCTCCTGAGGAAGGAACCGTGCCTGCAGAGGAACGGGCTCGTATTTTGGGGTTACCGGCAGAAATCATCCCGTGTCGCGGTAAGCTGGAGCTACAGCTTTGCGGCGTCTTGCAGGTGGGGAAACGCTCACAAAACAAGAAATCTCAGTTATCCTAAGCGGCTTTCTGAGCTGGCGCTTCTCTTAGGGAGCGGTGGCCGGCGTGCGCTGAAATTCGCCGAGGGAGACGGCAGAGGGCATTCACGGACGCCTTAAGCGTCGGGGTTTCTTCCCAACAAAAACCTGAATTTCAGTGGTAGTGTAAATGCACCCTTTTCCTTCACCTTTTTTTTTGTTAATCATTATAATGACTCTGCTTGACATTAATTCGTGCATGCCGTGTTCTCCCATCCGCATATTCTCCTATATACCGCCTGTATATAAATAAAGTCAAATATTGCTGGTAAACCCAGGTCTACTCCACCTGAGGTGATGGGAACGTACTGAGCAGAACAATACTAAAACATTAGGCATATGGTTGAGCAAACCTAAGCTTCATGAAGAATAAGGAAAAAGCTCAAAGCCGTTTTTCCCTCCTTACTGTTCAGTTATGGCAAAAACCGCCAGCTGAGACGTCCTTTTGATGGGGGTATTGCTGGTTTTACCAGACCCGGTGGACTGCCCTTTTAAAGCTGTAAGGTTGATCAAAAGAGAATGCTCAGCTACTCTAATACTTTATAGGCATGTTTCACTCTTGTACTATTTAATTTCTGATAGGCAAGTTCAGGACTGGACTAATTTACTCCTGGCATGAAGCCTGGGATGTAACATGCCAAAGTACAATATATAATAACTGCAATTGGACAGAGGAGTGTAGGTCAGCACACATTTCACAGCCCTCCTTTTACTACTGGAGTCATGGGGTAAAATCTACTCTTTTTGCCAACTTTGGTGAAGGTGTAAATGCACACGCACAGCGTAATGGCTTTAAATCTTGGATTCCTACTTGTATGCGCCAGATGGATCTTGTATAAATGTTCCACTTTACAGCATGTTAGCATTTGCTAGTAGTTAGCTGAAGGTTATAGCTGCCAGACTTTTCTGTGGCAGTTTCCAGGCTTAAAAAAAAAAAAAAGGCAAAAAGAGAAAACACAAACAGACAAAACAATCGCCCACACAAGAGGGAATGTCAGGATAATAGATAAAACTGATTTTAAGAATCGCGTGTACCTGTATTTGTTCTCGAATCATATTTGATTTGTCTTGTCCTGATTTGAGCTACATTGGATACATGAATTTTAGAATTTGTAAGGAAAATAGTCTCTGTTTATCAAAAATTATTTTCAAACTCTTATAAATGTTAGTGTATTGTACACAGGATGATAGTTATCTTAGGAAATTTATATATAGCTGTATATGTGTGTGTATTTTTCTTAAAAACAAGCCTGGGACCTAGGTAGTCTACCAAATCAATTTAATCATAATTTAATTTGATTGTGTTGGCCAGAAGTATTTTTCAGCATATGCACTACCATATATAAAATGCATTTGTACTCTCTGTATTTGTTAAACACTTTTGTCTTTGCTAACTAGAATAATAATTCTTACAGACTATATCTTTAAGACATGACAATATGAATTTTAGTAGGCTACAAATTCTTGTCTCAAGTTCAAATTTTCTCCTCTATATACCTGCGACATATGTTAATGGTCTAGTAAAATATGCTTTAGAGTGCCTACTTTTCATGTTTCTCCCTTTTTCTTTCCCTTTTCTTTTCCTTTGAAGTTAAACTTGTAATTGCTGAAAAAAAAAAAAAGAAAAAAAGAAGTTTCCAAAAATGTGGAAGAAAAATTCACCAATTTTATGATGTACATGTTTAAAACCTACAATATTGGCTGGGAAAATTGCTAAAAGCCGGGCAAAACCAGGTCTTTCTCAACTGGCTTTTCTCTTGCTCTCCTTCTACCGCCTCTTTCCCTCTCCCTCCCACCACTCTCTCGTACTCCAACCAACAAGCATATTTTTGTCCTCATAAAAAGCACGTCAACACGTTAACTCCAGCATTATCCTCACAGGTGTATAGTAAGAGGTACATGATGCCGCTCCAGTGACTTACAGGAGGATTTCATCACGATCACACGGAGGGACGGGGGTGCCTGTGGCACCCTACCGTGAGCCCCACTGAGCGTGAGGGGCACGTCCTCCACCCCTCACCCTCTCCTCTGGGTGCGTCGGCACCGGCAAGGCTCGCTGTGATCCGACTGCGACCCCGAACGGCCAGCACCTCCAGAGGCACGGAGAGGAGCACCCAGCCTTATTTGATGCACCCTGAAAGCCAGTGGCCAGAACAGCTCCGATAGCACTGAAGGCATCGGAAGGCACGCTCCTGGGCTCCCACGCCGCGGAGAGCGGCACGCGTGCCCGGTTTACGTGCTGTGAACAGCCCCGCCGAAACCGCTTGTTTCAACTTAGGCAGGTACCTACATACTTCGGGGGATTAGGCTGGCAAGGCCTGTTTCTGCCCTCTGATAAACCTGGGCAGTACCACCCAAGGCGATGGGCTCTCAAGAGGTGATGCTTGTCCACAGCGCTGTGGTTTTGTTCCTCTACCAGGGCAAGTTCAAAGTCTTTTGCTGTGAGGGAAAGTTTACAGTGTTTTTTTCCTTAAATTCCTCCTGCATGTGAAAAAGAAAACACTCACGGCTGTGACTGTAGCCAAATGTCACAACTGCATCTATCGCCTTTTTCTGCAAGATCTTGCCACTGTTCCTGGGTTTAACATCAAATATGGTCTTGTGCAATATTTATGGTTGATAATGTCCCATTTTTAAAAACATGGTGAAAAATGTCTGGAAATTTAATAGTTTCACTTCCCACCATGGAAGGCACATTTGCAGAAAAAATGAATTGTTACCAATAGCCCTAATTGCCAGTTTGATCATTAAACTTTGCCTTTCACTCTGCCAGAAGATTGTTCAGTACAGATTAAGGGGCCGTTGCTAGCATTAACTTTGGACTCGCAAGGCACCGCTGTTTGAAACCGCACAAATACTGTGCGTTTCATTTGAGCGAGCTTCAGCAGCAGAGCGTTTTTCTCCAAGCGTTCATTAGCGACCGACTCTCAAAGAGAGCGAAGGCCGTCATCAGATTATTCGCTTCCCGCTGGATGCGGAGGATCCAGGCTTGGCCTCGTTGGAGCCCTCCCTGCTCCCTTCAACAGTCGGGGTATTGCTGAACGGCCGCGGTCCAGGGGCCGTGTCCTTTCGTGTCGTAAGGTCTCGCCTTCCCTCGTGCTCTCTGCCAGCATCTCCTTACTGGAATGCTCCAGTGGAACATTTTAATCGCTGGAAGTATTCGCTTCTGAGCTCACCGTGCGTTTCAGTTCTGCGCTCTTGGCCAGGATTGATATGTGCGGAGAAGAGAGCTTTAAGAGGCCTTTGGATGTGGTTTGCTAAAGGCTTATTTACCATATGAATGGTAAAAAAAATTGAAACGTGTGCATCGTGCCGGGCCGTGCGCAGTTTCCAGGCATATTTTACTGATAAAAAAAAAAAAAAAACTTTCCTGCCATTTGAATTTATGGCTGAGATAGCCAGATTACTAGAAACACTTATGTGTTTAATCTTTTCATGTTTTGAGCTGGAGAAGGTAGAGCAAGAGAGTCATCCAAGGAAAATGCAGTGGAATTGTTTTTTATTTTGTGGCGATTGTAAATTCTGTTATGGAAAATGTAATAAAGAAGCAGCTTAAACAAAAAGAGTGGCTGTGTGAAAACGCAAAATTTCCATTGGGTGAAAACAAATCCTAACTTTATGTACATTTCCCCAGAGAGATGTAATGTGAATGCTTACAGCTGGTTTTAGTTTCTTATTCCCTGATTAGGTTTAAATTAAAGGAAGGATGTCATATTGAATTATGAAGAATTACTTATTTTACGTATTTTGGTTTATATATACCTCCTATCACAGCCTCGCTGTGGCACTTGCAAGGACGTATTGAACATGTGCACGCAAACGGTATTAAAAGCAAACTGGCTGCAGCATAGCGGTTCGGACAGAAAAATGCGTACAGTTCCCACGTCTCCCTCCCCGGCACCTTCACCGGGAAGGGAAAACTACCCCGCCAAACCTGACCTTCCCCTGCCAGGCGGGTCACTTGCTGCCGGGGGAAGAGGGGCTGTGTCTTTGGGGAACCTCCCCCGGGGGACCCTCCGCTCCGGCAGCTCCCGCTGAGGGAAGGGCAGCCTCGGGTGCCTCCGCCGAGCGGGGTCAGAGGGGATGAGCTCCCCGAGACAGCCGCTGTGTCCGAGCCTGAGCCATACCCGGAGCGAGCTGAGCGGGAGGGGAGGAGGCAATGCCGTGCCATTTCTAAACGCAGGCTCTTTGCTTAACGCCTGCTTTCAGCAAGCATCCAGGCGACCCCAACCGCCCCGAGGTTTGAAATTCACTCTCCGGGGAGATTTATGCCTGTCTTCCAAAGGGAAGTGCTTTCTTGCCAGCGAAGACAGTATTGTATGACTTACCTAAGCAGTCACAGCTACGCGGCGTAACTCAAGCTAGGCGCGGGTTTGGTTCTGCTACAGATGAAAAGATTAGAAAAGCTCAGTTTGAACAATTGGCACACTCACACTTCTGCCAATCACTTTTAACGTATTTTGTGGGGTACTTCGACTGTCGTTTTTCTTGCAAATTATCAGGTGTGCAGGAGCTGCAAGACATAAAGGGTTCACTAACAGTAAATATATATATATTTAATGAGTTGGACAGGAAGAGTGATGATTTGAATAAGGAGGTTAACAGAGCTGTGCTGTGCAGCGCAGCATAGCGTCTGGGGTTGGGATCAAAGGGGAAGAGATCTTCCAGGAGCTCCGTGCCTGGTGGCTGCCCACGTTTTGCGCAAGTGAAGAGCCTTCTAGCGCAGCCTCTGCTGCACGCGCTGCAGTAACGTAGCCTAGAGGTGCGAAGAAGGTGCTGTCTTGCCGCAGCTGGAAATCAGGCTCCTCTTAAACATGCAAAGAGCTGAATACCTCATCTACATCTTTGTGCTTCTTTAATCGTCTCTGCTCTTTTCCCTTCTCCATGAGAGGCTGTTTAGACCATGCTATGTTTTTGAGTGGAGGACAAGGAGCCTGCTGCTGACCCGCAGAGTAATTGCATCAAAAAGAAAGGAAGACACTCCGAGAAGTTTCTCCGAGCTGGCAGGCAAGGGAAAAAGAGGGTGGAGATGGAGAGGTGTGAGAAACACCTTTGAGGTGACCCTCCGAGCATCCTGGGGAGCAGCACCTTTCAGGTGCGCTCGCCTTGGCCCCCACCGGGCTCCCCAAATGCTCTGTCCCCCCCCAATCCCAAACAGCAGTAACTCTTCCTTCTGTGAAGTCCGGGCATTTGGGCCAGGCACACTGGAGGGGAAGGGGAGATGGAAACGCAAACAGCAGCGGGGTCTGGTGGGGGAGTGCTACAGCCCAAGCGGTACGTCCTGGAAGCTGAGGTCTCCCTCCGTGCCTTGGGGCTGGGGGGGAGGAGGAGGCCACGGAGCGGGACCTGGGTGAGAGAGCTGCTGGCTGCCACTCAGCTTTTTGAGACACACTGCTTTAAGAAAAAGAAAATTTATAATCATGCCCATGTTACACAGTAGAGCTGGCCATTCACTTAGAATTTATTAGTGTCTTCTTAAACGCAATTATCCTGTCCTACCAGTCCATCTAAAATAGAAAGAAGTAAAAACTCCTTCATATGCTTAGAAATGGCTGATATGATGGCCCTACCAGTGACCGTCAGCACAGCTCACGGTTTCCATCAAGCAGTCTGAAGATGATGCCACATTGCTGTCATGGTTTAGCCCCAGCCGGCAGCTAAGCACCACGCAGCCGCTCACTCACTCCCCCTCCCACAGTGGGACGGGGGAGAGAATTGGGAAAAAACTCGTGGGTTGAGATAAAAACAGCTTAATAGGACAGCAAGAGAGAAGGAAACAACAATGATAACAGCAACAATAATACCGACAAAGGAATGTACAAGAACAAGTGATGCCCAATACAGCAATTGCTCACCACCCAGCGATTGACAGCCAGTCCCCAAGCAGCGATTCTCGCCCCCCGGCCAACTCCAGTTTATATACTGGGCATGACGTCGTATGGTATGGAATATGCCTTTGGCCAGCCTGGGTCAGCTGTCCTGGCCGTGTCCCCTCCAGCTCCCGGAGCACCCCCAGCCTGCTCGCTGGCAGGCCAGCACAAGAAGCTGGGCTGTCCTTGGCTGCTCAGCAACAACTCAAACATCAGCACGTCCTCAGCATCATCTCATCCCAAATCCAAAACACAGCCTCACGCTAGCTTCTGTGAAGAAAACCAGCTCTATCCTGGCTGAAACCAGGACAGTTGCCGATTTGCCAGTCAAAGTGTGTCACGCTACTTCTAATGTTCGCCCGTCAAGTCCCAGTTCAGGTTAGACCCTTGCCACAAGGCATGCAGAAACTGAGACCTACACTGTCTCTGCAAGAGGTGGTGACGGCTTCCCAATCCTTATCCTCTAGGAATTGAATGTATCTTGTTATACAGGTTACCTTGCCTTACCAATATCTTGTTCATCAGCTCTTTCCTCTCTGGTAATCTGTACAGTTTTTGGCATGTTTGTAGTCCCCAGCAACAGCTTTTTATAGTAGTAATAGTAATTGTAACGTTCTCTTTATGCCAAGGATTCAAAGGAGCAGTGGCCATCATTCTTGGAGAAAGCGTGACCCACGACTCACACTCTTGCCCAGAAATTTTCAGAGATGCAAGTTCATGTTGCTCTATCACTGCACGTATCCCATCTGACATTGGGGATATCTGA
Source organism: Phaethon aethereus (assembly GCF_964289735.1). Classification (NCBI taxonomy): domain Eukaryota; kingdom Metazoa; phylum Chordata; class Aves; order Phaethontiformes; family Phaethontidae; genus Phaethon; species Phaethon aethereus. The sequence goes on from NC_138578.1 coordinate 44,174,668, forward strand.
ATATTTCTGTACCTGTTTCCCCTCTGTAACGTGGAGGCAAAAGAGACATCTGCTTCTCCAAAGTATGCTGTAAAATTAAATACCTTACTGTTTTGAAGCACTTTAATGCAATATGAACAGGAGCCATAAAAGTACCTCAGACTGAGAGAGAATCTTTTATTACACGTGTTTTGGAAAAAAGCCCCTGAAGAAAAAGCAATAGATACTTCATCAGTTTCTTTACTTCCCTTTTTAAATTAGCTATGAGACATATAAACTTGCAACTTGAATTCACTGATGATTTCTTTTTCCTTTTCTGTCATTCTATATATATATATTTAAGGCTTATTGCAACTTCTGTGTCTCCTTTCAGCAAGAATACTTTTTCCTATCGAGCTGTGGTGTTTTGCTGAGCAAATAAAATATCCTTGAACAATACCACTTTTTAGTCAGTCATTCCACTGATTTATTTCAGCTTTGGAAAAATGACCCTTTTCAAGTTCCCAACATACATATTGTGGCTGGTGTCATGTTTTGTCTGCACACAGCAAATGCAACTGGATTAAAGTCACTGGTACCAAAGCAACTCCTAATTTTTTAGATCAATGAGTAGGTGTCTGGCCTTTCTCATTCTCAGGCTTTATGGAAAACAGGGAAATAGGCAAGAATGGTTAAAATGTATACGTAGTTGCCCTGCACACACAAAAAAAAGTTCCCTATGCTTTGGAGAGCTGAGATTTTCTCCTGTATGTTCTCAACTAAGGCAGTGACCAAGAAGGACATTTCTCCTGCCTGTAGGTCCCTGCAGTCCCTGATCTCAAAAAAGAGAAAATAGAAACAAATTTTCCAGTACCAACTACTCAATTACACCCTTGCCATCAGGCGAGGTGTTCCATGAAGTGGGTTGGTGTGTTTTGGACATGTTACCAAGTGATGCATTTAATCAAGAACACCTCGCAGCCATGAGGCTTGCTTTTTTCTTTCTTTTTCTTTTTCTTTTTCTTTTTCTTTTTCTTTTTCTTTTTCTTTTTCTTTTTCTTTTTCTTTTTCTTTTTCTTTTTCTTTTTCTTTTTCTTTTTCTTTTTCTTTTTCTTTTTCTTTTTCTTTCTCTTTTTCTTTCTCTTTTTCTTTTTCTTTTTCTTTTTCTTTTTCTTTTTCTTTTTCTTTTTCTTTTTCTTTTTCTTTTTCTTTTTCTTTTTCTTTTTCTTTTTCTTTTTCTTTCTCTTTTTCTTTTTCTTTTTCTTTTTCTTTTTCTTTTTCTTTTTCTTTTTCTTTTTCTTTTTCTTTTTCTTTCTCTTTCTCTTTCTCTTTTTCTTTCTCTTTCTCTTTCTCTTTCTCTTTCTCTTTTTTCTTTCTTTTTTCTTTCTCTTTCTCTTTTTTCTTTCTTTTTTCTTTCTCTTTCTCTTTTTTCTTTCTTTTTTCTTTCTTTTCTCCTTTTTTCTTTCTTTTCTTCTTTCTTTTCTTCTTTCTTTTATTCTTTCTTCTTTCTTGTCTTCTTTCATTCTTTCTTTTCTTGTTTTTTCTTCTTTCTTCTCTCTTTTCTTGTTTTTTCTTCTTTCTTCTTTCTTCTTTCTACTTTCTTCTTCCTTCTTCCAGCCCTCTCTCCTCTCTTCTCTCACCCCACTTTTTCCTCTCTCTCCCCCCTTCTGTCCCTAATAGCTGAATCTACTGACAAGTAAATCCCCTCCTTCAGTTACTTTAATATGCTTTTATACCATGTTTGCTCCACTTTATTTCGCAGCTTTGTTATTTCCACTCCCCAGTAAAATCTATCACCTTTGAGTGAGTTATTTGCTTTTCTGGACTGCAGCAAATACCACCCACTCTGTTAAGGTCAGGCTCCAGCTCCTTGACTTCACTATTGTTCTGTCCCTTCCTTACCCACTCTGTCATTGCAGCACGACAGCTCCAGCTGGGAGGGCAGGGAAAGCACTCCCTCAAGAGCAGTTTATCACGGCAATAAATGTTATGTGTTTTACTAGGATGCCATCAAAGTTCACCATCATGCTGAAGCCGAAACAATTGTTCCTTTTATTCATCTATTATACATACTGGATTTGGTAGGTGTCTATATCCGGCGGCGATCAGCATCTTGAAGGTGCAAGACTTTACTTCTAGCTTCTGCAGTGTTGTGAAAATCACAGAATTTGCAGAGAGAAACATCATAACATTTTTAATTAATTACTGCTTCTCAGTTTTCTTCCTGTTCTCCCTACTGCCTGGGCTTTAATTACTTTGCTCACACAGACGTCTCCGAAGTCACGTCAATTAAATGGCGTATGTGGCCTTTACATTTTTTTCTGATTGTTTTATCCTTTTTATGACACTGCCTGTGCACAGCTCTGTTGACTTCGATGCATCAGAGGCCTGAGATTTTTCTGACTTCAAGTGGAACTCAGCAGAATTTAGCCAGCCAGCTGAATGGGTCTGTCATTCATGAAAGTAGATTTTTTAAATTTTTTTCTGATACTGGACAGAAAAGAGAAACCTTTCCGCTTGCATTCCCTCCCCCATCTTCCTATTAAATATTGATCTTTCCTCAGCCAAGAGTGCTTAATAAAAACTGAGAATACACTTTACTACATTAATGTCATCCAGCAGAATTGCTTGTAGCGATATGAAAACAAGTTGCTGAATGTGTGACAGGGTAATTCACTGAGCACTAAAGGAAATTGCTTAAAACAAAAAGAAATTTGTTATATTCTAAGCTCTCAGTGACATATGAGAGCTCCCAGTATTCTGGTGGGAAAAATGGTCAGCAGTCTTGGCACTGACATATGTTAGGTATCTCACTTGCCTGAAATGCAGGTTTGGATTGAGTGAAACTATCTGGGACTTGACTTGAAATTCCCAGCAACATTTTCAGTCAAGAACATGAAGGAAAAATTTGAAAAGTTGGAATATTTAATATCAATGTTTTTGTACAGAAAACCCTTTCATTCTTTTTTTTTCCTGTAACAATTTTTTTCTACATGTGGCTCAGCTTAGTGAAGGGAAGAGAAAGCAACACCCAAAGCCAGTGTTTGGAGCATCCCCTCCTGTTCCTCCCTCTCTTCTCAGGCTGAAGGGGCTGGCAGCTCCCTTTGCACCGATGATCGTAGATAACTGCCCTGCCACTGGCAGGTTGGAGCAAACAGCGGGAGCAGAGGCAACACTGTGGCTCCCAGTGCTCCTGTGACCTATTTTGCCACAAAATAGAGACTCAAAGACAACCAAGCTAGACCAGAGCCACCATTCTTGAAATTGCCTTTGGGATGGACTGGGGACATTTGCTGTGAAGACAGATCAATGGTTCAGTGACAGGGCTCCATCTCCCTGTCCCCAGTGTGAGGCTAAGTACCCTTGAGAAAACTATGTCTTCATTGCCATGATCTTAAATTTGGACTGCTCCATGATTTATTTCATTTTGTGTTAGGCAGGAATGACAGCTGCAGACAAACGGGAGAAAGCTTTGCTTTGACTGTGAACATTATGATGTCTGCAAGAGGAAGAAAGGAAGATATATAACTGGTGGATGGGACTCAGCTTCGAGGAGGTAAATATCAAGTGCAAAAATAGTGGATCATTAAATGAGATGATACAGCAGGACTGTTTTTGTTGGTGTCAACAGCTGTTTTCTTTCTCCTGATATGATCAGTGCTCACTTATTGGCGCTCAGCTGAGCTGGATTAAAAGCTTTTCATCAAAAGGCAAAGAAGGACATATTTTCCTACTGCATATTTTCCTGTTTGGGGGTTGTTTGGTTTTTTTCCTGATGGAGATGGCTATTTGGCCACAAATATTACAAAAAGCTGGTGTTATTGCATCCATGGGTTTCAAGAAAGAACATTAATGGAGGCTAGGAAGGTAACTCAAAGCAAGTCCAAATGCTTGGGTCTGGAAGCAGTGTTTTCTAAGTGTGTTCCTATTAGAACGTAATGTGCCTTTCCACCGCCTCAGTGAGTGGAGCACTGACATGTAGTTCAGTAACCAGGTCAGGGTTTGGGGTTGTTTTCTGATGGGCAGTTTGGTGGTCTGTAGTTAGAGCAATAACAAGAGCTGAATGAGACTCTTCAGGTGTGACAAGCCAACATTTGTGTGGCACTGACGTGAGGGATTCCGTGGCTTCCATGGGTCAGCACAGGTTTTGTCCTCCACCAGACTCCTGAACTTGGGTTTCAGACCTAGAAGCAGGAGATCCAGAAAGCATGGTACTTTTCCCACCTGGCTACCACCACTTTGTTTTCAAGTCCAAATGCTGTCTCCACGTTGGGATGCACATTTATCCCAGGGCCCCCAAGAGCTAAAGGAGCCAGCGTGCTGCCAGCCACCGGAGGGGAGCAAGTTTCTCCCACGTGCTCCAATTATCTGCGGTTTGATATAAAGCTGAAATGCTTTTGGGCATTGTTAAAGTGTTATCCCTAATTTTTATCTCTTGGCTCACCTTCAGTTCTGACTAACCAGCTGAGCAAAAGGCAGTAACACAGACTGACGCTGATGGCAAAAGAATGATTGCTTTTAAATATTGTTAAAGGTTCCTTAGGGCTTCAGGTGGCTACACAGTTAGTGCTGTTTTGTATGAATGAAAAAAATATAAACAAAGCATGGATTTATTTATTATAGCCAGGCTGAGACTGAAGGCAAAGAGATGGCCTGCTACTCATCTCAGCCAGCTACAAAATGGGAGATTATTTAAATTCAGCATATCAGCAGAGCTTTGCAGTAAAGGCATAAATGGTTGGGGGACAGCTCTAATGCTTTCTAAGGTCATAAAGAATTATTTGACTTACATTTTGGTTCAGATGGTCAGGTCCCAGAGACCAAGAGCCAAATGGTCTTGGGAATATGCAGGTGCTCTTCTAGTCACCTGACTTCTGTTTAATTTGGTTTAAAGTGTTGCCTCTGGTCAAGGGAGTGACTATGGCTTCCTGTGTTGAAAAGGCTTTTCACATCCCTTCCCTGTGTAACCAGAGCTGTTCAATAAAATTGTGTTCTTCCTGCCATTACCTTTTAGAGCTGTGTTACATCACAGCCAAGATAGCCCACTATTTTGGCCCCCCAAAATGAAAAAACAAAAAATAATTATATAAAGCCTTACCAAGCCTGTAGACCTTTTGCATGGCTGTGCTATCTGGACCTCAAGCCTCTGACAACTCAATATGAGTATGTTTGGTTAAAATAGTGGGGTCCAAATGATAGATGGAATGGCTGCATCATATCTTGGGAAAACATTTAAAAGGGTGTTTTGTTTCTGTGAGCACACTTGGGATTTGATGTAATGGTGCTTGCAAGAGTTGATATTGAGGAAATTATTGCTTCCCAATAAAATTCTCCATTTTTATTGGCTCACATACAGAGAATGGCAGCCAGCTGATAAAATACTCAGTGGAATTTTCCTTCCATCTTAGCCATGTACTCTACAGCTATGAAGTGAGTATTTTTTTAAAGTGGGTAGATTATGATTGTTTGAAAGCATTTTATGTTTATCATACTACTTTTTAGGTGGGAGTCTTTACATATTTTGTGCTTTAACTGAAACTTTGGCTTTTAAACCTGCTGGATGTGACAGTAAAGTAAAGAATAATCATAAAAATAATCATATAAATCTCTTTATCTCTGTCAGATATTTACAGACAAAGTAAGATGTATATTCTGCAAAAGCATTTTTAACTTTTCACATGCGATATGGATTCCTTATAGAATGTCTAGTTAAGGAGATATATACACACACACGTACATATATACATAATATGGCTTTGTAAGACTGAAACTGTAAACAACATTTGCAAAATATTACTTCATCAGGGGCATAAAAATCTAGAAAACAGATCAGCCCTACTATCTTCCCTAAAATAAACACAGACTTCCTCAGAAATTTAAACTCTGCAGCATTACTTGCATTTACTAATAACAATTCCTTAACTTTCCAGAATGGAAAAATCTTCAATTTCCTACTCATTTAGTTACTGGAAAGTATAAAACATTTCATCACATTAAGCTGGGTTTTCTTTGTTCACAAGGGGGAATTTGATTCCTACACGTTAGGGCCAACAGAGGACCTAGCTGATGGGTTTTTAGGTGCCTGCTCTCTAGAACAGATGCCAGGCTCTCCCTCTTCCCAGGCTGTGCACAGAGAAAGAGGGGTTGCCCCAGGAGGAAAGCCCCTGCTCTGTGGCAGGTACAGGGCACCAAGTATCTTAAATCTGGGCCCCTCTGCAGGGCTGCATGGGAGGACCCTTTCTTCATGGCATCCACGGGTGGTTTGAGGGACACCTTCAATAAGAAGGGGTCTCTTCTCCACCCAAGACACCAAAGAGCACTCTCCTGGTGGGTAACTGTGAAAACACCAAAAAGCACCATTTTGGCAGTTTTCACTGCTGCTTGTGAGGAGTTGGAGCCTGGAGATGGGGTGAGGTGTGTTTGGGGGTGGCCTTCTGCAACACCTCCTCCGGGGTAGGGATGCTCTGCATCTGGCTGGTTAAGGGGAGGGCTGAGCTCTTCCGCTTTCCCAGCAGATGTGGCTGCCACAGAATCATTAAAATTCAAAAAATCAAGGTGCCAGTTGAGCTTGATGTCTGCAGTGCTCAGCTGAGTAAGGGTTGCAGAATCACAGTCTTCCTGAACTCTACTTTGCCTGCTGTTTCCTAACCTGGCCTCCTTTTTCAGTGACTTTTTGGCTAGAACTCGGCAGCACTGGCATCAGCTTTGTAAAAACTTGCTCACCCACGGCAAAGCAAAGCAGTCCAGTGCTGCCCAGAGCTGGCTTAGTAAATTACAGAGGTGCAAGTGGAGGTGCTGATGTATTATACCTGCTTTCCGGGCAAGCAGCAGCTGAGAATGGGATCTAGCAGTGGGGCATGAGGTGTCTAAACCCATTTCTCGGCCTAGCCCTCTCCAGCACTTATGCAGTAGTGATACACTCAGCCTACCTACTTTTCGGTCACTAGGAATTTACAGACTTTAGCTTTCTCATCACTAGCCAGTCTGACCTGTTGGTCACAGGATGCTCCCTGTGGAGAACAGATCAATTCTGCTGATCAGCTCCATGGGGGAGTGGAAAAAACAAGCAAAGATGATGGTGACTATTTTCATATCAGTTATCATGTCAGGAGATGACCAGGCTTTCCCCCATAGCCACAGGAGAGAGATCCTCTGGCTGCTCCTACAGAGGCTAGCAAAGAGTGCAGCGATGGGGGAGAGCCTCAGTCATGGAAGACCATTTCCTTCAGTGTGCAGCATCCTCCACATGGAAGCCCTGTGGGACACATCTCAGCCCCCAGGCATGTTAGCCCTGTTTCCAGCTGGCTGTTGTACTTCATCTGACTTGCCCCGAGGTGTGTCCGCATAATGCCTGTTTGCCCGCACTTTGTATCTATAAATCAGCTTTCACCTGAAGAACGGGAACTCCTCATCTTTGTTGTCAAATGAGTGTGAGTCGTGAAGAACCTGCAAAGTGCACTATAGCACTTGTCAGCTTTCCAGAAGGGTTACTTCTGGAAAGTTTAGTTGGAAACATCTCTTTGTTCAGTTGCTAGAGCATTCCAGGTCTGAAGTGTCTTCGTTTGAATTGTCAAACAGATCATTGTCACCAGAGACAGCTGGCATGGAAAATAATGCCAGAAGAATCAAGTGGTAGGGCATTTTTGCGAAACATTTTACAAATCTGTACTAAAGCTAGCCTTTTATTTCTAATTAAATTAACATCATAGCACGCTGAAACTTTTATGCACTAGTGTAAGAGTTACAGCTAAATGATGTTATGAACTCATTATGTCAATATATAGCAGTATTGACCCAGACTGGTCTCCCAGTCCTCCAAATCTTCTCCATTCCACACTTGGTTTACCACAAAAATGGCCTGGTTTACTATAAGCTTAGAATAAGAGGACATGCTTTAGCATAGCTTCTGTGTTTCAAATGTGCAATGACGGTCTAGTTAACAAGAAACAGATTCAAGCATGCGCCAGACACTCTGGCAATTATGCATACATTAGTCCTCCATTCTGACAGAGCACAAGTGAAAGGAGATATCCCTCCGCTGGAATGTGGAGAGGACCAGTTGTGGATCTTAGGAAGTATCCAAATGGAAATAGTAGGTTTTGAGTAAATAAATCATAAGAATAATGAAATTAATTTCTGTGCTGCCCACTCCTGGGAATGGCTTTGTAATGGGAAGGTATAGAGAGGGTGGAGGCACCTTCCTAGGTGTGCACAGCGGGAAAGACAATAGGCAACAGACACCAGCTGGAAACAGGAAATCCCAACTCGATATAAGAAAAAGAAGTTTTTTCACCATGGGAGTCATCAGACCCTGGAGCAGATTGTCCAGACAGGTTATGCAATTCCCATCTTTGGAGCTATTAAAAAAAATGACCAGACAAGGTGTTGACCACCTGCTCTAACAACCTTCTTTCAGCACGAGGATGCTCTAGGTGACTGCCTGAGGTCCCTTCCAACCTATATGTTTCTCAGATGACGTATGCAGGAACTGTGTCCTGCAGCACTAGAGCCATGGGAAGCTGGTTGCAGACACCATTCAGTGAAGGAAGAGAGGAAGCAGGGCTCCATTGGATGGAGCTTTCTGGAGTATACTTGAGAAATCTGCTGGAGAGCAAAGGGAGATGACCTGGTGAGATGGGTGTAAGTTTCTGCGCAAAACTGTTGTTTTTATGAGTTTTTTTTTTTTTATTTCAAAATATTTTTATTAATGCACCTTCTGCTTCCCTTAGTAAGATCTAAAATAGAAGAAAATATACATTTTTATGCATGTATTCACAGGGATAAACAAACTGTGTCATGTATGTTTGGGATGAAGATCCAGCTACAGCAAGAGGGTAACTTTATTGTGAAAAGGTGCAGGATATTGGAGCATGACGAGAAGGCAAGAGAAGATGCACAAGAAAGACGATGCACAAACAGAAGAGACTGCGATAGGTGGTAAAGGCTCGGTGATGCCTGTTATCCATCTCCTTTGTATTCTACAGTGTTTGCGATAGCAAAGCAGAAGAGCCAAGGGCACAAATTCATTGAGCAATAGTGTGGTGGTTGCTGTTGATGCCAGTGAATTGACAGGAATATTTACATGGCAAAACTATGCAATATGGTTCTTTAGAGCAATGATCAGTATTTTAGTGACTGCCCATACGGAGTATACATCTCATGTCACCCTTAGTGGAAGGAGCCATAGTTTGAGGCATTGGTGAGCTACTTTTGTGGTTTGGCTGATGACTGTCTGTCATTTCTTCAGTAGACTTGGGTTAACATCACTGGCTGGCTTCAGGCAAGCCTCCTTATAACAATACTTTTGTCAAAATTGAAACACTTGTGAAAAGGGATGTTTAAAATTTATTCTAATCCTAATAATGTAAAGAGCGTTGCTTTCTCTTTTTTTCAGATTCACATTCACAAGTGCATAGAGATGTCATTTATGTCCTAGACACATTAATTTCTGATTTTTTTCCTTTAACTCTCTTAATTGGAAGAAAGTATGTTTCTGCTGATTTATGAACTCCTCAGAAGTGCCAGGGATCATTTTAAATGTACACAGCTGCTCTGCAGTAGTTTAACTTGGCAGATAGTATTAAACCATTGAATTGTGTCATTTATTTGTGTATGCACACAATAAGTTCCTTGTGCAGGTTCTTCAGAAATAGTCTCAATGTTGATTCGGAAATGTGGCCTAAAAATAACCTAGCCCCATGATTTATTGTTTTGGTGCTTGTCTCCAAACAGTACATCTAAAATGAAGAATGGGATACCATGTATACCCCCAGATAAGGCAACGGAATGGAAACCATCCGTAAGAGGAGCTGTAGACTGAGGTCTAAAATGGAAAAGTTCCCAGGGTGACCGAGCAAGACACATGATGGGAATCGACCTGTGTTGCTGGTATTTGGGAATGCTGTGACTTATTTCATTGCTAGGCAAGGGAGTATATGATGTTGTGTAATGAGAAAGAGCAGCAGTCATGACAGCAGTATCACTGGTTGTAATGGAGTATAAATCAGGGCAATTTACTCTGTCATTCTATTCAGGGCATCATAAAAGTAACGCCTGTTGTCTGGAAAAAATCTAAACTCAGAGAATAATATAATGCATTTTGCATATGCCCTATTGAATGTATAAAATCCTACAGCACCAGAAAGCAAAACACTTCGAAATCAAGTCTCTTTATACTGAGGGGTGACATCTGCAAATATATTCTACAATCAATACTATGTGACTTGATTTATGTCTTAAACAATTCTATTGGGAAAAAAAAAGCCGTATAGATTCTATTATAGCTCTAAAAAATAACTTTTTAGGCTATGATACTAATCCCTTTGATCCACACCACTTAATGTATTGGAAAGCAAAAGGACTTCCCTTATTTCTCCTTTGGCTGCAAAATGCAATGAAAAAAACCTTCAGGGAATTGTATATTCAGTTACATGCTCAACAAGAGAACCTAACGGGCCGTGTTTAAAGACTGATTGATAGACATCATCTCTTGATGATCATAGCAGAACTTTTTAGGCTGCTGATTGCAAGCACAGACATGCTGGAAAGCAAAATTTATGCCTGTCAGGCTTTCTGCCATGTTCTGTCTTCTCTTTTCTTCCCTTCCCCTCAAACCAGATTTCAGCAGTCTGACATGGTAATCAAGAACAACGGCCAAACAAACCTGAGCAAAAGACTAATATCAGACCCATAAGTTTCAAATATTTTTCCTTGGTAAACAGTATAAAAGAGGAAAATTAAAAAACACATTGAGGGTAAATTTGCCTTAATCCTCTAGAAAATGATGGAACTTTAGCATGTCAGAAGCTTTAGGAGCCATGGGGACTTCAGAAAGTAGGTGTAGCATCATTCATTCATGATGATTCAATTCTTTCATTCATCACTGTCACAAAATTCCCATGGGCTCTGGGCAGGCAAAACACAGAGAATGAGTTGCTTTCAGGAGGTCATGAAATTTCTGTTACCTTGTTATAAAAAGCTGTGAAGCATGGATTTACTTCTTATCCAGGATCAGTGCTGGCAATAGCTGATAAAATTGAAATATCAATGGGATTTCCCTTATTTCTCCTTGACTTCTGAGGTGGTGACTTGGTGCTACCTGTGAGGTGTTTACGGAGCCATTCAGCTGCCTCAACCAAGATGGCAGTGTGAGGGAGCTCAGACCACCGAGGTGCAAAAACTGGAGCACCTTGAGTCTTCTGCTTTAAATAAACTGGGCTAGCATGTTACCACTCAGAGTTAAAGCAGAAAGTGATATTATCAATGATCTGAGCCAAGAACCTCTTGGACAGTATTGCCGCTTTTTCTTACACAACCTCAGCACTCAATGTGGAAAAATAAGAAGGCCCAGATACTAACACTGGGTACACGTGGCATGCACTGGGGCATATTTGTGAGGTGGAGGACAGTGTGCTGGAGAGATCACTTGGGACATTTAATTTAATCTCCACTTTTATATGGGACTTCTTGGTCCCATTCATCATTCCCGCTACAGTGGTACAAATCACAAATCTGGTCTATACTGTTTTTCTGACTTCTACTTCTCCATTGAAGTAACAGTTTTGGTGTTTTTTGAGGCACATCTTGTACTTTGGAGAGTAGAAGAGGCTTTTGCTTAAATCAATAGGGAGGGAAATAAATATTGATATAAAAACCAAAAGATACAACAATTGCTTTGGTAGATTGATCTCCTGTTGTTAAATCTTGTAATTTTTAGTTGGACAACCATAGCAAAATACTTTTTTTTCAATTCTTTTTTAATGAATATGGTTTTGTATTGACATTGTCTTGAATCATTTCATTTTAATGTTAAAGTATAGAGGGAATTGTTGGAAGTGTCCTCTGTGCATCACTTCACTGCTGTGCAGGCCCAGCGCAATGAGCAGAACAATAATCACACTGCAACTACAGCCCCATTTCTTCCATTATCTGATGAAATCTTTATGGCTGATACAGTACATAATATTTTTTTAAGCAAACTTATTACCAGGCCAACAGTGCAGATACTTCATGGACGGCATCTTCCTCTTCATGATTAAATTAGTATACTGCATACTCAGGAACTAGCAAACAAATAAATCCCAGGAACCACCTTTAAACCTGAGCAGGACTAAGGTTTCTGTTTCTGGGATGCCAAATTTACAGCATCGGCAGAAATGACACCCAGATAACTTGGTAACCAAATAATGCCCTTATTTAGAAATAAAATTTCTATATTCTAGGAAGACAAAAACAAGTAGAGTGATTTTGTTATTTCAGTCTTTTAATGGCATTTTATAGTATTTGTGACAAGAGGAGGAAGACATAAAAGTGTTTTAGGTAGGTCCTACGGAACTACAGGAGTCATCTACCTGAGACTATTGGAAATTGTGGATAATTGTATCATATAGATAGGAGTCAGCCACAGCCGTTTTGTGTCCAAACACCAAGTCACAACTAACAAGTGTCTGGAAGCCACTTGGCCCCACTAGGAGAGAAGTGTGAGGAGAGCAGCTTAACACAGTGAATCTGGTTTGAGGGTGCAACCCTTACCTGAGATGTTTTAGGACTGCTTCAGACACCAAAGGGTAAACACGCAAGTCAAGGGGTCTGACTGCACACCCGAGTAGCATGGTGTGGACCTTAGTGCATGAAGAAAAGAGGGGACCATGTTCAGTCCTGCATCCCCACCTCTGTGTCCTGGTATCTTTGCCTCCCCCTGAAGCGCAGGAGCCGTAGCACAGTCCACACTACGGACTGGCCTGTGGTATGGACAAAGTATAGCTATACCACAGCCTAGAAAACGCTGCAAAAGTCAATCCTGCAAGAGACCTAGGTCTTGGGTAATTCTTAAGGAAAATTATTTGGAGAAGAGCTAGTGATCTCTCTCCCTCAGTTTTACAAGGCAAATGTCAGTGTTATTCCCTTTGCCAAATACATATTCCACTTTTGTAGCAGTGCTAATGTACATTAGCAGGGCTAAGAAAGCTTACAACCTCTTTTTTTTTTCATCTCCCGTATAGAGGACTTCATAAAGGTGCCTATAAGGCACAGGATGCAGCCTTACTCTTTGTAGATGGCTCGGTCTCTTCAGTGGTATGGTCTGAATATCTTTTGGTGTGTTTGAAATGCAAAGCCAGATTTTGCTGCTCTAACTTACTCCTAACTGTGAATGAAAAAGACTGTCTTGCTGGTACTGAAGAGGGACATGCTTTTGACTGTGATTCCAAAGTCCATCAAAGACTTGGCTTTGATTTCACTACCTTTCACTAATCTGAATTAATTGGATTAATTAAGTGAAATGTATGTCTTAACATCCCAAAATATTTTTTAAAGTCTTCCTCTTTGGCCTTTCAAATAAAAGAAAATTAATTTGAAAGAAAACCAGCACAATAAAGATATGAGTTCTTATGCAAAAGTGAGAAAAATCAAATATTCATGGCTCAGGAGGGTGTTAATGTTCTAATTCGTGCCAGAGCAGATTTCTGGCAATTTTCATTAGGAGGAATCTGAGAGTGCCAGAGGCAAATAGCAAGATCCTGACCTTGAGAGAACTTGCAAAACGCAGTTGTTGCTGCAGAGACAACTTCCATGCCCACTCAGAGATGCCAGATACAGGTCAGTGGAGGCAGATGCTCAAATGCTGCCTGTCAACTGGGCATGTGATCTAAAAAGCGACGGAGAAAACCTGTAGGCCAAGTATCAGCTTAGGAAAGGACATATCCTCAGACGCTAGGACTAGCAAAAAGCTATATTTTGACAATAAATTTTCGTAGTCCTGAATTTTTTAAGATCAAATATTTCTAAGGAAAGACAACAGTGCAGTTTTAATCCCTGCTGAGCAGAACCTCACTTTCTCGATCACTAGAAAAAGCTTACCCTCTAATGGCTGGTTCACCAAGTACTTCTGAATAAAGGTATGCAAAGTTTTTAAGACGAAACATAAAACTAGGCAAAACCCCGCCTGGGTTCAGCGTTTTTAATGAGCCTGAAATTCAGAATCAGGTTCACTGAAGATTGCCAATCACTGGAGAGAAATTTGCAGTTCAGGTTTGAAACATAATCCTCTACTTGCCAAAACTCAAACGCATGGCAGATATAAACTAAGCGTCATTAAAAAAAAAAAACCAAACCCTGCCACTGCTATCCAAGCAGGAAACTTGAAATGTTGTGGAAGTTATTTTTTTAGGATAAATACCTCCATAACCTCATTTTTGCAATTCTTCATTTTCTGTAAAACTGTATGTGAGAGGACACGAAATTTCTATGGAATTATAGTAACTAGAAATAAACTAAACAACTCCCTCCAAAAGTCCTCCCACAGGTGCGTTTGAAAGGTCAGGTTAGAAGCTTCTCAGCTTTGCATGGTCTAAATTAGTCCTGCACAAGAACCCTACATTAATCAAAATGAATGAAAATTTTCCTTTAGCTCGAGTGGTAAGAGGCTTGTGGTTTGGGAGCAGAAGGTTGTGATTACTGCTTGTCAGGCTGTATCTAGACCAAATTCTGCTCTGTTACACTGGTGTAATAGTTCAGCTAGGTATTGTGACATATCACAATTGGAAGTAAGTCAGAAACAGATCCAGCTCAAAAAACACTCTTGGAAATGAACTTCCAGTGGTCATTCTGACATCAGTATTGCTACAGCAATTCTTCTGTTAACTAATTCAGACGCCCGTTCGGTAGGAACACTGGACAAACAAATGCTGATCCACCCAGGGCACTGGAGGGCAGAGGGGTCACTCTAGCTCTTAAGTGCCAGGTTTGGACCCTTTATGCACTTTCCCAGCTCCAGAAGAAAAACCTCTGAAAATCCTGCTGTCCCTTCCCCTACCGGAGTCCTTTCCGCTGTGCCTGTAAAACAACCCTTTCAGACTCGCTTCCCCGAGCAGTAAGATGACTCACGCAGTAAGGCTTTGGCAGGAAATCGTCAGCTGATACCGAGGGTGCCAGCTCCAGCCTCCAGTACTGCAGCCCCAAAGCCATAGAAAACTTGATTGATTGGAGCTTGATCACACAGCTGCCACCACACCATCCTGAGACACAGGTGATGAGTTATGACCGAATGAGTTGGGTAGCAGTCAAATATTGCAGAAAAATCTCATTTATCAACACTGTGTTAAAGTTCATCAATAACTATTTTAAAAATTAAGGCTCTTTTTGACACCTGATGCTCAGTGGTTTTGTAGACTTACGTGCTTGATCACTGTCAGGGCTGACAGTAGTCTTCTTGAACTACATTTTGGGAAAGAAAAGTCTTTGCAGAGCTGCTCTGTTGGGATCAGCAATGCAGTAGGCACCGTGGGAGGCGATGTAGCCGCACCAGAACACCCTTTGGCTCCCCAGAACCACAGGCCTTCAGCCAGGGGATGTTCGTTGCAGCTGGCCAAAGCTTGAGACCTGTTAGCATCAGAAAATTTTGTACGTACTCTTTTCAGTGTAAAAGTCAGCACTTCCCACCCCTTCTTGAACCCTCCTTTTGTTTTGCCCCAGGTACTCCCCGCAGGACCTCTGGGCAGAGTGATTCCCACAGGTCTCGCTCACCCTTCAGCGATCTGGCTGTTCCCAGCGGGCAGTGAGAGCCAGCTGACCCCTCAGCAGGGACTGGAGATGCACGTCCCCAGCGAAGGCTGGTCACGTGCTCACCCACAGATCTGCAGCTGTAATGTCATTCTGCTGGAGCTGCTGCTGGCGATTCACGGTATCTAAAACAGGGACAGCAAAATCAGATTTGGACCAATTTTGTTAGCTCATTTTTTGGTTTATTTGTGTCTTGAGTACCATATGTGTGAGCCAGAAAAGCAGAGTGTGTTTTGCAGGGAGACGTTCATGCAAAGTTGACATAATTATTGAACATGGCCTTTAATAACAATCGACAAATTGTATCTAAGAAAGAAGTTTAAGGAATATAACATAACTCCTTTCTTAAATGTTGTTATAAAATATGTTGACTTAGCTATAAAGAAATCATACATATAATGAAATTTATTAAATTGATATCTATATAAGAAATGAAGATAAACAATACAGTCATTCAACAAAATTTGAACTTTCCTATGTCTTTGTCCTTATTAGACTCCAAGAACCCAGACATTCCTTTCCCTTTATATCTGTGAAAACTTATAAAAATGGAGGTCAATAATCCAGCAATCCTAGATTTAAATTCCTTCTTAAGCAGATTAATTCTTTATTCTTAAATAAAAAAAATAGCTAAGATGTAAGAATTGCAAATAGTAGCAGTATTATTCAAGTATTGGCAGTTGCTGTTTTCCCAAGAGCCTTGTGATATTGAAGGCTTCTCAATAGGACTGTTGTAACCTGCTTATGTGTTCTGGTTTGCACCTCAGCTTTGCAGCTCCTTTTTCTCCTGAGTTAGATTGACAGGGATCACTGATGTTAGTGAGAGGTGTGGGTCACTTCCTAGGCTGCTCTGGGAGTTGTATGTGATGATTACCTGCTGGTGAACAGAATAAAAAAAGTAAGAATACTCTCTTCCTCTAGTATCTTATAGTTTCAGGTGTTGTTTTTCTTACTGTGGATGTTACGGTTGTTACAGAGGAGAAGCAAAGAGATTTGCAGGTGTGAGAAGTAAATATCCTGTGTCTCCTGCACAAGTGCACGGTTGCACACTGGTTAACCTGGATGCGTTACCCCAGGGTGATGTTGCTGTGACTGTGGGGCTTCCTCTGTCTTCTGGGGAGCTGGTTTCCTTCTCCCACGACCCAGCAATCTTTTCCTTTTTTTTATAGATAGCCCTAAACTTTGCACTACATTCCACAAAATAATCTCCATCTTCCGGACACGTCAACAACTTTCCATTCTCCATCCCTCTTACTTCATTGTGGCCAAATGTCTCGCAATAGATGAATAATGGGTTTATTCTTCTTTTGAGTATGTACCTTTGTGTTATCTCTTGGAATATTTTTGCTTCACAGGCTGGCACCAAAACAAAATGAAAAACATTAATGGTACTTCAAAACAAGCCACCTACTCTTGGAAACCTTACTAGTAATTTGCCTGTTTTATTTTGATCATAATGTATTTTAAGATATTTATCTTGGAAATGCGAATGGTGGCCAATTCCAACGTTCAAGCCTCTCATTAGTTTATTGCTTCTAAAAATGACTGCAGAAACTCAAATGTATTTCTAAGTACAATATTATGTTTCTACACATCTGTTTGGAATGAGGTTGGAGGCACAGCTTCCAAGTGAGTTGAATCTTTGGTTTGGTCCTTATGTTGCCATTTACACGGGTAGAAACACTGCCTACTCCAACATTCTGGCTAGGGTTGCACGTCTATTCACCTCAAGGTTGAGTTTGGAGTGAGTGGGTGGATAATCATAGAATCATAGAATAGTTTGAGTTGGAAGGGACCCTTAAATGTCGCCTAGTCCAACCCCCCTGCAATGAGCAGGGACATCTTCCACTAGATCAGGTTGCTCACAGCCCCGTCCAACCTGACCTGGAATGTTTCCAGGGACGGGGCATCTACCACCTCTCTGGGCAACCTGTGCCAGTGTTTCACCTCTTTCACTCTCACTGTGAAAAATTTCTTCCTTAGATCTAGTCAAAATCTGCCCTCTTTTAGTTTAAAACCATTACCCTTTGTCCTATCACAAGAGACCCTGCTAAAAAGTCTGTCCCCGTCTTTCTTACAGGCCCCCTTTAAGTACTGAAAGGCTGCGATAAGGTTTCACTGGAGCTTTCTCTTCTCCAGGCTGAACAACCCCACCTCTCTCAGCCTGTCCTCACAGGAGAGCTGTTCCATCCCTTTGATCATTTTTGTGTCCCTCCTCTGGACGCGCTCCAATAGGTCCATGTCTTTGCTGAGGGCTCCAGAGCTGGACGCAGGACTCCAGGTGAGGTCTCAGAGAAGCCAGCACACAGCATTCAGCTGGAGCACCTTCAGATTCTGTCCTTCAGGCCAAACTTCCCCATGACACCAGGACAAGCTGCCTGTTGCAGGGCGTGGGAATTGTCCTGACGTAACTTTGGGCAGACTCTGGCCCATAGCCATTGATCTGAGCAGGGTGAAACCCCTGTGCTGTGTGTAAGGAAAGATGGAAACTCTCCAGTGTCACCCCCTGTCCCCTGATGGGTAAGCTCAGGTTGGCCCTGGCTTCGCAGTAAGAGCTGGCCCAACCTGCCTCAGGAATACCAGTAGTAGGAGCATAAGTCCCTGAACATGGAATTTTTCCTAACAGCAAATTCCTCCTTTAAACTGGCATTTGAGGCAGCCAGCACATGTTACTTGTGCCCTTCCAGAAAACGAGCCCAACTCGTAGGACTGTGTTTGGAGATGGGGACAGAGCTGGGCACGAACCACCAGATGTACTGGCTGCTCCGTGTGCAGCCATCCCTCATCCAGGAAAACACGCTCCTGCCTTGTGCTACCAAAATGTCCTCCTGGCAGGTTCTGTTTCATTGGCGTCCATGTCCTGAGAGCCAATGAAAAGGAAGCTGGATCCCTTCCGTGAGATTTTATGATGTTCCCGCTATTACTATGATAATTTTCGCATTTTGGATGCATTCCAAGAACATTTTGCATCTTCCGTTTTACTACAGATACGAACAGCTGTTTTAAAAGAAACTGATAAATAGATGAAATCTTGTGTGTTTTCCAAGTATTCGCTCAACTACAATGACTACATTGGGAAAAAGCAGTTTCTGGACTGAGGCTTGATTTGTAAACAGCCAAATTATGCAAACACTTGATTTATGATCCAGTGTGTAGTAATTTATTCAGTATCATGGGACCAGACTGCTAGTCTCATATTCATTCTTTATACACACAGTTAAATGAAAATTAAGAGAATTCTCTTCAGGAAGTTCTCTGTTCAAAGAGAAATATCAGGCTTGCTTTACACCACTGATAATTTAGAATTCCTCCCAGAAAATGTAATTTTCACATTGGATTCATTCTCAGCCCTTTGATGTTGGTAACTGGAATTCCAATTAATCTCTATGGGGACAAAATTTCATCCATGTATATAACCGAATTTGAGACCACAGGTATAGAAGAAATCTATTTCATTTCTTAACGAGAACGAAGAGTTCCTGTCTACCTGTTAGCAATGAGGTTGTTTCTCCTTTGCTTTGCACAACAACAAGTCCAGAATGATGTCGTCTTTAAATAAATATTCCAGCAGAAGTATTCAAGTCTGGAGTTACTTGTCAAATTAGTCATGATACTTATTTGTAAGTAATAACTGGAAAACTTCACATTACATGCTCAGAGGAAAATTAAGCTAAATAATTCTTGAGCAATGTTCAGGTGTCAGGCAGGAAATCCTGCTCACATGGGACCACATCATGTTGCACACCTTTTTGGGGCACTTTATTGAGAAAGGATTTCAGTTTTCTTTAAAAACCATGGAAGGGCTGTAGTAGAGAGGTGAAGAAATGCCTTTACCTGCCAAAGAAGACCTGGTGTCTACTGAGAGCAAACTCAGGTGAGGCTCAGATTCCGCAAGCGTGGGACAATCTGGGGCTGACTGAATGGAGTGAATTTGGAGCAGTGATGTATCACTGCTGGAAATGGACCACCTGATCCCCACACAGCCAGCTGCACCCCAAGGGCAACTCTGGCACACCCCATGGCCATGTAGGTGGGAAAATGCCCATGGCATGTGTTCACCAGCCTGCCCACAATCATTGCCAGGAGGCCGGAGATTTTGCTTGGGGCCAACAGCAGGTTTTTGACACCTATAGCACAGGATGGAGGATGAGAGAGGATGTGATCACAAGAGCACCCATGTGCGTCTGTCGGGTGAGAGCAGAAAGGGTGCCGTACGTGCCACGGCTGGAAGGTGGTGCTGGCTCTGGAAGCTGAAGGCACCACAGCAGGGAGCTCACCAAAGGTCTCTGGGAGTGGATGGGCTACTTGCACTGGGAACGGCACGTGTGCTGCTAGACCTGCCATTGCCTCTCCAGAGTTCAAAGCCTGCAGGGCTGTCTGTCATGGGCAGCACATGAAAATACAGGCCACAGGGATTATTTTTGTTGGTTTGTTTTTCACTTAGACACCGGCCCAGGCTAGGACGCCTGCTTTAGACACTGGTGCTCACCCTGCTGTGGGGCTCGGCTTGCTCTGGGGCTTGGGAGGGGGAAGCCATCCCAGCCAGTGCTGCCGATCTGTGCCCAAATGCCCGTCCTGCCTGTGGGAAGGAGCTCAATCCAGAGGGAGGTGGGGCAGCCAGGCATGTCAAACCTCTCGGGGAGGAGGGAGGACAAAAAGCAAATCTGAGCTTCATTTTGCAGTCCAGCTGTGGGTTGAAGAGGAGTGGGAACTTATCCCTTCCCCCTGTGACAGTGTATATGGATTCGTTTTACATTAGATAGGCACCCAACTGAGAAAGAAGGACTCCTCCGTTCCCCCTAGTCCACCACTAGGCTGCTAGAGCCAGCACACTCCTGGCAATTTGGGGAAGGAAAAGAGTTTTATCATAGAATCACTAGGTTGGAAAGGACCTTCAAGATCATCAAGTCCAACCACCAATCCAGCACCACCATGTTCCCTAAACCATGTTCTGAAGTGCCGCATCCACACGTTTTTTGAACACTTCCAGAGATGGCGACTCCACCACCTCCCTGGGCAGCCTGTTCCAATGCCTGACCACTCTCTCAGTGAAGAAATTTTTCCTAATATCCAATCTAAACCTCCCCTGGCACAACTTGAGACCATTTCCTCTCCTCCTATCACTAGTTACCTGGGAGAAGAGGCCAACACCCTCGTCGCCACAACCCCCTTTCAGGTAGTTGTAGAGAGCGATAAGGTCTCCCCTCAGCCTCCTCTTCTCCAGACTAAACAACCCCAGTTCCCTCAGCTGCTCCTCAGAAGACTTGTGCTCCAGAATCCTCACCAGCTTCGTTGCCCTTCTCTGGACACGCTCCAGCACCTCAACATCCTTCTTGTACTGAGGGACCCAAAACTGAACACAATATTTGAGGTGCGGCCTCACCAGTGCCGAGTACAGGGGCACGATCACTTCCCTACTCCTGCTGGCCACACTATTTCTGATACAGGCCAGGACGCTGTTGGCCTTCTTGGCCACCTGGGCACACTGCCGGCTCGTGTTCAGCCGGCTGTCAACCAGCACCCCCAGGTCCCTTTCCGTCGGGCAGCTCTCCAGCCACTCCTCCCCAAGCCTGTAGTGTTGCATGGGGTTGTTGTGGCCAAAGTGCAGGACCCTGCACTTGACCTTATTAAACCTCATACAGTTGGCCTCTGCCCATCGATCCAGCCTGTCCAGATCCCCCTGCAGAGCCCTCCTACCCTCCAGCAGATCAACACTCCCACCCAGCTTGGTGTCATCTGCAAACTTACTGAGGGAGCACTCGATTCCCTCATCTAGATCATCTATAAAGATATTGAACAAGACCAGCCCCAGAACCGAGCCCTGGGGAACACCGCTTGTGACAGGCCACCAGCCGGATTTAACGCCATTCACCACAACTCTCTGGGCTCAGCCATCCAGCCAGTTCCTCACCCAGCGAAGAGTAAACCTGTCTAAGCCACGAGCCACCAGTTTCTCCAGGAGAATGCTGTGGGAGACGCTGTCAAAGGCTTTACTAAAGTCCAGGTAGACAACATCCACAGCCTTTCCCTCATCCACTAGGCGGGTCATCTGGTCATAGAAGGAGATCAGGTTGGTCAAGCAGGACCTGCCTTTCATGAACGCATGCTGGCTGGGCCTGATCCCTTGGTTGTCCCTAACTGCAGAACAGCCAAGTTGCAGTGGAAGGTTGGGTGGGTATTGTCCCATTAGCCTGGTGTTTTGGGTATTCTTGTAAGAGCGGCAATGCTCTCAGGCTGCAGGTGGACCAGGCACTGCACCGCCCAGTTCCAGACCAAGTCCTCTGACTGGGACGTTATGAAAAAGCAAGCCTCTGCGACCACTCCTACACTTTCTGAGCCAAACTCGCTGCTGTCAGTGGATTATAAGCATGCTTGGAGTAAGCTTAATCAAGACACTAACATCTCCTCAGCTTAGTCAAGAAAGTATATTATCAGCACAAACTTTGGTACCTATGGTAAGACAGGGATCCAGCTGTAAACATCTATAATGTAAATTTCTAAATCTGACTTACCCTTTTAGAGTCCCTTTAGAGCAATTAGAAAGAATGAAGTACTTTTAAGGAGTCATTGATTTCACCCAAAAGCAGCCATAGAAAACGGATGCCACAGATTTGCACCCAAAGAGGTTCAATAACTTTAGAAGGACCCATAATTTATTGCATTGTCTTTATATAAGATTTTTTTACTGGCTTTCTGTGATGAACATAAATGCTTATGATAACTCTGAGCACCATGGAGTCCTGGAGGAATTTAAGCCTGAAACGGTTTCTTAGACTGAAAGAGGCGTGCCTTAACTAAAGACTTTTCCAATCTGTGCTAGCAGAGCTCCAGATGAATATCTGTGATTGTCTATAAAGCAATGTGATTATTCAGTGCAAGGTTGCATATAGACAGAAAATGCAAGACTGAATGTGCACCAATGGCAAGACAGATAGATAGACCACAGGTCCTTTTCGTTAGTCTTTTCGTTCCAAACCTGGACTTCTTAGGGCCCATTTCCATAGACGTGTGCAGGGGGTTGCACACCTGCTCTGCCCATGCTCAGAGCTACCAGACAAGGGGCAGTTCTGGAAGCCATTTAATACCACAACAAATTCACATTCCTCAGGCCTCTTTAGATCTCTGCTGTGGTGCCTAGAAAGCCAGTCCTTTGACCAGACTTGGGGGCTAACCTTTAACTATTCCCTCCTTCCCTTTCTCCTTCCCTTTCCCTTCCTTCCTCCTTCTCTCTTTCCTCCTTCCCACCTTCCACCCTTCTTCTCTCCCACCTCCCTTTCTTCTCCTCTTCCCACCTGTCTGCTTCTATGTAACCCAAATAATTTAAAACAATACCTTGACTTTTCATTATAAACAAATAAAGAATGATTCTGGTTCTTCCACCTGTGCTTCTATGCAGCATCTATGTCATTCATCCCTTCTGTGTGACTTCTGGTTTTCAAGCAGGACACAAAATACCTATGTTGTGTGTTTATGCAGCAACCATTGCAACCATCTTTATGGCAATTTTTAGTGAAATGAAACAAGTTTTAGTATAGTAGTTAATGAAATTACCTTAGAATAATAATTTATTAGGCAGAGGACTATGTGAATATTCTCACTTCTAAATATTGGTACCATGAAAAGAAAAAGAGAAAGTGCATATCTATTCCCCAGGAGGATATTTAGATAATCAATATACTAGTAGGGACGCAAACATAAACACTGAGCAGAAAGGAATGGAGACAAAGAAAAAATATCATTTGACTGAATCGCATACAGTATTACTGCAGTGCTATTTTTCTTGTTTGAAGAAATCCATATTGAGCTGACATTTTTTCCACATTTCATAGAATGCATGGGCTAAAGAAATTACTTTATGAAGGATCTCAACTCTTTTTACATTGTCATCAAGCCTATAAAAATCTTGGGTGTAACAGCTTTGCTCAGTTTATGTTGAAGCACTGTACTGAGCCTTTGAAACTATAGGTGCTCTCCCTGCCTCACCATCAGCCTAGTGTGACTGACCACTTCACTCTATCTGTGCTGCATTTTCCCCATCTGTAGAATGGGGATAACAAAATCCGGTGTTTTCTATAAAAATAATTAAAAAAAAAACATTTTAAAAGTTGGCAAAAAACATGGTGAAAACATTATGTATTATTTTTTGGAGTTTAAAAAAAAAAGAACAATCTTTCAGATTATAACAGCCAATAGATGCAAATTATTTCTAAGAGCAAAATACATCTCAGTGAGACTGAAGAGTCAACATTTATAGCTTTTGTGAAAGCCACAAGTTTGCATGTGGATGGTGCTTGAACTTTGCCTTTTCACTTACAAAACATTTCATTCAGTAATTCAGGAAGCGAATCAAGTACAAAGGTGTCAGAGTACAAATTTCACAGAGCAAGTGACACTAAGGTCATTACCCACACTAAAAATAATCAGGCCAAAATTCTTGAAATGAAGGGGTTTTTTTTCCTATGGAGAAGATAATGTACAAGGACTGATTTCTTAGTCATAGGGGGCTTTTGGGGATGTGATTTTGTTTTAGTTTCCTTCCTGAAATTTGCACAGACTTGGTGAAAATGAAAATTGAGCCTTAATTTCCAGCTATGAATTTCCAGCTACAGTAGGCATATACAGAAATAAGCTGATTTGGTCTTGTAGCTCCATTTTGAATCTGCAGTCCAACCCCCAGCCGCCAAAGAGAGGTTTCACCCTTTCTGAAAATACGCCCAAGGATAATTCACATGACAACAATCAGCAATTGCTTCACTCTTCATCTTCAAAGCACTTACAGAATCTCCACTGCTAGTCCACTTAGATTTGTGACACCCTTTTCTGTAGGCAAAATTGTTCCTCTCGGTTTATTTGTGTCACAAACCGGCCTCTGTGAGCTGGGTTTGTGCTGTTAGAAAATACAAAGCATCCAGAGTGTAACAGCAAATCTGGATCTTACCTGGTAGCTTAGGATGCTTTTACTTATTCAAATGACCCTCGTGCAAGGCTCACCCGAATTTAAATCTCTGAGTAAATGCAGGGAGTGAAAGTGTTGCTTTGTAAATAGCCACAAATTACTTGCTCGTCGAGGTGCAGAGCTTTCTAACTTCTGTTGTCTGGAGACTGCGGCCAGAGCTGAAAGTACTTCAGCCATTGTAACCTTGGCTAATATTTGTCCTGAGCGCATCAGCCCAGCTCCCACCTGCCCCGGCACCGAGGACCGCCTGTGTCCTGGCCATCGGACCTGGCCCAGCGAAGTGAGCCAGCTCCGACTGGAAGTTGGTGGGGTGGAGTACCTTGGAAACTGCTTAAAGAGAAAATGATTCTTTAATGGGAAAAGTGTGATTTTTCCAAGTAATTTGACCCGAGTGGAAACAAAGCTTGTCAGAGACTGTATTACGTGAAAATGTTTGCAGAATGATGTCAGTGTGTTAGCACTGTTAGGAGACAGTTGGGGCTTTATTCACAAAAAGGGCACATTTTCACTGCGTGTAGTAGATCCATAAATGAGACGTTCTGTGCGCGAGCGAGCTGCGTGAAAATACAGCCCTTCCATTTTGAGGAAAAACACGTTTTTCGCGTAGATGGGCCAAGCTGGTTTGTGGCTCTCTGAACGCAGGTTATCCAAGGGCCTTCAAAGGTTTCTACTTGGACGTGAGCCCCTCTGTGCAAAGGGTAGGGGAAGGAGACTGGGGCACAGGCTCAAAGGGGCTTCTCAAGCACCAGGCGTAGCCCCGTGCTCTCGCCGTGGTGGGTCAGGTCGAAGATCCACCACCTCTGCCTCCTCTCTCCCCAGTGCTTGTTTAGGGAAATGTGTAAGAAGCAAGGAATGTATGAAGTGATCCGTTCTCAGATATACTGCCGCCGCTCCGACAGTCTCCACAGCAACCACATCACACAATCCGCTCCCTAAAACAATTGGAAAAATATGGTTTGTTTGGGTGTTAACAGACCTTCCAGCTCGGTGACGTTTTCTGCTGGAGATGATAAACTCGAAGACAGTGCAGACAAGCAGCGAACGTGGCGCGAGGGAATGGGGGGATGTTTTGCAGAACCTGGGAAGCCTGGAGTCGATCTCAAGCTCAGAGGCAGGCAGCCAGTTCTCAATAATATTTTGGGGATGCTCAGCCACCCTGTTCCATGTCGGGGGGAGCCTATGAGTGCTGATGAAAGGACGGGGTTCACAGTGCTGGGCAAGGGGAGGCAGAGGTTGCTCGGTCAGCTACTGCGTGGGTCGCCTTTTTCAGTGCTCCTGCTGTCTTTTGCCTTGAAACCAGCAGTAAGGAGGAATTCATCCAGGAAAGTCTTCAGTCAAGCCTTCTAATTTTCTGTAGCTGGCCCTTGCTCCTCTCTTTGGGAGCGAGGAATGAATATTGCCTGTATCATTTACAGCTTGCTGCCATCAGTTTCTGTGGAATAAAATAATCCCCTTTCCCCTCTGCTCCAGCTTTTCTGAAAAGAAATGATATACAATCTGCAGGTGGTCTGTGGGATGGTCCCTTGCCGGTGATTTCATTTTCGTTGTGGTGCAATATATTGCTGTTGTTATTTGCCCACTTCAGTAGTAACTTGCCAGGGAAATGCAGATACTTTTATGAGAACAGGCTGAAGCATCTTAGCATTTGGGGATGATTGGGCGTTATGGTACCTGCTGTGCCACAGGTTCAGTGTACACTTGTGCAAGCACATCCATGACAGAAGGTAAAACGTACTTCCCCAGCATCATTTCCTCTGCCCTCCCATATGGGTTCCTACCCTGCGCTGTACACCAGTGTCTGAAGCCTAGTGCAGCAGTGCATTAAATGATGTGACTAACATCTGTCATGCGTTGTGCTCTGAAGGAAAGTGTGTGCAGCAGATTTAAGTCCTTCCTTAGGCCTAATGCACATGTATTTCATTTAAAAGTCTGACAAAAAAAAAAGGAAATAAATCAACATGGTCTTACCCTCACTGTTTAATTAGTTCTTATTGTATTCATAGCCCATTTTCACTTCATTATTCATAACTGTCAGTTCACTTTTTTTTTTCCTTGTTTAATTAAAATTATTTAAAAGAAATCAGAGCTAGGCAAGGGTGCCTGACTTCCAGGCTTGGGGACCAAATTCCTTCTTTCTGCATAGGTCAAGTACAGCATAGGCAGCTGCAATGAAAGCTGATCCCTGCTAATCTGCCACAAGCCACATTTAAGGGAAAAGACAAGGTAAAACTGTCTCCTCATTAATTTCTCCAGCCCGGCTTCTTCTTCCTTCCTTCCTTGCTCTGACTTGTGCCTGTTGACATCCAACTTCAGTGCACCAAGGGTGCGGAGGTGAGCCTCAGCCCTCCAGCTATCCGCTCTCCTCAGATCTTCCCGAAAGACAGTATAAAGCAAGTCCAAAGTCAGACGGAGACCTTCACAGTAACCTTTTGGCAGAAATCATAAACCAACAAGCTTCTGACAGGAGGCAACTCTCTGTATTTGTATCTCTGTGCTTGTTGACCTGTGGCACGGCAGTCACAAAGGCTGGAAGTCTTCTTCCCTGGAAAGAGGACCCTGAAGATGGCAGCGATGACTGCTCATTAGCCCCAGGAGCTAGCTCTGCTTCACTCTTGTTTGCTTTGCTTGTCAGGCATTTTGGGAGACCATGTCAACAACACCCAGATGAGGCTTCTGCCTGTTTCATTAAAAGCAGCTGGTGCAGACGCCAGGCTCACGCCGTGCCATGGGGAGCTCAGGTGGCAACAGATATGGGGACCAGAGGGGACAGCCGGTGACAGGGCTGTGGGAACAGCGACGGCAGCTCCTTGGCTTGGGGCAGTTCACCCATGTTTCATTCACACTGAGGCACTGGAAGGTGTTTCCAGACAGGGCAGCCTGCAAAGTGCTTTTAGTCATGGATGATGAGACGAGAAGCCGTGACCACAGACAGCCGGGGACAGAAAGGCCAGCCTAGCTCCCCGCGTGCCCTCTGGAGAAGTGGGGACCAAAGGGGTCCCCTCCCCTTTTCTGTGCTCGCCGTCTTGGCAGAGCAGCGGTAACAACAGAGTTTGCCAAGGTGGGGTTAAGGGCAAGGAGAGGGCAAGGCTGTATGCGGGTGCTGGGAGGGACCGACAACAAAGTGCAAAAACCCGCGTGTGAAAGCCACAACCAGTGCGTCGCACGTAGCTCACGGGGTCCTCCCAGCGAGCAGCTCACGCCAGGTTGCTGCTCGTTTCCATGTACAGGTGACTGAGCAGCAAAGTTGCCTATGCTGTACCACGGTTCTCTGTGGTATTGCAGCAGCCGAGGAAAATATTTAATCTCAACATCTGGTGGAAACCATCCTTAGTGAGGAATCCTTAGGTGTTTTCATTTTCTCCTTCCTAAAATCTGAGCGTGCCTGCAGGTAACGCTGTCAACGTTTTTATTGAGGGATAAAGGGCTGCAGGGGTTCATTGACAGAGGAAGAACTTGGAGGATTTGCAGATGACCAGGATTTAAATATTTTATTTTGATTTTGAGCACCCCGATACTAACGAGACTCTAGAGTGAGCACAGATTTTTATTTGACCTTAAAAATCAATGAAACTGTGATCATTGTAAAGAGCTCAACTGGGGCATTACTCGGCTTGTGTACTTTACAGTGAACACTCGTTTTTGTGCCTTCTGCACTGGCATAATTGGGCCACTGTTCAGGTGCATATTGCTCTTCAGGAAGGACACATAAGCATGTGTTTAAGACCTATGAAATCACCAGCCTTTTTTGCCTTTCCTAAATCAACAGGACTTAAGCATGTGCTTAAAGTGCTTTTTCCGAACTGGGGCCTTAAAAGAGCTGAGTTAGCTTATCCACCTTCCTCTTTAAAAGATGGATGTGGAAAATTTCCCAGATTATACATCTGCTCTTCCAATTTGCATCGCGGAGGGTAAGGCTGAGTACAGAGGGAGCAGAAAAGGGGAAAGAAAAGTAAAAACAATCCTGAGCTGGCAGCCTGGCAAAAAGAAACCGAAACAGCTGCCTGCCAGATTCAGAGGGCTGCGCGCTGTGCGCACCACGGCGGGGCCATCTGCACGCCAGGCTTGCACCAGGTGCTGTATTTAGAGTAGAAGGAGAGCCTGTCGAGAGAAAGCAAACCTGCTTACGGTCAAGAGGTGTCTTATTTTGCAGTCTCCTCTTGCCGTTCCGTCTCCATCTGATGCGTTCCTTGCTTCTTTCCTGCAAGCTGTTGCAATGGTACCCGTCGAGGAGAGGAGAGATGGGTTTTGGGAGGCTTCTGCCTTGGGTTTGCTTTTTCTCCCCAGCACTGTATGTTACCAGGAAACGCCAAAGGGAACTCTTGCCATCTGAAGATGCGACATTTGGCGTGTCCCACAGACAAAAAAAGAATTATTCTGCTGCAAACCCAGCCTTTTTGGAGGCGTGACACTTCCCGGGGGTGGTAGCGCAGTTGAGGCGTGAGGAGGACGAGGCAGCTCAGTGCCTGCAGCGGCACGTGTGCTGCCCACCGCCTGCACCTCGGTCCTCCTGCACCGGAGGGTTGCATTAATTGCATCCCTGCCGCCTCCTCTCCCCGCACTGATCGGGAAAATATGTTTGCCCCAGTGGTCACACCATCATGTGGGTCAACAGAGGGGCTGGCTCAAGCTTCTAGCGAACAAGACACTATAGACACAATCTTTGATGCTCCAGCTCTGACCCTGATGTGTTTCTCATCCCAGATGGTTCCAATGAAAGCTTTTTTTGTTTACTTTCACTGTATTTCCACCCACATTCCTGAAAGTTTTCTTTCACTGCAGTGTGGATTTGGTTAGTCTTTCGCTGAGGCTCTGACAAAATAAAGCGGAGGCCGATATCAATTATGCCGTAGTCAGTCTGAGTTCATTGCAGGCCTGACTGGGTGAAATTTAGTGGCCCACGATACGTGCGGGGTTGACACTCTGATGACTCCTCTGCTCTTAACCTGGGGAATTTATGAGCCTCATCTTGGCCGCTAGACCATCCTTCTCTTCCTTTACTTGTTCTTTACTTCCTCTCTTGTAGTTTTAAAACTTTATCTGGACCTAGGCAGTTCTTTACATCACATACTCTCTCTTTGATTTCAAAGATGGAAGGGAAGTTATTTAAAAATAGGCTCCATCATAGACAGCGTTCTGGTAATTAGGCACGGAGCTAGACCTCGTAAGTACATCTGTGGCTCTGAGGGAGGTCAACATGGTTTAACTTTTGAGGAAGAGAAGAAATTCAAACTGTTTCACCATTTGACTGGTGAGAGCCAGAGATCCCTTTATATGAATTTCTTCCTGTTGTTGCCTAGCTTTGACTTTTTTATTCAACTTACCATTTATTTTGACTATGTAGTAGGTAAAAAATGAACTCCACGTAAGAGCACTCGGTGCTGCTGGGGCTGGGTGGCTGGCTGGCATGTCATGGCTTCAGCACCCAGTTCCCAAAGAATGACCAGAGCATTGCACTTGTCTGTTTGAAGCTGAGATGAAACTGTGAAACTGATCTCATATTAAATATCAGTTAGACGATGATCTCTGATCGCTCTTTTTTTAATCATGCTGACAATGCTCTGGGGCTGTCTTTCACCTCAGTGAGGTATAAATCACTGAAGCAGCGGATGTGTTTCTCCATTCCTTGCATCTGCAGTAGCAATGTGCTACTAGCATCACCAGTTTCAGATGATAAGCATTTTACACCTAGCACAGGTCGCTTGGGAGGGTACTGCTCGGGGACAAATTTTGCCACTAATCTGCCGTGTGACCTCCATGGGGCAAATCAACTATCTCCTGTGCCTCTGTTTCCCATCTGAAACACAAACATTAAGTGCTTTGCAATCAAGGATTGAAAAGCTCCATAAAAGAGACATAGATTATTACTACTTTGCACATGGCACAAGCAATGAAGAATTGGTCCCAGGGAAAACAGCGGAGGTGAGAGGAACATATGGCTATCTGTATGTCATTAGCAATCCCCAGAGCCTCTTGTCCTCCCAAAGCTCATAAACAGCAATATTGAACATTTTTAAAGTACCTTTTTTTAAAAATGTAAAAGGCTACTTTAATTAAATGAACATATCTTTTCTCTTAGATCATAACCTAAGATCCCAATAGCTATGCTGGGAATTCAGAAGCATTTCAAATAATTAAAAAAAAAAAAGAGTGATGTTCTTCTATAGCTGGCAAATTTTCAGGCTTCATATATTAAACCAGCTTTTCCTTTTCTTAAAAGCAAGCTGAAAAGCTTTTGTAATAAGATATTAAAAATTGTTTAGCATCCTGGATCATTAATAGAAACACTTGAACGTAGACTTCAAGACTTTAAAAGGGCAGCGCAAATCTATATATAAAATTGATTCCTTTGTCTGCCCCTTTTTTGTTTGACGGAACAGGATCTTACAAAAATAAAAGTATTGTGTGCCAAAGTGGGATTTTCATTTTGAGTAATAAATAGAACAAACAATAATCTTATTTTTTCATTGTTTAATCTGCTGCCATCCCCAGTGCAAAGGAGATGAGAGCTTGGGCTTGTGGTTTGGGCACAGTCTGAGATGACACGGTGGCCTGCAGCGAGCGAGGGAGAGCAGAGCGCTTACCTGGGGCCATGGGGCAGCAGCCGTGGCTTTGCGGACCCAGGTCCCAGCAGTGGTGCTCTCTTAGGGCCGTGTGGCCAGGCTGCCAAAGTGGCCTTGCTTGGGTATGGCATCAGCGTGTAAAACCGTCTTGGGAACCAGAGAAATTCCACTTTTTCACCACCCCATATCTCCTTTTCTCCCAGATCTAGAAGGTCTGCCACTGCCAGTCCCTTCAAAATAATGATGGACAGAAGATATTTGTTTTTCTGTCTCCCACTGGGACAATATGGTAGCCCTTCTTGTCCTTCAGGATCACTGAATAACATGAGACACAGACCCCCTTGTTGCAGGCAGGAAGACAGAGGAGTGTCATCTGCATTGGCATCCCTATTTTTGACTAGGTTTAGGTTGCCAAACTGCAGCATTTGCTGTGGAGACCTGTGAAGTGTGTGTGGACACTGAATACAACATTTCCATGTGCTTCCTTAACCCATCAGGCTTCTGGTCTTCACAACATACAGACAGGAATGTTAAATTAATAAAGTTTAAAATACTGTTTTTATTTCTCAGGCGACCAGTAAAAGTAAGAGAGTTCTCAAGGTGGGTCTTATTTCCAGGTTAATTTTGTCTGAGCACTCTTCCTGTGTGTTCAGGATTCCAATGTTTGTAAGTTGAGGTGACTTACATATCCTTTTTTTAATGCCTGTCTTGACCTGGCAGAATTTTCTAATTATGCAGCCCAATTTTAACGGCTTGTTTAATACCTACTGCCAAGATGGCCAGAGAGCTCTGGCTACAGACACCAAGAAATTAAAATTAATGTTGGACCATCCTAATGGGTCTTGTTTCCCAGGCCATTTCTCCATCAAGGCATCTTCCCCATCTGGTACCTCCCCTCCTTCATCAAGAGAGGCTTATGAGAAGCATGATGCCTGGGACCTCTTTGAAGCTTGAAGATCAGCTTCATGGGAGTTCGTGCCTCTCTGCTGCTGGAAACCTGCTGATCCAGGCTCAGAACTTTTTGGTCATCTTCAGTCATCAATGCTTTTTGGTCATTGCCCATCTCACAGACACGGTAGTGGTTTAATAGAACAGTGACACTGCCTGGATGGAAATACATCTGCGTTACGTGTTTGCTGAATGGCTCTGAAGGAACTCGTTTATGAAAGTCAGCATGTTGGTAAATGGTAGCTAGTTCATGAAAAACAACAAAAAGAAGTTGGATCTACAAATTATTTACTGTGTCCAGATTCATTTTCAACAACAGGCTTGGGTGCAAGAAAACCTTGAACTTTGGCCAGAAATCCCTTCTTTTGTGTTAGCAGTTACATCTGCTGCTTCTTTCTTCTAGTGCTACGCAGATCTCTTTAATCCCATAGAATGTGTTCCCAATTTGATTGTATTTACATATATGTCTATAGCCTCACTGAAAAGATCAGCCCCACTCTTCATCACATTTCCATGCTGTGTTAAGGTTTGGTTTGGATAATGTCACTTTTCCTGTGCCTGGAGAATTTGGCTTCCTGTGAGCTTTTGGAATTTGGCTTCTTCCTTTATATATCCAGAGGTTTTTTCTTTCTCTTTCTTTTTTTCTTTTTTTTCTCTGTAGTTCTCTTTTCAGTCTACTAAGGGAACCAAGGATGTGTACTGCATACCCTCTGGCCTGCCACGTTTAATTTAGATGAAGCCAGTATTTTTCAGTATGAAAAATATACGTGAGAATTTGCATCACATTTGAAGTGGGTGCAAGTCATGCTCCGCGGTTGAGGGTCCTGCAGGGACCATCGTGGAGATGCAGGAAGTGGCAATGAGTCATGTCTGAAGCAAATCCAATTGAACCAAACAAAATAAAACCAAAAGACACCAAAAACTTGTATTTGAGTTAACAGATTTTAGTGCTTGACTCCTGTAATCAGAGCTAATGTCGCCTCACGCAGACTTCTCGCCAACGCAATCCCTAAAATAAGCGCTGCTGGTTGCGAGCTCGCGCTCGAGAAATGTAATGATTCACTGTCCCCCAAGGATAGCCTGTGCCTCATTACAAGATAAATCCAGAAGCCTAGCACTCATGTTAAATACTAAGCTGTGCGCAGATATCCGACACGGTCAGAGCAACGCAATCTCTCCCACGGGCCTCAGAGCCGGCAGCCCCCATGTGCGCTAGCAACCCCCGAAAGGCAGAGATTGCCCACGCCGTACCACCACCCGCCGCTTCCTGGCTGTGCCACCTCCCTTCCTCGCCTGGAAAAGGAGGTGACATCAGCCAAACGCTCGTGTGAGCCGAGGGTGTGCAGGAGTGGCACAGCGGGCTTCTCCAAATCCAGCCCCAAGGCGAGGAATTTGGGTTGAGAAGAGGCTGGTTCCCACGGTCTCTCCAATTGACCACCCAGGGGTTTGCTCCTAGTTTCTCAGGTAGGAAGGGCAACGAAGGTGCTGCTGTGCCCCACGCCAAACCTTTACGCCGTGGCAGGGCTTTTTCCACATCATGAGCTGCACCCCCATGCCCCTGGGAGCGGGTTTTCTAAGGGTCCGAAGGCTCCACAGAGGCCAGTACCAACAACTTGTTAGAAGTCAAACGCATATCATGACAATCACCAAAGCAGAATGTTTCTTAATATGTTTTCTTTTTCCTGTTGGTACAGAAAATGTAAAATATTTTTGTCCTTATATTCTTAAAGTTGTACACTTAAGAGAACTCTGTTTCCAGAAAAGATATCATGCTCATTACTCCAGGAAAATATTGACTAATCACGGCTAGTAGTGAAAAAAGACCCACCAAGCCCGTTCTGTGAATACTAATTCATGGAGCAGACATACGTAATTTATCTAACCGATGGGATTTTTCCCATGTTTTACCACTGAGCTTATGAGGGAAAAGTAGATGAATTTTAAAAATACATTAGCAACATTTTTCACATTAAAAATCAATATATAATCCACCTTATTCCCTTAAAGTTTAAGTAGAAACTCAGAGCTTTCCCAACTCAAAAGAAGCCATCATTCTTCTCTGGTTGAACAGATCTGTTGCATTAATTTACCAAGAACATCCACTTGATTTAGTTGAAATAACACTTATAAAGTAATAAATGTTTAGTTTAAGAGGAGGTTAATGAGCAACATTTATTACTTACTGGAAAATCATTGAAATTGAAAGCCACATATATTTACATAAAGTATGTGGCATCTGAAATAAATCCAAAGAATTTTGTTATTAATTTCCTGTGTTGTTTACATGTGTTAGAGCTGTGTTTATTCCAGAAGAATCACTCACCAGGAGTGATAGAATTCAAAGTGCAAACTGGTTTATTTTTCTCAGTAACTTATTAATAACAGCATCAGTTTTTAGTGTTAGATAGATGATATGCAACAGACATTTTTCTTCAAATATATACACAATTAGTGAGAAAATAAAGCAAAAGAATCTGCAGTCAAGTGTTTTTATTAAATGAAATAAAATAAAAATTAATACTGTATTTACAGTCTTGTCATTTTTTTCTATTAATTCCAAAAGATATTGAATAAGTTGCAGCAGATTTTACAGTGCAATATTTAGTGTATGTTTCAATAACCAAATACTTATGCAATGAAGCGCTAATCAAAATCATAAAAACATCAAGGGTTTCATTATGTTTTCTCACAAACTTACGAATTAAAAAAAAAAAAAGTTGCCTTAACAAATTAAAGACAGTAGAGCTTATAAAGTCTCTTTTTAAAGCTGGAAAGGAACACGTATCACATTTTTATGGCAAGTTACTATATGTTAAAGCAATTTCTCATTTTTCACATTTGGTATGAAAATTATCCCGTGTGTTTCTTAACCTCAGACCATCTCCTCTTAGTTTTGGCACGACTGCAGAAAGCAGCTGGCTTTTTCTAAACCAGCTATTCATGTCCTTCCTTTCGCTCCAAGTCCTGACTCCTCAGCCCTTAGATCTGCAGAGTCCTCCTCGAAGGGAGTTTTGCTGTAGAGTGAACAGGACTCGGTCGACCCACTTGTGGGCCTGGAAAAAAAAAGAGGGTAAGGAGTGTGTGGCTTTTCCAAGAGTGGGTATTGTAGCCCTGGAGCCAGCTCTCGCTTGCTTTAATACAGACAGGCACGGCCAGGATTGAGTCCTTCAAGAGAGAGCCTTCTGCTAGCACCAGTAGGCTGGTTTTGTGGTTTACTGTGGTGAAGAATCGCTCCTTTCTTCACCACCCGCCAAATGTTTCCAGGCTTGGTGTTCGTCTTGCGGCAGCCGCGGTACTCTCACAACCTACGGATCAAGCCCTCGCAGCGCCGATGTACGCGCACGCGGCCCCTCTCTGCCCAGGGACCGGCCGAGCGCTCCAGACTCCGCACGTGCAGTGAGGGATGGGGAGGGGGGTGAACCCCCCCCTCCGGAGGGCTGGCGAGCGCGGCGCTTTGCTCCCAGTGAGAAACGAGGATTTTAATCCTGCCTGGGGTGCGCACGCCGGAGCAACCTTCGCACCAGCGGCGCGGGGGCTCCGGACCCCCACTGGGGGCTGGGTGTGCCTCCTCGCAGCGGTCTCTGCGGTACCCCTCTGCAAAGGGAACAGACTCCCAGTTTTCAGCCCCGTTGCCCTCCAAACCCAACTCTGCTGTGGGAGGTTTAACACTTACTTAATGAGGACTATGTGTGTGCATACATATGGATGTGTGTATATCTGTCTACACATACACACAATATAAATTAACTAAACATGTTACTAGGATACATCAGGAAAACCACATCCAAACAAAGAGTCCAATATGGAAAAAGCTATTAAAAGATCCCAGCGTTTGAGCTTGTTGTGTACAGGAATAAATATGATTACGGGATACCAGTTTTACATTTTGTTCTTTTCCTGCTGGCATCTATGAGTGGTGCTGCCCTTCTGGGGGTAAGGGAAGATTGCAAATGATAAAGCAAATCTGATCTTCACAAATAATGCGCTGCTCATAATTCAATTGCCATCTCAGGAAAACTTGGGGATGAGCTCCATAGTTAAAATGAAGCGTACCAGCCTTGGTTTAATGTTACGAGAGGTCCAAGAGGCCTCAATGGGCCCCTGAGCTCTGCCCTTAAATTTTTTAAGAGAAATGCAGGTAGGAAGGACCTTTGTGCTCCAGGTGCCCAGAGGATCAGAGTACCCTCACATGAGCTCAATACTGAGGCATGAACTCCACAATCTCCTCTTCAACACACTCCTCTTCTAGGCTCCCTAGTTCACCTAAATAATTTGCCTCCTTCACCTTAAATGCAAAGATGCATAGTCAGAGGACACGCACATTTTGGGGCTCAGCGCTGGCGTGCACCAGCCCAAGGCAGCGCTCAGGCTCACAGGAGGGAGGAGTGCCCGGAGATGCTCTTGCAGTCCTCAGGTGACAATGGCCCCATTTTGCCAGGGCTCTCCCGTAGCCCTTGAGCAGCTTACAACAGACCAAGATGTGGCAAATTAGCCAGCTGGCAAATACTCCTCGCTGAGTCAAGGAATTGAACCAGATATGCTTTCCCTGTCACAGTTACCTGCTTAGGTCTTGTAATGCTTTACGTAGTGACGGTCTGGTTTTTGAACACCTTGCTGCCTCCTGTATACTGCTTCCCCCGAGCTCTGCACCCTACACATAAAGCTGTAAAGACAGAGAATCAGCCAAGGTACCAGAGCTCCGCTCTGCAGGTCAGGTTTGGATAATGAGAGCAGAGACCTGGGCAGCTGAAATAAAAAAAAAAGTGTCTCAAAAGTAGACTCTTACAGGGCTCTGATACAGGCCTGTGGCTCCCCTGGGAGCAGCACCTGGTCCATCTCACATTCTTCAGATGACGTGATGGTGTAGGAGCCGGCATCTCCACCGTGCTCAGCCTGGTAACGTGCAACTTCTCTGGGAAAAGCCAAATGTCCTGACCCCAGATGCTTTCTGAAGTGTCAGGGCATGTAATGAAATGCTAATTTAAATGGCACTGGTCATGTGACTAAAATGTTGAGATTTTTTTCTTCTAGTCATGATTTTCCAAAACGGAATTCCTCTTGGAATTAACTTTGAAGTCAGTAACGAACCTCCCATTGGGTTTAATGCAAATAGAATCAGCCCTCACTGGAGATTTTAGTGGAGCAGAAAAAAACATTTTTCCTGTTAAAAGATTTTCCTATTAGTACAGACACATGAAAGCCTTCTCAAAGCTATAATGTTAAATATTTCAATGTCCTGCCAAACCTCATCAATTCTTATTGTTTAGCAAAAATGGCACAGACATTCTGAGTTGCTAGCTATGGCATTTTCTGCATATTAAGGTCAATAATATGTTTTACAAGGAATAAAGGATTGTCTAATGAGAAAAGTCTTTTAAAAGTCAAGACAATTCCAACTGTTACAAATGATTACAAATTATGTGGTTAATTTTATGGGGGTGGGGTAGGGGGAGATTAAGGCCTTGGGCACATGGACCATACTTCTGCACTTCCTTTCTTTACCAGAAATTGTACCTCCCCAAACCTCCCCTATTGATCAGCTGTGTGAATTCTAGGAAACTTTGGTTTGACTGCCAGCATACGGAGATACGTTTTCCATTTCAGCATCACCCCTGAGCTCTTAAAGTATTTACTGGAATAAATTTCTTTGACAGGCTGTGCTGACATGTACAGAAGGAAGGCTTGTTCAGATCTCTCAAAAGTTGTGCTTTGTGGACCCTACTCTTTATTCAAGCAGCCTCAGCAACTAATAGGTGCGTGGGTTTGGGCCTTGGAGTTCTTTTACATTAAGCATCACAGATGCATGTGTAAAGGAACCCCCCAGCTGTAGTGACTTTGGCCTGGCTCCACAAAGGCTGTGTGTGAGGTCAGGCTGAGCTTCAAGGACTTCATTTTTCAGATGCTAAGGGCAAAGTGAGCTCCGAACGAGGGGCGAGGAGCCCCAGCAAGGGGATGGCAGCGTCACTGGGTGGTGGAGGAGGCGGCTGCACACAGCCTGCAGGATCTGTCCTCGAGAAAGGCAGGCGCCTGGTGTGCGTGCATTCACGGGGACTCCAGCTGCAGTTAGCTCATGCCAGCGATGCCCCACATAAGCTGCATCCTGTGCTGGTGCCCTTGAGGACACGTGTTTCTTGCTTTCCAGACACATGGGCACAGCTATTCACCGTCTTTACCCAGTATCTAAAAGTCCATTGCCGCTACATACAGCCTCAGTATGTACTGAGTCCGGTTTGGACCTTTTCCAAAGCCTGCTTTCCACTGACTGCTTCAGGACAGACATACATATCAGAAGCTTAAAAACCCTCCCTCCCTTTTTCCCCCGGGAACAAAGCCTCCTGCCACTTCCCTGTAAGCAGCTCAGCACTACCTAGGTCTGTCAGGGACCTGGCTGTCAGTCCTTTCCTGCACTGTGGCGGTGGAGAATAAACCTTTTATCTCAGAAACTGAAAAATCCATTATTTTTTTATAGGAAGCAATGGCCTGATGGTTGATAAGCTGTTCCCAGAGGCTCTGGGGACCTTATTTCAGTTCCTTAGGGAGGAACTTCTACTTCCCACCCCCTGAAGTCCGGTTCCTGTGTTGGCACAGCAAGGGAGAAGGGAAGAGGGACCAAATCACTAACTGTGGCACGCGGATTAATGCAGCTTCAAAGGGGAGAAGATTACTTCTTCTCCCTGTCCTTTGGGTGCCTGGTATTCTGTGAGCTACATACGACAGCGATGGGAGATGCGGTTGTGAATGCCCTTAAAGCAGATGACAGGGGTGGACTTTGCTAGCTAACCGGCTGCTCTCAGAATGGGGCTGATGGCACCGTCTCACTGCTGGCACTTCCCCACCGCACTCCGGTGCCACCGTCTTTCGTGCAAACCCCATTTGTGTGAGCGTGTGCTCCATGTGCACTGCCAGAGCCGGCTCCTCTGGGGAGGAGGAATGCTTTGTCTGTGAATCCGGATGGGATTAGGTGCGAGATACGCACTTAGCCCTGTCAAGACCAAAAGGCTTCGGTGCATGTGCAGAGCAGAACTTCAGGCACCTCAGAGACTTCCCTAGTGCTGGGGCAGTTACTTGGTAAAGGCACAACGATATAAAAAAGATAGTCAACATTTAAACACCAGATTTCCGCCTCATCCCTGGTGTTGGTATGTTTGCGAGCTGGACTTGTGTCCCAGTTAAGTAATAGGAGCTTCCTAGGTGCAGACAATGTGAGGTATTGCAGTGACTCTTTTGATATGCTGTGTGTTGGTATCTCTGCAAAAATGTTAAGTTTTTCTCTAAATATGTTATGGCAATGAGAATTGAGTACACATATAAATACGTAGCATTAATTATAATATACTGCAGGGTATTAATTGATGCACACACACCTATTGCTCTTATTTATAACCTCCCAAAATATCATGATGTGAATGAATGCAAAAGAATATAAAAAAATGTAGAAACAAATCATCATTAAAATGTGCTATAAATTTCTGGTTCCATCCTAAATTGCAATTTTATTTAAATCATTACCTAAAAGGTTTATAAGACTGTTTTCTTGAATACTCATGCAGAACCAAATGCTCTTAATTTCATTTCCCACCTCCACTCCCCACCAGTCCAGAGCCTTAAAATCCTCCTCCATTTCCCACTACAACCCATCTCGGATCCCACTGTGCCTCCAGACCCTGGCAGATCATGGAGGGGCCACACGCGGTCGCTAAGCAGGGGTAAAGGGATATCCATCCAGTCCTTGGACTTGAGGTGGAAAAAGTTGCTGTGTTTGGCTGAACTAGGAGTTGGCCGGTGGATGTGAAGCAGGTGAGATACTGATTGCAAGGGCCGAGCCTGAGAGTGGCTGCTGGGTTGGTGCCCAGCTTGCACAGCAAAGTGGCAGAAGACGAGTTAAATCTGCAGAGACCCAAAAAGATAATTAAAAACACCCCTGGATGACAATGGCTATTAACTTGCCACAAGTTGCTGCACCCCACAGAGGAAGAAAGGAAACTAGCAGCTCCCTGGGCTGACTTCGAGAGTCTATCTATGCACAGCATCTCTAGAGGTCTAGAGGTCCCTGCTGCTTCTCCGTGGCCCTGCAAGGGTGCTGGGGACTAGGTCTGGTAGGGCAGAAAAATGCCAGGAAACACTTTTGACAGAAAAGGCTTGCGAGCCTCCCATGTGCACTCCACATTGCCTATTGCGTGCCCTTTGATGTCGGGTTTGGTTCATGGGAAGGCGTGAGGCCGGATCCTCACCCCAGGACGGACGGGTGCCCATGATGGCGCAACTCAGTGCATGGGGCGGGCACCATCTGTCCCAGAGTGAGGATCCAGCCCTGACCCCAGCCCCAGTGCTGCTTCTGCAGCCCCCAGTGCATCTCCTTCAACCCCAAGAGCACACAGTCATTTTTTCCCTTTTTTGCCCCTTTTTTTCCTTTTTCTCTTTTTTCTTTTGTTCCTTACCCTTTTTCTCACTTTCTTTTTTCCTTTTCCTTTTTCATTTTTTCTGTTTTCTTTTTTATCTTTTTTCTTTTTCTTCTTTCTTTTTCATTTTTCCTCTTTTCATTTTTGTTTTTTATCTCTTTTTTCTCTTTTCTCCTTTCTCCTTTCTTTCTTTTTTCTCTTTTCTCATTTCCCTTTTCTGTTTTCACTTTTTCTTTTCAAAAATTTCTTACTCTTCAAAATTTTTTTCTACCCCCCCCTGCATCCCGCTATTAACTAAGAGCTTGCCGTGTGCCTCGCTGCAAACGCGGTGGTTTACTCCCTTACCGAAAGTCCGGCGCTAGCGGGAGGCGCGGCCCCGCCGAGGGGCCGGCAGCCGTGCCCTGCGGGGAGCCGGCCTGGCCCCCTGCCTGGCCGCGTACCTGCCCCGAAACGCAACCCCACCTCCCCCGCGGGAAGAATGAACTCCTTAAGCCCCCCCGACTCACGGGTGGGAGCTTGCAGCTCCCTGGCTTCAGAGGCTCGGCAGCTCCCTCTGCCTTGCTGTGTCCCCGCTCTCGGCTCTTCGTGCAAGAAACCGATGGGAAAATACTAGCAAATAACCAGAAAGGATGTGTCCCTTTCCTTCCCTTCCCTTTCCCCTTTCCCCTTCCCTTTCCCCTTTTCCCTTCCCTTTCCCCTTTCCCCTTTCCCCTTTCCCCTTTCCCCTTTCCCCTTTCCCCTTTCCCCTTCTCTTCTCTTCTCTTCTCTTCTCTTCTCTTCTCTTCTCTTCTCTTTTATCTTCTTTTCATTGTTATTCTTGGGAACAGATTCTTTCTTTTTCTTTCTTTCTTTCTTTCTTTCTTTCTTTCTTTCTTTCTTTCTTTCTTTCTTTCTTTCTTTCTTTCAAGTGACAGAATCAGGTTTGAAATCGCTGTTCTGGAATGTTACACGATGACTTTAGAGAAGGTCGTTAAAGGAAGGATGGATGCATGCATTTATTCATGTCTCTTGTACCCAGTAGCTGCAGTTATAGGAGCACAAAAAAGACAAGAAGACGGGGAAGTGCCTATTCTTTCCTGAGGAGGTGTTTGAAAGCTCTGGTCTGTGCCACGCGAATTTTGCAAACAGACGTTTTGAGCTGGCATCTTATGTCCAGAGGCACTTGGGAAAGCTTTGCAAAAAGGAGCACGAAGGAAAACCAGCCTCACCTCCATGCAGTGCACCAGGAAGGGACTCCATCCTGTTTGCTTACTTTCAGCAGTGACCTCTCTCCTTCTTAGTTCTTTTTTTCTCTTTCTTTTTCCTTT
Source organism: Phaethon aethereus (assembly GCF_964289735.1). Taxonomy (NCBI): domain Eukaryota; kingdom Metazoa; phylum Chordata; class Aves; order Phaethontiformes; family Phaethontidae; genus Phaethon; species Phaethon aethereus. The sequence continues at coordinate 44,216,354 of NC_138578.1, forward strand.
TCCTTTTTCTTTTTCCTTTTCCTTTTTCTTTTTCTTTTTCTTTTTCTTTTTCTTTTTCTTTTTCTTTTTCTTTTTCTTTTTCTTTTTCTTTTTCTTTTTCTTTTTCTTTTTCTTTTTCTTTTCTTTTTCTTTTTCTTTTTCTTTTTCTTTTTTTCTTTTTCTTTTTCTTTTTCTTGGGGGTGGGGGTTTAAGCTCTGCTAGTAACTGCAGGCGCCCTTTGTCCCCTCTGATAAATCAGACTTAATTCTGCAGGGAAGCGCCGAGGTACCACGCTGTCAGAAAGGGCTCCCGTGTTTCACCGCCCCTCCTCACCCCAGCAGCGGTGGGGAAATCGCGTCCCACTCCCACGGGGACCGGGGCGGAAGGGGGGGGTGTCTCACAGCCGCCAGCTTTGGGAGGTCCTGGCAGACCCCCGCCGCGAGCTTCACAGCCAAGGGGACGCTGTACCACGTCACATCACACGACGTCACATGTCCCATCCTACCAGGTCATCAAACCGGAGCATTTCCATAAAATTCATATGTGCATTTAATGCATACATGTTGATATGTGTTTACATATACATATAGTATAATATATTTAGACATGTTTATATATTTAATATGTAAAATACAGATTTAGATATTCCCCAGTTTGTATTTCTTGCAGAAATTCAAACGCATGAAGCCAATGAAGGGAAACTGCGGACCTAATTCACCCTTTAGCATCATATATATTTGACTGCATTAATTTAACTTATATTAATTGTACATGTGCATGTATTTATACGCACAGACGTATAACACACACACTCACATGCACACACGTTCTGCCGTGTCCAACCCGGGCTGGGGCTGCCCAGCCAGGCTTGATGACCACTCCCGCCTCCCCGCCACCACGCTGAGCCCACGCGGCCCTGCTGCGCACACGCGTGAGCACCCGGGGCGGGGGAACTGGGGAGCGAGGGGGTGTTTGCTCCCACTGCCGCTGCTCTCAGACCTGCGGGGGGGGGGGGGGCGATACTGAGGTTAAACCCGAACGTCCCCTCGGGCAGAACCGTTCCCACCCTGCCTGCGCCACGGTGGTGCAGGCGGCACCCAACCCAAAAAAAACTACACCTCCCTTCCAAACCCCACACCAAAACCCCCACGCCACCTAAAACCACCTTTGTGCACGCCATGGCTTTGGTATTTTTGAAATATGGGGAAGGGGAAGGGGGGAAGGGGAAGAGAAGGGAGGGGAGGGGAGGCGAGGCAAGGCGAGGCAAGGGGCTGAGACACTGGGGGGTGCTCACAGGAGGACACAGAAGGCAGAGCACTTGTGGCTGTGGGTCACAAGGTCACAGCTGCTGTCCGGGCCCCGCCATGGGCGCCCAGCTGCGGTGCCTGCTGATGCTTGGTTCCCCCTCTCCTCGCACTCGCCCAGCATCTCGTGAGAGCATCATTTCCACAAAGATCCCCCCAGCTCTCGACGCAAGCATCTGTATTTTACTGGAATAAATTATATCATGGGGCTGAAATGAGCTGGGTGTCGGGCTGCATACAGTTTACACCCAGCCCCAGGGCTCTGGCCTGCTGCAGGCTGGGAGAGAACCCTCTCTGTAGTTACACCTGAGCAGTGAGGACACCTGCCCGGTGTGTGTAGGTCCCTCACTCCCCACCGCAGGTCCCTCACTTGGGACAGAGGGTTTAGGGTCCTGCCGAGGCCTGGGGAGGGTGAGGGAGGAGGTGGCCCTCTCCGTAGGGACATCTGCCCTCCGGGTGGGGCCAGAGCTCCTAGCGTGGGGCATCTGCATCCTCACCAGCCATGGAGACTGGGTGAGCATGGGGAGGAGCCGGGGGCTGGAGAGCAGCGGGCGGTGGGGAGGGTCCTTGGGGTGCTCCTGTCGCCGGGAAGGATGCTCGCCACCCGGTCTCGTCAGGCTCGGAGGCCTGGGGCTGCAAGAGAGGGTTTGAACCAGGTCGTTGTCGCTCTTGCCGCGATTTCTTCCCAGCGAGTGAGTGGGGAGGGGAGAGGACCCCTTTCTCCATCTGATCTGATGCCCCGGCTGGGGAAAAGCAACATGAGGGCTTGCAAATTCCATGGAAAGCTATAGATGTCGATAAGTCCTGGACAAAACCGAAGTGTTCACCTCTCCGGTCGTAAACGGAGATCCCCGTGTCACTTCGCGAGCACAGCCCGTGGGGCGTAGCCCGGGTGAGGCCGGGGCGGGGCAGCGCCAGGAACGGCAGCGAGAGGCTGCAGCCAGCCTGGGCCTGCCCGAGGGGGCTGTGTATGCCTCGGGCAGGGGCTAGGACAGGGCAGCGGGGGAAATCTTCGCGCCCCCGCCTAGGAACCGGCCCCTCTCGGAGCTCTCCGCAGCCTGTTCCTCGGGAGCCGACCTGGCACTGCACCCGCCGTTTCCCCCCGTGCGGCACATACCGCAGCCCGCCCGCGGGGCATTGCCCCGCGGCGATGGGAAAAAGCCAAATCAGGGCAATAGAGTGTCCCGCCGAGTGCGTATTACTGACGGATTTCCCTTCCCCGCCACAAGGTTTTGAAGGGAGAGCAAACGCGGAGCTGAGGGATGCTGCAACAAGGCTAAGGGCGCTCACCGGGGGGCTGGGGAGGGGGCACCTAAAGCTGCATCCCGCACACTTAATGCCCACCCGCTGGGTGTTTCGGCCTTCCCCGGAGTTACAGCGAGAGGACTGCTGGCGGGCCGCGGGGTGCACGGAGGGACCCGTCGCTGTGTGTACCTGCGCGGCGGAGCGCGGCAGAGCCGGGCTGCAGATAGGCGCTCGTTCTGCGCCGGGAACAAGTCCCTTGGTTTTTGGGGAGCAAACCCGCCGAACAAAACTCTTGAGGCTCTGAATGCCAACCTGCAAGTCCCACTGCCTCCAAGGCCGGGCACAGCTGGCCTGCCCATCAGACACAGCAGGATCAGGCCTTCTGGATGAATTTTGTGCTTGAATGCATGTGCTCCTCCTGCGAGCTGGGCAGGCCCAGACCCAGTCGGTCAGTTTTGCTGGGGATGGTGTTTGCAGGTTTGGAAAGGAGTGGCAAGAAATGTCACCCGGAATTTCCCAGCGATTACTTCAGTGGGTAAAAAAGCACTGGAAATGCTCCTTCCCGGTCGGCTTTTTCCTGCGGCGTGGATTCGGTTATCGCACCGTCCCCGTGGGCTTGGGGAAAGAGCCGTCCTCTCCCTGCCTTGCGGAGTGAGCGGTGATGCTGGGGACACATCAAAGGGGAGTCCAGCCCCCGCCTCCCAGCATCTTTGCGCTGCCGGAGCCGAGCCGCTGCTGGTCCCGGCCCGCCGAAGGGGCACCGGCAGCAGCCCGGGGCGGTGCCGGGGCGGAGCGGTAGCGGCTGCCGCCGACCCCGATGGGCGGTGGCTGAAAGGTGCGATGCTCATTCCCAGACACGGAAAACATCTCCCACCTCCGGGAGAGGAAAAAAAAAACCACAACAAAAACAAAACAAAAAATTAATCCGCCGGCTACAGACAAGGTCCAGCCTGCTTTTGATCCTGCCCCGGGCGCCTTCCCTGCCGCCCGGCGGTGCTGGCAGCAGAGCCCGGACCCCATAGCTGAGCGCGAGCCGGCTCCCCACGCCGAGGGACTGGCACCTGAAACATCACCCAGGAAGCTGGAGCCGCTCTGGCAGTATCCCCCAGCTCTTCCCGAAAAGGTATCCCGGGAATCCTTCCCCTCCCCTGCCCCGCGAAGCCCCTGCAAAGAAAGCAGGCCCGATGTGTTAGCCCAAGCACGAAGTATCCGAGGAATTTCCACCGGGGAAAGCAGCCCTCTCCGCGGGGCTGCCGGCTCTCCCCGGCCGGCGCCGGGGCTGGGGGCCGGCCGGCGCAGCCCCCGGCGGGACGGACCTTCAGGCATGGAAGCGTTCAGCGGTTTCGGCAGCATTAACTCCTAACAGGGTGTGAAAAGTATTGGGGATTGAAAAAGCTGTGGGAAAGCAGAGGCTTTCCAAGTCAGACGGGCTGGAGCTTTCCTTCCCCCTTGCAGGCGGACACCTTGTGCGGCTCCCGAAGGAGCAGCCCCTTCCCGGCAGCCGTGGTCAGGCAGTCCGGCAGGTGCGGTGCCTCTCGCTCTTCCACGGCGAGCTGTTATTGCCGGAAAACACGGCATCGCGTTTTGCCACCCGCCCGCTTGCCCCTGTCGCCCTGCCAGTGCCATGTCGCCAGGCGCGGGAGACGCCGCCCGGTGACAGCGCTGCCCAAGGGGCCCTGGCCCCGCCGGGCCCGGGGCTTCCCGGCTTCTTTTGCTCCTGGTGCGGAGGCTGGGCCTTGCTGTGCTCCAGCTGCCGCGGCCCGGCACCCCTGTGTCCCGGTTGGGGACCCCCAGCCCCCCCGCCGCAGCCGGAGGCGCCTGGCCAAAAGTCTCTTCTCTAGCCAACAAACCCTTGCTTGTTTTCTTCTTTTTCCGCCCAGTACACCGATTTGGGCTTTGGTTTGTTGCTCTTTGTTTGTTTGTTTTTAAGTGTGAACGGTTCGAAAAATAAACACGGGACAAATATTTCAGATCTGATCAAATTTAATCATCCGCTAACACTTGTTATAATTGAAGCAGAGATTCACACCGCTGGCACGGCCTCCCAGAGGGAACATTACGACCCGTAACCTGTGGCTCAGACTCTCTTTGCTCCCGGGCGGGGCAAACAACGAGGTTTGCAAAAAAATCCTCTGCGGTGAAAAAAAAAAAAAAAAAAAAAAAAGTTTGGTTTCTCCCTGCCAGAGAAGACGGTGGATGGCGCAAGAGCTCGCTCCTGTCAACCTGCGCTCCCCCCGAGTACGGCTGCCCCAGGGAAAGCGGGCAAGCACAGGGCCGCCGCTCCCATGCCGCTGGTCTGACCCCGTCAGCCCACCCCGGCCCCCAGCGCCGCCCCCCGGGTCGGGTCGGTACCAGAGTGCGGGTCGGTGAACGAGGGAGGAGACTCGGAGGTCTTCCCGCTGCTCCCCGGCGGGAAGCGGTGAGGGAACCGAGCATCGCATCGCTTACCTGGCTTGGGCCAAAGGCACAAAGAGAAAAACCCCTCCACTGCGGAAAAATGAAGATAAAAATAAGAATAAAATCCCTCCTCGAGTACTGACAGAGCGGTGCTCGTGGCCAGCGGCGGGGAACGGCACCAGCCGGGCCGGGGGGGAGCGGCCGCTGTGGCTGGCTCGCCCAGCGGTTCCGAGGAATCCCGAGATAAAAAGAGAGGCTTCTCCTGTGAATAAATCCATTTCTGAGAGAGGATTTCAAGAAACAAACAAAAAAAAAGGGTCCCCCCTCCTACCTGTGATTGAGGGACAGTTAAAAATAATTGCCCGTGTTAGGAGGCAGAAGACCAGGTTACAGGGAAAACTACCTTCTTTCAAAGCCCGCTAATGGCCATAGGATTCATTAGGTTAGTTAATCCTAATAACCGCGCTAGCGTCAGTCCCCGTGACCCAGCCCATTAAGCACCACCAGCGAAACCCTATAAAACAGGCAACGGGAATGTCCAACATATGAGCAGGTTTATTAGCACTATGTTCCTGAGATAACATGCCCCCGGCTCCTCTGCACGCCGCTGCAGGCAGGTTGGGGAAAGAGAGAGCTCTGTTTTGGGAAGGACTGAGGGCAGAACCAGGGCTCCGGGAGAGGGATGGCTGGTCCCACCGTCGCTGTCACCCACGGTTCTCGCGTCCTCTCTGCTTTCCTCCTCCAGTCCCCCTCTCTCCAGTCAAACAATAGCTACATTTGTGGCGAGCATTTTTTCCCTCTGATTAAACCCAGGCCAACCAATGGCAGCCAGAACAAAACAAAACGCACAGAGTAGCGTTTCGATCATAAACGGGAGTTAACGGCTTAAAAAGAAAAAAAAAAAATACAAAAGGCTGGGGGGAGACCAAAAGGCTCCCTTCCACCGAAACGGGCCAGTGAGCCGTGCGGCATCTCCCTCGGCGGCGGAGGCGGCTGAAGGGGAGGCAGGGGAAAGGGAAAGCGGGGAAGCAGCAAGCCCGGGTTCTCCCGTGCCTTCCAGGGCTGCAGACGGACCGGTCGCCTCCCCGGCACCTCCCGACCAGGGTGAGGGCTCCGTAATTTACGACACGGGAGTCGTTACAGCATTTGCCGCGGCTCGGAGCCGGGCTGCTGTGCTGGGGGAGGAAGGCACATGCAAGCGATTAGGGGAGTGGGGGGCTCCCTGGGCCTCCCCCGGCCTCCCCGGGGAGGCAGTGCCGCTCCGCTCACGGCTGGCGGTGCCCCACTCCCCCCGCCGCGCCCCCGGCCGGATTTAAACCCCTCCCAGGATCCGCAGGGACTCGCCATGGTTCCCCCCCAACACCTTTCTTTTTTTCTTCCCGCCTCCCCCCGGGATTTCTGAGGACAAATCTGCCCGGGGTTGGCGCGCCAGCCGCACGGGTAGGGGTGCTGGCCCGGGGTAAGGAGGGCGCCCGGCGGAGGCTGGCCCGGGGCCCCGCCGCTGCCCGCCCCAGGAAGCCGCGACGGAGCGGGCGGGCAGGAGCGGCGGGCGCGTCCCCCGGAGCAGGGTTACCTCCCGGCTGAAGGTGGCTAGGCAGCCTCCAGCCCTCACAGAAAGCTGACGCCATCCCTCCCTATTTTCGCAATAGCTTTAGCACGCCGGCAGCGACGAAAGAAAGAAGAGCGGCGGGGCGGGAGCAGCAGCGCCCTGCCGGGCTGCCCGTGCCCGGCGCCGCCGGCTCTACAGAGGGATTGCCGGTGATAAACCCTGCGGGCTGATCTCGCAAAAGCCCTCCTGCCCGGGAGCGGCGCCCGCCCCATAGCCCCCAGGGGTGCCCGGGGCACCGGCAGCTCCGCCGCGGTGGGGCTGGGGGAGAGGTGCGCCCTCTGCGCCGCTGCCCCACACCTCCGCAACTGACAGCGTTTCTGTTATTAAACCCTTTTTCTGCTTTTTTTTTTTTTTTTCCCCTCAAGGACTTTTTTTAACTCGTAAAATGTTGCTCTGGCTTGGAACTTGTCATAACAGGAGCCTGCTTTATTTATTGGGTTATTTATTTCTTTTACGCGCAACAACAATATCCCGAACACAGCCCGTTTGAAAGAAGGAGTTTCCAAAAACAAGAAAGAAAGGGACGGACGCGGGGGAATGAGAGGGCGAGAGAGAGAAAGAGAGAGCAGAAACAGGGGAAGAAAGAGGCGAAGAGAGGAAGAGAGAGAAAGAAAGAGAGAAAGGAAGAAAGGGAAGGAAGAAACCACACATGCCAGCCCTTCAAAATTAAAACAAGAAGCCCCGAAGTATTCTTTTTGGTATTAATATTATTTAACATCTAAAACTCCGGGAACTTCAAACAAACTTTTTGCAGGGAAAAGAAAGAGAAAAGAGCTATTCTCTGGAAACCATTTGTTCACAACTCGAACTGTGCCATTTTGGCTTAGAAACAAAACTCGAGACGCCCAGCCCTGTCCCCCCTCCCCCCGGCATATATCTTTTCAGCACACATTTTAAAATAAATATCCTTACGAGCCTTTCCAGAATGCCTCCTTGTTATGAATTGATAGGATACAACATACCCCAGCTGTGTGCCTGGAAGTTGGGATTTAGTCCTTTAAATACCAGGAGAACATCTGCAGGGAAAACAATTACGGGGGCTTCGGCCCCCCCCTCCCCCCCGGCGGCGGATGGCGGGGGGAAGCGCCGTCCCTGCACCCGGGAGATGTGCGGGGGTTCCGTGGGCACCGGCCACACGAGTGGACTCCCGACTGTCGTGGGCTGGATGCAGATACCCCGGGGAAAGAGCCCGCAAATAGTCTTTGCTTCGGCAAAAGAGAATTTTTTTTTTTTTTTCTGACTCTCCATTGCAAGCCCTTTTAATTTTATCATGCTTTTCGTCCCGCTACTCAGCAAGTGAAAATAAAGCCAAGCAAAGTCAGTGAACTAATCTCCGCCGAATTTAAGAAAATAATGAAAAAATTGCAGTGGTGTACTCCGAGGTGTCCGGCTTGGGAAACAGAGCGCGAATCAGACACGTTTTTCGTCCCAACCGAAGATTAATTCAACCTCGAGGATATTTCGTGTAGGATGTTGGCTTAGTAAAGCTTTCCTGTAGCTGTGTGAGAATAGTATTTACCATTTAAAAGAAATGCAGAAAGCATTTACAGTGTGACCTCCTGTCTCGGACCTTACAACAGGTGTTCGATCTCTCTTCGGGGGCAGTTTTTTATGTATATATATGTCTCTCTATGTACAATTAAATAAAATGACCACTTTGTCTGTGTTAAACCATACGTGCAGAAGAAATAGCAGAGAAATGTTAAAGTTTTAAACACCTTCTGTGCTTATACAGCTTAGACTCAGTCAAAGTATATCATATGACCTTATCATGTTTCAACCTCTCTTTTCTTGTCGCTTTTAATGAGACGCTGCAGTGGGAACTATCGCTGCCCGTCTTTAATAAGATGTACTGTTTTAATCTGAGGTTAGTGGATGTCTTCTTAAGGCTGGACAGGTCAAAAATACCTTTGTTTTCAAAGATAAGAAAGACGCGCGAGTAATGGCATTCAAATGACGCGGTAAATATAAGAGCATTGACATCTGTTACGACGATCGGCCATCAAAATTAAAAAGTATGACTAAGCACATGCTTGAGGGGATTTACCTCTAGAAAATGAGTTACACAGTGATATTGCCTCAGCAAGAGGGACAAAAAAACCCAACCAGCCAACCAACAAAACAAAAAACTCCTCCGAGCTCGTTGTCCGGCAGGGAACATCATTTCTAACAGATGTTTTACAGAGTGGGAGCGAGCCACCAAAACCCCCTGAGGATTGAGCCCCTAACCCAAGGCGATGCAGAGCTCTCCTACCCATGCCTCCACATATATGCATATGTCCAAATACTCCTATAGCCAGCACCTAGCGCACCGGCGGCGTGTTACTCTGGGTCACGGAGAGGGGGTGCGAATAAAACCCTGACAGGTCTCAGTGATTTTAGGTAGCTGGTTGTTTTAGGGAAGCTCCCGAAAAATTAAAAAAAATGTGCCTGAGGATATTTTTTCCCCTCCCTTTCCCTTGGCACCCCCCGCTCGGAGGGTGCAGCCGCCCGCCGCGCCTGGCACCGCCCGGGCAGAGTAAGAGGGCGTCCGGGGCGGGCGGGCCGGAGCTCCCCGACCACCGCCTGCCCCCCGCCGGGGCCGCGGGGGTGCGCGGAGGACGCGCGGGGGCTGCGCTTTGAGGAACTCCCGCCAGGGCGCAGCTCTGTGGAGGGAGGGGGCACGCCCCACACCCCCCGGTCTCTCCAACCGCGGTTCCAACCTCTCCACGGCTCGTCTCTCCTCCCTTCCTCCCCTCTCGAGTCGAGCCCCAGCCGGTTTCCCACAGACACGCCGCCCTTAAATCCCCGCCCGGCCGCAGGGCACCGCGCGAAGGGGCTGCGCGGCTGCGGGAAGGGTGCCAAGGGAGCGGGGGGGAACGGGGGGGAACGGGGGGGGGGGGCCGGGATTTTAGGAGAGGGAGCAATGACATACTGAAAGCACTGGCAGTCTGCAGCCCACGGCGGTGCCCACGGCAAGGCGGGCTCCGCGGGGACGGGGGGTCCCAGCCCCGGGGTGCTGGGCAGCGCGGCCGCGGAGCTCCTCAGAGGCGAACCGCGCGCTTTTTTTCTCTCTTTTGTTTTTCCCCCACCACAAAAAAAGTGCCGAACCCACAGGCAGAAACTGGCAGAAGGGGAAGGAGAAGCTGCCCTGCCCCTACGCCCGCCCTGCCTCCCCCGGCCGCAGCAGCTCTGCCGGCCTCTCCCGGAGGGTGGCTGTGCTCTATCCCCCGCCGCGCAGCCAAACCCGGGCCGTCCCGCCAACGACGTGCTGCCTACATAAAGATAAAACGTGCTATACATCACAGGCTTTCCCGGTTATTCTCAATGACTTGTCGATTCCTCCCCACCACCCCCACCACCCCCCCGGCACACGTGCAATGATAGAAAATGGTTTTAAATGACGAGGGGTCACGTAGAGCCCTCCTGATCGTTTAGTAAAAATAACAGCGCTATTATAGAGCCGGAGGAAGGACCCGGGGAGTCCATCCACACGTGCTCCGATATTGTGCCTCGACTGAACACACACACAGGCAGACATACATACATATATATATACACACATACACGTATATGCAGCCGGATCGGCCCACGTGAGCCTCTCAGCACCCTTTCATCAGGCCGTCAATGTGCGCAGAGATGACGGTGCGCACCCATGTGTGTCGGGGGGGGGCGCGGAGGGGCTTCTTATGTCTTGGGGATGGAAATGCACGTAAAGCCTTTTATGAGAGCTCAGGAGACAGCATTTGCTCGCTAACCTACGCTTTTCTTTTTTTTTTTTCCATCTCTATTGCCGAAAACTGGAAATAATTAAATTCTTTAAAGGTTTACTTTTGAAACTGTGGCTGGAGTAAACTATGATTCAGGTGTAAATAATTACCAAAGTCATGAAAGCGGCAACTGCTACATGTGGTTTATTCATTGCTTTTTTTTTTTTTTTAATCGTTTGATCATTTTAATCCTTAACTGTTTGCCAAATTCACATATTTGTAATTTACTAAACTTTATCGTCTCTACCAGGGTAGGGATGTTGTACATTAGATTCCAGAGCCGTCCTGCCCTGCCCCGGTGGAGGAGCCTGGCTGGAGCAAACTGGATGCTTCTCAAGAAGGGGTAACGCTATTACCCTGGTATTTGGAAAAGCTTTCCATATCAGATTAGAGAAATTAGAACTGAATAAAAGATGCTTCCCCTTTCATAAACGCTACCAGACCTACTCGATTTTAGACTCCGGAGAAGAAATGAGTTATTGAAGAAAAGAAATTGTTTAAACACAATAGATCCATGCCCAAATGAAAGCAATCCCTGGGGCAAGACAAGCAGGATTTGGCCCGAAAGCATGAAAATAGAAGTATCCATTAAGCGACAGCCTTGGAGAAATAGAAGAAACGTGGACATATAATATACACAATATAAACAAAAGCCCGGGATTGATTTCAGCCCCGTTTTCTTCAGCCTGCATCTACTTTTTCTTTTTTATTTCTTTTGCCTACGCTGCATTTTCAACCCGTTTGTCTCTTCAGAAAGCCATGGTGGAAACAGGCAGAGAAACGAACTGTTTTGTCTTGTGTGTGTCCTCTTTTAATTTTTTTTTTTTCATAGTAAGACACCACTTGAACATGTTCTGGTGTTGTAAAAGTGTTTTTTACAGGCTGTAAATTACTGCCCCCCTGACAGAGCAGCCGGAAATGTAAATCACACCGTAGAGCTAAACTTATGAAAAAGTTTGTTCCCTTTTCTGCGTCCCAGGAAGATCACGGGGCTGCTGGATTGAGAAGGGAGGGGGGGAAGCTTGTTTACTATTTTCCTGCTCCGCCAAACTGTTGGCTCCACGGTGCCTGGGACTTTGATGAGAAAGAACGGACAATGTGCAGAGTCCCTTCCTATGACACCCAGGCCACTGCCACTTGGGAGGTCCTTTGGCCTAATGCAACCACAGCTAACTGCTCCCAACAGGAGGCTCTGTGGATCAGGCAGGGTCACAATTATACTTCTGCTAAAGGCAAGAGGTTTTGTGTGGTTTTTTTTTTTTTTAAGAAGAGAGAAAAAAGAGAGAGAGGGGAGGGGGCTGGGCGAGCGGTTGAATTAAAGCCTTTCAATTCATCTGGGGAAGGAAAGACCGAGTTAGTGGGAACCGTTTCCAAGAGTCATGAACAAAATCAGGTTGTTTCCACCCAAAGAAAAGCGACGGGGGGTGAGGTCCGGGCGCTCCGCACCGGGGGTCACCCCCGAGCTCAGGGCTGTCGGGCCAAACTGCCCGTCGGGAGCAGCAGGCCTCCCCCCGGCCGTGCTAGGGCTTTTTTGAGGGTCTCATGCCAGACAGAGTACGTGCGGGTCGCTCCCCTGAGACGGAGAGGAGTGAGCACCGCAGCCCACAACCAGCCCTTAAGCATCACCCACCGGAGCGGAGGGGGAGCTCTGGGAGGAGGCACCCCAGCCCCTCGGCCTCTGATTTCGGCGCTCGGGGGTCGCGGATATTTTCCAGGGGTGGCGCGGGAAGGACGGGAGTGTTGGCAGACTTTGTACGTCTCGAAGAGGGGGCTGAGTTCCCCGGCGCTCTTAAACCCCGTGCCCCTTCTCGTTTACTTGCAGCGGTGAGGAAAAGCCGGGGGGGACGGGACACACGAGGACGGGGGGGCTCCGACCTCCGCCGCTTCCCGGGGCGGTGGCTGCCAGTGCCGGTGATGGAAGCGGCGGCCCCGGGTCCGCAGCCGGCCCGTCCTCCCCGCTCCCGCGTTCTCGGTCTCCCTTTAAAGCCCCTGAATTCACCCCCGTTTCATAACCCTGCTCCGCCGGGCCGAGGGCTTTGGGCAGACTCTGCCGCGGCCGGCGGAGCAGGCGAGGGGTCCCACCGAGTCCCCGAGTCCCCCCCCATTGCCTAGAGCAGGGAGACCCCCCTCGCCGCCCACCTCCGGACACCCACCCCCTCCCCTGCCTCCCCCTCCGGGCAGCGAGACCCGACCGAGTGGGGGGGCGAGCTCCGGGGACGACCCCAGCCCCAGCCACGGCGCCGCTCGCCGCCGCCCCCCACTTACCTGGACGAGGGTCCCCGTGCTCGGCGGCTTGCTCGCAGCGGGCCAGGGGCGAGAGGGGAGGCCTGGGCCCCCCGGGTGGCGAAGGGCCCGGTCATGGTCCCCCCCGCACCCCCGAGAGATCCGGCGGGAGGAAGAGAGAGGGAGGGGGAGAGGGAAAGCGGTTTTTTTCCCCCCCTTTCTCTCCTCGTTTGAGCCGAAGTGACCCGCAGTATCTGGAGAAGGTTTTTGAAGACGTTTGGGAGGGAGGGAGAGAGTTTTCTGCTGAGAAACTCAATCTGCCATACAGTAGCGGCTGCGTCTGGGATCTGTCACCGCTGACAGCACCACAGGGCACAGACATGATCTTCCGCACAACACTGCAACTCCCCGAAATACCCTCATCGCTCCCAAGGTGTCTGCCGGGTTGCATCGCGCTCCTTCGCCAAAAGGGGGAAAGCAACCCGAGTCCCCGGCGAAGCAGCACGGCGAGGGGAAGGCAAGCGAGAGCAACCCCCCCGGCCCCGCCGCCAGCCCCGGCCCCGCCGCCACGTTAAACGCCCGCCGGCCGGGGCAGCGGGGCGGGAGGCGATGTCATGCTCGGATGGCGCAAAGGCCATAAATGTAAGCGCCAGCGCCTCGAGATTCCCGAGAATGACTTTAATGAATAATTTCGGAGACAGTTATGGCTTTAGGTAATTACTGCGCGGCTGTATGAAAACCAGATTTAGGAGAGAGGCAGTCAAGGCCGGGCCGTGCGCCTGGGGTTCGCCCCTGCCAGCCCACCCCGGTCCCGTCCCGCCCCCCTCGCGTCGCTTCCCGTCCCCCAGGTGTCCCCTCACCCCCGCAGCTGCCGGGGTCCTCCTTCGGGCAGGGGTTCCAGCAAACCTGCCGAGGCTTGAGGCTTAGGGGGGGGCTATTATTATTATTATTATTATTATTATTATTATTATTATTATATCTCTTCCGCCTCCTGTATTTTCTGGCAGGACATTTCGTTGTCTTTTAGGCCCCTTTTAGAAAACTGCTATGGGTTTGCGTATTTAGCTGTTTTAAAAGTTCATTATACGCAGCTGTTTCAGCCTATAGCCACATATGGCAAGCAAATAGAGACCCCTATAGGAGAATCGTCCTCTCTATTATCCTCACATGTTTGTTCAATATACGTGGCCAGGAAAACGACTCTACTGCTATACATTAAAATATAATTTTACATTTTTCTCCCGAGTACGTTGGGCAACGCAGAGGCTCGTTCCTGCTTTGAACAGCCTTCACGGTTAGCAAATAAACGGCTCCGTGATGCGGGCGCGCTGATCGCCATTGTTTCCCTTCATATATTGCTGCTGTTCCCCCAGACCCTCGCTCACGGCCGCAGCCGTACCCAGCCCCCAGACCGTTACCAGGCTGAGCTCTCCCGTAAAGCCCAGCGATGGGATTTGCTGCGATTTTTTGGTGGTGGTTTTTTTTTTTTTTTTTTCCCCTCCCAGTTCGGGTTTGTTTCACGAGACTGTGGTTTTTTTTCCCTTTACTTTTACTTTTTTTTTTCCTTCACTATCCCTCCCCCCCCTCCCGGCCCGAGCCTTGACGCTGGTGGCTGTGGTGGGAAGCCGAGCGCACAGCATACCGTTTGCACTGATTCAGAAAGGAAATGTTCCTTTTCCTTTTGAGATTACACACAGACACGGTGGAGCGTTGCGGTATCTTAGGCGGTTTATTTTATTTTACTCTTCTGGAACAAAGAAATTGAAGCGTATTTTAAATTTATTTTTAGGGTCACGTGAGGCTTTTTTTTTTTCCCCCGCCTGGCAAGAGAATTTTACCTTCAGAATTTAATGCTTCAGACAAAGAGTCTAACATTATCTCTTTCCTCCGGAGAGGAGATCAACTGCTTTCCCATCCATCCCCCCCCTCCTGGTAGTAGCACTGATTGCAGCGTACAGCTGGACAAGTGTCAGCCGTCCAAGACTTCGCGAGCAACCGGAGGAGGCTCAAGTTGTATTTATTCAGTTATTATTTTTTATCTCCTCGGGAGGAAAAAATGGTACTGAAAGTACAAATCATAAAGTTAAAAGGTTTTGGAAAGAAGCCTGGCAAACATGGTCCGGGGTCCGCTGAGCTGCGGCTGCCATGCTGGCTGTGCGGCGTTACCGTCAGCCAGCCCGGCTCTCAATTAGAGGCGATTCATTAGGATTTAATAGCAGGTGCAAAGCCATCTCCTGGCCAGCAGCACTGCCGTTCGGGTAGGGGGATCGTCTTGTTTTACAGCAGCCTCCAGCTCTCCCGGCTCGTTGTAAAACCTGACTACCACTTTGGATAGCGGGGTGTCAGCGCGCCTGCCGCTGCCCGCACGTAAGCGCTGCACTTTGCTGGGCTAATTTCTCCCTGCCAAGGCATAAGGTGGAAATCTGCCTGGCTCCATATTTATTTTGGAAGACGGCGCTTGTAAGCGAATGCGCCGGGAGACACCGGGCCGAGATAAAGCCAGCGGCTGGGCCGGGGGCTGGGAAGCACCGCCCGTGGAACGCCCCGCTTTTCCTTTCTCAAGGTCACAAACAGAAAAATAAACAAACAACCTCAGAGGCAAACTCCAGGAGAGCCGGAGCCTCCGGGGGCTCCGGGGCCGAGGAGTCCCGGGGCGGGAGCGCCGCGTCCCGCGTCCCCGCGTCCCCGCTGGCGGCCGGACCGGGGCCTGGAACGCGCCACAGCGATTACACCCAAGCGGAGAGCAGGATGGCTCCTAGCCGTCTGATCTGACGTCAACATGTCTCTAGCTCCTCTCTGCAAGATAGAGGGAACAGAGCCGGGGGAGGGAGGGCTCTAATCATTCCCAGATGTCTCTAATAGCAGATATAAAGACTTATATAGTGTCTGAGAATAAATTTGTAATCAATGCTCTACAATCGGATCATCAAAGCAACGACATTTCTAGAGGAAAATGGGGGGTGTGGGGGAGCTGGGGAAGAGGGAGACACACACCACACTGCTTTGGAAGCGGGAGAGAGGGCCACAGAAATTCCCAGAGAGGCGCTGGCCCCGCGCATCGCCCGGCTTTGCTAGAATTTATGTGAATGTATAATTCAGATAACAACTCTGCTTCAATCTCCATTGCACGGGACGAGCTGAAACGGCTGAGCAGTAATTGGCCAATTAGAAATAGAAAGGACTGGAGCTCTTTTGCAAAGCCACATATTTCACGGCCCGCAAAAAAGAAATAAATCCCAAATTAAAAATATATAAAACATTGATAAGCCCCTCGTTACAGCCGACGGGATTATGCCTGCAGGCGTGCGGAACGCGTTTCCTTCCCATCGCTACTCGAAAGTTTCTTCTGGATGTGTTTGTGAGTCGCTGGGCGAGTACGTGTGAAAAAGGAGGATTAAGGTTAGGTTTCCAAGCGCAAAAGGAGAATATTTTGCTTAGAGGTTTTATTATTAACCTTCTCCCCCGCCCTCCGCCCACCTTTCAAGCCCACGTTGTCTCCCCGGCATGCCCTGGCCGTGTTATATATATTCTTAAACTGCCTGTGGATGTCTCGGCGCTTCTTCTAGGGGTGCCTGTGGCTGGGGCGGAGGGGCCCCATTACGCCTCTTTGACAACGATAGCAAATTATCACTAATAATTGCAATAATCTTTTGACGCAGAGAAGAGCTCCTAGGAACGAGGCAGTGAAAAAAACCACCACAATACAAAGCGAAGCGAAATGGACCAAAAGAAAAAAACAAACCAGCTACAGACTATCTTGCTTGCCCGCAGGAATGCCGGCGTGCCGTGCAAGTCGGAGAGCAACGAGGGCAAGTAAAGCAACACCAAGAGTAGGGGCAGGGCTGGGGGTCCCGCCGAGGTCCCTCAAGTTGCAGGAACACACTCCCTCCCCGCAACCCCAGTACCGCCAGCAGCCCCTTGGACTCGCTGCCGGCGGCGGGAGACAGGGCCCGTCCTTCGCTGCCTCCCCGCTCCCCAAAACCGCGACGAGCTCTAAAAACCCCACGCTGCTTTCTGCCTAAACCGGGCGCCCCCGGGGGCCACGCCGCGCCGGGGACGTCCTCGCCCCCCGCCCTGCGGAGGGGCAGCGGCAGCCGTATTTCGGGCGGGCAGCCGGGATCGCACCCCGGTGAGCCGAGGGGACGCTTCTTGGGAGGGCAGGGGTGGCAGGGTGTCACCCCGGGGCGGGGTGGTGGTGTTGCCATTTCTCTTCGAGGGGAAGAAAAAAAATAATTATCAAATGTTATTTTCTTTTGAGGCAGAGTCTCACTCCCCCAGCCATGAAATGGGGCGACCGGCTGAAACAGGAGTGAACTGGGGCCATGTGCCCATCTGCGGGGACCGGGCTTCAGCTACCCGTCCGCACGCCGCCGGGCCCCCTGCCCTCTTCTCTTTCTTCATCCCCCCACCCGCACAGCGCCAAGAAATGCCGCGGGGGGGGAACAGGCTGACACTCCTCCTACGTGCCTTTCACCTCTGAAAAAGCTCCCCAAAAATGCTTTGAGCCCGCGGAATTACCGGACAGGCCGCCGGGGCGGCCATGCCCCCGGGTGCGGGCAGGGTGCGGGCGCAGCGCTCTGCTGTTATCAGGCCTCGGCTCCGTTGGCGGAGAGCTGGGGCCAGGGCACTGACATCCCCATCTACCATCAATTTACCTTCTGCTTCCCCATTTAGCTTTTAACGTCAAAACCTACATTTTTGTCGGCTCCGGCCTGTCTAGGGCTCTTGTGATTTAGCTCCGGGAATGATTGCTCCTGAGAAAATGGCAGCATCCTCATTAGCGAGCAATTAAAAGAGATCCTCCTTAGCGGATCCAGAGGAGCTCCAGATTCTGAGAAATTAACGTTCCAAAAATGGAAAAGTGTTGATTGTGGAAGTATCGGAGAGGTGATTCTCCAGAGCCGCCCACCGCCATCCGACCCGGCCGCGTATCCCCCGGGGATGCCCGGCGACTCGGTCAAGGGAAGACACTGCATCTGCAGGGAAGCTGCCCGGGGCGTACCTCACCCCTCACAGCCATCCCTCGCCTCCTCCCCCCTTTTATTTTTTTGCGTGCCATAATAAAAAAAGTTTGGGCTGTGGGAGGGAATGCGAGATGCTCCGGTTTATCAGCTGGGTAACTAACAGGCAAGGCAAAGCAAACAAGGTGGGGGGAGATTCTTCTCTCCGTGTGTTATAAACAAAGGCAAGTGTCTGTAAACACAGACCCACGCCGGAGCGCAGAGCCGGGCTGCCTGACCCGACGGGAGGGAGGGCACATCACTTTTGTCTGGTTGTTGTAACCCCGCAACCTCCCCACTGTCAGCAGGGGCGGCGAAACGGCGCAGGGGCTCCCTTATCTTTTTTATGGGCAATTGCACATCTACCTACGCGTAGTGCCGGGTCTCCTCGGGAGCCACTTCCTTAGGCACGGCGGGCAGAGCCAGGAGGGCAGGCATGCAGCCTTGGACCTGGAGAGAGAGCCAGCTTGGTTTAAGTTGAGAGGATTTAAGTAAGGGTTTAAAATATGAACCCCGAATTTTATCATGGAAAAAGTGGAAAACCTTGCGGTTAATGGGGAATTGGCTAGCGCAGCTTCATGTAAAAAGCTTTACTTTTTTTTTTTCCTTGCCTGCCTAGGATACAGAGAGATGCCCGGCATTTCCCATCGCTGAATTTCTGCAGCTCGCCCCGCCACCTGGCAGCAGAAAAGGCACCGGCCTGGCACCGAGACCCCGGTAAAGGAGTCGGCAGATGGGGCGAGAGACAACGGCGCAGGCAGGAGGGAAGGGAGGTCGTACTGGGGAGACAGCTGAACATCCTAAAAAGAACCAGAGCATGGGCTGCTGCAGTTTGCAGGCAGAAAACAGGTTAAAAAAAAAAATGCTCGCTCTGGCGGACTGGAAACGTGCAATCCAGGAGAGTTTTGGCAACCACAAAGTTAATAGTAAGTTCACCGTAGCTCATTGTAAATCTTACATATTCTGCGCGCCCCCCGCAACCCCTTGCCTTGTTCGCTCTTTCTTCCTTGACGTAAAATTACCAGCTACGTTATCACTCGGAGCAAAGCCACCCGGCCTCCCTCGCCTGCCCTCGGCCTCCCTCCGGGGCCGCCGCCCGGTCCCGCTCCGGGCCCGGCTCCCGCCAAGCGCCCGTCACCGCCGCCTCCCGCGCTCCGGTGGCAAGAAAACCGCGCATCCCTGCGATTTCTGATCCTCCCGGGGTTTGCGCCCTTGTCCGTTTCCCGTTAGCAGTAGGGCTCCTGCATGGAGAACACCACCACAAGGAATTTCCATTCGGCTGAACCGCCGGTTTCTGCTCAACACTCACGGGGCTGGCGAGATCCCTCCCTCTACCCCTCCTTTCACTCAGTCACTTGTTTAAAAATAAACTTAGGAGCCATCTTTATAATTTAGTTTACTTCCGAATATTTTAAATATTATGAAAAAAAAGCCATAAACAACGCTGTTATTCAAAACATTTTGAGGTATAAAACATAAAAAGATTTGGGTTTTCTTTTTTTCCTTTTTCTTTTTTTTTTTTTTTGGTTTTGTAAAAAACACACACAGTGGTTTATTGAGTACTTACAACGTTTACACCTTCAATATTAATTAGATTCCACTTTTTCCCTTACGGACGGAAGTGCACATAACCAATAACTGTTGAAAACATCTTCAAATACTGAACGACCACAACAAAATTACAACACTAAATACCGAGTCAACCGAAACATTGGTGCAACTGTTTCTGTTGAAATATAACTTTATAATCCCATGAATATTTATATCCAAAAGGCCAAGTATTAAAGATACACTTCACATACACACTAATGCCAGGGAGGGATTTTTTTTTTGTCCTTTTCTACGTTTCTGTTTTCCCCGTGTGTTTTATACAGAGCAAATAACATTCACGAAACTATTAGAGACATTACCCCTTACCAAGCTGGAGTTTCCTCTTCATATATGGAATGCTTTTTCCCTCTCCTTCAAATATCCACGTTTGGGGGGGGGGGCGGGTGGGGGCGAAATTGCACATAAATAAACCGGACGATTCCAAATACAAAGAGTCCTCAGAGGAGAGCTCACTACCGAGACTGAGAGGACGGCTCCTCCAGTCCTGCCGTGCTCACTGCTTGAGCTCCAAAGCCCAGACATGCTGCGGCCAGCCAGTCCTCCCTTTGGTTTTCTTATCGTTGCTGCTAACTGTGCTTTTCAAGATTTCGTTCTGGGGAGAGAGGGTGCCAAGGACGAGAAAGAGAGAAACAAAAGGGGAGAGGAGAAAAAAAAAGGTTAGAGAGATTCCTCCCTTTCCTCGGTCACCTCTGCCCTGCCCCGAGAGGGAAACCTACCGGGAGACACGGGCTGCTGCCCGGGCCTCCTGGGGACAAAGCGAGGCGGCCTCCGAGGGCGAAGCCGCCGCCCGTGGGCGCGGCCCCGCGTCGCGCGCGGCCGCCCGTGGGCTCCGCGGCACGGGGAGCGGGATGGGGTCTCAGTGGCGCCGGCCGCCGGACGGGAGGTGGGGATTTCGGCAAGGTCGGCGCTAACCCAGCCCCTCCCGGGCTCCGGGGTGGAGATGGGCACCGGCACGTAGCCTGGCGAAAAACGGCGGGCCAGCGGCCACTCAAGTCTGCCGAAATATCGCCCGAGCGTGCCGTGGGGCCTACGCGGAGCGGGGCCGGCGCTGCCTCGCCAAGCCGGCTCTTCCCCTTCAAAGTCAGAAACGTCCGAGCGCAGGGCGCAGCGGCAGGAAAGCCCTGCGCTGCCAGTTCCCACTCGCCGAGGGTTTAAAAGTCGGGCTGGCCTTAGCAGGTAATCGTGCCTCTCGGCTGTTACTTAAGGGAGCGGAGGCTTGTCCCCGGCGGGATCACGGTCTAGGATCCGGGACAGCCCAGGGCTGTGCCCGTACCGCTCTCGGCCCGCAGGCACGGCCAGGGACGAGCGGGACCGAGATGTCCCCCGCGCACATCACCCGGCGACCCGACCCAGCCGAGCGTCGGGTGCGCAGGGATGGGCCACCGGCGGGCGACCGAGCAGCCCCCTGTCCTCTGCGGCCCCCCCGCCCCGTCCCGTCCCACCCCGGAGCACTGACCAGCTCTTTCTTCCGCTTCTCCTCCTTCACGTCTGTCTTCTTGATCTCTGCCTTGAAGGCCTCCGCCTCCCCGTTCTGGTCGTCCTTCGCCAGCAGGTCCATGAGGTAGGCGATGTAGCTGGTGGCCAGGCGGAGGGTTTTGATCTTGGAGAGCTTGGTGTCGGCGGGCACGTTGGGGATGCACTCCCGCAGCTCGGCGAAGGCGCTGTTGATGCTCTGAGTCCTGCGCCGCTCCTTGCGGTTCGCCGTGCCCCTGCGCTTCACCGGCCGGGGCCCCCCGAGCCCGGGCGGGCCGCTCCCGGGCGGCACCCCCCCGTAATGGGAGTGGTCCATGCCCGGCGCCCCGTTGGCGTACTCGGGGCTGTAGGACAGAGCCATGCTGTAGTCGGGGGGAGACATCTCCGGGTGGCTGCTGATGAGCCAGCCGTGGAAGTAGGGGTTCTCCTCGTGGCCGCAGCGGGTGGCGGCGGCGGCGGCGGCGGCAGCGGCGGCGGCGAAAGGGTAGCCCTCATGGTGCACCACCGGGTGGTGGGGGAAGCCGCCCACTAGACTCATCCCCGCTCCCTAGCGCACCCCACCCCGCCCCCCCGGGCCCCAAAACAAAGGTTTCCCCTCCCCGTCCGCCCCCCACCCCCCGCCGCACCGGCGGGAGATGCTCCCCGCCGCTCACCCCTCAGCACTGCCCCGCTGCCCGCTGCCTCTCCATAGGGCGCTGCTGCAGAGTCCCCGCGGGTGCCCGAGCGGTCCCCCCTCCCCAGGCGCCGCCGCCGCCGCTCATGCGTTGTGCCTCCACCTCCTCCTCCTCCTCCTCCTCGCCCGGGGCCGGGTCTTCGAGGAAGCGCGCACAGAAAAAAAAAAAAAAAAAAAACAACAAAACTATGGAGAGAAGTCGACCAGAACAAAATGGCTTGGCTTCCCAGCCCGGGATCTTCCTCGCCTCTTGCTGCCCTCTCCGCTCTCGCCAAGTCCGCCGCGGCCCGGCCGGGTGGTACTTACACGCGGCCCCCCTCCATGCGCCCCCGGCTCGGGGCGGGCGGGCGGGCGGCGCTCCCCTCGGCCCTGCGCGGCGGCGGGGCCGTCAGTGCCGGGCGGGCGCAGGCATCCCTGCCCGCCGCGCCGCGGGGGTCAGCGCCCCGGCGCTCCTCCGGGGCATCCGCGGCGCTCGGCCGGGCGGCGGCGGCGGGGCTCGGCGGGGCTGGGGGCACTGGCAGGGCTCCCCGGCACGAGCTCCATGTACAGCTACATGTTTAAGGGCCGCTCGGGTTAATATATGTCGTCAGAAGCGGCGGCCGCCAATGGCTGGCGGCAGGGGCGGGGCCCGCCGCCCTCCGCAATAAAACTTTTTGATGTTCGCTCTGCTAATTGCCCAGCTCCTCTTTTAGGATTGGCTGCCCCTCCGCATCCATAATGTAATTAAAACAAGGGGGGGAAAATTGTCATGGAGGCAGAGGTTAATGTAAGTATTTAGCAGATGCCTTACTGTAAAATCTGCATTAAAAAAAAAAAAACAACCAACAAACTCATTAAAACTTAAATATCGGATAATCTCAAACCAGGTACAGTATGTATCCAAGGAATTTCTTGACAAAAAAAAAAAAAAGAAATCTATGTGAGAGCTTGATGCGCTGCGGCGTGGTTGCTTTTACAAAGTGCTTTGTGCCGGTGCGGTAGAGGAACAAATAAAACCAGCTACGGAGGGCACTTTATCGATCGCCCGGTGTGATAGGCATGCCCCAGCAACGCTCCGGCTCATACGTTTATTGCTGGTTAATACACACAAAGAGATGACTAGCTGCCGTGAGGAGGGAGACGAAGTTTCTCTGCCTCGTCTGTCAGCGGGCCGGCGATCCAAGTCAGCAAAGGCTGGCTCCGGCTTCGCGGCTGCCGACGTGCCGGGGGAGCGGAGAGCTCCGGGTTTGGCCCGGGACGCGGTTTTCTTCCAGAAAGAATTGCTTTGAAACACTCAAACCCGACTCTAACTGATTCTCTTCCAGCTTGCTGCCTGCGCCTACGCACCTCGGCCAGTATTCACCCGACCCACTCATGCTCCTGAAATCAGTTTCATGCTTGTTTAACTGGTCTGATCGGTAAGTAACCGAATATTTTTTACAGCATGTTCAGAGCTTATTTTCTAGCTTTTACTAACAAATATATAAAGATTTCGCCGCATTCCTGCTTCTGCAATAAAAAAATCAAGACCAGCATCTGCGGAAAGCAGGTTTAGTTATCGAAAGGGAATAGTGAAATGTTTGTTCAACGGCCAGGCCAGGAGGGAATCTCCCGTAGCTATTTAGGTGTTTTGCTTTGGTAAGCTTGAAGACATTACGAAGGGAAAATGAATCTCAAGCTGTAATTCATGGATAACTTGGAGGCCAGGCGAATTGTTGTCATCTTCAAATGGAGCCGAGCATTACTAAATTGCTGCGAAATATCAAATACCCACCCTTATGTGTGCTGGCTGGCGGCTGGGCTGATTCGGCGTATATTACAATGCAATCCTACAATATAGGCAGTGTGGAAAACTGTGTCAACAGGAGCTGAGGGGTCATAAATTAAAGAAAGAGAAAGATAGAGATGGAGGAGTCTGCGAAAGGAGGCAGCAAGAACCCCGAGTCCAATTTCTTGCAGCAGCTCAGTGCGCCCGCCGGACCCACTGCAGAGCCGGTGGGGAAGCGCTGGGGGGGAAAGAGGGCGAAAAGAGAGCCCCTCTGTGGGGGACCACCTCCACGCCTGGGGAGAGGAGAGCCGCTAAGCCCCAGACGCCCCGGCGCGGAGGCGGGCTGCCACCAGGACACGGGGCTCGCGGGGGCCCGGGTCTTTGCGGGTGGGTGTGCGGGCTGTCGGCGGGGCGAGCCCGGCGGGGAGGTGGAGGTCCCCACCGAGGAGTGGCCCGCTGCGGTACCGGGGAACTGGCTCCGGCGGGGAAACAGCAAAGGCGAAACAGGGCGGGCGCCGGCCCCGCGTTTTCAGCAGGACGGGGAGTGCAGAGCTGGACCCGACGAGGGGACGTGCGCGGAGAACAGAAACGCAGCCGTACGTTTATAGATGTATATACACACATGCCTGCGCGCCTGGGTGTAAACCGAGTACGAAAGTGAAAAACTCGTCCAGATGTAGAACTGATGTATATACACATATATCTTATACGTGCACACACATGCTTGTAACTAAAATGACTGATGGGTATCTGTAGCTATATAAGCACACACGTAAATATATTCTATTATCGGCGGGAAATAACGTGTCTCCATTGAGGATTTTTAAATTGAAGAAAGGCCGTGGGCAGCCGGCGCGGGCAGAGCCCGGGAACGGCCAGGCAGCGCACCCCTGCCGCGGGGGTGCCGTGCCTGCGGGGCAGCCTGGCAGTCCACCCCGGGTCTGCAGCAGTCCTCCAGTTTTATTTTGCCGCTATGTTTTCCTTGATGCGAAGAAGAAGCGGGCGTTGTCAAGGCCGGAAAGGTATATTGGCTTGCAAACTGCATGGTGTTTCTTTGCATTCTCCTTATTTGTGTAGGAGCTTTCCAATATACTGCAGGCTGGACTGCAACTGTGACAGTCACTACGGTCAGTCCGATAACATCTCCCATGATGAAGGAAACGGAAAACGTGAGGCAGAGAAAAAGTAATAAAAGATACAGGAGATATCGATCAGAACACCAGTCTCCAAAGCTAGCATCATTATTGCTTAATTAGCTTTGGAGAAAGAGGGTCTCTAGATAAAGCACCCAGCATGATCTTATATATTTTTTTTCCTCCTATCCCCCAGCAGTTGTTTATGCGTTTTATAAAGCGAGTTTTAGAGCAAATGCAGCTCTTGTGTTCTCCCTCAGTTTTTAACTACTCGGGCTGCCCGATCAGGGGTTATAGCCTTTTCTGTTTGATCAACGCGTTGGAAACCGCTGCAGCCCTAAGTACCTTTCCCAAGGCTAGGCTTAGAGTCCGCTAAAAAACACCAGCGTTTTGCCGATCTTCCATGTATTGGTTTGATTAGATATTTTTCCGTGCACAAATAATTTGCTTAAAAAAAACCCACAACAAAACCAAAACAAACCCTCTAGCCTTATGTCACTTATTTCGCTGCCAAAATGGATGCATGTCAGGCGGCGATTTATCTGGGCTTTGCTGCCAGGCAGGACTTTCCTAGCTCGCTGTAATTAAGAAATTTTGGTGGCGACTGTGCCGAGGCAGGTTCCCCCCCCCTCCCTTTTTAATTTTATTTTGTCGGAGGGGTGGGATGAGGGGGCTGTATCGTTACTTTTGCCTCGCGGTTGTTGCCTCTCTGGCTCGACAGCTCTCCGCGGGGCTGAGCAGGAGGAAGGGGCTGCCCCTGCCCCGGTGGGTGCCCCGCTGCAGGAGCCCGAGGAACGGAGGGCGGCGGGGGGCGGCGGGTAGGGTCCCCGCTCCTGGGGACAGTCCCGGCCTCGCCACCGGGCCGCTTATCGTCAGGTCACTTCTCTCCTTCGGGCCAAGGGTAGAGTGGGATTTGGGGATAACAAAACAATAGAGCTGTGCTTCCCCCCCCCCACCCCCGCCTCCCATCCCGGGCTTGTGTGAATTAAGCTAAATTGCAAATTAAGCTAATGTCTCCGAATCAGAAGAAACCGTAGGGAACCGGGGAAGAGATGCCGACGCTGGGTGGTCGGAGACCCCCATCTTGCCGGGGCGTCTCGGGAGAGCTGGCTGTGAGAGCCGCAGGCACAGAGGGCCGGGCGTTTGGGCGAGAGCCTGGCCGGTGCCTGGGCAGCGAAGCCTCTCACCGTCTGCTCCATCCCTGCACCTTCTTGTCGAGGAGCGCCCGATATCGGGGGGTGAGCGATTTTGGGGGTCACGAAGCCAGCCGGGGCAGGGCAACAGAGGGAGCTGCGGGACCCGTGGCTGTGCCCCGCGGCCGTGCCCGGTACCGAGCCCGGCCCCACGCCTGCCCCGCTCCGCGCAGCGGCGCCGGGTCCTCCCTTCTACTTTATCGTTTTCATGAAAGCAAATAAACAATCAGACCCACAAAAGAACCCCAAGGGCGCCCCGTCCCTTCCATCTGAGGCGCAGGCCTGGCCGGACAGTCGTGTGTGTGTGTGTGTGTCCCGACGGCTTTCCTCCCTGGCAGCTCCTAAAGTCCCGGGGGTGCGCGGCAGGGGTCGGGGCTGCAGGGTACCTCTCCTTCCTCCTCCCGCCCGGCTGCCTACCACATCGCTCAACCGCCCGGTGCACGGCTTGAAAAGCCGAGACGCGTTTGAATTTATAGAGTGCATGATGTCATTGACCCGGGACAAAACGTATCAGAAAGGCGTATCATTGTCGGGTGGATTTGGGGATGCCGAAACAGCCCGCGTCCCAGGGATGCAACGCATCCTATCCCTGGGCCATGGTTTAGGAGTTCGCAGAAGGACGTAAACCCGCAAGAAAACGGATTTTTGTAAAGAGGCACCGGAGAAATATCATTTGAAGGTCAACCTGTCAGTGCGGGTTAATGAAAAAGACTTGTGCCTAATGGGCCTACTTATATCCTCCGTTACGCTCACACAATCTGGACTTCAACGTCCAGGGCAGAGGGCAGAATCGGGCCCAGCAGGCCCGAATTAATTGCTGCCATTGGAGGTGGAGGAACCCTGGTTTACGTTACTATTATCGGTAATGAACGCCCACATATTTCAGGCATGATAATCTCGCAGCCGTTGTGTATACAAAAAAAAAAAAAAAAAAGGAAAAAAGAGCAGGGACAAGAAAAACCCAAGAAACTGACCATTTTGTAAGTCTCAGTGATTGGCCATAAGCGCGGGACCCTACGCGTTTTACCGCTGCATGTGTAAGCAATTATTCGAAGATTGCTTATATTTGTGACCGAGGATCCAGAGTTGCATTTAGACCATAGACGGGAATCACGGAAAGAAAAGAAAGACACAACGAACTCCAGCCAAGACCCCTTCTTTGTCAGAAGAACAATAATAAAGACCTTATAAAATTCTGCTGTGAACGCACAGTGTGTCTCTATTTATTGGGTTTGTCATGCATCTATCCTATACGTACATGTGCATAAACACGCACGTGTATGTATGCAGACATGCACACGTGTTTTTTTCACGTAATGTTTTTTGCATCCCTGGGAAAGAGCATCTTAAACCGCGCTTGAGCTCGGCGCTGATGAAATAGCTGGCAAATGTAATTGCCTTCATTAACAAATATTTTGTCCTCCAGCATCTGATGTTCAGGCGTTGGAGGAAGCAGAGGTTAGGCTGGCACCGGTTTGGGTTTAGGCTAACAAAAAACAACAGTTCTATGGTTATTCTTCATGGAAAGCCTCCATTTAACAAGGCTAGGGTTTAAGCAGCGTTCATAGATCAAAGGTAACCTCGCTCGGCTTACAAAAAAAAAAGAAAAAAAGAAAAAAGATCCCTCTGGAGCAGTGACAATTAACTGCAATTTCGCCCTAACTGCACACCCCAAAACGCCGGTGTCGTCCTGCCGGTGCCCCCAGCGCCGTGTACCTGCTGCACCGCACCCCGCTCCCGCTCGCCCGGGACCGGCTGCAGCGCACGGGCTCGGCTTAAAACTCGGCAGCTGAGTCCTGCAAATGTCGGCTGCACACTTGTTAGAAGCATCAGCCTGGACCGCAATTCCTATATGCGTATCTCGGTGTAATTGATCTGGCTGAGTGAGGTCTTTCTGGTAATTTGGATACACCAAGTCTCCAGTTAATGACATATAATCAGCCTTTAGGTCACTTGGTCATTCTCTTATTACAAACCCCTCCTGCTCTCTCTGATCTCCTTTCAAACTAAATTTCACACAAACAAATAAAGCAAGACAGGGACAAGTCCTTAAAATACAAGGGAGAAATATTGGAGAATTGCTCGTGGGGAACTATAAACATTTTTGAAAGAAAACTGAAAAGATAGGAAAGAACATCTTATCGAGAAAGAGAGCATTGTGTACAAAACACGGAGGGAAAAACGGTCTGGCTTCTGTTAAAAATGACATAAAATTAAAATAAAAATAATTACAAACAGAAATGGCATAACATAAACAGAAGGCAGGAGGTTTTACTAGAAATTCGCGGCCGTACTGTAACTTGTTCTTGCAGATGATCCAACCGATCCCTGGATACGCAAAATCTTTATTTGCTTCACTTTAGCTGGGGGGGGGGGGAAAGTGGTTAAAAATTGTCTTTACTCTTCTCTTCAGGAAAGTAACTGAAGAAGCCGGGAAATGGAGAATTGAGTGTCATGTACCTCCTCAGACCTTCAGGGAAACGGAGCCGTGTCCAAAACGTTGGGTGCAAATGCGACAACAAAAATAAATATTTTACATCACCGCGCAGAACATATTTTACTAAGTCAAAGTTTTGTTATTCTGCTTTTCCTTTTTCTTCCCTCTAGGAAGAGACAATGCTCCCTTTTTTTATTAGGTATGCCCTAAAAGAGTATTTTGATCTCCGTCCAGGTATATATATATATATGTATATATATATGTATACACACAGAGACACCTACACGTTGAGCAGAGACGCTGGCGGGGATGCCGGTGCAGAAGCTGGTGCGGCGCCGGGGAGCGGAGCCAGCGGCCATGCCCTCGGTACGATCCGAGGGCCCTGCAGGCACCTCATGGCGAACGCGAGCCCCGTTTTTCGGAACTAAAGTACATCTAGAAAATCGAGAGCGGGGGAATTTCAACGTCCTTCAAGTGTCAGCGCCTGGAGGAAGAAACCTGAAAAGAGGAGTGAAATCCGCACCCCCTTACAGGCACCAGCACCTTTCCAAATATTACCTACGTGCGTTTTGCCGGAGATCTCATTCGCCTGTGGCACGGGGCTGGGGCGGGCGCTAACGGAGCCCGCGGGCGTGTGGGAGAACGGGTGCCGGGCAGGCTGACACAGTGAGGGAAAACGGGGCAAGGAACGCGTGGAACAGGGTGTCACAAGGCCCCAGCGCCGCCCGTGTTAACGTGACACATCTTGTTACTTCCTCACTACATTCCCGATCTTCTCAGCATTTCTTAGGGCCCTCGTTTTTGTTCTTTTTTTTTTTTTTTTTTTCTTTCTTTCCCAACCCGCCCTGGAGCTGCCGGGTTGAAGCAGGAGCCCGCAGCCAGTCAGTGATCCGACTCGGTAAATCGAGGGCCTCCGGGGAGGCAGAGCCCCGACGCCGCGGTCCGGTCGGGGCGCACGCCCGGGGCACCGGCCACCCCCACCGGGAGAGGCCGGGGATGCTCAGCCCTGCCCCGGCACTGCCCCCGGCGGGGCCCGTCGCCACCCCTCCCGCTGCCCGGGGGTCGAAAAGCCTTTAGGCCGAGAGGGAGGAGGCGGGCTGGCCCCTCGCTGCCCCCCGTCCCTCCGGCGTCCCGCCCGGGAGCAGCCCCGCCGGGCTGGGGGCGGCTGGAAAGGGTTAAGCGACCCCCCCCCCCCCCCCGGAGCCCCCTGAATGCCACCACTTTCCTCTAGAGGTCTCATTAGGGAAACCCTAACTGCTGTTTTCAACGTTTCCTCAATCAAGAGCCTTTAAATAGAGCTCCACAAACAAATTGGCGGCAAAAAGCGCAGATCTTGTCACGGGCGAGGCCGATCCAATATTTCACCCTTGTTTGCTTTGTAATTACGGCCTGGCTTGTGGCTACCTGCCCGCTGGGGCCAGCTCCCCTTGCCCCCCCCGCCTCTCCCCGCGCCGCCCCGCGGACACTTTGGCCGAGGCCAGGGTGGGGGAGCGCGACCGCCCGGAGGAGCCACTTAGCAAGTCACCTTCGTTAAAAAAAACCCAAAAAGCAGAATCGCTCAGTCCCAACTAAATGCTGCCTGAGATTTTGGTTGGTGTTTTTTTTTTTTTTCCTTTTTTTTTTTTCCAGCGCTCTGAAGCCACGAGCTTTCCAGCACAGGAGATTTCCCCCAAGTCCCCGCCTTGCTTCCTAAGCCGGGGTCAGGGATCAGGCCGGCGTCCCGCTTGTCCCCACGCAGGGCTCTGCAAGCGGTTGCCTTTGCTTTGCCGGCTTCACTCCCCCTCTCTCTGTTTCAAACCGCTCTTATGATTTGTCGTATTTTCCACAGCTGCTTATTCTTGTTTGACGGTTGTATAAAGCCGCTTTAAATCCTCGGCAGGAAGAATAAAAGTTAAAACCGCTTGGACGGGTTCCTACAGACTTGCGGGCTGGTTGCGGGTCCGTTTCGGTCCCTGCGTAACGACCCCTCTGCACACATCAGGTCTCGATAAGCCTGGTTGCTGCGGCTCGGGGCAGCAATCCGCCCGCTAGTATCAACAAAAATAGGAGCTAATTCAATTATGCCTGAAAGCCGGGGTGTGACAGAGGGAAACTTTGGCGCTTATGAGCTAAGCTGCTATATTTGCTTTCCTATAAACCGACGGGAATATTTTATGATGGAGGGGAACAGTACAACACAAAAGGGAAATATGACAATAAATCTCTTTTTATGGATTCTCTCTAGCAGCAAAACACAACGATTCAACGGGTTTACGACTCAACTGTTCCGCAGGTACATCTAAAGATATCTACATGGCAAAAATACCCCGCTGTCCCCAGCCCCCCTCATCAGAGAGACCCAACTCTCCCCCGCCTCCCCGCCTCAGTTCAACGCCGAAACCGCCCTGTGACTTCCATGGGAGCAGCCCTGGCACACGAGTGCACATCTGGCCGCTGCAGGGACCGGCTCCGAGTCTTTATGGTGCCACTGGCGCTGCCCTTTCATAGTTTACCGGTACGCAAAAACTTTAAGTCAGAAGTAATGCTCCACCATCCGTCCCATAATGAGCACATTAGGCTGTTTTCTTTCTAGTTACTCCAAAACTATTGACGGTCGAGATCGTTTATCCGCCCGTGGAGCTAAATTACAGCTTTAGTTTCACAGGGCCAGTTTTTAAAGAGATTTTTGCATGCTAAAATAAAGATAGCTACTTCGAGGGGAGGATTTCAAAGTGTCAAAGGGTCTAACGCTCCTTGAAGTAAGTGCAGGTTCAGCATATGAATCCGTTTGAGGATTTAAACCCTGGTTACTTTTGGAAACCAAAATACACAGCTCTCTGCTTCTCGATACCTTTAAAAATCTGCCTCATGGAAAATATATTTTTTCAGAGTCATGTTCCACTGTTTTAACAACATTCTGCTGTTTTAACAGCATTCGTGCATCCTAAAACTGTTTTATTCAATGCAAGCATCCGAGGTGCTAGGAACATTTTGTTATCTGTCTCCATGCCTTGTTTTGGTTCTTTCTTATTATCAGCTCCTGATATTGCTTACCCTGAGCACCCAAATCCAGGATTAGGTCACCTAGGGAGCAGGGAATAGCTGGTAGGTCTGTTGGTTTGCTGCTGGGCTGCAATTATTTGGAAGTGCGGGGCTTGAAACAATTGCTTCACACACAATCTCACAGCGCAGTGCTTTTCCTATCTCAGCACACACACATGCATGCAGCATGGCTCTTTAAGTGACTGGTCACTGGGAAGTCTAGCAGCTATGAAAGCAGAAAGCAGAGGTAGCATATAAAGTTAAATGTATCCTTTCAAAGATAAGTCCTTTCAGTTAAAAATTGTCTTATGTATTGCTAAATGAAAGTCATGCTGCCCTTTTCCCATGCTTTTTTTTTTTTTAATAGAACATGCAAGTGATTTCAGAGCCCTAGTTTTATTAAGAAAGGTTGTAGAATGGTCTACAGTTCAAATATGTCAATCCTAACCATGTATTGAACAACATCTATAAAATACATCCATGGGAAAAAGAAAGATCACAAAACCTCACAGATGCAGTCCTCATCAGTACAAGCTGTGCTACTTAAGCCAACAAGACTGCTGCTCACCAGAGTGGCACCTATTTGTATGAATTCAAGTTTTGCATGTGCCTACTGTTAATGGGAACAATTTGTACACACTTGAGCCAGCTCATACGCTATTACCAGCCTTGCAGAGGAAGGCAGAGCACAGCGTACACTAATTTTACTCAATTTTTCACTAAGCAAAGTAGCCTGCGCTGAGCTCTATGCTGTTGCAATAAGGCGCTGCAAAGCACCGTTTCACACGCTTCAGGGACCTCTACGCTACAGTCTGCAGTATAGAGAGAGTAGTGGGAAAAGTGAGTACTGGGTGTACATACATCTTTGCTTGCCTGGAAGCCAAGGACTCTGCCCTGCATACCCTGGAGCCCATGAAGGGCTTTCCCTGACTCCATTCCCGTACTATTCATAAAGAGATGTCCTAGCTTGTAAAAACGGTACATGCCTATTTCGCATGATATGTGCATGCACACATCTGGGCTGCATGTGTGGAAAAGTAAAGGCACACACCGCAAACAATTTTACATGTGCAATTTTCCAAGTATGGGTCTATGGGTCTATAATGCAGCATATCTACAGTGCAGAAAATGACATTCTTCTGCACAGGAGGGCGTTTTTAAGTGGCTTTCAAAGAAAAAAAAAAAAGCATCATTATTCTTGGTAGCACAGTTAGCAGCAGCTTATTTCTCCTGGTGGCTCCTGGTTCTGTAAACCCACCAAGACAGAGTGTTGCTCCTAAATAGCAACATGCACACAGCAATCAGAATATTTCATATATTCATTTCTATAGGCTGATGTTATTAAAATTAAAAACATCTGCTTTAAGGAATGCAGATTTTCTGGATGTAAATGCTTTACTCCCACAGTAAATTCAGCTACTCGGGAAACAAAATGTGATTCTAAACAGTCATTGCATTGTTTGACACAGTAGCAAATGGAACAACGCTGCCCTTAATGTTGTTGTTGTTCAACCAACAACTGGAATTGGATAAAGGCTTTCAGCTGGGAACACTTTTCTAGTACCTCTGTAGGTAATGGGATTCTTGCTGTGTGCTGCTCTCTGACCATTAGGCTCTGCATACTGGGCAGGGGTTCACCCTCCTCTCACCAAGACAGCTCCCAAAGAGGGGAGCTGTTGTCTGTCATAGGCCTTTTAATGATTGTCTGTTACCAGCTCACCGACACAGTACTGCAAAGGAGAGAGCAGTGCGTGGAGCCCCATCTGCCTGCCTTTCAGATACTCTCATCTCATCCCGATTAGAGGCACTGTGGGCTAGAAACTCCTCCCCAAAGTCAGGGGAGAGAAATCTCCTCCCTTTTGTGAGCCCCTTAAAAATCATTGGGAAAATGATTTTAATACTTGTGTTAGTTTCTCTCATATTGAAGCTATGTGTGCCTGTTTAAGAATGGGTAATTATGTGTATTGACTACCACATAACACATTGATTGCTGTGCTAATGACATAAGTGCAATCAATATCAAAGGTGGAGTTGCACTGAACACTGTGATATGTCCATGGGACATTTTGTTGCTTTTGCTTGTCAGGCTGACTCTAAATAGAAAAAAAAAAAACGTTGCGGATGGGAAGTATTGATCCTCTTGACATGGGAATAAAGAAAAATGGAAGATAATCCATTGGAGGATGTTGCCCTGAGCTACATGGAGGTGGCGCATGACTAAGAAAGCATTATGTGACATAGGAGTGTGTACGGTGCTAGCCAGAAGAAAATAATGGATGTTAACGTCCTTTTCTTATTCCGACTCCTTATAGACCTGCCACTGGGTAAATTTGGGGGTTTCAGAAATGATGTATAAATGGAAACTTAGATGAAACATGTCATTAGTGTAAACTAAGTAAAAGCATACCTTGATGTCTATCTGTCTTTTAGAAAAGAGTCCTAAATATGTTCAAATACTTTCATGTGTTGGGAAGAATTTGTCCTTCCTTTGGATCATAGGTAAAAGAGTTTGGAGACAGGTTCTCTTCCAGTGGTCTGGAAGACCTCAAGGACATTTTAAATACTGATCGCTACTACACCTTCCCATAGTTGCTGTCAACAGGAAATCTGCTGTTTGTGGGATGGATGCTATGAAGTTATAAATAGGACAAAACCAGGATTATAAATTCTAATATTGTTTATATCCTATGTAAGCTGATAAACACACATGCACATACACATACATATAGGAATTTGAAAAAAAGGGATTTAGTAATTTCCTTTCAGTATTTACGTCTTAACCACGTTAACCAGTGTTCTAGTTCAAAAGAAACATTGAGATCTGGCAGGATTACTAATATTTGAGAGCTATCCAGCTCTTGAAAAATGTCTGGTTCTGCTTCCTTGGGATCCTCATGGATCATGTCTTTGTGGAGGCAGGTGTCTTCATTCCAGCTGGCCACATGAAGTTTCACTAAGTCATGTCTGCACGGAGTGTTTCAGTTGTTGGTCACTGTAAAAATGTAAACTATTTGTGCTTTCAAAATTGGGGATTAAAATAACGAGAAAAAGAAAGTAAAACCCATTCATTAAAACCGACTTGAAGGAAATGCTTAAAGAAGGGAAACAGCTGATTATGAGAGAATTCTGTACTTCTTATGGTTATGGCTGTGAAACACTGATTGCAATTCTTGTATGGAGTAAGGGGTGTTCTAGCGAACTGTAGGTTAGATGCTTACTCTCAGGACAGATGAACCACATTTTGTTTCCTTGATATATAAAGAACAGAACGATAGTTGCCAGGCAGAACTGCACTGTTGAAGTCTAGAGATAAGTCTGAAGGGGCACATGAACACAAAGATCCATTGCAGTCTGGAGGATGCTGCCTAGAAGGATAGATACAATTAAAAAAAAAAAGTTAGAAAAGTTTTTTTTTTGGTGACTTAAAAATATTGCAATTAAAACTATTATTAAGCTAGATTAAATGAAGCAGAAATTTGCTTTCAGGTTTTAGAACCAAGAATGTTCTTTGTGCCTCTATCCATTTCTGCGCTCCACGTACCCTACGCTGTTTACACGAGGATTATCTTGTTTATTTTATAGTTATTATACTGCATAGAAACTAATCAAGAGAATATTCCTTTTTTTATGACAAAAAATGGATGTTGAATTGCTCAAGTTGCTTTTATACAACATTCTTGGGTTTGCGATAGTGTGATATTTAATAACGTGTTTATAAAGGCAGATATAATAGTTTATCAGATCTCAGGCAGTCATAATAACAAAACTGCCCTTAGCCTGAGTGCTATGTACTGTACTTTGTAACTTACAACACAGCACTTTCTAAATTCATAAACTAAGAAAGTTGCCTTTAGAAAGTTACCGAAGAATCAATCTTATAAGAACTAAGAAATCTTTTCCTAAATATTTTTTCTGTAACTGAGTCCCCATACAAATCATTATTAATAGCTTGGACTCAGACAGAAGCTGCGCTCCCTTGTAGCATGCAACACATGCATGCTGTAAGATGTGTTCTTTATTTCTTACGGTTATTTAAATTGCCAGTGGAAGAGACCTTTCAGGTTAAACTACTATGTGTCTAAAATGGTATCCAGCACAAACAACAGCATAAAGCGAAGAAAAAAGACCAAAAGGAAGCTGAAGACCTTGCAGTGGGAATCTAATGGAGCAATGAGCAATTCAAGTGAGAGTTAATAGTTCATGAGACCATGAATAGAGAACGGAGCCTTTAATTTCTGTGTTGCTAGTCCAAGTCTCTACCAATTTCTCTCAAGTCTGTTTGGTGCATTCACTGCGACAGCATGTGTAAAGGGTTCTTCAGCAGGAAGCAAACCCTGTGCCAGTGAGTCCAGTCTTCCTCTCTGCTGAAGGACCTGCCCCAAGAAATCCTGCCGGCAAACACCAGGAGACCCAGGTTTACATCCCAAGCTAGTACTAGCCCCTCTCCATTCTTCTCCAAATTTCACACTCTTGTTATTCCCTATGCACAATCTCTCTTCTATTGCATGGAAAAGAAAGAGAAGATAGACATTTAAAAGTGGAGAACTGTTATTTGTAACTAAAGACCAATTTTTGGTCTGCAAATGGGCAACTACCTCCTTGACAGTCTAGCATTTACTTAATCCTCATACTGGAAGCAACTTCTGTGGTTATTCATGACAGGCACCTGTAGATAAACAATATGCCTCGGATCTTCCTTACAGTCACTATGAAATCATCATCCAATTACACTTTAACCTTCTACATAGTAGAGGAAGAAAAGTAACATTCATGTGTGTTTACATTAGGCAGCATGAATAAACATCAAATTCACATCCCTCTGTAAACCTTTATATATAAACCTTATAAGAAATACCGTATATAAAAAAGGTATATTTTCTGGCTGGGCAAAGATTCTCCTTGTGTTTCTAACAAGAAGTCTGATTGCATAAAATTGACATAATTCTTTGCAAAAAGGGCCGTGGTTTTTAATTCTTGATCAGACTTTGATCTGAGAGTACTACAGAGATTGCGCTCTGCTGGAGTGCGCTCTCACAGAAAAAAGATCAACCAATAGTTGTGCAAGGAGCAGCGGCTTCCTTTTACATCTAAGAATTTCTAAGAAATCTAGGAAAGATGAGTAATTTCTGTCCTTATTGCTAGTTTTAGAGGAGATGTACAGCAGTCCCAGGTGATTATTTGATGTCAGAAGAGAAGCAGCATAAAAAGGGAAAGGTTTTATAGTTGAAAGTGATAAGTGACACAGGTAGGTAAACAATTTTCACCTGGTAAAACATATTCTTAAAGGATTTTGTGGGAGACCATCAAATACATCTGATCTACTGAACATTTTTTTTAAAAGCAAGGATTGCAGTCAGGACTCTATCACGATGGGGTCAGCCACTCAGGTTCTTGCAACATTTCTGTGGATTCATACCACATTGTTACTGGTAGATAGACTGAAGCATAAGAATCAACACTTTACATGACTTCATTGAGGGATGGACTCCAAAACATGAGGTGGATGAACGGGTGGTTTTCTTATCCTCAACAGAAATATATATAGTTGAAAAGCTGCAGACTTGGAATATGTTCATAGATAATGTCTTGCAAGCAGATTTGTTTTCGAAAGTTGTGTTTTCCCAAGTCTATATAATCTGGTCAGAACAGTATCGATATTTTCCAACAGGAAAATCTATCCATATAGATGGATAACTATCTATATCCATAACTACCCATAACTAGAGTTGATACTGCCACAGAATGGTTATTCCAGGAGGAAGAAATATCTAATGGAGAATACTTGTGATAATCAAGAGCCTTCTGATGTAGATAGAGAATGGATAAGTCTCCAAGAACCAAATTTGCTGCCGCCTTAGCCCTCTTGAGCAATAAGAGTTCTTGTCCACCAGCTGGTGAGAAGATGTAGGCAACAGATACATTTTTCCTAATGGGCTGGGTTAAGAAGAGAACTGCAGAGGATTGGGTAGCAACTTTGAAGTTTTGTATGGAGATATATCATGGTATGCCATTTCCTTTACTTTAAGAACCGAAGGCATGGAGAAGCAGAGCATGTTGTGAGCAAGACAGCATCAGATGGACAGATACCATGATAACAGAGAAGGAGGCTACATTTGGAACTGGGTAGAGTGTGATGTTTTAGAATTTAAAGGAATGCGAGCTGAAGATGTAGAAGAGTAATTAAGGATTTTGGTAAAAAGCAAACTTATAATGAAAAAGTAACCTAAAAAGAGCAGAAAAACATAAATTTATTGAGTGGGAGTGAGATTACAGACTTTGAAGAGAGACTCAGAGAAAGAAACTAAGTTGAAAAATGGACCAGGAAATAAGAATAGAGAGAGACAAGAGCAAAGAAAGAAAAGCAAACTGAAGAAAGCAGAAGTAAAAGTACTATAGGGAAAGGACAAAAAAAAAGGTAAGATCTGGGACATGAGAGGAGGACATAGTGTAAAAACTGGAAGAAGTAAGAGAAGTGACTGAAGAGCTGAAAATTAAGATTTGAACAGCTCCTGCCATGGAAGGTGCCCGGTATGAGCAAGCCTGCCCGTGCCTGTACATGCCACAGGGCACTGAGTCTCTCTTCTATGTACTCCGCATGATTACTTATGTTCCAGCTGAGTGGCAGATACTTTGCAGAATTTCTTATTCAACGTCTGGTTGGCCCTTGCTGTAAGCTAAGTTGGTCCTGTGGCTGCTTTAATGAGGTCACCTATGACCCTCTGTGGACATCAAAGACTGTTCCCAACTTGAGAACCACACATGCACAGTCTGGCTTCTGGTTTTTGATGATGCCCTGAAACTGGTATCAGTAATGAAATCACAAAGTCACCACTGCTATTCCTTCAGTGATCCCCCTTTGCAATGCCACTGATGCAGCTCCCTGGTCCTTGGACCAACCAACACCATGGCTGCTGCTGTTAGCTCAGAGGGGTCCCAGAGCCATAAAAAAAGTGCTCATATGAGATGTCCCCCAACTGAAGACCTTCAGTGAAAAAATTGTCATAAAAATTCGAATGACACTCTCTCGGAGCTTGCCAGTGCCTCATAAACTAATACAGCTAATCAGAAAGCTTGCTCTTCGGCATTTTGTTTTGACCTTATGTCACATTCTTAAATCCCATCAAAGTCAGAGAGAGACAGAGTGTATTTGAGAACAGAACCTGGTCCCAAGTTAGCTCATTTCTTTTGGTCTTTGCTGAAGATTTTGTAAAAAGGTGTAGTATGCAGAATTACA
Organism: Phaethon aethereus; assembly: GCF_964289735.1. Lineage (NCBI taxonomy): Eukaryota > Metazoa > Chordata > Aves > Phaethontiformes > Phaethontidae > Phaethon > Phaethon aethereus. The sequence continues at coordinate 44,254,382 of NC_138578.1, forward strand.
GAAGAAAATTTGTCAAGAGCACACATGTAACACAAAATTCATAGTGTTGTGATAAAATTAGGGGCTACATATATCTGGAGGATTTTGTTCAAGAATTGAAATAAATCAAACCAAACTAAAATATGAAGATGGGCTAGTAACGGTCCTGTCCATTCCTTGACAATTGCATATAGCTGTAACAGTGTATAACAGTGTCTAACATTTCTTGTCCCTGTCTCACCTTGGTGGACAGTGGTCTCCCTTCTATTACACACACCTTTGCAATCTCCCGTATGAACTAAGGCAATACGATGTAGCTGAGAAGGGAGATGTGAGTGTGTGAGGAGCTTCAGGCTAGTAACAGAGCCCCACAGCAGGTCTCCCCACCAAGTGGTAGTACTTCTTACCCACCCCACACAGTCTTTGCTGGCTTCTTGTGGAGTGGTGCAAAGTCTCATCGGGATGTTCAAAGGTCTCTGGACACTGCATGTAAAAACACCAACTGTGACTCTAGAGTAGGCAGTCTGGCTGGCAAGTCCAGTCCTTCACCTGGGATGCTAATTTCTGTCACCGTGAGAAAGTTAGTCTGTGGAAGAGACAGAGGTTTCCTGGGGTTTTGTAAGGAGTGTGGGGTAACACCCCGCAGTAACTAAGAGCCATCAGAAAGCTGGATCCACCAGCTCCAACATGTGAAGTTTGCTTCCTGTTTTTCTCCTTCCGATCCAATCCCCTAATATGTGTATATTTTAGAAACAAAAATAGCATTAAAAAATCTCCTAGCCACCAAGCAGTTTAATGCACATAGGAGACAGGATGAGAAAGACACTAAGTCACTGACTAGACCCCATCGCTGAATATTGCATGCTACTGCATGTGGTGCTGAGGGCTGGGACACTCCAGTTCTGCTCCAGAGGTTCTCTTTCATTTTGGGCAAGGTGTGTTATTTTGGACAAGCCAACATACACGTGCCTAAATCCTCAAGTGAGGTATTCCACATGTTAATCAGCCTGGAAATCGTTCTTAGTTTGTAAGTATTCAGAGCTCTGGGCAAGTGTCATAGGTATTGCTTTGAATGTAATGGTTGCCAATCACGTATTTTTCAGAAATGTCACCCAGGCTGGGGAAGAAACAGGCGCCTTCACTACCTGCGGTGGGGTTTGGACCATGGAGATGGACATAGAGGGTCACTTATCCCAGGGTGAGGAAAGAGGTGCAGGTGCCAACATTCAAGAGAAGACCATGAGCTTCAGGGACACCTTCATAAAATTAGACTTTGTAGACTTAAGGCTACCAAACAGCTGGGTTTCCTGAACACATTTTCTTTTTCAGCCCAGAAGCATTGTTTGGGCAGCTGTTGAAAAATTTATACATTTGTTAGGATTTCAAGCTGTTTGAGAGCTGTGGCAGGTCAGATGCTCTGCCCAGGCTGCTCTACAAGCAGGTTGTATACAGCCTGGTGGTAACCACAAGACTGCATGAACCCTCATAGTCAGGCCAACACTTTTACAGAGCATCATATTTATTGTGCACATGTGACAGAGTCACCGCATGCCTGCACAGTAAGGCTTACACTTCTGGGGATTGTCTAATGGACCTACTGCCCATGTGCTGCCCAGTCACTGGGAACATGCACAGTAAAGGCTCTGTAAGTCAGATTTACTGTGAATATGCAGATCAATGAAATGCTGCATGTGCAGCAGGACGTGTTGCTTCCTGAAGGGTGGGGTGGAGTGCACATACGCTGCACAGATTTCCCAGGCTGAGATATGGAAGTTCTACACCCGCCAAACTCTTAAGTCTTGAGGAGGGGCAATATTTTAAGATGTGTTTGGCATGAGGGCCACAAAGAATTTGCTGCTCAGCACGGTAATTCTGCTGACCTCATTGCAAGGTGCCTCATACGGACTGAGAAAAAGATGCTCAGTGCCTGGCTCATGCTGCCAGCTTCCGCTATCAGACGTCACAACTCTAAGTGACGCAGAGCTCCTGTTGCTGCGTGGCATTAGCCTACCTATGCCTTCATGTCCCATCTGAATAGGAATATATGAGTTGACGGTAACAAGGATGCCTAATAAAAATGTTATTAACATAAATAAAGATTATGAGTAATTCAGACTTTATATTGAGTAGGCACTATGTAAATTACTTTTATTTCAAGAACAGCAACAAACCCTGAAAAGCTGAGAACACCTTTATGGTAATCCTCAATCCCTCCTAAGAGAGCATTTGGTTACAATTAAAGACACAGTTTCAAACTACTTATTCATACCTCCCTGAACTTCAGACAAAAAGAGACCCTGATGTGAGCCACCTCAGGGTATTGGCTTTGCAAAAGCAAAACAAAATTAATGGAATTTTTGAAACCCAAACCATCCTGACTTTTGATCACTTTTGGTTTCAATGTAATCCACTATTTTAATTTTATTCGTTTTGTCCCCACACAACAAAAACGTGAGCAGACTGGAAGTTAGGTTGATTCTGTGAGGTTGAGCTGAGGTCAGTGAAAAATTGATAGCAACTTTTGAAATGAAAAAAAATCATCAAAGCTAAAGGAAGCTTCTCAAAGTGGGATTTAATAGCAGCTATCATATTGCCTTCAATGGCTTGACCATTTCTTCTGCAGCTGTTTTATTTTAAAAGATTGCACCCCCATCCCACATGTATAGGCCTATACACTGACCTAAGTACATACATCCAAGTACTTTGGTCACTCATGATAACTATAAACCCTTCAGTGAACTACCAGAAAGGTAGTTCAAATGGATATGGTGAAATTCAATATAGCGTTTAACTAAGTCACTGTCTAAGGTTAAGCCCAAGGAACAATCAGTAACACTGGGAGGAAAGGCAAATATATTAATTGGTACGTGGACACCAGATATATGTGGCTTTCCTGAAAGCTGTCAAATAACCACAGTGGTATTTCAATGTGAATGAAGCAAATGAGTCTATTCAAATATATATTTTAATGAATTTCTACATATAAGTGTGTGTGTATGTAAGAATCTCTAGATACAGATTTAGGCACAAAAGAAAAATTGAAAGACAAGAGGGTAATGTTAGCTGGTACTCCTGTTGCTTTTCTGCATGTCCAATCATGGATAGGGAGAAGTTCTCAGAAGATCCTAAGTGTGCCAGGCACCCAAGTCCCATTGACTCTCAGGGTAGACTAGATTTCTGACTTACTATGGGCTTTCTGAAAACTCTGCTTTTGTGTGTTATGCAAGCAATAACTGAGGACTTTATCTGTATCTCATACGAAGATATTTATTACAATAAACATAGCTAAGTAAGACACATCAACATAATGATAAAATGACGGAAAGCATGTGTGTGTGCATGCGTGCAAGTGGACAATAATAGATCCATATACATGTTTATTATGGTACATAACAATTGGTATCTTTTTTTTTTTAAAATGAGCTTCCTCAAAAGATGGTCAAGCAGCATTCCTTAATCTCAGTGGATGTTGAGTAAAATTTAAAATCCACATGTGATTAATGAAGGAAATATTTCTATTTACTCATTTTTTCCCTCATTGATATGAAAAACATACCAATATTTTTGATATAGTCTTGTACATGGAAATATTATGACACAATGTCAACCATAAAGCTGAGGATAAAAGAGGAACTGAGAAATAACCACTTCACTACGGATTGACAAATCCAAATAGTTTTACTTTCTCTGAGATTTTTTCATCATGTGGTACCTCCTTGTAAGCCAAACATTTATCAATAGCAACAATAAAAAATGAATTGCTAACTGGTCTTCTCTCCTCCCTTGCTTACCCTCCACTCAAAAATCAAACAACACTTCTGCAAAGCCAGCCTATAGATTATAGTTTAAAAATGGGAACTTCAGTGTCCTACCATGGTGTGAAAGGTAAACAAATTGTAGAGTCATGGGTCATAGTAAGTCAAGAGACAGAGAGACAGACAGACAGATACTTGCAAGGCTAATTTTTTCCAGAGCTTTATAGTCTCTTCCTGCACATACAAGTGAGCTGCTGGCATGAAATGGAAAATCTGTGAAACAGCTGACCTGTCTCACAGCTTTCCATGTAAGTGAACGGTCCATACTCTTAATTTCAAAATTGTCTAGAATTGAAATTTCTTCACAATCACTGTAAATCTGAGATGCCACTGATTGCTGCTATGTGCAGTCATCTGCAATCACTGAATAATCAAGGATGAAGAAACTTCTGGAGGTCTCTAACCCAAACTCTGTCTCAAAGCAGAGTGAACTATGGGGCCAGAACAGGATGCTCAAAACTTTGTCCAGTTAGATCCTGAAAACTCTTCGAGAGCAGAGACTGCACAGCTTGTCTGCACAATGTGTCCCAGTGTTTAACTATCTCCATATGATCTTTTTTCCACAATATCCAGAACATCCCATGTTTCAATTTAAGAAATAGTCTTGGTGGCCTTCCGCTGGACTTCCTGACGTGTATCAGCTGTGCTCCCTGTCTGTATGCTGCTTCCTGCCATTCATTTCTGAATGATCACCAGTAAGCTTTACTAGTCTAACCTGAACACATTGATCGGGCTAAGCTAATTTGAGAGATGTTTTTTCCTATGTATTTCACTCGCCCTGTGCTTCTGCCAGTTACCCAGCTGGCTGGTCTAACCAGCTTGCTCTCACTCAGAACCTGTGGCATAACAACTTAGAGGGTACCAGGAAACATTATTATCATTCTGTTTGTCAAATGAGGACTGGGACTGAGGCAAACAACAGTGGTCATTTCCGTTGTACCAGCTCTTTAACCCTACAACACAAGAAACTGAGTAACTCACAAAGTGTTGGGAGTGCTGTGTAGAAACTCACATTTTATCCTGCCTTACTGCTAGTAGAAAGGTAATTTATTGCAGCAGAACATTTTCTTTACTGTGAAAGGAAGCAGTGAATAACTCCTGGCTCAACTTGCTGGTTGTTATTTTGTGGAGGATCAGATCTTATACAAGAGACCACTGAGTCTTCACTACTGTCGCCAGAGAGGACAGCTAGGTCTAATTAGTGTAGGCATCTCTTACACTCTATATGCATATCTTAATTTTACACAGTAGATATATTCGCCAAACTAAAATGTCACCTGAGACAATCTATATTAGAACTGGTATATTTGGCCATATTAAATGAAAGAATTACTGGAAGAGATGATCCTTAACTATTCACACTGTATCTTTGATCACATGCAACAGGAAGAATGATTAATGATACTAGGGAAAATATGAGCTTAATCATATTTAATTGGAACTAACTGAATCAGTTCATTCACAGAAGCTATTTTGAAAAAGCTCAGAACAAAAGATTCTAACTGATAAAATAATAAACTTTTTTCCTGTGTGCCATGGAGTGTTTTTAAAATATTTGGAAGAGCTTATTCAATATAAATTTTTAGCGTAAGGCATTGAGTAAGTGTAAAACACTTTCAGCAAAATCTTCCAACCTATAATTTAGCACGTAAACTTTGATTCATCTTTCTTTTTGAATTCTTAGGCATTCATGAAATGCATTGATGTCAGAAAACCTTAGGTACCTTAGGTACTAAAGCCACCAACATTTCTTCTCTGTGTGAAATCCTGCATCTGTAGAAGTCTGTAGTAATAAGTCTACTGGCGCTTCATCTTCACTCAGTAGTTTGCTCATAACCTCTCTAACTTGGTTTCTATAAAGTAAAGCATTCAAGTCTGCTTAATACTACCTTATTGTAAAATCACCTTGCTCTATATTAGTTCTTCTGCTCAGATTTTTATTACTCTCTGTAAAGAGATTGACAAGTCACAATGTTCTTAGCAGTAATACGTATAAATACTAGAGAGACCTAACCTGTCACTAAGAGTCTGACTAATAAAATCTGAGATTTGAATGCACAAGAAATGTAGAATTATTTAATAGCTGAGACCTTATGAAGTAATGATATTTTCTTTGCTATCTGTTTTTGAAATAATAAAACATAAAAGATGTCTCACGCTAGTTTATAGGTCTTTTTTACAATCAAGTGATAGCCACTAGTATTATCCTTTAAGTGCTTTCAGCTATTTGCAGGGCTTTTATGAAGTTTTAAAAATAGTATCTTGTGGTTGTTCACAACTGAACAGCAAACTGAATGTGCGATAGTTATCTGTGTTACTAAAGATAAAACTGCGAAGTTATTAGGCTATGTTTATCTCAACAGCCCAAGGAAGATGACATAGATTTAAAGTTACAGTTGAAGATCAAAGAACACAATAAATGATGCAGGAAACAACAATTTAAAAAGGAAAATTTCAGTGAAGCAAAACCTCATTTTTTAATCTGAAGGCTGTTTTTAAGGTGGGAAGAGACATCATTTGTAACAGGACTTTTTATTTTTATTTTTTTCTGTAAAGGACGTTCTAAATTAGACTTGTATTTTTTGTAAAAGTAGGATTCTGTTTGTCCAAAACAAAAGAATACAAAATGTCATAGCTTTTCACCTCAGTTTCTTAGGCATTGTGAACCTGCTCCAACAGCCATTGATAATCAGAAGGTGACGTGCACGAAGCCTTTTGAACGGGGTCCCCTGGAAATTCAAGGCTGTTTTCCCTTTGCTTTGCTAAAAGCTGGGGAGCTGCCCTGCTTTTCCGCTGTCCTGGCTAGTGGTTCCTTGCGAGGGGAGCACACAAGCAAGTTGGAGGGCAATCTGAAAGCTTGGTAGTGCTAGAATGACCATCGTCTTTCTGCTGGAAAAACAACAGCATCCAGGGAGGAAGAAAAGGCATCCAGATCTAAGGTATACTACAGGATTAGTCTATACCTGGGCAAGCTGACCTACCATCCCTTCACTGAAAGAGAAATGAACACTGCTTAGACTATAGAGGGGAAACCTTTCCTTTAAAATACTTTAAGATCTTGGAGAATCTGCATCGTCTTTTTCATGTGGCCTGATGAAAATGCCTGCTCTTCTTCAGCTTTTATGAATGTGCTGTATTTGTGTTTATAGAGATTTCCCATTTTTGTCATATATAGATGGTATTCCAAGTATATGTTGAGAGCTGAGTACACAAGGGCATATGCAAATACACGTTTACTTCTCCTAGGCTAGTTATCAGCTTGACTGCTCTCCTCTCTCCTTTACCTCTTGTGCACCCAGTGATGAAGATCCAATGCCAGCATACCGAGAACTAGAAAGAAACATTGGTTATTTTCTTTTTCGGAGCTTTAATCACTGCCTGAATTACTCTGGTTTGTTGTAGATGCTGCTGAGGTCCTTCATGTCCTCAAAGGAATCTCTTCTTGGTCTGTTTTCCAGCATTCATCTTAGCTCAGGACCTGCTAATCCATTGCTCAATCTGTTGCCCCTTTTGTGTCTTTCATTGTGCTGTCATTGGGCCTGGGTCAGTTTCTTTTCTTCTTCCCCAGCAAAAGATATTTCTCCGCTTCTCTACAGTTGGAACAGTCTTGGGAAACTAACTGCTTTTCTTCATCTATCTGTGAAATGCAATGTAAATTTGGTACTGGCTGTAATACATGCATGACAAGCAGTTCTACTGGCAAGAGGTGGGATGATTTTTCCTGGAATCATTATTCTCATATTACAGGTCAAATGTACCGAGGTTCTTCGATGTCTTTGAACCTGCCATTCTGATGGATATCAGTACCAGCTGGGAACTCTTTATCTGTGTTTGTAATTGTTTAACATTTCACTGACTGAGACTTACAGTGTTTTAATACTAGAAGACAGTAAAATGTTTGCAGAAATAAATAGGCAATTCTGTTGAAATGTAGACAGTTCATCAGGCCAAGTGGATGAAGGCATGGCAGCTCAGTTGGAAGCAGCAAAAGATTTCTTGTACAGTGCCCTTCAGTGTTTGACCTCATGATCCATCTTGACAACCAAGAATCAATTTATACATGTAATACCTGGAAGAGGCCTGCTGCAGAAGTTTGGAGAGGAATCTCAGTACATGTTTCAGGATCCATTGAAAGATTCATTAAGAACAAGAGTATATGTTTAAATCAAGATTGTGCATAGGATAATGGATACAGGAAAAGAAAAATAAAAGTTTAACTTAAATGTGGATACAAAATATGATTCTCTAAGAGAAAGATACTGAAACTTCCAGTTTTTTGTCAGAGATGGCAGTGAACTTGCTTTTTGCAACAGTAATCTCCCAGTTCTTACTGTGACTTATTGCAATTTCACCTGCTTAGGAGGTAACAGTGTGGAATTGGTACTGCTGTAACTTGTGGTTCTATAACTGTTTAAATCTGCCTGTACATTCCAGTATCAATCTAAATATTGCTGGGCTTTATTTTTGTTGTGGTTATCAGAAGAAATAAAAGTAGATACAATAGAATTCCCATTCTGCTCATACTTCTTTTATTCTTTCGTAGTATGATCTTCTTTCTGAGTCTAATGTAGATATTATTTGCAGTTCATTTCCCCAAAAGTTTAATATGTAGCCTGAATTTTTAATAACAGTACAAAACCCCATTTTGAAACACAAGTACGCAACTCATCCCAAAAAATGTATCCCCTCCTTTGATTTCAACAGTCATCTGTTTTTCTTCAAAGTTATTTTGCTTTACATGTTGGTAGGTAAACTTTAATTTGTATTATTTAAAAGCTGTTTGTAATAGCTCCAATTGCCTTAGCACATGGGTATATTATACCACTACAAGCAGAAAATGTTTTTGTCTTCCTTCAGACTACAGAAGTTAATAATGCATCCCCATTTTCTGTTTTAAAATAATGGCTTAATAAGAGTCGATAAAAGGCCTGATAAAACAGATGGTCTTGGATGAGGTCCTAAGTTTGTCAAATCTGAGCTCTGTTTGACTGTGAGAAGGAGTACAATGTACAGTCATAAGGAATCCACTGAGAGGGCTTAGCGGGAGGAACAGGGGTCTTGGACATTTAATATCAATAAGAACAAAAGTACTTGTGTATGGCAAGGTTTTTTTTTAAACTACAGTCACTTCATACATGATTACAAAGGAATAGTAAAGGACTCACGGCAGGGTTGATGGCAGTTGGTAAGGGTCATAAGGGGAATTGGGATTATACTTGTGAGCATAAGTAAACAAAATCTACACTCAAGTTATGTTCTCAATGAAGAATCTTCATACATATAAATAGGCATGACTGTTGAATGCAGCAACCAAAACAAAAACAATTACAGATTAAAAGGAAGGAACTATGTGCCCAATATGGAGGAGAGTAATCTAGGAGCGAAAGAAATAAAGAAAAAAGAGAAATATCCCTTCAATTAAGTGTTTGTTTCCAGACAGGAAGCAATCTCCTCTAGGTCTAGTTCAATGAAATTTTGAGCAATACAAAACATTTCGCAAAAACTCTTCAAATCTTTCACTACGGAATACATACTCTTTCGCCTGAACTTTAATTTGTGAGATTCAGGCTTCTCGTGCAAGTTTTACAGTTCCATTGCATAAAAGTCACTGAGATGCAGGTAACAATGGCCAGATTTGTCATTCAGTTGTTACTATTACAGCCTTGAAATATAGTACACCTAAACAAACAAATTTATAGTGTTTATACAATTAACTTTTACTGAATATGAGATATCAGATTTATTTGTTTTATACCAAACATGACAGAACCACATTTACTAGGAAATGGAAACAAGCTTTGTTGAAATAGATACTGTAAGTAAACCAAAATTTTTTTCAGTGCAAATATTATTGCAGGACTAAGCCAGCTGCAAGTATTGGGGAAAAAGTTAGTAGAGTGGTTCAGGAGAAAATTAATGGCTGAAGTCCACAAAATACTTCCCTCTAGCACCATCCTGAGGAAAATTAGCAATACGTCCCACCCATATTATTTGGGAGTCATTCTGGTCTTATGGGAAATGCATAGGAACTCATTTTTCCTGAAGACTTTTGGTGCAAGTTATCTTTAAAACATCTGATACACCTCTTGCATGTGAAGGAAAGCTGAAGTGAACTGCTTGTAAGCAAGTCGTAAAGGATAATAAAATGTTTTTACAAATACATTAACAACAAAAAGAGAGGCAAGGAGAATCTCCATCCCCTACTGGACATGGTGGGGAACACTGTCTCCAAGGACGAGGACAAGCCTGGGGTACTTATGTCTTCTTTGCCTCAGTCTTTAATAGCCAGTCCAGGTATCCACAGGGTATTCAGCCCCCTGAGCTGGAAGATGGGGATGGAGAGCACAATGTACTCCCCATAATCCAGGAGGAAGCAGTCAAGGACATGCTAAACCACCTGGACACCCACAAGTCTATGGGGCCTGATGGGATCCACACGAGAGTACTGAGAGAGCTGGCAGAGGAGCTTTCCAAGCCACTCTCCATCATTTATCAGCAGTCCTGGTTAACAGGGGAGGTCCCAGAAGACTGGAGGCTTGCCAATGTGACGCCCATCTACAAGAAAGGCTGGAAGGAGGATCCGGGGAACTACAGGCCTGTCAGCCTGACCTCTGTACCGGGGAAGATTATGGAGCGGTTGGTCTTGAGAGTGCTCACAGGGCACCTGCAGGACAACCAAGGGATCAGGCCCACCCAGCATGGGTTCATGAAAGGCTTGACCAACCTGATCTCCTTCTATGACCAGGTGACCCGCCTAGTGGATGAGGGAAAGGCAGTGGATGTTGTCTACCTGGACTTTAGTAAAGCCTTTGACAGCATCTCCCACAGAATTCTCCTGGAGAAACTGGCGGCTCATGGCTTAGACAGGTTTACTCTTTGCTGGGTGAGGAACTGGCTAGATGGCCGAGCCCAGAGAGTTGTGGTGAACGGCGTTAAATCTGGCTGGCGGCCGGTCACAAGCGGTGTTCCCCAGGGCTCGGTTCTGGGGCCGGTCTTGTTCAATATCTTTATTGATGATCTGGATGAGGGGATCGAGTGCTCCCTCAGTAAGTTTGCAGATGACACCAAGTTGGGTGGGAGTGTTGGTCTGCTGGAGGGTAGGAGGGCTCTGCAGAGGGATCTGGACAGGCTGGATCGATGGGCAGAGGCCAACTGTATGAGGTTTAGTAAGGCCAAGTGCAGGGTCCTGCACTTTGGCCACAACAACCCCATGCAACGCTACAGGCTTGGGGAGGAGTGGCTAGAGAGCAGCCTGGCGGAAAGGGACCTGGGGGTGCTGGTTGACAGCCGGCTGAACATGAGCCGGCAGTGTGCCCAGGTGGCCAAGAAGGCCAACAGCGTCCTGGCCTGTATCAGGAATAGTGTGGCCAGCAGGAGTAGGGAAGTGATCGTGCCCCTGTACTCGGCACTGCTGAGGCCACACTTTGAATACTGTGTTCAGTTTTGGGCCCCTCACTACAAGAAGGATGCTGAGGTGCTGGAGCCTGTCCAGAGAAGGGCAACGAAGCTGGTGAGGGGTCTGGAGCACAAGTCTTCTGAGGAGCGGCTGAGGGAACTGGGGTTGTTTAGTCTGGAGAAGAGGAGGCTGAGGGGAGACCTTATCGCTCTCTACAACTACCTGAAAGGGGGTTGTGGCGACGAGGGTGTTGGTCTCTTCTCCCAAATAACTAGTGATAGGACAAGAGGAAATGGTCTCAAGTTGCGCCAGGGGAGGTTTAGATTGGATATTAGGAAAAATTTCTTCACTGAGAGAGTGGTCAGGCATTGGAACAGGCTGCCCAGGGAGGTGGTGGAGTCGCCATCTCTGGAAGTGTTCAAAAAACGTGTGGATATGTCGCTTCAGGACATGGTTTAGGGAACATGGTGGTGCTGGATTAATGGTTGGACTTGATGATCTTGAAGGTCCTTTCCAACCTAGTGATTCTGTGATTCTGTGAAATACAGTCTAAGAGCTGTCTACTGTTATGTCTCTACAACTTAGTAGAAGTTTTGCTGTATTAAATGACTAACCAGTATACTTCTTACTGCTTTGATAATAAAGAAATAATTTGCCTCTTCCTTTCAAAAAGTGCTGTCTTTTTTTCCCCTCCATGACAAATCTTGAAGAGGTAGTTAAAGCATCAACACCTATTAGAGAAAATTGAAAGAATACATCACTGGAAATCTTGGAAACTTTTCAGCAGTGTGTTTGTTTCAGAATAAATGAAGGTCTCGGAACTAATCCTCAGATGAAAAGAGGTTCATATACGTCTTTAATTAGATCATGCTATTGGAACACAATATTGTGATAAAGAAGATGTAATAAAGCATTTTGTCCTTTTATTACTTTCGTTTCATGCAACATATCTCCTTATCCAAGCAAGATGTTCAACTTCAAAGGAAGTGCTATCCACCCTCCCTTTGCTCAATAAATAACTCCCAGAGGAGTAAAAACAATATATGTTTGTAGCTTTGCCGACGCTGCTGAGTGGTGAGAAGATCAATCATTGTCGTTCTTTTCTGTAGCTGTAGGTCTAAGATGAATCTCTTCCTTAAAGAGATTTCTGTATAATTTGGTGCGTGTCATTAACCCCTCACCTTCGGGAGAGAGCACCTTAATAATAAAATGAAATCAAGTGACTTCCCTTGCTGGAGAACATTCATCTGAGCAGGGGCCGACCCTGTGCAGAGGGCCTGGTCAAAATTCATACTAATAAAGGGACTGAAAGGTAGCTGAAGAATTCTGTTGGATGGATGGTGATATAATTGTAAAATGACCACTAACTTTTCTTCAGTATGAATATGCTGAGTAGGCTTTTGACATGACAAAAATGACAACTGCATAATTCGATGGAGAGATCCCGGCTTGAGGTAATTTTTTAGAGAAGGATTTATTGGTTACTTCTTCTGTTTTTCAAATAAACAAAGCCAAAGTGTTTTCAGAAAAGGTTAGACTCCAAGGCTGTCAATATTTAAGTTAATTTGCCCAGATATCTCAGCTTACACTGTAAAGACTAAAAGAAGCCAGGGAAAACAAAAGGCTGGATGGTGTCTGAAGGGGCATATATTTCACCTTTTGCTGCAAGGTGAGATCGTCTGTCAAGAACAGTATACCTGGCAGAGGTTTGTACTTTCACAGGTTTCCAGAGAAGATTCCTTTCTTCTCCAGGTGATTTATTTCTGTCTGTCTTTCTTACTGACAAAAGTTGTTCCTGAAACTTCACTGAGTGTTCTGCCACTGCTACGGAGGCTCATTGTGTCTTCTAGCTACCATCAACATGGAGAGCAGTTTATTCTTTTCTTCTTTATAGTTGTCTTCTACATATTTGATTAGCATGTTCTTCTTTAGCATTCTTTTCTTTACACCAGACAACTGTATTTTTTTTTTTTTTGAATTACACTTCTTAAATATATAATGTGTTTTGCTGGTTCTTTAGTTCAGCTGTACCTTTCTTGAAATTGTGTGGCTAAGACTGGATGCAGTAGGGCAACTAGACCTCTCCCGCACTGAGTGGAAATGAGGGTTTACCTCGCTTATCTTGCAGCCTGTACATCTGTTAATATCTCCTACTAGTTGTTTGCTTTTTTTAATAGTAATTTGACATTGATGGCTCATGCTCAGCCTGTGTTTCACAGTAACCAATAAATCCTTCTCTAAAAAATTACCTCAAGCCGGGATCTCTCCATCGAATTATGCAGTTAATTACTCCAGAAAGTGTAATATCTTTCTGTTTTCCGCCAAACACTTCTCCATTTTATCAAGATAATTTTGAATTCCAGTCTTACCCTTCTGCCTACTTGCAGTTCTTGCTAGCCTGATGTCGTTTTTTATGTACAAAATCTATGCATATTCTGTAGTTTATAATTTGGATAATTGATGAAGGCGTTGACAAGAATTAGTCCCCGGACAGATCTCTTCAGAACCCCACTTGATCTATCTTTCTGTTTGCAAAACAAAGCATTGATTACTATTCTGTGGATACCATTATCCAGCCATGGGAAATCTGAAAATCAGGGACACGTGGAAATGAACATCTAGCTTACTACCATGTGATTCATGAAATCTTCCTGACAAAGTGGTTTGAAAACATGCCCCTGCAAAAGCCCTGACTGAAGATTTTCTTACGCTCAGATTTCGCTCCTCAACACCTACTGTTCCCTGAGACTTTTGTGGAATTTGGAAATGTACAACTTTAAAGATCTGTTTATTATTTGTACATAGCTTCATCTGTGGAATGGAAAAAATTGGAGAAGGAAAAAACCCGTGGTTACCACTGAGGATTTTTCAGTCTAAATTAGGTACAAGATTGCATCTGAGAGAGAAGCATGATGTCAGACAAACAAGAGTGAAGGGAGGTTATGAGCTAGTTGTTTTGAGATTGTGCTTTTCCATTCTTTCTCCTAAAGTTTACTTTTAAATGATGTAGAATTTGGCAGGCCTCTCAGGGAGTGTGTGCTTTGGCAGCAGATTTCAAGGAGGAAACAGGATGGAAGAATGAAATTGCCATTTACAATTAACTAGAATTAAAGGAAAAAGGGGTAAATTCTGCTTTCAGTTGCACTACAGGAATTTCAGACCATGTATGTATGTGCAACCAGCTTTTATTTTAAACTACTGTGTCACTTCATGCTGCTTAAATTAGAAGTCTCATTGAATGTTAATTTACCTGTAATCCTCAGAATCTATTGCTGTAAGGTAAACCTTTTTAAAGGCATCCTTGCATGTTATTTTTCCTCGTTTATTCAGCTTGGTTTAATATTGTTTGCTTTTCACTTTGTATTTTAACAAGCTTGCTCTTCAGTTTTAGAGTAATTTGTGATCACCCCCAAATGGAAGTTTATTTTATTTTAGTGTTTCTTTCACAACTAATTTGAACTTACATCTGGCTTTAAAGAAATATTTACATAGAAATAACACAAAATTGCATGGTGTAAATGTAGTGCCATTCAACTATGTAAATAGCAGCAAAGATGTTTAATTGAATATAAAACACTGGTAAAATGTAAACATTGCTTGTTTTTGTTCAAGTTGCTTTATGCTCAAACTTCAGTGATACAAATGAAGGGAACTAATCGATACTGGAAGTTTTTGATTGATAATTAGGCTTGAAGTGTGTTTCACAACTTTACTTTACCTGTACAAATCTTTTTTTGTAAATGCTTGTTCCCCTGGTGCCACTCACTGTGCTTCTAAAATGCTCCCACTGTCTTCAAAAACTCGGTTCTCAGTTTGTAACTACGGTCACCACAGTGCAAAGTCACGCGTTACTGTACATAAAACCAAACAAGTAGGGTCCTGCTACCCGCACCTTTCAAGGCTGTGTGCTGAAGTAACAAAAGCTGCAAGATGCAGATGGATGTGGGACCATTTTTAAAATAACATCTTAGTGGCATCTATCGAGTTTAAGGGAGGATAGAACCCCAGGATTGTGGCTGAATGGGAAGTTGGCCAAACAGAAGCAATAACACCTGGGCTTCTGGCAGGGGGTAAAGACTGTGTCACCTTCTGCTGGGGTCACTTTAGGCACCAAAGCCTGAAGTCTTGAAGGCAGAGGGGCCAGTACTGTAAGAGATGGTTACTACCCTAAGCACTGTTATCCAGAGGGCTGTCTCTGCTTTTAATTGAAGGTTTCACCCATTAGTTTTACCTTGCTGAAAAGCATACCCACCTCTTTGACCTGGTTGCACAGGACTGGCAGCCTGACTTCTTGTTGTCTGTCCACACTCGTGTCTCGTTGCTGCTATGATTCATGGCATGATTTTCACAGCTTCAAAGGAAACTTGAGAGACATCTGAAGGCAGTGAAGCGAGGAGCTGTGAGGTCAGGCAGCTCCGTCATAAGAAAGGAAGACAAAAAATTGCGTAAGAAGGAGACCAAGGGCAAAGTGTGTTAGTCCATTCTCGTTCTCCTCACCCCTCCTATTCTCAGGTGGGTGCTGCCACCACCTTTCCCAGCCAGCTCTACTAACGACTCTGGCAGGCATGTCAGGGCAGTCTGTCTGCTTTTGATACGAATTAAACATGAGGAAAGATTAGAGCACAGAGCTCAGCCACAGCTGGAAATCTCACGGGGCAGGACAGGGCACCCATCCCCACCAGGGCCCAGGGGTCTCCAGCCAAGCCAGTTCCTGGTGAGGCTGATTATCCCAAGGGCAGGATCCCAGCAGAACCTGATGTAGTTTATGAGGCATTTGCATCCTTTCCTAGTTACACTCTGATTTTGTGATTAAAAAATACTCACATTCTTCCCTTACAGTCAACTTATTTTTAGTACTAAACAGTACTTGCTGATAAAAAAGAATCTCAGAAATATTACTTCACTTCTAAACCTTTCTTCTTCCTTGAATTGACAGTCCTGTTGACTTCAGCTTCACACTGTTCTGTCATCTTCATACTGTCATCTTCAATATGCATTTGATATCCATTCATTGGACTTTCAGCTGCCACCATTCACAGTGAAATCATACAACTCATGTGGTAGGCACAGAGTAACTGTAGGAAGGAAGATATCACGATGTGTACTGTCCTCTGTCCAGTTGATTTAGAGCAGGGGAAAAGACACTGGGTAGGGCAGTGCAGAACCACAATTTTTAGCAAGGTTTAAATATTATTGCCATTTTTTCCATAATTATTAGCTTTGATGTTTGCATGAATGAATATTGAGCCTGTTAATTCTCCTTCAATTAACTCTGGATGGAAGCTGTAACTACAGAGGTACACAGACCCATTACACAGTCTCCACACTGAGCTATCCTTTCCCAGTGAATGTTCTAACAAAACCCAAGAATATTTGCTGAAAGACCTATTTTAGAGTGAAAATTATTGAACGTTAACAACATTTTGGATCTGAATGTCAAAATTATGTCAGGATAAACTAATTCTGAAAATCTTAATCACCTTATCAGGACACATTATTACTACTTAACAAATAAACCATAGTAGGGTTACTAAATGAAGCCTTTACTGCAGTATAAAATATGGAACATTCATGCTGGTGAACCGCAACAATATTGTAAGACAAGACTTAAGAGCTGGGTAGGCATGAGGAGACAGAGCAAAGAAAAATAGGTGTCTTTATCAAATAGAATAAATTAGAAAAAAAAAAGTTGTTCTTATAAAATTATATGGTTTGGTCATGAAAACATCATTGGTGCCTAACTACACTAGCTTCCAGTTTTTTTTTTTAAATGTTGCATGGGGAAAACCTGCTAGGTAATGGGTAAAGAAAACAGGTTATGAATTTTAAGAAAATATTAATCAAATAATTTTGAGCAATGAATATTGTTTAAATCAGTCTCATCTTGTTTTGTGGATAAATTATAAAGAGAAAATTAAATGGGACTGTGTGAAATTGTTTTATCTCTTACTTACTCATATCTAGTTAACATTTACCCGCTATTATATTCTTTCAAAGTAGAAGTTATACAAACACTTAAAAAACTGTTAAAGTTCTAAAAATGCTTACAGATGCTTTGATTCAGAACCTCTATACCCAGTCATTTCTACCTTTACTTTTTCACAAGGTGTTTATTTTCTTTTTTTTCCTTTCTAACATTTTATACAGCTAGACACTGAAAAATACCACCATGTTCAGGGAAATGAAAATGTTGCACATACCCTTAAGATTATTGACTTTAGCCCAGAGAAGCAAGCCCGTTCAAAACTAAGACTGCAACTTGATGTTTAATCAACGCAATTGTGCCTTACTAGAGCAGGAACTATAAACAGGAGTGATTTCCCAAGTCTTGTTAATCTTGCAGGAAATAGAATTCTAACAGGGTGAATTAAGGACAAAGTTGCATATTTATCTTCATTTCTTTCAGCTTTTCTAATGTTTGTCAATCTTTGCATTATTTGAATAGTAATTGAATTTATAGATGATTTTAAACCATGTGTTTAAAAAACAGTATGTCTGGGGTGATGTTATTAGCTTGGGTAAATGCAGATAATTCTGCATGTCAAAGACAATTAACATGTATCCTGTGGTCTTGATTACCAGGTTCAAGGAAATTCTGCCCAGAAGAAATTCTTACTAAAGCCTCATGGAAAGTTAAAGGCCCCTGCCCTACAATTAAAAGGGGAAGGTAATGGACCCCCCACTTTTTTTTTGGTGATTGACTATAAACCTTGGCTCAAGGGACTGTTCTCAGAGGACAGGGTTAAAGCAGTCAAGAATAAAAAGAGGTTGTTTTAGTTGTGAATGTGTCTACATTCCTCAGTTGCTTTTCTTAAAAAAAAAAATCTTAAAAATAAAAGTAGGTAATGCCACACTAAGTCTTATGCAGGAAGAACAAGCAAGAGAGGCACCAAATGTAGGTCAGGCATGTTTGTATTTGGACTATGTGAAAAGTCTTTTCTTTCTGTGTGTTCCACATACAGGCAAGACACTTTATATACCTGTTCCAGAATAAGCAGCCCATTTCTCATAAGCCCTTGAAAAAATTAAATCATTAACTGCCATCAAAAGAAAACAATTTAGAATACCTCTTCTGTGGCTAATATTTTTTTTAGCTCATTGGCAATAATTAATCCTTAAGTGTGCGGAGAAGAAATCTTAACAACTGAATCTTAACCTTTTAAGTCAAGATCGGAGTTGGGCTGTTAGCAGGATTTTTTTCTGTTGTCAAGAAGCTGTGCTCTAAGGCACAAGGCAGGAGTTCAGCTCCACTGCAGTGCAGGGTTATGCTCTGCATACTTTGCCTGATGCCAGAAACCTAACCTAGAAAATGCCAGACAGATGACCCTGGCCAACTTAGAAGAGCTGATTACCAGACAGGGTAACCATGATAATTTTCAGTGTGAATTACTGTATAGAGTGAAGGGAGACGAGTCAGAGGTTTGGAGAAAGCTTTAGGTAGTCACAAGGAAAGATGGAGAAACTGCACCTGAGTTTTGGGCTAGGATGTGTCTGAGAAAGCCATATAGAAGAAAGAACACCAGGGATGACAAATAACTGTGAATGTAATGGAATAATCAAGAAAAATTACAAAGCAGAGGGGAGAATACCGAGATGAAACGTGCCTACTTTTGTGTGCATTTAATGTCCAGAAGCAAGGCAGGGGTGTCCCCTGACACCCACATTAATCCTGTTCCCATGCATCAGTCCTGCCCTTGACCAGTTCCTATTGCCTCTCCAACAGCTGCCTAGCAGCCTGGCCAGCTTCATCTTTTTGGATGCATGCAGACTCATCTCCGCTCCCTCGGGGATATCTCTGTGTCATTTCCAGACTGGGGATCGACCTTGTCACTACTGCAAGTGTGCAGGAGTCAGAGGACAACAGCACAGTCCCATCAGGGTTATCAAGCCTGAAAGTCCAGGGCAGGATAGGAACATCAAAAAGGGAAGGAGCAGAGTTGCTCAGAGCTATTGGTCTCATTCAGATGTCTCTTCTCCTCCTGTACCAATGCTGACAGCTTCTGAGAGGGGAAAGGCTGATGCCTGGTTCTTGAGTAGCCTTCACTGATTATTCTATCCAGAAGGTCAGGCAGAGGGCAACCAGGCACTATTAGCTTAAGTTAGGTGCATTCAAGTGGGGAACCCATGGCTGAGGAGAAACTCTGTGGCCCACAGTAGAGTTAGTGCTGTCTGAATTTAGGAACCTCCAGCATTAGGCTGTGCTCAAGAGTAGGATTTCTGAATCTTTGGCTTAGATATGATGCAGCTGAAACCCTCTTGATTCCTGTCTTGAGCACTGAAGACAATATTGGTTTGGATATGCTCAGTATGTCATTGTGGATTTCTCCTTTTGCAGCAAGAAAGAAGAGGAGGAAGTGGGTAGAGGAGTTGAGAAGAGCGAAGGAAGCTCTAAGAAGCTCAAAGGTTTAAGAAGAGGAATTTGTTCCTACGTATTGAAGGTAGTAATGTTTTCAGTAAAAAGGAGTGGGACCTGATGAAGGAAAGGTTGTTAGTCACTTTAATGAGGGCAGTAGAGAGGACAGAAGCTAGATCAACACACTATCAATGTTAATGCCTGATGCAAGTTTAATGGTCCTCCAGGAATACATTTCTTCTCTGTAGATTTTTTCTTTGGACACAGCCCAAAGGTGAGCTCAACTCCTCATACCATAAAAGGGTAAACCCTTCACTGGTTGATTAGTTTTACACCCACCCCCTCAAAAATAAAAAAGGAAAATAAAAAGAAAGAAAATAAGGAAAAGCCTGTGGTTTCAGAGGAATGAATTATATGCACTAATGGTATTGGAAGTAGAGCAGCAGCCTTTCCATTATGCTTAAAATAAATAAGGAAATAAAACAAAAAAAAAGGCAATGTCAACCTTCCCTGACGGATAGTACAGGTTAGGAGGTTTCCACTTCTGGTTAATTTTCTCTTAGCTAATTGCATGTGTTATGCTCACGTACCCAATTTGTTGATGTGAATCTCCCTGTTGAAAAATTCGTGACTTGTATGAGTGCAATAGGTGTTTGCTCAGCTTGGCCCCACAGCACTGTATACACACAGTTGCCCAAGGCTCACTTTACAAATTTAGCCTGCTAGCTGCCAGCCAGCTTCCACAGTTTTTCTGCAGTATCAGTGGCACCTATTAGTAAAATTGGTCAGGAGGGAAAAAAAAATTGTGCTATCAGCTAGCTATACCATTTCCTACAAAACAATTGCAACAAATGTCATGAGCAGCAGAGTGGGAATATATTTATGGTTTATTTCGGATAGACCCACTTGTTTCTTCAAATGAATGTGTATTGCTGTGAAATCTCTGTGTAGAGGTGTTAGAAGAGTGAACTGAAAGCACAGCAAATAGGAAATCGCCTGGGCCATGTAGACTCTCTTTCATATACGCTCTTTTAAAGAGCTCTGCTTGCACATACTCCATCATCAGGATTTGTGCTAAGGATGTGTACTCTTTAAAGACTAGTTGCTCGTGAAGGCATAAAGTCTCTCTTAAAATCTATTAGTTTTGTTTGTGCTGAAAGCATATAGTTGCCATTCGGGTACAATGCTCCATTTGTATAGCTTTCAGCAAATGTGCTGTCACGTAGTTAGCATAATGATTAAGGGCACTTTGAGAAGCTTACCACCTTTGCTTGTAGAGAGAAGGTACCTTGACCTATAAAAAACCCAAGTGGTACACTTAATAAATTTATCATTTTGCTAGATTTGTCCGTGGATGTTTTATTTATAATTCATTGTTATTAGAACATTTCCACAGTGAATGCTTGAGTTAACTCTTAGCTCTCTCTCAACTCTATTTTGAAGTATTCTGTGGTGAAATAACAGACAGCACAGCTCAATGAACTGTTCTGTTCCTATGAGAGGAAAATGTTTGCATGGAGGATGCAATTTCGAAGAACCAAGACTTTAATGTGAAAGGTGCAATATTACGTAATATCAGGTATTTCTTCCTTTCTTCCAGCAGAAGAACTGAGCAAGAAATGAAGCTCTTGCTCTGAACCTTGCTGGAGATCACAACGGTTGGTTCCACACAAACTATTCCCCATTTCCCACAATTAAGGTGAACACTGGCATATTAATTTCCAAGGAAATATAAATATCCTGGCAATAAACAGACTGGAATCTTTGAAGCAGTGATATGTGTGGTCACTTCTAGCTATAGAAAGAGATTAAGTCTAAAAGAAAAAGAAAGTGTGTTTTTCAAAGAGATTTGAAAGCTGTGGTGCAATAAAGAACTCATGAGCTTGAAATGGTTCACCTTTGCAAGTCAACCAGGTTAGAACAATTATCAATCAAATACTAAATGTCTTTTGTACTGATCGGAAAACACCTTCCCCTTGAATACCCAAAGTAGCTACAGAAGCTTCCGGGATTAAGGCACAGTCAAAACCTAAAGGCTCATTTTCCTCCATTTTTTTTATTATGTGTCAAGCTTTCAAATAGAAGGCAACATGCTACACATGTGATGACAACCAAACAACACATTTTTCACAGAAATAGATGGTTGGTAGTCTCCATGTGTCTAAATACCAGTCAGAGCAAAGGCAGGTTAAGTAATGGTAGCACTGGTAATGACTATGGGTGTCTTGTGCATATCTCAAATCAACAATGACAGAGGCAGTATAAAAACAATTTATGAACCACAGTCCTCTTGGGGACTACATTTCAAGCCATAATTTCATCTAAACTGTTTATCGGCTGCTTTTATTTAATGTATGAAGTGTCAAAAATTTTCTTTGACACTAGGCTTGTTATTGTCTTTTGATTTATGTATTAAAGAAAAGCATAGTAAATACAAAGATTGCTTAGTGGTTTTGTGTTTGAAAAAATATTGGAAACATTTGCTACAGTAGTAAAATCATTCATACAGTAGTTAAAAATTAAGAAATGAGAGTCATGAACTATTGAAACTTAAATAGCTTAAGACTGAGAAGACATGAACTGTAAAAACTTTACCATCCAAGGCTCATCTTGCAAATATGAATGTTTATGCTGTGAGGAGATCCATGACTATATACGTGCAAACAAATAGCTGGGCATGTTTTTCACAACAGGGAATGCAAAACATTCCTTGGTAGGTGTGTACGAAGGCATAAATCCACGTACGCAGAAATGCCTGGGTGGACCTCTCTGTGCGTTTGGCATTTATTTAAGTCGACCCATGGCTATCTGCATTCTCTTATCTGTAAGGTTTTGATTTTAATAACCACTGAAGTATTCCTGAAATCTTAAACATACTTACAGTGTGAAAAAGTCTTGGGATGAAATTTCTTGAAACCACACAAAGATTCATCAGTGTGTGCCTGAACTGCACCCAGCTCCCATCCCAGGAAAGCAGGGATGGCAGAGCCATCGGAGAGGTGCCCCAGTCTTCTGGCTGTGAATGGACCAGGGCAAAGCAATCCCCATGTGAACGGAAGGTTGTTGCAGGAAAAGTGCAAATAGCAGCCTTGGACAGCAAAGTGTGGTGGGACATGGCAGCTCCACGACAGCTGGGGAGACAGAGCACCGAAACAGCGCAAAGCCCTTCAGACTGAGTTTACTTCCCCTAAACAGAACATGTCAAACCAGCATGTAATCCCAACTATAAGCCAAATTCCCATGTGTGAGATTTGCCATATAACTGTATGTTTCTGGGTGTGCACCATGACTGCCCTTGAAGGCTGGTACATAATGAATTGTACAAACAGCTTTAGAATTTGGCAATCAAATATCTGAAATATCAGCTATGGATCTGGAGGGGGAAGCTCGTTTGTTGCCCCCTCCCTTCACAATGCTTAGCAGGAACTGAAGCACTTTTCCTAGATCAGAGACATTCCTGTGGAGGAAGAAGGATACTCCTCCTGAGTATATGAAGGGAACAACCCGCTACAAGTCTCCATGAACAGAGACAAAAGAACCTAGGACACTTCAGCTTGGGGTGATGGGGGAAGCGTGTGGAAGTTAAAAGTTGTCGAGACCATCAGCATGTGGTATGGGCTTTTTTGGGCAGTGATTCCTCAACAGGTTTCCTGGCACTGGCTGGAGAGTTGCTGCACATAGGAGGACTTGATGCAGGATAATGGACTTGTATAGTACAGAAATGTTGGACTGAAATGGGGGAGGGGAACATGAGCATTCAGGAGCATCTTGTACTACATGTTCAGCCCATCTTTATTTGAATATTCAAGCACCTGTTTTCAACGTTTTTTTGGCCAACACTTCTTAACCTTGGCATGCTTTTCCTACAGATGTATAACCCACATGTACAAGAAAAGGAGTGTAAAGAACAGCCAAACAATGGACTTGGTTTTAGTACCATCTGTAATCGTTATGAGTAAAGTTCATAAAACACCAGCAGGACTGATATTTAACACTTATGCGAACTGGGATGTAAGTGGAAAATTATGGTCAGCTGTCTGATATTAGTGCAGTAACACAGAATTTACCTGGTTTTTATTTTCACTTTCTGGCCATGAAGTGTATCTTGCAGATATCAAGTGGAGGAAACCTGTGCTTAGCAGCCTACTTTGCTTGTCTTGGTTTTTGAACCTCCTGCATGTAAAAAAAGAGCCAGTGTTGATCCAGTGATTGTATATAGTATGCACTTAGCATAATGATTCTATTAACTTCAGAGATTATGCGTAGGTTTATAGTAGACATGTTTTGTCACTTCGTACTATAAGTTTACTGGTCTTCAGCCTACATGGAATTTCATCTGAATATTTGTGCATTAGCATCCTTCAAAACTAGAGTGAAATTAGGCTCAGAACCCCTGTGATTAGATCTATGGGAGGACTCATAGATGGAAGAGCTGCTAAGCTGCTAATCGGTAGGATTAGCAGCTGCAATACACTGAGAATGCAAGTATGTTTTAATTATATTTTATGCTTACCTTGCATGTCTCCCAGCTTATCTCTGTTCTTTTTATGTGTGAAGGGAGGCTCTCTGGGAACTGGGAGATATTGACTCGCACCCTGTGAATGAAACCGGTCTGAAAACTCATAAAGTCTGATGGGTTTGTGCAGTTCCTAAAGCCTTCTACCCTGTAAAATCACATTTGTAATGAAGTTGCTGGATCCAGCAGGTTGTGTTCATTTAGGAGAGGAGAAACCCACTAAACCACTGTAACACCAACAATACAATTTCATTTACTTAATAGGAAATGAGAGTTTTGAAAAATAGGCGTTGAACTTTTTTTTTTTTTTTAAATATGTATAAAGTCTGCCTTTCCACATGGCTTTTAGGGTCTTTCTAAATGATACAGTTCTTTTTCAGAAGTAGGGACTGAGTGCAAGAGGCTTATTTGTTTATTTGCAAACCAAAGAGGCTTAGAGTGTAAACGGCAGAGGTTGTGGCTGTGTTTTGAAATGTCTCTTTTCCCCTTTCTATAGGTTCCACAGTTCTATACTGCACTTGCAAGGAGACTTCTGTTGAGGCATTTATTACTGTTATTCTTTTAACCTGAGCCCGTCAGAAAAAAACCCCAACCAAAACCACTCGGAAAACAAAGAAGTGACTTGCCAGCTGAAGGGGAAGGTTTCTTTTCCTCCACAACCCTCCCCATATTTCATACTAAACTTTTGCTAAACATTAACATATATAAACAGACATTAGTGTCCTTTACATAGCACTCTAGCTGGACGCCTGCATTAAAGGGATGTGAATCTCTAGAAAATGTATATTGAGCCCTAACTTTTCATTTAGCTTTGTAGGAGAATTTCATGTAGCAGACACGTTATACAATGTGTTCATACACGACGATGCGGGAGATAACTCCTCATCTTTGCCAGAGACGGAGCAGAGTCAGGCCTCCATATTTTAAAAATCGATTTGTCAAGATTGATCAACCTACATAAAACCAGCCTAAACTGAATCAGTACTTCTGGGTCTTAGAAGTCTGGTAAAACTGGAGTTGTAAAGTGTTACTGATGAGTGCACACACACATAATTGTATTTGATGCGTGTTATGAATGACAGAAGTGAGAAAAAACACTCCTTACTTTTCAGTTTTTAATGAGCTCTGATGTAATGTAGGTTTTTTTCTTTCTGCTGTTCAAGATCTGTGAATATCGTCTTTGGCAAGTGTGCTGCTTCAGGTGGGAGCCTGTGGTGCAAACGGGAAAAGCACGGCACCAGGCTTTCACCAGCAAATTAAAAGCACAGTATTAAGTACCTAAGTCGTAAGTATGTATTGTCTTTAATAGGAAGGTATATCAGATGGGATATCCTTTCAGTGCATTTGGAAAAAAAAACATTCTTTTCCGTTGAAGAAACAGATATTACGGCATTTTTAAAATCACAGCTACAGAATAAAAATTGAAGCAGTGAGCTCAGAACAGAGCAGCAAATGCTTTGGGGAAATTAATCAGAACACCATTAAATAGAGGTATTAAATTATAAACAACTTACAAGTAAAAATTTTTATAGCTGAAAAATTTTCCTTTGCAAAATGCTGATCTGACAGTTTGACAAGTTTAATAGGAAAATATAGATTTTGCTGACTTTTTGTAAAAAAGTGGGAAAGTGTTTTATTTTGTAAAAACCAAAACCTTTACAAGCTATTTGATGAAAAAGTGCCAGAGTCCCTTTTTTTGGTCGTTCTTCAGGTTTTCAAATTCCTGCAAATGCACAGGCTAGAAACTCAGTCTGTAACTAAATTCAGAATGAGTGAAATAGATTCATGAGTTCCTTAATTTTGCCACAGGGTTTTTATCCCTTCATCAGCTACTTTTATTTGGGTAGTCTCTCAAAGCTGTGTCTTTTCCATCTTGTCACAATCAAACCAGCACAAGGACCAGAAAGCTGAGCTGCTGCAGCTCAGTGTGTGATCTTAATGTGTCTGCAAACAACAAGAAGAGAAACACGGTTTTCTCCAGAGTACCGTTTGGTGTTGAAATGATTTAGGTCTGGAAAATCAATCTGTTCATCCTTCTGGACAATTTCTGAAACAAATATTTAGCAAGATTTATAGTGTTGTACATATGCAGGCCAAAGGATTCCACTGGAAGGCAGATTTTTGTAATACCATATAATCGTCTACTCAATAAGATGTTTTATTGTTTTAGGGGTTTTTTTTCTGAGTAATAAATACAATTCTGTAACATGTTTTAGGGCCATATAAATACAACGAATCATTCAACTTTTCATTTCTTCTGTAACTAGATGATTTTATATTATCCTGTTTATAGAATAGATACGAAAACACTGGAGGCATGTAGATGAAAGCAAACAAACAAAAACCTAAATGAAACACCTCCCCTTACGTGCACTTTAATTACTGAAATTTCATTTTCAGCTTAGTCATTTGAACCCATTAAAGCGTAGACTTTTCAGAAATGCCTAAATAACACAAGCTCAGCTGAAACCTTAGCGCATAAACGTAATGTGAAAGCAGGGTTTAAGAACGAAAATCATTAAGGTTGTTTTTAACATGTTGAGGCTATTTGCTTGTTGTTAATCGTACTCTCAGTTTACTCCGATCCCAGGGTCGAGGAATATTGCCACACGGCCGTCTCCCCCGGCACACTTCCCCTCTGCAAACACAGAACAAAACCCTCACCTGAACGTCTTCGCCCTCGCGCGTGAGGCGAGAGAACGCAGGAAAATGCAGCCGTGCGTGGCCGGGAGGGCCCAGGTAACTGCGCTGGCAGTTGTAGCTGGAGACTCCCACAAGCGAAATCCTGCCGGGTGCGAGGAGCAGTGCAAGGAAGGCTTCCGGGTTTTCGTTTTAAGATGCGAGCGGTTAGTGAAGCTCAGAGCGACCGCGGCGGCTTGGGCAAGCAGGAGCCACAGGGCCACGTTAGGCATGAGCTTGCACAAAGGCGTAGAGAGAGGCCCGAGCCATGCGTAGTCCGCCACCATGGAGGGCAACAGGAGTTCTGGTCCTTGTTGGTTTGGCTCACGCCAGTCACTCGCAACCTCCTCGGGTAAGTACTTCAGCTGTTTCGAGGTGGAGGGGGGTACGCTGGGGAGCTCAGCTGAGCCCGTGTGTGCCTAGGCACCCCGGGGACACGCGCACACCTAAGCAGAGACCCCCAGCCCACTGACGGCGCCATTTGCAGGAGAAGACAGAGGCTACAACAAGCCTGTGCAAAGCAAAGCGACGCTGTTTTCAAAACACAAACCCAGGACACCTTTGCAGCACCATTATTTAGGGCTGTGAAACGCTCGAGGTGGTCTGCATGCGGCTTCCTCTGATCACCTCTGTGAGGACTGGGGACGTCCCACGCGTGGGAGCTGGTTTTGAAAGCTCCTCAAAGCTCTCCCCATCCCTGCTGCGGCCACCCCTGCCTCTCCCTGCGAGGACACGTTGCCGCATGGCACCGACAAGACTCCTCTGCCACCCCTGACTTTGATGCCTAAACCTTGCTGCTTCACAAGGGGTGCCGCACCCCAGGCGTGACCTCAGATTGGGCTGAAAGACAGGCTCACAAGATCTAGTGGGATCTGCCAGAGGGAGAAAGGAGAGCAAATACTTTATACCTGGGCGGTCTTGTGAGCAAACCTTTTATCACTATGAGTAACTTCTCTATTAATTTATAGAAAACTGTTCATGTAGCTATAAATGGGAATGTACTCAGAATTGCAAAGGTAAAATAAGTGGCATTATAATGAATAGAAGAGGCAGTCCTGGCAAAATGAAGACGTATCTGTAGCCTGACACCGGACTTCTCCTCTATTCTCTGCATTTTGATAACAGCAGTGAAGCCAGTCAGAGGCTTCAAAAAGTGGTTAGAACAAGCTGTATGAAAGCATGTTTATTCTCCCTGCCCTGAGCCTAATGCTTTAGTTTTAAAAATTAAAATTAAACTAAAAAAACCAATAAAATTTCTTTGAAAAAACCAATGGGCTTTCTACATAACAATTCTTGAAACTCTTGTTAACAGTAAAAGAGACCAAATGATTCTTGAGTCTTGTTATAGCTTAGAATCACTCCTCAGTTTAAGTCTGGGGTGAATAAAAAAGTAATCCCTTCCCCAGTTTTGAATTTGCTACTTTTTGTTGAACCGTCCTTGTTATTATCTTATATGAGACAAGACCAAAAGGCGTTTTTAGTTAATCTTACTGATGTTTTTATCAGGATGTTTCTATGATCTTTCAATAACATGAAGAATCTTGCCAGTTCTTCTTCATATGAGAGTTTTCCTGCAAACAGCAATACTTAGAATTGTTAATGAACCCATTCTAATTATTCAACAGCCTTTAAAAATTAGGGGAACATTGATGCACAGGTTATTACAGTTGCTGAATACCGTAACTGTTCTCTTAGAAAAGTCCATGTTCTCTTGTAACCCATTATGTATCCATCCAAACAGTGTGTTTACTTTTTTGACCACATTGGCTCAGCTGGAACAATTTTTATGCAATACCATCCTTTCCTATTTTAATTATGATGAGCTAATAATCCTAAATAGTGGAAGAATCAGATGAATTTTTCACTTCATAGGCAATAGAAGAGTTTTTCCTGTGTGCCATGACTGCATCTTTTGGCAATCAATTGCAGAATTATCTAGATGTAGTAAGAAAATCCTCCTCTTTGTCTTTAGGCAAGTAGACCCGTTTATTCATGTCTGAATAGAAACAGTTTGGGAACTTTCCTTGGTCTGTCTCTGTCTTAGAGCACTCAACAGCTATCTCCCTGTAGCTGGTCACACCCCTAGCAATACATCTTCTTGGTGGTTTTTCTTGATTATTATGACCAAGCACATTTTTTTTCCTGTAATTATTTCACCAATAGTACAAATGAAGCCCAACAAATTGAGTCTTGATTTTTGATAATGACGGTTATTCTTCTCCAACACGCATCTAAGACATAAATTTGTCTTCCTTTGTCACCAAGAAAAACTCTGGGGATTCACTGAAGCCATTTGTCAAACACTTCTATTACTTCCTATTCATGTGCATTTATTTCTCCTGATCTACATCCGCAAATTGCTCTGGGGATGTTCTTCACCAATTGAACATTTATATGTTTTGAAATGCTACACTCATTCCACATTTTTGTCAACAAACGTGTCACTAGGTAGTGCATGGAGATGGAATAATCTATTGTTAATTTTTGTACCAAGTGTGTTATTAAATCTCCTTTGCTTACCTTCAATTTTGAAAGCAAATTTTTGCCTTTCCATGATGAATTGATATTTTTCTGTTGTGCTGATCTCTGTTCTGCCTCTGTTTCTCTTCGTGCGACTTTCTCTGAATTAATGCAGCTGTTGACTGGAGGCATGAAATCAAGTCTACAGGTTTTCCTTTGCCATTCTGTTTCTATGAGTAATCATTTGTCAGTTATTTTTTGCTTTAAACGTTGCTCATTTTTAGTTACACACGTCAGTAGGCCAGACCTTACTGATCGGATAGCTTAACACTGAATAATGGCATTCACTACAGTGGAAATGTATACTGTCGTCTTTGGTAACACTGATATGAACTGCTTGTATAAACTTAAGTTACACCAAGAGAAATTCTAGAGATGAAAAGATAGATGTAAATTAAGGCTCTTTTCCAACATAGTGCATAAGCAGGTGCTTAGGTTTAAGCCAAGAGGTTTTAAGTGTGTGCTTCCCCTCTAGGGGTATCAAAACCTCAGTAGTGTTTTGATAGGGTGAATAGCTAATTTTCAAAGATGCTGAACCTCCATTAAATTGGCTGAAGTCAACAGAAGCTGCATATGATCAGATGGTATTGAGACAGAACAACTAAGTCCCACCAAGTAGAGAGAAATATTCTGCTCTACTTGCCATGGCTGAGGAATGCCAGGATTTTGAGAAAAGAGTTTTGTTTTTTGACTTGGAACACTATTTTCTGGAAATGATAAAGTTGAATCATGCTGACAGCAGACAAGTAACCTAACTTGTAGATGAGCTTCAGTGTCATACATACATACTGCTATATTTATGGTTTGTTTTTAAAATGCTCATGGTAGGAGAGCTGAAAAGCAAAACCGTGCGTGGAGACTGCAGCAGTTGGTCAGAAAGCAACCATGTGATTGGTAATTTTCCAGAGAGACCTGAAGGGGGCAAATTGCATTTATCTAAATCCACTGGTCGCATTCAGGGGGATTAACATCTGTTAAAAGTATTATGTTTATCATGCAGGTGTTTCAATATTTGTATTTATTACGTGTTACAACAACAGTCTCTGAGAAAACATTCATATAACAATCTGGTTGTTTTATTGTCTGAATCTGTCAGGACAGTCATTTTGTTACTCCAACATTGTGATCCCCTTGCAAGCTGTAAACTATTTAATGAAGTGAGTATATGGAGAAAGATGACAGACTTTCAAACTTTTGGAAGACAGTTTTACATCAGAGACATTAGTTTTTGCACTTGGGATTGTTCCTAATACATGTACGGGAAAAATGTTGAATTAGATTGAACATTTCCAGAATTCCCATGTATTCCCCTGTGCAGTCCTATATTTGACATAGCTTTCATTTTGTCAATAAACAATGCACTTAGATTCCAATACTGATGGAAATAAATATTCCATGAAGTGCCTCATAGAAAGTGTAATTATATCTGACTTTGAAGAGCTTTGCTTCATGTGTCTATAATGCTTTTATTGCTCAAAAAGTAACTCTGCAGATACAGTGACTTGCAGGAAAGGCTGTTGCCTGTTTAAAAAAAAAAGACAAAATTTAAAAACTAGACATCTGCTGATTTGCATTGCAGTGTAACGTGACACTGCCAGTACCACAGACAAAACAGCTATGTTAAAAATGTTAAGGTTGCAAAATCAAGTGCTCAAAAGCATGAGGAAATACAACAGTTCAGGTCACCTGTGTGATCTTAATTTGGCCCCCTTGAGTGATTACATTATGATGCAGTTATCATGGATGTTTTTGTTCACAGGACCTCTTGAATCTGATCCAGCTTGTACTGGAGCGAATAGAAATATTTTCATTGACTTCACTGAGTTTCAGGCTGGGTTCCAAATGGTCATTTTTTTCTTATTTAACCCATATTTCTTGAAATAACATAGGTGTATATAATGACAAAGTTTATCCGGTGAATAAGACATGATCCTTGTCCTGAACAATTTACAGAGGCCCAGTTCATATAATGAACTGGAGGTGGCTGGTTCCCTCTGCCTAAACGGATCACTATTTTGCTTTGATTAATCCACAAAAATGTAAGTTTATTTTTATATGGAATTCATTGCTGTACCAAAAATAAACCAACAATAAAGAAAAAAAAAAGGCACTAAGCTGTGGTTTTCTGGGCAAATAATTTATACCAAGGACAAAGACAACACAGTTCAGCTGTAGAAGGGTGTATAGTGGTGACTGATTATGGAAAAGGTAGGAAGTAGAGCTGAAGGAACAAGTATTTTTTTCTTTTAGCATTCGTGGACCAATAGATTATACAAAATATAATGAATACTGTAGACAGAAATTTTCAGTAATAAATGTCTAGCCAAAAATGGTATCTAGATGGGGTATGATCAGTCATAAAATGACAGAGTTACTGCCAAATATTAAGATGGGATGAGATTTGTACCAACCATTTCTCTCAGAAAAGTTCTCCAATGTACCATTTTGCCTGGATTGAATATCAGTCAACTTGTCCTCATTTTGGTTCTAAACTTGGCCAGGCATTAGCTGCAATTAAATGATTTGTCTCAAATTATTAGAATTGCATTTAAAGCACAGCTTCCAGGAACAAGCTTCCACACTCCCCCACCATGTATACCGAGGACTAAGATGATTTAATATATCACCATCTCACCATAACACATCCCCTTATATACTCATTTCTGTTGTGGCCTTCAAGAAAGCAGGATCACACCCAATTTATTTTCTATTTTCCATCAGCAGTTTAACTTACTGCATGCCCTCATTCAGTAGGACTCGTTCCTTACCATTGACGTCTTCCAACAATATCAACAGCAGCAGCATTCACTGTTTTAACCCCTGCATTTATTGATCCCGTAGTCAAAGAATATGACTGAAATGTTTATATGTATTATGTACATATAATTTTATTCTTTCTTTTGGCCTTCTGAATTAGTAACATCTGTTGCCGCTGATGGAAAATATCCTCTGGGCCACAGAGGAATCACAGTCACATGTTGCTGCTGGAACAGCCTGTGTGAATCAGCAGTAAGATAGACTCATCACTCTGCACCTAATAGATATAACACCAAAATGGAGCCAAAGCATTCCTGTCCAAAGTGGGAGGTAATGGTCTATCGTCTAGCTTGAAAAGAGAAGCCTCAAACCATCTCCCGAGTGCTTGCAGCCTAACAGGCAGAGCTTACTTAGCCTGATGCAATGTAAACTTCACATTTTCATCAGACCTTTAGCTTGCCTTCTTAATATAAGGAATAAAGCAGTCCATAAGCTAAGTGTAAGAATAACAACAGCAACAACAAAAAAAAGATTCAGGAATATAGAGTGCACAGCCTAAGATGTCCCTGAGTCCTTGTGTTTTTTGATTCTGAAGGATGGCTTTGGAGTACTTTTCAGCATTTTTCATTTGTGTCAGTCTAAAATTTCAAAGATCTATAAAACATAACGCTTTATATATATGTGATATATATATATATATGAAATGGCTCCTCAGTCGTTGCCTGAGGAGGCTGCAGCAAGTAATTGGCAAAATATTACCCTTCATGATGCTGATGCAGGAGAAGCAAAATGAAAATTTTGGTTTCCAAGAGGGCAAAATTTCTCCACCTTTGGAAAAAAATGACCAGGATCTTTAATATATGGTATCATCATTACTTTCTTGGGTACCAAATAAGTGACATGGTCTCTTCCTCAAAGTAGTGCTGTTCTAAGTGCAGTATGCATTGAACTCGATGCACACTAGTGATTAAAGTAGTAATCGGTTGTTTCGTTTAATGTTCGTACACAATGTCTAGCACACTCACAACTGGAACATCCGACCAGGTCAGGTATTCAGGTAAGCTTCTTAGATAAATAATAGAAACATAATAAATATTTATCATTTTGGTTTCAAAAAATTTTTTTGAAAGACCCGTTGTGAAAGACTGTGTTGAGGGAAGTGTGTGGCAGACTGGGCTTTTGAGTCTTACATCTAC
Organism: Phaethon aethereus; assembly: GCF_964289735.1. Classification (NCBI taxonomy): domain Eukaryota; kingdom Metazoa; phylum Chordata; class Aves; order Phaethontiformes; family Phaethontidae; genus Phaethon; species Phaethon aethereus. The sequence goes on from NC_138578.1 coordinate 44,287,593, forward strand.
AGTGAAGACAACTTTTTGTGTGAAATAGCTCATGTAATCACAGATGACCAATAAGAGGGTCGATCGATTAATAGTTTTTAGTTAATAATTTTTAGTTAATTCTGTAATTACTTTTTTTTATTCTTCTTCTACCTCTCTTTCTTTCTACTTTTCTTCTCAAGTTTGTCTCAAATGCAACCATTGTGTGTGGAGAACCTCCCGAATGTATACAATAAAACTAAAAAAAATCTGAATTTGATTAAGCCAAATTGATTCACTAAATGCCATAAGCCACATTACATGACTTTTTGTAATATCATTTATATTGCAGAGAAAGAAAGGCTCCAAAAACATAAAAATCCAATTCTTAAATCTCTCAGTCAACACAGCAAAGCTAGATTGTATCCCATAAGCATTTGGCCCTGGTTCTTTGCATACTTGCACTGATTTGCCCTTGGTATTATCTCTTGAGCCATACCATAGTGACATATTTTGCATGATAGTAAATTATCACCAATGGAGAGATGCAATGTATGGCTAAAAATACTGCCCACATTTTGCACAGCTGTAGAATTTTAACTGAAAAGCTTAAGCAGCTCTTCAGAAAGTCACAACGTCTGATCTGTAAGGTGCTATCTACCTTTGTTTTTCAGGGGGAGTTGAGGATGTACAGTCCTCCAGAGACCTGACACCTATAGAGGATATTATAGAAGTCAAATAACTGACATGTGATAGTGTGGTTCATCCAATAAGGAATGGATTGTTTAAAACAGACAAAGTGGAGTGAGTAACTAGCTATCAGAGACAGTTTTGACATAGAGCCATAAAGTGGGAAGCGGCATGCCGTTTTAGCAGGCATTAATGCAGCAGACAGACCTTCCTAATGATCTATAAATAAAACAGAAAAAATGTCTTCCTGGCTTAAGTGAATTATTGTTGCCATTAAAGATGATAGCACGACATGGGAGGAAAGGTAGCGCTACTTCTTTAAAATGGAGTGTTCCTCCCGCACACTCGTTATTAACTCCAGCTAGAAACTGGAGTAACGCAAACACAACCTTCTTCTGTCCAGGTTTGACATTACATCCACACAAAAGGAAAAGATAGCTTTTTTCCCTGAGAAAAGCCAGGCAGCCCCTGTAATACTTGCAGTTGTTCTTTCCCCAACACCAGTTGCAAATAGGAAAACTTTCATATACATATGCACCTGTATCTTTACCTGTTTTCTAGTAGGAACTGTGGTTCCAGTGCATTGGGAGCAGCACAGACAAGAAGTTTTTATAATTTATTAATCTTTATCAGTCAAATGGATGACTGTTTGCTTTCTTGTTTTGGCTTAAAAATATGTATTTGAAGTTAATCTCATCTCAGCTGAAGTAAGGAATTTAATCATATAATCATAGGTTAAGTCTTTGGTGGGTATGTTGTGAGGTATCTAGTGCAATCTCCTGCTGAAAGCAGGGTCATCCATGAGATCAGACCAGGTTATTCTGGGTTTATCCAGTTGGGCCTTGAAAACCTTAAAGGACGGACCCTGCACAACCTCTTTGGGAAACCTGTTTCAAAACACATGGCTGCCTATGGCCAGTGGGGTTTTTTCAAGTGTTTTTTGAATATGAGATAGGAGATAGGAATAATCTCTTTACCTTTGTTATTGCTAAGCAATGTGATCAGGTCATTATGAACATATGGTTCTCATAGAGACTGAGGATGACGACTTTTTAAAGGCCTGTACAATGACTTGGAATTTTCGTGGGGATCTGAACAAGTCTTTCTACAGGCCCACATTTATTTCTTTGTATATCAGAGTGTGGTAGGACTCTATGTTTCTCGTAACTTTCAATTTACTTTGCATCAGCCATGAGAACAGTTGCTGAGATCTCTAGAACATATAGAATAACCATATACAGCACTGCCTGTACCCATGCTGTTGAAGCATCATGGCTTGATCATACATGTCTGAGAGAAGATTGTGGTGAATTTGCTTTTCGTGACGCTCCTTTCTTGGAGTCATTGTTAGCCTTCATTCAAACACTGTGCAGTGTTCCAAAAACATTACTTTATCTCTATTCCAACCCTTTCTGCCCTCCTGTGTTTCTTTCCTCCTTTGTCTTTTCTGAAGAGCATATTTTAATTTAGAGGTAGAGAAGCTGGAGGTGTGCTTCATGGGTTTGTGATACATGGATCCTCTATTCAAAATCCTTCTCTTAGGACTTGGATTCTGAAACTTAGATTTGGTATTCACACTGTCAGTTGTATGCCAGAAGCACACACAAAGGAAAGAGTATTTTTTTTCCATTTACTGGAAATAATATTTACTGGAATAATAAGCCTATCCCTCTCTCCAGAGATGTTCTGAAGGTGCCACTATATGATGTTCTGGGTGCCAGCAGATGTACCCCTAGGCACCAGCTCATGTCCTCTGCTGGCTACATTCCCCTGGTTCATTATGTCACGTGGTTGCTGAGTTTTCTGCCTGGTATAGGACAGCTGTGTTGCTTGTCTACTTTGGAAAAAATCTGTTTTCCCAGTATTTACGTGTGTACATTACTCTTTTAATTGTAATCAGATACAGAAAGCTCAAAGTGCTATATTTAAATAGATCCAAATTCAAGCTCTTCGATTGGGTATTTAAAAATGATTGTTAAAATACCCCAATCATTGTCATGTTTGTGGCTCTAAATTTTCATTTTATAATGCAAAATGCTATGGATTTTCTTAATTTGAAAAATATGGATTAAAAAAACCTTCCCTTGTCTTAGGCATGCTTTCTTAACCTGGAGATCAGTTCAGTAAATCATATGAAGTGCCCCTCAGCACTTTTCCGACATTTTACAGTGCTTCATTACTACAGATAAATGTAGTTATAGTTCACATAATACGAACCCAGAATTCTTGTTCAGGTACTTAATTGAAGCGGATAAATTTTTATGCAGCAGTACTTTGTTCCTCCTAAATCTTTAGTAGTCCATGGGTAATAATATAAGTGGTAGTAGTGTTAGGTAAACTTTTTTAATGAAAAGAAAAAAGTACTGCAGTTTGTTTTGTGTTGTCAGTCTCTGACAACAAATGAAATGAAGGAGTCTTATATTCCAAGGAATTATAAAGGGTTAAAAAAACATAGATCTCCATAAAGAAACAACATTTTTAAGTTTTATGGTTAAATCAGCCATTGCTTTGCTGACCAATAAAATGGAAAATGTGTGCTTTTATAGGTTTATAAAAAAGGCAAACTCTAGTTGCATGAAAAATAACTTTCACCGATTGAGTACAGGTGGCGACTTGTTTAAACTCTGAAGATGTAAAGGCTTAGTATGTATGACTGAAAAAGGGAACATGGCACAATAAAAAGTCTTCCTTTCTTTACTCATCAATCCTTTGGGTATTCCATGTCAAATAAATGTTACAACAATTTACAGTAAAAGTATACAGTGGAAGTGCCAACGTTAACACTTCTTAGGACTGGACGGGGTCCAAATTTTTCACACCAATATTTAATGTGAAGTAAAATGTCTTTTCCATTGGAAGTGTCAGCTGTAACATGCTTTCCTATATTTGGCAACATGCTCATGTGAAGTATAGAGTCAAATGCACATGATGTTCTTTTTATTTCAACCATGATAAATTGTGTTCATTTGTTTAAGTGCAAGTGGCAGTTTTAGTGTTCCTACTATAAATTTTGGTTAGCTTCTATTGACATGCTGTATTAAACTTAAGAAAAACAAATTACACTTCACCCATTTTAATTGACTAAATGTGTCAAAAACACAATAAGTATAACATGAAGGGTCAGAGTCTCAGACTTCACCATAATGGGTGTCATGGCAAGGATCCAGCTTTTTGTACATTTCATTTTTCATAAAGTTTTAGTATGGGGCATACATTTAACATTCACTTCCACTTCAGATTTGTAGCCTAAAAAAAAAAAATCTCTTGTGTTATGTTCTCATTGCACTCTAATATTGTTAAAAGTTCCTCTTCTTTTTTTTTTTAAGGTGATAGTACTGATGAATATTAATGATCCGCTATAAACATAAGATTTCAAAATTACTTTGGTATTTGAAGGAATGAATCCATTATTTATGTGGTACAAACGGATTTGTGTCAAAACCCATGCCTGAGACCATGGTTAGGAATCCCTGAGACCACTTTTCTAAAGAGACGAGTGTGGTTAAGTACCAGTTGAAACTTGGCGTGCCTTACTCCCAGAGGATTTGTATGGAGCCTGTCACTTTTAATGCACGCATTTCATGCTAAAGAATCAATGTCTATTTTTATCTTTTGGAAAACTTTACCTGTTTTCTGGATTTTAACAAGTGAAAATTAAGGAAAACCACTAAGAGATGGTGTAAGTATCAGCAAAATGCCGCTAAGCATTGAAATACTTGATGGAGTTCAAGTCATTCTACATCAAAAGCAGGGTGGCCAGCAGGTTGAGGAAGGTGATTCTGCCCCTCTACACCACTCTGGTGAAGCCCCACCTGGAGTCCTGTGTCCAGCTCTGGAGCCCTCAGCACAGGAAAGACATGGACCTGTTGGAGCAGGCCCAGAGGAGGGCCACAAAAATGATCCGAGGCATGGAACAGCTCTCCTGTGAGGACAGGCTGAGAGAGGTGGGGTTGTTCAGCCTGGAGAAGAGAAGGCTCTGGAGAGATCTTATTGCAGCCTTCCAGTGCTTAAAGGAGGTCTATAAGAAAGATGGGGACAGATGTTTTAGCAGGGTCTGTTGCAATAGGACAAAGGGTTTTAAACTAAAAGAGTGTAGATTTAACCTAGATCTAAGGAAAAAATTTTTCCCAATGAGGGTGGTGAAACACTGGCACAGGTTGCCCAGAGAGGTGGTAGATGCCCCATCCCTGGAAACATTCCAGGTGAGGTTGGATGGGGCTCTGAGCAACCTGATCTAGTTGAAGATGTCCCTGCTCACTGCAGGGGGGTTGGACTAGGTGAACTTTAAAGTTCACCCAAACTATTCTATGACTCTATGATTCTATGATTTTAATGTCTCAGTGTGGATTCGTTCTTACGAATCGTGAACAAGGGGTCAGCGCTTGTTACAAGTGCCAGAATATTTTTTCTTTCCGCTCTTGTTGCTGTGTTAAGCCTGAACCCAATTAAAGGCTTTTGCTCTCAGGTCTTTTGCCTGAACCTCTGCCTGGTTAGATGTAACAAGGTGGACTGACTGGGGAGCAGACGGGCTCAGACTGCATGTAGGACTTCCAGCAGCTTTTATCAGCTCTCATGGGTTTCCAGCAAATCCTTTCAACTATGTTCATCTTCCAGTGGGCATCATGAAAAGGATGTCATGTGCTGCCAAGTATCGACAGTTTGAACCCACAGAACCCACAGAACCCACAGTGCTTGTTTTGTAGGTCTGCAGCTTGTGTCTTCCTGCAACGGCTAGGTAGTGGCAGGCAAAGCCTTTCCTTGCTCCTGCTTTCTTTTGGTAAAATGATGTTCCTCTGAACTGGGGAGCAGCCCAGCCTGACTCTAATGCCAGTGGTAAAGAAGATGGCTCCAAGAGGTACACTGGCATTATCCAAAACTAGAAAGCAAAATTTTCAGATGCAACGGCTGTGTTTTTAGCCTGAAGTGTTTCTGTGTAGAGGTCTGTTCATATAAAATGCTCTGACACGTCCCCACCTTTGGGAAATTTAATGAGATGTATGAACTCCCTACTTGTTAAGAAATAGCAGGAGCCAGAGAACCCAGTTAATCCTAGTGGGAGCTATTTCAAGGCAGTTCAGTCGACTTCTACTTCCCTTAGAGGGGGTGACAGCTGGGAGCAGGTCCCTCACACTGAGGGTGGTGCTGGTCTTGGCCTCTCTGTGGGACAGGAATGAGGAGGAGCGCTGGTCTGCCAGCGTCACTGCTGCAAGCGTGGCTGCGCAGGTGTGTGCGAAGAGAAGAGGCTTGGAGAGGAGTCCAGGAGGGACCCGAGCCTTGAGCCTGTGGTAGACATCCAAGTCCAAATCCTGCTGGAAGGATCCCAGTGAGGAATTGACTGGGCCTTGTCAATCTGAAAGAGTGATTTATTCTCATATGTGTAGCCTTCTGCTCTTGTGCTGAACAACGGTCCTTCGCCCACAGGTTTCATAGTTGTATCCTGTTGTAGGCACTTCCACGATGGACAGGCTAGCTCTTAGCACACAGCACATGGAACATTTCTTTTCTTTTGAATTTTTGATGCAAAATTTGCTCTTTTATTCAGAGGCACCCTGCTGTATCCATCTAACTAGAAAGCGTTAATGTGGGCGTCTTCTGTTTCAAGGTAAATTTTATTTGCTTTTAGGGTTTTTATGATCCTGTCACAACCTAAGCAACTAGTTTCATAAAGGTATTTTTAGCTACCAGAGAAGGCTATGCATTCCTCAAGACTGAAAATACATCAGCTGGGATCATATATATACACCATCCCAAAGGGAACTTAAAACTTTCTTCATGATATCCTAAACGACAAAAACTCTCCAAAAGTTACAGTTCAGTAGATAGGAAACGTAGCTAACTCTGTGCGTGTTGTCAACAGAACAGGCTGTGCTGTCTGTAGCTCCATTTTCATGCCACCTTCAATGTAGAATCACAGAATATGCTGTTTTCAGTATGAACTTGCCAAACTAACTGCTCAGAATTCTTTTTTGTTGCCTTTTTTTTTTTCCTGTAGTGGAATATTTCTCTTTTGAGTATTTGCTCTATCAGGAAAAAAAAAGAAAAAAGGTTATTGAGAAGCTCTCCTGCATCCAACCCATACAGCGTTAAAATCTGGAAAAGAGAATTATTCCATCTGCTGTTCAGAAAGTGCCTTTTACTGGATGTCTAGTAATATACCTAAACTTGGCCAAGCTTGAACAATTTCCACCCCAGCAACAGCATCAAAGAAAGACTATCTGCTGGGACCCCCCCTTAGAGTTTAACAGCTAATTTGCTGAGCATTTTGTTGGGGCTGAGCATGCTCCAGCCCAGAGCTGGCAGGCTGACAGGTTTTCCTGGAGCTGCAAATTCTGGCTGTTGTGGGACAACGTGATGCTGAGCATGGGGACTGGAAGCAGAGACTACCTCACTAGTTTTTCTTCCATTCATACCGAGGGAGTATAAAGAAAAAAGAAGAAATTTCACTGCAGTTGAAATTGAAAAAGAGAACTGATCTGGGATTTTGTGTGTAATAGACTACAAAGGTAGGGAGGCCAGGACTTGGAGCTGATATTGTAAAGAAAACCTTTTTTTTAACTGTATAGTTGAAGATTATTTAAAAATGTACATGCAAAAAAAGGGCAAAATAAAGATTTGTACAGGGCAGTTAAATTCTGGTGATTCCTATCTTCTGGTGCTTCAGCTTGCCTTAAGTGTTCCTTCAAAGTTTCTTCTGTATGTGTTTTATATTTTACCTTATCGTGGCTATGCACAACTAAAGTTTGATATTTATTGTCATAAGAAGATACAGTATTAATATTATACTGTAATACAATTATAATATCACAATAAATAATTTGGCAATTGAGTTTATGACAGGTATAGAAAGGAGCTCCAGGTCCATGTGGCTGCTGCAATCTTCCATAAATTTGATGAGAAGTTTTCTATAGGACAGAAAAGTATAATTACCTGAAAGATCATTTTCATTTTACAGTAGGAAGACAACTTGGGAAACCTCAAGAACCACTATTGGAGCTAAATGAATCTGCTGACCTAGGAGATAGGAGAGGTGACAATGACTAAAATAAGTCAATTTTTTTTCCAAAAACATCAGCTGGTTGAAACATATTTGTCTCAAATGTTTCTTTGCAGAAAATTTGCTTTATTTCAGCCTCTCAAATTTGGAAACAATTTGTACCCAATTTTGATAGTAATTATTTTTTATCATCTTGACCTTTGAAAAGCTAGACCTACAAGTATAAATGGGATACCTTAATAGTTTTGGAAATCTTAAAAATCCAGTTTTATTTGTTCATTTAATGGATGTTGGGGAAAATTTAAAATACATACAGAACTATTTCCTTTGAAAAGAACTTCCTTTATGATACTCTTAGTGACAACACTACCCTGCGGAAGCCTGTGCCCTTCAGTAAAGCACAGTACTACAAAAAACATGTAATCTGACTACAGCAACCAAGTGCCGGTGAGTTGAACAGATGTACAAAATCCAACTCTTACAGAGAAACACTGGTGTCTCAAATGCTCAAAAAAATTATTTTGACAATTCAGAGTGAAAGAAACATGACAAAATCATCAGTGCCACTGGAGCACTCTCTGACAGTGATAATATAGACTTCCACAGGTCTCCTTCACCTTAAGGTTAAAGGCAAAACCCAGCTGGATTTGAATGAAGTCAAATTCCTGATGTTTTTAATATAACCACAGGACTAGCTCACGTCTTTCACTATAAAATTCTTGAAAATATTCCGTGTTGTAATCTAGGTGTTTCTAGAGGTCTCTCTCCTGAGTTTGCCTCTAAGAGATATGCTGAGAAACACATTACCATATTTCATTGCTGCTCACCATGACTGTGAATCCATAGCACACACCCCCCTTGTCATTCTTCTGCATTGTATGTTGTAGCACAGTGTTTTTCATCGCGGTCTGTTATTTAATAAATAGTGTCGATCAACCAGTACTCCATACTAATCCTTACTGATAAATCTTGTTCATCACAGCAAGGTATTTGCTGGTTCCTCATCCAATTATCAACTGATTTTAACTGAGTTTTTTTATCCTATAGCATCCTCTCAGTTGTTGTTTTTTTCTCCCTACATTCAGTGTGGCAAAGGCTTAAAGTGCCTTCACACACGCATACACACAAGCAAACAAACACTGCTCTGGCTGTAATTTCAAAATAACATCTTCATATACATTTCTGTGTGAGTATAGAAATTATTTCTTATCAGATCTATCTTTTCTTGCCTCTGTTTTGGATCTTGTTGTTATGGGCCCAGAACTGACATTGATACTAGCTATACAAATGTACATATTTCTTTTTCTGCAAACAACACTCAATTATAAAATTGTACTCCTCAGAAACTAAACAAAGATTTCAATTCATCCAGAAAATATTGGTAAAAATAATTGGTAAAAATTCAGTAGATTTCTTATAGTCAGATGTAGTAATTGATGATCTGTATAACATTGTTAGATCAAATGTGTATCTCTAGTGTTGATTTTTTATCCTTTAATACATGGAAGCAAAAGGTATATTTACTTCTGACAGTAAACGGTGTGTTTGAACACTGGATAAAGTGTACAAAAGAACGAGTTTTTCCTTTCTTACTAACTGCATAAACCAGTTTAAAATGTAGGAAAAATAATAGCTGTCGTGTTTTCAGTAGAACATGTATTGTGAGAGTGTTAAAATCTAACTAGTTGCCAAAGTTATCAAAGATATGTCTAGGAAGAAATATGAAAATTTCTTCACCTACAAGCTCTGAAACTCGTAAATGGAGGTTGCATATGGCATTGCTGAACAGCAGAAACAGCTACTTTCCTTTCTGACTGCTGGAGACATGGTATCCAAATCTCTGTTGCTGATGCACTGAGGAATTTGTCCTTTGGCCAGGAAAATGCAAGGGTGCTGCTTATGTCCTCATGGCAGCATGGGCTCCAGCCCCGTTGGAAATTCATCAATGAAATATTGTAATGCACCTGCACGGACTTGACTGGATGCATCTGAGATTTATCAAGGGTTGGTAGACAGAAAGATACTACTCCAAACCCATGAGCCTCTTCCACATTTCCGGGAAACTCCTTTTTCCAATAAGCTTACACCACTAAATACCCAAACACAGATCAACATTAATGAATGATCTTCATTCACTCAAACAGTCACCCTGGAGAAGGAGCCACTTCAAGATCTGTGAGGTGTGAGAAGCTTTTACAAGTATTTATATTAAATTACTAAATGGTTTATTATAGAAAGAAGATTCAATTTTTTTCTTATTATATGTGTTATTATTATCAGTTTGTAGAGTACTGTTGTTGGCAGTGCTGAACATCATGGATAGAGACAGTACTTCCTCCAAAGAATTAACTAGAATGAGCTGAAAACATTTTCCTCCTTGAAATATTTGCCACATCAGGGAAATTAATGAAGTTTGGAGGTATCTATTGATGACAGCAGACCAAGGTGAATTTTAACAGGTTTGGTAAGATATGAATATGGGAGCGCTGTAGGCATGGGTGGGGTAATACACAGATGTGTCTTGTGGCAGTGTTCACAGCACTGGGGTTGCTCTGCTCTGGCAAGAGTTACGTAGCTTAATAGGGTGACATGTAGAGGTACCAAAGCCAGCTCATTTGGGTATGGCTACTAGACATTGCCCTGGGAACTGGCCATCCCCAATTTCTATGGGAAAGCCCTAGTGTAAACATGGGTTCATGTGCCATGCAGTTGATCTGCTCATACATAGTGGTCATTTGCTCACAATTTCCAGATGTTCAACAGCCCAGTTGAGCTATTTCTTTTTTCTAGAGTACCAGATGTCCAGAAAGCACAAACAAACACCCAAACTCTTCTTGAATTAGATAAAATTTCCAAAACAAAAAGGAGGACTTGTCCACAGGGTAGAAGTACGATAGCACCATTTACAGTAGATATATCTTTACATATGAATACATATTAGATGGGGTTGTGACTTGAACTAGATATTCAGGGCTGCAGGTTCTTTCTCTCACCAAAAGCTATCAAGGACCTGAAAGCTTTTCGACAAAATCTGGCACAGTGCCATAAAATTTCAGTTTTGATAAACTGCCGTCTTTCTAGTAAAACACGGTTTCATTGGAAAATTCCTTACTCACTAGATTCATCTAAACACATGCTGACAATATGGTTCAAACATACGGGATACATAGGAAGACAGAGCAAATTTCAATTTGTATTTGGACTCCAATCCTACACTAAGAAATGTGTAGCCTCACTCCTGAGCACTGGCGAAGCCTTGATGTGGGATTGGGGTCATGGTCATGGTCAGTTACGACTGAAATTCTTCCCAGAAGAAATTTGTACGGGCCTCGGCATAATTCTGCCATCACATTCTCACCTCTGCAGCGTGAGCGAAGGTATTCAGCGTGCGCCTTTTACCGTATCTGCCCGGGCCGCAGACATGACAGTGTAGCTGGCAAGGTTGCAGGCCAGATGTATGGCTCTTCTGCTTTCCTTTTGGGATGTTTGGCAGAGGTTCAGTGATGTAACAGTGTACTGCCTTCTAAACCCTGATGCACGTGACAGACCAAGACTAATGGTTTCCTTTAAATCTGGGGCTGAATACTATTGTTGGCTTTGAAAATTCCAAGAAATGTAATTTCACTTTAGATCACTATAAATTTATAAGCTGTTGTACAGTGAAGGAGTAATCTCCTGGGAAATGAGCATAAACCTATTATATTTTCATTAACAATCTGTTTTCACCATTGACTTAATCCACATTTACTGTTGTGGAATTTGATTATGCGTTATAAAGCATCATAAAACAAAATTAGGTATGTATCAAAGTATCCATTTTCCTGGTCATGTTGAATTACTCACTTCCTTGGTTTAAAACCTTGGGTTCTTTCTATCTAACTCAAACAAAGCTAGCCTGTGCGTTTACCATCGTCCACCTGAGAAGCAACATAGCAATTTGTTTTATTTTTTTCTTTACATTAAGACCCATTTTCTACAGGAAAGGAAAGAAGGAAAAAGGAAAGGAAAGGAAAAAGGAAAGGAAAGGAAAGGAAAAAGGAAAGGAAAGGAAAGGAAAGGAAAGAGGAAAGGAAAGAGGAAAGGAAAGAGGAAAGGAAAGAGGAAAGGGAAGGAAAGGAAAGGGAAGGAAAGGAAAGGAAAGGGAAGGAAAGGGAAGGAAAGGGAAGGAAAGGAAAGGGAAGGAAAGGAAAGGAAAGGAAAGGAAAGGAAAGGAAAGGAAAGGAAAGGAAAGGAAAGGAAAGGAAAGGAAAGGAAAGGAAAGGAAAGGAAAGGAAAGGAAAGGAAAGGAAAGGAAAGGAAAGGAAAGGAAAGGAAAGGAGAAGAGGGGAAGGGGAAGGGGAAGGGGAAGGGGAAGGGGAAGGGGAAGGGGAAGGGGAAGAGGAAGGGGAAGGGGAAGGGGAAGAGAAAAGGAAAGGGAACTAAAAGGAAAAATTTTAATACATGTATTTATTTGATCTAATTTGAAAGGTTTTTTTTTATGTTCTGCACCTTTCTTTTTATTTGATTGTGTAACAGTTAAACATGCAGACTTCCCCCCACAGATCAAACCTGCAAAACACACCAAAAAGAAATACTAACCCATGCAGCATAACCCACTTCCTTGGGCCTGTTGTAGAGGTGTGATATGATCAGGGATTGGGGAGAGAAGCAGTTAGGAAGGCTTTCAAGTTCACATGCATGTGGTTTTGGAATAAACCCATATTTTATGTATGATGTGCATTTCTGTGTCACTGTTGTCTGGATGATTATACTGAAATTTGGAATTCCTTACTGTCACACAGTGATAGCTTCTGTGTTTTGTGAGTTAGACAAAACAGACTACAGAAATGTCAGGCTACTTATTATGTACGTCGTTGCCTAGTGGTCAAATAGGGTTTTTTTTGTTTTAAAAATATTACTTCTTTTAAATTATTACTTCTGTTTAACCATTAAAGAAGGAAGTGAAAATAAGCTCATTGATTGCTGTTAAGTAAATCAAATATGTTAAATTTCACATAGCCCTCAAACAGTCAGCTGGTATTTTATAGCAGCTGCAGTTACAGAGGTCTGACAAGAACTTCATGTCAGCTTTACAGTTTTGCAAATAACTTTTCCAACTCAGTCAGCTGCACCGGTTTTATAGCAAAAATCAGGTCTCATGATGTTAATCACTGTGTTTTGAAATTTGCTGAAGAGTCTGTGAAACATACAATGACATTGCTGTACAGAACATTTTGCATCCACCAATGCACCAGGAAAGAAATTAGGGTTAAAGCGAAGTGTGTAATTGCAAGGGAGAGATTTTATGCATGAAAGGAGTTGCACCTTCTTTATTACAGTTCAAAATGGATCTAGAAAGATCAAAAAAAGAAGCAAAAGGAGATTCTCTTCATGTTCTCAAGTTTTCTATTTAGCAATTTGCTTTTACCTACTTTGATAATAATACTTTGTACAAGCACAGAGAAAAAAGGGGAAAGGTCTTGGAAGTTATATTGATAAACTACGTGTGGATCCCACAGCTGGCATAAAATATCTTGTTTGGGCTGTAAAAATATATTAGTATGTCATGTTATCTTCATAAATTCTTCCAACACATAAGGTGGGTAGTGTCCCCCCGAATCCCAGGACTCATTACCATTTCTGCTTGGTCTTGCCATTCATCAGCCGCTTTGTCATACCGAGCAGGCGCGCGGTTGGGGCCAGAGCATTACGCTTCTGGAGGGGTAGATACTGAGTGAGTTATTAGCTGTGGCAGACAGCCCTGTTCCCAAACACTCCTGAGAAGGTTCTTCACTTAGGCAAGCAACAATTACGATGGCGTTCCCAACCTGGGGAATGCCAGAAGGTTCTGAATAGAGCCTGCGGGTTTTGGTTTTCCTTTTACAATGGCTCTGATTAGACATTAATCATGATTTCCAGAGCTTTCCAAAGTTCACCAAAGAAGTTCAAGCGTTTAGGACATTCACAAGTATTTGTACTCCACCAAAGGACTCTGACCTCTGACTTGCATGTTATTCTTGTTTGTAAGTAAGCTATATATCCTATTTCTGTGTGAAAAGGTAGAATCTGAGACCCCGAGCGACTGAAAATTTGGGGCTCCAGGATAATGTGAGAGGAATAAAACCTGCAAATTGACACATTAATTACATTGCTTTTCACAGTTGTATGAGTTTAGAAGTACCAGAATATTTTCCCTTTCTTTTTTTTTCTTTTTTTGGTTTGTGTGCTTCTCAAATTTATGCATTTAAAAATAGCTATATTTAAGAGGATTTATCATCTGTTTGCTCTAACGATGAACATCTGATTTATTTAAAATAAAAATATTATTTGTTTCTTACTGCTTGGAGGCAGGGAGAATGGAACGCTTTTCCAGGCAGCTACTGCCAGATTAAAAACTAAAGGTATTATTTAAAAGTTATGTTGATTGATTTTGATAGATGAAGCCTGAGTGATCTATGTATGTGCCTATCTTATTTTCAAGTGACTTAGGAACTAAATCACTTTTAGCAGGAAATTAACTACCTTTGGCCTGTAATAATGTTTAAGATTTAGAAACAACCCTATTTGTTGTTTAGGATTTCACTGATCTGGTATGACGAAGTGACCTTTGGTTTTAGTCAGATCAGCTTTGCTGCCTGTTTCACTACGCCACTAAATCTTGCAGAACTAAAACTGGTGACAACTTTCCGTTTGCTGCTTAATACACTATGCATTGTCAACAGAACGATGAGAACTTGGAGCAGGAGCAGCCCATAGGAATTTTTAATGAAAATACCTTTGTTTTAATCTTTTCAGAAAAATGCTTAACTTATATATTCATTATTACATTCTGTTCTTATAACTGAATTTTTTATTTAAGCTACTTAAATCTGTCTGTTGTTTAGATTATCATTATAGGATATATATAGATGGGAAAATACCCAAGAAATGTTATGATAAAAATAAGAATAGCAGTCTGAAAAGAAAGCATTGGTCAGTTTATGAGATTGTATACTAAAAGGCATTCCCTTTGATAGGAAAGGAAATTTCCGCATCCACTTTGATGCATAACTCTCAGTAGAGTGCATATAAATATTGGTCATTTTCAGAGCACATCATACATCACACAACTGCAGTTTTCATATCCATTTTTATATATTTCATTTCTAATTTTGCTCTCCTTCCACTTCTAAACAAAGATGAAAAAAAATACCTACACTTAAATCTCTTTCCCACGTTTCGTTCCACTGAGCTATGAAGTTAGAAAGTAGAAGTCAGTTCAGATGCTCATGAAAAATATTTTCTGTTGGCCAACAACTGAGGAAAGTCTCACGCTGATGCTTTTACTTAACACGAAGAAATTTTGCATGAGAGGCATGTAATGATAAGCCTGGAAAAAGACAGTCACAGTTTTGTCTCAAAAGCCAAGGTGGGTCTTGTAATTGTGCTCTTCACTTGCTTTTCTTGCGTTTTCCAGTAAGTGTCATGCACAGTGTGCTATACTTCTCTCAGCCTGCTCTGGCGACAAGTACTTTTGGACAGAGGGCAAGGTATCTTGCACAGTCCTACCCATTCCCACTCCTGTTCTGGCAGCAAGGAGACGGAAAGTCACGATGCCAGCCTTCCTGCTGATGCCGCAACCCAGGCTACGGGTAGCTCTCTCCGGAGCATTTTATGTCACTCCCTACATTAAGTGATGATCTAAATCTTTAGTGATAACTGATGTCCTTAGACTCCCAACACTGCAGAGAGAGGATAATATGGGCTTTTGCTTCCTAGATGATAAATTTTCAATCAGATTAATTCTGTTATCTTTAGCAATTGTTATGTGTTATTTAATTTTTTTTTTGCCTTTATTTTTTTCCCACCAAAGTACTGTGACTTACAAAACATTTGGAAAAGACTCTTTCAAAGCTAGACTCTATAATCACATTGGAAGGAAACAAATCTCTCTCACTCTCTTCATATAGGATTATGTCAAAGATTAGCTTCTATTTAAGCAACGTTGTACGAAGTTTTCCAAAGGATTTTCTTCTTAAACTACAACCATATGTTTTACTCCATTGAAACAGCTTACATATTGGGTATATGAGATTGATTGATGACATTTGCTCCAGTCATTTCACTAGTCATTTATTCATTCAAGGTTAGGTCGAGAATGTTTGTTAAATGATTGGCAAAGTAACTCATTGATCATCATTCCATGTTTCTGGCTACGAGAAACTGAAGAGCAATTATTTTAAGCAAAAAAATATACTAGATTGTTATAACATGAGTACACATGGATATTCATTATTGTTCTGCAAATTCTTTATCATAAATTCTTATAACAAATACATTACAGTTTCCCCTAAAAAAAGACACCAAACAAGGCTATAGAATGAACAGTGATTGGCCCAACGGCAGCCTAATCCTGTGCCTCCCTCTTTGCTCTGTTTCCCATCACCAAAACAGATCATAGCACACATCATCCCAATTTTCAGTTTTCTTCATTGGCACACAGCTGAATATTTAAAGTCTTCTTCATTCTATTTAAGACTCTTGAGGAAATGGATCCAAGATGCTGAAGAGGCCACCTTACCTCTCAAAGCTGCAGCCTCCCTCTCAATGCTCTCCCGCTCACTTTCTCAGGAATTGAGCTTTCTCTGTCCTTGGTGATGTTTTCAATAGACTGGAGCTTGGTCTTTCCTGGCAGACTGCCTGAGACTACAAAATTCCTTTTTCCAGGAAGGAAGAGCAACTTGAGAAGTCGTTATGTTCAGGTCACATGTAGAAACTGCTTTCTTTGATTTTGGCCTTCCACAAAGCAAAAGTGGTTGGGAAAAAAGAGAGGAGAGGAGAGGAGAGGAGAGGAGAGGAAAAGCTTAAAAAGCAAGGGAAACAAACCAGAAGTGCAAATAACTCCTCTAAGGAGAATGGAGACTTTATAACAGCTTCTGCCATCCTACATGAGTGTTCTCTGAAACAGATTTTGGGTAATTCCTGAGTAAGGCTAGGGGAGGCAAAAAAGGGAGTGAGCAGACATTCACAGGGAGCATCTGCACGGCTGACTGGTGTGATGTGAGGAGGAAAGACTGGTACTTCATCACACTGGTGGGTTATGGTTCCAGGACTGTATGTCCACCTCAACCCTTCATGGGTAGTGAAGCTCACTGCAGTGGCTGGTCCTAGGTCAGCAGATGCTAGCTGTTTTTTAAGAATGAGGCTTTATGGACTTAGAGACTTCCATTTCCTGAAAATACTAGAATAAATGTCTAAGCAGAAATAGAAGTACAAGGCGATAAGAAACAACTCATAAGGATTTGTCAAGAATCAATAGCATCAAGAAATATTAATCAGATTCCTTCTGCTAATGGCCTTATGAATAGAAAGGAGCAGTAGATATGATACAGTTTGACTATAGTAAAGTTTTTGGCATGGTCTCAAGTGGCGTTCTCAGAAGCAAAGCAGTGTAATAGAGAGGAATTGAAATTGTTGTCAGGTGGGTGAACAACAGATAAACTATCCTGTAGGAATAGTTGTCAGACTGGAGTCACTGTCAGACTGGAAGGGTCCATCACCCAGGCACCTGTGGGAATCTATCTGGGGTCCAGGGCTACCATTGCTGAGATGTTTGAAGTGAACATATGTCTTAGTCTGTATGGGACAACAAACAACTTGGCGAGTCCAGATTAGTATTCAAGGTGGTCTTAACAAACTGGAGAGGTCATCTGGTATAGCTAGGATATAATTCACAAAGTACAATGTAAAGAACTACACTTGAGCTAGAATAAATCAACCATGCAACTACAGGAAGGGAAAAAAACACATTAAGCAGTTCTGCGTGGTGGGTCAGTGGACTGTATGGTGAATATAAACATGAACAAAAATGTGTAGAGAAGTAAAAAAAGCTATTGTCCAACTGAGTTATACACAAAGAATTGTTGTGAAGACATATCATCATGTGAAGAACTCTGTACATGTGGCTCAACACTTTAGATTGGATTATGGTGGCCATAAAAAGATTTGGGGCAACTGAAGGGTATTGGCAGGACAAAAAGGAACAACGAGAATGATCAGACAATGGTCCAGAAAACATGAATTGGAGGCAAAAAAGAAGACAGAGAATACACAGAATAACAGTACTCCAACACAGAAAAGGTTTTGCAGAGATAAAGAAAAAATATTCCTCTCCACCAGTAATGGAACTAAAAGTAACAAACTCAGAGTGGAACAGGGGAGATTTGCCGAAGAACCACTTTGAAAAGTTTTCTTTAGGTGTGGTCAAAACACGCTTGATATTGCTGTGGGATGGAGACATAGCTCTTTCCAGTCTGCTTTTTTAAAAAGAATTATTTTTGTGGAAGAAAGCAGGCAACACAAATTCTATTAATTTACATATTTGGGTGTTATTTTCCAACATACAAGAATTGATATAGTAAGACAATAGCACTCCTCCTTTGGTATAATTAAGCATGCAGTCTAGTAATGCAGATGGGTCTAGCAGAACTCCTCATTTCAAGTTTAAATCACCTGCCATACTTAACTTCCCCAGCTACATTGTAAGACATGTAATTTCCTGAGGAAGGGGCAGAGAAAGAAGCTCCTTAGACTCAACTAGGCCAAGCTGTGACCAGTTTCTGTCTCCAAAGTGTAATGTGCAATCCTGGAGAAGAAGAGAAAGATGGTTGGAGAGAAAGGTGCTCAACCACGTTTCACTCACTTGCAATTTCCACCTGACTCTTCTGAGGAAGGAACATCAAAAAGGGTTTCCCTGCTGCAGAAGACTCTCTTCTACCAGGAATCAGTTGAGTTGAGATGATGCAGGTATTTCTTAATGTGTTTAGCTGAGACATATATGTGAGAAAAAGACCTTTCTGACCTTCCCACCCTGGATCATGTACAAAGCTGGTGACTTCAAAAGAGACCCAGCTTTAGAGTTGCAGAGTTCTGATGAACAGGGTCGAGAGCCAGGAACCAGCTTTGAAGTCTACCTTGTCCAGTGCTTTGGGTGACTTTAAGATGGTTGTAGACTGACCTAGGGGAAGAGTTTGGAAAGTCCCATCCTGTTGCTAGAAGGTAATGGCAAAAAATAGCTTAAGACAGACCATGCCCCTTATAAACGTTTGTGAGTTGTGTCTGATGGGCCTGCCTAAACGAGATGCCTTTAAGTGTGTTTCAAGGACCTTTAGAATAAATAGAGTCTTTATATAGTGCCCATGAGGGTGTATTTGGGCAAGGTCAAAAGTGCGGCACAGGCCTGCAAGGTGAGGCCGGAGGGCACTGCAGCGGAAGGGACATGCGCTCAGGTGACCATCAGCATGTACCGTGGCCGAAAGCTCAGCCTCTGTGGAGGGCAGGCTGTTGTAGCACGGTTTTCATAGAACAAGCCCCAGATGTTAAGGAAATAATATTATAATGAGAATTATTCCCTTAAATTCACGAATATCTTGTCTGTATCATAATAGCATTCATGAGAAATTCCTTATGGTGTGTATATACACTCCCTACAAATGTAAAGGCTGGACTAATTTACATCAGAGGAATTTTGCACTTCGTTTCAGGATAAATGGGGTTTTATTGTAAATGATATGTGGACTCTAAATTGTTGCATGCAGGCGCTGCTAGAAAATAAATTTGAGTGAAAAATTATTTTATCTAGGTTTATTCAAAATTATTTCATACACGTTTATCCATGTAGCAGCTATATCTGATACCTATTACATCTAAATAATGCTGAAAATAAGGAAAGAACTGTCCAGTGAAGGGCTGCAAAATATTCAGTCTATCTGCTCCAAACAATTCCAGCTGCAGTATTTGCATACATAACAATGTACCTTTCGATGTTTTGAAAAACATGTTTACAGTGTTTATAAAATTTGTAATTTTGTTGTCAGAAAGAAAGTAAAGGTAGAGCAGCTTCTGATGCACTGAAGGGAGCATACCATTTTTACATTAGAAGTTACTTCTAATAAGTAGTTTGTTTAGTTTATTGAGGAACATTTAAGGATAGAGGAAATGAATAAGCATGAAGTACAGCTGGCATATTAAAAGAGAACCTACATGACAACTGCCAAATTCCCTGCAGCAAAGAGGTTTAATAAAACAAATAGAAAAACCACCAGGATGCTTGCTTTATTGCAGCATTACCGAAGTGTAATAAAGAAACCAAACATACAACAAACAAAGTAAACTAAAATACTGATCCTACATTATTGGACTCTTAATAAATCATACTGATAGCCCACTGTTAAATGCAAATGGATTTGTGAGCAGTAGGTAGCAAATATGCAAGCCCATCTAAAATAGTTGGTGTAGATCCTGTTGAAGATAATGCCTTCCAGGAAGTAATCACCGTAAAATGATGGGAACAAAATCAAACTAATTTGATGGCCTATTTGATGCAGCTGGTGGGGAACCTAAGCAGCAGACTAGACTTTGTGTTAACTACTCTGTGAGGGCTTCACCACCACCGATAAATTGGGTGTGAATTCTGGGTGATAGCTTCTAATCAGTCCAGTATTACCCCCTGCATCATTAAGGGCTTGACCCAGGTGAAAGTAGCCTCCATGGCTGCCAGCCCACACTAAATTAAAAAGGAAAATAAACCCCATGAGCCACTTGAGACCTGCAGCTACAGAAGCTTCTTATGACTCCAAGAGCAATATTTCCCCTGGTGACCACAGAATACCGGATGGAGAAGGAACAGTCACCAGCTTGGCCGCAGAGCCTCAATCTGCTCATTTGGCTCTGGGCTGTGGCCGGGGCGCAGGCTTTGCGCAGTGCTGCTATGGGACTACGCTGCACACATCCGGAGAAAGCCGAGACTTTCTGACGTGGTTGTGGCTTGTGTAGTCACATAATCAATGAGCAGCAGAGCTGAGAATAAAATTGTCTAAGTCCTGCCTCCTAATCTCATTCCTCAACCAGTAAAATAAAGCAAAACCCACCCTCTCTTTACAGGTACTGGCCAAATCCATTTGTGTTGTGGTATTACTCCAAGGTCCCACGGAATCAGAAAATCTTACAATCCATGGATATATGGGTAGTTTATAAATTTAAAAATTTGCTCGACATTCATTCTTTTCCAGGATTTTAAATCAGTTCAAATGCACTTCCACAAATGTCTCTGCTTAAGACTTTTACAGAATGCTCACAGCTACAGGTTTAGCTATTAAAAATACACTTCTGTGTTAAACAAAGTTGTCTTCCCTATTAAAATTGACAGCCAGGTCCATATGTTCCATAAAATAATGGAAAGGGTCACTGTGAACAGTGCTGCAATGGATCCCAAAGTTCTTATAACCTCCCTTGTAGTAAATTCACGGGAACCTTTCAAAGAATATTGCTTTGCAGTTCAGTCTTACCTCTCACACAGAGCGGAAAAACCAGCCAAAACCAAATTCTGACCACATTTGCTTGTACAGGATTCCAAATATGTGCGATAGATTTCTTGTCACTTCAAGAAGGAAGAAAACAACTTTTCTGTAAGATGGTTTAGGAGCTCGTATTCAGTCTGCCCCAGTATTTCTTGGCTTTAGTGGCATGTTCCTGGCCCCTCAGTGTCCCAGCAATGCCCAGTGGAGCCAGCACAAGCGCTGCTTTACACCGCCAGCGCCAGTTTACCCACTGCCACCCTGCCCGGCTGTAACGAGTCTTTGGGCAGTGAGTACCGCACGCCTTGAGTGGTGCCAGTCTGGCAAGGTGAAGAAGCACAGAGAGATTTAAGTCTTGTAAGACTCAAGGTAAGGTAGGCAGGACCATTCTCCACTGTTGGAATTAGCGGTGGTGTGTTATATGACGGTAGAGGAAATGATGTAAGAAGAACAGGTCCTGAGATGAGTTAATAGTGTAGATATGAGGAATTATCCACTGGATCTGTTACCTGCAATGGAGAAGATGACTTCCAATACCTTTTCTCTCAATTTACATTAACTGGTGATTGGATAAAACATGTTAGAGTTTTAAAAGAAAAGTCTGAGACCTGCTCTATTTGTCCAAGTCTCATTCTCTGCAAGAGGGTTTTTTGTACAGTGACAGTCCCACATAGATGTAACCACTTACATACAGCCATATGCGGGGTAGGACTCACCCCTGTCCTTAGAAGAGGTTTCTTTTCCTCCCTAAATACTGTGGCTCACTCTGGGTTCAGAATTCCACTTTAGAGGCCAGGGACCCCAGGGTTTTTTTTGATGTTGTCCCAAAAATCTTAAAAAAGATTTTTTCATATATTGTGCACTTCTGTGGTAGTCCATTTAGTCTCCTCTGCCTTCTACCTTACTCTTTTTTCTTTTCTCAGAAGCTATGCTCAAATTCTCCCTCCTTCTCATCTAATTTGGAAGGTCATCTAGTGTTGTTAGTAGAGGTTTTGTGGAAAGGTTAAAGAATTTTTTTGTTTGCAAGGGAAACTAACTGCTGTCAAACCTATGTATCAATCTGTGATTCCTGCCATTTATTCTTTTGGGACTTTATGCAAATGTGGTAAACTGGCTAGTCCCAGTGTCATCTGACTGGCTTTTCGTACACTTAATTAACAGTGGAACATGCCTAAGATTTCACTCATGGATACACTTTGTGTATAAGCTGGGAAGTTATATTATTTCTTTCCATTTGAAGATCTAGGATTCACTAGGTGGGCATAGTTGTCACAAGTTATGACAAAAAAAAGATGATGTTACAAGAAAATACTTGAGTAATCAGTGATAGTCTCCTGACTCTATTTTCTAAATATGAGCAATCAATCTTGTAGCCAGCCTAAAGCTGACAACTCAATAGTTCATCCAAACACGCACACATCTAATCTACTTAAAATATTTAGAACTTTAATATTTTGGATTAGAATATTTTTACTCTCTGCACCCACAACTTCATATGCTGTGCTCATGTCAGCTCTTGCAGACAAGGTGAAAGTAGGTTCCAGCAGCACTTGGAATTCCAGCTG
The DNA here is from genome assembly GCF_964289735.1 of Phaethon aethereus. Lineage (NCBI taxonomy): Eukaryota > Metazoa > Chordata > Aves > Phaethontiformes > Phaethontidae > Phaethon > Phaethon aethereus. The sequence continues at coordinate 44,310,113 of NC_138578.1, forward strand.
CTGCAGAAAGTTATGCCTTTCCTCCTGTGTCACTTCGAAAGCACAAGCTCCAGGACAGTATTAAAAGCAGCATAGTCCAATAGAGGTCCCATACTTTATGTAAAAGGACAAACATGTTTTGTCTGAAATGCAAATGTAATTACTTCCGTGTTGTCACCTCTACTTGGATTTTTTTTTCTGAGAGTTCATGGAGCGCTTTCCTATGATTGATGGTACCTTTTTACCTAGAGTTTCTCACTAGCCTGCCAGTCTTTTAAGCCAATTTATTCTTATACAATCTTTCCCCAGGCTTGGCTACCCAGAGAGCTGCTGCTTTGGTGGAGAATATCCTTTGTGCTTATTGCCATTCTGAGCAAAGGCAGTCGGGTGCAGAATGTGGCACTGCCAGCTACTGCTTCCACCAGCTACTAGTTCTCCCCTCTATGCCACTCGGATCAGACTTGAAACAGACCTATCATCAATCCACCGTTTTGGGGAGAGAGGTATGGATGATCCTTTTTCTCCCCAATATAGGAAGAATTCAGCCTATGTTTGTCCTCATCCTCTGCTCTTAGATGCTAACAAGTGCAGAAATCCCTTCAGATCTCTATCCCAGATCCACTCCTAAGCTGCTGAATTAACTGCTGCCCAAAATAAAAAGAAACTCAGGTACCTATACCATTTACTTATGATTGTTATACATGACCTACTGTACATCTTAATTCAGTCTTCTTGTTTTTTGTTATTGTTCTGTCATTGTTTTTTTAGTGGAGTTTTCTTTGCTGCTGATACTGAGACATTTGAAATAATTGTTTCCTCCACAATTCCTCTAGCCAGAGACTAGTTTTCTTCTCTATAACCTCTCAGCTGAGCTTTCCAATGTATTTACTTCCCCACAAAAATAGCTGCTAAATTTCCTATTCTCTTCAGTGGGAAATTATCCTCCACCATCTTAGATAATCACGAGCCTGTTGCAGTCCAGACATATTAAAACTTAGCAATTTATTGTAGCCAATGCTATGTGATTATAGTATTTTAGCAGCTAGTGCATTTTTTGTGTGCGTAAGCTGTTAAATATAACAAAGGCCTATTGTGTTCAATGTGGGAAAGCAAATAATTTTTAAAATGTGATTAATTGTGTAAGTATGGACCTTTTAAGTACATGTGGTAAGCCCTATGCTATGAGAATGGCACTTACTGCTCTCTCAGCATGAGGCTGACGAAGTAAACAAAAAGTTAAAATACAGCCGATAGTCTCCCTGGCATTCATTAACATAGTATAGAAAGCAGAAACTAGCCACATTTTATATAAAAAGACTCTAGAAATCTGTGTCTACTTACATTAACATTAGTCAATTGGTGGGTGCCAACTATGCACATAGCATGTTTTATTTATAGGTCTATATAGTAGTCAAAAACATTCTATCACGGAAATGTGTTATTCATTAATTCATATTTTGCTCAGCCTTACTTTACTTCTTGAACCCATCCAGGTGTTTTTTAAACGATGAGGGTAATTTAATACCAAACAGCATTCACATTCACCCTATTTTTCAATTCCATGTAACTAAATATTCCTCCTGATTTTGTCTATCATTTACCTTTAATTAGCTCACATACATTGCAAACTAGAGTTTGTCTGTGTTTTTATGACAAAATTCCACACAATGGTAAAAAATTAAGGTGGAATAAATGTTCAACTTGCTGAATTAGAGTATTTAACATTAACTTTTTCTCAAACATCCATTCTTTATATCAACTTGAATGGTAAATAGGGCTATAGATATATGCTTCTGGTGCCTAATTTGTTTTTAAAGTGTTCATTTAAAATGTTTTAAATGGTCATTTCAGCCCACTGTTTCAAAGCTCCGTATGAGATCTAGTCACACATTACAGAACATAGATCATATCAAATGACCTCAACAAATCCAGCAACATGCAATGTATATGTGTTTTCACTAAAGGAGCTTTATAGGTTTCCATGACTTAACCTATGAGGTTTAAGGGGGTTTAAGGAGGAAAAACAAAACCCTTTTCTTGTTGGTTCTTTTTATCTTATATGTGAATGTGAACTCGACAAAATTTAATTTTAATCATAAGGAAAAATTAAAACAAAGTTGAACCAGGAACAATATATCAACACTATATCCTGTCAATTATTGCATATTACCACATTTGTCATGTGAATCAGTCATTTATCAATAGCAGCTTTTTGCATTTGCCAGGCACAGAACCTTTGCAATTCAGTGTATGTAAATATTGGTGTCGAAGCTGCCTCTGAAACACCACCACTGGGGAGAGAGAAATCTTACTGCCATTAAGACACACAAGCCTTCAACCTCTGAAGAAAAATAACCGTTAAGCCAGCAGCAACTTTTTATAATTAGAGTTGATAGAGGAGGAAATGTCAACATTGTAAATATTTTCTGCTGGGGTGCAGGGTGTTAAAATGGAAGCTTTTGACGCAAATTCACAAGTTTTTGCTAGCGTCCTTGAAGTACAAAAATATTTTTCAGCCTTACTTTCAGGGCAAGACAACTGTTTCCTGTTAGATGTTTTTGTTTTCTTTTAATTTATTTTTTAATTTAATTGAATTTAGTTTAATTTAATTTATTTTCTTTTTTTTTAAACTAATGACCATGCTGTCACATGTTTTCTGCATGTCTCAGTTCTCAGATATAGATAGACTGAAAAATTATGTTTTTCCTCTTCTGTGGAAACTATAAATTCTCAACCACTTACAATATCCTTCCTGAGGTTCACAGTCCCAGATAAACATGCCCTGTTTTGTGGAACAGTACAATGTTTTAGAAGGCCTTCAGGTATAGCCAATATTTCTTGATCTTCTCTGCAGTCTTTCCAGAAGGATTTCACAGGATGCAACTAGACATTTGAAAGGATAACCAGAACAAGTGCAGTCCCACAAATTCCTGTTTAAAAACTTGAATATTGTGTTTCACAGTTTGTCTTGTAGAAGTCTCTGACAGAGGTATCACTATCTGTCTCATTTCTTGTATGATTTTTAAGGCAAAAAAAAAAAACCAGGCGGAGTTTAACACCTTTTATTTCATTGGGCTGTATGAGATTTAAGGGCTCATCTCTTCAGACTTACCCAGCTGTAGCAGCATTCCTGTTACAGTGACTCTGTTCCTTAGCCCAGCATTTTTGGATAGGAAGATTGCAGCTGCTCATGTATTTGGAAAAGTAAAGACAACTTCAGGGTCACATTCTACAAACTGAGACTAGGTTAAGACTGAAGGACCTGATCAATAGATCGGACTGAGGGACAGCTGAAGAAAGCCAGAGCGTTTCGATGGAAACATTGGCTTTGGTGAAACTTTCTTATTAGAAACTTTACCCCTGACTTTATCAGCTGCCTGAAGTCCAGAATGAAGGACCCTCTGCTGCTCCAGCGAAAAGCAGCCTTTCTTTAACAGTGTTTCCCTATAAATAATAGTGGTCATAGTAATTTGCCAAACACTGACTTATGAGTCATGAAAAGCATTTGGGTCTAGCATGCAATTTAGGCAGAGATTATATTTCCATGTCCAAAACAAACAACCTTAATCATTACACATCCTACATTTTGCTATTATTCAGGTCTACACTTCAGCTCCCTGACCCAGCCCAAGACGTCCAGACTTCCTTCTCTCAGGAGAAAGGGAAAGCCATGCCTGCAGTGTAAAAAAATTGCATAGCCTTGGTGCAAGAAGTTACACCAAAAAGGCACTGAGGGAGAAAGAAAACCAAGACCAAATATATCCCTGTTAGAGAATATTACTTAAATGGGATCTGCCTGTTGACAGTAGTCCTTGTCTTTAGACAGTATTCTTTCTTGAGACAATTTTTGAAAAGGAAAATATCTCTGCTTGCTGCTGAGGCTACTGCTGTTCAAAGACCACTGCGTTTAGCGTAGTCAACACCTAAGACCAAGGACATATCCGGAATTTGCATCATTGATTCATCTTCCAGTAAGAACATGGTCCTAGACAAAAGCAAAAGGACAAAGAAGTCTTTTTGCACAGAAAGAGCTGACAAAAATATAGTATCTATATATAGTAGTATCTATATAGTATCTATAGCTGAGAAAAATATAGTATCTTTCCTATATCTGATTTTGAACCTGATGGACCAAGGCAAATGAGCCTTATACAATATATATATATGTCTCCAGTATTTTTAATATAGAAATGTGATATAGAAGGTGTATAGAAGGTGTTTAATATAGAATTACCAAGTGGCAATCCTTCAAGATACATACGTAATCACTCAATTTTAGATCAAAGCAGAGTTTGTCTTCCCATATTGCCTTGAGATATCCTTCTGTGAAGTCAGCCGTATAAAATAACGATGATGATAAAGAAGTGGATGAATCTTCTGGAAGCCAAGCAAACCCTGCCTCCAACACAGCAGTGATTCGTGCACACAGCGAGCATCCGTATAGGCTGGTTACACTGCTCTGTGTTTTGCCTGATGTTCCTTAATAACGTTTACTAGCAATGCTGAATCATCTGTAACGTACGTGTAAACAGTTAAGCTGCAGGTGTTTTTTAGGTTCTACCACACTGAGATGCTGAGGACTCCCCCAATTCAGTTTCTGATTGTTTACAATCTCCTGCTGTGCCTGCAATATGCTTGAATTGTACTTAAAACACATAAATCTGCCTTCAAAGGCAGCTTGGGAGGCAGAAGTGTGGCTAGGGAATTTTAAATGGAAGGGACAAGCAATGGCTACAAAGAGCTCAGTTTTTAGTAGTAGGTGTTGCAGTTTGTTCCAATTACAGCACACACTAGAGTGTGAAATGTTCATGCCAATCTAGTAAAAAGAAAAAAGTACACGCAATGCTGAAATTAACACCTTTGTAATTACAGACAAGCTCCTTTACTACTACCCAGCAAGTGCAGCTGAGGCGGGTTTGGAGAAATGCAAGTGTAACGGGTTGTGCAATAGGAAATGTGACTTTTTTTTCAATCTGACTTGATAATTGGAACATTCTTTGGCAGCCAGATAAAATCATTTGCATTTCTGAGCAGAAGAATTTAAGAGTGTACTACATCTATATTTGCCGAACTGAAAACCAGACAAAAAGGGTTTTTTTTCAATTAAATGACTTGCATTCCCCTTCTTTCCCTCATGTACCATTAAGATCACAAAACTATACATTTGGCATTCTTCAACATAATTTATAGCTCTTTTTGCAAATCAAGCCAGTAACAGGCCATCACAGCGGCAAACATGCCTTTCATTTGCATTGAGTGAGCTGTCTCAGACTCACGGCAGAATGAATAGCTGGATATCCACCAATAATCCCAGCCCCTTACTGTTCACACACATTCTCAGTGACTCATCCAGGAAAATATCACTGAGTGTGTCTTTTAATTTTATTCATGTTTCCACTATAACCCTGCAGAGGCTTCTTAGCGCTTGTAAGATTATTTTAGTTAGCCTCACTTGCCAAACAGATCTTTCCCCACTTTATTATATCGTCATTATTATTTCTACTCTATAGGAAGTATATTGCCACATATCATATATCAAAACATTACTAATGCCATTACGACAATGCCAAGACAAGTCACATGATGTGCATGAAAAGGCAGCTCAGTTCTTCAGAGAGCCTTGAACGTTAGCTGACCAGTTTCCCTGCAACTAGTGTTGTATGTGGATGTCAAAGCCAGCAACAGACATCCCGTCCGGGACAGGCGAAGGAACCTCTCTCTCCTCTGAAATAAAGGCTGAGAAGCAGAGACACCACCCTGTAGCTGAGGAGCTTTTGAAAAAAACAGCATGCTCTCATCCAAAGGCTTTTTAGGTTTAGTTAATGTCAGGATAGGTCTTCTGTGGAAGGTACCATTGGCCAGGATTTAAAAAACTTGCTGCAGAAACCTTTTGACACAACTGTAACTTTTTGTTTGCGTAGGTGTTTTTGCATAAAGGGGAGAAAAACTGTCCCATTCAATTATATCTCAAAGGGCAGAAATAAGGCCACGGGCGACCTTAACGCTGGCATTTCCTAACCTCTTAAACCTTGCCTCTGTGACCTCATAATTCATTTGACAATGTATCTTCCCGTAATATAATGAGAAGTCTCTTCACAACACATCCTCTAAGTCTCCAAGTCCAGCTATTCCCATCTGCTTGAGCAGGTAACCCAATGCACTACAGTTCTGACCTTTACTGCTGATTTTTTTGGGGGGGGAGCAGCTGAAAGGAAAACACTAAACCAGCTAAAATGCTTTCATTTTTATCCTTTTATCTAGTTTAAAGTTTCTGGTAATCCTAACATACTATATATTAAATAAACAGTAGGTGCGTAGGTTTTGGTATTGGCTATCACTATTAGCACCGCCTGACCATAATTAACCTAGGAAGAACTAGTCTTCCATTACTGCAGTCCGTGTTGCTTTTCATTTGTATATCTTAGCAGAAAATATAGTGTATCTAGTCACCATAGGAACACATTCCCCATCTGCTGTATTATCACATTTTTTCCCCTTGACTTCTGTAGATTGCAGTCCTCTCTACTATGTTGTCAAGATATGTAGGGGCCAATTTCCTCCCCATCTAAAAGGAGTTATGACAGACATGAAAGCAGCCCTGTTTCTTAACTCTTAGAATTCCCTGACTTTTCAAATGCACACCAATTCCTCCCTTTCTAGTCTTTCTAGCAATATTGCTTTTGAAGCAAGTGAGTTGGGAATTCTGTCAAACGCTTTTTAAGGAAAAAATGCAGTTTCTCTTTGCAAAAGTTTCTGTCCCATTATGCATCGTGAGCTCCCCTCTGACCAAGCCATATGGCTCATCATTAGAGTCACATGCTGCCGTGCAATGGGAAGAAGTTTGCCAAGAAGCCTAGCCCGTATGAAAGCATGGGAACCGGGGGGCACTACTCAAATTCCCATGAGGCACAATAGGCCAAAGCAGATTAATGTTGAACTGACTTGAAACACAGTGTTTGGGTTCGGTTCAAGAAAATAAAACACTTTGATTTAGTAAGTCAAAACTAAACATAGACATTTCCAAATTGAATTATTTTGGAACATTTCATTCCAAGAAAAAATTGTGATATTTCAACTTTTTGTTCCTTTTCTGAAGGAAAATCATGTTGAAATACTGTTTTTTCCTGTGGGATATTTTTTGTTCCCAGCAAGGAAAAAATAGCTTATACAAAACAACAAAATTATTCAAAGTCAATAATATCTGTGTATTGTATTCCGTGCCTTTGCTGCCAATTTTTTTTCAATTTAAAATGTAATGAGAATTAGCATAAATACATAAAAAGAAGGAGATGGAAACATTTCCAGTGTAGTGAGTTACTGGAAAGTGAAAAAGACTTATGCTCCATACATCAAAGTCAATTAGATAATCTGAAGTAACAAAATTTTTAAACAGAGACACGACATAACCACAGGACTAAATTCACTTGTTTAGGCTTCTGTTTTTGGTTTAGACAAGTTATGGTCTGCTCTGTCTAAAGGAATTTAAAGCAGTTTTAATAGTTCCTTAGGTTTAGGAATATGGAAATACTGGCCTGAATTTTCTGTGATTTAAGATCAGCCTCTGCTATCACAGGTAATCATACTGTATATTTCTTTGCATGAATTCATCAGGTTTGATCTTAAAACTACTTGGTTTTTGCTCCTACTAATCCTAATTGGACAGTAAGCCTTTTCTGCCACAAGTCATTAGCAGAAAGCCACAATTTATTAGTGACTAGTATTCACAAATTATTATTGTAATTATATTCCTTCATGAAAATAATTTTCTTTCTCTGGTGTTCCCCCTCCTGATAGATGAATAACTTGACGTTTCCAGCACTTGATCTCCCCGAGTTTTTTGCCCATCTGCTGTATATTTACTTCTACTTTCACGTCCTCATTCCCATTCAGATGTTCTCCTCTTGCTCCCACGTTCAGCACTGCTCTCTATAGCAAAAGCCTGAAGACGCAGTCAGTTGGTTTTGCACCAAGTCTTCATTACATTTCATCTCTCTGCTCCACCTTCTTCTTGCCTCTCTTCTTTCTTACTGCTGAACAACATTTTGCTATGTGCTACCTGGGAGCAGTATCTGGTGAAGTGAGGGATGGTCCTTTCCAGTCTTAGGTTCCTTAAGCGTTCCTCGGTGACCTTCCCAGTCCAAGGGAAGAAAGGTCCAAGCCTACAGGGCTGCTCTTGAGGCCTGGCTTTAATGACAAGGCTTACGGTAACAGAAGCTGAATTAATCTTCAGACTTTCCTCAGGGCTGGCTGCCTCTCAGGTTTGTATCTCAGATTCCCCTGAACACATGCCAGAGTCTCTCGTGTTTATTGCACATCCAGGTGAGATAAAGAGTCACTTACCCCAACAAAACACACTTAAGCTTTTCTCAGTTTTCATAATTTTAATATTATTAATCAGATTAACTCCTGGCAGGCTTTTTTTCCAAACATGGTGCATCTCTATGGAAACACAGAACTACATGGAAAACTGAATATTGAACACACATAGTAAAAAGTAATTTAAAATGCTATTGAGGCACATTTACTATTCTTATACAGAGAAGTTATTCATTGGTAAATCCATATAATGGACAAAGCTAACACTTGCAAGACCACTCAAAAAGACTTTGATAGTTCTGTTTTCCTAACTTTCAACAGGATTGAACAACTTTGGCATGTTATTTGAAAGTGCCGGTCACCTAGTTTGCATCAGGAGTGCCCTTCTGAAGCAAAATTATCCCCACTCAACAGGGCTTCAGTTCACACCCCAGAGCGGTCTGGGAGTGCACAGAACTAGATCCTGAAATGGGAAGATGTGTCCTAGGAGTGCCCACCACTGACCTCCAGCAGCTAGCAGGGATTTGGCCCCGAGATCAGGCCAACATGAGCCGCAGTGACACGTACCGCGCCTGTCGCGTCCTCAGCACCAGCTTTTTGTCTCCCTGGACGTCTGCTCCTACCAGGGCATGCTAGCTGCTAATGAAGACATAGCCTCAGACTCCCACGTTGTGTGCTTTGCTATCTTACACACTTGTGTTCTAACACGAGGTATAACCGCTTCTTTTCCATTTTGAAACCAGTACTTTCTTTTTTGGCCCAGTTTTTCCAGCAAAGGACAGATGTGGCTGATTCAAATTACTTAGTACACAGCCCCAAAAGAGTAGATAAAGCTGTTTCAAGATTGTGGGTATTTAACTTATTCATACATATTTGTTCATACAGCATTTAGTTCCAATCATAACATTAAATTTTTTTGTATTTTGTGTGCCTGTTAAAATCCTAACATAATCATAACCCTTACTTGGAGTAAAGGCTGAGTCAAAGAATTGGAGCAGAAGGGATATGGGGAGGCAAAATTATTTGGTTGTCAAGTGTATTGGATCATCTCGCCTGTCCAAATCCGTGCTTGTTGAAAGGTTTATCCTAAAAGCTGCTGCTCAGTTTTAATCCTCTTTGAAGTCAATTAAGAGCTGAAGTCAGTGGGATCATCGTGCTCAGGCCCTTACCGTCGAGTAGCAGATTCTCTACTGCCTATGTATATTGCAATTATCCCTGTTTCTATAATTACACTATGCAATCATCAGCTGTCCAGGACAAGATCCTTATTAGGTTAATAGCAGAACTTAAAGGGGTCAGGGTGCCCTTTTGGCATGTTTCACATACCCTGTGCTTTTGCGGAAAAAACAAAATCACTAAAGGAAATTATACATGGACAATAATTAAATCGCCACCCCAAAGCTTGCCATGTTCTGTTTATAGCTGTAGTCTAGAGATTACTTTTAAACCTGTTTCTTTTTTTCTGTGCTTTTTTGATACTGATAGCAATTGCTTTCAATCACAATTTGGAATAAGTTATTAAACTTATACTGCAAATGCAACTTCAGTGCACAACATTCCCAAATAATGTGAATAGAAGCAGCTCATCCAACCACAGGCTCTTGAACACTTCTGTCTGCAACATTTTAAATAGTTAAATTAAGTAAACATTAACTCCACTCCAGTTGGAGATAATGGAGGAAATAAACTATGCTTTATACAATGCGAAGACTCTAGTTTTTTTCTGCACCAAATAGTCACAGTTCTTACATCATGTATCTGAGATACAAAACTCAGGATTTTTTCATTTTCTAAGCTTAAAATTTCAAGTTTGCACATTACTTTTATAAAACAGAGCAGGCAGAAATATGAGGGGTTGGCACGAGGAAGTAGGTTTTGATAACTTTTAGTGAACTACATTATTTTCTCATTTCTTACTTTTTACAATAGATGTCTCAAAAATGGTCAAGTGAAGCTTTTCCTGATGTTTACACAGTGTTTTTGTATCAATGCTGTAAATACAAAATCAAAAGGGTAAATATTTGTATTCCAATAAAGGCAGTTATTCAGTCTAAGTAATTTAATCCGTGGAAAAGCCTACTATTGTCTATATTGTTTCCTTACCTGGTTATTTTTCTGCACGTTTATTTTTGTTGTTTCACACTATTTCTCTTCTTTTCTTTTCTTCATTATTCCACAGACTCTAGATTGGCATCATTCAAGAAACAGTGTTATCTGCAATTCTTTGAGCTTCCAGGACTGCTGCCTGGCCCCAGGCTTAGTCCTATAATTGCTAGGAGTTTTTTGCAGTTGGATTACGCTGTGGCCGCTTTTCCCTGGTTTCCGCAGAGCATCAACTGTCCCAGTTGCACCTCGTATCCCCACCACTGCCATTCAGCCACTGCCGGATCCTTCTTTCTCTGCCATCAATGCCCAGTAGCTCAAGGTCAGATCTGCTCTTTGAGCTGAATCGCATTATTCCCTTTCACATGCAAAATCAGTACTTTTCCATATGCAATAGTTTGTTGAACGGTTATTTGCTAAGGCCAGAAGTAAGAAATAACAACCAAACAGAAAGTAAAGAATGAGATTTGAAGAAGCTACAGCCTTAAGAAGACACTGAGTAGCGTCTATAACTTCTGTAATGTATACAATCCCCTCATGTTAGAAGCTGTCTGGGAATATGTTGTCAGGATAATTGGATGGAAAAAGGGACTTCTGCAAAATGGAAGGTTTTCCAACGGAAATCTAAAGTGCCATTAGAAACATTCCTACTTGCAAAATCAAAATTAAATATACCTTTTTGGGTAGATTTCATTTGAAGTAAAATATTTTGGTTTGCTGGAAAAAATCCCTATTTCTTTTTTAAAGTCAGTTCTGCATTAAATTTCACTTACCCAAAGTCTATAATACCTCATAGGACTTACAGAAATGGCAGCATAGGTTTTCCTGTTCCTTCTCTGTGAATAGATAGGCAGACCAGAAAAAACACTCTCATGCTCCTAGTATTCAAACGTCTTCCCAGAGGCTTCATAAGCCATGATATTTCTTCTCATTCAGGTAGTGCATGTTTGTGCTGCCAAACCTGCCTGAATAGGTCTTAAAAAACCCAGTCTGATTGCTACTTTTAAAAAAGATAGATGGTGAGTATTCTGACACCTGGCCTACTTCTGGCCATGGTAGATTTCTCACTCTTTTGTCAACGTTTAACACATACGATTCACATCCATGGGCATTGCTTTGACTCTGTGATCCCAGGTGTGTTACAAGAGGTTGTTAGGATCTAGCACTAATTTTTTGGTGGCAGGCTAGTGCACTCCATTGCTGAATGCCATACAAGACTCTTGCGCATGCGAATGCTTTTACAGAAGATACAAAACTTTGTTTACATCTATGGGTCTTTGACGCTGGAATTTTAAAACTTATTACTTTGGACCAAAACTAGGGAAAGCAGAGGAGTCCAATTATGATGAGAAAACTTGCGCGTTCAAATATGTCAACAGAGAAATGAAATGAACTCTTTTTAGTTACTTTAGGTTCCAATTCTGTTCCAAAGGACACTATTCTAATTACATGAACCAATTCCAGTGACATATGAGCTATACAAAATAATTGCTTCAGTCACCACTTGAAATAATTTATTGTTAAAGACAACAATTCACTGCAAGAACAAGAAAATGAAATTTTCAAATGAGATTTCCAGACAACTGGACTTCGCAGGGTCAGTACGATGAATGCGTTTCCTCTTACAAAAGTGCCAAATATCCAGAAAGTCCCAAATAACTGGAAATGAACTCTGAACACTGGCCTGACATCTTTTATAAAAATTGGCATCATCTTTAGAATGTCTATGGTCTTTCAAGTCCTTCTGGGAAAAAGTCTACCACTGGAAATGTTGGCGTAATTTATGTGTCTTCTTCCAATTTCTAACAGAAGAACTGTATCAGCTGTTAGACTTGACGTTCATACTTCCCAGAAAACAGGTTAATATTGCCATTTGTTTTGTAAAACACACAAAAATTGTAGGCAATTTGGGTGAAATATAAGTGCAAAAATGATTTGATGTTTTACATTGAAACTTTTTCACTTATTCCAAAATGGTTTTCTTAAGTGTGTGTCTTAGAAAAGAGAAATTGGAATACAGTCTGTGATTTTTTTGAAGCTGCTTAATACAAATGTACCAAATTAAGTTTCATAGCAGTGCAATCTCTTGTCATGAAAGATTATCTTATCTTAATCACTAGCTTTGAATGTAGTTCTGAATGTCTTTGCTCTATTAAATTTGACTCTTAGTGGCATATTTTAATTAGTACAAAAAATCAGACTCTCTACTGCCTTGAACAAATCAAGAGCCTGACAAACTCCACAGTGAAATACATACAGTACCAGCCAGAGCCTAACATTAAAATATCTGACAAAATATTATGTAGCTGGTCATTATGTCATAATGTCTCATTTTCTAGCAACTATAAAAATATGCTTTTGCTGAGTTATTGAAGTTCACTGTCTGGTCAGTAACAGGATTATTATGAAATTCATTATTAATAATACATTGTAAATGTTATGACTACTAGAAAGGATAGACATATTGCACTGTGAGACTTGTGGGAGAAGATGTACACTCTTCCTGAAGATATTTTCTGACCTGAAACCAGAAGTTATACAATCTAGTCTCAGTCATAGCATGTTCGTTCTGGTGCCACATGTAAGTGAAGATTTCTCCCTAGGGAAGTAAATAAAAAAGTCCCAAACAAAATCATTGCTGAAATTAATGAATATGTTATAGGTTAACTTTTCAGCTTCTTAGCAGAAATAGTAGGCTAGACACTAATTTGGTGCAAATACTCAATATTTATCTAGAATCACTTGGTTTAGTGGAAGATTTTAAGATAATTTTTAAGAAAAGACTTTTAAACCATACACTGGATATAGTGATGAGGCTTGGAGTTGTAAGGAGATAAAAATAGGATACTACCAAGGTCCTCAAAATTGTCTAAAGAAGAAACTCAGTAAGAGCATTTATCGGATATGGATACTTCATCCCTCGCCTCCTGTAAGTGAAGATATTCTGCTACTTAAAACCTGCAGATAATTTTAACATACAGGGACTCAGAAATAGTTAAATTTGTATACCTATAATTTTTACAAAAGCAGTGCTCCATGAATCTCTCTGCTTTCAAGCAGTTTGGCATAGTGTGACTGTTTCAATATGTAGGAGTCATGACATGAGCCAGGAAGTTTATTAAAACATTCTCAATGTTTTGTTTTGCATGGTATAATTCAGGGCATTACAGCAGGCTAAGAGAAGAAGTTCTTTATGGGACTGCTGTGCTCACTGGATGCTAGAGGGATACATCCGTGGTGTTGTTTTCCCCCAAGATATGTTTGAAAAAGTATCTGAGTAATTGCACCATTACTGCAGTAAAAGCATTGCTTCTGGTTACTGGAGTTTAAAATACAATTCAGTGTTTAAATAAGTAAGTATTCTCTTTGGCTGCTCTGCATCATCTGGAAAGACGTGAATTTTTGGAATGGCTCAGCGACAAACCCAGTCTTAGTCAGCAAGGTCTTTTCCTTGGGATCATTTGTGAAGGTTAGAAAGTTATGTTCACACCCAGGGAACAACATAGTTCAACACACGTAGAAAATAAACAGACCCTCTGTCTTCAGCCCAGTCCCATGACCCCTGCGTACAGAGCTTAACCTTCCAAAAGGCATTCAACTTCATTGGGTCACTGGAGGAGGGGTGAAGATGTGTTGCTCACTGGAAAATGCCACTGTGACCAAAGAAGTCTTTTGTGAGACAATATCCTGATGCAAGCATTTACCTTTCTGTGATATACCGATGTTATTTCATGCCAAAGATCAAGAAATAACACTCCCTTTGGGGAAACTATTATCATCCATCAAGTGCTACTTGCTCAATCACTTTTGATAGAGAGTTGTAGTACCATACTTCAGAGATTTAAAGTGGGATGAAGTGTGCCAAGAAGCATACTCTGTGATTTTGAAAAAAAAAAATATTACAAGCATTAGTTAGAAATCACAAAACCATTTAAATTAGGAACTGTAAGCACTTTAAATTGCAATGCAAAATGTATTTTTTGTGTAATGTGGGACAGTAACACATACCTGAGATGCAGTGGAAAGAACTGCTAGATATGAATGTCATTTCTACTACTGGAGACCTGGGTTGAAATTCCCACTACGGGATACCTTTATAGATCTCATTTTAGTATATTGTAGTCATGCCATTATAAAACCATCAAATGCAATTTGGCACAGCATGGTACTTAAATGGTGGCCTGAAATTAACAGACTGAATTACCCTCTACAGGCAGCCAAGGTTATTTATAAATTGGAATTCAGATAAGTGAGTGAAGTGCCTTACTGAACTCTGTACTTTTATATTCCCAATCTCTGTCTTCTGTGCTTTGGAATACTTTTTGCAGTCGTCCTTTAGTTGAACTTCCAGAATATTTAGCCACTTAAAATGGGAGCAAAACTGAAAGCAGGATGCTGTATTAGGTACTTGCAAGAGATAGTGCTTTTACATTTGTAAACCATCTTGTAAAACGTTTTAATTAAAAGGGCTACATCTTGGCATCTGTGAGGTCTAGTGCAATTAGTTGCTTTAAAATCCATTTCTCCTCCCGCAGCCAGTTAAGCAAAACTTTTGTGCGGGAGTAATGGTTGCCTCAGTGACAAAATCAGAACATGCTAAATAATGTGATTAAACTTGTTAAAAGCCAAAATAAACACTTATAATTATCTCAAGAAAACCTGCATAGCACAAGCGAGAGCTCTATAAAGTGAAACTCTGCATCCATAATTTCAGACTTTCCTACACAATAGATCATAGTTAAAGATCTGTTAACAGACCTCTGACTGCTGAACTGGGTAGCTTGTGGTTTTCTTCTAAACCTATTGGCATAATGTGGATTTATGCAAGAGGTGCAAATTGGAAGTTGTCTGCTATTGGAGCCATTGGCAGAACAGAAATCATACTGTAGGGTTAGCAGCATGAAGTACATTGCTTTGAAATTACACAGCAGGGTTTCTGCTTGTTGCTCCGCTTGCCTTTAAGACCAAGGTCTTATACTGTCTGGCCATGATTAAAATCAAAGTGTAGGCCTCTTTGCTGGGTGCCAGTAAACGAAGGTGAAAAACAGAAACAATCTGGATTCTTAATTATTTTAAAATGCAACATAGGCAAAAAACTAAGATGAAAGCATTTCTTACTAATCTATCCTAATTATTCCACATAAAGTGATTTCCTAAAGAGGCCTGTATCTTGAGATAGTCACTTTCTATGACTATGCAAGATCTTTTTTCCCCATATAGCATCTTTTAAGTAAACCCACACACGTATACAGAAAACAAGAACTGCCAAGCAGTTTAAATGGTAGGCTTATTTAAATCCAGGTTCAGGTGCACATCAAAACTTGAAATAAACCGAGATACCACACTGAAGTTACTGAAAATTAAATGATCATTAGCTTCTACAGCAGTCCACTAGTAAGAAAGTGCGCATTTGGAAATGCTCCATTTTATTACCATACTATGGAGATATAGGTAGGTATGTACGTATCGGCAAGTGGGATCAGAAAGAACAAAGGATTGTTATATTAGAAAATAAAGATATGGTAGAGGGATAGGAGTTCTCAGTGTAAGTCCAAGGCTCTCTACTCAGAGACTCTCATTCTGATTTAAGTCACTGTGGTCACTTTTCAAGTAAAATCATAGCAAAATAATGGTGTGTGGCAGAAAGGCAATGCTGAAAGTGGGTACCGTGAGAGCTATCTACACTACTGTCAATTTTACCATGGGTGAACAAGGGGCTTTTTCTTTACTTTTCAGCATATTCCAAAGTACTTGCTGTCAGGGTATTTTTCCCAAACGGCTCTTGAAGGGCTTATTGAGAGTCAAATCTCTTAACTGAAATGAAGATGCTGCAGGGATATCTGGAGATAGCCAAGGATGTGCAAAATACTTGCCCACTTTAATTTCTAAGTTACTTAACATGTAATCTTTTGATTTAGACTACAGTGCTTGAAAGTCAGCTTTTTGGCCTTGTATGAAAAATATATCTTCTTTTTTTCCTAGGCTAGGCTTCTTGTTCATGATGCCTTTTCTCTTCGAAGGCAAATGCATGCCTTCCAGTTTACCAGCAAAAGCAGTATTTTACATATAAAGGAATAAAGGATTCAAGCAGTCACTTTGAAATGTATTGTGTTTTGCTTGTTCTTTTAATGTATTTTTAACACATTTTGAGTACATTTTTAATAATTCACAGCCCATTTAATGCCATGTAGCTTATTGAGTCCCAGACAATTACTTATGAATAAAATTTTCCATGCCTTTAAATCTACAGCAAAGAGTGGGAGAAGTTTCTTTCATGCACCAGTTCAGAACAGTGCCTGATATTAAATTTATGTCTAACTCACAGCTACCCGTATGTGACCTCCTGAAGCCAGTTCATTAACTGGGTTTGTCTCTGGTCCAACTCTGGCAAGACAGAATCAGGCAATGTTGGTGGGAACAGGAAAGGTGAGCTCCTCCCTCACCTCCTCCCTGGGAGCAGGTAGGTCATCTGTGCTGCTTGCCCACTACCATACTGGAATACAAAAATGTATTTAAGACCACTGTGGTAAGAAATTCAGAGCAGAGTTACTGCCTCCAGTTTCTACTTCTTTTGATGGAGTAGAAAAATCTTTTCCTATTTTGCCCTTCTCCCTTCAAATAATCTCAGTACTATTAAGAAACCACATTGTTTGGGCTTTTCCCAGTATCCAAGTATGTTGAGTACATACTGTGGCAAACTTAGCCACATAAAAATTGCTGTTCTGCCTAACTTCTAAAGCATATAATGCAATGTGCTCCACTGGAGAGTTTTAAAATAACTTAAAGAAATACATTCCACATCTTTGAAAGTTGTAAAAATTCCAAAAAATTCAATAAAGTGCATTAGAACAGTAGGTAGACAAAATCACTACTAATGTTAGTGAAGCTTGTTTTCTGCAAAAGACTCTTTGCTCTTACAACAAAGACACTCAGTTTTGCCCTATAATATTCCACCTCTGGTGCTAACCCTGGAAATTGCAGTGAAAGCAACATCCTGTCTACCACTGCTGCCAGTAGTGCAAAGAGCTGCCGCAATACTGGTGCAAACAGGTCACTGGCAGGCACAGGATTTTAATGACTGCATGATATCAGCCTATTTGCACAGCTTCTGTCATGAGAACAACTGCATGAGGGGAAAAAAAGCCCAAACAGAAGCACCGTCAGGAAGGACGTACTCACTTCACATCACAGTCCATTGGAAAGGAAGATGAAAGAAAACAGATGTGAAAAGCAGAGCTATTCTGTCCAAATTCTGTAAGGACAGTATTGAATACTTCTCTTTGAAGTCTTCCTCCATTCCTTTTTACCTTCAAGTCCCTTGTTGGAATCTGTCCTAAGGTAAGGAGAGGTCTGCAAGTTAAGACTGAGGTGTTTCTCCTGCTGTGAAAGCAAGTTTCTCCTGCTTTCTCTGCAATATAGTTTTACTAAGCTTTAACTCTCATTCTTCTCCCTGTGCTTGGGTCAGACTCCCTGTGAGACAGGCACCTGTCTTTTCCTACTCCTCTTCCAACTTTTTTCCATAGCATGCAGATTGCATCCAGTATAATGACTGGTACTTTAATCACACAGTCTCCATTAGGGGTTGATCTTGAAAAGGAACTCCTATGGGATGATAGTTACAGCCTGTTGAATCCTTGCAATATTGACTGAACTTGACGTATCAGGCACAAAATACTGGTTTTATAGGTGTATGCATCTTAGAAAGGATATTCAGAACTTTGCAGTAAAATGGTGAATAGAAAACTTGGCATTCCTTCCTTGCTCACATGTTGTGTCTCAGTACACATTACCTGACTTCAGAAGTAATGCATTCTCTCCAAAATTGATATATTGTCAATGAAGTAAACAATTTTAGCTGCAAAAAGTCTTATTAATGTACAAAAAAGGATCAAAACCATGGAAAATCATACTGTTCAAGACAAAAATTTTCTCCTAAGCCACCAATGGTTGGTTGATGCTTTCAATTACAGGTTTGTGTATCTCATCCAAAACTTTTAAAATCCTATTTTGTAATAATTGTGGATATTCTCAAATACCCAGCAAAAATAATGTGGATACATAGATATTTCTCAGAGTAAAGCAAGAGAATAATATGAAAGTTTATATATATTTTCAACATAAAAATAAACAAAAGGTAGTTTGGTTGATCGGCAGAGAAGACGAAATCTGGCAATTAATCTGAACTTCAAGTTAAATAATTAAACAATGAAGAACATGGAAAAAGTCAAGGACACAAATAGTGAATTTGGCCCTAACAATACTATTGTATTACAGTAGTAATGATAGGGCCTTTGAGTCCTGCTATCCTTTGCATCACAGTCTTGGCATATATCCTGAGTCAATTCACTGACTCTTTCCTCAGCCATAAAAACGGATAAAATACTTATCCTAGTGTGATATGAAGATTGTTAATACTTTTTTAGTTTTAAGTTATGATGGGAAAAAAATGAAAATAAAAGCAAAATTATTGCTAGAGGTATGTGGAATATGCAATTTTTGGTGAATAAATGTTGCCAAGGCATTTTTATGCTCTTTAGTAGAAGAATTTCAAAATTCATGAAAGAATGGGATACAGTAGCTTAACATACATAGTCTTAGCTCAAGTACTTAGTAAAGTCTCATGAACCATAATCTGAAAACATAATTCAATCCTTTATGAAATGGGGCCACAGAGATTAGAAAACAGAATAATGATAAATGGCAAAATAACTGTCCAAGCCAATGGAAGGCTCAGTGTAAAAGCTGCTTTTAATTAACATCTTAGTGGTTTGGAAAATGGAATAAAAATCATATTAAATAGATTTGCTGATGATGTTGCACTGAAAGATCTTGCCAAAACTAAAGCCAGAAAAAATACAAAGGACCAGAGAGTTTAAAAAAATATGGTGAGGAAAGTAAGCCCTCAACCTGGAAAAAAATGCAAGCTAAACATTTGGTAAAAATGATAAAGTATACATGGGAGAGAAAGAAATGCCAGTGAGCAATTCCTCTGGCTGATGCGAAAATCAAGTTAGATTTGTGGTTTTAGCAAGATCAGAGATCAAAGGAGTTGTTCTACTTGAGCTGCCTCTACCATGGCAGGTGCAAAGGAAAGTGATTCTCTCACTGACCAGAGTCTTGCACCATTAAAAGCTGACAGAATATTTATGATGAATTTCAGTGAATAAAAGATGAAACTCTACATGATGCTGCTAACCTGAACTATTGAAAACTTGTGATACAGCCTCTCTCCTCACCTTCCTTATCGCAAGTTTTAAAACGAACACATTTTAAAAGTAAGAAGTGCTGTGTTTCTTCTGCTTTTGGGGAAGTTAAGGAATGAATTTTAAGGTTTTCAGTGGGGGAGAGGGCTAGGGAAAAAGAAATTACACTGAGTTTTTTACTGTTGTTGCTTTTGTTTCGAGACACTGAAGAAAAAGTTGAGATTTGCTCTTTCCATATAATTTCAGGAGCTATTGCCTTAAAACAAACAACGTGTACTATTAGATTCATGATAAAATAATCAGATTTTGCAACAGTACACAGTCACTTCTAGACACTATAACTGAAGGATGGTGATTCACCTATGAGAATTTCCAAGAAAGTAACTAAATTAAGATGAAAGGAAAACTTATTCTGAAGCTCTCCCGGTAAAGTAGCTGTTATTGAGCTGTTGCTGTGTAAAGACATGGCAGATGCTGACAGAGGTCAGAAACATCTGTATCTGGCTGCTTAGTTCAAGAATTGCCTAGAGAAGCTGAGCTCTGTGGCTGTATCTTAGAGCAGACTTCATATTTGTACACCAGGTATCCATGAAATACCTTTTTTTTAGTATTAATGTGTTTATATTTACACCTTTAAATTATCTGTGCTTAATGTTCTGTAAAACATCATCTACAACTCTATCAATAAAGGTTGGAGGATTCACAAAACAGTGACAATTATGTAGAAAACTCTAAGTGCATAAAGTATGCTGCTTTGCCATGCTATCTCTAGTTGCAAAACCATTCTTCGCTGGCGCAGCTTGCTGCAGCTCAGAACAACTCAGGAAATGTGTTTAATCCACTTAATATCTGGAGGTTATTTAACATTATAATAATAATTTAATTTGATTGGAAAACTGAGGTGGACTGGTATTGATATCTTGGGTGGTAGTAAGTGGATTATAATGCAAAATGTACCTAACACTGAAGTAGTATGTCCTAGATAATGCTGTTTTTAATTAAGGCTGAGCTTTGACACAGTGCTGTTGAAAATGCAGGACTCTGCCTTGTTTTTCCACAACTTACTCTCTCCACTTATGCAAATGAACACCTCCTTCTTGTTTCCAAATAGTCTAAATTTCGATGATTCTATGAAATTTCTGATCCGTGCTTCCCTCAACAACCACTGCCACCAATCAAAGCGGAAAATCAAAGCAGAAAACATTTATACAAGTAGTTGATCCTGACCAGCTCTTCTGAAGTGTTTGCAAGTCCTTGTACAAACAACTAATCAGATGCTCTTTTTTTAATGTAAAACGCCTCTTCCTCCAACATGAGGGGGAACTGTTAAAAGACGTCACATAAGAAATACTTACGCAAATAAAAATGCCCCAAACCAAAACAGATTTAGAAACAAATTTAGCTTACATAAAATAAAGAAAAAATTTAGAAATACTTCATGGTGATTGAAATACAAAAACTCTTCTGCCTGCTACTTAATGACATGAACTTTAAAGGTCATGAGGATGCACAAAGGATGGAGGCAAAGGTTAAATTTATATTCAAGTTATGTTAAGCTTAATAGAGGTGGTGGTGTATGTAATATTCTGATTCTCTATATAATTAAACAAACCAGTACAAAATTAATTGTTTTATAGCATAATCTTTATTTTAAAAATATATAAAATAATCTAGGAAAAATTTTACATTAACATAATGGTTGTAGAAAAAGTCTATTCACCAAAATTTTTTTCTTCTGAAGAAAATGTGGCATCGCTACTTGACCTAGTAAAAGACAAAAACACCTAAAAATTTTGTGCTTTAAAGAGTTTTGAAGCAGAATTCAGAATCCCGTTTGAGGTACTGAACTATCAAAAAGTCTTGCATGGGGAAATAAAAGAAAATGGACATAAACACACGGGTTGAATTTATGTTCTCAGAAGACAACACACCAGGAAGGCTGAGGGCAGACATACAGTTCAAGTCCTTGAGCAGCTTCATTCACAAAGCAGAGTGGCTGCATACCACAGGCCTACACCTGAAGGCTGAGGGAGTTCAGGGAATTGCAGATCAAGTGCCTTTAGCCTTTTTTGAATAAGGCAGCAAACCACTTATGCTTCTATAATTTCCAACACCTTTGAGAGTTGTACTAGACAAGCAAAAATTCTTCCCTCGGCACCTCCTACCACCATTTTTATATTGGATTAATTCATGCTTAACTGATACACGAATCCATCCTTCTGATATGGAATACATTTAGTTTCAAAATCTTCATGTGCAATTATTGGCCTATAATCTCTTTAAAGTAAAACCACAGTCTTAAATGTAAAACCACATTTAGACAGGCCAAAAATTGTTGAGCAACTGGCTGAAAGAATAGATGTTAATAATAAAAAACTCCTTCCAGTAAATCAAAAGAAAAAAGCCTTTCAAAGAGAAGTTGGGAATGTTGGATGATCTTGATATAAAAGGACCTGTCAAGGAAGATCCAGATCACTGCAAAGAGCAAAGTGAATTCCTTGCACTGGTATTCATTACAGAAGATACCATACACTCAAATCATGCTTTACTATAGAAGAGTCTGAAGAACTATTTCCAACTGGAACATGGGTAGAAGAGATTTGTTCTGTAGTTCTCTTAATAAATTAAGGAGAAAAAATTTTTCAGGACCTAAATGGTATTTCCAGGAGTGCTGAAGGTACTCAGACAGGAAAATCCTGTACTAGTAACTGGGATGTGTTAACTATTGCTTAAGTTTGCTTTGATACTAAGGGAATATGACACAAATCTTTGATACCCTGTCAGCTACTAATCCAGAATTTTATTTCTAGACTGTCTTTACGTAAGCCTAGATAAATTGATGAAGAATGTATTAGAATATGATGCATAGATATGATGCTTTGGGGAAGAGTCAGTAAGTTTCTCAAATGTAGGCATGACATGCAAACCAGATAAGGTTCTTTGAAAGAATGATTTACCATGTGAATAAGGGTAAAGCCAGATGGTATGGTGTAGTTGGACTTTTGGTCTCCTTTGCCAGATGCTCTTACAGAAGCTTTGCCCTTACGGAGTAAGAGGCAAGGGCTTCTCATGTAGCGACAACCGAGTGACAACTGCTTAAATGGTAAGAAACGAAGGGTAGGAATAAGTGGTCAGTTTTTCCTGGGAGGAATGTTAGGAATATTCTGCCTCAGGGATCTGTATTGATCCCTGTACTGGTAAAATGGTCAGGAAGATGGCCAAGTACAGGTGTAACAGTTTGCACGTGACACACAATTACTTTAGAAGAACAGTAGACATAGTAAGACCAGTGCGAATAGGACTACCTTGTATTTGCCACAGTTTATGTGAATATACGCACATAATTTCTGTGATATGATTCAGTTATTTAAGATGCAACAATTTGGTCATAGGTTTGAATCCTGTATCTTCAAGAGCTCTGGGACAGCAGAAGTATTGGAGGATAATAATTATTTCAGTAGTGCTCCTGAAATGTTAGCATCCAACAGTATAAACCCAGGTATCTAGAGCAGTTTAAACAGGAGTTACAGGATTTTTTTTCTTAAAAAAGAATGAGTGTTTATTCTGTCACAGGCTGTATTCAATGCAGAGGCATTGAACAGGATAGGAGGAGGAAAAAAAAGTTATTATGAATCTCAGAAAAACGTTTAAGTAGATAATTTCATAAAATAAGGAAGATGTAAAGAATAAAGTGTTCTGAAAGGCATCCTATTTTCTTGAAAATGGGGCTCTGTGGACACAGGAGAAATTGAGTTAAATATCTTCAGAATTAACAAAGAGCGCTTGAGTTTTCTGAAATATTTCCCTCATGGATAAAACCTCTTTTTCCAAGGGAGATTTGATTAAAAACATGTTTTCTAACAAAACTGCAACTGGCTAGTCACTCATAAAAAATTATATTTTTTTGTATGTATCTATTTACTTCTTGAGAGAAGCACATAAGATGGGCTAATGATTAGTGTTCTTAAGGAGACAGTTAACTAAATAATTACAATGGAAAATTGTGGTAATTTATGAAAAAAAATATTCACTAACCGTTATTGAGACCAAATGCATACAATGATATATTAAGTCTTACCCTGGAGACAAGAGGCCAATAAAAATTCTGCACATGAATAAAGAAAAGAATTTAATCTGAAAAGAAAAATCCAACAAAAAATGTCAAGCTGCCAAAGCTTTTCCACTGCCTATCTCATCCTCAGGGCTGGCAATAGGCACGCCACCCTGAGAGCGCCATTTCCAGTCCCTTTCTCACAGCCTGAGTGCTATCCAACCAGTGGAAAGGGGAAACCATGACAGCTATTCCTACAAGCTTTCACTTTTAGCACCAGCACGTTAATATTTAGGACTTTTGCAAAACATGCCAAAGAGAAGAATCTCCCTTTGGTAGTTGAAGTTGGGCACATAATTTTTTTTTCACACTTTACATTCAAGCACAAGATAATATGCTACATTTGAGGATGAATTGTATCGCATTAAATATTCATTAAGCAATATTGTGACTGATAGCTTTCATGTGGCTTATCACAGAGCTAGGTCTCGCTGATTTTATTGTCCCTACACCAGTCTGGGCTGCTATAATTTCTTTCTTACATTAGCAAATAGTCCTGCCCCTCATCAAAGTTTATTAGGGATGTCCATGAATGGTGGATGAGCCCAGGAGTTTTACGTAGATCTACAGCTTCCTGCTGCCCTGGGTGTCATGTTTGGGCAACCTGGTGTGCAAGATGAGCCTACCTGTGCTTACAGACCTGCCTGGTGTACTACTAAATTTGAATCCTTTTTTGGCTTATATCGGTTTAACACTGTCTTTGCAAAACACTTTCAACACCAGAAAAATTGGAAAAAAATTATTTGTAGAGAATAATATGCTCATTTCTAGCTGGATTTATGTGAACCCATGCAGATTGCTATGTTATGTCTACTGACATAATAGAAATAAGATAAAAATACGCTCCAGCTGTCTGAAAAATTCAGGGCCAAAGTCTCTCCTTCAATTGAGACACAAATGGCTTCCACTGAGGTTAATGGGACTAGGGTGATTACAATATAGGGTCCCTAATTGTTTCTTGGCTGGCTAGCACTTGATATCAGTACACATACAGTCAGTATTAAAATAGATGTGTCATATCAGTATGATCAGCTAGATGATAAACAATACCCTGCCGTTAGCTCTGACAGGAGAAAGAGACTTTAGTGTGCAATCAAGAAAAGTAATTGTTAGAAATGTAATAATTGCACGTAGCTCCTTGATGAATTACTGAACTTCAAGAACAAGCATCGTATGTTTTTATGGGCTATAAGCCAGCAATCTGGTAGCAAGACTGAAAAGAACTTGTAGAAGTTCTAAGTGGCTTTAGACCGTAAGATGAGGATGAATTGTTTGTTATGTTGTTTCATGTACATTTTTTGTAGTCTTTGCTTTTGTGGTTCTGAAATTAACAATTTAACTATTAGTGTCAACATGTAACTAGTTAAAACTAACACACAGCTTACCAGAAAGAGACTACCATGTTATAATTAACTGGACATTTTTTATAGGGGGACTTCTGCAAAAGCTCCCATATCACTGGAGAAAGACATCAGGTAATGACACTGATACAACAGACTGGAAACTTTCTGGACTAAATGTAGGGCAATCAATAAAAAAAATAAAAAGAAAAGGATCCAGTGAAATACTGCAAGTGACTGATAATAAATATAAATAATACAGAGGTCAGCTTAGATCTTTGCTAGGCATGAGTTGTCTTCAATTCATAATTAAGCATGCAAAAAATTTGGGAATTTTGTATTAGGTCTTATTTTACCTTTGCAATGAAAAACATAAATGCAGATTGCTCAATTTTCCTTATAGCAAAAGAGAAAAATTTCAGGAAAATGTAACCGAGGTATCAATGAAAGAAAATAAACATCTGTGTTATTTATTGCAGTCATTTAATCACCTGCAGAACTCTGCAACGCCCAGACGTTGTATGGGTTCCTTCACTTACTTACAGCAAGATGGCCGTTGTATAGATAGATTTATCTCTCTCTTTTTTTTTTTCTTTTAGCTTTTTCACAATGTTTTCAGGACTTTCCTTGAAAGGCAGATGCAGAATACCTATGTCAAGCTATTGCAGTATTCTTACAGCAGATCAGCCAAGTCTGCTTTTCCCTATGGAAACACTAATTTTTGGCCAGATTTGTTTGGAATTACGATCAATCTGGAGTTTTATATTGTTTTTTTTACCCCTAGTTCCAGGCTATGACCTCATTAGGCTATATCATGTGAAATCAGAAATATCTGAATGTTGAGCAATACCTCTGGCATTCAAATCGATGAAAATCATCTGTTAGTCTTCTGATATCCTCATACAGATTGCTCAGACTCTCTCACAGATGTCATTCTTTACGTCAGGATATACACATCAGTTTATATTTTGACTTTATTTTAAAGTCCAGATTTCTCAGATCTCTCATTACATCCTGTTTCAGCGAATGGAAATAGTCTGTCGGTTCAGCGGTCTCAGTTTCTTCCACTTCCTCACTCATCACCAAATGTGAGATGTTGAGCTGGCATCAAGTCTCTGACTCATGGCTGCTCTGCAGCTGCTTCCTTCCTACGGATCCGGGCTGCTGCTGCTCCCGTACACTGCGCGCCTGAACCCCTTCTACCACCCCCA
Organism: Phaethon aethereus; assembly: GCF_964289735.1. Lineage (NCBI taxonomy): Eukaryota > Metazoa > Chordata > Aves > Phaethontiformes > Phaethontidae > Phaethon > Phaethon aethereus. Next base: position 44,336,376 of record NC_138578.1, read on the forward strand.
ACGGAGCTTGAGGACACACCGTCTCTGAGAGGGATGGATTAAGTGGGAAGAGGAGTGTGGCTGAACTCATTAGATCCCATGTAGTTTGGTGATGGAGATTTTAGATTGCTTTTGCTGTCCCGGCAGCCACAAATTGTCCGGGCAAGGAGCAGCCACGCTGGCTATAAACATGCCGCTGAACACTGCGAGTGCAGTATCTATCACTCTGTCTTAGTGCCAGAGGAGGAACCAGTTCTAAAACAAAGGAGTTTTGTTTAATGCTTACAAGTGCCAGGAGCGTTCCTCCATTCAAATTTTTTTAGGTTCTGATGTGCAAATGCTTCTACGTGGGAATGGAGCAAATGAACTCGGTCGGATTATTCCAGTGGGTCAACCAGCTAGGGCCTTAAACCTATAGGAAATTTTTCTTCTGAAAATCTGTAAGAAATTCAGAGAAAGAGATATTCACTGCCTCGTACTCCACAAACACAGCCACACTACTGCATGAGCCTATGCTGTCCTCAAAACACAACATGGAAGGGCACCGTAAAAATCATGCAGCAAGAGAAAGCCAGTAAATATGGTCTAATCTGGAAAGGAAACTCCTGGGTCCAGTCCTGCACTGCTCAGGAAAACAAAACTTCTACTGAAGTTACAAGGGAAAAAACTTCTGTCCTAAACGGACATATTCCTTTGAATTAAACAGAATTTATATATATCAGCAAAATGTGTCACTGAACATGTACATTACATGGCCTACAGAGCAGGATATACCTAACAGTAATTTAAGTAAGATGAATGAAGTAGTTTAGCAGAGATCTTTTTCATGAAATAAAGATAGTTATGACTTTTTGTGAAAAAAAACACACAAACCCCCTTAGGTCAGGAGACTAGTGGAAAACGTAACCTTTCCAAAGAGATGTTAGTTAAGCTTAACCTGTGTATCTGATGTTTGGTTTACAGACTACAAAAAGGGCAGGGAACTTCAATTAAGATTTAAGTTGACTTTTTAAAGTGTTACAGAGTCTAGTGACTATTCTGTGTAAACTTCTTCCAGATGCTGACCTGCCTGAAAATGGTGGGATAGGATAATCCCATGTTTTAATCAGCACCTGTAACAGGTGAGATATATCCAAAATTTGCTTCAAGAAATGCAAATGTATATATTTTTTTTTTAACGCAGAGAGGAAATGTAGTAAAGTCTAAAGTTTTCATGAGTAATTTTCCTGAAATTGTCTTCAGTAAGAGTTTTTACATCCTAGAGCTACATTTGGTCTAGTTTTTGTGGTCACAAAGCAGAGTGAAAAAAACCCCAAGTATAACTCTTTAGAGCTGTGGTTTTCAATTTACAGACATGAAGAATAAAAACATTAACTAATCTGCAAATATTTTGTTATTCCCTTTGTTTCACTTTTCAAATAACTTCTTGAAATGAACCAAACCTACTAAGTTTCAGAGCACAGGTCTTGGTTTGCTGAGCTCATCTACAACAGGGTTTATTTGGAAGAACTTTACCAATTCTAATGTTTCTGCTGATTAATGTCCTGAAAGTGCACTGGACTGATTTCTTCAGAGATTGGGAACCAGATGTGAGAATTATATGCATAACAAACAAAACGAGAACAACAGTGTTTATCATAATCAAAGAATAAAATCAGCATTTGAAGGTCGTATCTGTTCCAAGGCAGTTTGTAGAGGCCAACAATACTGAGGCGCTAAGGATGCTAGGGAAAAAGGGTTCATTGCTTGTGAAGGGGCTTATTTCTCATTTTTCATTTCTGTTTGTAATCGCTGTCATCTTTGTTTCTTATGCTTTGGATAAAAAAGGTGACTTTTATATTTATTAGAACTGGGTTTCAATAAACATTATGCAATATGGTAGAACGGGGAATGATTTATTGATAATTTGTCACTTATATTTATGGAAGTGTAGACCCTGGAGCCCTAGAGCTGGTAAATCATATTATGCAGCTACAAATGTTTTTTTATCCTTTGCTGCCAAAAGTGCACCATGTAAACCGATTGCCTCACCAAACCCCTGGGGCCTGATAATGATGCACTTGCTAATACAAAGGGAGGAGGGGTGAGGAGAAGACAACTAATTATAAGTTTATTTTTGTTTCAATATGTTTGCCATTTAATCTAGAGTTCCATAAACAATAGATTGATGAAATATAATTAGGAGGAAGATTACAGTTTAATGAGGCAAAAAGATTGGATAAGAATGTAAATGGAGCAGTAGGCTGTGCAGAGTTTTTAGCTGTTTATTATTGTACAGCTGTAAGGCACTTTCACACAGTTCCCAGATGGAAGCAGCTGTTAGCTCTTCGCCATTAGAAAAAAAAGAGACTCAGAGTTCATTTTTATCCACTTGTTCCAGCCTAGTTATGTTCACTACAACACTTCACCAAGTCACAACTCTTAGCTACGGCTAAGACTGTCAGGATGGGCACCCTGTCTTCATTTGCCACTTTGCCATTCACTTATCTCATCTGGCAACCTCTCAAGCAACAAGCTGTTCCACTCCTTGTAATATGTTTATCTCCCACAGTGATGTCAGCAAAAGTCAGCAAATCTAATATTCATGCCCAAACAGATTTGTTGGTGCTCTTTGTTTATAAGAAAGGGCTCTGTATCACCCCTGCAGCTGCTTCCTCTTCACCAAGCTTTGTTTTTGTATGGTACTCTTCAGATAGGCCTTGGGAGCTGTACAAAGCATGTGCCCATCTGACTTAACAGCGTTTTTGTTGTTTTTTTAATATAAAAAAACAACCCACATCTCTTTTTTTCCACAGAATGTTATGAAACCTACATTTTTCCCTCAGCTTGTCAAGAGCGCATACACAAGACAGCATATAAAAGGCAAATGAGAGAGGTGTTTCTTTAAAAAGAAGTCACTGGGAAAGGACAAAGTAGGCAGACTTTCAAGAATGAATACTACAGTAACATTTCTCGTGTAGCACTTAAACAATTCCACATTATGGGCCAAGATATCCACTGCTCTGCACAGGCATTTACATCAGTGCAAAGTGAGTGTACATCTTTACTCTTTCAGACAGGTTGTATGTTGTATTTGGTGCCAGGGTATCGCACATGCTACGGGGAATTAGAGAATTTGGTGTGATTTTTATAACAATTTAGACATTTTGAGCTTCCCATTTCACAATGCTTGGGACTATCTCAGATGTTTTATATGACATTTTCTATGCCAGCTTATATCAATTTATTTCTAAGGTACTTTATGGATTATAGTCCTATCAGTCAAGATGAAGGCAGAGTGTCGTGGTTTATTCAGGGCTGGCATGATGTTTCTGAACAATTTCTCAATCTGGGTGAGGCGTGCTTTTCTTCATTTGTTTCTGTTTTGAGATTAGATTTTCTAAAATTTTTTTTGGCTACTTCAGCATTCATTTAAATGTTTGGCAAGAGTTTTACTGCGATTCCATGATTTACTTATCCCAGTACAGGACAAATTTGGGGATCTGGGTTTAACCAGATGGCAAGGGTGGAACTTCCCTTTCAACTAATATAAAAACCAGTCTGGTTCTAAATCTCCATTGTGGGGTTTTTTTTTTTTTTTGTTAGGAAAAAAAAAAAAGAGTATTTCTTTAAACATTGAATGAAATTCTGGTCTCTTTAAGTTATGTTGTGACCGACTGCCAAAGGACAATTTATTTCATAGTTTCCAAAACACCTTTCAACATTAATATACACTTTTTAAATTTAACATTTATGAGAAACTCATGAGTAGAATTCTGTCCTGATCTCCAAAGAAAGATACACTACAAAAAATTCCAGCAGTATAAAGCTCTTTTTTAAAAATTCTATCACTATCAGCAGGCCACCCACATGCTTAATCTAGAAGAACCACCTCTAGGCTATAAGAAAGGCTGTTCAGTCTCTGTGCCCCTACAAAACTTGGCTATTTTGCTGACAAGGATGTCGGTTAAAGCCAATTATGGTGGGGAGTTTTATGGTCCAAACAGCTGTCCAGTGGAATAGGACTAAGACCACCAAGTTATTTCACGTGTCAGAAACAGGCATCTGATTGGTTAAATAAAGCTGCATATATATTTTTATGAATAGAAGTGGAAGTTTAATTTGCTTTTGTTTGTGGGGTCTTATTTATTGCTTGAAAGTGTTTGGATGCCTGCTGGGTATTTGTGAAAAAGGGCTGTGAAAGCTGCACATATTTCATCTGCAGTTTTGGAGGCCAAGCACAGTGTTGTGGTTAAAGGCTAACCAAAGTAGAAAAACTATACACCATCGGAGCAAGATATGAAAGCTACTGCCAAGGTTGTAGACCAAAACTAAGAAATCACTACCCCAACTAAGAACCCCACCTGGTATTTATGTATGTATTGTGTGTATGTACGTATGTGTTTATTTAATATTAAGGAACCATTTATGCTAAAAAATGTTGCCTCCCATTTAGGTATGTTACTACTTCAAATTACAGCACTTAAAATTACTTCCTTACCTGCTCTTTAATGCCTGTTTTCTGTTGTTTGATTAGTTCATGCACCTAGAGCACTTTCCTATGTGCAATTTTTACTGTTTCCCCTGTTGAGCCAGTCTGTTTATTCATGCTGTATTTAACGTGAAATCCCTATGCAGCAACTGAGGAGAGAAAACCATTTTTAAATTTCAAAATTACAACCTTTACAAAAAATTAACGATGTAATGGCAAAGTTGGAAACACTAGCAAAAGAGGTCCAAGATATTTTGAGTGCAGGCACCCATGTCTAAATCCTAGAAAAAGACCTGCATTAGTCTTAAAGTCACTGGCATAATTTTAAGATACTGACCCCAAAATTCCTGGCTTCATGGATCACACGCATATTTTTCATCAGACTAATAACATTACCAAACATTTATAAGATGGCCAATATTTCTGATTTTTGTCTTTTTAAATATACTTCTAAAGTTAATTGCTTGTTCATGGCACACAATTAGAGCTCCCATGAGCTCCATTATACAAAGACAAGAAGATTTACTGCAGAATATTTGATTGTCTTTAGTATCAATACTTTCTTAATGTTTGCTTTCTTTCACAGGACATCTTTACTCAGCTTCTTTTCCTGCTGCCTCACTGCACCTTTTGCTTATAATTTTTTCCTTTACATAGCTTTCTTTTTTCTTCACTTTCTGCATCTTTCCTTTTTCCTTTAAATAACCCCTCTGCTAACATCTGACTCATTCTTGCCTTGTCTGTCTGCAGTTTTGACACCCAAAAGTTTGTTCGTAATTTCAAGATTACATTTTTTACTTCTTATTCCTCTTATGTCCTTCCTTTCTTCCTCCATGTTTCTCTGTTCTCTTCCTTTCCAGTCAGTGATGTTCTGCCTGCTTGCTGTTTATTCTCTCTCAAAAATTTTGTGGTTTATTAATAATTATAACTGTCCTACTGTGAATAGGACTTTCACACTGTTGGTTCTTTCCCTGGTCTCCTTCTCTTCATCCATCCCAAATCTTGCTCCAGTAGTTTAGTTTATCTTATGCTTTCCCAGATTCCCCAAATGTTCTGGTTTTATTCTCAGTCAATCAGCTGCTTTCTCAACCTTTTTTTCAAATGCCAGCCCTTCTCCAGAGAATTCCTACAATTTCATTTTAGCTTTTAATTGACTTGTAAAATCAGTGAATAATTCTCTGAAAGTGGAGTTTTAGTTAGGGTAGTGCATTTTAGAAAAAGGAACACTAGTCTACAGTGCTGTTTAGATAATCAAATCTATGATAAGCCCTGCATTGTTTTTTCTTCTTTCGTGTAAAGATGACCTGCTATATGAAGGGACAGTAACATGTCAGAAGCTTGAAAAATTAAGTAATTTTTTTCTGTCTTAATTTCCTCAGCTGTATTTCTTTCTTATTTTCCAGTGGTCCAGCATACTAGGTAGTACATAATTTTTGTAAATGCGCTATATAGGCAGTATCTAAATAAAAAGCAGTATATGTAATAAATAATATCTTTATACATTTATAAAGAATTCCTTCCATTTTTATATCTTTTTATTGCTAACAACTGACATCTAAAAGCAAGATTTATGTGATTTGAAGCAAATGTGTTATATGAAACTAATAATTACAGTGCTGATTTATTCTCTCATTCAAGCAAGAACAACTGTGATAAGAAGCACAGAAAAAGATTAAGACTACAAATCTATTTTTCTCTTGCTTAAATTACTGCAATATGGGAATGGTTGCATGGATCATAGTGAAGAATTTAGTCTCCAAGATACCACTTGGCCAGAATTAACTTTTATGACCATCTAGCCTGTTCTTTAGGGTAACATAATAGAAAGAACCTACTTAATCATTAGGTTCCTTTCAAGCTCATTGAATACATTTGAGACTTAATATATCCTTTAGAAGAGCACCTGACTGTAAAGACCACAACTAATGGAGAAGCCACCACCCCCCAGTTAATCTGGACTTGACCAAAAGTTAACCCTGCTGTGCAGGTAGTTTTAACCAGATGAAAAAAGTGTGTGAAACATGTAGGTTTACAGTGAAGCTGCAAGAAGTTTCCCAAAACTAAGCAGGAGGAAGTTTTCCGCTCTAAAAATTTCACTAGAGTTCTTGTAAGTTTTGTGGGCTTGAACCTACATTGACATATGGTAACTATCAACTGTAAGGCATGGGTCAGCCTGATATATCTTTGATAAGAAAAGAATAAAAGAGAAGAGAGGGAAGAGTTCCAGGGTTTTCCTTGAAAACAAACCTCCCCACACTCAAAGAAAAAAAAAAAAAAGAACCCAAAGAAGTTTTTAGCTTAGCAGCTTGAAAAGACTTGTATAGAAGCCCTGTTTGTCTAAGCATTTCAGATGCACACCAAAATAATCTGGGTGTGTGCTTCACCTGCTAATACATGCAATACTTCTGTAGTATGATAAATTTAGCAAATCATTGTACCATGGCCATCAATAAGGACACCCAGGTTTTAAAACTTACCAAAAGTGGAGAGTTTCTATGTATGTGCCTGAATATCTGCCACTTGGCCTCTAGGCCATTTCAAGTCCCCAAGTAAGCTGATATTTAGCACCTCATAAAAAAGCTGTGTACACCTGAGTAGAGGAAAAAAGTGACATTTGTTGGTAGTTTATATGGAGGATCACATTACCTTTCTTAAAATAAGAGAAAGAAACATCTTCATCTATATGTTTAGATGAAGGAGAAGGAGGAAGGGTGGTTTTGCAAAAATCTTTGTTTTGGAGAAGGTGCTATTAAAAAAAAAAAGGTTTGCACAGCAGCAAGCAAGCATACTGATTTATAAAACTGCACAAAATTGCATTGAATTTTATCCTGAATTAAAAGATTTACAGTACACTCCTAAGAAAAGTAATAGCCTCTCTGCACTTACCTGGTGGCTTTTTGATTATCATGTGCTGAGAAAGATCTCTCTCTGAATACACCCAGATGCATGTAACGAGTACGCTTGCTTTAAGGCCAAACAAGAAGGTTATGAGCTGCACAGTCAGCTCTGCTTTGTTTTCCTCAAGTGAAATATGATTTTAAACCTAAATACTGAAATAGCACCAAATATTTAAAATATGTTATAGTTGGTGAGTTTTTCCACAGTGCCAGTTTGTTTTCCACTCCTCCCATGACATCTCACAACTCTAAGTGCTCAATGACAGCCTGTAGAGGTTTCGCCATAATCCACCTTTATCCATTAACAGACACTCAATCACTAAAGTGCTTAGTAGACTAAACATATTTATCCAACCAAATCACACTTTACAATGCAAAACTGCCAATCAGACCCCAGCTATTAACAAGGAACTGCTTTAAGGGGATTTTGGTGTTTGTGCTGTGAAGAGCATGCTTACCTCCAACAAACCACTAAACCAAATTAACATAGCTGTATCCTCATAAAAGAAACCAGATATCCTGTTGTGAAAATAGAAAGCTTGGTAGGACAGGGCTCCTTTGATGGCTAACAGTGTGGCAGACGAAGGCTTCAGACTACAAATCTGGTTACCACAGGCTCATTACAAAACTCTAGCATTAAGCTTTTGCTAACTTTAAAAGCAAAATAAAAATGTATCATTTGGGTAACTCAGTAAGTCATCAACTTACTAAGTTACTATTATAATTGCAACAAGTGCTGTAATTGTTGGATAAGGCTCCTTAATTCTAATTGCTCCTTTGTCCAAGATCATGTTGTAAAAATGCTTGCATTAGCCAAAATAAAATCCAAGAGACACAAATGTGGTAGTAATAATAATTCTTTTTATTAGCCTGGAAAAGAGGAAGAGAACAAAGCTTTAAAAAGACTTCAAAGTTCTGACCAAGAGAAAAAAAATCTAAAATCGGAGAAACATGCATACACTCTGCTCTTTTATTAGACTCATACAAACTAAGTGCCATCACCACAACTTAGATCTTGACAGCATTTCTTTCCCAAGCAGCAGGAAAAGTTACACCATCCATGTTGCAGGGCTAATTTAAGTTCTCTGTCAAAAACTACATAAACCAGTCCTGTATATTCTCACTAGGAAGCCCTAATAGTTTTAGACTTATTGGTATTATGCCTCCTTTAAATCCCAATATTTTAATGCTGCATTTGACATTTGCTGAGACTTGGTGTATTTTCCCTCCATTTAACCATAGCAAAAAGAAAGGTGAAGTTTTAAACTTTGAGGTAAGTGACTCATGAAAATGCATGTTTTCAAGAAACATCAGTTTAAAAATGTGTATATACCCTTCTTTACTTCCAAATACTCTGTGATTGAAATATGTATTTCCAATCCTTCACTGCTTATCAAAAATAATGAGCACTTTCTTTTTTACTAGCTTTTATAAACACTTCTGGGGAAAATTTTATGAGCAGCTAGAACAAGTTTTACTTCTTGGAGAGAAGGCTTCATGCTGGAATCATATCCAAAATGAGTAAACCACAACATGAACAGATTTTCCAAAAATCACTAGAGCAGACTTTGTAAGTTAGAGTTGGAAACATGTAAAGTACAAATTAAGTTGTCATGTAACAGAATAGTATAGTTTTGTACGCTAGAGTCAGACATCATGTTCCATCATAATACGTATCCATCGCCACTACGTCTTTAGTCTACATGTGTTCTGAACAGTTATGAATAATACAAAAATTCACAAAATAAAGCTGTTCCAGGTTTATGCATATGAATGTCCACATGTGTTTTTGTATGAAAGAAACTGATGCAGGTTTTCAATGCATACCACTTACAGAAAGGGAAAAACATCATCAGGACACTAAAAGTACAAGAATAAAAGAACAAATTACAATACAAATTAAAAAGAGGAATTATTGTAGACCACATTGAATCTGAGTAGTTATAAAATACTTGCTGTGGTTAATAAGAAATACATGCTTTCACGCCTTTGCTACATATTCATGTTAATACATTTTGTATTCTGTATTGTATATATGTGTCATACACGCAATGAAAATATACACAGAAAGCCCTAAGAAATTACTGATGCCAGAAACAGTTTTCTCCTGATTAACCGAGAAAGCAATGTTAATAACTGTTATGCTGCCAATTTGGTTCTGTACCACTGATTTGAAACAATTTGTTGTTCCATGGAACATGAATTTCTCAATGTTCCACTTTGTTATTTTTAATTGGTGTTTTGTTTTGAAAGGTACCGCATGTAGCATATTGAAACTTTCCAGCTAGCAGAACGTGAAGAATAGTGCAAACACTGGAACAACAAAATATTTCATTCTTTCATAACTTTGTTACTTAAGTAAAAAACACAACCACATCATTAAAGCATTTTACTTGAGTCCTCCTGTTATGTTTAGATGCTAGAGATGTTAAGGAGCAATATGCCAACTTCAGAAGCACACAAGGAAGGGAGGGAACAGCTAATCTGTTGAATTACATGATGCAACTCCATTGATACCTGTAATGCATACAAGTAACAAGAGAACACTTTCCATAGCTCCCACTCTAAGTATCATGACCCCAGTTTCTATGTACAAGGGCAGTACTACGCCTTTTCACTTGTTACACAAGAAAGTGTCAAACTTCCCATTTATTTTCCAGTTGTCTCTTTAAATAGACACAATACATCCAGCCAGATTGCCTATATTTTCCACCATATGTCCAGTACTGCTTGATTTGTCTTCTGGAAATGACATGATTCATTCTTTAAACTTATTCCACTGAAAAGGCTTTTCCACATGCCACCCAGTATTGATAATCTCTGCAGAATTATATTTGTAGGAGATACAGTAAGTGCAAAATTTGTTCGCTGTCTCTAAGCATCTTTGATTTACGAAGAATAAGTAATAAATGCTTTCTGTAAAATACTTTAAAGTTAAAATAATTTCATGACTTCCAAGTCCCTTAAAAACATGTGAATTAATTTATATATGATGTATATATTTACCCCAAGAAGGATAACATTGTATCATATTTTGGAATTCTTTTCTCCAGAATACTCCTGTAGCACAAGCTTAGGTTGTCCTGTTAAGTTTTTTTATTATATAAAGACTTTTAATCATATTTTAACACAGCTTTACACTCTACTGAAAATCTTCAAAGTTACTGCACTTATCCTTTGTGTCCTTAGCAGTGATGTTACCATCAGGCCATTTTTCTCCCAACCAGCTGTTGGTACGTGGCCTAATATGAGATGATAATTATACTATCAATTCTTAATTACCCAGGCTGATATAGGCAAAAAAGCAGATAACAGAGGCAATATTTGACATACAGGGACTGCTATAACTGACCACGTAGTCAGGTCCTTTGCAGTTATCAGGTCCTGCTCAGTACTATTCCTGCTGGACCACAGCTCTCCCTGGCAGAGCCATCCAGGTTTGCTCCCCATTTCTCCAAATACAGGAGGGCTCATTATCTGGAATGGAGCAGAGTATGCATGTGATGACAGGTATTTTCTGGTTCAGGACTGGCTTCTCTACAAGCTAATAAGGCCTATATATACCTACATATACGTATCTGAATACCTATAAACAACCTGCTAGCCCAAGCTTGGCCTGGCAGGGCAAGAGGAGGAAGCACTTGCTGTCTGGATGAGTGGTCAGCCAAGACACGTTCCTCTTGGGTCCCCCAAACCTGTTTCTTCCTCTCTACTTGCTCAAGCAAACTGCTCAGCAAACTTTCTATTGTGTAACCTTATTTCAGGGTACTGGAAGGAGTAGGTTACCCTCCTTTGTGGGTAAACCCATAGGCTACCAGTAGGCCCTCTTTAGTCTGCCTGTTTGTTAAAAATGTTTTCAGAAGAAGTTGTTTCCTTAACAAAGAATAAATATTGTCTGTCCTTTAGTATGTTAAATAACATAACAAATATCTGGTAAATAAGTCAACAGCTTTAGTCAAATGTTTTGTTAATTATTTAGCCAAAGTACTGCAGCTATCTGTCTGCAAAGAGGTTCCAGCAAGCAACATTACCATAATGGATAGATGGCATCTAACCTGCTGTCTAGTAGAAACATTTCACGTAAGAAAACTTCAAATTCTATTTTTCCTGCTGCTGAAACTTTAAAGACAGATGATAAACAGTTTATTATCACCTGCCCTTCTCAGTCTACCACTGAATCTAAAAATGTACCACGTTCCCTCCACAGTTCAATGGCAAATGGATCTTAAAGTACACACTACTTTACCTCAAGTGGATGTTACAGGCATATATGGATGGAACATACTGTTCCTCTATGCTTTACCTAATCTTTATAGGAAAGTTCTTTAAGAGAAAAATCTGCAGCAAAAATGAAATGTATGTTCCAACTAGAATACACATAAACAGGGCCTTTTAAAATTTCATTAGCCTGACTTGTCAAATTCTGACAGCATATAATGCATTCTATAATGCAATTGTTCTACTAGCTGGTGTCCAAGGGGAAGGCTGTTGCCATCTTATTGTCCTGATAAACTTGAGTCTGAATCAGAACGATCTAGCTCAGTCAGGCCAGGCTTTATTGGCCTCACAATTTTTGCTTAAATATCTATGGGACAACAGTATGCACCCATTAATTAAAAAAAATTATTGACAAGCCATTACTGTTATAACTGTGCTCCTTAACTGTTTCACACCACTGCCCCAGCAGTTGCACACAGGGTCCATCACATTATGCTCTCAGGAGAATGTCCCTGGATAACTTGTAAGCCCACAATTTGCATTTAGTAGCCATTGTTTTTTTATGTAGCGATGTACTGTTCTTTTCCCCCAAATGCTACCCTACAACATTCACCTTCATCTGTTGACTACTCCTTTCCTCCTCCATATTTATTTGAGAAGTTGACAGTATTAAAAAAAAAGGCCTTCTTTCTTCTTCTAGATACCAGGTCCCTGATAACCTTGCATGAAGTTTTAAGTCTCATTTTCGCTGCTGTGAAACTACACAAACCTATAATTTACATATAGGATTAAACATGAGCTTTTCTTTACTAAACCAAACCTAATTTTTCTGTTCAGTTTGTTTGTTCCAGGAAAATGTTTATCTGGTTGCCTGTTTCAAAATCCTCTACAGAAAGGTCAAAGATTAAAACTGAGCACCCTCCTCCTGTGCCCTCAAATCGAGCATAGCAGACAACCTCCGTTGTCTTGGTTTCCTGCAAGTCAGTATTTGTCAGACACTGATTACGAATAAGACCCTGCGCAGTTATCTCTATATGGTATGTTTCTAACTCAAATGTCATAACCAATGAGTCACCATGAGTAAGAGAAATAAGATTACCTTTTAAAATAAGTTCATGGTAATCCTTTTCTTAAATGTCATAACTAACAACTCATTCTTTTGCACGACATGCAACTTTGATGTAAAATCCACTTGTGAATGTACAGTGACTTGGTATTTCCATGATGAAGAGAGCAGTGGATTACTTTTTCCATACATCTTTATTTGTTACATTTTGGAGCTCAGATCCATTTGCCACACAGACTTAAATTCATGAGTATCAGTACAAATACGCTACCATTTCTTTCACACATTCCTCTTTTTTTGCATTCACAACACTTCATAGGCAGAGAGGAAATAAGTCTGACTATTGAAAATTGTAAAGCTTTAAAATAAAATAACAAGCAAAGACTTTTCCAGTAGGCGGGGCAATAAAAATGAAAGGCGCGTTCCCCCGGAATCACAAACATGGAAGATTATAGTGGAGGAAATGGCCAAGATTGGATAAGCTGGCTGAACAGAGAGAAACAATACCAGAGACACAGGCTAAATGGTTCCACAAAGGAGAATGGAAAGGGAATTTTGAGTCGGTGATAAAGGACCCACTATCTACACTTCTTTAATTGACTGATGTTACAATGGATGTAAAATAGAAAAACAAGAAATCCTGTGGAACCATTAGCATTTAAATAAGTGTTTTGGGGGAAAGGCTCAGAGACAGAGGAATTCACTTAGAGTGGTACAGTTTGGGTAGGATATGAACCTATTTCCAGGAACAGTGTTATTCTTAAAGGGACTAACAACTGCTACGAATTTGTCCGTGCTTATGACATGAGCCTGTTCACTATATGCAACAATTCATATTGCTGCTGTCTCTGCCACTGTATCGCAGACCTGAGTGGCAGGTGTGTCTTGGCATCCAGGCCCAGGTACAGCTGCAACTTCAGAGGTACAGTTAGCTTCTGTGTTTCATACCCAGGGCAAGCAAAGCATCCACCCAGTCCTGGAGCAGCTCCATGCCCAGCATAGCCATGCTCCCTGGCAGGATCCTGGTCTGCTCCAACACTGAGGCCCCCAGCCTGGAAAGTCTTACACAACTTCTGAACCTTATGTTTCTTATCTTGGAAACAGGTATTTTTAAAACTTAAAAGGTGTTGAAATCTTTGTCCATTATTTTTACCGCATGAGTATGCTGGAGGAGCCAACAGCTCTTTGCTCCCTGCTGTACTAAACCGTACACATACATTTGTGAAATGGATGTGGGTCCAGGAGCTAGAAAGTCCTTCATCCTAATCCCACCTACAGTCAACCTTTATCATTTTATACTTAGTTAGCTCTTTGAAAAGATTACTTCAATAGGCAAACCCTTTTCCATTTATCAGACCTTCTCAAGGAGAGTTTTCTGTGAATTACTGAACTTGCAAGCTGAAATTGCACCAGAACTGGACTGAAAATGCAGATGATCTGACCAGCCTTAGGTCTCCTCCACTGACAATACACCACCACAAGGTGGTTTTTTTTTTAAATAGTCAGGCTGCAAAGCCCACATTTAGGTCTCAGAAATGGGTCTCACTTCCAAGACATTAAGTATCATTTCAAAGAAAGGCTGATTTAGATGCTAGAGCACTAACTGTGGATATAGGAATATAACTTTGCTGGAGTAGAGTTGGAAGGTAACAAGTCAAATTGCCTAGCCTTGTTTCTTTACCTCTGTCTATCAAGATTGCCTCTCACCTCTGTCTATCAAGAAGTTCTTGTCTTGAGACTACTAAAACATTATTTAGAGGAATCAGCACATTTTTCTTGAATGTTTGGCCATTCTTTGAAGATATGCCTGTCCAAAAATTATAAAAAACTTGGCAAGTAACAGATTTAGTGCATAACCCATGAAACTATCAACTATACCAGCTTTCTTGAAGGAATCTCTACCAAAAGACAAGAGCTGTGCTACATAATCAGCAAAAGTTTCAGTCACTGTTCCTTTAAATACAAGAATTTTGATACCCTCTTATTTCATCGTCTTTGTCCCCTTCATTTTTTTGTAATTGATATGAGAAAAATTGTTAATTTTCAAACAGAATTTACCTCCTCTTCTTCTCACAAGCCTCTTTTAAAAATAATTCTAGTTCAAGCCATTTCATGAAAATCAAATATCATGTAATATATACAGATTTTAAGCACTTGTCTTGAACATTGCCTCACAAGAATTATGTGCTTGGCCATTGACAGCAGAATAAACAACCCATTCCACCTAAGTTTCCCGACAGAGAGATGTCATTGGCTATGAAGATGAACACATGGAGATCTAGTCTAGTCTGGCTAAAAATTTTAATCCCTCCCTCTCATTAATAATACTATGTAAAAGGTGAGTAGGGGCATTGTTATAAGATTTTTCTCTCCCTGGAGATTTGCATGAGTTTAAATGACTGCCTAAACCGACATGGCAAAAGAGCTGTAGATGGGAGACAACAGGCTGTGATGGCCACTCCATTCTGAGAAGAACACTCATCTACTCTTTTGAAAGGAATATCCATTTAAGACAAACTAGACAAAACTCAAAAATATACTGGAAACAGAGACCAGAACCTTAGGTCTCTTTTCTGCTTTTCATCTGGCCTTACACATCTCTCTCATGCCCAGTTCCACAATGGTTCTGTTTCAATGGGAGAAAATCCAGTCCACCTGCAGCAGAGAAGCCAGTTCAGTTGCACACAGCTTTGATTACAGGTCTGCAGCTATAAGCTCTTTAACCAACAGGTTATCTATTATGCAGCTGGTGAGTGTTGGTGTCACCACCACATTCTCCCCCTCCTTCTCTGGACATCTTATGTAGGACTCGTGCTCGTCTGGTTAAATACAGATCATGACAGCGTGTTCAGACAGGAACCTGTCTCCCAGAAGAGGCACAACAGACAGGTAAGTGACAAGCTGATCATCCCAAGAACCTCAAGGCTAGCTGGAGATGTGACTATGGGGCAAGCAGTTCCAGAAAACAGGTCAACTGGCATTGCTGGGAGTAATGATTTTGCCATTATTTATAAAACTGGACTAATTTTCTCTTTCAGCTATGTTTTGAAACACTCGTTGCACCAGTTGTCCCCCTTCAGTCATGCCCAAAGACCACTGAATGTAAGAAGTGCCATACTGGGTTAGGCTAATGGTCCATCCAGCCTTGTATTCAAAAGCAGCAATATGGGGTGATTAAGGAGAGAGTGAGAGGATGGACACTTCATGCACTTCTCTCTTGTGCTCTCCCAGCACCCATGATTGATACATTTGGGATATTAGAGAGAACATCCTTCCCAGACATTTTGGAATCCATTTGTGGACTTGTTTTCCACTAATGAATTTGTTGAACATCCTTCTACTGTCTGCCCCTACAACCTCCTTTGACAATAGGTACCAAAATTTCCCTACCTGCTAAGAAAAGAAGTACTTTTTACCTATTTTAAATCAGCCTTATACTAGTTTCATGGAGTTCCCTTATTCTTACACAGAGAGACCAGCTGATTAACAGTTCTCTGCTTAACTTACAAGAAACTCATGACTTTGTGAACACCAGTCGTGTTTGCCTTAGGCTTTTTTTCTCTACTTGGAGATTCCCAGCCTTTTGAAAGTCTTGCCTTTTAAGGGTCCCATCTCCTCAGCCATTTTTGTTGCCCTTCTATCTAACATCTTTAATTACAGTGCACCATTCTTGAGTATGAAGATCAGAAAAAAACACAGAGCTGACACTAATGGATGTCTTTTTGGTGACTTTGATTCTGAAGGGCCGGGATTTGAGCTGTAGATATCAGTGAATGCAGAAGACCTGCTCTTTCCCCATCTCGTGCTCAGCAGTAGGAGAGCAGGTTGGTGCACAGCAAATGTGAATCTTCAGCACGTGATTCACAAAAGCTCCTTCAGAATAATCACAAAGTTTCAATGGTAAGGCCTCTCCGTGGCCATGAACAAGTTTTTCCCATTATTTATAAGAAAATAATTTGATTAATTCTCTCTCCCTCTGCGTCTTTAAAGAACATACAGTAACTCAATCAGACAATTAAATTTCTTTAAAAATTCTTTAAGGCAGTAAAACAACTCTGACTTGTTGTTGCACTGGCACAATTAAGACCAGGCCCAATTATTTCAAACCTTAAACAAATGCAAAACACATTTAGAGTTGGGAAGCCTGTACTATCAACGAGCTCTGCAAAAATTATAGCTAAATGTTTCTCATTATATTAGCTTAGTATTTTAGTGAAGTCATTCAATGGGTGAGTCTACACACAGTATTTCCTTTTAGGAAGCTAACAGATTCTGTTTCCAATTCAAATCGGAAGGCTTCCAGCCTCTGCAGCACTGACTCCTACCACCTCTGTAGAGACTGTGTGTGCTTTATCTTTGTGTGATTTACTGTATGACACTGAGCAATAGCTGACATTGAGACCCCAATACAATAAACTATTCCTTAGGGTCACATCTCTACATTTATGCAGAGATTCAGAGAGTAAAACTGTCCCTTCAAAAGGAAGGTTTTGTAGTTGTGAGTTCAAGTCAACCCAAAAGTCGGTATTAGATCTTCACGGAGCAAGAAATTTGAGATAAATCCAGTATGCTTCAGCTTCTCTCAAAATCTGGGACTCCAGTTCAACCCCAGTTTGTACCACAGCCTCTCAAAGAAGCAAGGGTTCAATCTATCCTCATATTATACCATTTACTCAAGCACTAACACTCATCTATTGCCTTTCTACTAAGAGATTATTAAAGTTCTTCTGTTTGCTGATGAGTAGACTTACTCAAAGCAGCATCCTGGTGCGCGCATCTCTCAGCTTCCTTTCTCAGTCAGAGACCCATAAACTGCAACTTCCGAAGAGGAAGACAAGATTGTCTTAACCCAGACTAAGATAACCTATGCTGATTAACCCACATTAAAGTCCTACTGGAGATAAGAATGTTGCAGGCTGAACCATGTCAGCTAGTCAAGAAAAAAAATAAGATTTTTGTCTTTAAGTCTAAACATATAAAACTAAGTGCAGTTACTTAAGGTACCTGAAATAAAGTAAGCTTACTGAGGAAAGTAAAATTTTAATTTATTCATTAAATAGACTTGGTGATAAAGTCAGTTAAATAAATGTCAGATGATTCTATTACTTAGAATATTAAAATAGATTTTGTTCACAGTTTTGCACTGTAGGGAAGTTACGCTTGTAAGGAAGTTAAGTTTGTAAGGAAAAACTTGAATTTTGCACACCTTAATTTTATTAAGATTGGAACTAGGAATGCACTTTCCAGAAGTAGACATTTAAAAGTAGTTGTTTCTCAATTTTTTTTTATTTCCATACTCTTTCATTTTGACAATGGAAATCTTCCCATACACTGTAATTAACAGGAAACAGAACTTAGGAAAGTTGCAAACCAGTAAAGCTGATGCTAAAGTGTTCTTTCAATAAGAGTTTGCTAATTGATTGAGAGAGAAATATTTTGCTACAGCTTGCTTGAGTTGAAATAATTCTGATAAATCCCTAGCGAGTTTTGAAAGTTACTTGACTTCCTTCCTGCTCCTCTGCCTGAATCTTGGCCTGTGTAATGTGGTGAGAGAGGAGCCTGGAAGCTCAGCTGCCTGTCAGCAAGCACAGCCACAGCCTGTCTCTAAGGGCTTTCCACTCTCCTGTCCTGGACTAGCCAGAAAACTGTTAAAGCTGGAGATGCTAGATCCACCTGTACCCCATTCTCTAGAGCAGCTTTCAGGGAAAGTGGAAAAAAGGTGCTCAATTTATATTTGTGAATGTAACAAAGCCAAATGCAAGAAGATCACAGTGTTATGGAATTAAATTTCTCCACCAAGCACTAGAACGAAATGATAGTCATCTTGGATGAAAATCATTATTTACTTGCTGCATCCAGACGACGTGAATCCCCTTTCCACTACCCGGCCAAATGGCTGACATAAGTAGTGCTTAGAACAGCTCTCAGGGAACATTAGAGAAGAGGGTCTTTCTTTTATGTTATTTATTATCTATGTTGGCTGATCTTCAATATTTTTATCATCTTCATAGGGATTACGTTTCCTTCCAGTGTCTTTCACCATCCTTGGGGACTCTTAAACATTTATGCCTGCACTCAACAGGAGAAATTGAAGATATTGTACGTGACTTCAAGATAAATCCTAGAGTAATGTATTACTAGGGAAATAATGAAATTCTGGCAGATCGGCCAATTTTACTTGTAAGAAGAACTATGGAAAACCTGTATTTGTAGCAGTCAACAGACAGATGTGCACAGTAAGATAATAAAGCACAAGGCAAGTATTTAACAAATCATATATTTCTTTGCACTTCTGGCTTCTGTAGATTGTTACTGGCATATCAGCATTTGGACCCTTGAATTAAAGGGGAGACTGGTAGTCTTAGCTCATAGATACCACACTTATTTTCCCTCTACCATTCTAAAATTTCAAAAGAGAAATGATAAAGGAAAAACAGAATTATCAGAGAAACCTGATTTCTAGTGTGTAGGTTCTCAACACTTTTTCGAGACTATCAGACTGTTTTGAGGGCAAGGATTTGGGTTATCCATTAGTTACGTTTCTAAAAATATTTGGCATTATTTATTATCTTATCCATGAGCAGCTCTGCAGGAGGCAGATCAGCATTTAAGTTTTGTCTTAAGAAATGGCTTTAAAAATAGCTGGTTAACTTGGAGCTGTTACCAGTCTATTAAGAAAGAGAACATGGGACTTATGACCAGTGAAACATGATTATTAACCAAACATTATTTATATTTCATCATGCTTATTAATTTATGAAACACACTTAACTCATCACAGTTGAACTCCAGCTTGTAATTTCTTGTGTTACCCAACTGAATTTAGTGTTCCATTAAAATACTTAATGACAAAAAGTTGACATTTTCTTGCAATCAAACTCTTTACAACAAACACAATAGCGTAACTGATTCCCTTGGATCATCTAGTGACACTAGCTATTGCAAACAAAGAGTTTGAAAATATAGTTTATTTTTAGCTGATAACAAGGAGTCCAAAAGCCCCACAGTAATTACCACATTAATTCAAAGCATTTAACTTTATTGCCAATTAATATCAAGCAATTAAACCAGAAGGATTTTCCTTTGTGCTTTGGCTACCCTCTACGCTCTAATGTGCAGAACTCTTCTACTCACAAACTGCTCTGATTTCAGCCAGGTCCAGGACAGTTTGAGAACTGTGGGGTCACAGGCATCTCCCCCTCTTTTCTCCCATACTGAGTCATAAATGACTCCAATAATTTTAGCCCTGATGCACTACATTCAGTGGGAATCATCCTATTAACTTCAGAGGGATCACATTACAACTTTGAAGTTAAAAAAAAAGTTCCATGTCTTCTTTGACAAATCATGATATAATTAAAAAAAATAATTTAAATACTAGTTCTGTATGAAATGGGAAATACAGGAAATTGATCACAATTTGATTTTTTTTCTAGTTTTTTTGGCAGCATTTCTGTCACAGAAAGGGTATAAATTTTCCCTATAATCCACCAGAAACTTAGCAAGGATGCTCTGCTCCAGCCCTTCTCTGGAGGTTAAATAATGTTTTAAAAGGAGTTTAAGTGTTTCAGCAGTACAGGTATCATGAGAAGTTTAATAACTACTTTCTAATCTGTGCAAAACTCCTTAGTGCTTATTCCATGTATTTAATGCAGCAAAAAAAAAACAAAACAAAAAAAATCCTGTGCATTAGAAAAATAATGTGCACTGATGTGATCATTGTAAGGGGGAAAAAAATTAGTATTTCAGGATCAGATAACTTTCACATGGTATTTTAATATTTCAGGATCTGATAACTTTCACATAATATTTTAAATCTAAATATGCAGCTGATTACAAATGAAATGAAATGACTTCAGGTAGGTTAGATTTTCAGGTAATAAATTTACATCCGTCACAGAAAGCATTTTTTCAAGATAGCCTGAAGTGTCTTTTACTTTTGCTCTTTAACACCTTTGCTTTCTGGAGTCTATTTAAAAGCAATCATGAATGAACATTCAATTAATATTTTTGTTACCTTGCCTTTACCAGAAATTCTTTAAAATTTATTTGTTCAGATTTTGTACTATTCTTCTCTCCCCCACCTCTTCCCTCCACTCTCAGAAGGCTGCATCACTTCAACCTTTTCCAAAAGCTGTCAGTTCATATATTTGACTGCCTGGAAAAGACAATGACTTGAAAAGTTTACATTGGTTTTATTATTTCATCACTTTAATTTGAAATATGGCCTCTGGTTCATGGTCATAGGTTTAGAAGGAATATTATGCAAGTTCTTGTTTCTATTACTTGGCCACAAAACTTGTTTTGGTGTGAGACCAGTGTCCTGCAGTATCAACTCTTGAGAATATTTCTGAAGATTATATTTGTAGTTTTTCAATCTTAATTATTCTCCTTGCACAGCTCATTGTTTGTCATGAAGTATTGTGAAAATATTTACTTAAAATTTTATGCCATTTACAGAAAATAATTTAAGAATGGTTATCTCAAAAGAGCACCTGTATTTAGACAAGAAAAAAAATTACATAAGCAGCTATATCTCTTGTCTATTCCAGGTTTACACGGAGTCCTCATTGTAGAAGCAAAGTTCTACTTTTCTACAGGTTTGTCTCATTATAGAAACAACACAAATTAGTACAATAGACTGTTTGTATTTTATGATAAGATAAAGACCTTTTCCTGAAGGTTTGTTTTTGGGGGAAAATATTTTGCAGTAGTGACAACTCATTGTGAGCCGTTTGGTTATTTTCCTTCATCTGAACCCAGCTGTAGGGATCTATTTAGATTTATTATAGAACCTAATTAACTCTCAACTTCTTTGAAATAAGAAACTTGTGCTCACACTCATATCAGTTTCACCAGCAAAATATAGGAAACTAGGAGTTTTCCTGCTTTTAGCCTATGAACTGCCTTTTTACAAGCCAATCAACATTTGACATGGAGAATAGGGAGAAAGTTAGTAAGATTATTTTCATACCTGCTAATCCTGTGTGTACATAGGGATCTATACTGGTACTGTGCTCAGCACGGAAGACAAAGAACACATTAATGTACTATTTTCCTCGTGCATAAAACACATTTCTTCTCCTCTAACATCCATTAACCTAGACTGTAAAGAGCAAACGTTTTGCTTTTTGGAGGAAATGCTTCCCTGTGTAGGCTTGTTTTCTAAAATGATTTGGGTACTGTTCTTGAATACTAATGTAAAAAGTCCGGAATCTCTAACTTTGTGATGGTTAGAAGTAATTTCCATGAAGAAATACTGCTGTGGACACTTAACTTTTGAAACAACAACAACAAAAAAACCTCAGAGAAAGTTTTGTGGTTTCTCAAAACCCAAAGAACCTAAATGTATATGATACACGCTTTTTTTTTCGGCATTCATCTGTAATATGGTATGTACTCAACATGTTTTTCTAGCGTGACATATTAGAAAAAAAGTCTAACTTGTTATTTTCTATAGACTGAAAAGCTGCTTAAACAGGATTTGCTCTGATTTCTCTCCAATTAAAATAGAATGCAAATAGCTGAAAGTTCTTAAACAATGTAAACAGCAACAGTAAGGGTACTATTAAAAAGTATCTGGCTGTAATTTTAGCTTTTAAAACTCTGTTTTTAATTTTTTCCTACATACCACTGGCAAAAAAGAAAGTTTCTTTACAGGGACAAAGGAACAACAATGTAATGGAAATATGAAAAGATATTTTTTCATACCTTTTGACTTCTATTTTTAGCTTCATTCCCTAATCATCAAGACAACTGCTGCACTGATGGTGCAATTCACTGTCTCAGTCTTCCCTTTAGTTACTTCATGTAATAACTTTCTTACTTTAAAACCTAACAAGCAATGAAGCTTTTTGTAACTTACCAGTGTAAACGACCACAGACTCTCCAGCTCTCCCTCAGAGAAAGAGGTGATCCCATTGCTCCCCAGCTGACAGCACCTTATTCTAAGTCTTTTTCCATAAGGACTTAATGACAAGGGTGAAGTTTTCAAGTTCAGTCAGACTAGAGAAAAAAATTGAAAAAATAAAGTGGCATTTCTGATATTTTATAGTCTCTTTTGGATGAACATGGGTAGACCTGAACATTTCACTATTATGCTGACTTTGTTCAAAGACAACTTAGTCATTTTTGCTAACAAGAAGAATGGTTATGCACTGCTTGAATCTTCCCGTTCAAGCAGTCTGTGCCAACAGAATAGGAACTGCATTCTTAAAAACCTTCAAAGAAGTTAGTCTCACAGCATCCAGACGGATGAGCTCTCCTGTCCAGCTCAGTAATTCATGCTGCTTGAGTGGCACATAATTGCCAATAAAACTATCAAGTGTTTGAAAAACATTTAACTGATGATAGGTAAGGTTAAAACCAAGGGTTTCTTTTAAGGGTCATTCCACTTTGTGATCCCTATTTTTACTGACTTTCAGATTATCTGGTTGTGGAAAGTAAGTTCCTTACAGCAGAGATGCAAACTTTTAAATGTCCTCAACAAAACACTTAGGATGTGGGTCAAATAACTACTAATGCCATGTTACATTCTTCCTTCCATGTTCTGGACTGTAATCCCACTCATTGGCCACATGCACCAATTTTGTAAATTCAGTATTATGTTTAAATCCCAGTGAGATTACTCAAGTTATTCAAACATAAATCTTTCTAGGATTTGGGCCTAAGGCTATGCAGTCCCAGGGCAGGAAAACTTTTTAGCTTGTCTTCTACAGGGCCAAGCACACTGTCAGACATAACAAATAAATAATACTGTGGAAATATCATTATCTGAATCACAAGTCTATTTTTGTAAAAGTATCATGTTCCCTAGTGGTTGAAACGCTATTCCAGGCAAGATCAATCTTGAGTTCGTATTTCAACGTTACATATCGTAGCATAGCCAAATACTGTGTAATTCATCCAGTGGATTCCTATTTACCATTAACAGCAGCATAGTTTTTTTTCAAGAAAAGAATAAAGATTTTACCATTTTCTTCCATTCTTTACCATTTTCTGAAAGTAGTGAATATAAGATTAGAACAGGAAAGCTCTTCCTAATTTCAAATATTTCCTTTCATTCTTATAAGGACTATGATATGCTTTAACCTTCTAATTTTATACCGATAATACCTACTCCACTGTATTCAGTTGCATGTAGTATCTGGAGTTAATTGTTACACATATTCTTGACTCATGTTTACATGCATGGGTTATCCCTACAGTAACACTTGAGATCAGACTAATAGCGACACCCTTTCCAGCTAAGTGACAACTGCAAAACCCTGTAGGTTTCAGAGTGTCTTTTAAGTGTTTCTCTTCTTGGACTAAAAGAAAATCTGCCTTATGTGCTGTTGAAGATAGCTATTCCTCTCCTGCAAGGCAGGATCTGCTATACCACTGTCACCAACAGCTGTTTGTCAAACTTACTTTGAGAAACCTCAAATGGTGGAGACTCTGGCTCCACCTCTGCACAATATGCTTCACAATCTTTACCATTAGAGAGTCTTCCTCCGTGTCTAACCTGACTCTTTCCCTTGTAATTAGATGGTAGTAAATTAGAGTAAATTATATTTTATTTTCACACTCTGTTTTGTTCCCTTTTCCTGCCATGTCAAACCTCTGAAATTCTTTATCTAAAGATCAAGGCTTCAGCATCAAACAATAAGTTGGTTAAATGCTAGATCATTCAACTCTCTGCAGTCTTAAGATCGCAGATCAAAAATGTTTTCTTTCCCATCTGTTGGTTTAGTTCATTGGGCGGAACTGAAAATATGGGTATAAGGGCTTAATATCCTCCAGTCTCTCATCATAGTAATCCCTGATTTTCCTTGTCTGTACTTAATTTGTAGACACCTTCTTTCCTAATCACACTACTATCTCAAATTATTCTTACATAAAATTATTCTGAATTACATTAACTTTTTCATCCTACTCTGGCTACAGGTACCAGCCGGACATTCCTCTCAAGTACCCTGTTTGTTGGTGTTCCTGCTCCCCAGCTACTTGACAATTAACCCCAAACACCCAACAGGAAAGAAAAGGAACTGGGAAAGGAGATGCGTTTTGTGCTGTGACTCTGGAACTACAAAGCCAAGTCTTCAGTGGTCTGATGTAAAAGGTAACAATAAAAAAAGCATCGGCATTACAATAATTGTGATTTTTCCAACCCAATCCTCTTTCTGGTGGGAAGTATTATCCAGAGAAGCCCCATGTGCAGCTTCTTTCCCTGTCCTGGGAGTAATTCTGCAAATATTCCCATAGACCACCTGTCGTCTTCTGCTTTCAGACTCCTGAACCGAGACCTGGCAGCCCAGCATCTCTGTCTCACACATCATCCAATTTCTCAGCTGAAAAATCACTGCCCCTGCCCAGCTAAGTTATAGGCATTGGGTTGTCACTGGAGGAAAAGCAGTTCAACATTTGGGCATTGTTCAGGTACATACTTTGATTCACTTTCTCTTTCAGGACTGTTATACTCCTGATTACACTCCTGATGCAAGTATTCCTGCAAGTCCTTACCCATTTCCATCTACCACATACTTCTCTCTCTTCACCTTCCATCACCTTTATTCTAGCCAGACCCAGTGTTTAATTGCTCCTTCTAGGACCTGGTTGTTGTTGGTTTTTTACCTTGTTTACTCATGGTCCAAACAGTGAACTAGCTGTTAGACCTAGAAGGTAGCACTGAACATGTTGTATATGGCCCTTTGAAGAAAGTGACTGCTCAGTGAACAGAATGGGAGTGAACCGGACCCACCAAATCTTCCTGCTCTCACCTATGTGCTGCTCCCTTCTTGTGGAAGCTCTACCTCTCGTTTCTTGTGAACCAGTGAACTTCCTGGATTCTGTTTTTAAATACGCTTGTTTAATGGAATCATGATTATAGTAAAAACTGTAAAACAAATACAAAATACAGCGCTGTTCGATGTGCAATGAAAAAAGACAAGGAAAATACAAAGCACACCGGAGGCTTCAGAAAAGTGACTTTCTTAGTTAATAGGACTGAGGCAGCATCACCCAAGACAACACTGCTATTGGCAGTTTGAAAGTTTCTGCACCCTTTGAACCAGTTTGGAGGGAAAAATTATACCAGCTCTCATTTCATAATAGTGTTTTGCTGTGAATATGCAATCAACAACAAAAAAATCTAGTTTAAGGATCTAGTAAGACTTAGCAAGCAGAAGGTATCTTAGCAACAAAACCCCATAACTAATGTGAAGCAGCTGTGGTAATTTTAGAAAATGGCTCAAACTGTTGAAAAGCCATTAGGAAGCTGATATATAGAGAATAAAAAGAACCACTCAACTTTAAAAAGATTTCCCAATATGGAGTGTTATGTTATTTTATAACCAAATCTTAGTCATCCAAAGTTTACATGCCACAAAATGCTATTTATGACCATGTGGCTGGACTTTCTACAAGTAGCTGGAATTTCATCACATACCTGAAATTCCTCCTCAAAAAAGAAATTGCCAATGGCTAAGCACATATTCTTCTGTGGTAAAGGTGCGATTGCTATATTTCAGTGAAGCTGATGCCACTTATGGTTTGATTTATTATATGCACTTGGAATGGGATCCTAAATAATTGGAATCAATTTCTTTAATCCCATAACTTTCAGTCTCTATTGGAAATAATGAAAGCCACTTGCTTTTGGTAGGCTTTGAGTATGGCTGATCGTCAGATACTAGCTAAAAGGCTCTCTAGCTTATTTGATTGTTTCTTTAATTGGAAATATCCAGTAGCTTGCAGAATGGCATGTTTTAAAACAGTATCTGGAGCAAAAAATCGAAGGTATCTGGAACAACAAATTTCGTTGGTTTACTCTTCATGCTGCCACGGATTGATGCATTACTAATGACTTTTACTATTTCTATTTGTTATTGTATCATGGTCTCAAAATAGCCTAAAACCTTGGGCAGGCAAAAATTGGTCTCAGTTAGTAAGCATGTCAGCTGGCTCCAACTAGATACAAAGAGGCTTAAATGCTTTTTAGAATAAAGGTCAAAGGTTGAAAAAACAAAGAATATTAATTAAACACTCTTCATTAGACAGAAACAACTATACAAGCTGAGTTGGATGGACTTTCAGATATCCAGCAGTCCTAGATAAATGTCGCTGGAGCTACGTAACTGATCTGTGTGTGCAATGTGAAAAACTGCTCTGTGCAACCTGAGCACATCAGACTTACTCGTTTTGAATCTACCCTTGCTATGACTGCACATGAGGAGACCAGTATTCAGTCCCACTCACTTGTGTTGGACAGTTAAACTCCCATTTGATTACATTAAAAATAATTGTACTTGGACATTTGATCACAGCTAAACCTACTCAAAGGATTGTTGGCAACCTCTTATTTGTCAAGCCTTACCTGCTTCCTAGCAGAGAGTACTAATGGGATGGTTTTTGGACAAGATGCCTTATAGGAGAAAAGGGGCAAGATATATGTTATGGTATTAAATGAGAGTTATTAGGAAAACACATATCTGGTCAGCTTTAGAAAACTCAAGTTTTGAGGGAAATAATTGGAAAAACAGCAACACAATTTCAGGATGATCAGATGATAAAAAGCACATAAACAGAGTTTCACCAAGTAAGAAGGCCAAAGATTAGTGTTACCTCTAAAAAAAAGCAAAAGCAAACCAAGTTTTCACAAGTGAATTCTTGAAAGCTCAGTAAGCTGGTTTTAATATTCCCCAATAAACCACAGGGAAAGCCTCACTTTTTTAGCATCATGTTCATTTCTGCCTTTTTAGATTCCCTGTTTTATGGCAACTGATGTTAAACTGAGGATGGACTGTTTGTTGCAAAACAAGTGATAAAACACAGCACAGAAAAGACCATACCAAGATGTCAAATCTGGTGTTTTAGGCCTAATTGGACTGACTCATACACTCACTTTAATCTGTTAGATTAGATAATTAGTTTATTAACATAAAACAAATGAATCAAGATTATTGGACACATAAAACTAAATCTAGCCGAAGTTACAGGATTGTACAGAAATTGTGATATTTAGTGGCTTTGACTCGAAGTTGGAAGGAAATTGGTAACACTGGCAAAGCTTCACATTTGGCTCTAAATCAGCTTAGAAACCAAATGAAGGCAAGTAAAACACCAAGAGAACATTTTTTTCAGGAATGTCCATAAAACTCAAGCTATCAGAATTCACATATCTGAAATAAGAGATGTCTTAAAGTCCACTTATTCATACAGTTGATTATTTCCTTTAAAAATGTCATAAAATGCCAATTTTATAACCTGAGTGTTGTAAAATATGCAGGGAAAAATTATCAGGCCTAAATCACTGTTATAAAAACCCACTGATTACATAGAGGACACGATTTGTGATGAAATTTTCTGCAAATGCAAATTGCATCATTCAATTAATGAAATACAGGGAGGGTCATCTGTGATGATGAGGCAGGAAAGAGGTATAATCTCTGTTCAGCTGCTCTTTTGTTTAAAAGTTAATTTCATTTTCCAAATTTATTATCAAGAGAAACTTGGTGATTGTTACTGCACTCAATAGCAACTCAGTGTTGTTATTTCGTGTAGTTGATAAGATTCTATTCACAGTAAAATCAGTTGATTTATTTTTAGTGACCTGCTATATCTGGCAGTGATTGACAGAGAAATATTTTTTTTTTCATTGTTGACAAAGTACAAAAGCTCAGTATCAAATGTCAGTGCAGTCATCTTTCCAACCAAGCTGGGTAGACAAAGACAATCTGTACTACTACTTGGAAGCTTCCTGAACTATGTACCTTCTCTTATCACTGGTTTTTCTAGGCTGTATTTCTTGCAACCTAATTTCCATTTCTCTCATCCAGCTCCTACTTTCTTTGAAATCATTCTATCTAATTTTTCTGTATGCTTCTTCAGAATCTTCCTTCATTCTGCCATCCTTTGCCCTTTCTTCCTTCATTACCACATGCATGGAATTCCCAGCCTAAAAAAGTAAACTCTCTTGGATTTTTCTGTGCTTTGTGCTTGTGTCAGTTTTTATTTTACCCTGAGTTTAGTCATCCATCTTTTTTCTTACCGATATAAATAATTATCATGAAGCTACAAAAACTGCCGCATGTGTTAAAGCCAAGTCAGTATCCACATTTTTTGAAAAGTCAGGCTCTTTGGAACATATTCAGCAAAACACTTAGAGTCCTCAAGAAGACAATCTGCAAGTGCCTTGAAGCCCACTTCTGTGATACACAATACTAAATCATAGCAACCAGTACTTAAACTGATATCCTTTCACAGACAGGAAACCATCACAGGATGAAACTGTCATACTTGGCTGCTAATTAGCCAACTTTTGGAGTAGTGCAATTTGAGAGCAATAATAGAATAAGAGGTCTCTTTCAGTACTCCTGAGTGATGTATTGACTTGAAGTTGTGCCACTGGCCTCACCACATGCTTTCGAAATGTATTCAGAACAGTCTTGTTGAGAACCAATGCTGTGTTTATATCCTTCTAATGAATTATTTATTAATGGTAAGTGTACAAGATCACCAGCCCAACAGCCAGAATCCCTATTCATCCATGGATTGAAAATTCATAGGGTTTTTATGTGTCAATATCCTTAGCATGTATCAGGTATCTTATTCTCTACGACATGGTCCTTCTATATTAATCTAGTATTTCACATAACAGGGATATTCTGTCATTAGATGTCTAATTTAAGAGGCCAATTTCCCTTATACTCAATGGACAGAGTTAGGCTCTTCCCAAATTTAACTGTGGGCCAATAAATTAAGCTCATGCTTTGAATGACTCTCTGAAAAAAACCTATGTCCATCTGCACGTAAAAAAGAGAGTCATTAGCCATTGTTAGTTACTAGTGTGAATATCAATCTTAATCTTTACTCTGGTCTTGTAACTATATGTTATGCAAAATATTAAAAAAATATTTTATATTTTCTTTCAATTAATGTGTCTGCAAGACCATATTATACGCCTGACTTGCCTCTATGGACAGGGAGTCTGGGGCTTTTTTCCTAATACCAGCAAGTGAACACCTGGATAGAGGATAGACCAAACCTCCTTAACACCATCTTAACGTTTAAACCAGTTCCTTAATTTTGACTTCTCCAAGTGAGACTTTCAAGACAGCTTTTCTTTAACTAAAACTACAAAATATATCATGACAAAGAGTACTTTAATGCATTTATCCAGTTGACTTTCAACTCTTTTAATATGCTACTGATATGTCTTAATTTGTGGATGGAGAAAATTATGAGACCTATAAGTCAAATGGGAGAGAGGATAAGCACTCCAAACTGACAATTTGATTTATATGAATTTGTACAAGTCTAGTTTAGTACTTCATTAGTTCATGTCAGCAATGATAAAAAACAACATTAATGATGATACTGAAATGCTGAACTTTTAAAGTTCTAACTCAAATATTCTCATACATGCTGCAAAACAGCCTTGTTCACCCTCAAACACTAGCTGTAGTACTAGACAAAGAGGGAAGGTAAAAGAATAAAACTGTAAGGAATGAAGAATGTTTAGTTGGGATGGATATCTACAAGTTGAGTAAGGTTTTCAGAAACCTTGATGATATTATAGTTCTTAAGTTTTTAATGAAAAAATGTATCACTTTTGGTAAGTTGGTACCAGACAGATGTGCTATAATCATATATCTGGGTCTTTGAAAAAGAGTGAACTCCCTCAATGACTGCTGTAGGAATTATCCCAAGGATCAAAAGAAAAAGTTCAGCAATGTGAGAGTCTTGGTCCCAAGTCCACAGTGCCTGTGAAAAGAAAATTCCTATCACCAGATTCTAATGGCATCGCATTTAGGGAGAAACATAAGCAGCAATCAGTCAAATAATTACAGCTTAGATTATGAAGTGATCTATGTGTCAAGACTAATGCTCTAAAATGGATCTGTTGGCACAGTGGCAACAATTACAGAATAGTGTGTAGGAGGTAAGTAGCATCTTTATTGCTTTCACATATTAAGATACATAGAGTGACAGTTTAAGAATCCAAGCTGATTTATAAAGAAATTCAACTCTAAGCTATTAGTCTAGCAGGATGATAAGAGTGTAGAAGACAATGACAAACTCTGTACATGAGAGAAATACATGTGAGGATTACTATGTCAGGAGTATGTCAGTGTCAGTATTCATCTTTTCATCATGACTGTGCTGGGTCTGAATGTTGGAGAGTCATTCAAATGCAGATGTTGGTCAAAGAGACAGATCACAAAGGATTAAATGGGAAGACTAAGAAACGTGTCCCATAAAAATTGCACTGGAATGAAGCTAAGTCTTCCACGTTCCTTGGGGAAAGAGAGCTCTCAATACCACACAAGTAGTATAATTTCTTGATTTGCACCTTCTAGAACCCTTCTGAGGACACCTTGTCAACCTCTACACAGTGCCATCACTGACACTGAAGGTCACTGATAAGAATGACCAAATGTGAGCCTTCATTTCTTAAGAAGATATAATAATAATGATTTGTCCTTTTTGCCCAGGACCCAGTTCCTGTAATTGGTTCTACAGGGAGTGTCTCCTTGCATCTTTACAGGGTTCTGCTCAAGTCACCGGTTCTCTGCAGGGTCACAGGGATGTCACCTATATGACTGTCCTATTAAGGACTGGTATAATACTACACAAAACTCTAAGAGCCTCAGTATGTACACATATGCAGATAGCTTCAAATTTATAATACAGAAGCTGAAATCACACATTTGCAGGTTTATCTCCAAGTTCTTGTGTCATTGCTCTTTAGTCTGTTAAAGTGCTGCAAATAAAGTGAATGTGAACAGCAGAATAATTGATGTATAAAAATATCTAATTTTGTTGGCATCAAAGATGGAACGCCCTGATTTCAGTGGGCTGATCCTTAATTCTGATCTGATTATAAGGTAATAAACTCCTGTTCTTGGAGAGCACTTCAGCTCAAAATCTGAAGAGCTAAACTTCACAGTTTATTGCTGACTTTTCTGCTTGCAGGTTTATTTTATGAGGGAGACATTTTCATTTTTTGCAAAATGCTTTTCATTATGTGCTACTGTACTAACTATTTAAAGCAAATCCATCTCATATATGGAGCCACTTTAGAGTGTGGGGGGTTTTTTTTGTTTTTTTTTTTTTTTTTAAATCAGGGCACTATTACATTACTTGGTATAACAAAAATAAACTGCAGGTTTTTCTTCCGGGAATCAGCTTCACTATGCTTAGAGATATATGAAGGGATAGCCCCAGGCTTTTATGATGTAGAAGTAAAAATTAATAGCTAAGTGGTATGTTATACTTTGTCTAAAAAAGCTCATTTAATTTTATGGCATGGCGTTTGCATCTGTTTTCTTTTTCCCAATGATATTTTACAAAGGTTTGGGCCATAGCTTTCAAAGTCACTTATATAACACAAAAAAAGACTTTAAAAACACGTAAAGAGCTATTGTGGAAAAAGAATAATGAATTTCCTCATGTTCTCCAGTAAGCATCCCATATGTTATTGGGAGATCCTTCATCATAGAGGGTGGTCCGCTGGTAATGTACAAAAAAAGGATAGTGTACAAAAATTAAATTATTATTTGACCCCACATCATTATATGCCACATAACTAATTAAAGCACACTTTAACAATGTACTCTTAATGTGCTGCCTGTTACTTGCATGACTCACTCATCTTTCACAAAGAATAAGTGATTTGTATTAGATGAGAGTTGCTAAGGATGTTTTTGGGGCTAGCAATTGCTGTCATTGCTATGTTAAATCACAGGCCCAAGCCTGGGATAGAAAGAGACAGGCTTATCATGAGCCAGGAAAACAGCACCACAGGACTGATAGCTCTGACTTAGGGCCTTGTTTAAAAAGTTATGACTCAGTGCAAGCAGCCAAGGATCCTTAGCCTTCCTCAGTTCACTGCAAAGCAGCCATTAAGAGCCCTAATGTTCAGGTTGCGTGCCTCACTCTGATTATTTTTGGGAAGTTGATCACAGCAAGCCTTTTTTTTCCTAATAAGCATTCATCTTCATTTACGGGATGAAGGGAGCTCTCAGTGAAAGCTCTATACATGGGGCAGGATAATGGTAATTTCTGCCAAGCTCTGTAACTGTACGGGTACATGGGCTGTGAGCTTCTCTTTTCTTTCTTTGAGTTGTAAAGTAAAAAGCACGTATCATAATAGCTCTCCCGGACACAAGTACAAGCAAATTATACATTTGGATAATAATTTGTGAAGGGATAGAGCTCTTTCTTTGGTCTAAATCTGCTATTAGTGCTGCTAAAACTCTATCATACAAGTACATGGAATATGTAAGAGCGTGTTATGCAGCAATACCAAAGCTTTAGAAACTGCAGAAGATTAATTTCCTTTTTTATTGGCACTCCTTTGCATACTGCCTCATTCTCACAGCCAGACTTCTTTAGCAGCATGCATTCAATTTGATGAGGCATGCAGGGAGAACATACATTATATTTAATAGATTGCAAAAGTGACCTTAGATAACTCGTATATGCTTAAGAGTGCTATTATTTAAAAATCTAGGAGTGCTAGTGCTCCTTGGAATTCGTGAATATGAGTTTTATTTCCCTGTTTACCATGAAGTCTTGATTTCCATTTCAACAGTATTGTGAGATATCTGAATTTAAAAGCTTACTTGCCTAGGGCTGAATGTTAGCTATCTGAGCATTAAGCCAGCATAATTTTGAGAGGAAGAGATAATAGATGAGGAGATAAAATTCCATTTTTCAAGGAGGTAAGAAAGTTTTTCTCAAGTTATTCACTCTCATCAGCCTTAGAGAGATATTTTAGCAGACAGATGGCAAATACAACAGTCAGAGATACAAGGTCAACATTGTGAGTACACCATTTAGCTCATATCATATAAGCTAATACCTTTTTATTTATGTGTGAGAATATGTAGCTATTCTAAAGCAAAAGCAAATGGATTATCAAGATGATTATAGTGTTAAACACACAGAAGTTATGAATCCAATTGTAAAACTGTAAATACTTCCCTCTGTCCCTTGAGAGTATCAGTCACCAAATGGTTCATAGACATTTAAATAATAAGATATATGTCAGAGAAAATGGTACTGTTGGAAGGACAAAAATCTGAGGCATTAGGCACACTGACATCTGCCAGCCTGACTCTGAAAGCACTAAAACCAGTTAACAATATAAATGAAGACCCAGTTGGTACTGAGGTCCTGCTGAATCTATAATTAAAGTTCATTCAGATTTCTAGCAAGTCATTTACTAATACAAAGCATCTCCTGTTCAATAGAAAGATCTCCAAGTACTTTCTAAGGGGTTTAAAAAATATACTGACATGCAAAAGAATGTCAATAAAATGTAATCTCCCCTCTCTCATCACTGACCTGCAAACAAACACTCCTAGTCTAGAAACTTGAGGAGTCCAAACTGCCTAAAACATGAAAATAGTTGTTTCAACATAGGGACAGGATCTACCAGTTTTAAAGGAAAACATCTTTGTTTCATTCTATAGAAATTTGCAAGTTTTGCTTACATTTTTCCCCCCAGAAATAAACATTGTGTATTTTTTTTCCTGCCTACTATTTTCTTCTCCCTCTTTCCTATTTTTCCATTTTTGCCATGGAAAATAGGCCCAAGAGAGGAAATAAAGAAAGGTTCTCATGAAATGGGAAAGTACTACAGCTAATAATGATTTTTCCCTTCCATGTCTCTTGCATAGTTTATGTATGCTCTTATAAAAATAGAAGGTGAAGATAGGAAACTTTCACAAGACATCTAATTATATGAAGGATAACTTTCTAAAAAAAAAAAATCAAACAAAAAGAAAACAAATTTTGACTAGCTGAAATACTTAAATTCCTGGCCCCATGGTCAATCTTGTCCTCCTCTTGCCCACGGTCAATGTCTTTGTATTTCGCCCTTCTCTTCCTATTTCTAGTATGGGTCTTTACTTTTTCACTTTCCTCTGGAGGTGTCCATGCTGATGCTGTACGATGGATCAGGGGAGCATTTTAGTGTAACTAACTCTCCAGAACCTCCCCCCAAGCTGGGCTCCATCTGGCTCTGCAAGGCTGTCTTAGACTATAGCATCAACTAGTTTCCTTTCAGGTAAAATGAATTCTGGAAGATGCACTAGCTCCAAATGGGTAGTCAGAGAAGGAGACCAGCCCTAAGCTCATACAAAGTAATAGAAAATTATGAAATGCATATATTACTTGCATCAAACCCTCAGTAGCAACTCTCGTACTCTACAGATCTGCTCCAATAGCATTGTGCTACCAAATGCAATCTGTTGAAAGGGGACGATAATTACTCTCTAGAGAGTATCTCCTAAATCCACCTCTGCTCTCTCTCTGCTCAGCACTAGAATCTAAATTGTCCAATGAAGCAGAGAACGGGACTGATGTTTAATGCAGTCTTGCAGTTTTCACAGACTTCCTTTCTGCCAACATCTTTTCCTTAATATAAAAAAAAAAAAGTGGAATAGTCTGCAAGTGTGCAATTTGAAGATATCACAAGCTCCCTGCTATGTGATGAGTTTCTTAATATTTGTTATTGTTTATCATGTAAGTCCACATTGGCTAACTGCAGAACCAGAGAAAAACAGTCAACCCAATGCTGGTGCTGAAAGAAGTATGGGCCTGTACCTTGTGCTATTGTGTACCAGGCTGCTGTTGATATTTTTTCCTTTAGCCACATAGACAGATTCTGCTCTACTGCACTTCCATTTCCGTAAGTGCAGGTGATAACAGAGATTATGTTAATAAGAAGTAACCATAAGCAAGGAATTCCAAAATAAATTTATAGTATTTTTTGCTTGCAGTTATCTAGATGTGTTTTGCCTCATTCAGTGTTTTTTCTACTACATCTTTCATAAAGTTACACGATTGAAAGACCAAACTGATATGAACTTGTTGGAAAAATGCATGTGAATTTCTAGCCACAAGCCAGAATGTCATACTTCAGCAAAAACTGAGGGGAGGAGAGAGAAGAAAGAAAATAGGACTAAAAGATGTCCTCATTAATTTTACAAAGACTCCTTTAGGAAGAGCCTATGATGGATAATTGAAAAACCATACAACAGTAACACTCAGGGAACAGTAACACTTATAAAAGTTGTGTGTACTGTGTTACAAAAACTGACGGAAATTAAACAAATGCTTCAGGTCAGTGGTATGAAACAGGAAGGCATGAAATCATGGTCATTTTTCAACATGTTCTTAAACTAGATACTGAGTAGGTTAGATGAATCGGAAGACATGACTTTGGATGATCTGAAGTCCTTCGTCCACTGGTAATACTGTACAAGTGTCAGACATGCTTGAATAAATAATGGTACTCTTCATTACATTGGACATCAGTCAATCCAGACTCAAATGCCAAGATGACAAAGCATTACTCGGTAAAGTAATAAACAATTACAGTGTTGAAATGCAGCCAGAGTGAGGCTGTGAGCAAATCCTTACACACATTTAGCAGCATCAAGTGTCAACGACTTCTCATGAACTGTGGGCAGCGGCATTAGAGAAGGCTGAAGGAAGAAGAGAGTTTTCTGAAAGATGAAAGATGTAAAATGGATTTACTTGGGATGGTGCAATGGGAACAGGATTTAAAAGTCAATGTACAGGGCTGGTTACACCTGAAAATAATATGATGATGAGATAATACTGAAAACAGACAGGCTAAAATGCAAAACAAAGGCATATACAAGCACAGCCGAGGTCAGTTTGAAGCAAGAGTCAACCACTAGTTAGACTGGGATTTGTTATAACGTGCTTTGTCCAAGTTGGGCTTAATGGAAGAAATTGTCCTTGATGAGAATGATCAGCAATACTGTACTCCAAAGATCTGACAGAATGTCCTAAGATTAAAAGGCATAATTAATTTAGTAGATAAGTTGATGTGTATTTGAAATTCTCTAAGACATCAATCTTGATTCTTGTTTTTTACCATTTTTGGAAATTAACAGGTGCAGGGCATTACAAATAAGCAGATTCTAGCATCTGCCAGCTGTAAGCAATTGTTAGACTACGCAGGGACTTACGTTATGAAACTTTGCTCAGTAGGACACTGACAGGCAGACTTCTTCCAGGCTCTTTGGTTCATAGTTGTTATGGAAAAGCATTCTAGGCTAATGTGGGTGTTTTAGGCTTCAGTGTGCTAACCTTCCCTCTTCTGTTCCTCAATGTTCTTTCCCTGATTTCCTGATACAAGTGTCATTGTTCACATCAACCACATTATGAACTGCTTGGACAATCTTCAAAATGTGGCAGAACTGGTCTGCTCTGGAACACAGACCACAGAATAACTCCAATTGGGTTCTGGCATCAGACATCTAAAGATCTTACTTCTGAGGTTCACAGATCTGTTATCAGATTGTTTAATGAAATGAGGCTGTCTTTCACCTCAGCAAAGGAGACATGGGTGGATATATGCAAGTTTTAGGGACCTCCCTGGGGGTTTCTGTTTTAACCTATTCTGATAGTGATGCAGGAAAGAAATGAGCTACATAGTGTATATAACAGATGTTTAATTGCATCTGGGGAAACATTCATTATGGGTATCATTCACACCATACTTTACCTGTTCCTCTGGTGCACACCTGTGTGTTAGTAGTGCACGTGGTGGTAATGTGAGAAACTCTCACTACCAGCCTTTTAAATTTTACTATGCCCTCTTTTTTAAAATGTGCTAAATTAGATACAGAAACAAAGAAACACACCTAAATAAACAAAGGAACATAACGAACATGAGCAATGCCACACTGCCAGAAAAAGCAGGTGGAAATGTAAGTTTAAGGGCCATTAAAGCACTGCGAAATTTTTCAGTGTGTCACAATTACAGGAACACCTGGGTCAAATAAATTAGGACTAATCCATTGGGGGTGTTCTTTACAGTCTGCTCTGGCCCCAGAATGGCTTGACCCTAACCTGTAATTCTGAACCAAAAAAGAACAAATTACAAGGAAAAGATTACCAGTTCAGGTGGCTGTTGTCAAGGTAATCCACTACTATGTAATAGACTACAAAGAAGGCAGGGAAAGAATATATATACGGAATTGTCTCCATGGGCCTTAAAGAGGAAATTCAATTTGTATATGTGTTTAGCTAGCGTGTGAAGCTTGATAACAGGTCTATCTCTGATTGCCACTTAATTTCAACCATAATGAAGGAAGCACTGACATACAACTAAAGAAAAGTTCAGGTATGAGAGCTATTTTCTGAAAATTGTTCAAATACTAGATCACGTTTCCTGATTTCTGAAGACTGAGAAGACATTCTGGTCGAGTAACATGTCTGTAGCTTTAAGGTAAAGTCCCACAGGAACACAGTTCTCCCTTTGCTCCTTGGAAGGGAAAATGAACAAGTAAACATAAATTATCCTGGAAGGCAGGGAAAGTTGAGGTATTAATGTACTTCATATACTACTCCCACCAGCAGGACCATTGTAACATCCCATTTTCTTGCCAAGCACTAGCTGACACTTCTGTTTTGGGTTCTTTTACCTTCATTTCATCCACCACTGCAGTGGAACAGACTTCCTTTGGATGTAAAAGAGAGTCAGAGAAAGGTCAGAAACTGTTTTCCACTCTTCACAATACTGCTAAAGATATTATGTTTTCCTCTCTAGAAAAATGATGATCAGTTAAGAGAACAGGCAATCACCTCTGTACTTTCTTCCCATGGCAAGGCTTTCTGTCAAGAAATTTTCATTGTTGTAGGGATAATTTTTCAAGGGCATAAAGTTTATTTAATTAAAGGGTTAACAATGGTTTAAAAGCAAAAAACAAATCTCACAGGGGCTATATGTCTATTAACTATAATATCCTCCTGTACTAGGTAATAACAGCTTCAACTATAGAAGTAATACAGTAACTACCATCCTAGCACACACACACGCAAATTAATCTTACCTAAAATAATAAAAAGCCAAAGCAAACCACTTTCAAATCTTCTGTGAATTCAGAACGCAGAAGCATATTGACAACTAAGCATTAAATGGTGCTTTCTTTGATGAATAGTATGCAACAGCCTTAAAAGACAAATACAGGAATGCCTGGTAACACGTTGAGACTCATTTACAGAGTTCTAATATATCTAAGGAAATTCAAAGAACATAAATTCAATCTTTTTAATAACTATGCCAGCACTTAAAACAAAGGACCTTTTAAAACAAGAGTTCCTCCTTTTTACAAGGGTTCTCCTCCCTGTTAGATTTAGGCAGTAATATCTCTGCTTCTGAAAACAGATCATCTAAAATTTATTATCCTAATCTACATGGAAGGAGTCCTAATACCACAAATAAACTGAATTGTAGTACTTTGAGGACATTGACGAATGGCAGTTGAAATGAAAGAGAAGGCTGTACCAAGTGAAACAGTATTAACATGTTCTTTACTTCAAGCAAAAAAAAGAGCTGTTCTTAGCAGGATGTGATTATTATCTTTAGAAAGACCAGAATGTGAGTTTCGCTAAAATGTGAGCAAGGTCGTAAGATGACCCATCCCCTTGAACAGAAGCAGAACCCAAAGTCAAATAATCCTTATTTCAAAACACAGTCCTTTGAAGATTGGTGATTATGAAGGGAAGAACAGTTGAAGATGAGCTTAGGGATCACAAACTGAATCCATAAAGGGTCTAAACAGTACATTAGGAATCTAAACACTGCATTTATCTAGTGTGAAGTATTTCAGAAGTTCATACAATTGCAGGTAGAAATCCAGCAGTTTTTACTGGAAATACAAAGAAACATCAAAGTCCTGGTCTAAAAAGCTGCCCATGTCATATCTAGCTGTCTTAAACGTGGTGGTGTTAGGCTTATCTTGCCAGTTGAAGACAAATCTATTTTGATTTCTCGAGAATGTTTGTCTAGATCATAACTGACATGCTTTTCAATCAGTTTAAATTCTGATGAGGTTTTATAATTACCAAAATTTAGACAATGAATGTATTTACATATGTTCAGTACCTACAATAAATGAATATGAACAAGAATACAAACACTTGTAGAATACAGAAGACTCTACATTAGCTTTATAAGCTTTACTTCAAGGTTAAAAGAAAATTCTTTCAAGACACAGGATTTCAATGTGACCCATATGTGGAAAGTCTTGCAACATTAGAAATTGAAACAATGTTAAAATAAGGAACTACACATAAAAGGACAGTTTTACATACAGCAGGATTGTAATGCCATTGGATCTGCTGTAATTTTGGAACTTGAACAGAAATATTCTCTTGTAAATTAGACAGAATTTCCATTTAAACTTTGATGCATAAATCAATTCATGTGTACTTTTATACATTCCTAAGAAAACAGCTAGGTTTTGTTAGGTAGAAACCAACACAAAGTCAGCTGAGAAGCCTTATGAAGTGGGCACATTTAATCTGAAGGGGTTTCCTAGTAAAAGCTTGACTCTAAATATTTGGCATAGTGTTCCAGGAATAAACCCACAAAGATAAATTAATTTGCATAAAATTTAGTACAGATAACAGACATACTGCTCATCTTTTGCATAGTTTCCCTGCTACTGTTGTTTCTAGTAGCTTTCCTTATAGGGATTGAATCTAGAAAGAAAAGTAAATTCTGACTTGTATTACTCACCAACTGTGACATTTTCTACAAGTCCCAGTGTTAGCAAACAGCAATCAAGACCCTCTCATTCAAAACATATCTTTTGTTTTAACGATGAATAGAGATGCTAGGCTATCTATGAGAGCTCTGCTACACGTCAGTTTTTTCCATTATTTTAAATAGAAACTTACACTTCTTGGAAGGCATTAAAAGTTTCAGCCACCTAGAGCTGGAATTGTGGAGCAAAACATCTTAACGTTTTGCTAACAAACAGCTTTTGGCAATAGTACATCCTTTGATCTCAGCGTTTGCAGCTGGGAGGTTACTCACATTGACTGTGGAATGATCAGATGTCAGGAAAAAGATTAAGGCAAGAATAGGAAAGACACTGCAAAGTTTTAGATCCAGTGGATTTGACTTGCAAAGTATCTTTCAAATGCAGAGACCAACTGCTTAGCTGCTATTGGTATCACCTTAATGTGGCTCTGTTGCCTCTGAGC
Organism: Phaethon aethereus; assembly: GCF_964289735.1. Lineage (NCBI taxonomy): Eukaryota > Metazoa > Chordata > Aves > Phaethontiformes > Phaethontidae > Phaethon > Phaethon aethereus. Next base: position 44,377,030 of record NC_138578.1, read on the forward strand.
AAACCACGTTGATTTACATCAGCTGACAGAACAGTTGTTTGCTTTTATTTATAAAAATTGTGCATATACAGTTAAGTTCATGTCTTTATGTTCGCTGAGTGTTCAGTTCTAGGGGGGGAGGGAGGGAATTCTGAGAAGTTTTGGAAAGGACCAAATTAAATTCCTTTTTCTGAGCAGTCTTATGTCTATTTGTGCTGGCCAGACCAGATGAGATACTGAATGAAGCAGACCTCTGTTGGATTGCTTGGCTACAACAGGTACAAATGTGAAAACCCAATCAAATGAAGAACACCCATATGAAATGTTGGTACAAATCTCACCAGATTGAAAGTCGTAAGAAATATGGACAGAAAGTTTAATATCTGAGTCTAAAAAACCTGATGTTTTACCATCTTTTCAGTTATTTCGGCAAAGAAGACTAGCTATGAAATTGTAGGACAGAAATTTCAAGAATTACATGCCCCCATGCAGAACTGGAACATTTCTGATGAACAGGATGAAAATGCAGAATATGAGAACTTAGTGTAAGGCCAATCTTACTATGGAGATAAAGACAGACTGGGGAGAGCATGAGACAGGGTGCTGTCAAGTGTGAGGGACAGGGAGAAGAAACATGGACAACGCAACCATTTCTGAAATGAGTGAACAAAAATGGTGTTAAGAGCAGGAGAAACTTGAAGGCAAGATATGTTAATACAGGAAATTCACACAGGACCTGGAAAAAACTGGTAGTAGCCATGTTAATTTAAAATGGATAGCCACAATAAGGAAATGGTTATGTTTTGTCAGAAACACCAAAACCCAGCCGAAACCAACAGGACAGCACTGGAAAGTGGCATAAGAATTGGTATAGATTTTGTCTGTCTAGAAAATAAGGGTATCCTTGCCTAACCTACTGTTCTTGTTTTTCTCAGAACGCCTTTCTAGGACTATTCTACAGCAAGGCACAGAGTCTTTTCTTTTGCTGTAATGATCATGATAGTGCCTGAGAGTGGGCCACAGTTTAGTGAGTATAAGTTTAAGTAATTTGCAATGAAATGCAGACTTACTCACGTGCTTCCTAGTTGCCAATATACTCAAAGCAATGGATCAAAAAAATCAGGTGGCTGCTGGTAAATGCTGTGAAACTTACTATGAAGTCTGTCAAGTTATAACTGTTAAATTATAAATGCACCAATGGAATATGATTGTTAACACATTGTTTAATGGATAAGAAAAATGTTGGTACTCCCAGAAACTATTGTGAAAATTAAGAGACTTGCAGGTATTTAAAGAGTGTCTAGAAAAAACAAAATACTGGGTAAAACCAGCTTCATGTTTTATATGCATAGACCTGTGAATTTATTTATTATTTTGGCTGTTGAGCTTAATATTTGCAAAGGTTACAGTTTTAGTTTAAATGAGAGTTAAGTGTTCTTGCAGCTTCTGTAGCCAGATGTTAAGGTATGAAGTTATCTACAAGAATAAGTCATTGTAACTTGAAAGAGATAGAATGAGCAGGATGAAGAGAACTAAAGGACCGAGTTCAGCCATAAAGAAGATTTTATCTTCTCTCCTGCTGCTTTTCCATTCTACCATGGCCATCCCTAAGCTGCGTTTCCTAAACTGTGGCCTAGTCCCTTGCAGTCAGTTGCAGGCACTAAGAAGAAAGAGTGCAACCATGTCTCCCAAAGGAGTTACACTGTCGATGTCTAAATAAAGAGCTCCAAAAAGGCAAGTAATTACCTGACCTCCACCTCCATGCTGGCTGTGGCAAGAAAGAATAGACCTTAAATGCAGCCAGGAAGATTCATTCTCAGTCACTAGGTAGTAAGTTTGGGGTAGTTAATCACCAAAAAAGATCGTCTGGGGAAGTTTTGGGTGTCCCAGGTTTGGAGGGTCTTTAGGTACAAGCTGAACAAACATTTTCAGGAATAGCACAACTAGAGCTGATCATATCCTGGGGTAAGAGATAGACCAGATGACTTTTTAAGTCCCCTTTCCAGTCTATTTTTCTGCAGCTGTAAATGCTCTGCCTTGTCCCTTGTACAGACAGTATCTGTTGTGGTACTGGCTATAAAGCAACAGCACACAATTTTCCATTGCTGAAGAAGCTGATAATTCCTTATTCTAGCCAATGGAACAAGACCAGAAACTATTTTTTTATTTCATCTGTGTACATGAATCCCACTAACAGCAATAACCTCCAGAATGTCATGTGTCTGCTGAGGGATGAGAGTGGGTCTCTAAGTATTTTTTACATTAATGTATTTTCACAGACTCTTTTACCCCCAAAATGAAAGAGCAAAAAACCCAATAGATACAAATAATAATGTTTGTTCAGAAAGGCAGGCAATAAACCTTTCACAAACAATGTCACTGTAACCCTTAAATAGTAATTGTACTGCCTAAGGCATCTGATAAAGGACTCTAGTGTTCTTGCTATATTGTGTCAGGCAGATGCATCAATCAAACTCCGTAATGGACTAAATTGGGAAATAGGGTACTGGGAATAAACAGTTCTAAAAAGAGGTGAAACTTTGTGACAAGCAGCCTTAACACACCAATCTTGATTCTAAACATAGAAGCAATTTCAGGGCTTCTCTGGAGGCAAAGGACAATTATTGCCTAAACAAATAAACTAGTGTCTCAGTACCTCAGGCATTCACTAGAGTTAGTTTGAAACACAGTTTAGAGATCCAACTAGTGGAGTTTCAGGGATGTTGTTGCTTGACCCATTAACTTTTATTGAACTGTATATGGACATCCTTTTAGATAATCCATAAACTAAACTGGAATAGAATGAGAAAACTGGAATGTGTTATGATTTTAGCACCAATTCTGCTGCCAACAAAAATAACTAGGTCTTAACTAAGATTGAATATATGTCAGGCTCTGAATTTGAATCCACATGAACACTGCACACTTAACGTTCCTAAGTTCAATAAAAGACCTGAACTTCAGCTTCTATTTGGAGTGTTTATTTAAATCTGTATAGCAAGCTGGCCGCAATTTGACTGTTTAAAAAAAACAAAGGGCTTATCTGGTCATTTATACTGTATTGTGCTGAGTGCTTCAGCGCCTTGTAGGTGAGCATGGAGATCAGAGCCTACAGATTCGTGCTTGCATTCATACCTGCACCATGTACTGAATGGTATCATACAACAACAGAGAAAAAAAAAGGAGTTTCCCAAGAGTTTTTTTTCCATGGACAGTGGTTATTCATACTCTTGAGAAGAATTTTAAATGTCACAAGGATTTAGGTTTCACTGAAATAGTTTAGCCTCTGTTATAGTTTGTGGTTGAATTTTATTCACACCCTCTCCCAAGATTAGCTGAAGAGATCTTCTATAAGGATTAACCAAGATACAAAATTCAAACAACTGTTTATGTGAATATAATCAGTATGGTCCTCATAGCATTATGATTTTAATGAAGTCTTGAAGCTAATGCATAATCTTATTTATGTTGCACCACCATCCTGTGACAGTCCATCTATTGTGATTTTACTTCAAATGCAAAGCTACATCAGCACACACTGTGGAGCAAAGGCAGTGTTTTTGAGGCAGTATTACATTACTCCAGTGGTATGATTTGGTACTTTTGCATCTGAGAACAACCTGGCTGTTAAGCAGCTGCTTGGTTCTGATGCTGCTCTTTAACAGAAGACTTTAAAATAGCTGCCCAACTCACAGTGTAGCACCCTGTTTAAACATCTACATCTGCCTGAAGAGATGCTGCTCAGTCATGTGGTAATAGCATTTCCTATACATGTGGCATTATGTTTTGTGTGCACAAACATACAATACAAATTGAAACACGGGACCCTTATCTTCCCTCTCTACCAACCGAAGTGTGGGTAGGTTGCTTCTAGTAATTGAATTTTATTAGTCTTTGGATTTTTCTGATTTCTCATTTTTTAATCCAAGTGCAATGCTGTTTTCTGGGAGGTTTTCTTTTTCGTTCTTTGTGTTTGTTCTGGCATCAGTACCATGAAGCCTTTATTCAGTTTTCTTAGCTACTTCCAGTATTTCTTCTATCATTCAGTAGAGATGCTTCTATGTCTTACTGTCATTGTAGTATTTTGTGTAATTCAAGGCATACAAATTTCCTTTTATTTTATTCTCTTTTTACTTCCTGGTTTAGTGTGTTTTATTTTCTTGCTAGCATTGCTCTGACACTTCAGAGCTTTATCGCCCTACTGGTCCTTCTTCCTGCACATCTGATCATACTTTCTCTGTCATTATTTTGACAGCATAAAATATATTAACATGACTAGACTGGCAGCAGATGGAGTGCAACTGATTCCAAAGGGCAAAAGGATTCTTGCTTATGAGCTGGCAGGCCTCATCGAGAGGGCTTTAAACTAGATTTGAAGGGGGAAGGGGATAAAACCAGGCTCTCTAGAGATGAGCCTAAGGGTGGTGTGCCAGAGTTGGGTGTGAAATCGATAGCCCAGCTCAAGTGCATCTACACCAATGCACGCAGCATGGGCACCAAACAGGAGGAGCTGGAAGCCAGTGTGCAGCGGGACAGCTATGACGTAGTTGCCATCACAGAAACATGGTGGGATGACTCTCATGACTGGAGTGCTGCAATGGATGGCTATAAGCACTTCCAACGGGATAGGCAAGGAAGGAGAGGCGGTGGGGTGGCTCTGTATGTTAGGAAGAGTTTTGATTGTATAGAAATCAACGATTGTGAAAACCCACTTGAGTGCTTATGGGTAAGGATGAGAGGGAAGGCCAATGAGGCAGATATCTTGCTGGGTCTGTTATAGACCACCCAACCTGGATGAAGAGGCAGATGAAACATTCTGTAAGCGACTGGCAGAAGTCTTGCAATTGCTGGACCTTGTTCTTGTAGGGGACTTCAACCTATCAGACATCTGCTGGAAGTATAACATGGCAGAGACGAAACAGTCTAGGAGGTACCTGGCGTGTGTGCAAGGTAACTTCCTGACACAGCTGGTAAGTGAGCCCACCAGGGGAGGTGCCTTGCTTGACCTGTTGTTTACAAACAGAGAAGGACTCATAGGAGATGTGATGATTGGATGCCATCTTGGGCTTAGCGACCATGACATGACGGAATTCTCGATTCTGAGTGAAGTAAGGAGAGGGGTCAGCAAAACTGCTACCATGGACTTCTGGAGGGCAGACTTTGGCCTGTTCAGGTCACTGGTTGAGAGAGTCCTTTGGGAGACCACCCTGAAAGGTGAAAGGGTCCAAGGTGGCTGGACAGTCTTCAAGAAGGAAATCTTAAAGGCATAGGAGCAGGCAGTCCCCACATGCCGTAAGAAGAGCTGGCGGGGAAGGCAACCGGCCTGGCTGAACAGGGAGATTTTGCTGGGACTTAGGGAAAACAGGAGAGACAACTCAAGAAGAGTACAAGGATCTCGTTAGGTCAAGCAGAGACAAAATTAGAAAGGCAAGACTCCAGCTAGAGCTCCATCTGGCCACAGTCGTAAAGGATAACAAAATATTAACAACAAAAAGAGAGGCAAGGAGAATCTCCATCCCTTACTGGATATGGGGGGGAACATTGTCACCAAGGATGAGGACAAGGCTGAGGTACTTAATGCCGCCTTTGCCTCAGTCTTTAATAGCCAGACCAGGTATCCACAGGGTATTCAGCCCCCTGAGCTGGAAGACAGGGGTGGAAAGCACAATAAATTCCCCATAATCCAGCAGGAAACAGTTAAGGACCTGTTAAGCCACCTGGACACCCACAAGTCTACGGGGCCTGATACGATCCACCCAAGAGTACTGAGAAAGCTGGCGGAGGAGCTTGCCACATTATCAGCAGTCCTGGTTAACAGGGGAGGTCCCAGATGACTGGAGGCTTGCCAATGTGACGCCCATCTACAAGAAAGGCCGGAAGGAGGATCCTGGGAACTACAGGCCTGTCAGCCTGACCTCTGTACAGGGGAAGATCATGGAGCTGTTCATCTTGAGAGTGCTCATGGGGCATGTGAAGGACAACCAAGGGATCAGGCCCAGCCAGCATGGGTTCATGAAAGGCAGGTCCTGCTTGACCAACCTGATCTCCTTCTATGACCCGCCTAATGGATGAGGGAAAGGCTGTGGATGTTGTCTACCTGGACTTTAGTAAAGCCTTTGACAGCATCTCCCACAGCATTCTCCTGGAGAAACTGGCAGCTCATGGCTTAGACAGGTGTACTCTTCACTGGGCAAAGAACTGTCTGGATGGCTGAGCCCAGAGAGTTGTGGTGAATGGCATTAAATCCAGCTGGCAGCCAGTCACAAGTGGTGTTCCCCAGGGCTTGGTTCTGGGGCTGGTCTTGTTCAATACCTTTATTGATGATCTAGATGAGGGGGTTGAACGCTCCCTCAGTAAGTTTGCAGATGACACGAAGTTGGATGGGAGTGTTGATCTGCTGGAGGGTAGGAGGGCTCTGCAGAGGGATCTGGACAGGCTGGACCGATGGGCCGAGGTCAACTGTATGAGGTTTAATAAGGCCAAGTGCCAGGTCCTGCACTTGGGTCACAAAAACCCCATGCAACGCTACAGGCTTGGGGAGGAGTGGCTAGAGAGCTGCCTGGCAGAAAAGGACCTGGGGGTGCTGGCTGACAGCCGGCTGAACATGGGCCAGCAGTGTGCCCAGGTGGCCAAGAAGGCCAACAGCATCGTGGCCTGTATCAGAAATAGCATGGCCAGCAGGAGCAGGGAAGTGATCGTGCCCCTGTACTCAGCCCTGGTGAGGCTACACCTTGAATAATGTGTTCAGTTTTGGGCCCCTCACTACAAGAAGGACATTGAGGTGCTCAAGCGTGTTCAAAGAAGGGCAACAAAGCCGGTGAAGGGTCTGGAGAACAACTCTTACAGGGAGTGGCTGAGGGAACTGGAGTTGTTCAGTCTGGAGAAGAGGAGGCTGAGGGGAGACCTTATCACTCTCTACGGCTACCTGAAAGTGGGTTGTGGTGACGAGGGTGTTGGTCTCTTCTCCCAAGTAACTAGTGATAGGATGAAAGGAAACGGCCTCAAGCTGCGCCAGGGGAGGTTTAGCTTGGATATTAGCAAAATTTTCTTTACGGAAGGAGTGGTCAAGCATTGGAACAGGCTGCCCAGGGAGGTGGTGGAGTCACCATCTCTAGAAGTATTCAAAAAACGTGTGGATGTGGCACTTCGGGACATGGTTTAGGGGGCATGGTGGCATTGGGTTAATAGCTGGACTCGATCTTGAAAGCCTTTCCAACCTTAATGATTCTGTCACATAATTTATAGGAATGAGCACCCTTTCTGTACACATTCCTGTTGAATTTCCATTGCATGAGTACACCTGTTCTTAAAGAAAAAAAATAAATTATGTGTTTTCTATTTTTTCAACTCTAGGAAATATCTACCCACATGAAAACTGGAAAGGATCACACTGTGCTAGAATTACAAAACAGTACAATACTCCAAGACTGGAAAAAGCAGCCATACTAGATCAAAACAAGATCCATGTAATGCCATATTCTTCCTCCAACTGTGACCAAAACCAGAACCCTGAAACGAGTATGAAAATAGGCAACTCTAGGTGATATTTTCCCCAAGTACTTTCTCAGTCATTTGTGGCTCACCAAGCAGCTCGGTTCAAAATTTAAAATTTGTAATAGAGGGGAAATGCAAGTTTTCACAAAAACGTATTCAGTATTCCATGCACTTTTTTCCATATTGTTATAAAAATATATTGTAGTGCACTTCTGATATAAGCACCTATGTTTAATTTTGCTATAAACACAAAAAGAGAAAAGCCAGCAATGCAAGGTCATTTATCTGTAGACTAAAACACGATTTACTTTAATAATCTATACATAGGATGTTTTTTTAACTCCATTACTTATAGATGAGAAAAGTTTTTGCTGGACAAAGTTTTGTTAGATTAGAAAGTGGATTTAAACATTTTGGAGCTATTTCAAAATTAAGTTTTTACAAGTTGTTTTGACATTTCTTTTCACCGAGTTTGAAGGTACAAAGGCATGTAGCAAGTGGAAATGGAAAAAAGTTTACCTCACACATAACCTCATGAGTTTTTAAAGTCTTTTTAAGGGAAGTTAGGCTGAGTCCAATTTTATTCCTAGGAGTTTGTTCATCCCTAACATTACTTACTTGGTTGCAGTACAGAGAACTGTTAAAGATCTGCATGAGTATGTAGTAGCATTATATTATTCCTCTTCTACATGTAGATTGTTTTTCCTTCTATGTATCTAACATAATACTACAATCCTCTAAAGGATTATTGCAGCAGGACAAAAAAATCTCCTATTACTTGAGAAGGGTAGGGCTAACGAATGCATCATGAATTTAAGTGTTCGTTTTGGTGTGAATTTTGCTAAAGTATTCATACACTTGATGTGTGCTGATTCTTCTGATCAGGCATTTAATTAACCTGGCATGAAGAAAGTTAACATTTCCACCTAATTGTGATCAATTAAGACTTGCAAAGCAAACAGTCTGGGAAAGCCTGTGGCAAAACCATCATCAGTACCAGACTGATAAAGCATTTAGCGTTTGTCAGTTACTGGAGAAAAACTGGAAATAGTATATAAATCAAGCACGATATTTCTTCCTGAAAATACTCAATGGGATTAAGTTACATTATTTCTTTTTTCTTGTTCAGAAATAACACTATTAAAAGGATTCTGACAAAGATTAAACAGAAAAACAGGAACTTTATCCCAAGCATTATAATGTGTCTTTGTCTCAGAAGTATTAGGACTATGTAAAGTACCTGCTTTTTTTTTTTTTTTTTACAGTTGAATCCTGTAATTTCTCTTACACTCTTCTGTTCTTGAAAATCTTGCAGTAGTTACTAAATGAAGTGGCAAATTACACACATGCATTCAGTGCATTTCTTTCAAGTTTCTTCATCTCCCATTTTTCTTTAAATCTGTTGTAATTTCTGAAATGCTTCCAAAGAACTCCTGACGAGTCCTGAATATCATCAGATTGACCATGCTGGTTTTTACTTTTTTCACTAGTTTTCTCATGATCAGTTTCACACATTAGCGTGAATCTGTCCATTAAAATAATTGTAGATTATCTGCTTAGTAGAGCAAAGGATCCACATTTCAAAGAAACTGGCTGACGGTAAACTAAGAACTTGTATCTTATTCACAAACCTCTTCTCCAATCCTAGAAACTTTGTCTATACCCCTCCTCAGCTGATATCTGTGCAGATGTACAAAGGCATGCATCTCACTTACTTCACATGTAGTGGCTTCAGTGAGATTTTTCTCCTTTTCCAGTCATTACTATTTTAATCTGTCTACCAAAGTTTAGGGAACACCTCCACCTGTATCTACAGCCACCAAGTTAGCTATGGAATGGAAAAGACCTCATGTTCCCTTGATAGGTGCATTCTTGCCATAGGTTAAGTACTGTGTGGCTGAGGAGAACCGGGATTCTTCAGTGAAAAGTACAAAAAAAGAACAAACTGCTAAAATGTAGGCATTTTCTTCACTTTGCCTACAAAATTTTTTTCCCCTTGTAGTCTACACAGTGTCTCCCACCCCCACTTTCACTGTAGTAAATGAAGCAGAAGTCTTATGGTATAAGGATCTGGAAGACTCCAGACCTTTAGAGTTTGATATGATTACCCCAGCTGAGATAAACACACAAACGAGGTTATATATTGGTTGGGAAGGGTCCAAGCTTTACTGGCAAAGAAAGGAGTGAGAGCAAGAGAGAGATAGAAAGGAAAAAAGATAGCGAAGATATATGTTAAGCAGGGGATAGTCACCACCATGGATCCAAGCGACATCTCACATGGTCCTGTGCAGCCTTCTCTCAGTGGGGGGGATTCCGCCCAGCCATGGTGATCACCGCCTTTTACACTTTTCAGTCCTGCCTTTTTACTCAGGTTGCCTGGGGAAATGCCATGTCTAGCATGTTCCTCAGTGCCCATGTGGCAATTGCAAGGAGCACTGGGTAGCACACGCCCATCCCCTCCTAACACACACAGCTGGTGCCGGGTGTGTCTGTGGCAGGAAGTGATCTCTGGTACGGGAGGTGGATGAGAACGTGTGTTCCACGGGTGGTGTTTGAGACAAGTCCACACAAGTCTGCCTTGGTCCACCACACCACCCTGGGACTCAAACATTGCTTTGTGGAACATCGATGTAGGAATCCTCTACAGTGGCGAGACGAGTATAGCAAATAGAAACATGAAAGCAAAGATAGAGAAGCAAGCAGCCTGTTAAGTATACATTTAACAATGCCAATCGCAACCATAAGAAATAAAAATCCAACTAACAACATTATTCCAATGCGTGTGAGCCAAGCCCCCCACCCTGTCAAACGCAGAGAGCGAAGGAGAATTGTCCACCATTCACTTCCCAACCAGCTGACTGGTTGCAAGGCTTGAAACAATTCTCCGGTCTGATCCGCAATTTCCTTCATTTTAGCTCGTGCTTCTTTGATAGTCATGCTAGTGTCATGGATAGTCTGGTACCAACAAGTTTAACATTCCACAAACCCTGTTTTCTTCCAATAACATGTCCAACGCTAACTGGTTTTGCAGCACCACCTTGCATACTTGTAACTGGACATCAATTTCTTTCAAGGCATTCCCAGTCCAGTTCGATAGTGTGGACCTGCCATGCTAGGTTTAAAAGGGCTACCCTGTTTCTGACTACTAGAATTGAAGGGGCAAAAATAGCTTGCAACATTAGCCCCCATTTTTGGCCAGTAGTAAAGTAATCAGGGTAATATACTCCAAGTTGAGTGGCATGAGCTGCTGGTAAATCTCTTTTACACGTTCTGTTGGTGGTTCAATTAAACATTTTATGTGGACCCAGAGATGGCAATACAACACGCATTTTAGTCCTGCATGGTCCACCAGGTTCAAAATGGACCTGAATTTCCCATCCGAGCATCCCCATGACAATCCCTGGGGTGCAGGATAACTAGCAGTTCTACAGTTCCAGGCATGTTATCATTGAGGAAAAACATTTAGGGATTAGATTCAATAGGTATTGCTTTAATTGCTAATGAGAGCCAGGGATTCCACAAACTCCAGATCCGAAGGGTGAGATCCTTACTAGTAGCATTACATCATGTATCATTGTTTTTCCACTCCACAGAAGGATATCCCCAACAGGTACACATACCTCTGATCAAGGTTCATAAACCATACAGGAACCAAGTTTCAACAGGGTTTCCTGGACCATCATTACAAGTTATGATCTTGTTACAGTGGAACTTCACATCGGCTCTAGGCCTTGTCGCAGAACCAGACCTGAGGCATTCTAAAATGGCATTGTGTAACCAGGGATTACGTGACCAGGACCACTTTACATTTGATTTTTCCAAAGGAACAGCGTTGCCAGTATACGGGAGGTTGACACCCCATTCTACAGTCACGTTTAAATCATACTCAGCTTCATAGTAGTTCGGAAGTGTTAAGGGATCAAATGTGGGATCAAAAGGGTAATATTCACACTACCTTTCCTCAGTACTATTGAGGAATTAAAGCAGCAAGCGCAGAACTCGAGGATAAGTAAAATTGAAGGGTGGTGACTCAACCTGGCATGTTTGATTAAGCAAATCTGTATAAGGCAAATGCATAGGAATAACAATTCCCCTTTAAGACTGCTAAGAGGGGGGTGACTCCCTCTCTGGCACTTAATGACAGAGCATAAGGTTCTACATTCATTATCTTGGAAGGGGGCAACAGGGGAGCAGTTTGCAACAGATGAATATTAGGAGAAGTGCCAAACATCCAGGTCTTCCCCCTTACCATCCATCCAGAACCTACCCTTCATTACATCTAGCCTCATCAAAATCATAGGGAAAGGGCCTAGAACCATCATGGTTTCAATCGACCTTTCCTCTCCGGGCAATCAGCACTTCATCTTAGCTGTTATTTGGGACTGTATATATCTGAAAGCATCGGCCACAAACAGCCTTTTGCAAGAGGGTGTCACCCCACATCGCTCCATGTCTTCCAATTTAAGCGCTGATATATATCTGTGCTCCAGTATCTACTAAAAAAGTAATGGGACAGATTTGGGACCCATAGAGCATGCGATTAACAGACCTCCCCATGAATTTTCAGTGAGCCTCCTAACATATATCCACCCTCTGCCCCCCTGCTCACTTACAGGGGATGGGGGAAAGCATTTCCCATCTCCTTATTTCCCAGTGCCTCCAACAGTGGTGCAGCAGAAGGGGTTTGCTTTATATCCCGCTCCACTCTTCCAATTCACAACCAATACTTCTAACACATTTGTAGGCTGTTTATCTATCAAAGCCTCCAGTATCCCCTTCTGCAAGCCCTCAAATCCACAGGCTAGTCCTTTTCTTACGATGTTGCTCACTTACTGTGGTGCGTCCTCCCCCTGCGTCTGGGAAGGGCTTCTTTCCCAGTGAGGGACACCTTTGGGAGAGCTTCCCTTCTGTGCGCCCAAGTCCTTTCGGTTCTGATCGCGAGCCAAAGGCAGTAACAGGCCATACTTACACCCATAATTAATCAATTCCTGTGCAACCACCCCCCACATCCACTTCCTGTCTGGGCAATTCCTGCCAGATGCAAGTACTTCTCCCAAGGCCACAGTAGCTCCGGGAGGGATTCGATCTGCCTCTTAAGTTGAATACTCATTGCTTTTAGGGAGTCCCTGAATCACGTGGGTCATTCATTCTGGGTCAACTGGCATTATCATAGGGGATCCCACATTTGGCTTAAGCTCCCGATCATACATCATCTGTAGGCAGGCTGTCTTTTGCACACTTTCTACCAGCTGATCAGTGGTCCCAGTTATAGATAGCAGGTCACCCCTTTCTAATGGATTCAAGCCTCCGGTCCAATATGCTGCCCTCTGAGTGACCAGGGCACCCAGTTGTCACCAGTACTCAAAAATACTCCAGGTCCCCAACAGCCTTCTGCTTCCTTTTCAGTTAACAGTATCTGATCCCCTGCAGAAAGCGAGGCCCTCCACACATATTCTGTTTCTGATTCCTGAGAAGTGTGACCAAAGTCCTTTTTCAATTTGGCTAGTTCGGTGGCCGTAAAGTGGACCTCTTTCATAGTTATCTGGGGGAGCCATCCTCGCCCCCATCGTAAGTATATTCCAGTTTTAATTAACGGCCTCAGAGGAGCTTCTAATTTATCCAGTCGCGTCCTTAATTCAGTTAACTGTCTGGGGATAAAGCAGCTGGGACTTAGTTCCGTTGCACTCCACCACGTGCAAATGCAGGCGGAGTCGCCATCTTTTATCAGCAAGGAGGCGTGCACTAAGGGCTTCCCGCAGGAGACGGGCTTGGGAGCGCTCCTCACGCAATTTGTCCTTCAAAGCCTTACTCAAGTCTTGTAATGAGTGAGTAATTTGCATGTCAACAGCGTGCTGTCGCTCCCTTTGTTCTGCAGCTGCCGCTAAGGCGGCTCCCAACACCGCGCACGGAAAAGATTTACCTGTACCCGCTCGAACTTTCGCCTCAGCCTGGAAGTCGGCTGTTCGGTCCACCACGCTCTGTAAATCGCCCCAGTCCTTACGTGCCCACTCTAAACCTGGCGGGGAGGATTTAGACTTCCGTTTTTCCAAACAGGTTATTAACACACCGGTATCAGCGGCAGCAGTTTCATGTTCCAGCCATTTTCCCTTCAACAAAGGAAGGTACTTTTTAAATTCCTTTCAGCCTAGGGAGTAGTCTTCTCGAGAGGTACCTTGCTTATTTACTGACACCCACTCCCTCTTCTCGGGAGGCACCTTTCGTTATTGCTTGTATCTTATAGGAAAAGGGCACGTTCCCGACACCGGTACTCGCGTCTCGCGGTGATCCTGCCCGTGACGCCAAGTAGTGTAAGGACCCGTAAGAGCCCGGACCTTTAGAGCTCGACATGATCACTCTGATCGAGACTAAACACAAACGAGGTTGGGAAGGCTCCAATCCTTATTGGCGAAGAAAGGAAAGAAATAGCGAGGATAGGTGTTAAGCAGGGGATAGTCACTACCGTGGATCCAGGCGACATCTCGCAGGGTCCAGCACACCCTTCCCTCGGACAGGAGGGGCAGAATTCCGCCCCACCCACGTGATCACCACCTTTTATAACGTTCGGTCCCGCCTTTTTACTGGGGTTGCCCGGGGAAACGGCACGTTTCACACGTTCCTCCGTGCCCACGTGACGATCGCAAAGTGCCCTGAGTAGCACGCGCCGCTGTCCCCGCCTACCGTCCGCGGCCTGGCGCGAGGTGCGTCGGTGGCGGGAGGCGATCCCTGACGCGGGAGGCGGATGAGAACGTGGGTTCCGCGGGTGATGCTTGAGACAGCAAGTCCGCACCAGCCGGCCTTGGTCCAACACATATGGGTGTGGGAAGGGAGTTCAGAAACGTGTGGAAAATAGAGGAGCTGAGTACCCAGACCCCACATTTCAAGCCAGAATAGGTTGCTGAGCCGAACGTGGGGAGGATTATTGTCAGGGTGGCATCAGGGCAGGGCCTGGCAGCCAGGAATCATCCCACCACCCCAGCCAGGAACAGAGATGCCAGGGGACACTGGGGCAGCCCCAGCCCTGGGAATTGGGCATCTCCCTGGGAACAGGGATGGGCTGAGGCCAGGCTGGGCCATTGGCCAGTGGGACAGTGGGGAGCTGGAGACCAACACGGCTGTGGTGGTGTGGGGACAGGAACTGATGGCCCTTGGGAGCTGAATTGGGGTCCTGGGCACTGGGTAGGTGGGAGAAGGGCCTGGGGATTCTGGGAAGGGACAGTCTGAGCTGTTGGTGCCTGCTGGGACATGACAGTTATGTTGCTCCTTACCCCTGCTGGGTAGCTATTTTTCATTTCACATCCCTAGCCCTTCCCATCAAATCCTGCTTCCGTTCAGCTTCCTCTTTTCTGCTGCCCTTGTCCTGATACTGTCTCGACTACACCTAATTTCTAGCTCTTTTACTTCTTTTCCTGCTTTTCTTGCTCCCTTCTTCCCCATTCTAATCCAGTCATTGTGCCCCTTTCACTTTCTCCTTGTCCACCCCGGGTCCCCATAAATGATGCCAGCGAACTGCCCCCAGGATCTGGGAAATCAAAGTGGAAGCGCTGATGATACATGCTCATTTGCTTTTGGTGATCTTCAGTCTTTTTTGATCCCCTAAACATTTTCCAACAGTTGTACAGACAGACCTGGATAACAACTTTAATCCTGTTGTCAAACAGCAGGTTTTTCTCAATTCATTCATCTCTTACAAATTGCTCAAGACACAGTCACTCCTCTGTCAACTTTTTTGGAGAGTCTTCGCCCTCTCAGGCTATGTTCACACTAACAAGTAGTAGGATCAAAGAGGAACAGAGCTGAGAATCGAGGTATTTAACACATACACTGTTTGAGTAAGGTTACTTCACACTAGCTCTAACCTAGGAAGTAAGGAGAGCGCTGGAAGAGTTGGGAACCTCTCCTTGGAGGAAGCAGAGACAGTTTAATGGCTTGTACCACATTCAAACCCTCTCTCTTCATTGTAAGGTGGGGCGAAAAAGCTTGAAACATTAGCTGTACTTCAGCAGTAGGAGAAGAAAGCACCCCATTGCTATGTCCTTCCATTTATCTGCGTGTTAAGAAGCCTAAAATTTCTCCTGAACCCCAGGTCAAAAAGGGAGCAGAAAATACTGCCTTTCTGTCCTTAAGAGAGAGGAGATTGGGGATGGAGGTGTTAATTGAAGGCAGGTGGGCTGGGAAGTAGTGCAAGCACTTGAGAGAGTTCTGAAGGGCTGTGCACTGTGGTGAGAAAGTGGTTCCTTACCTCTGCTTGATCCTAGCTTTTACCATATGTTCTCATTTTCTAGACACCTGACTTGAGTCTCTGAGGTCTGCGTTGCTGAAGTGGTAAGTGCTCACAACTGCTCCTGAAGCTGATGGGGGTTTGTCTTTGAAGGTGCAAGCTTCAGTGAATGTTACTTTTCCTACCTTAAGAAATGGTCAAAACTTGATATAGGTTGTTCTTGTATGTAGCAGCTCTCTATATATTTTTCTTAAAATCAAATACCTGAGAACCAAAATACTTTGGTTTAGATAGCTAGCCACAATATCTTAAAGGAACTGTATTGTGAATTTTTCCCCTCTTGCTTAGCGCCTGTTCAGGGGCTGAATTCTCCAGCCAGGCTATGTGTTTTTCAGCACTGTAATCAGGGACTGTATAACAAAGCAACCTCTTCTTACTGCTGCTGTTTTGCTCAGAAATCCTGTGCTACAGAGGAAGATGGGAATATTAAGATTATGAACTACAGCTGCCTGAAGTAGTATGGTAGTATTTCATTACTGAAGTATTTTAATTGTGAGCCAAAATATTTCAGATTTTGTTTACTTTTGAAGTTGAAATTTTCCACTGTTTAATTTTCCTAAATAGCTTTAATGCTATGTAGTCTGAAAATGGTCCTAGATATCTCACACTGGACATCCAAAATTAATGAAGCTGTTTTTCCTCAGTCTCCCTGTGTTACTGGTCTTAACAATAGACATAATAATAGAACATCATTGTTAAGAAGAGTTGCAAAATTAATGTTAAAGCATATGATACTAGAGTATGGACTCTTTGAAAAATTGTTGTAAAAGTAGGAGTGTGTTCAAATAAGATTGCTGGAGGATCATAATTCTGGAATAAAATAGGATTTTGGTTGGAATTTATGTAGATATTTACTAAAACTTTGAATACATGCTACAGACGTATTAGAATTTTGTAAAGCTGCTGTAAGAGCACTGGGAATTGAATACAAGTACTACTTCTGAAAACATTGTATAGCATCTTTATTCAGGAGTTCTCTTTTTAGCAAGCATAAAGTTTTCAACGTGCTGCTTGTACTGGAATGCAATTATTCTTCATATGTACAATACTAGATTATTTGCTAACAATAAGTGCGACCTTTAGCAAGCTTACACCTGGATTTCATTGTTTCCAAGGTGGTGATGGGGAGGAAGAAGTATTCTTACCAGCTACAATGTTTAGCCTTTTTTAGTGCTGTCAGGTCAGATATACTCACACACTGCTCTTCTTTAAGATACTAACCTGTCCATGCTGATACACTCTCAGGTTTGAGTTGCACAGGCAATCACATTGTGTTCCTATGAGTTTATGGGCAGTGTCATAGCTGCTCATATGCAAGTAACATAACCCACCCAAGACCCCTGGTAACTCGGGAGCTTTAATGTTTGATGATGACATAACTCTCAGCTTTGGAAACGTCACTATTTTTAATAGTGGCATGTGCTTGTCTGTGACTATGGCATGTTAATGACATGTATTGCTTTGTCAGAATTGCCTTAAACATGTCTGTCAGGGATCTTTACTGTATGTGTTTACAGTGCGTGCTCCTTGTCAATTGAAGGAGACACTACAGCTTAGTAGGCTTATGCACAGATTTTATAGGATGTCAGAACAAAATGATTTTTTATTGAGGAAGGGTCAAACAAGTTGTGCTTTTTGTTTTGTCACACTAAACAATATAAGAAGCATGTTAAAAAAGCTCAGGGCTCTCACTAGAAGGCAAAGGCTATGAGAAATGATTTAAAGCTACATTATCCTGTTTCTAATTCCTTTTCTGTCTTCCTGCGGAAATGTAATTGCAAGAGGCTGGGAGAAGGGATTGGAGCATTGGCTTCTATGTCAGCCTTGAAGAGAGTCATAAAGTCTCTTTTATGGGTTTCTCTCTAGCCTAGTTCTACTTTTCCAAATTAGAGGAGACAATATGACAATCTTAGCTAGCTTGGACCTTACATCTTAATTTGCAAACTCAGCAGCAATATTAGTGCCCAACTTTAGTGGATATGAGGAAATATTTTTGAATTTAAACAATTTTCCATTGACCTGCAGTAAAGGCCCTTTTTACAGTTGTCTGCACGTTGCTTTAAAGACCTCCTCCCGCCAAAATTTAATAGGTTTTGATAATAAATATCTGGATATCTTGTGTCTGTGTCAGCTAAAATGTCTGTTAGATCCTAGATATAGAAGTCAAATATGGAGCTGGAATATTCAAACAATAAATTAATTGTGCTGAATTTTTTTCTGAACTGACCACAGCAAACATAGACACTAAAAATCTATTAATTCTGTGAAGCAGTTGAAGACTTTTTTTTTTTTTTAATACTAATCTGCTGAGGACTGTCTCAGATTGTTTTATGTGTTTTGAATAATTTTTGAGTAACTTAATTATGTATAAAACCCCAACAACCTTACAGTACCCTGTATCATCTATTCCTTCACATTTCCTGGCATCACTTAATAAAATACTTGAAGCTCCAGCATTCTGCTGCTGCTGTTGCTGTAACTTGGTTATGACCTGGAAGGACCACCCACTCCTGTAAAGGAGAGGGTAAGTCTGTGTATATGCTAATTTGATTTTGGACCTCCTTTGGAAAAAAAGTGTGTATATCCTTTGGTCAGGGCTGAGCTACTTCTGTGATGCAAGTTTTGGTCTGCAGAAGCCATTTATAGCTGTGTGCATAAGGCAGAGGGTGTTTTGTATGTGTACGTGTGAAGGAGAAGGGAAGCTTTTATTGGTATTTTTGTTTCTTTTCCATTTGAAGAAAATACAGATATTTTACTACTTGTATTTGAAAAAAAAATTCTAAGAAAAATATAAGCATTAATATTAGCCAAAATGAATTTTTGGTTAATGAGATGTGTTTGATCACTTTGAAAGGAAAAAAGTAATATCCTATGATACATAAATCTAAATGTATTGGTTGAAGATCTAAATCATTTTATCTGCCACAAAAGAAGCACTTGTAATTAGGAATGAAAAATGCAGTAAGCCAATGAAGAGAAAATAAATTTATTGAAGTGTTTTTGCAAATCACAGTTAATTGAGCCACAAACAAAGCAGCAAATAAAGGAAATAATGTGGTAATTGGAACCCTCATCCCTTATTGGCATACATTATGGGTTGCTATCTTTTAGCAGTATTAAATCATTGCATGTGAATGTTGCCAAAAAAACTCTTCATTTCCTTTTAGTGACTTCTTACTGCCCTCAGTTGAAGTTTAATAGAAAAGGAAGGACATGATGTAGTTTTAATGACAGGAAACCCATGGCTTCCAAATGAATAAATTCCATCACTGGCTGCCACAAAGTGTGCTAATTATTTCCTTTGATAAATTAAAAGCCGTAAAAGTCCAAAGTATATAGCATGTGGTTTACAGTTATAGTCTGCCTGTCTGCATTATTGAAAGTTCATATAAACCTCATTATTTTAATTTAATAAACATTATAATTATTTTTTACACCAGTAGGCTGTATAGAAAGCATATGTTGAAGACAAACTTGTCTGACAGAAGGGTAAATAGCCCACAAACTGAATAAGCAAGGAACATGATGTGTCATGTTGTGATAGCTCAGGTTTTTTATGATACTGTCGAATGAGCAGATGCTTATTTTTTTAGCTTTATAAACAAGAAACTAATGACTACCTTTATCCCGTCAATGAGTATTTCATTATGCAAAGTGTGCTTTGATGAACAATAGAGTCCCTTGCTTTTTAGAACTGAGGCTGAGAAAACTTGGGAAAAATTTAGGGAAACGTAGAGAGGAAAACGGAGGTTGTATAATAAACATTGCAAGAAAAAAAAAATCCTATTCTATCAGAAAGAATGAAATTTTTTGTGTGGGTGTGTCTTGTTTTGTTTGGTGGGGTTTTTTTTTGTGTCCAGAAAAGACCATATCCAATGAGGGCTTGAATACTTTTAATGACTGTTGTACTAATGACATTCAGACCTGCTCAGTACCTCATGGGATTAGACCTTAACCTTAATTAAAAAAAAAAAAACCAAAAGACTTAAGAATGAGAGCGAAACCAGTTTTTATAGGTTATGGAAGTTCATCTTGGATTATTATTTGGACATGTTTTAAAAGGCAAATACTTTACTTTTAGGTTAGCCAGACAATCTGGTAAAAGAAATGTTACAGTGCCAAATCTTCTGCTGTGTCCTGATCTCATGCACCTGACTCCAACTGTAAACTGACTCAAATTCACTTTTAAAATGAAAAAAAGAATTAAGCTGGGCTGCATGACTAATTTTCCTAAGTGTATTCATTTGGTAATGAGACTAGGAGTTTCTGGAGATGAGACAACAACAGCATGCCAGAACAGAGGGCAGATTACACAGCAGATATTTGGAACCAGCAGGAAGAAGAACAGAACTAGGTCTGGTAGGACCAGGAAAAGGCAAAAGACGGGCAAACTATTTTGCCCTCTTAAATTTAAAATGTGTTACAGAAATCAATCACAGATACTGACTAAAATTAGAGGAATTGGACCACGTAGTGTTTTTCCACAGTATCCGATCGAATGTGTTGCAGAGGTGGGTATGCAGAGAGATCTGTGCCCTACTGTTGGGGAGCTGCAGCTCCCAAATGACTGGATCAATGTGTCTCATCAAATGGGTAATGCTACAGCTCATACTGGAGAGTGTCTTGGTGCTGCTTATTGGACTACGTTGTCTCCCTAGCACAAATCAAACCCTATTGAGCAATACAAATTGACAGATGGTCTGACTTGCTTGTGCTGGAGAACAGGTTTTCTGCAAATATATAGGGAATTTTGAGACCGCTTGCTATGTATGCCTATGACCAATTAATTTAGTAGTTCAGTGTAAAACTAAGGATGTATCTCCCTTGTTCTTAGAAGTGTATGTCTAGACTTTATGAAGCAAATTTAGACTTGCACGTGCTACAGGGCTGGAGTCAGTAGAATTGTATCTAGTTGCATTGATGCTGATTTGGTGGTATAATGACTTGATGTATCTGCTAGAATTTACCAGTTTTACAGTGACTGACCCTGCACCATGTTATGAGGAAATGTGTTATTCTCTGGAAGAAAAAAGGAAGTACCTGACTTTATGAGAAAGTGCCTGAGTCAACTTCTGAGGGACGTTATTCTGCCTTTTGGTGAACTGAAATGGAAACATATTTTACTTTTTGTTTGATGTGCTGTACTGGCACTTTTCTGTAACTTCACTGTCACACAGTAAAAGGAAAAATGATTTTGAGGGAAATAGATAGGGTAAGAAGTTTTCTGAATCTTTTTAGCTGAAAGGGAGGTTGGAAGAGAACTGGGGGAGGTGTTTTAATATTCTTGCAGAAGTAATTGGTGTGTTGCAAAGAAATGTAGGAGGGTGAGTTCTTCCACATTGCAACATACTGCAGCCTCAGAGGTACTGAAATATAGCATACATTCTAGCTGAAGTGTACTTAATTGCAAAGACTTAAGTAAAGTAAATAAAAAATGCCAACTCTACAATAAGGATATCACCTTGAAGAAGGGCACACTGCCTTTACTTTTAGATGTCACTACTTCTCATTATTAATAAACCTATGAAAAAGAGAATAAAAGGCTATAAATAGCATAGTAAGGTCAAATCAACTACAAAATAAAATAAAAATACCATGGTAAACTGCCACAAGATTGTAGTGTACAAATGACTGTTGGCTAACAATTAAGGGACCTGTCACAGGCTCATTTTGTCTGTTGTATGGAATTTGGGAGAGTCACAGTCGTACTTATTTATTTTTGGTTATAAAGACATATTAGTGCCTGCTTGGAAAATGCAAACACACTTTGACCATGCAAAGGAATTCTGTTGCTTTGCTCTTCTTTTTTCTTTTTTCATCCTTTTTTAATTAACAGGAGGAAGATAAGATTAGGGCTTCTTTAGAGATTGCTTCATTGATATTTTTTTTTTTTTCCTGCTGTAGTCAATAACAAATCTGCTTGTAAGCTGAAAGTGACTTGAATAACAGCTAACTATGCTTATTCTCAGTGTTTTACATGGAAGAATAATTAACTTTTTTATTAACACTGTTGTGAAACTAGCTATAGAGAACAAAATATATTGTAAGAGTTTTCTATAAAATACTGGTGGGACTTGAACGCCTGATTAATATTAGTAGAATACTTTGTTTTAAAGATTTTCATTATCTTTTTACTATTTCTTGTCATAGTTCTTCAGATAATGACGTGTATTTTGTCTTAAATTTTATAGGCATTGATTTTTCTCTTTGATAACACATTATTATATTTAGAGAGAGCTACATGAACAACATTTGCACCATGTGCAGAAAAATTGTTGCAAGTTGTGTGGAAATATAAGACAAATCAAGGCTTCTGTGCAGTCTTGTAGTTCACAGGTAACTGCAATGGACATGATATGTAAGGAGCAGGTAAAAGGGGAAAGACAAGGTTGCTGTGAAAATCTTTCCAGCTTGCCATTTTTGAGAGGTTAAAGGTGGCCCAAATGGAGCTGGACAGGACTATGATCGAATGGATAGCCTGTCTCTGGCAGGCTTTTCAGTCAAAAGCAAATAGGAGTTACCTCTCTGTGGAAAGTTAATTCAGTTGACTATGAGAAACAGAAGGAGGAGGGGCTGTGGTTTCTTTCTATACCTGCAGGAGGTCAATGTAAGTGACGGTGATGAAATTCTCTCCTTGATTTTTCTGGGCTGTTTACAGCTCGTGCAGTACACCACCACAGCATGTGTGAATGAGGATATGACACAAGATTTCTCTGATGTTTTGTGGTAGTACAAATGCATGTTCAAATGTTTTATTCAGGCACTAGAAGAGTTCTTGATTTAAAGGCTATAAATCAAACACTTTTCCATACTTTAAACATGTCATTGGCATTCCCTAGAGAGTAGGTTGGGGCTTCTTGGTTTCAGGTTAGGAGGAAGCAGCAGTTTTTTTTCTGGGCAGTGTGACTACTTCTGCTCTATCCAGAGGAGCACAGAACAGAGAGATAGTGAGACTCTGGTGTGTTTTGTGACGCAGGTCCACCTTCAAAATACAGTGCATACTTACCTTGTTATGAACTCATCCTGCATATCTTATATTCTGGTCATCTGTAATTTTGGGAAAAGACAAGTTAATTTTTAATGAGGATCATGCTATTCCTGCTTCATAACAACAGTGGTCAGCTTTAACCATGGGCATATTCTGAGTAATCTGAGTTTGACTTACCTGAATCCTGTATCATACCAGTAGTGAGGCTGTGTTACCAAAGGAGCTCTGTGGTCGTCCTGACACCCAGTGTAAGTGAACCAAGACTTAGGACCTGCCTGCATGTCCTGCCAAGCCCCGTCACGCAGCAGGGTTCCTGGAGAGCCCCTTTGAGCTAGTGTCCCCTCTCTCCCTTCAGTTTTCTGAGGGAGGTGGTGTATGGGACCCAGTCCTAAGAAACTTTCTATGTGCAGCTCATAAAGATTAGCCAGCTTTACAATCTTTTCTGAGATTCTTTACCAGTTGATTTTTCCTGAGAATTTGCTTAGTGGTCTACTTATGAAGAAAACATAATCTGCCATCTGATTTGGGTCTATGCAAAATGGCTGAGGCACAGGAAGAAAGGATTATTTTTAAGTTGGCCTTCATGCATTATTGCTGATTGGCAGAATGGGGTCTATAGTTAGCATGCTATTTTCTCATTTCCAGATGCCATGGCCAACACAGGCCAGTGTAAAGCTGTAGATGTAATTACCACTAGAAAAATGTTAGATGGCTGCGTTTGTTGAAACAAATGGGGTTTCTTATTGTTGGGGTTTCTTATGGTCACAAATGTTTTACTTGCTTTTATCTGGTTTCTGTCCCCATCAAGTGAGTGAGCTACAATAATATGTTATGATATATAATGTTTCTATTGCCATGAGGTGGAAAAGCAAGAGGGTTAAATATTAAATGGTTTGCTTGAAGCTCTAATTTGAAATCCCATCAGGGTCACTTGTTTACTAGCACCAATAGTTAACTAGTGCACAGCCTTTAAATTACTGCTTATTACAGCAGTGCTGTTCACACCACTGTGCTTAAGGACCTGTCAGCATTTCCAGTGGAAAACTCTGTTTTCAAAGGCTTATGACTTTGTCATGAATATTTGCTCTGAAACTTGCCAAATGTCATCTCAGGCTAGAAACAGATTATTTCCTTTATTGGAGACTACTTGACTTGAGTGGGGAATAAATCAGCTTTCGAATTATTTTGAACATAAGAAGAGCTGACTGAAACGTTTCCCCACCACCATATTCTACGGTATTTAAAATAATGTACATGAGGAGTGTTCTGGGACTCTGGACTAACAAAGGGGTAATACAGTGAAAAGAATTAATGTAAAAGTACATTGATTTGTTGTAGGTTCACAGTGAGTTCTGACACGGTAACAATACACATTGGCAAATTTCTCTAACTTTTGCATAATATTGCCGAGGCTTTGGCCATTAAATCTCAGATTTTCTTCAGTGCTTTGATACTTCACTTTACTCCTTCGTATTTGCCTTTTTGTTCCCATCTATCAGATCTAACTACACTCAGACTGAGGTGTCTTGGGTTTGATTCTTATCTGAGGCTATAAAAATGTCTATGGACAGCTATGTAAGATAAACTTGTGTCTCATTTGCCCCGTCAGTAGTGCTGCCCCACAGCTATGTTCCAGACCCTAGTGCTTGGTCAGATGCTAATGAGGCAAGTGCTGCTTCAAGACCACAGCTTCAGTGCTGTAAGTGGCACTCGGAATCCTCAAATTGGAGCAGTGTTATTTTGAGTGAATCTCCTCTTGCCTTTAAGAAACAGTTACTTCTTTATGCTTTTCTTTGCTATTGATCAGTATTCAAGGAATATATTTTTCTCCAGAACACAACTAGGAGCTTTTAATGGTGAATTCCTTTATAAAGGAACAACTTTCATCTTTTCTGTTTACATGGTGGAGGTTCTTTCCTTCTTTGTTTGCTTTTTTTCTTAATTGTCCTTGAACAATAAATGTACCCAGATTCCAATGTTTTAAACTTTGCTGAATGTTGTTGACTTTCTTTCAGTTTGAGTTATTGGAATAGTTCATAAATCAAACTAGTGTCTTCCTTGATGACAGGTGTTACACTGTACTAAAACTGGGCAGATAACAGCTTCAAACTTTTAAAGCTCTTTAAAAAAAAAAAACCCCACACACAAAAAACACTCAAGTACTGTTTTGATACAAATTATGTTTTCAAAACTCACACGTTGTGCTTAAGCACATGTACAAAGATTACTGTTTTGGAGATTTCATTGCACGTTTTTGAGAAATCTCTAAATCTACATGTCAGGAAATAGCGAAGTATGCAAGAGTCCCATACAGTTACCTTCAACTCCATGGTTTGGGATGCATTTTCTTCTGGCCAGCTTTCAGGTTTTGAGGTACAATATTCCCACAGCACTATTGTTCATGCTTTCTTGTTTACAACTACATTGTGTCCTATTCAGCATGCTTATGTGTCTTGCTGTCCACTTGTAGGTGTTAGCCAGGGAAAAAGATGTATATACTAATAGATTATTTTTCTTGGAGGAAAAAATACAAGCATCAGCTTCACCAAAGTGTGTTTTACTTATAAAGGGAGAGCCAGCATCTAGTGCAAGTAAATATAGTTTTATCTCTGCATTTTGCAAAGGATCTAAAGAAGTTACTGGAATAAATATGCATGCAAGTGCATCAAATAATCACTCAAAGTTGGGTGGATCCACAGTGTGAAACAAGGCCTAGGGGAAAGTAAATATGACAGCTTTAAAACTAGTTTTGAGATCTGATAGGAGTTGGTATATAAACTGAGGAAAAGGAAGGTCAGATTCAAGATGGGGAATAAAAAAATACTGAGCTGGCAGGCCTATAGCCCTGAATATGTTGGGTTTTTTGACATTAGGGTCACTGCAGGAGCAGGAAGATAAGTGAAGCGGATTTCAAGAGGTATTTATTATTTTTCATGTAATAAGACATGCAAGAAATAGTAAGTAAGTGGAAAATGCATAATTGTTTTTCCAGGTTATCCATACAATCTTTAAACTGAACAGGGATACTCTATGCTTGTAGTAAATGGTAGCTTTCATCCACCAAATTTATTGTGAATCAAATGTACAGTGATTAAAGCTGAAAAGCTGGATAAAAATGAATTGCAGTAAAAATGAAGCTTAAAAGGAGAGGGTAAAAGACCATTCTAAGGTAAAGATGCTGTGAAGTGTCAGGATTATCAGTGAAGAACTCTATTGATCATCAATAGTATAAACTAGGATTACAGGAATATTATTTTAACCCTTTGGCTTTGCCATTAACATCTGTGTAGAATTCATCAACTGGGCTTCTGACCACATCATGCACACTCGTGTCTCCACTGATCTGAGTGCAATGCTAACAACATTGATTCATTGTTGTGGTGATTATGCCCAATGCAGAAAAAAATTAACCTTGAAAAACAGTAAATTTACTTTCCTTCGAAATCTTTGTACCCCATGCAGATGTTAATTATTTCCTATACTATTCCTGTCGTTTACATGAAGGATCCATGTGTGCCTTCCATGACCCCAACTAGGTTGTTAGCCGCAACAGAGAAACAGGACTTCAGAGGGAGTTGCTAACCTTCACTGAATAGCCTGTCAGCCAGAGAATGATACAGAGCACCTTCAAAAGGTCCCCTAAGTAATGAGCACTAAGGAGGGTTATAATGGGCCCATCATTAGCTCCAGCTAATATTTTGACCTAATGCCCACATATACTACAGGTGTCATGCAGGGCCACCATAGGATTAATCTGCAGGATGTTTTGTGGCTATATGATGACAACACATTTCTTCAGCATGTTTCCCAACTTGTAAGCCTTTATATGTATTTTGTATAATGCAAGTAAATTATGACTTCTTGCTTATATTGTTTACTTTTTTCCTCAAGCTCAGTCACCCACAGTGACTTATGAATCAAGTACAGAGACATTGAAAAAAGAAAAATAAATAGTAAAGTACTAAAAGCTTACCCTCTAACAAGCGTGTTACAAAATATAAATGCAGCTACTAGGAAAACTCGTCCTTCCTCCTATTGTGTGTTCTTTCCTTCAACTGTTTGTTGGGGTTTTTTTGTTTTCCCCCAAATCCTGGTACTACTTACAATATTGAAAAGGATGAAGTCTTGTGCACTCCAATTCTGCATGTGTTTTTATGGGTCTCCCATAAACTCATACCCTGCCATCCATGGAGGTCTTGCTTTCATGATAAGTAGTTTATTTTGGGCTTTCCGTTGGTGTGTCTGTTTTCCACTTTATCAAACCTATTTATTCACTCAATTTTGACATTCTTGCCTTCATACTTGATGGTTAAGAATCCTAATCATTGTAGTTGCTAAGGATTCACTTTCTCAGAAGTTACAGCTTGCTTTGCTTTCATGTTGGTAATTTCTTTATATCACTTCCTAAAGAATGTCAGTCATTTTGTAAGCTGAACTGAGCAAATGCTAATATTATTTATATTTCTGAACCAGATTTAGGGACAAATTCATCTGACTCCACTTGTCTGCACTCGTCTCTACATGGTGTAGACAGTTATATTTTATTAACCTATGCAAACTGCTGAGTTCATTTCATGTGACTGTAATCTGGCAGTCATATTGTAGAATGCATCAATTATAAAAAGACAATTCAGTTTTTGCCCAGTAATACCAAATAGACATCAGAAGTTTATAATCAACTTATTTAGTAATAGGATATTTGATATAAGAAGGAGGCAATACTTAAAGGATAAGTGCCTACTTTTAAACTCTTTGCACACACAACATATTCCAATAAGATTTTTGTATTTTTTATCACTTATATTAAAAACACGTGCATCCAAAATACTGGGTGTTATTTAAACTTACGAAGATGAAGAAACAGCAAATTCAAGAACATGCTCCAATTTATTAAAGCAAAAATATCTTAAAAAATGGTAAAAACATATGGTCTTTACAGATGACATAAATTGATCTAGAATTTCAACTTAGCTTGGTAAACTGAAAGCTTATTCTTATATTCACTCAGATACAGAGTGCAGGCTAGATATTTGTGTGTGCACTCACAGAATTTTTTTTCTTTAAGTAACTGTAGGTGAACACAAGTTGCTTTTCTCTGTATGCAGGAACTTGTTAAGAGACAAGTATGTAGTTCATGAAGAAATCTTAGATGTTGGTTTAAAATCAGTATTATCGAAGCCTACTGTATTTCTGAATACCTTTATAATCAACATTTAAGTTAATGATGCACATGTGATGCTGAAATACTTGTTAGAAATGGATTCTGCATAGCTCTACCAATTTATATAACTTATTAAAGGCTCTATTATTTTGAGGAGTTGGATAATGTTAAACTCTAAAAGGCCTTTGCAAATAATTTCGTTCATTGAGACGCAGCACTTACCAGAGAAGAGAAAAGGAAGTCTTTTGGATGGCATTTAACTTGACTTCATTTGGGCACGAGACTTTGAAATTCTCATATGGGCTTACTGAGTACAAATTAATGTTTTGTTAGTGTTTTCTTTTTTTTTTTTCTTTCCTTTCTCAATTGAGTTATTTTCAGGGACATTCAAGGACTCTCAGTGCAGTCTTTTCTTCTTAAAAAAAAAAAGAATCAAAAGAATGAAAACTTCTCCTGAAAACAAGCTATTCAGTGCTTAAAATGATAAAATCTGGTCAATCCATGTTTGTTGTTTCTTTCTCTATAGCCACTAAAAATAAATCCTTCAGGGGAACATTTCTTTAGCTCACTTTTTCATTATTTCCAGAGGCAAAAGCTGGCAAGGCAATTTATAATTCAATTTTTGCTAAATCCACAACACCTAATATATATGTCAGGCATTTCAACGGCAGGGTACTTTGGGGATAGGTGATAAATTGTACTGATTATAAGTGCAAGCTGTTCTTCCAAAACATCATATCAAAAAGAAGGCAAGTATTATTAGGAGAATGTAATGTATCTTTAGAATGTCCAGAAACATAAGAGATAATCACTTCATGTGAATATATTCTCCCTTGAGTTTTACAGCTCAATATTAAGGTCTCACCATGTTTTTGATAGCACTCATCTGGAGGGAAGGACCATCATGGGTTGGTAGTCTTTCAGCAGCCACATAGCTCTTAGGCCTGCAATAATTAATTTCTCCCCCAAAATGGCTTACTCTGAAACATGGTTATAATAATTTTCTGACTATCCTGAGGTATGTGAAAAGTATAAATAATATTTTATAATATAATCTCCCCTGACCTTTTTAACATCCTTTCAGTGTTTCCATGTATTTTCCTGTGAGATACATGTCACTTCAGCTGTTTATCAGTACTGCTGAGCAAAACCAAAAAAGTTCTTCAGATTCAGCTTGGATGTCAAGCTAATGAGAAAACAGGGAAAAAGTATGTCTTGGGATCATTCCTCTTAGCGTCTGCTTTTTTAAAGTAAAAACTCAGGGGGAAGGAAACTGTTACTCTTACAAAGATGAGATTGGTGTATCAACTGCAAGTAGTTAGAACCAAAAAATAGGTAAATGAAACTGGATAGTTGAGATTAGCTAGACTAATGCAAGCTTTTCACCTTTTTGTTCCTGGTCTGAATTTAGTTTGGCTGGTTTTGACTTGGCTGCTCAGTGGATGCCACTTGTTTTTCTTGCTAGCCACAGTCTGTATCCTGCTCAGACTCTCTGAGGAACTGTTTTTGTGACCATGGTATTGATTTAGGACCCATCCTGTATTGTCATCCTGATTTAGGCACATGTCCTTCTCTTTAGCATCTCAGGAAATTATTTTCTTGCTTTAAGGGTGGTAACCCTTATTAATTTTTCTAAAACAGGTAAAATTCAGCTTAAAGGCATGAAAGTAAAATTACAAAGTTTATGTATATCTTATGTAAAGCTTCAGTAATAAAGGCAATAAGGCTTAGAGTAGAAAAAGACAGTTCCAATAACTCCTGTTCTATCCATTTGCTATTCATTTGCTACTTCTAATTCTCAGTTTCTTCCAAACTGTATCCTGAGCCTTCTCAGAAGTTTTCTTTATTTTCTAGATTCAAGTCAGTATTCCAGGTGGTAAAAAACACTCTCTGCCAAAATGCTTTTAAACCAAATTTTTCTACCAGAATTTCCATTTTTGCTTTGCATCTACGATTTAATCTACTGTTTGTGGAAGAAGGAGGTTTTTCACTGTAAAATAAAAGTCCCCTTTCAGTTGCTACCAGCTGGAAAAAAAAAAGTTAAACTTCTCAACATGTTTCAAAACTTTGTAAATATCAATTTTATTTCACACTTCTAATGAAGACAGAGAATACCTTTTTGAACATTTTAGTCAGCATTACTCCATGAGCCCACTTTTAAACTGAGCCTTGCATAAAAGAATACAGCAGTGAAAACACAGACTGAAACTGAATGAAGGGAAAAACTATTGCCCTGCTTCTGAAAAAGACTTTCAGATCAGCAACTTAAGGGATCTGCATGCAGAGAAGGGTTTGTTTTTTGGTTTTTTTTCTTTGTCTCTTTTGCAGCAATCCTCCTCACCCTCAAACTCTTAGTTTTGTCCCTTTTGCATCACCAATAAAGAAGATGAACAAAAGTGGAAAACAAATGATTACTCATGAACCAGACCAGCTCAGTGTGCGCGCTTGTCTGAAAGACTGATGAGATAATACCTGCAAAAGAATGGTCTGCTCTGACAGGAAAAGGAGAACCAATGTATCCAGAACACCCAATAGCTCATCTGGCAGTAAACGAGGGGTCAAAATGTCAATCTTCCAGTCCTGCCCCTTGCGGTTTTAGAAATCTATTAAAGAAGTCCTAACATCTATTCAATAGTATTATAGACATTCTTATAGCATGGATGGGAAATTAAAAATAGGTGGAAGTATGGATAGCAAAGAAGTACTCTCAAAGGAAAAATGAAACAAAGTTGGAGAAAGAATGGAAAATACACTGCAAAAAAGTTAGTGAGAAATAGAGAATGTCTAGCAAAAGGCAGGGAAAGAGATGATATTTGAATAAATAGCAAGGAATAAAATGAGGAAGAATCATGAAGGTGTTTGCCCTCTTATTTTAGCCTTTCCCTTTGAGATTCAAAAATAATTCCCTAAAAAATGCAGAAAAACATAGTTGAGAATTGCCTGCTCATGATTGATGATACCAGGCAGACATGGTTTCTGTTTGGCTACCTTTCTTGGGTGCAGAAGGACACTGCTAGATAAAACATGCTGAAATTCGTAAGGCTGTTAGTTGAACCTAATCTCACGCTGGCAAAAGCTGTTACTATAGCAAGCCATATTGAATCAGCTATTAATAATGCAAAGATGTCATTGCTTCCAAAAGAGATTCTTAGCACAGCTTGTAGGAGAGATTAATATTATTCATGTTATTAGAAGCAGACCTAAAGAGGGACATTGTCTACTGTATGAGTAGAAAGGTTTTGTTTTTCCTGGAAAGCCTTTGAAAGAGTAAAGAAAGGATCCAGACTAGAGGATTTAAACCATCCCATATTTTCTCATGATTTTCCATTAGAAAAAATAAAACTTGTGCTTCCATTTTTACAAAATTCTTATTATAGATACATTAGTGTCCTTGAAGAGCATGGTGCAGAAGGTGGTAATTTTTTTTACAGTGAACGTTTACTTTTGGATATACTTCCTTATGCCCCGATGCCACATTAATGAGCTTGTTAGAGACCCTATGACTTTAATAGGACAGGACTGAGGCTGGTGTAAATATCCTCAAGCCAGTGTAAAAAGCATAGACTCGACCTTCTGGAATAAGGGAAGACTTTTGATGCAGATGCAAACATGATTTTACATTGTTTTTTTTTCTTTTTTTTTTTTTTTGGCGGGGTGGGGGCAGGGCTTATTAATTAGTGGATTTTGGAGACAATATCTTGTATCTTCTACACTTGTGTGTGAATTTCTGCACAAAAATCTAGAATTTGAACCACTGGCATAGTGTTTATAAGACTTCTCTAGTTGAAAGTGTTGAAGATGGGAAGGTTGGATCAGCCTAATGAGCTCTAAATCTGGGCAGAGGTAAATCTCATTTCAGCAAGTTTGATGAGATTTTTAATGAACGAAAGCTCTTTGGGTGATGTTACAGGCCTGAAAACATAAGTTAGGATCAAAAAAGTACGATGGAAGTTTTTTTTTTTTAAAATTACTTCAAAGTAAATGTGATTTGGTTTTTAGTTTGTTCAAAGGCTTTTGTGAGATGTTTTCCTCCTGGCTTTCCTTTTACTGCTGAATGCTGAGGAAAAAACAGGCATGCATCCATTTGAATATGGAACAGCAGGTAGTTCCATAGAAGATGCTCCTACTGTTCATTCTAAAAACAAGATATTTAGGGTTGAGTTTTTTTTGTAAGAAACATTTCAATGCCAGCAGTCTCTGAAGGGGTGCAATCAGGGAAAGATAACAGGACTGCAATTAATTTTATAATGCTGAGGGTATTTTAGTGAAGTTAAAATAAACAAATAGAGTTCTTGGGCAAATGGAACTTTCAATTCCAAACTTTCAATTACTCTAAAATAGATTCTGGCTCATTCGATCTAGCTGACACTTTGATGTGTTTAAATCTTTGCAGACACTATGTAAGAATTGAATCAAGGCCAACTACACCCCCTCTGCTCTTGCAAATGCAGAAGCAGTGGTATCTAAACAGTAAGAGGACCGGCTCTTTCAAGAAGGAAATTTGTAGTGATAACATGAACAGTGGCTGTCATTAAAAGTCAAATGACTACTTTTAGATGTTGTTGGTGAGGGTTATCAGAAGGCAAATATGGCACATTAGATTATGCAACCTACTTTCAGGGTTTTGCTATGTTTTTTGTCTTAAGAAGAGCATCTTGTGCTTTATGATACAAAGACCATGTTACAAAAGACCCAATTCAGCAAAAGAAGAAAAAAGGCAATATTCATAGTATTAATTTTACTATACTTCAACAGTAATTCCATAATCAGAGATATATTTTTAAAGTATAAATACTTCTCATTCTACAGTTAATATCCTGCATGCCCATAGCAGTACTTTTACAGTAAGCAACAAAACAAATTACTTATGTATCATAGTATTTACAAAACACCAGTAAAAGTAAAGTTTGTGCTCTCAACAACTTTTTTCTGTTGTGCGCTGGACAGAAAAAAAAAAGTCAGGAAACATGAGGAATCCCAAAGACAGTATAATTCTAACCATTGGTTTTCATTAAAAACTTTTTCTAGACCTTATTGCATATGTTACTTGTATATATTATCAGGATACAGAACTGAATAGGAAGTTCACTAAGGCTTGTTAAACCAATATTCAAGGCAGTCCAATGAGGAGAAGGAGACCAAACAGACAATAAATAGGGAAGGCTCTGAAGTGCAGGTGAGATTCTTTCAGTGAAATCAGAGTCATGGCACTTCATAACATGAGGTTCCAGAAAGTGATCAAAGGCTCTGTAAGGATAATTAATCCTTTATTTAGTTTCATAACCTATTGTTCTGAATGTATAAACTATCAGAAACAGCTGCTTATGAGATCTAAAAAGCCATTAAACAATTAACTTTTTTTCTTTAGGAAAGACTTAATTTTTATCTGTTCCCCAAATGAAGATCCTGTTGTGCATCTTGCAGGTTTTTTCCCCTCTGCATTTCAACACAGTCAATGAAGTTCTGTGTTAGTATCCTAAGCTGAATTTCCTGATTGTAAAGAAAATAATTAAAAAAAAAAAAGGTAATTCTGTGATTCATCTCAGGCTGGCGAATATCATGACATTCTAACTCATTCTATAAATATTCCAGTATATGATGCAGGAGTGTAGCCAAATAAAGCGTGCTCTGCTGGATTTGTAAGTAGATAGGAAGGTGGATCAGCTGAAAAAAAGTTATCTGAAAAAGGATTGACTTCCAAGGCTGCCTGTGAAATAGCTTTAGCCATGAAATATGTGCTAAAACAAGAAAGGAAAACCACCAGATGACAAAATGGGATGGATAAAGTGCATGACACAACAAAACAAAAAGCTTTCCTTAAAACTCCATTGTCATAACATATTTCTCCACTGGGTCCTTGAACAAAACACTTCCCAGGAAGTGCAATGCAAGAGGAGGAGGTTGGTGGAAGTTATAGATGGGGAAGCAAATGCAGCTGGTGTAGATAGAAAATGAGAGGTTCAGTATGGGGTATATAGCACAGAGCTGTGAGTAGGAGCGGCTCTGAACGATCTGCTCAGCACAGGATGGGAAGGTCCATATGAACAAGCATATTCTGGGGCTGAGCTGAGCTGGGTATAATTGAAGCGTTCTTACAGACAAGCTACTTTAAGAAAAAAAATGATGTCACTCTTTTTACATTGCAAAAATGTAGTCTAGCATACCCTCGTGATGGGGAGTGCAGATACAGTGATAGGGCCAGGAGAGCTATGCTTGAGGTTAACTGAATGCCTAACATGTGTGTCCAAGTGGGAGGAAGCTGTGGTGAGACAAGAAATGAGAGAAATAATTCATTTAGTGTCTGGCCTGATGACTGTGAATTTCTTTAAAGATGATTTCTGTGTATTGTGTAGGTTTGTGGGCTTTTGTGTTTTTCTTTAGTGCTGCTATGAAGAAGTACATCTCTTTGCTAGGGCTAAATTATGATCACTTCAGTTTTGTGACTATTAATCAAGAGAAGGCATTTGCAAGCCTTTCCCAGCCACATATCCTTTGAGGGTTTTGAAAGCTATAGAATGCAGTTTGTTATCTGTCACTGCGAGGCTGTGCCAAGTTCCATGATGCAGTGAAAGCGAAGTCATACACTGCAGCTGACACTTTCCCACTGACCTCAGCTTGTTGCGCTGCATAAACAGAAGCTATTACAAGTCAGTATGGTTCTTGGAGCAGGGTTACGCTGAAAGCAGCGCAAGAAAGTTTTCCATGTTTCTGCAAGGTTCAAAGCGAACGATGTGCTTTTTCTGTCACATCAGCAGATGAGGCTTTCATATCCTCAGTTCACCTCATAAATAACAGGCACAGAGGATGGTTGTATAAGGCTGCAGTTCAAAAGGATTGAAAACTGACAGCAGACACTGCCTTTCCTCGACATGCTCACCTTTAGCCATGCTTAATGGTGGGTATGTTTCAATTTAATACGTGCCTGTTTGGTGAATCAGCACCCAGCCTTGTAGACAAAGGCTTGCAAGGGGAAGCCACGGAGGCACCATGATGGCTTCTGAGAGAAGATGCAGACCTGGGAGCAGGCCAATGGGCTTGAGGACCTGCTGGAAACCTTGTCTGGGTTGGTGGCATCGGTCAGGGAAGGAGGTTGAAAAGAACTGGCTGTGGGCTCCAGGGAGCCACCAGCAATCTGGAGGTGGTGGTGGGCAGCGGTATCATTTTGTTTCTCCCCCTGCCCCCTATCCCTGGAGGTAAATGTGAAGGACTGGAGAAATAAAGTGGGGATTTATTGGGAGGGAGCAGATTTACTAGGAACTGGTGGGCAGGGGAGCACTAACCTTCTGCTCCTTCTCTGAACTGATCTGATCACGGGGCGCGCAGCTCCTCTCCTGCCTGTCTTTCTCTCAGGGTCCACAAAACAGGCAGTGGGGCCATGGCACCCTGTGCTGGGGCATTTCATTTCCTCCCTTCCCCCCGTGATCTGCCAACGTAAACAACTGCCTACATTTACCTAAACCGAAAACCAGATCTGCCTCTAATCATGTTGGGTGACTGTTGACATGTGTAGAGTTTGATATTTTGATAATATTACATGTCCGTGATAATACTTCATTACAGTTATGTCCTTGGCTATAATTCTTTCAACACAGTCACTTTTGCACAGCCCTTTGAATTACAGGAAAGCATTGTAAGGCCAAGTTTTGCTCTGATGGTCACATTACAATTCCGAAGATTTAGAATTAATCAGCATTTGATACACCTCCGAGGAGTGAGGAATGCATTTGTTTCTCTCACGTTTTCTTCTAGAGGAAATTGTGCGTGTGTTTGAGGGAAAGGGGAGAAGACTTGAAAATATTTTTCTTTTCCCCTGTCAGCTTTGCTTGTAATTTGAAACCATTACTGATGTGTTGTCATATTATACCCCTCCATTTTACCGATTTTCAGTTACTTCCCTGATCACTTAACCTAGGCAGAGAGGAGAACATTAAACTGTGACTTGCAAATTGCTATGCTGATCAACAGTCCATATTATGAATCTGTGGTAGATTTTTCTATATACAGAGAAAATACCCCTATTAGATTGTGGTTTTAGTTTAATTTCTACAAAGTAAGCTGTCCTGTGATTTGAACAGCAGGAACTTGTTATATTTGAATGATAAAACCTGCCCATCTTTCACAAAAGGTGAAGCCTCTGCCTGGGTCCTGTCTACAGTTTGTAAATTCTCAAATGCTATAGAAGAGATAATATAATATTTTATCACCTGCCAAAATAAAAGTTCAGACGTGGTTTGAAAATGTATTTTGTGACCTGTAAAATCTTTAAGAATATTTCCAATATTTTCTCAAAATAAAATTTTCCTTTGGATTAATCAAAACAATTCATTTAGATATGAATGAAATGTATTGCATTGATGTTGACCAGTTTTTAATAATCTTATAAAGTAAATTTAAACTGGCTTTAGAAATAGAACATTCTGACACTGGAAAATATTTCCACTATTTTTGAGACCAAGATAGTAATCGTGTTTGCAAAGTTGCCCAATGTTTTCTAGAAATTTGTTCTGAAGATCATGGGGACAAACTGTTAACTGTTCCTTTGGTTTGAATCCTAAAAATAGCAAATTACACCTATTAAAAAAAAATATTTCCCTTCTGCAGTGAAAGTAGGGAATGAGTGCTTTTTCAGTAGTTGAATCTAGTTTCCAGCAAATTTTCAGGAAGGAGTGCCTGACATATCTCCAGTGTCCAGCATTTTCAAAAGATGAACAATTTGAGTCTGACAAAGCATATATTTGATGCATCTCCCCACCCGTAATCCTGAGCCCATAGGATTCTGGGCAATACGCATGTCCCTCTTTTCCTGTTGATCCCAATGGGAGATGGAGGTGAACAAATCTACGCAGGAGCAACTGGGAGTGTGATGACTTAATCCTTAATGAGAATTGTAAGAATGTTTTTCTTACACAATCTTATCATTAGACTGTCATCAATAGTCAAGACACTGCTATAATCCTTTTAGAGATAGTCAAGATTATAGCCTTTTTTGGTTCATTTAGATTCACTTTGCCTTGAGGCTAAACATCAGTAGTAGGGTTATTTCAATGTCTCTAGTTAGTACAGTGTCTGCAAACCCGCAGAGTATACAGATTCAGGTATCTCCTTGTGTGCAGATTTGAGTTTAAATCTTCATCATGCAAAAGTATGCACATATAGTGTTCATGCTTCTGTTTTCCAGCAGAATGGTGAGAGCTCTTCCCTGATCATGTGTAAATGTCTCTGCGGGAAGTTTGCATCTGAATTACTGCTATGATGGATATGGAGGTATTTATCTCAGATCTAAAGTAGGTCTGAGGATGCGTGCCCAAATATTACCCATTTCTCCACAACATCTCTACAAGGAGATCCCTGTAAACACCGAAATTCATATGAGGTGAATGCTTCCTCTTTACAGCACTACTGCAGTCTGCATTTTCAAAAACTTACCTGCATGTTTGAGATGAAGCTGCAGGCCTCTTATTTCTCATATTAACCTGATCTATCTCATCTTTTTATTTTAATTTCTTGTTCTGTTATGCGGAGTGGGAGGGGGCTGTAAAGATAGTTACTGATTCTGCAGACGTAAGAGCTTGGATACACATTTTGGAAGTGGAAGACTTCTGTTCTTCCTCTTGCTGGCCCAGTTAGCATTTAACCAAAAGGGAGAAGAATTGACATAAGAACCAGACAGGAACTAGACCCAACTGCTATCTGTCTTTCCGCTGAGTACCCAAAGTACTGAGCTTTTTGTGAAAGTCTCCCTCCAATTTTGATTTTATCCACATCATCCACCTTGGGCCTGATTTTTTTTCCCCAGCAGATGTTAAATCAAAACCAACCTTTTGCTTGCAAGAAGTTTTGTTTTAATGATTCAGCATAGTCTGGAGGAAAAAAAAAAAAGTTCCCAATCAGCTTAGATAAACAAAGAATCTGTGTTGGGAGAATATAATTCACAGATTAGTAACCTGGTTGATTACAGTGTCAGCTGCTGGTGTTTCACTTACTAAATTAAATATTCACAATCACTTTTTCACTTAGGTGTTCAAGCTATAGATGGATCTTGTCTTTCTCAATGAACCTTTCATCCTTTTACTGACATTTATTCTTCTTTTTATTCAATTAACCCAGAAAGAAAGCTTCTGGCAGGGCAAGTCAGCTGTTGTCTGCGGAAGAGAGACATACAAATCTTGTCACATAGCTTTTATTTTTATGGTCAGGAACCCTCAGGCCTAGTATTAAGGCAACTTAGGCTTGTGTGGAACTTTACTGTCTCCTGCACACTGTGAAATAAGATTACATGATAGAGAAGATCAATTTACTGAGGACATTTAAGCTCAGAATATTAAGCTTTTTGTGCAATCGCATCTCGTCTCTAGCTGTGTGGCAGAAAAGCTAGCCACAAGATCCTTGACAAATTAGATATTACCACATCTAACTGTGTATATTTAAGCTTATCAAACTGAATCGTTGCATTGTAACTGTGCTCTTACGCAGACAAGGACTCCATTTAATAAATGCAGTGCCATTTAATAGTAATTAATCACCCAACTAAAATGTCACATTAAGGTCAAAGAGACCAGAAGACAAAAAGAAGAGAACATTAAATTCAGCTGACAAACATAGGAAAGG
The DNA here is from genome assembly GCF_964289735.1 of Phaethon aethereus. Lineage (NCBI taxonomy): Eukaryota > Metazoa > Chordata > Aves > Phaethontiformes > Phaethontidae > Phaethon > Phaethon aethereus. Next base: position 44,415,538 of record NC_138578.1, read on the forward strand.
AGAATATAGAGCCAAAGAAAGTTCTGGGACATTGGCACTGGTAAAACATTTAATCCAAACTTCTTAACTTTCCGTTCAGTTCAGAAGTAATCACATTCACTTGGTTCAAAGCAAGGTCATTTTTGTAACTTTAAAATGAAATTTCCTCTTTGCGTGTGCAGTGAGAGCCCATTGCAAGCTTGGAATTGTTGGTGCATTTTACAGATGTTGTGTTCTCAGTATTTGCTGTTTCCTTCCTCCCTGCTTCTCTCTTCTTTTTTCTTTGCTGTTACTGATATTCTTCATTTCGGTGGAATTTTCCTCAACATATCCTGAAATAGAAACAGTTTAGAAATACAGCTTTTCTGAAGTGGAATGAAATACATATGTACAAAGAAGAGAATAAGACACCGTCATCAGTCATGTACTTATACTAGTTTGAGAAGTAATTTAGGAATAATTAATATTTCCTAATATTTGCAAATTGCGGCAAAGTTCAAAAGCATGCTGCTGAATTTTTTGATACAACTGCAGTTGGTCCTAGAGCTAATGACCAGAATCTAAGCATCTTAGAAAGTCTCAGGTTTATGGAGTACATAATACAGAATTTGATTTCATGTTAGAACTGTGTAATGCTTTAGCACTGAACAGCAAAAACAACGAAGTTATTGAATTGAATAAGAAGATGATTTGTGAACAATATTCTTATAAAGAGAAGCCCTATATAGGGGGCTCTATTTCAGAGCAAGTGCATTTACCACCTGCAGAAGTAAAAATTTATGGAGTTCCTTGTACTAAAGGTATGGAAAGTTACAGAAAAGGTAAATATCCATTGATAGTTCCAATGCTTCAAGACTGTGTTTATCAACTTCAGTATAAGCTTATGAATTGGTTTATATATGTTTGCATTCTCTCTCACATAGTGTCCCTTTTCTTTTCCTTTCCTTCACAGAATGTAGAAGTAAGCAAGTGCTATCCACTTTTAAAAGATATATTTTGAAATGCCATGGGCTAAACAGACTACTTTCTGTGCATGAAGAAATGGGCTAATAAAATAGTCAATCATGAAAATGTATTATTGTCAGCATATGTTACAGAATTCAGACATACTGCTTCTAAATAGACTCGTTCTTTAAAGTATCTATCATTTCTCCTTCCTGTTCCAGAGTTCTCAGTTTCATGTCCAAGAATTTTTGTATTACTATTGTGAAAAAGAGTAATTCTTCAAAAATTACTCTACATTTGGCAATATCTATCTTTATAACTTCTGCGTCAGTCCAAAGAATTTTGGCCTTTCCAAAGGTTAAATATTATCTTTCAAAGTTCTGTAACCCTGGCTTTGTCAGGAAGTGCGTCCGTTTTCTAAAATAACATTTTACTACAACTATTACCGTTTATGTGAAGAAGTTGTAATGGGCCAGGTAATTATAAATTATTTGTTCACATATGAGAGCCCAAAGTCATGATAATGAATTAATTTGACATTCATTTCTCACACTTAGCTGCTTGATAAATTTTGACTTAGTACTGGTCATGGCTGTGACACATCCAGGGAGATGTTTTCATGCACAAAGTTGAACCACAGTTTATGCTGCTGGTTACAGTGCATAGATGCACATTTCAGTTTTTAATGAAGGCTTTGATGATGCAAAATTTGAGAGTTCTGATGTTAATATCTGAATAACTTTTACAGGTTTTGTAGATGAAAAAATACCATTCTTTTTGTGTTATCTATGGTTGTGCTGATTTCTGGAAAAGCGTATTTCTCCTTCACACAGTTCACATTTCCATGCAGCTTCTGTGGCAATCCGATAGACAAGAGTCTATCTCTTACTCAGCACTGACAACCCTCCAAGAAAAGCTCTTGTTTGCGTGTTTGGCAGTATAGATTAAAAGATTACTGTGTTTATCTCATAATCCAGTGGTTTACAAACTGTGGTCTGCGTTCCAACATAGTGTGCCACTATTAGTGGTGCTTGGCTGGCCTGTGGTCTGCAGCAGATCCTGTGCTCTGGAGGGTCTTCATTAGGGACTATATCGTCTGGCCACAGCGCAGCACCACAGCCACTTCCAAACTGTGGGACCCATAGCACCTGGAACACAACAGTGTCCTGTGTTAGACCTTGCACATACATGAATGAGCTGCACTGGAAATAGGGACCTGTTCTCTTAAAACATGAAGAAGTGACAGGAATTAAAGTCACCTGGACAACTTGAACGCTAAAGATTCATAACATTGGGAGGTCAATTCTGAAATGTAATTCCACTTTTTGTGCTTTGTTTATTAAAAACAACCAAAAAACCCATCTCAGAGTGAGTTCAGTCAGCAGAACAGTGTAAGACGTCAACATGTATCATAGGCAATTGTTTGTTCTCAAAACCTAATTTGCACTTCATTTGAACAAACATTTGGTTACATAGAAACTGGTAGCTATAGTAGTAGGTGATTTGTCTTTTTTTTAGGCTATTTTCAGCAGCTAGAAGACAGCTAGTAATTTTTCTAAGTGCACTGCATAGCTTATAGTAGAGGCAGTTTGGAAACTTTGAACTAAAGTAGAACATTCACTGACATTTACAACTTTTCTGCTCCTCAGCATGCCTGTAGTGGCTCTCTCCCTCTGCCTGCTTCTTGCATTCATCCTTCCACACACCCTGGCTCTGGCCCTTTTCTTTTTCTCTGACTTCACCTTTGGTTTCTGCCTTTGGTTTCCTTCCCACGCAATTTCCTGCCCTCTCTCATCTTTCCAGCTCCTATAAACGTGCTGCATCTCCAAACATGCCTTCTACTTGTCCTGGCTCTGCAGGCCAGCCCTTTTCCTCCCTTGCCTCTTTGCCTGGAGCGCACTTAGAGCGGAAGGGCTTTGCTCTCACCTCTGTCCTTTCTGGAGACCACTCTCTCGCTATCTGTTCCCTCAAGAAAAACTTTGTTCAGCTCCTTGTAGCTCTAAATTGAAACATGCTCTTCTGACAGACTTCTTGGGGAGTAACTAATTCTTGCATGTACACTCCGAGCATGTACAATATGAGCTTTTGTGGGTGCTATTGGTTAAATATGGGTGCAAGTATGTTACTGTTGCTTGGGTAACCTTGCCAAAGTACACTGTTAAACAAACAAGTACCTAAAAAGAGAGAGCTGGAAGGGGATACCTGTCATAGGAAAAATTTTAGCTCAGTGGTAAAGTTTAGCAATGCTATAAGCAAAGGTGGTGATGGGAAGATTTTGCCCTTTCCACATTGGTTCTAGCAATTCCATCTGTGGCATATGTTTGTGTACGGGAAAGACAGAGAGACAAGCTCTGTGCATGTGTGATTTATTACGAATGGCTTCCTAAAACATGCAAGTCTGAACATGTGGCAGGGAATAGATGCTTTCTTCCTTATATCACATGTATTTGAAGCACTTCTAGAAAATTTTTCTTTATGAAGAAGACTTAGAAAGCAAAAATCTCTTTATAAAATGGATCTTCTTCTTTTGCCAGAAGGTGTGTGTCTGATGTATATAACACTGTGTTGTCTGTACATTTTGAATTTTCTTGTACAACAGTATGGGTGTACCATGCTTTTTTAAAAGCATTTCTGCTTATGATTTGCTTGTGCTCTGCCCTGTCTCTTCCATGGAGTTGTTGACAGAAGCTGAGGCTTTCTAAATCCAAAGAAATACACGATAGTTTGCTGTCTAAATAAAATGTTGTAGCTTGACTTCTACTGTCCTATAACCAAATGTGACTATGACAAGGAAAAATTAACACTTTTAAAATTAATTCAATTTTAGTGTGTAAAAAAAAAAAAAAAAAAAGTCTTGAGCTAGTATCTGTCAGACCTCCCTCCATTTGACACTCTTTGACAGCAACATAAACCCACTGTTACAGTTTGCTCACTTCAAATTCCCAAGAAGTTATTTGCTGCAGCAGATCTCAGTGCAGAAATAAACCACTGATCCAAATGCTAATTTCATCTTCACTAAGTGTTTGCATGAGAGCAATTATGTCAGTGCCTTCCTATAACTAGAAAAAACTGGGACTGTCCCCTATCCCCCACCCTCCCCATGAGCATGACCCAATTTAACTGGGTTTTCCAAGCTAAGATTAATGCAAAAATCTAACCGTGCTGTCACAAATGGGGAAAAATACTTTTAAAATCCCTGTGCATCTAGCAACCTATTTGTAATGCAGGGAAAGAAGTCTGCTGGCTTGCAACAGGGGATGAATATGCCCTCAATCTTGTCCCCTCCCATTGGGTGACACTGGAGCCTTTGAAAGACGTGCCCCCACTGCATTTGCAATGGGACTTGCAGAGAGTCTCAGCAAATGCTGTACACAGACATGTATCTCTGTATCTATATAAATGCTGTACAGCCCCATTGCGGTATGAGGGAAGCAGGCGGCTGCACTTGCACTGCCAACAAAGTCCCTTTCTTTCCGAGGTGATCATCTGCCTCCTGAGCCCTGCCATAAGCAGCTTGAGGGCTGAGGGCTTCTCACTCCCTCGAGAGGATGGCATTCCCCAGCCTGTGCCTGCACTGGGACATGCTGGGTGTTTTTTATTTGTTTTCTTTCCTGACAATACTACCCCTCTCGGGGCAGGCGCTTTAGTGAGATGGATCACACTCAGGTAACCGGCAGTTCAAGGAAGTCCTTCCCTGGGTTGTTTACACCAAGGCATTTTAGAGCAGCCATTTAGCTTCCACCCCATCCCACCCTGCTGACCAGCTGTAAGTGTAAAGGCCGCCAGCGGGCCCGCGGGTCGCTGATAAACTAAACCCCCATTTGGCAGGCAAGGAAGCTGGGACGATAAGGATGTTGATTTATGTTTTATCTGTCACTACATTTTCAGTAAAGCTGGGCAGCCAGCCTTAACGGAGCGAGGGCTGTTATCACCTCTCCTTAGCCCTTTAAGTGCAACAGGCTCTTTTGTGTCTCTTGCCGAATGCCGCTTCGTTAATTGCGAGGGTAAACAGGACACGCAGTGCTGGCCCTCATGCGCTCTGCTCAGGCGTCACTTAGCGCAAAACCGGCAGATTTGGGGAAGGGGACCAGGTCTGGGAGACACACGTGCATAAAAGAGTTCGTAGAAGTACTCCGCATTTCCTAGACTTGTTTCTATCATTTAAAATGTATTGCATACCTTGAAGGGAATGTAATGGCTGGCTTAATTGGAGATAACTTCACTGAAGTGGCTGCAGTTAGTGTTTATGTCAGCAGCGAATGTGCCCTTTAATGCCGTGCACCTCAGGTATGACTATTCAATGTAGGAAAAGTCTGACAACATTAATTACCAGGGAAATAAATGTTGTGAATTATATGTACGATTATGTACCATTTTCCCCTCATTTTGGAGGTGAGCGTTATTTTTCTGAAAGCATTGTAAGATTTTACACATTATATTTAATGGCAAACACATTTTTTAGCTGTGAGAAGCACCGCATGCCTTTTGGGGCCTGTAGAAGTGCCCACAGAGAAGGGGGTGGAAAGAACTGGGAGAGAAATGTGAGCATTAAAATACTGAAGTATTCCGGCAAAAGCAGAACATGGAAAATCGGGGGGGGGGACACGACACCCAACCCAAACCCTAAGCAATTCTTGTTACATCCTACGCAAAATATTAAAAATACAGGTCTGTCTTTTCCCTCATCCCCTTCTGATTTCTTTTTCCTTTATTTCTCTCCCCAAGTATTTCATCTTACCTTCCAAGTCTGTCATTATATCTCTTTCTAAACAAAACGAGAAAAAGAAGCTAGTTCCTGCTTGAGGTCAGTGGGAACTTTGCCATTGACTTTAAATAGGTCCAGAAGTGGGCCCAACAGAGCATTTTATAGCTTCCTTTATTTATCTTAGGTTTTATTTTGAGCAATGTGTCTTTTGTATGACTGCATTATTTCCACACTGAACACCATAATAATGGCCTCATATACATTATTATATATACATGTACTGAACAAAGCATTATTGATAGTTGTACTCTTTCAAACAAGACTAAAAGACAATTAGTACTGTGCAAGGATGCTTATGGTTTGGTGTAGGATTAGTGTTCTCTGTAAGTCTGTGCTTGGTGTCCATAACGATTTTCAAGTATAAACAGGAATACTGTTATTACTGATCGGTGAATAAGGGAAAGGCAGTAATTAACACTTCAGTCAAGGAAGCACAGGCTGCAGTTTCTTTGACTATGAGCATCATTAACAATACCAATCTAGTTTTCCTGATGACAAATGGGGGAAAAAGTAACCGTTCTCCAGACTGGAATACAGGAAGAACCATACTGAAATGCTTGAGCTTAGTGTCATTAGGCTGGTAGGCCAAGGATAACAGTGCAAAGTTTGGCAGAAATCTGGCTGATATCCAGGGATATCAGCTGTGGAGCGTGCTGGCCATTTGTTACACATGATTCAGAGGCACAAATGATGGTAGGGACTATTTCTGTTTCTTGTTGATGACAGTTATGAATCTTGACTTCTTCTGAAAACTGTGTCCAAGGAATTCCCAAAGAGCCATCTCATGCGTAGAGATAATTTATCACAATTACAAGTGCAATGTATTACAATCATAAGTAGAATAACCAACGGCGCAAATAAATGAGAGATGAAGGTGGGTTTGCTGCAAAAGAGGCTGCAGCCATGAATCAGACCAACCAGCCTCTCTCTGTCTTGTCAAAAAATAAGGTAGACCCCCAGCTGGATAAAAGCTTCAGCTCACAAAGGTCTGACAATGAGGATGGATCAAAAGCATATTTTTCTCTCTCAGTTCTACTGAGGGATACTGTGGATCAGCTATAGTCAGGACACATTGGTCTGAGAGCTGCACCTCTTCTTTCGCCCCAGCCAAAACAGCCAGCTGAACTTATCTATGTGCGGGTGCATTGCAGGAACAAGACAAAGTCACTGTTGTGCGCATTCCCTTTAGCTAGCTGAAGTTAAAAATCAATTTTCCTTCCAGTTAGTATGGTTACATTACTTGCAGGGCAGCTTTAATACTGCTGGGTTTGTCTTCCACAATAAATTACAGCAGCTGCCTGGAGAACATATAACCCATTTACTTCTGGTTGTCACGGAAAGAAATCTACTGATAGGCAAAACAGAAGGATTTATGAAAACCCATTGGTAAGTAGAGGCCGTGGAGTCTGGGGCTTACAGCAGCTGTAGTCCTTCCCTCTGAGCGGGTGCACACGGACACTGTCCGGCATCCAGGGTGAATACCAACATGTCACAACGTACACAGAGGGATTGGTGACACTGCTTTGCACCCGAATATGTTTCTGAGGATGAAAACAAAATGTAGTCATTAGTTACCACAAAAATATACTGTTGGCAATGAAATGCCTCTCTAGAAACCTCAAGGGAAGGAACAGCGCTTGCTGGGAGAGTAGCCCTGGCTGCAGCGTAACAGCCTAGTATATTGGTTAGACTGGAGCTAAGTAAGAAATTTTACAAATACAATCTAATTTTTTTAATTGATAAATTTTCCACAAGCCATCATGGCTGCTCCCCAGTGTATTTGTTTTCCCAGGTATTTGCTGAAAGCTTTCTGCAAACATATCTTTGGTGTTTATAAATAAATTTGCCTGAATGGATAGTTTTCTAGTGTTTAGTTGTGGGAGAACAAATGCATCTCTTAAAATTTGGATCTTATATATAGTCTGGAAATGCCATATATTCTTGCACAGGCCTTAGTTTCTGTTTTTTCAAGCTCTCCTACCAGTAAACTGAATATTCATGGAAAATGGATTGAGAAAGGGTGTCAATAACACTGAAATAAATCCAGTGTTTTACTCAAGTGATTATCCAGGAACATTTTTGGGCCACTTTCCCAATTTCTGTTAAAAAATAAAAAAAGAGAGAATTAAGTCCTCCCATCCATTTATGAGTTAAGCCATTTTAAAAGTTGCTGTATTTCATTACACAGTCCCACACCCACTTGTTTGCCAAAATACAGTTTGCTACTAGCTGGATCCAGAGCAGCCGCCTTGCCCCAGAACAGCTGCTGGTGCTCTATATTTGCAGCTTCCTCTTGCTCTCTGATACTCCATAAAACTGTTTATATTCACTGTAAAAGTATTTTCACTCTGTCTGCTTAGTGACCATGCACCACAAATATTCTCTTTACCACTAACAATCATGAAATGAAAATGTTTACAAAACTTCATTTAGTGCCAGTACCTAATAAACTATAGAAATGTTCTGAAGTGAATGTGTGTACGTGTGTGCACACTTGTGTATGAACAAAGTATTTGCCTAACTTTTCTGTGCAGCAGAGGAAGGGTGGTGGTGTACTTTTACTAGGACTACTCCGAGATTGCATGCATTTGGTGTCTGCTGCCTGGCTTTATAACTCTTTGAAGCTTATTTATGGCCTGTGGAAGAACTGACATGTGAACTAGGCTAACTATTTTTGAACCTTTTTTTGGAGCCTTGGTCATAGCTATTCAAGATCACGTGCTTATGCCGCATCAAAGTGAATTTTTTTCTCCTACCTCAGATCAGCTGTTTGAGGTTGTTTGTCCTGCACTGCTTTAATGCTGCCCATCATAAACAATTTACACATTTCTCTCTGCATTGTTGCAACCTAACATGTGTTCCAAAAGAGGAATTGGCCCACAGCTTTTATTAGGGTGACACATTTGAAAACATTTGCTTCAATATTTGGAGGGCAAATATTTGCCTTTAAAGGAACTCTGCTCTGTAAGAGGAAATCATACAGCACATTTTAGATCATTGATTTAATTTCTACCACCCTGAGAGTCTGAGACAGGCTTGTTGTTTGCTTGCAGCTGACTGGTTTTTCTCAGACGATATACAGGATGGCTGAGCAACGCTTGGTAGCTTTCATCCGTTCCTTTCCTACTTTTATTTGGTATCTCACACACAGTATGTCTTTCCAATGCCAAATCCTCTTTATCACACTCACAAAAACAGGCTGTGATGTGTTGCCAGCGGGAACAATGTGCAAAGGGGTAAACTCTTGGAAAGGAAAGCTTTGCTGCTGCACAAAAAGTATTCAGATCCAGCAGCAGCAGGATTTGCTCTCTAGCTGATCTGCTTTTGAGGTAGGGTGGGATTTAGGCAGAACCGTGGTACCCTGGCTCTCTGAACTTCAGAGACTGAGAAGCTAATTTTTTACCTGTTGTTTTGGGTATTCTTTAAGCATGTAGTTGACTTAGAATATTTATTCCTTCTCTTGTGACCCTGAAACCCATCACTACTTGTCAACACCGTAGCTGGATTTCTTTTATGTCTAGACCTTGTTCCCACAGTTTGTGCATGTAACAGATTCTTTGATTTGGTGCTTCTTACTCATATATAAATGAAAAATAACAGGTATATGGATTCCTTATTTTCATACTTTCTGATAATCTTGCAAATGAAACACATTGGGATTTTTTTGTTATTACGATTTTTGTCTGTTTATTAATTTATTTACCACTGCTATCCAAGGACATAACTCAGTAGCCTTCAGTTGAATTTATGGGTTCAGTTCCTTTCCCTGCTCTCATCAAGTGCAGGAACCAATACTACAAGAAGACAGACTGGGAAATTTTTATTTCACAAATACGCTTCTGTTGCCTCCTGCATTACAAGAGTCTCAGACTCCAAAAATTAGAGCCCTTCACCTTGCACAGCAAATAGCTGCCAGTCCACAGAGGAACCAAAAGTGGTGCATGCCAGCACTGACAGACCTTCTACCAGCAGCACCACCAGACGTTCTGCTCACCTAACTGGATCTCAAAACATGAACCTTAATAAACTGTCTGGACTGACAGACAACTTTGCGCTAAAAGAGTTTATAACACGCCAGTGCACGATATCTTTATTTTTTCTGGGATCTCTGTAGCAGGACTGTCCTGAAAATTGAGAATTTTGTGGCATGAAGACTTCTGAGACTTCAGAACAAAATCTTTCAAAATGTCTGTGAAAATTGGCCATTAAAACCTTCATTTAAAAAAAAAGACCTGATTTTGGTATGTCTTGACAGCGGAGAGGTGTTTTTTCTTTGAAGCATTAAAGGCATTGCACCTGCTTCTGTTCCTTCTTTTATGGTGTACAAACAGATAATATGTGATACTGCTACCCAATATTTTTACACAATATTCATGTTACAGCAGGTACCCTTCTAATTCAATTAAGACACCACAGATAGTTTGGCTTCTGTGCACTAGGAACAGGGTTTGTGCTTCTCTAAGTTTCTCTTTGGCTTTGGTAGCCAGAACTACCTTATGCACGCTAAATTTAGAGGGGCCTCTACTTGTCCAGAGCAGTTCAGAATATCTGATACTATAAAATGTGTGTGGGGGGAGATGGTTTTATCTCTTAAGCATCTCCATCCATAGCTTCAGGAATAACTAACTTTTCCTTTAAACCTGTAGACTGCATATGTTTTAGATTAGTTTCATTTGTGTTTTTGTAGGTTTTATGAGTTTTTAAAAATAATTTTCCTGTTTTCTGAGTAAATTATATGAAACATCTGCCCTAAATTTAATCTATCAAGCTCATAAAGGGAAAAGGCAGACGTTTTATGAGTGATATTATAAAATTTAGATAATTATCTTGTTTGTTTTAGCAGTTTCTATTTTGGTCTCTGTACAGTATTCTTCCATTAAAAGACAATTTTTATATGGTGTACTGGTGGACGGGAACAGCCAGTGATCATGTAAAACATACATATAATAATGCTCGTGTTAATCAGTAATACTCTATGTGATTTTAATGGAACTGTATTTACTGTATAAGCATATGCTTCTCACATTAAAAAGGAAACAAAAACCTCTGCGTAGGCAGCATATAATTCCACTAACCTTCATTAGCAATGCTACTTACGCAAATGCAAGTAGGATATATAAAAGTATGCCTAGAGCAATGAATTTAAGGCATATTCATCATAGCCTTTTCCACTGCCATCTGCATTAGTGCACTGAAGTTCTGCCATCCTGTATCTACTGTATGTGCAAATGTCTTTAATGGAAGGTGGAAAAATATTCTGGAGAGATATCATTATGTGCACGCCTGTTCTTATGTTCTTTACTAGACATCTGCCACTGTTTGCTGTTAAAGACAATATACTGTGCTAGTTTAAACCTCTGGTATGCCCTGATGTGGTTATCCTTGCTCCTTATGTGGTTATTCATGTCTTTTTTTTGGTCAAAAGCAGCTCCTTCCATTAACTTTGCAGAATAGAGCCAAGTAGTGGAGTTAACATCCAAAACTGATGACCAAAGTATTTTATTTAGGAGAAGATGCTGATGGTTTAGCTTCAAACAAAAAGCCACTGGGGTTCTGTTGCCTGTAGGCATCTGTGAGAATATGCACCAAACAAACCTTATTAGAGTTGTAAGTGATCTTCCTTCTCTTACAGCAGGATCACAATCTTTCAGAGCTCATATGGATTCATAATAATGGTTTAACTGCCTTGGTCAGATCCCACCCTTTTTGGGGAGGTTTTGGATGGCACTTGTTCTATCCCCTGTTAGGCCTTCTTTGAGCTTTTCTAATTAAGAGATCAATTGTTATCTCTCTGCTAGTTCAAATCTTTTTTCCTGATTTCCACAGTTCTTTCCTCAAACAAAACAAACAAACAAACAAAAAAAGGTCTTGGACTCCTCCTCTGTTGTGCCATGTGCTTAGCTTGTGTCCTGGGACTCCGTGCTGGTCAGGAGGCCCAACATGAATCTAGTTAAAGTAGCTTCTGCACTGGCTTAATGGGAAAGACGAGTCATTTCTGGCTTCAAAACTTTTCACGTGGTCTGTAAAAAAGAGGTCAAAACGTAAAGAAAAACAAATGGCTGGTAGAAATATAGCAATTTTTTTGTGAGCAACATGAAATCAGCGCATCTTTCTGAGGGCTATTTATGTGGTAGAGGAGCTGAGAGAGGAAGGTAAGAGAAGCATGCATGTTATTTTTCAGTGAAGAGTGTCTGCATTCTTTTTTCCCCCAGTATATATCAATGGATAGAGAATTCATTCATTTGAAACTTGCTAAGTGGTGCCAGAAGGCAACAGAAAATAATAGCAGTGCTAAAGGCTTAGCTATATGAATGATACGCAGTTTGTGTCCAGAATCTATTATAGTTAGTTGGAACTTCAGGGCTTAGAAGATAGATGTTTTTGACTTTTGTGTTAAAGACTATGCCAGCATGGCTCTAGGGTCATGAACTAGTTAAAATTCTGCTTATTCTCCCTTATGGGTAGAATATGCTATAGCAGGCATTTGTAGTTCATGAACTAGTAGTTAGGAATAACTGAATAATTCTCAGCAAATATCTGAATATTTTTTCTTGCTTTCTGTTTTTGAGAATTTCCATACATTAATTCATGATACAGATCTTCTTAAATATTTTTTCAGATTTTTCTCGCTACTTAATGCTTTAAGTTCAGGGTTTTGTCAGTTAGCTTCTCTTTGCTATCTTTGCCATTATTCCTGCTCCCCAGTTGGATAAACACAATAATTTTTAACCACTTTCCTGATCAGTAAGTTTAAATGAATGAAGCACTACAGACCAAACAGAGGTCTGTGACCCCATCTGGATTTCAGGTTCTTGCTACAAGCCAATACCACAGCTTCATGATGAATTTAAGCCACACTAACCTATAATGTCAGTGAGAGGCGGTCCTGCTCCCCCTGCTTCTCCAGCGGCTTCCCAGCACCTGTGCCTTGTCCAGTGGCACAAACACTTCCAAAGCTGTGCCGCTCCATGCCAGCGTGTCCTGCTGCCATACCCGTTACCTGCTCTGCCGTGGCCAGAGGATGAGCAGCCTGGGCGTGGGGTTTTTACTTTTCAACAGCAGCAGCAGCCTGTTATCTTAAGCTGATCATGAGACTGCAGGCTGAGTAACAGTAATAGGAAAATGTAGCTGCCTGCCTCAGGATGTGGCTACTTACAATTTTTCTCCATTACAGTAATTTCTGGTAGCTGACTTTGATATTTATCTTGTCTAGGTATGGGTTGATGACCAGTCATTTAGACTTTTGATTTTTAGCAAAGCTGCACTGCTGTATTGCCACTGCCTGCTTCCAAGCAGCACCAGGATCCCTGAGAAATCAGTGGTCTTTCCAGTATTTCATGCCGCAAAAGTCATGCGTGCCTGTAAACCTATGCTGGGAGTTAAGAGCACTAACTATGCATACGAGAAATAGGAAGGTGCATTTTTACCTCAGAAGCCAGGGAAGGAAATGGAGTTTAAATTCTGGGAGACTCTGGGGCTTGTGTTTTGTTGCAGTATGAGTAGAGACAGAGGTTAAATGCTTCCCTCCTGCTCAGCCTTGTTATTGTGTCCTCTGTATAATCCTTCCATCCCACTTAGGTTCTGAGCAGGACAGGGAAAAACACGGTTTTCGGACCTAGCAGGAGGGCTGTCTGAGTTTCCCTCTTCTCCTGTATGTGTGAATCTGGTATAAGCCAAATCAGAGTGCAAAATTAAAATATTTTCTCCTTTATAAGTTTTCCATAATACCATTTCTTTGAGGATTTGAAATGCCAGGAAGGATTGCCAAGCTTTCATCTGGTTAGTTTACATGCTGATTGATGAGTTTGATAATATGTGTACTTTAATGATATTTACGCTGTTTGTCCAGCTAGGTATATTAAACGAATATTGAGAAAATAGTAGACGTGCTAAAATCCTATGGTAACAGCTCATACATTAGTGGTGTTTCGTTGTGAACAAAGTCATTTTTCAGCCCAGTCATAAAGTAGCCTAAAAACAAGTGTGGCACTGTTTGCTTCAAATGAGACTGTTGCCATGTGACCACCATTCATCTGACATCATTACTGACATAACTTTCATTAGTATGATATCTTACTAAGGCTCCCAGCCGTGGTGGAGCCAGACTAAGTAGTCTGAGTGAGGTGGCTGAGGAAAGTTATTGTGTCAATGTTACTATTGGGTGAGAGTGTCTGCTCAAAGTTTCCTTTGGAGAAAAAGGATAGAAGTGGTTGATGATCTTTCTAATGGGAATCTTCTGAAAATATTTGAAGATCTGGTAGTAATTAAAGATGTGCTAAACACCAACGAGAGACGTAATCAGTTCAGCAAAACTTAATGGTACCATTTCTGTGTGAGGGAACATAGGAATATGACTAGGAACTAGACAAAAGAAAACAGAAAAAATCTGAGCAAGAGAAATGCAATTGATCATATATTTGAACAAGCCAATTAATTAAACCTCTGTCTTGTGTGTGAACAAATGCCTGGTTGTATATGTAAATGAACAAGCAGCCTTGTTTAGGTCTACATTTCAATTTTATTAAAAAAAATTATATGGCATGATCAGTTCTTGTTACCTGAAGAATAAATAATTTTCAACAGGCACTGTAAGATATAGTTGCAGCATCCATCTGGGATGGGATGAGCTCCACTATTTCTGCTTTGGCTTTTAAAATCCACAATGATTAGTACTATATCTAGTAATTTAGAAAGCATACTGATTAGCCTGCTAAACTAAAAAAAAAAAAAAAAAACAAAACCCCAAAAAACCCAAAACTTCATCTCTATGTAATGGGATGACAAAAAAATTTCTTTTGGCAATTCTGTTTCTAAAGTCTGATATTAACCTGTGCTCCAATTTTGGTTTTGGACAAGCAACTTCTGCTATTGTTGTTCACTTTTTCCATCTTAAACTAGGATATGGTAGGTTACTTTCATTGCACAGATACCATAATGCTTGGTATATCTATTATGCTTTGAACTGTTATGGGATTAAGACCCATCTTAGACTGTTGTGGGACTAAGACCCATAATTCCATAATTGATACCCCAGGGAGCTAGAATCATTAACTTCTCATACATGAGGCTAAATGACTGCTCAAGTGATTTGGGAGACCACACTGTCAGGGGTGATGGGGAAGCATAAACCTTGGTAATTTCCAGTGGGAAGTGTGATTCCCAGTGTCTAGATCCCTTTGGAAAAATAGTTTAGGTAATTTAAAATACAATTTCTCATATCAAAACGAGGAGTTAAGGATTTGACGTGGGAAAGATGTGAAACTCACCAAAGAGTAGGTTACACATAGTTTTAACAAGTGTTTTTAGGTCAAGGAAATATTTAATTCTGATGCTAAATAATGGTCTGACCCATAGTGTCTGAGCACTAGCTTTGTCTAGATGATCAGAAGTGAGTAGTTCAGGAGGCATACTGCATTCGTAAAAGCACAGCTCTTGGCACCATTAAGTGATGCAGGCCGTTACAAATCCAAAAGGTAAATTCCCAAAGGTTATGGCTTCAAGCAGAATTGTTCAGATGAGTCCTTTGTTTTCCTGTACAAATATACATGAAGAATAAATTCTACTTCAAAGAAGTACTGAAATCTCTGTGGTATGAATTGCTTACCCACATTAAAAATGTTTAATGGGTTAGACCCAAATTAAAGTGGCCTAAATATGTATAATTTGTCCTGTGGCCAGCCAATGGGAAATACTAAGGGTTTATGTGGGATTAAGTTTTTGTGCAATTTGGACAATAGAACTGGAGAAATGAATGGATAGACTTAAACATTGAGCTGCAGTTTATTTTTGCAAGAAATAGTAGAGTCTGTCCTATCTTCATATACCTTGTAAAAATTTAATAAAAAGATATTTGTTTCAGCTCAAAGGAATAACAACAAAATCACTTTGAAAATGTTAGAAAAACGCTGAGTATTAATCTGCTATATCCTTTAAATTACTGTTCATATACATTTAATCTTCTTTTCCTTTAATTAGAAAAGGTTGTAAAGTGATAGATTCATCTGACATTAGACTCAGCAACACATTACTTAGATGAAATCACACTTGAGAGTGCTGTGGACTGGACCTGAGTAGCTTAGCTGATAAGGCACTGGTTTGTCATCTACAAGACAACAGTTCAAGACTTCTCTGATTTCTTAAGTCAAATTAATTTAGTTATGTCAGCTATGCTGCCATAAGATGATAATCCACGCTGCATGGATGCCAGACATACCTTTACCTTCTTTGGCTCGATTGAAACTGTCTCAGAAACACTGGGGGTAGTTAGAATTCATTTCAGGTGTGATGAGGAAACTGGAAGGTTTGAATTGCAGGAATTATAAAGTAAGTGTCAATATATATTGGCTCCTCTGATTCAGCTGGGGTAGGATTTTTTTCCTGTAAGACCTGCTAAGACCCAGAGTGAAACACTTCAAGCCCACTTGAACTCTGGTTGGATCTATGATCTATCTATTAAGTTTACTTAAAAATCCTCAACAACCAAACACCCTGCCACCCGACCTTCTCTGTGCAGGGTTCTAGCATGTGTTACTATCATAACTCAGCAGAAGAATTGGTCACTTTTTGTGTTTCTCGGATTAGCCGGCATCTTGCAAACCATTCCTCTGAAGACACACGGTCTCCACTGCAGAACTCTCATAGGGTGCCTCTATGAATTTCCACTGTGACAGTAAATCTTTTCAGGAGAGATATGAGGATAACAGAGCCTAAATGCTTACAAAGAAAACACAAACATTCTTGTGCAAAAGTGACTCAGTGAGAGATAAAGGGGCTGGAATTTTCCTAAGGAAACGCCTTATTAACTTATGTTTTCTGTCTGTATCTCTGTCAGAAAAAGCTGTCATTCCCTCTACTTCCTCAATAACTTCCATTTCAGTCAAAATGTTGCAGAGGCAGAAAGGTCTGAGAGATGTAAAACACTTCCCAGTTTTGTCAAAGTATGTGGCTGGGTAGGGAAACAAAGTCTTTTAATGGTCCCACTGATAAAAATGATTCTCAGCATGAGCCATCAGACCATCCACTTAGGCAGTAATTGTTATGAAGAGTCAAACTACAACATGCATACTGACCATACAGCTAGCATTGTGCACAGATTGCCATCTCAAAGTACGTTGTGTAGTAACAGAAATCAGCATTAACTGAGAGTGAAATAATTCTGATTCTGGAATTAACTGCACAATTTTATGTAGCATTGCACAGAGACCTGGAAACACCGGTACCATTCAGTAGTATTAAACCTGGAAATAATGAAACTAAGATAACATCCCTCCCTATTTTAATGCCAAGAGAAGCTATTTAAGTTGCAAAAGATTAAGTTATCAGGGACAGAAAGAGAGGTGCAAATAAAACTTTGGAAGTAGTGTTGACTGTAGGGATTCTGTCAGTGTAGTCTACTTCAAGCATGGCAACTGATAGCTCAGCCTGAAAAGTAACCGATCTCCTAAAAATGTCCCACTGTCATGTTATTTCCAAGAGGCCTTGATCGGCGTGAAGGTGTGCAGTTGAAATTCTTATTGGCTATTAAAAAATGTGCTTAATATTAGTCTTATCATGCAACCTCTGCATTTATATCTCAATTATACAATTTACTTAGCTGGTAGCATTGCTTCAGTTTTTGCAATAGCCTCAGCGATGATCAAATTTCTCAGGAATGATTGTCCACAATCCATCAGAGCTTGTAAAACTTCTACATTTATCATAGAGCAAATAATCTGGTAAGCAGCCAAGCCTTCATTTTCCACCAAAGAATACTAAAAAGAATCCAATTCCTGGAATCTCATGCAAATGTGTTTTCTGTGAACTGCTCCGTACCCATATGCAATTCAGAAGACGACATCAGAGAAGTTATTTAATGAGTAAAATATTGTTGTTTCTCCCCCTCCCTCCACTAGAATTCCACATATCAAGTTTTCCAAGATACATATGCTCTTTTTAATGACTTGAAATACTTTCCTAATGATTAAATTCTACTTAGCAGTAGTAGGCTCTTCCAGACCTTTTAGAAGCCAATATAATGTACGCAACTGATGGTAGGCCATAAACATTCATTTTAGGCCACTAGAAGAAATGCTTGGAGAACGGAGTTGTCCATACCAACTTTGTTTAATAGCTTCAGTGATAATAATTCTTAAAATTATATATTATGTCTCAATAAAGCCATTTGGTGGAGTGGTAATGCTGTCCAGCTGTCCATGCTGTCCAGCTACTTGAAATTGCAATGTCTAAATTATTCAGTTGCATTTCTGCAACACTTCTGAGTCATGCAGAGTATTTTTTGCCTTGAAATTCAGGAGGCTACTTGACATTTAAAAGGCACTTCTTCGAGATTTGTGATGTGGAAATCAATTGCTCTATATAATGTGAAAATAGTGCTTCATGTTGGTAGTGATTTCTGTTTCCTATGCTTTTTCATGGTTCAATAACTTCCAGCTTCAAAATACGGGATCATTTTTTAGTGTGCAGCAAAAGACTACTGCCTGGCACTTTACATCTCAAAAGTTTCAGGTGGTAACTGTTATGTACACATACAGATTGGATAAAGGCCAGCTTGGCCAAAGACAAGTAATGCTGTGACAAGGTGCCATCTTCAGTGCAACTTCTTTGGTGACTCAATTTTTCTCAAGTATTCATTTTCTCAAGCACACAATTGTTCGTTAACATGCAAAGTTATCAGCTCTGCTGCATGTGGAAAGTACCATGGGCTGTTGTCCCAGTAAGCATCTTTTGTGCTCTGTGGTGGCCCTACTACAGTAGGTGCTGAAAAATTAGGCATTGCTGCAAAACTAGGTGCCTATGCTGGCTGGCAGAGGTACTATCTTTCTAAGTCATCTCAGTGCCGCTGACAAGGAATACAAATTATATGTTGCAAGGGAGTTTGTTTTCTACTCATCCACCACAGTAATTAGTAAGTTGAGGCATTTACTATAAAATCACCTTGTTAATTATGTTTTTCAATTTGTTCCAAGCATTGTGTAGAAGAGACAGCTATGACATAGAGGAGAGAAGGAGACCTCAGCAGGGAGATCATTGGATTGTGTATCACCTTCCATCCCTCGCAAAACAACTTGCCTCCTATGCCTATTTGTTCCTGAAGGAATTAAGAGAACCTTTCAGGACTTCACCACAAGGGTGGCACAGGAATTGGATGTTGATTCTGTAGCATGAGCAACCAGACTTTCCCAAGGTCTTGGCCATTTCTCTGAGTTGACATCTCTATGCCCAGTGTGTGCCCTTCACCAACTTTTCCTTCCAGTAATTCCTTTATGTATGCAAAGAATCCTGTAGATCAATCGCACCTCAGTTTCCACTTTTGGTAGCAGTAGGGCATTCTGTCATCTTAGGTATCTCCCTCTTTTTTACCTGAATGGCCATATCTTTAGTTCTTCTGATGTCTTGACTCTTGATCCGTGCTTTTAAACTTGCTTGTAAAATTCTTCCTGTTTTCCATTAAGTTTTCCTGCTCCGTACTCTGGGTTCTAGCCTTTTGCTCATGTTTCCAAGTTCACTTTTTCATTACTTCCTCTTCACCCCACATCTGCTGTGGCTCTGGTGCCTGCTGTTTCTGTCTTCCTGCACTGGAGTTTTTGCTTCTTCTCACAGGCTGCTCTGGAAAGCTCTTTTTTTAGTAGTGTCTCAGCCATTATCTGCTCACACATAAGATTAATTTGCTGCCTTTGAGGTATGCAGGCAGTAGAAAGGAGCAGTAGTAGTATTAAACAGTCTGGAGAGCCTGGCTGTTCCCTAAGCAAGCTTTTTATTGTGTTTTAAATTGCATGAAAATCAAAGCATTTGTGTCTATGGGTTCCTGAAACATTTTGACACTTATCAGCTGAAGCACTCCCAAGTTGTCATCTTATAAAAAGAGCAACTGGGCCTGGTGTTGGATTTTCCTTTACCATTCAGAAGCTAATGGCATGATACTAAAAAAAAAATGGCATGATACTAAAAAAAAATTAAAAATAATTAAGTGCTGTGGAAGTTTTGTGAAAGTTGTATAATTCTCTCAGATGACCAAAATATTTTTTTTCAGACTTGTCCTGAGTACCATTCAAGTATGCACTTTATCAAACTCCAAAACAGAATGGTTCATAGTCACTTACTGGTATTTCAAAGTTGTTTGTTTAAATTTGGTACTTTGTGCCTCCAAAGGAAATGACTATGCATATGAAGGTTTAAAAAAACCCCCAAAACAACCCACAAGTAAAAACCTGGATGTAGCGTGTTTTGTTTGCAATATCACTACTGTAGCTCTTTGGAATATTTTGGCATTGTGGTGTAGTTTTCCCACATTTCAGAGGACATCATGAATAAAGAGCTCTGCACAGATGAGTTCATCCTCTACTTCCTTATGCTACCATATAAACCCAGCTGACACCTTGAATCTCAAAGATAGAGAAAGATGGAAAGATGGAAAATACTGAACAAGGGGTGACAGGATTGACTCAAAGCAAGGAAAGACTTTCTTAGAAAGAAGAAGAAAACATTTTGGGAAAGAAGCAGAATGGAGGAGGCAGAACATGAAAGAGGCCAATAAAATTGTAACTAGCATGGAGAAGTTAAAAAGACATCAGTTTGCTATTTCTTTGAATATTGGAACTAAGGGACATCAAAGCAAACAGAATGAGAAGAGGTTCTTTGTGCAGTTAGGTAGTTCAGCTGTGAAACTCTTTGCCAAAAGATCTTGCAAATGCTAAAAAACTCCATGGTTTGTGGACAGGTTTGATGTGTTCATGGAGGAACAAACTATTTGGTGTGACTATACATACAGAAATGACTTCTGGTTCTGGAAATCCTTAACTAAAAAATAAGCAGATTCTGAAGATACCTTCATTTTCATGTTTTCATAATCTTTTTTAGGCATGCCACTTTGGGAGACCAGGTAGTGTACTACGTGGACCATAGGCAGTGTACCCAGTACTGTTTTCTTGTACTTCATCACTTCACCGAGTTGTCTGACAGGTGATTTTTGGTTTTTCTAACAACTATAGATCTACTCACCAATTTTAAAAAATGCATTGTATCGCAAATATTGTAATGTGGAGGCTGAAGACAAGAAAAAAGGTGAAGAAGAATGCAACAGTTTGTGTGGACTTATCATTATGCAGGAATTGATGCTTCAAAAGATTCTGGTTCCTGCTGAGTGACCGTTCTTGGTCACCACATTTCAACAGCTTTGTTGAAATTCTGTATAGCATAGGCTCTTTTGAATGACAGGTATATAACATTGTCTTGGTGTCGGCTGGGATAGGGTTAATTTTCTTCATAGAAGCTAGTATGAGACTAGGTTTTGGATTTGGAATGAAACAATGTTGATAACACACTGATGTTTTCAGTTGTTGTTAGGCAGTCAAGGACAGTCCAGCTTTTCATGCTGGCCTGTCGGCAAGCAGGCTGGGGTTTCGTGGGGAGCTAGCAGGGGGCACAGCCAGGGCAGCTGACCCAGGCTGGCCAAAAGGGTATTCCAAACCATGTGACATCATGCTCAGTATATAAAGCTGGGGCAAAGAAGAAGGAACGGATGGAGGGGGGATGTTAGGAGTTATGCTGATTATCTTCCCAAGTAGCCATTACACATGATGGAGCCCTGCTTTCCTGGAGATGGCTGAACACCTGCCTGCTGATGGGAAGTAGTGAATGAATTCCTTGTTTTGCTTTGCTTGCGTGCACGGCTTTTGCTTTACCTGTTAAACTGTCTTTATCTCAACCCACAAGTTTTCTCACTTTTACTTTTCTGATTCTCTCTCCTGTCCCACTGTGGGGGAGTGAGTGAGCGGCTGTGTGGTGCTTAGCTGCCAGCTGGGGTTAAACCATGAGAAACATCCATTGTCAAATGTATGCATTTGAGAACTTTTTGAATAGAGGCCAAACTGTGACCATTCCCCTTGAAATGCAGAGTGTTGATTGTGAGTAAAAGCCCAAGTTGAGGAACCTACAGATACAGCTACTGGAAGGGTATTTCTTGTTCTAGTTCTCAAGACAGATTTGGCAAGATGCATTAGTGGGACTCTAGTAAGGAAAATAGACTTTTCCTGCAAACCTTTCATCTCTGCAAGCTCTTGAAGAACTTGATCACTCAGAAAAATTGCCCCTAGAACTTAATGTGTACTTATTATCTATATTACCGCTCTGTTCAATTTTGTTTTAATGAGTACTGTTAGATAATGCAAAGTCTAGTAGTAATGCTGGATTTCTTTTGAAGCAAGTGTAACTTTCATTTTGATCTTTTATATTTTGCCTACTCTTGGCTTTATAGCGTATAGCCAAAATCTTTTCTCTGTGTGCTCTTTCTTGAAAGTTTTAAGATGAAAGAAAATTCAAATGAAAGCTATTGCAAAAAGATGAACATAATATAGAAAGGTGCACTGGGATCAAGGGATATACCTTTACTAACAAATTTGATACTCATATAGGTAACAAAACCAACTGGACTTATTTTTCCTCTACTAAAAGATATGTATATGTACACATTTAACTGATCAGCCATTCTTCTTAATTTAATTTTTAATAGAAAGCTAACAGAACAGAAAACCAAATGAGTTCAAGAGCTGTAGAAATAAGATTTAGCAGCTTTATTGCTTATAATACTTCTTCTTATCCTTGAAAAAAAAAAAGGCTAAGTATGTCCTTTCTTCTTTTGCAACCTATTTTGAATTTGGGCCAGTGTGGGTGTGAATTTGGGTGCCAGCTCAAAGTTTTAGTTAACTGTAGACCCCCGTACTAATCTGCCATGTGTAATTTGGCACAATCCTGAGCTAGGTCTGTGTGTAGATTAGGAAAGCAAAGCTGGCAGAAATTTGGGTCAAGAGATGGCAAAAAGCATGTGTAATTGTCTCCAGTGCTCACAACTAATTCTCATAATGACACGGAGGAGAAAGTTGGAATGACAAGGCCAGGCAGGCCCTCACGGGGTGAACAAAGTCTCAAAATGCCTCTAAGTTTTGGGAGGTGAAGGTCAAAGGAGCAGTATCGGGCCACTCCAAGTCTATGTCATAAACTGTCAATAAAGAGCTCTTGTGTGAAGCAGAGCTCATGTTTTCTCTGCCTATGTTTGTTTTTCACCAGCACCCCATCAATTCACAGTGCAGGGTTAATAAAAATCCACACAAGTTTCAAGGTGTTTCCTTTAAACTTCTTTGGAGGTTGTGTAGATGGACAATAATACGCAGCTGAGTGAGTGCTCAGACCCCTAGTGGTCTCTGCTCTTTATTGCAGTACATTTTAACCTATATTGCATGTATCTGGCATGATTAAACTGTAGGGCTGCATTTTTAATGAAGTTTATCTGAACAAAAATTTTGCATGTAACATAAATCGAGGAATCTGTCATAAGAGGAAGACGTGAATCATCTTGGCCACACTGCCAGCATATCTAATCCTTTTTATCACTGCTTGACAAAGACTAACCCCCAATTCTGGTTAAAGAGAAGATGAAGTTCTTCTGTCTGATCTTCCTGGCCCGCGATTCATTTTTATTCAGCTTTTTAAAAGGATATCTATGACCTTTACTCTCATTTTGTCTTCTTGAACATCTTCTGGCTGTCTTCAGATTCCATGACATTTTACAACATTGTGTTTGGGCTGAAAATTCGTATTAATAGGAAGGTTGAAAGAAACAAAGACTAATACCTTGGAATCACAGCAGCTATTCATCAAGTTTAATTGCCATCAGGTCTACTTAAAAGATAGCTGATATACCTGTGCTGCATTACACAGTGAAGGGATAGTATATGGAAAATGCCAGAAAGAGACCATTATTTTAGCAGGTGCACACCGATTTGTGGTTGAGCTAATTTCTAAGCTAATGAGCTAAGTTCCCATGTTTTGTTTTTGGGTTTTTTTAATAACATTCTGAAAAAAGATCAAGGTTTTCAATAGCTTTTCTGACATTATAAAGTTGAAAATCCCAAGGAAAAATAAAAAACAATGCCCAAACCCAATAATTAAAAAAATATTCTTTTATAGATCAAATTAGTTTTGCCAAGGATCTCTGTGACTATCAGAAAATTTTGGACAAAAATCACAGAAAGCCAGGCTGATGCTATTCAAACATGGCTTTTTTGTACATCTCACTACATTAAGGTGGAGATAGAACAACTGAAAATTACTTGATCAGCTGTGTCTCAGCTCCACAGGCTCCGTGATGTTTTATCTCCAATTCTAGTCATTTAAAAGGTCAAATGATTTTTAAAAGAAAAGACAGCTAAAGCAGAATGTCAGGAAGTGAGATAAGGAAAAGCCTTTCATGTTTGAAAATATAGCCTTATCTTAAAGTTCACTTTTCATTTAAAAATAAGGCCAGCTCTGAAAATAAAAGACAATATTTTATTATGTAAAGGAAACAAACACAATTGGTGCAGTAAAAGAACAAAAGAACAATTGTCAGTCCATCACCTATCATAACAACTGTGGTTTTATATATTTTTTTTTCCCATGAATGGCCTCACATTTGTGGCAAAATGTAGTTAATGAAAGAAAACTAGACCTGAAGTTCTAGGAAAAACTTTTCTATGGACACGCCATTTCATCATTGGATTCAGAAATTATCCTGTGGAAGAGGAAGTTTTACTAAATAAGAACTAATAAGATCATGACTAAGAAAATTATCTAGACCTCTTTATGAATAAGAGTATCGATTTCTCACAACTGATCATAATACATTTATTCTACAGGAATGTATAATCCTTTTAGTCTTCTAAACAACACTATGAGACTCTGTCCTTAAAAAATTGACAGTGTGTCACCAACCCAAGCATTACAGTTCAGTACTGATGTGTCTGGGAATAACACAAAAAAATGTGAGAGAACACCAGTATGGGTAGTGAAATATCTCAGTCACAGGCAGGTTATTGAATGTACTCCCAAACCTCACGTTCTGATTTATCAGGAATTACCACAGCTGCATACAGTGTTGGCAACAAAACATAAAATCATTTGATACTTACCTGGTTTGGAATTTATTATAAATTTGAGATGCAGACCTGGCCAACTGAAAAGTTTTCTACATGTTTTACAAACTGTTGAACATAGGCTTACTGTAGCTGAACTATTTTGAAGCAGTGTAGTTAATTCAGTCAGTAAATCTTATCAAATAATTTTTCGGGATAACAAAGATTTCTTCAGAATATTGACTGGCTGCAGAATTGTTCTTAGACATTTCTGTGTATTAGTTGCTGAGACATCCTCTTCACCTCCTTACACTCTTTCTTGCACAGAGATTTTGCAAGAAAGGAAGTAGAGTCCTTGCAGAGTGATTAGAAATGTGACATTCAGGACAGGAGAAGATATTTCTGTTAACCTCCTGGATAAGGCATTAATTGTAATCTCCTTTGAAATTCTTGTGGAGATCTATTTAGGCTGCTTAATGGAAGTCTAATGTTAGGATAGACAATACATGAATTAATGTAAGCCAATTAACATACAAACAAAACCTATAAAAGCATCTTACTAGCTGAAGACTGACCAATGTGACTGCATCTCTGAGGTATTAGTGTCAGCGATGAGCTCATTATGACCTCAGGACCACACAGTACATATATTCTCATCTGAAAGCAGAGTTGGTCTTGGGATCTAACTGGCTTTTTCACAGCCCTTCGGTCTTTTTTGATTTAGCCTTATACATATTTAATATTTCTTTCAGCACTAAGGTACTGAATGATGAAATATATAATTCAGTATATCTGTCAAATGAGAAGTGTCTACAGAGTTGGTGGTCATCTAAATACAGATAATATGGTAAATAGAAGTTAACAAAAGGTAGCAGCATTGAGATCTTTGAGAAATTGTGTAGCAAAATAGAGGTTGTCTTACACTGTCTGTTTAGGACCTACTGAAAATGTATGAACATAGCCAAAAGTACATAGAACTGTGCAATTCCTGTTTGCACATTTATATTGTTTCCAGATTGTTTTCTTCTAATGACTTTTCATGTCCAGGTAGAAATCACTGTATTTTTACTCATTGCGATCAAGCCAATTATGGTTCTCTACTATGGTTGCAGCTGAATTGCTCCCATTCTGCAAAAATATTCTGCAAATATTTGGTAGTGTATCACAATAAGTGATTTTGGCAATTAGAATCTTTTTGTGTGAAATTCTCATATATTTCTGAGAAATGGCTCTTCTTGCAGATAAAATTAAAAATTTTCTCTATTTACAGGGGAAAAAAAAACCCAGAAACAATGCTGGACTTATTTTAAAAGTTCTTGAATGATTAACCATGAAGCAATAGTGTCAAATGTTGCCAACACAGAATCATAAATAACTTATTAGTTATTTATTGGAAAGAATTTTTTTGAGTCATTCCATTGACTTGAAAAGAATTTTCTATTAAACTTGATAGCAAATTCCATCACCTCTCTTTGTTTCCTCTGGGGGGATATTTTTAGATGAAGAAATAAGCCATACCTATTTAATGAATTATCCATTACAAATTATTCCTTCAATTCCAGTCATCAGGTCAAACCTTTATTATTGCCTGGGAAAAATAACTTACAATCTGTCAAGTACTCTAAAATATTTACCACATGAAACAGGAAGGATTATATTTGTTTTGTTGTGGAAAAGCAAAAGGAAATATTTCTGATGCAGCAAACAACATCCAATCTTCCAAACTGCCCAAGTGAACGTTATGGTCTATCAAAAACTTAGCTGCTTCTCTGTTTAAATTAGTGTTTTCCAACAGAAAAGTGGGGCATTTCACTGAGCTTCCCCAAATAAAAAATTTAGTGCTCCCTCACCAAAGAATGGAAAAGTGTCCTTTTAACCATTGATATTGGTAGCAATGTCTTATTTCTCCTATTGAAATACATGGAAAAGTTAAAGCCTTATTTCTATACAGAGTTTCTGCTTTTTGCATTAGACATCTTTTGTAAGATGCATAGCTCAGAGCTTCCTTTTTTATTCAAAATAACGTGAGATTTTCCACCTAGTTCAAATCGAATGTGATATGGTCCAAAAGGTTTTAAGCTAGGGACTAGGTAAATGATTTGGCTAAAATAAAACTGACCTGAAGCTTTATGCAAAAATGAAGCAAAACTTTGTAGCTTGCAAAAACATGATTTAAAATAACCTCCAATTTTTATATGTTATTGTTGGGAGGTAAAAAAAAATACCATTTTTTTCCCTACTTAGAACAAAGCTTGCAAAAGAGTCTATTCTATAAGGCCCACAGCCTTATTTTGAGGAGCTTAAGTTGGTTCAGATAAGCATCCAGACTTTTAGAGGTTTATTTAATTGAACCTCTAAACCTTTTGAGGTTTGCCCATCTCCAATTTAAAAGTCCTCTCTGGAGGGAAGTTATCCAGCTGTAAGCTCTACAAAAGCACACCTGGCAAAACAACATCTGCCTGACAATGACTTAGTGAGCCTCACTAAAGGCTGACATATGTGCACATACAATTGGAACTTATAGCAACAAAGCGTTTTACATATTAGTGTACACTGGGGAGTCCTGACTCCTGATGGAAAAATATGATGGCTTTTACACTTTAAATTACAGTGAAGCTGTATCCACAGATGGTGCAGGTACATGTGCTCTTATACAGATGGCAGGTAAAGGAGGTCATTTCCATAAGTGCCTCCTCCTGATTTCCAGTGTTTGCTTCAATGCAGTTGTTGCAATTTAAGATCAGTATTTTTGGTGGGAGTTGGTTCCAGCAGCTGATATGGCACTGACTGGAGGCTTGTAAGCTCCAGTACTGATGCAGAGGCTTCTGTTGACACTTCCAGATGATGAAATATCATTCCCTCTTCTCTATTACGGCACCTCTTTCCTAAGGTACAGGGCACAGTTTGTTGTGGTTTGGTCAGTTAGGAGAGACAGACACGGAGTAAGTTAACAGAGTTGCTTTGAGATTAGTCAGCTGGAGAGCCTGCAGAGCCATTACTATGTGCCAAATGGCCATGCTTTGAAGATAGGGAAAGTAAATCTTACATGGTCATGTTCTTGAAAACTAACAAAGGAGCTTTAATTCTGGAGGAAAAAGGACTGATACATAGCCTGTTTTCTTACACTGACCTTTGTTTTAAGATTATAACAAAAATTCCAGGAAATATTCATACTTGGCCAAATTCTGAGAGCAGGACATGGTCCAGCTGACCACCGGCATCTAAATGAGGGAGGGTTAGAAGGAAATGTACCTCCTTTTAGGAAGCAGGCTTTCTTCTTTCTTTTCCCTCTAATCAGTGTATTCATCAGGATACCCAGCCTCACTCTTAGTCCTTCTGTTTCTCAACCTGCGTGAGAGCTTTATGCTTGTGGGAAGAAGGGAGTGGGCTGTGCATCGCAGAGCTTTGCGTAGTCTTAGAGTACTTAGTACTGCTTTTAGCAGGGCAGGCCTGAACTTCTATTAAGGTGACTTCAGAGGACTGCCGGGGAGAAAAGCCATCTGTGAGAGTTACTGAAATCCTCTGCATACTTCTAATAGGCCTAATCTAAACCCAGGGTGTCCTCGTCCATTTTTAACGTAACCCTTTTCCCCCTCTTATGTTGGCATCTGCAGCTCATGGAAATACTCTTTTGTTTCCAGACAACGAGGGGGGGGGCTGTGCCATAGCATGGGATTAACAGGGAATTAAAAGTTTTGTGATGGTTCCAAAAGCAAAGTTGTATAGCCTAGTGATAAGGAAAAATGAGTCAGAAATATAAGTTTGCAGAGTTTGCAGCAGGAGGGACAGCAGGTCCTGCTGGGAGGACATAATCATAATCATTCCTCTGTTTCCAGGCTGGTCTTTTTTATGTTATCTTTAATCAATTTTACTTGGGGCATGGAACTGTTTGTGTCCAAAGCCTGCACTGCACAGTATGTAAAATCTGAGCTGCCTCCTCCAAACCATTTCCTGCGAAACCTTGTGTTGTGGCACCTTGCTGCCTCTCAGCCCACTTCTATACTCCCGAATTTTCCAAAAGCATAGGTCGGTTGTTGGGACATACGGTGAGGTGTCACTCAAGTTAGGCTGTTGGGGACAACACTGTCAGCAGAGATGCGGGTCATCAAGGGGTACAACTGTGTTCTTAACAAAGGTACTGCTCCTAACACTGTGCACTACGCGCTTTTCCTTCTTTTCTATATTCACTGCTACATGTTTTATAGATGTTGAAAATTCTGAAATCAGATTTCTTTTCCTGGAAATTGGTGTAAATATTGAATAGATGCAGGCTAGACTCTGCATCTGGAATCAAATAGCCTCTTGGGATCTGACCTTAAAGACCAAGGCCAAATCTTTTAATGAGGACTTAGGCAGTGTCTTATAGCAACACAACTGACTTGTTGGAAGGGTTGTATAACACCTACGAAACTGAATTTCCATCAGGTTATGGCGTTTACACACTTCAGCAGCGTACTTTTTATTCCATTTAACTGTATTTTATTTAATGCTTTCTCTGCTGACCAATGTTCTGTTTTCATTCTTTTTTCTTTTTCTTGACTGGATAAATTTTTTATTTTAGTAGTAGAACAAAAGTTCTGTAAATCGTTAGATTTTTATAAATAGTGGAAATAACTGAATAGCTTCAGATTAACATCCCAGTGTCAAAGACTGAGACTAAATTTGACACAAGCATAGGGGAAGGACCTAGCTAAAAGTAAAGCTTCTCTGTTTCGGCAGAAAGCTCCAAATCTGACTGAATAGCCAGATGAAATATTGGCCCATTCTTTCATGAACAATGAAGATTTAAATGACTGTCAACACAGCTTCCAAGGAAGGCTAATAATTGTTAAATAGTCAGATCAAGTCAGATAATGGAAAAGATACCAGTGAAAGTCAGGGGAAAAGTAAAGCTGATGAAAGCTGATTATGTAATTCATAGGCTCTATCCTGACTTTGTTCAACACAGAGAAAGAAAAAATAGAGGGTGAAGCTTCAGGTGTGGACTAGAAACTCTGAGCTTCTATACCCTGGCAGTGCAGGACACGATAGCTTAAGCAGGGCAGAAAGCATCCAAAAGTTGGATAGAACAGTTACTGAAATACTGCAAAAGATTACTGGAGACCTCAGTAACGGGCAGTTGCCCAGCAGGAAATACCTCATCACTTTGGGCATGTCAGCTTCAAGGAATGACAACATGGTTAAAAATGTAGGTGGAAAGAGCTATCAGTTCACCTTCCACATGTATCATTGTATCAGGACTCTCAGCTGAAGAAGACTTAAAGAAGTATCTTCTAACACCGATAGCACGGATACCACTGAGACTGCAAATGTTTGCTCTCACAAGTTACTGAAGACCAGGCAGCTATTAGCACACAGGCTGCAATACTGCTGGCTTTGGTGGTCTTAATATTTCTTTATTGAAAGGGATCAAAAGAATTGGAAAAGAACTGAGAAGCTGCTGGGTTTTTTCCAAGCTTGGAAGAAGCCAGATGACTGTGCTATGACTGCTGTGTGCTCATGATATTCATGAGACTGGAGAATGAGAAATCTGAATTGATTGGGTAAGACTATGTCAGTTAAACTTATAGGAATGTATTTGTTATGCTCAACTATGCATTTAAATTTAAATATTGAAAATCAGTACAACATTTTGAAGAAAGGTTACTAGTAAATCTAGCCTCCAGAATGTTTTAATCAAAGTTATTTTAAATAGTACTTACAAAATTTATATTTTAAAATGTTTCCTGTGTGTTGACTGCAAGATGTTTTTCAGAGATTTCTTTATGGTAATGTTGAGGTCTAATCCTGTATTTTACTTTTTGAAATACTGTAAAACAACAGAACCCCAGGCTCTGTTTAAGCAAGGACTTAAGGTGAGGTGCAGAAAAAAAGGGCTGTAATAGCTGTGCATAATATTGCCTCATCACCCCCTCCACCATTTCAGTCATGCCACAGATATTTCTGGATGCTGTTGCAGCATCTGTGGAACCATATTCCAGCTGTTCTCAGACTTTCCCATTTCTGGAATCCTGCCCTTCCCTCAGCTCCAGCTGCAAATGTCCACACAATAGCAGTCCAGTCTTCCTCCAAGAGATCAGTCCCAGACTCACCAGGGATTACACCAGAATGCCTCTGTTACTTTCTCAGCCCCATCTAAGGACCTTTGGAATTACAACTTCATTAGCTCAAAGTAAGACACCAACACTTTTGTCAACTAGCCCTACAGAATTGTGTGCTAAGGTCTTTCCCAAAGTTACTAAGGTCTTCAGCCCAGGTATACCCAAGCTGCAAATCAAAAGGATGTCAAAACATGCTATGAAACACATTTTAATTAGTCACAAAAAACCTGAAAGAGTTGAATGAACATGTTTCCTGGTCTGCCTAAAATTTAAGCAACTTGCTTGATGACAATCAACAGTCCTGTCACTTTCAGATGTCACCAGCCATCACTTGCTTCTGCATTACTTCAGATTTGAAGTTCCATCTGCCCTTCCCTTGCTCAGTCTTTTTTGGTTTAAAAAAACTTTCTACCATGGTGGCTAATACTTGGGAAAGCATTCTCAAAACATACAAAACTTATGCAACACACCCCAGATTTTCTTAAAATGAAAGAAAAAGGAAAAGAAGGAATAAACCTTCAGAGTCCTGTTTAGAATTTGTATGTCTACATATATCTGATTCCTGATACCTGTAAACTCAAATCTACTATACAGAACTCCGCTGGATTCTTATTTCCAATAACTGTTAGTAATCTTATATCCTACTTAATTTTTACAACATTACACACTGAACTGACCTTTATGTGGCTCATAACATACTATATTGTTTAAGTATGTACATGTAGTAAGCTTGTGTGTGCACCCATGAATTTTTTCAAAAAAATTAAACGGCTAAAACCAAACTGTATTCACATAAATAAGTTAATCTAGTCTAGTCTAGTACTGGGTTTTTTTGCTGAAGAAATTTAGATTTGCTACAGGATTTGTTTGCAGGTTTGCGGCAAGAACACTGGATTTAACTGATGGACATAAATTAGCAAAAAAAAGTGCAGGATACTGGAAACATTAATGTGCACTGGTTATACACTAGATTTTAGGCTTGTCCACCTAAGCAACAGGGAGCAGTTCAGCCTGCATACCTCATTTCTAGACCATATCTTTCAAGACAACTTCTAAACTGTCCTGTGTTCTAAACTTTTCTTATGGTGCAAGGTGTTTTGATTCTTGTTCACAAGGTGTTTTGATTCTTGTTCATATAAGTTGCTTTTCTAATCCTGTTCAAAAAGATGACTGTTCTCCATGTAAAAAGAAAACCTTTCAGAATTTGTTAAGCTGATCAATAAATGATATTGATATCAAATATAGGGATAGTCACAAGAGTTTAAAGCAAATTGTTATAATTGTTACCATGGTACATAAGGATAAAAACTATGTAGGCCTCATTATAAAAGGCACAGGGAATCAATAAATTTTTCTGTTATCATGATACTAAAAAGCATACTAAATGCAGCATATGAGGATGTGTCATTCTCATCCCTAAAACAAAAAGGCAAGAATAGAACCAAAAGGTGACACGGATAAGGGAATTATTTTGCTATGCAATTAACAGTGATATTGCTTTTTGCAAGATGACATTGTAGCCAGGAGTTCATGAACATTTTTTTTTTCCTTAAGAGATTTTTTGGCTATGTAGAACATCCTGTGTAGTCAGGGCTAAAATAACAAGAGCTTAGGGTGAGTTGCAAGTATCTGCCTGCAGATCTTTAGCCTACCTCTAAATAATAGCATAGATTAAAAAAACCTTTTTCTTCTACACCAAATTTATTTCCTCTTTTTTCAGAACATCGGTGCTGAACTTTAAGAGGAAAGTATTACAAAACTAGCTGGTCTAGAGGAGAAATACCCAGCATGGCAAGCTGCTTACAATATAATCAATACTTTGTGTGGAAAAAAGAGAAGACTATATAAGCGAAGTCTAGGATAAGGAATAATGTTACTGGAAGGATTACTAAAATTATCATGATATTCAGAGATTTCATTTTGCCACTTTTTTGGCCAAAATTAATCTTTGTCCAAAGAGCTTGACAAATGATAGTGGGGCAAGTAACAGACAAGCAGATAGATACTAGATGTGAATGATTATGGTTGCTTGCAGAAGAACGGTGTGTGCTTTGACTTAAGTTTGTGTTTTTCTTCATTTCCATGACAATAGCAAAGAAAATAGTATCTAAAAACATGCTTTGAAATCGTTGATTATTTTTACTTGGCCTGTACCAAATAGGCAACATCAGAGAGTAGTGGTTATTTTCCATGTGGATAATCCAGGATTAGAAAAAGTGCGGGAATACTGACCTATTGTTCATTCATTTCAAAGAAATGAACTTTTCTGTGTATTTCCTGATTTATTGTCGTGTCTCAGCTGTTTGCATGCAACTGCTAAAATGAAATGAGTGCAAGGTGGGTGTGCATTTGACAGTGTTCCAGTAATACACATTTAGAGGAGGATGAACACAACTCCAGTCTGAATAGGTGTGGGGGAGGCTGTATGTTCATGACAGAGTCATGCCAAAGGTTGAGCTGAATCAAATAGCACTAAAAAGGAAACAACCCTCGTGATAGGTCTGGGAAAACAGTGCCTAATTTATATCAAAATGAATGGAAGTGGAAAACATCACTTGCAGAGGGTGATAGCTGTGTTAAGAGATCGTGCCCCACATAGCCTCCTCATCTTTCTTTCTTGCCTTTATCACAGGATTTGGTAGTGTGTAGCCCATCCCATGTGTTACAGTAAAGTCTGCAGGCTTTGGAGTAAGAGAAGCTCTTGACTTGTCTCCCAGGTTGGCCCTTATAAAAGACAGGTCCTGTGAGGTCATAAAATCCTTGGGATGTGGGGCTTTAAAATGATTGCCAGAATTACAGTTGGGTCAATCAAAATAAAGAATCTACTCTAAGCCCCTTCTTCAGGATAGGGAAAACTGCCACCCTGCCATACCTGCTAGCAGTATTAGGTGGGCTTTCTTGAAAGAACATGACATAGACTGCAGAATCATGTATTGCTTTCGTCAGCAGTCAGCCTTTGATGCATATTTTTCCTAAATCCAGCCTTTAGGTAATAGAAAATGGTAGAATGTATTTAATTTTGGAAGCATTCCATATTTACTTGCAATAACTGCCCTGGGAGACTCATTAATGCTTTAAAGCTTCCTATTAAAGGGAAACCTCACAGTATTTTCTTTTTCATAAAATAAACTGAAAGGTGAAAATATTTTCTGTTTGTTTTTTAATTATGGATGCCTGTCTCAAAAATTACCCTTAATTTGTTGGATTATTTTAGTTTTATGTCCTTTCACAGGCATGTAAATGAATAATGAAAAAGTATAATAAAAGCAAACAATAATTATTCATATTGACCTGAGGCATTTAGTGAAATAGAAGAGAGTCTAAAGAAACAGATTTCCTATAGCGCTTTCTTAAGTATACTAAAGTAATTAGCTTTAAGAGGAGATAATTTCAGTTCACTGAGGTTGCTCTTTTAAGTCTTTCTGGGAAATTTGGATTTTCCATTGATAGTAGTTTTAAAATGTCACACTGGAGCCAGAGTGAATTAAAGTGAAGAGCTACACAGTCTAAACAAACAGGCCTTCCCATTATCAGAAGCCTGACAACATAACAGCATAAACTATAGTCACATGCTCACAAGTAATGCAGGAACAATGAAAAACATAACAACAAAACCTTGCTGCAATCCATAAACCGTATCTGATGGATTTTATTGAGCTAACATTTTAAGCTGTCTTATTTTGCAATTTAACACATTGCTTTCGTACCGATCTTAAGAAAAAAACAAGAAATATCCCCTCTGATCTGCAATCTTCCATTCTTTCTTCTGATTAAATGCTGACATAGCATTCTCTAGCAATTCCCCATCAAAATAACTGACTAAATCCTCAAAAATATCAATAACAGAAGAACTTCAGTTCTTATATAATTTTGAAGGATAGTTAGGATATATACAATATATTTGTGTGTGGATAGGGGTCTTTTAGTAACTTATTTCACATATAATTTTTACCCAAAGACACATCATCCATTCTCTGGTTTTTTTCCCCTTCTATTTTGTACGTGCCTCATATTTATGGGCATATTAATTCTCTTTTCTCATTCTGAGAGCGGGTACTCCAACAATTTTGCTAAACCTTGCCTGTGCTTCCTCTGCACACCTCCTCTACAACCATTGTTTTGTTTCCTCTCGTGACTCTTTTTAAATTAAGTAAGGAGTTAAAGGGTCCAGTTGCTATGTGATCTGAGGATCTGCCACTCATTGGCTTGGTTATTCTCGTCATAGGACGTCCTCATTTTGTGTAATTGTAGATGAAGAATTCAAGTACAAAGAGATTAAGGGCTCTCTCTGACTTGTGTTCAGCAAACAAACATCTGACACTGTTTCAGGCATTGTCACCTCCCTCGCTCCCCGTAGGTGTGTGCTGCTACCCTTCTGCAAGATGCTCATACTCCTCTAGGAAGCTTACATGTGACCTCTTTTAGTTCAGTCGTAACTTTGGGTAGTATCTGGACGGCGAACTGGAAAGCTTATGTGTAGGCATGTGTGGCAGCACACCCCAGCTCATACCCCTGCTCCTTCTCTGGTTGCATGGGGGCTGCAGCCTTGGTTGCAGTGATTTGGCCATCACACCATGATGAGCAAGAGGATGAGGCCATCTCAGCAAAAGGTGATGAAGAGCCAGAGGATGACACATCTTTTTCAGTGTCCAGACAAATGCTATAGCTACTGAACTGTAGCCTCTGTCCCTGATATCCCTGAGAGTAGCCACCATGCTTTATTCCTCCCACTCTGCTTTGGTTATGCCTCCAGTAGTGCCTTCACCTCAGTATCCAACAGGAATGGGAAAAAGCCCTTTCACCTTTCATTTTTCAAGTGTATATTACTGCAGATCTTTTCATGTTTAAATTGTGTGCTTTCCTTGCGCCTCTGACCAAGTGTAAGTTAAATGGTAAAGTTGATGGCAATGCCTCTCGTGCATCGTCCTGTTCTTTGTACCTACAGACAAGAGGCACTTGAGAGGAGTTCCCTAACCGGATGGTAAGCAGAAGTTTTTTCCCTACCTGAGTAGTGTTTAAAGATGACTCTCTAGCACACAGAGTGACTGTATGCTTCTCAACACGAAGTCATCCAGCCTGACGCTGCAGATAAGGAGGGATATTAGATCTCTTCACATATCACCTTGTCCTTTCCCAGCCTCAGTGTTAAGATACATTGTTTTCATAGATGTTGTTTGTTAATCACGTATGTGTGGTCAACTGCAGCTCTGGAAAGTGTCTTATGAATTTAGACCAAAGGCTGCAGAAACATCACTAGGAACTATGTAGAGAAAGAGAAATCACACTATATGAGTTTCTAGTTCAGGATATGGATATTCTCAAAACTGGCTGGCCTGCTATAAAGCCTAACAACAGAGTCTTCCATTAATCTATTTTGAATCATTATTTTTCACTTATAAATATTATGGATGTGTTTCAGTGTTTTTCTGATTTGGATTCTTTCTTTTATTTTTCACATTGCATCAGTCAACAACCTACACCTGCAAGAAATTATTATTTATGTCTTCTAATGAAAGATAGCATTTGGAAAGGATAAATGAGAGATTAAGACTCTTATAATACCTAAATAAACAGTAAGCTCTTCAATAGTTCCATGTTTTCCCTCTCTATAAAAACATTGTAAGCAACAATAAGCTCAAAGTTAGTTGTATATTGTTATGGTTCCATACCAATCATGGCAGCCATTTTTAAAGGAGGCAATTAAAATATTAAAAGCCTAAGTGAATTAGGCACCCATCTCATTTTGGAATGACCTGAGTATTAGGAGCAAACATTTTACCCAGACTCCTAAAATCAAGACCAGATGCCTTTCTAAATACTGTGCTGTAATCCAACCATATTTTTATTGGATACAGTACAGGAATTACAGGGTGAAATTCCATGGTTTCTGTTATGTAAGAAGTCAGACTACATGATGGTACGATCCTTTATGTTACTAAAATCACAGAATAACTGAAGATGTCATCCCATTTGATTTGCTCGAATTTCACTTCCTCGGTTCTTGCGGTGTCATAATCCCACTCGATCTCCAGCCACTGAAGTAGGTTCTAAGGAAAACTGTGTAGGCAAAATCTGGATTTTTAATGTAATTGTCAGGAAAACCCCCAAAACCTTGGAGAAGCCTTCCTGGGGCATTGCCACCATGCTTTATATGCTTATTTCACTTCAGTAGCAAGCTGAAGAGAATGCATATCTCTGTTTTTGCATTCACTTTAATGCTGTTATCACCAGGCAATAAATTGAGGAATTTATGCTGGGTTCTTATCTTAAGCATCAGCTTTATCAGCAAAATTGAAATACAGATAAAAAGAAGTAGAATCTATTTCTGAAATAGGACTTCCCATGAATTTGCAAATGATTATGCCTACTGAAAAGCAGAGGCTTTCTGATATTCTGAGGCTTTCCTCATATGCTCAAGTTCATTTCTGATGGGACTCACAAATTTTCTCTTGATCTTTGAAAATCTCTTCTCCTTTTCATCAATAAACATTCTAAAAGCATATTATTTAAAAGAGTCCAAGTGGTGTTAAAACTCTTGAAGAACTCTAATGCATTAAAACCTCTACATGTTTACACCACGTTCAACTATAAAATGAGTTTTAAACGGCTTTTCTTTTTAATTAGGCAAGATGATTTGAGTGGAAGAAAATTGGAAAACAGTGCTGTCTAATGTAACACTCAAGAACAATAACAAAAAAACCCCCACCACCCTACCCAAAACTAACCCACAGCAATCGAAGTGGATGTCAGTGGGAAATGGGAGAAAACAATAGGTATACTTTGACCTCACGATTGTTTCCTTCGGGTCTCTGAAGTCATTAGAAAACTCTAGTACCCTCTGCTGGCCAAGCAATAAATCTGTAGCCCCGGAGTAGTGCTGACATTCCCACGGATGCTGACATGCAAGCGAGTGAGCAGCCTGGAAGCAAGAGCCACGTTGACTGTTAAAAAAGTAAAAAAAAACCCACAAAAAAACATAGAAAAAAGTGCTAGTTGGGAAAAAGTTTCAGGCTACTAGGAGAGTACTATAAAAAAGAATATCACTAATTTATATGTTTAATGTTACAGCTTTTAAAGGATTTTTAAATATTAAGCCTCTACCTAAGGACGTTAGCTTTTGGGAGGATATTGTAAGAGTGCTGTAAAATGACTGCAAGCATGCTCATGCCATTCTTCTTTGTGAGGAATGTTTGTATTGGGACTCACCGCTGCTAAGCAGGAGGAGTGTGGCATGTCTAGTAAACTGCTTTAACATTAAAAAATGCATAAACATATTTCTTTGAAGTGGAGCACTACCTTCTGTTGCAGAGCTACATGAGATGACTTTTAAGAAGAAATCCACGAAACCTTTGTTTTATCCATTTAAAATAATGCGTACTTGGTGCCTTACAGTTCACGAGGTTAAAGAGGTAAATGGTTTCATGTATACCAGAGGCCTCTGCTAAAAAGAGGACAATAATGATGAGCCAGCCACTTTTGTAGAGGTGGAAAGTAACTAGTTAGAATAGTTAATCTTTTGAGACACATCCCTGGCATTAAGTGGATTCTTCTCATTCAGCTAAAGACGCAACAGCTGGATTCTGTCATCCCTGACTGGGGCGGTCTTGTTAGTGTAGGATGACCTCTGGAGCACTAACACAGATAATACTGGCACCTCTCTCTGCTCTAATCAACTACCAGTCTGAGCAATTCTACAGGAGATGGGGGCATTAAGGCCACATTATTCTAAACAAAATTCAGTGATGGTAGCAGAGTATTGTGACAGCAAAAGACAGATTCTACCTTTCCCACCAAAGGTTTTTAATGTTAAATTTGGGAAATGGGCTGTAAAAAAAGTGCAGCTCCATATTTTCTCTCCTTTCTTAAAGTCATGTTTTGCGAAAGTAGGCTGTTTGTGTCAAGTATATCTAAGCTAAAACTCTCACAGTTTTATTGCCATATATAAAACTGTTCATTGCAACCACACATAGTTAATGTGCTCTCTCTTCAGCTCTTTCCACATAGATTAGAGCTGGCAGGAAAACAAAGACTTCTGGGCATTTAGCTGGAATGTGAAAGACTCAGGTTCAAGTTACTGTTCTGTCCTGCCTTGCTCTGGAGCAGGACACTGAGCAAGGATCTCCCAGATCTGAACTAACTACCTTTGTGGCTGGACCAGGTGCTGTTTTGGTGATGGAGCTCTTGTATTTTGACCATTTTCAAAGAACCTTCATCAAAAACTGACGACCTTTCATGAGGTACATCAACTTCCACTGAAAATACTTCCTGTTTTAAAGTTTTCGGTCATGGTTAATATAATTAGCTATAGATGAAAAAAAGGGCAACAAAGATTTCAGTAGTTACAAGACAGCAAAATAAAGCTTAATCAAAAGGGATTCATATGCCACACAGGCATTTGGTGTGTCTCTGCTTCACATTATACTGCAGAGCACAGGCATGCTGTTGATAAGAATGCATTGGTACACAACACACAAAGTATAATATGTTGATTTTATAGGAAGCAGCAATTCTGTTTATCCTTATCATTTATATATGATTTCTTAGAAAATAATCAATATCCACACTGTCAACTAATTTTGGCTTGCAAATATAAAATATGCATAGTTTGTTTTTTTTTTGTTGTGCTTGGCCTTTTGTAGCAGTTACAAATGTTCTCAAGATCCTTGGGATAGTGGAGTGTTGCTACAGTGCCTTATGCCTGGATGACATTGGCTTCTGTTGTGTTTTGAGAGTTGCTTCGAGTTCTGTTTGAGAGTGTTCACCTCTGAAATTCAGATACTACTGTTGAAAACACAACAGAGATAAATGTCTATATCTGAGGTAAGAGTGTTTACATTTACTTTATTGTCAGTGGAGAAAAATGGGGTGCTATTTATGCCCCTCCCCCCCCAATATTGAGTGAAAATGACTAAAGTTAGTTGAGAAATCCCATCTTTGATTTACCTGTCAAATAAGAAAAGGACAATGACTATCTGTGAAAAATTTGAGGTTCTTACTTGCCCACAGCCCTTCATGTCAAAGATGGGGGTAAACCCCAATTTTCCAGGGTAGCTCTGCTTAATTGGAGTAAGCATTAAGTGTGGAGTAAGTACACTGTGAGGCAGGAGTACAGTGTCCATACAATTGAGGACTATGTCATAACGAACACAGCTTGTGGAGGTCAGATGCAGTGTTTCTTTGATGTGGGGGGAATGTTGTGTAATTTCTTAAGCTTTTAAAAGAGCATGGTAATTGAAAGGCTGTAACATAGTCCTTTACCCTTCAAACTAATGACAGCAGATGAAGGGTAAATGTCATCCTGTTTGTGAATGACCAAAGCAGGCTTTTCAAATCTTTAGTTTTCATAGCTTTTGGTAGAAAGAAAAAGGATTTGGAGGTTCATGAGCTCATCTGGTTTTCCAGTGAAACTTTTTTTTCTTTTTTGGGTGGAGAGGAGTGAAGAGGGGGAGAAAGTGTGATTCTCACAGAACTTTCAGCAGGTAAAAGAGTATAAATGTTAACAAAAACTCGGAATTTTTAATTTCAATTAAAAAAAAGGAAGAAAAACTCATCATCGTGGACATTACCACTAACTTATTGTTTTGGACACTTACCTGGCCTTCAGTTTCAGTCCCTTATCTACTCAATATAGACTGGGGATGTAATCTTCATCTCCTGTATCCCATAAGAGTTTCCTTGCTGCAAAGAAATTCTTGTTCTCCTTGTAAGTTCTTTCCAAAACAATCTTTAAAGTGCAAATGCAAATAAGATAAACTTCAAAACCATCACAACTTTTGCAGTCTTCCCACTCTGCTGATTAGAAAGATGAGGTTTCAACTGCAGATCCCCTAGGGCATGTGGGTTGGTGATTATGGGTCTTTCGCCACTGTGGTGCCTGATTTCACCCATCTCTTTATACCCGTGATTGCCTCTACTGTTTTTATTTCTTCTCCCATGAACTCCCTCAAAGTGGTTTCTTCTTTCCACTGTTCCCTCAAGCCCTTGCAATGCATTTTCCTGATTGAACGCTGTCAGCAGGGGGAGCGTCAACAGCACAGGAGACTCTCCCACAGGGGCTACTGAGTCTTCATGGGAGGAACAGGGATGGGCTGGCTGCAACTGAAAGACAGAAATTTGACCGTTATATATATCAAAGACAGTTCCATGCTGGAAACTTGTGACTCATATGTAAAAGATAGAGCACTCTTTATATTTAGAAGGAAAGGGAAAGATGCCAACCTAGATACTTATTAGACTTGCCATAAAAAAAAAGACAGCATAGGAAAGGTAGGATGGTGCTTGAGGTCTTTCCCCAATTTATTTTTTAATTATTTATTTTAGATATTAAATATTTGTTGCACTCTTTGTTCAACGACTCTCTAGAGAGTTAGTTCGTTGCTGATGAATTTCAAGGCTAATAATTTATGTTGAGATTGACCAAATAAAAAATAAACCAATTTTGAATGTGCTGGCATTGAAAGAAAATAACTTGGATAGTCTGCACT
The DNA here is from genome assembly GCF_964289735.1 of Phaethon aethereus. Classification (NCBI taxonomy): domain Eukaryota; kingdom Metazoa; phylum Chordata; class Aves; order Phaethontiformes; family Phaethontidae; genus Phaethon; species Phaethon aethereus. Next base: position 44,456,696 of record NC_138578.1, read on the forward strand.
GGCGGGACATGCTGTATACTTGGCTGATTCTTTCCTTTAGTCAGTCATTGTCTTCTGGTGAATGTTGATTACCCCTCCATGTATGTGTGTGAAAATTTCAGCTAAGCTAGGCTGTTGCAGTTGGTGCAGACATCAATATATTATCACCATATGCCTAATGGAAAAAGGTGCACCCTGGATTCTATCTTAAGAATCCAACATTATTGTATATAACACAATATATGAACACTTCTATAAAATTATTTTACAATATTTTAACATACAAAATGAGGGATTTTAGCAACTTAGATATGTATGCAAACAAGCAAGAAAAATTCACTGTGAGGTTGTTACAAGGTGATATATATTTAAACTTCTCATATGCAATGAGGCTAGGACAAAAACATAAGTTAATGAGTAAATTGACTCTAACTGTTTGAGAGAACTAAACACTAGAGACAAATAAACTTTTAAGAATCTCTAACCAGAAGTGGAGTTTAGGAACCCCAGGTTTTCTGAAGTGATGCTGCTTGGGTTCATAAGCTTGTGCTAGGACTTGTCCCTCTGTTGCGTGAAATGAGCACTTTGTCATTCACTTCATGCCCTTATCTGTCACAGGCAAAACATCCCTGTGACTGAATTCTCTGGAGAGCCTGATGAGGTAGGCACCTTCTGAATTCATTTAACTTACACCAATTATACTGCATTCAGCTATAGTAAATTTTACAGAGGAAAATACGATGCTGGCATAAATGGTGATGATGGTGGTGCACGTTTTTATTATTGCCTAGTGGTTAGAGTACTTTTCTACATTTAACTCCTCCTTCAGCTTGTACAATTTTCAGTTTACCACTCCAGAAGAGGGCCTGTTCCAGCTAAGGAAACGCAATGGTGCACTCTTCTCATACCAGGAGTGAATGTTCAGGACCAGGACCAGGGGCAGATCAGAAGAGGACTGTGTCCAAGCTGGGGGGATGGAGGCCTGACATCTTGCCCTGGCTTCTAAAACTGCTTTTCTATTTCATTTTCATGTGAAATGTGTCATCACTATGTCTATTTGCAGGTGTGGGCCCCAGCCAGTATTTTCTAAATGCTTTTACTGAATCCTTCTTGGCCTCTGTTTCAGCAAAATACTAAGACACATACCTAGCATTAAGCACCAACAGCAAAATTCTTACCAGTGGAACACTCATTTATGTAAAACTGGGATTGTATTGTCCTGCTTCATATAATTAAGACTTACAGATTTGTGCTATCTCACATTTGTGACATGATATTTAAGGAGTCAGTAGTAGAGGATCCAAATATCTCATTAAAATGGCCTCACTGTTGTGTGTCTGATATCATGACAGAAGTGACACTTAATTCTACATTTTTTAAAATTTAATTTTTAAAACTTTTTTCACTGAACAAGGTTGAGATGTACAAGAGAATTAGCTCAGAAATTATTTTCTTCCCAGGTTGTGTTATTCTTGAAATCTCTCAAGGTTTCCTCAGCAAAGTAGGAAAAACTGAATCTTGCCAGGAGGAAGATGTTGTGGGGCTTACCATTCTTGGCATAGCAAACGTGCAAGGAAGGATGAAGGACAGCATTAGGACATCCAGCTGGTGCCAGCCTTGCTGCTTCTCCGGAAGAGATGGGAAGGTCCTCCTTCCTTCCCACAATTCTTTCTGGTGCCCAGCAGCTAGAACTAGAAAAGGCTCCCAGAGCTTTGGCATTGGTAATGCAGGCTGTGGGACTGTGATTGTTTTGGTACCAGAAGCTGTTGGCTGATGTAGGTAGATTTCTTCTTTGCCTGTGTTTACATCCCACCCTAAGGACTTCTTGTAATACACCATCAGAATATGCCCCAATTTTTTAACATACACTTACCCATTTTGTTTTATAAATATAGAAGTACTTTTCTTTCCTACAGAAGAGCAGAAGCATGGGAGGACAGAGTGGTGTAAGATCACGTAGGAAGTCTCTGGTAAAAAAAGGCCTTGAATTCATCTCTTCCAAGTCCTAAAACAGACCCTGAGCGAGCTGACCCTCTTTCTTCTCTGTATGTCCTTGTAGGTGTGTTAGAAAATATTGTAAAGCTGTGATTATAATTTTCTCCTGGGCTGTTCTTCTACAACATATGTATAGCTTTGGTTCTGCAAGTTGAGTAGGTACATTTTTTAAACCAGTAAGCCAATTGGTATATATAGTATTCCTATGTTTAAAAATAGCTTTGAAGACTCGTCCAAAGCTCACTGAAGCCAATGACATCTTTGTTTAATTTCAATGGAATATGTATCAGGATGTAGATGAAAAGAGAAACCGTGGTCCTGCTTCTGCATTGAAAATTAAAGCAGGTGTGCTTGAAGGTGTAGGACATAATTTGCTTGTAGAAGTAATGAAAGCATCTGGGATCATGAAGACTTCACAAAAATGTCTCAGTTTCACACTTTCTGAAGTGTGCACTACTGTCTGAGGCAGTACCCATCTGAACAAAACTTCAACATACAGGTATCTTCTCTGAGGAGATTTTTTCAGCAAATTTCCTTTTCTTTTGAATTCAGCAAGACTGGAGAGAAAATGCATCTCATCATTTAAAATAGATCTAGAATAATATTGTAATCTACAAGAACATTGTAAAGTAAGTGAAAATAACTGCCTGTGTTTTGCTTTACCTAGCAATGTTTTCATTGTACCAATGGCTATTATTAACTTTGAAGAGATTGTTTTCAAGTTTAACAAAGCTACAGCAAACCAAAAATCCTGTTGAGCCCATACAGTAAAAAATGTTCTGAAGTCTCCTGGGCAGATTTGCTGCTAATTGTAGCAACACTGTATCCTGTTAATTGAACAGAATGATTGAATAGAAAGTCTTCATGCGTCAATTCTTAGACTTTTTGAAGAATTGAAACGGAGGAAAAACCCCCATGCTTTAAAGCAATAGCAGCATGAAAAAAACATAATCTGTCAATGTGTTACTGCCAACAGAGTTGATTATTTTCTGAAAAAACTTACAAAGATGGTTATTGTCTTAATTCTTTTTTTAAATCTGGAAAAATGTGTTATTTCTGACAAAAAATTACTAAATAAAAAGAAAAATGTGAGAGTCCCCATTACAACTTCATCGCAGTCTTTTGGGGTTTTAATTTCAAAATATCTTTATTTCAAACTTTTATTTACTGTAAATTTTAATACAAGTAATCAACTTTGACACAAACTGTTTTAATTTGACCTTAAATAATTTTCTAGGGAAGGGAGAAACACGTGCACCGCTCTGGAGAATGAATACATGATGGGCAACATTGAAGTATGCTCACTAAACCCACAAACCTTTCAGCTGCTGGCAGTAGTTCATTCCTGATAAATACAAGATGACTTCGTTGCGCTGTGAGTGCAAGTGCTGCGAGGCTGCAGAACCAGCTTTGAACTGCAGAACGCTTGAATGTGAGACAGACATTTGCTGATGAGAGATGATTGGACAGAACTATTATTTTTCTTGTGAGCCTTCAGTACCATCTGAAGTCAGTACTGTTGCAGATTTACCTGTGGTTGAAGTACTCTTTACTTGCACTGTAAATTTGCATATGAAGACAACAGAAGTTGTTACAAAGAGAAAGAAAATGGATTTCTGGTAAACTATAGACTTCTTTCAAAGCCTTGTGCTGTCTTCAGAACAAAAGACTAAATTTCAGCATCTTTCTTGATCATTAAGCCTTTTGAACATCTTTCAGCTTTCTCAATTACCCATCCATCTCAGCAATCAGCCTATTGTTACTGAGGAAATACTCCTAGAGAAGAGTATTAGAAGTCCATTTCAGTGATTATTTTATAAGGAATAATGACTACTTTGTTTCATTAGTGGCTTTCTGGTTCTAATCAGACACTTATTTTTCACATTCACCAAACAAGGATGTACAGCATATGTTAAGGGAGCTGTGTGTGTACCATATGGCTAAGAAAAATAAATGCTGTATAACATGGAGAGAGTGAAAGAGGAAGAGTAAGGTAATATAATAGATAATGAATTCGGCTACATTATATGACTTTATTGTTATGAGGCTGCAAAGACAAAAGAATACTATGGAGCACACATGGATTTTAAACCCCAGTAACTGAGTTTTATTGTTAGTATTCTAAGCTGCAATTTCTTTTCCCTCACCCTGATCAGATGACTCTGTAGTCATGAAATGACAAAGACGGAAGGCTTAGTTCTTGTATATAGTTGTACTGTCTAACTCCAGCTTCAGCAGAGGTAAAGCACATTAAGTCCAGATATGTGAAACTGGAATCACCACTGAGACAGGCCCATGATGTGTTGGCATTGGGTTAGGTTTTCTGTATTGCAAAACAGCAGTCTGGTGATTTCTAAGTACCAAAAACACATACTCTGGCTTACATTAAAAAATGTAGTCTCCAAAATCAATTTAAAGATTTCTTTTAGAACTTGGCTGGACTTCAGAAAGTGAATTTTCCTATTGCTGTAATCATCTGCTATTCAGGTTTGAAGTCAGGAAGCATCTTGAGCTCAAATCACTAGAATGAAGGGCTGAAATAAAAACGTTTCGATTTCCTAACCAAGAACCACAATTTTTAAGAGGTGTTCTGGAAAAAAAATTGCTTGTTGGATGATAGCATGAAATATAAATGGGACATTTGAAGCCATAATTTAGCACAAATTGTTACCTGATATTAGACCTACCTTGCTATTATTTGGAGTTTGGATGATGCTATGATCAAAATCCCACATAGTACTAAAGTCTTCGGCCTTGTTTTTAATAGTGAAATCTGCATTTGGGCAATTGTCTGAATTGCTATGAATACAAATCCAAAGAAATTAGGAGAATGTAAACCGGCGCAGAGCTATCTACTTTAATCACACAGAGGCTTATCTTAATAATGCCACGTTTCACAGCAGTGGTAATTTTGAAAGTTAAATACACTAAATGATCACACTTTTACCTTTAGGTTGTGTATTATACAGTCATGGTTGTACATCATATACTATAAAGATTATACTTTCTTTCACAGATTATAATTTACAATTGTTACAGGTGCAGGTTATTTAATACCAATTTCTAAAAACTGTGCTTGTTAGGATCCTAACCTGTGTCTCTCCCTTGCGAAGCGTATTATCATGGTTGGCAATATCAATAAGTAAGTAAGTAACACACCCCTGCCCTGATTTTACGATTTAAATGAAGTTACTGAGAACCCTCCAGTTCTTAACATACAATTTAGGAGCAGCTAAACCTACACAAGACCTTACTTATTGGAGAATCAGAGTAAGACATGTATAAATCCATATTAGGGTTTTTTTTCCAGCTTTTGTTTCAAGTATACCTGGTAGATTTATTGCTTGACTGTGCTTCAGTAGTCTGACTCCCTGTGGTGATTTCCAAAAGTCTGCAGGCAGGAATACACCCTTACTGCTGCAAAAGATTATGACATCATGGATGTTAAAAAGAGAATGAATGATGTGGTTAGCCATGCATTCAATATATTACTAGAGAGGGGGTTATATGGAAACATGGCCTTTCTGTCAGGTAGAATGAATGAGATATATAATTTGTTTTGTCCTTCTCTTAAAAGAACAAGGGAAAGGAGATAATCTGTCTTAATAAGGGCATGCTTAGAGTATCAACCAACTAGAAAGTAATATATTTTTAAACATCCATATGTGATCCTCTTATTAAATTAGGATGTTGAGCTAAATTTAAAGTATCAATATATAAATCAGTCAGTCAGTTAAATTAGCCAGTTTTATACTGATAAATGGGAGTTAATAAAGCAATTACTTCTTTCTGAACCATAAGGCTCTGGTTTCCAAATCAGTTGTATGAGTTATGGATTACTGACATAATTTACAAGTTTTCATTTACATGACTTATATCCTTGATTTCTGAGGAATTAGTCTTTTATTGTATCAGAGTCACAACAAACAACATTTGCGTAACATTAAGGTTGGGGCAAAGCAACAAAACTTTCTGACTTCTCAATTTAGTGTGACACAGTGTTACTCATTCTAGCTGCTGTTGTTCATAACGTACGGAGAGTTAAGGACAGAATTGTTGCCTTAGTATTGAAGGTCATGACTTTTCAATATGTGTGTCATGACCTATGTTCTATACCTGTAGAGTTTTACCATTTTTTTCTCTCATTTTTGTAAGCACACACCAGTAGCAGTCGGTTCTACACCTATGTTGGCCATTTGCTATGAAAGGGGTGACATTAAAACTTGTCAGTGTATTGCCACATAACCTTCACATTTTCTATTTTTATGAGGCTCTGCTTTGTATAGGTTGACGTCATTGGGTTGGAAATGATTACAATGTGAGCAAGGTCAAGCTTATATAGGCTGTGCCGTAAATAAATATTCATTTTAATTTTTCACACGCTTTTCTCCTTTTAATGCTTACTGCCTGATGTTTATCTTTGTCTTCTACTCAGGCAGAAATAACCTGTCTCTTGGGCCACACAACTCTTGAAGAGCTGCACAACCTCACTGAAGTCAGGTAGAATTTTACTTAAGCCCAATTAGTTTTTTTACAAAACAGTTCTAAAATTCAAGAAAGAGGTAGTGGTTTGCAGATTAAACTTTTTGCTGTCCTCAGCTTTTTGTACTGTCCTCCTAACCAGTACTGTGTTACTGGTTAGGAGCACAGTAACATCAATGGTAATAGCCTTTATGGAAGAGTGTAATAAGAACATTTCAGGAAGACTTCATGACACATATTGATGGCGTCTGTGTAGCTCAGTTCATTCAGTGTTTCAAAAAGACAAAACCAAAAAAACCCAAATCAATAAAATAATATTCTGATTGAAAATGTCACGTTTCTCATAAAAAACATATTTCCTTGGGAAGCAACAAGCAGTAAGCTGAGAAATCAAACCTGGCTACATAGTGCCTGAGACATTCCAGATTAAAGTAAAGAATTAACAAGAATGTAGACAAAAAAGCCAGGCAGAAACAAGGGAACCAACAGCCCATTGAAGCAGAATTCTCAAGGAAAAAACCAAACAACAAGATTTATGTGGCCAAGAGTAGGATTACTCTGAGATCTGGCCCAAATGTCAGACTCCCATTTTATAGACTAGCAGAATTAACAGGGGTCTGGCAAAAGACTAACTTTAGTCTCCTCATTTGCTTTGTTATGTTTACCTTGCAGAAAATCCATAAACTGGATTTAGCACTAAGCATGGGATGAACCATTTGAGAGATTGGCTTCTATGTCCCCAGCATTATCTCTATTCAAATATCAACAGCTAATAGATAGGCAAGGCTCCTAGAATCTGTCTTTCCTAATGGTATGACCAATTCTGCTGTGACATGTGGAGCCAGTGAACTTAGCCACTCACTATAAAGAAATTATTTTCATTAACAAAAGGAACTTCCCTATGACAAGTATTTCATTTTTTTTGTACTGAAATGCATTAAAATACTCTGAAATACTTACCCCAAAATTATTATACACCAGTATATGCACAGTGCAGTATATATTTTAAAGCTTATAGAGTCCAATCTTCAAATATTAATGAGCCAAACAGTAACTCCTGACAGAGGTAGTCAGGTAGTGAACTCCCTGGTATGTGTTTGAGACCAAGTATGGTTTTCAGATGTCAAACTGTATAAAAATGCTTCTAAGGAAATACCATAATGGATTTTCTGTAATTTTCACCAGGGTTTACCCTCAAGCCTTATGTAATTGGATAATATCTGTTATGTCAAACAGCTTCGACCAGAGCAATTTGGCCTGCACTACTGGCATTAATGTTATCATAAGACAATCAATAAGTCTGCCAGTTATGTTGGTATTATGTATCATCTGAACCACATGCCTCCTAACAGAAATGTAAATGGATTTAAATGAAACATAAACTATCCAAACACCATTGAATAGGATATATTCCTAACAAAATATTAAAGACTCTTAATAAACTTAATTAAAAAGGCCAATGTTTGATAGACCTAACAGGAACTGGTTAAACTGACTGAACTATTCCAGTGTTGACACAGGAGCACTCAAACTGCTTCCATTTACACAACTTTCTTTTTGACCCCAACAAAAATGAAATTTATTAATCATTTAGAAGAAATGGAATTTTGGCACAATTTCATTTTTCCCTTCAGTCACCTGTAATTTTATGGGATTTTAGATAATATAACTTCCCTTAATATACCTTCCAGGATGCTAAAGAAAAGCTATTTGTTTACAGTATGCAAAGGAATGCCAGATCTGGCTGGTCTGGAGGCAAGATTTCCCAAACTTTTGATCTGCAGGCTCTGGTTTCCAGAATGTCGAGATCCATGTTAAAAAAGGAATCTGGTGTACAGAGAGTCTGTTCATCCCATCGTCACAATTATAAAACAGAACCAGAAAGGGAATAAAGGCTGATAAGGGATGATTAAAGGTGTGGAATAACTACTGTATGAATAGTGACCAAAAGGACAATAATCTGTATAGAGGAGGTATTACAAAATCAAGAAGTATGTGGAAGAGGTGAATATAAGATGTTTATTTACTTTTTCTTCACACAAGAACTCAGCCCATGAAAACAGTGACAATAGAAGGCCTTTTTTTCTCTCCCCACATAACTAAATGGTGGTCGTCACAGAGTACTACAGTACGGAGTTGCTGGCTAATTCTTGGAAGATAGATCCATCAGTGCCTTTTAAACATGTAGGAAACTGCTCAGTGATTGCTAAAAATTGAGAAATTGTGGCAGATTGTTCTGTACTTGTTTTTTATATCCCTACATGACCACTGTTGGCGGGGGGGGATACTGGCCTATACAGACCTTTGTGCTGATTTTGAATGGCTGTTGCACTGTCAGGGTCCTGACTCTTTTGACATGCTTAATTGTCAAGGATTTAAGGAAAGGAAAAATTCTCATGAGTTATGACTGATTTTTACCCCATCCCCGTAAACTGCCCTTCAGACTAGGTCTCCCTCTTACTGTGCTGGGGCTTCCTTCCTTTTCCCCCTTCTTGTTACCCCTTTTAGCATTCTTATTATGAGGACATTGCAGAAGGAAAGAATCTTAATTCCTGTGTGTTGAATATTGATATTCTGTATGGCCGTGTCTGTGCTCTACAGACAGTAATTTTTCCTTCAGCATGGCTGTTGAGCATCAGGCTTGAACTTCTTCAAACCCTGAAATCTTTGTTTGAACACAGTCTAAGCTCTCTTTTTACAAGAATAACAGAGTATCCTACCAAATCAAAAACCAGCAAATGAGAGAGATGCACATAATGCCCTGTTTAAACATTTACCACTGTATTATATGAAGCCACCAGCATAATATTTCACACATTTATATGAGTAACAGAAGCTGTAATAGAGAATTAATGTAAAAATGCATAGCCTCACATAGTATTTCCCTCCATGCTACAAGTGTGGTATTTATACAATTGCAATAGATCATTGGATGAAAGTACAACTTGTGAGAATACTGAAAACATGGTTGTTTTTAGGAGCTGTAAATTGGTATTGCTCAGACTTGTTCCTGAAGACAAGCTACATCAATACAAAACTGTGTGAGGCTCGTGGTGTGTCTAAACAGGAAAAAAAACCACTCAGAAGAGGAAAAATACACCCATTCTATAATCATGATCCTGACTTCTAATGTAAAGGCTGAGTTGATTCTGGATCTCCAGGTCACGATACTGCCTCAGGCAGAGACCTCAGATACTTTTTGGTTTTTTTATATATATATATATATTCTGTATAGAGAGAATTCAGCTGCTACATTCATGTCCTCAACCAGAGGAGAACTACATTTTCATATCTGCTTATTTTGAGTTAGATTAATTGTTTATATCCACCTCTCTTGTCCTATTTAGCACAGAGGACAGTGGTTCTAAATGACCACATGACCATGACAGTTAATGTAAGCAAACGCCAAAATGCATTTGGTTTTGAAAAAAAGGAAGTTGGATCAAATTCAGGCTGCATGTACTTAACATTCTCCAAAATGTTGCAGATGGGTTGAATGGAAGACTGATTTTGATAAATGGTTCCAATTCTGAAGCCACAATGGAATACGTGTAAATTCTTTTGAGATGATTAGACCGGTAGTTTAACATGTATCGTTTGAGATAGACTAGCATGATAATGGATACAAATAACTCATCACGCATCCCTGCTATTACTCTTCCTCTGGTATGGCTGATATCGCTGATATTCAGTTGTTCATCCTGGTGAATTTGATGGAAATTTTTGGTTAAAAGTAGGAAAAATCTATTTTCAAATGAGCCTTAATCTAAGGGAATAAGTACTTAATTCCCTTGTAGCCTTTAAAGGACCCAGTCGGGGGGGGGGGGGGTGTTGTTGAGGTTTTTTTAGTTTGTATTTATGTCTCTCTGTATTCTTAGATCTTGTGCAAAAAAGTGGGAAAACTGCAGAAAAAATTCCTAGGCTGCAAATATGTAATGGAAAATAACCTTATACACTCACTCTTTATTTGAGTTACCATGAGACATTTTCTAATGGCAAAACCAATATACACTGTTCTGGATGGTTTCATTCACTTCCCTCTCCCTGGAGAAGCTTGGGTGCCTCTTCTTTTTGGCTCTGCCATGTCGTTGCCCTCCATGGAGCTCATTGGCCAGTGCAGGCAGATGCCCTTCCCTCTAGAGGTAGCGCTTTTGAGCACATGGCTGTATGGGCCATGCAGGTGCCGGGAAGGTGCAGGAGCCCAGAGGGATTTTCCTTCTGCATGCCAATAGTGGACCCTCAAGTCCCATTCTCATCACCTTTGATGAATCTCCAGTCTCCAGGGAAGATTTATATTCTCTTGACATGGAAGAGTTAAACAAGGGGAAAAAAGACTTTTACACAGCCCTGTAAAAGTCATGTTTTGCTGGCAAACAGCAGCAAACTTGCTAGGCTTTCTTCATTAGAGCCTTGCCATTTAAGCCATCAGCGTCATTTTGTGAGGACATCAAACATGTGTACACCAGATGCCTGCAACGCAGAGCAGCACTAAGGACCTGACTCAACTTAACAATAATCTGTGGACAGCGGGTGTGAACCTGAGCTGGGCCAACACCTCATCAGACTGCATGGCTAATTGATTTCAAAATTAGAGTTGGTATTTCTGAACAATAATCTTAAAAGGCAGCAATAAAATACATCAGAATCCTTTGAGCTAGCCAAGCTTTCATCCAAATGGCTTATTACAAAGAGCTGGCACACCTGAACTTTGGCATAGACAAATAAATCCCAAAACAGTAAATGGAAACCACATTTGGCACTGGAGGTTTGTCAAGAGAAGTTTGTAGTCATCAGGAAACAAGATTTTGGATTTTTTTCCTTAGTGGCAGGAAATCATTCACTGGATATATTTTACTCCAACTGCTGTGATTTATGCAATGAAAATATAGGTAGTGTTAAGGAGAATGCTTTTTTGTTTTTTAACATTTCACAGTTTTCAGGATCCCAGAAGCGCTAAAAGCACAGCAAGGGTTACAGTTATCCCAACAGTGATAACTTAATTGCATCTGTCGGCCTCCCTCTTTGAACTTTGAACTTCTGGTTTGTGGCATCATGGTCCAAAAGGATTTAGATCTGACTTTTGTGTGGCTACAATAAATTATACCCAAGTATCTGAGCAATGCCTGGAATCTTATCTTGAAGGCAGGATGAGGCATCTCACTTAAAGAATGGTATAAATTTGGAATACAAATCTTTACAGGAACTAGCATTTCAGACCAGGTAGGAAAGATTGCTTCTTACTTTGCAATAGGTTGAATTATAAGAAACTCAAGAATATGTAAATGAACTCATTAATTTGCTGAAATACTTCCTGAAAAAATGGTTCCTCAGAACTGCTTAAAGATAGGACTAAACAAATCTGTGAAGTCAGAGGCTGATCTGTGAAGTACCTGAAATCCATTTGGACTGCTTGGCCTTTTCCGTTGTTTGTAAACAGCTTTATACATTTGAATTTGACGAATAAAGATGGAATAGTCTAGAGGCAATTGCAGCTTTCATCATTAATTGGCCTAAGTGAAATGTTACCCACTGCCTGATTACTAGCTTTGTGTTTAAAATTAGTGGTTAAGTTTTACCGTTCTGACAGTTTCAGCTTGAGTTTGTGATAACTGAGATTTGTTCACGGTTTTGAATAATTCTGATCTATACCATTTACATTTCTGTCAGTATGGTGTCCAACTTAGCTCAAAATGTGTCTTGATGGTATGTATTACATCTTCACAAACGTCCTAAGACAGGTACAACTGCAGAATTATACATTACTTTGCCAATGGATATAAGCAGTCTTTTAGCTATGCATCTCACAGATGTAGTAAGCTCAGCTTTAGACACTTCAAAATATTGTTTTTTCTTTCAGTTTATGTCTAATTACAATTTTCAGCCATGGCCTGATTCCCATCTCATTCACAATGTGAATTTCCAGATGTATCCCTGGATTTTCACTGGGTTATTCATACAAACAAAATTGGTCTGCGATATGCCAACTTTCTGATTATACAGGGCCCAATTCAGTTATGCATGTTGAAAACCAGCCTAATTCTATTAGCTGCCAATCTGTAGTGCTGTGAGAGGATAATCAGACCTTGGAGATTCAACTTGCCCTTTTGAAAAATTTTGCTACCCATACTATTACTCTCTTGATCTTGCCAGTATATTATTGTATCTCTAATGGGCTAGACATGAGAGCACCTTTTAGTCATGTGTTATATTTTAGCCATGATTAATTTTAGAAATGTTCTTCAGTTGCACAGGTTTGGGGTATGTGAGGCAACTCACATTTTGACCCGTTAATTAACTGCAAAGGTTGCTCTTCTCAGTATTTCAGTCTGGTAAGACATGCTGAAGTAACGGAGGTTTTTTATAAAATTCCTTATCTTATCTTGTCTTAGGGGCAGCTTTGGTACAATACCTCGGGTTTCTCACATCCATACACATATTTAACATCCAATTACTTAGCCATTAATGCTCATCTAGTTGTTTGTCTTTAAAATAAAGTATAAATTTATCTAAATGTGTAACATGCAAATAAAGATTAACGGGACATATTCATACCTCTTTTACATTTGCTCAAACCCACTGATTTCAGCAAGGGTTGCATAGGTGCAAATGAGGGCCGATTTGCCTCAAAATTTTTGCACTGCTCATGACACTTGCCCTTGTAGGTGTAGTATAAAATCTTGTTTTTGTAAAATTGAATGAGACTGATATTTGTAACTTAATTCCCGCACATGGCTTGTCATGTATTCCTCATACTTCTACATGTGTTCATATGCAAAGCAAAAGAATACATCAAAGTGACACAAACAGCATAGCAAAAATCTGTCTACAAAGTCCTGCGCCAGCTGGTACTCTTACATGTTTTAGATTAGAGTCCAGAGAGTACTAAGGCCGGACCACCACAGGAGAAACAGTTAGGGGACACTGTGAATGTTCCCATGCACAGTATTAGACCAACACCTGGGTCAAATTAATCTAGGCTTATCCACTGTGAAAATTCACAGGGTTTAATGGCTTTTCTTACCTGTGAAGGGGTGGTCTAGTTATAGGACTTCTGTACAGAGTCTGATGCAGAGGTGCAGATTTCAGATTTTTGTGTGTTAATGTTAAAGGTCAAAATCTATAGTAAGAGGCAAACAGGTGGGAGTTAACATACTGCAAACAGAGAAGTACAGCAAAGGTATGAATTCCTCAGTTTTCATCCATTTTTGAGTTTTGAAAAGCAACTCAGTTGTTACTGAATCAGTTTTCAAAAGAAAACTATTGTTATGGCTATAAGGAAAAATAATAAAGTGGATTCCTGCTGTATTCTGCAGGATTATTTTATTCTGGAGAAAGATAACGATACATGTGATGTCTCTACTTCTGTGTAGTTAGTTTAAAAGCTTTTCCCCTATTTACATCTTAGAGTACTCTATGCAAAGACTCTTCTTTATAAGAAGGTTCTCTATTTTCTCAAAGTTTGGTCACTTTGTATCTTCCTTTGATGTTAAAATATTGAACAGGATTGTGCTGTACTTAAAGCTTCTTCAACTAGTACACAGCAGGAGCAATAGGGAGGTGACATAGACCCACCCATTTACAAAATAAAAGCTTGGCTGTATCATGTAGTTTTAAGAATACGCTTCAAATACATCAGTAGTCCCATTAGCTGTCATGCATAAAGCATGGTAATCAACAGGTTTCCTAGCTCTAATGCTACAGTTAAAATGGCTTTGGATTAGGGTTTGTTTGTTTGCTTTATCCATGCATTAGTCTTTGATAACAATGCTACAAACAAGACTGCGCTTGTCTCTTATATGGAGATGGATGAACTGGCTGCCTCCAAAACAAGGCCAGGAATTCGACAAGATAACATGAGGGAAATCAGAAAGTAACTGGAATGTTTACAGGGCTTCTTCTACACTGTTAGTTTCTCCTAAGGTTATTGGACTGCTAGCTGGAGCAGCTCCCTGGCTTGATGCTTACATTGCTGAAAGACCAGTGGGTAGCTCAGTCTTCTCAGCTGGCTCCCACAACAACATAAAGTGTTTTAATGTGGCCCACCACAGCCAACAACAAGCTGTGCTGTGGTGTAGTGTTACTGCTTTATCTGTAGTGATAAGGCAACAATCTTGTTGCCATAGGAAGACCGTTCCCTTCTCATCGCAGGTAAAGCAAAAGTCTTGCCAGTAAGGTTTAATGCCTACTAAATACACTTAATCTGACATTTGCATACATATTTTTTAGTTGGTATATCAGGCGTAAGATTTAGTTTTTGCTTCCAGTTTTAAATGAGCTGATCATCAACCTAACAATACAAAAGGAAAATTAAGCAGTTCCAACAAAACAGTAATCTGAATGAACTGTTAAGTTGGAGGGTAGGCAGAAAAGGCTAAATAAACGTCTTATGCTTTGGAAGAATAAAGATTTTAGGATTGTAAATTATTACAATTTAATATACCTCAAAAACAGACTTGAACATTTAAATCTGTAATTGCATGTAGAAACACATAATGTGGTACATAATTATTAATGAATGTTTAATTGTCCAGAAATTGACTCCTAAGGAGAACACCGCAGGACCCTGACACCATTGCTGTATTATAGGAAATTTTGGAGGAAGGAGAATTACATGAATCTCAGGCAGGGAAGAAGGGAACACTCAGAAAGTCCTACAACCTGACAGGCACTGCAGACCAGTATGAACTACTTGCACCATGGCAGTCAGTTGAGGTGATGTTGTGGCCCTCTAGGAAGAAAATGGAAGACCTCTGGAAATGCATAGCTAAAAACATCAGCACGTTGGTCTTTTGGTTGATTCCTAGGGCTTGGCCCTTACACAGTTGCAAATAAAAATCCCAAAGGAAAAGGATGAAGCAGACATGACAACAGTTGTGGAGAAAATAATTTATAATACTTGAAATAACATTAGAGGGACAGGATATATGGGTATACCACATGAATAAAACATTACATTGGGCTTGAGTTCCCAGATGTTGCTTTGCTAAATCATATAGGCAGTTTCAGAATACATAATACACAAGGCACAGCCTGCTAAAGGCAATGATGATATAATATTAATCCTTCTGGTACTTCTCCAATGTGTCTGTTTGGCTCTACTAGCCTTGACTTCATGCTGATGGGAGTCTAACAGACATTGAAAAAAGCGAAAACTGCATGTCTCCCCATCGTCGACTACATGTAAGTGTCACAGCGTGGCCTGACCTCTCAAAACAATGTCAACAACCTGCTGGTCTAAAGAAAAGCATACATCTAGCAGAAAAACAGTGTATTAACAACAGTGCTGATACCTTTTACTTGGATCAGAAGAGCCAAACTGTCATTTAGGCACCTTAAAATTAATTGTTTATGTTCCACCAAATACTCTTGGCTACGGTAAAATGTCTGATACAGCGCCACTGACTTCAGGGAAGCTGTGCTAATTTATGCCAGCTGAAGATGCTGATGGCAGTGATGAAACAGGGCAAAAAAAGATAGTATAGTTTGAAAGTGGAGTTAGGTAAAAAGAGACAATAATAAGGACACCAAGTTATCTCATGTGTGGTATGAGGACAATAATGTCAAGTTTAAACAACATGTTGATTAATAAGCTTAATTCTAAGCATGTTATTTTCAGAATGGATTTAAATTTTCTAGTTACCACTTTATCCCTCTTGTTGGGGAAATCAATCTATGCCATTTTTCTCCCCTTATAGCCTCATTTTTCCTTCTTTGTCCAGCATTATCAAACCATGCCACAAATTCAGTTATGCTGTTGTGATGCCAAAACCTGTGGTCCTGGCAAAATGTATCATGCAGCATATCTAGGTAAGTGAATTAAAAAAGCATCTGAGCAGGTATCTGGTGTGTGTCACAGTTCATTCTTCCATAATAAACTATGTTCTCTTTCTCATTCATTTGTCAATCATAGTAACTAAAGATTATTATTTGCTGTATGTACGTGACACCAGCAATTTGCAAAGTCTGTTGGCAAGAAAATCAGGTTAGAATGACAGAGTGAGAAATTAAGCAGAAGTCTGATGTAATTAGCTACAACAATCAGTGCTCTAATTTCTGATTTATTGTTTCCTGTTTTCCTGCTGCTTGCAGTCCATGCATACTGTATGTGCTTCATATAGGTCAAACAATTGCCTTATCAGTCCTGGCAAACCAAGAGGTCACAGTTAACAATATTTATTTAAACATGCAGGATGCTTCCCACTGCAATTAGGAAATAACTATTACTAATAGGTCTTTGGTGCTATTTCCTCATTTATACAACTTTGTAAAGAAATACAGGCAATAGGGAATTCAGATTTCGGACTTCTTCATAAATATTTCTTGCAGATAGGTTTACTTGACTAGTAGCATTTTGTTTTGTTAAACTGGCCATATTTAATTCCACCAAATGACAATCTGACAACAAGATACTAATATGAAATACATACGTTTATGTGTATCAGTTTAGTAACAGTGGACATGTGGCATATTTTGCATTATGTAATGCCAGATCTTAAAAAAAAAGACTATCCAAGTCTTAGTCCCTCTGAAATCATTGAGAGTTTTGCTCCTGACTGTGATGGGATTACAACTTGGCCCTATAAATTTGTTCTGGCTGCCTTTTTCACATTGTACAGAGTTCAAGGTCTTTGGATGAGCAATCTCTTTTAGTAATCCAGGACCGTGCATAATTTACTCTTACACAGTTCTTGCAATTCCAATAGGAATTCACATGACTGCTTGTTTCGATTTGAAATCCATACAGTAAATTTTGCATCTGACAAGAAATATATTTACTATATGTATTAAACTCTTCAAGTAACAGACACACTTTCATAAAAAGTGAAGCTAGGAGAGACCCTCAGAGGCCATCTAGTCTGTCCTCCAAACTATTCCCCAAAATACACTAGAACTAAAACATTCCTGACAGAAGCTGACCTAGCATATTCTTTTAAAATTCCAGAAATGGAGATCCCACAACCTCCTCAGGTAATCTATTCCACTGTCTACTCCTGTACCCTTAAAGAGAGATAATAGGAGGAAAATTCCAACCTAAATATCCTTGCTGCAAATTAACCCCATTACTTATTTTCATTCCTATTGTAGACATGGAGAGTAATTCAATACCTTTTTTCTTTACAGTAATCTTTTACATAGCTATGTCATGTCCCTTCTTAGTCTTTTCTTCTCTAAAATAGCTGTTGTTCCTTGAAATTCACATTTTCTTGACCTCTGATCATTTTTTTTTGTTCTATGCTGAACTTTATCCAATGTTGATAGAGCAATTGCAAAACTGGGTGCTGTACATATAGCTCGTCTGTTTATACTTCCCATTGTGGTATTTGCTTTATTGAAATGTTAAGACACTTTTGACTCGTGATACATTATAACATTCAGATCCTTTTCTGTAGGATTGCTATCTAGGCAAGTCATTTCTCATATAGTATTTGTGAAGCTGATTGTTCCTACTTAAATGTTTTATTTGTCTTGATTGAATTGCTTTCTATTTATTATAGCTTCTTTCTCCCATTTGTCTTGCTTATTTTGAATTCTAACCTTGTCCTCCAAAATGCTTGCACTCCTCCCAGCTTGGTATCATATAAGAATTCAATAAACTTATTGCCTGTTGTACCACCCAAAGCATTAATGAAATGACTGCACAGTACCAGACTCAAGACAGATTTCAGTAGAACCCAAGCTGATATGGCCTTTCAACATACTGTTTTCCAGGCTCTTCTGAACCCTCATTACAGTAGTGTCAGGTAGAAAAGTTATTTTCCTGTTTGTTTGGGTTTTTTTTAAATGAGGTTAATATGTATACAAAACAGTATTGACTGTTTTAATGAAGTGAAGATGCAGTACATAATTTTTGGCTGTTACTTATCACTGGTTAATCTTTTAAGTGCTTAGAAATAGATGCTTTGTTTATTTTTTAATGTCCTGAAGTCAGGCTATCTCTTCCATAGTTCCTTGGCTCTCCCATTCTCCACTTTTGAGAATAAGCATCATGTCTGTCTTTTTCTAGTGCTCCAGAACCTTGACCTCTTCAGATTCTCTAATTTCTAATGATTCTAGATTACTTCACCACTTAAATATATATGTGAAGTCCTATATAACTCACCGCAGCCTGAGGTTTTACCCTGTTGTTGTCAGTGCTAATTGCAGGACTCATGTAATCTCAGATAACTACTGTTCGTGAACCATGAATCAAAAGAGCATTAAACATTTTACCCATCTTGGCATTATCTAGCACTGCTAACAGTACTGTTGGCTTTTCATGCCTGTCAACTACAAAGCTAATTCATTGCTTAAAACATTTAGCTGCTAGGAGAAAAGCCACCTGCTCAGAACCACTGGGCAGCAGGGCAAGTTCTGGAGTTTGCTGTCTGAGCCCCAGGGCAGTGCTGGAAAGGAGGAGTCATGACTGCAGCATAAAATAGCAGCAGATTTAGGATGCGGGTAATATCAGGGACCTAATATTCCATGGGCTTAATTTATATCATGTGACATCTGCTGCCTATAGAGTTGTGTGACATTGCTCTACCAAAGGGTGCACCAAAATGGAGGGAAAGGGAGTGATGGAAGGGGAAGAACATAAACGTGAAAACTGGCAGCAATATGAATTGCTAATATTATTTTCAGGAAACAGGAAAGGAAGAATACTTCAGCTAAAGAATAAGTCACACAGAATATTTTTGCAAAAAAATTTGGACTAGGACAACTTAAAAAGTAAAGTTTGAACTTAAGTAAGGGGAATCTATGGATGAATGGACGATAGTGGAAAACTGCAGAGACTAGGTGTTACTCATCTGTTTGAGTTATTTTTATAACCAAACTTCAGCTATTTCCTGTTTTCAGCTTTTTAGCCCTTTTTAGTTTGAATGAGCTAAAAAGGACCTCTTACATTTATTTATTGGCTTCTTGGATTATAAGCATCTCTCCTGTTACTATTAATGTGTTATTCTGTGTTTGTCTGTAAAGGCTCCTGGGCAGAATGAAGGCTGCACTCAGTGGATGAAGTTTCCTTCTCCAGGTGAAGGAAACTTACTGTCAATTCAGACTTTCAAATATTGTTCTCTGTAATTTATTTATTTTTTTAAATTTAATTTTCAAATCCTTACTTTTCTTCCATTTTTTTCATAATTATTCCTCTTGAAGTATACCGCACAGGCTGGGTTACAGAGTTGGAAATGAAAGTTGCCCAACAGTTTTTCTCGAAGTTTTGTAAAATGGATGAACACATGGGCTGAGAACTTTTTTATAAGCTAATATTACCCAGATGATTGAATTTTTCTTTTGTCTGGTTAATACTCCCTTACGGTTTGGTCTTGTTCCCATTGCTATCAATGGGAAATCTCCCATTAAGTTAAAAGGTTGTGGAACCAGGTCTTAAAAAAATTGTATTGAAACATGTCATGATTATAAATGGTAGTAAAACTTCCAAGAGTGATCTTTCAATGGCCCTAAGAATTCAGGGCTGATCCACACCAACATGCGCTTTCTGAAAAAGGGCATTGCATTGGAATGTCACAAAATCCTTCCCCATTCCCCGTCATCCTGAAAGTGAGAGGGGTGTGGAGTGCTTCTCAGGAAACTTGTGCATTCAGGAAGGATAGCCATCCACGGAGCATGTGTGTTTGGCTAGATTCCAGCACACATTCGGGAGCTTTCTATAGATACCTTGAATGCTGGGGTCTGGGTGCCCATCCCTGTCCCTGGGCTGAGATGCCAGCATTGGCAGTGGCCTGACCTCAGACTGGGACACAACCTGAGCGTGCACCAGGAAACACACACCGGCAAAGAGGGAGCTGTCATGCCTTCCAGTCTGTACGGTGAAGGAGGCAGGACTCCAGAGCGCAACAGACTCACACTTCAGACACAGACATATAACAGCAAGCTAAAGCAGTGTTTTAGCTTCTCTTTTTGTCTGTTCTAATGTCCGCTGTCTGCTAGCATTTCTGGTTGCTTCTGAAGTTTATACTCATCTCTGATTTACCGTTACTACTTAGAACGCTTATGATTTTGGAAACTTTAGTTATTAGGATTACTTATTTCTCTTGAATATCAAAGCACTTCATAAACAGGAAGAGCCTAATTCATCATTATTCACGCATCAAAGTTTGGGTAAAAAGGGACAGCACAGCTAGAACTTAGTTGTCAAATGTGGGTGCGTGGAAGTACTGGAGGAAAATATCACTGTGCTGCTTTGCTAGTTATCATTCAAGGATATAGGAAAATATCTTAAAGCTTCCTGGGATCACCAAATAAACAACTATAAGAGCCTATATACAGCTGGAAGAATTTTTATTTCCTGTGACTGACAGTTCTTTACAAATTAACATCTTAGCCAAATGTTCAGCTAACATGAATCATTATAGCTTCCCAGAAGCCAGCTGACACCACCTTACAGTAGATGAAGATAGCTGTAGGATATCATAAATATAAAAGACACACTGATATAAAAAGTCCTTTCACAATGTCATGCTGGTCAAAAAGTAAGGAATTGTTTTCTGCAAAAAGAATAGCTTCTTGGCCAATAAGCTTTGTTGTCAAGAAAATCATCGCCAAACCCTCTCTTTCTGAGTTTAAATTAGTTCTATAGTATTTTTTAACAACTTTGTTTTGGTTTCTTAATAATGCAGTGGTCTGTGTCCTTGGGGTTCTTGTGCTCCACCGTTTTTATTCCCCAAAACTGAAAACCCTGGCACATTAGGTAAGAGCTCATCAAATAGAGAAATTTTGGAATGTATATTACCAAATTATAACTTCTGTGACACATTCCCGTGGCATTTGTCACTTTTAAAAGAAATACCAGAGGTTACGTAGAGCAAAAACTGTAAACCTCTCATTAGAGGTTCTGCTCCTGCTTAAGCCTCCTGCGAGTCTGATAGATTCAGGATTTCTTGTACAGACACACATAGAGCAGAGCACAGGGGAACAGAGCAGGAGGAGCTCTGAGTGAACAGCAGATCTGTTGCTTTCCACATCCTGCCCAAAGAGGAAGTTCTTCAGTCCATCCTGAAGAACCTCAAAGTTACAAAAGCATATATTTAACACTATGAACTGAAACTCCGGTGGGAAGAGTATCTCGAATCATAAGCAGCATTAACTGCATTGGGACTGTCATTGTCATCAGATACTATAATTTCAAAGGACAAAGATCCACAAATACTACCGTCAATTGTGTCCTAACATTCAACTGACCCAATACGCAGCATTTTTACTGCCATAGATTAAAAGTGCCAAGAATTAATATTTTGGCTTCCAGTTTAAAAAAAGAACACCTATAACTTGCTGACTCCACTTGGTTCTTGGTTAAAATTGAAGCTAAGCACATGCTTCAATGCTCTGATGAATTAGTAATATTCTTTTAAAAAGAAATAAGTAATTATTTCAGCAAAATTAACAATTTTTACATTTCCATTCACAGCCAGTTATTTACAGCAAATGTAAATCTAATGTGACATTGTGAGTATAGCACTTAAATTAAAAGTTTGTGGCTGATAATCATTGCCCAGATTACTAATAGTGGATATTAGTTTAATTTTCTACAGTTTCAGGAAAGTGTCAACCCAATGGTATTATGGTCTACAACCATCCTAATATTTATGTCCACCAAATTTTTAGTGGACTACTATCTGGGGATCTTTTTCCCCCAAAAGTGAGTTAATCTTACTTACTTCAAAATATTAATGCTGATTTTCTTTGCCAGTTAATTTTGGGGTAGAAAATATAACTTGAGCTCAATCCCCCTTGTTCGATAATTTAATACTGATATTACTTACATTATTAGTTTTACTGGTAAATCAAGGAGCAAGTTGCCGGAATCCAGCTGTGACCCCAGGGCAGGAACTTTCTGCCGGCTGTCACCTTCTGACAGTTCGG
The DNA here is from genome assembly GCF_964289735.1 of Phaethon aethereus. NCBI lineage: Eukaryota > Metazoa > Chordata > Aves > Phaethontiformes > Phaethontidae > Phaethon > Phaethon aethereus. Next base: position 44,479,016 of record NC_138578.1, read on the forward strand.
GCTGTTAATTACCTCCAACAGTTGGAGCACAAGCACCTCTCTGTCTGCCAGCTGGCAGCCTCCACCTCACACTGGCAGCCTGAGAAGATTTAAAACCTGTAACAAAAGCCTGCTATGTAAACAGTTTATTGTGTAATACACAATGGCAGCAGTAGACCCACATCGGGAATCAAAGGTAGTCTCTGCGCTCATGAGTAGTGAAGGCTGGAAATAATGCAAGCCCCTACTTGCCTCTTTCCATCAGTCAGCGGACAAAACCCACAGTCCAAAGTGAAACAGTACGAGCAAAGGCTGATCAGATGGAATACTGGGATCTAAGTGTCTGAATTGTTGCGGTACCATTGAACTACACAGATTACTTTAACATGTGAAAATAACACAGCAAGACTTTAATTACCTGGTGACATGCCAGTCACCAGCCAAGAGGAACCGCAAAAATGATATTTGAGGTTTTCTTCTCGGAAAACAAATGCAAGCTTCATAAGCGCGTGCTCAGGTCCCCCTGCGTCCTTAAAGTGGCACAAATGTGCCCCGGAGCTTTAGCTGTTATGTATCAAGGAAGGAGCCCATGATTACACTTCTGAGGGAGCAGTGTCGCTGTGCTGTATATAGAACTTGTGAGCTGCTTCAAAGGTGTGAGAAGTAGGTTCCTTATTCCAAATACATGAAAGAATTTCGCTATGATCATAGCTGCCCAGGACATGCAGCTAAACCAGTGCCAGAGCCAGGCAATGGGAAATGCCCAAGGAGTGGCTTTGCATTTCAGCTTCTGGACGAAGTTATTTCATGTCTTTACTTGCCAATCATTTAAATTTAGAAAACTAAACCACCCTAAGCAAGGGTCAAAGAAGGTACCCAAACCCTTTTGTTAGCTTCAGCTGAGTGGTTAGAGTACTTGCTGAGAGGCAGAGCTGGATTACCATGCATCCCAAGCCTGACAAGGTTCAAGCCCCCATCTCTCTTTTGCCTGGAGAGCAGCCTGATAATTTCCAGGCGAGCTTGGGCCACCGGAGACCTAGAATTGCAAAACTGATGAAATCAAACAGAGCAAGAAGGAGCATAACTATGGACCAGGATGAGACAGTCTTCCCCGGCAGGGAGATGTTCTGGATTGCATCCCTATTCTTTGTAATGCTCAAGTATTTTATGTGCTGGCTGCTTGGTGCAATAAGCACAGCATTTCTGTAACAGAAATTTGTGGAGTTTTACAGTCCTGAGGTAACAACAAAATAACGAGTTATGTCACAATTTCCAACTGTGTGTATATAAATTTGAATCAAATACATATAGGTAAGGAGTATTCCCTACAACTAGGTTTGCATATCCAATTTAAGAGTGTTCAGACATCTGCTATCTCTCTATCATACTTAGGTGAAGGATATTAATACTGGTGGTGAGCCAGATCTTCCTGGGGCCTTTAAATGGTATCATTAGAACAGCTGAAATCGTTATCTGACTGTAAGAAGCAAGTGGAGCAGGAAACTTTGCATTTCAGGGTAGGAAATAAGTGAAAAAGAGATTTGTAACATAATTATTGCTATTGCTGTGGAAATGTTTTTGAGTGATCGTTATAGAACATCCTTTCTCTTTCTGTCTCTGTCATACTAGTTTTTTACTCAGAATCAAAATAATCCATTCATAACTTGGTATAAATATTATTTCTTACCTGGAAATGAAATCTCGTGTCAGTGGTACATTTTCCATAGATGTTACAATATTGTTTATTGAATTTATTCTAAGAGACATTGCAGTTTATGTCCTTTGAAATGACTCCTAGAGAAAAGGAACAACTCTTGGCTTTGAGAAAAAAGTCACTATTGACCTAGCGAGTCCTAGGGATTTCTACAGTAGAAGTGAGCCTGACTTCCCTTATGTAGATACAGTTCCCAGTATATTCAAGTATTTCACCTAGCTCATCTTTTGGATAGCCTTCAATACAGAGTTTGCTTTTGAACCTACTTCAGATGTGGCATGGAAACAGCTCTACCTTTTCTATCCCTTGCAGGCAAAGGGATGTTGGAACCAGAATAATGCTGTTCAGGAAAGGGGAGGCTGAACTATCAGCTTTGCAAAAATTAACAATAGTTAAGTACCAAGTACCACCTGCCTGGTCTGCTGACTTCCAAATTACTCTAAGCCTCCCAGGCCAGAGATGTCCACGTCATTTTTAAAAAGGAAACATCTGGGAATGGCTTTTATATCACTACAGAGCATGCAATTTCACTCCTATACTTGCAATTTGTATTTGTATTCCTGACAGATGTTTCCAAGCTACAAGCTTAATGAGGCTTAATCTCACAATATCCATTTAGACCAAATGGCTCCTGCAATAGGATGCACCAAATTGTGGTTTTGGCTACAATGGAGCTTCCCAGTATTCACAACAGTATAAACAGGAGCAAAGTTTGGTTCAGTGACTTCAATGTGTAACACTGGAAGGATTCCTAAAATATATGTACTCTGAAGTTTGAAATTGAATATACAAGAAAGACAAAAGTAACTTTAAATCAGTTTTTTATATGATTTATATGTATGAAGCATTGCTTATAAATTCTTTGTACATTACTATTGGAGGATGCTTTGCAAATGATGCCCGGAAATGCAACCAACTGCCAATATAAAGAAAGCCTGCCTTCACCACTATCTGAGCTAATGCAAGGTCCATTTCTTTGCATTCTCTAAAGCTGTGGCAAACCTTTTGACAGTTCCCATTCCTGCAGTCAATTCCCTCTCTCGCGGTTAACCGCTTCCCTGCTGGCCCGCCAGTCACATCTGCCCTGTATTGCCATTTCACACGGATGCTCCATTTAAGCCAGGGAAATGTGATCAAGACATACCTGGTATCTATCACCAGCAGTCAAGCTATCAGAGGACTGACGGGAGCAAAACCATTTTAAAGTAATTTTACAAAATTTTTTATGATTTTCACGGATCAGAGGCACCCTGGTAGTATTGTATTTTTTTTAAATTTGAATAAAATTCTATTTAATTTGGCAGTTAAAATAGCAAATACAGAAATAATGTCAGTGTGTTTGTTTTTATCATATTTTAACCTATTTAACGTATCTTCTAGAAAAGCTATTTTTTAGGAAATCTATTGTCTTCTAGCCATTTTACTTGTAATAATCGTTAAAACACAATTTCTTTTGCTGGAAGATTTTTATATTCCACTCTCCTTTCCAAAATATATTTAATTTCTGCTAGAATCTTTCTACTAGAAAATATTTATGGTCACATAGGCTGTTTCATGATTTCACTGGAGAAATTAATAGTATTTTATTAATTGCATTTTTCTTTTTTTCTTTTTCCTAAAATGACTAGATATCACGGTCTATTTCATAGATACAGTGCTGGGTTTTTAAGATGCTCTGCTCTTTGAGCTCTTTCAAATTCCTTAAAATTTCAAGTCTCACATTTTCACTCCATTTATATTTTGAGAGTTGTTTTTTTAACGATAGCAACCCCCTGTCTCCATCCCTTCTTTTTGCCCGGCGTTCCTAATCAGCTGTATCTTTGCACAGACATTGTGTGTTTGCTGTATCCCTCTTTCACACCGATCACCTCGTGTGGCTAATTTTTATGCATGTGAGTGGTCCCACCTAACTCAGTTGCTTTGCTGAAGTTCATCACGGCGTTGCTAATGATGCAGAACCGTGAGCGCAGGAAGCGCGCGTGTTCCTTGGCACTCACTGTCTGAAGCCTGTCATAAGTCGTTGAGTGACAGCCTTGCAACGTGACTCGGCCTGGTGGCCTGATGGTCCTCTCTGATCGAGACATAAAATTCTGCACTTGAGATTGGAGGAGATATGCCCTATCTGGGAGAGATTCCTTAATTTCCCTTCGTTTTGTGATTTCCAGCGCCATAGAGCAGAGGGAAGTGAAGGAGAGAGAGGTTCAGGAGGAAGAGGCATTGCTCAGACTTTCTTTGATCTGCTCCAGGTGAAGCTTTTCTGACCCAGCCAGAGCAGATCAAAGAAAGAAGCCAGAATACAGAGCGCTCGAGTATTTCATGACTGTAGAAAATACTGCCACAAAAGTGTCCCCTTTTTTTTTTTTTTGAAAATGTGCTCACCTTACATATAACCTGTCATGGCACTTACTACTAAAACCAGATGATCACAAACTATTGATTATTTTATATCCCTCGGTCAGGAAGGCATTAACTATATAGTGTCTCAGATAAAAAAACTTGTGACTGTACATGTAGAGCGCAATAAAACCAGCAGAAACAAATGATAACAAATTGCACATCTATTTTATTTCTAAAAATATCTTTGCTTAAAGAGATTCTAATCTCAAATCTTGAGTAATCTGGTGATTAGTAGAAGACTTCCCTTGATCATTAGTAAACCCTAACTCTCTTAATTATTCAGCTGGAGCCAGCAAACATGCTGATGTATTACCATCTTCAGTCTGCAGTACTGAGTAGTCTTTAAAGAGTAGAGCCAGTATAACTGAATAAGGCCTAAATCCTGGTTGCAGTATATATGTTGTACTACGATACGTGCCGCATGCTTTATAGCCATAATTAGGTAACTTTCTGCCCTAAAGGGGCCTCTAGCAAGGGCATATCCATATGACTAACTTCCGACACTGTGAGCAGTCCTACTGATCTCCATCCTTCGTGGACCTAGTCAGGATTTCTCACAGCGCTTGCACTTCACGTGTGGGACATGCCTTCGGCACCAGCCACAGGAACAAGCCCTTTGCTGAAAAGCCGCGATAACCTTGCCTATATCGTTTGCCAGTTATTTTTTCATGCCTGGGGCTACTGGGCAACAACCAGCAGTAGGACCGAGTGCTGGTTCCCCTCCGAGTCAGAGAGAAGGGTGCCATCTACTGAAGCACTCGCATCCCGTCTGCAACACACAGGCTTTTCTCAAAAAGCTCTCAGCTGTGTGCCAAGCCGGAAAGCTCATAAGACCAAAGTAAATCCACGAATTTGATGAAACTCATTAAAAGGAGCATTTCAGGAAGGGCTGCGTTTGTTCAATTTGCTATGTTATTCCGTTTGCTGTGTGCTGAGTAAGAGTGAGCAGCTTTATGATGAACAGGGATCTGATGCAAAAGATCTTTTTGGCACATATAAATAACAAAATTAATTATAAAAACCTGCCATTTACACTGTTATAGGATAGGATGAATTGAATAGTTATCAGGTAGTCATTTCGGTTGTTAACCCTTGAATTTACCCCATGTATTTTTATGGAATCTGGATCTTCTATTAAGCCTTTATCAAAATGCACCTCACGCTGATGGTTATACAGTGAATTATCATTTTATGCCATGCACGGATCCTCAAACCCGTTATCCTGAAAATAGAATGCAAAACTATTTCTGGTAATACTTTTATCTGATACTACAAAATCCATCACTGTGACACTTTGTACAATGAGGGTCACAAATAAACAGCATATTTTCCTCCTGCAAGAATATTTTTGAAAGTTGTCTTTGAGTACTTTGGTCAGTATGTTTGTTTTTAACACCAGATCTGTATTTTGCAGAACAGACTCATTTCATTATCTGTTGGTATCTGTCTTCTTTAATGAGAAAAGGGCACTAAAGACACTGGAGAGACAGAGCAAATACCTTTATATGTGACTGTGAGTAAATCACAGGCTGTGTGTAAGTCCAACACACGCTTTCTGTTCATAATCCACAGGGGAGTGTACTAATCATGCATTTTTACTGCAGCTCTATGTATCCAAACATTTGACCAGGTAAAATTATTGGAGATGTCAGGGAAAAAGATGTATTTGCTGTTCTTACTTTCACCTCATCTTAGAACATAAAACCCAGTAAATAAAAGCTAATCTTGGCAAATCATGCAGAAAAAGTCAAAATCAAGTTGTCAAAGTAATAAACAGTCCAATACAGCTGACAGGTTTCTTTGTTACAAAATAATGTACATGTCAGCTGTAAAAAAGATAGTCTGAGACCTAAAAGTACTGGTTTTGAAACAACAAGTATGAAAAGTTCTTGTTCTCAGGATTCTATACAACTGAACTATGATAAAGTTCAAAAGGAATTTTGGATGTTTTTTTCCCTAAACATTTTTCACCAGTGTACCCTGATGTAACAATTTATTGCAGTCTGATAGCTAACAAAAGCAGAGAGGAGTATTGGCCAATAGCTGCAGTAGCATTGGGGAATTTTTTTTCTTTTATCAGTGAATGACAATTGTGATTGGAAATGGTTCAAGCTTATGCTGTTTGTGGCTATGTCATTTTTACCACCAGGTTATGAAATAAATATAGGTTTTCAAATGCAAATGTAAATGCCATGACTGTTTTTGGTATCAGGAAGTATTTATGGCAGATCAAATTGTTCTTTGATGTTTTTGGACAGATTTTACAATCAACAGGTTAAGTTAACAGGAGTTGTGAATTATATCTAAATGATATTTATAAACAAGAGTCAAATTTATGCATGCAGAAGGATATTGAGAAGGTTGAATAACACTGTCAACATGTCTACTGACAATATAGTTTTTCTCCTTCCCTTTACTACTCACTGGTAGGATTCTTTTTTCAAGATATGTAAGTCTCTAACCATGTATGTGTGGACTGATTTAAACTTCCAAATAAAATGGAGTGTTGCAATTGTTATTCCAGAGGTGAGCCGCTGGTAAAAGTACTTTTTTTCTGATCTTCCTAGCGTATTGCCGCTTCTTCAATGCAGCTAATCGGTGTTTGTAATGTTTAAAGCCAAGTTCATGTTTGTAAGTACCTGGAGAAAACTGATTTAATTTGGAAGCAGTTTGGCTTAAGCATTTCTTGGTGTTTGATATCATCACCTATGATTTTGCAACAGCAGATTGAATACGCTTTTCTGAAAAAGCATTGAAGAACTAAGAATTGAGCATACCTGTTAAAAACCTTAAGTGGATTCTTTTTCTTTTCCATGCTTATTGTTTTATTATTGTAGTTTAAAGGGTTTCTGAGGTCCCTGAGGCTCTGTTGTGACAGTCACTGAACAGAAATGCAACAAAAGGCAGTACCTATTCAATACACCTTGTGATGATTTGTTGGGGTTTTTTTGACGCTGCCTGCACCAAAACTGTGAAGAGTCATCACAGGTTCAATGCAGTCTGTCTGGGCTACCTCTAGAGAAAAGTGTCAAGGTGACATAGTCTGGCCATTACCAAAGGATTTTTTTAATAAATTGCTTTAAAGTTGTCAGTAAGCAGGAAAAAATCAAGAAAATACTGTCCTCACGTTTCCTAGTTAAACATGAACAATATACATGTGAACTTTGTGGCCTATTGCATGTGTGGAGGGCTATGAATCATGAACTCCAGTATTCTAACTCCAGCTTTTGTATTCAGTCAGTTTGGCTTTGGGCACAGAATTTACTTTTTGTATATTTAAGAAGAAGGAGAGATGGCAACAGCACACTTACTCACCTCCCCTTTTAAGGGATGATCAGTTAATGCTGCTACAACACCTTGAAGATGGGCTTTCCAGAACTTAAATTATGATTAGCCATTTATACAGATAATAAAACATCCATACTTACCTAGGATAAGATATGGGGGATTTAAAATGCTCAAGCTTCCTGGCATAACTAACTGCCTGAGATTAGGAGGGAAACCTTTCCTACAGCCAGGTTATTACTCAGGGTATTACTTTTGGTGGTTATGGGGTGGCTTATATGTTTCTTTGAAGCATCACACATTGTTGGCTGGAGCAGGATACTAGATTAAACAAACTGCTCACCTCAGTGAGAATGGCAGGTCTTAGTCTTCTGTGTTTCTAGGTCCTCCCTGGCTGGTGGTGATGAACCCTTTTGCTTCTATGTACCTCAGTAAGATGCACAATGTACCTGGCTAGGGCTACACCATATGGCTAAGACATGTCCCACCTTGTCAAGCCCTTTAGGTATTTCAGTTTTTCACATTTGTTATATGAAATTTTAAAGCTTGTGGTTCTGATTTGGTTCAGTGGACGTAATTCAAATAAGAAGAGCCTTACTAATTCAATACTTGTAAAGCAACCCACATCCCTTTGACTGAACTAGAAAGTAGTTAAATGAGCAATTGTGTTGACAGATTTGGGGTTGGGTCATCTCCAGTGATAGAACCAGAACAGCACAGCTGAGTATCCCACTGGTATACCCCAACTCTCCTCTAGTCATTGCCTACCCATTTTGGGGGGTGGGTTAAATCCCAGCAGGTTGTCAGAGAAGACCTTAGGCAACCTTGTGTCACTGACTGCAATGCCTTTGAGCCGGTCACTTGCCCATCGTAGTGTACTACTGGAGTGGGCAATGCAGAATCTGTTTGAAAGTGGTTTGTTAAAACTTACTGAAATAGCAAAATTGCTGCCAGAATAAAGTCCTTTGTAGCACTCTTTTGAGCAAAGGCAAAAATAAAGCAATAGGTATAGGCTTACTACTAACAAAAAAGAACATTCCTCCTTGAGAAAATGGTGTTTGCAGCCTTGCCCTTGTGTTTGTAAATACACATAACTACATGCATTGCGTGTGTGGTATGTGTGCGTGTGTTTGTGTAATAACTAGCTTAAATTCAGGCTTGATTTTTTTTTTTAACTTGCTTATCAGACGGCATGTCTCATTTAATTTTTATTCAGTTCATAGTTTCTGTTGTACTGCCGCCTTATTCTTCAGCTTTACTGGATATTTCTCTTTCTTCACCTTTTTTTTCCCTTTTGTTATATACTTTTTATATATAAATTTACATATGCACAGAGCAAAATAATTGTTCATGAGAAATCTTGAAACCCTTTTCCTTCCCTAAGCAGCAACAAGAGATTTACATTTATAAATAGGGAGCTGGGGGCTGGGAGGCAGAACGCTAACACACGACAGCAGTGAAGCTACGCAGATAAATTTTTCAGTTCTTTTATCTAGTAAACATCCTAATGATCAACATCAAAGGCTGAAGAAAGAAGCCGTTCTTCTCTTTTGTGCCAGATTGAGAAAGAGTGGGCTCTTTTACATCTCATATGGGAGATATGAGGAGCCTTTGAATGGATCATTGCTTTTTATGAGTAGTAATGAGGTGAGAAGTATTCTAGTGTGTGGCACAGGCCTTCATTAAAAGCGTGAAACAGAATGGCTTATGGTTAAAAGGAGTAATTTGTTCTAACATACTTGCTAAATTGTGCTGTAACCATGCCAGGTCACTGGACTACATTTTCCATAGGATTCCCGAATGCATTTGTGTGTAATTATTCTGCCTGTATGGAGTTCAGGGATTTTTCCAAAGGCTTGTGCTAAGTAGTTGACAACACTCATTCCTTTACTGGAAACTTCTCTAAATGCTGTATTTTAAGAGGTGTGGAAGAGCCCAGATTCTGTTGCTCAAGCCTGTATTTCCTCAAAAGAATAAGAACCAGCAAAACAATGTAAAATAACCGTAACTGATCTATGTTACTAAGATCTGTCTTACTAACACAATGAAAAAGCAGGAAAACTATCCCCACAGTCTCCGTCCTCAGTCTGCCAGGATTTTATCAGAGAGATCCATGCAAACCGAAGGCAACTAAGCTGCTGTATACTGCTGTGTCTCACAGTAGCATGTTTGAGCAGCCTGTCTTCCTAAAGCACTGCTCAGCCACTCCTCACATCACAGCCGATGGCAAGCAATGGTGGTCGTCACTTTGGAAAATCAGTCACTTGAATTCTGGTGCTGCTGAGAAACATGATAATAATTACGCAGCAGCACAGATAACACAATGCACAAATGCGTTTCCAAGTTCTCATTCCTGTCGTGCTTGAATAGAGGAAACAAATTATATGTGCAGTACAAATTTCTGCCTGAGTAATTTTTTTCAGAGGACAGAAAGAGGTATAGTCCCTGGGAACCACACTTCTGAACTATGAAGGACTGGAATAAATTACACTGGCAAAGGAATAGTTTTTCCAGAGCAGGTTATATGTACAATAGAAGTCCTTTTGTCAGCAAAACACTCATAGCATCCAGATCTGACCTTTAGGCACTAAAACCATGCAATCTGCTGAGGATTACGCGTCGAGTCGGTGGCAGAATAAGGAAGAGAATGCAGACTACAGCCTTCCCCTGCTCCAGTCACCCCATTGCACCGCCGCTCTGCTTTCTAAACATTTCTCTGTTCCCAGCACTGACAGACAAACTGCCTTCAAACCTTGCCACGCAAAGTAATGGCAGATCTGAGTTTTAAGCTTGATCCAACGTACAAGTAACAGCTGATCAGGAGATTTTCTACAAAGCTTCTTTAAAAGGAAGGGCTAATTCATCGAAATAAAACACACACGCACATACAAAAAAGCTTCAATTTTACTTTTTTAAGAAAAAAATGAGGGAAATCAAAATTTAAAATGTATTTTTTTATTTGGACAAATAGCAATATCTAAAAAGAATAAAAATCTTATGAAGATATTTTAATTATCTCAAGCCAAACTTTTGTTTGGAATGCACATTGATGAAAATCTATGTGATTTCAACTTTTTGCCCTGAGTCAGAGCAGGAAAATGTTTGAAATCTCAAAACCATCTCATTCCTAGCTTTGAACTAAGGACTAGTTTGAACTAAAGAATAGGACTCTGTGTGTGTGTGTGTGTGTGTGTGTGTGTGTGTTTGTTTGGCAGCAATTAAAATATGAGAGCTATGCTTAGAGCCATATGCTTCCTCAGGAACTGATAAAAGTTGCATGTGTATAACTGATGGAGAATTTGTCCCATGATGTTAAGACAGCTGAGTTAAGCACAGTTGTTTCTTTAAATCAGCTTACTGTTTCTTCCTGTACAAATCAGGATAGATAGTCCACTTTAACCTGGTTAGATAAATGAAAAAATAAATAATTTTGTGAAGAATATGTGAAATCCAGTCTTATGACTGTTTGTCTTCTAAGTGTCAGTCACTTAGAAACCTCAGAAATGAGTGAATTAATTTCTCCACGTATTTTCCAGCCATATTGTGAAATATAGAAGACTTCAATGTTTTATGTTCATCAGTAAGTGCTGGGGTCATTCCTTATAATCGTGTTCACAAAGCTGTGTTTTAAAATGTTAGGGACAATGATTTAAATTGCTTATTTCAATGATGTGAAAAAAATAGAATAAAGCAGAAAAGCACAGTCTGCTTTACTTAAACAGCCACGCCCCTCAAAGTGTGTGTATATATATCAGTGTGTGTGTATGTATCTATGTAAGCATAGTTTATATATATTATTATATATGTATATATATTATTATATAATGTATATACATTTCACTGTTTGAACAAGCAACAAAATGCAATGTTAGATTTTCCTATATGTTAGATTGTTTTTCCTAGTTTTTCAGGCAGAGAGGTTAAGTGACAGCACAAAGATTGGGTAGTACATCAATAAACATCTGGATATCGTAAGAGTCCAGCCAGCGACTATATTTTCTCCCTGACTACAGGTGAGGAAACTCATCTGGGTTCTCACAACAATGGTGTGAACTCAGGTTGTTGTGGAGGATTCCAAGGATGCCTCTGACAAATGTTGGCTACTTGTTTATTAGGAAGATCTAAATGTCCTGGCATTGAAAGATCTGCGTGGGATTAATAATAAGGTAAATATGCCTTCAAGCCAGATTAATCAGAATGTTTACATCCATACACTCTAAGGTTACGGTATTAAAAGAAATTGTCGGTTGTCATGCGTTATGAATCGCAATTTTTAACATACATTTTGGCACTGATGCCTTCTCTATGGTTTTAAATAGTGTTTGAAATGAGATCTCTATTTTTTATTAATGTCTTGAAATTTAGGTCTGCAAAGCCAGATTTGGCCACCTTGCAAACACCACAGAGTTTTTGCTGCAACTACAATTAAGAGTCATTTTAAACCAAAATTGACTTGAATATTATGTTACTAGGCTGCCAGTGTTGCCTGACCTTCCCCTTTCTCCCACTTCAGCTGCAGACTGGCTTTGAAACCATTTGTTTGAAATAGTTTATTCTGTGAATAATTGCTTAATTGGTAACTGCTTGAAAGGGGGACAAAATCACAGAATCACAGAATGGTAGGGGCTGGAAGGGACCTCTGATCCAACCCCTCTGCCAAGGCAGGATCACCTAGGACAGGTTGCACAGGAACGCATCCAGTCGCGTTTTGAAGGTCTCCAGAGAAGGAGACTCCACAACCTCTCTGGGCAGCCTGTTCAGTGCTCCGTCACCCTCACAGTAAAGAAATTTTTCCTCATGTTGAGGTGGAACTTCCTGTGCTGCAGTTTGTGCCCATAAAATAAAGATGAGCAAATCGAAATCACTTGAGGCTGTATAGGAATGAGGAAAATGCAATGCTCCATAGATATGGCTACCAGCAGGCAGAATCCTCCACAATCCTCCACAATTTGGAGCTCTGGAGCCAAGTTTACCCATGGAAGATACAAAGATCTAGAAAATGCTGGTCCCAATCCTGGACTGATCTTCCAGACAGTATTCCAATGTATTTTTGTTACACAGAAACTAAGGGGTTTAAGTTTGCAAACAACTCTCAGATTCTGATAAGAGGACTGTAAATGCTGCTATTAATGCCTTCTTTGTTAGCAATTATTAAAACAGCAGGAATACAAAGCATTGTAAAGAGCGTGAGTCTCGCCCCATGCCTCAGTTTCTCTTTACAGTGTGTGTATGGCTCTTAGCAGATTTCTATATCTGTTTCACAGAGTTCAAATGACTTGATGGTATTCAAACCTCTTATTAACAGAGCCTGAAAGGATGTGTATATATATTTGCTTTGTGCAATTAATGTCATCAATTAGTCTAAACATCACATCTGTTGATTAACCTTGAGCCAAATTATCTTCAATCATTTGTCCACATATTCATGAGACCTATCAGTGATAAAAAATGCAATACCAGAAGGGAAACAGATTTATAGTGAATCTAGTCTCCATGTAGTTTTTAGGAACCTGTGTCAAGGTCCCATTATCCTCATCTATTTGTAAAATGTAACACAGAAGAGGAGCATATATGTCCACTATGTTTTTCTCAGACAGTTCCATTACAACCAAAATCCTGCTGCTTTATTCCTGTTACATAAGTCCTGCACATGACCCTGAATCAACCTAGCATTCAGAAAGAAATTAGGGAAGGCAGGAATACATGTCCTCTTAATTCCACTAATTTTGTACAGGACTTTTAATTTATGTTACTTTTTGCCCAGTACAAGTTTCTCAAGAATACAGTAGCATTCTTTAAGGTGACTGCTCACATACTTCTGCTGAAAGTTTTATTTGCCTTCTTCCCATGTCTCTTGCCTTCAGACACAGGGCAAATCTTCAGCTGCAGGCCAGGCTCCATTCAAGCTTTCCAGCACTGCTTTTTGGGTTTTGAGCCCCAATGCTGCTCCATGACTCCTGCAGGGAGCCATAGCCTTGCTTCACATTAACATCCATGCGCTGACAGAATCTTTGATTTACTCGCCCAAAATTTCCTTGCCCTCTGAAAGGCCTGAGTATGTGCTGAAAAGTCCGGTTTGCCAGCGTAGCTCTTTGCAGATATAACCAATTTAGTAGATTTTGGATGAGAAGTTTCATTTCTTGCCCTTGTCCTCCATGCAGGTGTACAGGGCAGATCTGATCCAAGCTAAGAGCTGTGCAGGTATGAAGCTATACGCACTCCAGCGATTCCCTGCTGCTAGATGTTGTGCATTTATGAACCTTAATGACCCCCTGAGACAGTAGGAGGAAAGGATAAGGGGACCAGAGTAAGAATTAGCACATTAGTGGTTTCAACCATAAATAGGTTATCTCTATCCTGGTACTAAACTTTTCTTTTTGGAACTTATAAAAGCTTGCTTGGCATAAAAAAGTTTCTTTTGTCACTTGGAGTTGGATAGACAGCTGACTGCAGCAATCTTCCTCTCCAACCTGCCTGGGGCAAGACACCTCAGCTGTCCAGATGGAAGCTGCAGGTCAGGACATCTCCCTCAGTTTTCTGTGCTTAAAGATACATCTAAAGCAAACATACCTTGGTGACTTTGCATGCGGATAGTGCTGAAATTTCACCAGTGTGCTATTCCTCTAATTACAATCCCTAAAGTGTGGAGTGCAATGATAAAAATAAGTCATGGTGCGAACTAAAAGTGTGAAATGGAAATGTAGCTACAAGAAATGGAAATAATTCCAAACAGAATAATTTTCCAAAACTATTGTTCAGTTAACAAATACAAGAAAGATGCGTCAGTCAGTGAAAGGGGAGATTACTGCTGCTTTTATTTTTTTGGAGGTCTTTTGTAACGTTTATAACACTGCACTGATCTGACATAGAACACAGCCATGTAAACAATTGCATTGGCACAGCCAAGCAGGCAATAAATTGGAGCTGGGGTTGGGAGAGTAAGTAGATGAAACCAGGATAAAATAGGAATGTCTTTTTCTCATTTTGCTGTCAAATTAATCATAATTTGGGAGCAAACCTGTACTTTATGGAGGTTTAGCTTCCTGTTCCAGGTTTATGCACATCTCAAAACACCAAAGCAAGGGAAGATCTCCTGGTAGGGACAGCTGGACTGACTGTGCTCTATAGCAGTGGGAGACGGTGGGGATACGGTGCAGAATATTGAAATGTGTGAAGTACTAGATAACGTTCTGACCTACTGAAAGTGAAATACCTGGGCCACTGCTTAAATTGCCATTTCCCACAAAGGCTGCACTATTCTCGTGTGTTTGCTGCCATTTTTCTTTTAAATGCCTACAGGAAATTAATTTTTATAAAACTGACAGTTAAGCCTGACCCTCCATCCTTAAGCTCCTACTTCTGCCTTAGCGATCCAGCACATACGGTACAGTGTGTAACAGTCAGCTGCTAATTTGGCTTCCTGCAAACATGGCTATTAAGGTCAACTGAATCAAATGAGGACAGCTCAAGCTTTAAATCCAAGGGATATATGCCCTTCTGCTGGTTGCACGCAGCTCCCTTTGCTACTGGGGAGAGTAAAATGGACTCCTCCAGAAAGAACAGGCTCCTAACCAGCTTTGTTATTATTCATAACACTTCTAATATGATTATCCACTTGTAAGTGCATTTGGAGCTATACATCAGAAAGTGCAAGGCCCATTCCTCAGATACTTGGAAACAAAAGTATATATACTTTGGATTATATAATACATAATGCATACTGAATTCATACTTAAGCTTCTGTCTTGGACTTCTTTTCAGTATATTTAGATAAAAATGAAGTGTAAAATTTGAAAACTAGAAATTATAATATTTTAGAATGTATTAGAATATTAGAAATCCTAGCCCTTCTGTACTGTGTGAGCATATTTCACACAGTACTATGTTAATCTTCTTGATGCTGGTATATAGTAATAGCGTACTACTTTTACAAGTTGAGTGGATGTGAGACAAAGCTTAGGAGAATCCAACAGCACTACCTAATAACAACAGTCTGCTAATCTACATGCAATCTTGACAGTAGCCTTATAGAGTATTTGTTTTTTAGATTGTTGTTTTGTGAGCATCCTGCCAACAGAGCGAGAGCCTCACATACATTTTAAGCTTGACTATCAAAGTCAACAGAAAATCTCCCGTTACTCCCAAATGTCTACATTAATAAACTGTGTAAACAAAACATTTGTGGATACCTCACTGGGTCTGAAGTCTTATGGAACTGTTGCTGATTAAGGAGAGTCTTTACTCTTTCACATTTATTTTTCAAAGTATTTCCGTAACAGGCCAATGTGACTGAAGTTTCCTGACCCTCTGCCAATCACAATATAACCTTCAAAGGAAAGAGATAACCTCCCACTGAAGTAAGCAACAAAGAAATGTTCTTCAGAAGAAAATCCAGTAAAATTCAAATAGGGAGTGCAAAACGGGAACTGTTTTTGAGAGCCAAATACTGAGATTAATTTAACTCTTTAACTGGTTAGCCCCATAGCGAAGGGGCTGATTTAAATCAGAGTTCCACCTACCCAGCTGTGCTGCAGGGAGCAAAAGCAGAGTGAGATAAGACCTTCTGTGGCAGACACTTTGACAGGCAGTGAGAAGCAAGGATCTTTCAGCTAGGACTGCTTGATGTTTATCAAATGGGAAGAGCTGAGATAAGCAGGACCTGAATCCGTCTTTGCATTAGAACTGAGTGAGCAGTGACGCTTTGGTCACTTGACGTATTCTTATACACTGATATTTATTTTCATCCCAAATTGTAATGAAATTTGGATCATCATGTTTTGTGGGTATTGTTTGTATTCTTTTTTAATGACCAGTTCCAAATGAACATGATTTTGAAGTGATGGATTGTTTTGACTGCATTTGCTTATCATGCTACATCACTTCTTGAGCGTGGTAACCCAGATCCCTTGTGCCCAAATTCTTTTCACTGCCAGGTTTTCTGGCTGGCTGTCATTTCTTTTCAGGCACTGGATATACTGTATCTCAATCAAAGGAATGACTGCAGAGGATAATAGAAAGTGTCGCAGGAAGTGTTATTGCTATCACAGCACCTGTGACAATTAAATGTCTCCATTTATAACTCTCAGAGATTATAACCTCCCCCTAATAAAAGAAACCAAAACAGTGTTCTTTAGAAGGAAATTCAATTGACAGAAAATAAAAATAATTTTTTTCATTTACATTCATTCACAAGTTTCACAGAAAGGGTAATTTCTGAGCACATTTTTTTATCTGTGTCTTCTCCCTAGGTGAATAGCAAAATGATGCTGTTTAACTGGTGAGAAACTCAGCTCATTTCAAGTGCTATAGCCAATAGTGATACCAAAACATTACTATAGGCTTTGTCTCTTTTCAGCATTCTTTTTTTACTTTTTCCTGTGAATGGCATTTAACTTCCTAGAAACTCCACCTTTTGGGCTGAAATTTGAAACTCTTTGTGTTTTCTCCATGATGATCAATTCTTTTTTATTTTTTTTTTAATTCTGAAAGGAAACAACTCAGAATCGGTCTGTAGATGGCTCTTGCACAAGGCATAAGCAATGACATCTTTTCTACTGTTGAGTAGACACTCAAAATGTGTGTTCATTGGGAATATGTGTCTGCAAATGTTGCTTACACCCTCACTATCTTCTTTGAGTGGAGGAAGATTAATTAGTCATCCCTGTTAAATGCCACAATAACCTACCATTGTTTTAAGCAGCACCAGCCTTGATTTACAAATGTGAAACCAAAGAAGAAACTGCTGTCCTTAGTGTCTAATAGTTGGTCTAAGTTTTTAAGCAAAATACCACGTTCTCTCTCATGAATCAAATGACGTTTTGTTTGTGTGGATCCAGTGCTTGCTGAAGTCCGGAGGAGGAAGAATGGAGAGAGACTGTAGAATAAATGGTAGTTCAGAAGTTTAGCTGATTGTGATCATAGAATCTTTATTGTCTAGAAGATTATTTTTCTCGCTGGAAGTCAGTGACATTTTATTTTGCACACTAGAAATGCAGATTCATTTACTTTTTTTAACAAACTTCCTCAGTGAATGAATTAACTTAAATTTACCAGCTTTGTGGTAGGAAGGTTGTCTCATCTAACAGATGCTAACAAGGCAGATTTAAGCTGAGGCTACAAATACAATATTATGACAAATGTTTAAAATTAAATATTGTCCTTGAATTTCTTTCTTTGACCAGCTTTCACAAAGGCCACTTAAAGTTCTGGTTTGATATTAAAAGGAAGGGAATATGTAAGGAGAAAAGGGGAATAAATCCCAGCTTGTATCTTTAAAGCTCTGGAATGGTGTAAATTATTACAGTGGTTTCACATTTTCATGGGATCAAGGCAACAACAGTAAGCTCATAAAACAGATACCACTAATTATGCAGAGGAGAAGTCATAAAGTCACTGGTGGAAGCATGTTTTATATTCATGAACACATCATTAAAATTTTAAGACGCACTATCAAATTCTACATTTTAATACTACACCCAACAGCATTAAACCCTCCCAACAAGAAAATCAGATTGTTTAATGATCGTGTTTGTCACACAGGTTTTATATGTCTGCCATTGAAGCAGATGTGGACTTTTCTGTTGCTGGACAGCTTTTATCACTGGACAATTAAAAATAATTTTTATCCAAACAGCTTATAGAAAAATTAAATACAACAAAAAGAAGAGAAAATTGCCAAAAATTAGGCATGTTTAATTGCAGAAATATTTAAATTTACTCAAGCACATAAAAATCTTTTTATAGCATTGTCAATTTGTTTTTACTTATCTTGTATTTTCTTTTTTAATTAAAAAGTCATTTTAAAGTAAAAGGATAGTGATTCAGGCAGTCTACAACCCAGCACGCAAATGTTAGGTATTTTAAAGGAATCTTTAAATTAAATGTGGCTTTAATGTAGCCATTTAAATTAAGGGAAAATCTAATAAGAGATATTTCAGGCTTGGTTGCTCGGCTGAATCTCTTGGAAGACCAAAGAGTGTCCCAAGTGACTTTCATTACTGTCATGAAGTGACTGAGGCCACTGTTAAAATACACCTGTGAATTTTAAGGGTCCAAATCCTTCAGTTTAGAAAGAGGTGCAACAGACGGTAAATAGATGGATTCTTGTCGAGGCATCGACAGCACAGGCAACGCTTTCAAAGCTGATTGTTGTAACGTACAACAAAGATCCTGTTGGTGGGTTTGGACTAAGAGATGCAAATAGCTCTGCAGTTGCACATTGACACATGATGTCTCTCCCATACCTCTGGTGTGGACAATGTAGTCTTACTGCTCTGTTCCCCTTCACTTCATAGTGAACTGTGTTGCTTCTAGCATTTGGGACCTCTAGAAATAACACCCCCTCTAGAAAGAGTGGGCAGAGTCAAGCAACTTAAGTCATTCTTATTTACCACTGTGAGTAACTAGAAACTCGGATACTTAATGCTGCACTTAAAGGACATATTTTTAACATGTAATAACAGATTTTTGTTAAAACCTTATCAAAAGGACTAAACCAGTCTTTCTCTAGTTGATTACTATATGATGCCAGGTGCCAGTTAATACCATAGTTAAGCATTTATCTGACAAAAAGTCAAATGAGAGTTTCAGTTATTAACATAAAATTGTTAAAGTTAATTCTGTTAGGACTCAGTGAAGACTTCTGCCTAAAAAAATGTCTCAGTGTGGCTTAATATTAGGTCTTTCCTAAACCTTTCTTTCTCCAGAGCCAGTATTTGGCCTACACTATCTGCCAGCATCTTTTTAATGAGAAGCACACATCTAAAACCTCTCACAGCTCTCAAAATTTAGGAGTAAATATTTTTAAATTAAAACCGTATGCTAAGCAGTGCAGATTTGCTGGTGCAGATGTTATTTTTGGCTCATTTTCTTTAACTGATTCGTAACCAATATACTTCAGCCTATGTTTCCACATTTATTATTATTTTGAATACCACAGATATAGTGAAAGATGTTAATAGCATAATATCTCAAGATATTTTAGGCAGTTTTCTACTTAGCAGCAAAATCACAACTAAAATTCTGTGAATAAGATGTATCCTCAAGACACTATAAATAGCTGTAAATCACTATAAAAGTGAGAAAAAAGCGAAAATGGAGATAAAGATGACTTAAATAGAAAATGGGACAAGAAGGACCATTTTTCATGAAATTCTACACTCTACCTGTCTCAGGAGGCTCACACAGTCGTTTGGCATTTAATTCATTATTGCACTATGTAGTTCTGCAAGCACAGTACAGTCATGTCAGCCTTTGGGTTTTTTGTTGGTGGTGGTCCCACATTCATTCTAATTATTTCAGATTAATAATAATGTCTATTTTTGCCATTTAAATTCATGCCCGTTATCCATACTGTCATTCTTCTCTGGAAGAAACTGAAGTCTCTGGTGAAAGGCACAGAGTTTTCCACACTTTGCTAATTCTTAATTGATTCAGAATTAGTTAATTCTCTGGTTATGAGAGACCCTGTTGTCAGCCTTATTATGTTGGCCAGTGGTTTATTAAAGAATGGATCATGCATTTTTTCCATCAATTGATCCAGTTAGCCTTATTCTTTCAAATGTTGACTATTCTTGGGATCTTGAAATCACATTATCTCAGAAGAGCATGGGCATCTTTTTTGGTCTTGGATAGAAAAAAACTAGCATTTTTTTGGGATTTCAAAAATTAGGATCAGCTTAGGTTAACATTCAGAGTGGACAGTGCGGTGACAGAAGTCTTAAAGCACAGAGATGCTGTCCATGCCGTTTACAATGGTCTGTTCAGATATTTTCCTTAGAAACCAAAATTGCCAGTTCTTTTGTAGTTCAATCATGAACAAATTTTCTTCTTTCAGCTGTATTTAAATACAGTGAACAGGTTTTGACTGTGTGTGATTATACTATTCCTACTGTTGTGAGGAACTACATTGTAAATAAATATTTTTAATTTGCATACCACGTAGGGTTAATGTGAGACTAATTTTTAGCCCAAAAGTTACATAGAGAATTTAAATACTAAACAACTGTGACACTGGGAAAAAGGATTTTTTTAAGTAAGCCAAGAAATGTGAAATTTGAGAATGAGACTCTCCTCAGCCACAGACATGAACACAAAATAATAGACTAAAATAAATTAATTATACATGAGGTTACACAGGTTTAGAGAACATAGGTTTAGAAAAATGTCTGGGCACTAAGAATCTGATCCCCTAAACATCCACTAATTTTGAATACTACTATGATAAGTAGGCCCACAACTGTTAGAGAACTGATCAAGGCAGTAAACAGCAAATACAATTTTGCAGGATCAGGTCCTTTGGCAGTACTGCATAGGGTTTGCAGATTTCCCATTTTTATGTCTTGAAACTGTTTTGTTTGAGATTTTATGTTAAGTTTTGCCAGTTATGTCTTAGACCTATATAAGGTACTTTCCTATTCTTGATGCTGAAACTGTAACTTCATAACTTGTAAAAATTTCTTTAATTACTAGCAAACTATAAAGTAGAATAACTAAGTTGTTCTGGGGTTCTTACATCTTTTGAAATTATTTTCCCCAAATTGTGGATGTTTTGCAGAGTGTCACATTTTTTTGAAAAGAAACAAACCCCAAACCTGCAGGTCATTCATTTTTATTGCCCTCTGGAACAAAACAGAAACATGCAAGTGATGGAAAATGTCAAAACCAACATTTCCACTGAATTGTTAAAAAAGTCCTGATATTTTGGTGAGAAAAGATTCAGGGGAGAAAACTTTTGAATGACATGTTTACAGACTGTCATTCCATAACCAGAAGGATAAATATTTAAAACAGATAATTGACTTTACCAATTCTAATAATGACACCCTGCTAGAGACACTGGCTAATCAGTTAGCAACTAAATCTGGGCATAATTTATCAGACAAACTTCATTAAACAGATTTTATTTTATATATGTTGCACAAAACCAAACTCTATAATTGGGATTAATTGCTACCTTCATCAGTTTTAGCAAGGTCAAGGATTAAGTAGGCTTGGAGAATGATCTGACCTTTCATTGTATTTCTGCTCCCACCGAAACCTTTAGCTGTCAAATTCACAATTATGGGTTTCACAGGAGATTGCCACAAAGTAGGTTTTGATCCTATATGGTATTATCCATGCCTCACTTTACCTAGCTGTGAAATAGTAAGACCTTAACAGAATAGCTGTTTTGAAAGGCAATGTGAAAATCATATTGACATGCAATTTTTTCCATGTTTTGAATTTTTTTGTTACAGAATAGGAACTAAAGCTGAAAAATCAACCAAATTAAAAAGAAAAAAATAGAACAAGATTAATTTTTCTGTTTATAGGAAGAAAAGGCTTGAAGTTAATATGTCTAGCCGAAAATTTCATACAAAAACTCTTTTTCTATGACTTCAACTTTTCCAAAAAATGCCTCTAAACAAAGCATTTTCAGCCCAAAACTTGTCTGGTTTTGGTTATTTGGGAGGGAGGAAGTTGAGGAAGAATTAAAATTTTACAATATGGGTCTAGAAGTGCTCTTCTGCACTTGGTTATGTATATTTGAGACATATCTCCCTCCTGGCATGATTTGCAACACAATAATGGAGCAATGTTGAGAAACCCATGCTATTGCTCTCTACTTAAATTCCCAGAATTGTCAATCTGGCAGCTCTCACAGTACAACATTTACATAATTTTTAAATTACAGACAATTATACAAAACCCTTCTGCATCAAAGGATCAGTTTCCTTCCCCACCCTGCCCCCGAAGTCAATAGCAAAGCATCCTTTCTCAGCACTGGAAACAAGAGTGTCTTGGTTATACTTACAGAAGAGCGCCGTATGCTTATAATCGTTGTATTTGTGCTTTTGCCTGATACTACGGTATTAGAGAAAGTACGTTAGTAATGGGGATGCTATAAACAGTAGCTACAAAGTCTTTGATGGTAAGGACTGTTCAGGGAGAGACTATATGGTGACTATTTATAGAACGCTAGGAAATAAACAGGTAATGATGGATTTTTTTAGTTTGTAAAACTGCAGACTCCCGTGACTCGAGATGAAAAGAGGTTTACCAGGAGAATTATTGGTGGTTTTGGTTGTTTGTTTTTGTGAGGCAAAATCGGCATTTTTCTAAATGAATGTAAACTGTAATTGTCAAACAAGGAAACACAGTTTCCCTAGTGCCTCCTTTCTGTTGCCATCAACCCTTCAGCTATATGAGAATTACATTCTTTACAACTGTTAGTGTGAAACAACGCAGGATTGCTCTTATCTGTCACTGGTACTGTGAATTTTTTTAACCGAATCGTAGACAGATGGATAGACAGATGCAAATACGAATGACTTACTGCTCATTTCATTTCAGAAGGCAATGTAAGCATGTGTGCATATGTGTATATAATATACAGTGTTTATGTGTAGATCCACATATGCACACATGTATTGTGACTGGTGTTTGGCATGTAACTGTGAGACAAACAAGTGAGAGGGAGAACTTGATTGCTTTTTCTATACTTTTATATAATGATTCACAAAAGTGTTTAGTTATAAAAAGCTAAATCCAAATCCTTTTCTTTTGCTAAAGCAGCTGCTCATACGAAAAAGGAAAACAAACAAACCCAGCAACTTTTGTTTGATTTTACTGCAGGATACATGCTCAGTTGCTCTTCTTGTGAAGAATAAATAATGCCCACGGTGCCGTGTAGCAGTGGACCTTGCCCCTTTTTGTAGTTAACCAGTGAAAAAGGCTGCATCTGCTTATTCTCAGACATTAATACAGCTAAAGGAATAAGACATCAGAGGCCTGCGAATGAGAAGGTCTTTTTAAATTTACAAAGCATTTGCTCCTGAATCCACCTCAGCCAGTTTGGGGAAAGCACTTTTGGCACCAAGTCACCCTTCAGGGAAAGACTGATAATGATCACTAAAGACATACTACGGGCTCCTGCCTTGCTCACTTCAAAGGCCTTCTCTCTTAATCAACATTAAATCATCATTTTGCCTTGGATATAGGGACAGCTGTACACAATCTATTTGTTTTAAAACAGATTAGGAATGGTTTTTCTGCCAGAGTATAAGCTGCACGATAAATGTACTTTAAAGACATAACTAGGAAAAACATTGCTCCCTTCATTAGCTAGATCCTGATACTAGCTGAGAACACACATCGTCCCAGCATTGGATCCTTCTTCAGTTGTTTGGCAATCCCCAAGAGCACTCAGGAACTATGACAAGTTAAAAAAATCAAGTGTCTGTTGATCTTAGCTGTACATTCTGGCGAGTTGTCCATGAACAGCAACAGTCGTAGTAAGTAGCATAAGATCTTCTAGATCTTATGCTTTCTTCCTTTTTTTTAACCTTAGAGCTGCCCTATTTCATCCACTGACAGTCTCACAAGGTGACAACAAAGGCCTTTTATTACCCAATTAAAAGCTGATAGTCAGATAGTTGTTAAATAATTAAGTAAAGGCACTAAATTACAGGGGAAAAAAAAATCCCTCCTCTAGATCCATACTGGAGATATTTTTACATAGTCGCTAAACATCTCTCTACACGCTGGTTTTCTTACACAATACAAGTGCACTTACATGTGCATGATTTAAAAGAAAAGTCTAGAAGCAAGGCATATTTCCAGAATAGGACAGTATGTATTGGAAAGCAGTGGTTCCAGAAAAAGATAATGGGAGTCAAAATGAGTACCCAAATAAACATCATTCCTGGTACAACTTTGTGGTGAAATGAGCTACTCAGTTTTTGTATGTGCAGAGAGAATATTGGTAATGGAAGACTGTAATGAGTCCTATTGTCCACTTTTAAAAATTATATTGAAAAATTAAAATGGGCATATAAAAATATTACAGAGAATATGTTTCACAATGATAAACTTAGAATGTTCAACCTGTATTATTTTTCGAAAAAAACAAGAAGACTGACAAGCAACTTGGTTGCAATTAGTTCCTTCATGGAGAGAAAACAGTGTTTGTAATCCCTTACACATTAAAGAAATACAAAATGAGTTTAAGAGAGTGGAAGCTGAAGTCAGACAAATTCAAATAAAAAATGAGGTCCAGCTTCTAAGAGGAACCAGTAGAAAAATCTGTCAAATGAACTGGTCCTTTCTGCACTTGTTCCTTCTCTTGCTGTCTTTAAGCCAAAACCAGCCAACCTTTTAGGGGTGTATCTTAACCACGCACTAGCTGCTTTAGTTCAAATTGTACCCCATTCAGAAGGAGCTCACTGAAATGTAGTGCTTTCCGAAATGAGAGTGATGTAACTGGGGTGATCTAACATCTGGTCATACTGGTTCAAGTACAGGTGGTGCCACTGCATGCCTAGCATTTTCCTGTGGCTACCTCAGCTGTCATGAGCATAAACCATAGACCTGTGCATGTGAATTGACATGCCTATGGGTGTCACTAGTTACACAAGCAGTATACCTACAAGGGATTAGGACTGTTGTGTCTACACAGAGTGCCAGTTGTGTCCACCTATTAAAAGGGTAATGTTAACTTCTAAAAATACCCACCACTGTTAGGACCCTTTTGTAAATCCAAGAAAATAAATTACTAAAAACAGAAATTCAGATTTTTTTATGCTTTATGATAAATCACAATTTTGCCTTACTCTCTCTTCAAATATTCATTTCAAAATAAAGAATTTCTGCTCTTGATGCCCTTATGACAAAATTCAGACTATTCTACTCTAAAAGAAGTCTAACTGATTAATATTTCTCTCTATTATATGTATATATGACTGTGCTATTTTGTGATAAAGATAATAGAAGATGAGCCGACTTGATGGAAAAGTGGAACCCAGTGCAGCAAGGCAGATACTACCACTGACTTCAGTTTTCACAGTGTTTATCACGTGGTGGATAGGAAGTAGATGAGAAACACAGTTTAATTTCTTTATGTAGATTCTGTCATAAAGAGTATTAGACTTCCAAGAGGCTACTGCCAGGCATGGGAATAAAGGGAAAAGAAAAGATGGATAAATTAAATTTTAGCTAGCAGACGGTAGCTAGAAAATAGCTAAGCAAAGGGAGATCAGGGTATAAATAGAGTAAAAACTGGGTAGATTTTTGACAAAAAAGGATTAAAGATTGACAGGAAAATCCTGGTACTATCAAGCAGAAGAAACTACACCATGTGTGCAAAAATCGTATCCTAGCTAGAAAAAGGCTTCACTCGTTAGAGCAGTGCTGAAGTACTTTACTCAAAATAGAGAGTTCCTTGTCCTCCCAGAGAACCTATTTCTCGGTGGATGAGAATGCACCGGATGATCTAGCTAGCAAGCAGGATGCAAGAAAGGAAAATGCATATAAAATGAATTGTATGTGTTTGAAAAACAACAGAATGCAAATCAAGACAACATAAATTAAAGAGAGAGGGAGAGAAAGTTACTCCAGGGGTTTTATTCCCCTCCCCCCACAGGATACAAGCTATTTCCTTTGACTTTGCAATAGTAATTTCAGAATGCTACTTCTGGCACTCTCTGAGCTGCATGTATTTTCAGCACTTGGCAAGAAGATACTTAGAAGATAGAGGTTGTTCTTTTACTTGGGAAAGGGAATTAGACTTCTTGCACTGTGACGGTAAATAATGCATTTCTCCACTGAGGTCACCATTGCACAGACAACAATAAATTTGACATTTCCTAATTTTTCGCTCCTTGACTTTGCAACCTAATTAACTTTCTTCTCTTCATTGAACAATTGTCCACATGGAGTCCGTTTTTATTGTGCACGTGCTCGTGGCTAGCTTCAGGCACAGGGAGCACGAACAGTCCAAGAATGGACTACATGTGGATAACACATTTTGAAGAAGTACGGTTCCTGAGAGGTAAATAACTCCTTACTAATATGCAGCACTGAGAAAATTAAGATGGAGTTCTTTGACCATTGCCAATGCAAATTACTGATCTTTCATGATGTGCAGTGGATAGATCCGGTTCTGATTTCTCAACAAATTTTCACTACGAAGTCATTCTACAACGTAATTTGAGACAATTAATAATTTGATATGACTGAAGAATTGTGTCCCTTTTTAAAGTACATCAAGCTGACTAAAGATTCAAAAATTAATTTCCGATAATGTACACCAGCATATTATATTTCTAAGACAACTATATACTATAGTATATAAAAATGTTAAACAGCGTGACCAACAGTAATGGCAAGGGGAAAGGCTATGGCTTTAATTTATGAAAGCAGTTATAGGACATAGGAATAGCCATACTGGATTAGATCAAAGCCCCAGTCTGTAACAGTGACCAGTAGCAGATGTTACGGGAGTATAAGAAAGAGGTGGTAACCCTTCCTTTTCTATGCATTCAGACACTGTAAGTTTATACCACCAGACTTTCCTGCAGAGGGGCAGATACACAATAAGGTCACAACTGGCCGATATCTTTACCTGTTTATTGACAGAACTTCCCGTTTTCCAGAATTCTGTTTTGTGCTGTGAAAGATTGTACTCTCTTCACAGAAGATGAAAAAAGGTTTTATATATCGCTGATACTCCCTGAGCAAAGAATGTCATCCTCTTCAGAGGAGCTATGACATGCTGGATGCCAAGATCAAGCAAAAACCCCAAAGTGTAAATCTGAGTTTGTTCCTATTGTATCTGACGAAACTGCTGAGATCGCTGGGTATCTGCCATCTTTCAGTGTCAGTATATAAAACTCACAGACCCAGCCAGATAACTGACCCTTATTGAACTGACAAATTGTAACTTTGATTTTTAGTTTTTAACTAGTATTAAAGGGAAAAGTAAATCTCAATTTAAGAAAAATAAAACATTTAAAATGTGTGCATTTTTATTCACCGAGTAGTGCAATTTCTTTCTTGTGGGAAGAGACATTTGTGATAGCTACACTGGGACATAAGAAATATGTTTTCAGTAGTTTATGTATTTCAGGGCTTGCTTTGTCAGTAACTATATTTCTGAAAAATTGGTAAACATACAGGAATTCATACTGATAATTCTACTTTCAAGTAGTGGCCACTGACTGCCAACATGCAGTATCACAAAGCCTGGGAACTCGAGTATGTACCTGTCAGATACAAAGAAGAAAAAGGGAGGAATAGAAATCATGCCTAAACTGTACCTAATTTGGGTCTTGTTGCTCCTTTAGAGACCTGATGGAGAGAATCTGAGCCCGCAGCTTTGTTCACGGGAAGTTATTCTGAAAATTATAATGGGAAGGTCAGAGCCTCAAACTACAGTGGAGTTGCTTGAATTCATCGATGTATCTGGGTACTAGCTTAGAGAGAATATCAGGTCTTGTGTAGTAGTAGTACAGCAAAGTGTGTTGGTGTTTATGTCTTTCAGTTTACGTGTCTCCCTAGATGAGAAAGGGTTAAGCATGAGTTAGGGATGCATGTGAAAGTACATGGGTGAAGTCGGGGAAAAAAATTCTCTTCTAGCTTGAGCCACTCCATCTGTTCCCTTAATTCAGTGGCAGACCTTGACTGGACCCTGGGATCTGCTAGTCCCACACTTCATACAACTTCCCTCTGTAAATTAAGTTGTTGGCCTGTGTTGCTGAGGGTTTAGGAAGGTGAGTGATGACCTTGGTTTGAGTATGTTTGTATAGAAACATGTCACTGCAGGATGATGTCTTTCCTCCAGGGACATAGGGCCCAATACTAACCATTTGTTAAGAAAATACCAAAGCTAAACATATCCAGTGTATGAAAGGATCCAACACCCTTGCCAAGTGTAACTTTCACTCATCTTTGAAACATCAATGTACACTATATTTTAAAGGTTATTTTTAGCACTTGTCTTTTAAACTGTTTCCCATCTGATGTTAACATCTTGCAATTTTAAAACTAATATGAGTTATTTTTATTATTAAAATGGGAAATCTCTTTAATATATTGTAGTATGGCAATATGTTTAATATATGTTTTAAAAAGGAGATCTAAAATAGTTTTTATTCTCAAGAATGAGGACATGTAATTCCAGAGAAGCCCCACAATGCTTTCAAGTTCTATGTTTCTTTATATAGCAAAGATTAAAAGTAAAATTTTAAGGAGGATATAGTTCTCCTTTATTCCATCTTCCCTGCAGTATTTTCCCGGCAGTCATCTGCGTTCCTGAGCTCTGGTGCCTATGCGTTGTTGTTCGGAGAATTGGTTGTGATTGTTCAATTGTCTGAGAAAGTTCTGCTGTTAAATGACAGGAGTTCTCCTGCAGCATTAATTTTGAAACCAGATAAGGTGTTCAGTCAGACCAGTAGTTTTACTTAGTTCGTGAAGTCCACAAGAAAACATGAAGAGACAAATTCAGATTAGAACCACATTTTTTAAGCCAGGTAGTCTTAAAACTGAATTCATAACTGTGGATTTAGATCCGAACTTTAGGCATCTGAGTCTGAAAATGTTGGCCTTGTTTAATACCCCTATTCAGGATTGATTAATGTACAGTCAGGATGTTTTTCCATACAGCCAGCCTATAAATGTTACCTTTCTAAAGTTCAGCCTATGCTTACTTGGTAGATCTTTAAATAATTTATCTTCCTTCCCTACACTTTTAAAATATTTCAGCCTATTTTAGGTTGCGAAACAGTTGTGAAATTGCTGATTCAGCGCTAGAGCTTCTCCCAAGTATATGGGGTAGCTGGTGTGGGGGACAGCCGTTGTTTAAACAGGAAAGAATAAAATCTTAGCACCATCAGAGTCAATGGGAGCTTTGCCACCAGCTTCCACGTGGCCTGGATTTTACCCAGGGAGCCACCTTTGGTCTTAAGTGGTGTAAATCATGCCTGACTGCACCAAAGACTGCGAGGGTGCAAAATGCAGAACTGGTATGTGAAAGGAAATCAGACCAAAAACAGTCAGAACACCAATAAAAAGCTGGTGAAAGGAAAGTACCTGTATTAGAGGAGGGTGTATTTTAAAGTTTTCTCCCCTGCAGAATTTTCTGTAAAAATGTGTTTCAGGAAAGGCCATCTACCATCATGTGGAACCGTTCCTAACAGATGTGTCATAGAAAGCAAATTATAAGCATGCTGTATATGTGGGGTTTTTTCTCTCCCACAATGAACGGCTAAAGAAGTTACATGACACTGATCATGAACCATT
This sequence comes from Phaethon aethereus, assembly GCF_964289735.1. Classification (NCBI taxonomy): domain Eukaryota; kingdom Metazoa; phylum Chordata; class Aves; order Phaethontiformes; family Phaethontidae; genus Phaethon; species Phaethon aethereus. Next base: position 44,508,447 of record NC_138578.1, read on the forward strand.
TCTAAATGTCTCTATTCCTCCACATGTAAACAATCTTTTTGTCATACCTGAACTTTTATAAATTCCCAAGTTCTGCTCACTCCAACATAAACAGAAAACCACCAACACATTTCAGTTCTTCTTCTTTTGCAACTGTGCCCTTTAATTTCATCTATTTAAAGAACTGTATTAGTTAGGAATGACTTAATGTAAGGAATGCACTCAGGCTCTTTAGCTGAAAATAGTCTTTATTAACAACCAGTTTTGTATAATTTTTTTAAGCTGTCATTCCGTTACTTTTCACATAAGTCAAAGCAGAAAAGAAATGTATTTGAGTAGAAGAGTGGAAACTAAAGGTCATTTCATTCAAGAAAAAGCATATGCTTTATTTGGGACAGCCCTGAAGAACAGAATAAAAGACTGGACAGATATCTGGAGAAATGCTCCAAATGTTTTCTGGATGAGAAAACACTTTTAATTTAATAAATTCATAAACTGTTAAATAAACAGAATACACTGTTAAGTGTTTTGTTTTATACTGAGCATAAAGAGGAGAACAACAAACCCTTTTAACAACAGCCAGGATATTATTTTGGAAATAATATCTCTCTCTGTGGGAGTTGGGTGCAAACCACCTATACCTCCCTCCTTCCAGACTACAACTCCACTTGGTGACAACGATCAGGCTCTAATGGAGAGAAACCAAAACCTTTAAAACCCTCTTAACACCAGAGAGGTCTCAGACTTTGAGTTTTTCCATTGGGAAGAGAACTGCACATTAGGGGTCATGTGAGTAGCACCAGCCAAGCTGCGGAGGTGTGCACTGGGGCTGGTTATCAGCATGATTTTGGTTTTAGTTCACCTGGCAGGCTGTGAGTTGCAGAAGCTGAGGAGGTAAACTCTGCTCTGAGGAAGGTTTGCTTCCAAGCAGAGAAGTGGGTGGGTGAGGTGGTCACTTCTGAAGCTGCTTCAGCTTGAGGAGTCAAAACCCAGAGACTGGGGCTCTGCCTTTCCAGCAGAGCAGGGCCCTTCATTCTCTGCTGAGTTGGTCAGAGCTCAGATTTCAGTATCCATCTCTACCCTGCCTGCTTCAGACTATTTTCCTTTGGCCAAAAGTTTTGTTAGTTTTTCTACTTCAGAGAGGAGATGTATACAGAAGTCTCCCACAAATTATAAAGCTCCTCACCCTTTGGGCTAGCAGCAAATGCCATAACCTGGCTAAAAATTGAAAACATCAGATGCTGACGATGTGCCAGATCTGCAAACACTTCAAACTTTTCCTGTGACAGAAACTCCCCATTTAGCAGGGAGTCTCCATGTACTTGGTCACCATCCCTACCTGCAGAGGGAAGGTGGTTCCCCACTTCAGATCACTCCAGTTGTTACACAGGTGGAGCATCTTTGCGTGGTAGCTGGAGAACAGCTGTTCCTTCTGCTTCTCCATTTCTTGCTCTGTTTCCTGCCACTGCCTGTTACTGCCAGGTCTGAGGAATGAATGAGATCCTCCTGGGGCAGTGGTTAAATATAAGACATAAAGAACTAGAATTGATTTCTCTTTTACTCCTGTTTCTCCAAGAGCTCTGGTAGACAACAAAGTCAATGAAGCAAATGGGATAGTAGGCTCCACAAAGAAGCATTTTGAAACGAGAGGATAGTACAAAAGGTCAGCATCATCTTGCTCCTCTTCTTTCTCCGAGTTGTGTGGATCTGGCATAATTGTAACAGGTTTTTAACAATACGTTAGCTTACCTCAGTTTAACAGCCAAGAGCTTCCTTTCCTTGGGGCCTGTTATTGTGTGCTCCCAGGCAGAGGAGAGGTGCATGGGCTAAACAAAGCCTGTTTATATGTGACATTTTAAGTGAATTTACAAGCCTGCTTGAAGATTTAAATGAGCCCTTGTCTGTAAGAACTCCCTGTGTGGCTTATTGTCTAACTGTCAAATATGTGTATTTTTAAACTGATGGATGCAAATCTGACAAAATATTGGTTTCATCTGCATCTTTAGATCTTGTGGGGTTTTGTTACTCTTTCTTCCAATAACCTAGCAGTAAAGCAACATCTCTTAAATTCAATTTATTTCTTATTATGTCCATTACTTTGTAATCTTGCTGAATCATTTTTTGCCTTGGTTAGTACTGCATAGATGCTGTTTCCATAGCCACAAGGCCTGAGCAACCAGGGGGACTAAATAAAAGAGCAATGGTAGGAAAAATATCTTAAATATCTTCTCACTGTGTGTTTTTTAATGCTGACTGTAGAGAAATACAAGAAAAACAAGTTACACGCTGAACACTTCGGATTAAATATTTGGGATTAAAATGGTATACCTGTGTTTACTGCATCTTCTTACATTTTTTTGTTATTTAAGTAAAGCAGACTTATGACTTATGCAATTATGTTGCCTCCAGATCTTCACTAGAATTTATTGTTCTGGTAAAGAATGAAAAGTGTGACTCTGTACCACTTGCAGACAGGAAAATAATGGTTTCAAATTTTAAACCAGATTTTCTCCAAATGTATTTTTAGTCACATTTTTGAGGGAAAGTCTGCAGATGTCAGTCAGTGTTCATGTGCATGCCTGCGACTATATTTCTATTTTATTAAGACTTTATTATTGCTTCTCAGTATTTCAAAGCTGTAGGCAGAAATGTTAATGGAAAAGATATATTTCTATGGCAAGTACATGATGTTGTAAACAGAAAACAGGCTGAGCTTTCAAAATCCAAATCTGGACTCAAATTTTTTAAAGGTTGGTAATTTATTCTCCTTTTCTCCCTTTTAGAGATGAAATTACTGTGTGAAATTTTGGCACAATTGGTGTCTGAGTTTGTCATACCATTTTCCCAAACTGGGGTGTTTGGATTTGTATTCTGATGTACTTGTTCTCTAACAAATTACAAGAATGTCTCCTGGCAGGCTATCTGAGTTTTTGGTGATAATTTATTTTTTGTTGATAATTTGCTGTCTCCGTTAAGATTTATTTAAGAAAACCCCACAGCAATGGCGTACCTAAAGAACAGGTACTTCTCAGATCTTTTCCTTCAGAACTTCATTCAAGTTCAGTTTTAGTTCTGTTACTCTTTCCCTTCCCTGTCTGGCAGTCCCCTGGAGGAAAGCTGGCATCTGGGAATGTTAACGTGGTAATGTAACCCCAAGATCGCGTTGCTGCGAAGCGGAGGGAGACTGAGCAGAAGGAATGAGTGAGAGCTGGGGAAGAAGGTGGTGTGGAGGGGGAGAAATCAGACCAGCATCCTCTGAATTTCCTTTCCTTCTGGATTGTCTTGGGGCACTACAACCTCTTGAAAAAGGGAGGAAAAAAATAGGCTAGATCAGGTGCCATTACCAAACCGAAAGCAGCACTTGGTCCTGCCCGTGCAGTCCTGGCGCTTTGGGGTAAAAGTCTCAATGCTCAGTAGCTGAGCCATGACAATAACGGCAAGGAGGAGTTCACTGCAAGAGATTTTGGTGTGCAAACAAAAACAAAACTTGGAAATAATATAAAAGACCAACATTAAAAAGACGTTGAAGTTCAAAAATCTAGGGTTTGAAAATGGAAACACCAAGTTTATACACTCATATCTTTATGCAATATGAACTCTACAATCTTACCTCTGTTATAATGTGTATGTACATTAGGTTGCAATTTTTATTTTTGCTAACTCTCAAGCTGTGAAAATGAACAGTGTGAAATTTATAGCATAGTGGTGAGTTGCACATATAACAGACAGGGAACTTTCCAGCATAGAAACACTTGTGCTAAATTTGAAACAATGATCTCCTAATTTAAGATATTTTTGGATATGTAACTTAAGATCCAATTTGAAGACTAATTTTATTCTTAAGTCAAGTCCGCTGTAAGAGTCACTGAGATTTTAGAACTTGAGAACAAAATGCATAATGCAATCAGAAGCTAAGTCAGTAACAGTTTGTTTTAAGTCTGTTAATGCTTTCCAAGCACGAAAAAGTAGTAATTTCAGGCATCTGACTTCTGTAGTGATGGCAGAGTGCTAAATTTATAAGCACAACAGAAATTATCACAATACTTTCTAATAATACTGAAATAATAATTGAAAATAATTTCTCTACTGTGTGGCATGTTGAATAATGATCTTGGGAGAAATTACAAAGATAAGTAAGAGAAATCAACTTAATGCAGTGCTAAATGAGTTGTTTCCTATTAATCTTGCAGAAAATTGTACTGAAAATTCAGAGGTTTTAATGACCAATAAGAAGTTTTCTTTGCTTCCTTTCGATTCAACACTTTCTTAGTTGAAATTGATAGCTATTGAAGAGCGTAAATACTGTATGTGATAGTAGTTTCTTTGAGGGGTTTCTATTGCCACCTAGTGGCTACGTCCCCCCCACCTCTCCAAGCCCCTTTTCCTGTGCACTAGCTTGAGTTCTCGAAAGCTTCTCAGTTGTCTGGAGCAAATGAGTTTGTTTACTGCCGAGTGAGGGAGTGATGCAAATGATTTAATTTTTTTAGATATATAAAGAAGAAAGGCATGAAGTTAAGTTTCCTCATTATATGAAGCAAAACAAATTCTTTGAGTAACTAAGTTCTCCCCCAGCTGACATAAATTAAGACCCATACAATAACTTAGTAATGAACACTACTTAGAAAAGGAGAAGATATATAAATGTGCTGCATTTGTTGTTGTTGTTCGAAGCAGATGATACGGATTTGACTGGATTCTGTCTTGCCTGAGTTTTAATCTTCTGTAGTTCTCTCTGATTTCTGTCGAATTGATCCATTTTTACCCCTGAAGAAAAACCTGCTTCTGCTGCTTCTTGTAAAAAGAGTGAGAAGTTCGTGTTGGTCTTGACAAGGTATGTTGAGATAGATCATAGGAAATGTGAGATCTTCAGTTCTCATGACTCTTCCTTGATAATGGTAAATATAAACACTTCTTTGAGCTTTTGCCCTTGCACATGACACTTAAAATAGAAATGAGTGAGCATCTCAATACCTCTTGCTTATACCGACACAAAGTCTGAGGGTTCCCTGAAGCCAGTGGAGGCTGTCATGTCTATGGAGGTAAGACCTGCTGTAAATAAAATTAGAATCAAGCCCACAAACTTGAATAAAGTCCAGAAATTTTTCTTTGCATCTGGTCTCATGTGGATAGTACAGTACTGTAATATAGATTATAATACATAACACCTGCATGTAAGAGCTCTGTGTATCAGAGTTTAATTTCTCCATGAAACAGTTTTTCAAAACATCCTTCCTTTTGAATTAAAACCTTTCCTCTATATAAATTGCTATCTTTTTTTTGGTTTCAGTATAGGCTAAAAAATGAGATTTTATTTCTTGAAAGTTCTGTTTTAATGACAAGTAAAAAATTGTAAGCATTAATTTTGCCTGCACTGCTTAAACAGAAATGGTGTGTTCTATGTGATAACCACTCCTTTTAAAATAAACTACACAGTTTTTTCTTGGCAGACATTCAGCTCTAGAAGACTTATCTGCTTGTAAAGTTTTTCTTTGCATACATGGTCACTCAGTTTAAATACATTTTTAAAGTATGGAGCAAACTACAGAATGGAAAAAAAGTGTGAAAGCTTTGATATATATTCTATCTTTACTGTGTGCGTATGGCGTTAACTCTCTCTTTCCTAGTGAATGACTCCCCTAGACTTGGCACGTCTTTTCAGAGTCACAAGAACTGCCCATCTGAAACTTAGACTTCCTGCAATTGGAGGCTTTTCTGGATGTTTTTAATGTGCAAATTGGCTGGGAAAAGGAGGACTGCTATGAGCCTGACATGGGACACGGAGATATGCATTAATTTTCCCATTCAGTCAAAGCCTTCCTGTGTAACCTTGGCCAGTTCACTTAGGCTCAGATTTTCGAAGTTACTAAAATACTTTTAAGAGATATTTTGAAATATTTTTCTGCCTCAGTTTTCCACCTATGAAATAATATGCTCCACAGAGCACTTCTTTTCTCTGTGTTGTGCTTATTTATGGAGAGTGTTTAGGAAGAGCAAAGCACTTACCTGGCTTTTGCCTCTGCAAATCCCTTGGAAAGACTGCAAGTTCTTGGAGGTTCAGTCTGTCTTTTCACAAGAGGATCTACCTCCATTAGGATAAGGAGGCCCCATACCGGCTTTAGACTTTGAGTCACTGCCACGTTTCAAGCAGTGAAATAAAACAGGAAACCAATGTGAATGGTCATTCTTCAAATTGAGTGTGGCTTATTCACACTGAAACTTCTAACTGCAGAATGAACAATTACAATGATTGCACCCTGAAAAATGAACACAGCTGGTGCAAGAGACAGTACATAACGGTGAGTATATCAGGGCTATCTACCAGTCCTGCATCTATGCTGGCTTGACAACTCCAGGACAGGAGCTAAGCTGGTGTCCCTGGGAACAGTGGTGTCTCCAGTGATTCCTGATGGAAAGTAGAGCCAGTAAGAAGCAGCAGTGGCTTGTGATTCCAGTCTTCTTAAATGCAATTGGTCTGTCTACCTAGATACGTGTCTATATGTGTCTATGTATGTATATACAAACATTTAAATCACAAAAAGGTTGTCTGAATTCCCAGTTCACAGGGCAAATTTTCAGTGTCCTCCCACATTATTTCTTGAAGAGTTTCAAAGTTCATCATTCCTATAGGTGTTAATAAGCAAATAAATAAATATAAAATGAGATTTTTTTTTTTTTACTGCTTTTATTCTCTCTAGAGGCATTGTTCAGCTGAATGCCCTGCCTATGCTAATGCAATCACCATCTTTGAAGCACACTTTAAGTGGTTTATTTATACCGTATTCCAGATGGCATATTGTGGGTTTTTTGCAGAGTGAATTTAAACTCTGGGGTTTTTTTACTTTTTTTTTTTTTTTTAAGGGGAGACAGAGCTTCCAAATGCAAGGGATTTTTTTTCTCAAATAATACAAGAAAAAACCCTATCAGGTTATATGCTTAAACTTATCTGTTGTGTTTCAATATGATGAAAAGTACAAAGACCTTAATTTTAAGAGTGATAGTAGTCAACTGCATAATTTACCTGGTTAAAGACAGGAGTTAATGGAAATTTTGAAGTCATCTTTACAGTTTAGTAATGTGTGAAGTTTCCCGAGTGCTCTGTGCTGCCAGGTTAAGCTGTGGTTTACAGGATTAGGCACTTGTGCCAGGTAGCTGGTATACTGCTCCCACAGTGCAGTCGCCCTCCAGCCAAATGTAAACTTTCCCACTGCGAGCATTGGAGCGGCCGTGTTTAAGCTACAGAAGCCTAAGAAAAATTTCTGTGAGGACATAACATAGAAAAAACTCGACAGCTAATTGATAGGGTGAGAAGGTCATAGGGAAATGCTGGTCACTTGGATGCCTGAGATTGTAAATATCTTTCTGAAATGTTATGGCGTTTATATGGCTGCAGTGAGTGAGCAAAAAAAAGAGAATGAGGCATGTGGGAAAAGATTGAAGCAGTTGACGTACAGAGAAGTGCTTCTAGTTGCTCTCCAACGGGCTCAGTGATTAATGATGTTTTTTTCTGAGCCTCTGGGTTGCCAGTGATATCGATGCTCACCACAGCAGCCTTCTGGGATGAACTGAGGCGAGTTCAGGAGTTGTGCCTCTCTGCATAGCAAGAGGACTGGGTCCACTTCAGGTCTTCACCAGCACTCCCCCGGTATGGTAACCAGTACCTTACTGGGTGCCACAAAGATTTTCTTAACAGCTTAGGATATTTTGGAAAATGGGAAACATTATTTTATTTAACAAAACTAGATGTGATGCTGGAATTTAGCTTCTCTGCTATCATTCTGGAGCTGTAAAATCAATACTAGAGCAGCTTCTGAGACATCTGTGTCACCAGCTGGCAGTGTGCGGTTTATCTCCCAGGTTGCTATGGGCAGCTCAGTCTTACTGCCGTTCATTTGGGTTTAGCGCGAGTGCCCGGGTAGATGGGTCCCTCCCTGGCCTGGATGAGTCTGCTCTGCGTGGGACATCCCCTGCACTAACGCTGTGTCAAGAGGAAGATGAAGGTGTGTTGCCCGCTCATCGTCCTCACCATGACCCAGAGACAGGGCAAAAAACTCGTACCAGGCTTCAGGCTCTGCCTTCACGTGTTCTCTCAGTAGTAATGTAGTAGCACATAAAGTCTGCCATTCAGCAAAGCGCACAATTTAAGTGGGTAGGCACGTGAGTAATCCCTTTCCTCCTCAGCGAGGCGCAGCATGTGTTTAAATCCTATTAAAGCCTGTTGGACTTAAACACACACTTAAAAGTTTGGTGGAGTTGAAAGGCAGGCGTGGAAAATGAAATTGAAGAAACGCAATTCTGCCCATTAGTTTAACAAAGGGCTGACTGCACGCTGACTGCGTGTGGGTTCTAGCTGCAGTATTTTACTTGCAAAAATGTCCTGATGCAGGTGGGTAGTATCTCTTACAGAGGATTGCCACGCTTTGCAGGTAGATTAGGATTCAGTTAGATCCTAATTGTCTTCACTCCCCAGAAGATTCGCTGAAGTTGCGTACTGGGCACAAGCATGTGTTTTTCCTCCCAGAAATTTAAGGCCCAGTACCAGTATTTGACGCAGAGAGAGAGAAATGTCAGTCTACTCTAAAGATAGTTTGCATTTGGAATGGGTATTTTCTGAAAACTCATTCTCCAGGTAAATTAACTTTCCTAAAAAAAGCTCTCGAGTATTAACTTTGAGAAGGAAAATGAAGTGCAATCCCAGGCTCAAGGAAAAGATTTTTTTTTTAATAAATATTCTTCATTAAAAAAAAAAAACACAAAACAAACCAGAAACCAAAGCAACAGATAAATTCTTAAAAATCACCAAAAAGCCCCCAAGCCAACACCACCACTTGTTTTCCCCTAGTTGATGATTCTGAAGCCCCCTCTGGGAACAGCAAGTCGTGCTGCTGAGGTGTGGGGGGGGAAAAGGCACCAGTGCTATCACGTCCCTTGGGTACTGTACTGCTTTGCTCTCTGATGGCACACAGTTCATTTCCTGACCTCCGGAGAGATGGGAGGGGAAAAAAAAAAAGAAAGAAAACAACTCTTAATGCTAAGGAACGAACGTGGAGTTCAACTTGAAATATAAGGAAGACAGTCTTTCAAAAATTGTAGCTGTATTTAGCATCAGAGTTCATGAGATCCACATGTCCCATCTTCTTTTTCTATAAATCCCAGAGGGGGAAAAAAACATTTATTATGACAGCCTGGAAGGAAAAAAAAGGTCTGTTCATCAATTTCCCCTTTTTTAAAGAGATAACCACTGACTCTACCCGTATGTTATCTTTATCCTGAGGCAGCAAATTTATCATAATTTATTCTGGTATATTCTAAATTTACCATGTTGATTACCACTGTATAAACAACGTCTGGCATTTGCTTCAGCCAAAGAATTGAGCCTGGCGCTGATTTGGAGTAGAGATCTGTGGAAGAGCTTCAATTTACTGAAGTGGCTGTAATATCAGTACAAACACCAGAGATAGATAGCTAAGGATACGGTGGTTTTAAAAGGGGAAAAAAAATAAGGATTCCTCTCCTGTGTAATGCTAATGAGCCACTTACTGAAATGTATCTGTTTGGAGAGGGAAGTCCAAATGACACAAGGTTAAAAAACATTAGAAAGTGGTCTGCAAGTACAGCCGACTGGACTGTCTCATGGAAAAGCTGCTCTTAAAGCTTCTTAGGGATCAGTGGGTAAGGGTTAACAAAATCTTTTTGTAATTACTGCATACAAATATAAGTAACATGAAAGCATTCTCATAAGGTTGGACTAAACCCAGTCCTAATCTTGGGGACTAAAAAGGACTTAAAAGGAAGACCAAAAAAAGGGGAGAGAGTGCCTTAACTGGAGATAAATTTCTATTTTCAGGAAGAAAAAGAATTATTTGATCAATTGGTCAAACTATGTATTTACTGAAAAATAATTGAAACCCCATACAAGCAAGTAAATGGAGCAAATCTTGTGTCTGTTCCCTCATGCAATTGCAAGGCGACTCTTCTTCACAGCTCTTTAACCATAATTCTAATTGACATGGCAGTTTCTGAAATTAAAGTCTAAATTTATAAGCAAAACTTACAAATAACATGGTGAGTTCTTTTATAAAATAGCATATTCAGGATTTAATTTCTTTTTATCTTTTTTGATATCCTGTTTCTCTGTTGTCCTGTGCTGCATACTCATTCCAGAACACCACTTCTGCATCAGGACAATAGGTGAACTGCGCCTGACTTTAATGAGGCTGGAAAAGTCTAATTGACTTCCCTGGCCAGCATTTCCCTCTGGTCTCTTTTTCTTCTGTGAGACATACCCACACAAGGTACAATGTATGTATATTAATTTTATCAATTAAAAATAAAGAAGCATGAATTGCAATATTCAATAGCTTATTCCTCTTTCAATGATGGGTTTTCTATTGGAAAAAAAAAAAAAAGACACCAACTTGCCATTTCGGAGCTCTAGCTTGTGAATTAGCTGATTAAAATGAAAAATTAGCTCCTGCTATGTGTGGAGTGCACACTGTCATGATCTGTGTGAACATGAGAGCTTTTGGGCAAGAAGTGTGTGTACAAGCTTAGCGAATGCATATTTGGAAGCATCTTGGAAAGTCTGTCTCTAATATTCCGTGGTTTTGTTTGGAATTTTTTTATCTTTGCTTAATAGTGTTAAGGAAATCCAGACATGAGCTATGTTTCTGATTTTCTGAGTTAAGCTAGAAAGATAATTTCAAATTGTTTTCCTCCAGCTTGGCACTTTCTACTGATTCTGCTGTACTCTGCTCTTCTTCCCTTGCAGAGAATGCTTAAATTTAATATCAAAATATGATTCGTCATTAAAAAAGTGAATGAAATGTGTGAGGTTATTTACAGTGGCATCAATAAGCGTACTTTCCTCTGTTTTCAAAGGCACAGTACATCCTAAGGGGAGTAAGGATGTTAGACCTAACTTCTACACAAGAGCTGCACTGTCAGAAAATTCCATTTGCTCTTAGACCACAATTGCCCTGAAGCTCCTGCGTAACTTCAATTACTTGAATTACACCAGTGGTTTCCTAAATGCATGACATTGGCTGCTTTGTGAATCAAACTGGACTGAACAAAATCTTGCAGGACTAAGTCTTAGGATGTATTTTTCACGACTCATTACTCAGTTCTGTCATTTCAGCTGCTGTTCAGCGTCTTTGATTCATGCTACACACAGATAAGCAACGCAGTGTATCTTCTAAATAAGAACAACAGGAAAATGCAGGGAACTTTGAATAACTAACTAACTAAAAAAAAAAAAAATCCAGCACAATTGTGAAGCGTCTTCTGTGGCTGTTACCGTATCAGTAGCAAACTCCCAGGCTTGACCCAGCTAAGTGCAGGAGCATGCGCTGACCTTTGAGCATGTCACCTCACCTGCAACATCACACGCTTGAAGGTAAGAACCCTGTTTCAATGCTTTGCTCTCTTGGGGTGTATAAAGTATGGTGGCTTTCTGCTTTACATGCAAAGAAAGTTGCTGATTTTGGTCTTTGCTCTTTGCAGGTTTGTATTCTGATATGGAGCACTCTGCATGACACTGCAGTAGTAAGAAATCTGATTATTTATTTTTTTTTAGTATGTGTCAACCAGGAAATGAGATTATTACAAGAAGAGCTGAACTTGTATGGTTTTTTGACTTCGAATTATTTGCTGGTGTGCTGAAAGCAAGCTTTAAAACCCTATAACTGCAGGCCACATCAGCCTCGACCTCTATGTGTACATAAGGTAAGAAAGAAAACAAGAACATCAGGACTCTGCACCAGCAGTGGGCGACTCCTTGCCCCCCTGTAGCACAGGTTTAAACATCATGTGCTACAGGACAGAAGACATTTGGGACAGCCAAAGGCAGCCGTGAGAGGTGTTCATTAATCAGTCTGTGCAGCCTTCTGTGGCAGCTTTACCGCAGTTCGTGCAGCAGCAGTACTGGCTGTGATCTTTAGCCTGTGGTTTGAAGCCCAGGTAGAAATGAGGGTGCATTGCTGCAGAGGTAGCTTCTCTATCCAGCCAAATAAGTATTTTTTCTTAAAGTGACAATACCCTGCACTCAGCAGGTGTTGCAATGTTTGATAAGCCATATACTGTGATGCTTTTGCCCTCCTTCTCCACTCCTGAATCTTAAATTCTGTTTTCCGTAAAGCCAGCAGCTGCTGTGAAGAATCCTTCTTTCAGTTCTTTTCTGTGTTCTATTATGAGTAGTTTCTTTATACAGTCTCAAATATCCACTTCTTATAATGCTAAGTACATGTTTATAGGAATTGATTTTGACGGAGCAATTTGAAATGCTGAATTTCTCTTAATGTCACCACAATCTTCTGGGGCTTGAAGACAGAGACATTTGTTCCTACTTGATAGCTTCTGAATAATATGCTCTTTGAATATTGTGTTTGGGGTAACCAAGGAAGAATACAGTACCCCCTTCTAGACGGTTTGGAGGGCTTTTTGGCTGGAAGACAGAGACTGAGTCTTTGCTAATGTGTTCTTTAAAGCCCAGTATTGTGAAATACAATATTTTATTGGAGAGTTCATAACAAACACACTCTGCCAGGAAAAAAAGCTGTGCTAATCCATTTTGTGGTATAGCAGTTTCTTCTGTGGCTTTAGCAGTTAAGCTGTGTTACCCATACATCAATTTGGAAAGCAGTTTGAGATCATTCAGAACAGTATGGTTAAAAAAAATATGGTTAAAAGAATTGCAGGTGTTTACATTCCATTTCATGTACTGCCATGTTCCGAGTAATGCCATTAAGAAAAGATTGAAGTTCTTTCACAAAATATAATCTAGCCTAAAACTATGTGTAACATTGTCTTCTAATTTAGTAGTTATTTGAAAAATGTGCGAGCCTTCATATAAAAGAATATACTCTCTTTCGCTTCAGGGGCTGCGAGCTAGGAGACAGGCTAATGAAGTAGAGAAAAGGTGTACAGTAGTAAATTTAAGATGTAAAATAGTAACAGACTCACTGCTTTTGATAGGGCTATGTAATAACTTGTTGGAGATACAGAAACTACTTAAGGGACTTTGCTTGCCGCAGACCTGCAGGGCACTGGGTGAGGCGCGAGTGGTGATCACTGCTGCAGGGCAGAGAGTGGTTTCTTGCAGTTTTGGTCATGCTGCTTTGTGTGCATTGGTGCTGGAGTTCAGGTGGGTTACTGTGGCCCAACTTCTCATGCGGACTCATGGTCGCCTTTGGGGATGGCACTGCCCCCATCCCAGGAATCCACCAGCCAACATCTCAGCTGTGTGATAATGTCTCAGGGAGAAGGGCAGTAACATTGTGGAGTGATTGTGGGTTTATTTTGGTATTGTGTTGGGATTCGTTCTAGGGAGGAGGGGAAAAGTGAGGAGCTGGGTAGGGCAGCTCTTTGAGAATAACTGAAGCCATAGCTCAGTGCAAAGAACTGAGGAACCTGTGCCTGAATTTATGTTGAATGAAATATGCTACAGAACATGATGTTACACGAAGAACTCCTTAATACATTGTTCAACTGGAGAGCAAAATTGATGTTCAAAGACTAGGTTGCTTTCTGCGTGTAGTGTACAAGCCACCATGCTCTAATGCACTGTAGTGAAAATGGTGGAGGTGGTAGTATCAGCATTTTGGGGAAGAAATTGCTACCAGAAGCAGCGAACATCATCTCTGTTTGTAACTAGATTTATGAGATCAAGAGCTGAGAGAAATGTCACAGCTGTCTCCTAGGAGACTCCTTTACAACATTCTAAAAAGGCACGGAGTTGATTTGGGCATCCAAATACTACTTGGGGTACTTCTAGTACAAATGGAGGGGGGTGAAGCCTGAAGATGCCATAAATAGAACTGGCAGTCAAACAGCCTACATTTCCTGTGAAAATTGCTCTTTATGTGAAAGCTGAAGTTTCCCCACACCTGCTTTGCATTGCTGATTTATTTTCTTGGGAGTTTTTCTTTAAATTTGGTCACTAAAGTTTAAGCAGCTGAACTTATCAACTGGCTTGCTAGAGCAGATGGATGCAGGCTCTTGAAGGTAAGAGTTAGGTTTCCCAGAATAATATCACTGTATCTGTTTAGTTTTATCCATATATTGCAAGCTGTTTTCACTGTGATGAGTCTAAACATAAAAAAAAAGAATTTTCTCAGTCTGTTTATGTTTTCAGTGTTTAATTTAAACAAGATATTATGATGCCTTTATATCTAAAGTAAACACTTGCTGCTTTGACACTGCAAAATGTGATGCTGTAAACTAACTGGATCTTTTCCAGCTCTACCTTGCGTGCCTTGGTTGGCGTAGAACCAGATTTTAACATTACTATTGGGACTACATTTTCAAAGTAATAAACAATTAAACAGTAGCAATGTGGTGGTGAGGAAATTTTTTTTTACTGTAAGACTTCAGCTGGCTCAGGTTTCTGTTTCCAGTGATTTTACAAGCAAACACTAAATTCCTTCTTTTATTCTTTCCTCGGATGACTTACGATCAAAACAGGGCAGGAGAAGTTCAGTATCATAATTTTATGAAGAAATTAAATTTTATTAATTATTTAATTCTGAGATTCTGTTACTTACACAAAACCAGACTTTTTTTTAATCAATGGTCTCTCAACTGCTATTTTTATCGTACTTTTTGTTGATGGAAATATAGGACCGAGGCTACATACCATAAAAAGTCTTATTAAACTGTAAGTTGTTTTTGTTTGATTGCAGGCAGTATAATTATGGCCTGCAATAGTCATGGAGCAAACAGCGTAATAGTGAATGAGAAGAAAGCTTTGAGGGACATTTTGTTAGGAGTATTTGGTACTGACTTTCACACTGTTATATACGTGAAATAGGAAAACATATATGAAAAGCTCTACCTGTCCTATCATTTTGTGCATTCTCGGAGACTTATGTTCAAGTGCGTTACACCCTTTCAACTCATATTTTGTCTCTCCTGGATGTCAAATGGAAAGCTGTATGCACGCCAATATATTAAAATGTCTATAGGACGGTTCTGTATAGGTGCCACATAGTGTCTGTGCTCAAGAGGTAATATTTGGACTTCAGTCTTGTGGTGTGTTAAATTTAATGATAACTTAATAACCAGTCAGAATAATGGATGGACTCACTAGTAGAGAGAATCCTTAAATTCAAAACTCTCAAAGGAACATAAGACATAAGAGCAAAAAGACAGAAATACAAATTTTGTTGTACAGGGAGGAAAAACCTTACCAGCCCAAAGGTTTCTTCCTGTCCTTTGGATACACTGTTCAGTTTCAGTCGAAATATTAGACAATACTGGACAGAATGCTGGAAGTCCCGGGAAGAAGTGTTTTGTCTTTTGGATTGCTAATTTCTTTGCTCTGCACAGGTTTCAGCAGCGTGGGCCCAGAGAACCATGTGCTGTCCCAGCGATGCTCCAGAACCTGCGGTACGTGGGTCACTGGCCTGAACTGCAGAATGGGCTGAGGCGGTGCCTCTGCCTCGAGCAGCGGTCGCAGACATAGCTGCTTTCAGGTGCCCTCCCCTACTTACAGCGTTCGTTCAGATATTACCCAAGTTACTTTATTTCCTGCCCTAGTCCTTTCTTACACTTGATCCAGTGCCATGAAATTTTTGCAAGCTTCGTTCCTGCACAGCTGTGATAAAGCAATGGACGTCCTTGCAAGCCGAGATCAAGACTGTCCCACAGGTAAAAATGGTGTAAGACAATCCAGGAAGCCCCTTCCCTCCCCACTTCTAAGTACGCTTTTTTTGTGCTACTTTCCCAGACAATTTTCCAAAGCATCCAACTGTAGTGTCACAATTTAAATCCTCATGCAGTTGATGTTCTTTCCACTGACTTTAAAGAGCTTTGGACCAGGCCCTAAGTAAATAATGAGAATTTCTTCCACCTCAATTTATGTTTAATTTCCAAACTAAGCAGTTATGTCTTTCATCTTTATTCTTTATATTTTTTTCATGACTCTGTTTGTTATTTTAAGGAAGCAGTAATATATACAGCATCTATATACAAAGAGTGCAATATATATATATATATATATATACTCCCTGAAGCCCAGCAGATTGTCTTGGTGAAGGGATGAATATATGACTATAAGAAACTCTTCAGAGTTCATCCAGAATACATAGTTGCTCATTACTTTGTAGCCTGGATTCAGTCAAAGGTGTATTTAATAGTAATTTAAGATTTTCTTTTTTACCAGTGCAAACCATGATAAATGGTTCGGAAAAGATGCACATTCAGGGAGAGAAGAAAAAAAAAGCCCTCTGTTAGTATCCAGCTTGCTGCTTAAGTCTGCAAAAATCAGGAAATGTTAATATATATTCAATAACAAGTTAATGAATAAAGCCAATTATCTCATCTACTGCCCAATGCAAAGTTGTTCCCGACTGTACGTTTTCTAGTGTTCAGTCCCAAAACTAAGTGCTTCTAATTCCATTCCTGTGCGTCTGTGCATTTATGTGAGGGCCTTTCAGTACAAAATCACATAACACTAGAGATATTGGCTTCTCCCTTCCAGTTTCCAAATTAACTGTTGTCTCTGAATGATATCATCACTGGCATGCTGTCTGTAAGCTGTTTTTGCTAGGACATGAAGCGTTTCGCATCATACTGTGCGTTCTGTCACACGCTAGCTTTCATTTTCATTTCTGAGTGGAAGGATAAATATTGCCTTTGGAAAGAGTGGCAGCAGAGGAAAGAGCACGCCGCACGTCAGAGATTGCTGTGGCTGTCGTGCCCCAGTGAAGCGTTCTGCGGGGGGTTGGCCTGGATGCCCCCCACCTCCCTGTAGGGACCAAGTCCCTAAGTTAAAGTAACCGTAGCTGAGATAATATTACCTTAACTTAACCTTTAGTTGTGTTAACTTTGAACCTCACAACCGATAGAAGGGCATCTCCGGAGCGGAATTCAGACTCTAGGTGCCTCTGCCGCAGTGCTGGGGGAGAGGGTAACGGGTACCTGTGGTTAGGTGGTGTTTTGGCAAGGTAGGCTTTGTCGGGTTTTTATGATACTGAGAGAGAAACAAGAACTATTTCAGAAAAAAATTAGTATCTAGCCTTCATCTCTGTAAACGATCGTGGCCAAGGCATATTTAGGGGACAAATATCAGAATTAGAAGAGGGACTGTTAAGATGGTACATAAAATCTTAAGTATATCGACCCACTGGCTGTAACTTAAGGGTTGCTTTCATTTCTGTACTAACCTTACTTTTGGAATAAATTAGGACAACTTGTTAGCCTTTCCCCTTCTTTACATGACATGCTGAAGTGATACATGATGCTCTTTTTCACAATTTTTTTTCCCAATTCATATATATATATATATATATATTTTAATAACATTTTATTGAGAACTCCCAAGTATGTATTTTCCTAGTGCTAGCAAAGCAAAGAATAAAGACTGGAAAAGCTATGGGCCAGAGGACATGTGGAGAAATGATTGTGGGAATATGCTTTTCAGATTTGAAATATGGGTCTTTGGGAGAGGAGAGCAGGGAAGGGGGAATGCTGGCAAGTGTACCGGCTCCCTAGAAAGGAGGAAGGACCAGAACCTAAGAACGCATAATGCTGCAGCTCCCACAAATGTAAGAAACAGAGGGAAGGGGGGTGGAGACATCGTTCTTTGTATTTCTTTTAGCTTTTAACATGTAGTGTCTGTTCATATAATATTCTCTTCCTACAGACCCTAAAAATTCAAATTGGGTCACTTGACATTTATTTTAAAAAGGAATGAAACAAAAAAACACACCCTTCCCAGGTTGTGATTAAAGTGTTTAATTGTCAACAGAATCTAATGCATGATTCAAAAGAAGGAATAAAGAAACCCACCAGAACAACAAAAAAACCCCCATCTAGATATACTGAGCCAAGTGTGCACAGCAGCCTTTCCCCAGATGTGCTCCTGTGCAGAACCAGCCTGGGAACAAACTTCATCCTAATCCTCTTTGGTCAGTTCCAGGCTGCTCTTTGATTTCAAAACTAAACCAAATTAATGGACACCTCTGCTCAAGTGCCCAATGTATTGTTTCTCTTCAGATGTCGCTGTGATCTGCCTATGGATAGGTTTCACAGCTTTATGTGCATTTAAAGATGGTAACCAGTTGATAGTTTCAGCTTATGTATTAATTGGCTGGGAAGTGCTGTTGTTGCTTATGGAGCAGCTAGCTGTTCTCATGAGCCTGCTAAAATACAGCTGTATTTATATGCAGCTCTTGCTGCGGGCCGAAAGCATGCTTATGAAACAGTTCTTGCTCTGTGGCTTAAATGAGTTGCAATATTCGCTCTTCTACTGAGAGCACTCTACTTAAATGTCTGGTATAATAATCCAGAGAACATGCTGTCCACATCATGCTATGAAGTTCTGGCTAGCTATAACTATAAACACAGTTCTTTATGCAAAGTAATTGAAAATGAACATGGGCAGTGACTGACTTCGTGAGAAAATCCAGGCCTGAGGCTTGAACAGCAAAAGAACTGATCTGTTTCAATGTATTTAATAATCTTTGTTTGTTCGTTTGTTTCTCTTACGAACCCAGAAGCTGGTGTTGCCTTCAGATTCGATACGAGTACGTCCATTGCTGATTAGCTGGTGACAGTAACTGCAGACACTGTAGAGCAATTATTTTACTTGAGATCCTTCTCTCTGAGCACGTAGTCTGTAACTTAACTTTTTTAGTCAATAGAGAAATACATGTTTGAAATCATGCTCTACAATGACCATTTCTGTCATTAACTATGAAAGGTAACCTGGACAACGACTTTTGCTGTGGATGTACCTGTGAACACATAACAAGTATTTAAATCTGATCAGATGATTCCCATCCTCGTAAGTCAAATTATTAAAACACAAGATACAAACAATATTTGCTGTTGTAACAAGGAGTCTGCTCAGGGCGTTATGTGTTATTTTAAAACTGAAGAACTGCAGACGATTTGAGGTAATAAACTCCAGTTAGAAAGTATCCTAAGCCTGTAGGACAGGAAAATAGCAAAAGCTAATTTGTCCAGCCCCAAGAAAAGAGATCTTTGGTTGTCTGGATCATACACCAGTAGTTGCACAAAATTAATTTGGCTGATGGATAGGGCCATTAGTGAAATATCTCCTGTACTTCTGTTTGAACTATTTCTGGGGATGCAGGTAATTGCATGTAACTCAGGTATGGGCCGGTAAGCAAGACTTAGTAATTGTTTTCTACTCTGTCTTGTGTGCAAATTCCTTTGCCCAAAATAATGTCTGATGTTATATGTGCAGAGTTAAGCAGCCAGAGGGAGCATGGCAATGGCAATAAGCCCACTGTTACTCATGTACAGTCTCGTAAAGCTGAGCTCTACAACTACACAGCCTTTCTGTACTTTATACCAAAGATAAAATGTCATGTGACTCTATTACTGTGAGGGACAGATTTTTAAACTAAAAACTCAGCCGTGAGAATACCTTCATGGAAACCTGCAGGCATTTCCACAAAAGCAATTTATGTTCAGGTGCCTTTGCCCTAAGGCATGTAGGATTCTTCAAATTAATCACGGTATCCCCAGAGCTAGTTTTGACCAAGTCCAGAGACTGGGCACTTGGCTTTGCTTCCCTAAAGATAAAATATGTCTTAATTTTTTTTTAAAGGAGGAGGGGGTAGGGAGGATATGCTTCTTCCCTTTTCTTTCAATGCACCCTGAAAGAAAAGAAGTTGAGAGAGGGGAGGGTGGTGAGAACCGAAGCCAGAGGGCTGGTTCTGTGCTGCACGGCAGCGTTTTGCTGTGGTCCTGCTCCGAGGTGGACGAGGCTGCTGTAGCAGAAGTGACTGCAGGAATTGTGCCTTGCTTATCACAGGTACTCGAAAGAGATGGAACAATAGGGGGACAGAAAAAAATAGGCTTATAGTGAGTGTTGCCTTGAGATCACCCTTTTTGGGGTTTTTCACTCCTGTAGACAGCAAAGTATGCAAATGCTAGTGCTCTCATGCAGATATTTGCTTTGTATTCATGATTTCTTATGTTAACTAATTTGAAACACCTGTGGTCAGCTTTCCAGGGGTACTGAGCCTTCACGACTCCTGCTGAAACTGTTCAGTGCTGCTTTTCAGAATCTGTGTAGTTAAAGTCCAGTTTTTCACAGTACTACGTACGTTAAGATGGTCTCACAAATTCATGACTGCTCCTGATCTGAATTTTGTGTTCCTCTGTGAGGATTAAAAATACCAGTAATCTCATGGGTCTTAGTAGTAAGGTGGTGTGAAAATAAATCTGCAAAGCGTTCTATTAAACTGAGTGTTAGGGAGAAAGGTGGAAGTGGGTATAAGAACACGAAGTTCATAGCTTTGTATTCAAAGCAGGGGTTGGATAACATGCCTCTGTGTAATACTTAAGCGTACAATGAATGCAGAAGACATTAAAAATGCGGTGCTATGCTTTCACCAAACAGGACGGGAGTCCTGTTGAAAAGCTAATGCAGGACCATAGAATTAAAGTTGGATAAAAGTGTGTTTGCACAGAGGCAACTGGTGTGGGTAGGTTGCATGAATTCAGGCAACGTTATTCTGGCATTTCCAAACTTGATCAGTCAGCCTTATTATTTCTTAGGTATCCTCTGGGGGATATGAGTTATACAATATTTTCCCATTTTTCTCAGTGTTGTGAAGTGTTAGCTTTGCTTTAAAGTATAATAGTCTGAATGCTTGGATTCAGGAAAGTAAGGGTGCTTTCAAGCAGAAGCTGGTATATGTGATAAGAAACCCCTCATTCCTTGGCATCCTTCATGGTCATAATGAACCATTTTGCAGTTCTGTCACAGACTCTTGAACACCTAAGTGCATAAAATCTTTGTCGATGTTGAAATACATGATACTGTTATTAACACTCACAGAACAAACCTGTAGACCTCTGAAATATTTAACTATCCCTGTATTATAGTAGGCCAGAAATTCAGAATATGCTGTCTGGATCCCTTAAATTCCAGTTTTGAACAGAGTAGGTGCTAAATCTGAGAGATTGCATACTAATAAGGAATAAATAGCAAAGTCTAAATCAGGAAAGCTTCTGAGTTTCTCTGAAAGTCAACTCCAACCACATCCTAGCTCCACTTCAAAGAGAGATCTTCGCAATCCCTCTTCTTTCTGCATCCTTTTTCCTATGGAGAGAAAACCTATACGCAGAATTCAGATGAGAGCCACATCCTCTTCCTTCCAGTCTTCCATTTAGGATGAACAGGGACACCTTACTGTCCTCACCCATGCACTAGTCTAGACATAGCCAATGTATCTATATCTGGTGTGGCTCTTGTGAAGGAAATTAGGGGAATTGTATGTTTGTTTCCTATTTGCAGGAACAAATGACTAATGTTCAGTGTGGACAGGGGAGGTGCTTTGTTCTTTATTTGTATTCCTGTAGTGTCTTTAAATTCTGAATATTGGCCACAAGCTGAAGGTGTTTGTTGGTCTACAGAGACCGTGAAAAAGGATACTGTGTAAAACTACAGCACTTGAGCAATAGATATACTGTGATCTTGGAAATGATGTGGGTTCTTTGAGGTTGCGCATTTGAGGGTGTTGCCTAAGTTCTCACTATAGAAATTTGGGAAATTTCTTTTGTCATTTTAGAAATGTCATATCTGTATAGAGAAAAGATTGAATTATCTGAAACGTGCATGGAGTGCTTTCCTGGTTGTGGTTTTGGCACGTGATATGGGAAGCAAGTATAATGCTACAGTTCTCTTGATCCTGTGTCAATATAAAGCTTTTATTGATTCCAGTCCCTCAGGATCTTGATCAGAGTATTAAAAATTTAGCTTCAGAAAATTAAACATATACTCCTACAAATAAAGCTCAGAGGACTATGGATAGCAGTATCTGTGTAAATCCAGGCCGTGTTTCATCTCTTTCGGTTTCATTTCCACGCACAGTGTACGTAGCATTTTCCTTGGTAGTTACACACATAACGGCCTTTTAAATTTGCTGGTATCATTTCACTTTCTCATAAACACGAGTTTCCTTGTGAAAGCAATTAATGAAAGTGAGATTACAGTGCAGAATCATAGCTGGGGAAGAGATAAGAAGCAAGCTGCAAGATAGATACTTTAATATCACTCCTGAAGCAGAATGAAAATCTCAACTTCAGCAATGTCAACAAAAACATGTTTCTTTTCAGATTTAATTTCCATGAGAAACTATGTTAAATTAAAACCTTTCAGTGCAGTGTCCGTCCATTTTTTGCATTTTTACTACCTAGAGATCAAACAGTTTGACACAGCAAAAATTCTAGTGAGTTAGGAAGAAATGCTGATTGGTTTGTTGGCTGGTGGCCGGGGGAATGTTATGACCGAGTAATTATGTGTTCTGGACAGATGTATTAACCAGGCTTCGAGCTGGAGCCACTGGATATTATTTTAGTCATAAGACTAGAGGAACTGAATCATTTTCAAAGAGCTGGCTGGCTGACACTGCTTTAGTGATGCCTGTTCCAATGATTCTTTGGCAACAACTTCCAACGCTGCACTTATGACACAGTAAACAAAAACTACATTAAAGGTTTGTTTTTTAATCATAAAGAAGTTGAACATTTCCACTGAGCTTTTTTGCTATTTATCAAGAAGCACTGAAGGCTAGTGTAAAGCTTCCATCCTTGTTTCTCTTACCAAAGAAGGGGAGCTGTTTAGCAAAACTCTTCTAGATCTGGTGATAGTAAGAATACTTCAGAATTCAAGGTTTTTATCAATTCATTGACTTCTTATCGCTAAACCTGCTGTGTCATATTTGTTTATTCACTCACTTTTTGAGGTGAGTAAGAATGGGTTGGGGTTTTGTTTGAGGTTTTTTTTGGACTGATGAGTAGAATGAGGGAGGTTTTCATTATCAGCTTCAAGTTAAGAGAGGGTGTGATTTCTCCTGTTCTGGTAAGTAATCATATTATTTTGCAAGATCCTGGAATATTGATAGGTGCAGAAAGAAGTTGGAAGGGAATAGAACTCTGTATTAAATGCAGTCTTCACTGAAAAAAAAAAAGTAACTTTTACATGTAAAAGGGCATAATGTGTGCATATATTAATATTTAATCTGTCCTAAATGTGATACTTGAGATATTTCAGCAGGCTTTGTTACCTGATAACCAGGCATTAAAAAGGCCTTTGAGCTATGAAGAAAAGTTGTTTTATTCATTTTTAAGCCGCTTGATTCTTGCAACTAATTTGTAAAGCACATTGCTAGGGTTGGGGTTCTTGCAGAGGGGTGTTTTGTGGGTTTTTTAGTTCTACTCTGACTTCATCACTGGTTCTTTCCTGAGGACACGACATAGAACAAGAGCAGCCCTTCAGAATGAAGCAGGAAAGAGTCTGTTGTTTTGACTTCCCTCTGCAGTGATGGATTATGAATGTAAACTGTTATGTAAGGTCATTTTGAACATTGCCCTGGAGGCAGTATGTCAAGTGAAGCATAGCAAACAAGTCAAAGTTTCTCTTCCTTGGAATCGAAATGGATTTAAATGAAGAAGGTTCTCTTCTGCCCTCAGATTCTGAGGACACAGTATGTGACTGGAAAAGTGTAGATATGTACCTAAAGCCTTGCCAGCTGGTTATAGGAGTCTTGAGAAGAAGTTGTTTTATTTTTAGGTCTCCTACTTGCTCATTTGACTGTGGTAAATGGCAGTCTCTCTGTGCCCTGGGTTCACCTTTTGTAAAACACGGGTGATAAGGAGTTGGGGCTGACAACAGCTACCGTAGTGCTAACTGTCTGCAGTTTGTGTGTCGCTTGGTTTGGGTGTGGTATGAATAAATGAATACTAAAAACCAAGAGGCAAAGAGCATGCTAGGGCAAGATGCAAAAGAGCGTGATCAACTCTTTCAGAATTGTGCAGGAGTAAATTCGCCTGTTCCCTGGTGATCCATGGTGTCTTTTGACCATTCTGTGCATGTTGGAGTGCTTTATAATTTGTAGACCCTGACCAGTTACAAAGGAGCAACTTGGCCTGCACGTTTGCCTTCTGCCTTACTGTTGTCGGCAAAAGAGGGTTTATCTGCAAACTTCCTCTCCATACACCTCAGTGGCCAAAACTCCAGAGTCAGCTTGCTAAGCCAGTGAACAAGAGAAGAGTGAGACCCTGATTCTGTATTTGTTTGCTTATTTGAAACAAAACCGGAGTAGCCCAGTGTTTCAGAAAAGCATAAGGTTTCTCACTGAAAGTGGAAAAGAGAGGGAAAGATATAGTAACTGGGCTCCTGTACAAATACTTACTTTATAATTGCTTTCTCTTCCTAATATTTTTAATAAACTGTAACTTGTTGCCAGTGCAACATCAAATATTGCAAAGTTCTATGTATTTCCTGGCTTGATGGAAACTTAGCAAACAGCAGACAAACACTTGCTTCTCTGACAGGGAGCCATTGAAGGAGGAATCAAGGGATACCTACATGCTTTTGTTTCATTGTCTGTTCAGTAATGAACTAGGTCACTGCTCTGGTTTGGGGCTTTCAAGAATCTTTTTTGTCCAGAGAAAACTTGAAAGGAAGTAATTTTTTTTTTTTTCCTTTTCAGAATCCTGTAAGGGTGTCAGAAAAGCATACACTTAATTTCTTAATTAAGACTTCATGCTATACATTTTTGTGTGCATCCATGTATGTATATCTGTCTGGGTGTGTGCATAAATGATCCAGATTATAATCTGAGAACCCTTCAGTGGAAGACAAAAATTAAAGCCCCAAGTGGCACTCTAAATTTATTCCACACTCTTGATGTGTCTAGGTGTTGGGCCAAGACAAGGTCTGAAAATGTCTTCAAGAGCTGCTTGCTTGAGTGGGCCAAAGCCAAAGCACCCCAAGTCAATAGGAGACTCTCCTTTTGCATTCATCCGATTTGGAACGGGCCCAATGGATCCAACAGGTTGATGTGATGAGAAGCTAAGTGATCACATATGCATAAATGAAATCCTGCTGTCGTACATGTCTGAATTATGCTCATTTATATCCCCAGAACACATATGAGTGCTCAACAGCCATTAGTTCCCTATCTGCCATAATGAGCTTAAATTGTGAGCTGAGGTCCCTGGAAGATTTATGCAAGTTTCTTCTTTTCCTTAATTGGAAAAAGTTGGCAGCTTTTTTTTTTTTTTGTAAGTAATAATAATAAAAATCAATCCTTCTGGTTTAGTCATGATTTCTTTTCTTTTACTTACATCCAAGATGTTGACACTAAAGTATACAGCCCAGACACCGAATTCTCATGAGGCAAATATGTTAATGGTTTATAGATTACAATAGCTATTATCCTATTTACTCTGGGAACAAGCTATGAGATAGATATAAAAAATGAAGAGTATAATGAATAAATCTACTGCAACCTAGACCAAAAGTTGTTTTCTAAAGATGAAAAGTGGAAGGTCATGGGACTTCAGGCTGGCACTTTTTTAATAAAGTGTGCTGACAATTGTGTCTGGCAACTATAATCCTTAGACTACAACTATACATTATCCTACAAATTGCTGTAAATGGAAATAAACAGTGGTGCTCAGGGGGACTGGCTTAGCTTACACAGAGCAAAATAACCCACTTGGCGTACAAATGAAGACAGTAATGGGTTTTCCATCATTAAATTCTTGGAAGTGTGTATATGCTACTAAATCTATGAAATCAAAATTAGAAATATATTCTGCATTGGATATATGGATGCACATACAGAAATGGGATGGATAAATGCCCTCAAGCATTTGCATCAGCAATTCACGATTTTGGTGTGATTTTTGAATGGTAAATGGTCCACTGGTATAATCCGAGGAGCTGGGAACCAACAGCATATTTAGAGAGCTATCACCAAGAAATGACGTTTATTTGTTTCTTTCATATTTAGAAAGCAGCAGGAGGTAGCAATGGCTACCTTGGAAGTAGAGAAATCCTGCTCATCTGTAGGTTGGTGCCATCTTTCCTCCTTCAGCTGTAGCGACTCTGGGATCCTGGCTGGCTTATAATTTTAGTTTAAAAAAAAAAAAAAAAATTCAATACTGTCCTTAAAAGCCAGAGCATGTTCATCTCGTGCAGAGTATGCAGCTAAAGCAAAGTGCCACCTCTGCTAGCTGTGCTGCAACACCCAGGTTAGTTTGGTCCGTGGCTGGTAGATTGCTGCTGGGTGATTAGATTAGGTGCGATTTAGAAGACGACTTGCTTTGCCCTGCTGTTTTGGTATTGGGAGCTTTTTGTTATTGTTCTGTATATATTTTTTATTATTACCTTTTTTTTTTTTTTTTGAGCACAAGAAGAACTAGGAGGATTATGCCACTTTTAAACACATGCACAACAGAGGCAGAGTCTGATTTACAATTTACGGGAGTATATACTGGGAATAAATCCATTATCAATATGGTGCTACTTGGGCACGACAAGGCCACCATGCAGGCATTTCTGTTTTCTTACAAACTAAATCACTTTTACACTGGCAAGACTCCTGATACAAATATGTTATGGATACAAAGGAAAGCAGGCTATGGATGAAGATATTTTGGCTTGTTTTTAAAATGAAGGGAAAAAAATACAAATCATGTTGCTGGGGGGTTAGGGATGAGGATGTTTACAGGATAATTTGAGTGGGGACTAAAACAAAAGGAACATTTTCATCCTTTCTGATTAATAGATGTTTGTACAGCACCATGAAGATGAGAGGCATGTTAAGTGTTATTAATTAATATTCTTTTAAGTTATTTATAAGATATTTATAATATATATGTATTTATGACAACAAAAATGTTTCAATGTAAAAGTGAATTATCCCAGAAAAAATGCCAAGCTTTTGATCTGCTTATACATCACATCAGTGCAAACCTTTTCCTTTCAACCTAGAGTTACATTCAAAAGCAGAAAGATATACAGCTGACGTTTCAAACTGAACGACACTACGATAAACTAGGGTTTCTCTAGAAGATAAAATACATCATAAATCGGTGTAACACTTACCTCATTTTAAATATTACTGTCTCCTTTTATCAGGTAACACTATATAACCTCCCCTTACCTCCTTTCTTCCCATATTTTATTTGGTATATTAATTCTGAACAATGATCACAACCAGAATTTTTTTTTAATTAAAATCAAATATATGGCTTTCAAGGCTTAGGTTATCTGATAAAAATATTTTAATTAAAAAGATACCAACTCTTTTGTTTCCCTGATGAATTGATAGTAATTGAAATGTACAGTGTTAATTTTAATCTGCACTCAGTTGTTTAAAGAAATAATTCTTACCCTTCTTCAAAGTCAAAAATAAATAAGTAAAAAGAGATCTCTTAAGGGGAAGAGGAATCTTTGGCCCAGTGGGCTTTTTTTATGGCAGGTTGTCACAAAATCACCCATTATTAGAAAGAGCTTATTACATTTAGTTATAAAGTAATTTTATTTTATTTTTCTAAGGCTAAGGAAATACTTGTCTGAGTTGTTCCTACTTCCATGGCACTCTACCCCTGCGGGAGCATGGCGTTTCTTACAGAAGTACTTGCTTTACAGAGCGCTGGCTCCGTCGTGATCGGTTGTGAAGCAGATTTCACTGAAGCGAGGATTTCCCCCGGGCCTTGCCCCGAGGAGGACGCACGTACCAAGGACAGATTCCAAACCGAGAAAACGGTTGGTGTGTCGGGAGCGCGGTTGCTGTGTAGTGGGTCTGCAGTGCCCCGTTGGAGGAAAGAGGTTTGAGGAAAGGGTAGGAGATAATATTCTAACACTTCAAGAAAAATCAAGAACCTATGAAATCAGGAAAGAGAAAGTAAAAGTTGATTTTAAAAAAAAAGAAAAATCTCTTTTTAACATTGTAACCATTAGCAGAACAACTTCTTTTTTAGGTATTTTTGTGAGCTTCTGGGTCAAACTTCTATTTGAAAATTGATTTTTAGTACAAGCTTTTTAAGATGGATCAGATGTTTAGGTGTGGTTACTTATTATTTTATATGGCCACTCAGTGTAGCATGAATTTGATAACTGAGGCTGAAACAAAGGTATAGAACTCGACTGGCAGCTACTATGTAACAGTTTCTATATAAATTAAGAAAAGTTGGAAATAAAAGATAGATGTACATAAGTTACTGAAGAAGTTGGGCTTTTTTTCCCCCTTTTGAGACCGTTGTACTTAATTAGATATTAATTCCAGGTGGGATGTCACCTGGAATTCTTTCATTTAGAATGATTGATTTTTAAGATCTAATCCGTTTTTATAAATCACTGTATGAGCATGACTCAGTTCAGACCAGTGATTTAATTCTATTGTGACTATTCTGACCTTAAATATTAAGCAAGCATAGGATACCCAGTAAAAAATGCTGTGGAATACTCTTCTGAATAAGAGCATTTAGATTTGATTTTTTACTGAAATTTGAGATGCCTCTGGTTTCGAAATCTGATGCTAAGCAAAATCAACTAACTACAATCAAAATCAACTAAATGCAAATAAACTGTTACGTTTGAGGAGTTTTTTTAATAGCAACTTAAGTTAATCTATACATGTACTGTCTCTAAGCCACTGATAAAATAAAAAGCTCAGAAACTGAGGGAAGCTGTACGTCCCCTTAAACACTGTGCAAGAGTAAAAACTGTGATTGCGCTACCCACGGAAAAAATAGTACCAGCTATGCAGCGTGGCAGACCAAGCACGCTGAAAGCGCGTTTGCAGACGGCAAGATAGGGAGTGTTGTTCCCTACTTTAATGAGCCTTCTGCCTACCCAAACACCTCGTGTAGGCAGCTCGACAAGTATTGCAGTTTTCAGAAGCGCAGGATACTTCCCACTAGTGCTGGTGGGAGTTGTTGGCCAGACTTCATTAGGGGGCTAAGTGAGATCCTCAGGGTCCAGCCGGAGGCACATACCTCTAATGCTTTTGTTCAGCCGCTGTAACAATAACCTGTAAACTTTCTTAATGTATGCGTAGTTGATTAATGTCACTCTTCCCTGAGCTTGCAAATATTCCTGGACTCAAGCTTATTCTTGTGAGTTCTGTAGATTGTGCCTATATATTTTCTTGTGCATCGGTTTTCACTTTGCACACATTGTTTTGCCTTGATCCTGTAGTAAGGGAAGGGGTAGGATTTATTTATGCATGCTATTTATTATTTTATATGTCATTTCTGCAAAAGTTTCATAAGTTCTAATAACGTTTGCCATTCAGAATATTTTCTGAACATGTAAGCATGTTTAGGTCATGAGAGAGGATGCAACTTCATTTGGTAAATCAATAAAATCAGGAATCAGAATTTTAGAAACAGGTAGGCAACTGGTTTTAATTCTTTGACATTAAATTAAACAATGTCAGCGTCTGAAGTGGCGTCGCTATTTTCTCATCATTTAATGTTATAACTTGACACATTTGCCTTCCCAATATCTACCTAATTGCAACAGGGTTAAAGAGTAACAGGGTTAAAGAAGCATTCTGGATAGGTGTTTTAAATCAGCACTAGTCCTTGGTAAGTAGTATTCTCTCTTTAGAGTGAAATGCATTTATTATTGACTCCCCAAAACCATATTCAGTTGGTGCTTTTTAGTCTCTTTATTTCTGTCTTTGTCAGGCCTGCTTTTTCAGGTTTTTTCCTTTCAGTAGGGAAAAATAAATGAAGATCAGCGTACAAAGCTCTTCTCCACTAGGTCAATAGTGTGGTTTAGAAACAGGTTTGTGGCCAGTTTCTAAGACCAGACATCCCATGGTTTTTACTTGTCTTTCATCTCGTGTCTATACTGTTTGCTCCGTAAGACAACAGGAACAGCCAATGTGAAGAAATTTGGGCTTCTTAAAACTTATGCCAGCCTGTGCTTTTCTGGAGTATGGCTTAAAACAACATATTTCTTATCTCCTCAGGTTTTTTTTTTTTAATTAATCAATCTTTTATTGTCTCCCTTCACAGAAGGGCAACATTTGTTTCTTTATTTTGTATATGATGTTACTACAATAGATAACAGGATATTGCAGTCTTTGTGATGATTTAGAACCGAGGGGGGGGTCTTTCTTTTTCCCTTTTTTTACGTGCTGTTTCTTTACCTCCTTTGCTTTTGGTTTTGCTCATGTTGGATTGACCTGCACATGTGCTGTAGACAGTCTTCTGGCTTGCATGCGTGCACGCACATGTGGTGCATATAGCAACAGGATCCACCATGAGAGTCTGCTGCATTCCTGCAAATAAAACCTCTCTCTTTTGAAAATGTGGCTTATTGACATGTCTCGCTACAAACAAACAAAAAAACCCACCCTCAAATTCAGCATATCCTGAGAGAGGAATGCTCAGAAGCGATGCTAATATCTGGGAGAGAGGTCTGTGTTCGTGACTGCTTTCCGCTTCCCGTGTCTTTACAGGAGAAATCCTGGTACTGTGTGGGGTAGTCTCTCGGCTTTGAAAAATACACACACCCCCCCCATTGCAGTGGCTGCGCCCTGAATACGTGCTTGGTGCGTATTTTGATGATTAATCAATACGTGTTGTGAAGAGCATGTTTGGTTTTTCTGGTGATACAGAAGCATAAATAATCGTATGGATCACAGGAAAATAATATTTATAAAAATCGACATATTCACCAGGTAAAATGTCGGTGGAATAGTCTGCTGAACGAGTACACTAAGTTGTTTATTCTTCATTTTTGTAAATCATTGTCTTCTTTTGAAAAAAAATCTTCACCAGATTTCAGAGGAAAATCACATTAATACCTTCGAGGTAACATTTAGTATTCTGGTTATATGTAGAGCAAAACTGTAAACTCATGAAGTTATGGCTGCTTACATATTTTATTCAGAAATCAGTTGTATTAATGAAATTGTCTTAATTTTAAGCAGAAGTAAAGGAAATAATTTTTAAACATCACAAACATTGCCAAGCTTTGCATTTTATGAATCTCTTCAGCATTCTTTAAATAACTTTATTGTCTCATCAGAGAAAAAAGATCCAACTTCTAACTGTGCTTTGCTGCTGAAGGTATGAAAATTTGTTAAAAAGGAAGTATAGGATCAATTTACTGTTAAATGTATTACAGAAGTGAAATGGTAAAATGCTGCAATGGTATGTTGGAAGCGTTTAATTTTGATAGGCATGATGTATAGCTAGGGAAGTAAGTGTACTCAAATAATTATGCTGTCTTTGAAAGACTAGGCAATTTAAAAGTAGATTATCCAATGAGACCGAAGTAGTAGTTGTCAAATTTTCAGGAAGTAATTAAAGAAGCAGAGGGTCTCTCTTTTTTACTGGCCGTTTCTGGGTTACATAGAGATTATGAAGAGAGACAAGAAAAATGACAGAGCAGGCTAAACAGCACATCAAACTTCCCTTGAAGAAAGCTTTTTTTTTTTTCTTTAACTTCTTAGTGGCTTTCTGACTTACAAATAAGCTAGCCAACGCTTTGTGTTTTTGATGCAGGTATCTGAGAAAATGTGCCCTTTGGAAAAGAAACAGAGAGCATGGACTATTTTTTTTTTCTTATTTTTTAAATACCTCTCAATGAAATCTGTGTTGCCCCGAAAGACTGGTTCCCTGTTTAGGGTTTGGGCTTTTTTTTTTTTCCCCCCCTTCTTTTCCACACACCACCCCCCCCCCCCCCCGGCTTTTGTTTAGACCTCGGCTCTTCTGGTCGGCTGCCATCTGGCACTCTGCCTTGTCTTTCGGAAAGTAGGGCCCCGATCGTTTCTCCAGCTGCTGTCGGTGCTGCCTGAGCCTTCGCACAGCTCCACACCGCTCACGGGGCGCCTCGGTCCTCCTCGGGCGTGCACAGCCTTTGTAACGCTCTGTTTTTTTCAGCTCGCACGCTGCGACATGTAATAGCTGCCTCTGGGTTTCTCGGCAAGGTTATGTCTGGTAATGAGCAGCTATTCGCTCGGGTCTTGGCTCGGCTAAGAAATTTCGGTGCCTGCCCCTTGGAGCGGAGAGCAAGGGTGTGCGGCAGGATGCTGCGCTCGCGGTCCAGCGCAGGGATGCAGTTAGGTGATCAAAAAACACCCGCTGGCCGGCAGAAACATGGAGGGCAGGGCTGTGTCTTTAACCCCACCTATTTCCACTTGCCTCACCTAAGGATGGAGAGATTTGCTCTGTTTCTTATGACTCATAAGCCAAAACATTCCACGGAGAGACAAGGCAACTCCATGACTTCCTCTCCATATCTTAAATTTATTTTAAATACAGAAATTGCAGTTCCCCCCCCCCAAAAAAAAAAGCCCTTACAGTTCTAAACAGCACTAAGTCTATCTTCCATTTCCTGGGTATATGACTAAGCTGAGCAACAAAAACACAGCCATGTGCTGTTCTTTTTATTTAAAGTAAATACAGTTGCAGTTGATAAGGAACCTGATCCATCAATTACCAGAAGATGCCTTTTGGATGAGGCACCTCAGGGATTTTCTGCAGAGAAATTTATAATTTCTCAGTCCTGGGTGGGCTCAGAGTTTGGTTGTGATTATTCAGAGTCAAATTGAAGGTACACAGGAAACTTTAGAATCAAAAAATAGACAGTTATGGAATTGAAGTAATACGGGCACAAATTAAAAGCCGAATTAAGTATCTGAGTCCAGAACTGTGATTCATAAATCCTAAAGCTTTTATTGTACTTATCCATAGTTTTTGTCCCCATAGGCAGGTGTTGGTAACCATAAACAAGTTATGCAAAAGGTAGTGGTTTTGTAAATTCTTATGTAATCATCTTGGGAGTCAGCCCTTGAGTATCTAGGCAGTGAGTGTTGTATCAAATCGAGACATTTTCTGACTTCAGGAAGATGAGAAAAATGCTGATATGGTATCTACAATATGCGTTCTGGAGCACCTCTAATCATACAGTGTGCTCCGATATTTCGTTGCAGGAAAAGGAAAGTTCAGTAGTTCTTTCTTGTCCTCAGTTCCATGCCAGGGTTCTCTGCCAGTCAGGGTAAAATGGCAAGGTCAAGCTATGCCAGGAAAAAGAATAGCCAACTTCAGGTTAGCTAAAATGTTGGAATACTTTAAACCAAGGCTGAGTTTTGGATCCTGTAACAGGATAGAGAGCCCTGAACACCAAGTCTAGTTCAAGGCAGGGCTTTGGCACATAGACGCTTCTTTGAAAGTAGGTATGTATGTGTCTCGTATCGGTCGTTTTTAGTGAAATAGAGCTGAAACCTGAGGCTCTTTAAAATACAGAGTAATTTTACTGGTGTTTATGAATTTGTAACAATGAAGTATCTAATTTTTGGCAGTAAGACAGTACTCATGGTGTTTTCTTAAAACAAAACAAAAAATGACACACAAAAAGAAACCCAGTTCTTTAAAAAGTTACTCCATTTCAGCTGTGCCCTGGTTTGTCCAAATGTCATCTCACCATCAAAGAGATATTCCTAAATTTGTATACACTGAGCTGATCTTCAGGGAGGAAAATAAATAAAGCTCAGCATACAGTTGGGCAATCTTGTATGTGTGTTACTCCTTTTCTTTCTATTCTTGACAGGCACATTTCTAAGTTCAGCCTAGCCACAACTTGCAAGATGGCCAAACTAATAAGAATTTCCTGAATAATCAGATGTACTACTTCCACCACGGGGCTCACGAGCAATTTGGCAGGGTTGCTGGCTCGGGGGGATGGAGACACCCTGCTGCTGGGTATCTACGCTGACTGTATGGCGCAGCTCTGTGCCACCCTCCCAGCTCTTCATGATCTAGCACCAGCATGGTTCTTCAGGGGCCCTGGCTACTTATACTCTCACTTTGGTAACAGCTCACCATCCGTCTCATGCCAACACCCTCAGAACGTATTTCCAAAGTCTGTAAAAGCAGGAATATAGGAATCACTTGAGTGTCCAGCCATGAAAATGGCTTTCATGCTTATTCTAAAATTTCCATGCCCCCTTCTCTGTATATTCCAGTAGAGCAGATGCAAGAGGAGAAATCACAGTGGCCCCACCCCAGGAAGGTGAGGAAGCAGATCAGATTGCTGCAGCAGGTTTCCCCGAGAAATGCCTCAGCGAAGGGTCCAGGGCAGTAGAAAGCACTCCTGTCCTCGCGCGAGCCTTTGGGCAACCTCCGCAGTGTCCCGTGCCCAGGTTGGCCATGGCGCTGCCCGCAGCGGTAAGCAACACCGAGGCCACGTGGGGGGACCCAAGGCCTGTCTGACCGGACTCCTAGAGAAATAGGAAGGAGACCTAAGTATTCTGAATAGCCAGGCCCTCGCTGTAATTGCCTGCAAGTAGTCGTTTTGCTCTTGACTTGTTCCTGAAGCGTGACATTTCTCCTGTGAGCAAACTGCTGGCCCGGCTGTTTTCAGCTGGCTGAAGAGCCAGTTCTCTCCCACACCAGCCAGCGCTTCAGCCACTCCCTCACCTGGTGCTGGGACTAGCATGGAAACTTTTCCTGTTGACGACAGAGCCAGAAAAGGCTCTCTTCACTTTCTTTCCTAACCCTCTCAGATGATAGACTAATGCAGGATTTCTCTCTAAGACATAAGGATTTATAGCTGTTTACCTTACCCGTTCCCTGCTTTAAACTGCAGGTCGTGGACTCCTGATTAATGCTGCTGACTACTGAGCAACTGCCGCCGTGCTCCGTTTGGAGGACTGGAAGTCACCAATGGGATCTCCTGGAGCAAAATTTCCTTTTAAAAATTCCATAGTTGCCTGTGCAGCAAATAATACAATAACATTTCCATAAGTAAACCTTAGAAGTGAACTTGTAAATGAAGTGTACACTTTCATTTTAAAAGTGGGAATTTGAGGAGTTGAGTAAGAGGTGGGGTTTTTTTTAATTTTTGAAGCAATCACCTTAAATGTTTTCCCTTCCACACCGCAGGAACCTTTTTTAAAAAATAAATTAGCTTTACTGTTTTTCTGATCAGCTTTGTATTTCTACATGAAAACTGCATTTTCAAAACACTATTTCTGGTAGTTGGAAAATTGAGATAGTAGGAAATGATGACAGTAGATGAAAGTGATAGTTATTTTTCTTAAGGCTTTCTGCGGTCACAGTTGCGATGGGCTGGAGTAAGGTGAGAGGCCATTGCTCTTCTGCAGTTGCAGCACCTGATTAGGAGTGTGCGCGCGACGCTGGATAGTGTTGACGACACCAAACAGGCCCTTTTCAACCTCTCTGTTCATGGTAAACCTAGTTATGCACCTGCGTATCATGAATATTATACACCAGTTGTAAAGACACTTCTGACTGCTTCCACTATATACATGCAGGAGAGGTATCAGAAAAAGTACTGGTATTTTATAGATATAGGTATATGTGCATATAAATTCTGTTTTAGGACAGGACTGTTAGCAGACTGGGGTTTTTTTCTTAACTGAAACAGCTGAAGGGAACTGGTTGTACTAACCTTGGAGTCACCACCTTGCTGGTTTTAATGGAAATGTTGCTGGAATCAATGTCCAGGGAGAGGCTGACTCGTGAACAGGCCGAATTGTTGCAAACCATTTTGGGACTGGTGGGAAAAAGCTCCCCTTGGCACCCCAGAGAAGGGTACTCGGGAGTCACATCTGAGAAAAGAAATGTTTGAGAGTTGTTCTGCGTGTGGTAGTAACACTGAGATCTGCAGACTGCAGATCATCGGTGTATGTTCATGTAATCAGTATAGCATATCGGGACAGAGCAGAGAATAGTATATGACATTAAACTGAAGCTGTTAATTGCAATTGTTATTAATTACTGTGGATGTAGGAGGGATTAGAGGAAGGAATAAGATTTGCAGTCTGAAAGTGTGTGTCCAGATGCCCTGCAGTATTACGCACCCTCTCCAAGCTGAAGAGCAAGAGACTAATTCTTCAAACAAGCATGGTGTGAATAACTTCACAGTTCCAGCGAAAGGGTTCGGTGATATGTGTCATCCTCTCCTTTCGGGGAATTACTGGGTATGATTATAAATGCAGGCAGAAAAACTTGTGGGTATATGTGAGAGACATCAGACAGCCCTTTCTTGATACTCATTTTCAGTCCTTATAAGCTCAGAATTAGCAGGCTTTGGATTTTGCCCCAAGTAATTAAGATACGACCGATTTCAGGGACCCCGTTTGATCCTTTGGCTTCTATGCAGGGGAATGTGAGTACGAATACACTCGCCAACGCAGTTTAAAAACAAAACCAAAAAAACCCTGTCAAGGCAGCTCTCGCTGCTCTTTTTACCCAGCTAGAACGCTGGGTTCTTTCGTTAGCCCGGCTGCACTCCTCGAGCAGCACAGGCTATTTTCAGATTTAAAAAAAGGGGAGGGAAAAAAAAAAAGAGTGATATTTCCTTTCATCGGCTTTTATTTGCACCTTTTCAGCCTTATTGCACGTTTCCCTTATTGCTCGTGTTTTAGGAGCGGCCTCTCTCTCACGCCTCCCACCGCGTCCGTCTCTACCCTCTCAAGCAAATAACCCGGGCTCCCCACTCCCGCAGCTGGCGAAGCTTTCCCTGCCCCTCATCCTTTCTCCCATGTCACTGGACTCCTCCTAACACTGTTGTTCTTTTTTTTTTTTTCTTCTTCGTCTGTTTTTTCTTCTTCGGGAGGGGGAGGTGGCTGGGCTGGAGCTAAAGGCGAAGGCAAACCGACGGGACGGGCATGGGGAGCCCCCGGGCGCCCCGCCGCTCCCCTCGCGTCCCCCGTGCTCTGGTTTTCCTCTCCCTGAAGCACTGTGTACACAAAGGGCTCGCTTCTGCCTTCCAATTAGGTAACCGAGATTTATTTACTTTTGCTCTTTCTCCCGTCCCTACACGCATTTAAGTGTTTGTAGCTCCTGTCAGCTTTGGGGTTGGCTTTGTTGGTTTTTTGTGTGGGTTTTTTTTTTTTCCTCCTCCCGAAAATGTTATTTATTTGTATTTCTCCGGAGGCAGTTTTAAATCAAATATCCGTGTCAGGGATAGGAGTCAGCCTGACTCCTAAAACGAGCAGGCGGCTCTCCGGCTGCAGCATGCGGGCGGCGGCGCAGGTTTTAATGAGCTGTGGGGGCAGAGGAGTGCTCCGGCCGAGCCCCTCACCCCCGCCTCGGCGGGGCTGGGCTCCCCGCGGCGCCGGGGCATGCCCGAGGAGCCCCAGTTGGGTGGGCGGCTTCTTCCCAGCACGTCAGTCCAGCCTCAGTACATCCCCTCATTAAAAAAACCCCAAACAACAAAACAACCAAAAACCAAACCAAACAAAAAACCCAAAACACACACAAAAACCCCAAAACAAACCACCAAAACCATCGGGGGATTAATTGGAGAAGGAGGAGAAGACTGGAGTTGGAGAAGGAGGATTTCCCCATATTGGAGGGGCTGAGGCGGTGACCCGGAGTGTCGAGGACGATGCTTGGCACCGGCGGGTCCTCCGGGGCTTTCCCGGAGCGCCTTATATGGCGGGGGGGGGGCGCCCCGGGCACGGCTGCCAGGCGCCGAGCCCGAGCCGTGGGACAGCGTGTGCGTGGGGGAGCTGCTGCTTGCCACACGCGACTGTGTGTTATTCCAGGTGACGGCGGGAGCGGCTGCCAGAGGAGACGGGGGATCTCCGAGGAGAGCCCGTCCTGCCAGGAGGGAGAGTAAGGGCATCCCTCCCGGCCGCGAAAGGTAAATCTGATTCGGCCGCTATAGGGTTTTTTTTTTTTTTGGTGGTGGTGGCTTGTTTTCTTTTTTTGCTTGGTTTGAGTGCTTGGGGCGTTTTTTGTTTGCTTATTTGGGTTTGGGGTGGGGTGTTTTTCCTCTTCTCTTTTTCCCCTCCTCTCGGCTTTTTCCGAATAGCACGGACCTGCCGGGGACAAGGCAGCTTTGGCACCCTGCGGAGTGCCGCTGCCCGGCAGCTGTCTGTCTGTCCCACGCCGGGAGACAGACACCGCGCCGGCGGGGGCAACAGCGGAGGCGTGAAGTGCTCGGTCCCGCCGACCCTGCTTGCTCGCCCCGTGGCCTCTCCGCCTCCCTTCCTCCTTCCGCGCAGCTTGGCCCCCGCCCCGCGGCCGCTGCGCGCCGGCGGAGCTGCTGGCGGGAGGGAGCGCTGCCCGGCCCCGGGACTTCTCTCTCTCCGAAGTCCCTCGCGTTTCTTCCGTGAAGAAATGGAAGGGCTGGGGGTGAAGCCGCCGGTTTGCCTGTTTTGCGTTAAAACGACGGGAAAAATTAAAATTACGTGGAGAGACCACCTGCTCCGCGCCCTGCCCGGAGGAGAGCCCGGCCCTGGGCGGCATGGCGTGGCGCCCCGCGGCCGCCCACGGCCCCGAGCTTTTGCTGTCAATAAAAGAGTAAAACGGGAGCGGGCGGTAATGAGAGGGGGAAGGGCGGTGTTAGGCAGAACGGGGCGCAAAGGCGTGCCCCCAAAAGCCGCCTTGGGTCGAGCCGCAGTAAAGGTTTTATTGGTAACTGAGAAGCGCCTCGCGGCCGCAGGTTTGGCATTAACGACCGCTTCAGCGGGGAGAAATCACACTGCCTGGCTTGCGGGCGGGACCCGCCGGGCAGGGGGCACGGCGCGGTAATAACACCTATTTACTAAAGGAGTTGCTGCCAAATGAACTCCCGGGTTTAGGCTTCGATTTGCCGGATAAACTTTTTCGGAACTATGAAAGCACGCCAATAACTTTTATAGAGGAAAGAAAAATATTTGAAGTCAGTAACTTCTCTAGTAGCCGAAAATTAACTTCTGACAACAAACGGGGTTTTCCCTCCTCGTTGAATCAAAGAAGCTTCTGTACTTAAACTTCACCCCTGAAAGATCTACTATTTTAAAAATAACGACACCCCGCAGGGCAATTTTTCAGCCTTAGAAGAATCTTTTAAACCAAACCGCACCGCAGCCGTTGCCTGTGGGCAGGCGCGTACACCCAGAGCCCTCGGGAGCTGAGCACCCGCATCTATTTTCGTGAGGGTTTTCGCGTATGCAGGGAGCACAGAAACGTTGTTCTCCCCTGCAGACCCTGAAGTTCTTCCTACAAGATTTTCTTTTTGATCTGCTCGTTGTCAAACGAGGTAATTAGGAAAAGGGATTACCCGCTCGGGCGCTGTGCCTTCAGGTGGCAGAGGCATTACAGCCGTAAGCTTCGCATTTTCCGAATGCCTCCGGCTCATTTTCCTGCTCATCCCTTACAATTCGAGTTCAGTTGGGTGTTACTGGGCTGTGAAGGGGTGGGTTAGGGTCGCCGCCTCTGCCCATTTAAAACGAATAGAGTGGTTCCAGTGACTTCGTGACTGTGGGCAGAGGCAAGGAGGGGGTTTCGCTGAGAGGCAGCGCTGCGGCAGCCCCTTGCCCTGCCCTGCCCTACCCTGCCACCGCCTCCCGGCCCGCTCCAATGGCAGGGCCGGGATAATCGGCTGCGGGGTCAGTAAGCGCAGCTTCCACCGCCTCTGGGAAGGCTCCCTGCTTTTGGCATTGCAAATCTACCCCGCGAATTTCCCCAGGTGGGCCCCAATGTGTTAATATTCTCTCTAATGACGTTACTTAACAAAACAAAACAAAAAAGAAAGCGACGCTGCCCATGACTAACTAACCTTTCAGTTTTTACCTTTTCTCGGATATGGTTCTAAACTCTTACTTTTACCCGCGCAGATGAAAACAGTAAAGATTGAGGTAAGGATTTATAAAGATATATAAATGAAGGCGTAGCTATAGCATGAGTGTGTGCGTGTGTGTGTATATATATATATAAGCAGTTATGGCGCTTTCCTTAAAATATAAGAAAGGCTAAAGAAACGGTTATCCCTTCATCAGATTAAAATCCGCCTGTTACTTTAAAACGTTAAAATCCTTTCGTCAAGATTATGGCTTTATTCTAAGTGACAAAATATAGGGATTCTGCGGGAAAAATACCCAAACAAACAAAACCCCAAAACATTTTCTCCCCCTTTTCTCCATTTTATTCCCAATTTTCTTCTCCAAAACAACAACAAAACCCCAGAGCATCCGAGCATTTTTGGTTTTTATTTTGCTTTCATTATTCAACGCTGAGACTTAACAAACGATTACAGGTTGGAAAACACATCTGAAAACAGTAGGGTCACGTTACGACAAAGGTCTGGCCAGCATTAATCTAGTGTTTGGAAAACAGTTGACAGTTGCGAGGATTTCCCCCCTCCCCTCTCTTTTCTTCCTTTCCTTTAAAAATAAACCCCTTCAAAAAGAAATCACGAGCCCTGCCTCCGTTACCCTAGGTAGAGTTCCCCGCTCCTTTTCTACTTGCAACCAGCACGAAGGAGTAAATGGAAAGATCATTTAATTATTTTCATTCTAATCGCTTTAATCCCCCTTATACTAGGAGCAAATGATGATAATGGGATCCACATGGAAAAGGCTCCCGGGGAGGAGTAGGGCAGGGTGATCCTCCCGGCCCTGCGCCCTGGCAGGTGGAGCCCGGCGGGGCGGAGCACGTCTCGGGTGGGGGCCTCAAAATAACGAAAGCGTGGGAGTAAGGCTCCCGAATCTGTGGGCAGCTTATTTTTCATTTTCTCATTTTACTTTTTTCGCCTAAGCGACGCAGCTGGAAAGCGGCCCGGTGGTCACTCTGTGGTGACAGGGCACCCTCCTGAAACGGGGGAGGGAAAGCCGGGCCCCGCCGTGCCCCTCGCCCCACGGAGCCCGGGCAAGGGCCCCGGGGCCGCTTCGCTTTGCCGCGACCCGCGGCCGCGCAAATCCCTCCGGCTGCAGGGGCTCCGCTCAGCACCGCGGGGGGCGGGGGGGGAGTGATGAGGAGGAGGAGGAAGGGCAGCTCATCGGCTGTATTGGTTATACCCACCGCCGAAACAATACTCCCGTCTGGGGCTGCAGGGATGGAGCCGACCGCGATCGCTTGTCTTTGGGTGTTTGCCGATCTGTTCAAACAAGGGACCTGCCGGCTTTTATAAACATCTTTCGGGACGCAGTCAATCAGTCATAGTGGCAAGCAAGCAGAGCAGGAGCCTAGGATATATACAAGGCATAAATATATACATATAAACCCTGTCAACTTTGTAGAATTTACACCTTTTTTTTTTTTTTTTTTTTCCCTATAAGTCTGTCTAAGAGAAACTGTATCTAGAAAGATCCCGACAAAGTCAGGAAATCACAGTTAAAAAGTAGGAGGTATTGTTAGGAAATTATGCTATGTTGTATGTTTTAATACCAGCAAGGGAAACGTTAGAAAAGAGAAAGAAAAAAAGTGCCTAAGCAAGTTGAAGACTTAAAAAAAAATCCTACTATACTTACAGTCAGGGACACAATTTCAAGAGTATGCGGCTGAAAAACATGAAACCTGGTCATTTTAAAATACGATGCAATAGATATATCTGGAAAAGACATGAGTTTACCAGATTTTCTAGTCAGCAAAGTATTCTTCATGTTGCAGTCATTTCTAGTCTTACTTTAATTTGAAACATTTGTATCCAGGGATAGGTCTCTGCAAATGCACTGTATTTTTTTTTTTTTTTTTAATGATCGTTTGATAATAAGAGCTCTGCACGGTATGGAGTTTGTGCCCTCTTTTTCTGACACCGAGTCTTTTGCTTGCAGAAGGACATGTGTGAACAAGGAATCCATAGCATGAAGAGCACGAGAGATCTGAAGCATCCCGGTAATGCAGAGAGAATAGTTACGTATCAAGGTAGGAGAAAATCAAGTTGCAGGACTTAAAAGAGAAGGGCAGATTCTGAGCTGGTGTAAATCAGGAGTTTTGCTGAAACAAAGAAGTTGCTGGTGCTGCAGAAATGGTGGGTGGTTGTTCCTAATGTTGTCATGATCCCAAACTGTGGCCACTTCTGGACAGAGAGCACCACGCAGAGCCCTGGGCTGCTTTGGCCTGGTGGGGGAATGATGGTCAGAGAGCAGAAGCTGTGCTTTGGCAGAGAGTATCGGGGGGAGCTTTCCTCAGCTGGTGAAAGCTGCCAAACAAGCTTGTAAAATTGGGGACCATAGTGTTGGTTTTGCTCAGGAAAGACGTTGTGACCGTATTGCCTCTATGGAGCCATTGTCAAGCATGTTTTTATTTTGTTGCAATTACTGCATTTCTTGTGCGAGTTTTCCTGTCAAGAATAAACTTGATATTAAACTCACTTTCACTCCATGGTTGTTATCTGTTAAAACAGATCGTGTAAGGAGCCTGAGCCAAATACTGCTCATGTCAGGACAGTGGTTTTTGGTGCTGCCCTTCCAAGCTGATTGGGTCTCGCAGGCATAAATAGTATGGGAAGTTGGTTTCCTTGGTTTCTCAGAAACTTAAAAGCATGTGTTTAAAGATGTATATTGTCAGCAGAATAGGGATTGGGTTATTCATCTGCTTACATCTAAGACACCCCCCCATAAGGACTTGTGTTTAAAATGGATTGGATCACTTGCTTGCTTAAAGTCCGTTTTTATTTTTATGTAACAGTTTATACTTATCACCGTGTGAGAGCTTCATAAATCAAAGCTTTATTCTTGTGAAACCGATGTATTATTTTCCATGGCAGTGTGTTACGGAGTCCTTTCACAGAAACTTGTCTTGATCTGTGTCAGATAAGACTGACACAATGGGGGTAAAAGTACTAATAGAGAATTTCCAGTTAAAAACGTACATGAAATAAATAATACTAATTAAAATTGTACGTGAAGATTCTGTCAATATTTAATAACTTTGATGCAAGTGATGTAAGCACGGTAACACCAATTCCACGTTCTAACCCTCTGGGGTGGTTATTGTAAGGCGACTCTCTTCTGCTCTCAGATGTCAGTGCATCACTTTGGGCTCACATGAAGTTCACAATCTTTATTCACAAAAATTCGTGGCAACCACAGGAATGGTATCTTAACGTTAAGGAAAGACTGTGAAAGCTCACACGTGTTTTTTTTTTTTACCCTCAGAGATTCAAAGTTGTGTGGTTTTTTTTTCCCCCAAGATAAATGATTGTTAAGAATGATACAAACAAGCTTTTTTTTTTTGGAAATGAAGAAAGTGAAAAAGGAGGAAAGCGGGGAGAGAAGTATACAATACACATACCTGACAGTATAAAAACCCCACCCAACCACCCAGCCAACCTGGCTTTCTTCAGCCTTTGAGCATACCTTCTAAACCTTGTGATATGGCAACTGACAAATCTCTTTCTGGAAGATCTTGCTTCTAAAGACAATGCTACTGACTCACCAAAGACTCTTTGTGAGAAGTGCCAGCCAGAGCCAACAGATTATTCTTCACCCTATGAACACACAAACTTTCCTTTGCTAGATCATGTGGTACACCTGCACCCTGAGAACTGGCTTACAAAGGGGGTGAAACCAAAAGGGCACTTCCATTACTGCTTGAGAAAATTAGATTACAGTTTACTAAAACTGAGATACCTTTGCTTTTAGACCAATATTCTGCTAAGCCTGTAGATGGGGGACTCTGCTACAGATCTCCTATGCATCATGGGCATTGAATTTTACTACTTCTCTTTTCTCTGAGACTAAATGCTTTTTGACGAAAGCGTTACTTGCATTAAATAACAGTATTACTTGCACTACTTGTAGTAAGCATAAAGCCTCCAGAGAGTCAACCTGCTTTTGTTTCTCCTCTTTATTGAGACTAGGTTATCCAAAAAGATGTGAGAATAGTGCTGTGTCGCAATTGATAGCACAGTGACATTTATCAGCTTAAAAAGTGTGCCAAGACCACAGGTCTGTCGGCAGGTGAGGCATCAAAGATACTTCTAAGCTTTTGCTTCTTCCAAACCGAAACGACATCCTGACTCTACTCCCGTGAGTTACTGACTGACTTTTGACGGTGGTGGGGCCAGAATTTTACTAGAGTGTATCTTGTTAGGTGTGTTGTAAGGAAAATGCAGATGAGCCTCTCCAAGTGTTATCTCATATTCTATGTAAAATTCTGCTTAGTTCAAGTATGCAGTGAACAACTTCTGAAATAGACTAAAGATTGTTAATCAGAATTAGTGGAATTAGTTTGAGGACAATTTTGGAATAAGTATGAGATTGAAGTTATTGACATAAAGCTGTAGGATTGGCAACATGGGCTTCCTTTTCTATTTCTTTTGTATAATAGATCAACTGTCTGTACTTAAAAAATATCAATGCTTACTGAGAGTACATCTTAACTGCTAGTTTATTTTCTTTCTGTTATTTAACCAGTGTAAAGAAATACAGAGAACACTTTATATTTTTAAAATAACAGGATTACACACAGTCCATTTACTAATTTGTGGGGGGGAGGAAGAGAAGAGTGGGCTGCAAAGGAAGACTCTGCTCAGCCTGGCTGCGGGCAGCTGTGGAGAGGAGCAGACTTGCTGGACAGGGCAGGACGGCTGTTCCGTTACCGCAGGAAAGAGGGAGGATGGGGCACGAATACGGCAGGGACCAAGTATCCTCTTACAGAAACCACTAATCTCACCTCTTCAAAAAATTTGTCCCGATCAGCATTAAAACTAACAAAATTTTAGTTTTAATAAAACCTTTAATGAAAAGTCTTATCAAAGAAGATGTCTTCCTTTTGGCTTTCCTCCCCTTTTACTGATTTGTGTCTTTAGACTCAGACCATAAATCTTGATTTATGTTCAACAATTTAACTTAATATTACGAAATATTACTTATTTAAAAGAATTCTCAATACATTTCCGGGTCTTTATGATTTTAAATAAAATCTACTTTATATAGGAAGTCAGCGCAATGTCTATCTATGTATGTACCATTTAAAGCTTCAAATTAGGCCTTTAAGTGCTGTGATTTTCAGTATATGTTATGCAGCATAATATACACTGTGAGCACTTAATACCAAAAAAGGGAAATAATATATCAACACATTTCTTTTTAAAAAGCTGAAAAAACTTTTAACAAAAGCTAATTACTAATCATGTGACTTACTTTGTATTTTGTTATATATCTAAACCTTATATATAGGGAAAAAATATTCAAGCATTTTCTAATCATATGTTTACTGTGATAGATGAACATCAGGTATCTGCTGTAAATTCTGCTATGATGCCAGGGGAGAAATAAAACCAACAAAACTAGCTTTTG
Source organism: Phaethon aethereus (assembly GCF_964289735.1). Taxonomy (NCBI): domain Eukaryota; kingdom Metazoa; phylum Chordata; class Aves; order Phaethontiformes; family Phaethontidae; genus Phaethon; species Phaethon aethereus. Next base: position 44,553,203 of record NC_138578.1, read on the forward strand.
CTAGCACAAATCAGAAATGGTACTGTCAGACTTTAGACAGCATGGAACAGCAACAAATACATTTATTGATCTAAATTCCTAAGTGGAACATAGAAGAAAGAAGTTACATGTAATGTGAAAAAATGCAGGATCTTGATTGTCACTGAGCAGCACACCGTGAGATGCACTTCTCAAGCAGTTATTTCTCTGATTTCCTCGCGTGTTTTGTCACGCAGGTGATTAATGCTGCAGAAGGCAAGCAAGCTTAAGCAGTTCTCAAGTTATAAAAATATATTTCAATTCAATTGTGTTACCTGTAATTACGACAGTTAGTCTGAATTCTGGATGTGAAGACAGGGAAACAGCAGCTGTGAAAACATTTTTTTTAACACATCAGAAATACCTAAGATAAAAGTCATGCAAAGAATACCTGTGGCATCGTGCCCCATAAGCAGCATGTTCTGCGGGGTGTAGCAGAGCAGTACTAAGCCTTTTTCACCATCTACATCCCCGTGAAGCCTCACGGGATTTTTGGCTTGCTGAGCTAGTGGGTAGAACTGGTGTATAACGGGGTCCACCGGAGTGAATGAAAGGTCAGTTTGTGGATGCAGGGTTACGTGAGCTGCAGAAAGACTTGTGCAGCACAGGCAGACATATGTTTTCTTGGAAGGGGAGGGCTGCTTTTGAAATTAAAGTAGTCTTTCCAGTTTTTGTGTATTTCATGCCTAAAGGAGAACACAATGCTCAAGCTGTAGCCCAACAGAATAAATTTCCACAAGGAAAGCGAAAAAGACAAATCATTTTCAGCATCTAGCTTACATTTCAAGAGAATCGCTCATTTTCCTATGTTATGGTTGCATATGAGAAGTATTGTGAACGTGCTGGGTTTCGGCTGTTAGCATAGTGTGCACACAGATCCGTCTGCCTCGAGCCCAACAGCATTCCTCGGCAGCCTACCGACGTGCGCGGGGATCAGAGGATGACGTCCTCCTAACTGAATACAGCCAAAAATGAGACAGGTTGCATAGATGGTCTTTCTCCAGAAAAACTTACCTGAACAAGCTCTGATTTGCCCCCCCCCCCAGCTTTTAAAGAATTTCTCATCTGCATGGGTTATAGGATTTTCCATAAGGTTAATGATAAAGGCTATGCCTGCTCTGAAAATGTAAGTTTATACTGGTATCTACTGTCAAAACCAGGCTATTGAAATAACGAATGAGGTTCACTTCCTCAGAATGTGTAAATGTCCCAACTTGGAGTTAAACTTTCAACAGCTGAAAGACAATACCATTGACATGTACCTGGCACTAGTTACTCAGGTTTATTTTTTCCTGGAAAGCTGTTTTGGGCGACAGAGTGGCGTCCGGGTTTCCCAGGTTGTTGTGCTGACAAACTGCAGTGGTGGTAAAGGCAGGGAGTCTGACAAAATCTCATTAATCATTTTAAATTAAATCCAACATTCCTCTCCAACACTGCCAAGCAGAAAGCTAACTTTTACAAATGAATACCCTCTCTGAAAAGAACTGGTATCCTGACCATGTTGCTTTCACATAAATGTGCTTGATTTCTGTCGTGTACACATACTCAAGAAGCAGTATTTTTAAGCTTAAAAAGTAATGCAGTTGTTGGATTGCTAGAAATCTGAAAAGTGCTTTTTGCTTTTTCTGTGTTAGGTGCTGTGCATGAACCACATATCTGAAAATGAGAGCCTCTTCATTCTTTCAATGAATTGTAGTTTTTTGCTTTTTTAAATTATAAAGCAAATACAGAAAGTCCTTTTTTTAACGCAAGAAAATTTCACATAAGGAATGGAAGCATTGTGTGTAAACATCTTCTCAACCATCTCTTCTCTAAGCTTGTTTATAGGAATAAGAAAGGAAAACTGCAAATGTACTAACATCGTTGTCTGCAAAAGCACCGAAGAGGTGAAGGAGCAATGTGATCTCTTTGAAGCTTTTTACATACACATTCATTTCTGTAACTAATCCTAGCTATCTGGTTATGACTTAATTACACACATCATATGGTAAGTCTTAACTTCTGACATTTGATAAATAATATTAGAAGATCACATAAAATTTTATCTTAATAAAATCACTATTATATATAGATTATAAAAGTTTGTATATTTTTTCTCTTTAAGGCAAAATGAAACCATAATGTGTCTATGGGAGACACAGGAAATCCTTTAAGTCTGTCCTTTGTCCATTTTAATAGTGCTTTTGAGATTACAGCGGTAGGTTTTACAATGGCAGAGAACAAGTCATCAGCCTTAATGTTTATTAGTTTTGATACTTACATGAAATATGTGGAAAGAAAAAAAATCCCAGTCACTGTAAGGCAAGTAAATCTGACTTTTCTAAATACTTAATATTGTTATTTTGACATTTTAACATGATCAAGCAGGTATACCTCCATTTTGCTTAAGTACTTAATTTAATACTTGTTTTCTAAAAACAGAACTATAAAAAATATCAGATTGCACAATGACAACCTTACGTAGAGAACAAAAACATTACCACTTCAAAAAAGAGCAATTCCCATTGATAAATTTTATGTAAAGAACTTCAACAAACTGCAGTATACTGAGGAGGAAATAGTAACATTTATTTGCCCAGCTAGACAGTTTATTTACTAAATTTGTATTTTGAAACTGTTTATAATTCTTCTTTTTCCAGTGCGGGAGGTGGGAGGGAAAGGTTGAAAAGAACAAATTGAATTTTTTTTTTTCCCTGAATGCAAATTTCTTGCCCACGTCAAAATTGACAAACGTGTCTCTAACTTAGAATTGTTTGGGTTTTTGTATGTTGAAGCAGCTTTATTTTTAAAAGCCCAAGCTGTATAAATCTGTTGTTTAGAGTATGAATGGAAAGTATTCAAGACAGAAATAAGAGTTTTGAGAAAATGTAGAATATCAGACACTGTCTGTAACTAAATCAGGTGAATACGTAATATACGCTATATTCCTTGAATAAATGCAGTGAGAGCCTCAGAATTTAATACAGGCAAAAATGAGCTGTATTATGTGACACTTTGCATGGACACAGGTACACTCATTTCCCCTACGTGAACAAAGAACAGTTGTCCTTCTGTCACATCTGTGTATACTAAAGTTAGCAAAATTTCAGAAATGGCCATTCAGAACACAACTTCAGTGTCTTTTAGGACCAGAATAACTGGTGCTTGCAGGGGAATGGACTGCAGGCTCATTTCTTCCTTCAGTGCAGTGTACAGTTAGTGTGAAGGCAACATCATGTGGCCAAAGTTCAAAGAACATGCAGGGGTGGAATCACAATAGCTCAGGAATTGCTTTGCAGTTATGAGCATGACCATGCTCATGTAATTAGGCTTGGGATCCTCTACTTAAGTCTCCTGAAGTGCTTGATCAAGTAGCTATTTCCGATATCACGTCATTAATGACACCTGGATCAATGAAGTATCTATCACTATTTTCTTTTAAAACATTCGTGGAGACACCAGTAGTGCATTGAAGAAAATGCTGCCCAAAACTTAGTTTTTAGAGGGCTTTTGGAGGATGACTAAGAGAATTCAAACTTTATCTTTCTCACTTTGTAAGAGTATTGTTGCATCTACTAAGATTTTTTTTATTTTAAGACAGAAAATTGCCCAACTTCATGAAAAGTCTAGATTCTTAAAGTAAAAAAAAATTACTCTTCTGCCACTCTGGCCAAAGAGTCAAACTTCAAAAGAAAAAAGGACAGAAGAAATGTCTCCTGTTATTTTTTGTTTCTTGCTTACCTCTAAGGGAATTCACACTTGGGATGATGCGTTTGCCATTTTCTGTTCCACTCTTAGTGACATAATGTACAGCAAGAGTTGGGTGCTAACCATTTAACACAGTTCAAGATCCTATTGTGAAGATCAGATGCTGTTATCTGTATCTGATTAGGGGTTTGTTTTGGTTTTCTTTTCCCCTGGACTTGTGTCTTATGGAAATTTTAACCATATCATCCTGTTTCTAATTTATCTTCTTGGCTGTTACACTGGTCTTGAAGCTTTCTAAACCTTGTTTAGATAGGAGTTGTACTCCTCTATTCCAGAAGAAACACATTCTGTCTGTCTGGAGGCTTTGTTCTGTATCTGAGAATAGGAACTGAGGGTAACTGGAAATTAAGAGAAATGCAGATTAACACTTTGTACTCTCCTATCAAGTGCAAAATCAAAACCAGTATTGCTAATGTCAAAATAAATACTAGTCAGAAGAGAATTAGGCCTTTTGTGCCTAATTTTTTTTAGACCTAATTTGTGGTCTGAGAAGAAAACATTTCCTGATAAGATTTGTTGTAATTACAAAATTTATTGAATTCTTCTTTTTAAGTCTATAACTTCTGAGGAGTGTTTTCTGGAAAGCCATATTCTGCAAGTCTTCATGTTAGATCACTGTAAGGAGCATAGAGACACTTAACCTTTATTGTTAGTTTTACAGATCATGTTAAATTTTTTTTTTTTTTTCAGGAGCAGATACCTGTGCCTTAAACAAAGCTCCCCAATGTACCACATACTCTTTATTTGTGTTTGAGATAGATTAACTGACTACTGTGGAATGCCTCCTTGGGCTTTCTGAAATATATTGAAATGACACAGGGTGAAGTAATGAGAAGTTATCCTGAGAGAGGGGAGTAACATTGTAAAACCTGTCTGGAAGATAGCTGCAATACTGCTGGCTTTGGCTATGTATGCTACACAAATACAAACAACATTTATACTTGATTAACGGTAACGTAATAAAAAAAAAATACAACTTTTTCTGGGTGCATATTTGCATGTGGACCAGAGCTCTAAACACAGCATATAAAACACTTGAAATAGCAGCAGTACCTAAATTTTTTTCTCCCTGTCATTTATGTAGCCCTTATATGGACTGTCATTGTCATCACTCTTTTCATATCTAAGACAGATGTAACACTCCCTATGTGCCAAACAGAAGGCAGCAGTGTGGGCAAAGCACGTGCCTACGAGGTGTATGACACGCATTCAATTTCTGTCTCTGCCATAGGCTTCCTACCTAAAAAAAAAAAAAAAAAAAAAATCAGATTAATCTGTAAAACAGAACAAAGAATATCTTCTTACCTCACCTCATGGTGTGGTAGGGAAAAAGGATAAGTCTACTTGTTACCATGATGAATCCAGATGCTAGTGATAGCTGAATATTATGTAAACAAACATAATCAGGAACAGCTCTGATTTCAACTACATGTTATGCGAGTTTAAGAAAAGCTCTGCTCTATGAGTTACTGAACAAAAACCAGGCAAATCCTTATTCAGTTCCTGCATACGCATGGCAGTTGCACTGCTAATATTCTCCAAACTTCAGAAAACATAAGACAATCTGACCAACACCATTTTTGAAGTACTTTCATGAATCTAGAACTATTCAAAATCTAGCTACATGACAGACTTAGAAAGAGTAATTCAGTATCTGAGTCTGAAACGACTTTCCACACCTGCACAGTCACTGCTCTCATCTTGCACAGTCAGTTTTTAACAGCTTTAGCAATGAGTCATCTGGTGTATATTTGCCCAGGCATTTCCATCATTGACACTTCCAGACTGAGGGAAGCAGCTGAAAGCAGCAACACGTTAGCCGCCCCTAACACTTTCCCTGTTGAGATTTTTCCTTGCTTATTGTGCCGAATAGATGACTGTAGTTGCCCCATGTCCCTAGTAACTAGTGTCTGCAATATAGGTTGGGTCTCCCTCTGTAAACTGTACGATTTCCCTAGGCTATCCCTGTATGACATCAGGGTTCATCTAAAATAGAGGTTGTAATCTTCTTTAAAATTGTGAATGGCAGATTGGCAATGTGCTAATTTAAGTTAGTCAATACAGTATTAAATATCAGCCTAGATATTTTACAAGTGTTCTGTCATGTCCTAGAATAAACTTTGTTGTAGTATTCAGCCCAGTGTTTCTCTAGCTTATGTATCTGAGGTAGCCAGTATTGTAAAAAAATACAAAACAAAGAACTACAACACTGTTTTAAGAGATAAAAGAAGAAATTTTAGTTAAAATATTTTACAATAAAATAATTATGATTATAAATCTCTTTAGTTAAATATATACACATTACATGGTATTCTAAAAAGAATGAACTTATTAAAGTTTTAAGCAGATCTAATGCACAAATTCACCACTTTGTCAGCTTAGACTGTGATGTCAGTTTAACATTTGTAAATGGCTGTGTCAGACTAATGGCGTTGTTTTGTGCAAAACTAAAAAAATTATGAAAAACAGATCTCCAAATCCTTCCGTTTCCATGGTAAATAGATAAAAAAGGTAGTTTACAGACACACACTTACACACACAAACTTCGATTTGCATACAGAGGTTAGAATGACCAGCACTAAAATAACCCCCATCTCTACAAAATAATTAATTTCTTGAGTTGATGTAGTTTTTGAAAATTACAAATTTTAAGTGCTAGCAAGTTGTGCTTTTAGGCAGCCACATGGCCAATAAGGTAGATGTTGTCATAAAGGTGCCCTACAAAATCTTCACTAATATTCTGTGCAGCTCGTCGTGTGTTTCGGATGAATTCCCTCTTTGACATTTTGTTCTTCACGTGAGGGCTTGTTAGGTCAATGGAAAGTAGAATCAAAGAGTAACACAGTACATAAACTGCATCTAGACAGGAGAGAATAAATATATTTTAAAAAGGAAACTGTGATCATTTAAAATATGGTTCCCTGTCCAACAACCTTATGTTCTTTGTCATCGGGCCTTATAATTATATATATACATACACACATATAACAACTCAAAAGGGTATCTCAGTAAAATAAAATTTAATACAGCAATTTTCAAAGTAATAATATCAGCACATTGCCAAATGAGCATTTATGAATCTCTTAATATTTCTACATTATCCAAAAGTCAGTAAGGGCTTTATGCACATTCATTTAAACAGATTCTTGGAAGTTTTTGTAAACTAAGGCCAACCTCCTGCTAAAGCTTATCTTTAAATATATAAGCAGTCCCACTGCTGAAAACTGTCTCCCCCACAACCAATTAGAAATGCTTGTTAGCTTGAGTGAGGCCCCAAATTCCCTCTCATTTCTGTGGGACTATCCACAAGGTAAAATGTTAAGAGTGTAAGTCGTTGGAAAAGGGAACTTAGAGATAGTACAGAGCTTAAGCACAGATGAAAGTGAAGGAAAGATAACATCAAAATAAAACCCACTTATCAGCTAGGTCTAAGAAAAGAATCTGTATGTTATTTTTGTTTTCTTTCAACCCAAGTGGGATGATGCGTGTATACTGAACCCTCCCACACCATGTTTGTACTTTCAGAAATACTTGTTTAAGTAATGATTTAAAAACTACCATAAACAGTAGCATCATCCAGAAATATAACGACTGATCCACTGATTCAAAGCTCGTTTTTGCTTACCAGGGCTAAGGCCAAGCTCTCTCATCAAATCAGGGTTACAAGCACAGAATCTGTGAGAGAACTTTGTTATGAGAGTCTCAAGGTACTCCCCACGCTCCTCAGGAGCATGAATGTGTCTGAAGAACTCTCTCAGTGCATTTGGCAAGAACTGATTTCTGAAGTTGTGCAGCGTCACAAGGTCATCCAAAACATCTCGCCTGGTAGAAAAAAATCCCGCATAAACAGTTAGAAGAAACTTCTCTAAGTATGAAAGTGTAGGTTTTAAAAATAAAAATGAAAGTTTTAGAAAGTTTATGAGCTTTGTTCTTTGCTGAAAGACTAAGTTATCACTAACAGCATAAATATAAACATATGTTCTTCAGACACTTACAGTAGTATCTAAATAATATAAAAATATACATTAATCAGAATTTTAAAGTTTCTTTAGATGCATATTCAATCACAGAGGCTTTGCTTCCTTTAAACTGTCTGACAAAGCCATTAAAAAAGGCAGTAAAGGGAATAGATTCATGTGTGTCACACATTTTGTGCCTGAATAGAAGCTGTTACAGGAGTATCTTGTTAAAACCAGGCTTAAGTTAGACAAAATTTGCTCACAAAACCCCTTTAAAGTCTAAGTCCATCAAGGTGCGATGCTCTCAAGTGTTTTCCACTGAACACAGAAACATCTAAAGGATTCAGACTAGCATACATGAACAGATGTGCAAAAGACATCTGAAAGAAATTTGGAAGCAAATTCGAAGTGAACCAGGTCCTTTCTATTAAACATTTCAGTACTAAGAGGGGGTTTCAACATTTAGAAACCTAGTTTTTATTTTTAGTGCCTGATTATACTCTGTTTAAAAAGGGAAGATGAATGGCAGTAGGTAGGGATTGATAATATTAACCTGCAATCTGATCCATTAAATGGTTTTGTATTTTTTCTATTGCCAAATATTTGATAATCTGAAGTTTTACAGCACAGGACTGTCAGCAGTGACAACACTACTGAATGCCTCCTTTTATTCCTTTAGTGGTACAGGCTGGGGAGGATGAGAAGCAAGAGAGGATTGTTGCTACAAGCGCTGCTGTCCCTTCTGCTCTTCCTATTTAGGTCCAGTTATTAGTCTCCTCCTTCTTCAACTTCGCTTGAACATGTTGGTGCTGCTTTTTCCTGATACTGCACTACCCCAACCTGAAGGCATCCTGGAGGGCAAGAGAACACATTCTGGAGGTAGAAGAGCATGCTACAGCAGGGAGAATGTTCCCTCTGTTGCATCTTAGGAGGTGGGTTTGACTGCCATTCGAGAAATATCAGACAACCAAATAATGGTTAGATGATTCAACATTCGTTAAAAAGCTATCATCTCTTGGTAAAGTGGTAACTGCTTTTTCTGATTAACACCCATACTAGACAGGAAAAAAGAAAGCTCAAGTCAAAAAAAGCAGCAAAATATCTATAAAATCTGAATGGCATACAGCACAAAGATTATCCTGTGCAGTTTAAATGCTCACTGTAACTTCAAAACAGTTAGTGCCCAGAACTGAAAAAATGCAGAAAAAGCTCAGGATGTGCTTTACTAGTTATAAGTGGTATTTTCACGGGTTCTTGTAAACTGTTACAGTCACATAAATACTTGAACTGAGTAATTGTTCAAATTTAGCAGCAGCATTATAGTTGCATTTTCAAATCTTTAAAATTACATCAATACAAGCAAAGTCTTGTTGAATGGTGCTGTACATTGAAAATGTGTAAGAAATGTCTCAAGAGAAATTCAAATTACCTTTCATCAAGGTAGATTCTCAGCTTCTTCCAATTTAGTGTTCTTGTGCAAAAGATAAACTTAGCTATTTCTTTCGGTGAATCGTCTAGTATGCCCTTGGACATAAAGTAGTTGACTCCCTGAGATAAAATACATGTATGTATAAATATGTTTAATCTTGTTTAGGAACAAGGATTGTACTTGGCAATGTAGGAACATAATCCTACTGATTAGCTGGTTTGTTTTTCAGAATGATTCCTCTTCTTCTAAATCACATTTCAACATGCACAATACACTCTAAAATTATAAATCAAATGCAAAGAAACAATTTATTGTTATGGTTGAGATTTTACATATACTCACAGTAGGAAATTTAAAATTATGAACCCCATTATGAGCATGACAGTTCTTTGATAATTTCTTTACAGTGTAGACTAGTATTTTGTTTTTTTGTAATTGTATTTAAATAGTTTTGTATTTGTATTTAAAATGCTGTGGGGACCATAACTTTTAATTTCATAACTTTTGTAAATAAGAAAATCTTAGCCATAATGTGTTTAGCCTGTAATATCTTTCATTAAAACATTAATGTTCTCACATGTATATGATGTATCACATTCAAATAGATGCATTAAATGCATTTGTTTAAATGTGTAATAATGCAAATAAACACAAGCACGCTGATTTCAAAGCATAGGTAAATATCAACATATATAAATATGCATACACATAAATAAGAACAATTAAAAAGATAGAACAATTGTGTATATGGTATATTATGATTTCCGGAATTTTCCACACTTTGCCAAGAACACAGTTCTTGTAAAATACAAATGCCAAATTTAATTTCAAAATATTTCAGTGATATTCTGGATTATTCCTGTTCATTGAAATATCCCAAAGCATAAAACTATTTTCCTTGTGATCCTAGAAATCAAAACCAACCTAATGGATTTTAAAAATGTTCACATTTTTCAACAACAACAATCTAAACCTGAGAATAACTAACCAACTAGTTTCAATTCAATTTGGCAGGGGCTGGGAGTGGTTCTAAGCATGGGTTACACAGAAGTGTTACAATACTTTAGTACAGTATCTCTTGACTATGCAATAATGTTAAATAATGTTGAAAATGCGTAGGACCGTGCATTTCTGCATAGGATAATGTACCAAGGCCACAACCTAAATCACCCTTAAAATACTTCTGAAATCTTTTTTCATAAATCTTCTGATATCAGACTTCACAATATTTTGCAAGTCTGCCCTTTTAGTTTACATTACATCTATAAAGATGTAGGGGCAACCAGTCATTCAGTGTATAAACTAACTTCCCAGTGCTCTTCAATTTTGCTTAAAAAAGAAATCAAGGACAGAGTGCAGGTTTGGAAAGTTTTATGAAGTGGATTAGTAAAGCAAAGTCTCAGTTATATCAAGCAAAAAAGAAATTAGCATGCATGCTTAAGACATCAATAACACAAGTGAAAAGCCAATTGCTTATATATTTCTAGAAAATAGCAGTTAATCAGAATACTTTTTTTTGGTTAAAAGAATTTTTTATAAAATAGAGGTTTTATACAGGTAAGAAAAAAAAAATCCTATCAATTTTAGGTCCTAATTTTAAGAAGAATCTAGGACTGTAATGAAACATATATTGAACTATAAGCTTGCATTTAAGTCCAAATTAGATCACATTTAGGTTTGTCTATAATATGGATGGACAACATAAGTTTAAGTACTTTCTTGAATTAGAGGTAAAGAGGAAACTAAAAATGGGAGATCAAAATGAACATCAACTGCACATTAATTCCTGAAGTATTTTGGCAGTTTATACAAGACTAGCAGCAGAACATCTCCTTTACATATATCCTGACTTAACAAGGTCTATGCGTTCAGTAATAAGTATTTGCTTAAGGTAATACAAACTGAAGCCTGGCAAGGAAGTCTTCGTAGTATTTCTGCTGCGATTATTTAACAAACACTTTGGCAACATATCCAGAAAATACCTGGCATGTCATAGATGAGGCAGGATGAAAATAACACCTTCTTGAAGACAGGCAATGGGTTTCTCAGTTGGTTTCTCTGTGACAGTAAATGCCACAAGTGATTTCTTTCATGCACTAGATTTCAACTCAATGTAGGATCTTCACCTGATAAGCTAACAAGTCTTTGCAAAGCATTTTTATTCCCTGTCTCTTAATTCCCTCTCTCTGCCCTGCCCCGCCCCAATCCTTGACAATATCCTTCTCTGTGAATACAGTTTCATTATTAATTTTCCTCATCTACTTTACAAATAAACAGGGTCTCAATAAAATGTACTTCAGCACATGCCATCATTTTAGTTGCTTTTTATTTCTTCCTAAGCAACCACAAATACTTTGCAACAATAGAAACCTGATTTCTCTTTAAAGTTCTTAAATTTGGGCTCACCGCAAATGAAATTTATTTACAAGATTTACGGCACATCACTGAATCTGCTTTTTGTAACACTGTAAACACTGCCTTGAATTCCTCTCAGAACCCACACTTCAGATAAATCACTTTTAAATCACTTTTAGTAGCTAAAATGGTTGCTTGTGGCAGGTATGCTAGCTGAAGTAAGTAGTTCTACACACTATTGAAATCTACACTAGGATTATTTATCAGTCATCTGTTGATTCTCTTAGGAAACATTTGACTTAAGTTGGGTAGGCTGATCTATGCCATTATCCACCAGATCTGAAGAGGTCTTTTTAACACTTAGGAAACACTGCAGGATGAGCACACACAGTATGTTCTTCTAATTCTGATTTAGTGGAAGAGTAGTTAGGCAAAGAGTACAACAACACAGATTTCCAGTAGCTCCATGTCTGCCTAACTTATACGAGGAGCCTGCTTGTCACTATAATGTTCTTAGCATTTGAGAATCAGGAAAGATACTTTAAGGATGCCTTGCCTTTGTGGCAAGAATGTTACCACTGAATTTCAGACAGCTTTGGATAAAATCTTAATGTATGAGAGCATTGATTTAAATTATATATGCAAATAACAAGCATAACTAAAGACTAATAGTAACAACAAAAGCCATTTGTTTTATTTCAATATGTTATTTTTTACAGTTGCTCCTTTTTTTTCCAGTCACAGGATTCTTGTTTTACCAACCTATTCCATTACAGCACTGACACTCCTAGCTTCCTTTCTACTCATTCCCAAGAGTCTTTCCATGCATTTATATCCATAGAGGGTATCTAAAATCAAAAAGTTTTCTTTTTCAGGATTGGTTTCATTTTTGCATTGATTTTCTTCTCTAATAAGAGTACTTTCAGAACATTTCCGTACAGCAGTCAACATTAAAACATCTTGTAGTTTCCTTTGACATCTCTGTTTAGATATGCATACAAAGGAAACCAGACATATTCTAAGTTAATGGCACAGAAATTTTGGAATCAATATTTTTCTACACATATACATGATTTCTCTTTTTAATATTTAAATGGAATTGTTAGCAAAGTCAGAGTTGGGAGACAACGAAGCTTTTAACCTAACGTGCATTTAAAAGTAGTGCGGGAAAATAGATGACAAATACATTTGTCAATAAAGACAAATTTCACTTACTATTTGAAATTTCAAATTTCACATAAATGGTTGTACACATGCTCTACTTGTTTAGCTTAAATAGTTTTAAAAAGTGACTACGGAAATCATTAGTAGCATATTACCATTAGAATTTTTAGGTGATTTATAATTCTGCGAGTTATATGCTTTTACATTTTGGTAGGATTTCATAAGTATCAACATAAAATGCTGATTTCTTTCTAGTCTGTACTGTATTAAAAAAAGACAATTTTGATCACCAACCAAATTAAAACATTCTTAAATAAAACCTAAGGCAATATAGGAATTCAAGTTTAAATACTAGCTTAATTATTTAGATAAATTCTTTGGGGGCAGTGACTGTCATTACATTCTGTACATACAGTATCTCTTATAGTAGGGCCTCAATTTCTAATAGGGGCTTCTAAGTAACATTAACACTATTAGTAAGTAATAATTAGGCATGTATGGTATTATTATTCCCATATTTCTAGGGACATGCAATATCTTAATATGGTGCATCTTCTGGTACAAAATGCACAGTACTGATGTTGTATTTTTCTAATAGACATTTTTAAGATTCTTTTTCTAAGTTATGAATCAAGTCATTTGGTGACAAATGTGGACACAATATAGAACATACATTTCGAACACTGTCTCTTTCACTGTATGTCTTTAAAATACAGTCTCAGTGATACACACTTATGACGGCAGAAATCACAAGTAGAACATAGAAATATTTTTCATGTTACGCAGAATCTGTAAATAATAATTTAGAAGACTAAAGTTCTCTGCCTTTAATGGAGAGTTTTCAAAAGGTTTCATCTGTCTGGCCCATTCCAACTTTTTAGATAAATCACACAAAAGAACTTCTTCCCTCTACAACATACACATACTTTTAATATTCTTAGGACAGCTAAATCAATGCATCTCAGAATTGGCTTGCTTAGTAGATCACTATGAAACAGGGTAAGTTTCAAAAAAATTTTGTTAGAAATACACAGCACAGTGAATATTCCATCATCTAGACTATCTATAATTAAAAGTCAGGTAAAGTGGCTTTATGCAAGTGGGTAACAATTCATTTACAAACAAGAAAAGGTCAGAAAACTGACCTCCCTGGCAAAAACTAAGGGCAGCTGGTAACAAATGAGACAATCAGAAGAGTGGAAAGCCAGGCTTAGTACAAGCTCTGTCTTACTGTACTTTATTGTTATTATGCTACAAGAAGGAAATCTTGACCTCATTAAAGTCTGAGAGTTTTGGTACAGTCCAGATTCCAGTAGATCCATAAAAATAAATGCTATTAAATAGAATCAGTTAGAATCATTAAGAATGAAACAAAAATTACATCTTCTTTCCTGACCAAAGATTATCTTTTCCACCTTCAGCTCCAATTTAACTACATGGCATAGCACCACGTAGTAAGTTTAACAAAATATTTTTTAGGGAGTTAGAAACAGTATACAAAACAGTAGGAAATAGCTTCTGGTTGCTTACAAATTCTGAGCCATAAGCATATGAGATATGAAATGAGCACTGCATGAGAAATATTTCACATACACCATAAACTTTTTAGAATAAAATAGAGCAGAGACCATGTAGGCAGAGTAAACAACATAATATTCATATTCAAGTGTTTGGTATTAACACTAAACCTCCCCCTCTCCCCAAAGAAACAAAAATCAAGTTCCAAAATCTTGGCTACAGTGGTGCTGCCATGTGAGAAAAAACCAAAACCAAACCAAAAACAACAAACAAAAAGAGTAATGAGAAACCAAACATGCACTGGAGTTTTGGGGTTTTTTTTCCAGATTACGTGTAATGTGATTAGGCGCATCCTTTCAGCAGAATGTGAGCACCTGCTATGAATTATGCAAGCTCATGCACACAATCAATACATTAAATTACAGCAGATATCACAACACCATGCACACAACAATGGCTAACCAGAGAATCCTACCACAAAGTGTGTAGATGCTCTTCCCTACCCCGTGAGCCACCGCTAGCTCTGGAGCTGTTGCTGTGGAGCCTGGTTACCCATTTTCATGACATGGGCGGTGTCCTTTGGAGAATCTTGCTCCTGTGGCTGTAAGTATTCCTATTTTTATAGTAATTTGATCAGGTCTGTTATCAAATGTAAAGCAGAATTTGGCAGGAAATTCGGAGACGCAATTTGTAATAGTGGAACATCATATCATATATCCCAGTCACACTGTCCTTGTAATAATAATTCTGCCAATATCACAGTCGTAAACAATAAAAGCAATAGTATTTGTGAATTCTCCTGAAACTCAGGCCCTGAATGATTCCTACCAGGCTATGGTGCTCCACAGGGAGAGAGAAACAGAAGCCCTTAGGGGATTCCCTGAGGTTCTCATCTCTCACTAGGCCTGAAGCAGACTGTTTGTGCTACTACTGTACAATATAACCATAATGAACCCAGAAGAAGTAAGTGTAGCATAATAAATGTAATACCTAATTTAGGTATACTACATGGTAGCTCTAATTTGCAGGCCTCAATTTCCTTTAAAAATAACAAATTTTTTTTCAGTGCCTTTTGTGAAGGCTCCAAATGCTTTAAACCTACCAAGATTACTTTACATTAGGTTGGAATATAGCAGCATATTATAAACTAAAGTAGTAAATGAAAAATTATGTTAAAACAAATTGAAAGACAAAGAAAAATTTGGGTGGACAAAGCTGTTACCAATTAAAACTTGATATATTCTTAAAAACACATTTAAGTTACCTAAATATTGCGTTTCATTTAAAAGCTTTACATATATTACTAAATTCACTAAAATCCTGCTGAAAATCATTGCTAATCACTCAAGTGGCAAGGTGCCGATGTCTGAGCACTGCCTGTGACAGTTCAAAGCAGAGCTCTACCACTGAAATTACAAAATACTGTAATTTGTGACTAATAAAAGTAGTGGATTTCTTTATCAAACAGAATATGAGATAGAACAAGAATTTATACAAAATCACATTATTATAATGATTCATATGACTGCTTTATTTATTTCACCCCATGGTCCCAAGTTCATGTTTTTTGTATTGTATCAGCAGAGTGAACTACTGGCTACTAGAAGTGTATCTTTTCATGACTCTTAATCTTTTTCGTACTTTGGATTTATTCAATTACCACTTCCTTGTGTACGTATAAATATATGCAGGAAGTTAATACTACTTTTTGTTCAGTCCTTGTGTACCTTCTTTTCCTAGGAAACATGAAACAGGAGTCTAGTTTTGTATACGAAAGACTCACTCTGTCACTTGGGCATTAACTGCCTATCTCCCAGGCAAAAGCTGTCTACTCTTTTCCTCTTTGAAAGGTGACAGAGTGAAAGCAGAAACTGACTTTTCCAGTTAGTTACACGAATTAATAAATGGAAACCCATTAGTTTGACATGGCGTATTTTTTGAAAATAAACATATGTTGTTGTATAGTATAAAGAAAGATTATGTTTATGCATAACAAAAATCCACAGAAATCAAATGAAACTGGTCTTTAGGATAGTTCAGCAGTACATCTTTTTCATAATATTTCAAAATTTGCTCCTCGATAGTGGAAATATTGAAAAAATCCCTTACAAGAAACCATAATTGTCACAGAAGTAATTGGTGTTACTTTATACCTCATCCTGCTTTAACTGAGGTGGGATCAAACTCATACTCTGCACAAGCAAATTTTAGCATTTTAATTTATATAAGTGTATTATTATCCTTTTTAAATTCACCATTGTCACTTCAGTTAGAATGTCTCCCTCATCCCTAAGTCAATACATGGTTATGAATTTCTGGTATCCATAGGTCAGACCGCTGTACAGAGCACTTAAGAGGCAAGCCATGTAAACGATGTACACAGGTACCATATACAAAAAAAGATCAGCATAGGGCTGTAACTTACTATTAACCACTCCTACAGTAAAACAAGCACCTATTAAAACTTGGCTTTTAATATGGCCATGCTTATAAAACAACAATCACAATTATTTTAACTGTTTATTACTGCCAGCAACAGTTCACTTACCTCATCAGGGTTGGCATTAAAGGTGAGACTGCCCTCATCTAGCTGCATATACAATTTTCTAAAAGAAAATCCTAGAGGCGGATTCTTATTGTATATAGAACAGTGACCCCAAGTGGATTTGCACAACCTATGAAAATAGAATTAGTCTATTATCAAAATTCTTTTCTGTATTTCACGTATTTTACAGAAGCAAAATGTAATCAACACTGCAAAGCCAAATACTTAAACTATAGGAAAAATTAGAAATAGGTTGCTTGTAACACTTAGTTATGAAGCCTTTCCCTTGTGTGTTGCCAAAGTTTTCATTTATATTATTACTGTTTTCTTCTCACACGGGTTTTGGTGTATTTGAGTGCAATCTCAAAACATATCCCAGTAGGTGGCACCATAATGGCATCCACACAGCTGAGACCTCTGGCACTGCTGGTATCTGAACACTGGATAACTGTGACAAGTTGACCTGCTGCAGCAGTATGACAGTTTAAAAAATTGTTTCTTTTCTTGTGCCCTGGGTATGCAGTGAGTGGGACACTACATCTGCACAAAATTATGCCATTAACTCACTGCTTTCCCAATCTGTCCTTTTCTACCTGACTGGCCTTTTTCCAGTCTTGAAGACTCCTTAATATTTGATCCAAGCCCATCCCTCTCTCTCTTCCACCAGTTTCTTTCCCTTCTATCCCACCCTGACTCCATATCTCAGTTTCATCGGTTTCTGTCTCTCATCTCAGTCTCCTCAATGACACCATCTGAAATTCCCTTGAACTTTCACTTTTTAGGCATTCCAATTGTTATTTAGATTCCTTATTGAACTGGTGGTTCTGCTTCAACGCATCTGTCTTGTAAATAATTAGGCACAATGCTTAGGACCCAGCAGATAGCCACTGAGGACACGGGAGAGACTTTGTTTTCAGTTCAGGAACCTGGGTCTTATTGGGACCGAGTTCAGAACTGCAACCACAGGACTTGCCAAAGCCTAAACTCAAACATATCCAATACAGGCAGAATACTGAATTCTAAAATGTCTACAGAGATTACGCCATTTGAGATGGCATAATTTGCTAAGTCAGGACACATTTTCTCTACCAAAGTATATACTTCAAACTGAGTAGTATTTGGGAAGATTACACTAAAAATGATTGAGCTATTTCCCAGGATGAACTCTGAGGAAAATATGGGTTTCTCCCCATCCCCATATGTTAAGAATATATACTGCATACAGTTAAGTAGCTCTAGTATCTTCAAGCTTTGGTCTAGGGAATTTATTTGTATTTAGTGTGATTTTGATACCAAGAACCGAGTACAATGCAATGCATACTTACTGAGCTGCCAAGCTATTTGATATATATATAAGCTTAGAAGCTTAGCAGGATCTTCACTAGAATCCTTGTTTCCTGCCAAGATAACAGTCCCCAATAGCAGAACAATTGTGACTAACAAGCTATAATTGCATTATCCTATTGCTGAGTTCATAAAGCATGATAGGAAGGGAAGTTGATTAATTCAAAAGCAGAGGGGCAAAAAAAGAGATGAGGAAGAAAGAGATGAAGCGCACAATGAAAGGAAAAAAACCAACCTGAACAACAACCCAACTGTTACAGTAATACTACTTACTGTCTGTTAAGGGATAAGAACATGTTGTGAAAGAAGATGCAAGTTTTGCTGACCATCTACTCTAAAGATAAGTATGATTTCATGACTCTTTCCTACTGTTGTAAAACACCAAATATCAAAGAAAATATTTTTAATTAAATTTTGATCTTATACTCTTTTATTTGATAGAACGTTCCTTTATTTATTTCCTGGACATACAAACTCTGCATATGTTATAAAATGTGTTTCAACTGTTAGACTGCAGAAATTCTACCTGACACATTTGCAGAACTGACCTTTTCTTTCCCCCTTCCATCACTTCCAAAAACCATACACTTACGTTGCTCTAAGACAGGTACAGTAGATGAGTTCTCATCCCTTTCTACCTGGAGCTTCAGGTTTGTTTGCTCAAGCTAGATACTTGTTTGAAGTTCAGAGAAGTAATAATACAAACATTTGAGATGTGCCTTGAGCTAATGCAAAAGTGAAGACAAGTCCTTGTTTTTTCCCCATGATATATCAAACAACACCTGTGTAGTAATACACACTTATACTTGTACCAAGCACACTTGTGTATGCAGTAATCTCCACTAACACCTGATAGTAATTAGAAATCCAGAATAACACATTTTTAAACTATATTCATGTTTTCCCTATGTCAAATCTCATTTAACTTAGGAAACCTTTGCTAAGGTTAGAATGACAAAAAGCACATGTTGAGACAAATTTAAAATCTAGTAATTATTTTTACTATGCCTGGGTGATGCCTTTTTTTTTTTTTTTTTTTGCTTACCCTTGCCAGAGAAGCTCATCATTAGCAAGATCCTGCCAGACACATGAAGCTAGACAGAGATCAGTTGCATTCAGGTATGACAAAATGGTAAAACTAAGCTCTGGTGGCAGCATTTCCAGGTTAATGAATCCTTCTTGTTCTTTAGATTTTCTCGTCTTCAACAGGTGGTAGATGTCAATGCCTCCTTGGGCCTGTTTGCGATGGCTTGTATTGGAAACATTGTTAGTAGTTATCCTCCTACCATGTTCTCTGGTAAGATAGCCTTGTCCACTGTATCCTTGGTGTTGCAGTTGCTGGTTCCTAGCAACTCTCCAGAGTCCCTGACCCATCTGCGAGCCTGCTGGACATAAAATCCAAATTAAATGTTGACAGCTATTTATAAATATATGTAAGACAGAGTCAACACATAGGAAAAATAAAAATGTAGGACTGATCTGAATAGAAAAAAAAGTGAGATTTTGTCAAAGTTATGCTGACAGTATAACCTGTCTCCAATGGAGCAACTGAATAAATTTTGAAAACAAAAAATATAAAAAAACTAGCAGATTTTTTTCCAAAAATTTCTATGCTTGAAGAGTTACAAAATTTACACGAAGCTTCTGCAAACAGTACCAAATATTATCTGTCCTATGCAAATTAGAAGCCTTAACCATCAGAACATTTGTAATTACTGTCTTCAGACTTCCTTTAAAATTTAATAAAAATAGCTTATTTAGAGCCAACGAAGTGCTGTAAAATATAAGGAGAAACAAAAATGTCCTGAGTAGCAGGTAGCACACAAAATTAGGCTGTGACTAAGAAAAAGCTTAACGACTTCCGTGATAATGCATTAAAGATTCAGTTCCTTGTTTCTGAGCACCCAGAATATCTTTTCAAGCTTTCTTAAACAGTAGGATAAAAACTTCATAAGGCTTCTATATCCCACTTATCACTGTGTTTGCTATTTTTTGTCAAACTTTGCTGCAGATGGTAATAAAAAGAACAAATACTGAATGTTAGTCAGTTATCAAGATTTCTGAATGCCAC
This sequence comes from Phaethon aethereus, assembly GCF_964289735.1. Taxonomy (NCBI): domain Eukaryota; kingdom Metazoa; phylum Chordata; class Aves; order Phaethontiformes; family Phaethontidae; genus Phaethon; species Phaethon aethereus. The sequence continues at coordinate 44,573,353 of NC_138578.1, forward strand.
GACTCAAATTTCAGTAACCACCTGTATTTACCAAGAGGGGAAATTAAAGTCTGATAAATCATTCTAATTCAGTATGGGAGTGTTGTCTTAATTCCATCACAAGTAGCATATATATGGTGATCTATCTTGTTTTTCAGCCTTTGCTACAATGACAGATCACTAAAGTGATCATACTAGGAACCTACAGGTTCCCGATGCTGACTTTCAAAAAAAGAAACACTGGTGGCCTGGTCTGGTAAGACCTCACATGTACTTGAAATTATTTATATTCTATTAGGACGGGGGATTAAAAATGCGGATTTGACACTGTTAAAGGTTGGACACGAATGGAAACTGTTCTACATAAGCAGAAAGAAACAAGCCATGGATGTGATGAGCGATTACAGGAGAAGAAATGGAGAAAGTAGAGAAATTACAGAAAAAAAGCATAACCAAGATGGAAGTAGAAAAAAAGACAGGTTCAGCTGGCTGGTGAAGCAGTTACCTACATAAGTATCCATTCAGGGGAAGTTCAAGAATTCATTTCTAGATAAGGCCACAGTTGTGGAGAAACTGTAGTCACCTGTTTCAATTTAGTAATATGCAAGGCTTTACATTAATTAATCATTATTTTTATTCTCATTTTTTGTACAGTTATGTATTTGGCTTATTTTTTTTATTATACAGAGGCAGTTTAAACCATGATCAACTGCTATAAATTATCAGGCAAGTTTGGGGAAAAAAAAAAGCTTACTGAGTCAGACCATAAATAGGATATACAATTGGCAGCACGAATGTATGCACAAAGAAAATATTCTCATTTTCTTGAACCAGCATAATATTTTTAAAAGTCCTTAGGGCTACCGGTACAGTCGCTTTACATGAGGAAGCTATACCACAATCTGCCATTTAAAAAGTGTCAACACAAAGATGACAGGTCTGATGGAAGTGGGCCTTGGCAATTCATGCTGGTTTTTGCAATTACTTTATGAAACTTCTAGCTGTAAATAAAACATTTCTTCACACGATGAAGAACTCTGCATTTATTTTTCATTGCCTAGCTATATTAAAATAAGAGGTAGCAACTTCATTCCCAGAGCTGCAGTTGCTCAGTGACACCTTTTTCTGTTTTTGAGCAACTAAATCTCTCCAACAAGAATGAATTTACTAACCTTTATCCCAAAGGAGGATCACCAAGCACTGGTACAATAAAATCAAGAGCTATTAACTGAATCAGTGGTAAGTGTGCCAGAACTGGTGTTTGGGACTACAAGCATAAACCCATCAAGTTGCCTGCCGCTCCAAAATCTAGCTGCTGTTGCTGCTATTGCCCCTGCTGAGCAGGCGGAGCATAGAGTCATGTGCAGTGATGAATCAAGCTAAAAAACAGTTTTTGCAGGTAGGCAGTTAACAGCCAAGGGCTGGAAGGACAAGGGAAGACTTTCCTAAGGAATGAAAAGAGCAGATAAGGAACATTTCTGAGCAAATACAAGATTTCAAGAAGGGCTACTATCACCACGCTAGAGGATTCAATTAAGATAGTTCCCATTTTGCTAGGCACTGCGTATAAGCTTGTTAATTACTTAAGCACAGTACTTAGTAAACAGATATCTCTAAATATCTTGTGAGGCTTCAACCAGTTCTTGTCCTTAGCCTTGTGAGTATGAACTCATATGCCAAAAAGGCATTACACTTTCAAATATGCAGATGCCAAATTTAGAGGCTGTGTTCTCTCAGAAGATATCAGTTGATCTGAATGACTGAATAATAATGATCTTTCAATTATGTAAAAAATCTAGGGTTTTGAAAGAAGTAAATTTATAGATACACATGTAGATGTAACTCAAATATAAACTGCACACTTTCTCAGTGTAGGTCTTCATGTAAAAACAAAAATGAAATCTGCCTGAAAATATAGCATTGACTCTCTAAAAAAAATTATAAAATAGCCGAATAGCAAAATGCTAGTTTAATGGACAGAGAAAACCAGGAGTGAGGGCTTCTAATTCCTCATCATTATTTCAACCACTAAAGCAACAGAAATCAGTGAGAAAAAAATATTACAACATTGCAATATTAAACCTTTCATTTTACAAAAGATTGAAATGAGACAACCTATTCTATGTAAACTGTGTACGTTAAGTAGAGAGAAAGGAAAGTTCTATTAAATGGAGAAATCTGTTGAGGTAACTTTTTGTAAGACAAATTAAGGAATTTATTTTGCTAGTATTTTTACAATCTTTTCGCACATTAATTTATATCATTATAACAAAGCCACATTTCTATACACATTTGTTAACTCTCAACTGTTAAAAATCTTATGAAAATACTAATTATTTTTGGGCATAGCTTAAATAAAAAAAATAATAGGAGTAGCAGGAAATTCAAGGCTCTGAAGATCATTAGGAATTGTACTGTGACAAGTTTCATAATCGTAATAAACCAGAAAGACAAGAGAGGAAGACCAGCAGCATTATCAGAAACAGTTCATAGAAAGGCTGTGCCCAGTCAATTATCAAGTGAATTTAATGCTATCAGGTAAGCATCTGGCAGTTTTATAATAGCTTTCCAGCCTCCTCAGATTATCTTCCTGTTCTATATGCACTACTTGTAAAGAATTCTGTAGTGGTCACAGAGGACCAAGTTCTCCTACTTAGCACTAAATCAAACTTCCACATTTTAGTTGCTACTTTAATATCTTTATTGCAATATTTACCTAGAAGTTCCTGCTCACAAAATATATTCTTTTGAGGAATACTGAGCTAACAAGAACATCAACAGTTCTTTTTGGTGCTCACAGGACTTTTCTCCCCACACAAAAGCTAATTGCTATATATCACCAACAACATAATAACTTCTAAATTATTTAACACTAGAAGTGGCTCCGAGACACAAAAAAGTATACTATGTCATTCAAGAAACTAGCCTGCTTATAATGAACTCACATACTTATACAGAAAATATCACTGCAGAAATAATTTTTAAAGTCTTTTTTAACGTAAAAAATTATATTAAAAAATTTTCTATTTTAACTACCAACTGAAGAAATTTCAGAGAAGAAACAGTAAAACATAATTTAAACCATTCTATGCTGCTGGAAATCCACAAGCTTTAATATGCGTGTAGCTATTCAGCAGCTTATATGCCATTTGTTAGATCACATCTTATTTTCCCCACCACGCAACTACTTTCAGCTTTGTAATAATCCAGGATGCACGCTTTGAGAACTCATTCATAGAACAAGATGAGTAATGAGGCATTGTTATTATAAAGCCCTTGAAGTATTGGGGTCCCGAACTAGATTTTTAAATTATTTTGAACATACATTTTCAATCTCCAGATTCAATAGGCCACTCAAATGTATGTTTCCAAGCTTCCAATTACGTAACTTTATCTAATAACTAAAACCTCTTGATAGCTTGGCTGTGATAACGATCACAATAAAAATAACATCAAGCTTGTTTATAAATTGCTGATCTTCTCTGGCTCTGCCTGCTACCTATCAGAGTCTGATTTCAATTTTAATCATGTCTTCTTCATGTTACTTTGTTACTGCACAACAAATTATTTTGCAGTGTTGAAAAGCATGACAGGAAACTAAAAGCTAAATATAAGCTGGATTAACTCCGCATTGGCACTGGCCTCCGCTTTATTAGACAAAACACAACGTACGTTCTCGCTATAAACGCCCTCCACTTTATGGTGACCGAGCCCTACAGCTGCTGCTTTGCGACCACAACTATCCCAACAGGAAAATGCTCCTTCCTTCAATGTCATCGAAGCTGAAGCTTCGATCACCGGAGCCCCACTGGTAACCGAGGCCTGCTGATCCCCCTAACGTGAGGGCCTTTCAGACGGGACTCCAGGCAAGTACGCGGGCGGTTCCAGAGGCACAGCCAGCCCCTCACGCCCAAGGCCGCCCCAGCGGACGGGGGAGGCCTCTCCGCCGAGGGGCCGCGGCTGCCCTCCCGCCGCCCCGCGTCCCGAGGAGCTCCGCAGCCGCCCTGCTGGCCACCTCCCCGGCACCTCACCGAGTCACGCTTCTCCCCGCCGAGGGGAGCCGGTGCCGCGGCCGGGGCAGGCCGGGGGACGGCCGCCCCCCTCCCGGCGGACAGCGGCGAGCCTGGCTCCGCGGGTTCCGCCCCCGCACGCCATTGGGCCGCCCCAAGGGCCCCGGTTCTCGATTGGATGTGCCGCCCGTCCATCCACGCCCGCCCGCCCCGCTGAGAGAAACCCGCGGGGCCCGTACCTGTGCGAGCTCGGGTCCCAACCGCCGCCGCGACGAGCCCGGCCCGAGTCGGTGCGTGAGCCTCGCCGGGCAGGAAGAGGCTGAGCAGCCCCCGGCGGCGGGGAGAGGCGTTGGACCTAAGGAGGCCCTTCCGGCACGCAGGGAAGCCGCCACCGCCCCGTTTCCTTGCCTGGCAGGTTTGACGTTTGCTGTTGTTGCTGGAAGTGATGTCACCGCGGAGGGACGCGCGGGAAGCGGAAGCGGCCGTTGCGTCTCGCGGCGGCAGATTCGGTCTGCGCCCGCCGCCGGCTGGGAGCAGCCGCCGGGGGAGTCGGGGGCGGTGGCTGGCGCGGGTGAGCGTGTCTCCGAGCGCCGGTCTGTTCCCCCTTAGGGGCCGGTGGCGCGGAACGCCTCCGAGCCCAGGGCCCGCCCTCTCCTCGGGTAGCGGAGCGGGGGAGCCCCGGCCTCCAGCTGGTCCAGGGGCGAAGAAGGGCGGGTGGGGAGCCGGCCGCGGGTCCCGCTCTTGCGAGTTCGCCTCAGCGCGCTGGCGCGGCCCCGGGACCGCAGCCGGCCTTGCCCGTGGCAGGGTCGGGCTGTTTTTTTTCCGCCGGTGTTTCCATGGCGGCCAGGGCAACCGGCCCGCACCGCCCAGTTCCTTGTGCGGTTCCCTCCTTTGCAAGTGCCTGTGTGCTCGGAGCGCGTCTGTTGCGGCTGGCACGGCAGCGAAGTGCGGTATTTGTCCTCGACGTTTTTGCATCTCTGCGTAAGAGTGTCAGCCCCCCTCCTCCCTCGTCCTGTGTAACAGAAGAGTCTAAATACAATTAGAAGAAATCAAAAGTATTTTTTGTTAGACGTTTCAAAGACAGTATTTACAATGTTAAGATACTTTGTAACTTGTATGGTGGTTGTTTTGGTTTTTTTTTTTGGCATTTGTTAGTTCTTTGAATACCACGTGCAATTTTGAGAGTTGTTCTTTAAACCGCTTGCAGTTCTATGTTATAATCTCGTAAAACTTTGTTTTACCTGATTTTATTCTGGATAGCCAATGTTCTATAACTGTCCTGTTGTGAATTCCTACAGGCAAAAGCTATGTGCCACTTCTTACAGTGTTCACCTTCCCAAGATGTTAAAGTTTTTTCTACCAATTTAACTGTTATTTTTATGATCTCTCGAGTCATTCAGTTTGTAATGGTGGTACTTGCCAGTTTTTACATCCAGAGGTCCGGTGTAGAAGGGATGGTTGATACTTTTGGGAAACAGCCTATATAATTAAATGAAGTCCTGTGAAAGTGTCTTCTACGAGTATTTGCATTGCAAGATCAGAGCTTCAGTTTTATGTCAGGCTCTTTGAGACTTGTCTTGATCTGGTTAAACTGGCAAAACCATAGGCTGGATCACTTTGTAAGGTAATGCAGGAAGAATAACTTCCTCAGTTAGAAAATACTTGAGGTTAAAGTGTCCCAAACCTTTAACAATGAGTGTTGTGTACTTATATTTAGCACAACTAGTAACCCAGAAGCTAATGATTAATGAGGAAGAACCTGATAATTAAACAGAATAAAATACTTTAACAAGGGCAGAACACGTGAAGATCTTCATCTTCTTGAAGACTGCTGATTTAAACACCATAGAGGCACAAGGAAAAAGAAAAAACAACACAACAAACAAAACCCAGACCATTGTGAGTGCAAGCTTTAACTGTATATTTTTTTTTTTTTTGTAACTAAAAGTGAAGTGTGTGGTCAAGAAGTTCGTTTCAAGAAGACTCATTGCTTTGATGAGTAGGACCAAATAACAAAGCTGCAAACTGGAGTACCTGTCGGAGTTGATTTCTGACAAGTAGACATAGTCCTTTTTGGAGCGTTTGGTCTTCTGGTCTGAATCTTGTGTGTCAGCAAGAGAAATGATATAAATGCTGTATCTTGAGAATATCTCTTCATGTATAGGCTGTCTGGCAATGCCTATTCACTGCTTGGATTGGTAGGTTTCAAAGTATTTGTTTTCTGGCAAGAAAATAAATTCAGTGAAGACAGTGGCAGGCAATTATCTCCCAGGTTCTAGCAGAAAACTGAACAGTAAGTTTCTGTTCTAAGGCTTTATAGCTGAAATAATTACTTTACTGAAGCTTTTGGGGGAAGTACTGTAGAGGATTAAGCCAGTCACAAGCAGATCTCAAGGATGTGAGGAAGGAGAACTTTTTGTGAGGTGTCAAGTTTCTGTACTTTAACTAACTTCGTTCCTTTTTCCCCCCTCCTTGTTTTTTCTCTAAACCATTCAAAACCCACAGAATTTGGCATTTTGCTAATAGACTTTCTCAGCTTCTATCAGTCTGTCCAGATTGCTAAGACGCAAACCATTTGCTTTCAGTTGTGACTTAAGAGCTGGGCTATCATCCAGTCTATGCTTTTAAAGTCTCGTGTTGGAGAAGAGCTAATATTGGTTGCTTATGAACAAACAGTTCCAATATGCAGTAAATAATACTCATAAACCCATGCCCCCTTTCTTGAAGTCTTCAGTTTCCTTGCAGGATAGTGATGCAGGGAGAAAGACACCTTTTTGTAATTTGCACCGAGTCCTTAGACAAGTCTCTCTCTTCTGTGGTGAAAAGCCCATGATAAATTAAAAGTGGGTTCTCAACTTGTATGTTACAATGTAGAAGTTAAACAGGGACCTTTTGGTTGCCACTATTTTGAAATATCTAGGCAGTCTGTAACCCTCTTCTCCCTAAACAATTTTAAGTGTATTTAATGGGTTGTCTAAATAGAGAAGTGTTGCCTCTAGTGAGTTGCTAGTCCTGCCTTCTGATGTTTACACATCCAAACATTGCTCTTTTCTTCATTTGGCCCCAAGCTCACTGTCCAAAAGAATAAGAAGCATTCTAAACTGAACAATGCAAAAGGTTTTCACTGGTTGTAGAGTTTCTGCTCCTTTGAAACAGTGAAGAAACTTGTTTTCACTCATTTTTAGTGGATTTAGCTGGCCCTGAATTCTTAATATGCTTTCAGATGTCTTCATCTTTAAAGATGTTTGATAGTTGATCAGATTGAGGATTACTACTTGATCCTATTTAGGATGAATGAAGACAATGACTGATATTAATTGGTGTCAAGTCATAGCTCTGTGTTGTTTTGTAACACTTTGGAAATAGTGTCTAGAAAAGAGAAGAAAAATCTTTGCATTTCAGTGATAATTCTGTTGCATTTTGTAATTTTTATGTACTTTTTTTTTTAAGGAGGCGAATGTACCATGTTACATTTATTTCATAATCTGAAAGAAGAATAGCATTTGGAATAATGGCAACAGGAGACCTAAAAGGAAGTTTAAGAAAAATAGAACACGGACTTCGCTTGTTAAATTATCCAAGAGATGTGGATTATACAGTGTAAGTGGCAGTGTGAATATATTTATACTAATACCTGACAGCAAGATGCATAAACAAGATATGTATAAATATTAGCATTGCACCCAGCGATGAGTAAGCAGAGCATATGTCTGTGGGAAGTTGGGGTTTGATACATGTGAACTGGAAGATAAAAGGATGCAATTTTGCTGTTCTGAGCAATCCTTAGAATAATCTTGAAGTATATCACAATCTTGCTCTTTGTTCTGCTGGTTTTATCTTTTTTTTTCTTTTCTTTCTCACCTTTATAATTTCACTGTAAGTGCTAGCAAAACTTTCTTCGGGAATTTCATACTGTAAAGATTAAAAAAAAAGTGTTGAATGTTGAGCTGGAAATACTAGTGGGCTTAAACTTGACAATGTTAAAATTATATGAGGGTCACAAAAATGTTGTTTTGAGCATTTTACAGATAACAGCAGAGACTGCTGAATGAGATATAAGTGGAAAAAAACCTTGAAATGAAGGAGATACTTGGGTATAACATGCTGCCTGTATTAAAACACCTTTCAAGTTAAATGTTTGAATTCATGTAATGAAAGGCTTTTGTTATCTTCTGCTGTGTAAAATACTTTTGTTTCTCACTAGGTTAGTAAAAGGTGATCCAGCTGCATTTTTACCTATCATCAGCTATTCTTTTACATCTTTTTCAACTTACATAGCAGAGCTTTTGGTAAAGTGCGATGTGGAACTCACAGCAAAGAGTGACTTGCGTTTTATTGAAGCTATTTATAAGGTATCTCTCTTCATGTTCTTCACAGAAGAGACACAGTTTTGAGTATGGCCTCATAAAAATTGAACATCTAGTATGAGTTTTACTAGAAAGTAGAATTTTTTTGTCAATGAGCGTGAACTGTAATTCTGTTAGGATTTAAGATGAGTAGTAAGTCACCATGTAGCAAGTTTATATTTAGATTTTAATGAAAATAAGGATGGATGTTGTTAGCCGAATCTCAATTTTGAGACAATTGCAGAAACAGTAATACTGTTATTTTACGTTAGTTTTGAAGAATACTGAAATATTTATTACACAATAAGATTTATAGAAGTGACCTTAGAAGAAATCATAACCAGCAAAAAATCACAGCAAACTTCAAGAATTGTAGTGAGTGAAAGCACAATTAAGAAATACAGCTATTTTATAACACCATGCCATATTAATATATAAAGTCCAATACTTAACAGTTTATAAATTTGAATCAAATTCTTAACTGAATGAAAAGAATTTTGAACTACTCTTAAAAATATCCAGAAGCAGAAGCACATTTTTATAAAAGGTGGCTTGATACTAGCTTATTCAGACTAGTTTTCCATCTGAGGAGGACAGAGACTCCTTTACAAAGGGGCTCTGTGGGAGCCTTACATAGCCCTCTGACGCATTTGCTGAGATCAATACAACTTTTCATTGTGCATTCATTTTGGGAAGTTTTTGTTTAACTTTTTCAATATTAATGTCTACAATCATTTCATTAATCTTAAGACTGTGAGTTAAACTTTACAGGAGTGATGTGAATGAAATGTTTCTGGACGAGTGATGTTGAAAGTCTAGTTAGAAGAAACAGCTGAGACTATATAAATAACCAAATGAGGAAAGGTTTAACTGCTGAAGTGCAGAATGAAAGTAAAGATTGTAGAAAAATAAGAACCTGAGCATGCCTACAACAAATTTTATGGTAATTTTGAAAGTGAAGTGAAGTCTTACTTTGTTGCAGCTTCTTCGAGATCAATTTCAATATAAACCAATTTTAACAAAACAGCAGTTTCTTCAGTTTGGCTTTGCGGAAAGAAAAATGCAGATTGTTTGTGACATTATCAACTGTGTGGTGAAAAAACATAAGGAATTAAGTAACTCAAATAAGGTACTGATTAAATGATAACCTTATTATAAGTTTCTTTTGATATGCTTGATGCTGCAGGTAGAAGCTGAAGACCAGTTTGAAGATGCAGCATTGCTGATGGTCAAAATAGGGTAAAAATTAGTACGAAGTTCCATTGTAAGATGCTTAAGTGCTATCGAGTATACAACAGTCATGAAACTGCCAATGCTTCATAGTATAAACAAAAAATATTAGAAGGAAGATAAATCTAGTACTTGATATCTTTGCAGTAAGTGATATATTTTCTTTTAACACTTCTCGACATAGTGAATGTTTGTGTAACTTGATAGACTTTGCAGGTAGATGGTTTTGCTTTTTTTTTAAATCTGATATGTTGAAGTTCTGGTAATACTTAATTAGAAGATGACACTTTTATTTGTTTCAGTGGTATACATCTCAAATCTGATTATTTTCATTAATCATATTTGGTTTACATTGTTAAGGCATTATTTTTTATCAGTGTATGCTGTGCATCAATCTGTGTTTTCATAAAAGGAATTTTCAATCTTCATATTTTACAGGATTTTGTTTCCTTTGAATTCATAAGAGTCTTCAGGACTTTTGTATGCTTCATTTGTCTCCTTGGGAGCATAACTACATTTTTTTCATATTTGTTTGTCTTTCAACTCTGGTGCACGTTTTCTATTTATGACCAGCTTTGATGCAGCCTCACATAGGCATTAATGAGAGTATGAATACGGCATTCACTTCCAGTTCTGTTTTTTCTGCAAATTTGTGTCATATGTAATTTTTTTTTTTTAGACATTATTGTATTGCAGAGGTTTAAACGTGTTTGTGTGGGTGCCATGCAATATTTCTGCCTCTTAATGATGGCAGAAAATCGGGTGTGACATCCCATCCCCTTGTCACACCCCCCACCCCGGAAAATATTCCTGTGTTAGAAGTGTAATATTTTTTCCTCTTCACTTTGAAGGTTAAATCCCAAACGAGGAAAAAAGCCAGATCTTTTAAATGTGAAGTATGGTCAAATTGTGTTAATATCCTTGCTGATCCCAGTGGCAGTGCTCCAAATTCCAAACAGGTATGAAAATAGTTTTTATGTTGTATGTCTGAAGGTTAATCTTGTTTGTAGCAAGTCAGGCTCTTTCTGGAATATGTGCTTTCATTTAGGTTTTAATGCTTGACCAGACCAGTGTGGTTTTGGTTCCCCCCTTCCACTCCCCCAAAAGCTTGGTTGACTGAAATAATAGCTGAAAAATAGAGGGTATTGCTTCTCTCTTTTACTGAGTAGTTGATCTCAAAGTCTTGATGGTAGTGATCTGGTACTGTTGTTTGCCATTTGAATTATATCAAATTGGAGGGACAGCAATGACAATGAAGATGCAGTTGGAAAAAGAATATACATCTTGTTTGGAGATTGAAGTGTGTTTGGCCTAACATTGCAGTGTGTTCAACATAGCTTTCAAAACACTTTTTGCTCTTTTGTCTGATTCTGTGCAGCAAAGATTCCTTTGTATAACATTCCTCTTGGCTTTGGTTTTACAAGAGTAACCCTTGATCTTACGCGTTACGCTACTCTTGGCCGGTGGAGGAGACAGCTTTCCTAATATTATCTGCTGAAAGGCTGCAAAGTAAAACTGTACAAAACTTTTAGGACTTTGACTGCCCATTAAATGTTGGTGATTTGTATTTAGAAGGAAAATACTGCTTTTAGCAGTGAGGAAAACTTCACAAAGAAAATATTTGGAATGACTTATCTGGCACTTCTGGTTGTTGAATGGTAGAACTGAATGGAGAGATATGCGAGTGTGTTAAGAATTCCCTAGAAGAGGAGAGTTTGAGCTACACTAAAACGTCTAGGAATGTATAAGTGTTAAGATGCTGCACAAAACTAGTAATTGTGGGTTCTTAATCATTAGGTAATTTGTTTTGTTTTGTGGCATCTGATCATAGGACTTGGCCTACCTGGAAATAAAGGCAAAATTTGTCTCTTATTTTGTTCTCTCGAAGGGAAGCATTCAAAGGAAATGAAATAGCTAGTAGCTATTTTGCTCACACTTGAGAGAGTTCTAATCTTCCTAGTTAAACTTTTTTTCCTGAATGCTTGAGTGGTGGTTTTGATGTTGGAACTGTCTATACATATGTTAATACATACAGTGAGATTCATACCTCCTAGTCCAACGACAACACTTCCAATAAGAGATGACATTGCCTTCATTGCTGTTTATGGAAGGGAACCAAGGTACACAGTACATATGGTAAAGTCTGCACATATTTGTTTTACAGTCCTTTCATGTCTATATGATCTTTTAAATTAATCTGCCTGCAGTTGCTTTCTGTGTTTTGCAATGAGTTGGGATAAGATTGTCAGATTTAAATAAATAAACAAATAGTAAAAGGATAGATCTTTTGTGTCAGTTACTTGGCTGATGAATTGAAATGTTCTTGTAATGAATAACGCCAGTGATTTTTTTTTTTTTTTTTTTTTTTAACATGTTCAAAAGAAGCCTCAAGTAGAACGGCACTCAGGAAATGAAGTTAGTGGTGACCTTCTTCCACTACCCCTTCCAGCACAGGGAGGTAATGAAGAATTGTACCTAGATCATGATGATGTGGAAATTCAATGTGAACAAGTAAGAACTTTTCTTTTAAGATGTTGTCCACATGTGTTCTTAACTTTTCTTACAGGGCTTTTCTGAAGGGATAAAGGTTTTAAAAAGATAGCTGGATACTCCATAAGTATAGCTAATAGATATATAATAAATATACTGGAAATGTTGAAAAAAAAAAAAAGTCTCTTAAATTGTACTGTCCTTTCAATAGCCAGTTCTATCAACAGTTTCTTTAAAAGCTGAGTTCCATGAATAGGCATATTATGGCAATTCTGAAAGAAAAATAATTTTCTAATGTAGCAGAGTGTGGTTACTGAGCTTGAGGAAGATTCCACTTAATTTCATTGATCAAACAATGAATTATATCTGTTTTGAAATTAGAGGACATGTGTTCTTATCCATATTTTCAGGTTGTAGAAGGTAACTCTCAGATTGAGTTCCTAAAGAGGCAGCTTTCTGATTGCCAGGAAAAGCTTCATAAGCTAGATGGGATGGAAAATAAACTGTGTGTTCTAGAAGAGAAACTGAAGGGAAAGGTGGTCATAGATGAGAAGGACTGGAATAACTTGTTGAGTCGAGTTTTGCTTCTTGAAACAGAACTGCTGTTGCAATCCAAAAAGGTATGTTAAATTCTGTATTTCTTCTACAACAAAAACTGCCTAGACACAATGTTGTCAGCCGGTTTCCGCTCTTCATGTTTTTTCACTGTTTTTAAAGGTATGATGTGAATGGAAGTGCTGTTTATGGAGTTGGTGGTATTTTTTTCTTAACTGTTAAGTTCTGTTGTTTTCTCATGCTCTATGAAGCAAAGCTCTTCGTTGGAAATTGTTTCCTTGCAGGAACAGCAGGTGTAGCTAAGCCTGTTTTCATTAGTAATGTCTGTGTGTGTTCTTATTTCCTAGCAAACATGTAGAAGGAAGCTTTTGAAGACTCTTAATTATGCTGTCTTTGAAAGCTTAATGTCATTATGCTAGTGACACATTTAAGTGTTTTCTTATTCTGGTCTGCATTATTCTGAATTTCTTACACTGGCCTGCAAATGTTGCTGTTGATACAGTTGAATATCTATTTTTTAATTCTCAGAACTCTACTCAGATACAGATATCCTCTTTGGAAGATTAAGTCTTTATTCTATATAACTAATGTTGACAAAAATAGATGGCACGTTTGATGGAAAATACAAGGTTAATGGAAAAGTTAATTCTTATTTCAGTCCTATTCTTAGTTTGTGGCTCTTTGAAATTTCTAGCCTAATTGATGGTCTTTCTCCTTTTTGCACACCTCTCCCCCTCTTTCTGTTTCTTGTCCATGATGTTCATTGCATTTTTAAATGCGTCAAAGTGCTACAGTTGTGACGTGTTTTGCTCCTGTTTCAAGAGACAGTTGTTGCATTTATGATGGTAGCAGCACAGGAAAGCTTGTGTTTCAGACTAGGCTTGTTCTTTTATTTCTGTAAATTTGGTTTATTATTATTTCAGTAACATGTTTATTGCAGTTGTTCAAAGGTTTGGAATAGTATTTGGAAAATACTTGGAAAATACATAACATTAATATCACTCAAAAATTTCCAGTAAGATAATTAAATTTCTGTACTGCATGTTTCTGAAAAGTCATCTGCAGAAACAAGTTTGAATTTAGTTTGTGTGTGGCATTGTTGCTTGACTTTTTTCAAAGCAAAAGAAGCTGGTTTTTATATTAAAAAAAAAAAAAGTCTTCAAAACCCTAACTTTTTTGCAATAGGCGTTTGAAAACTGCCAAGAAATAATCCTTTGGGCCAGAGAATTGCTGCTTCTTTGTTTCATGAAATTCCATCCAAGTTGTGCTTCACAGATATAGAAGCAATTCAGAATTACTCCTTTCTTCTTACTCTTGCATTTTTCAGGGAACTGTTGGCATCTAGCCAACATAGCAGGAACACTCTAAGTAAGATCTGTCTTGCACTGCTGCCAAAGTAGCAGCAGCTGTGCATTTAGCTCTGGGAAAGTCTGAAAGCTACAAATCCATTTCAATGAAAGGAATTGAGCAGTAGTCGTCAGTGCAGATACCCTTTTTGTTTCTTTCTTTTAAAATTTTTAAGAGGTATCCATTATTACAGTTTTTTTCAGCTTCTTCACACACAGTACCTATTATTTCTCCCTCGTTCACTTATGTGGGTATAATATTCCTCTGTGAACTTAGTTACTCCAGTATATAAAATTATATACTTTATCAAAGGCTGAGATTTCAAATCATTACGATAACTCATTGGTGGAAAAAGTCTAGATGTTGTTTATGAGTGTTGGGTTTTTTATTTTGAAATTAGAAAATTGCACTCAAACATTGTTAGTACAATGTTAATTTTGTTTCCTTGTCTATAAACAACCTTTTCTAAGCTAGATTGAGTTCAGCTGAGAATCTTTCTTAAAAGAGCTGTGTCTCATTTAGGAGCCTGGGAAACTAGCTTAAAATAGCGTTTTGAGTTCTAAGCATTTAAGTGGAATGAATTTCAGTTCATCTATAGGATAATTTTTTATGACCAAGGAGCCTCATTTCTGAATATCAACCAGAAGTAGAAGGTACACTTATTTTTGTTAAGGTAACAGTAGCCAACATCAAGATGTAATTGTTAGCTCAGGCCTAGAACAGTATGATTGTTCATTCTACTCATACCTAAGTTATATGTACTATATTTGGACCTGTTTATGAACAGCAATATTGGTATTAAAAAAGCCCACCTGAAACAGACTAGTTTTTTAATGCAAAGTATGTATGGAAATTTTCGATTTTTTAGGTGTGTAAAGATATTTTGCTACACCATACACTATCTGGATGGTGTAGCAAATGCATACATAATTAGTACTTACATATACTTTTGTTCAGTCAAAAGATGATTTAAACAGGGTGTCTGGCTAAAATACAGTAACTTGTATTTCAGAGAGAATTATCTATAGAGTTCAGCAATATAAGCCAAGAATGTACTTCTAGTAGGACTCCAGTTTCTCCTGGTGAGTATTAATGATTTTCTTTTTAATTAACATCATATGCTAAACACTTCTCGCTGACCTTGACTAAAGTAGTGTTTTTTAAGTAGGCAACTGCAATTTAGTAACCTCTGAATTTAAATGCATGCTGCAAATTAGAAATTAACCTGCTAGTCATTTCATGTTTGTAATTTATTCTTTAGAAGCTTTATTTACTGAAACAGTTTTTAAAGCATTAATGAAAATATATAGTATAGTAATTAATAGTTACAAATAACTCTACTAAAAGTCTCAAAGATGCAATTTTAATTAAGGTGCTATAGTTAAAGCTGCACTTTGAAGAAGTTATATTGTTTTAAAAAGAAGCTACTTGTAAGCACAAAAGGGAATATATTTGCTGGCACGTGTCACATTTATCATGCTTTTTTTTTTACTTTTATAATGGGGCTCAGGACAAATCAGGGCTTTTTCATTCATAATCCGTGTTGTTTTTCAACTCACTGCTGAACATTCTCTACAGTTTCATCCCTTTTGAAGCTGTTAGCAGCTAGCCAACAAGCATTTTTGCTAAACTTTCTTATTTGAAGAGCAAGACAAAATCTTTTTCTTCCATTTCTAACTTAATTTTGATAACAAACAAGAAGTAAATGAAACAGCCTTAAGTGGAAAGAAATTAAAAACGTTCCCCATGCCATCAGTAATTCTTCTCTCTTCCTCAATGGTAGCTCTTTAGCCCTTACCTTGCATCATTCTCTATTAATTTGGCCTGTTTCTCCTATGGCAGCTGATATTCTTACCAGCAGTAGTAAGGAGGATATTCTATTTCCCATTCTCACTTATTTGGCATTTTTGTCCAGTGTTTGGCTGTTGCATTGAAATTAAAGGGGAATCTCGGTAATCCCATTTCCATGGATGTTAGGAAGGAAGTTTCTTGGTTATGCCAAAGTTTGTTTTAATTTTGAAGTTTCAGAAATGGCACCTTCTTTTTACGGACCTTAGAAAGCTTGCAACAAGTTTACTTCCTTTCAGAAGTTTAATGGTATGTTACTGGCACTTGAGGACTTCACAAGCAGGCTGATGGTCTTTAAAAGAGAATCTTCGTATTTTCAGACTTCTAGAATTCTTCTGAATTTGTTATTCCTCTTTTGCTAAAGTGTGCCTAAAATTTACTGAATCATGTAAGTTACACAGCCAGTCTTAACTCTTCCATCTGAGATGTACAGTGC
Organism: Phaethon aethereus; assembly: GCF_964289735.1. NCBI lineage: Eukaryota > Metazoa > Chordata > Aves > Phaethontiformes > Phaethontidae > Phaethon > Phaethon aethereus. The sequence goes on from NC_138578.1 coordinate 44,589,594, forward strand.
TCAGAATGCTTTGATAATCTTTTTGGTGAGAGTGCGCTTCAGGAGCCACAGTTGTACAGAAGAAATACTTTTTAATTTTAATTGATTAAAAAGAATTTAATGTGATTTTTTTGAAATACAGAATAGTGTAGCTAAGCATGTTTCAAAGGTATGATCTATAGATGGTGGCCTTACTAAAAACAAGGATATGGGAACACTTTTTTTTCTTTTTCTAAATACCAAATTCACTTCCCTGACAATAGTGTTCTAAAATTGCAAAGACTATCAAAGGTTTCTTAGTGGAAAAGAAAAGTCTGTTTCTGATGAATGGATGCTAAACCTATCCCAACGGGAGGAGAGCTAGGGAGACAGCAAGAGCTAGATATATATTTTAAGCTAAACGAGAAGGTGATGTTTTTCTTTATATTTCTGCTCCTTGTAAGACAGGTTACTTAGCATAAAGATGTGTTTGAACAGGCAGTTTACAAAAAAATAATGTAAACTATCTGAAACTACTATTAAATGTTTGACCCAGTAATTAGACTTTCTTAAGTGTTGATTGCGCTGTAATCAGGATAAAGGTAATGTTTGTAGTAATGTTTGTGGAATTTATCTTGTGTGTGTTCTACATAGTATACTGCACTGACCTTGTTTTAAGAAAATGAGAAACCTATTTTGGACCCTCACGGGTAGCTTTTCTTTTTCCATCTCTAAACAATGCATTCTCTTCTGTTATTACATACTGTAAATCAAGCTATTTGATAGCTGACCTTGCAATAAGAGAGCAAAAAGGCAAAGGTGATGTAAAAATGAGTATTTCTCCATAGATACAGAGAGGAAGGAGGAGATGCCAGAGAGTCTTCATCAGTCGTCTGGATACAGTTCACTATTATCCACAGACCCATCTCCCAAAGCCATGGCCATTAATTCTCGTGGTCTGACAGACATTTCAAAGGTAAGTAAAACTGGCAAATGCTTAGTTGATTTCCTTTCTGAGGTCAAGGGAACAAGTAAGCATTCGTTTTAGTTGTATATACTACTAGTGAAAAACAAGGAAACTATGCAAAACTACATCTTGGTCTGTCTCATAAAAATCCTTTTGATATGTAAACAGTGCTTAAAGTCACATTTTCTCTATGAATTTTTCAGGTTGAAAGTCCATCTGAAGAATGTTAGCTTTGAAGAGTTCAGTAACTTTGTTGCTTTTAAATTGCAGGAGACAACAAGACAAAGAATGGAAAGGATAAGTAAAATGTAAGTAATAGGAAAGGGCAGCAGGAATTCATTTCCCGGGAGGGAGTTGTACTGGACTAAGGCATATAGAGAAAGTACATATGTGTTCCAAACCTCAAAGGTCTCTACATCAGGTGTGGCATTTCCTTATGACTCCACTGGATAATAAATCCACTTACAGTTCTGTATTTGTGGGATGAGTAACTGTTTTGTTTTCTAAAAAGCAATAGAAAGCATTCTTAATAGTATTAACTAGAGATTAAAGAGTGTTTAGAATCTAGTTGACAAGGAATAGGAATATTATTTAGCTTCTGATAGGAATTTCCTGGTACTTGCAACTTTTCGTCCTGAAAAATGACTACAAAATCGTAAGTCTTTTTTTATTTAAGGAAAAGTAAAACCAATTTCAGGTTGACCATTGTGATGACTGTATTAAGGTATATTTGATACTAGTACTGAGATCTGTTATGAAATTTTTTTTTTGTAAGAAATGTTTTTATTACACTTGAAGAAATGTATTGCTGTATAATGTTTCTCTAGCAAGAGATTTCTATTCTAGAGGTGCCTGAAACTGAAGCTGTAGCCTATTTTGTAATTTAATTTTACTGTGTGGGTTACTTCCTTCGTTATGTATACTTAAGGTTTATTGATATTTGATAGGCATTTAAAATACAAACCAATTGCAATGGAAAATGGGGGATGAGAGGAAACTTAAGGTTTCGTTCTGCTTGTTAGTATTTTGGATTCATTAGAAAGTTAAAGGCCAGTCAGTTATTTCTTACCACATTTTAATAAGTGTGTGTGTGTAAACAAAATTTTATTTTCAGAATTGAAGAAACCTCAGAATTGTTGAAAACCTCAAGCAACACCTCCGAGAAGACCTGAAAGCACAGGTCGTCAGACTTGGTCTCTGTAGACTTACGGATATCAGAACTAATATGTATGTTTGTATAGCATTAAATTTTTAATATATCAAATTTGTAATGGTCACCAGTGCTTTTATTCCTTTGAATAAATATTTTCTAATGCATATGTGTATTGATTTCCATCCCTCTGTCCCTGATTTTTGGTTTTAAAAATTGTTCAAATAGCTTCCCCCCCTGTTTTTCTAAAGTGAAGTCATGATAGCGGTGTATTTTGTGTTGACATTTGTTAGCAGTCTGCTAAGTAATATGTTTTTTAAAGTGCAAGCTTGAGGACCGTGGTTTACATCCTGTTGGAAACATTCCAGCTGGGACTTGCATATTGCACCCAAGAGGCTTTCTTGCATACCATCTTACCATCTGTAGTGTTGAATAAGTCTTAATGAAAACTTAAATACACAATTTTAAATATGTACCTTTTCTCTTTTTTTATTCAAATATAAATTTTCATGCTGAACTGGAGAGCACCAACACATTATGGCTTCCATTAACACTGACAAAGTGGGGGTCAGTTTGATCCTAAACACTAAAATGTGCAAGTAAGTCCACAGACTTTGACTGCAAAAGATGTGTTGAGTGTTTTAGTGCTCTTACCCAACACATTTTAAGACCAGAAGCACAGATGGAGACCATCCAGTACACAAAGATACACAACACTTTTATGATTCGAAGCCATATTAAAATTTCTCTTTAGAGACATAAGTAGATGTAAGACTTCCATAAACATTATATAATCAAACCACAGATGTGTGAGGTTTGATTAGATTTATGTATTTATTTATTACTCTTTGTGAATTGGTAGTGTCATATCAACGTTTCTTTGTGCTCTGATACTTCACCTAAAAAGATTTTTGGAGTTTGGTATCACGAAACCAGTGGATTTTTTTTGGCAGACATTGCAAATGTAGGTGAAAGCAGGTGTTTGACATTGTACTGTAAGAAGTGATTTATATGTTTTAACAATAATTATGATTTTTTCTATAGCCATATGGAATATAAATTGACTTTATTTTACGTACAAACAGAAGAACATACAATGATCCATTATGTTAAATAAACTGTAGTTGAGGGTTTTTGGACTTTTGCAACAGAACTTACTTTTCCAGTTCTTTCAAAAAAAAAAAAGGGAAACTTAAATGATGTGAACTTTTGGACCCTTAAATTAAAGAAGACCTTGCAAATCACTGTTCATTATCTTAGCAATGAAATGAAATGAGGTTTTCTTCTGAATGTTAGAGTAATTCAACAGAGGTGGTATTTTCTAATATAGGACTGCAGCACCATCTTGTGGAAATCTTTAGACAACGTAACTGCCAAAGTAGAAAAAAGTCTATTCCTATACAGTTAAAGGTATTGATTTAAACCAGTAATTATAAAATATTTTGAAATAGTACTGCTCTTTAAAATTTCCTCTTTGCCTTGGATTCGAAGAGGGTTTTGTGTTAAAGAAGATAATTTTTCTGTATGATATTTGATAATATTCGTAGTAGGAACCAGAGCAATGGATTTACTGTTCGTTGATGTTACGGCAAAGTTGAGAAGAGTTAGTCAGTATAAATGATTCGAGTTACTGGAATTTATCATTGAAGGCGTCTGATTGATGCAGCAAATATTAACCCATGACCAAGCTGCTTGGTAGCATGTAGTGTTGTGACTTCAGTTTAGTCTTCAGTTTAGAGACTTCAGGACTCACTCCACCTGATGAGAGTGGCAGTTTTCTTCTCTCCTTGTGGAAGATCAGATAGGTGATAGTTCTTTCAGATGAGCTATTCTTTTTAATTTCTTAAACAAGAGTATGTGTTGAGTTGAGGGGATAGCTGTCTGGTGCCCATATGGCTTCACAGCAAATTTTATGTGTTGTTCAATTTGCTATTGCAGCCTATGATATAACCAGCCTATAAACCTATTGCTCATACTAAACACAAATTTTTTCTAATGTCTATTTTTTTCCCTTTCCACCCCCCACCCCCTTCCCTTGCTCATTGGCTTTTTTTGTTTGATCTGTGGAACTATTCTATTTTATTGTAGTAATGAAAAGCTAAAATCAAGGATATGGACATACTGAGGTTTGAGAAGTGCATTCTTGCCTTGCAAAGGTTAGTTTTTCTGGAGAAAGAGGAAAGGAAGTTGATCAAAATATGTGAGAAGCTGCTAGTATTTGTGGAATTTACTTGATTTTTATTAGAGATGCTTAAAATTCTTTACTAATCATCAGTGAACAGGGGTTAAAACAGCTTTTTTCTATCAGCTGCTTGTTTTGACTTTGGAAGTTAGCCATTGTTTTGAACAGTCTCAGTTGTAATATATTCCACCTTAAAATTATTTATTTGGCATTATGCTTATCTTTCCAAACACTTTGTGCCACCTAAAGCTCCTTTTCCTTTTCTTTCTAGGATCTTTTTCTCACTCTATGTGGTGAAAAAAAAAATCTAAGTAGTTCACTTATAATCCTCAGACAGCAAAATACGCCTCTTCAGGAAAGATATTAAATCTGCAAAAACTGTTTAATGATAGTATGTTGCTTTTGTGGTATCTTGGCAGATTTCTGTGTGATAGAGGACTGTTTTGTATTCTTTGTAGGATACTTAAGATGGTGCAAAGCAAAATAACTTTTGATGATAAGCTCTGGAATTGGCAGAAATATAATTTTGCCAATGTTAGGTTTATAATGATTAATTTTTAGCATAAGCAATATCAAAGAATATTATACCTCAGGGTATTTTCATCAAAGACACAATTATATTTTTAAAACATACTGCAAGGTCTTCATAAACTTTCACGCCTGTATGCCTGTTCTCATCTTACCTGGTGTTGCTGCACTTCATTGAGTGCATGTTGAAATATGAACTGGGATTAAGAGAACTGCAGTTAGAGCCTTGAATACTTGCCATGAATGCTGAGAATAGTTTCACCAAGCTAAAATTTTTGGCAGCTTAAGGGATTTCCTCCCACTGCTGCTCATTCCCATCTGACTATGCTATGAACTATATTTTGTAACTGATGTGACTTAAGTATGCTCTTCTGAAAATGCGTTGTGAGGGACATTGGTTGGTTTGGATTTTTTTGTTGTTTTTTTTCCCTATCCACATCAGCTCTATGATCCAGCTTATGACATCGCATACAAACATTTGTGTCTGAGCTTTCAGCTGGAGCAGCATGCTGTGCTGGCAACAAGTAACTGGGCAGCAGGAGGGGGAATGGGTCAAGTTAGTCTTTTACTGCTGAAGGATTTTTTTTCCTCTGAGCCCATAGCGAGCTAGAAGTAAAGGAGTTATTTTGCAAAGTCCCAATGTACGTCTTCATGAAAACTTGTTTATTGCACATTTGTTTAATTTATGTTTGAATTGACTGAATGAAAGGGCAAATGTGTGTCTGAAAAAACGTGGAAAATAGGATTAAAGGGAATCTACATTTTGGAATTGGGATAGTTTTCAAGTGTTAAAATGGCTCTATTTATTACATTTGCTTCTGTTCCCCCCCGCCCCGCCCCATCCAATTTTTGTGGATTTAGAGGCATATTTTTCATTGTGTTTAAACAAAAAACTAAAATAAAATAACATTCTCCTGTGTTGCTATGTAAAATGACCATAAAATGTACTGGCAAATGCAAACCCCATATTCAGGGAATATATTTGGAAAACTTTTGTATTGTTATAAACATGTATGCACATGTAAGGCATTTGAAATAATATTTCATATAGATGATCACACTGTATTATGAACATATGAAACAAATCCTCCTCTCAGCCTTAGTTTAACTGTAAAGTGGTAAGAGACATTATAATTAATGTTGGTGAAAGCATTTTATTACCATCAATATAGATGAGTTTTAATGTACATTAAGATTATCCAGTTATTTTTTAGCAGTGCATGTTTGTTTTTTTCATAGGTGATCAAGTTGAATGTGCTATACCTTCCCTATCAGACTGACTTATGTCATGGAGTCTTTAACCCTGTATCATTGCATAAGTTATTTACAGTAACTTCTTTATGTCCGCTTCTCCAACTGTAAAATTAAGCGATTCCCCTTGTTTTCCTCCTGAGAGTATTATGCAGTTTGGTTCATTGTTTATGCCCACTTTAAGATTACTTAGGAAAAAAGCTAATGGAAAAAAATGTAGTCTGGTTTTAAGAGTTCTCTTAATTGAAACCATTCCATTGGAACCTATGGAAGGAACTAAAGGGTAAGTTCATGAACTTACCTGAGCTTATGTATTAGTAGTAACTTAAGCTCCAGCTTCTTGTAGTTATAAAAGTAGTTGACAGCTGTGATAATTTCAGATAAAGTAGTTGTGCTTTTCTGTGAACTACAGAAAAATAGGTGCTGATATGATGGGAGATTGCTAGCCTGAATACTTTATCAAATTCCTTTTTAAGCTGTGATATAACAATTTAAGACCAGTGGCTGAAGTTTTCTGTAGGTTTTTTCATACATCACTGTTGAAACATTTCTGAATTCTGTATATTACATATAGTCTTTTTCATGAAGATGTACCAGCAAACAATTTATTGCTCTTAAGTATTTTGTGATTGAATGTCATACCAAAACCTGTTAAAACTTTTCATTTGAACCTGACTTTGACTTGCATAGTACTGTGTTGATGCACTGACCATAGATTATCTTCAGTATAAAATATCCTTGTACCCCTTCCTCTCTGTAAAGGTATAATTATTATTTTAGCATGAAAAAAAAAAAAAAAAAGTAATTGTTCCAGTGATTTGGAGGATACTGAAAGAGATTAATGTCTTTAGTTATTTCATGGCTGATTTCATGACCTTGGACTTCAGTGGAAGTATTTTTGTTACAGGTATGGCTTTCATACACTTTTGGATTTTGATTTAGTGAGCTTTCTGATGGTCTTGCCCCCAACTTAAGAGATTGACATAAATATGTACTAACTAATACTGATCTAGAACTACGAGAAGCTGCGATGATCTGTAGGTGTTCTGGAAAGATTTGTGAGCTTTGCTGTACAGGTACGGTTTCTTCTTAGCAACAAGTTAGAATAATTATCATCATGAATCACTTCTTGCTTAAGGAGAGAGAAGCTGTCTGGAATAAAGAGCAAACTGAAGTACTCACAGAGATGTTTATGGCCTTGAAAAATGTATGCCCAGAAGATGGAGGTCTTTCCTGGTTGCAGGAGATTCTTCTGGATGAGATAAAAATGAAACTACAAGGGAAGCAGGAAAAATGCTGTGTATGAACAAAAAGCAGATGTCAGCAGGACATATTTTACTCAAACAATGCTTAAAAAGTTAGGTTCACAATGTAACGTGCCTGACAATCAAGAAACACGAAATACAAAGGGGGTGCATTTAATTAAAAGTATACTAATATTGAGAACCTTTTGAAATTAAAACATACGATGATCATACTGACAATACAATGGAATAGCTCTTTCCATGACCAAGGCAAAATGATGACTACAACTTAATCTTCAAAGTGATAGGTGGAAAAAGAGGAGGTGGCTGGACTTGGAATCTGAATTGGTGTTTCTTTTCAAAGCCTTTTTTTGTTTTGTTCCACTTTCAGGATCAAGGGAGTCCCCTCTGCATTCTCCACGTTTTCATCAGAACACTTTTAACTCTGTGTTAAAAAAAAAAAATCAAAATTTCATGCTTCAGAACACAGTAAGCAAGCTTAAGGGGGAATTTGTCCAGTGCATGCATGATTTGTGAGGTGTATCGAGAGTTGGGGGAGATGGAATGGGGTTTTTTTGTTTGTTTTAAAAAAATATGGTCCAATGTTCATTGCTAATATTAATTTATGATAATTGTTCAAGACACATTTAATGCAAATTTTAATATAATTTCTTTATTGTTATGTTTTTCCTCCTTTGTTGACAGCCACACGGACAGCTATTTAGGGTTAGGGTCCCTTCTGACTCACAGACAGAGTGTCAAAGATCTCAGGTATTTTACTTCTGCATGAAGTCAGTTTTTGCTTTCTAGCCTTATTCGGGCATATGTCAGCTAATCAGACAACCACCATTGCAGAAGCTTCTTGGAGGCACATCATTTTTGATAAGCCAAAACCGGCAGCCGCCGCCTTTCCCATGAGGTTCTGCCCTGACCCTGTGCCTGTCCCTCTTAATGAACTGGTTTATCCGTCAGGATGCTGTGCACATGGAACAGTGTGAACTGGGTCAGTTCAGCCGGGAGGAGACCAGCTGCAAGAGAGAGGCAGATTTCAGTCAAACTGAACTGGCTAGGCACAAAGTCGAGGCAACACCAGAGGGAGAAGACAGGACTAAGCAGTTGGGGGTACCCAGAAGAGAGCTTGGGGTGATTATCCTCTTTGGCAATAACAGGGTGGGATATTGATGCGTTACAATACTTACTGCTCATCACTCTCCGTTTTCTGGGGACTAACACGGGTTAATTTGCCTCTTTTATGATTTATGAGGCGAGTGAATACTTTGGTACTTTGTCTCCTATTATAGCACCTCCTCAGAGAGGCTCTTCCCAACCTTCTTTAGGTCTGCTGTGGTGATTTTTGAGTGCTGTAACATTTTAGGGTATATAGGAGGTCAGATCTAGCATCACAGATATCACAGTCACCTTGAATACAATGAAAACTAAAGCATTGTTGGTTTTTTTATTTTTTTTAAGGTGTTGCTGGCCAGCTGGAGTTTTGTGTTCTGTATATTTTTCTTTCCCTTTCTTGAAAAGACAGTCTTGACTACATGGGTGTGTAATAATAAGAAATGGTAGTAGTAAGTGTAACAGAATTAATAAACACTGTCGTTGTTCCTAGCTCTGTAAAGCACAGAAAACACTCTGCTTTGATCAGTGAATTAGCAACATTCGGTCACCTTCATTCATCTTTAAATATCTTCCAGTGCTTTCTTTTGTAATGGGGTAAAAAAGAAGTAAGCGAAACACTGGTGCAGTAAGAAGCTCGCTGCTAAAATAGTGATTAGTACACAAAATGAATTCTTTTCAAGCCTCTGAAATACAGCAAAAGGAGTTCCAGCCATTCCTTATTCAGGTGCTTGTCGCCATATGGTTAAACTGATGTAACGGACACGTATCGCTTAAAGACCCTAGTCCCCTCCACTCGCTCGCCTATGCCTTCTCTCATCTAAAGAGAACTCTTCCAGAGTCCTGTGTTTTGTCTTTAAAATGGGTGTTTTGACCCTGCAGGCAGCTATTAAAGCGAGCACCTACGCAGGAATGGCAGGAGTTCCCCGAGAAAAGCGGCAGGACCAGGACCAGCTTACTAGACAGTCAGACTGCACTGCTGCAGCTCCTCAGAGAGCCTGTTGTGTGTCCTTATCAGAGGTCGTTGTTTGTGTACTTCATGCTACTCCAGCCTTATCTACTGTATAGTAAGTCTGTTTCTGTAATTTCTTGCAGGCTTTTAAAGTGCTACAAGTTATTTAATCCGTACTGTCCCAGTGCTAGGACAGTAATATTGCTTCAGCAAATGATTCATAGACAGACCTTTAGTCAATGTGAGGATGGAATGTGACAGTCCCTGTCTTGAACCTTGTACAAGTCACAGACCTGTACATGAGAGAAGGCAACTTAATTTGACAGGTTATGTAAAATTGCATGGATATCAGCGTGGGTTTTCAGGCTTTAGGTAATGGACCTTTCAGACCTGTGCTGACCCTCAGCAGCACACCCACACCCATAGCTAACTTGAAAGCAATCCACCTCGTTTAAGTTGTCTTGATGACTCATTTAGCTCTTTGTTTGCAGTGTCTTCTGCGTTTTTTCTCACAGTATGAGTCACATCAGATATGCCAAGACTATTTATTTCTGTTATACTTATGTATTTAATGTTTGGGGGGTGGGGGGAACAGAGTTTTGTTGTCGTCTACCTGAGCGAGCTGGACACTTAAAGCCCAGATGTACTCAGCAGAGTACGCTAGCTCAGGTCATCTTTGGTCCTCTCACTCTAAGTCCATTTAAATGAACTTGTAACTGTAGCCTGTGGAAGCATACCGAAGTTATCAGTCAATTTTGTAGCTCAGGCCCTGACTTGTCAGCAGGGCTGTAAGGTTGAGGTCAGCGCAGGCTACGCGACCCAGGAAGCTTGTTGGCCAGAACACGCCGATCTCTGTGCTCCTGTCACTGCTCTTGCTGATAACCGGGCGAGTTTGAGAACTCTAGTCTTAACAGCTGGGAGAGCAGCACATACGTGGTTAACGGAGTGTGGGATCTGAATCTCTGTAGTTCATGTTACGCAGCTGTAAGATCCCGCCTATCCCAGAGTGATTGCTATGTGTGCTTTTATGTATATTCCTATGGGAATTAAAGGGACAAATATCTTTAAAAATATGGAGAAAGAAAAGCATAACTTAGTTTAATATTAGTTTTTAACAGAAATGGTAAAATCAAGTAAGGAATAATCTTTGCTTACCTTTGAGTTTTTTCGTAACACCTTAAAACTAACGAGTTCTTGCTAAGCTTGAACTTACCTAACTCAAGATTTCTATTTTAAAATAGGCGCAGTGCTTTCCTGTTAAAATCTGAAGCGGTATTTGGAGTGGTTTAAGGAATAATACCCTGTTCCATATAAAGTAAGCATGCTATTCATGCAAAAATATCGCTTTTGAATCTGAACTTTTAAGTCAGATAATTTACTAGAGGGTCATTCTTTTTTTGTTGCTCCAGTGTTAGTTATACAAATTTAAAAGTTGGCTCTTACTGCAAATAGAACCTATAGCATGTTCATCTAAATAAAGCGTATAAATTATGATACGTGTTTTCTATGTCAGTGTAGTTTATTGGCAAACGTAGACAGATGTGTCTGCTATAATATAAACAGTTTAGTCTTCAAGCTACGTTTTTTTTCATAAAAGATTGACATTTGCTGCTTTTTTCCAGATAACAGTAGCCAACATTGTCTTATCAGGAAAAAGGTTAGCTGCAGTTCTGTAAGTCACAGAGAAGATAAGAACAGCTTTGAATAATGGAGCGATGGTGCGAGTGCGCAGCAAGGCCTTTGTGTTTGGGAAAAGATTAAAGAACTTCCCAATAAGCTGACAAAATCAGCCTTTTTTTTCCCCACATAAAAAAATCTCAATATCTTAGAAATATGAACTTCAGATGAACATGTTAAATTATACAGCTTATTATAAAAAGCTTTTCTTAAATTTTAAAATTATAAAGCTGTCTGCAATAAGAGAATATTTCAATTTTTTTTAAGACGAATTCGATGTTATGTTCACTTTTTATGCTTCATGTGGGCCCTTATTTGTAACACTGAGCCTCTGTTGCAGATACAATCCCTATAATTTGTTCAATTTATTCTAACCGTTAAAAGGAGGATATTTAATTTAAGGATTTAAAAGAAGAATATTTTACAAAAATCTTAAAATCTCTGTAGAAATTGCCGTTTTATATTTCTTGCACCTCTAAATGTGTATCCACTCTCTCGATAAGAAAGATTTTCCTGATGCCACTGACGAATACATGGTTGCACATAATGGTGGATAGGCCTGGATAGTTCCATCTCCCTTATTATTAGCAGGTATGGCACATAGTCCTTATTGTAAATTCAGTTAGAACTGTTTTTGTAGCTGAAAGGGGGTTTTACTCCTCTTTCTCTTCCATTCCTCTGCTTTCCTCCTACCCAGCCTGCTAATGTTTTCCTCCTTTTACAAATTGAAGCTGTGCTTTTGTGTTTCAGAAACTGCTTGTTGCATTTTAATGTCTGCAATACATAATCCCACGTATGCAATTATGCAATACATAATCCCACGTAAGCTCGTTGCTTCTGCCACCCAGTAGTAAAGCTGATTCACCTTTCTAGTCCTATTTTCATATTTCCTGTTAAAATGAAAAAAGATCAACGCTGCCCATATTTTAGGATGGACATTTACTCTGTGATTATTTGAAACAAAAAGAATCCAAAAGCAAGAGCATTAAAAAATGCCAGAAATACTGTTTCCAGCAATATTACTCTAATACGGCTTTGAGCATACCTATTACTTTAAGCCCTTGCATTTTCTTCTTTGAATAAGAACATTGTGCTTAAGCTGATCCATTTTTTTCTCTCCTTCAGTAGGGAAGAAATTAATGATGTTTATTACTGTATCAGGTGAATATGTGAGTATTTTGCTTGCCAGTACTTTCTTTTATGCCTTGTGTTGAGAACGAGGCAGCTACTACTGTGATGGGGTTTGCGTTCCGGTGTATCTACAAGAAATAGAGATAATAAATAAACAGGATCAGTCAACTACCATGGCAAAAGCGTTGCTCTTGTTACCTCGTCCTGTTGTATTGGTAGAGATTTGATGTCACTTAGGATCTTTTTCAGAAGAGGGAGACCACTGTGGACTTTCTGCAGGCTCTTGCAGAAGGTGAACCATGAGAGAGGTGACGGTCTAGAAAAAGTAATGCTGGGAAATATCCCAGGGAAGCTGTACTAGTATACATACTAGTAAAATAAAAAAACCCATACATACTAGTAAAATTGTGACTGTATTTGTATAAATTGCATGACTGGAGAGAAACAGTAGAGACAAAATACATAGCAATAAAATTGAAGTATGAAAACAATGCTTGCAGAACACAAACAGGTCAGCTGGAAACTAGCATGAGTATTTCCAGTGTTATTTGAAGAAGTGCGTGCTAGTCTGGGATTCTGTATAGATCTTACTATCTTCTGTTTTCTATTTTCTGTTTGAGACCTGGATTCTTCATAGGAAAATGTAATGTCTCTGCTATTTTAAAGAGGGGCTATTTTGCCTCTTAGACCCATCTGTACATCCAGTATCTCACTTTTGGATAGGGAAAATCAACTGAGAACCCGTCACTGCAAACTTAGAGTTGTTGTGTATCTTTTCTATGTGTGTCAGCATTGAAGTTTGTCGGCAATTTTTTTCACTCGGGTAGTGTTGTCAGTAAATATTTTTTTCACTATTTCTCATCTTAACAACCTGAATATTATCAGCAAAAATTATCATATTACAGGATAATCACCTCTTCCAGAACAGTTATGAATAGATTTGGGTTTGATATTTCTACTTTCTAGTGGGAGCTGCTCAGCTAAATCTGTGAAAAGGATAGTACACATACAATTTTTGTTCTAACAGCCTTTTTATAAGTTTACTTCAGTTTTTTGTTGTCTTTTACACTTTGTTTCCTTCTAGCTTTTCTAAGCTTTTACTGGAAAACAGCGAGCCTGTCAGTATGGTATCTGACCCTTAACAAAATGTCACTCTAGACATTTCAGAGAATTGTCTGAAATAAAAATTCCAAAAATTCAGGCATGTCTGTTATCTTCAGAACCCTTTCTAAATTACAGCCTTGTATATCTATATATTTCTATTTCTTTACCTGTTTCCCCTGATTTATCCAGGCCAAAAATTTTATCTTTTCACTTCCTTTTTTCCTTTTGTAGGTCAGACATTGGGTTCTTTTTGGCACATTAGCTCTATATGAACTGTGATCCTTAATGGAGAATATTGGAAGCATAATATTAAACAGAAATTCTCACCTAAATATCCCTTTAAAATGAAGGTGCTGAAGAAGGCTCTGCTTCTCCTTTTGAGCCCTTTGAGGGTATTGCATATCTAATGTTTATATGATGTAAAGAAAATTGGACATATTTCACAAGAAAGTGCAAAAAGACAACATGGATAAACTTGATGGATTCTTAGGAATGTGCCTACCTCACATAATTGCAGAACCAGCAGCTTCAAACTGAGTGCTGCACTCTTCAAATGGAGCTTATTTTCATACTGTCAGTGGTGTAACATAACTTATTGCTTGGTACTTAATAACAATTTTAACTTAGGGACAATTATTTTGCATTTAAACTCCCATTAAAAAGATAAACACCTTTGAACTGACCACTCAGTTCACTTAACCGTGGTGTCTGCTTAGTATGAGAGACTTGCATTTTATTATTTTTCTTTTGGGTTTCTCAGGTCCTCTCTGGTACTAAGCTCTAACAACTTGTCTGCCTGAGACCTTAAGGCTACTCAGAAGTCTCTCTGATGAAATTGAGGAAGATTCAAAGCTACTTACTTACATAGCTAAAATTGCATTGGATGACCTGTGAGAAACAGGTACCATTGCAAATTCAAGTTACTGTTAAGATTCTTGTCAGCAAAGGCAATCATTCCAGCCCCTTCTTGCAAAAGCAACGAAATAAAGTATTACTCAACCATCTGTCAGCAGAGACTTGAGGGTCTAACCCTCAGCTAAGCTAGAAACCCATAATGAAGGACAGCTGGTCCAAACTGCTTCTGCTTGCGTGAGGCTTCAGCACTTCTTTGATGTATAGGTAGGTCACATTTGTGACAATAAGATTTTCTAGAAAGAATCTGTCCAACATAATTTATGCAGTCTGTTTAACTTTCCTTGTTAGGCTACTTTGTTATTTATCTTCAGATTCTTAAAATCCTCTTTAAAACTGCTTAAACTTGCTCTGCTACTTTTTACTTGTAAAGCAATTATTTCATAATTTCTGAGAAAAGCAGAAGTCTTCTGATCTGCTTTCCATATCACTGTCCTGTAGCAAGCCAGGAGAACCCACTCCCTCCCTTTTCTAAAATGGTAAATATTCCACTATTTAGCCATAATATCCCCTGTGACTTCTTACTGAGAGGGTGGTCAGGCATTGGAACAGGCTGCCCAGGGAGGTGGTGGAGTCACCATCGCTGGAAGTGTTCAAAAAATGTGTAGACGTGGCACTTCAGGGCATGGTTTAGTGGGCATGGTAGTGTTGGGTTGATGGTTGGACTTGATGATCTTAAAGATCTTTTCCAACCTCAATTATTCTGTGATTCTTTGTCTGCTTTACCTTAATACGCGTACTTGCTATTCCAACCTTTTAGCAAGGGTTTGTTTCCTTTAGGTTCAACTTCTTTTTAGGTACTCAGATGCTTCCAGAGGCTTTTCAAAGTTCAGGGTGATCTAAAACTTGAGAGCTAAGAAGAACTAAGATTTCACATTGCATTTCCAAATGGGGTAAAAGAAGGAAGGTGAAGGGCTGTTTTTAACAAAATAGTGGATAATCATTGTCACTTCAGTAGAGAGTTTAACTGCTGCTGTTGAATAGAGATGGGAGATTAATTAACTTGGAAAAAGCATGAGAAAGTCCATTAACAATTGTTTATAGTACATGATAGCATCTTATAATTACTACCATTCTACTAGTAATAACCTGAAGCTTAGTGTTGTCTTGAGGAAAAAAAGTCCGAATCCCACAGAAAATAGAGTCTTTGTCTCTTTTTTTCTATTTTTGAGTTGTGTTACTGTTGAGAAGCTTAAAAATAAATACCTAATAATTAAAGCTATTGCTGAAGATTTTTTTTATACTGCTCTTCATTTTACTGTTCAAATTTGACTTTTATGGATTTCTTACATTGTGGAAAAACTGTATTTTCCCTTTTGTAGCCTTCATGTAAGGATCTCTGATTTTTTGTTTCAAACACTATTTAGAAACTGTTGAGAATAGTTTAAAATACCAATTGCTTAAGGACTGAGTCTCTCTCATGGTATCACAAGGCAGGATATTTTTTGGAAAGTGAGTATACACAACCAGAGTCGTTAATTTCTCAACCTTATAGTTAGAAATCCTGATGAAACTAAGATCAGGATTAGCTGTCCTACATGAAAGTGTCATCTTACTTAAGAAGGTATAGAAAGATTTTTGTTGGTGGAGAGTGGTTAGTTGATGTGGAAAATCTTGTACAACGCTGACCATTCCAGGGATCTTTTTTTAATGTATATCCACACTAAGATGTTTCTTCCAAATTTGAAGGTGTTGGCTACAAGCAGGTCTCGATGCTGAGGCCCTGAGGAAGTGACCCTAGGAATTGTTGACTGACTGTGTGTAGACAGATGATTTTTTTTTTTTTCCTTCAGTGCTTCCAACCCTACATTCATTTTTTTTCATATCTCCAGATGTCATTTTAGGGTACCCTGACCCTTGTTGGCATGTGTGGTATTGACTCCTCGTAAAAACCTGAGGTAGACTGTAAGGCATATGAGAGTTTTTGTTAAAAAAACCTCCAAAAGCATTTAAAAAACCTCTATGGGTTTTATGCAGACTTTTGGTTTACTGTAATTTCACTTAGGTTTTCTGTATGGCTCATGCTTGAAAGCTACATGAGCTTTACACTGCACGTGAATTGTACTTCTGTGCGCTGCTGCGGGGCTTTGCAATGTTCTCCTGTTGGTGAAGTAGCTTGAACTATTCCAACCCTTACTTTAACAGTGACCTCTTCTTACACTGGGTTGTTACTCAAAATTTGCTAACACTTACTGACCTACTTCCTAATGACATAAGAGCTACTGCAAGTCTCCCTTGTATTCAGAAAACTGTGACGTATCTGGCAAACTCCTTTTTTGAATGACTGTTCCTGTAGATGGTGCAGTTATATCTTCGCTGATGCAAACTAAGTTTAGTAACATGTAAGTTTTGTCATCTTCCTCACACATGTTAATAGAATTATATTTTAAGCAATGGAAAAAATGACACTTTTCAACATAAAACATTTTTCTCACTGAAAATGTTCCACTTCTGATAATTGCTGAGGGGTGTGTAAATTCATTTCTAAATACAGAACAGATTGAAGACCCAAAATTGGCTATGAGAAATATGTTAACGTAATTTACCTGTGTACAATTTAAAAAAAAACAAACCAACCCAAACACAAAATCCTTTTTCCTGGGTTTTTTTTTTTCTCCTCTGTTTTTCCCTTCAGAAATAGCTGGCAATAGCCAGCCAAATTACTGGTGTGCAGTACTCCAACATGTTTTCTCCCTTTAATGTTTAGTACACTTCTTATTAAGTTCTCAAGAGCGTAGTGTACATATTTACCATAGATTTGGAAAACATTATTCACGTTGTGGTACGCTCCTGTGATTAAATCATGTGAATAACAGGTGTCAAGCATACAGCAGGTCTCAGTCTTGCTGACTAGTTTTCAGAATTGTGAAGAAAGAGGAAACTCCAGCAAGTACTGCTGCCTGTTCACATCCGCATATGCAACCCAGTCCATTTTCTAGCACCAAGAAACCTGAACTAATATAAAAATCTGAAAAGCAGTAAGAAAACTGGGTGATTAAATTATTTGAACCCTAGACTTGGAATTTGATAGGCTAAGCGCAGCATAGAACCTGTGGTAACTGACAAAGGTGCATTGGTGGATAAAACATAAACAATATTTCATATAATTTAAGGGAAAAAAGGTCCAAATCAGTGTTTGTGTTTAAGGACTTAAAGTAAAATTTGAAGAATCATTAGTTTTACTAAAGCAAGTGTCATTGAATACCTATTAAGACTAAATCACAATGATCAGAAGATAATCACTCTACAAGTAACTGGGCCAGTTTGATTCCATGAGTTACCTAACAGTGGATGTTTTACTGGCTCCAAACCTTAAATTCCCAGCATTTCTAGTGGAAATCTCCATTACCCATCTGTTGTTCTGAGGTAAATATAAAGAGAAATATATGTGTCTGTAAATACTTAGAGAAAACAATTCGTGATCAAAGAAGGTCTTGGCTGATGCAAACAGTATATGAGCAATATTCAGGCAGTCTATCCCAGCACTGTGTCCATAGAGCATTCAAGTTAATTTTCCTTCTAATTAAGCAATGCTGAAGTTTATCACTGAACCTTTTTCCCTTCCTGGAATTGAAGCATAGAACGTAATGTGAGTGACTGAGTTGCTTGCTAATCAAAGCAATCAGTCAAGATAACGAAGGAGGATTTTCCAGTGAGTAGGGGAGACGGACAGGGGAGACATTCAGAACCTCATTGATAGTAGAGACATGATTAGTGGGTACGGGCTTGGAAGGAGTTAGGATTGGCAGAGAAGAAGTTTTGCACTCTGCACTCGGGAACGATGTTTGAAAAGTTCGTAGTTGATATTTGTTACGCTGACCTGTTTTACACTCTCACTAAGTGTGTTTTTCTGATATATGGCAACGACAGAACAGCTGTTGACTTAAATTGGAAGAGTAACTACAAATGCTAATTTAAACTGAATTGTTACTTCAGGGTGGAATTTTTACTTGCTTACTGTAGTTCTTACAACTAAGTATGTGATCTGGTTGGTGTTCAGCGCTCATTTATCACTTTTGCAATACCCCTTTTACAGCTGGATTTTCAAATCTGGTTTTAAAGTTCATTTAACATGCCTTCCAGAAAGTAAATATGTCAGTAAGTTTTGGTTTATTTTACATACTCAAGATAGTTTAACTTAGTACAAACCTATACTGCATTCAGACTTTATTCAGAGTTGGTCAAGATAAGTTTCATTTCAGATTATGGAAAGTGGTTCAGAAACACCTGGAGCCAAGATTTATATCCTTACCTAAATTCTGAAAGCACTGTGTTTTTATAGCTCTTTAGAGGAAAGGCAGGAACTGCATTAACACTTGTTAGTGCAACAGTTTACGTAATGCTGACTAGAACTTCAAACCCCAAATATTGATGTTAAAATGTTAAAAAAGGGGGGGGGGTCAATAAATTTAAAGATTTGATCTTTAATGAATGAAATTACTTTTTCTCCTTTTGAAAAAAACCCAAAACAGCCAACAGTCAAGTTTAAGGCATTTGAGAGACATTATAATAATGTGAACAAGGCTTGCTGCTTTATTTTCTGTTGATCTGGTATCAAAAATAAAGACCTCAAGTCCTCCTGAAAGTTATTTCACTGGATTAAGTATGTGCAGATTTTAAATCCTCACAGATTATGTATGCCACTCAGAGACTTGGAAAATTATTTATTTCTTAAAGAATTGAAATATCTTACTCTTATTGTAAGTTACCTTGTGCTTAGCTTTTCATTGTAGCAGAGAGATTCAGGCCCAATATGTTGGAAATCTAGGTTTCAAGTTGCAAGGATTTGCAAACATCTAACTTTGAGTGCTTTTGTACAGTAACGCTCTATCAGTTGGAAAATTTGTGTCTGCATAAAGCTGTACTGATGTTTAAATCCTTCTCCCTCTGGATGATGAAAATTACACTGTGTGTGGCCTCAGGCCCCATAATCTACACCGTGTAATTCCCTTGCTTAAAGCAGATAGAGGAAGGCCACTCGTTATAGAAATTCTGGCGGATTTCAGCAAGCCAGGCTGCTTTTTCAAGCTTTAAAATAGTGCAATGATGCCAACTTTTGCTTTCTTTAAATTTCAATCAGCTGGAATTGTCGTTCATCACTGACAGCACTCTGTTCAGTATCGTTTCACTTGGGGTGATAAATCATACTATGCAATTTCTCTGAAGAGTATAAAACCATCCCAACACTACATCTGTTAAGAATATAATGCTAGTCTTTCCATGCAGCAGAATGTTGAAGATTTAATCATAACAGCGCCATTTAGAGGTGTCCATTAATGTATTTGGATATTTTAACTGAGAAAGGTGGGTTCCTTCCTGAATGAGAAGCAAGTATGTCTTGGGATAATCTCTTCTATCCAAGCTATTTTCTCTATGAAATGGGATTTTGAGATATACTTGTTTAAAATATCTTCAGGAACCTGAAAGCAACAAGTGTTTCCAGTATTTCTACAGCTGTGTGAAATATTTTGCACATAAAAATGAAGGTGATCAATTATGGTTTCATAGAAGGGGCAAGCAAGTTCTATTAACACTGTCAGCAAAAGCTGTTTTTGTAACTTTCTTGAAGGAGATAGAACTTTTTCTGTTAAAAATTGCTACAAAATAAATGAAAATTATGTATTTGACCTTTCATTTACTTTTATAATGATATTGTGATGCATTATTTCTGTCTGCCTCCCTAAATATGTTCTGGTGAAAATCAAATTTCTTCAAGTTTTGGGGGGAACTGACAGAAGCTGAGAAATCTGTCTCTAAATAGACCGTATTTTCTTCTTTTCTACTGCATAAAACCCCAGGGCAAACTTATACATTCTGTCGTCTCACCTCCCTGTATCCTTTTCTCCACTTAGTCCAGTTTGTACTATGAATAGGTCCTATTCTTTTGCAGCCAACGTGACGTAAAATCTCTTTCCAGCTTAAAGAACTGATATATGTTTTAAGCCTTATTTTATTCACTGAGGAAATTTTTTTTTAAAATGCTTTTTATAATATGTAAGTCTTCAAGTATTGTTATGTTTAAAAAAACCTCAGTGGCTATTTTTACCCCCTTCGGGGCATTGATTCAAAACCAAACCTATTGAAAAGCTTCATTTGGTCACAGTTGAGAGAAGTGTGGGGGTTTTTTTTTTCCCCACTAAGCCTTTTTTTGTTGTTCTTTTCTTTTATAGATGTGCAACTGTCACACAGTAGTGCCATTTGAAGATTATGTTGTAATGCTTATGGATGATTTCACACTCAATTTTGTATAATTATTTAATACTGGATTGGAGGATAATTCATTTTGTGCCTAATACGAGTCTCTTACAGTGACTTTTACCTGGTCACTTGGCCTAGAACTGGAACATGTAAGATGAATATAGATGCATTGTGCAGGGCAATGGCAAGAAATTAAAAGTGAATGGGTTTCAGAAAGTACGTTATGGCAAAAATGACATCCTGTGATGAGGGAAGAGGTGATTTTTATAAGGCTGTGTCTATCTTGGTAAGCATTGCAGCACAGTAAGACTAGATCTTTAAGGTGAAACAGTTGGTAATGTGGACTCAGTGTGCCCTACGTGTATACTTTGCATCTTTTGACTTGGGTTAGACCTGATTCTTGTCCCATAGGCTCAATACCTATCAGTAGTTTGAACGTTTTAGCTGTGCTAGCCCCGTCCCAAGAATCCACTTTGTAAACTGTTGTTTTTGTTAAATGTGACGGATTTAACACTCCAGAGGTATCTGTAAATTTGCCAAATATGTGACAACAAATGAAAACAAATCCAGTTGTTCATGTGAGGCTAGCATGCAGTTAGTGGTAAGTGAATTTCATATGTGTACTCTATCATCTCATCATGGTTTGTACTTTTAATTTTACACTGGGACTGTAGCTTGGACAAAATAACAAGCAACTACCTAATTTGTGGGATTGCAGACTGTTATAAAACACTTTCAGAGAAAAGTATTTTTTGCTATTTCTCAGAAAAACAGTCTGCACTTATAGATGCTTTGCTCTTCTTGGCATATGTGTTTATTATTCGTGTATCTTTCAAGAACTGAATTGTTTTCATTGATTAAATTAGATCATGGTATGTTCTCTTCAATATGATTATTATTTTAAGAAAACATCCATCTACTTTTTTTTTTAGTAACATCAGATGTGTTTTATCTCCTTTTTGGGATATGATCAAGGTATTGTCTTATAATTTAGAGTAACAGGAAGATTCAAAGGAGCTATTAGACTAAATATGAAGTAAGTTGGCATCAACTTAAATTAGAATTCCTAAGTTGTCCCTGAAAGGCTACCGGAATTCAAAAGAAACATTAAAATAAAAATCCAGATAGTCCAGACCACCACAGAATTGTACATCCATTTGTGTGCAGTCCTGACCAGTTCTGAGAAGCGTTTCACCCAGTCAGTACCCAAAACCACGCAGCTCATTTACTTCCCTGGGGGCTTGGTCTGGTAGATGTCCGTGGAGCCCACCTGCTGCACTGATCTGCTTGCAAGATTGGTGACAGGACTTGCCTTTTGTATTATGGCTTAGGACACGCAGTAGTTTCCTCAGCTGTGGGAATGCAAATATGTGTCTCCACTTTCAGGGACTGTCCTAACCACCAATCTGTAGAATAGTTCACACAAGGAGCTTTCTTTTTTTTTCTGCTTCACATAATTTTTCACTTGTTATTGCATTACACATAAAGTAATAAGGGAAGCAGTCTTGGAAAAAGCAAAAGGCTCTCTCTGAGCGCCCTGATGGCTAGACCAGAGTTTCATGGGTTTTATGTCCTTGTGGCCCAGACAGTTTCCTCTGGATTACTTTATAAACATCATCTCCATGTGTGTTTTAAAAGAGAAAATTGTCTCCCTTCCAATAGTATGTAGGTACTTGTGATGTGGAGCATGTTTTTATCTGTGATCCCAAATAGAAAGAGGTATCTTAGTCTGTGTAAAACGCCTAAGCCCTCAAGAAGATTTTATTTTTTTATGAGTTTTCTATAATTGGCTTATTTCAGGGAGCAGCTTAAAGGAAGGAAGGAGTGGCTGAGGTCGGGGAGGAAAGGCATGGGAACATCTTAAACTGGCTTTGCTGACTGAAGACAAGACAATGTATCATGTAGCTACACCTTAATACAGATGTTTGGATGCCTTTGTATTCCTTTGAGGGAGGAGCTGGTCAAGCGCTTAAGCGGTTCTGCAGCACCTCTAAACTTTTTAGACGTGAAATTGTAATTTATTGGACTGTGGAATCCTTCGTGGTTCCTGTCAGAGGTAAGTACTCTCAGCAGTACAAAGGAAATTCATCGTTGTAATTTATTTTAATACTTTTGCGTATAGCCCCAAACATAAGGCTGTGTATTGTCCTAACCAGCAATTAAGGTATTAAAACAAGGTTATATGTAAAAAAAACCCACCAAAATCTTTTCATATAACCCAAAAGGTAAGAAGTACTTTGGAGATAAGGCTGCCCATTACTTCCCTCCCTCCTCCTCACCACCTTCCCCCCCAAGAAAAATTCCAGTTGTGGGGAATTAACCGATCTCCCCACCACTATGCACTTGGATCTCAAGTGCATACCAGGTGCTTTCCTGACTTGGGACCTCGGTCTACACATAAATACAGAAGAAATCAGCTAATGTTATCAAGTGAGTTTTAAATAATATCTTAAAGGAGAAGGGTGGGAAGATGGGGGAAAACTGCTTAAGGAAGCAAGATCATTGTATGATAGATGCGGTATGTATGTATATTTGCTGTTATCCATCTTGGGCAGTCCTTGCCAAGAGAGATTATTTGCATCAAATTACTTTCCCCTGGTTTACTTTAAAATTAAGCTGTTTTATTCATTTTGTCTCCATTCAAATGGCATAGACCCAATTAAAGTGTGGATGCGGCTATTTGCAGAGAGCATGCTTTGTTCATCTATGTTTCTCTGAACCATTTCATGTTTTCTTTTTAACTTCTCATTTTTCTTAGTTGTCTTTTGAACACATGCTCACCTGCTTCAATGGATCCAAAGCTACTAATAAAAACACCCCTAAATATATAACAGATGCAGAAGTGAATATAAGTGGAAACAGTTGAATAAGGGAAGCAGACCCAGAGCTGTCATCAAGCTCTTCACAGTCACTAGATTTTTTTTCACCTGCTCATGCAGTGCTCGCTCAAGACCTGTTGGCAGTGACTATGTATTTCATCTCTCACCATTTTTTTCCCTCCACCTCACAGGCTTTTTCCGAGAGTTTGTGACTATATTAGATTCATCTTTAAATCCCGCTAAATGTGCTAAACAATGTAAAGTGGTTGCCATTAAAAAGACAAATTTATGTGCTGCCAATATTTTTAACTAGGGCCTCCTTCTGAAGCTTGCCCTTGGAGGCTCTCTGGAATCCTTCCAGCTTGTGAGAATCTGGTGTGGAAGGGTGCACGTCAGCTTGGTGAGGAGAGCACTGAAGGGCTAGGAGTTTGGTGGTTTGTTTTCCCATATAAACAAAACGCATTTTGGGAAGAAAGGTGGAAATGCCGTTTGTCAAAGGTGTTTTATGCAGTGTTTTGACTCTGGGGTGTGGTACTCTGAGACATACAAAACCTACTGAAAATATGATGATCCTATCTGTAAACTTGAGAGCAAAAGAAATGGCATTTATCTTTCTTCAAAAATGTTTTTGAAAACAATTGATGCTCACTGCTCCCTGACACATTCCACATGCGAGAGTTGTGTTTACAGAGATTTTTCTAGATGTGTGAAGAAACTTCGGGGCAAGATGTCTTTGAACAGGGTGCAGAGAGAAGTTTTGATTTGGTTACAAAAATAAGGGCTCCAGAAATCATAATTTTATGTGCGTTCCTTTCTTTCCAGGAGTGGTCTCGGATCCCATTAAATGCACCAGGCTTTGGTGCCTTCTATACTTTGTGGACACAGAAAAGAAAGTAGATGCTATCAAAACAAGCTTACCACCTAACCGGTGATCTGAGATCATAAAATCAGTTACGTTCTTCATTGTGATTTTCAACCCCATTTGTTGGTTGTAATACTGTAGCTGGACAGCAAACTCATGGTAGAAGGACCATCTCAGTGGCACACCAGCATGATTCTACTAAGTTAACACAGAACACTTAAATGAAACCAAATTGACAAATATCTTTTTAAGTTCTGCCTACATGTCCTGCCGTGCTTTCCAGTACAATGTTGGGCAGTGAAATAAGTTATAGACACAAGCATCTTTTCAGAAGCTTTTTCAAGGACATGTGATCTGACTGTCTCTGTCAGCAGCAGAGAACACATCCCCTGTTCCGTACCAGAGAGTACAGACAGAAAGACTACTTTGGTCTCCTTCCCTTTCCCTGTCCCCTTTCCCCTGTCCAACGTGAAGTGAAATGCAGCGCTCCAGCAAATAGTCAGTTCCACCGCCCCAGCTAAATGAAACAATAGCATTTCTGCAATCGATTGGTGCATGTTCAAAGGCGTTTTGTAGTTTGTGGTGTTGATTGAATTGGTCTGTGTTCAATATGACTGTTTCATGTTCCTTCCGGAACTGAGCTAGAGGGCCCTCTACTTTCTGGTCCATAGACCTCTTGAAAGCGCACATCTTTCTCGGTTGTGCAATCTAGTGATCGCTTGCCTGTGCAGGGACGGAGCAGGACAGGAGTGAAATTCACTTCGGTGGTATCTTGTGAAACTGCTGTTCTTGTTATACTGTGCGCCAACTCTCCCCCTGCTCAATGTATGCCTTCAAGTATAAAGTTCAAACTAGCTCTGCTATAAAGAGACCCATTTCTCTCTTTGTGCACAGATGCTCTGTATCGGGCATACAGACAAAGTATAAGCAAAACTTTGCTCTCCTTTGTTGGCGGCCTCATTAGTTCTATATGGTTCCAAAGTTTTAAATACGCATCGAAATAACCATGCACTAAAACATATGGATCCAGGTGCTGACCTCAGTTACATCACTGTAAATCTAGACAGTAACTGTTATAATTTGGATTTATGCTAGTGCTCTTAAAATAAAGAAAGGGACTGATTTATTAGTGATGAACAGATTTTTTTATGGCCGTGCCGGTCTTGCACAAGTTTATAAGGTTGTTTAAGTACTGGTACTCACAAGTTTAACTCTTTCTTTTATTACGTGTAAAGAAGTCTACGGCAGGTCATTCATTGCACAGTAAGTGAATGGTATCTAAGACTAAATTAATTAAAAGTTCCATTATCTGGGGAAATGGCTCATTTTATTTTCTTTAAAGTCTCGGAGCACTTGTACGGTCTTGAATTCAACTAATTTATTTTTTTGTTATTTAATCGTTTTGTTTGATATGTGTATCACTATTGCATGAGAATATCCTTGGCTCAAAGGAAGAGCGTTAGCAAGATGGTGAGCGTGTTTGTAATTTCTTTCAGGGATACAGATGTGCAGGAGTTCAGTGTGATATGTTTTCTGGCCAGCTGCAGGAATTATAACCAACGTTCAACAATGAGGGGTAGGGCAGAGGGAAAACTTGTTTCAGGGGTGTTGATTGTGATTCAGAATTAACGCTGCTGTTTGGTCTATCCTTTGTGAATGTCTTTCCATTCACAGCTCTTTGTGTTGTTTCAAGCTGCACTGAAAAGGAAAGAGATAAATAGATGTATAGATTTGCATATGTAGAAAGAAAACAAAATAATATATGAGAAGAATAATCACTTCAGTCTATAAAAACTTTTGTCTCGGATAGACAGCTTAAATATGCACTGAGCATAAAATACTGTGATCTTATGTCTTTTAAATAGTGTCTAAACAAATTAGCATTGTAGGATATACTTAATTACTACATTAATGAATGCTTTGAATATTGTAAACATTCTGTAACATGCAAAAATGAGACTCTTATGAGAAAAATGTCAGTAAAATAATACAAATTTAGAAGTCACAGAAGAGGCAGGAATGTCTGCTTTTGTAAGGCCTGGTACTGCACCACTTCAGTCTGTGGCAATAATATCTTGTTCAGTAATCACCGACTCTGAATAAACTGTACAGTTTCTCTTTAAAAGAGCACCAGAATCATTTCAGATTTAGGAGACTCTGAAGGCTTAAGCTGTATTTATGGGCCTGAGCACAACAAAATTGTAACTTTTAGGAGGAACGCTTTAAAAAGAAATCCTTTAAAGAAGGTCCCCGATTTCTGCGTCCTGAAAAACTGTTCAATGTCCAAGAGTATGGCACTGAAGGAATTGGGAGTGTGCAGCATTGTGCCACTAATACAAGCAACGTGTAGAAAGTAGGAATGTTCTTGAGGTACACATATTAATAAATGCAAAGTCAAGGCCCTAAAGCAGCCCAGAAATACTTAGCTCTCTTGATGTTTACAGCTTTTCAGAATACATCCCATTTTTACTTACCTGAAAGTGGTTATTCTCATCTTGATATGCATATATAAATCTCCTATGAGTTCCCAAGATTCTGTGAGAAATAATACAAGTATACTGTGGGGAAAAGGGACTCAAAATCCCCTGAAGGTGGATGCTTAAATGATACAGGGAAATTGTGAACTAGTATCAAATCCTTATTGAACCATGGTCTTTTCAGACACGCAGATTTGATAGCTCTATAATATTAAACTGATTTCCGATGTCCAGCTCGAAGGCAATAAAAATAGATCTTCAGATTTTTATGTATGAAAACTGGGCTTATAGGGAAATAATGGCCATCAGGAGGATGCTGCACATTTGCAGACCTGCCATTTTCAGTGCTGGTATGCTACCCATATGTTTCAGTCTGCAGTTTTGAGACCACTGAGGCTGCATAACAAAAGGTCTTATTCATCCGGCCTCTGAGCAGCCTTCCTCGGTGCTGAGCACAAGCGGTCAGGACTTGCGGGACGGCTTCGCAATCTGCTGTCACCGTTTGCTCTTAAACAGGGCAGCTTAATTCTGTTCTGTTCTGAATTTAAGGAAAGCATTAAAGATGTCCTGAAGTAGTTTTAAAAGTAGGAAAAAGAAAGACCTGTCATAACAGGTGGCGTTATTCTTGGATATTCTTTCTTGACTTATATGTCTTTGGAAGAAGGGCAAGGTGGTAACCTAGATAGAACTGCTCATTTTTAAAAATTATTTTTTAAGAGTAGATTTTTTTTTTTCCCTGGCATGAACCACCTTGTTATTATCTCTGCATGGATGAATGATGCAAAAAAACCCACCAAAACCCAAACCAACATGAGGATAGAGAAGCATTCTTTGAATTGGAAATGGTTTTGTCAAAATTTTGAAGGGTGCTGTTTGTTTTAACTCTTAGCTTGTTTTTTTAATTATTATTTTCCTTCTAAAAAGCCAAGAAACAAGAAGATTTTTGAAGGACACTTAGTCTTCAGCTTGCATTCATTACATAATATCAGCATTCCAGTTTATAGTCTGACAAAAACATTAGAAAATAGAAGTAGGAACGTGAAACTTCTCACCTTTTAACATTAAATACATTTTTGCAGGCAACTACAGAAGAGTTCAATCCCTGAAAAAAATATTCATTATTCTCTAAAACCAAGCAAGGTATTTGATAGACTTGAGAGAGTCTTACAGAGCACAGCAGAGCCCTTAGAGATGTCCTACAAATGATTCATTATTTGGGGCCGCAATGACTTTGGTCTATAAATTCCAGTTCATTCAGTTATCCTGGTAACCATGTTACCTGAGTGAGTGGAAAATGTTATTGCAACAAGAGAGTTAAACCATCATCTCAAAATATTTCTTTGGTTGGTTCTAATTCTCTACAGTCAAACTGACATAGAGTCAACAAGTCTAAGTTGAAGCCAGACAACATAGTTTCTGCTATTCAATATATCACCATTAATTTCATATTTGAACACTAAAAAACTCTTAAGACTTGACAATGCAGTCAGTTTTGGTGAATTTGTCCTGTTGCTCTACTTTTCCAGGATGATGATTTCCTTTTAGTGTCTGGGAGCTCCAAAGCAAAGCATCAAGTATATTTGGCATTAGCATGTAGAGAACAATTTTACCAGTATAAAGTGAGAGGCAGGTCTACTCATATCAGGAAATGAGGGATGAGATAGTGGATTGCACTGAACAGAATGGAGCACTTCCATCTGCAGTTAAATAGGTAAAATAATTTAACATATAAACATATAAATTTAACTTTTAAGAAAGGCAGATAGTCATACTTATATGTAATGTATGCTCATCTACAGATCGGATTATTTCTCCTAATAACCGCTGGTAACTTGTGTTAAATTAGTCTATCCCCCGATGCGACACCCATATAATGGTATCTGCGGTGTTGTGTGGATTATACGTACTCTTTGAGACAGGGAAATCTAGCAGTAAAAACGGTTGTTGTACTGGAAAAGTAAGTAATGAATTTCATGATCTGAAAGGAGGAAAATCCTCTTTTTGTTTAGAATTAGTTTTCAAGAGAAGTGATTAAGTGCAACTGTCGGGAACTTCACATGTAATTAGACATGTGGAAATGTATTCTTATGCTGTTCTGCTGTATTGTGATTTTAACTGCAGAATCTGCAGAATTTGCCTAGTAAGTAACAGAGCACTATGGTTTGGTTTTGGGTTTTGCTGCTTGCTTGCTTGTTTGTTTGTTTGTTTTTTTGTTAGGCATGTGAAGTATCGCCTATATTTCATGCCTGGATTTAAGTTTATGCCTCTCCCTAAGTTTTGAAAGATTCCAATGGTATGCTTCCTGTCAAATACATGAAGAAGCACCCTATGTACTTATACATACGGCATATGATGAATTCTGAAGGTCTTCAACTTTATCTGAGCTAAATTCAAGATAGAATTTCTTTGGGTTTAACTGAATTCTGAGAACAGGTTTTATTTTTCTTTGAGTTGTTTTCATTGTGATACATGTCACAGTAGCCTTACATAGTTCTAATTTACTTTCAGCCCAGTTGGTCAGGTACAGTTGATATATGGTCTGCTGTCAGGATATGCCAGGTACTAATTACCTTGCAGCATATTTACCATCAGCTCACCGAATTCTTCCAAAATACTTCTGTATATTTGACAGCACTGAAAGAAATGACCAAATGGCCCTAAAGCATGTGAAACTGGTTAATACCTCTTCACAAAGTCAGACATCCGTTACTCCAATGAAGTATGTGTCTGTTGGTACTGAGAATTAATATGAAAAGTTTGGCAAGAATATTAGTTCTGTACATGTATTATGTATCTATCGCTACAGTAATACAGACACACAGGTGCACAGACATATTTGGCTCTGCTAAAATAATCACGTCTTTTAAAGAAAATGAATTCATAGAATAAGTCACCAGGTACAAATAGTTAAATGTAATTCTCTCTGTTACCAGTCTAATTTTACTGAGAATTGAGTAAGTTCTCTTCTAGTTTTATTAAAATGAATGCATTTTATATTTTGGTTATTTGTCCTCGGATTTCACCTGAGAGGATCTTCATTTTCCGAGCACTTTAACCTAGTCAACTGAAACTGTGACAAAAATATTAGCATGATATTTCATATTTTCATCATTGGTCTTTGGAACAGCCTTAAAATATCATTTTTTTGTGATAATACAATGAGAAAATATCACATATGACAACATATATTCATTTAATTTATATCATAGAAATAAAATTAGCTCATCACAACACTTTACAAATGCCTGATATATCCCAGTTTGTCCATCATGCAGGCATGATATGCTTGCCAGGGTTTTTTGACAGGCAAGTATCCAATATATACTATACCATGTCCAGGAAACAGCAGTGTCTAGCTCTTTGCCAACCTTACTGATATTGTGCCAAGTTCTGTGTTTCAAGTGGAAATGATTTGCTGCAAATTTATTTATGTACACTCTTAAAGGATGTTATGTGTTGGTCAAGACAGATACAGAGATAGCTGGTGTATTAAGGTACAGAATGTATATTTAGTCGTAGACTTGCCAGAGCTAATGTACATTTTTGTGTACACATATGCTTGAAAAATCAAATATTTCTTTAATTATTTCAATGTTTGTTATCACTTACTGGAATTTAATAGACAGGTGTTTTCAGAGTTTCTCACACTTTTACCTGGATTTATTCTATCTTCATTTGAAACTCCCCTAAACTCTATTTCCCTTTCTCCTTCCTTTCTTGCACCAAAAATCCCAGGTTGTTATGAGTATTAACCTGACCTGAACAACAGTACATTCCCCAAAGGGTGTCTGAGAACGTAACTTCACGGTCTTGAGATGCTGAAGAATATCAAATGTATTATTCATTGAATAATATTTGTTTATTACAAATAAACCTATTACAGTTTTCTTATTAATTTTGTTCTTGTTTCTCGCAACTGGAACTGCAGCAGATGGAGGTGAGGGTTTGTGAATTGGGCCAAGAAAGTGGTGGTGGTGCTGCTGCTGTCCTTGAAGAGCCTGAGGAGGCAGGAGGGGAGAAGACCAGGATGCGCAGGGACTAATTCACATCCTCAGGTAAGTAAATGTTTAGAGCTATTTCCTATAATCAAAAATATGTAAGCAGCTTTGTACTTACTGTTTTTAAAACGTTTATTATAGTACTTGCCTGTGGAAGCAGAAGTTTTACCTTTTCACTCTGTTTTAAAGCACATCGATTTCGCCATTTTAACAGACGTGTAAAACCGGGCAGATTTAATAGGCTATGCAGAAGATGATCTTACATTTGCAGGATAAAAACACAGCATATTTTTGATAGAACTGCACTTCTTGCTAATGCAAGCTCCAGCTCAGTCTGGGAGCGGTGAAAGAAAATGCATTGAAGTTCCCTATCCAACTAGCCACTTGCGGATGGAGAATTGCCTGTGTTTTTTGGGGATTTGTCTTTGTTTTTTAAATGCAAGATTGCAATAAAAAATAGCTGGGTTTTGTGATTGGAAATTGAACCCCTCTCCGGGCATGTGGTCCTATATGTCGTAAGGATGATTGTAACTTTATTTTTCTGTTCAGCTCTGTATAAGCCTTCATAGCTTGTGGTCCTACTTTCAGTCAGAAAATTTTCTGTTCTTTGTCTAATTCTGAAGTCTACCATGCTGAGGTGGACAGATTTTTATTAAGCAAAATGTCGCTATAAGTATATTTTATAAAATGCAATATCATGGCAGTTAATTGTTATGCTACATATTTGAGTTCTCAGATTACCAACATCTAGTTTCTCTTTGCTCTTCCAGTGGTAACTGGTATTTATGATCTGGAGTAGACATAGTGGTTGTCTCTCTTTCTCAGGAGTTCATCATAACTGAGGATTGTTTGTGGCAGTTTTCACTCAAGTAAAACCTGTTCCATCCTACTGGTGGTCTCCCACCCTCCTTTGCCCAGTAATCTCCTCTGCCCCATACATAATGGACAAAAGTTGGCATGTTTGCGTTTTGGGGGCAAGCAATTCCCAAATGGCCTCTTTTGCAGCATTCAGGGTCTTAGAATTCAAGTAGTCTTCCTGCTGGGGACAATAAAGTAACGTTATCTTAAGAAAATGCTGAATAAACTTCATCATCTCAGGAATGCCAAAGTATTTTCTTAGAGCTGTTTGGGGGATGTCATGTGCACCAAGGTATATTCATACTCATAGTGGCCTGTGGAAGTGTGTAGAGAGGCATATGGGAGAAGAACTAGGGAGATAAATGTGAAGGTAGAGTAGGTCCAAGTGAAAGTGTGGAAGACTTGAAGACATGTTTGTTAAATATATCAAACGGACAGCCCATAAAAGAGGCATGGGGGTACATCTGCAGAGCTTCAGACTTGACCCCAGCTGTAGTTTTGCTACAGTTATAGTTCATGTTGCAAAGTTTTGTACCCTGTGTTATGGTATTTTGCTTTTTTAACTTTTATGGGTGGTTCCTTCAACATCAATCTCAATATAATCAAATTCAGGTAAATAGAAAATTAGACAAGTTCTTATTCTTCCGCTAAGTCTACCTGTTACAACAATAATTGTAAATGAATAATGGATACTTATCAGCCCTGAGTGAAAAATACATACGTTCTGGTTCTTACAGGTTATAGTGGGGAGGAAACGTGTTTTAACCTGTACAGGGTGATGGAGAGCTTCTTACGCAGGTGCTTCCTTCATATGCGCTGCAGAGCTGGTCCCAGCCTGGCCATGAATTCTGCTCAGCGACAGCCCCTCTGAGGGCGAGAGCTGTTGTACGGGCGTTACCGGGGCCTTATCGGCGCTGCTGAGTGTGTAACGGTGACGTTGTAGGGGAGAGGATGAGCCTGAAAGGGGGTTTTACAAAGCTGCTTCTGGAGAATGAGAACGTTCAACAAGTTGGTCACGGAGATGCGTTCAGCATGATACGGTTTTGCCTCCCTCAGTTACCGGCTGTAGCCGAGTTGCGCTTAGATCCTGCATCGAACTTGCAGTTTAACCTCATCCTTTATATGTTATAGAGTAGGAAAATGAGTTCAAGTTAACCCGATACTGTCCTATTAAAAAAACGTTTACAGGTCTCATAAGTAAGAGCAGCAAGCTAAAAGAAGAGGAAATTTCCTGTTGAAACGCCGTGTGACCCAGCAAAGGAAATCCAACCAATGCAAAATGGAGACTTTCCACAAGATGGCGGTGTAGGTGCATTTTTTTAACTTTTCTGAGCTAAAATAAACAATTCTGCAAAAACCAAAACGGTGTTGTGATAACCTAGCCATTTCTAATTCTAAAATAAGTACCATGTGTTTTATTGTTGCAGTTAGTTAAATCCTGAGTGATACAGAGCTTCAGTAACTTCCATTACCACCGGGTTTTAGTGTCGTTAGTTTAAAATATATATATATAACTGCTTTCTTGCCCTTTGTTTTGTGGCTAGAAGCCATAAACACTCTGAGCAATGAGGTGTCTGTTTAGATAATGTACGGTAGGGGAACACCAAAGATGATGAGAAACCTTTGCATCTTTTAGCCCAAAGGTAAGATCAGGGCTAAGTTTTGTCATCGAAAGACACAGAGTAGACGTTTCTATGAGGAAAAAATATTTTGGCTTGGTGTTAAGAAACAAAGTGCCCCCTAACCTAAGTATTATTGGCTTTTAATTGTCCTACATTTTTTCAAGGTGAGGCTGATAGGTGTTTTTTTGGGGGGGGAGTGGGTTCCCCCCCCGTGAAGTTAATTGAGGGTTTTAACTAATGCCTCTGCTCAATTTAACAAGGTGCCTTTCGTAAGTGTTTATATCAGTATGAATTTTGCTGCAGTGTGTTTAACTCAGCAGGACTGATAGCACGCTCTGGCCCATCAGGGACTGGAATTTCATGTGCACACACAAATCCGTATTCTGTTTTTTAAAACTCCTCAATCATGGAGATATAGTGCAAATCTCGGAAGGAAATACTAGAAAACCAGAAAACCTGTACTTCATGTAACAGTGTGTCTTGGAGAATAACAAAGTCACAAAACTGTATTTTGACAAAGCCACAGCTTTTTGTACATGTTGGTTTAGAGAGGCTCCAGCAGATGTCTCCTGAGAACTTCACATTTTATACAGGAGCAACTGCTGCATCTGCAAAGGACTGGAAAACGTAGCTGGGAGGCTTTCTGGAGACTGCTGTTAAGCACAGCTTTCCAGAAGGAGCTGGACAGAATATCTGCTAGATTCTTTAATCTAGGAATCCCCAAAAATGGCTTTCATAATGCAGATAGGTATTGTTTTGAACGGAGCTAGGAGGTATCCAAAGACTTTATTTTTCAGGCCCATGTGACTTTTTTGATATTATAGATGTTAATGTATGTTCTGCCAGAGTGCTTTTTTTTTTTTTTTTTTTAGATTGTCCAATAGGAAAAATTAAGAATAACCTTTTTTAAAATAAAAAAATGTATCTATCTGCAAACTCTTTATGTAACACTGTATTCTCCTCTGAATCTTCAGACTTTCAAAAAAGTATATAAATAGCGGAATAGGCATTATTTGCACCTTTGAATGTAGAAGAGGTTTATCTGTCTGTAATGCAACATGGACTTCAGATGCAACTCCACAAGGCCATGAAACAAAAAGGCTATCTGAAGCTACTAGGAAAAGAAAAGGCTTTATGGAACCACATTGAGAAAGTAAGCAAATTCAAACACCAGAGAATTACATAAGACTATTCTTAACTTGCTTAAAGTAAAAAAAGTATTGGCCTTATCAACAGAGATCCTGCCTTAACTTTATTTCTCCCCATCCCCTGCCGATCCTTTCTTAGGAGAGGAAATCTAAACTATTCCCTTTTGAGAGTGACTCTCTGCCATTCTCAAAGTTTCAGGTTTCTTTATAGGACATTCCAAACACAAAGGGATTTGTCCTGTGTGTACAGGGAGGAGTGGAGTTGAGGACAAAAATATGCTGATTTCTGTGTTTCATTGGCTTGTTGGAGGTGGGTCTGTGACTATTTCTGCATGGATGTTTTAGATGCGCATCATGTTGTGGCAATAAAGATCAGTATATTGGTGCCCTTTATATGAGGGGGGAATGACTCCTGGGTTGATACACTTTTCAATTAAATAATACATTTTTAGGTCAAGAAACAACCTTTGCATCCTTGTTATTCAAGTAATTTTTTTCCCCTCTGTGTTTTCTTGTGGCCAAAGAATGGTAGTTTTGTCTACTTGTTAGTTTGTGAGATCTGAGTGTTTACATTTATATAAAATGGGTGCAAACATTCAAAAGAAGATGAAGGACTCTGAAAGCACTTGTATTTAGAATATTTTGAAGTCTTGGAAATAGCCAATTAAAATTTAGATGCAATATCATCTTTAGTCACTTGAAAGACATTTTCTAGCTCACTGTCTACATAATAAAATAATAAATTACTGTAATACAATGTGTATTTGGTACTAATAACATGTTAATATATCTTAGAGCAGAAAAAGAAAATTATTCTTCCAGTCAAAAGTCACACTTATGAGAATATAAGGCTGCAAAATAAATATAGGTACATTATCCCAGTTCTTTGGAAAATGGTAAGGGAGCTTCTACTAATCATAAGCAGTGAGCAACTGTGTTTTCATGTCTTAAGAAGGAGGAAAATGGGCAATATTATATTTTGAAAATTTCACTATTGGACTGATAAAAAAGAATTTTACAAACTGGATAGTTAATGCTACTTTTGGTCCTAACTGGACTCACCAAATGCTCCAAAACAGACTTCTGTGCATTATCGTATAGTCAGAATTTCTACGTATACACACCTGTGGTCCTTTCCTTGGATACCTGTTTATCTCTGTGTATATGATTCGTAAAGTCCTGCTAATGCATTCAATCCTCTACTTGTTATTAACTGCTGTCCATGTTACAAGTTTAGAAGCCAGGCAGGATTATGCTCTTAAATAATAGAAACTGTGATTTACAAATGTTCTGTGCATGCTGTTTGGGTTTTTTACTATATTTGTGGATCTAACTTGATTCTGCCTATACTAATGGTATAATTGTAAGAGAAATAATGAAAGCACTTCAAAACAAGGAAGGTGGAGAGGCAAAGAGGCTGGAAGTTAAACGCTTGTCAAGCAATCTATGTGACTGTAGAGTGTGTTTTGGAAGTGCACTATAAATGCTCTTCTATCATGTCAGGGATAAATAATAGCAGGAAAAGTTTCCAAAGTTAAACTGGATTTGCTAATTTTTTTTTTCCTTTGCCCCAAAAGGGAGAAAAAGGCTATTACCTTACCACAATGGGCTCTTCTGACATTTAAGAATTTCTGCATATCGCATCCAGTGATATCTCGCTCCACTTTTGTACACAATGCTTGAGAGCTTTCAATTAAGATAAGTGATCTTATTTGTACAATGTGAGTTATTTAATTTTCCTGACTTTGATTAAAATATGCTCCCCTCACCTGTGTTCCTAAGAACATGAAAAGGCAAACATACAGCTGGAAAACAATAAAGATCAAACCATGGTCTGTGTGCATTGCCCAAATCGGGCATCGACAGCATATTGAATCTCTAGTATATTATTTATGTTAATTTTAGTTTGCAGAATTATCATTGAAATAGAACTGATAGAGAGTTTCTTGGGTTTTTTATGAGGAATGGATGGGAACCAGACGGTTACTACAGAATGCAATCTGACAGCATGACAGAAACTCAACTGTTCTTTAAAATCCCATTAATTCATTTGCAAGCTGTTTTGCTCTGAATTGAGTGTAGTGGTAATGAAAAGACAGAATGTGAAAACTTAGGCTTCCTACAACTTGATTTGACTGCAGCCATGGGAAGGTGGAAAAAATTGAGGGGAGCTTCGGTAAGAAGGAACCATCTATCATCACCATGTAAAATGTAATGGTGTTTATCTGTACCGAATACCTCACAGTGTTGTAACAGTGCAGAAAACCTGTGCTACAGTCTTGGAGGCCTAACAAGTTTATCTTTGTCCTTTTGGCCTATTTCTTATCAGGTTGGCACAGCCAAATCTGTAGGGGTTTCAGGGAAGTGTTGAGGTTTCTGGTGCTTAACACAGGTACGTTACTGATTAGCGATACAGGTGCTTTGTGTGTTGTATGTCTCCACAAGTGTATTGAGATATGATGGAACATCTTGCCGTCTTGTATGGAAGATGGCCAGCAAAGAATATGTTTGGTTAATCCTAACAACCAGTGATTTGGTGCAAATACATTTACTATTTTGGTGCCCGGTAGGATTTGTGTTATGTTATCTAGGTTATCGAAGAGTTTCAATATGCTGCTTTAATTTATATCAGCTCCAGAAGCTGATACAGTGTTCAGGAACTTCCCTAGCTGGCTGGCAATTATTGTAGTGAAAAGTGTTTGGCAATCAGTGAGGTCATGGAAACTTACTGTACAGGTTAACTACCGATGTTTGTTTAGTAGACTTCAGTACCTTGTTAAGGTCTCAGTCACTGCCCTGAGGAATTTACAATCAGAGATACGTAGAGATAACAAACTCGCACTGAGTTTACTTGGCTGAAAATTGTTAGCCAAGCCAAACATGACACATCAGGCATGACAGGTATCATATACCTTGCATTCCAGTATTAGTAAGCCAGTGAAAATAATTCGGGTATTTAAATTAAATACAGGAGGAATTAAATTGGAATTGGGACTGGAGGAATACAATGGAAAATGAGGTAACTTGCCTTGCTCAGTGAAAGATTTAAAAGCGGTAGATTTTTATGTTGAAAAATCATATGGAAGTTGGAGATAGGCTTATTTTATTACTCAGACCAAATTGTTCAAGTTTGCTGTGCGACCCAGAAAGGGTTGAATGTCGGTATTGTATGTAAAAGTCAGGGTGAGAGAAATAAGGTTTAATCCTGGAAGATTTTCAATTATTCCTCAGCATTTTGAAGATAAAGGAACAGACAGGAACTTTGTGTGGGGAAATTACTTATCTGACTGCCTTCAGAATAGTTTGTTTCAATTTTTTTTTTTTTTCTTCTTCTTGAAAGCAATTTGTCTCCTCTCTCTTGGTTTATTGGATCAATGACAGCCCAGTCTTGAAGTTGTGTCATAAAGTGTGTCAACTGGCGAGCTCAGTGCCAGCCTGCTCTATGCCCAGTTTGCTCTATTTCAAAACACACTACTTCATCACGTCAGTGTCAGCGTTTCATGGAGCATTCAAGTGCAAGTCCCGCATAGCTGTGTGCTGGAATAGGCCATTGAATTTTAATCAAACTTAAAGCTGTCCTTTCTTATCTGATTTAACAGTGATAGTGATGTGTTTTATCACTTACAAGAGAATCTCTGTACACAAATTGAGTGTCTTGTCAGTAAAACCATAGTTATCTATACAACACAATTGTTACAGATCCATCATCAAGGTCACCACAATTCTTGTTCACTTTTACTGAACAGATTTATCTTGGCTTTGTGCAGTTAGATGGAAAAAATAAATTATTTCTCATGTTTTTTTTATTTCTTTAATTTCAAATTTGAAGATGGATATGGTAGATGGATTGAATAAATCCCAATTTGCCTTTTTCAACTTCTGTGTGGTCTGTATTCTCACACCTTTTTTACATAATTTATGAGTTTTCTTATTCAATTTTTTCTGTATGAACTGTATTTACATTTATATGCTACATTATTGCAAGACTTGGCTTAGTTTTCATTACATTTACTGTTTTGTTTCATTTGGCTCTTTTAATTTTTATTCTGCAGCATTGTATATGTTCTCATTTGTTCAGATGACAGAAGCTTAATCAGAAAATAAGAGAGGAAAAAATTTGAAGGAGGAAGCTGTGTGCTTTAAGGAGAGAAGAAATAATCTTCCCCGTCCCAGACCTTTTAAAAGGAATTTTGGATTGAAAAGCCCAGAAGACTGGTGTTGGGATCTTTGAAGATGTGCACTTAAAAGGGCAAAAGGAAACAACTTAAAAATTGGTAAATAGAAGGAAGAGCCATAAGAATAGTTAATAAAAGTAGGCACTGGAGCAAAACGAAGAGAAGTAAAGCGTAGAAAGCCTTTTCTGAAAAAAAGGAGCTATGGTGTATGGCAGGGGGAAGGTGAGGATAAGAGGCACGTAAGAACTGTCAGCAAGGCAGATGTGTTCATAGGAACCAAAAAGAGTTTAAAAATAATAATAAAAAAAGCCAAGGTCCTGAGATTTCATGAGTAGCACTTCTTTAGAGCATGAAAATATTCTCTGCTTCGAACAGGATTTTAACTTGGTTAATTATTGTGTAGATTACCAACTCGTGAAGTAACTTAAATCTTCCTGTATAGTAGTGTCATTTTGCTGTGCTTTCTAAGGCGAGATTTTCTATACAATAAGCCTGCATAAACAGTTCTCCTCCTGTCTGGATTAGCCTTTGGCAGGCTATAAAGAACATTGGACATAAATGTTTATTGAGTCATCCAGAGCATGAGAGGGTATGCATATGGTCTTTGCATGGAACAGGATATCTGGCTCAATGGATGTTATTTCTTAGGATAAAATAAAATTAAGCCTGGTTTTGACTGTGGGAGGGAAGAGGGCTGATTACTAGTAATTAGGTTTATCCTATATGATAACTATGTTTGTGAATATTGAGTGTAATAATGCAGGTGATTACCATCTCATCTGGTAATCACACTTTGTGTTCAATGCAGTAGCAAATTTTTGACACTTAGAGAGAGGTATGAGAAGTAGGGAAAAGTATCTTTTTGTATTTAAGAGTAAGAAGTTACTACTACTCTCTCTGTCTCTCTCTCTTATCTTTCCCAAATCTGTGTCCAATAAAAATAGAATGAGGTTGTTTTATTTTTTTATTTTGTACATTCAGATTGTTTCAGTTAGAAACACTTCCAAGGGATCTGTGCATTACAGTCTAAGCAAGCTCAGGAGTATGCTTTAATTCAGATGAGCTCCCCAGTCTGTGTATTGATGGACCTGCGGATTATTCTCCTATTCAGTTTCCTACTGGCAGCAGCTAATGGGAAGAACAAGAAAAGGAAATATCACTTGAAGAAAAAACCCAAACCCAAGAAACAACTCTGCAGCAGTGGGAGGCTGCTTTAGAGTAGAGGCAGTAGACCACGTAACTGATTTGCTACAGAGCTGGGTAGGAGTTGTAGCTGTATTACCTGTGACCTGGTATACTATACCAGTATAATATATTATACTGATGGGAGTCACAGCAGGATGTTTGTAACCTGAAGCTAAATAGTCCATTAGGGATTGTGCTACTGTGTTGCTACTTCTGCTGTGTCTGAAATCCTTAGCAAATGCGTATTTAACTGATAGGTTTAAGCACCTTTTATTTTACATGTTTCTAGCAAGGTAGTTCTGGAGTCATAAAGACTCATGCGTGGAGCCTTGACAGTCTCAACTTGCTCTGGATCTTACTATAAGCACCTGTCATATGCGATAGTGGCAGGCTCACAGCAACATCCTTTAGTGGAGAGATTGCCAGGTATGCATGCATTTACAGTAAGTTCTTCAAGATTCGGGAGAAACCTGAATGATGAAAATGGTCCCTAGGTGTCAGAGTGCATTCCCCCTTTTGTCTTGAGGCAAGAGCATGAATGAGGAAGCTCCTGGTTGATGATACCCTGCCCGCAAGTGAATGATTTCCTTCTCTATTTCCTTAGGGCTTCGTATGGTTCTTGTACCTTCTAATTCCATCTAAATCACTCAAGCTGCAATGTATCATTGAGAGCTACAAAGTCCCTTGTCCAGTTGCTAATCCTTTAACAAAAATATTTCAGATTTCTGATTTTGTATTTCTATTGTCCCATACATCCTGGGATCATACTGTGCTCACTGGAAATACGCTGTTTGGGATGAATCAGGTGTGCGTTATGGCACCAGTAATATGAACTGGAGTATCACGCTGGAGTCCCCATAATAATAATGAGTATGAGTCAGTGCAGGAGTGGCTAAGATTAACTCAGAGTTTCGGGCAGCCAAGAGATGATTCATCCTTTGAAATAAAGAGAAGCTGCTAATAAACATTAATAGACATTTTCAGTTTTGTTTGCAGCACACCAGCACTTGCTGTAGATACTGGGAAGCAACACAAGGAACTGAGAATATCATATCAACAGCAGCTTTGTAAGCAATAACTTAGCAGATGCCCATTGATTTGTTGCTGCTGTGGATATGGGCACTCCCTAGTGCCAAGATACGGCAACAACTGCTGGTTTTGCTACTGCAACAGATGACTTTTTTTCCAGTCCTTAGTGCTGCTATTTTACGCTTGAGGTTTGCTGGGAATTTCCTTGAATTACTTATGTTAAGTGAATTTTGTCAACAACAAACATGTTTAATTTATAGTATTTAAAGTGGCAAATGACTCTAACAGGAAAGCCACTCTGAAGTAGGCTCACTGGACAGGAGGATGACTTTGCTCTTCACAGAGTAGATGTGTTTGCTCCTCCAACTTACAGTAGTTTTTGCATATCAGCCAAATCACTTTAACTGGGACCTCATGCCTTCTATGACAGTCACTTTGAACCCCTACTGCCTTGAAACCATCTTTAAAATTCAGTGCTGAACTGTACCCAGCTGTTGTCCCACATGCTTCCCGCCCATGGGGAACTCGCTTGCTTCAGATGAACAGCAATGTGACACTTATTTTGCTCGGTTGTCAGACAATGTCTTGGACTTCTTTGCTGGTGTGTCCACTTGTAAGAGAACTTTTATGCTTTCTAGTCACTGCAGATGTTTGCATTGTTTTTACCTTGTCAAAAGAAAGAGGGAGGTCAGAGCCAGAGTCGAGAGTATCGTGATCAACTCCCATTGGTATCCAATGTGATACAGAACTTTCTGCCCTCGGGGATTTTGTTCCTCTCTACACATTGCTCAAAGTGGAAGCTAGCCTGGTGTGTCACAAACTGTCATCTTTACCTGGTATGTTTAATGCACATACAACTGCTGCTTTTGTTGTCGGCGCAGTGCCTCAGACCATGGTGACCATGGCTCTTCATCCAGCCAAAGTAGTTTCACTGTGTAAACTAATAACTTAGGTTTCTTCTAGAAGCAAAGGCAGGAGAGAAAGGCCCAAGGATATTTTTATTGGCCATGTTTTTTTGTGTCCTTGATTTTTTTTAGAATTATTTATTAATTTTTTCCAGTATCAGGTATTTAAGTAGGCCAAGACCTACTTACAAACATTTCCAGGAAAAAACCTATGTCAGGCACTTTTCTTAACACCCATATACTCTTCTCACCTGGATCACTGTAAAATTAATGTCTTCAATACATGTTCTTTAGCTGTGTTTTTTGTTCTTTTTAATTGAGAAGAAGAAAATGCTGTAATTTTCCCTGCAATTCATCTGCTGCATTATTGGTTTCTCACTGACCTTGTACCTGTTTTGAGGTCACCATTCATACAAACAACCATCCAACGTTTTTCTCAGCTTTACTGTTTGTGTTTCTGAACAGAA
The DNA here is from genome assembly GCF_964289735.1 of Phaethon aethereus. Lineage (NCBI taxonomy): Eukaryota > Metazoa > Chordata > Aves > Phaethontiformes > Phaethontidae > Phaethon > Phaethon aethereus. Next base: position 44,631,515 of record NC_138578.1, read on the forward strand.
TTCTCTGTTACCGTGGGGCAAACACCTTTTTCTGTGAACTCAGAAATACTATTGAAATTTATCATCTCTTTCAGTGTTCAAATATCTCAAATTCAACACGTGCACTGTTAAATGTTCACTAAATTCCTCCTCTCCAAAAAACAATTGGCTTAAAACCTTGAGAGAACTGTTTGGTTTGTGTCTGTATAAGTCTGCTTTCACAGGAAAAATTAATTAAAAAAAAAAAAAAGACTGCAAAGTACATGCCTGCCCTTAGCATTTGATAATGTTTTACTTTTCTTGAGTGGAAAATGTTAAGTAGATAGTGATTTGAGAGGGACTGCCTCCATCTCTCCTTTTTGAGTTTTTTTCTCTTTTCATGGCTTATAACAACCTCGTTTATAAATTGGGTTGAGCTGACTCTGATTTGACCTATATGTTGTTCAAGTATTTTTTTTTGTTCTGATTACTTTTTTTTTGTGGGTGTGAGTGTACTGATTTTGGCTGGGATAGAGTTAATTTTCTTCACAGTAGCTTGTATGGTGCTATGTTTTGTATTTGTGACAAAAACAGTGTTGATAATACAGTGGTGTTTTAATTACTGCTGAGCAATGGTTACTCAGTGTCAAGGTCTTTTTCTGTTTCTCTCTCTGCCCCACCAGTGAGTAGGCTGGGGGGTGCACAAGAAGTTGGGAGAGGATGTGGCTGGGACAGCTGACCCCAACTGACCAAGATATCCCATAGCATATGATGTTTGCATTCAGCAATAAAAGCTGGGAGAAGAATGAGGAAAGGGGGAACATTTGGACTTACGGTGTTTGTCTTCCCAACTAACCATTATGCATGGTAGAGCCGCGCTTCCCTGGAGATGGCTGAACAGCAGCCTGCCAGCGTGCGCTGGTTTTGGCTGGGATAGAGTTAATCTTCTTCATAGTAGCTAGTATGGGGCTATGTTTTGGACTTGTGCTGAAAACAGTGTTGATAACACAGGGATGTTTTAGCTATAGGTGAGCAGTGCTTACACAGAGTCAAGGTCTTTTCTGCTCTTCACACCACCCCACCAGTGAGTAGGCTGAGGGTACACAAGAAGTTGGGAGGGGACACAGCTGGGACAGCTGACCCCAACTGACCAAAGGGATATTTCCATACCATATGATGTCATGCTCAGCATATAAAGCTGGAGGAAGAAGGAGGAAATGGGGGACGTTCAGAGTGATGGCATTTGTCTTCCCCAGTAACTGTTATGAGTGATGGAGTCCTGCTTCCCTGGAGATGGCTGAACCCCTGCTTGCCCATGGGGAGGGGTGAATGAATTCCTTGTTTTGCTTTGATTGTGTGCACAGCTTTTGCTTTACCCGTTAAACCGTCTTTATCTCAACCCACGAGTTTCCTCGCTTTTCTCTTCTGAGTCTCTCCCCCACCCCACTGGGGGTAGTGAGCAAATGACTGTGTGGTACTTAGTTGCTGTCTGTGGTTAAACCACAACACATTGGGAACTAGAATCATAGAATCATAGGATAGTTTGGGTTGGAAGGGACATTTAAAGGTCATCAGGTCCACATCCCCTGCAATGAGCAGGGACATCTTCAACTAGAGCAGGTTGCTCAGAGCCCTGTCCAACCTGACCTTGAATGGTGCCAGGGATGGGGCATCTACCACCTCTCTGGACAACCTGTGCCAGTGTTTCACCACCCTCATGGTGAAAAATTTCTTCCTTAGATCTAGGCTAAATCTACCCTCTTTTAGTGTAAAACCATTACCCTCTGTCCTATTGCAACAGACCCTGCTAAAACGTCTGTCTCCATCTTTCTTACCAGCCCCCTTTAAGTACTGGAAGGCTGCAATAAGGTCTCCCCGGAGCCTTCTCTTCTCCAGGCTGAACAACCCCAACTCTCTCAGCCTTTCTTCATAGGAGCAGTGTTCCAGCCCTCTGGTCCTTTTTTGGTTCTCCTCTGGATCTTCTCCAACAGGCTCATGTCTTTCCTGTTCTGAGGGCTCCAGAGCTCTGGATGCAGTGCTCCAGGTGAAAGTAGTGAATTAATTCCTTATTTTGCTTTGCTTGTGCATGCAGCTTTTGTTTTACTTACTAAACTGTGTTTATCTCAACCCAGGAGTTTTCACACCTTTACCCTTCTGATTATCTTCCCCATCCTACTTACAGGTGAGTGAGCGGCTGGGTGGGGCTTGGCTGTCTACAGGGGTTGACCCATGACAGTAAGTTGCCTTGCTCCAAACTTTTATCCACTCTCTCCTAATAAACTCGGGAGTACCGTGCTGCATGAGAAGAGTTTATTGATCTGTCCTTCTTACCTATTTGAAAGTGAATAATCCTTGGTTTCAAGTGAATAATCTGCTTGTATGGAAAACATTCAGATGTCGCTGTATGGATAGCTACCATGTAAGATAGCACAATGGAATTATCTCAAAGAGAGACGGAATTAAGAGCAAATAAAGATTATTTTGTTTAAAATAAATGTAAAACATTACTTTTCTGATCAGTGAAGTGATTACTATCTTCTTTCTTTAATGCGTTTGTGTTGCAGATTCTGTTAAATCAGTAAGGCACCTGACTAGTTATGTCCCATCTAGCAACTCCTCTGAAAAGAGAGTAATAACATGTGTAATCTTAGTGAATTTCTATCTACCACAGGCATCAGGAATCTTTCTGTCTTGGAAGCTGAATTACTTTGTAAAAATACTTTGTTTTTCTTTCTCACACTATCCATTTATTATATGGTACTTCTATGGCATTCAAACAGATTAACTTTCCTTTCCTTTTGGATTTGAGTACCCACATGTAATATTTCTCTTTCCCAGGTAGAACTGGTAAGAGTTATATAAATCAGATACTTCTTAAAACTGAGTGTTACTCAAGAAAACTATACAAGTTTTCCCAAGTTGAGACATCTTTCTCCATACCTTCTTACAAAAGTTGTGTCAACTCTATTTAATTAGCATTGACGTGATATCAACTGACAATTGTACAGACTGTTCAGAGACCTTTGTGTTGCAATGTGGTGTTTCTTTTCATTGTGGGATGACTAGAATGCTCTGCAGTACTGGTCTCCATCATAACACATTAAAATTTAACCTATTCATGTTCTGGAAATAATGGGGTTTGCTGGATACTGCTACACTTCCGTGTAGTGGTAGAAACCTTCCTTTGTGGTAAGGTTGCAGCTTGAATAATTTAATGGGGAAAATTGTAACCATTTTAGGATTCCTGGATAAATATTTCTTAAACAATAGTTAGCAACATCTATATATACAACAAAATTCACATTGTTGAACATGGAGTGAGAAGGGAAAGAAGAACAGAAAAGAAGGATGAGAATCCAATTGTTTTTATGCTGAAGATATTTCAAGTTCTTAGTGAGGCGGAGAAATCATCGAAAGATTACAAGACAATTGACTATTGACCCAAGTATCCTAAAAAGTACTGAGCTCTCAAGCAGATGGAGTCTATTGTGTTTTTTCTTCTACTCTAAACAGTTGATTAATTCCTTCCAATTAAATGTACGTTTCAGAGTGGGAACATTCCTGTGGCCTTGCGAAAGCCAGCCAAACTTGAGGTGATTCATAGTAAGACTCTCCTTTGTGGGGATTCTGAATTAATCAAAATACTTAAAGAGAAAATAATGCAGATATCCAACATCTCAAAAGACTGAACAATTTTGTTCAAATTATTTTTATATGGCCTGCTATCTTTATTAATCTAATTCTGCATGCACACTGTACATAAAATGATATTGCTATGTGAAAAGAATGTAAACATTATTCTTACCCTCTTTCTGTTGTGTAATAAGTCTTCACACTGTTTTTAGTCTGGAAAATTAAATTAGATTAGTCAGTTACTAATTATTTATTAAACAGAATGGTTGGCAGTGTAAGTTATTTTGGAATTTTGCATCTCTCTGCTGGCTCACAGTGTATCTCATACTAACTGTGAGTTACTTCCCTTTACTGTAAGAGCACTTGATGGCCTCTCTCTTCACTGTCCCTCTTCTTTCACACTCAGCTGCGACATGGCCTTCATCTCTGTCCTGATATATTAGTGGATGGATTAGTTTTAATGGATTATATTATTAGTATTAACGGATTAGTATAATCCACTGAGCTAGAAGCTGATACAACAGGATGAAATCTGTAAAATAAAATGAAGATTTGAATATGTGAAAGCTTCTTAAGAGTGCAATCTATGAAGAAAGGGACTTCTGATAGAAGTTGTGGAAATCCCAGCAGCGTAGATTTTTATAGAACAAAGTACACCAAATCCTCTCTGTAAAGAGCAGCCTGTATTGAGATATGCTGGATGATCTAATCCAGCAGGCCTGTCTAGTTTTGTTTTGTTTTTTTTTTTTTTTTGAATGGCATAGAAGGACTGGATGCCAAAGATAAAGAAAAACATTAACTTTGAAATCCTATACTGGTGTTCTAATCATCTGATGTGATAATACCCAGCAAAAAGAGGAACATAAACTGGTATTAAGGTGAACTGCCAAATGAAAACTCATTCCAAAGTCTCATCTAAATCCTTCTACTGGTCACTTCTCATTCAATGGAAGAACACATTTTCATTGCAACTTTTCATTATCTTATTTGAAAACTATAAATTTTTCACAAGAAATTGGATTTACGTGACTTCAGATATCAGAAAATAATGTTTTTGAAGCTTTTGACTGAGGAAGTTAAATGCATTTATAGACGATGATGTTATTATAAAGCTTATTTAAACTTATTTTATGCTGAATTTTGCTCAACTGCAAATACTCAATACTCACATTGAAAAAGCTCCCTTTTCAATTTTGTTGTTCAATTCATATTTGAGATTACTTTGAAGAAGACATGACTTGTTACAGGTAAACAGAGTTACCAGAGCTGTGGAAAAAAATGACATCGTTCTTTTGATTGGTTCCACAGCATGCCTTAAAAATTAGAGGCATTTTAGGAAGGTCAGAATGACTTTTCCAAATTATGTTGTCTGATGCTGAGAAGCATCATTAGGTTTACTAAAGGTCTGTAGATAGTCACTGATAAAGTAGAGAATATAAGGGAAACTACTTTGATATTGCTAGAACATTTCTGTAGAAAGTTGCATAATAATTTATTCTGAATTTTAATGCATACACACTGCATAATTTGAACCTTATTGATATATTTTGAGGATGGTTGTAGAGTAGCAACTTCGTACAATTTGTTTCTGTTTGCTGCCATTGGCAATCGTGCACTAGAAGTGCGTGTGTCTCAGCTGGGGAAAAAAGAACAGTCTTCTATCATTAGGCAATAGAATTGAGCAAGAGATGGGATCTTGTGCTGTGAGGGAGAAATGAGATTTTTTTTTTTTTTTTTGGAAATACACCAGAAGGTCAAGAATTGTTATGTAACATCAAAGCCAAAGGACTAAAGAACAGACTGTTGCTTTGTAGAGGTAGCAAGATTATTTGTATTTTTTACAGTTATTTTGAGGATAGATATTTTCTGGGCATGAATCAATTTCAGATGGTGGGAACATCTTTCCATGTTGATAATGATATCTCGTTATTGTTGCCTGCTTTCTTCTGACAGTGATAGTGAGTGCTATCAGAGACAGGATATGGAAGTTTGACAGTTCCTGTGTACTCTCTGATACATTTGCTGTTTACATAAAGCACAGGGAAATACTTTCACTCTACATTGCTTTTAGTTTTAATGGAGAAAACAGATCCAGAAAGACTAAATGAAAAGTCAGTGTGCCAAAGAAGTACTTCATAAAACATGCAGAAGAAGCTGCATGCATTTCAGACATGTAACTTTTTAATTAATTTTTCTTTCCTTGCCCTGTAGGCGGAAGGAACAGAAAAGACTATGCTGTCCCACTTCTTCAGCTTTCATAACAATTTTGATCCCTGTTTTTCTGTTTTAAAAAAACACACCATAAACCAGCTACTGAATGTTCCCACTTAAGTCGTCTGCCCAGCTACGGTCAGTTCTGGAGTTCAGGATCTGCCCTTTTTACAGTGACTGAAATCGATACATTTTCCTAGTTTATTGGATTTGTTTCTAACAGTGTAAATTAATTCTCCTGCATCACAATCCATTTTTTAATGTGGAAGTGTTTTAGGAAAAAGAACAAGATTAGAGTAATACTATACAAAGTGTTCCCAAATAGCCCAGCAAACAAAAGGAAGCCAAGATTGCGACAGATAAGGCATCTCATTGCTAACGTAGCTCAGGGCTATTGTGACTTGTGGCCATAAATGCAGGAACTAATTTTCCTCCTGAATCCCCTTTAAATATAGGAACAAAACAAAAGTCTGGTGATTGTAGGTATGGTGTGTGGGAGATACTGAAATGTCATCTAAATGTCTGGGCAATAGCATGGAGGTATCCCCATATTTAGGCACAACAAGAGTTTTTGAAAGGATGAGTGATTTTTGTTTGCATGAATAAAAATTCATAACTCCTAACTGCTGGTTTTTTTTTTTTTTAGAATGTTACCACTAGTACACCAGCATGAGAGATGGAATTACGTAACTTGTTAACAGCACTTCCTTTCTTAACAGTCAAATAATGTGGTAGGATGTCCATGTTCTTATGCTCTGAACAGTACGTTCACAGAATTGCTCAGAAAAACTCTTCTCTTCTGTTTCCATTATGTCAACTACAAAAAGTACATGCAGAAGCTTCAGGCATTTTAATAATTAACTGGAGAACTGTCTAGATTGATTAAAAACTCCAGACCAACACCATGTGTATGAAACAAATTAACCCTGCTGAGATAATAAATCAAAACAATTTAATCTCCAGAACTTTATCTTCTTCTTTAGTACAGATCAAATAGTGTATATGTTTATCTTTACATGTGCAGTGTCTATGTTTATCTTTATGTGTCTTATTTTCTATGATTAATAGGTAATTTTCAGCTTTTATTTACAGCTCAACCAACAGTACTTTCACTGCTTTCTCCAGAGACTTTATTAACATTTATGTTTGTATATTTTATGCTTGCTTTTTAATCCCTCTGTAAATATAATCAGGACTTTTTTGGCGCTAACGTTTAGCTAAGTATCTTGCTATTGCGTTTTTGACTCAACCACATGTTTTTCATGTTGTATTTCACGGTTGATTGTTGAAAATTCAAACTGATACAATGTTCAGAAAAAACCCCACACGTTTATTGCTTATCTGGCCATCTCATTTTCCAGTTGCATATTTCCTGAAGTTCACTGATTTTTCCCAAATGCTGTCAAAAATGAAATTTTATCTGTAAATATTCTTCCTTTCGTGTTTATTCTGCATTTACATTAATTCTTGCCCAAATCTTTGTTTGTACTAAATCCTGAGGGCAAACCAATTGCTTTCATTTTAGATTCAGGCAAGTAAGTTCCAGAACCAACCGAAATGAAGTTTTGGTGAGATAAACAGAGTTTGCACATTACAGGAACTCTTCCTTTAAAATTCAATCTGCAAATCAAAGTTCTTAGAATAAGAAATTACAACACTTGGAGTGAAATAGTCTTCTGCGTGGTAGCTGCGAATGGGGTTGGGGTTGGTGGTAATCTTGCAGGTTGTTTCATTTCTTAGTGTTTCCCAGAGAACCTGTTGTTTTGCTTTCCTCCACTAATTAAATGCTTGCTAGATGCAAAGTGCAGCACTGGTTTGTATAAAACGGACAGGTCAAATGGTTAAAGAGCTACCCAGAAATTTGTTTCAATGGTCCTGAGCCATCAGGCACCCATATGAATTTTGCCATACAAAATACTATCTTCATTAAAGAAAACTGTAAGAACCCATAGAGTTCTTGAAATTTGGATTTAATCTTTAATGTCTCCCTGTTTCAGGTCCTCCCCTGTAGGTTGTAGTCATTCTCTACTGCATAATCAAACATACAAAATAAAGAGTGTGCTTCATTAACATGAGAATGGGACCTGTAGTAAAACATAAGATACCAGTGCAGAATGTGATTGCAAGACTGGGCTTTCTATAATTTATTTAATTTTGCTTAAATGTCTCTCTGTCTGTAACCCCAGCAGGATTATGGATAGTGCAGAGGAAAATTATGAAGTAATCAACATTCCAGAAATCATACAGTGGACTCTGGAGGAAAGCATGCAAGCAAATTAAGTAGTGCATATTTAATTTCATTGGTGGTTAGAAATTATGTTAATCACAATGGACAATTGACAATTTTTGTCTCAAGGGAAACAAAATATTTAATTCTAAGTTGAAACATTTAAATAAAAAAAATCCAACAACTTAGATTTGTTGAAAGGAGAAGTTTTAAAACTTACATTTGTGACATTCAATTTAAATATTTTTTCATAATTTATAAATATTTTTCCAAAGAAAAAACTGACAAAATTCATGCACGCTTTCCAAGCATTTTAGTGACAGTATACTGGCATTTTACCCCATCAAGTTCTATGGGGAAAATTTCATTCAGGTCTCAGGGTTAAAAGGAGATAAGGTAGTTTACAACACAGCCTTAAGTCAAGATTGACTATCGCTAGCTATAACAACGTAAATTTAAAGTTAAGCTATTCAAGGTCTTGTGGAAGCAGTGCAGCGTCTTCTAAAAACTAGCCCAAGATGCTACCTTTTGGGAAACTTGCCATGGGACTGTAAAATCATCACTGCAAGTTTCATCACAATTCTCAGGAAAAGGCTTGTTTTTTTTCCTCTAGGCTGCTTTTCCTAGAAGAGACTCACCTGCATACTGCATATTCAGCAAAAGTCAAATTTCTGAGCTAGAGGTTCTTAGTAAGTGTTTTGAGAAAGACTTTGGGTTTTGCTGTGGTATTAGTAATGTAAAAATTTAGGGGCTATTTCAAAACAAGAGCTGAGTAAGAGACAAAACCAAAAAACATTGTATAATGTTTCTATCGTATCTTTTTGTGTTATTTGGAATTCCAGTTTTAGTTATTATAACCTTCATTATTCACTCTTTGTTTTCTAGTTTAACTTTTAAACCCCTTTGCCAATTCCAGACAGAAGTTGCTGGCTACTCTTAACTTTTTGAAAGTTCCTCTCCTTCAGTATGGGCAGTCTGAGGAAGAGGTTTAGGATCAAGGTCAGGGGTTTAGGATCAAGGCGGCCATGTCTGCAAACGTTCTTGTGGCAGGAGTCAGTTCTTTCTTACAACAAATTTCATTCTTCTGCTGCAAACTTTTTTTACTTAAATTAGGGCTACTGATTTTATGCTGTACTATTTCTGCTGAGAATAAATTTCGCATAGAAATGTCCCAGGGAGTAGGAATTTCACAAAGCATTTCACTTGTAATGTTTTTCTCCATCTTCTTTTGATATTTGGTTCACAGACCTTTCATATTCTTCTGTAGCATTGGCTGGTGCAGGATTTCTAGTGAGAGAGAGAGAACATTCATATTTATTCAAAAATGGTTTTATAGCATACCAGGAATCAGAAATTGTTTGGAAACCAAGGATACATGGAATCCTTCAAATCATACAAGCGCAGAGAAATGAAAGAATTTTTTATAGCAAACTAGCAGCAGACAGCTAAAAGGCAGAGAAAAAAACCTGAAGTCAAAAGAGAGCAAATTATAAATGTACAATTTAATTCCAAAAAAATTTTAGCAGCTCTACATTGGCAACTGTCCTCTGTGGTTTGGAAATTAAATATTATTAAAAGTTAATCCAGTAGGCTTTTCTCCTCAGGCCAAGTGTCAGAAAGAAAAGCAGAACATGCAAGCCTGGTCATGTACTTGTAAACATCTTCCTGCGTGGTCAGGATGTGGGCTTGCTAGTCATTCTCGTGCCTCCATGATCCCATACCAGTGCTCCCTAGTGGTATGAACTGGCTGAACCTTCAGTAAGTTGAGTCACTCGCATACTGTGAGGTACAAAAGAGTGTGGAGAAGCTCTTGGATTACTTGTGCCACTTTATCAGCAGCTGGCTTGTTTACAGGAACAGCTCGCTGAGAAAGGCTGTAACGTGGCCACAAGGATAAACGTCTGGCAGCGGCGGAGCAGGGGCAGAGTGGGTATAGTCGGGTTCTTGATTCCACTTTCTTTTCCTTTTCAAAGGTGATTAGATGTGAGTTGGAAAAAAACCCAAACCAACAAGCACACACATGGGGCTATCTAAAGAATGTTTCTTCTTTGCAAAAACTTTTGAATTACACAGTCTGTGGTGTACAGGTCATGTGCTCGTTACTACGCATTGCCATGTATGCTAGCAGAAACATTGCAATTCAGCCTTTTTCTGGAGCTTCAATCATAGTAATGCAATGCGTCCTTCAAAAACCTGCCTGGCTACTTTAAGTGTTTACAAGAGAGTAAGGAAGGTATGGTTACGTAGGTGTTTTTAAATATTAATAGAAAGAAACGATCTTTCAACTCTTTCCCTCATCAGTTTCTTTCCTTCTAAAATATATTGTACGTTGAAGCCTAATCTGTTTGCAGTATAGCATGGTAAATGTATGACAACTAGTGTTAAGGAGAAAATAGAAATAATATTTGAATATCAGCTACTATTTAAAAAATAAAATTGCTACCCCTACACAATAGGGTAGTGGCAGCACTTGTTTATGCAGGGTCAAAGTGAGTTTCAATTCCAAACAGGTCATGGATTCTTAAGAATATGTGATCTGAGCTCAGGCCAGTAATGCTGGAAATACTTTCTATGATGTAACAGCATACATTGTCTTTGAAATAGAAGTGTGTTGCCCTGAGCTCCCTACCTGCCAAGGAAAATAATGTAAGTACATCTAACACTCCTAGTGTCAAATAGACCAAACAAATTCAGGGTTGTGTTTATCACTGACTATAAAATTTTCGTATGAATCATCTTTTATCTTTTGGATAAAATGAAACTTCTACTTTTCCCCTTAATGCTAGAGAACAGTAAAAGCCTTTTGAACATGATAGCACAGCCAACCAAATCGTCTGATAAATAAGAGATTACAGGGAAATTAAAAGTATGAGAATATTTTACTAATTAAGAATTTGATCTTTTTATCTGAGGAAGACTGCCTTACTACAGTAATCCCATTTAATTTGCTTTCCACCTTGACAATTGTTTGCTCTTGTGAAGCCTAAAACCACTGTATCTCAGCAAACGCTGCAGCAGGGACCTATGAGAGTAAGTTCTCTCCTTAGCTTTTCAGTCCATTTTGCCAGCTTGCTTTCTAACCTTGCTGACGTGTTGTCACCATGATTTGCAAGGTGTAGAATTAGGACCAGACAAGGATGCACTCGTTGCATACTCCAGATCAGGTGATCAATTCCTGCCGGTGCATGGGCCAAGACAGTGGGAGGAAGGCAATGTCCCTGGACATCCTCCTGGGCAGAGTTGTTGTTGGAGGAATATAAAGGCACTTAGATTATTCCATTCCAGTCTGAGTCTGGAATTTCCTTAATGTGGCAGCATATCACTGCCTAAGAAGCCCTTTGAAATGTTAGATACCTCCTCTTCACAGCTGCTCCGAGGCCAGTTTAGGAAAAAACCCTCTTTTTCTCAGACTGATGTAGATGTGTTCTATCTGTCCATCAAGGGTAACTCAGAAACAATGAAGGCATTGTGCATGGTGTCCTCGTGCTGTTAGCAGCACTGGCTTTTTTTTCTGCCATAAATAGAAGTTTCTTTTCCTTCCTCAGGATGTGCACATGGAATCAGGACCTCTACTGTTTCAGGCAGTGGCCAACCTCACAACTGGTTTAATTTTTTTGTGTGTGTGGTTTTTTTTTTTTTCCCCCCTGTTACACTGCAGTTAGCACTTTTGTTAGCAGTTACTTGGTACGAGATAAAATCTTGCAGCCTGTTGTTCTGTGTATAATTTCTAAATCTCTGGATCTGGCATGGGAAGTGTAACTTTGCAGCCACGCTTGGTGATTGCAAGGAAACGAAGATCTTTGCATCCAAAAAGGGACTTTGCCATTCCCTTTCTTCTGACCCAAAACCTATAACTTACTTTCTTTTAGGAAGGAAATTCCTAGCCTTCCACTGTACAGTGAGTCTATATGCCATTCATTGCTTGCCACCATCTGTCATGAGCAATTTGTCAACACATTAGAGTTCAGGCCAGTTGTGGGATACAATGGTCGTCCACAAATGCCTAGTTCCAGAAGCACCATAGTATGGGCCACATAGAGGGTGTTAAAGTAATGTGCAGAACCATAGAACAGGCCAGGTTGGAAGGGACCTTGAAAGATAATCTGGTCCATCCTTTCATGGGAAAGGGAGCCTAGATGAGATTATCTAGTTGATCCAGAACATCATAGGGTTCTCTGTCCTAGATGAGACACCTCTAACAAGGCATTCCTGTTGCTTGTGTGGATTCTTGTCTGTCCCCTTACCTTTCATTCTTTTCACTGGAACTGGTTCGTGTTCTTCCCCCATAGGAATTTTAACACTTCATCTGTCAGGCTCTGGACTGATCTCCAGCCAGTGGGTGAGAAATTACTCTTCAAGTTCTACTCTATTTAGTCATCTGGTGAATGTGTTTCACCATAATTCAACGGAAACTAACCTAATACTGCTCTGATTCTAAACGTGAGGGGAACACTCTGATTCTGTGTCCACTAAGGTGACCCCAAGCTCTACAGATTCACTTCTTTAATGACTACCTCTACTTCACAGTCTCATCCTTGGCCATCAGACACCCTACCTCAAAGTATAAAAACACAAAGCTGTAGGTGTGTAAAAGTCAAATATTATAAATAGTAATTTAATTTCAGCCTGGCACTAACAGAACATGAAATTAAAACCCATGTTTTACTAGATAAGGAAGAACTGATTGCATGTAGAGAGGCCCCAGTCCTCAACTATCAAATATTCTAGCTGACTCTAACCCATATCATTTAGAACAGGAAAGCCAGAAAAATCTGTTTCCTCCAGATCATGTTGATGTAATGATATACAAGGTAATTAATATTCTGGATTTCAACCTGGCCCACTGGAATCCTCAAAGACAAAATGAGACAAGAAAGCAAACAAAACATTTCCTTTCTTTTCCAGAGAAAGATAAATAGGAACAGCCAAGCAAGCTCTGACAAGCTTTAAAATCTGATATGAAATTGGATTGTATTATACCACCTAAAGAGGATGCCGGAGTCATCAAATTGATAAGAGTTGGTTGCTTCACTAAATAAACCTCTGTTTTAGGAGGGAAAAATAACAGTTGGGGACTGGAAACTCTTTTAATCCAGAACTGAGTGCTGCCTATGAGACTCAAAGGTCATGGTTTAAAAAGTGTAACAATTTGCTAGACATAGAGGAAGCAAAGCAAATCATCTCCCAAAATATGTATTGTTTCTTGTTGTTCTCCAGCCATTTAGTTAGGAAACAACTCCTGGAGGTATGAAATCTGCAGGAAAATAGTGGAACAGATCTCCGCTTGGTGGAGATAAATTATTTGAGTATTACACCCAGCTTTAGCTTAAAAAGCAAAAAAATGTGCTTGAAGTTTACTCCCCTTTCCCCTGTCCTTTCCTAATTTGATTAATCAGATGCAGAGAGACAGACAGATAGAATGTGCTTTCTCTCTCCACATAGAGGTGGCTATTGGTATGCAACAGGCTACAGTCATAGCATCATAGAACAGTTTGGGTCGGAAGGGACCTTTAAAGCAGGGACATCTTCAACTAGACCAGGTTGCTCAGAGCCCCATCTAGCCTGACCTGGAATGTTTCTAGGGATGGGGCAAAGGTACTTGTGATGAATTGTTTGAGTTTGCTCTTTCGGTATATCTACCAAGTTCTACTATCAGAGAAGATACCTTATCCTGGTGAATTTTAAAGCTATTCTTTTAATCAAAAGTGTGATGTATGGTAAGAGGTTTGCTTTTTACCAGCCTCAAGTTTTTCTCCTTTCTTTTGCCACCAGGTAAGAGGGTGGTGCAGGATGTAAAAAAATACACTGATCTCCACTGGATTTAATGAGTACAGTTTTAAAACTAATTTTATACAGATTTATGACTCCATTTCATTTTTTTGATATGTGAGTAGAGTTATGTATCCAACAGATATACAAAACCCTCAAATGCTGCCAAAGAATACAAGTTATACAAGCGGGCATGTCACAGGCTGACTTAGTGACTCAAGTCTTGGCAGCTTCCCTATAAACAAAGCTACTGAATTGGTTTGCATCTGTCTAATCACAGAACTTCTTATGCAGCTGACTTTCAAAGATATGCTTTAAAGAATTACTAGAGAGTGAAAATTTGATCAAAATGCATGAATTACTAATGAGCTGAAAAATTAGAGTAGGCTTTAGAAATCCAATCATAATAGTTGTATTTCAGTCTCCGAGTTTTAATCAGACACGAATACATGATAAATCTAAAACAAAGATTTGCAAATCAAAATGCATTCTCTTTCTCTATTCCTGTAATTTGCATTTCTGCTTTGGGACTCCAGCTCTTGTGCCAAACACCACTGTCAGGACTGCCAATCACCTACAAAAACTGATTTTGAATATCAGGCAAATATTGAGGATCAGTAGTATAGATTGCTTAGCGGATGATTAGAGATCTGTTCATACATTCTGAGTGTTTTAAATATACAAAAAGTAACAGCATGGAAGGGGAAAAAAAAAAAGTGAAGTAAATAAATAGTTAGAAACCAATAACTATGATTCTGCAGTTTACATCTTTCCTCAAAGTTATAATGTTATAGAGGTAGCCGAGTTCCAAGACAGTGTAGTCAGACTGCTTATTAACAGTTATTTGCCAGTTTATAAAAGTGTAAAATGTATTTATACTCCAGAACTTGATAGCAATAGTGTTAAGTATTAATATTTGTTGAGGACACCTTTGTTAGCATAAAATTTCCTGCTTTATTCATAGCCAGACCCCTTATGCAAATACCTATAAATATCGAAAATTTAGAATGATTACTGTACTATAATGCTAAAGCCTTTATAGATAGATTTGTGCTAATCTCGCCTGTGACTGTAAAGTCTCATCTTATGACAGCTCTTTCTTTCTCTTTTCATTTCTTCTAGAATATTGTTTGTTGACTTCCGGAACTGGGGACTTGGGTCACCTCCTCATGGAGAGAAGGGAAAGAGTATTTGTGGTCAATTTGGTTTGATATTAGTATTTCATTTAGAAATTGAATGTGAGATCTCTGTTTATGCATGTTTTCAACTACCATTCGCAAATCTTCACAGTTTGTCACATGCTCTGGAGAAATATTTACCATTAGTTAGTGCCCAAATCCATGTAAGCTAACACTTTCTTCTGCATTTTCTCTGGAATTGTGCAGCTCAGATGCTGTGACCCAATAAATTTGGAGATGAACTTTAGTTTTCTGGGATAAGCCAAAAATCACTTTTAATGGAATGTTTCTCTCAATATCCAGAAATTAAGGGCAGCTGGAGGCAAGGAGCTAACTAAGACTAAGACAGTTAACGAAGCCAGCTTTTCTCCAGAAGGCAGAGAGCAATGTCGTGCAGGAGGCGTTGCAGGGAGGCAGAAAATTCCAACCCCTTTCCTTGGGAGATTCTTGCATAGTTCTCACCCTCCCTGACTGAAATGCTTAGTCCTCATGGGAAGATTTGGCAAAGAGGGAAGGCTCCATGCCCGCAGGATCTGTATGCAGTTAATGCCTTGGTGCTATGTGCTATCTCATGACTTTTTGTCTATAGCACAGAGCTAGGCTCTGATTCAGTTGACCGGTACGCTGGGTTCAGTCTCACTGAAGCGGATAGGATCTAAGCATTTCCCTGAAGCTGAGTGTGCATTTTCAAATATTGCTTTACATACAGATGTTTCTGCAAGATGACTAACGTTTCAGTGCTAAAGTTCCATTTAATTTGAGATCAAAAACATTTTGTTGTAAATGCAGCACCAAGGCTTGAAATTTACAGGAATTAAACACATTTAGTTTATTTAAACAACTATGATTGCTTTTCAGGTGTCACTAATTGAAAATGCCATTAACAAAGTCTAATGTGTTTTTAGTCCCTGTGTCTGTTAAACAGACCCCACGGACCTTTGTTGGCACCATATAGTTTTTTAATTTATGCTACCAATATATTTTCATTGTCAAATATTCTGAGAAATTCTTCTTGAAAATGAAATTTGAATTTCATTCCAGCATGTAGAGTGAGAGCTTCCTTAAGCTACATAAATATTTTTTTCCAACAGTTCATAGTATGATGGAAACTTGAGGGAAAATTAGTGGCCAAAGCAACCTTACTTATTCATATCAATAAGTATACAGACTCTTTGTTGCTCATACAAATTAATCTCACTCTTTTAGCCACAAAATTTGCACCACGTATGTGTCATAGACAAATACCTATATAGGAAGAAGTGGCTACTTACCTTCAATTCAGCTTAGTAGTACAAACTTTGTAATTTATAGAAACGTTTTGTTCTATGTTTGTCTTTTGAAAGGTTGACGTTAGACATACTAGACATAATGAGAAATGACAGGGAATAATGAGACTACTCAGATGATATATCTGATGATTTTTCAAGGAACACGGTCCCAGAGATGGGCCTTCTGATCACATTTTTGGTTTCGGCCACACTGTAACATAGTTTTTTTTAAAGCAGAACTTACTGTTGCATTCAGCAGAGAGTACTGTTCATTAAATGCAATGGCAATGTGTGCTATCTTCTGCTTTTTTACTTGTCATTATTCTTTGGATGGGTAGCTTTCAAAGGGAAGTTTTTTTTTGGGGAGGCACTGGGGTTGTTTGTTTTGTTCTTCTGCAAGTAAAAAGTAATGATAGCAGCTCAGACAGCAGGAAAACCTATATGAAAAAAAGTTAATTCCTCCTGCCACAAACACTCTGTCATGAAATATTTGGGAAGTGCCCAGTGCGTAGAATCCTAAGTATTTTAGTGACTGTGAAATTGATCCATCTATGGTAATATATGAAGTAATGTATAAGATGATATAACAGATAAGGCAATAGATTTGCCTCATCAGGTGGAGTTTTGGGGATACATACTATGTCAAAGGTTATACATCAGTTAACGTGTGAGTGTATATAAATTAATGAGAAAATCTAATTTTAATACAATTCAGGAACTAGGAAGAAAAATGAAATTGCAAATTTGACTTAGACTAGGTTAAACCTGCGCAATGAAATGTAGTTTATACAGATATAAGCATATTCCATGAACTTCACAGAAGAGGTTTGGCAGATGAACATTGCTGAAAAATAAGTTGCTTTACAACTTTTGGAAAAATTACTAGCCTCAGGTGCATTCATAGATAGCGTACGTTGCTCTAGAACAAAAGATAATTTTTATGGTATGTGTATTCTGTGAGTGTGTAGATACATAAATACATACACGTGGAGATATGTATATACACTATATATATAAAAAATAAAATAGTCGTGTACAGAGGGTATAAAAATGAAAGTGTAGTAGTCTGTGTGTGAAGTCAATATGTACTGTTCTTCCTCTAGGAATAAAGTATAAGATGGAGTACTGGTGCAGCATTGGGCATGGGTGCATACCTAGCTGCATTTTCCCTAACCTTGCATCAGCACATACCAAGGAAAGTAACACTCTTAAATCAAAACAACAGCAATAGTTCTGATAAGTGTCAGCTAATTTGTAAGCATTGCTGGCGGCAGTGTATTTAAACAGCCTTACAAATGCAGAGGAGAAAAAAGCTCCACAAAGGAACACTATATCTGTTTGAAGTGAAATTGCCAGGAGGATTTTGTACAAGGAAGATGAGTCACTTCTGTCAGAGCTGTTCCAGAATAAGTGGCAGAGATTTCCATATTCTCTGCCCATCTGTGGGTCTTTATAGCGAATGGCAGTGTTCATGTGTATGTGAGGTTAACCGCTTGTAGTGTTAATTGCAGAAATACTTCTTCAAGGTCAAATGTTGTACAAGACTCTGAAGTGTTAGTCGTTTATGTAGATAGGAATGGCTAGATGAGGTAAATTGCAACTATTTTTCTGAAAAGTTTTACATTCCCATGTTCCAAAAATATCTTTATTTCCTCTTCTGTGGGTTTTGTTCGCAGCTGTGGGAAATCACACTCAAAGTTGTCCCTGTGCTTTTTTCTGAAAGCAGGCAGAAGTGTGCTCATTCTCATGTCCTATAGTAAAGAGTTCAAAGCCATGTAACAGAAGCTTATTTCCTATTCTTCTCTCTCCGGTTTCTCAAGATTGGGGCTGCTGAGGAAAGCTCGCGTCACGAAGAGAAAAATGCTGCTGCGATACCTTGGGCCATTTCTGTGGAATGGAGCAACATGCGAGCTAATAAACTGGCCTTACAGGTTGTCTGAAATCTGAGTGATGTCTTAAGTGAATATGTTCTTGGTGACTGCTGAAGAGGCGCGGTTGTGTGTTGGTGTAGCTGGAGCGTAGTTCGCTGCTGAAATGCTTGTGTTTGAGGTAGTCCGGTGGAAAGATGCAGAGAAGGGGGTGGCAAGGTCAGGGCGATAGAGAAGGATTTAGACAGATCTTTTGCATTCTTCTTGGATGTCACTGCAATGAATTTCTGCTTCATGAAGCTCAATCTAGAGCCTTAAACCATCCAGAAATCTGGGACCAGATGATCATCCTGTCCTGTGTGATCTCTCTTCTGGGTGAGAGCAGGAAGGCTAGAAATGCTCTGATGAAAGTAAAAGCTGAAAATGTGCAATTCTGTAGCAAGAAATTATTTCTGCCTCTGCAGTAGTAATTATCTCTGTCAGGTTTGCCCAGCAGATGCCAGCAGTGAATTAGCATAGAGCTTGTGGAAAAATAAAAGGACCTGAATATGTAACTGCTGCAAATGCTTCACCGCTTAAAGCATGATTACTTGAAATTGAATTTTTTTTTTAATCAAGGTTAATTTTTAGTGTGAAGATGCTGATTTTATTCTCTGAATCCCTGCAAATATTGTGTTAGACTGTCTCTGTATACAAGTCAGAAAACATTCTGGTTCAGATTTGGTCCACAGTTCATAATAATGGCCTTCCACATAAACAATGGAATTAAGTTACTGATTTCAAAAACATTTTAAGTTTAGCCTTTTTGCATCTTATATATTTTTACCTGACCTATTTTCTTCCTGTTTACTGTCCTCTTCAGAGTAAGAGTATAATTCTTCTTGTTTACTGTCTCTCGCAGTTTGAATTACAAATTTGACCTGACATTAAGCTGTTCCTTTTCGTACTGGAGGGGAAAAAAAAATAATAAATCTAAGTCATATGGTATTATCCTTCACTTTCATTGAACCATCTGGACTGCTGGAGCCAGAGCTGAAAACTGTCAACATCTCTTGATGTAAAGCAAATAGACTTAGCTAAAAGGGAAGTTCAAGCTGGAGAATCATCCTGTAGAAAGTTTAGAGCAGTTCAACACTGGAGGAAGGAAATCATTATCTGTCAGAAGAGCCCCATCCTGCCCAAAAGCCATAGCATCAGATATCTAACGCTGTTCCTTTAAAGATTAGGCTCATGTTCAAGATTTCAGTGGAAACCAGATTTTGGTTTTACTAAGGTTTATTTTTGGTTTGCTGTTTGCAAAACTTATGTTCCAAACCAGAGGAAGAGGTCTAGTCTCTCATATCAGGACTTCCTTAATTTAAGGAAACTACAAGGAGAACTTGTTACTGCATGGATCACCCCCTCAATAATAAAATTGATACACGTATGATTTTATGATACATATAATACAAGTCAATTCCAGGTCCTTCTGAACTGCACAGAATATAAGGTATTATCCACATAATTATGTTGATGACTGTGGTTATGCACTTTTTAAAAAATATTTCCTTGAATCAAGACGTTAAAAAATACAAATAAAGTAGCACTGTCATGTCACAAAGTGGTTGAAATGTCTTATGATTTGGGCTTTCATGTAGGATCATAAGACTGAAAAAATTAAGTTCACTAGTAATATATAGCCTTTACCCTTAAGATTCCTATCTGAAGCTGTAAGGACCCACTGAAAAGTCAACTCGTGTCACATGGGATTGAAAGTTCATTACAAATAATGATCATTATATGACTCTAGATTATTACTCGTCATTTTATGTTCTTGGCAATTAATGTATCTCACTTGAAATATTTACTTTTCCTTTTGGCTGAGTTTCCCTACAAAATTGGAACAGTCGTCTTAAAAATGATGCTCTCCCAGGCAAAATAAATTAAGTCTTGGAATTATGTCAAGACTTTTAACTGAAGATGAAGTTTCAAAACAGTCTTTGTGCAAAAATGAAACTCACTTTCTCCCTTTAACTCATCTTTCTACCTACTGCTTCACCGGGTGTTTCTGTCTGTAAATCAAACATATGCTCTTTTTCTTGCTTTCTGGCAGACTTCCAAAGGTTGAGGGGAAGTCTTACAGGAAACCTTTCCAAAACATATTTAGGACTTGTTCTTCCTGTGCAGATAATACCCTCAGATGTGTTTTAATACAGACTAACTGAAATGGGAAAACTCTAATATTTGTTTTGGGGCATTTGTTTTTTAATTACAAGGCAGAAATTTGATGACTGTTTTTCCTACTAGAATTCGCATCAAGACATTTAATTCATTGTTACTTCCTTGTTTCTTTCAGCGAGTTCCAGATTTGCTAATAATTTGAGATTTATCTTAGTATAAATGTTTATTTGATCAAATGAACATGTATTGCATTCTGAGACTTCCTTATCGGATTATCAGATGGAAGTGAATGTGGTATCTGCCTTTCACGAAGTTTTCTGTATGGCTTTGATTTCAAAACATCTGTCTTTCAGTTACAAAAATAATCCAGAAGAAAAGACCTATACATACAAGAAAGATAGGGCTTTAATTCTTTCCCAGACATAGGCTTAGATTTTTCAGCTGTCCTGGAGTCTAATTGCATATTTTATTAACTTAATTTTGTCTTGTGTGACTATTGATATACCACATAAATGGAATCCATTCTTAAAATACTGCCAATTCACGGAAGTAGAATTTTGTACCAGTGCAATATCACAAGTTTATTGTGCAATGTCTAAAGTGATTGGCTCTAATTAACCTTAAATTTCTTTCTGTTTTTCTTCCTCCAGGGATCATACATCAGACTTCTCTCCTTTTATTACTAACATTCTTAAATTACATATTCTTTCATTGATCCCTTGGAAAACTCAACATTTGCTGTTTAACAGGTATTTCTTTTGAGGCAGCAAGAAGTAGGGATGAACAAAAGCAGTGAAGGCAAAAATACATCATCAACACACGTGCTGATATTTACAATATTCCCATCGTTATTTGAGGTGTGTTGTTAGGAGAAGTTGCTGAGTTACTAGCTAACTTAGTGTGGTGGTTGCTAGTTACGTGGTTTGTATATACTATCATTAGTATTAAATCTTCCCTTGTTTATAAACTTTATTGAAATACTGCTTAACAAGGAGAGAAGCAGAAGTAGATGGTTATCAGTGTTAGGACCTAACTAAAGCATCATGCTGACTTTAAGTTTACATCGCATCTTTTGCACTACTCTGTCACATATTAGGAAATGCTCTGGTTTTAATGAGACAAAAGTAAAAATAAATACCATCAAATCAGATAGTAGTTGTTAGTTCATAGGGATATACAGATGCTTTCAGGGATGCTGATGGTGTGGCTAGCATCATGTGTGCATTCAAAATAGGCTTCAAAAATAGTGTTAACATACATAGCCAAAAATGGAGGTGGGGGGAGAATGATGAGTAATTCAAGGTATGTGTGTCTGCTTCTTTTCTTCTCCCCACAGTCTTATTACTCCCTGACTTCCACAGAAGATAAATACTAGTGCCTCTGCTCTTTCAGTTAAAATGCTGAAAAAACCAATGTTTACCTCAGTGAAATTAAAGTCAACACTCCTAAGGAGGGTAAATATTAACTTTTCTCAGCTTTCCCAGGAGTTACAAAATCTTTTTGTGTTATGAGACTAAATAAATTACTGTGTCAAAATTTATTTTTGTCAGGCGTGTAACCCACAGAGTACCAAGATTTTTTTTGTAAAGGTAGCTGGGGATTAACCTGGATTCAGAAGGTCCAATGGCTCTCAGGAAGTAGGAAGCTCATTTTTTATTTCCATTGCCACTATATGATATGCTCCACCTAAGAATATGTATCATGATGCCAAAATGGACATATATAAAACACAACTCCCCCAGATTGTTCAGGATTTAACTGAGGTTTTAATCAGTCAAGACAAGAAATGAGATTTAAAGGTTTAAAAAAATGAGATTTAATGAGTAAGTAGACATTTCAATCAATGCCAAGTATTTGTCCTTGTATATACAGAGAAAATTCTCATATATATATCTATAAAAGAAAACAAAAATATTTCTGAACTCTTTTATAAATAGCTAAAATCCAAGAAGAAAAAACCTGTACTTTCTTGTGTTATATAAACATGGAAAGAGAATTTTGCCTCTTGTTCTATTTTACATTTCATAAGAAAAAGTAAATTCTTAACTCCTTACAGGTATAATTGTATTCTAGATTCCTGAACTGATTTCCTGGTCTGAAGAATTCAAGATGTAAATAAGTAGATGCTTATGACAGTGAAAAGAATTATACGAAGTAAGTCAGGTCCACCAAAATACACTTGGAGTATGTAAATCAGAACTACCAGAAGGAAAAAACTGGCCCCTATAATCAAAATTCTTCAGAGCAGTCTGTTTATTCTACTGAATACTATTATTAGAGTTTATAGAATCAAAATAGGATGGTAACATCTTCCCACACCAGATTTTCTTGTCCATCTCTTCGTTATTAGGATGTGAATGTTTGAACACTGTAACTGCTTTAGGTACAACACCAACCTTTTTTCCCAAAATTACTATTTTCAAAATTTCAGAAAAGCCCAACTTAACTAGCATAAACCAATTATTTATCTCTTTGATGATGTTAAAGGTGTTTGGCTGTATTGTTGAAAATGAATCCCTTGGGATGCTGTAATCTTCATAACTTCTCCATTTAGAGTATCATCTTCAATTATTGTTATCAGTCCCTCAGCAATTACTGATGGGCTAAAAAAAAAAAAAGATTTCAGAATCACAACGCAATAGAACATGTGAAAAGGACAGGTAAAGAAACTCGATGTAAATCTATATACCCTGAAAATGAAACAAACTGGTATTTGAACAGATTTATTTTCAAGAAAAGAGGTGGTATGAGTGCTTCAGGAGAGAAATTCAGTCTCCTCAATCAGGACATACAACGTAAAGTGGCAACTTTACAAATCATCATTTGTTTGCTCTGGTTACTGCTAAATCCCTGTGGACAACTGGCTGCCACTGGGCTTCCTATCAAAACTGTCTCTGTCAGGGCAATGGACAGAAGTAATCCTTACACAGCCCTCTGGAGCTCTTTGCTGTTGATTTATCCCGTTTCTGTAGCAGGACTGACATACAAATTAGCGGAAGGAGAATTTCGTCACATGCAGTTTGCTGTGGTCAATAGGTGCAATGTGTTTTACAGATGAAACAGTGTGGGTGAAACAACACAGTCATCCAATTTCCTTTGTGCAGAAGTGTTTGGGCAGCTAAATTGTTAGAGACCGAGAAAGCGTTAAAAAAAATATCACTTTATGCTTGTCTTAGTCTCACTCTCTTTCCCAGCTCTCTGCATTTGCCCTTTGTTGGCAATACCGTAACAGGCTTGGTAACTCTTTGGTCTGCTCCACCATCATCGCTTCTATGCTTTCATGAGCTTAGTTCAGTCTTGTCAGTTCTTGGTTTGATTTCTGTCTTTGTTCGCTTGCAAATTTTGTGGAAATTCAGTACAAATGATACACTCTGTATCTCAAAACAAAAGTTTGAGTAAGCAAATTTATGGAAGAACACCAAGAGCTATTAAAAACTAATACACTATTTTTAACTTGAGAATTTGATTTGCACTTTGCTGCAAAATGGGAATGCATAAAGAGACATATCACTATGTGCGTGATACTCTTAAAATAGCCTTAGATATCTGCCATTTGTTCCTTGTATATTGGATAACATTTGATAGACTTTTCTCTGAGGCAGCATTTCCCTTTTATTTTAATTCTGCTGAAAGTACTACTGTGTGTGCTTGTTCTTCCTTAACAAAGGGCAAAAAAACATTGTATCTGACTTGACTTACTCCATCACGCCATAGAACTGCATCATATTTTTTATCTCATCCTTATATGAATAATATTGTCCCATATTCTCTTCTTTATCTATTGACTGAAGAATTGGTGTGTTGACAAATCCTGGACAAATTGTGTTGAGTCTCACACCGTAGTTTTCCATGTTAGCAGCTAACTAGAAAAGAGAATATGTTATTGTAAAATGTCGTCATCAACATTTTAAAACAGTTTTGTGTAAGTAAGTAATTTTTCAAAGAACAAGATTTACCACTAAGTATTTTCCTGCCTTGCCTAGTGAGCAAATTTTGTTACTACTGATTGTTTTGTTTCAACAACTAAGTGTGAAGCACATTTTCTCTAGTAATCATACTAGATTACTTGAAAAAAACATTTATTTTGTTAGGAGAACAATTCTACAAGAAATCAACACACTTCTTTCCATGCAGCCATTTTTTTCTAATATCTTTATTAGTGTTCTTGGCATGTCATTAACAGTATTCTAGGGTAATGATATAACTCTCATAAGCAAAACAAAGTAAAAAAATTTTCCAAATGTATGCTTCCAATCTTATAAGATCTGTGTTATTAAAAGAAAACTATCCAAAATCAAATCAAGATCTTACTCTAAGATTGTATTTACCTCCCTCATATCAAACAGAAATAGGATTTGGTCTCTACCCTTAGAACTCTAATGCTAAACCTTTCCAGCTGCTCTGTTGTCCCTGCCAAGGGATGAATCTATCAATGAACATCTCCACAAGAAAGTCTCTGTGAACTCCAGGAAAGAGGCAGGAGTTTTTTTGGGAAGCTGTTCAGGAACATGATGAAAGCAAGCAGCACAAATTATTCTGGGAATGGTAGGACCCTTCATTTGTGGTGCTACCAATGCATGTGTAGCAAAGAAGTCTGATCAGCATCCAGGCATATGTTGAATGCTGGATGAACTTTCTTAGCAATGACACAGATCTTATGAACGGTACATGATATACCCAAGAATAACCATAACTGTTCAACACTGAGTTCTGTTTATTTTAACATTTAACAAGAAACCTTTCCGGTATTCTGTAAATCACATGTCATTTTCATGATATGATAGCCTGCCCTTTTGGTCTGGAGAAGAAAAGAAACTGAAGTCCTAGATGTTTTGTATCGTACCTGCCCAATGTTACGCTGTACTGCCTTTCCTGGTAAATACAATGATTTGCTATGTTTATTATTCTTTTTCTCCTAGGCATTCTCATGTTCCATAGATACAGCATTTCCTCTAATTTTCTAGCAGACCCTTTATTTTTCAACTTAGGTGGTGATGTTTATATTATAACGAGAAAACAAAAATGGAAAATTTGGTATCAGGTTCATGCTGTGGCTAATATGTTATATTCAACACTTATCCATACTAATCTGTTTAGTTAATCTAAAAGAAATTATTTGGGTAGGGAGTGCAGTTGTAAAATGTGGATATATATAGAGCAGACTGTCTTTTAAGCTTGGCCTATTAAAGTGTAATTATATTTGCTCTGTCCAAGTTTTTTTACTATACTGCTTGTTCAATTTAACTAGAAAATTCTGGAGTCAGAGGCTAAGGCTTATTATATGTCCATACAGCATCTAACCTGTCCCAAACTGAATGTGTCATTTTGCATTTTCAGTGTATTAGGAGTTGGTAAGAATAAATGATGGTAAACATTTTTGTGTTCAAGTAACTTTTTATATACTTTAGTGGCTACTTATCATAAAAAAAGTCATCAGCGTGACTTACAAATAAGGAAACCAAAATGGTAAATGACTGGGATGAAGTTATGAAAAATATTTTTAAGGCTTGGATAAAAATTTGACTTTTGGGTTGTCCTTAAATTACTTTGCAACATCTTTCTTCCATGCTCCCAAAACCTCAAATTGGTCATAAACACACACACGCCTTATTTATTCCATCTTTGGATTCCCTTTGTGAAAGGAGGGAACATCCACTGCTTCAGACACTTCATTTTCTTTAAGAAAATTAGTTCCAGTTGTGTGACAATTGAGAGGAAACATGAGAAACTTAGCATGTTCCCAGGCAGCTGCTGATACTGTTTTCAAAAGCACATACTTACTGCTATTGACCGTGTGAATCCAATTACACCATGCTTTGTAGCACAGTACACAGGTTGGAATGCAGCAGGCATGAGTCCTTTAAAATAAAAAGGTAGCTGAATAAAGATGTTGGGTACTCCTATTTATGATTACCTTAAAAACACATATAGGTCTATGACGTAAAAAATAAGTGATGCAACAAAATAGATTAGTAAAAATTTGCAAATTATATTTTGTAATCTGAGGAGGCAAAAGAAAAGTACTAAAACAGTAAAACTTTCAAGAGGATAATTTGTATCTATGAAGTATGACTTAATATGGAGGACAGGATTGGGAACAAAACACTCAAGGATGAGATTTTTGAGTCTTTTCCTACGAATCTGTAAAGTATTTAAAATATATAAAGTATGTATTTTAGATAAACTTTGCTGACACTCTAGGTGTCGATATGTAAACTGAACACATGCAATCATTTACAGTGATTTCAGGGAGGAAGTGTGGGAAGAGGTAAGGGAAATAGCAAAATCCATTTTGACTACTGTAACTCATTTAATATTATCTTTGTAATATATGGAAACATAAATACGATGTCTGACAACTCCCTGGCTTATGTTGCTTCTGTGGAACAGTAACGAAACTTGGCCCCGGATAAAGCTTCTCCGCTAGCCCTAATGCCAGTGTCCTGTGCTGCACAGCTGACTGAAACGCCGTCAGCCAGTACGTCTGCCTGCGCGATATTGTTACTGCTTATTTATTTGACAACGTGGTTAGTACTATAACAAACACAAACGTTTTTGCATAGTGGTTTTTGCTCAAAGGAGTAACTGGAAATGAAGTAATTCAGACTTGATGCGCCATCTGAGGCATTGTAAAATTTACATTACTTACAATACTACTCTGGTAATATTTCGTAGGTGATGATAGTTTTTTTTAAAGAGATTTAAATGAAATAGGGAAGCCATTTTGCAATAAACAAATGGAAAAAGCACTAAGTGAATGCAGGACCTCAGTGCAGAGAGTGTATAGAGATAAGTGAGTAAACACTAGGAATGGAATGGTAAGATGAAGACCTCAGATAGTGAGCTGAAAGAAATGGAAGCAGAGATGTGGATAGGAAAGTTTTTTGAGGCGTTTTCTAGATGGAATTAGATTGTCTGAAAAGGATTTCATTGTATGGTACCTCCTACAGTGGGCCCTGTTCTGGAATGAAAAGCCGGGATGAAGATTTTTAGAAGAGAACAGGAAAAAGAGGTAACAATCCTGGGTAATATCATTGCTATATACTGTACGGAAAAGGAGAAGCAAAATGAAAAATTACTGCTAACATTGTGAACCTTTATGGTGGGAGAGGGAAAGCATAAAATCTTCATTCATAGTAAAGAAAGAAGAGAGAACCGAGGTTTTGGAAGAAAATTAAGAACTTAATTCTAGTAAGACTGAGTTTGATGGCAAAAAGCTGGTCAAGAAGAGGTAACAGACCATAAATGTATAAACATTTCTGCCCATTATGCCAACAATTTCCACTGTACAATGACAGCTGAACTGGACCACATGGATGCTGTAGTTCCACCTGAAAGCTAGGGTCTTGTGAGTAGCAAACCACAGCCTGTCCTAAAGTTAGAGGATAAAATTTGTCTGTGTTTCTGAATGTGGTATTGTAAAATTGGGTGCTGATTTTGATATGTTAATGTTTAATTCCAATGAAAGTCATCCCAATTAATCTCTCAGAAACATTTTTTCATTCTTCATATATTTAAATGGTATAATCAAGAAGGGGTGTGACTTACCTCAGTGGAGATGAAGAATATACTGCCCAGCTTTAAGTATGGATTTGCCAGAAAAATTATGTATGCCAGAGACTTGCATGGGCTTTTTGCTCTGGAATCCCTTTTGTCTGAAGGAAAAAACTTTCTAAGACAGCATGAAGCTGTAATTACAATCCTGACAGCTTCAAGGATTTTCCTTGGCTTAAATGCTATATTGGTGATCCAGTGAAAGCAACACTGTTATTAGCACTGTTCAGTGGTGGGAAATGAAGAACGAACTTAACCTAGTGGCTGGTTGTTCTCTTAAACTTGTATTTATCTGCTTAGCTTGGATTAATGTGTTATGCTTCTGATTGAGAACTTGCTTTACGAAAAATGGCTTTATTGTTGTCTCCTGTGGGTTGTGATCACAACACAAACTTAATATTCCTTTGTTCAGTGACTTTTGATGATCATTGCCATTCTTCAAATAATTGGAAACATTGGAATATTAGCACTTTAGAAATATTATGATACTATTTTTTAAAACTCCTGAGTAGTTTTACATGTTTTAAAGAAAAAAAAAATCCGGTGAGGTTGCAGCTAACAGACATACAAAAGACAAAATCCCCTGGGAAACACAGAGGAGGAATCTAGAGGTAATTTTATTTTTTTTTAAACACAGTAAGACAAATTACTTGTTACTTGACAGGGAAGAGAAACAAAGTCAAGAAATAAACAAAGGAAGGGCAAAGCTCACAATAATGAAGTGAAATAAGGTTCAAAGACTTACTTAAATGTCAAAAGACAGCAGGAATAACTAGGCAGGAAGGGAGGAACAAATAATTCTTTTTTTGAATCAAAGCATTAAAACCAGCTCTTTTCTAACAAATTATTTTTTTTTGTTGGAGAACCAAGAAGAAATCAACTGACTCGCTTTCAGCCAAAGAGGTGACAATGAAGCCTAGTCCTAGCATCCCTCACCCAAAACAACGACAGTCCTGTCTTACTTTTATTCCTGAGTTCAGTACTCAGAATAATGGGGTGTGATTTCCAGCTCCGAGCCACTTCCCTGCCCTGGGAAGAGCTGAACTTCTATCTGTTAGCAGTGTGTCCAGGGGACTTTGCTGGCAAAGATGAGTTCATAGCATGTTAGTTAGGACATTCATTTGTTAGAAAATCTGGATTCTATTTGCTGCTGCCATGAATATTTAATTAGCTTAGGCAAAGTGGAACAGCAGTGAAGCAGACTGGAGAATACTATGCACAAAATAACGGGGGAGGATGGGGAGGGTGTTCAAATGGATGGTGATGGGGCAGCGTACTCCTGGAAAGTAATGCGTGTGGTTTTAAATCTCTCTTAGCAAGGGGAGGCAGCCATGCCTAGATTTTCCTCTCACTGGATGTTGCTGCATCACTGAACAGCTACATGAAAGGGGACAGGGCACTTCCTTCTCCCCTTAATCTTCACCGAGACCTATCTGGAGAATTGTAAGTGATTTCATGATAACTGAAGGTGCTCTTTGGTTTACCAAAACCAATTCCAGCAGACCAGCAGTAATCCTGTGCGCCAGTGTTAACTCTGCTCTTTTTTATTTTTCTAAGTTCCTGGCAGGCTGAGGCAGCTCTTGCCCTTGGTTATACTCTAGTCCCCTTGTTGTTACAGTGTCAAGACCACTCTACCATTTGAGACATGGTGTCAGGCTTTTCACTGATTATTTATCATGGTTAATAGTTTCAATATCCACATCCTGAGAAATTAGCATTGGAGGTGGAGGATTGTATCAATAAGTTTCAATTCCATCCATAAGCTTTGTTGAAACCAGTATTTCCTTTCAGTCCACCAAAGAGCTTTGATGAATTAAGCATTTCCCAGATATGCTTTCCCACTGAACACGTTGCCCTCAGAGATTTGAACAAGTCTCTTTCTATGAACAAGATTTATTAGCTTTTAGATGACCTTTCTGCCCCCTATTTGCTCCATGGGTGCTCTGTTAGGCAGCTTGAGATAAACGTAATTTCTGTTTGATTGTATCTTTAAGTTTCATTAATTGTTGGAAGAGTATCATGTGGCATGATAAGATTCTAAATTTTTCATTGTTTATGAAAAAGGTATGTGAAAATGCTCAAAGGTAAGTTTTGGCAAACTGGTGGAACTTATTTAAAAGCAAACCAAAATTGTGCATTTCTGTGTGCTGGAAAATATTGCCAAAGTAGTTTATTTTCCTTTCTGTATTAGGTTTGTTTTATAAAATATACTTATCAAAGCCTATTGCAAAACATAGAATAGTTACAAATAAATAACATCACTAGATTTAGCCATATTTATTTAAATTAAACGTCTTCCCAAACCACATTACAGAAATCTCTTTTGTCACCCTTAGGCGAAAGTCTGGATAAAGAGTATGGAATATAATTATAATGTTCTTTGAAGGCCAAAGCCTCCTTTGAAGAAGCGGATATGTAACTAGAGAAATGAGCTAGGGGAATGATGGTCCTACAGGGTGATGAGAGAATTGATTAAAGGGGTTTATATAACACCCTATTCTTATGAATAGGGAGGGATACGAGATCACATTCATTGTGTCAGCTATACTGCTGTGATCTCTGTCAAAACAAAGGAGACACGGAAATCCTAGCAAAAATTCTGAGCTATGTCATTTCTAGGAAATTTTTTAAGAGCGAACTGAAGTCTCAAGGGAATAGTTTCTAAATTTCCTAACATTCCTGTGGATTCTGCTCAGCATCCTCCTTTTGACAAAGGGGAGGGACCAGAAGCTCTTTCATGACACTGAACTCCCAGTTGCACAGCCATTCATGCCTTTGCTCCACTGTATCGCCGTGATGACTGCCTTTACTCGATGATGTTAACCATCTGCTTAGCTTTGTTCTTGTAATATATATAGGATCAGGTCCTAAAGAAGGCTGTTTGCTGGGAGGGGTACTTTAAGTATTTCTTTTGACTGAAGCTTTCTATAGGAGGAGGACAAACTGGCTGCTTGCGGAGCCTCAGTTCTTGAAGCTGAGTTCAATCAAACCACCGATATGTCTGGACAACAGAAAGGTATCCAGATACGCTACACATTGAACAACCTCTCAAAAAACTAGCATGATCTTACGTCAAACATTTTACCAGTTTTTAAGCCCTCTATGAATACTTTGAATTTGTTTTTAATCTGCTAGAATCCAGACAGACACAAATTCAGTTTTACAGAATACCTTCTTAAAAGTATGAAAGCTATCAAAACAGTGCGTACTGTTTTGATAATAATAATGCACATGTGTTCCTTTCCTCCTTTACTTACTAAAAGTGTACAGGTACGAGCCACCAAAAGGTAAAAGACAAGGCTCAATTTAATCATGTAAATAATCTCAGGAGTTAAATTCAGTTTTATATGCTTTTTCTGTTGCTTTTAACTATTCTGTTAAACAAAATTAAAATTAATGTGCGTAGCTTCTTCCAGAAGAAATTTTAAGACATTTTACTCTTTGAATTTGAAATGAAGTTTATTACAATGCAAAAACCTGCAGTCATTGGCATTATCTATTATGGGGCCAAGTTGGCAGTAAAACACATTTCCCATTATCTCAGTTGTTTAGCGACATTACTTCCTCTTGATATGAATGCACAAATCCCATAAAATTAAGAAAGTTTTATAGCATTGAGAGGCAGAGGGTTAGGAGTTGTGTGCTTGCTGCATGTGCTCACGTATTTCGCTCCCTTTCTTACTTAGTCCTGTCTTGTGGAGACAGTAAAGAAAGGAAGATTCAATACTGGAAAGACAGGGTGGATGCTCTGGCTTTCATCCAGCTGAATGAACACTTCAAGCATCCACTTCATAGGAAGCATTTAAGTAGTTCCGTGGGTGTTTGGAAATATCAAACAGCAAGGCTCGATTCTGTCCCTCGGTCAAATCATTGGCAAAATTCCCATGGTGAAGAACTGGAAACTAATTAATGTGTAAAGCAAATATTATTGAATGTTACGTAAACCCTAAACATAACTCTTGCTGCTCAGCAAGACACAAGAGTATTTGCTGTCTGCAGGGCACATCTGATAAAATCCTTATAGAGAACTTGGACAGAGGGGATCAAAACCACTCAAAAGTTTAATGATCAACAGAAGCTAGCTCTGAGAAAAGAAAACACTCAAAGGGAATGTTAAACAAGCCAATGGCAGTTTGCCTTTTATATATGGAATAAACTGCAGGACTTAGACCTTCAGACTGAAAAGGAGAATTACAATTCACAAAGCACAAATAGTAGTAAACAAATAAATGATAAAAATTAGTGAATGTCAGCTTTTGTGATGTGTTCTTCCTTATGACCTTGGAAACAATTGCTAAAATACAAGCCATGTAAAAGCAAACAAAGCAAAGAACACTTTGTTTTTGACAGATACCCACAATCATTATGGCCCACTGTTAATGTTAAATAAGTAAGTAAATAAATGGAAATTTTAATCGAATAATTAAAATGGCACTTATAAGCTCTTAACAAACTGAGAACAGCCAATTTCTTAAAATAATTTAGTGTTCATTTGAGACTAGTTAGAAAAGGAATGAAACTACTTGCTACCTCTGCCCTTTCTTAAGCACTGCATGGGCATCAGCACTTCTGTGAAAATGTTTAATTTTTTACTTGTGTTGATGAACTCTTGTACTGCAATAACAGTTTGCTTCGGGTTAATTTGGTCCCAATACAACGTCCGTTTCAGCCAATGGACATAAAGTTACTGGCATCACTAAGCAATGTGTTAGACAATATTGCAAGTCCTGACTTAAAGGTACATGGAGACTTTTAGTAAAGGACCCCTCACTCAGCTGAGTCTTGCTGAGGAGCGGAGTGATAGAGCAGCTTGGTGGCATGTGAATATATTAAGTCAGATCCTCAAGATCCACATGCATGTGAACTGGACTTCTCATCACAAAAGCCAAGGTTTATGGGAGAATGTAATAGTTCTCAGAACGTTCACACCTATCGGGCACTGATCACCATTCACACTCAGGAACTATGGCCACTGCTGTCTTCCTGGCTTTTCATTGTTGAAACACATAGGAATACCCTGGAATAAAATTACTATCATTTGGTATTCTGCATGGATACCAAAGAAAGTGCTGACAATCCAAGTGCAAGCCAGCATACGTATTATTTTCCCAGACAGTATGACAATAGCAGGAGAGAACAAACCCTTGGAACAAACGAGAGAGAATGCAAGTATTTCCCCACAAATTTTTTGAGAAAAGGTGTCAAGTGACAGCATTCTCTGTTTACGATTTCCCTGTTAGTTGTGCTTTTTTTTTTTTTTTGCTATGAGCCAGGCCACTGCAACACCCGTACCTGCAGGAAAGGGGGAAGGATTCTGCCTCACAACTGAGCAATAACCCTGACTGAATTAGAAGCCATATAATTCTATTTTTATGCCAATAAGTTGAAATACAGTTGTAGCATAGGTAAGTAGGGAGCAAAGAATGTGCTAGCTTAAGCTAAGTGAAATATGGGTATTAATTTTATGGCTTCTCAAGCAGAGGTAGATCACACCTGAGAGGACTTGGAGCACGGACAGAGTTGGTATGTGACAATCTTCATTAGTAAAGTAGATACAGTCTAATCTTAAATATTCCTACAGCTGTGCTCTTATGGAGTTGAATGGAGGACTTAGTACTGCTTCCTTGCTTTGTGTGACAAAAGATTATCTGATTTTCCATATTTGATGTCTGGTAAATAATTTATAATATAAAAAATAATCAGATTTAAAGTAACCCTGAATTCAAATTAGATCTATACATTAGACTTTGTTTCTTACACATAGTGTGGTGTACATAATGTTTTAATTCATCGGTGTTATTGAATAGTGTTGAATAAGCATAATGAATTGAGGCTAGTTAGGTTTTGCTCAGTGTGTGGCAGTACTGAAACCTGGAAAAAACTATTTACATCATGCTCAAGATTATTAAATATGAGACTGACAGATTAGGAAAATTACTGAATTTTTCATTGAACTGAGTTTAAAAAAGAAAGTGAAAGTTGTGGTCCTTTGATATTACTTTGATTGGTGTGATGAAAACCAGGTCAAAATGGGAATAAACAGGGAAGAATCATAAGAAAAAAGAAAAAGTGTGACTGATCAGTATTTATTTTAGAAACAAACCACTGAGTAGAAAGTGTTTATACAGAAAATATTCTTACCTGCCAAAGATGAGATATTAATGATCACTCCTCCATCCCCTCCATTTCCTTTTCTCATGTATTCTAGGCCGAGGTAGGTTCCTCTAATTACAGATGTCTGATATAGGGGGGAAAGGGATAATTATATTCAAAATCTGTTTCTTTTGTGCTCCTAAAAACTGAATCTTGCTTTAATCGTGGTACCTACAACCTGTATTGCTTTACCAGTGATCTTATTTATACCACATTACAAAAAAAGGTGCAGGTTGAATCTGAAGATAACACTAACAGTTATAACTCCATTTGGCTCAAGGTATGAGAACACTTTTTAGGATTAAGTTATATGTTATATTTCTGGTCCCAGGATATTAAAAATCTGTATTCTTTTCTGACTGAAGGTACTGGAGTTTTACCATTCCTCTCAAAAAAATGTTAACCCAAACAGACAAATACAGATAAGGTAAAAAAGCATTTGAAGAGGTGTGAAACATGGGGTTAGCATAATATTAGCTGCAGGATATGAATTTTAAATTTTTTATTTTAAAGAAAGATCTTTGAGGAAGCAAATTTTACTGAGACCTGTATGATCTTGATTAGTCAAGATCTGTTTCTGAACCCTACTGCAGTCAGAACTTCTGGTGGGATTCATCTCATCAAACTTCAGACATTTAAACTGAGATGCCTAAAGATATGTTGAGGTTATCAGCCTCCTAAATAAATCAAGTGCTTGGGTCTTTTCCAGAGAGTAGGTCACCTTACCAGAGACTTCAACAAGTGGTAGTAGAAAGGCAGCAGGCAGTGCTGCTGGGGGAAGATACTAGCTTTAGTGAAATGTTGCAATATTACTGCATTAGTGATGAGTTTCATAATTATTTACTGATTTTGTTAGATCTCACCATAACCAGTTCACATCTGGTTTACAATTTCTACTTAAAATGAACAAATGTACTGAGTTACTTCTATTTTTCTGGAAATATTCTTTCAGTTTTTAAATAAGAACTCCATTGAATATTTTATTACTGGCTATTTATTTGAGCCAAACCAATTAAGATGTTCAAAAGATGAATTTGCCCTACAAATATATTCACATCTGTGCACAATTATTTCACTGGGAGTTTTGACCAGGGAAGGTCTACAGAATTGTGAATCATGGAGAAGGAAATATCCCAAAGTAATAAAAAAACGCAGTAAAAAAATGTATATTACTAATACCTAATGGATAGTGGCTAGGTGTACTGGAAAGATAAAGCTTTTAAAATCAGAACATTAACTATTTTTCTACTATTATCTAAATTCCCAAACCAAAATTGGAATAATATAAAGACATGTATTACAGTTCATTTTTATTAGCTGATAGTTTTAGACATACATGTTATAACACATAGAGTAAAAGTCCTAATTCAAATTCAGTTGCCCTTTGCGCTTATTGTTTTTAACAGGAATCAGATTTGGAAGACTGCATGTCCTGCTTTATTAACAGTGCTTGTTCGTTGCCCAAGTAACATGAAGTTAAGCTGCCCATTGACAGAGATAAAAAAACTTGAGAGCTGATTACCAAGTTTGCTTTGGAATTTTGATAAAGAATCACCTTTTAAAATTTTCTGTAGTTGCAACATTTTATGTGATATTTTCAGTACACCAATTTCCTGGAATGATGTAAAAAAAAAAAAAATCACAAAATATGAATAGTTCAAAATCCTGAAATAACAATTTAAACTTTTTTTTAAAACAAAAAATTCCCATAAAAAGCTTTTTTTGTTTTTCTCCTGGAAAGTTTTGGCTTAAGTAACATACTTTTAAAAATGTTTTGATTAATTTAAAAAGAATGTTATTGATTAAATGTTTTATCAGAAAGTTTCAAAAGACCTGTCTTCAGCGGCTTGTAAAATAGCAAAATAAGATTGGAAAATTTCAGAGCCATTATAAATGTAGTCAAGTGCTGTTTAATGATGTTGATTGTCGTACTGTTGATTGATGTAAATTTTAAAGGATTTATTGAAAAATAAGACCGTTAATGCCCAGTAGTGTTGCTGTAAGGTACACATACTTATTCTGAACATAAATTCATTTTCAGATTAACTGAAATTAGACTTGGGCTTCAGGGTGGGTGGTGTTTTTTAATATATACATATGATAGGCTGTACACAAAACCTTTCAGAAAGGAAGGGGTTAACGCTGTCTGTGGAGAGCAGGTGCAGGTCCTATCATGCCCTGGGGCAATGGCTCAGCCTGCTGAACAGAAAAAGAGAATTCCACTTAGGATGATTACAGGAAATAAATCAGCTGTAGAAGGAAGTAACTTGGGGGTCCTTGAGGATATTTTATTCCTCCAGCCTTCTCATTCAAAGAGATAGAAGAGCTAGATGAGTCTTTGGCCAAACCACAATTATAAGACAAGGAAGAAGTTGGTAGCTCGACTCTCCTATCAAAATCACTGTACTGCTCTTTTTTCTCTCTAGACGCCATTAACTTAACATTTCTTCAAGTGGCTGGGAAAGTTGCCTCCTTTACGTAGGTATTGAGAGAGGTGGTTTTTCAGAATTGATGCAGACTTTCATTCAGGTATTGCCCTCACACCTGCTGCTATCCTTGCAAAAAACTTCTCATCGAGTGTGGCTGATCTTGGGTGTCGTGGTTATTTCTGATGTTTGGGCTGGTAACATAAAGAAGTATTCTGGACATAAACTCTAAACCAAACATACAGGGTGAGAAGAACCTAACTATCTGCACACTCAGCAGATGGCACTTCAGATTAAAGGCATTGTGTAATAGATCTCCCATTCTCTTGCCAGAATTCCCCTCTCTCCAGGACAAGAAAGTCCTCTCAATAGTTCTCCAAGGAAGAGCAGCGGTGGCTGAACTTACTGTAGTACGAAAGTCATACGATGTGTGCTTAGAAGTCTTACTGCTGCTTTCCGGTTGAGCCTGTCGATCCAGCTGAGTTGATAAAATGAAGCTGGCTCTCCTACCTGGGTGCCAAACGCTTGAATGGGAAAGAGGTTTTCCAAAGAACAATAGTCTTTGGACTATTGTATTCCAAAGAATAATAGCATATTGCTTTTGTTTTTGTTATGAAATCTGTCTTTGCAAATGCATAATTTGAAGCCTCAGGCCTTCTCTTATGTGAAATGCGACTTTGGATTCCTATTTGTTGAGGTCAGAATACTTCCTCTGAATTCTGTAAGAAAGCTTATCGCTGTTACTTCACTATACCATGAAATATAGCCCAGTTTCCTGGTTTTGGGATAGGAGGAAAAATGTCTGCAATTTGCCTTTCAATAAACTGAAAGAAGCTAAAGATGTCTTCAGATTGTGTAGTTCTCCATGTGTACTTTTAAGAACAATAATTTAATCCCATGCTCTTAACCAACAATAATTCATAGTTTGTCCATTGCAAATAGAAATACTAGGAAATTTAACATTTAAAATTACCTAATTAAAAAAAATTGTCTGATTTTTTTTAAGATGAAAATATGTTGTGAGCCTTAACTTTGTACAACAAACAGTGTTGCATTTTAGAGTTGAATTTCTTACAGTTCCTTTGTTTACAGCTGCATTTAGCCGCATGGATATTGTCCATAAAAATGTCAAGAACAAAGAGTAGGAAAGTAGTCAAATTTGAAATTAAATGGACGAAAAGTGAAAATTGGGACAGCTGACTCTCACCTAGTTTTTTTGCTCCTGGGTACTGTAAACTAGTGTCAGAAAATAATCAAAATGGTTGTCCTCCTCGCTGTTGAAAAACCTGTGACCTTAGTGATACTGCTGTTCATTTTCTTACAAAAATACAGTGTTTTACTATAGTACATAATGAAGATGGACAATCAAGATGCATTGCAGGTCTGAGTATGGTCCCAAGAGAGGCAATTTTGCTCAACTGCCAGTAGAAAATTTAGGATTCTTTCCAATGCGGTTATAATGGTGAATGTGGGAATACCTCGTAGTATTAGCTTTCATAAATTACAGATTTAAATTAGAGGAGATCAGACATTCTGAAGGACCGTACAGTAATAAACTCAAAACTTAGCATCTGACTGCATGGTAAACTTTGCAAAATAGCTGTGCAAATACCCAAAACATTTGCAGTTATTTTGGAAGTATCATATCAGTAATCAGTAGCTGATTTAACAAAGTGTTAAATGGTAATTTAGCTATCAGTGTCAAAATCAGAAACAAAACTTACAAAATCTGCAATCCTTGACATTTTTATGTATCCCACAGCTGTGTAGTTCTAATTTTATTGTTCTAAAAGAAATCATATGTTGAAATATATATTAGAAATATCTGATTCTAAGATGACTCCAAGTCTTCCATAGAGACCTAATTAATTTTTTGTCTGGACTTAGGAACCAATGTTACACAATGTTCTTGTATTCTGTATAAGTCAATTTTCATACTGTGTTTCATTTTAGCTTGATCTACTAAAAGAAGAAAAAAAAAAATGTTCTTCAATGATGGTGCCCAGAACATCATTAACCATCATCCTTTGTAAGTGACAACTGCTTTGAAAGTTATTTAGTACACAGTGCTTTTTTTCCCAGTGTTTCAAGGCACGTGTTCCAACTGACATAGTTTCTTATACCTATTTAATAAGGTTTCCCTTGCCACCTCTTGTCTCATAATTCTGCTGTCTCCTTATGCATGCTAATATTTTATGCTGAAAAACT
Organism: Phaethon aethereus; assembly: GCF_964289735.1. Classification (NCBI taxonomy): domain Eukaryota; kingdom Metazoa; phylum Chordata; class Aves; order Phaethontiformes; family Phaethontidae; genus Phaethon; species Phaethon aethereus. The sequence continues at coordinate 44,670,128 of NC_138578.1, forward strand.
ATATCTGCATTCCTTCAGTGTTGAAGATGACTACTCTATTGTTACAAAGGTAATAAGGCAATATGAATTCCTCTGAGAGAACAAAATGGTAATCAGTAATCAGTTCTAACATTATACGTAGCTATATACGTAGCTGAGCTGATCTACTTCAGTGCTAGGGATGCCGAACAAAAAACAAATGAAAGAGCCATTGACTTGTGGTTTCATAAAGCAGGTTAGCACAGAGCTGGAATTTGACCCAAGATCATTTGACTTTCATACTGTGATGTTGTAAATTGATGGCTATCTATAAGGAAACATTTCAAAGTACTTTATGAACTGCATTAGACGAACTTCAAAAGTCTGAAACTAAGTGCTGCTAATGATATCCATGGAAAATTTTAGCATTTTGCTGTTGGACAGGGAGGTGGGACTGATTTTGTCTTTAATGTAGATTTTCTAGGAAGCAGACAAGTTGTAGCAAGCACGCAAGTCCCCTAGCATTCCTATGTATAGGTTAGTTTATTTGCTATATGAAATGAAATTGCAGGCTCTTGAGTTTGATTTTCCAGCTCAACCTGTGGAAAACAAGAAGCCTAGGGAGGGAGAGGCAGAAAGGACAAAGGAATGTGCAGTAGGATTTGATCATTTGTTAGAAATAAGTAGCTTTTGTACAATGTGAGAGTGAAATACTATGTTTAATTTTTTTACTGTGCGGTTTTCTTTACACACACTCACGCCCCCCCCGTTCCTGGAGGACATAGGAGTAGTATTGCATGTGAGTACCTGGGCTTAAGTAGTTCTTAGTTCAAAGAAATATGCTTTTCATTGTACTTTAGCATTGGTTACTGTAAATATACCCCAAAACTGCAAGCTAAGTTCATTGACTTACTGTGCAATTAAGGTAAGTCTGTGTCCTTCCTAGTGCAATATGAGGGAACTGGGGTTGTTTAGTCTGGAGAAGAGGAGACCTTATCGCTCTCTACAACTACCTGAAAGGGTAAGTAGTTCTTAGTTCAAAGAAACATGCTTTTCATTGTACTTTAGCATTGGTTACTGTAAATATACCTCAAAACTGCAAGCTAAGTTCATTGACTTACTGTGCAATTAAGGTAAGTCTGTGTCCTTCCTAGTGCAATATGAGGGAACTGGGGTTGTTTAGTCTGGAGAAGAGGAGGCTGAGAGGAGACCTTATCGCTCTCTACAACTACCTGAAAGGGAGTTGTGGCGACGAGGGTGTTGGTCTCTTCTCCCAAGTAACCAGCGATAGGACAAGAGGAAATGGCCTCAAGTTGTGCCAGGGGAGGTTTAGATTGGATATTAGGAAAAATTTCTTCCCCGAGAGGGTGGTCAGGCATTGGAACAGGCTGTCCAGGGAGGTGGTGGAGTCGCCATCTCTGGAAGTGTTCAAAAAACGTGTGGATGTGGCGCTTCAGGACATGGTTTAGGGGACATGGTGGTGCTGGATTAATGGTTGGACTTGATGATCTTAAAGGTCCTTTCCAATCTAGTGATTCTGTGATTCTATGAACAACGAAATAATTGTATTTACAGGCTGCTTTATGCACTTAGAGGATTGACCTTCATGTCACTGATTTCAAGGTAAGCGGTACTTCTCACTTTTTGGTGGCCACATCTCTCCCTAGACACTTAGTCCTCATTTTGACATGAAATTATGCTGAAGAGTAAGCAACTGAGCCATTGGAGTTAGTGTATTTCTGGCTGTCTTAGAATGCAAGCTTGATAAACTAGTTACCTGTGCCATTTTATCTTCTACAGATAACATTGTTTTGTTTTGTTTCTATGCTGGTAGCGTTAAGAAACAATGCTTGCCTCTCTCTGTACTGCGGGACCTGGTGGTAATTCCTACCTGCTGAATCCAGCTATGTGTCCTGGTGACATTATTTTGGGATGAAAGTTCAATCCTTGTCTTTCCTTCTGGTACACTGGGAAAGGAGAGCAAGGTATATGGAAAAGGTTCCAGCACACTTGCAAGGGATCCCTTTTACGGCTTTCACAATGGAACAGCCTTGTGATGATCATGAAGTTTTTGTCCCAAAAATAAATATAATTAATCACTTCCGAAGTTTGCCTAGTTGCCCTTCTGGTTTCTGATGAGATATTAACGGGCCTTTTGAGGAATCGTTCCTTACTGATGAGCAAATGAATGGATTTTGCAAGGTTTGCTAACGGCTGAAACTTTTATTTTGCCATGATCTATGTTGAACATATATATACAGTGTTGCATTCTCTTGTCTGTAGTACCAATCTAAGTGTTTTGCAGGGACATACCTTGAGTTAGCTAGACTTCATTTTAGAAAAGAACTTCCCTAAATTCATTGAAACTTGTTACCTTTGTCATTTATGGAAATAAATTATGCAAACCCATGAAAAATATAAAAACGTGGAATTGTTGGGTGCTGCCACATTTTACCTAGTAATGAAGGATGAGACTGTCATGCACCTGAACAAATTTTACATGTGTATTTGAATTCTACTTCTCTCCGGGCAACACTTAAATAATTGGATCCCATATAACGGGGTTTTTTTGGCATGCCCAAGTTAGGGCCTACAATTCAAATTTTTGCCAGAATAATGTGTTAAAATGTGCAAAATCAGCACATAAACAGGAGATAATTGTGGTTTTGCTGTCAAATTCCTTCATGAGTGTATTTAATTTCATTTGGGGAATCAGTTTAAACATACCTACAAAATAATTTGTTGGCATAAGAAAACAATAAGATAGTCAAAATGTTATGTAAAGTGCTTCTGTACTTTTGATTCAGATAATATTTAAAATGTAAGCATATGTGATGCCCATACTGCTGCATTTAACTGTATACTGCAACCTATGTCAGTTTTCAGAAAACTCTCATCAAAGAACATCCAAGTAAATTCTGGGATTGTCTTACTATAAAATGTGCTAAGTGCATTTGTAAAGAAAAGTTATAGTAATTATAGCGACCACTATAATTATAGTGGTTCGCAGAAAGCCTGCATCATCACCACAAGATAAAATTAGGGAAGCTTCTTAGAACACAGAATTGTGATTAACTAACATATGTTCAAGGCTCATAAAGATGTGGCCACTTTTCTTTCTTTAAGGATTTGAAGAGAAGAAAGTCAGATTATAAAATTTCTGGATTCCTTAGGCATAAGTTCTTATGAAGTTGCATGCAAGCAACACTGTCCTTGTCATGCTGGAAGACTGTAGGTAGGAATCTTGGTAAGAATGTATGTGTCGTGTCCTTGTACTAGTTTGTGCATGGGTATGTGTGTGTGATGAACTGTTGAAACTACACTGGTAATATCCATTTAAAATGGAATTCCTGTATGGTTGTCATGACCTTTTTTTATATACCGTAATAACAAGAGTGTACATTTGTATGGGTATGAGAGGGTGAAGCTGCCATTGATCAAACTGCTATCCATCAAGTCAACACTATCAACTTTGGAGTTTTGATGTAAGGAATGGATGGCATTGCTGGAATACTTAACTAAAAAGGTTAATAGAAATATTAATAAAATAACAAAAATGTGGATGTTGTTTAGCACAAAATATAGCAAAACGGTGGAAAACACTGCAACAGAAATCTGTTTTTAGCAGTTGATACTCTTTTTCCACCCATCTTTATCAAGCTGTCTTTTCTTGCTTTCAGGAAACTGTAATGGATACTAGTAGGAATTGTGTTTTATTCCCTCTTTTTCCTTCTAAATTAATTCCCACTTTTTGAACCTATTTCTTCATTTCTGTTCTTCATGCTTTCTCAAGCAGTACTATCAGGGAACTTCCTTACACTCCTTTAAAAATGTTCCTGAAGACTGACAGGTTCTGTGAACTGTTTTAGCCATAAAGAACACACCCCATATGTGTTTGTTCTGATTTATCTTGCTCTTTACTGCTCTACTTTTGTACTTTGTACTTTAAACTGGGGCAGGGAATATTTGTTGTATCAGTATATAAATGATATCACTGAGATGAACACTGGCATGCAGAGGTTTTTTCCTTTTTTTTAAAGCAGAAAATATATGCATAATGTGTATCAAAATGTGTAGCCATAGAAGTTATTCCTGTTCTTAGGTATAATACAAAGGATACTTAAAATGTCCAGTGTCACAGAAATATAGATATTTTAAAATCATGTATTTCATACACATTTTGCTCCTTTCTCTACAAGAAGCAGAAAATATTTTATGGAACTAACCAATATAACATATCACATGTAGCAGCTGTTACTCTTCCATTGTTATAGTTAAAAAGCAAAAAGTACAAAATGTTATTTCTTGGTTTATGGAAATTACAATAACTAGATAGAAATGCCCTATGGAAATAAGCTGATTAGTTGACTCGGGGTTAGACAGGGAAAGAGTATTCACATGAGGATATTTGGATCTTAGAGTGTCCTTGATTTAACCCACATGGCTGTACTTCTATTCTGCTTGATCATTTTAGATGTTGTTAATCCAGTCATCAGCATGTATTGATGAAATTTTTCAACTTTCAACTATGAATTAAGTCATTAGGACATTTACGGTGAACTTATCTAAACAATAACGTATAAACTAGATAATCTTCCTTTTTAGGCCTTGTCTTTGAAGCTCTTGGCATTGAAAAATTATTTGGTCATCACTCTAAGTTAGGATATTTACCTGGACATTAAATATCTTCTAGATTTCCTGATCAGAAACGCCTTCATTTTTTGAACTAAATTTAAAGGAGAATCACAGACAAATGTGTTTCTCACATGGACTTCAATTTTCCTGGTGATGACTAACTATCTGTGCTTGCAAATTTTACAGGTGGGTGGCTGCCTACAGTAACTTTTATCCTGTGTTAAACCAGGCACAAAAATAAAGAGAAATAAGCCATCTAGAACACAGGTAAAGTCCTCTTTCAAATTCAAAGGATCTCTTTTAATAGATATTGATGTTGCATAGCACTGAAGGTGTCACATTCCTGTTACTTCACAATATGAAGTTTCCTGATGTTTAATTTACCAGAATATTTTAGAAATGAAAGAGGAAGGAAGAAATATGTGTAGTTAAATCTTAAAGAAAAGGCAAAGCAAATTGAACAAATGTATTTCTCTTATTGTGGAAATTTTAATCTGTGGGTTTAGTTCACTCCCTTCCAAGAATAAGCAAATTTGACCTTGTATAGATGTAAAAGATCAAGAAAAAGTATTATTAAATCCAACTTTTTTTTCCAAATATTTTCCCATTAATTTGTCTGTCACTTGTCTCATATACAGCTTGTGCTACTAGTCCTGGGCTTTTTTTGTTAGTTTGTTTTCATGGAGGCATTAGGATTCAAAGACTCGGGTACCCTTGTCCTTAAAACTTTTGACAAAAATGAACTCTTAACTTTCTTATCCTGAGCTTTCTTGTTGCATTGACAAATTCCAAGTGACCGATTGGAGAAAACTCCACGTTGCACCCTTCCAAGCTTCCTTTTGCTACTATTTGCTTTGCAGATCTAGATTATAGTACTTCGTAAGTAAGGTCATAGGGGTGACTTGCTGAATTTGAACTTCACAGGTGGTAGAATACAAGCTGGTCAGAATTTTATTAACCTAGAAAGTTGATCTTTCCTCTGGAGTTTAGATCTCCTAACAGTGTAGTCTAAATTAAAAAATTTTCAACTGAGAAACAGATATTGTGGTCTCTTTTGACAAGATACCAGATCTGGTATCAAAGAACTGGTAATTGTTTGAAAATAAATTTTACACACTTGTTGAATGTACTGAGTTTTAGCAAGTAAGTGCTCTTATGTGGTGTGCTTCTATCAGTGATGATGGTGAAATGGCTTTTATTAAAACTCAGATTGTATGCTTGCTTCATTGGTGAAGAAAATGTGGAGCTCTTGGTTGAACAAGTTTTCTTGTAATACCAACAAATGGCAACTAATTTGTTGGCAAATGCCAACAAAAATTAAACTAATGCAGGCCAGCTGAGTTCACAAGTAACTAAAATGTTCTAAAACATTCGTATAAACAGACTAGCCTCCTGTAGATGCAGCTCTACTGTTTTGGGCACCAAATTGTTACACCTACTTGGGATTTCACCAAGTTTTATAGAAAGAAACTTTAATTTGATGTTAGCCTGAGTACCTCTACACAGTACTGTATGTCTTGGATAGACAACTTAAAGGATGCCCCCTCCATTTATTGGCTAGTACATATGCGGTTACCTGGGTTTTGTTTCAATAGCTGTATTTACAGATCTAATAATTCATGTTCTGTCATATGGCATAATCTGTACAAGCCAAGGGCTGTTAAATGTATTCCAGCATTAAATAAAATATGAATTAAATAAAGTATGTGAAAGGAGATAAAGCTTACCAAGTTAATTTGTATAGTGCTTTCCCAGTCCTTCTCATTGTTCACTCCAGCATTATTAACCACAATATCCAGCCTTCCAAAATGTTCAATTACTTTTTTGAAAGCACCTGTAGTAAGATTCAAGGGTGAAATTTCTTAGCACTTGGGGAAATTAAGATGTAAAAATACAATGCATGCATACAAATTAATGTTTTATTAGTTTGCCAAAACGTCTTCACTGTTTTATTAATTACTAATGAGCAACATGCAATTAAAGCCTTTATCTAACCATTCATCAATATTAAACATATTCAGGAAAACTGAAAGGATTAAGATACCATAGTCACCTTTTCATTTAGTTTTATAATGCCTGATAACAGGAGTTAATGAAAGTTCTTAGCACCCATACATTTTGTATTAGATAAGATGTTTGGCACCCTAATCATATAAATGAAGCATTTATAGCTTGACTCGTAATAGTTTGATGTAGCTAGTGAATTCAGTGTTTGGCACCTTCTGTTTTAAATGAAAAATAAAAACTTCATGTGTTCCTAACACTTTTCTTGGTTCAGTTTAAATTTAACCTAAGAACACAATTCTTATTCAGTGATATAACTAATATGAATCTTTCAACTACAAATAATTCATCATCATTCTTGTTAAAATTTATCCATTTATGAATAAGTTTTTATACATCCTACTTGTCAGGTAACTTTAATAATGTGTTTCTCAAATTCAAATCTTCTTCCTGCTGTTGATGAAAATAGTGACCTGTCTTCCAAAGAATTTCCAAAATAAAGTACCACAATGACATTGTGTTCTCCCAGGTGACAGTGTTTGAACTAAGATAAAAGATGTGTATGGAAAAACATGATGATGTCATAGTGATGAGACAGCTCATCTAGCTCTGCTTTGACAGGATAGTTGGATGAGATGACCTCCAGATGTTCATTCCAGAATAAGATTTTCCATGACTGCAGACATTATCTGACATGTATATATAGCTTGTTTGTTTCTCCCACTAAATATTTATTATTATGTAACCCGAGACACTACTACCCCAATATTGTTTTAAAAAACAACATTTGATGACTGACTAAAAATCTAGAGTATTTCAGGTATACTGAAATTATGCTTGACAGGCCTTAATGGAACCACTTCACTAAAAGGTGATCCCAGGACCGTCTTAATTCTCTGATCTGTAGTCTTTGGCTATTAGTATCAACCAGGAACATAGCAGCAGCTTTCAGATATCTACCTTTGTAAATCCCTGTAACTGCTGCAAAAAAGTTTTTTTCTTGCACCAGATGGTTGGTACTCTTACAGACTTTTCTTTGCCTGAATGTTGCAGGTACATCACAGTCATCATCTTGTCATAACAAGAGTTGTGCAGCTGATGGGAAAGGTTTTATTTGTCCAGCTGTCCTTATTGTACAGATTTTTCTAATCTTATTCTATATTCCTGAAGGCTTTATTTTTGGCTCTCTGCCTTTACGGCTTTTATTATGTTTGCTGCTACTTCATTCTCTGCTTTCTCAACTTAACTCTTCAGTCTCTTCTCATTTTTCCAATCCTGCATCAGCAAGGGCAAATGAAAACCTTTGGCTTTATTAGAAGCAGAACTGATTATTTATCTTGGTTTCAATGAGTAAAATAAATACAATTTGGGTCCTCAATTAGCTTCCAAATTTTGGAAACTGGCTCTCTGATTCTCTTTTAAGCCTTCTTTAAGTAGCATCTTTCATCAACCTCATTATTAATAGAATCTTTTGCCTTCAAAAGTACTTTTGCCAATTATTGGTTTATTAAATTCACACAGTCTTGACTAATTGTAATTTTCTAGTTTACACATTGAGAAAAGAGACAAATACTTTTCAGTTCTTTGCATATCTATGTTAAAATAAAGAATGATTACCAAACTTGGAATAGTTCTGGTCAAATCTACCTGCCTACAGTATCCCATCTACTACCTATCCACAAAAGAAGAATCTCATTATAAATTCTTGATAAAGTTATCACTCACACATCAGTGTAAACTGACTTGTTCTTCCCTTTTTGAATGTAGAATAATGCTGTGTTTACATTGCACACTAGTTAGTGTTTATGGAATCATAAAAAATAAAAGCAGATGATAATATGCAATATTGAATGAAGAAAAAAGAAAAATTTTAAATGAGAGGTAAGAAAAACAGTGGAAAGTAAGTACAAACAGCGGTTATATGTGAGCCTCCTAAATATTCATGGAAAGCGAAAGTAAATGTATAGTGATTTTTCCATAGTGGGGCAAAATAGAAGATTTTTGTGGGGGTTTATGTGAAAGATCCACCAGAGAAAAAAGGACAGGCAAGATTTGAAAGTAGATGAAGCAGCTGACTTCCTATCCATAAGCCTTATGTACTTACAGATACTAGTTCTAGTACTGTGACTTGTTTCATACCGAAAGGGCTGAAGTTAAAATAAGAGGAACTTCATTCACACACATAACCTTTAGCATAAAAAGCAATCACAGGACTTGACACATCCACTAAGAACTTTAAACACTACAAGTGAAATTAATCTAAGTTTATTAAGTGATGGCTTGTACTTACAAATAAAAAAATAGGAAAATAAAGCAGTAACACCCCCGCCCCCAACAAAACCACTAAACCATACCCCAGAAACCCCAAAGGATAGTAAGACATGGTTGCAAATTTATGCTAAGAAACCTGTGGCAGGAATAATGCAGTAGGAAAGAAACATAAGCAGCAGCCACCCGTTTTTGCTCTCACTCCTTGCGAGAGCCCATTTTGATCCTACTCTGATTGTTCTTTTCCTGCTAACTTGGTTCCAAAACCTCCCTCGCTGACCTGTCCTGCTCACTCCAGTTCTCAGTGCACACTCTGTTGGTCCTGCACTAGCTTAGCACTAAAAAGAGGAGGAATCATGAGAGAGAAAGCACAGTGGAATAACACCCACGCTGCAGCACATGCTATTCCTACCCCTAGGATGCTTTTTCTTGCTCCTAGGTGACTCCTCCCACTTAGAGGAAAAAGTCAATAATGAACCTAGCTGATAAAAAACTTTGCTGATTAGAGCAGACCTCAAATTTAAAGTCCAGCATCTCTTTTACAGACAGACAATGTAAAGCTTTGGAATTAGGCATAATCATGCTAGCTCAGAGCAGTGAACAATATTGACGAATTCTGGACTAGCTGCAATGTTTTGTGAAAGAGGAATGGATATGCTCAATCACTGCTGTTGAGAAAGCAGCCAGTGTAGTGAATAAAAGCAGAACTAAAAATGTTCACATCTAGCTTGACAAATGAATCTGGGGAAAGGGCACTGACAAAAATTATGTCAAAATCTGAATCTGAGTCACTACCTATGAATGTATCTCTTTAATAATGAAACTTTGATAAAGTGATGTGCCTGTTAGGAAATATTGTGAAGGGTACATCAACATTATACAATACTCTAAGAACCCATTAGGGAACATAAGTGAAGCACAAACGCAAGTCATACAGACTCTGCACGATGTGTGTGGAAAGTTATCAACCCACATTTAACACTGTAATAAGACAATGTGCCATCTTTTGCCAATTCTGCTTTCAGCTACAGCAGCACACATTGAAAGTAAAGTGTGAAGAGCACTGCAACCCCGAGCAGAATTTATTACTCCTATGATGAGAGAATGCAGCTTGGAGTCTGTACTGAAGCCTCATAAAAAGCAGGTCCGTGATTTAAAGTTTATATATATTACTCATAAAATAACAATTATCTTCTGCAGAGGCTTTCATGCAAAAATATCACACACAGCACTCAATGGAAATGATTTCTCTGGCTTTCCTTTACATTGTGCCAAGTAACCCGGTGAAACACGCGCATGCTGGTAGTAATATTTCACGTCTGCAGGTTCAGAAACAAATCCTTTTTTGAGTCACTGTCAGAAGCGATTGGGAGTAGGCTGTCCTCTAGAACCCTTAATTGCACACTTATTGGTGCAGCAGCCCAGGCTCTTTCAGGTTGCTGCATGTTAATCCGGAGCACAGCGCTGACAGTTTCCTTCTTACCTTTCAGCTGCTCCTGGTCCGTAACGTCGCACTGGATGAACACCGTCCTCTGCGCTTCGAACTCCTCGTCCAGGGCCGCCTTGCTCTCCCGTCCGGCCTCGGAGTTGCGGTCCAGCAGGGCTACCTGGGCGGGGAGGGAGGGAAAGGCTGAGCGGCGGGCGGACGGACGGACGCCGAGCCGAGCCCCGGGGGCTGCCGCCGCGCCGCTCCCGCAGTACCAGCCGGAGCGAGCGGCAGGAGGCAGAGCGGGGGGCGCTTCCCGGGGCTCACCTTCGCGCCCTTGCCCAGCAGCGCCTGGACGAAGGCCCGGCCGATGCCCTGCGCCCCGCCGGTGACCAGAGCCACCTTGCTACTGACGTGCATGGTCGCCGCGCTGCCGCCGCCGGCCCCGCGCCCGCCGAGCCGGAGCAGCCTAGTGCGGTGTCACCTGCCCGGTTTCCTCCCTCCTTCGCTCCCTCCCTCCTGCCCTCCCTCCTTTCCTCCTCCTCCTCCTGCCGCCGCCGCTGCTGCTCATTCCCCCCCCGCTCCCCTCTCGTGTGACCGAGAGCAGCCCGGAGCTGCCTGGGCGGCGGGGGGGGGGGGCAGGGGTGGAGTAGGTCGTTAAATCGTTCTCCCGAGTGCCTGGATGAACCCCAGAGATCAAGGACCAGAGAGAGGAGCAGCTTCATTCCCTCTTCAGCCCCCGGGCTTTCCGGCGAGGACGGGCTCCCGCCCGGGGGAGGGGCCCCGGGGCAGCTACAGCTTCCCTCGGAGCGGGGGGAGAGCCCCTGCGCCTCCACAAATCGCGTGAGAAGTGGCTACAAGCTTTGATAAGGGCTCTTGGCAGCTCCGAAGACTGTGTGCGTTTTGGTTGGCCCAACTTGCGTGAGCAGCAGGGGAATTGAAAGAAAGTTCAGTCTCCAAAAAACCAAACATAGAGCCTTTTTTCACCACTTCAAAATACCCCACCAGCCTTCTCCCTCTCGTTCTGCCAGTAAGTAGAATCTGTTTGTATGAAAAAGCAGCCATTAAACATTGCGGGTGTTAGATGTGTCAAGATAAGTGCTTTCTAGAAATTTTCATGTCTGTGGGTAACATAGCTGGTAACCTTAAAAAAAGTTTAATCGCGTTTACAGCTTATAAGACAAATTCTGCTGCATAATATGAATTATATGCAACTAAAATTTATCAATCCTAAGATATATCACCATCTGGTAGAAATAAGAGCAATCTTGATGATCCCAAAGCTGAAATAAATTTTCTTGTTCATTAATCTCTTTTGAGATTCACAGATGTTATCCCATAGAGAATACAATGTTGTAGAGTGTTGGGTAGATGGGCAAAATCATTGCTCCAGTCCTAAGCTCTGTAAACATATGTACATCATGCATGTGCATGTATGTATTAACACACACGCTTGTCTTCTGGGTTGTCTGTTTTCTTTTGCCTGGTGTGGCAGGTTTAAACTTTTTGCTTGTGCTTTCAAGGCCCTGAAGTACTCTGACTCAGACTTTATCTATCATTAATGTCTGTTGTCATTTTTCCTTGCTTCTCAGCAACAGCGTGCCTATTTTGCCTCAACTCTTATCCCAGTTGGCTGTTTTCTACTAGGCTGCCTTCGTGTATGGAATTCCTTTCTTTTGTATTACCTAGAAGAAACAAATTATATTGCTCCTAACTCCAGCAAACTGTTACAGAACCACTAAGGTAACTATGTTACCTAATTGAGTAAATTGAGTAACACAAGATCTTGTTATTATAACCTTTGTCCTTAAAAATGTGAACTAATATAATCCAGCTGCTAAATTGGATAGCAGCCATTTAGTTTTCCTAAAGATCATGATTCATGGTGCTTCGTCAGAGCTGGTCTCTGGGATTAATGATTTGTTTGAATATGATACCTGTATTTCTGGGAGGGCTCTGGATCGCTTTGGAGCTCTGAAATTTGTGCCACCTAAACTGCCATGCCTAATGAGCTCTTTCCCAACCAGCTGAGCCAGCTTCCCTAATTTGTTGAGAGACAAGTACAGTGACAGGTCAAAGGCACATCATGAAAACAGTATTACCACACAAGGACCTAACAATAGCATTACAGTGGAGTTTTTCACCCTCAGATCAACCCTGATAACAACCCACTCCACCCCCCCAACCTTTGGCCAAATCATGATCAACATCTGTCACGGTCTTTGTTTCCACAACGTGTTCATATTTTTTTAAAGTGCTATGCAAAGGAAAAGATCAATAAACCTCTCTGTGTTTCCAAACAGCTGTGGTTGGAATGAGCCTTGGCAACTGCTTTCTAAACTGTTGATAACTTGGCATAAATGTTAAGAACAAACAGGACTATTCAGAGATGCTGAAATGCTTTAAAACCTGCTTGCACACACTGTTTCCGTAAAACAAATCTTATAAGTCTGTGTCCCAAAGATCAACTGGGTTGAATATAGTCCTGGGTATTACAGGTTGAAATCATTTAAAAGTGTTGTGATAAACTAACCCAGGCTTTCTAACTCTGGTTTTGTTGGCTAAATGGACTCTTTCCATTATTCCATTCTAGAATCTAAATGACATGTCTTGAAAGATGGTGAAAAAAGTCGATATCCATAACCTTGGCAAAATATATTTGAAATCAGAGATAGTGTTCCTAGCTAGAACAGTATGTGCCAATCCTCCAAATCCAGGAGGATGGCTCTGTGATTTATCCCTGGAGCCGGCAGAGATCATTTGGCTGTAAGGAATGTGTGTGCTCTGCTCCTTCAAACCGCACTGGATTTGCTACCAACTCGCCACAGGTACTCTTAAGACCTTTGTTGCAACACAGTCCTTTACCACCCCAAGTCTGTAATATGACCAACTGCATAAAAGAAAAAATGTTGCCCATAGGAAAAAGCTCTTTGTATACCTTTACCTTGTTAGAAATCCAGACTTAGCGTCTCAGTCTTCTTGCTGAAACTTGGGGGGTTAGTTATGAAATATTTTTTCTCCGTGATTCATAAATCGACAGTTTTTGAACCTTGCCTTCAATCTTCATGAAAGCTTTCATAGAAGCATGAAGAATTCCACTTTTTAATGTTTCAGTGGTCTACCTTTTCAGATAATCTATCCATAAGTAAAAACAGTACCTGGCTCCACATAAAAAGTTGGAAGAGCTATCACAATAGGCAGTAACACACTATAAAGGATCTATCTTCCTAAGTGGCCAGCTTACAGAACACTGAGTATATGCTTTGGATACCTTATTCTGTGTGTGAGAGAAGCCAATAGGGTCATTTAGGAAAATGTGAGATAGTTAAATATGGTGTTGCATTATTCAATGGTACAGTCAAACCAAATCGTGTCACATTTATGATTTTTTCACCGAAAGGTGCTCTAACATTTGCCCTAGGGGTTTGCTATCCAATATGTTAGCTAGATTCATCACAAACAACTAATAGCTGAAATCACAGGCATGAAAAGACATTAAATGACTTCATGAATGTTTGATTTGGATGCTTTGAGAGACAAGTAATTCTATATAGGCAATCTGCACTTTCTGTTCAAAGTTAAGAAATAACAATAATAGTAAATAATGTCTTAGATGCTGAAGCTGTTCAGATTAAATCTTTCACACACACACCCTGCTAAGAGTGCAATGCTGAATATCTATTAACATTTCAATGCATTTGTGTGCAGAATGTGATTTAATTTACTCTTTTCTAGTAGACCTTTAGCTAGCAACACAATATCTTTTTTTCTTTCCTTTTATGGCTGTGGTGCTTCCTCTTCAATTTCCCTCTGTTTACTTACATTTCTTCTTTTCCACGGCCCATCGCTTATGTTCCACTGTTCCGCACAGACCACAGTGGCATCAAAAGTTGAAGACACTCTGGGTGGTTTTAATCTGTTTTTGAAAAGGAGACAGGAATGTGATCTCTCTCAGACATGTGTCACCCTGTTCCTTGAAAAATAGTTTTCCAAAAAGCAACCCATACCTTATTTTTGTTACCGTCTCTTCATACTCTGCAAGGTGCTCTTCAAGTTGCTATGAAACCTAAATAAGCAATATCACACCTGTGAGTGGATTATCAGGCAATGCATTTAGGAGGGCATCCAAACACAGTTATGCAGCGTATGTGCCTTGGTATGTAGTTTAGTGCATTTCTCCAACTTCTACTGAGTAGAATGAGCGGAAAAAAAAGCTAGAGCAATGTCCCAAAAGTATAGCTTTGCATGGGGTAATTAAAAGACAGATTTCTGGTCACATACTTAATGTGGTGTGACCAAACCCTCCTTAACAAGAAACTTAAGTGTTCAGCAAGTATAAAACAGTGTTCCATTTCCAAGAGTTTTTTTCATAATGCGATTTCTATATGATCTCTCTGTATGCACTGTTAGGCATAAGAAAGGCAGCAATTACTGCATAAGAAGATGAGGTTATGCAGCTATGCTTTATTTCAGATGTTATACCTAGCTGTGTATACAAAATAATTCAAGACAGATAGACTGGCTGCCAGAAATGTCAAACTAACTTAGAGGGCAAGAAGCTGAATGAACAACAGGCTCAGAGATTTGCCAAAATGCATTTTTAGAGCACAACATCATATCAGCTTGTGCTAGGTCAGTGGCTAGATTATTTTCCTCATCGAGGACAACAGCAATACGTGCACAAAAATGTCATGTACTTGGGGAAAATAAGAGAACACAGGATACATCAAAGCAGAGTATAAGAAAATAGTTATGAAAAATCTATTACCAGAGTTCTTAGTAAGAGTATGGGTTGTTCAAGATGTCAGGACTTCCATGGTGACCCTTGGAGGAAGACAGTAAAAAAACCCAGCCCTGGGGTTGTCCATTTTTTTCAAAAATAGCAGGCAGGATAGGAGAAAGCATAATGTGTTTTTTGAAAACATGAGAAATAGCAGTTGAAGTTAGTAGTATTGTCAGAATAGAAATGGGAGTTAATGTCTTAGCAGTATATGAGAAGAAAAAGGCTTGGCTTAGTAGCTTAAGGAGGATCATGAGGTGAAGACTACATCACTTTGCTTTATAAAGTAGAAAAGGGAAGTTACTGGAGACATTCAAAAAAAGGAGTAAGAAACTTGTACAGTGCAATTTCCTGATTTGTAAGAACGCCTAGAAAGTGTGGAGTTTTTGTGAAAAGATTTGTCAGAGCATGTGGGAGGATATTACAGTAAATGAGAGGTAAGAGAGGTGATGACTGGTTTTTAGATTGCCTTTAACTGGCATTACAGAAGAAGGAATGCTAAAAGTTAGAAAGCTTCCCGTCACTTTGGAAACATCTACTACAACTGAAAGAAAGGTTTTGGAGTAAAGAAACTTATCTAGTGGAAAATATCTAGTGAAGAGGGGTGGGAAATAGCTGCCTAGGAAGCTAAAGACAAGGGGGTTTAGGAATCCAACCTTGGATACCTATTCAGAGAGGCTTTCTACCTCTCCAGCATGCCTTTCCTTGATCAAATTCCTACTGTCATGTTTAACATCGCCACAGCCTGTATCTTAGACACCACAATGTCAATGTGATCCAATGTCAATCCTTCATCCTGCATATAGGTCAAATAACTGGGGAACAATAAGCTACTAGGGTTTCACCTTAGGTACTTGATGCTTTTAAAGAAAAAACAAACTCAAAGCAATTAATACAGTGCTCAACAAGGAAATGAGTTTTATTATTTAAATCGCTTTCAAAAAGTCACTGGATAACTTGGGAAATATGGGACTAATGCCTGAGAACCAATAACACATTGTAAAAAATTATAGTCTACTGGAAGAATGAAAACATGAGCACGAGTACAGCTGGGGCAGTACAGGTCTTGCTAGGAAGGCAGTCCTGCAAGGTGTTAAACTTCTCAAGGCTCGAGCCAGGCTCTAAATGAATAAGGAAGGATTCAGTGTTAAAGCATGCCCTGCCCTTTCTCTATCTGATATAATTATAGGAGAACCTTTAAAACCCCGTATTTGGCACTGTCTTTAAACACCACGGCAGTATGGCAGCTGGCAGTGAAAACAAAACCAAAATATGTGAACCCCTCCCATGCCTCTTGCAAACTTTGGCAACACACTATATGAAGGACTGACAGTCTACCCTATTCATTTGATTATCAACTTATCAAGCAGTGCCAATATCTATACGTTTGTAAAGAAATTGTTGTAGGCTTATACTGAAACTGTAAAAGTTCTTAAAAATCTAATGTGATCAATTAAAATCAGACCAACCACCCAGTGAAGTAACTCGTGTTTCTTAGAACTGTGTAATTCTAGTGCAACTGAATTGTTGTCTACTTCCTTAAAAGATTATAACCACATAGATAAAACTCATGCTTTTTGATATTTGTTGAAATGCTGGACTCTTATTATCTTATTTGATAAATACTACTAATGTGCTTTCTTCGACTAATATCCAGTTGAAGAGAGAAGGAATATGTTTTTGATTCTGTTTTAACTTTTAAATAGTAATAACCTGAAAAAAAGAGATGAATCCCAGAAAACCTTCATTCCAACTTTGAAATATAATGAATTAGCAGGGAGCCATGAATCCAAGGAATCCTCCTTATTCTGCTCTCCAAATTTCTGCAAGATCTTACAGTAATAGTTGTCTTTGAAGCTAATGTTTTGGCTCCCTCATTTTTTTTCCTCTACACATAATCACTGTCTAGGTACATCAATTTCTGAGTGTTCTGTTTTAGGTAAAAATGTCACATACAGAGCTTCTTTGAGGTAGGGCAGAGTATTTTGTGCTGCAGAGTGGTTGTTATGTGTATATTTTATGGAAGTCAGAACTTCCACAATTGTCTGGTGTGCAAAATCCTGGAAGTGCTACAGAATATGTGTAATGTGCTATAGATTACCATCTAGTCAGGAGAATGATGTGGTGACATTCAGAAATAATGTGGAAAAGTGAACCAAAACTCAAAAAAAAAAGTATGAAAAAGGGAACAAAAGAACTGATGAGTACTTACTAGAGATGACACTTAGTCACTTAAGATGCAACTAATGAATGAGTCGAATATCTCAAATGGTAACACCATGGCACTTTTCCTTATAAGTAGTTCATGCTTTTCATTTATTTTTTATGCTTTGTGTTATGAAATATATGAAATTGAATCAGAAACTGAGTAACAACAACAACAAAACCTACTAGATCTGAGTTCTTAATTTCTTAAGGAAATGTTACTGCTGATATTAATTGGTGAAAATACAAAAACAACACAGAAATCTTTGTCAGGCATAGTCAATGTAACCTTAAATGTAGTTATTAAAAGTAACAACAGTTATTTAATAAAAAAAGTAATCAAGTAGTCCTATGTCAAAGGTAAGACTATAGCTAGTACTTAAAATTTAAGCTAGTAGATTGTTTGTGAAGTATTTTAACTATTAGAAGTTTACAGTCAATTACTAGATATTATTTCTGATAATTTAAAATGTTTACAACTACAAAATAAACTGCATTTGCTAGTCAGTTGAGAATGTATATATTATAGGCTTTCTAGCTGAGATCCTCAGATGAATCTTGAATTACAAATGAACATTCAGGGTTTTAAGGAACTCATCTATGCAGCTTAATAAAAGGAAGATATTATGATGGCATAAACACCTTTATTTTTTCTGAATGCAACCACACTCATCCTTCTGTCCAAATTAAAAGCTTTAACTGAAATATTTAGTACAAATCTGTGTGGAGATCAAGCATCCCCTGAATTATGCTGAATTCATTTTCTGAGACCTACAAATTAGTTCCTGTTTCTGTAATAGTGTTTACTTCATGTGACCAATAGGAAGAAAGGTAAATCCTCAATGTAATTATTGAGATAAGTTCAAATTGGCCGTTATATTCTAGGATACCTGGAAATCTTACTAATAAGTACATCCCTCTAAGGTGATATAAATAACTGGATAGCTCTTTTCCATTTTTATATTTCTGGTATTCAAACATGCACAAATAAACATCAATTTTCATAATTAAAGACATCTGAAAGCCTTTCTTGCTGCTGGAAAAATTATATCTTTGACTATGTTATAAAACTCGAAACCTCCTGACATAGTTTTGCTGGGATGGTAAACCTATAATGCATTGCAAAAATTTTTATGTGAAGACATATAAATAAGTCTTCCAAGACATTTCAGAAATCATATGAAAACAGAATCCACAGCCACATCAGATATGGTAACATACTTAGGTATTCAATAAGGTCACCAGTATGTCATTTTAAATGACAACAGAGAAAACTTAATAAAGAATTATTGTGCAATAAATGAGGATCTGGAATTTTAGAATGTCATATGCAAAGGGGGAGGCATAACACACCATGGTCTGAAGTAAATCAAACAATTTCTTTAAGATCTAAGAACAGATTCAAGCTAACATTAAGTACCACTGCAGTTGACTGTGAAGCTTTATTTCACAATGATTTTAATAACAGTGGACAAAAAGCTGACTATGTGCCAGCACTGTGCGCTTGCAGCAAAGGCAGCAAACAGCCTCCTGGGCTACTTTTGGCAGAGCATCACCAGCAAGTCAAGGAAGGTGACCCTTCCCCTCTGCTCAGCCCCGGTGAAACGCATCTGGAGTGCTACATCCAGCTCTGGGTTCCCCAGTGCAAGAGAAACATGGATGATCTGGAGTGGGTTCAGTGAAGAGCCACTAAGATGATTAAGGGACTGGAGCACCTAACGTACAAGGAGAGGCTGCATGAGCTGAGACTGTTCAGCCTGGAGAAGAGAAGGCTGAGGAGACTCTCGTCAATATGTGTAAACCTGATAGGAGAGTGTAAAGAAGACACAGCTGAAGTCAGTGGTGCCTAGTGACAGGATAATTGGCAATGAGCAAAAAATTGAAATTCAGGAAATCCCACTTAAACACCAGAAAAAACTTTTTTCCCCGAGTATAGCTCAGTGCTATTTTTTTCTGAGTATAGCTCAGGACTGGACCGTGTTGCCCAGAGAGCTTGTGGAGTCTCCATCCTTAAAGGTAGGCAAAACTAAAATGGATGCAGTATTGAGCAACCTGCTCCAGGTGACTGTGCTTTGAGCAGGGGGGTGGACTTGAAAAATACATGTAAATAATTTTTGTTTATTGTTTAATATGAATATAGGTATGGTTAGGCTATAAATTCTTCCAGTGTACAAGAGTTAAGGTCATAAATATGCTCTAAATAAGCACAACTGATTTCTCCCTACAGCTCATTAACATAATATTATGCATTTACATTTGCAGAGCAACCTCAGATAACTTTGCAGAAACAGAAAAGGAAAGCAGACCACTTTTCCACCTTTTTCAGAAAATTTCAGATCATTTTTGTGGCCCTCCTCTGGACCCGCTCCAGCAGGTCCGTGTCTCCTTCCTGTGCTGAGGGCTCCAGAGCTGGACGCAGGACTCCAGGTGGGGTCTCACCAGAGCGGAGTAGAGGGGCAGAATCCCCTCCCTCGCCCTGCTGGCCACGCTGCTTTTGGTGCAGCCCAGGGTACGGTTGGCCTTCTGGGCTGCGAGCGCACGTTACTGGCTATGTCCAGCTTTTCACCCACCAGTACCCCCAAGTCCTTCTCAGCAGGGCTGCTCTCCATCCCTTCAGCCTGTACTGATACCGGGGGTTGCCCTTGTTGAACTTAGGAAGCTGCTTTGATTTGTGCATATTGTTCAGATATGTACCTGATGCATGCTTTGCACCTCCATGGAAGTCAAGTCAGTTTCTGAAGAAAAAGTAGCTGATAAAGTGTTTCTAATGTTTTCATATTTTCCAATTAGTAGTTATAGTACAGAATTAAAAAAAATAATTATTGGATTAATTCCATCTTGAGGTAAATCAGACAGCAGCTGGCAAGTAAATAGTTTAACCTTATTTCATCCCATATACGTACATTCATAAAAGAATGGTATGAAAAGATTAAGGTCACATTTGTCTATGAACTGGGGACAATAAAAAAGATTTCCAGAAAATATTTGATTTTGTACATGTACTGAAATTACTGCACCGCACAAACTGTTTTCTTCAAAGTTAGTGCTTTAAAAAATTATTTTATCTTTAATTTTCACAGTTATAGATCTTCATGATAGAGAACATAAACTGTTTGCTTAGAAATTATTATGTGTATAACTATAAGCAGAGTTGGTAGCACAATCTAAGAAGTTGTCTCACCTTTCTCATTAGAATTGGTCCACTTAAAATTCTTCATATATTTTCTTCAAATTGGAAAACTGCAGGCAAAGACAAATTAAGTAAGAATTAAGACTAGTAAAATTTGTTTGGTTAAGCCCATTGAATAGTAGTCAGGAATTTGAGTTAGCTCTGGTCTTCCATGGACTTCCTACAAGAAGGGAAGGGAAACCTTGGCAGTTTCATAGTCCACATTGTTCCACTGTTTTGAGACAATTAATGCACCATTACCTTTTTCTGGAAAGCAGAGGCTCCACTTTCCTGCTCATTAGTCCCTCCGAGCCCCAATACTAGCTTTGTCCTTCCATGCTTAAGCAGCTGTGCGAAAAGGCTGTACAGTAATTGCAAATAACATCTTACAAAGGATATTTTCTCTGTGTTTTATGACAGCTAACTTAAACAATCTACACATTTATTAAATCTGATAAAGATGTTTCATTTTCTAATA
Source organism: Phaethon aethereus (assembly GCF_964289735.1). Lineage (NCBI taxonomy): Eukaryota > Metazoa > Chordata > Aves > Phaethontiformes > Phaethontidae > Phaethon > Phaethon aethereus. The sequence goes on from NC_138578.1 coordinate 44,691,051, forward strand.
CAGCACTGATAGATTCAGCATTGATAGTTATTTTTTACTTTTCAGTTCTTCTTTGTTTTAGCTATTATTTCACTGCAGCATTGAGAAATCTGGATGAGTCTGAACAAACAAATCAGGAAACTCTCTTTTGGGAGTAAAATGCATGATGTAATAATATTCAATTTCCTAAAACTTTCCTTTCATTTAACATTTTGAAGATGGTGTTTAGTGCTAAAACTGCATACATAGGATTGTGTTAGAAGGTTGAGGCTTAAAATAAAAAAATAAAAAAATAAAGACATAGATAAGGTGAAGTGGAACTAATGTACATAACGACATTTGAATGGAAATTAGTTTAACACAGGGGTATTCCATTTAAACCCTAAAACATTTGCTTTGATGATGGGATTAAGTAAGGAATGTATCAATGTTGAGATTATGAAGCAGTGGTTGCCTTGGACAAGATGAACATATATGACCAGGTATGGACATTGCTAGTCATGTTTGTATGGATTAAATATGTTATCTGGTATATACAAACTGTTAATGCAGCATAGGACAAGATAACAAAAAAAAATTCCTAATTCTTGACCTTTCATAGATTTAAACACAGATAGTGTATTGTATTTCTCTCTCAGCTGCATGCCTCTTGTGTACTTTGGCCGTGTCATGCAGAGCTACATCTGCAAAAGGACTTCAGTAGTTTTCAAACACGTGCTCAGCCGCTGCACCCTTTGGATGGTTTTGTTTTTACCAAGAAAACTGTCACACTGACAGCGTTAATGTGTAAAGTGTAAACTGTGTGTTAATATTTGTCTAGCACATGCAAAAACCCATTTGTGTAAAATTTTCCAGTCTCCTGGCCGGTCCTATACGCTGCGGCATGAGCAGTGGGCACAGATACTGATTTAGGCTTTGTACATAATACCATGGCAACGCCTCTTGGTAGATTATGTTGTTGTGCAACTCCTACTGTTCAAAAGAATTCCATGGCAAAATATTTGCCTAGTCTGTGGTTCTTTTTCCTATCAGGGAGAGGGGAAGGTTCAAATCCACATCTCTCTTGTTTGAGAGGCATCATTTACCCACCTAAATTGAAGCTGCTTTAGGGCTTAAGTTCTTCTAGCATTCTTGTGATAGAGCGCAACAATGAAATTTCATTAGGGCAGATACAAAGTGAAATATAAAGGGAGGGACAGAGCAAATACCTTCCTTTTATTGTTTCCCACTTACTGCCTGTGAACATGTTTAGAAATGTGTACAGTGAAGGAGCTGAATAATCTTGTATTAAGGTAGGCACACTGTGAAAATGAACATAGGGAAATACTCCACCAAAAATCTGTGAACCATGGAAGACCAGAGTGAGTCCTGGTGACAACCTAAGTACTTTTGTAAATATGAATTGAATCAGACTAAATCATCTTTCTAGCTCCCTGTACCACATCATGTTTCAAGTGACTATTCTCCATGAGTAGGGTTGTTTAGTGTTTCAGTATTAGGAAAGCCCAAATCTCTTATGAAACCACATTTATTCTGACAAATTTCAAAGAAAATGTCATTAGAACAAGACTGTTTTCATTTTATTAGTAAAGATAAGATTTCTTTTGGCAAAATGAAAGTGTTTAATTCTGAATTTATTTTGTTACTGTTATTTAGGCTTTTATATTCTATGTTATGTTATGCCACAGTGTGGTTTCTGTTATATATAATATTTCTTGATATATTTCAATTTCCTAGAAGCTTTTTTCCCAAGAATTTCCAATTACATATTCCATGAATAATTGTGAAATGTTCTGATTATGAATTCTTTTGTAGTGATAAAAGTAGTTGTGAAATGTGAGAATTTTCCGTAATACTGAACTTCAAATTCTCAACCATTCTAGTCAGGGGTTTTTAAGGCTTATTGGACAAAGATGTTTAGACGGATTGTCTGCCTGGAGAACAAAAAAAGATAATGCTACTAGGCTGCATTCCCATGAGTGAAACCTTCCATTTGATCCCCGTGTAATTTTTAATGTCTTTCAATTATTGCTTTTTCTTTTGCTTTAAATCATGAAGCTCCCACAAAATACTGATGTGTGCTGTACAAACATGTATTAGATATACCAGGATATGATAAAACCATCATCCTCCAATTTTTGGCGGGAAAATTTTTGTTGACTTGTGGATCACAACCTAAGTGTAAAGAAGTACGTAATCCATTTCTAAGCAGCTGAGACAGCAAAATCTATAAGGCAATTTACAGTGTTGCAGCAGAAGTCTTCAACAGAATTTAATTAAAATGTTCTAGTGATCTGAAGATATTCATAATCCAGCACTGAAATTAAAGAAGTGCACATCAACAGAACTTATTCTCAGGCTCATGATGATTAGCATTGTTATGCGTATATTTATATCATGTGTATAAATCTACAGTCAATGACCAAAATACAGAATGGTTTTTCAACCACCTCCAAGTAAGTGATGAAATGCCAAGATATGAAGCACCTAGTCCCAGCTGGTTGATTTAGATCTCTTAAGTGAGGCATTCTCTACGTAAGCTTTCTATGTAGTTCACGGAGAGAGTGAGGTGGGTGATCTGAAGGGGAAACAAGCTGCTTAGAGCTTGTGAGTAAGAACACTAAGCACCACATAGGTCTCAGCCCTATGGTTTGGGTGTCTGGTCGTTTGGCTCCAGCACCCCTTCTCAGCATCAATGTCTAACTAGAAAGGAGTATTTGGCTATTTAAAAGACAGATGTTAACAGGGGTGGAATCATTACAATGTGCACAGTGCAGTTGGACTGTGGAACCCATTGCCATCGGGTGTTGTAATGTGGGTTCAAAAAGCAATCAATAAAATTTAGGTTAATTAGACACCAAATTACCATCACCAAAGATGGGACTGTAAAATTTGGTAGAATTACAATATATATGTATGTTCTGTTCTGGTTACTGTCAAAGACAGGATTTTAGAATATGTGGATCTTTGTTCAGAGCGAGTACAGTCATGTTTTCAGTATTATGGCAGTACTATAATGTCTACTAAGTTAACGAAGTCTATTCCACATATTTTTCAGAATATTTTTGAAGAGAAAACACATTATTTTGGAAGAATATTTTTTTTAACCTAATTTAGGTATATTCCATTCTGTCCTTCTCTCAGTATCAATATGCATTCAGTAATCAAAATATACTATCGTGTGTGTGTACATATATATGTAGCCTGCATACCTTTCTATACCTAGGAAATAGTCCAGTTCTCCATGCCACTAATTTCTATTTGAAAGAAAAATTAGCCCATTATTAACTCCCCAAACTGGTATAACCTGGAAAAGGGCAACAGTATTTACAGTGCGAGTTTATGTTTTTCTTCCTGGCTTAGGTGACATTAGGTGGGGCTGATAGAGTTCAGTGCCAACAAAAGTTTATATATGTATCTCAAAGTGCCTTTTAATGAACTTAACTGATTCTATACCTTAAAAAAAATCTTGTTTAAATGAGAAGAAAGAAATTCTGATATGTGATATTTTTAGCACTTTTACAGTAAAAGTTTTTGTTCTTCCTCCTTCTGGATTTAGTGAAATTCAGGTCAAGCCTATAAATTCTAGTTTCTGTGTGATTCTAAATTAATTTCAGACAGGCTGGAGGTATTTAGTGGCTCTTATGCTTCTAACAACTGAGAATCTGGTATGATCATGATCCCACACACTACAGACAATTCAGCCACAGAGTTTATAATATGGTTTAAAACAACAGACAACCAATATTTTATAGGGGATGAAGGAAGAGGATAGCAGTGGTTGGAACAGACTAGCATAAATGTGTTATTTTCACAAATTATAGAGTTTCAAGACACTAAAAATATGCTAAAAATATTCTCTGCTTCCGTAATGCCTATTGACCTACTTCAACTATGTAAAAGAATGAGTGCTCTTCACAAAGAGGAAGAATTAACACAGTTCCTCTTACTATCATTGGATGGTCTATTCCTGAATATATTTGTTGATTTTATTTTGGAATTTTTGCTTTTACAGGTAAACCTGGTTATTCCTCTTTATTTAATTCATATCTGTCTTCTGTAGAGTAGAAATAGGTTCGCTTGAAATACGTTATGTAGAGTATAAGTCACAAAAGTCAACTCTTTATATGTTGAAAGAGAGGTGGCTAGTAAGTGCAAATTGTAGTGCTAGACTGGAGCTTTCATGTTTCCTTTTGGCAGTTTTTCTGAGGTCACTTTTTTGCAGTGTTGGGCCTGTGGATGGAGCATTTGTTGGCTCAAAGTTTTCAGAGTACCTTCTACACATGAAAAGTGAGGGTAGATCTTGGTACCATTGTAGATTCTTTCTCTGTATCTGTTTTGGCCTTTTTTTAGTTTCTGGGCTCTAGCTCAAAGTTACTAACCACATCTGGCATCTGGAGCAGGGAAAGTTCAGGGCAGGATATCTCAACAGCCAGCAAAGAGGTCCAAAAATTTAGAGACTATGTGTAAATTCAAAATCATACACTAGGAATCTAGGAATCAAGACAAATCAAATATTGCATGACCAAATGTAATCCAACAAAGCTAAGATACTCGTGAATTATTTTGGGCTGATTCACTTATGTATATGACTAATCAGGCAGAGCTAACACAACAGCAAACGTAAAAGGGAGAGAGAGCTGGAGAAATCACCAAAGTTGGGGAAAATATCAGTAAGTGAGAAAACACTTTGCTTAACACTTTTAATTTATTGCACGAATTCATTGCATAGCTTTCTTATATTACTGTAATTGAGAACAAATAATCAGCCTAAACAATCAGAGATGTGTCTGTGCTAGCCTTTTGCCCTACATCTTTCAACCATTATTATTAGTGATGAAGCAGTCTCCATAGTAGCTGATGCGGTACTACTAGCACCAGTAACTCTTGGCATGCCCGACTGCAGATAGATAATATGGTGGTCAAAGGTAGTAGTAACTTTGCTGTGGTAAACCTCTCCATTTTTTTGTAGTACTAGAATTATTCTACTTTAAATCAAGGCTCAGGGAATTTCAGGCTAGAATACACAAAAATATTAAAGCATCCAAAGTGGATCTGTAGATTGTTTAAGAATCTCAATCCAAGATCGTGATTCTCAAAAGCCCTGCTGAACAGTGTTAGGGACTGTATTTTTGGCAATAAAACTCCTCTAATACAGAAGAATCCACTCTTCCTTTCAGTGACTGCCGTCTTGTTCAGATTAAGACTGGTAGCTGTTTGAAACTTAAATCTAATTGGTATCCTGAAAATCAGCTTTTCTCTGCCCAAATATTTATCTGTCCTGCTTCACATTAACTTCAGACAAAATATTCTTTAAATTTAAATTTCTTTAAATTTACAGGGTAGGTAGGAGATATAAGATGTCCTCTGGTTTGTCCTCTGAACCTGAATGATTAGAGCATTCCCATAGAAGAGGTTCAAGGATTTCCACAAAATGAACGAACTGAAATCCACATCTCCCTAGAAAGTGTCTTAACCACAAGGCTGTGAGGTTGTAGAGTGATATTGTTCTGGTATAGTGGCCTGCCCTTCTTTTGAAAATAAGGCACTTTAAATAGTGCTTCCTGAAGTATGCACGTGTATTTTAAACTAGATGATCATTTTATGTAGCTGCAGAAACAGACAGGCTTATGTGAGGTATTTTTGTTGTTTATCTGTTTTTAAGCTTTTAACTTAAAATATATACCAACATGATTAATTTAAACACTGAACTAAATAATTCCTTGCAAAGGCTGCTTTTTCACCCTGTGGGGAATAAAACAATTCCTGATATTATCAACTCCAATTAGAAAATCCATCTGACCATAACTGAGGATTAATTATTGCATCTAGATATTGCTAAAATAGTCTTCAGGAAGAGCACATAATTAAATAAGAGGGACAGATGCAGAAGTAAAGTAGAAAGATCTGTGAGTCTACTGAATTCTTATTTGGGCATGTTGTTGTTCATTTAATCTAGAAGTTGTATCAGCAGGAGATGTCAGTTATGACATTAACTAGTTGTGACTAGTGTTTAAAAATTTTTTTTTTTTGAAAAAATTAGGTAAATAAATACAGCGGAGTATCAGCCTACTTTGAGAAAATTGTTCTCTCTGTTTCTTTTTCTGGAATCAGATAGCATTTTTTGGTCACAGAATCCAACTAGATTTTCAATGCTGTAATTATGAAAGGCACATGAAGTCAGAATTTATGTAGAATAAGAAAACCAGAACCAGAGAGAAAGAGACAGAAAATGAGAAAAGGAAATAAACACACAGTATGTGGTAACGACAATTTAGTAAATCATAAAGATGAAATACAGATGGAATATCCTGTGATAGGGAAGTTGCAACTAAACATCTGTTTCTTCCAAATTTCCAAAGAAAAATAGACTCATGTCTTATGCCCAGATGTTTAAGAAACTAGACTATCCAAATACGTCAGAAAATGTCAACTTCATATTCAAATTCTAAGAACTTAGTTTGTACGTTTATAGATTGTCTTTACTACAATCACTAGCAAATAAACCATAGTCAATGAAAATGCAGATTTACCTCTTATGAGTAATATTTTCCTTTAGTTTGGAGACGACAGAAAGTATGTCATGGGTTTTGTCTATATGTACTAACAAAGAAGGCCAAGATCCTGACTTTTGAACAGTGGCTATTATGGTGTGATCTTCTGTTCCCTAAGAATTCTTGACAGAAAGTATCAAAGTAGTTATTGCTCAAAGGTCAAGCATTGAACTAAGTCTTTGACCCGCCTTCTACTCTGTAATATACCCTTTACTTCAGTGTAGAGACACAATAATGGGAAGGCTTCTGCTGCTTAAATACAGGCATCCACATAATTTTAGATGCTTTAAGAAATCTTAGATATCCATTGACAGATATGGCATCAGGCATTCAAGAAACCCAGATTTTCTGGAACAGCATTGACAACGTAACCATGATCATAACCCTGACACACAAGTCTACCCTAATGCAACAAGTGGAGATTTCCTGTAAGTAGATGAGTTTTTCTGTGGCATAAAGACTGTCATATCCTGTTGATTGATACTCCTAACAATCTTGAGATCCAACAATTATGCTGAGGTGACAGAGCATATATGTGCATGTGTGTGTGTGTGTCATACATATGCATAGGTGGAGACAAAGAGTTAATGAGTTCATGTAACGTGAAATGTTTGAGATCACATAAATGATTAATTCTTAATCTATTGTGAAGTAATTTTAGATTAAGCCTAGTGTGCTCTCACCTCAGAGCAACTCATGCTAAAGGCATCCTAGCCATGGAATAATATAAGGACATAAATCAAAAATAATTTAAATGTTTTATCTGTCATACCAGGATGTTTACACCTACAGAGTACGAAATGAATTATTACCTCAGGATGACTCCAAGAAGATATTATATTTGTATTTGGAAGATGGAAGATTTTTTAAAAATGTTGCCTCTGGCACATGAGAGTCTGTTATTCATTTCAGTTTACTTAATGGATTCATTACTGGCATTTAATGTAGCTGTGGTGACTATATGCCAATAGTTGCTATATAGATTCTTTACTGCACAAGTACAATCTAATGACCATTCACTCGTGTCTTTAACAGGATTTTAGCTCCTGTTTGTTCCTAAATGCTAACACCATTTCATCACCCCTGAACAGAGGACAGATTTTTCAGGCAGTCAGAGAATCCTCTGAAGATCAGGTCTCTGAGTTTTTATGAATCTGTTCTGCACTTTGCAAGAAGTTTTTACTAAAGTTGTTCCAAATTTTTCGTGAATGGCATTTTTCCACAGGAAATATTGGTAAAATGCAGCCACATAATTTGTGTTGGCTTCAGAAAAATTTCCAGTAGCATGCTCGAGCTAATTGCAAAATGTGTTGCCTATTTGGTACCATTGTGGCTTTACTATTTCATGTTAGTTTGATTTCAGGAAGTTCTATTTTTGTTACGTGTCCTTGCATATGTCTGTTGACTGTGTGAGTTCACACTGATGATACACGTGGCTCGGTGTAGCAAACTGAGATAACACTTGAAGTCTGACCCTTATTGTAGTTGTAAGTTTGTCCATTTGAAACTCTGCCTGTGTCGCGGTTTAGCCCCAGCCAGCGACTAAGCACCATGCAGCTGCTCACTCATCCACCTCAGCCTCAGGTGGGATGGAGGAGAGAATTGAGGAAAAACCCTCACGAGTTGAGATAAAAACAGTTTAATAGGACAGCAAAGAAAGAGGAAATAATAATAGCAACAACAACAACAATAATAATACTGATAAAGGAATATACAAAACCAAGTGATGCACAATACAACAATTGCTCACCACCTGGTGATCGATAGCCTGCCCCTGAGCAGCGATTCCCGCCCCCCGGCCAACTCCAATTTATATACTGAGCATGACGTTGTAGGATATGGAATATCCCTTTGGCCAGCCTGGGTCAGCTGTCCTGGCTGTGCCCCCTCCCAGCTTCTTGTGCACCTCCCCGCTGGCAGAGCACGGGAAACTAAGTCCTTGACCTAGTATAAGCACTACAACTACTTAAAACATTGGTGTGTTATCAACATTATTCTCATACTGAATCCAAAACACAGCACTATACCAGGAAGAAAATTAACTCTATCCCAGCCAAAACCAGGACAGTCTGTTTACAGTTATGCAGGGAAGAGACTGCCCAGAGGAACAGAAGTACGAACAGCAGTCACTGAAGAGGATTGTCTAGAAAAGCAGACTCATTGCATACATAAGTATACTTTATTAATTTTCATAGTCTCAAGAAAGAGTGAGAACTATCTCTGATAATGCAATATTACTGCTTGATCTGGCAGCCTCACAGTTCCCAAAGCCACAAGCTGTGTTTATGGTTCTAGGAACAGCAGTACAGGCTGTTCACAGGCAGCATTCCTCTGGGCAGTATTTCAGAAGGAGAAACAGAAAGAAGGCCTCTACTTCTGGAAGCTTGCTAAGTGGAACAGCTCATTAGGACGTTTTGTAGCATGAATCCCAAGAATCAGTGAATATGAATTAACCTAAGCCAAACTTTGACCATGAGGCACAGCCTGTCACTTTCACTTTGAGAACGTTATTGATGTGGAAGGAGAAGAGCATGTCTGATCAGTCTGTAAAAGTGGTCTGCTGGCAAGAATGGGTTTTTTTTTTGACAGCACTTAGCCAGAGGAGTTCACTACTAGGACATCACACGACATATTATTTGGTAGAGACTATCTCCACTTGTAATTGTTAAATTCTCTCAGCTTTTGAACCCAACACTATTGAATGGCACAATGGTCATTTGCCGGCTGTGCAGATGTTTCGGCTGTGATCCCAAAAGGGTGGGGACATTAGGCATAAGACAAATTAAAAACAATCACAGCACAAATATGCCCCAGAAGGTTACTTCAGGAGAAAAGGAGGCAAGCACTGTGTCTGCTAGCAATCTGAATATAACACTTACTGTTGCTTCTCATGATTTCATCATCTGATTCCAGCAGCATGGCTCAACAGACTTTAGCAAGTCTTTTCAGAGGCAGCAAAAATATCATTGCAAACACCCCGGAGCCATGAACTTGGTCATGTAATGTATGTGTATGCTGACCACAGTTATGTTTTCTTCTTGGGAATAGCACAGACATTAGATGCTTTGTTGCTGCTGCCTCCAGTGACAGGTTCCCCATAGTCTCTTTTGTTAAAAACAGCAGTCGTCAGGCTCTGTATTCCTATGGGAAGAGCACTACTGTACAGAGATGGTGTTGGCAGAGTAGAACTGATCACCTACCATGCCAACAACTGTCTGTAGGATGGTACTGCCTCTCAGATCAAATAAATAAAAACATAAGGTAAAGAGAACAGGTCCTAAAAGAACAGTTTACCAGCTTGTTCATTTGTAACAGATGAAGACCAGTACATTTCTAACGGTGTCTATGGAAAAGCACAATGTCATGAATGACTGATCCTGAGAAGCTTCTGCTGAGGTTTTGGAACATGACAATAAAACTTCACAGGCAGTGCAAAATGATAACTTTTAACATGGCAAATGAGAAGTTTCCTAAAATGTATGCAGACCTCTTTTCCAGATGGATGACGTTGCTTCAAAATCCAAAGTGAGTCATATTATTTGCTTTTCTAGCAAACTGGCATTTCTCAGCATTCAGGAGCCAAAGCACTGATGCATCAGTTGTTACTTCTTTTCTTTCATCAGGAAGCAGCAATGCAAGGGGAAAAAAAAGGTAAGAAAAAAACCCCTGACAGACATTGCTGAACTCTGTGTGTTCAAGACTGTATACACATCAGATGGATTAGTCTTTACGTTTTGCTGCAAAACCTATATTGAACTTTTTTTGGTTGTAGCTTGGGCAACATATGCCTCTGCTTTTTAATTCTGTGTGTGGGACCATGAAAAGGGCCTAAAAAGATACGTTCCTCTAACTTTTAACACAGATGCTCCTTCTCTAGTTTTGACAAAATCATATCATATACACTGCATCATGTAATTCCATGCTGTCAAATCAAAGTAAATTCATGCACCACCCTCTAATTGTGAAAATGAAAGTAACCACCATAATTATAAAGATGTTTCAGGAAATAGAAATCCTAAATAAACCAAATTATCATTAAAAAACAACTACAAATTGACCGCTGAATAGTGTAATTGAAAATTCTTCCTCATGCATACACTGTTCTTACACAAATCAAAGGAAGGATTTTATCTGAAAAAATTAATCTTGTGAAGCATTCTTTACAGAATTTAAACTGTCTGCTAATATAAATTTAGTCACTACTTTGACAGGCTAGCATTACTCTACTGAGAATTCAAATTTAATATGCAATGGATGAGAATTTAAAAATCATATGTACTCCATGTTCTTAAAAAAAGGCTGAACTGACTTCAGTTTTACATCTCTAGCCAAATCTACTTGCTTACAGAAGCACATTCTCTAAGTTAGGACAAAGGACAGATAACCTTCAAGACCTTGCAGAACTGTACAGAAAATAACAGGAACTAAACTGTCTAATACTGAAAACACAATTCTTGCTCCTTGAGAAAATGTTCATAATGAACATTTCAAAAAAGAAAGCAGGGGTCCTCTTTAAGGAAGTTAGGAGAGTGTTTCTTTGGAGGATGTCTGATGCTAGAATATATGTTTTGGGTTGAAGGCATCCCAGACCACAACCAAAGGGACTGAAGCGTTGCATGTTAAGGAAGCCAGACACATTGATGTGACAGTAGTGAACAAAAAGGCCTTGAACCAAAAACCATGGTGAACACAGAAGGTGTGGTCAATGTAAATGCAGAATGTTTCTTCAGTGATGTGAAGAAACTGAAGAAAAGATCCAGGATTTGATCTGGGAGACTAAAGTGTAAACTTCATTTGGTATAAACTGTCAAAAAAAGTCTTCCTTATGTGGTAGTATTTTGCCCTTAAATTTGCATGAATGCACAAGGTAACACAGTGTTCTTGTTTTTTAAATTGCTGTTATTGGGGAAATTCTGGCTGATCAGCTATAGTTTTTGAAAGAGCTGAAGGTAGTGCCTGAGGTATAATTCTGTAACAGCTAATAGAATAATAACAAAATTCCATACAGAATCAGACCAAAAGGCCAGTATTTCCCGGTGGTGGCAATGAGCATTTTGATACAAGAAACAAGGCACTGCAGAATGGTTCTGTCCTTGTTATACACATAAGGATCTAAAAACTAAGGGAAAACAGCTCACGCTCAAGCTTGCAGTTCCCCTTTAAAAAGCAGTTATGCGTCCCCATGCCTCAGACAGTACTTCCAAGTGAGAGAGTCATTCCTCAGCCATTGGGCAGACCTGGAAGTTTCTGTCAAAGTGTCAAAATATGCAGCTGCAAGAACTTGCGGTGACTAAGATATGGAAAAGGAAGCAAAAAATAAGTTCTCTGTTTTGGCTGCTGAACCAGAAAATTCAAAGCAAAAAATGTTTTCTATTGAATCAAAATATGTTTTGTTGTTTGCTGTACTGAAATGAGCTTGACCCTTACTTTCCTCCCTCACTTCTTAGCAAAACACTTTGTTCAAAAGGAATGCTTTCCAGGTTTTGTCAGAATAGCAAAAGAAAGGAAGGAGTGTATTCACAAAACCAGTGAAAGATCACATTTCCTTTTGCCAGGTGGCTAGGATATTCAGACATAGACTCAGGGGTCTGGTGTTCTGTTATGTTCTCTCTGAGAGTTTTTGAAATCATGCCCTTTACCTCCTGAAAGAGCATCCTGACTACCTGGGTGATGAATGGCTGTCTTAACTACTCCTGTTACAGTCTGTCTCATGGAAAATGCAGAAGGAAAAGTGTGAAACACCAAAAAGCAGGAAGGAGAAGAGTGACTCTATTTGGTCGTGGGGTCATTCACTGTCGGAATGAGGCACCTCAATCCGCATTTCATGGGAATGTTTTGGTTACTATTGTTTGCAAGTATAGGTTGAGCGCACCTTCCACTGCTAAATATGTTCATTTAAGAGGTGGGAGATACAAACAGTCAGCAAGTTGTGAAGTCACTTTTCACAACTTCAAACTCGAGCTGCCTTCTCTACACAGGCTGATACTTGCTGTTCATATTTTCAAATTCTGGGAAATAAAAATTGTATTTATTTTGATCCTTTCCTTATCTCTAAGATATGAAAGCATGCAGAATTTTTAGTACGTTCACTGTATTCAGTATCTTGGTATTTAACAAAATGCTTACCAAACTTAAAACATTTTACCAGAAAAAAAAAAATCCAGCTGTGGATTGATTTACAGTATTCGTTTATATTTCTCTGCACTTGAATGCCACTAAGTTTGGTTTTGTGTTTTTTTTTTTTTCTCTCTCTCCCTCTAAATGCTTATTATTGTATGAGCAAACATTACGCTTAATCCTGTTGTGGTTAAATGAGATCATCTAACAATTTCATTCCATGCTTTCATTTTTAACTGTTCTTACCCATGCATGGATGTCTTTTGCTACTGTTTTATCTATCCAGAACATCATCTATATGGAGTTTCATCAAAAGTTATGGGCACATGACTTGGGGCCTGATAACAAAAAGATTTGCTGTATGTTTGCATCTTCTTAGTTGGAAATAGTTAAGGAGGAGGAATACAATGCATTATTGATGATCACAGCATGGCTGTAAATTACTAATGGGATGGAGCCATGAAAAAATACAAATGCGCCTTGGAAAAATTCCTCACCAGAGGAATTCCAGGAGGAGAGCCAAGGAGCGGGTCGATGGTGCTAGGCCTTGGTGTGCAGTCATCTGGTGTGTACTCAAAGCTCCAGTCACAGATATGCAAAAAAAATGAACCAAAACTAGTTCATTTGCAGAGAAGGCTACTAGGGTGACAGGAGGAATGGAGAACCCGACTAATGAGAGGAGGTGGAAGGGTGTGACTTGTTTAACTTTGCAAAAGGAAGGCTGTGAGGGGATAAGAGTGCTCTCTTCAGGGATAAACACCACAAGGGAACAGATCTGTTTAAGTTAAGAAACAATGTTGGCACAAGAACAGATAGATATAGGCTGACGCTGAAAAATCTTGGACTGGATGTTGAAAGAGTATCGCTAACTATTAATACTAGTCACAGCCATCCTGCAAGGATGACCAACTTGTACACCTGTACCAGAAGCAAAGGGACTTGCATCTCTGAGTGAGGATGGATAGCCTAAATGAAGAAGAGAGCCTAGCCCTGTAGGTATATTTCTCTAGCACCAGCTTTTTTCCCTTTAGATGTGGTTTACCAAATGAGTCTGATGTTGTATTGCTTTTACTAATGAGTCCAGGTGTAAAGATTCTCTTCCAAACCCTCTTCCCAGCACATATTCCCATTAAGCTCCTAAAATTTAACCTGTAGAAGCTGAATTCTTCTGTACTGTAATATATTCTGATTAAAGAGCAAGTTGCTGACTTGATGCGGTATTTACATGCTGATCTGTTACCAATCTGCCTTGTGTATCATAAAAAATGATCTTGATACTTCCTTGTAGTCTTAAAGCCCATTAATCTGTGGGTGACCTGACCACAAGTTCACTGGAAGCCAGGGTTTCATTGGTATTTATAGATAATAAGTACATTTTTTAAAAACAGCAAATTATTTTTGCCAACAGGGATTTGGTGAGGTGTCAGCTATAAAAGCTGCCATCAAAATTTGTTATGACATTTACGAAGAGAAAGTAAAGAGGCTTTGAAAATTACATCACTTGCAATAGATTATTTACTTTTGGCTGTCACTAACGAAAGATTTAGAGCTCTGCCCAAGTTATACTGCAGAAGAACATTAGGGGTTATGAACTTAAAAGCACCTGTTTTTTATGTAGTAAGCTAATATGAGATGTACTGTCATATGCTGTAATGTCTTCACTGCAAGTAAAGCCTCTGCCAACAGCATTATACTAAGGAAAAAGAAATCTAGCTATTGAAGACTTTTTCTAAGATATCTTCACTTTTGGAGGGAACAGAGATATAGGGGCAAACATTTGGCATAAAAAAAAGTTAAGATAATGTCTATTCACAGAATCATAGAATCACTAAGGTTGGAAAGGACCTTCAAGATCAAGTCCAACCATTAATCCAGCGCCACCGTGTCCCCTAAACCATGTCCTGAAGCGACACATCCACATGTTTTTTGAACACTTCTAGAGATGGTGACTCCACCACCTCCCTGGGCAGTCTGTTCCAATGCTTGACCACTCTCTCGGTGAAGAAATTTTTCCTAATATCCAATCTAAACCTCCCCTGGCGCAACTTGAGGCCATTTCCTCTTGTCCTCTCACTAGTTACTTGGGAGAAGAGACCAACACCCACCTCACCACAACCCCCTTTCAGGTAGTTGTAGAGAGCGATAAGGTCTCCCCTCAGCCTCTTCTTCTCCAGACTGAACAACCCTAGTTCCCTCAGCTGCTCCTCATAAGACTTGTGCTCCAGACCCCTCACCAGCTTCGTTGCCCTTCTTTGGACATGCTCAAGCACCTCAGCATCCTTCTTGTAGTGAGGGGCCCAAAACTGAACACAGGATTCAAGGTGCAGCCTCACCAGAGCTGAGTACAGGGGCATGATCACTTCCCTACTCCTGCTGGCCACACTATTCCTGATACAGGCCAGGATGCTGTTGGCCGCCTTGGCCACCTGGGCACACTGCCGGCTCATATTCAACCAGCTGTCAACCAGCACCCCCAGGTCCCTTTCCGCCAGGCAGCTCTCAAGCCACTCCTCCCCAAGCCTGTAGCCTTGCATGGGGTTGTTTTGGCCAAAGTGCAGGACCCGGCACTTGGCCTATTAAACCTCATGCAGTTGGCCTCAGCCCATTGACCCAGCCTGCCCAGATCCCTCCGTAGAGCCTTCCTGCCCTCCAACAGATCAACACTCCTACCCAGCTTGATGTCATCTCCAAACTTACTGAGGGAGCACTCGATCCCCTCATCCAGATCATCAATAAAGATATTGAACAAGACCAGCCCCAGAACTGAGCCCTGGGGAACACCGCTTGTGACCGGCCACCAGCTGGGTTTAACACCACAACTCTCTGGGCTCGGCCATCCAGCCAGTTCCTCACCCAGAGAAGAGTAAACCCATCCAAGTCACAAGCTGCCAGTTTCGCCAGGAGAATGCTGTGGGAGACGCTGTCAAAGGCTTTACTAAAGTCCAGGTAGACAACGTCCACAGTCTTTCCCTCATCCACTAGGTGGGTCACCTGGTCATAGAAGGAACTCAGGTTGATATTGAGAACACTAGGTTTAAATGAAAGAAAATAAAGTGTTTTTCTGGAAGAAAATAAAGGATAAAGCCTTTTAGTTACCAGCTTTTCCTGAAATAACATATCACTGAAGTCTTAGTAATTTTTTTGTAACTCAGAGTTGAATAGCATTTTCTAAAATTTAAATTGTGTCCTTGCCCTAGGTGATTTACAATCCAGTGAATCAATCCAGCAAACATTAGATTGGGCTTAAACCAATGGTTAAAGAAGCAAAATAAATTCATTTTCTTACCAGGATCAAAATAATTTTTAGAGTGACAGCAAGTAATAATGCTTGATTTGTCCATCAAGAAATAGCCAGTTTTCAAAAAACCTGTTTTCACAAAAAAGTGGTAGATATTTTTACTTTATTTTGAAAATATTGCAGTTTCTTGGTCCAGATAGTTCAATGATCACAAAGACTAGCCTGTTTTGCTAGAAATGTGTGCTTCACATTTGACTTGTTTTGGTTTCTAAAAACAGCAACTTTTCCTATGGCAGGCATATTTATTAGATGTTTCTCCCATGCGGATTTTTTCATGTTTAATAGTGTACAAACTGACTCTGCATCTTTTCTCAAAGTTTGAAAAATGGCATGGTCTGGATTTTCTCCCTGGCCATCTATTTTCATGGAAAACACCTCCACCCTTCTACAAAATTTGTTTAAAATCTGCCAAACCATTCAAGAGCTATTAGGAGAAACCAAACAGTCAGAAAAAAATACACTGAGAACACATTCACATTAACTTTTGTTTCCATGGAACATTATATTAAAAAGTAAAATAAATGCATTGAAATTATTGTCTATTCTGCTTTCTTCTGACAACTCATTAGTTATGTTGATAGTTGTTTTAATAGACTTCTATACAAATTTTGGAAATGTAAAATTAAACTCAGTGGCAAAAGAGAAGTTACATGTAATCTTTTGAAATGGAAAACCTTAGAAATTTAAACATTTTTGATCATGCCTTATCACCTGTCTAAATCTTGTTCTCACAGAAACTGGGAGCCAGAGTGGGAGGGCAGAAGATAGGAAGCAAAGGAAAGATGGTAGGTACAAATCAATTTGGATTGAGCAGTAAATTGAAAAACAGTTTACATCTCCTGCAGGCGTTTGGAGTTTCTAGTCCACACAGGCACCAATGTAAATTTGCTGAGGGGAAGTAAGACCATTTCCGTAAGATGTGAAGCCGCAAATTCTCCTGCTGCTGAGATGACACTTCACGTAATCCTAGTGCTATGCCATGAATTTTGTCTGATGCTTAGCCCTCCACAAGGATAAATGGAGCAAAGATGGGATGTTGGCAGTATGGAAGTAATGTTTCTTTCTTCTCTGCTGCAGACTGGCTAGCATCATCCAACATAAACCAGGGAACAATCTCTAATCATGTACCTCTCTCACCTCTTTACTTTGGGTTTGTACATGTCCTTAAAGCCATAAATGTTTTTAAAAAGTTCATTTTATTACTGTGCTTTTAAAAATTTTATATGCTTTTTTTTTTTAAATGTAGATGCTTACCCAAAGGTACTTCCATTTAACTGCACTACATTCAGCACTTATCATACATCAAGTACAGAAAGTTTTCTCATAGACCTTAATGGAGGTCTAATGACCTTTACAAAATGTACTACTTTACTAATGAAATGACAACTTTGCTTTTAAAATGAGACAAAGAGGAATATTCAGTGGAGAAAGGAAGTCAAGTTGAACCTGAGGAGAACACAGGCTTAAGCAGAAGGAGCAATTTGTCCAGAATAACTCCTGTTCCCTTCATTGACAGTGGGTGAAATACCCAGCATATATTGTGGTGCTTGCTGTCTTATATTCCTGACTGCCATGGAAGTAGAGTGTGAACTGGGTTCCTGGAAGCAATTTTTGGGTTCCAGAAGAAATTTTCATTCCATCAAAGTTGACTGATGCACAATGTTTTGTCTTTCATGTTTGTGTGTCATTAAAAAGAATTAGTAAGAGTAATAGTAAGAAGAGAATTGAAAATTTGTGGTTCTGCTGCCATGTGTGGCCACAGTCCTCTGGGAAGAGCTCTGAGGGATTTCAGGGGACCTGGTGGTGTTTGTTGGATGCAAGAGCCTAAAGGAAATAAGACAGACTTGAAGTCACATTAGCCAGAGTTTCCCCTCACATGTGCCCTTATGCTTCCTCACATGAGAATTGAGGAGCTCCACAGGAGAACTTAAATCACAGAACTTCAGCTGAAAAGCATCTGAATTTTGGTCTGAATTTTGGCATGTAGGCATTTCTCTGGGACACGCTCACTATGTTGGCTGAAAATTATCTTTGGTTAAGTTGGTAAAAGGCAGCCTCCACTTTAAAATCCATTCTAAGTACCCCAGTTCACAAGGTAATTTATTGCTAGGAGTCATGCTGAAAGGTGTTCACTGGCAGAGACGAATGCAAAACAAATATAGAACAAGTGTGCTAATAAGGGAAATGTTAGAGAGACAAACTTTTAAGAGCTTCCAGTTCTTCCCCAAGATCTGGAAGGACAAGCTGTAACTCCGGCATCTGCCTTGTGCTCTGTGTATCATCTCAGCAAACTTGACATCTGTTAAGCTCTGAAGCAGAGAAAAAGCTGTTTTCAGGCCTGCAACAATGTTTAGAGGGCTGCTAAGTGGTTTCCTATTTCAAACAGATTTTTAAAAAGCAGATGGATGCAGAATGTACTGTTCAGGTACATGCACAAGATATGTCAAACATTTTAGTATCTCAGTGTTCTTTAGTATCTTAGTACCTGTGATTTTTCAGTTTAGCATAGGTTATACAGATCAGTAGTGATATTTAGACCAAAAAAACCCAGAAGCCTAAGTAGTCGCCAAAAGTGGATTACTTGCTGTGAGGACTTCCCAGAGACTGTGCAAAGCAGGTCCCACGGTGCCAGTATACCCCCACCACTGGTGTTGTGGGGAGGATAAGGAATGGTCCTAACACTGATATTCCTTTAAAAGAAAAATTGATTGGTTTTCAAGGTAGGAGTCACTTTTCATAACTGTACTGTTGCTTCTATATATCTCTGGAGTCTATTGATACCTGTCCGATGTGGCTTTTCCACCGAGGGCCTGTGTTTTTATGTTGTCTGGCCAGGGGGGACCTTCACCTCTTACCAGCCCCTGTGGCAGTGGGGCTAAATGAGAACAGTTCTTCAGGCCACAATGATCCCCTCTTTGGGAGTGCCTTACCTGCAACGTGCATACCCAGTAAGTTTCAACGCTGGTAGATACCACAGGCCACCGAGCACAGCCCTGTCCTGCCAGTGATGTGGGGAAAGGTGTCCTCAGAGGTCCATGGAGAGGCCACGACAGGGCCTCGGGAGCCGCTTTGGGCTGGCACCTACCACAGGTCTCGGCTTGAGCAGCTGCCGCTGCCAAAGCGGGCCCATCCATGGGCCTGTGACCTGAGCCTGACTCACAGGCTGCCTCCCTGCCAGTAGGCCCTGCGTGATGCCTGGGGCTGGGGTTGCTCCCGGCAGCCCCCCCAGCCTGCCCTGCTCCCTGGCTGGGGCGGCAGGATGGGCCCTGCCTGCCAGGCCCTGCCCTGATGGACACTGGGGGAAGCTCTGCGGCTCTCTGCTGACATGCAGAAATTGAGTTTAAAGACAGTAAGGATAACTGTTCTTCGTGTGCACAAGCACAGGGTGTTATTTTCTTGAGTAAATAATTGCATTTAGTAATCCATGCCTTTTTAAATTTTTGATCTTTGAGAACAAGTCCTCAGATAACTCACATGCTCAGGTAACTTCTGTAAGGGGAAAGGAGTGTGTAGGTACTGACAAAAGCATGACTGTGGCCACAGGAGAGTGAGCTGTGGAAATCAGGGAGCGGGGAGATGGAGGTGGAAGGGGCAGGCTATATGAAAACAGGGGCCAGCAGATACCAGGAAGAAAAAGCAGCAGGCTGTCACAGATAAGAGGCGAGAGCAAAAAAACACTCCTCTGTAAGCTTTCACGTATGCTATAGAGACACATGTTTAATTCACACAGCTGGTGAACTGCACGTGACTTTAGAGGGTAACCAGGAAGTTATAGATGGGCAAATATGGTAACTGCATGTATATCATTTACCTGTCCTTGCACAGCAGTATTTTTTTTGGGCACCCAGCACCCCTGTTATCAGGAACCTGGAAAATGCCTGTTGTGAAAACCACATCCCTCCCTGTGATGTTTGGGGACTTTCAAATTTAGCACATGTTTTAAAGGATTTTCTATAGCTTCATCAAGATTTCCTGTCATTCCTTATCAGACTATGTGTTGGTTTTGCTACTACTGTTCTGCTACCAAACGTTCATAGAGAACTCTATTCAGCTGGCATACCCGGCTAATTTGCTGGGAACACACCCATTCACAGATAAAATCACCCATATTTCCCCCCATCCCTCAAGGTAAAAACAAATATTGTCAAGGTAAAGAATATTTCTTTCTTTTGCAGCCACACCCAGCATACTGTAACTGTGACTCAGTCTTGCGTTCATTCTATGCAGCGAAGCTATCGGCCTAATTTTGCAAGGGTAAGAATAAATGACCATTCTTTTTCCAGCTGAAGCCTAACAGCCGTAAGTATTTCCTTTCAAAGGAAAACTATATAAAAATAGTCTTCAGACTATCCTACTCTTCTCCTTAACCTGTGTGATTGTGGCTGAAGATCTGGAGCCAAACTCTATTCTTATTTACAGTTGTTTAAATCTGGAACATATCCACTGACTTCAATAAAGAGATTCCAGATTTACACTTCTATGGGGAGAATTTGGCTTAAGTTAAAAAAATTTCACAGGCGTGTAACACTTAAAATGTATGTGGTACAATAGATTCTGAAGCAAAACTTTTTTTCTTATGTTAAACTCTTGCGAACATGCCCAAAGTGCTATGAGAATTTTAGGCCAATGTAGGACTTCATGCTTCTTTAATCTCTAGACCTCAGATAACTTTGAAATCAGTCTTATTTATAAACTGGAAAACTGTGACTGGTTTGTCAAGTAATCATAACAGGTCACAACCTTTTTTGCCTCAGGAACAAAGCCAGGGTATTTTCTTAATATACAGTTAATACACAAAACTATTCCTCTTCTAAAGAAATATTCTGAAGATCAGATCTTGCAAACATTTAGACATGTTTAAAGTTAAGTAGGTAAGCAGTTTCTATTCAGTTCAATGGAACTACTCTTGTATAATGTTTATTTGTGAATTGAAGTCCTTTGAGAACATATTACTTCTCCTTCTCCTCATTATATCATTATTTACAGTCCTGGTGTCTGAATTAATACCACTTTCATATGTGTATGGTGATCTGTAACTAATCTAGCCTCATGCATAATAGTGATGATGATGAAGAAAATACAGGAGCACGGTCTAAACATACAGAATATACAGTAAGACATAAACTAGTATGAAGTTAAAACGAAGATGAACTTGCAGAAAAATGTTTTGATATGTGATATGAGGATAGAAAAGATGTGAACAGAAGAGACAAAAGCAATGAACAGTAGTAGAATTGCCTAGGTTAACTGATGTAAAGTAACACTTTTCGGTGTTTGCAGTCATTCATTGTTAGATAAGATTGATTTTCCTGGGTACTGCTGTAGGTATCAATATTCTGCACCATAAATGGACTGAGTTAGATGTAATTTATGTGGTAATAAACTTGCCATTTAGTTTGTGTACTCTCCATACGTCAGAAATAATTTACTAGACATTCGAATGATCACAGTCCTCCCAAGAAAAGTGACACAAATACCACTGAGGAAAAGAAGTGTTGATCCCTGTTTACCATTTCCTGTGAATACAGATTGTAGAACTGACACCAACTAAATACAAAATAAACCAACACACTTCATGCTTGGATCTAAAATTGTAGATATTCTGACCCATAAAGGCCATAATATACAACAATTGAACTTTTATTCTTATTATGTTTTTGGGAGAAAAACATAGTACTTGTATGGCATAAACGAGCTGTCTTAACTTCAATCTTACCTGCAGAAGAATGAAAATGCTTGAACATTGTTCTTATTCTAGTAAGAAGGAGGCATGACACTTTTGGTTTGCCCCTCTTTGGGCATGTAAGGCCAAAAAAGGGGATAATATCTTAAGTCCTTTTTAGATCACAGACAGTGAGCAAGTGTTGCATTAGTGATTATGCTTAGTGATTTGGGCTCTAACCTAGATGGATAGAATCCTGGGTTCTAGTGGGCTCCAAAGCCCTTCAAAAGGTTTTATGTGAGGTTTATTTAATGTGCAGCATTCATTCCTGGGAAATGCCTCTGTCCCTGGTGCCATGAATCTTCACTTATTTCTCTTCAGTGGCACAATTTCAACAGGTGTGGAAAGTTGCCTTACTTGATAAAAGCACAGGAAGATAGGTGATGTGGGTTTGAAACCTGTCAGACAGAAAAACATGAGGGAGCTAGAGCAGAAAAACAGGGGGAATACACTGATAGCTATGGCTTTAAATAAAGTGGAAACAGACTTTGGATTTTATGAAAACTTGTTTTTTTTGGTATATGCCAGTTTTATTCTAAGCATACCTGCTTATCTTTAGAATTAAACTTTTCTGGTCCTTCTAGCTTTCATTTATCAGCTGTTTTCCAACAGGTACAGGGTGGACGTGGTCCTTCTAAGGGGAATAAAAAGTAGAAAATTCACTATTCAAGAACGCTTTTAAATTGTAATGAGCTCAATCAATTTTCCCGTCAGTAGCAATATCATAAAGATTTCTGATATTTCTAGCGTGATACATTTTAGGACTCTTCCAAACCACACACGCACATAAAACATTCTGCCAAACGGTAAACTATTTTCATATGATGTATCTACATCACAAAAAATGTAATACTAAATGAAGATAGCTGTTTAATCTTTTTCTGTTGATCAACTTGCACCATGGTCCATACTGGCTTTCATGAACTCAATTTTTGGAGCCTCACTAAAGTCGATATGGAGCTTGACATTGGTACTTCAAAGTATAGACCTTCAGTTCACTTCAGTGGTTAAAAATGTATTTGTCTTTCATGTTATGATTTATTAAATTTATGTCACTGAAGGGGAAATATAGATGCATAAATAGTATGTCCTTATTCCTTATGAATAATATGTGGAAATAAACTAATAAGTTGGACAATAAAATAATGGGGACATTAATTACTTTAAATAGTTAACATCTTTGCCATATATGAGTCTTTAAATAAATATATAGCCAAACTATTCTTCTTTTTAATTACTTAGATAATAGATATATTTATCTTTTATTATATTTATTTAATATTTGTATCTCCCATTAGACTCCTTAAAAGCAAATATTCTAAAAGCTTTGTTAATTCTTTAAAATAGTATACAAAGTCTCTTATTTTAAGATAGAACAGTTTTGTTTAGTCTGAGACAGCTGTGACAACATGAAAAAAATGAAAACACAGCATAAATATTAGCACTCCACTTTGTCTCTTTATCTTACTGGAAGAAAATCATACCAATTTGTGTTAGGAAAAGAAGAATATCACAGCTTTTAAGATCTGTGTTATTTCTTTATGGTATATATCTTAATTAAAGATTCAGCTAACATTATAATTTTATCTGAGATGGCAGAATTAAATCTATTTCAGAGAGGTGGACTCAGTTAAAATAAACTATTGTGTTAGGTACAGAAATCACAAATATTCTTTCAGCGCTAGAAAGAAAAGTGTTCTATTGGCATGGAAAATTTCCAGATCTCAGTAAGACCAAGGAAGCAGCTTGTTTCCTGACATGTGAAATAGTGGTTATGCCTCCTCCCTCTCCCGTTTTCGTATAAAAGAAAAACACAAAAGGAATAAAGTAAAACTATCTTCTTACTCCCTATTATGAGGCCAATTGCAATGTAGCTATGTGAAACTCATATTGTATCAAATAAAAATCTGTTTTCACAAAATAAGACCAAAACCAATGCAAACTAGAATATACACAAGCAGTGCCAAACACAGCAAAGAGACAATAATAGGACCATAATGCTTATCTTATTTACACCACTGTGCTTTCATTGTCAAAAGTAATTGTGAATGGAAAGCACAACAAACTTGTCAGAGTTTTCTGATGCTAAGTGGCAGTCATGCATAGGAACAGCTCTTAATTGTAATGCCACTTTGATCCTAGCCTTGGATCAGTATTGCTGTTTTGATTTACACCATCTTCCATTCCATCTGTCATGGCTTGCTCCTTAGTCTGTCCACTACATTTTGTAATTCAGCTTCATGGACAATAGGATGTGATCCATCGGTTTCCATACTTTCTAATTGTTCTTCTTAACTGTTGCACCACCAGACATGCAGTGAGACCAAGAATGTAACATTTGAGACAGCTCTTCTAATGAGGTTTTCATTGACAGCGGCTTGTACAGATATGCCAGTCTTCCAGACTTTGAGCCAGTTTCTGCCTCACATATGAGACCTCTCCCAAATGGAAGTTTCCTGATGATTATACATGACTAATTTTAAAAGATAGTATCACAATACACTACCTCTGCCATTTCCCATTAAAAATATCTCAGACAAATAATGTCCTCATCATTAGGCCTGAGGCATACTTCTGACAACTTGCTGATTATACCTGTGTAGGTTAGAGATTGTTAACGCTTAACTCATCTGAGCTCAGTCTTTATCATTGGCTCAGTCTGGTTGCGAATACCTGCTTAAGATTGTCATGCAGGTCTTTATATTGTGTGGTATAAACTATTTGGCTGCTTATTTTGGCATACTACCCTCTTTATACCTTTAAATATTCTACTCTCATGTAAATTTATTGAGACCTTGTGAATCATAGCAGTCACATAGAAAAAGTCATTTTTCATGTCCTAGTTGTGAACAGATTTTCAGGAAAGCAATAAGTTCTTGTCAGTGATGCAGTTTTCTGCTTCAAAAATGTTTATGTTTTGTATCCATCTCAAGAAGCATTGGCTTTGGCATCTGACCATTTTTTTTGGGAATTATCATTATCCAGACCTGGACTGACTATATTTCATTCCCTATGACTTCAAAAATATATCCATTCAAAACTGAGTTACAGGTGTTTTGTAACTCAAAGGGATCCTTTGTTTTTTAGAGATAGATGATTTTCAATAATGATGGAATGTATTTACTTGCTCAACAGAAAATAGACTTTCCGAAATGTGGAACAGCTTTCCAAGCTTCTCTGCAAAAGCTAATCACAGGAGTTGCTTATGTTGGAGAATCATGCTGCTTTATATGGTTGCTAGAGATTTCATCATAACTGAATATATTTTTGATTAATTGTCCTCTACTTCTGATATAGCAATAAATTGATTTTCTTGTTGAGTTATACCTACCTAATCAATACAGCGTCTGCCCAGTACAAGAATTTGTGCTTTGGAAGCCTTACTGTAACTATGGAAATGGTGAAGCACATAGTCATCTGCTAACTGTAATCTGTGTTGTAATAGAATAGTATTTTCCACATGCCCAAGCAATTTGGGTCCCTTTGGTAATCTGCTCTACTGGCCTCAGTCTTCTGTAAGGTTTGCATTGCAGGATTTTTATGTGAGTGTCATTCTACATATTCACCTGATTTGTACTCAGTGCAAGACTTAAGTTCACAACATAGACCAATGGTTTTAGCATCCTGTACAGAAGTCCATTAGATGCAGCTCATGGTAATGTAACAGCAAAACACCTCTTTATCACATCTGTCCCATTTTCTGCTATTGAAGCTTTGTGTGATAGAACTCCTACTGGCAAACCTGGCAGACAGGCTTTCCTTCTCGGTTTCTGTAAAATTTCACTCGGTTGCAATGAGCGCTCACTTTACTTGTAGTAAAGAAATTCCTAAGCTATCTTCACATGTCCAACTACATGATGACTGGGCCAGGGAGATTAGTCTAGAAAAGTATAGAGCACATGCAAAACAATGTGCTGATTGGAAAGTCAGATAATAGGAGAGTTAAAGCTGTGAATTTATGTCCATTTATTGGACAGCAAACACTGCAGTCACACATAACAGAGCACTGTATGTAGTTGCTGCAGAGCTCCATCATGTTTCTCTGACCACTGCCAAGTTATCCTGTTGTCTCAACAGAGCTGTCTTCCCTTGGGTGTCCTCTGTGATTAGTCTAATTATCTGCATGATCTTTTGTAGAGCTTCTTGTACAATAAAATTTTCATTTTTGCAGCTGCTGAAGTCTTCATCTTTGCTGTCATCTGTCTAGATTTCTTTTGTATTTACCATCTTTCAGCCTTCACTTGAATTAAATGAATATTTTCCACTTGGATCTTTGCCTTCCCTTTCTTCTGTTTCTGATCATGTTCCACCTTGATTGACACTGTAATTATCATGTCCCCAGCTATTATGTGGATGTCTATAATGGCTCCATATGTTTCACTGTTGCTTTGTTGAAACAATTTCCTCATTGCCCTTATTCCAAAGGCTAGATGTTATCTATGTTGTAGCTGCCTCAGGAGTTCCACAGTCTAGATGATTCCTCATTTAAACAGACTTACCAATATCAGTTTTTTTTTTGTCTGAAAGAGTAAATATGTTTTCACCAAGTAGTCTATGCTGAACATCTGTTCATGAACAAATGGTATAATGTTTAGAACAGATCTGTTAAAAAGTCTGGAATTAAGATAAATTACAGGTTTTTTTAACTGTGACTAAATTATAAACCTTTGTAGATATGTTAATTTTGTCCTTGACCTTTGTTTATGAGATGCTTGGGTACAATTTTGAGTCTGTCTTCTGCAAACAGGCTATTTTTCTGGCCAAGCTTGATAATAGTGACTGATGGATATAAGTACTCTGCTGGCATATGTACAGGCCTGCAAGGGTTTCTTGAATCATACAATCAGATTTTTTTGTGTGTGCTGGGCTGCCTTAATACTCCACACTCATATTAAGGTATTGTGGTTTCTCAACCTAACATGAGAGACAAAGAGCTGAAGACTTGACCTTAAATGGTGTTCAATGGACTTAGCTTGGAACTGCCATCTGTTATCAGTGTAACACCAAAGTAGGTGGGACCCTGGCATCTGAGTCAAAAGTCAAACTGAGTAAAACTTAACTTCAGGCTCACTATCAGTCTGGATCATTAAAATATGGAAAACTGAGATTTGCTGCATGTATTGAACTGCTTTTCCTGATCAGCATTAGTTTATTCTGGGTGCAGGTTTAATCAGATTCAATTTCATCTATGAATTTTGACTATTACCATACAGGTAAACTTAATTCAACTCTCCATATGGAAGTGTAATTATTAATTCTATAATTTTGCAACATGTTACTTTGAAGGCTGAGCAAAACACAGTACTTATACACTAGAGCACACATGCACCGCTCCTCTGTGTGAGTTATTGATGTCTCTTATTTTGGTTATGCCTACCTTAGCTAGTAGCAAGTTGCTGAGGACACCCACACAGTACATGTTTGCAGTAAGGAGAGGTTACTTCAGGTTAACTCTAGGCTTGCATGAACTCAATGTTTGTTACCAGCTGAAGTGTATTAGGTAGAAGTGCATCAGCTGAAGTGCTGCGCTGTATCTCAGTCTCATCCAAAAGAAAATTAATTCATGCACTTTGAGACTGCCCTGCAATGAAAACCAGCGTGTATACAGCTGAGGGACTTGCTTCACAAGGGCGCTTTTGGTCTGAAATAGAATGCTACTTTAGATGTAACCTCTCACTCTCAAATGTTGTGATACGCTCTAGGATGTTTTGAGCTGGCGAGAATTTTAATGATGGGATAAGATTTCTATTTCTGTGTCTTGTAATATCCTGCTAATGACTATTATTTTTTTTCCATTCCAAACCAATACCTGTGACAGTCTTTTCTAAAGTCTCCTATTCCTGTCTCCTGCTTCGTCCGGACTACACCTTTTTTGGTATTTCCAAGTATATAATTTCTTGCCTCTTACCTCTGCTGTATTACAAACTTGTGTTACTTCTTTGTTCCTATATTTAAAAATTGATAGCTTGTAATTACTCTGAAGACTTTATCAGAATTCATATTCATATTAATATTTTAATATGTAATATGAAATAATTGTAAATATGTATGCTGGCTGTAAATATATCAGCAGAGTACCTATATCAGTCAGTCACTATTATCAAGCTTGGCCAGCAAAATAACCTTTTTTGAAGACGACAGACTAAAAATTCATATGCATATTCATAACCATTACACATAATGGTAGGCTGTTATGAGCTTTGAGAATCTTTGCTTCTGTGGGAATTAAAACAGAGCTTTTAAATCTCTTACTGTATTTTTTGCTGGAGCCTTGAGCTGTATGAGGAGTGCTGGTCTAATCACCTACACTTTTCTGCAAAATTGCCAAGAAGAAATTAGGCTGGGAATGGTTTACAGTTCTTCTGGCGTACTTTTTTTAATATTGCTTTTAAGTTTATTTACATTATTTTTTCATTTTATTTTTTCATACATATATAGTCTGAGACTAAATAACCTCTTCTTGCTTTAACCCAACTGTTGTTATTTCTGACACAATGTTTCCCAGCTGTTGGCTTTCTATACTACATGTATTCAGAGTGAGACCAAAGGATGTTGAAAACTTCTCTTGCCAAATACCAGATACTCTACCTCCAGTCCTCCAGTTATTAGAAATGACTCATTGTAATGCAGCATCATTACAGTATAATACACTTGTGTTAATTTGGTTTTTTGGGATGCATTTATACCTCTATATTTAGTATAGAATCAGATCCCCTGTTCATATTAGAACACAGGACATTCATGGCAAAGATGTAGCATACATGTCACTTCACTCATTTAAATAGCCTCATCCTGTTGACTAGGTGACTCAGGTAAGCAAAACACATAAACATTTAAGTACCTATGGGATCAGAATCTCAGTTTGTATTAAATTAATTGAGGGCAGAAACCTGGATAAACACAATCCTTTGTGAAGGTTCAGTATAGCTTAACTAAAGGGAAATCCTGCATTGCAAACCTCTTGAAGTTCTTCAAAGGAATCAGCAAACATGCAGTTGAAGGTAATCTGGCTATATTTGTCCAAAGTTTACAAACAGTTTACAAAAAATACAGTTTACTTGTATTTGTCCAAAGGCTTTTAAAGTGGGGAAGTGAGCTAGCGGCTGCGTGGTGCTTAGTTGCTGGCTGGGGTTAAACCATGATACTAAGTAGTCATGGAATAAGAAGGAAGGTCCCACTGATAAATTGCTGGTTATAAGATAACAAAAAAAGAACGTATATATTTTTCTCACAAGAGAAAGATTACAACTGCAGTTCCACTGCAGCTGTGCTCATCCACATATTTGTAAATTATTTAGAAAATGATATTATCAGTGAGATAGCTTTCAATTATATTATATGCTAGAGCATTTGAAGACAGCTAAAGGACCTTAGAGGTCTAAGTGACTGTGTAATGAAGAGGCAGTTGACATTCATTGTAGATATATACAACATGATGCACATTAGGAAAAACAATCCTAACTTCACATGTGAACTGGTGGTCTGCAACTTTGCAATTACCACTCACAAGTCAACTGGTGCTATGATAAATAGTTCTGTCAAAACATCAGCTAAACATTCCACAGTGGACAAAAAGGAATGTTAAGAATTATTACAAAAGGAAGAAAGAGCAAATGCTAAATAAGTGTTTATGTCACTTTGTAAATATATGCTTTGTTTTCTCCTAGAATACTGTGAAAACTATGTTCTGTAATGTTCTGGTTCATTATTTATTTATATTTCTACTTATTTCTTACTTATACTTATTCTTATAAATAAAATTAGTTTCTGCATTAGTACATTTCAGTAGTTACTTTATTGAAACTGATTCATTGACACTGGCATTCTTAATGAATTTGTCCAATTGGGTTCTCTGTTACACACAAGCAGTCTGCCAACCTGATTAACATGTTTCAAAGAAGAAAAGCGTCCAAGACAGTTATTCATGTGATTAATGAGGAGTATGAATAAAAACTATGTACTTATATACTGGAAATTACTGGATGAATTTTGCCATCAAACTAAGTTAATTAAACTTATATGCAAAAGATCCATTTAATCATTATTGCATATGAGTTTTTATGTGCAGTTATTTCTTTCAGGCTTATACTGACTTTGCTTGCTCTGTTCAGGAACCATGGTAAAGATGTGGTATGGTAGGATGAAGTACAGATTTGCTTTAAGCTTTTAGTCAGAATGTACCTAGAGACATGATCTGAGAAAAAAATTATCTGAAAGAAACACAGAAGTTAACTTGGTTCCATGTCAGATTCTCTTGGAAGGGAAAAGAGAACTTGTTAGCATTTACTAAGCAGTAATAATTTCAGACTACTACCAGAACAGGCATCAGACTTCATACTCTTACCAGCTCCATGCAACCACCACTCCAAAAAACATAATTATAAAAAGCTTAGACTGGCTTTCATTAAGTAAGCTTTTAACTCAAGGTAGTTACTACAAGCAAAATACATGCAATGACAAGGAACTTCAGTTTTTCTACCAGGTAAATAAATATTAAAAAAAAAATGAGAGACCTGAAGGCATACTGCTGACCTAATCTGTTTTACCTAAAGGCAAAACTGAAGAATCTTGCCTCTACTAAGCTTTTACTTCAGCATAGGTCTGTAACTCTGGATGTAAAAATAAAGCAAAGCAAAAACAACAGTAAAAACCAATCCCTCTCAAATTACTATTTTCTAAAGTAATAAAGTGGGAAATTATCTTCACTGAAAAACAAACCAAACCAAAACAAGCAGGATTCTAGGAACATTACATGTGTATGTTTCATTCGGAAAATCAGGCAAATCACCAGAACCCTGGCTTAGAGTTTTAAAAGGATGTAAACCTGCAGGTTGTTTGCCAGGGAAAAAAAACATTTTATATGAAAAACTCTATATTTAATTCACTCTAAGTAGCAAATTTTGCCAAGAATGGTCCTTGACAAAGGAGCAATATGTATCCCCTCAGAGTCCACACCACCCCTCTCCTCCCCCCGCCCCCAGGGGTCATTATGAGTTATTTGCATCCTAACAGTTTGAGAAACTTCCTTCTTTTGGAACACTAAGATGATAAAGATCACCAGACTATTCTCAATGCAATCATTAGTAGACTTCTTTGTTTTCGGACCAGTCCTAATTTAGACCTCAGGTAAACAGATGAGCTATCTCATACATCTTGTTTTCTCAAAAAAATCAAGGTGTTAATTACTCAGTTTAGCTAGCATATGATAACTAAGATTACCAGTATGAGGTAAAATCCTAATGAAGATAAGTCAGTTCATAATTTCAACATGAATTTGGAGATCAAGCTGGACCTTTATTGCAGCACAATCTGCTATGGTTAATTACTACTGTGTGAAAGTTGCAAATTGCTTGTCTTCGTTAGGCTTTTGTTACCATAGGTGAAGACACGCCTAGTTTCCTACTGAAGATTCAGCCTCCATGCAAATGGCTTCCATGCTTGGAAAAGGTTTTGCTAGCTGCAGGCAGGCAAGTAAGTAAGTAAGTAAGTAAGTAAGTAAGCAAGCAAACAAGCAGACTCAGGCTCACAGAGTTTACAGTCATTTGGACTATTTGCCTGCTTCAAATTAAGCAACTGCCAAATGTTTTGTGGCTCAGCCTATATTTTGGAATTTGAGGCCCTTCCCCCATCGGTTTGAGCGAGCCTGCTGTCAAGACCTTTATGATGACGGTGTTATGCAGACCTGTAAGGTTTTTGCTTAGAGGGCTGTATAAAGTAGGGTTTTATTTAATTTACATAGCTGATGTTTCTCTTTTTAGCATTTTTGTTTGTTTTAGTGTTGGGGGTTTGTGTTTGTTTGTTCGTTCGTCTGCTTGAGAGTAAGTTCATGTTGTGGTAGAAAGTTTGTGGAACCTGAGGAACAAATAGTAATGATGCTGCAGGCTAGATAAATAACACAGCTAAGGTTGTTAAGAAAACTGATAGAAACCAGTCTTGAGACAAAACTAGTGGGTTTTTCTTTGCTTTCAACAAAGTTAATTCAAAATAAGTTTAGCAAATGGCAAGATTCCAAATGGTGTGGCTAGAACATGCTGTAATTAATCTTATAATTTTTTCTGGTGTATGACAGATAATGATTCTTTTTGCAATAACTGTTTAATATAGCGCATGACCTCTCTTTTTTGTTACGGAAGACTGAGAGCAAACAACGCAGGGAAACGTCTCACTATGACTGTGAGAAAGGGGATACAGGAGTGGAGTGAGGGTGTAGAAAGGTCCTTCTCTTGCAGTTAGGGCAGATAGTCTTGACAGAAATTGTTAATCCAACTGCACCTTTTCTATGTCAATCATATAGTGGTAAATTGCCTGTAGCACCACATATGTGTTTCCAGTCTCCAAATAATACAGAGTGAAATTCTTGACTCCTTGCTAAATGACTGCTGTCTTCCACAGGTTTATAGGAATAACAAAGTTTTCAAGTAGTTAATACTTGTGGTACTGTTTATGTACATGTAAACAGATATATGTAAATAATAAAATTCAAAATAATTAGGACATATTTAGTGATTTTTCTCACCTTGTTGTATGAGTATTGATAATTCAACAAATTAATACAAAACATAAATTGATAAAAATAACAACTCAAAAATTAATCTATTAAATGAAATGAATAGCAACTATTAATTAATATTAGTTATAAAACAACATCTTATAGTCTTAGGGTTATATAAACTGATTTCTTTTTTTCTCCTTTTCTTGCAGACCATGTGTTTTGAATCAGTGGTTGCACAGCAGCAGGCAAGTCTGTTATCAGTTATCTAATTGTGATTAACATTTCATTTTAATTATCAGTACAGCCTTTAACATGACAGACTACATTTCACAGAGAGAGAGATTCTTCCTGGTTTTGATGTAGGTGTTCTGAAGAGTCTCACATTTTCAGATCAATAATTGCAGTGAAAACAAGACATAGTTTACATTGCTTCTTCAAGGTTAAATTCTACATGTAATGAAGTTAATATAATTTCTTCACTATTAGAACTTGGAGAAATATTTTGACTCTCTATCACTCTGGGAGGATAGAGAGTGTTCTTAACTGATCCAAGAAGCAAGACAAGTGTAGAATACATGGAGCCCTTCAAGAGATTTTTTTAAATAAAAAACCATTTGTCACATATGTCACAGGCACATATAGATGTCACAGACATCTATACAAAACTGACAATGGAGATATTTTTTTGTTGCCCATGAACATATTACACAAACTGAAATGGATGTTTATATGCGTACTCAATTTATGAAAGTTCTTTCCTTGAACAGAAAGAAAAGTGTGCTAAGACAGGACTAGGAAGTCAAGGTCATTTAGTTCTGGTGATAGTAAGACAGCTTGGTCTAAGACAAGTTGCTTGACCAGCTCTGACTTGTTGTGTAGGTTGCAACAAGTTGTTAGTAAGATCTCTAGCCTATCAGTTTCTCTGTCAGTAAAATCTGGGTAACCACCACCACCTGGATTCACATTAGCTCTTGGAGGATGCAAGGTGGGGTGTATAGAATCTAACTCTGTGCTTGCACTGTTGTTTCAGCCAGATGAATAAGTGAGATGATTGCTTGCAATATACTCTGGCTTTACACAGAGCAGAATGCAACCATAAAATGTGACAGATAATATTTTTGTCATTGTGCATTTCATTTGACAACTGCCATGTACTTCTGTTTGCATTGAAATAGCAGTTAATATCAGTGTGGAATAAGTCATGCTCTTTATATGTTTTTATCAAAGTGATCTACCTACTGGGTCTAGTGAAAAGCAAATGAGTGAACTTGTGAGTGAAAGCTACAACAGTAATTGTCAGAGAGATACAGTTTTGCTGTGATAACTGTACACATGGTGACACAGGTCTTTCACAGGAAAGTGATGAGTACATCCAGGATTAGAGTTGTGTAAATTGATCTGATACTGTACCCTGCCCAAATATTTTTATTACTACACACCTTGCTTTAAGCAGTATTGTTTGACTGCAGAATGTAAGACACATCTACCTAAATATAAAGTCAAACAAGTATCTTTTTTTTTTAAAGGAGTCAGCAAATAAAAAAAAAAGCAACAAACAACAATGTGCTCCCACAAAAAGATGTCCAGATGGACTGTTCAGTACAGATGTTATTTGGAAGTAAATTTAACTGGCGTAAAACATAAAGGAGAGAACTCTTTTAAATTGTTTATGTGTCTTCATTTAACACCAGGACATTTTATTATTAATATTACTTTGCATGCTGTGTTGTTATCACACTGATATGGTGTAGATCAATTATTGTAGAAAAATAAGGATTTTTAGGTTTTGTTTTGCATTTTCCTTTGTGTGTAAAACAAAGCTTTAAATTAACTTGACTCTGAATTTCTCTTGGATTTCCTTGAAATGATGAGACTGTATGTTATTTTATGAATTGAAAATGAAAGGATTTATTCAAAATATTGCGTCTTTCTACAATTTTTCATTACACTTTTTTTGGTAAAGAACATCCAAACCCATTTTTTTGTTTTGGTCAAATTGTCCAATAAACAGGGCTTTTCTATGTAGGAGGCTATGTTTATGTTCACATACCCATTCCAGGTTGTAAAATGCAGAGTAAGTAAGGGTCATATATCACATCAGGGGTACAGCCCATGTCTGAATTAAAGTCCTGTACACAGAGACTTCAAAAATCTAGATCATACGATACCTAGAAATTTCATTTAGTTTGTGTAATGGCTAAATACTAACTGGTGAGACTGAATCACCATGGAATCTCTGGAAAGAGAGAACTGAATTAAATAAGAACTTGCATATAGGGTGAAGCCTCATCCTCGCAGTTTGCCCAATGTGTATGGGACCTGATGCAGTTGTGAGTCAGCTCGTTTTTTTGCTAGTTCTGTCTATGCCTTAGTTTGGTTTTCATTCAGAGATGTAGAGGAAATTAACAATCTCTTAGCAATTTCAGAAGGGAATTATGATGATTTTTTTGGCTGGTTTGTAATTATACAGATGAGCTGAAGAAAAAATGTATGTGATACTAAGATATTAATTATGTTTTAGAGCCTATATCTAAGACATGATGTGACTTCCACAGCTTTTTCTGTGGCAATAGCACTGCTGACTCAAATACAGGGCAGTGGGGGAAGCTGTGTTATGTTTTGGAAATTTTATAGATAAGATTAGAAACGGGAGTGTGTCCAGTAAATTCAGACAACAGTGACCTTAGTGTCACAGTGAATGGACATTTTTTTTCTTGGGTTATGTTCCTATATGCTGTTTCTCAATATACAGAGGTATACCATATGTGTTTGAGAGGCTAACACTGGATTAAGGAACCTATCACAAAAGAAAGGATGAAGTGTTATGAGAAACAAATGATTTTCCATTGCAATATTTTTAGTTCTGCCTTACAAAATGAGCTGTTCTCATGGTCAGGCAATTTTTAGGAATACAAAGTCACAGTAGACATAAAAGACATTGTGTAGTATATTTGGAGGTGAAAAAAAGGATATTTTTTTTTAAATGGAGAAAAGCTCACACACAAAATCAAGTTGGAATTTCAGCATATGGTACCACACTGATGTTATTTTTATTTAGATAGTGTATCACTAGTGGTGTGCACTGTAGATATTGGCAATGGTAAGTAGCAATATGAGCTTTCAGTGTGCTTGCTACTGGAGCACATAGACAGGGTCTCTGGAGAATTTATACTGTAATTACTAACACCATCTGAAGAATATGCTATACATCTTTGAAGCAATTTTGCCCAGGCAACGTAGAATTGCTACAGGTACACAGATATGTGACAATTGTGCTAAAAGTCTGATTTTATTTTAAGGCAATTCGGTACCCTTGACAGATGTTTATGTAACAAGTGACCTGAAATACTCAAAAAATGTGTGTTATTGTAACTTAGGGGTTTTTGCATGTATGAATCCGGTCACAAGTGGTGTTCCCCAGGGCTCGGTTCTGGGGCCAGTCTTGTTCAATATCTTTATTGATGATCTGGATGAGGGGATCAAGTGCTCCCTCAGTAAGTTTGCAGATGATATCAAGCTGGGTGGGAGTGTAGATCTGCTGGAGGGTAGGAGGGCTCTGCAGAGGGATCTGGACAGGCTGGATCGATGGGCAGAGGTCAACTGTATGAAGTTTAATAAGGCCAAGTGCCGGGTCCTGCACTTTGGCCACAACAACCCCATGCAATGCTTGGGGAGGAGTGGCTGGAGAACTGCCCAGCAGAAAAGGACCTGGGGGTGCTGGTTGACAGCCGGCTGAATATGAGCCAGCAGTGTGCCCAGGTGGCCAAGGCGGCCAACAGCGTCCTTGGCCTGTATCAGAAAGAGTGTGGCCAGCAGGAGTAGGGAAGTGATCGTGCCCCTGTACTCAGCACTGGTGAGGCTGCACCTTGAATCCTGTGTTCAGTTTTGGGCCCCTCACTACAAGAAGGATGCTGAGGTGCTTGAGCATGTCCAAAGAAGGGCAACGAAGCTGGTGAGGGGTCTGGAGCACAAGTCTTATGAGGAGCAGCTGAGGGAACTGGGGTTGTTCAGTCTGGAGAAGAGGAGGCTGAGGGGAGACCTTATCGCTCTCTACAACTACCTGAAAGGGGGTTGTGGCGACGTGG
The DNA here is from genome assembly GCF_964289735.1 of Phaethon aethereus. Classification (NCBI taxonomy): domain Eukaryota; kingdom Metazoa; phylum Chordata; class Aves; order Phaethontiformes; family Phaethontidae; genus Phaethon; species Phaethon aethereus. The sequence continues at coordinate 44,727,298 of NC_138578.1, forward strand.
GTGTTGGTCTCTTCTCCCAAGTAACTAGTGAGAGGACAAGAGGAAATGGCCTCAAGTTGTGCCAGGGGAGGTTTAGATTGGATGTTAGGAAAAATTTCTTCACCGAGAGAGTGGTCAAGCATTGGAACAGGCTGCCCAGGGAGGTGGTGGAGTCACCATCTCTGGAAGCGTTCAAAAAACGTGTGAATGTGGCGCTTCAGGACATGGTTTAGGGGACACAGTGGCACTGGATTTATAGTTGGACTTGATGATCTTGAAGGTCCATTCCAACCTTAGTTATTCTGTGATTCTGTGAATGCTGAACAACAAAATAAAACAAAACCTCATGTTGTACCATGAAAACAATCCATACTTAAGAAATTCCTGGTTTCATAAACAGTCATAACTCCTGAATTACAATCAAAAACATTTTTCATACAATGCATAGAAAAAACCATAAAACTCCATTCTACAGATGCTGTAGATACAAGAATTTTTATCTGTGTCAAGGGAAACTTGAACAAGTTCACAGGATAAAACTCCATTAAGGATTTCTAAACATGCAGAAATCACCCACAGCTTGGAGATACCTGCAAACAATTGACAATCAAGAATACTCACAGAAAACATGTTATGTGCTTTTTCCTGTTCTTACACTTTTTCTAAGCACGTACTATTGGCTCTTGTCACAGACAGACTATTGGACTACATGTATCTTTGGTCCAAGGTAGCATGGATCAGTTATTTTTAAACATTTCTTCTCAGCCTTTAGAAAGTTCTAGATTTGTATTTGTTAATTATTATCACCTGAAGCAAAACCAAATATAATTTCATCTCTATTCCGGCATAATTTTTACAAACATGTCAAGCAGAAGAGTAGACCTGACTTCACATAATTTTCTAAGAGATTTTGTCACTTTGTGTTAAAGTGCAAGTTCTGCCTTGCAGGTAGACCCTTCCTACCCTTCATACTGTTATACAAATGAAATTTATGCAGAAGATTGACTCCTTATGTAAAAAATTATGATTATGGAAAGTATTAAAAAGAGAGTAGTTGCACACTGCCCTGAAAAGCAGTTCTTTCATGCTTATTGTTGTTAGAAATGTGTTTATTATTATTCTTGTGAAAAATAATTCAAAATATCTCAATATGGCTAGCTCTAGCCAGAAAGGCAAAGTGCAACAAAGTATCGCCAAGGACTAACTTCAGCCTCTGAGTCTGACTTAGGTATTCTTCCTCTAAAGAAAACAATAAAGATTTTTCTATCTGTGGTATAAAGTCTTCCTTGCATGAATAATTCTTATGATTTTTTTGGTAGGGGAATTAACTTCTAGTCCACTGTGACATAGATCACATCTATATGGAACTGCTGAATTTATAAAAAGCAGAATTTGAGGGATAGCAATAGTGGGATTATTCATTATAGTTATCACTGGGATTGCAAGACATGAAGTAATCTTGCTTTATGAGGTCTCAAAGCAAAGATGTCTTTAGTATGAACAGCATCTTATATATGTCAGCGTTTTAAAACAAATGAAAATCTTACTAAGCTTTCATATTCTTAAACACTTTCAACTAGACTGATTACTTCCTTTGTCTAATAACATCAAATATTTATAATAGTAATGATGGGTGCAAAATGGCAAGAGCATAGCATAACAAATCTTGGAACTGATGATGTTTTGAAGTAAGGAGCATATCTTTCTGTTTTGGAATTTAGCAGTCACAATTAGTTATGCATATCAGTAATTAATCAATTTCATGTGTGTTTTAACAAGAACTGAATGTGATTTGAAACACATAATCACTATCATCATATGATTGTTCAGGGAAGGCTTGTCTCCTTAATTTTTTTTTTTCCAAGGGAAACGAAATTATCAGCAAGCATTTTAATATCCTGTTTTCCAAGGCAATAGCTTGACATATTTTTAAGTCAACTGGAAACACTCTTGGCAAGTTTACTGAGTATAAATTTAACACGTAACAATGAACTTATTATAGTTCTGGTTTTCATACTGTCCACAAGAATATGTACACAACTGAGGACAAAAAGAATTCTAAATTTAGGAGATTGCTTTAGACTTGAGAGATGTTTGTTTTAAGTGAACAGAAGACTGCAAGAAACAAGTCTATTTTGCGGAATCTTTTGTATACCATTTTCCTTCTCTGTCATGTGAATTTTCAGGTCAAAAGAGTTTTCCGTCCTCTTCTCCTAGACAATGTGAAACGAGCTATTTATCACAAGTAGGAAGGCTCTTCAGTGGCACCAAAAACTGCCTCTTATGTGACTTTGAGGTAACAGGATCAAGTGAAAGACTAGTCCATCAGCTTTCTGATACAATGCTGACAAGTCATTTGAATGAGCAGATAAAGCTGGTGAGGTAATGATAAAACAGAAGAAAAAGGTTCAGGAGAAGAGTGATCCGTCGCTCTGATTTGTACTAGAGTTCTATTTTATTTCTCTCAAGCACACTACCACTGTCCCCCACCATCCCTGAAGACATATCAAATTCTTGTACACTAACTTCCTGGATTATATTGTCTCTTAAAAGATACTCTTCAAGGAATTTAGAAAATACCACTTTTGCAGTAAATGGGGAAGGCAGCTCATTTGGATTTTTCCAGGGTAAAAGTTAAAAACAAACAAAACCAACCAAACACAAAAATGTGAAACAACAAATAAGTGAGATCTTTCTGCATTTTCAAAGAAAGATTCTGAATTACCTGAAGAGAGTAGTTAATTTCAATTTTCAAAAACCTCTACTACCACATGACATTTCAGCCATAAGTTTGGTCTCCAATTTTTCTCCCCTCATAGCAATTCCCTTTCTGACACTGTATATTCTCTAAGAGCAATTGCTATGATTGTGAGAAAGCAAGGTGTAAAGCACTGTGCCATACAAGAAACCCCAAAAAGGCTTTCTAAAATTGCACAACTACTTGCATTCAGCCCTTTTGAGAAAAGTGTGTTTTATGATTATCTTCTTTTTGTGTGTGTGTGTGTCATGAAACACTCCAAAACCTCTCCTGTTATGTGGATGTGAAAAAAGGATGGTATTTATGAGGAAAAATTCACATTTGAGTGTTGTAGTTAGAGGAGGTGGCAGCAAGCTTAGAACACATCTAAAGATACCAGAAGAGAAAGAAGAGCAAAGGTCACTGGCTTTGATTACACTGATAGGGAAGCTGGTATCTAGAAATTGTTTTTTGGACTTTGTGTTTACTGTAGTGTAAGGTGAAGTTTTCTGAAGTCATGTGAAGACACAAAAGCTTACCACTGACTCTGTGTGAAAGAGGAATCAAAAGAAAAAGCTATTCTGACTGTAAGCATCATAAATTTTACACATAAATTTGCTTCCATATTTTTATATATTTTCTAAGATAAAAAATTATAATTTTGTTATTTACAGTAGATCCAATGAAGGAAGGGAAAGAGAATAGTTATCACTTGAAATTGGATGACAGAAGAATTTCATTCCAGATGTTATAAAAATCTATAAAAGCAGATGTATATCTGGGATTTCCATTATTTTCAGCCAGTGTTTCTTAAGAAACTTAAGAACAGGTCATGTGTTTTGACTCCATCCAGTCTGACTCATAACAAAGCACAACAATATTTCCTCAGTACACCTCCAGCACTTGCACTGCTTTTCATGTAATTGTCTTCACAATGGGAAACCTCTCAACAAAAATAACTATGGAATTGGAGACTAGAGAGTTTAGGGAAATGGAAATGTATCGTAGTCATAAAAATTTGATTACAATCTGTTTGCTGAGGCACAAAAACATAGCTTAATCTGTAGACCCATGGGTCTGATGATAACTAGCCATTTTAGCATTCCAGAGAAAGAGAGCGTTTAATTCTTTGGCAAGGAACTCTCATAAGTACAAGCAACATAACTACTAAAAAGGAGATCATTACTAACAAGAAGAAAACCAGTGAAATTGCTTTTGAATAAACTCATGCAGAGCTGTGTATGCATAATTTGTTGTGGTAGGATTTGTTCTACCAGTTACATAGCAAAAATGCAAATAAATCAGCACACGCTTACCTAGTTGCATTGAAAAACAGTGTTATTCAAATGCATGGTAAGCAGCTGTTGAGTCATTAGGAAGAGAAGGGAAGGTTGTTCCAGCTGCCTGTGTCTTACTGGGTTTTTCTGTTGGGAGGAGCTGAGTGTACACTGCTCTTGCTAATAACACTGGGCATAAAAAAGATGATTGAAGGCAGTAAAGTAAAACATTAAATGAATCCAGTGTTTCTTGTGTTATCATTGCATTGCTTAAGTTCCTAAGGATGGACCCTGATGCTGTTATTGACTCACTGTAAGGTCCACTGTTGATCTCCTTAAGGGTTTTTTCCATTTTGAAAATTTAAAATAATTTATCTTGGTACTTATTCATCGTGTCTGTGTTCAGAAATAGGAAAAAAGATCCTTTTTTTCATAGAGGTACAGTAGAAATACAAATGGAGCTGTTAGATAATGTGGTGATGAGTATTGCAGAAAATACACTGTATCTGTAAACCAGATACAATTAAAAAATGCAGAATGTAATGCAGAAAAACAGTGATGATGTCCAGATTCTATGATTCTACTTTGCAGTAGCAGTGATTCAACAGCTCATATTTAATAACCTGGGTGTGCTGGATATAGCAAACCATCAGTATTGTCTCTGCCTCTCATGTGGGGCTTGAGACAGTGGCTCCTCATCACAAAAGCAGTAGACTGGCTAGAATTGTCCTGGAGGAAAGACCTTAATATATGGTGTTAAACATTGGCCATTTAGGGCTCGATTTCTTTCAGCAACAGCTCTGTGGGTAGAAGAGAATATACTAATCCTGGATGTGTATTATGAAGTCCTGCTGGAGACTACTGTCCCATCAGCTCAGCTAGCTGAATGATCATATGTTTGTTCCTGGGATCATTTCCGTCAAAATAAACCAGTTAAAGTCTAGTTGTTTAAACTAACCCAGCTCATTTTGAAGAAAGATGCTTAGGGACTTGAGAAACTGAGCTAACAAATCAGTAGCCTGAGAAAGGTCTGGAGTAGGGACTTTGTCAGCTGGTTCAAGAAATACTATAATTTCTTTTGTTCCTTTAGAAATGTCTAAGAAACCCTGCAGTACCATGGAGCAAATACTATTGCTTCTTTTGGTAGTTAGCGTGGTCGTTATTTTGCATTCAGAGGGGCAATTTTTTGGATGAATATGATATGCATTGGCTCAGACCTTTGTTTATGGAGGCCATTAAAAAAAACCTTTGGAATCAGTTTCTTTGTTTGTAGTTCTGAGCCAGTAGTTCTAGCCAGTTTGATTGTCTTCTGTTTTCATTGCTCCTAAGTCTGAAAGAACAATTATTGCACTGGCATCTTCTATAACAGGGCCTGTAAGAGATGCCTGCTATTTATGTGATTATTCCAGAATAACCATGTCTATTTTTAATATACTCTGCTACACAGTACAGAAAAATAAAAAATGTTGTTGCTGCTAAAGAGGCTGTACCATGAAAATTAAATAATAAATGGAAATAAATTAGTATTATAGATGTGATGCCAGCCACAATAAGGTAAATAACTTTTGTCACAAATGGGATTTAAAAGTGTTTAGCAGCCATTAGGTTATTTCTGTTTTGACTTTTTTTTTTTCAGTGACGTGGGAATATCACTTTAGCCAGCCAATTAAAAAATGTTAAGTCAATAAGCAGACACACTTTCTGTTCTTTTTTTCTGTCTTTTAAGTAAAAGTTCTAATAAACTGAATGAACACATCACTAATAATCATCTCAAAGCTGAGAACAACATTTATGTAGGAAAATGCTGAAGGCATCCAGATTCATTCAGAGATTTGTAGGGGCTCACATTGGTCAACAATGACTGTGGAATGAATATTTTGCTGTGTTCCTGTATGTAGATAGACATAACTAGATAAAGGACTATTTTGGTGTAACTAAACAATGTACTATGGTTGGTTAATTGTCACTAATATTAAAATTCCTACCAACCTGAGATTTATAAGTCCTACTCAACATATCAACTTCTGTCATGATAATTTCCTGTCAGTGCAAGGCAAATGTAACCCCAAGCAATTAAACAAAGCGGTTTTTGTATACTTTTCTCTTTCTTCTTATCCAGAATAGAAATTCACCAATGCCACAGGTATTTTTGGCTCTAAATATTGATCATGGGTTTTGAAATATGACATGGGTAACTCAGTTCTTCTTTATTTATAAACATCTAATACACTCAAGAATACCTGCACATTTTTACCTAATTACTTAGACAAATTACCTCTGTTTCCTGCTCCTCAGAATTCTGGCAGAATGATTGCCTAAAAGAGCTTTGAGAAAATGGTGTTATTTGTCTTGAGAAATAGCATTTTTCAACCCTTTTGAAGATTGTGAATGCACTTTCAGATGACTGAACCAATTGAAGAATATTTTATACTAAAAGATATAGTCTTCCATGGTCCTGACTTTGAGCAGCTAGAATTGACTGTTCCTTCCCTGTTTTATTTGGTAAAACAGAAATAGTGAGCTCATTGAGCTGAATTAAATTTCTGAGGAGTGGCCACAGAGCTGGTATGAGGGAGAGGGCAGGGCTGTGTATCTGGGTATCAGGGAGGGGAGTGGGAGAAATAAGATCACCTCTTTCACTGTCAGTGGGCTGCTGGACTGACAATTTTTATCACACTGTCTTGAAGACTATGCTGTGCACAGTGTAGTAAGTGAGCTAGCAGTAATTCCATCAACACCACGACTGAACTAACAAGAATAAAAATAGGCCCCACTTGGCTTTCTTCTGACTAATTGTAATTCCATGACAGAGCAGGAATTGAACATATTCTCCAAAGCTGGTGCCCTAGTGAGTCACTCCTAAATTATAGACTGTTTTTCAGGGTATACTAAGGTACACTAGATCCTAGCTAGTTCCTGGAAAAATCTATTTGTTCTTGATTTGCCGTTGTGTTTAACTAAAATAAAAATATTGTATAACAACTTAAAGTCAACAAAAATACGGAGTCAGGGCTATACACCCAAAGTACATATTTTGCTTTGCAGTGACAAGAGGTTATAACATTTAATTACTAGCCAACATTTCACATATCTCTATTTACTGTTCACATGTATATAGTCAGACCAAATACTACACGGTGTCATGGGTAAAATGCAGTATACAATAACATGTAGTTTCTGTGTACTGGAAATTCTATCTGCATATACATATATATGTGTATGGGTATGTGCACACATTGCATATTCACACAGTAATGGAAGCAATCGACTAGAAGGAAATTACTTAGTCATTGAGAGAAATCCCATTCTGCCACAGGCAATCACATTATGTTCCATAAAAAGAGTTCTCTTTTTGAAGGCTTTTAACCCTATTGTTTTAATTGGAATTCTATTCCGAATCTTGAATGCTCTGTAGGTTAGAACTCTTTCTTCTGCAAGAAGAAAGCCTATAATACTGATGGCTAATTTTATTCTTCCTTTTTCTGACATCTTTCTTAGCTCTTTTTTTGTTCTTGGTGTTTATCCCTCTTCAGGATTATATGGATATGCTCAGTTTCCAGAGATCAGGCAAATATCCTTGCTATTTCTATTACCAGATTAAAAAAATAAAGCTCTTTGAGCCTTCTCATGTGAAAGACAAATTTCATATTATTCTTGTAATCCAAGCAGTCCTCCTCTGGATCTGTTTTAGGTTTTTTAACATATGCATTCAGAACACTCCCAGGACTGTTGAATGGGACCTATGCCTAATAAAAGTGTATCTGCTGACGTTCCCTGGGATTCCTTTTGCCTTTTTCTCACCTGCAACACATGACAGTTTACTATTATTCTATAATTATTTTTATGTCCTTCTTCTTGGGCATTTACAGCTGATCAGCTTCCAGTTTATGGCAGAATTTTAAGACTTTCTGTGTTATATTATTGAATGGAAATCAGTTCCTCCCTCCTTCAGTAAACAAGATCATGGAGAAGTTTATAGAAACTGTTTTATATATTTCCAAACAGCTGTGTTTAGAAGTTGTGAAACAGAATTTTAAGCCACACACTAATGGAGAGTTACAGAAGTTGTTGTGATAGACCACGTGTACTGGTAATGCTGATCTGGCGTTGCCTTGTGCTTCTAAAGTAGTCAAGGGATTGACTGTGCAGTTGCTGTTAAATGTAGCTTAATCAACTGCATCTACTCTTGAAAAGAATTTTTGCTACCAGGAATATGTACACATATGATTTGATAATGGATCTGGCAGGACAGGAGCCCAGAACCACCCAGGGAATTTCCATGTTTAGTGTAACATGTTTTATTGAGGCTTCACCCTTATATGGGAAATTCAGCCAGTTATGCCTTTTTCTCTTTTCACTGTCTCCTTTTATGTATGGTTTTAAAAAAAAAAATCAAAACAACTTTACATTTACATTTTAACTTTACATTTCTGTGAAGTTACAATTAATTTCCAAGTAGTTATTTTGTTTCTCATCCTCAGAGAGGTTTCCTCAGAGCAACACCCTCACTGTTGGTTGGCTAAAGAATTTCTGCCAGACTTGCCCCTGGTCACAAGAAGCCCTTCTTCTCTACTATCTTGTATTTTTGTAGTCATTTCCACCTTTGCAAGCATGTAAAAGAGAAAAGCCAAAATAACCTCTTGGATAAGGTATAAGTAAATACAATAATGCCAGACCCCTTCAGGAAAAAAAAAAAAAAGGACAAAAGTAAAAAGACAGAGGAGTGCTTTCTACTATGGTTCGTAATGTATCTGCATTCCTTTTTCAACAGAACAAGTCTCTTTCTGCACTGCAGGTATAGCATTACTGAAATAGTATGCTGTCACATAATTCAATATATCTAGTAAACCATGAGAGTCATGAAGCATGAACGACAGTACAAGACAAGAACCTTATTAGTAAAATAAATTCAGGTGAAGAGAACAAATGACTTTACTTGAAACCTTGAAATTCTCAAAATATTATTCATTGCTAGTTACTGTACTTCCCAGAGGGTACACAACCTGGTATTCTGTCTCTCACTTAGCAATCAGAGATCCAACTGATATGGAAGAGGGAAGTAAAAGGACAACTCACTGACACCAATTAATAGTTAATGTCTTTTCTTTAGCAAGTGCTTAAGAGAATATATATCCCACAGCATGGTTCAGTCAACCTGAGCCAGCTAATATCACATCAGCCTCCAACTTACACCAAAGAGCTTGATTTTGATAAATGAAATACTTCACTGCCCTCCCTCTCATATTTTACACAGCTAATAACTATATGAGGTAAAAGACAGTGAGAATCAGGTCTATTATCTTCTTTGTGTCTTTAATGATTTAAGAGGAATCCTTAGCATTGGGTTAATAATATTTTTCAGATGTTTGAAATTACATTAAAGGAAGCACTTGGATTTGCTGACACTTCAGGATTTTGGAAGACCATCTAGGTCTATTTTTCCCATGTGCTCTCTGAAATAACTGGCAATCCCATTTAATAATTCTTTACATGCTGAGAAGTTTGGCAAGTTCAGAGAAAAAGGTCACATTAAAAGTAAGTATTGATTCTGACCATATTGTCCTTAGCAACAGGAAGGTGGGAAAAGGGGTGTGCTCTTAGAAGTATTGTAAACCCAGCTGTAAGGATATTCAATTTTTGTGCCATATCTTACTACATTTTAGATTACTACAATTATACAAAACCTCAAAAAATTCAACTACATCTTCTTCAACAGCAGTGAAAAATAACTTTAAACACAGCTGTCCATAGCAGTACTACAGCGTTCCTGAATCCACCTCCTGCAAAGGCTTTTCTTCTCACCAGATTCAGTTGTCTTTCCATAAATGACACTACCTTTTGGGGATAGCATCAATATAAGTGTTGGAACTATGGTTAAAGAATGCTAGAAATTTATATTTTCTTTCCTTACTAGCTAATGGCTTGAAACTCATTTAAAGGAAATGTTAAGGGTCTGCAGTAAGGAAATGCAAAATGTCTTTGGAATAAACCAGTGCTATGCAGTGACATATGACATTTAAAAAAGCTGTGCTTGACTTATTCTCCACCCTCCCCAGATAAAGCTTCAGGGAGATAGGAACCACTTTGATCAACAAAAGGGTGGGGAGATAGATGCTGGGCAATGTAGGCTGCAAGACCGGTTTATATTCTGATCATCAACACCCCCAAAGGAATGAAAGCTATCCCAAAAATCTGTAATACCTTTATTGCCAGTTTGCAGTAGGTCGTACCACTTGAGTTAATTAGGTTCATTTGTAGTGAGTTCTCCTGGAGGCTGGGTCTACATATTCACATGAAGGTGGGCTAGAACATCTCAGTTGCTTACTGGAAATGGGTGTTTTCTGTTCTTTCCCTTATGAGATGTGATGATGCCAAAGTTATGAGATGTGATGATGCCAATGTTACCTTTATCCAGTGATGGCAAGTTTCCTAGCATTCTGAAACCCTAACATTCCATTTCTTTATATGAATATCTCTCATGATTACTAGTCAGAAATAGTTATAATTTTTATAGATTGTCACTGAAGTCTTTTATTGGGGCAGTAAATTCTCTCTTCCTGTTAAGTGCTTGTAAGGTAACAAACTGCTAAATGAATGCTGATCATCTAGCCTCTGTAAGAGAGCAAATTTCCCTGAGTTTGCTAACTGTGGCCTCAGAAATGCATAAAATAACCTTAAGCAGTGCCATATTCTTAGGAGAAATGCCTGATACAATGATAGCTTAACTTTTACTGGGGAACTGCCTCCAACAGAAGTTATCCAAAGGTATGAATGGGTAAAAAAACTTACATTGAGAATTGTCGGTGTAAATCAATTTGATATTAAAAGGTTTCAAAATATTTATGCCAATAGAGGAAAATCTAATGTATAAATAACTTGTTTATCATTTAATGTTTGGAAGGCATTCTTCAGGAACTGTTTTTATTTCTTTATTAGTTGTAATATTAATAACCAGAGATGCAAAGCTGTAAGTTTAGCTGTTGAGCCAGCAAAAAGTCAAAGGACATGTTCAGAGAAAGTTGCATATGCTTTGAGCAACACAATGTTGCTCTCAGTTTTTGTATAATGTCAGTTGCAATGGTACTGTTTCCACAAGTCTGTTAGTTTGGTTTTACCTTGACCTTGAGCTGTCATTCCTGAGAAATTACATAATTGATTTGGCAGTAACAGAACATAGAAACTAACAATTATTTCACAGGAGTAATTATTTTCCTTAATAACTTTTTTTTATCTGCTTACTCAGTATTTCTCATGTAGTCCGCAAAAGTTATTGGTCATAAAAAATAAACCAAGATAGTTCACTTAAAACAAATCTCTAACTTTTATTTGAAATTCTTGAATATTGCAATTATTTTCAAAATTTGTAATAGAGTAATTATTTATTTGTTTATATGTATATATTATATATATACTTATATATATAATATATATTATATATTATTATATTTATTTGTTTCTTTGGACTCTGACCCTTCATTTGCACTCTGACCCTCTGTGTCTCACTTAAAATCAAGTGTTTTTTGCATAAGTCCCTTGCTTTAACACTAAAACATAAATGTATCTGTGCTTTAATCAGCAATTGCAGATTTTTTTTTCTTTTTTTCTTTTTTTTTTTCCCCTCTAAAATTACGTTATCATGTAGCTGATGATGAAATACTTTGGGGAATTATACCTAAAGTTTCCATTCAACAACAAAAAGTCCTCTTCTCTAGGCACTGGTTGTAAGCTGAAAATATTCTAACAGCTTTCTAACAGTGACAGAATCCTGCATCCTCCATGACAAATTAATTTGTCCCTGTGAGTGTACATGTGTGAAAAGGGAAGGATGGAAAAATCTGTTTTTCATTTTTCTGAAAGCAAGAAATAACATCAAATGAATATTTACTCAAAATCTTCATGCTTTCTTCCTTAAAAGCTCTGTTATTACAACCTATGAATAATATGTAGCTTGGCTGTGACAGGGATACTTTATCATTACTGAGTGATGGGGACAGCTCTACCAACACAGTCTTAAAACATTTTGAAAGGTCTTGTGAAGTTGGGAAAGGAATTTTTAAACGGGGCCTCTTTTTCCTTGGAAAAGGTTCAAATTACATTGTTTTCATGTAACTTCACGCTAGAAGCGAGCAAAATGTTTTGCTCAATAAGCAAAACAAAAGGCTAACTAGTATTTCTGCACAAAAGAGAATCCGTGGATTAGTATGGATCATGTGCTGAACACGAACCAACAGAGGCACACTGCTCTGAAAAGGAAAACATATAAACAGTACTCTAGATCCAAAACATGCAAAGTAATCCCTTTGCTCTGCACAGCGATAGTAGGGCTTCAGTTAGAATACTTTGTTCAGTTCTGTGTTTTGCTCTCCACCATAGGCAGAGGACTGCCTGAAAAGTACATATGGGAGAGCAGAAACAGTGATTTCAAGTCTGGAAACCATGATCTGTGAGGAAAGAATAAGTGAATTGGAATCTTTTGTCTTAAAGAAGAGAAGACTTAAGGAATATAGCATGGAGAAGGGATGTGGTAAATAAGCTATTAGCAAGGAGAAAGGGAATAATGTGTTTTCCTTGTGTCTTCTCCTTAGTCTTAAATAGCAAAAAGAAGGAGTTATATTACATATTTTAAAAAAAAGTCTAGAAGTAAGAAAAGTGAAGTCATGGAATAAAGCCTTGGGGAACTATGAAGCTGAAATTATTTAAGTTGTTTAAAAACAGGTTTTACAAGTGTCTGTCCAGAAATACATAGTTGATTCTGTCTTGAAGTGGAAGTCCATATTACCCCTGTGATTCTATGTTTACTTAAAATGCAGATTTCAGGCACAGTGAATGAAAATATGAATTTGCATCAGATAAATGGTATTAGACTTTTTTTTTAAACTGAAACATTTAGTAAGGAACATTTTAGATGTAGAATGTAAAAATAATAATAAGTTGAATTTTAATTTAGAGTTTTTCTCAATTTAATTAAAAATATATTATTTTTGTTTCCAATGAAACTGTTCATTTGATATAAAACTGAATTTTAACTTGATTAAAAATAAACAACTATCAGGGTGAGCTTTTGTTCAAATTTTGTTTTGCACAGCTATAGGCAGACCAATTATTCAAACAGATCTATTTCACACTCTCCACACGTTCTTTAGTTAACTAGGCAACTAAGCCAGCTAGTGTCTGTATGTGTGTGTGACGAGCAGGATGAGCTTTATAAAATTTTATTGTGAGAGAGTGGTCAGAGGATTTGGGTTATCACAGTATTGTTGTATGTTACAGCAGTGTTCTACGCCTTTGCCTGTGCAGTGCAGCCTGGCTCATTGTAGACCTACTATTTATTGTTCATGTCACTGTATTCCTGCTTCCTCCTGCTGGTTCTTTTTCCAGAATGTCAGGCAGAATTTTGTGTATGGCCAGTCCACTCCAGTAGTTGTGGGAAGAACCCTCCATCAGCTTGATAAGGTTATTCCCTCTTGTCAGCAAAGCATGTGGGGGACTTGGGTTTCTGGGAAGGAACATTTGACAGAGCGCTGAGCTGGGGTAGAAAATCAATACCCCATGGAATGGGAAGAAAGAAGGAGGTCTCAGTTCTGTCTTGTACTGAAGGCTACTCAGATTGTGAAAGTCCTGCAAGAGATAGGTCTTAGCCTGACAGAGGAGGTCAAGGAGTGGATGGCTACTGTGAGAAAGACAGACTCCTACTTTCAGCTTCCCAAAATAGTTCTGTCCTTTTGTCCTCTGAAATAAGGTTGTAACTATTGATATCGTGGCAAGCCTTGTGAAGAATGAGTCTGTACCTACCATCACTAGTATGCAGCTAATATGCAAGAGTCATGAATTCATGGAGGGAAGGTAAACAATGAGGGCAAGACTTGAAGCCACTTGATATGTTTGTTTAGTATGTAAATTCTGGAGGTGGCCCTGAGTCTAACAAATAGCAATAAAGTTATTTTTGAGATGGGAATAGGCTCAAGTTACCCTCTCTTACGCTTCTACAGTTCCAGTTATTTCATGGGAGTCACCCTGGAGAGACAGGAAAGATAATTTGGTTCTTTCTCTTTTGTGGCTAACTGACATCTGTAATACACACTGAAGTTTCATAGAACTAATGTCATGGGTGTTATATGAAGAGATTCAGTTCATAGCTTTTTGATTATTCTGTAAATAATACTAATCATTACATCTTAGATTGTTCTTCTCCACAAGTGAGATGTGAATCTTATTACATGATTTCAGAATCAAGTTAATTACATGTTCTTGTTGAATAAACACTTTTGTTTGTTTTGATTCTGCTGCCTTCAGAGCTACATAGATGCAGCCATGGAGTCTGACTAGTTGGATTAGGTTTCAAATTAACTGCTCACGAATAATTAACTGCTCATGAATAATTACCTTCTATGGACTTATTTGTATGGACAAAAGGACTGGAAATGCATCTATATATTTTTCTACCCATTTTCCCTTCTGTTTCAACTGATCTCCGAAGAGAAGCACAGCAAGAGTCTGCCTTATTTCCACATCCATCTATGGAGTGGTAAATCTGCCAAATTCCTCTTTTTTCCAGACAAGATAATCTTAGGAATAGTATAGTAATGCAGTTAAATGGCTGGAATTCTCATACGTATCAAGTAGAAACAGACTATAGAAGAGCTGATGAAAAAGGAGGTCTTCAAGGTTTTGCATTTTTTTCCAGAAAAGTGCAACAACACCCAAGAGTGATTATTCTTCAAGTAAAATATGGGTAAAATCTGCTTAATCACTTCTGCAAGTATTTTTCTATGAGCTCTGGAGAGATCTGATCAAAGATAAATTCCTATCAGGACAGAAACTCCAGGGAGAAAGATTATGTGTTTGGACTTAGAGCAGTGCTAAAGACTGCTCTATTCCTTGGTGTGTCTGTTTGGAGGAGACATCCAGATTCTGAAGGAGTCCACTTCCTTCCACAAGGGATTTAATAAAGATTTCTTTTAATGAAGATCAATCTCCAAGGATCCATGAAAAGGCAAGCGCTTTTGTCCTCCACTGGATTTAAAATTTTGATAGAGAAAATTTCAATTCAGACCTTCAAGTGGAAATGGAACAAAAATAATAAACCATTGGGAATACTTATAGAGCCTCTCTAAAAGAAGTTAAATAAAAAGTGATCTTTTTTTTGATCTCAATTCAAGTAAGTTGCCTAAAACTAGGGGATTTAAGTGTTTCTTCCTTGTTCTGACTTCTATGCTAACTATTTACTGTCTGGATATAAACAGCACAAACAAAAATATATAGTCTGTTTCCATAGGCTTTTATCCTGAGAATTTTGAAAGGAGGATAAAAGAAGGGTTAAAAAGTTGAATGAAAGGTGTTTTTTTTTTTTAGTTTGTTTGGATGTTGCATGATTACAATCTTACCATCTATGAGACTATTTTCCATGTTTATTTTACTATTTAAAATATTAGAATGTAATTGAAACTATTGAATTTACACATGTATGAGTCAAGTAAGTCTTAAAAATCCTCTCCCAGACACTGCTGAGGTGAGTAGAAGTATTTCCGTTTCAGAGAGAGCAAGACTGGATTGCAGCAAAATTGAGAGGCAAGATGGCAAGCATATTTTACAGATGTTCAAGTTTGATTTAAATGTTCAAGTTCAGTTTATGTTCTGCTGCACTTTATGAAGAGAATATTTTTTTAAATAGCCAATTAACTTGCAGGCACACAATAATTAAACATTGGAGAGGACTTATAATTTGCTTAAGTCCTTGAGCTCAGAACATTTGTTTAAGGTCCGAAGCAAACTGAATTTTTTCAGAATGATTATGTCAAAGGTGGTGATTCAATTTCCTTTGGAAAAGTAATAATTAAAGTTCCAGCTGCAATGAGATATATAACGAATGTCTTTTGTAAGCAGGTAGGCCAGTCTGATCCAATTTCCTTAGACATTTTTCCATTGAATTCAGACCCATAGGCCAGGACCATTGGGAACTACCCAAGCAGGCTTGACAGCAAATACTTGTTCAAACCAGATTCACAGAAACTTTAGACACTAAAACTGTATCAGGCATAGTAAATTCAGAAAATTGCAACATCAGAATGAACTCTGTCATTTGCTGATCTTAAACTATTAACTGGACAATTTGGAAAACTGATTATATCTTTTGTCATGGGAGACATATAGGTTAAGATGGACAAGATGCATAGTGTGTAACATTCGTAAGGTTTTTAGTATCCTCCATGATTTTCCCACTCAGAGGTGGCATTAGGAGGTTTTTCTCCCAGGAAGGCTGCTCAGATTGATGTTAAATAGAGGGGAGCAGGGGTACCAAGCCAGTTCAATACACTTAACTCTATGTCAAATGGTGGTGTTGAAATGTACCACCTCTCAAATCAAGGCAGAATTCTCAAGGTGTCATAAAGGAATACAATAATTAATGCAGGAGTGAAATTAGCTCAGGTCAGTATGCAAGGAGCTCTCGGAAAGGGGCCGTCTTACACCTTGAGGACTTTACCTGAACACTGAAGTCTTTGTGCCACAACCAGTAGCCCTGGTGGGACTTGAATCAATGCTATCTTGCAGTGCAACTATTGAGCAAAGTCCTCCAAGAATGTCCTAGTCTCCCAGATGGATCAGATTTGCTGTGAGATACAAAAGCATTGGGAAGAAAAGACAGAGAAAGGTTGAGAGAGGAATGACATATTACCTTTTCCCTGTTCCCTCACCTAGAAGCTGCTTTGGTACTGCTTCAAAACTCTTCACAAAATTACTTGGTCTCAGATACTTGCAATAACAAAATTCAAGGTTTTTTTTCGGCACGTAGAAACCTTAAGTAAATCTGAGGCTCCTGAAAAGTGGATAGGACACTTCTGAAAGTGCTTTTGAATTTATTTTTTCAAAACTAGAGGGAGGAGGGGAGACCTTATTGGTCTTGACAACTACCTGAAAGGGGGTTGTGGCGAGGTGGGTGTTGGTCTCTTCTCCCAAGTAACTAGCGATAGGATGAGAGGAAATGGCCTCAAGTTGCACCAGGGAAGGTTTAGACTAGATATTAGGAAAAATTTCTTTACGGAGAGAGTGGTCAAACATTGGAACAGGCTGCCCAGGGAGGTGGTGGAGTCAGCATCACTGGAAGTGTTCAAAAAACATGTGGACATGGCACTTCAGGACATGGTTTAGTGGGCATGGTGGTGTTGGGTTGATGGTTGGACTTGATGATCTTAAGAGTCTTTTCCAACCTTAATGATTCTGTGAACTGTGTGTTGGTATAAAATTGTTTCTGTGTTACCTCTGACCACATTTGTATAAAATTGCAATGTTTCCTCTTGAACTGGGATATGCTCTTCTTGTTTTATTTTTACCGAGCTTCTTTTATTGGCAATGCAGTTAAATATAAAACTGTTGGTTTTTACATCAAAGTAATTCAGTTGAATCATCATTCAGGAGAGCCTGCAAAGCCTGGGGAAAAAGCAATACAACAAACATAATACTGATTGATTTTTAAGTTGTAAATACTGCTATGAACCTTAACTGTATAATTCTTTTACATTTGGCAGACAATTTATTAACCATTATTAGATTCAAAGTTTATATTCTTCATCGTGGTCCCATTTAACTACATCTACATCATGAAGGGGAACGTATGTTGTACTCTCTTGAGAAATTAAGGGCAAAGACTAAATGGATATTAGTGCTACACTGTAGTATCTATTCTACTCTGCAACTATTCTGTAGTTTCTATCTATAATAGTATCCTTAGTATCATTCCAGATTAAAGTTCAGGGTGCTCTTACTGTTGTTTCCATATTTGTTCAGGGAATGTGTAACGGGGTGAAGTCTGCTAGGAAAGTGAGAGGGTGGTGACACAAGGTATCACATGGTAAACTGTTACAGATTTACATTGTTTACATTGCTGCAGTGTATGTGCTCATCTCATCGTAGTTATGAGATAATATGAAGTTATATATTCCTAAGTGAAAGCTATATCTGCCTCCTTCTTTGCATTTATTACAGCATAACAGTCTGTTATTAATAAGTGGAATAGCTGTCGTGTGTAACTGATAAGTGATGTATTTGTACCTGTAGCTATGCTCTGACAGCATCCTTAATATGAGAAATCTGCTCCAAAGACCATATAACTTTAGCAAGTTTGGGGGCAGAGTGTAAATGATTGCTTTCCTCTTTGATTTTTTAAAGACTGCTTTAAAAAGTGGTTAGCCATTCATTTTCTGTTGAACAAAACCGTATCTGTAGCAGTAAGTAGTTGACAATCAACAGATAGTTAAAAAAAGTAAATTGTTGGTTTCTGTTTTAAAATGCCATTTTTATTTAATAAAATATTCAAATACACAAACCTTTAAGTTTTCATATGTGTATTTAGACATAAACCTTTGGGGTTTGTCCTTAATAAATTAACAAACATCTCAGCTATTTTTGATTCTAAGAGAGCATTGTCTCAAAATATTTGCATCACTTTCAAAATGAAGTGTGATTTGTAGTATGGATAGCAGTTATAAATTTCTTTCTCCAAAATGAATGTCAGTGCTTGGAGCTTCTACATGAAGAATGCATTTTGCTAAAGTTTATCTCCTTGAGCAAAATGCAAACATCCATGACATCCTTCAATTCGTATGAGAGGGAGCCATCTTGTGGTGTAATTTACACTTTCCTGAGAAATGACGATGCTATTGCTACAATGAAGCCAGAAATGGATGGGGAGGGAAACCTGTTTGCATATGATGCAATCAAGTATAGTTGCAATTTGTAAGAATTTCCAATATCCTCTCACTTTAAATAAGTTCAGACAAATTCTTATAAACCAAGCTACAGTATGATGTGCTTTTAAAAGCAACTGTTTGAATACCATCTGTACATACTGAACAAGCCTAATGAGAATAACTCTGTATAGTGCTAACATGCTGGTTTTCAAGGCAGGTCGGATGTGTTATTTGGCTTGTTAAGAGAGGAATTAAAACATGACGTAAGTGGGTTTCAGGCTGAGCTCATTACCTCAGTAGAGGTTTTAAATGCAGATTACTTAAATAGAGGCTAACATTACAAGAAAAGTTTTTTCAGTATTGTGAGGGAAAGTGCAAGGACCTGCACCTGGAGAGCAACGACCCTGTGCACCAGTGTATGCTGGGGGACAACCAGCTGGAAAGCAAGTGTGAAGGAAAGAACCTGAGGGTCCCGTGGGCACCAGGTTAAACATGAGCCGACAATGTGCCCTTGCAGCAAAGCAGACTAATGGTATCCTTGGCTGCATTAAGTGTTGCCAGCAGGTTGAGGGAGGTGATCCTTCCCCTCTACTCAGCACTGGTAGCACCATACCTGGACTACTGTGTTCAATTCTGTGGGAACTCCTCAATTTGTGTAAAAAATTGGATGGAGGGTCTAAAGAAGATGGAGCCAGGCTCTTTTCAGTGGTTCCCGTGACAGGACAAGAGGCAATGGGCACAAACTGAAACACAGGAGGTTCCCTCTGAATATCAGGAAACAGTTTTTTACTCTCAGGGTGACTAAGCACTGGCACAGGTTGTCCACAGTGGCTGTGGAACTTCCATCCTTGGAGATATTCAAAAGCCAACTGAACATGGTCCTGGCCAACTGGCTCTAGATGGCTTTGCTTGAGCAGGGGGGTTGGACAAGATGGCCTCCAGAGGTCCCTGCCAGCATCGACCATTCTGTGACTATGAAGTAAATGTTGAAATATCTAATTTTTATCAATGACAAAATATTATATATAATTTATATATATTTGTTTATTAAAGGTTTGGAAGTATATTATTCGAAATTTTAAAAAGTTTATTTTATTTGCAATATGCAATTTTCCCTGTAATTCTAGTTTTGTGACTTTGGTGGATTGTTTTCCAGGGTTTTAAATTCATGTGCTTGTGTCTCATTTAGAAAAAAAGTTCTCAGATCCTGCTAGTGTATAGAAAGTAGGATACTAGAAATAAAATCCACTGCATGGACCACATGGAATTAAATCTTTATTTCATTAGACAAAGAAAATTGGGTAGCTGTATATGCAAACATGAAAAAGAGGATATTTGATATCTGTTTTTCCAGAATTCCCTGTTGAAAGGGCTGCACAGTTTATGCAACAGAACCACATACCGACCTCTTTAAGATCTGTTGTTTCTTCTTTCTATGACTTTTGGGTTACATTACCTGGCTGTTACTTTCTTCTTTAATTGCTTATTGCACACCTGGTACTGTATATTTGCAGTTTTCATGCTCTGGGAACTGTGCACTTCAGCATGAAAACATTTGCTACTGCAGTAGTTTCATGATACTGTTGCTTGTGAACATACCTGAACAAGGCCAGAGGTACCACCTATGCTTAGCTCTTGGGAAGACAAGATGGTTTAGATCTGCTGGAGCAACAGCTGTCATAATAGCGGGGGTCTGATCACGCAGTTCTGCGGGGTCCATGAAGGCATGCCTAGGATTTCTGCTCAAATTCCACTGGTGCTCTTTTTTTATTTGGCTGTTCTTTTGAGAATTTCCATTTCATAAAGCTCCAAGCCATATGCTGCTGAACGGCATTATTAGCAACAGATAATGGAAATACTTCATGAGCGAGTATGGCAAAGTTCTTGTATTGGTACCCCATCAACATGAAAAGCAAGTTGAAAGGAGTGAACTGATGTTGCTATTTGTCATATGGGGTCAGGGAGCTCAAAACATCTGAGCTGAGACTGCTAAAGATTTGACATGTGGCTGTTACTGAGATGACCATTCTGGATGCTCTTTATAAGCGTATTAACACTACTGTAATCAGATTAGCAGAACTCAGACTGTTCTTAAAGGGCTACTTATGTCTTAAGTTCAGTTTTCTTGAAATTATTTTTTTATTAAGGAGTACTTCAGAGGGCCCACAGATCTATAAAGTTTCCATAAGGTTATTTTACTACAAGTGAAATTCTTTGCCTTTTTGATAATAAGATCAGCAGGACTATTTTGGAGTGGTTGTACTTATTTCAATGGGCATTTATCAAGATATCTTTCCCTGAGTTTTCAGGATGAGCTTTTTTTAGAACTGGAGCCCATCCTGTGCCTGTCCTCTGGAGAGATCTCTTTCTGTCCACTTGCTGTAAAGGAAGCCTTGGAAGATCAAACTTCTAATTCAGTGCC
This sequence comes from Phaethon aethereus, assembly GCF_964289735.1. Taxonomy (NCBI): domain Eukaryota; kingdom Metazoa; phylum Chordata; class Aves; order Phaethontiformes; family Phaethontidae; genus Phaethon; species Phaethon aethereus. Next base: position 44,748,397 of record NC_138578.1, read on the forward strand.
TGCCATCCCCCATCATCCTCCCTGAAAACACCTCCTTTTATAATTCATTAATGCAGTTGAAGTATTTTGAAGCTTAATCTGAATAATATAACAACTTAAGGCACTCTATTCCTTCTCCCTCAGGTTTTCACTCCTGAAATATTTAATGGTAATGCACCTTAACTACTGCTGAGGGTTTCATCCTTTTTTCCAATGGTGTTGGTAGTCCCTCCTGTGACTTTAAACCCATTGCCTAAAATACCATAAAAATAATTGCACTGTTTCTGAAAAAAATTAAGTTTATTTTTTTGAACAAAATATCTACAATGACATGGGTGACACCATAAATTTCACATATTTTAACACTTCTCTCTGCAGAGAATGTCAGTTTAAGTGCAATAGGATACTGTAATACAATAAAAAGGAATTTAATCAAATCCATGCACAACATATTTATAGAGTTTTACCAAAAAAGAAGTACTTTGAAATGAAATTGCCATCAGACAGAATTCACATGAGAATATTTTGAAAACTCACAGACAGTTTATTAACACACTATCATATTATTTTTTTTCTTTTTTCTTGCTGTAGGCTTTAAAAAGCCAGGATCACTAACACACAGGATACTGTTTATTATGCGGAACCTTTATGTCAAAAGCTTATGGCACAATTTCTTTTTATACAGCTCACAATTACACATTCATGGAACATCAGTAGCTACTTTAGTCCATTTCATCTGTTAGGATCACTCAGTCATACATTAAAATACAAACATAAGAAATGTTTCTTGCATATTTCACAAAGATGAAAGTGAAGAAGTGCAGTAATATTCAAGAATGTCAAGAATACAGGATAAGCCAACATTTTTCTGGCTTTTAACCCACTGCTGTTAGCAATCTAACCTGCTTCCACAAGCCTTCCAAACTGATAGTATTTCAGTAACTACTACAGGTGACGTGTGCTGCCTGAAGGCACCTTTTCCATAACCACTCCAAAATGGAACACCCATTTTATTATTAACAAGTAGTTTGGTTTGTGATTTATATTTTTCTTCTTAGTTGTCTCAAAAAGGAAAAAAACCTGTGATGATCTGATATTGTTCTCATCTAAATAACCATATGATTGTATAGTAAGATGTGGATAAAGTTATTTTACTACATCACAGGGGTACTGTAAGAATTAATAGCTCATTCAGAAGTTTCACAGTTTAAGGCCAAATTCTGCTCTGTTGGATTACATTAATTCTTATGATAGCTCAAATGAGAGCAGAAGCTGCACATAAAGTATATCTATCTCTTGTAACCAACCATCTCATCTTGGGCTGGGAATTGTATAAATAAATTAATTTCTATCTAATAGAAAATTATTGCTAAAAATAATACTCTTTTAAGGTTGAGGAAGACACTTTATCTTTCCCTACTGTTAAAAATATAAGGTTTTGTACAATTTATTATATTCTTTTTTTATCTACATTATCAATCTACAGTTCTGTAATGGGTTATAGTACAAAATGGAAGCAACACCTTACTCCTTAAATGTAAAATGCACATCTAAATCACCTAAATATAAGTCTTGCCAGTCAGTAAACAGAATCCTCTCTCCCACATCACAAAGGTTTCTTTGTAAAGCAGCCTATAAAAAGGTTTTGGAACAAACTCTAATAAAGAGAATCCAAGGAAAACCAATATATGATTGACCTGAAAAAATAATTAAATCCCATGTCCTTCCTGAATTCCACTAACCTGCTTAAATAATAGTGCTGGCTGTCAAAGCTGCTTTAAAGTAGAATGTGCTTTATTTTGGTGTTAAAGTAGCTAAATTCTAAATAGTAAAACACTAGTATCCCTTCTTCCCTTTCTCCTTCAAGCCTCCTCTCGTTTACCAGCATTACAGAGAAAAAAACCAGCCCTCTAACAATGCAAGCCCATTTTGTTGATATTTGAATATAGTTTAAAAAATGCATTAAAGTATTCAGAATTTAAGCAGGAGTTTGGTACTGTGGTAGTTGAGTATATCTACTGCACCTCTAAGGGACCTTTCTTATCTTCTCTCAAGGTCCTGAAGTTTTGGGCCTTACAAGGGTTGACATGGATTTGGCCACATAACTCTCTCTCATGCAGGAAGACAGACATACACGTGAGAGGTTCCAGGCACTGCTTTGGGCTTTCTCTCTCCCTGCGGTTTCTCGTATGCTATGTACAGCTCATGCTTTTCATCCTGTACCTGCCTGCTCTGCTTCTCTTTCCGTTAAGAAAGCGAATGGTGTGGAAATCGATTCTCTGCCTGCACAGATAGAAACTACTGTCCCAAGAGAATATATACTTTACAGCAGTGGACAGAAATTGTTTCATTTATACATACATTTATGTATGTAATTTTTCCTTAGATTAGCTGTAATTTTTCCTTAGATTAGCATACTCTAGTCAAAGAGAAGTGTGGCACAAATATTACCGCTCCTCACTGAGGTAATAGGTTCATATATGAATGACAGATCTTGTACTTCTTGCCTAACCTTTTACATTCCTTTTGACTCCCTGTTACTTTTTGCTAGTGTTGTAATCCAATCTCTTTCATCACTTTCAAGATTTTCTGTCTGATTTCTCTGTTTGAGAGCATAGATCTTTCTGCCTTAAAGAGTGAAGAAAGAAATCAGGGCTAAATTTGTTTAGCACGGCGTTACTCAAATTTGTTAATGTTGTCAAAACAAGGTAGTGCTACATGTGCAACAGACTATTGAAAGATTGGGAAAGAGGCAATGTGAACCAGGTACTCAAGTGTTATAAACTAGAATAACTAGGAGTTATTCTGATCTGACCATCATGTTTTTTATGCACTTACCTCTTCAATTAAGAATTCTTTATTGAATGTAATTCAGCTATTTTAGAAGGAAAGAAGATGGATGAACCCAAAAGATAACGTAATATTTTATGATTGCCTCTTGATTATGGATCCAGTACTTCAAACAGTCCTTAAGCAAAATGCTGTTGACTTTGCTGATAGCAGGAGCAAGTTAACATCCTTTTTCATAAGATACAGCTAATGATAAGTTTAAGAGATGAATATATCCCAACTCAAATGTCAGCCATTAGTTCATGATTCCCCATCACACAGATGAGCACCTTTGTAAATGAACAAGATTTTTTGGAACATGCATGTAAAGAAATCAACAAAGCCAAGACACAACCTCAGCAAAGAATAATTGTTTAAAGTTAATTGAATTAATTTCAGATCATAAATGAAGCAAAACTATAAAAAAAAATTACTGTTTTAACATAAAGGAGGATTATAAAGCTTCTTTCTGACACAGCTGAACAAAATATGAGAGCTACTATTTTAGAATCTCTCTGACTAGTTCTTGGAGGAAAACAACAACAAACCCAACCAAACCTAAGGTTGGGATGTTATAATCTTCAATGCAGAGTTACATTGTTTCTGCCACTTCATATGCACCATGCTTTTGGCAGTGCACCAGATGTTTGCCTCCAGCTGATTTTGCTTTTGTATACATATTCTGAGCAAAAACAAACAAAAAATTTAAAACATGTTCAAAATAAAAATATTTTGCAATAAGAAACAGCCTGAGCTACTGGACTTAAAGTATCTAGTAATTCTAAATGTCAGATTTCCATATCTTAGCATGTTTTGGTTGTTCAATAGATAAGATTGGCAAAAGTAAACACTCTTGCCTACAAGCTATGCCATAAATGTGATCAATTCTGTTACAATTCAAAGAAGCAACTAATACAACTTATTTAATCTTAAACAGGGAAAATTTCTCCAAGAGTTTTAACAGTTGTTCTCCTCTCTATTAATGTGAAGTACAATAAATGTAAAAGACCATCCAGATCCTTTTTCATGTTTTAGAAGTTGCATGTTTTTCCAAAGTTGTGAAGTGCTTCTTAATATGCTACAAAAAATGAGATGGAAAACTTGATATATTCATAACATAAACTTCCTGTATTTATGTAACATGTAGGAGGTAAATGTGCATAAACGCAGCTGTACTCATCCTCCAAATGTTTCAATGAAACTGTTGACTATTTGCTTTTAGTTTTGGTCCAAGATCCTATTTCATTGAATCAAAATGAAACATTACAAAATTTTTATGTCATTTGTATGAGTTTTATCAATTGAGAAAAAACCCCCTTCAAAAATATAAAAAGGATTAAAAAATATTATAAGTTTCAATTATCAAAGTATAGGTAATTAAAAAAAAAATCTGGCAGGAATCAATACTTTACAAATTTTAATATATTTCCCATGTGATAGGCAGACTATTAAGCTATAGATAACTTGTGCTCTCTGAGATTATGTCAACATACACCTTCCAGGGGAATGGTAAGATGAAGTATATCGAATAAATTATATAACCTAAATGTGTCAAATGTGCTCATTGCAAAACCATAGGTACTGTCCTTAAGACAAGAAAAAGTCCTTAAAACTCTAGTTTCAAATCAGTAATTTGTCATTATCTTGTAAAATTGAAATAAAGGCTACAAATACTAATCTATTCTGTAACACTGTGGGATTTACCTAGGGTGTTCTGGATCCATTTTTTAAATTAAAAATACACCAGAATTAAAAAAAAAAAAATAAGGAACATCAGAGTACTGTACAATTATACCACTGTATAAATACTTGGCAGTAAAGCTTCAGTAGAGAGTGATTTACAATGAAAAAGTTATTAATACTTAGTTTGATACAGAAAGTTTGCAATAGCAGATGTATCTTCTCTGGGTGTCATTCTTCCATTCCACTGTGACTGGACATTGCAGGCCATGCAGAATCTTTTTTTTTGCCCCCTCAATGCTTTTAACTGTCCCAATCACTCCTCCGATGTGCATTTCTAACAGAAAGCCTCCCGTTGAACATGGCAGCCAGATCTGTATGTACTGCAAGCCTTAATCTTGTTATTGATGAATGTCCTCATGCCTGATGATTTTGTAAATTACCCAGTAAAAAATATTGAAAATCAGAAAGGCTAATGGGAAACAAGCTCTGGATATTGTGTCTATCTTCTTTGCCCGGTCAATGAATACCTTTCTCATCTCATCAGGGCTTTTTGGTGCAGCTTGAACAGGATTATTTGGCCCCTTTTGTGTCACTCCATCTTTTGCTTGCAGACATGGGCCCATTCCATATGCTGTAAAGCTAAACTGACTTTCTCTTACGTCATCATCCTGTTAAAAAGAAAAGAAAAGAAAAAAAGAAAGAAGAAAAGCAAGAAGTTTTTTTATTTACGGAAATCTTACCAGCTGCTAAATAGCAAGTACGCACCATTTCCTCAGTGACTTCTTTAATCCACAGTTTATCTTAACTGATTGAAATTTCAGCCCTATCAGTGTCTGTCAAAAATATCGCACCACCTTTAACAAGCACAGGATTTCCCTATTTGTTATAGATTCTGTAATCTTTTTGGAGAAAAGAGAAAGCTTAGTTTTGATTTTCCCCATTTACAGTAAGTATCTGCAGTCTCAACTGGGCAAACTTCACACTGGTCTTTTAGACAACAGCCATTAACTCTGTACATTGCTTAACAAAATGGGATCCTGGCTTCTAAAGATACTCATCATACAAGCACTAGTGATATTCCCATTAATTGTATCACTGAGAATTCTGCCTATTTGGTCAATGTATACCTAGCTAAGCTTACCTGTAAGCCTTATTTCTGCTGTTCTCTGTGAATACATCAGATAAAGAGAATAGTATGTAAAGTGTCTTAGTTTAAAATGAATGGAAGATGAAGGCCAGATTTTTCTTCTGACTTATTCTATCAGTTCAGGGGAAAACTGGCAAAGACGTTCTGAATTCAGGGAGCTATAAGAGAAAGTGGTTTTTAATCACATGCCACAGAAACAAAAGTAGATGGTCTGAAAGTATAAATATTTTCACAGCATGCATTTCAATAATGTGGCTTCTGTCTGGAGACACATTTTGTACATCTCTTTAACTGGTTATGGGTATTCTCAAGTAATGAAGGAGGTACAAATGCAGGCAAATAAATGATATATAGACTGTGAAGCCAGGGCCAAATTTGGTTCTGAAATATATTCAGGTGTATTCCTTCACTATGTGTGCTACTCAAGGATAGTCATGTGATTTTGATGGCATTCACAATTGTTTTAATACTGATTTTAAATTAGGGATTTCTTATTTTTTGTGTCTAATTTAGCCTAGTTGCTTTTGGATTTTAGACTTTTATGAACTATGACAAAGTATTATCTGTATGTTATTTCTTAAATAAGTATTTTGGAAAAGAATTTCCGTAAGTATTAAAAAAAAAATCGAGCAGCAGTCAATTTTCCTTTTGTGAGAGAATTTTTGATATTTTAAAGCTTTTCCTAGCTTAAATTAAAACAAAAGTGTAAAACATTTATTTACCAAAGCAAGTAAAATAATTAGTGTTTCAGTTCAGTGATTCTGAAGTATTTTTGTTTTATTTAAACCTCTTATTTTATACATATAAAATTTCTCAATGAACACAGCTTAAATACAAACTTCCAAATTTTTCATTTTGAAAATGCCTGTGACATTTGGAAAATCTGAAATTGTTTTGGAATGGAGAATTAATTCTTAACATATTTGAAGTTTTGATTAAGTAGTACTTGATAGAAGAACCATTGTTAACTACTTTGTTTAAAAAAATTCCAGTGATGTTAATTATCAAGATTAGTTGAGTAAGTTAAAAGAATGTGGATCAATTACTAAGTTTGAAGTGGCAATCAGCACGAGCATCTAGCAGAGCTGTAGTTATCACTCAACTGCAATACTTTTTCATATATGTAAATTGAATAAACTGATAGACTAATACAGTTCACTGAAACTGCTACACTTCAAATCTGTATTAGAATGCTCCTATGAAAACAAAAAAATAAAGAAAAATTAACATGAAAGAAAAGAAGGAAAAATCACTGGCTGACTTCAATATGGAAATGAATAACAGAAATACAAAATGATAGGATCATTATTTGATGACGTGATAAAACACAGATCTAATTACTTACAATAGTGTTCCTCTCCCATCATAAAAGACTGGAAAATAACATCTTTATAGTAGTTGTATTCCAGAAGAGTTGTAGTGACGTATTCCCGTTAACAGAAGTTACAAATACATGGGCTGAGAATTTACACTAAACTTGCCATTTAAACACCTTCGTACATACAATTCAGGGTTTAAATCTTTTCATGCTTCTACAGCAAATAATATTTATGATTGCACGGGCTCTAAAAGATAATTAATTCTTCTGAGCAGTAGCTTTCAGTTGGGTATGTTTTCAAGATGAGGCACTATGTACTAAGACTTTACTGTCTCTGTTCTACGCTTACTGACTTGAATGATCACCTAGAATGATTTTAAAGGCCAGGTCTCTGCTTATTTTTTTGCATGCAGACATCTTGAATTTAGTCTGTGAACAGCCTGCTTGGAAATGCTCCCTGTTGTTGAGGAAGTGATGTGAAGGTCCTTCTAGGATCTAACATTTCTGCCCAGTGTCTGTTGGATGGTGTCTCCATGAGGGCAGGCAGGATGGTTGGAGTCTGCCAAGTCAGACCAAAGTGTTAGGGCTAATGGATATGCAGGAGAGGACATTTTTGGAGTATTGTACCATGCCAGGTACCACCATACTTTTTTTTCTGGGGTACCAGCTGGAATATCCAAAATGGTGTTCTGCAAGTTTTCCGGCAGGTTCATAATGCAGAAAAATCATTAATTTGTCCTCAGGTTCATATCTGAGGGTGCTTATGCACAGAAGGAAAGATGCAGTTACTATTATTATTGATATTAACTTTTGAGTGCTTTTTTGAAAACATTCTTATAAAATGTCAGTGACACCCCATTTGTTTTTATCAGTTGACTTGGCTACAGTACCTCGTTTTGATTACAAATATTTCTCATGATGCATGTGTCAGAGCCCACAGCTGTTGAAATCATCTAATGGACGTACCCTGTATGTTCCAGTTGAGAATCTGGATAGTGAATCTTCCTCAAAAAGGCCTGTATTTTGGTTGAAAATTAAAAAAAAAGATATAATAAGGAAGGTGGTTTTTTTGTCTTTTATGTATTTGTTTAGTTATCATCACTAAAGAAAATAAAATGAATGATTTCTGATTGATTTTTTATAAAGCTTTAAAATCTTACTATGAACGAACTTTAATAAAGATTCAATATGAATCCTTTTTTCAGACATCCGGCTTTGGAATTAACAATTGATAGTTATCCTGCATACAGCTACATATAAATATTTTATCATCCCTGTTACTGTAATTAAAGATAGGAAATAAATTTAGATAATAAGATTTATGTAGAAAGTTGCAATTCTTTGGAGGCCTGAAGGAAATAATTTCAATTAGTTTATTTTTGTGTCATCATTGTTCTACAAAATACTTAGCTATAAGATATTAGAAAGCTGTCACTTTCTGTGGCTCTGTGATTATGCTGTTTTCTGTCCCTGTATTTAATAATATATTTCTCTTGAGGAATCATGTGCATAAGGACTGAAAATATCTCAATAGCTTTTTGACTTCATGTTGTGGTAACACCTTAAAGACAATTTGAAACCTCGGCTTTGATAACTGAACAGTATATTTTTTTTACTGTTAATTTTTGAGAAGAAAAATGTTATTGAATTGTTTTGCACTATAAAGAGCTTGGTTTTAAATGCTGGTCTGGTAGCAACTGATTTCTCCTTGAACTGATGTCACCATTCCTTTGAAGCAGAAAGTAAAATTTTAAGACTATGTTTTAATCCAGATTTAAACAGATCAAAATGGATTACGAAATTAACAAGACAGGTACCTTTCTTAACAGTTCACGTCATCACATACAGGTATCAATGGAGGTATATGGAGTTCACAGGGGAAGACATTATTTCAGACAAAGGACAGGGCCTCTGTTAATGATTGGATATCACATTATGACAAATGGGACATCTTCTTCATAGTTTACCCTTAAATTTGTACTGTAGATTTGAGGCAAAGTCCCGTCTATAGGTCCTGCACATCTCAAGCCATTGCTATGCTGCAATGATTCACTGATTTCATTTCCATCAAGAACTCCCTCAAAACACTTTCATCAAAACGGATGGGTTGACCAAAAAGAAAACAAAAGAAAAGAAGTGTGATTACCATTAAAGACAACCTAGCTTGCATGTCTATTTTCCTCACTAAAGATACGGTGATCTTTAGATTTTTGAAAATAGAATTAAAAGATTTACTATTCCTGAAGACTAAGTATATTAAAAGCTAATCTCAAATCAAAATGTTATTCAGTATATGTACACAGTTAATGTTTTGCCCCGTACAGTGTAAACACAACTAAGAAAAATCACTGATCATAGGTATGTTTCAGTATCCCTGTATGTACTTCTAATTCTACCATTTTTTTCCTTTTGTCTTTCAAAAACAAAAGAAGTGTAACTGTAAATGTATAATTAATATTAATTCATACTGCAGGAATGTTTCCATCACAGTAGTAATATAATATTTGTGAAATACCTGTGTTCATTCTCCAGTTTTCTTTCTCTGGCAGAGGCAAAGCACTATGGATCATATGCTGACTATCAAAAGAAGTCTCAAATTGGGAACCAAAATTCCCCTGTCCTCAGGATTCATTATGCCATTTGTGTAATCACAAAGAAATAAGACTCTTTGTGAAAAATCTCCTATACCTATTGTGATGTCTGCTGGAAAACAGCAATGAGTGAGTTGCATATTATGTTGCAATAACAGTTTTTATTTATAAATGCATTTACAACACAATCCTAGACACTTCAAAATTTTTGCTAATTCTGTGCAAATTGGAATGGGCCTCTGAAAAGGAATTTGCCTTTCAGTTATTTGGAATCATTGACTGAGGTCCATACTTACAACCATAAAAACGGTAGCCAGAGGGTGCAGCTATACCTAAGAATTGCCTTTGATGCTGCTGTTACTGTTGTCTGGGAAAGGAGATTGCAAATGATGGTGTAAGAAAGTATCGGTGACTGTAGATGGAAAAAGCATAAGGAAAATGGCAAGTATAGATGGGCTTTGCATGCCAGAATGTCTTGATACAGCTCTGTACATAATTACATTTTGTATAACTGTATAAATTTCCATAAAACTCAGCAGCTTCTATTTAGTTTGCTACACTTGTTTACTGCAGGGGTTTTATTTGAGTTCAATGATACACTTTCTAAGAGAGAGGTTTCAGTTCTCCTGTGTTTTTAATCAGCATTGAGAAGGAATAACCCATAGTTTTGATTAAATTTACGAAAGACTCCAACCTGGGAAAACCTGCAAATTTTTTTGAGTATGTGTTTAGAGTTAAAATTGAATTCAATGATCTGGACGAAGAGTCTAAAAAATACAGGAGAGTTGGTAGGTACAAATACAAGGTACCACATTTATCCAGCAATAATCAACTTCACAAACATAAGATGGAAAGTGAATGGCTCTGCAGTAGTTCTGGGAAAAGACCTGGGAGTTATGGAAGATCACAAGCTTGATATGGGTCAGTATCATGCTGCTGTTAAAAAGGCAGATGGCAAGCTAGTTTGGATAAACAACTGCATAACTTGCATGACGTGATCCTTCAGCTGCTTTCAACTGTTACTGGCTAGCCATCATGTTGCAAACACAGTTTTGAGGAATTGTATAGACTTATTAGGAGAATTTCCAGGGAAAGAGAATGAGAACAAGCCAAAAAAAGACTGTACCAATGGGGAATATTTAAAGAAAAGAAGACTAAATGGAAATGTGCAAATGGCTACAAAAAGGAATGAAGTAGTCCGTTTTCTGTACCCTTTCTTGAAAAACCATGAGAGGTCAAAAAAGGCACGAGTAAAAAAGTTTCTAAACCGTTGGAATAGATTGCAGGGGAGCTTGTGGAATTTTTATGACTGGGATGAATTAGGTATAACTGATCCTGAATTAGGTCAGGAAAATTGATTAATTGACATCCCAAGAGCATTCCAGCACTGAAATTTAATCATTTGACCATTGCTGGGGTTACTTGGTAAAAGTAAATATTTCTTGCAATAAGCATGTCTTTTTAATTACAAAGAAAATAGACTTTGGAAATTCTTCAGCTGCCCTACTGCAATTGAATATTAATCATATATGTTCTCTTCTGTCAAGACATACCTGAAATGAAACATTTCCAAACTCATCTATTTTTGGACTTTTGCGACACAGTCGAATCACTAGGAATTTTGCTGTACCTTTGCAGATAAAATGTCAGTGACAAAAATTTCTGTATTCAGTGGTTGAAATTCACCTGATAGAAAAACCTAATCCACGTAAAATGTCCCAAGATGGTAAGCAGATAGGATGAAAGGGTCTAATAAGTTATCCTAACTGCTCTATTTCTCTGATCTCTTTGGACATAAATACTGAATGAAATAACAGTTTTCACTTTGAAAAGAAAAAGGATTTAATGTTCAAGTATGCCCCTAAAGTTTATTTTAAATGCAGCCTTTATAACCTAACTTCTTTTCATGTCTTTTGAACTTGTGGTCAAATGAACATTTCTTTATACATAGTAGTTTCAAAAGTCAATACAATCTAATTTGAGAGCCAGTGGCTGTTTGACCTAGTCCAAAGGTAGAACAAACACATACAAAACTTTTTAATCATGAGCTCTAGTAACTGATTTTGAAAAAGACAAAAGAGGAAGGAAACACAAGTTACTTTGTTTTATGATCCTAAACATACCCCTGAATATAGTCAATACCCTCACCTGAGTATGTTATGAAGAAAAGCGTTGAAATGCATGTCTTCATCCTTCAGAATCTAAAGGGAGTAGTTGATAATTTACTATAGACCCCACAGTCTTTAAGTCTAATCCTCTAATTTTATGAGAACCTAGCAGGCAACTTACCTGAAGCTAGAAGACAGTCTAATGAAGTGTAAAATTAGAATAATTAGACTTTTAAATGTGAATTCAAAAATACCATGATGTCAAGCACTGATTCAGCAAAACACTTAAGTCAATGAGACTATTCATGTGCTTATTTTTTTTGTTAAGTGGTCTTCTAGAAGTGCTTTGTATGTTGTGGACCCTTCCTCACATACCTCTAAGGTAAAATTTGATTGATTATGATTGCTGAAGAAGTGTCTTTGGTGAGCTTGAAGTATTGCTAAGGGGGGCTAGAAAGAGATCTGGTTTGATTCTGAGGCAGAAAGGTAATATTACCTGCCAGTTTCTAACCCTGTGGTTATAATAATTGATGTGTGAAGGAAAGTGAAAAGATACCACTGAAGTTGAATATGGTAAATTTGCCTGAGATCCGGAAGACACTGTAATACATGGTGAAAAAAAGAATGGACTAGAAGTATAGTCACATAATATATCACTCACCACAGCTGTTTATTTGATACATGATGCAGTTGTTGTGGCTCACCTGCCCCGTCTGGTAATCCATCTCTGCCCATTCTATTTCCCCCATTCCAAACTTTTAAGCAGCTTTCAGAGAGCTGCCATATTTAAAAAAAAAGCACACCCTATCACAAAAATGTGGCTTTCCTCCTGTGTGTCTCAGAAAGTGTTTTTTTCTGCTACTGTCAACAAAAAGGAAAAAGCACATTTTTCACAGGGACAAATGTTGAAAGCAGATGCATGCAGTGTGAATCACCCTCTGGGCTACAGTACCTGAGTTTCTCCCTGCATCTGAAGAAGTCTGGGACTCGACACCCAGGAACAGACAAATATATGAAAATGTCATTTTCATTTGACTGTCCAGCCTGCCTTTTAACATGGATTCTTGCTAGTAGAGACTGTTTAGGTAGGCTTTGCAACATTGCAGATTTTCAATATCTACTAAATAAAAGGGAAACAACCTGTAAAATATCTTCTCCTTACGATGTAAGCAGTAAATTTGAAGTCAGTCTTCAGGAATGAAAGACGGCTGAACTGAGTCATATTGCTATGGACAGACTTTCATCCACAGTAATATTCTAGATAGTGACTGAAAGTCAGTGGAAAGGCTCTGCATGCCATCAGTAGTGGGTACTAAGTTAATGAGTAGGTGGAGAAATATTTACTCTTTGAAAAATCAGAAGTAGGTGTTACATATTGTTGTAAGAAATTTTGTTTATTGCTTTATTTAACTGCAGACTTTAGAATTCAAACCTGTAGCCTTAGCTGTTGGACTTGATGATCTTAGAGGTCTTTTCCAACCTTAATGATTCTATGCATCTATGGTTCTGTTTGACTTTGAACATTGGTAGTGACTTATTTTACTGTATTTTAGATAGCTTCAGCTATAAAACAAATATTAATGACCATTGATATATTCAAATTTCTTACTAATCATATGAACAATTGACATTAAACCAACCTGATAGAAGGAAAAGAAAAAGCTTCTCAGCCTTTTAAAGTAAAATATTTGTTCCACCAATAACATTAATTGAAAAAGTATTTTTTATATTAAAACATATTTACATGAAACACAGCTGTTAAGGCTTTGAACTGAATTCTAGAATGAAATTGAGAAATATTATTTGTTGAATCTCAATGCAGTACAAACTGCTGCAAGTACCAGTAACATTCATCCACTGAAGTACAAGACACTTCTAACAGAGTGAAATTCATTCTTGTGCAGATGGCTCCCACATGGCACATGCCTCATTTAAATCCCTCTTAATCCCTCTTTCGAGAATTCAAATTGGATTTATGCAGTACATAGTCCTTGTAGTGACCCTCTGCCTATAGTGAATTCCATTCTGTGCTGCCATTTTATTTATAGTGCCACTTTACACTGCAGTATGTTTACCAAATTAATCCTATATCCTGGCATAAATCAATCTCAGACTCTCTTTGAAAGTTGTGAATACTGTTACTTTTACCTTGTTCTTCTTCCTCTTGCGACGGAGTCGCAGAAGTTCTTTATGCTGCCTTGACACAAAGTTTACAGCTGCGTACTCCAGAAGTGCAGAAAATACAAAGAGCAGACACACAGCCATCCAGATGTCAATCGCTTTGACATATGACACCTATTGAGAGAATAGAGCAGAAGACAAAAAATGTTAAAAACACAGACGTGAAGTTTAGTATTTCGTGTCAGGAGGAAGTGCATTAATATCTCCACATCCCAATGCTACTTTTATCAAACAAAACTTAACATAAAAGCAAGATAATAAAAGGGACAACAATTCAATCTATAAGCATTAAATATTATTTTAAGAATGTAGTCTTTCACAAAATGTGTTTAGTGTTTACATCATTAACAGTTCCTCATAGTGTACTGTGTATTTTATCACAAATCAACTAATCCACAAGAAGCACATGGTCTTTCATTTGTCCCACTGAGATCTGTGGATGATACTAAGGAACCAGAGGATAGCTTATAGTGGGACCAGTGGGAACTCCTGTACTGTAATGGATCTGATTTAAAGTTCCTGTAATAGAATCTGGTAGAAGAGCTATAGATAGAGAACTCTGATCAAAGTTCATTCTCTGCTAATGTAGGCATGGTAAATCAAAGGTTCAGATTAGTCCTGTAATTTTGACACAGTGGAAGTACTGAAAATCAATTACAGAGTAGATGGACTAACTGCAGTCCTTTATTGCCACGCTCAGCTGCAGGACATAATCTAAGCTAGGAAAGTAGGGCCTGTTCCCTCTGTGTGCAGATTTACAAGAACTTTTTCATATAAGCAAACATAGCTAGCTTCAGGCCTCAAAAATGTGGCAAAAAATATCTGTAACTCTCTTTAGTTACCTCTTACATTCTTGCTTTTCTGAGTTTTTATAGCATCCCATTTTCTTATCTGTTGATGTTACATTTGGATGCATTCAGATCCATATATTTGAGGTGCAAAGTACCCTCTGTTAGGGTACTTTACTTAGAAAAAAATGTAATTAGCTAACTTAAAAATACCATGTTAAAACTAATACAGAAGTGGACTTTTTGTATTTTTATTGTATACATTTTATTTCTATTAACTGCAATGACACGTAAAGATGGTCAAGGAACCCTTAAAATGAAAAATCAAATCTTTAAAGCAATGACAAGTCAGAAAACTTAAATAGTTAATCATAGATATATACTTCAACTATTTACATTGTGCAATGAACCATTCTTTATACAGTTGTTTGGAGCTATTTAGCTTCCTATTTTTCTACATTTTAATGTAATCAAGTTGCACCAGGGGAGGTTTAGACTTGATATTAGAAAAATTTCTTTACTGAGAGGGTGATCAAACACTGGAATAGGCTGCCCAGGGCGGTGGTGGAGTCACCATCACTGGAAGTGTTCAAAAAATGTGTAGACGTGGCACTTCAGGACGTGGTTTAGGGGACACGGTGATGTTGGGTTGATGGTTGGACCTGATGATCTTAAAGATCTTTTCCAGCCTTAACGATTCTCTGATTCTGTAAATGTGTTTGTAACTAGTGAGTTAATTCATAATGTAGGCAGGTTTTGGGAAAGGAATATCATTGAGAACAGGTTGGAATCCATGACCTTTAGAAATTCAGTCATATCTGCTAGGATGTCATCAGATACCGGGATCTGGAAAAGGATGAGCTAGTCAATTGCTAAGCAGAATTTATGTAGTACTGAATAACATTGCTTTTGTCACTAGCTGAGGTTTATGGAATTTAGTAGATGTGTGGTTGACAAAATAGTTGAGACAAGAGAGAAATAGAATATATTTGATTGGTGACTCAAAAAAACCCTAAACCTTTCCAAGTTACTTATCTCCTTTAGAAGATGCTTAAATGCTAATAATTTAAACACATAAGATTGACTGAAGATGTTTATTTGTCACATGGCATTATGACTTTGTACTAATGCAATACAAACAAAGGAAATTCTGCCTACCTTTGGAAGAGATGCTCGTGAACCTGAGCTTTGTGTTGTCATGGTCAGCACAGTTGTTATGCCTAAAGCCACTCTGGCTGGAGCCGCATCCATATTGATCCAAAATGACACCCAGGAGAGAATGACTATCAAGAGACTTGGTATGTACATCTGGATGAGATAGTAACCCATCTGTCTCTCAAGGTGAAATCGGACTTCAATACATGTAAACTTTCCTTTTTATAACAAAGAAGAAACATTCAATAGAAATAGCATGTTCTTTCCCGTCAACATTTAGAACACCCTCTGAAGAATTCACACACTGTCAAATATATTTGTTATCTAATGAAAGATGAATGTTTTGATTTCTCTTCAGTGATTTTTAATATGTACAGTCCCCATTATAATAGGAGTATGTACTGTAAAGAAAGCAGACAGAAAACCTGAAAATTTAAGAATTTGATAAGCTCTGGAACTCTTCTTTTCTTAAAAAAAAAAAGAGATGACCAAAACACAAATCATTACGACATAGGAAAGTTCCTCTGTGTGATCACATCTGTTATCCCACTTATTGTTCAGAAGTGTTGCTCTATGCAAATAAAAGGCTTGCTCTCCCATTGTATAAAATCTCCTTTATCTTTCGGTTCAATTTTAAGCATAAATTGATTTTTTTTTAAATCCAATGAATTTGGGAAAAATATAGTAAGATCAGTGTGGGTTATCAATAGGAGATTCTGCTGAATCTCTCCCTTTATCCCCATTCATACTGTTCCAAGTCAAAAGTACAATGACCGAGATTCAAACAGAAATGAAGGATTTGAGATTAGGCAACTTCAGGAAGCTGATTAAATGGCCTAATTTTTCTAGATACTGAACATCAAGCAACTTCTACTAGTTTAACCAAACCAGAACAAAAAAATCTGTTGTTTCCTCATAGAAATGCCATAAACCCTTTTTTCCCCTTATCCAGATTGTTTTTATTACCCTGTAAACTCTAGATTATTTCACAGATCTTGATCTGGTCACATTAGATTTTCTAATTCTTATCAATGCTCATATTAGTCACGTATGAATGGTGCTGAAGGCAATGCTGTTACTATAAATAGTGTATATGTGAAATAGTTTCTCACAGCAAGAAATACATGGATTTATTCCTTATTTGAATGAACTTATTTCCTAATTCTAAATTGAACATGGAAAGCTATGGAGTTATTTATTTCTTAAATGGTATGATGTTTTTTGGTTATGTTTTCCAGCAGTTTTTGATAGATATTTTTCTAATCCATTTTTATTTGCCAAAATGCTGTTTTATAGTAGATCATTTCACATTAATAGTGCTTTAATATTTATCATATTAACAAAATTTATGTAATGGACTTATTTATGATCTTATTCTATACTAATTTAATATGTTGCGTATTATGCTGGGACAATACTGTTAGGCATACAGAAATGAGTTTCAGATAAAGTCAAACTATAATGTTTTTATTTTAGGCATATTAAGTGCTTGGAAATATATTCTGAACTTCATTATTTTCATAATAGTTCTCTTAGCAGGCTGTTAGGTCTTTCTATGATATTGTAGTAAATGTGATTGTATGAAATTTTTATTTTATTGAGAAACTAAAAAAAAAACATATAGAGAAAGACAGTAGTTATGATGTTCAGTTTTAAAAGGACAGGATATAACTCATGAGTTTTATATCTGCTGGCTCAGTTATTGGTTCCATTCCTAATCGCTGGTGTTTTCTGAATTCTGTCTGCACTCCTGAAATCTGTGTCCCAAATCCTGGCTCAACCATCTGCTGCCCCAGCTTCAAAACTGATTTCTGCTTCAATCAAGGAATTAAGTCCTCGTTAACAAAGTGAATGGGAATTTTGGTATTTACTTCAGAAAAGGCCAGGATTTTCCCCCATGTTTCTCTTTCAGGATCTTCAAAATGATATTGACAGGATACATTCTTTTACTTTGCAGTTCAGCACACCCCACATAACTGGAAGTTCTGCTCTGACTATCCTTCAGTCAGAGAATCACATTCTTACTTCAAGATGGTCCTTACCCCGAGGATGTCTTTTTTGTGACATTTGTTCTGTTAATTCAGCAGCCTTGGAAAGCAGTAGTCCCTCTCTCATACATCACAATAAATCATGGTGGCAAGGAGTGACAGAAACGTCAAATCTAGGTCTCTTGCAAAGCCATTTTATTTGTCATTACCTCAGCAAGAATGAGAGTTCAATATGCAACATTTTCTTCCTATATGGTCCTACGTTCTTCCTTCAAACAAATTAGGATGAAAACCTAAGGGGCATCAGAATGGGTAATATATGCATAACAAGATTGTCAATTAACATTGGCTATTGCTTGTACATTGTTTTTTTCTCCAAAGAAAGGTGGGATAAGAGATCTGAGTCTCTTTCCTGAGTACTCAAGTGGGCTTGAATTATTACAGAGATCTCAGCACAAAAATACCATGGTCCTAAACAAGGAGCAATAAATAATATATTAGCTCTGATGTGGGTTATTTTTATGTAGTTGCAAGTTTGCCAGGTTTGTTTGAACTAAGAAGAAAGAGAGGAATAGCTGTGGACAACAGAACCCTAATAAAATGAAAGAGATTCTGAATGAAAGGAGTGCAAATGGAATATATGGTAACCACGGAAAAGAGATGGGATTATGGAGAGGCCAGAACTAGGACTGAGTGATGTGTCAGAGGAATTATACTGAAGGATTTTTTTGCTTTGTTTTGTATTTTTGTAAACATCATTGGCCAAAGTAAAAAAACCAACAAAACAAAAAACGAACACCAAAAACATGAAAAAAAGAAAGTGAAGTGTTGTCCCAAAGTGGAAAAAGATCTTCGCTTAACTCCACAGAATGTGTGACTTGGACTCCTGCCTTCATCTTAGGCCCATTAAGTTTATGGACATGCCAGTCATACGTCCACTGCTTCCCAGTCAAGACCATCTGCTCTGTTCCAGTGTAGCACTGAAAAATTAACTTAATACGTGGTAGTTCCCCAGGGAGAGTGGTGCCTCAAAGGTAGACAATTCTCTCTTACTCCTCTGCTGACTATTGGCTTTCTTACCAGTGGAAGACAGCAGAGGAGGAAGACAGCAGGTGGAAGTCAGTCTCAGTACTGCAGTTGCAGCAGTTGCTGTTCTGAGTGTGGAAGGGTCAATGTTAGTTTTTGCCCTTCCTGACTGAGATCAGAACCACCTGCTTAAACTTGGCTAATGAAGCAGAATGGTAAAAAAACCCATTTGCACCAGCAGATGTGATCTTCAGCCAGGAGGCAGCCAGCAGAGGCTGTGCTGTTCTTTCCCAGCTGAAGCCAGCAATCCAGCTGTTGGCCTCCTTTCTCTTCCATTTCAAATTCAAAGCCAGGTTAGCTGTGGTTTGATCTATTTGACTGGATGCTTGAATGGATCAGAAGAACCACACCCCTGAAGTCATCTCAGCTACGGAAGGAGACAGACAAGCAGCTAAGAGCATTGCTCTAATAATTCATTTGCAGTACCTAAAAGGTAAACTCTCGTTCATTCTGATATGCACTGTGAATGTCACGGAGAGTGGTTAGGAGGAGTAAATGAAACCTTTGTGGTATTGTGGTTTTGCTGAGGCTGAATAACAAATTAAGGCATGATGTTAGTTTCAGATCAGAGCTAAATATGAAGTGAATGTACTGGTACATATGCACATGATGGTGCATTTTTCTCTCTTACACATGTTCTTTGGTAACAATGTCAGATTTGCTGGGCTGACATGATTTCCTTGCAATATCCACACTGAAACTAATATTGTAGTGGAAAAATGTATATTCCAGTCAGCCTATATGATTTTTCTTTCCCCCAGAAAGTATAAGTGGCTTTTCTTGGGAGTCAGTTTCTAGGTCACATATTCTATTTTTGGTTGTTGCTGCTATGGCCAACTGTGAGTTGCTCAAAAAGAGCAATTTTCTACCTTAGCACACCTTCACACTGCACAGCCTCCTTGGACCATGGCAGGTCCTGTTTAAGCAGTGAGTTATGCAGGCAGCAGTATGCCTATGCGATTAAAAGGCACTGCTAGCACTGTGGGATGTACAGGGGAAATCAAGCGTAAGTAGTAGCTTTCAGGCTATAAGGGGTCCTTCTTTTCAGTTTCATCTGCCTCAAACTTCTCCCGAGGCAGTAGTTGGTAGAACTTAAATATATTTGTCCCCTTTTAGCAACCCTTAAGATATCCCTTGGGGGAAGCTCTTCTTACTGTACCCTTACAATGTCATGGTCATGTTTGCAATTCCCAGGAAGGCTGAGTAGCTGTTTCTGAAGCTACATAGGAAGTTTTTGTAATGGCATTTCACCTTAGGAAACTGAGCCTAGGAAATAGTGTGCCTGAGAAAGAATTAAGGTAAGAATAATAATTATTAAATCCCTATGAAATTAAAAATTACTACACAAAATATAAAATGAATAAGTATAAACAAAAAAAGGGAACTAAACATGCAGAGATTCAACTGTTAATCCATGCAAAATGGAGAGATATCTGCTGAAGGTGCTAGTTTAGATACTAGGAAGTCATAGTCTGGTTTTCCTTATAAGAAAAAACATTTATAACATAAATATCTGATATACTGTGAAATATTTTATGGATGTAGAGAGGTCTGTGGCCTAAAGATTATACAGCTTAATGAAATTACATTGAACTATTTACTTTACAATAAGAATTTTATACTTGCTGAATAGAGAATGGCTCAAAGCTTAGCAAAATAGAACTAAACTAAGTTAAGCAAATCTGAATAAATCTTTATGCAGCCCTGCAGAGTATGAGTCTGGGAAACAGCCATTTTATATTCTGATCTGAACACACCTGTCAATATGGATGTAGACTACACAATTCTGTTTTTACCAGTGACTGATGACCAACAAACAGCCAGCCCAAGGGCCAGAATATTGCTAGCTATGGAGATTTGCTAACAGAGGCCTGGGGCAGTTGAACTGTGGTGACAGTCCTCTCCTCTAGCACTGCATTTTCCTGCTTGAAAAACAGCTAGAGACACAGGTTTAACATGAGATTAAGTACTGAGAGACAGCAGGAAAGGAGAAAAAGAGCGAGACTTCTTCAGTGGCTAGGATATTGCCAGCCTAAATGGCTGACTTAGATTTAGATCCCTTAATATAATATAGAGCTTCTACCCTTTGTCTGTCTTCTGGAAATCCCTTTCTTAAGCAGTTCGCTTCCTCTACTCCCCATAAAGATCCTAAGCATTCAAACTCAATCTGAGCTTGAAAGTTGTGTTAGACAGAGTGTTTACTTCAAGGTGCTATTCTGAACCTCAGCAGTGTTTACCGTTTTCAGACTTGTAAAAATCACAGCTCCACATTTTATGTGGAAAAGATAACAAATTGCAAAAGCTGGCTGACAGACTTTTCTCTAGAGAGAGAAAAAATAAAGACACTTCTGTCTTCTAAAAGCAAAAGTTAAAGACTCATCTTCTAAGATAAAACAATAGGTGGATTCAAGAAACAGGGAGATGGGAGAAAGGCACAGAAAAAGCAGTACAGATGACTGTGGTGAACATATTCACACCAATTGCCTAATTAATATTTGCTATTTCATAAGTGTCACTGAAAACATTAATTAAAGTAGATAGACAAAAAGCTAGTTTTATTGAGATATCTAGATAAAATTGTGTTTTGTCTAGATAAGCTAGATAAAATCATAGTTACCCACTGTTAGTGTGAGAGTCTGGGTATACAGTTTTTGTACCATAGTCTTTGCACAGAAGTTGCTCTGCAGAGCAATTTTGTAGACAGGGAACCTGAAAGGACTTTATATGGGTAAAGTAGAATGTCTAGATAATGTTTATTTAAAAAAAAAAGAAAATCTTAGGGGAAAAAAACCTCATACCCTGCAAGATCTAGCTGGGCCTCTATTTCTAGCTTCAAAGGAAAACCAGTACAAATTAAATTGCATTTCTTATGTACTGTGTTCGTAGTCCTAGAAGGAGGATCAAAACAAATGGTAGCCGAGTAACTGCAATTCTTAAGAAGCTGTTTGACTGAAGAATCCGAGTTTGTATGGATTGATTCAACGTGGCTACTGCACTTTATGACTTCCACTGTTTTCTAATGGTTGATACCTTGGAGTCCCAGGTTCTCACTAAATAGTTGCCATTGCAATGCTTTGAATATTCTTATCTACTCTCTGTACTTTTATATGGAGGAAAAAAGGGCCATTGTTTACTCAAAACAAATGTCTCTCACAGGACAACACACACTGACAATAATTTGTGAGAGACTTTTAGATTGCTGTTCAGCTGCACCTTAATATGATCTAACTGCAGGACATCATAGACTGCTCTTTTGCTGTATTTTTCCAGTCCTTCCTTAACGCTGGTTCTGGCACTCATCTCATCCTGAGTTGGGACACTTCAGTGTGCTAGGTAGTAGAAAGCTAGTCCTTTATGTATGTGTGTGTTACAGCCCCATATAGATGAAGTTTTGATCAGTACTGTCCTGAAATGAAATTGTTCATAATGTAATTAATCAAGGCTTTTTTTTAAAGCACCCTGCATATGTAAACCTTAAAGTTTTAGGTTATCCAGTACACAGGACGGAATCACCCTGGCAAGGGTTGCTATTGTCTTTAATGAGAGTGAGGGTATTGGCTCCAAGTGTCCTCAGGCAAACTGGGCTAATGAAAAAAAAAACAACCCAAAAGAGAAAACTTTTTAATGTTAAAGATATTAACATAGAAAGAAAGCTTCTGAGGACAATTTTATGTTCTAACTGAAATAACTGTTAGGCTGAAAACAAGACATAGTCTTAGAATGAAATAAAACTGTACTGCCATAAGAGGGATGACGCAGACCACCAGCACTTTCCTTCTGCCTTTTGTTATGTGCTTTTTTCTGCTCTGCATCTGCTAAAATAAGACCACAATTAACCTCTCTTGGTGACAAAGTACAATAAGTTATGTATCATACTGCAATCATAATGGCCGATGATTTTCACAGAGATCATGAAGAAGGAGAATGAAATATATAAAATTACTTGTCCATGAGGCAGTATTGCTCCTTTTACTTTCTCTCCTGTTTGAGTCATTATCAGAATCATCACTAGGCAAGCAGTCAAGCTGAGTTTACTTTGTTCAGCAGAAAGACTTCCTTTTGATTCCTCCTAGAACGTTACACCATCATTTGAGAGGCATTCTGCTTATTACTGAAATACAGTTAAATACTTCCTGTCCTTTTGATTCTCATTATAAAATTTTTTAAATAAACAAGACTGCATAAATTATGTGTGTGTGCAAAGCTGGTTATTTCAAGAGACTGTGTCTATAAAATTGATTATATATAAGTAAAGTTAGCTGAAATTATTTTCATACTTCTCTAAGAAGGAGACAGGGTAATTAAAAAACATTTGGTAAGTGCTATCTTCAGCCAGTTTTTGCAATTTGCACTGAAATATAAATTGTAATTTCAGTATATTTTGCTGATAAAAACTGCTTATAAAAGTCCTTGCCTTTTCCTCATCGTAAAACATTCAAGCTGTATCTATGATCATGCAACCTGACTATAAATCATGATCTTTGAGTGTCTGGCATGTAGAACCAGGTGAGTTCTCAAAGATATGGCTGATATCTATGTATCTAAAGCCAAGATTCACAAAATGACTGTAGGAATGTACTACCATTCAGTTTTTCTTTCAAGTCACTGTCTGTGGATATCAGTGGTATATTGGGGGATATCAGTGCTGGTGCTGTCACCTGCCATTGACTACATAAGTTCTTGGTCAGGAAGGAACGGACTTTACATAGCTTGTTTGGGAAAAAATACTAGGGCAGGCAGTAAACTTAACATTGGTTTAAGAGTGATAATGACTGCCGTAAAAGAAAGTTGCAAATAAATGTGGAAAAGAACAACTAATTGCTTTCCAGCTTCATGAATTTGCACTTGCAATTCCCATCTCTCTCAGAATGGAGGACCAAGCTGCCATTCAGAGGGACCTCTGTAAGCTGGAGGAACAGAGCCACTGCAACATCACGACAGACAGCAAAGACAAACGTGCAGTTCTGCACTGAGGATGGGGTAACCCCATGCACTGGTACAGTCTGGGGATGGACTGGGTAGGTAGCAGTTCTGAAGGAAAGGCCTGAGAGCCTGGCAGATATTGAGTTGAACAGAAGTCACCAGGACAGATATCAAGTTGTAATGTGAAAGGCTAATCATGTGCCGCACTGCGTTAGCAGGGGCAGAGAGGGGAGAGGTAGAAACTAAGGAGAATCTGATAGCAACGTAAATAGCAAGGACATCTAAAAGTAATGTCTCTACTTCCAGGACAGCTGATGAATTTTTATTCAATTAATCTTTAAGGTAGAATGTTTACATTTTGGTAAATGCAGGAGTCACTATTGAGGTCTATTCTGCAGAGAAAAATTCCCAGTTGGAGTCAGGCAGTACTGTTTTCTGTGACTAGGGATGGTCATGTCCTCAGCCTGTCATAGACTCTGCTTTTCAAAATGTTTATAATTTCTCCTTTTTTCATTAAAGTAATGGACAGCTTCAGAGATTTCATGCCCACAGAATACCTCCTGGATAGAAAATACAATATTTCTTTTCTGAGATGTGGCCTATGAAAAAACCCTGAGGGGTTAAAAATCCATGGCTTAAAAATCACTGCTATAGTCTCAAAAAGAGTGGTTTAGGTGTTTGCCAAAACAAGTAGGGCTCTGAGGTCTTCTCAGCAGAGTAAAACATCAAAGATATGTCTCCTTTAACTGCTCTCATGTTCGCAGCAAAATGGCCAAATATAAGGCATTGTCAGTTGAAGACAGGACCTAGAAAGGGCACAATCTACAGGTTGTTAAGCAACTTGTTTAACCTTAAGGGGGAACCAAAGGGATCATGAGAAAAGACTGTGTTTGTGATGTATGTGTTAGGAGGTAGAAAGGGGAAGATAGAGTTAAGGAAGTGGGCTGTTCATCGAGATTGCAGATTTAAGGATACAGTGTTATCAAGAATGATCACATACAGAACCCATCAGTTCTGGTGGTGAGTGTAGCAACCATAGCTCCACTGTTCCCAGGACCACCACATCCAATACTTTAAGCCAAAACCCATCAATAGACATAAGACAGTTCTGAGCAGCATCATTCAAGTGCAGTTGTAGTGCTTTATCCATGGTGCAGGAGTAAAACCAAGATTCAGAGTATTTCTGTTTGTGCCTCTTAGCCAATGCTACTATGTATAAATCCATGCTATCATATATTTGGCTTTTTGCAGCTGTGATTGAAATCACCTGTGATTGAAATTAAAATTGGGTGTTGCATAAAAACCCAGGGGAGCAATGCATGTGACATAGGAAGTGAATGACGTGGTAAAGCAAGACCATCCTTGTAATGTGAATGGTTCGCCTGTGATTTTTCTGGCTGTTATGTTAATTCACTTCCCAAATTTGTCATTGCGGATATGCCAGTGGATGCTGAAGCATGAAAATGATTAGAAATGTTGCTGCGTCACTTCAGAACACAAGACTTGATGAGCCATTATGCTGTACTGTGGCTGAAACTGTTATGTCCCTATATTTAGAAGCAGTTTGTTTTTCAAGCTGTGGTTAGTGATCCATTTTCAATTGGGCATGAAACACTGATGAGACATGCACTGGTGAGTTTCCACATAGTGTCCTGAAGCTTCATGTTAATTTGTTTCACAAGGGAGACTTTTGGGGTTTTTTTTCTGTCTTATGGGATGTCTCAGAAGAGCTTTCCGTCCTCTGTTGTGACTAAATTTAAATTGAAAACTCTTCTTTGGTCGCTTATTGCATACCAGCTACAGTTGTTTAGCAATCTTTTAAGAATTCATTTTATCTGATCTGTCATAGGCCAGAGAATTATGTTTTATTTCTTCTTTTGAAAATATTTTTTTTTGTTTCTTGTGGAGTATCCCAAAGAGGTATCTGTCTACAGTATCTCATTGCAGGAACCTTGAGAAAGGACTTTACTGGTCACATATCCAAGTGACATAATGGAGGAAAAGAAACTTAGTTGTTTTTGTCTTTTAATATAGTGTTTAGGGTTTTTTAGCATAAATGCTGTAGTTAATAATACTGGTTGTAACAAAGAAATGAAAGGCACTCACACCCTCCTAGAAACCAAACCAACCCTCTCTAATTTGATTAAATTAACTTCATACTGAAGACTTGAATAAAAAAATAAATACTCTGGAGAAAATAATGTTATCTTGAAGAGGAGAATGTCACCATAAACATAGTCGTGCATGAGTAAGACTATCTTTTCATTCTGGTTTGCCTTGCCACAGTTCTTCCAGATTTGCACCTGTGATTTTGGTGCTGTAAGTCAGAGCAGGCCACTCTGCTGCTTCTTCTGGTGAGGACATACCTTTCTGCCTGCAACATTACATTTTTTTCCCCTTGCCCATCTTAGTCAGGTCCCACAGCTTTGCAATTGTCTTCTCATTTGCTGAACTCCTTTAAAGTCTGAAGCATATGGTGGGTACCTGCACCCAGGCTTCCAAGTTTTCTGTATTAGTAAATGGCTTGACTTTTTATGGACAAATTAAATGGCCCCATTATATTTGAAGTAGAGGCAGAAACTTCAGCTATCTTTTCAGGGTTGTGGACTGCACTCACATTTTAGAGCACCTATTTGGCAACAGAAATACAGTTTGACCAAAGCAATACAGAAACATAACAGACTTATGGTTGGCCATGCTGTCCTCTAATTATGACGGTAAACCCTTTCTCCCACCTAAACGTGACAGCAGTTCACAAGGATAAGTGCACTTGTCTTGCAGGCACATTTTGAGAGTCATAAGACATCACATGCAGTTAACAACATCGATTCCTCCCCCTTCTCAGCTCAGTTTAGGGCCACAGTGAAAGAGACAGTAGATATAAGTTGATCCCATGTACCTAGCATGTTTTCCTACATCTGCTTAGAAGAAAATCAATACCAACTTAAATAGGCTTGAAACATAGGGTATGAAGAAAAGAGTAGTAGCTCAAAAATACTGAAAAACTGAAGTTGCATTCAAATTCAAAAGGTTTAAACTATGATGATTTTTATGAAAGCTCTCAAACAAAAGAGTAAAATTATGATTCATCTTTGGATGAGATGTTTGGAGAGATATTTGGAAGTCACCAGAAATTCTGACATTTTAAAACAGGTTTCATTCAATATCAGATTAAGTACCACAGTAATGTTTTATTTCCTCAGTTAGAGATTTTTGATGCATCTTTCTTTCCAAATGAACTTTGGATAAATGAAAGTACTTTCTACCATGAATTCTCATTTGTTAATATCACTGTACAGGATATAAGAAGTACAGTTACAGGCATCTGTTAAAATGGCACAGAAGCAGGAGAGTCCTAAAAAGGAAGAAGAGGTTGCCTATATATCTCAAAGGAGACAGAGGAAAATAACAAAATTTTCTTGTTTGTGGTAGGGATTATGGTAAAAAGGAATAACATTAATTTCATTATTATGATTAACAAAGGGATGTTTGAGTAAAAAAATTACCTTTCTACATGATATGTATCTCCATTTATGGAAGGTTTTTAAGGATTATCCAGATATTAGTATTGGTACAGTAAAAGTGCATGTTATATATTTCCAATTTATTTTGAGAAACACTTCAAAATGTCTCTATCAATATCTCCCCACTCTAAATGGAAATTTTAGAGAAGCTTTCCCTCCCTCAGGGCACCATGGCAGCTGTGATAAAACTCAGTGTTGAAAAACGTTCTTCCTTAATTTTGATTGTAACAGGACATTCTTTACGAATGTCACCTATTGAATTTTATCCATTCTGCCATTTCAGCAGAATCCACATAATCAATTCTAAACTTAGATTTCAAGATACATTTAATCTATTAACAATCATTTTGCAGAGCAGAAATGAAGAGAGGTATAGAATAGAAAGAGAGAGTTCTGGCTTTTTCCTCCCATGAGAAGATGGAAGCTATGCATTCTTAGCCTTTGCTACATGTTTTTTTGAGCATTATTATGCTTGTGATTGTCCAGTTATTGAGATAATCTTTTACAATTAAAAATAAAACAACTATATTAGTAACATTAAAATCCCCCTTTTTCAAATAATCCCAGGGATGATGAGCTAAACATCGTAGTTCTGGAAAGGCTTCAACTCAGAAAGGCCACGTCTAGTTTGGACACCTGGCCATTGTACAATAAGGATGCTTTCAGCTTGTTTGCATTGCCCCCTTGCTGTATGAACTGGGGCAGGGGTAGATGGCTAGGCAACCCTGTGTCCCTTCTCCGGACTGATCCAGGCTGTGCTTAGTCCACAGCATATAGATCTTTGGATTTTAGCAGTGTTTCAGATCCCACAGTGTAGATGCGGTCATGGCACCTGCTGCAAAAATTAAACTCCTGACTGAATTGCTTCTGAATTATTTCAACTATGTATTTTCTTAAGTTGACTGTAATAGAAGTTTGATCAGCCGTCAGGTAGTTTTGTTTCGTGGTATCGGTTATTTAAGACTGCATTATCCTGCACAATGCACATGTACGTTTTAACCTTCCTGTGAGTTCAGTGAGAATATTAAAAAAAACAGTCACACCAACTCTCCAAAATAACAATAAATGTTAAATGTATTTCCAGTTTTAATCACTAATATGCTTTCCTACCTGTATTGTAATGCTTGGTGCAGTAACATAAATCCTTTTCTTCTTTCAACAGAAACTGTGGCAGAGTGAGACCTTCTGCTACTTGAACTGCTCCCTTTTCTTGCCATTCAAAAATGAGATCATTCATTGTGTATCCAACTAAAAAAACAAAACAGAAAAACCAAACCACAAAAAAACTCTAAGTCAGCTGCAAACTTTGAAAAGCACGGACATACCAAATAGTGACGACTTAAGTAAATGTCATAAAAAGGAGATAACAGAGGGTTTCTGCTTGTACCTGTTAATCAAAAAGTGTTATCTGCCATTCTATGCCATACTGAACTAGAAAAAAAGCGCCAGTCTTACGCATCCTTTGTGAAATCTTAATAGTCAGGTAGTTTATTAATGGAATTAACAAAAACATCAAAATGAGCTAAACATCCAGTTCTCTTGGGAAAATCTTACCCTCCGCTAGCCCAAGAAAGATAAAATAGGCCCTTTATTCTCAATCTCTTTCTCCTTTTATGTGAGGTGAAAAGGTGAATTGTCAAAACTATGTTTATGGATTTATGTCAATTTGAATTTTTAGGTGCAAATTCTTCAAAAAGAACAATGAATGAAAATTTCTGCAGGAGTAAGGTATTAGTTGAATTGAAAAAATACTTTTCTTTGAAACTGGTACAAAACAAGGGAACGTAATTGATTGTAATCTTCTCATATTAGTGGACTGTGATGTATTATGACATTAAAAGGCATTCAATTTTAATATTCAGATTCCTGCACTTATCTGTACCTCATGCATGTGTGTATAAGATTAAATAAAACAGCAAAAGCCATAGTAAAAGTACTAATCGAGGGCCAGGCTTTGTAAAAAGCAACTACTTTTTCCCTCTATTTCCCTCTGTCAGCTGAATATTTGCATGTGATATCACTGGGGAAAAATTGCTCTACTTCCTCTGAATATGTGATATATTAACTTTCAAGTATATCCCTGGTATTTTATTTTAAATTTTTTTTTGAATAAATTTTATCTGGTTATGACAACTGAAAAAAAAAGGTCTTCCTATTCTAATTTAGGTTTTATTAAGATTTTCTCAGCATCTAATAGATTTGGACAAAGTGAGATTTTAAAATTAAAATATAAAACTAGATAGCTTTTATCATTGTAATAGTTTGAATGACAAGGGTACACTTAAGGCACATATAATAGCTTGAACCAGAAGGAAAAGGGAGTAGTTTTAACATCTAAACTATGTAGCTTTCATTCATTTATTTTGCTTCTTTGCAATGTTTCCTTTCTGCTTTAGTCCAATGTTAATGAGCTGTTGAAGATAACCTATTGGTAACTGGAAATATCATTTAACCTTTCAGTAACAAATTACAGTTCAAAGTATATTCTTCAGAACTTTCTAAAAGTAACTGTAATATTCCTGCAAATACTGAAATTTCAAGTTCCAGTGAAGGAAATAATCTCTTCGGTGTGTGGGCATAAATCTTTCCCCTGTTATATTCAGCAACTGCATTACTCTCTGAATACATCTATAAATGCTACTCAGTCATAATGCCCTGATATGCTGACCTCAAATCTGAGACACGCTTCATCCTTTCTGATCTATGTTGAATGCACCTGTAAGTTAAGAATCGGTGTTTATAAATGTAAAACTTTTCAACATCTCTCCTTGCTTCTAGATTCTTAATGTTTCTTTTGTGGAGCACCTTTATACCAGGCATTGACAGGCACTCAGGCTGACTGTTAATTTACTTTGGTATTTTATTGGAGCTGGATGAACATGCTAAAAATGAGACCATATGCTTTTAAATAGGTATTTAATTAAGATCAGACATTACTCAAGTAATTACAAGCATATATTAACTGTTCAAGGAAACCCTTATTTTTCTATGTCATTGAATGCATGACATTCTATAAACACAGCCTTAAAATTCACTATTAAATGCCATTAACTATGAAAAATCAGAAATATAGCTCTTATCAAACTTTGCATGAATTCAGACAAAAAACAGTTGTGTGTAAAGCAGATTATCATTTGAAGCATGTAGATTATGGCCAGAAGTGATATCCCCTGAGTAAAACTCATTGAACTGACAAGAAACAACTATTGTGTCAAAATGTATTTCACTAAATCAGATTCATTCATCTCTAATGCAAGCTTTTAATTTTGATTATCTACCATGCCCACTAAGTTTTCTACAGTGCAATCTATTAAAAATAATAGCAGTGTATGCAAAATGCTGAGGTAGTAATTAATTTTTATCATGTTTACATTTTAAATACACAAATATAGCTTTGACTTTCAATACTGTAACTTCACTTTTGTAAAAGTCAAGATCATAGTTATAAAGTAAATGTGTCTTAAAATATATGAGAGCTTAATGGAGGTGTGACTTTATGTTAACCAAAGAAATTTAAAATAGAATAATATATGTATTTCCACTAGGTACATTAAATTAAATCAACTTAAATTAAATCTGTATTAAATGTACTAATGTGAAATACATGATCCAATCAAATGTGCCCATTGAAGTAGGGAAATGTAAAATCTTATAATAGTCCTGTAATTGGGGAAGTGAGAAAGCATAAACTATTTAAGCATGTTGACCTATTTGATAACACAAATTTGTCTTTAAATTTTCTTTTGTGAGCAGTGTTAACAAGGATAGGTATTCTTGATTTTCCAACTGAAAGTTGTACAGTTCCAAATCAACTGATGATATCTCTCTTTCTTCCAACTGCTGCATCATTCTTTGTTCTTGGCATGGAGAAAAGGAAGAAAGACTGCAGTGGAAGATATCTAATCTAGTCATTTGCAGAAATAAAGCAGAGTCAGAGAATTTACAAGAACAAACTGCAGCTCACGTCCTAGGCCTACCCCAGGATAGTCTATGTACAAAAGGGCTAAACCCCACATTTTCTGTGTTAGAAAATTTTCAGGAGGAACAGCAATACTAGTAGAGCTAACTGAGTTTCCTTAATATCTCAAAAAAAGGAAAATATTTTTGTTTTTTAATTAATTTTATAAGGAAGACCTGCTGAGTAGCATGGTGCTTAATACTCAGAATGCTCATGGTATTTTGTGCACTGTGCATAAGGGGAAAAAAACATTTCTACAGAAAGGGCACTTTAAAACATGTAGTAGTTACCATAGTGTAGTATACATACCATTACAGTTTAGGTGTACGGTGTTATATATGCAATGAGCCTAAAAATGAGTCCTCCAGCACACTAATTTTGACAGCTCTGCTGATTAATATAATTAATGTCCCTTACTGATGTGGCTGGGCTCCCAGCGGCACAAGACAGCATGGCAGAATTTTGAAATTACCTTAAAGTTCAGTCTCAGCAACAAAGTAGAGACTTATGATTCTGATATGGATAAGGCACCAAATTGCTTAGTGCCATCAACAGGAGGTGGAGGAGTTAAGCGCACAGCAAGTAGCAGAAGTGTAGAGAGCTTTAGTAATGAAACTTTTAAAGCCTCAAGGGCAGAGTGTTAACTTTTATGTTTAGGGTCCTAGAATTGCCAACCATAAAAGTTTGCAGTATTAGAATTATGTGGATAACTTTAAAATTCAGATGCTACTGCTTGAGTTCAATGGGACTATACAGATTTTTCATGCATGTGTATCTGCAGTACTGAGGCCTATATTTGCAAAATGGAAATAATTAGACAGTGCAACAAAGGAGGTCTTTACTAAAATGCATTTACCTTACTCATCTAGATGAAAAAAGTAAACTTGTCCATCCACTGCTAAAATGAGTTTTATAGGAATAAAAATGAAAACAATGAAGACAATTTCATTGTCTGTATAAGATTAGCAACTGATTAGCTGAGAAAAGGCAGATAAGAGAAGTGAGTAACAGTGCGCGCTCTGTTCCAGGTTTATGCAGCACCAGTTAATCTAACTGATCAAGCTCATAATTAAAGTTGAGTGTTCCTGAGACACAATTGCAATTAAAAATAATTGATCTGAATGCAATAGTACCCAAATAGTAAAATTCAATAAGACAGATAACTTTGTGTGGTCTCTCAAATTTTGCTTTGATATTCTTGAATAACGTCACTGCTAGTAGTTAATTTGTTGGATAGATACATGCAGAAACAGTTCAAACAGAATATCTTAGCAATGGATTATTCTTCCAATGATTGATAAAAATACTACAGGTTCAATCCATTGCATTAATTTTTCTTGAAATAATCAGAAGACATGATAAATAAAATAAAGAAAAACATCTTAAACTAAATTCTAGAAAACCTGAAGTCCACCTGAGCTTTTGGTTTGAATGCTGACTTCTTGGGATAAAACTTGAGTGTAAGATGTTTTCTCTCTATGCATTGCTTTCATTGTATTCTGCATTCCATGGGAAATGTGGTGTGCATGCCTGAAGGAAGTCCCAGTCTATGTGTCTGGAAGAAAAAACTGTGAATCTATTTATGAGAACACATGTCTTTCAGGGTAAAATTTTGCTATGTAACGATTATTCCTATTCCTTGTAAATTCTTGCTGCTCATCTTACTATATTATCTCTCTTGCTGCTGCTTTGTGAGCAGAACATAAATACCTCTTATGTGCATTTGCTGCAGCCCAACATAATATTCAGCCTCTCACTAAAAATGAATTTTTCTTTTTTGACTATGAGGTGGTTTTGGTGACTATTATAAATTGGTACCAGATATTTTTATTACTGGTGGTTGGGAATTACAGTGGTATGGAGGAAAGTCCTACTGGCTACATTTTAGTGTTGGAAAAAGGACAGTCAGTCACTGGCCTAAATGGTATACAGGGGCACAGCTCGTTTTTTTCATTGATGGTGGAAAAAGTGACCCTTTTATACTACAGAAATAGCTGAAAGCAATGGAGGCTGTTATCTAATATAGTGGCCTGCAGGATCAGGCCAACCTAAACTAGATCAGGTGGGTTTGTAAGGATTTCTATCACTGAAATGCAGTGTGCTAGGGTTTGGGTTTGCAGGATGTAAATGCATGAAGGTTGAGAAAGGAAGTAGAGATGCCAAATTTTGTGTGTTATGGGACACAAACCAGCTACTGTGGCTGAAGTACAGTGTGTCTGGCTACTGTCCAGGTGTATGCTCTTACCTAATTCTATAAAGATATTACTAATCACACAAAATCTGAGTGGTGTCATCATAGAACTGGAAAGAAAGGACATAAAAACCACATTGTTATGTTGAACAGCAGTGTTCAGAAGTTACAGGACTGGTTAGGTTACATTAATACTGTCTCTATTAACCCAAAGTCTGAGGTCTTGCACATCTGTAATGCAAAATCAGACAGTAAATTGTTCGTAATTATATGACAAGGCTATCATCCCAGGAGCAGAAGGTTGCCAGAGGGAGTATTTCTCAGGAAAATTCAAGAACTGTGTGTATGCATGGCACCATAGCCTCTCAGCAAGCAGCTCTCTAAAGAGACAACTTGTTATTTAGGAGACTGAAGTCATTCCAGGTAATTAACTAGTGAAGCATGTACTGGCAGACTGAGTCCTTCGCCTGAGATGAATATGAAGGACTGGCAAACTAAGTAGAATTTAGGATTAGCTGGCAGAGCAGAGGGCCTGAAAAAATTGTGAAAGTTAGATTTGGCCTGCAGAAGATTTTCTGTAGAAAATGGTCTATCACAGATCTGGTGATAAACGTGAAAGTAAAACTCTGTGTGGTCACACTTATGGAGGGAGGAGGTAGGAAAGATAAGGCATTAGATGAGGAATGGTTATCAGGATGTGTGCCTGGAATAGTTGATTCAGGGTTTTGAATATCTGGACTTCAAATAAAATGAAACTACAGTGATAGTCTGTTTAATCAATCTAATCTATACAAAACTCTTTGGCAGAATGTGAACAAGACAGACATACTAACTCTAGCCTTTAGACAGCACTGAAAATTGTCTAGCTAGAGTGAAAATTTTCAGCATGTTCAATTACAGGTTTCAAGAAAAATTGCAGGGAAAAAGAATGTGATCCTGCTGAAATATTTCTAAATAGCAAGGGCAACTGTAGTGTCTGCAAAAGAGAAAACAAAACTTTTCCCTTGGTCTTGGTCATCTTTCCCAGAAAATCCTATCTTTTCAAAACCAATGTTGGCAACTTGTTATCAACACCCATGTCCCTGAAAGAAAAAAGTAGATTGTAGTTTTCACAACAGGCCCTGCTAAAAGGTCTGTCCTCATCTTTCTCACAAGCCCCCTTTAAGTAGTGAAAGCTGCAATAAGGTGTCCCCAGTCCATTATCTTCTCTGGGCTGAACAACCCCAACTCTCTCAGCCTGTCCTCACAGGAGAGGTGTTCTATTCCTCAGATCATTTTTGTGGCCCTCCTCTGGACCCAATCCAAAAGGTCCATGTCTTTCCTGTGCTGAGGTCTCCAGAGCTGGACACAGGACTCCAGGTGGGGTCTCACCAGAGTGGAGTAGAGAGGCAGAGTCACCTCCCTCAACCTCCTGGCCATGCTGCTTCGGATGCAGCGCAGGATACAGCTGTCCACCTGGGCTGTGAGTGCATGTTGCTGGCTCATGTCCAGCTTGTCACCCACCAGTACCCCCAAGTCCTTCTCAGCAGGGCCGCTCTCAATCCCTTCATCCCCAGTCTGTATTGATACCAGAATAGATATCCACAGGGTTCCATTCAACCCACCATCAATCCACATGACTCTCTAGAATTTATTGGAACCAAGCTATTTATACCAGTTTTATACATGCACATTAAGAGTATGAAGAATTTATTTTAGTTAATTCAATATCAGCTATTGACATTAATAGCCCATAATCTCATAGGAAAGGCAGGGGATATCCAACAAGTTTGTCTTGAAGAATTATTGAAGCATCTTGAAAGTATTAACATCTCTTCTCCAGGCTGTCCAATGACTACACCATTACAGAAAAGCAAGGGTTTTTATTCAGGGTAAGTAATTCCCCTGTACCTTCCTTTGGATACTCCACATCTTTGAACCACAGTTGTCTTGGCAATTCTAAGATACCCCCTTTTTTAATTCTGCTGACACAGTCTTATTTGCTAAGTTCTTTCATTTTAACCACCCTTAGAGTACCATTCCAAGCCATGAAGAATAAAATTTTTGAGCAAACTTGAGATCCATGTGAATACCAATATATTTTGTAAATTTCTACTCATTCTGTTTTGTTTCAGGAAGGCCATGTTCCTTTGCTTCATTTTACAATACCTACAGGCATATTAAACCCTAACTCTTTTCCTCTTTGTCAATAAACAAACACATGAATGGCATGAAACAACTGATCTGAATATATGACATTTTTGTACAAGAGAGTTGGTTTTGACTACAGAATTTATTTTACAGCTATTTTAATCCCAGTGATTTATCTAAATTCCATTCTCATTTCTTTAATGTTTAGTAAGGTACAGGTCTGAGAGTAACATTGGATTTATTCAGCAAACTGAGCAGTTCTTTAGGTATCCAGCTGAGGCAAGGACTACAGTCATGTTGACTACAGTTATTTTACTACTCTTCTGTTAGGCAGCCCAACAGTGTGCCTCCAGGATAGGCTGCCTGCACTTTGCTGTTCCTAAGAACACGGCAGAGCTTTGAATTGTGCCCTAAATTCCAAGCAACATAGCAGGGAGAAGATCTGACAGAGCTAACAAATCTGGTTTTGGCTTGAGGTTAGAATAAATTCTTCTAATATACATTGCTCACTAAAAATATTAGCCTCAGAAAATGGTTGTGATGCATTTCAAGGCTAAATTTATGCTGGAGCTCCAAGAAACCAGGATTTTATTCTATGTACTTCTGAGCCGCTTTGCAAAGGGTCTGCCCCTTGCACTCTCCTCTAAGTTGTTCTGATGGAATCTCTTGTTTGGGAGTTATAGGTTTATCCGTCTTATCTTGAATTGCAGAGAAGAATAACATTTCAGGCCCAGCCCTCTACCACATCTCTCAAACCTAATATTCCTTGCCGAAGCCTATAGATTTTCAGCTGTCACTTTTATATTAGTTTCTGTGGGTTCAGCAGCAATTGTAGTTACTACTGCCTTTCATTCTGTGTTGATCGGAAACTGAAGACTCTTTGTGGCTCTGTGTCAGGTCTCACTGCAGATACGCACAGTGGGCTGAGTCACCCACCTGCAGAGCAGAAACCACAGGATGAGTTGTTGACAACGTTTGTGCCACTGAAATGGAAAGGGGAGAAGAGGTACGGTTTCCACACGTTAAGGCACAGGCAGACATTGGCCCAGTGTGTCCAAAATTACTGTCACTCAGGCAGACACCTGAGGTTCCCTGGCAGGTAAAAAATACACTCCAGTTCTATTATCTTTCTTATGGTGCCTTTGTGCTGTTGTGGGAAAGGAACAATGTGCAAATCATTTTCTGTAATGCAGAAGCCTGTATGCTGTAGCCTGCTTACAGATCCTTCCATTTGCAAAATCTCCAATTTAGACACTAGGAGGGAAGAAATTGTACTATTCAGGTAATAACATCATGTAGTACAGAGTGAATTTTCTCTAAAAATCCAAAAGGCAAGAGGATGATTTCTTAGAAAGACTAAAACCCCTCCATAAATCAAAAAGGTGTTTTCTCCCCTACATATGTCGCTTCTCATAGTATATTTCTTCTTCTGTAGCTGAGCTAATCTTTTCAGTATTTGAAAATTAAGGAATATTGAGTATCACATAAAGTTATAATTGTAACATATGAAAAAAGGAATGCTGTGAGATAAAAGTGAAACTTGAAAAAGAGGGAGACAACAAGCTCTAGTACATGAAAGAAAATCATTTCTTTCCTGGGAGACAGGCCACAGAGATAAATATGTATCTAGCTGACATTTCTTTGTACCTTATTCAAGCAGAATAAAACTAAAATTATCGCACATGCCTATAGGCTGCCCTGGTCTAAAGCACAGAAATGTAGAAAGAATTATTTCATATGTGCATTTTCATTTGCTTCCTTTCCAAGATACAAAAGCAGCTCATTCTAGTTGCTGAGAAATCACTCGGTAAAATAAATCTTTTAAAAATAGAAGACATTTCCATTTAAATATTTTTCAGACACTTCATGATATAAATGAAGTACTTTAACCAGGGGAAATGCAACTGCTGATACTGACCCTGGAAAAAACATTACATGAAATGGCTAAAAATTAATATATGATTTGGAAACAAAAGCCATACATGAATTTTCCTCTTTGAGCTTTCTGTGCTAGAGCAACAGTATCAATATTGAAGGAAAGTAGCTAGTACTAAAAAAAATTACAGTTTTATAGCAGAGGTAAAACCTACAATCTGTCCTTTATAAGTAACTGTGAGTCTTTCTTTGCAACCTGGTGATAAGATGACTAAGAAAAAGATGAGTGTTTTGTTAGAAACAGTCTCATTTGATCAGTGACACATGCAGGAGCAAGGACTGCAAGATCAGATACTGTTTAAAGAAACTGTGAGATAAATGGGCCTTGTAAATTCATAATTGTACAATGTCCTACCCAAATTGGCACTCAGTGGAAAAAAAGCAATGATGATCACTTTAAAAAGAAACATCTGGAAGCATGGCTGCTGCTGTTCTGCTTCTGCAACCACTTCGGTTTTTATAACACAGCCTGATGATCAGATCATTTACTCAGGACATGAGAGGACTGTGTTCTCAGTTTTGCAACCCCATGTCTTGCACTTCCCCGGACAGTGCACTAACCACCGGGGTTAGTGCTTTGGTCCCCCCTGTTTAAGTTGCCTCACTCTTTACCAAAAAATGTAAGCCAGCCAGCCACAGGAGAGTGTGCTACAGTGGCCTAGATATTAGAGATTCTTGGATGGATTCAGGCTCTCGGGGTTACGTCAGTTCTTACCTCAGGAGGTTTGATATGAAGCCTGGGAAAATGCTAAATACAAATATCCTCCTTTTTTCTTGTATAATTTTAAAGAGAAATGGATGCCTGCTCTTAGCCAAAGTATTCTGGAATTTGAATGTTTCTGCTCACCTTTTTCTAAGTTTTGGAAATTCATCAGAGTTCAGACCCATATAAAACTTTTTTTAACCTAGTTACTCTCCTGTCCAGCATGTAGATATTTTTTGTAACTCCTCCAAGGTTTCTATTTCCCTTCCTGCACTTCCTGTACAGAGAAGTGGGTTTTGGGCAGGTGAATTCCTGCTCTTGAAGATCTAAAAGCTTGAAAATTATGTCACTGTGCCTATCTTCTTTGGAACTGTCCCAAAGTATTTTCTCTCAGTTTCAGGGAACCGTTGTCTTGTTCTTGCAAAACTAACTGCTTATTCTGCTATTAGACATGTAGGTATAGCCAGAGCTCCCACATGCTGCAAAATTTTCTGCCTCAGGCCAGCTACTTTGCCCATAGTCTCTGTTTTTCAATGTCTGAAGCTACAGGTAAAATAGAATTAGACAAGGTGATATGGGGAAATCTTTATTACTTTCCTCCCTTATGAAGTATCTCCCTTATGAAATCAAATTTGATCTTTCTCTGTAACTAGAAGATTTTGAAGCAGTCATTTGTATTTTGTTCAGCTCTTCTTTTGTGAATGTTGCCTCTCTCTACCATGTGAATATGCAGCAGGGAATTTACTCCCACTGAACTGAATGATTAAAAACAACACTTATTGAAAAATGCTCTGCTGGAAAATACAGTGGAACATCTACAGTGCTCTTCAACTAATAAGTATTGGTTCCCTATAGTGAAGTCTGTGGGAATTGTGAGCTCCTGCAAGGTTTCTATAAAGCAAAACAGATGCCTGTTTGTTCAAGAATACTCAGTTGTTGTATGACCTGTCCTCACAAGGGCTGAAAGAGAGGAAAAAGAGATCTGAGTTTTATGAAGCTGTTAAAGCAACTATTTAATAACTTTTTAAACTTTTTTTTTTAAACATTCGGTCAAACACTATGACACTTTCTGTTTGAACCATAATTGTATATAGTGAATATACCTGCCATCTGTATGTACTCAGATACAATTGCCTGATATTAACCTTTTATTTAGTCAAATTAATTATAAAGGTGACTTAGGTTTTTAGTAGGATTATCTGCTTGGGTTGACTATGGAGTTTTGCTTAAATGCTGAATATATAATATTGCCCTAAATTCCTTGACATTTGCAGCAAAAAACTATCTCTATTTTAGTCAAGAAAATTTCTGTTGTCAGATTCAGCCATTGCTCTCATATTGAAAACCTGCTTTATAATATTACCATCTCTCCACTGTAATGAAAGATAGATCTGGCTTTCATACTCACCCTGCAATTTTTTTGTAAAAGCATACCATTATTGCTACAACAAACAGTTCTGACATACTGACTGATATATAATTACCTCTCCCATTTCTTAGATTTTATTTGGTTCTAGTAAAAGAAGAAAAAACCCCAAGAAATACTTTAATCAAATTATGTATGTTCTGTTTCTGATCTATAATATATTTAAAATAATCCAGTACGTTCAATCTATATGCAGAAAATTATGTTCTGAAATATTTTACTTATTGATCCTAAAACTGTAAATCTAGATCTGACATTAAGATGGGTAATTATTATTTATCTGTTTTTACCCTGTCATTAATTTTCACAAACTTCAGATTGCTGGAATCTTTCAAAGAATGCTTTATTTTATCTTATTTTGTTCTTCACATCATTAGGAGGATAAAGTCCTCTCATTTTAATGGGAAAAGGCAGTTCCCAAATACTTCTTATAACAAGGAAAATGAGAATTTAATGCATATTTGTGCCTTCCTCCCCACACATCCTGTGTTAGCTC
This sequence comes from Phaethon aethereus, assembly GCF_964289735.1. Classification (NCBI taxonomy): domain Eukaryota; kingdom Metazoa; phylum Chordata; class Aves; order Phaethontiformes; family Phaethontidae; genus Phaethon; species Phaethon aethereus. The sequence goes on from NC_138578.1 coordinate 44,788,536, forward strand.
AAATTCTAGCATCCGACAGAACCTTTGGTTTTCACTTTTTGTATGTGTGTGGGACTTGAAATGGCATAGCTGCTGTACACTTTCCATCATCTTTTATGTTCTAAGCCAGATATCAAGGGAGACGATAAGTACAATATATGATGGGTCGAGTTAACAAATGCTGATTTTATTTCACATAAAAGTGTTGCTGTTAATGAAGAGATAATTTTGCAAAGCCTGTCTTGTCTAAGCTGGTTTTATCTTCTCCTCTGCTCTCCTCAGGGTATTTGTGTATAATGCAAGCAGGGCTTTATGAAGAGATTATTTAAAACACATGGGGTTGTAATTTTGCTTTTTCCGTTGAAATTCTAGTGTAACACCAGGTCTGGTCAAACTGTCGGACCTTCTCTGTGCTCAAAATCTATCAAGTCTTCTTCTTTCTGTGTTTTGCTGGGTGTTTTCAATGTCAAGTTGTCTGTGCTACTACAAATTTCTTTAAGCCCAGAGTCTTTGGAAGATGCTAGAAATTTTTCCAGTGTTACGGTTGATGGTCACATCATACTCACATTTCATCCCTAGCTAGATGATACCTTGTAAGGATTTGTCCCCGTAACACAAGGACTCTACAGCCCTTCCCAAGATTTTCTGGGGGGTGTTCGGCTAACCCAAGGTGCTGCCCCAGTTGATTGAGTGAGAGCTGTGTAAGTGACATACCCTATCTAGGTACATGGGCATATACATATATGTATACGTATATATGCTGTGCAATTTCTACAGTTCTCCCTGGTAGTTAAACCCTTTCCCTAATCCCTTCTAGGATGATTAGGTAAAAACCACAGATATGTAGCTCTAACCTGTAGGCATGTTGAAGAACTAGAGCAGGGACTCGGTATATAACATCTTGTTTCCAGCTTTTAAGGACACCGAGTTATGACCGATTTCAGGATATTCACATAAATCACATAAATGACTCCCTTAAGTTATTGTCATGTTTCCTTTATGCTCTCCCATATTACCGTCTCTCTGCTATGTGTGAGCACAGAGAAGACTTTATGGTGAATCCCCATATGCATAAATTTTGCACAAAGGTAAAGTAGCACGGAGTACTTCAGTTTAGTAGTGACTTTATATTTATACAAAACTGTGGATTTTCAGTACAAGTACGGATGAAAGCATCTCTTCCTTTGAAAATCATGTATGTTTCACAGATTCTTTTGGTAAAATAGAGGATTCTTTTCTGAAAATTTGTTCTTGTACCACTACAAGGGGTCTTTCTACCTCCTGCATAGCTGTTGTAAGCCCTACAAAAGTATTTATAGGATAATACATTACTCAAACTTACAGCTTTCCAGCTGCATTATACATGTTTGCACATCCATTGGAAAATTTTTGAGATCCATTGGACAGGACAGTATTAAAGTCAATCTGAAAGAACAAAAAAATATTAAAAATATACCACAAAAATGCCATAGAACTGCACAGGAAGAATGCATGACAACACTGGAAGTCATTAGAAATAGAAGAAAATATATTTTTTCATTAGAAAGCTCTCCAAAGGGATGTATACTAGCTGAACCCATTTCATTCACTCAGCCTAATATGTCAATGTGAAAAAAAAAAAAATTACAAACTTCAGAAAAGCACATTTTTCAGTAGGATTGCCTAACTATATGCAAAGTTTAAAGGAATGCAACAACAATATGCTTTTTTGTGCTACAGCAGAATTATTGTACTGTTACAATATTTCAAATCCTTGACATAAAATTTACCCAGATTTGAAAGAATTTCATAACGGATGTCAGCTGCAAATCATGGTGGCAAAGTAATTTATGTGTTATTGTCCTGAAATAAGGTGCTTAAATTGTCAACACAAGGGTTTAAGATAATTTATGATATTGATGGTAGACTGAAATATGCCTGTAATTTTGAACTGCAGCTGTGTTTCATGGTAGTCCTAATACTTCCTGTGAAATACTTTCCAACCTACAGGAAGAAGAAGTATTTTTACATTTTATACCAATTCAATAACTTATCTTTAGACTGATACTTCTCAGAGGAATGAGAAAGAATATAAGAGGTGAAGGCACATGTTTTCCCTCACTGGCCATAGTTAGGTATCTATTCATCATTCAGCATCATGACTACACCTTTCTTCTTGCTAGAAAATATCTTGGATGAAAATGTCCTGTATCATTTACCTGTTCAGTTGATAGAATGTTCTCAAAAAACCTGAGGGGCTTGAGTTCACAAGACTTTTCTAGAATGGCAGTGCTCTAATCCCCCTCTCTTAAACACATTCCCCTGTTTTTGGCACTGGGCCTAAAGGGAAGCGGGCAGTAGGCAGCAAGCATGGCTGTATATTACTTTTTCCCTCTCCAAAGCTTCTTGATTCTCTGTTGCTGTAACTTCTGCTTAGCCTTCCAGTGACAGAGATGCAGGGGGAGAGTCCAAGGAGGGAACTGAGACCCAGGCTCTGTTCCCCTGCTATTAATGATGGTTCCAAATGCAAAATCTGACTAGTAGGCTAGTAACGTGACAAGTCATTTCAGAGAAGAGGCCTGGACTTGACTTTGTGCTTCAGTAAATATTTTAGTGTTTTATATTAAGTATTCATTGAATCAGGAACTGGAACCTTCTCATTATTTTCTTGTCTGAATTGTTCCAATGCAATTAGGGGAGGAGGAGATATTAGGTAATGAAAGGAAAAAGCAAATTTAGAAATCTTTTTTTTTTTCTTTAATATCAACATGTTAGCAATTAGCATGTCTCTCCTCATCAAAAGCTTAACTGACTTAAATTCACATAACAACTCAACTAGATGCCAATTGTATGATTTTAAATCTGTTTCAGAAATTGTAATAGTTCTTAAATAAATCATGGCAACATAAAGTTTCTGGGTCCATAAGAAACAGGAGTGCTATCTGGTGTTTGCTTTCATTACAGTCAATGTTTTCTCTGATAATTTAATATTATAATATTTCTCATGTTTGTTTTTTTTCCCCCATTTTATGTGACCATGAACTTGGTCTGAATTCTATTGAAGGTACAATCTAAAGTTGCTTTAGTTGAGTAGTGGTGTCTATACTTTGCATTGTATGTATCTGGACGGAGTAGGGCAAGGGGGAGAAGTTATTAATTAGAGTGGAACAACTGCCAGTACCTCTCAGGGTGACTCAGACTGTCTGGAGATAATTGATTTAGCTCTGCTTTCTACTTGGGTCCAGAGAGGAATCCTTTTTACTTGCTTTCCATCTGTTTCTAGTGACAGAATATGTGTTTTGACACTGAAGAATGATTATGTTCCCAGCCTGGCAGACTAACCTCCTTTTGGATATGAAATGCTCATAGGAATTTTAACCCAACACTTTCTTCCTGTGTAAGCTTGACAAGACACTGCCCACTTGCACTGGAAGGAGGGAGGAAGGAGACTCCCTTGCCACTGATACCTCCATGCAAGTCACAAATGTTTTCTTTTTCTCTTAGTATACACAGTTTTACAGATTCCTGATGTCTCTTCAGAAAGTCCAATTACCCAGTAATGCAGTATTGTAAAAGTATGCAAAGCAAAACACTAAGTGGACAAGAAGTATATTTGTTTTGAAAAGTATAACATTTTGCACAAGCATGTCACTGTATTAATACCAAATCTATGTCATGTCTAATGGGGCATTAGTATTCCTATATCCAATGTGTCTCTCATTAGATCAGGTTTTAAGACAGTGGTAAAATGCCTACTAATGTCTGTATTAATAATAGGAAAGTGAGGAGAAAAGAAGTAGAATTACTAGATTTTGTCAACACTTATATGTGATTGCTTCTTACAGCTGCTTAAATCTTTTCAAAAGTATACTTTCCACTTTTCTCTCCACCTCCAGCAGTAAGTGAACTATTCTTTAAATTATATGCTTCCTCAAACAGGTCATGTTTCCATGTTGAAGTGTAACTGCAATATCCAAAAAGGTGAAAAAGAAATAACATTGGATTGACATGACATTGGAGGCTACAGCAGGTGAAACTCATGCATAGGCCAGCTCAGACTATAACACTCCAGGATTATTTGCTCTGTACAAGTGTCCTACCTCTTCTAGACTCAATATCTTTAAATGGGAAGAATACTTTTCTTATTATTTTTACTATGTGCATGCTTAATGAGGGATTATTTTGTATTTTAGTATTAACAAGGAACAGTAATGATGATAAAGTTCTGTATTCAAAACTCACAACAGTTGTGCATGACTAGCAACTGAAGATATCTGTTAGTAATTCTTAGGTACACTTTTAAGCTTCTATCTGGAAAAAATAAGTTGATTGGAGACTCACCTGATGGAATAAAGTACATTTCCATTTTTGAAAATCCTCAACAACTTATTATCTGTTGTAACTTCATGAAAGTTGGCACCCTTTTCATTAGCAAAGAACAAGTCAGGTTTCCAAATTGAATCCAGCATGGAAGGATCTAAGTCTAAAGAGTCATCTGGATATTCACTGTATGCAAGGCGTGGATCATTCCAATTCTGACGGAGAAAGATGTTCACTCGGTAATCCTGAATGAAAGAGAAAACAAGCAAAGCTTTATCAAGCATAGGGATTTAGCTTTTATTTCATTTCTTAGCCATGTAATCCCATGTCCATCTGTGGATGACAAAAGAATTACTTAGCAGAATGCCAGCATGATACCTATTTGTATTAGTGGGAACACAATGGATAAGAATAAAGATACATTTCAGGGCAATTGAAAAAATCCCAGGGTAAGGAAATCCAGCCTCCATGTGCAATTCATATAACTCCATGTAACTCTGCCCCTACTATAGTGGTTTCATCTTGAAATCAAAATGAGGGAAGTGTAAAAAGATTTGTATGAAGTCACCTTTTTCTGCCCAGCTCCTGGCAGGGCCATTCCCACTTCCCTCTCCTAGGCAGTGAGAATCTGTCCCACTGTAAGGGAACCTCAATTAATTTCTTTTTTTCTTTCTCTAATCCTTACATATTTTAGACCCACCACTTAGACTTTCTTTGCCTCAGTTGTCTATTGAAAATTGTGTGAGCTGTAACTTGCCGTACAGCTGTCTGAGGAGGACACACGTTCCGCCCTTGTTCAAATATGGTGGAGATCATATAAGTTCTTATGATAAATTAGCTTACATACAAGCAGAGTCACCTTAATTCCTACAGAGAGTCCTGTCTTAATCAAGGGTGCTTTTATAGAAAAGACGAGTGGAGTGCTTCAAATTTCTGGAAGTAATTTAGGAGTTGTATATACTTTCTGTCAGAGACAATGTTGTATTTATGGCTGCACACTTTCTTAAAACTCTACCACTCTGAAAGATGAAAATATTTTATTTTAAATAAAAGTGAATATTGGTATCTCATTAGAGTATATCAGGAACTGAGAGCATTGAGACACTGAGCATAAGGACATAGGGACTATAATATATTTGTCATAATACGATTTTCCTCATTATTTGCACTACTGCATTAATGAAAGAAGATAAAAATAAAACAGAAACAAAGACATGGTAGGTGCAGAGGGGAAATGGGAGCTGGTTGTCAGAGCTTACGTGACACTTCTGAATGTAATAGAAGTAAATACCATCAGTTGTTTATTGTTAAAAAAGACAATGAAAATTAATTTTGAAAAGAAAACTTTTCGAATCAGAATGGGAAATGAAGTGTTCAAGGCTGAGCAATACAATTTGCCCAGTAACTATAAGCAGTGCATATTAGTGGTTAGAATAACTAGTTAAAACCCCACTGGTGTAGAAATTGTGGGTACTGTTGAAATTCCAGTGTCATATCAATATTTGGTCTTGGGAAACATGTAACCATATAGTCGTGAGAATCATGCCAACAGACATAATAAAGGACAACAGGAACCTTAATATGCAACATTTACTCATGAGTAATTGTTTTTTATATCATCAGCATCCTGCTGTTTTGGTCAATTTAATTACTGAGCTTGAATAAGGGTAACCAAATATACAAAAGACATGCTTACCAAGCATTTGTTGGTTGATAATCAGAAAATACTGCATATCATACAGAGAAAATCCCAGTAGAGGATTTTATATTCATATAACCATAAATTTTCAAGAAAACTACACCTGGAGAATGAAATTAAGATTGAATGAAATTCAGATTATTGTTTTAAGCAGACATGAAAAAGGCTCTCTAGCCAAATGGAAGCATACAACGTTAAATGCCAGGTGAAAAAAGCATAGTATTTGTTAACCAACTGCTTTATAAAAAAATGTTAATTAATTTGTTAGCTCCCCTTTCAGAAAAGGACTGAAAGAAATTTCCCTTCTTTTTCATCATGGCTAGTAACACCCTCAAGAGCCATAAAAAGTTCTGAAGAGAAGCTGTCAGTATTTTTCGTAATTAGCACCATGGCATGATGAAACCGGAGCCAGGGATTTGTACTGTACAGATATAGAAACAAGCCTAATTTTTTTTTTCCTAAAGTAAGCTAAAACCCTTAGACAAGCTTGTGCCTCAGTGTTTGTAGAACCAAGCTTTTGGTGTCTTCCATGCAGCAAGAGGACATAATACCCCCTGAAATACCCTTATTTCTTTGCATGATACCCCAAATACCATGTAGTACTGGTTACCCTTACAAACTCCTGTATAAAATCAAAAGGCCAGGAAGAAGCAGGATGTGGGAGCAGTGATGGCTCTACTGCCTGTCCCAACATGTGAAATTGTTGCACTGAAGGAAACGTTAGCTCTAAACCTTGGGCAGTGGATGTGAGCACTGCAGCTCTCCAGACTTCATCTGCACTTCAGCCAAACCCAAGCCTTACCTTTTAATTTGTATTACCTGAAGTATGTCTATTTATTTTACTTTTCTCTGTAAAATATGATGAGTTTATGAATGGGATTACTTACAGAGTAAGGGATGTCTCATATGTATAAGACAGAACAGGTGAATAATGCACAAAAGAAAGTTGAAATGAAAATGGAAAATGGAGGAAGACAAATGGAGGAATCTGTTCTAGGTTATATTAAGCTATTCTGTATGTCAGTTTGCCTAAAGTTTATTGGTTTAAATTGTTTCCAGGTTTTAAGTAAAAAAAAATAACCTAGTTAAATTTTTCATTGAAGCAATTGCAGCTATTTTTCATTGTTCCACCCCTTGAAAAGTCTGACTTAAATTGGTTCTCATGATTCATTAAAAAATTCCTAATCTATCAAAAGGAAAGAGATACATTTGACTGCTATTGTACTAAGGACAAGTATTCATTGTCACAATTTATAATTACACATTGTGAGTATAGGGCTTAACTGATTTAAGCAAGTAGGGTTGTTTGATGCAAACACAGAGACCAGAATTAAACTGCCAGAATTTATTTGTTTTCCTACAAGAGGATTACTATACTCACATGCTACTTGTCTGGAGGGGTGACTCCTAACTCAAAATAACTGTGTGCTGGCAAGGTTCCTTGAGGGGAGAGAAAAATCATCATTTAAGTTGTGGTGACTTCCACAGCCACTTCTATAACCTCAAGGCTGCCATCATCTGAACAGCTGCTGTGTCCTGGTACTATAAAATGAGTCTTATTTATGGGTCTGCACTTGCCCCACTGTCCTTTAAAACCATTAGCCACGGGGTGAATTTTCTTAGAGAGTCAGCATACTGTTCATCTGCTTCATAGAGCTCAATAAAATAAAAATTGGGAGATCAAGTAGTTGCTCTTTGCTGTCCATGCTGAGGCTGAGGCCACTATGGGCTCTAGTACTAACAATTTGATTAGCATTTTTGAGCACACAGTGAAATATAAAATACAGAATATGTTGTTTTCTTCTTCAGTATACTGATACAGATACAAGATATTCCCATAGCATACAGAATATAGCTACTTTTGCATAAATCCTCAAGATGTTAGTTGCCTGACTCACTGTTTTTTTTAAATGCATTTTTAATACGCACTGTATGTGGAATCCTTCTAGATCTGAGAAAGAGATATATAAAAGCAAATTTCCCTTCATTTGAACATTACCTATCACCTGCTCTCATAATTTTTGAATGCTGTCATTTGAACCAATTCATTAAATTTCCATGCATAAATGAATATAGAATCATAGAATCATTAAGGTTGGAAACGACCTCTAAGATTATCAAGTCTAACCGCCAACCCAATATCACCATGCCCGCTAAACCATGTCCCGAAGTGTCACATCTACACCTTTTTTGAACACCTCCAGTGATGGCGACTCCACCACCACCTCCCTGGGCAGCCTGTTCCAATGCTTTACTCCTCTTTCGGTAAAGAAATTTTCCTAATATCTAATCTAAACCTCCCCTGGCGCAACTTGAGGCCTCTTGTCCTGTTGCTGGTTACTTGGGAGAAGAGACCAACACCTGCCTCACCACAACCCCCTTTCAGGTAGTTGTAGAGAGCGATAAGGTCTCCCCTCAGCCTCCTCTTCCCCAGACTGAACAAGCCCAGTTCCCTCAGCCGCTCCTCATAAGACTTGTGCTCCAGACCCCTCACCAGCTTTGTTGCTTTTCTCTGGACATGCTCCAGCAACTCAATGTTCTTCTCGTAAATATATTCCAGAGCTCTACCTATTGCAATTCCAAATACTATTATAATTTTGACTAATATATCCATCTAAGTGAAATCTAGATTTGTCTTTTGCATAATGTACTCAAATGATTCTTGCTTTATTTTCTCTAGCTCACTGTAGAATTTTAACATGGAAATCCTACGGACTTTCCAAGAACACTGCTAACAGTAAATGTAAAGGCACTATGAGATTTTTCTTGTGAAGAATTTTTTTTTAAACTATGGCACTTTGTTGTAATGAAAGCTGGATATGATCCTCTGTTCCTAAGAAGGTATCACAGATGCACTGAAAAGAGCTGCTCGATGAAGGCTGAAGTGAGGAGTGAAAATTAGCAGGGTGACCTGAAGTAAAAGTCAAGCAGAACTAGAGATAACTACTAGAGTCATGGGGGGAATAGGGAATGATTTAAATTGTGTAAGTAGATGTTACAAAGGGAGAGGAATATGTATCAGGAAGAATAAGACCCAAGAGAATCCTGGCCTAAAAAATTAATCAACACCTTGAAGAGCCACTGCAAAGTAAATATGTTTTTGTGACTATCGTGGGCTATTTGTTTTATTGAATTTGTTTATCACCCCATAGGGAATGAGACTATTTGGTCATACAGTTGTGTGTGTTACCATTCTTCTCCTTCTCTCCACCTGCCTCCCCCCGCAAAAGTTATGAGGTGCTGAGTTATCAGGTGTTCAGTCACTAGTGAAATAGTATTAGTAGTTTCATATTTCAGCACAACATCCTTGGTACACCAACCTAAAGAGGAATGTTGTAGAGCATATGTCACTTCATTTTCTATTTTGTTTCTTGGATAAATGAAAAACATATTTGGCCTTTTTTCTACAAATTATTATGGTTGCCTTATGTATTTTATTTTTAATATACTTTGACTTCTTAATCTTGATGTAATTTGTTAAATAGGGTGCTTGCAACTGACTAAAAGCCCTTAACAATTTTACCTTTAATATTTTAATTTTGATGTAATACCGTGGAAAAAAAATGTTAGACTTAAGACTAACTCCACAACTGGAAGATAAAATAGAAAACTAAGCAGAAAATGGTTATTTTCTGAACCACATGAGAGCTGCACAAGCCAGTATAGTAGTAAACTTGTTACTGCTATGGAACAGCAATAAAAACATAATACTAACTTTTTTATTTTGCAATTTCTAAGATGAGTTTTCCTGTTGTAGCATATGCTTTCCTGGTTTACTATAGCTAGAATTACTTAACTTTTTTTTACTTTGGAAAACCTTCAGAGAAAATTTCCCAAAAAGTGAAGGATGATTTTGGTTTTAGTTAAACTAATACAAAGATAGTACCAGGTGGGGACTTGATGGATATGGGTTGTCATAGTTGTCTTCTATCTCAGGTTTGCTTTCTTGTTCTCACTGCTGTACATGAAAAGATACTATGTTACAGAACACATTAATAGTTTTAATTTTTACTGGTGCAATTTTCTAAAATGGCTATCTCAGTCTCTGAAAAACATGCAACTTGACATGTTTTTTATTGCCGCCTTCATTAGTACAATTAGACAGGATGCCCTGTGGCATATTGGTACTTTGTGGTAATAACATCTTTCCATTTTAAATTTGTTCACTGGTCCTAAGAACTATGGCTGCACTTTAGGTAACCTAATTACTTTGGGTAAATTGAGTTTCCCTAGTTTTCCTTTACATATCTGAAAATTTCAACTGGACCAAAAGCTATTCAGCTAATGATTTCCATATGCCTTTGATGAAATTTCCCTAGTATAGAAACTCAAGTATTTATAATTTCTGTAATTTGAAGGATTCCCCTGTATTTTCTCATGCTTAATTGTTGGAATTCCATGATTACTGAGATTATTTAAAGTGAGGCCTCATGTGTAGATGTGCATGTTCAGAAAAATTGTATATAGAAAAAGGTACAGAAAAGGATAACACTGGACAGGGTAGCTGGTTCTGTGAGAGTACACAGGAAAAGTTTGACTTCTTTAAACCAGTAATACAAAGGACATGTATTATGACTTGATTGATGACTTGATTGCCATCCATAAATATACCGAAGGGTAAATACTAGAGGGAGAAAACATTTTAAATCTAAGGACAAGAACATCCTTAATTATCAATAAATTTAGACTGGACTGAAATGGCTCATCCTTTTGCTTATCATGCTAATAAACATTGGTGATCTTTTCACTGGCATGATTTATTATTGCAAATAAGGGAACTCTATTTTTTATTACATCTGTGCATTATTACAGGTCTGAACTGCAGCAAGGATAGTACATATATCTGTGCGGTATGGCAGTTCAATTAATGAGTGAAAAAAAATTGCAACAGAGTCCATGCTCCACCATTAACTGTAATTCATTAATCTGTCCGAGATTTACCATAGCAGCTAAAGAGAAATTAACTGTGATTTAAATTGATTACTGCGTACTTAACTTTAATTGACATGTCGAATTTGTGTCAGAGTAACAAGATTTGACTAACATCACCAAACATCCCTAAGAACATGCTTTTTTGTTCATGAACATGAACATAGCTGTAGGGCATTCATTACAAGAAGCAATATAGATAAGCGGTTGATTATGATAAAGTGTTTGTTTGACTCACAGAATCCTTCCTGATAATCTGTCCCTGGATATTTCCATTGGTGGAAGCTCTCTTTCCAGAACTGATTTTGTCAGTGGGTAAAACTAAGGGTGACCTTATTGTCCTCACGCTGGAGTTACAGAACCCATAGAGAGGCTGGGAGCAACTGGGGTACCGCACCACTCCCTGCTGAGTGAATGTCCCAGAACCACAGGATTCCTCCCTCAGAAAGGAATGGCTTCATCGATGGGTCTTAGGAGAAAGCTTTCCTCTTGCAATTTTTATTTCTAATCCTGTGACCCTTGCAATTTTGCTGTATAAGGGCAAGTATGCAGTTCCATACACGAAGACATGGAAAACTTTCCTGTCTAGCCCTGCCACAAGTTCGTTGGCTAAACACTTTGTTAGTGATTAGGATCTCTAAATTTGAGCCCTTGCAGGCTGAGGATGAGCAGTAAGGCTTATTTGTTCCTGGATAAAAGCTCTAATCTTAGACTAGTTTGAAAATGGTGGGTGCTCTTACCCCCTCTATTAAGACAGACAGACCAGATGGTTTGGGGATTTAGGTGAGGGCTAACTTGCCTCTGATCTCGGAAGCTTTGGGAAATTATTTGAGCTATTCAGAAAAGATCGATGATGGATTTTGGATGAAGAGCTGCCTTTTTCTTTGTCCATAGTTGTATAAAAGCAGATTTTAAGGTGTTCATTAATATTTTTAATCTTTCTGGAATTTTTTTTGTTTGATTTGTTTTTTTATTTGTTTTTGTTTGCTTTTCTTATGCTTCTGAACTACTAGGTGTCTGGTAGGTGTCCTGTGAATAGTTTTGTTAAAGTTTTATTTAATTTTTGTCTAATATCTTTGCAGAGTTTGGCTCCAATAACTGACCACCAATATTCATATTGAAGTAAATAGAATTATAATTACTTGGCAAAGAACTGGCTAAAATTAGGATTTCACAATTACTGTTTGTAATATCAGATGTCTCAGATTCCCTTAAAAAATAAAAATTCAGAGTTCAGCAAATAAGTATATATATACTACTGGTGCACCAAGTGCTCTTCCTAGGTGTGTCACCTGCTTTCATAGCTTTGGATTCTGAAGTGGTATGGCATCTGTTAATGTTCTGCCTGGGACAGATGAATGTTGCTTTTAGGATGTTTATTAGTACAGAGCTTTCAGTCTTTGCCGTTCAACCCATAGCCAAAAGAAGACTATAGGCAGTATTTCTGTGAGGACTCCTTGATTTTTAGGTTCTGACTCCCTTGTCTTTATTACAAAACATTCAAAATCTGTTGAATTCAACAATGTGCCCCTGTACTCGGCACTGGTGAGGCCGCACCTTGAATACTGTGTTCAGTTTTGGGCCCCTCACTACAAGAAGCATGTTGAGGTGCTGGAGCGTGTCCAGAGAAGGGCAACGAAGCTGGTGAGGGGTCTGGAGCACAAGTCTTATGAGGAGTGGCTGAGGGAACTGGGGTTGTTTAGTCTGGAGAAGAGGAGGCTGAGAGGAGACCTTATCGCTCTCTACAACTACCTGAAAGGGGGTTGTGGCGACGAGGGTGTTGGTCTCTTCTCCCAAGTAACTAGTGATAGGACAAGAGGAAATGGCCTCAAGTTGCACCAGGGGAGGTTTATATTGGGTATTAGGAAAAATTTCTTCACTGAGAGGGTGGTCAGGCGTTGGAACAGGCTGCCCAGGGAGGTGGTGGAGTCGCCATCTCTGGAAGTATTCAAAAAATGTGTGGATGTGGCGCTTCAGGACATGGTTTAGGGGACATGGTGGTGCTGGATTAATGGTTGGACTTGATGATCTTAAAGGTCCTTTCCCACCTAGTGATTCTGTGATTCTGTGAAAAACTACTTATTTTCCATAGGTTTTAGGATGGAAAGATTGCAAAATGGACAGTTTTTTTAGTGGTTTTTTTTTTTCCTAGTTTATTATCAGCAGCAATGCCTGGATTTTAGCTTCTGTACTCACAAGTAATCGTCATATCAAAAGTCAAAACTAGTTAATATCTAGGATGTTTACTCTTAATAAAATTAAACACAGTACTGACATACTGTATATTATCATTTGTCACAGGTCTTACTGCATGTCCTAGAATATTTAATTGCAGATTCACTATACAACTTCCATTCTTAATGGAAGTTGTGTGTTCCCAACTCCTAATGCATTACACTACAACCACATTTTCTAACTCGTTCAATGTAATTTCTTTTTTAAGCTTTAGCTCAGGGGCTTTTAAAATGTTTGCACTTTCAAACAGTAGTATAAGGGATTAGATGAGAATGGACATGACAATTACATGAACAAACATCATGTGCTAAGCTTCTGTCTTTGTTGATCTTTGCCATGTTCTCAGCTGACAAAAGATTCTGGGATTTTTCTGCAGATAATGTGTCCCTGAAGATGCTTCTGCTCTAACACCAGAAGGTATTTCTTGCTAAGTGAAAAGCTGAGTTTTTCTGAGATTATTCATTTATTCACAGGAATTTTTGGTTGTTATTAATGTTATTAATACATTTTGTGCATTAGCACTTAAAATCTGACTGGTTTCAGTGAGTCACTGAACGGGCTAATAGCAGAAATCTTTATTGAAAACATGTATTTGAAATTATCCTCTGCTTCATCTCCTCAGGGAAATATAACCTAATTAGATCAACTAGGAATTTGAGAATTCCATACTAACTTTCCCTGCAGCCTTTCTTCTGTTGGTGGGTAAATATGACGTTGTCTAGAATAGGGTAAATAGAGTAAAATAAAATGTAAAAGGGAACTAGCTCAAGTCCAGGAGAAGGGCCTGCTAACACCAGCAACTTAACAGCTGCTAGAATGGGCTGTGGGAAGGGATATATCTCTAGCTTTAAACAAACTTGATTGGCTATGAGTCATCTTTAAATTTATTGATAGGTGTGAAACGCACCAAGAAGTCTGTCAGAAAAATCATGTTTTAGAGGTGCTACACTGATGCCATGGCAGCATATTAATGTGGAATTGAACTTTACTGGTACTGGAGAGAAAGGAAGCAATTTGTTGGTCTACACAAAGACATCTAGTAGCATTTGAAAAGCCCTAAGATATTCTGCCTTTCGGCTGCTGGTTCAAAAATGTGCCCATCTCCTGCAATCCTATATGTCTACCAGCCTACATATTCCAGGGATGTTTAGGGATTATTAAGGCCATACCTAAAAACACTAAATGTACTTAGACAGCTAAATAAAACTTGAACGGGCACAAACTGCATTCAGCATCCATTTGCTAACCTGCTGCTTTCGTGAAGAAACCAACTTTGTGAACCAGTGCATGTGGGTCTAGATGACTAGCAAGGGAGAAAGAGAAGAAACGTTAAATTCATGGGCTTCCACTAGGTCCATGACGAAGGGAGTGCCATGATGAAGAGGTTACCCATCGAAAAGCCAGTCCTAACCTTATTTTGATAGATCTCAAATGCTGCGGTTTGTAATACTACAGTCATACCAGAACAGTAGTCACAGGCACAAATCTGAAACATTTTCCCTAGATTTTGCTAAGCTGGGTAACAGTCTTGTTACACTGTAAGGCCTAGTATAAATATTTAAAAATTGCAGTTGAATTATCCAAAATGAATGAAAGTCTTAACCTCTATAAAGTATAAACATATACTTCGAAAAGTGTTGCTTTATATATGTATTATACATTATATATATTATACATTATATATAATATGCATTATATCAAGGCACGCAAATTATGTATTTTATATATTCAGTTTTCTGAAACTGTAGAGTAGCCAGTTTAATAACATTCACAAAGATAAGGAAAAATATATTGGAAAACAGGGAACTAATAAAGACTGACTAGAAACATCAAATTTTCAGCATTCTATCCCTTCAGTCCTTCTAGGAGTCAAGTAGCTAAACCCTCATTCAATTTAAATTATAAAAGAAGACACAGCAACTCAAAAGAAGATTGTGAGAGATCTCACATGTTGTAGCACACAATGTCTGTAAATGGAAAGCAGACTAGAAATCTTCTTTAACTAATCCTGTTATGCCAAAAAATTAACTTTCATAAGTTTACATTTTGAAAATCTATTAAATGAAAAAGAAATCTACTGGCTGAAAGATCAGGCAATGTAAATATGACTTATTTTTTAAAGCAAGGGAATAAATTAAGATTCCCTGGAACTGTTTTTGAAGATTATTGTTTTGTCATCAAAAACAGGTAAAGAAGAGTTAGTGAATGCATACTTTTTCTAAGTTACATTTATTCAATATATTTGTTTTTAATTGATCTTAATGATTGTGATAAAGTGTTTGATCAATATCTGTTCACATGGGCTCACAGTCTCTGACAAGAAATACCTTGAGGAGGTAGCTGGCTGTTTTTTTCTGGGAAAGAAAGATATGGGATTAAATTTGCTCGTAGGGCTTGATAATGTTTTGTAGATGCTTGCCGGTTGGGACCTTTCCAGACTGTGACTATCTGGCACCATCGTTGTAATGCCAGTAATGACATAGGGAAGGGCAGGTCAGTAAAAAATGCGTATCAGCACACATTTGCTGTGTTCATACTGACTTTTAAGGTATATTAAAGCCTGAATCACAGTCTCGTAAGACCTCTTGTTCTACCAGCTGTTAATGACTATATTTGATAGAGAGCTGTGTATTCTCTTTGGCAAAGGAAAAAGGCTATGTAGAAAACACATTCTTACAAGTTCTTCTAATAAATTGTATACTTTTATTGTTTAATTTTAAAGTATTATAAAATTATTTCAACTTTTTTGGATATGATTTAGGATATGTCTTTGCAGTGTGGATATGATGTATAAAAAATCTGAGTGCACAGCTCTTTCATGCTGAGTGATTACTTTGGCTATTGTAATTAAAAATGCACACCCAGAGTGCATGAAGTACCAAGTATTCAGAATGGAATGAAGACATGAGAGCCGAACTGAATTTTTAATTGATGCCAAAATAACTCAAACTTATTCAAGGAAAGAATTTCAAGGTTATTGCTTCATGTAATGTGTACCGGAGATCTTTTCCAGCACATATTTACTAGATTGAAGAACAGAAATTAGGAACAAAGGTAACAGTCTGAAAATCCTTTATTTTCTTAATTCAGGTTCATTTAACAGTTATTCTAAAGTTGATTGTAGCTTTTGTTTCTGTAATGAAGTATTAGTAAATTGCAGATTCGTGCAAAAATGAGGGAGAAAGGCTATATTCTTACAGTGAAAAATGGGGATTTATGGACTTAACTCATGTTAGCATTAATGGGAGTTAAGGACAAAATCCCCATATATCATGATGCGATTAATTTCCATTGCTTAAATACACATCATGGGGCAGCTACACTAGAGATATTTGAAAAATTATTTGTTTTGGCCTAGTATTTTGATTTTTTTGTTTCACAATGTCTTTACATTGATATCTATATCCTTATAAATTAAAAAAATATCGAGTGTTACATAATCATAACCTCAGTGGAATTAAACTTCTTGTATGATTGCAACAAAATATGAAGCTTTACAGACAGCATACTTCATACAATGTGAACAGAGATATGTAGTGATGCCACAATCTTATTTTCACAGATCCTCAGATTTTCTGCAATTGTGACTGAATAGATCTCAGCTGGCAAATTAGTTATCTTCACAGCTTTTTCTGGGTAATGCTGTAATTGCTATAGCAGGATATAGACTTTTAGCAACAGCTAACCTGATAGCTGGTATTCAAAGAGATTGAAAAGACTCATATAAAAAAGTAAAAGTAAGAAAGAAAATGCTGGAGGGGATGGGAGTAATGCCATTGGCTTTCACAGTGCAGTATAAGTCATGGCTTTTCCTTTAAGTATAAAAAAGCAGTTAGAGAAAGAAAAATCAATGGAAGCAAGCACAGGTAAGAGGTGTGAGCTTTTCCCTGCCTTTTCTAGAACATGATCAGATGGGTGTAGGTAAACATAGGATGTAAAAATTTGGCTAAAGGCTAAGCCTCTCTTGGAACGAGGAGATAAAGATTCTGGAAGAACCTTTCATAAGGACTGGCACATAAAGAAACCATTTGGGTTTTAGTCAGCATTAGAACAGGTCATGAATAGGATTATAAAGCCAAATTGTCCGCAGTAGCAAGCGCTTGCACTCATGATGTAGGAGGTCCCTTCAGTCTTCTGTTCCTAATAATTGTAATATATGTCTATGGGGAAATGGAAATTTTGATGTCTTTAAATCGAGCTGTTCAGCTCTCTGTATTGCACAAAGTGTTTTGTAAAACCTTTAAGACTGTTTGTTAAAATGCACCAGAGAGAATGAGAAAATTATTTCCTATAATATGTCTGGAAGAGTTGATTATAACACCTATCCTGCTAAACAGTTACCTACTTTAGATAAAGCAGAAGAATTACTCTTAAACTTAGACTACTAAGGCAACTGGGACTATAAACTAGTTGCTTTTCATGAAGAATCTTAGAGATTTTATTCAACACTTAACATTTTGTTGTTGTTGTTGTTCATTAAGGAGAACATTTGTTTGTGGATTTATGTATTCACAAAGAGTATCAAAGTGTTTAAGCATCACGTTTTAGTCTTTTGTTAAACTGAATGACAAAAACTTTATAAAATTTAGGAAGCAAAGACTATCACTTTTTGCTTTTAAAAAACCTGTATGCAGTTTTCTTCAATTAAATTAATTTCTAGGCGTCAAACTATTTCTTCAGGCACCACAAAAACTAGAATCAGCAAAGAGCAATCTGCTTTGAAATTAGAAAACCTGTTGTCAGTGTCCACCTGCAGCTTTTCTACATGAGCTCAGAGTGCCTGTTTTCTGCATGTGCCATAGTCTAGAAACACTGTTCGTGCATGTTGGGAAACTTGAGAGATTACATCTTGTCTGTTGACAATAAGTAATAAAAGTTATGCCTGGAAACCTTCACAGCACCATGCAGGTCTGAAATTAATCATAAGTTACCCTTATAGATGTAACTTATTAGTCATAAGTTACCCAGATGATCTGCTTATATCAGTAGGAAAAGTTAAATGGAACCAGCAATCTTTATTTCTGACTTATTTATTCTGCATATTGCATAAAGATCCCACTGAATTTCAGCTCCAAGTTCCGGAAAACATTACAGAACTTGGCTGTGACTCAGCCACGCAGCCTTACTGGGATAAATATAAAAACTATTCCAATTCATCTTCTTCCAAAAAATCTTGAAATAAATTATGTGTCACAACCACAAATATGAATCCAGTTTACAAACCAGAAAAACTGAAATGGGAATTTTAATATTGCAATGTGGAAACCTTCTGGTATGTTATGTTTCTAGATTCTGCTTAAAAAGCATTTGTTTTTACAAAGGAGTGTTTGCTTTACTGTAGATACCTGTTATATTTTCAGACCTATGACTTGTTCATGCACAGAATATAGTCCTTTTCAGTTCTTGCATCACTTTTAAATTTCCATTAATACTGCAAATGCAAGCTAACAACTGAGTTGGATCCTCTATGACAATATGTAAAGCTATTGAAAATGTCTGAAAGTTTTTCAAGCAACTTTCCATCATTACAGTATCACTTATTTTAGACTATGACTTCACAGTCAATCCAGAGATGTTGACAGCAAGAAATAATTTCCTTTCATAAATGAGGTTTCAATTCTTCATAAATCATTGAAAGGATATCTAGAAATGGCAGATTTTCAGACCTGAAAACAAGACCTTGCTGTTTCTTCCAGTATTTTTTCGGACAAATGCACTCTATTATTAGGTAAGATTGCAGTATATCTCTAGACCTTTCAGCAGAATTTGGCCTCATGATGCTATCTAAAATAAACCTGAGACTTGGTCTTGAGCTGATTTGTTGGTGTTTTACATTGACAAACAAGAAAGATTAACATCATGTTTAATAATACAAAATTATAACTTCGTTTTTTACTGACAAGTCTCTGTTCATAGTTTATATTTCTGTTTTTCTGTATATCCATGTTGAATATACTGGCTTTCAAACATATGAAATATATGGAAACCATCCCTGTAACTGAGCCTCTTTTCCAAATAACATAATCACACTCTATTAACCAAGGAATGAACACTACTACTCCCTAATAACTCACTGGAGAGTTGCCTCTGAAAACAGTTTAAAAACCCTTGGCTTGAGGGGCCAGGGAAAGAAGCTTGCCACCAGCTTCTACAAAGGCCAAGCTTTAAAAATCAAATTAATCCTCCAGTTTTGCAAGTCCAAAGCTAAACCAAACATAATAATTAAACCTATTTTCTTCAGCTCAAAGCCCATTTGCTGCTCAGATTCCTGGAATTTAATTCTGTAATGATCCAGTCCAAACACTGTCTATTCTTTTTTTTCTGAATTGTTTATAAATCATCAAAGGAATCAAAAATGAAATATTGAAATTTCCTTTGCTTCTTCAGAGTCATAAAAGGAGCCCAAAAGGCTGGAATTATGTCCTGAGAAAAAAATCCAGTATAGATGCCAGGAAAGAATACAGAAATATTCTCATAACACAGAAACAGAAGGTTAGGAAAAGGAACAAGAATAGTACAATCATCTCATAAGATTCCCAGGGGCCAGGAGATAAACACAGTGAGATTATTTCTCCTCGTTTCCAATTTGATGTGTAAGGATGATTTACAGTGTTAGTAGGGAAACCAGATTTTCCCAGATTTGGAAATTCAGCCATTGGTACCTGATAACCATTATGTGCAGCATCATCTGTACTAGCCTCGTCTGTGCACAGTGTCACCCAACCTATCCATCTGCTGCACCATCTATTACAGTTTATCAACAAATCAGATACTTGACTGTCATGTTTCTATGCATAGCTCCAGCTGGTCTTGTTCTTAATAGGCATCTGAAAACACCTCTTCTCCTTAACACCCGTTAGTGATACGCACTCACTCTTGATCAGCTGTTGCAAGCACTTGGTACCATGCCATGCTTTGTAACTTGGTGAGACGGATGGGAGTTGGCTGTGCTACCTTTGTCTAACATTTCCTTATCCCTCTCTGCTTCATCATGCTATTGTGCTGTTGTAATACCAGCCAGCATCTTACCTGATATCTTCCACCACACAGTATCTGAATTCCAAGATTGCATTCTGAAAAAAGTTATCCTAGACTAAAAGTTTGCGAGCAGAACTGCCCAAAACAATACTTTCCATTGCTGCTTATGAAACGAACTGATATAGGTCTCTTTTGTTTCAAATTAAAAAAAATGATGCTATTTGTTTGCTAATTCATAGGCTGTATGCATCACAATGTGCTTTTTCAAGCACACATTGCTTGCATCCTATAGAATTTCTGTACAATATGGAAAATAGATGCTGTATCTGGGGAGGGTGATATGATGCTGTCTGCTCAGAAGGCAGGTTCAGTAGAGGGGTTTGCATAGCTTAATCTCATCCTGTAACAAAGTGGACAGCTGCAGGCCCTCTAGAATTTGAAAAACCTCTGTCTAATCCTGACTCCATGACCCAGGCTCAGGGTGACAAAGGCAAGTTTATAAGATAAAAGATGTTAAATAATCCACCTTCCAACCTCATACAAGAACAATCTGTTAATTTCTCTGTGCCTTGATAGAAAGGAGTTAATTGTCAAGCAGGGAAAAAAATTGAATCTTTTTGTAATTTTGAAACTGTGAAGTGGCCCTTATTGCATGTTCACTCATATGAGATAAAAATTATGCAATGTAGATATTTCTGCCCATCACTTCAGTATTAACACATTGTTATATTCATTACACAGAATTTTTCAGCATATTTTCACGAAAGGCAGGCATATATTTCCTTGTATTTGAGACAATCAACTAAAAGATTAATTTAGGAAAAATATTTGGTGAAACACTTCAGCGGTAAGCTTTGTAATATATACAAGTGGACACTCCTTTTAAGTACTCAAGACAACCTAGAATGGGTAGAATAGAACATAAAAAGAAATGCTCACTTGAAGAAAGATGAAGCTAATGAATTAAAGAGCCATGACTCGTGAAAGGAGAATAATTATGATGGCTCAAAAATGGGTTAATGTAGATTAAAAGGGCATTTTATTTGTAAGTGTAAGGTAATCTCATTAGTGCTGGGAGCACAGAAAGATCTATCACCTGCTTCCTAACAACATTCAGGATAACACAGTTCTTTTCAGACCGAGTCAAGAAATACCCATCAGCAAAACTGTGGCCAGAACAAATAAGAGACATAGGCTTTTTAATGTGTTAATTGTCTGCACTCTTGTTATTTGCCATTAGGTCTCTCAGTGTGTCCCTTTCAACGCACTTTTAGCACATGCATTATGCTAAACATATTAATACATACTAAATATTTATGTAAATCTGCATTAAGATCAAAGTGTTTTTCCGGACCTTTAAAACTCAGAAAACCTTTGGGAAGTTGGTCAGTCATATTTACTAGAATAAAAGGAGGCTTTTTCGTATGGCTTACTATCTGCCCTGTAGTCTAACTATTCTGTAGCCTTTGCTTCATATATTCAGTATTTTGTCTCTGAACATTTGTACCTGAAAATGTTGGCATTGATGTTATTCTCACCCTTTAAGACTGAATAATATTTTCTTTTTCTTTGTTGGTAACTGCCAACAATATCTATGACACTGCTCTTAGCAATCGGGAAATCTCTTGGCATTAGGAGATACAGTGCAAATACAAGCTGAGCACAACTTGAGCTGCAAAGAAACTCTGTAAGGAACTTTTGAGGATGTTGTGATAAAACCTGAAATTTAAGTTCCAGTGTTACCAGTAAGAAAATTATTTGATTTTCTGCAGGGTATGGTTCCCATATTGCCAATATACTTTTAACTTTACATGAACAAGCATTGATTTCTTAGATTTTTAATGTTAAGTGTGCTTTGGTACATCACTATTTATCTTAAATAAAAAACTTCAGATGTTAATTTATGTTCATTATGTTATGTTACTTTCATATAATGAAATAGTAATTTTTTTCTGGGCTTTGACTTTTTTTAATCTCCTGCTATTCTTTAAGATTTCTAAATCCTTCTGTGAAAAAAAAAATAATAACAATGTGTAAAAAAAAAAAAAAAAGACTGGACCTAGGTTTTCCTTTATACGTGTGAAGCAATAAGAGTTTTACTTGGCTAGAGGATGCACATAAAATCCTCACTTTGTGAATATCGTTGAGACATATATAGAGATTTGGTACTACCATTTGGCTCAATAACATAGAAAGATTGACAGGGCTGGACCCTAAATGGTGCTGATGATGAAATTTTGCTTAAGGGAGTTTTAAATTGTGAGATTTACTTTTTTTCTGCCTCCTCAGAGCATACATGACACAAACTAAGTTCCTCATATGATCACTTAAAATTACCTAGGTTCAACTAGTATCACAGCTTCCTAGCAAAGTGGCATGCCTTTTGCCCACCATGAACCATCTAATTTGTCTTTTGAGACAAAGAAAGGGAAGATGAAATAACTGTAACCCGTATTCTAAAGAAGTTGAAAGAAATGTAAACAACAAGAAGAAAGAACCAATTTACAGAGTTAACAAGCTGTAAGACAGATTAAGATACTTCTTTTGGCTCGTCTGTCTCTCCTGATCTGTTAGAACCCACTGTAAAACCACAGACAGAGATTTAAGAGAATCCTTTTGCCCGAAAGCTGATTCCTGCTGCACGCTGTAAGTTCCCATTGCACACTGACAAACTCCTCTTCTTTATTGAGAACTATCAAGTCTGGTCATGTAAAGTTGGTACCGGGCTGTTTTGCAGCCGATCTTGCATTTTTTTAACCCATTGTTTTTCTGTAACTCTTTATTATACAATAAACTGTATATATTTGTTGCATATATTTGTATAGTAAACTGTATGTATACTGTTTACTATGTTGTACATAACCGAGGCAGCAGAGGGAGCTCAAAGATTTTGGTCATCAGTGAGAGCACTAGAGAACCGGAGAGACAGGGAGAGAGACAGTGCCAAGAGCAACTACGACAATGGAGGACGTGGCTTGATGTACTCAGACTTCTTTAAAGCTAATAGGGTATATGCATACCCCATTATTCAGCCGGTAGTTTCAAATACCAGCGAGACTTCAAGCTACCACGTAGTGAGGAGGTTTTATTTTGCACTTGTTTCTTACTTAAGCTCTTTTGTTTACAGTTTGGAAAAAAAAGTATTTATCAAGAACATAAAAGTCCTTTTTGAGTCGATCTATGCATAAAGATTTAGAATAAATATTAAGGCAGAGGTACCTGAATTTTAAGGACTACAGTAAATAAAATTGGTAAAATAGCGACAACTGGTAAAATACTGAACTGCAGTGATTTGAGTTGTGTTCAACAATGCAGAAATTAATTTTGTAAAATAATGCAAGATGGTTTTGATTTTAATTTTAAGAGAGAATGATTTTAATGTTTTTCAGAAGATGTTCATCTTCAGTGTTTTGAAGAAGTAAGGTTAATAAAATACACAATTGAAAGTCCTATCTACACGAAAGCATTTTTTCTTCCATAAAGGAAAATTTGAGTCTCTGAGAGGTCAACAGCTCCTGACCATAAGCAAAAGTCTGTTTTGAACTGTACCGGTGAATACATTAGAAACGGAATACCAGCATCATGAAGGCAGCATTTGTCCTAAGGTCAAGGTTGTGCTGTCCAGTTGTTGAATACATATAATCGATAGAATGAAAACCCCCATGGTTCTGACCGTGTTTGGTATTTTCTATAACATACTACCTGGAACTATTTGTTACAGATCACGTTGTAGTCTCTCTCAACTGTTTTAATTGGCTTTCAAGGCAGCACAGAACAGAATGTAATTTCATTGTAAGGTAGAAGTATTGTACTAACTTGTACTGAAAGGAAACGTTTATAATTCTCTTTTTTTTTTTCTTGAGAGAGAAAATACACTTGAGATATGAATTCAGGCAACCTCTTGCAAATTCAGGACAATTTTTTTTAAGTGATATCAACTTCAGTTTTCCAAATACCCTTTTTATTGTGATCTAATTGCTGCATCTTTGCATTTTACTGACCCTGTGGTCTGTCCCCTGTTTTGCAGCAGATTGACCCATACAGGCATTAAAAAGAATCTGTGGAGAACTATTCTAATCATGTGGGCATTGCTTAATCCTCTGATCGAACCTGAATAAATCTCCTTAGATGCCATGTCAATCTGTTTGGGATTTGCAATTTGGCAAGGCACCCAAATACAAATTAAAGTAATTTTCTACCTGAAAAAAAATCATCTGCCTCTGTCAGTAACATCTACCACTGTGTTCCAAGGTGAGTAAAGATCAGGCAGCTGTGAATATTGCTTTGGAGAGAGGGGGCATAAATACTTGACTTTAAGAATTTATATTCTTGATTTCCTAACTACAGGTCCTTGGCTACATTCAAAGGTCTCATTTTTGCTCTTACTGGTAATTCAGAAGGACGGCTTTTGATTAGTATTATTCCTTTATCTTCTTTTTTTGTCTATACCGTTTGTTTTCAGTCTGTTTTCTGTCATTCCAAGTACGTATCCTGACCCCACATAGTTGGGATTTCAGAGTATTTACTGTATTTGGATCTTACAAACTCCCACAGTTTTTCCTTCATCTCTCTGTATTTTAATCCTCTCTGTCCCACAAATTACTATGTATCTCTTTTCTAAGGTGTTTATTTGCCTTTCTTCAAAATATGTGAGGCACTTGTATGGAGAAAGAATGCCCATGTCTTCTCTCACCAGATTTTAATGAATAAATCTGTGCTCCAAGTTATTAGTGTATATTTTCACTTGTTAAATAAGATTATCCAAGTTACTTTTGTCAAGCCACTGTTCAATATCTAGTTTTACTATCTTTAGACTTGATCTCTTTCTCCTTATTTCTGTAAAATCACCGGTCTTTTTGTACTCTATCTTCTGCCTTTCTTTAATAGACAAATTATATGTTTATGTACAAAAAGTGTGCAGTCCACTTATATTTACCCCTCTCTTAGAATTCATAGTGAAATCTTATATACCATATTACTTTTTTAGTTATTCTATTATCTCTGTGCAATAGCTGTATGGAATAAGGACTTTTTAAATACAGTATAAATCCCCATATGCACTGTGTATAATGAAATTATAAAATATTATTAACAAAGCAACTTAATGAATTGACATTTTTGAGGTTAGAAAGGTAGAACACTATAGAAACTAATACCTATCTAATTAAAAATAATGAGTTCATTACAACTGCCAAATAAAACTTACGGAGAAATGCCCTCTGCACCCCCATCCCCCCTCCCCGAACCCTGGGTTTTATTTTACTTGCATGATTGATGGTATAATGATGGATTTTCTGTTAGAAAAAATCAATTGCCAAATTAAATGTTCTCACTTTCTGTTCCCAGAAGTGGATTTCCTTCTTCCTTTAGTTCCAAGTGAAGAAAAGCCCTAGCTAGCTTTTGAGCTTATTGAACATATTTAACTTGAACTTTAGATATTGTTTGAGGTAAAATCTTACCATGGTTGTCTCTGCAATGGATCCAAAGCTGTTTATAAATATGTTGCATGTGACATTAACTGGAGGTCCTGCAAAAGAAAAAAAACACCAGTCCCTGTTCCAGAATCATTGCTTATTGAGTGACTGTAAAATATAAACCATTATGAAGCAGTGTTTATTGATTTAGGAGGAAATAATGTTACATTCACAACTCATTTAATACAAAATTAAATTGAATGGTTTCTAATAATTTTCCTTGTGATTTTTCTTAAAGGTACACTACTTGACTTGTTAGTTCTAGGAATAAAAAAAGAGAGAAAGTTCATTATAAACTTGCACAGATGACTCTGCAAATAAATCAACATCTCATTTGAAAGATATATTAAAAAAATATTTTTATGAGCATTTCAGTGAGCAATGTGTGTCACTTACAATAATTAGGGGAAAAAGTGACCTTTTTCACTCAAGGCAGCTGTTACCTTTAATGTTATCTGTCATCACTGGTAACAGAAATACATTATAGCTGCTCTTATCTCTGTTGCTTACAGGAACAAATGTGGATAAGAAAGAACGACTTAGATTCTATTCTCATTTCTCTTAAATGGTTAAGAATCCATTTAAACTGAATTTTCTGTTACCATGGGTCTTCAGTCAACTGTTCTGTCTTATCTTGCATTTGTGAAGCATCAGTAGTGGCAGAGCAGTCATTATGATAACTGAACAATGAATGGTGTCTTCATGGAAAAGGCTTTAACTTATTTCTCTAAAAGTGTCTGTAAAAATGGCATGTAAAGCATGCTAATTTCTCAATTTTCTCTTATCGGTCTGTGTACAGTGGAAACAAGATTTTTCTGTCACCCGCCTGCACCTTGATATTCTTATATCAATAATACAGTTCAGCATTGGAAATTTTGGTTTCTTTTTGCAGGTGTAAACAGTCACTAATAATGAAAGATCTATATCTGGAACTTAAGGACTGGTCTTACAAACCCTTATGTAATATTTCCTTTCTAGGGCTCCTGAAGAAGCTGCTTTACCACTGCTGGTTGTTTGCAGCTACCAAAATCTAATGTGACCAATGATATTAAATACTTGAAGAATCAGAATGTCCATTAAAAATTGTGCCAGCAGGACAGAACTTGGAACATCCAGCTTTCTTTCCTCAAGGCAATAATTGTTTTGACGTACTATATGGCAATTGCAACAAAAGATCACTAGGTCTACTTCAGTCATTATAATACACAAGACTACACCTATGGAGCAGAATTCTCAGGTAAGGAGGTATTATTCTGCAGCCACTTTGACACTATTTTCACTTTGATATTTGGTTAATTATTTAGAGCTGTTGAGCATATCCAATACTTCTTAGAATTCAGTAAAAGCTTGACATTGACAACTCCTGAAAAAGATCAAGGGAAAAACAAAAAGTAGGGGAGATGAACAAAGGCAGAGTCACTAAAAAGTGTCAGGGAGAAAATTGTACTTCCTGGCTATGTTAGATAATTTGATTGCAAGGCAGCTTTCTTTTCAAACATTTTCATGTTGTAGTACTTGTCATAATTTCAAATTTGTTATACTATCTTCTTTAGAATAGTACTATGCTTTAAAGTGTAAATTCATTATACCAACAAACATAGTCACTTTTATAAAGAAAAAACTCTAAATCACTACAATGCTGGTGCTTCATTTCAAAAGCAACATTACAGAAATATAGTTAACAGCTAGTTAAAAAAAGCATAAAAGGAGAAGCAAAAAGCAGCTTGCAAATAGTTTAGAGATTACTTAAAGATTCTGTGCTAAGAGTAAAAATTGACTTCCCAAAACATTGTCAAAAAGCACAAATGAAGCTGTTAAAACTGGAAGTCATATTCAAACACAGGACCTCAGGCAAACAGAACACAGATTAAAGAGAAAGAGAAAAAAAGAGAGCTGAAACTCACTAGAAACAGAAAAGCTAACAATGATAACTATCTGCAATCCTGCTACGATCTGGAAGGTGACATCAAAAGAAGATGATTAAGATATAAAAGTATCCATGAAAGTGAAGAAGGTCAGAGCAGAAAAACTAAATGGAGTCTTTGTAACCGCAGCTGTCTCCAGTTGCTAGCCGTGTCACATACTGGAGCCATTCTGATGAAAGATTTGTATAAGGACTATAGAAGACGTTTCAGACTAAGTGAACAGGAATAAACTGACAGGCTGAGGCAATATCAAGCCAGACATTATAAAAATTTTTGCAAAATTGTGGAAATATGAATCACTGTGAGTCAGCTATCACCTGTGTCAGTCAGTGGAAATGTGTACTATGTCCAGCTAGTATAACTTGAACTAAAAAAGAAAAACAGACTTCAGGTATGATGGTGGATAACATTGACAATTATCCCTGTAAGCCTTACGTGTTCCACCCAAACTGGTAGAAATGATGAGAACTATTACAATTAAGAGATATGGATTAATACTATTTTTGCTGAAATAACATCTCTCAGATCTACTGAAGCTCTCTGAAAAAGCTGATAAGCATGTGGACAAAGGTAATCTAATTAACTTAAATTTAAATTGTAATTGTAATATTTAATTACATTAATTAAATATTTTATTTGGAGTTTCAAAAACT
Organism: Phaethon aethereus; assembly: GCF_964289735.1. Classification (NCBI taxonomy): domain Eukaryota; kingdom Metazoa; phylum Chordata; class Aves; order Phaethontiformes; family Phaethontidae; genus Phaethon; species Phaethon aethereus. The sequence continues at coordinate 44,816,707 of NC_138578.1, forward strand.
TTTCAACATGACATTTTGTCAAAGGCTTTGTAAGGATATTAGTCTTGATGAGGTGAGAGACAGTCCTCTTATAGACTTTTTGCTTTCAAGTTATTTAATGTTAGCTAATGGCTATTTAATAGCCATTTTTCAAATTGCAAGGTGACTGCTGGTGAGTTCCCTCATGGATCTGCATTGAATCTTTGCAGTTCAGTATTAATGACCTAGAAAAGAAGATACAGCAATATAATTTTGCCTCTGGTATAAGATTATTTAGGATTGTTGTATATAAAGCTGACTGCAAGGAGGTAGGTGCAGAAAAATCACAAAATACTGAGCTCTTAAGCAATAAAATATCTGAAATTCAGTCTCAGTCAAATGCCAAATAATCCTACTGATGGGCTCCAAATTATTGATTTCCACGCAGGCAAGAGAGACTAGATTAATTATGGATGGTTCTCTGGAAGCATGTTCTGTAATTAATAAATATAGGAGAATGTGAAGAAATACGTTTAAAAAATGGACAATCATACAAGTAGGCCATGAACTTCCATCTTGAACACTTAAAAATTTCTCTCCTGTCACCTCACAAGGATATATCAGGGAGAAAAGAGATGTCAAGAAGTCAATCAAGGATCACAAATTCTATGAAATGCTGCCACACAAAAACACCTTACGTAGAACAGGACTCTTCACAGTGGAAAAGGCATACGGTAGGGAGTGATATACAAATATATAGATCTGTAAAAATTAAAAGGAAGAAATCCTTTTCCTCTATTTCCCAATATGTCACATGGTAATAAAATCAGTAAAATAGTCACCAAATTCAAAGCAAACAAAAATTTATACTTCTCACTATTACAAAACATGAAGATTTTATTGCCATAAAACACTGGAAAGGACAAAAGTATAAAGAAATTCCAGAAGTGATCAGAAGAACATATTTATCTAAATTATTTTTTTTCAGTTAAGTCCTGGCTGAAGAAGTTCCTAAACTAATGATTGTTGAACACTGTTTGGTAATACCAGGGCAAGAATCACTTTATGCTGTCCTATGTAAATCCCCAAATTCCCACCTGACTAGGTTGTTATCAGTGGTGCAATTTGGGCTGTACCTCTTCCGTATCAGGTTAATTCTGAACATCTTGAGGCCATGACAATTTTCATACATGGATTACATAATTGTGTCCAAATTTGAAAGACAGTTAAGTATTTCCCATATCTGCAGGAACAGATACAGTCTGGGAGGTGGAACAACTAAGAGAAGCACCTTGCTATAGTTTTCAGGTACTGGAAATAAGAATGTTTTGAAACTAGAACAAAGATTTTACAAGAGTTCTTATTTTCTGTTTTATTCCATAGCTAAATAAATACCAACAGTCTTCTCTACTATTTCTGTTGAACAAGAACAGATATGCAGAATTCCTTGTCCAAATGCAGAGCACTCAGACAAAATATGTGTTATTGACCAAGATTAATTATGACTAAAAGATGGTAGTTAAAAATCTTGTCTACACAGGAATTTTATTGGAAAAACAAATGATTTAAAATGATTGTGTGAGTTCTGTTATTAGTATTTGCTCTGTTTCTTTAAAACTGTTGTCAGAGTAAAAAATAAAAAAGGCTTTAAGCCCCAGTGCTTGTTCTAAGACTAATAAAACTAACCAGAAAGTGGAAAAGTCACTTAAGGAGATACTTATTCTTAGTGATAGATCTGAATCATTCTGAGCAGATTTGTTCAAACTGCATAGCTGTCTAGAAGATTTAGAATGTGCACTTTTTGAAAAAGAACAATGTCAAATTAGGTTTTGTCTCTTTAAATTTCAATAGTTACAAAACAAGGCTCTAAGTCTTCTGAATTATACTTTCAAGAAGTACTGTGTTGAATTTGTTAATCTCTAAACCATCTGCCTATTCTCCAGTGTAGCTCCATCAGAAAATTGTGATTACATGGTGTCCATGACAAACTCCAAAATCCAATCCCCAAATCAATTGCTATGCTGTAAGCTCCTAATTTTTAAAAACTCGTTTTTAGGACTTCAGGAGACTCAGAGAAGAAAGAAGAAAAAAAGCAATGCTTAGACTTTGCCGGAGGTCTTATTTTGCCCAACAGAGCTTTACCTTAGGTTGAACCTGCAGTTTGCAAGCTAAAAAGTATACTGTGGCAACAAGTCATGGTAACTTTAATAAGGAGCAAAAATAATTTAAGAGATACCATTCATATAATAAAGTCATTTTAGAAATACAGTGTTTTGCATTACTTTACAAATATTGTTTGATACATTAACCTTTCACGAAGTCAGTAGCTAGAACATTCTTCAAGGTAGTTCTGGCAAGGAAAATCCAAAGAACTTGTTCTGTATGGTCATCGGGGATATTGATCGCTGTTGTAAATCTTTAAGCGATGTGTTTGAATTTCCAGTGCATGTTTATAATTTTTCTGAGAAATATCAGCACCACTAACTTATAAAAGCAAAGCATTTCCAGCTACAGTAAATCCTGGGTAATAAGTTTATATATACACCACCAACTGTTTGTCTTACTGGTGAGGAAATAATTTGACAAACTACTTGGTCCTTATGAATCAGTCTGGACAAATTCTGGCAAAACCAGCAAATAGCAATGGCTTTAGAGTCATAATCACTTAAGTTCTGGGACTTGGAGATGTCAAAAATTTATAAAAGTTAGTGCTGAATAAGAATTAAGATGGAAAGGCTGTGACAGATGACTTAGAGGAGGAAGGCCTGTCTGATTGAAGGACAATTTTTGTATTAAACATGGAGTAAAACTTGCTTTATAGTGAAATGTTAGAGTTAACAGGATCTCTTGGACTAAAGAAGATAGACATAGGAGGAGGCATCTAAGGCAAAGTAAGAATAATATCATTTTTTATCACAATAGGTTTATTCTTTAAAAAATATTTATATTCTGGAGAATTTAAAGACTAATAACTTGATTTAAGGATTTAGAAATAGAGTTAAATGTAGTTCCACTATATTATTTGAACACTTTGCATTCTGAAAAAGAATAGTCAAATTTGCCTAAACTTTTCAGACTGCAAAAGTTGGAATGGGTGGTATTTCTCTGTATAATAGTTTGTATATTTGTATAATAATATAGTTTGTGTAATCCTTCATTAAATACTCTACTCTAGTATGCCTGAGTCTGGATAATATGTTTTGCACTAAGACCCTCAGAAGATGTAATCATTGCTTTTGCAAACTTTGGACTTACAATCTTCTTTGAATCTCTTCTGTGGTAAATGCAAAAAAGGCACACTCCAAGAGACAATTCCAGGTATTGAGAACCTGAAGTTTCAACGGAGAACTAAGAACAGGGAAGGGAACAAGAGGAAGGATGGTCCCTTTTGCCGCTTGAAAGCACAACTGGGGCACAGGAGCAAGGAATCTAATTTGGTGGTAGATTTGGTAACTAAGGTAAGCTCTCTTGAGTTTGAGACCGATGGTCATATCATTAACACACTCTTACTTTTAGTTAGGATCAGGCAGGTATGAGGATTTGGCCTCTCTTTCACAGAATTCACTTTCTGGATTGCTTCAGGCTATGGTAGTCCAAGGTGAGAATTTGAATCAATTGAAACAAGCATTTTAGAAAAGAAAAAAACCCTATTAGACAATTCAAATCTAGTGACAAGCTAAATTTTCAAAAGGTCTGCATTTGGGTGGCTGTGAAAGTGACAGGAATAGATTATATTGTTACGGAAAACAACTGCCTTAGCAAAGAAAGGCAAAAGAAGGCACTTTTTTTTCAGTGTACTTCTTTGTTTTCATATTTGTTCCAGAAACTGTGTTTGTGTGAGAAGAAATGCTGAAATCCTGAAAGTTTAGGTTTGAAATTACCTTTGAAATTTGGTCTGATCCTTGCATCGTAGCCTGACATCCTACCCATTAGCTTATCCAGGAAATCAGATGGCGACATTGGCATGCTACGAGATCTTGCACTGTCTGTTTCCTTTGTGGCTACCAAGCTAACAGCAAGGAAAAACAAACAAACAAAAAAGAACAAAACATTTTGTTAGAGATTTTGTTAGGGAAACTAATTTTACACAGTCATCACTTAGTTTATTCTTCTATGGACAGGAAAATAGGAAAGCTAAGATTACCTTTCAAGCTAGTTTATGCCTCAAAAAATAATAGTAGCAATAAAATAGAAACAGTAAGTTCTTTTTATACCTGTTCTTTTATATGCAAATTTTATTTTGCTAAGCTGCATAATTGTAGGTTTCTGTTACCTCTTCCTCAGGACTTCTGGAGATTAATAACACTTCCAGTCAACAGTAATCAATCTATTATCACAGAGTTAAACTATGTTATCTACACAAATGGCTGTGCATGTGGAATGTCATAATTTGGGGTCTACTCTAAGATTGGTCTGTTTAACTGGGTGCATTGTAATTGAAGCCTAGATCAGAAAAAAAATAGTGGGGTTCTTTCATAGAATATTACTACTACCACCACCAATTTTTGTTCAGCCAATGTTTTATGTTGATATTTAAACATAATACAACACATCAAACAATCTCTTGGCAAATGGTATCCTTTAACATTGTCTTAGAGGTGCGTTTTCTGTTAAAAACAAAGGTGACTGCTGAAGTGGTAAAAAACCACCAACTTACTGAAAGAACTATCTTAGGGCAAAATTTTCATCTCAGGGCCACATGACAAATGTCATCTCCTATAGCCTCCTCTCTATACGCATGCAGAACTCCCACTGACATTCTGAAGTGTGCTCTGCACATGCCAAGAGAGAAGAGTATCGGCACTGCAATCAGGCATGTGGACCTCTTACTCAAGTCCTGGCCAACACACTGAAAAAACAACGCAGTCAGTAAATATATACATATATAAGTAAAATTATGAGTAACATTGTGATACAACAGTACAACTAAAACCATTGGTGGCTTTTGGAGTCAAAAATGATAAAAAAGTTTTTCCTGTTTGTGCTGACTTCTAGTCAAAAATCTATTGCAGAAGGATGTGAATCTCTTTTACTTACCCACTTCATTGTCTCCTGTTAATGCCAATTCACTCTTTTAGAAGTGCTTAAATACAGAATCATAGAAGAGTTTGGGTTGGAAGGGACCTTTAAAAGTCATCTAGTCTAACCCCCTGCAGTTAGCAGGGACATATTTAACTAGATCAGGTTGCTCAGAGCCCTTTGTTTAGAAGTAAACACAGGAAATAATGTAAAACCCTTAGGAATTTTCTAACTCATAAAAAACCTAGGCTGAACTTTGCGTTTTAACAATGAATAGAGTTCTAAAACGGAAAAATTCCATACAAGTATGTGTGTATGCAGGTGTCATAGTAAGTGCAGACTGGGAATGTAATTTTTTTCCTCCCAAGATTGTGTTACTCAGGACTCAGGAGAAGTTAGTTTTATGGCAGCTTTCATTTAGAAGGTCTACTAAAAAAATCTGTCTTTAAATTTGAAATTTTGATTTAATATCTTAAATATTTTTTTCATAGTAAGTGTTGAGTGTTAATTTTGAGTGTTACAAATTTGGACATGCGCAGAATATGAACATTGAAACCTCTAGAATGCTGTGCTTTACTCATATTTTAATTAAACCCAGCAATTAAGTTTAATTAAATACAATTTTAATTGTAATAGTAACTGAAATCAGTTAAAATTTAATCCTTCTGTTTATTTGCTTATCTAGTGTTTATTCCATTCTATGTGTAAGTTGATTTGCATATTGCTAGATTGTTCGTAAATTTCTAAATTGTTGGGTATTTCTAAATAGTTCTAAATACTTTGGTATCTCTTTCAGTAAAAATGTTTCTTTAGTCTCCTTCAGTAGCTAATCTAGTTCTTTATTTCTTCCTGTAGCTGCAGAAAGTATTTCCTTTTCTGAGAAAATAAGTACTTAACATATTCTTGTTCTATATCAATTTGAAATTATCCTATTGGCCTCTGATATCACCTTCATTATTAATCATTCTGAATGTATCTGATTCATCACACTATTGCAACCTGTAGTCATTTACATTTCTATAAAACTTTCTATATGTAGTTACAAAGCAAATAAAATATGAGAGTCCAATTACATTTTGCTGGATTTTATCTATTTGCAGGGCAGAAGAATAAAGTTACTGTGTATATACGTACATATATATATATATATAAAAAACCCTTAGATTTCTTTCTTATGCTTTTCTATTAGAAAGTTACATTTTTATTCTATAGGGTATATAGAATTCCTACACTGTGCAATTGATACATGTTCTATATTTTTATTCTGGATATTAATAAATTCTCCAGAACACAAATATAGAAAGGCCCACTGTTATCTTCAATATCAATCACTTTCTCTGAATGGAGAATGTTTATTTGTCCTTTTTTTCACTTCTCTGAACTTTTTCTAAATCTTTCTTTGTTGTATTCATAGTTGTTGCTTTTAAAGGCTGCCATGGAATAGAGTACTTTGAAATTAAGGTAACTAATGCTGAACAGGAAAAATAGTAATTGTTGTGACTAGGGATTTTCTTAAAGTGGCATTTACCTTTCTGTATGATAGCATCATCAATATTTTCTTTCATTAGTCAGTTAAAATTCTCAGAATATCTTGAATAATTTTATTGCCTGCTTCCGAAAACAATATATTTAGCATAATTAATACATTCTGTATAAGCAAGTTTTATTTTAGAAATCAGATGTAATTTGTAACTAAATATTTCTTCCAGGAATGTTTTCCCTTTTTCTCAGCTTGGTGTGTTACTGAATAAATGCTGGTTGAACATTGCAGAATTCTGCCTTTTCAAATTACCTTTAATCAAAAACATGTATTTCAAGAATACTGTTGGACAAATATATGGTCATCTATCTGAGCAGACTTGCGGAATAGTCTTCAAGTTAAAAAGGAGCAAGACTTGGTAATATAGTAAAACCTGAGTAATGCAGTGGATTTTAGGAAGGCCTACCTGGCAAAGTATGGGTTTTCCGTTTACAAGTTAACATAAAAACTAATTCTGCATGGTAAGAATTCTTCAGTTTTATTGTACATCACCTCTGACAAATAAGCCTCTGGCTAAGTGGTTAGGGAAAGTTACACTCCTTTCATGAAGTATGAATGTAGCTCCTTTTAGTGTTAATGCACATAACTTCCTTCTTCATACTTAACTATTGCATAATTCCAGGAATGGCTTTGTGCATCTCTAGAGGGAATTTACTCTGACCTGTTGCATTTTTTTTCAAAATAATTTGTGCATATATTTTCTAACAGGCAAAACTACAAGAATGTAATACCAGTAAAACTTTTATACTGTGGTGCATTCAGAAGTAAGCTGCAACAGACTTGCGGTTAAAGTCATCATGCAACTTTAAATTACCGAGAATGAAAGCTGTACAGTTTTGTTCACAGGCAGAGGCCACAAAGGGTTCCTGTCGCTGAATTCTTTTACTGGAGAGACATTATAACCTCCTAGTCATCTGGCCTCCTTGTATTTTACCAGGAAAAGTTACCAGCAAGAATGCTAGCCCTGGTAGTGATTCTGTGTTTTTCCTGTGAGCTCTTGGTAAATATTGCTAACAGTTGCAAGGATTTAAAACATCTTCAAATTTCAGACTTAAAGCAGTACTTTACTTCACTTTCCCGAATGGGTCTTGAACATCTTTACAATGTCAATTAAGCCTTGTCAAACAATTAGAAAGAAATTTGTAAACTAAAGTAGTGGACAAAAATAATGAAAAAAATGCAAAATGTTGTTAAACAATTTAAAAAAATAATTTGTGACTGGCTGAATTTACACCATCAAAATTTAGGGTAAGAATTTTTGTTCCAAATAAACTGTTATACGAAACCACGCATGAACAGAAAATTATAATCACCAGAACTATAATTACTCTTGTCTTTGGTCTATTCTGTTTGCTAAATCAACATTTACCTAAAATCTGAGGAGAGATCAGTTTTGCATCATGCCTTGAAGACTGTCAAATTGGAATTTCATGGACTGTTAGGGGAAAACATCATCAATCACAGGTCTGTGACAGTGTATGACCTACTAAAAGTCATATTTAAGTCAGAAACAGTTAGGTCAAGCTGAGGACGTTTACAGGGGGATATAAATCTTGAAGCAGCCTGGCACAGCCAAGATGCAGTTTCACTATATCAGCACCCCCATCCTAAATTCTAGACAAAAAGCAACTTTAGGGAGTTGTAGTAAGAATGGTGTTCAGCGCTGCCATCTGTGATCTGGAAAGAAAATACAAGATCATTGATGGTTTAAAACTAGGAATTGCAAAATTTGACAAAGGTGTAAATACTGATGAGGGCAAGAAAATAACCCAACTTCTCAAGTTCAGTCCATTTAAGTAGAACAGTATAAAACAGGCAGAGAAAGGATATTAAGAGATGTATGAATGGGGAATGTGGGCAGAGTTGGAGAAATCAGTGAGTCTGAAAAAGGAATAAGAATTCATGTTGAACAACTCAGCACCGTTGTGGTAAATTTCACACCGCACTGCTGTGTTATCCATCGGTGTGGAAAGAGTGAAAGAGCGAGTAGGAGCATGAAGGTCACTTATTCTATATGATATTAATGGAGACCAGTTCTGGGACATTGCATCAAATTCCATGTCCAAGTTTTAAAAGGACATTAAAGCATTAGGAAAGGTACTGAACAAAGCCACTAAACCATGATCTGAGATTTAGAGAAATTTCCTTACAGCAGAAACTTTTAAGAGCTCAATCTGCTTAGTTTATCAAAAGGAAAACTGAAAAATAACATGATTGAAGTGTGTAAATACCTCAAAGGGGCAGAAAATGCTGGACACATCTAAGAACAGCAGAAGAAAAATCAGTGAGAGGCAGACAAATTCAAATGGGAATTCATGCACATGGTTTTAATAATAAAGGTAACTTAACGGAAAATCAAACTGTACCAGCCAAGACAGTACAGCTTTCTGGAAGAAACAATTTAGCAAAATATAAGGTATTGTGTTTCATATATGGGTAGCTTGGTGAAAAGAAATGCCCTACGATATATAGAAAAGCAGACTAAATTCAGACTAGACATTACAAATCTCATGCAGAAATCTTCAGACTACCAAAAGATACATTATGGACTTGAAGAGGTTAAGGAAGGGAAGGAATGGGCATAGTCCAAGGTGGAAAATGATGTATTCTCAGGAGCCTTCTATGCTGGGGTGGGGTTGCAGGCTTGCAGGTGCCTAGACCGTAACCTGTAATCTAGGTTGCAGGTTACACGTGGTAATGTTGGCACATTTTGCTAAATTCCTATCACAGTTTGTTATTTGACTTGCCAAGCAGTTGTATGAGCATCAGCCCCCTGCACAGTATGGAATTAAGCTCCAGAATGCGAACTGCACTTGAGCTGCCCATAAACTACAGGCATCTTAAAAGTCAGAGATTGACCACTACTAGGAAAAAATGAGCTAATGTTCTATCTCAGACATGCACCTGCAAAGAGTAAAGAATTTTAAGTTAAATGATAACATTGTCATGAAAGCAAATGGATGTGAAGAGGGCAGGAATAAATTTAGATCATAAATTAAAAAGCTTTCAACCATTGAAACACTTCAGTCTGGGACTAGTTTAGCACTTTGAATAGAAATAAAAAGGCCCTGTGTGTGTTTCAAGATGGAGGTAGATAAAGATATTAGGATGCTGCAGCATGTATCACTGTGATTGCAGATTGCAGGTGGTGGGACTCGGTTTTTTTCTAACCCCTCTGCTGAGCATATGTTTACATTATTATTGATCCTTCTCTGCTTTTAAAATAATTACTACTACAGAACTCTGAAAAATATAGTTAACATAGCTGTGCAGCCAGAGCATCAACATCTACAGAATTTAAACAGGAGATCTCATCTAGCAGCTGGCAATTTAGCTAGCAAGAGAAAGCACAGGTCATGAATCTGTGTTCCTGAAATATCTATTTAGGCATGTTTGTGAGAGAAAACCTTACTCTTTTCCCTTCCTCCAAAAGAAAATGATTGAGAAAAACAAAGGGAATTTCACAATCTCCACAAATGTTTACTTCTCTAAAATATTTGAAGCTACAAAAATCAGATTACTTTCCCACGTTTTTTGGAGAACCACTTTATTCCTACTCATAAGATGCCTCCTTTCTGTCTACCCAAACTTCTGCACAAATAAAAGTAAGGAACTTTACAACTGAAAGTGCTTTATATATTCTTTATTTTAAAAGGTGTATTTTCGAAAGGAATTTCAATCATACTGCCTTTAAGACTTCTGTATCATTTGTGTGCTACAGAAAGTACTGTTTTTTACCGATTTCTGATCTCATTTTCACCTTCAAGATGGGTTCTTAAAAATCACTTTAAGTGTGTTGTTTCAGCCTTAGTACCTATTTATTTAAAAAAACTGAAGAAAAGAAGTAGCAGGTTACTGTCAGCATTTGTATAAGAAAGGTTGTAGCCCTCTAGAAGAGCTTAGTAAGAATACTGTAGACAAAAGGTGGAGGAAGAAATTACATCTTACACCATTCGCTGACTCTTCCCAGGTTGTTGCTGCAACAGGTGGATGATAGAGTTAAATGATGATAGAATATAAGATGATAGAAGAAAGTACGGTGTGCTGTCATGACACCTACCACTGGAAACTTCCCAGAGAGAAGTTTCAAAGTCCAGGTTAGAGCACTCCCATAAATTATCCAAGTTATCCCAGAATCTCACTAACTTACTTCCAAATAGAATTGATGGTATGTTCATTTGCTTCCTTCTGTAGTTAAACTACCTACATATTTTATCTTGAAAATCTTGTATTAACACCAAGTCACTGTTGTATTTGTCTTGCTCATTTTCTTATCTGATCATCAATTATTTCTTTCATGTCAAATACAATCCATCTTAGCCATTCAGAGAGGCAGAAGTTTTGTACTCATCTTACTACAGAGTAATTTGTATTTCATCACACTACAGAGGTGTTACATGATGCTTTGTATGCATTATGATGGTCCAATAGCTCTTTCACTTCGTTACTCAGTTTATTCTCTGAGACAGCAAGTGTGGCCAAACCCCTAGAGCAATTGGATCTTGTATTTGTGGTCCATTCTCTCCAGCTGATATTTGAATGTTTTTAATGCACTTTACATTAAAAAGCTTTGCAGCAAAGCACAAGGAAATTAATTACACACTCATAAGGAAAGCAAAAACTGCAGCAAGCCAATATGCACTCAGTTGCATCTCACAAGCAGCAATACACAAAACCATTTCAGAAAATTAATCTGAATTGGTACTTGTTCACTGGTTAACCAATAATGGTTAAGTGAATTAATCTCATGACTACTTCCCTTGATTTTGTAGCTGTAATGGTGATAGAATTAATCAATTTTAAAACAAAAGTTATTCAGTATAACCATTTAATTGACAAGGTCTGTGAAAATGAAATGATCCTCAAATAAGTGGTGTCTAATAATTGCATTTTGAAAATTGTGGCAGTAAGATTTTATGGTATGAAGACAGTGTTTAAACTGTCTTCTGTGAAATATAGATCTCTTGATGTGTTTGGTACAATTAATGGGAAAAATGAACATCATGTTTGAAGAGGTCAGAAGCATAGGATTTTTTTGTAAAGGGAGCATCTCTAATTATCTGATCTGCTAATTAAAGTAGGAAAAGAACTAAAAAGATCAGAGTTTATAGTATGTAGAATTTGCACAAGTTATTCCAAGAGTGAATGTAAACCTGACAAAAATACCTTTTTGACAGAAGAATATTCCAGAATGTGACAGTTTAAAACAAAAAAACAACAAATGTTAAAAAGAATGACCACCAAAGACCTCAAGCCCATTCAAATGAAAGTGTTTTCTATGTTTGAACAAAAATAAATCCTGTTCTTTCCGAAAGACAAAAACAGCTTTTAATTTTAGAGGGGGGAAAAAAAGTCAATGTAAGGCATAAACATTACTAACTAATTTGATTTTTGTGGATAAAGCTGTTTCCTAAAGTTTTTCCAAATTTTTTCACAGTTTGTCATTAAAATGCATTTGTTCAGTCGAGTAACATGACATAGATGTTGTTCTGAGGTGTGATCTGTTTAAACTGCCTACCTGAGATAGCTGTGTCAGAAGAGAGATGCAATTCTCTGTCTTTTATTTCAATTTCAATTAAGTATTTTAACTTTTGAAAGCCTTGCAGAGGAGGCGAATATTGTGGACTGGGAGCTCAAAAGGGGGGACAAATATGTTTAAAGGAAATATTTTTTAAAATTGCAATAAAAGTTTAAGGTGATTTCTTCAGTCTTAAAGAAATTATTTTTCTTTAATTAAGAAAATTAAAAACCTTCACAGAAAACAGAAGATAAATAAACTTCTTTTATTGGAGGCCATTTATCAGCGGTATTGATTCACAAAAAGTCAGGGACGCTCTGAAAAGCCAGGAGCTGTGTCAGAGGGTCCCAGCTGCATGGATCCAGTCCTGAAAGTGACATACAGCATCGGCTGTCACTGCTGTCCCACTCTAGCTCACACAGAAAGAGTTTCTTCTGAGGAGCAGAACAAGACTAAAAATTCAACTCCTTCTCCAAATTATTTTTTGGAAGACTCAACCTCTTTACATTATCTACATCGTGAACCCAGGGTAACTGAACTCCTAATTTAGATGCCTGAATTAGGTAACATCACCTTTTTCTACAGTTCAAGGTTAATGCAAGGAGATAATTTCCTTCCAACTCCTTTCTATTCCAGCATGAAAATAATTCTACTTGAGCTTTATTGGTGAATAAATTAATTTCCTTCTGAGGGACCAAAAAAAAAAAAAAAAAAAAAAAGTGAGTTTCCAATGGTGAAAGCATAGTAGAAGATTTTAATTCCTAATGCAATGAAAATGCAAATTTTCATATCCTGCAATGTTTTAGAAAATAATTTTATCAAATCAAAGAGAATCACAGAACTCAACACATGTGCCAGAGAAGCATAGTATCACCAAGATTTTAAAGAGGTATTTTCTAAGAAAAATCCTCAGGAGAATTTTAAATCTGTTCTGTGACAGGCTAGATTTTCTACTGCTTTTTCACAGTTTTAGATTCTTCTAGTTTCCCTTTTATCCTCTTATTTTGAATAAGTTCAAATGGTTAGATTAATTTTTTGATATCATGCTACAGAGATAAGTAGAGTTACATCAGGACACATTTTCAGCCAAAGTAATAATTTTTATGTTCAACAAACAATAAGTTTCAAAGTGAAGATAATTAATCATCCGTTCTTTCTTATTTCAGTAGTTAGAAATGAAAACTACATGAAAAATATATGTGATTACATTTCAATGCAACTATTAAAAATGTCTTTTCCTTCAAATTTGGGAAAATTTCATTTTTCTGTTTCAGTGACTGAAGTAACATTGCATTTTAGTGTTTTTTGTAGGTTAGGCAATGTTTACAAGCCTTTTGTTATTATGTTCCTAATACCTTTATGGTGTCATATTTGTGTCCTTAATATCAGTTGAGAATTCCTCCAGCTCTACAGTTTTCCTCCAGACTGTTTTGTCATGGAAATAAAATGGTATAATGTTTATAGCTTATTTACTTTATGTATTATAGTTTAAAAATGCTTTAGATTGCTGTGGAGTGTTTCAGCTTGTCTTAACAGAGAGAAAATATAGAAAATAATGGGGTTTTAAGTCTTCTGATTAAGTCATTCTGACCTGATCACCATTCTACAGGTCAAAGGGCTTTATAGTCTTGATGAGGCTAAATTTGTATATACTTGTTTTTGTTTGTAACTCTCTACATATATATAAGCACAATACTATCCTCCCTTTGGAGAAAAAAAAATATCTCTTAGGGTAAAGGAAGAAAAATAATTTGTTGACATTCTTCATAATCTTATAGACATTGCTTTCTAGCTTAAGACATGGATTCAATAAACTACAGGTTGTGCCTCTAATTTTGCTTTCTTATTTAAGACAAGTTTATTGTTGCCAATTTCGGTCATGCAGCATGTGAATTTTCTTAAGTCCTTTTATGAATTATGACTCTAACCTGAATATTTGTTCATTCTTTCCCCAGAAGTACCTACTTCGTTAGTAGTCTTTTGTACACCTTATTTTTATAAATGTTCTAAACTCAGGTTTTAGTTTCTTGCTGTTTCTTAATTTATTCAACCTACATTTTTGGGGAAAAAGCTGACTCAAACAGCTATACAAGGAGCAGAGAATGTTTCAAATATTCAAATTCTGACAAATCTCTTGCTATTCCAAAGACCTACTGCATGGGTTAAGTTTTTGACAACTTTAATTTTTAATTAAAGATAGTTAGATCTTCCCAAAATACAATTGTTTTGTTTGTGGGTTTGTTTGGTTTTGGTTTTTTTCAGACAGATAACATTTGGCTAAAATGAACAGAATATCTTTGAAAATAAACTGTAAATCACTAATTTATAGTAGTCTGAACTTGCATTACTATCTCACTATAAAGACTAATTTGTGTACTAATTGAATAATGGAGAAAAGTTACTGGAGTAATGGATAGATTGCAAAATGACTAAGTAAAATAATTTCAGAATTATCTTTTATACCACTAGATATCCTCCTATAAAAGCATGTCAGTGTTGAACAACTGCATTTATTTTTGTGATTAATGAATGATTCCTCTAACTAACTGAACTTGTGTGGGAACTGGCTGGTGTCTTTCACCACCATAATGAATAGTAATTCAACTGATGTCAGTGAGGCAACACTAGATTGAAAGGAGAATTAATTAAAATGAGACTTTTGCCTGGCTAAAAACTGTAAAATATTGTTTCCCAAGGCAAACTCTTCCCCAATCTAGAAGGCACCTGTGAATACTGAAAACAGAATTCTAGAGATTATAGCTGCTTGACTGATCCTGTGTTTTGAACACATCCCAAAACGTCCTTTAAATTGTAGAGCTGCATATTACCAAGTTTTCTAGTTCTAATTCACTGCCTAGGTTTTTTACTATCGTTGTGGTATTGCCCCATTACTTTCCTTTGCATCCTCTAGGTTGCTATACTCTCACTCAATATAAACAGGAACAATGTCCACTGAAGTGTGCATCTGTAGAAAAGAGATATTTATCATAATCATAATTAATGACCTTTTAGAATGTCATGTCTTCTATTCCTCCTTTGCCTTGTTTTGCTTTAAAAGTTCACTTCTATGAGTTGAAAACCATAAGTGAAACTGAAAATTTGGATTCTTTGACATGTTTCTTCTCAAACAATTCTTTTACTATTCATAAAAATCTTCACAGAAAAACTTACAATAGAATGAAATGGTTGGGGTTTATCAAAACTAAATAAAAATTTGATTTTGAATTAAAACCACAGGGTTTGTGAAGACTGAAGCACAATTCAATTAAACACTGTTCCATTTGCCTTAGGAAAACTCTGCCTGTATCAGTACAACAGTGTTGTCCTGTATCTTCAAGCAAATGTGTCAGATGGCTGTTTAGAAGATGAAATTTTTCTCCAAAATAAATTTGGTAAGATATAAATTCAGTTAGAGAAAAGATGAATATGTCCTGAAGAGTCATTCACCTTAAAATAAAGTATTTCAACAAGCAGGACTACTGCCCAGACAAGTCAAAATTTATCAGTAAATAGAACTCAGTGTTATATAAAGTTCTTTCCCAAAACACTTTTCATGAAATGGTTTATTTTGATTAGTCAACTAATTATAGTGTAGACACTGTATCACTATTGATTACGAATTTTCAATTAAGACAAAATAGTTCTGGTTGAAAAAATACTGATTTCTTGAGATAGATTTTTGTATATTTTATATCTGTTTCAATGTTGTTTTAATGAAATACTGGCAGGCTTGCATGGAATATTGTCCAGGGTCCTTTCTATTCTGCTGGCCACAATCAGTTTTCTAATGCCAATAGGAACTGAAGGTGGGGTCTTGGGTTCTGGTTTTCAAAAAATTCTCTGAACATCTCCCCCACAGAATTGACAGAGATTTTTTTCCTATTTTCTGCAACTTAAATGTCCTTTTATGCATTGAAAAACAATCAAATCTTTTTCAGAGCTTTGAAATTTTCTGTGAGGCAGGAATGGTGATGTTCAACCAGCTGTGTTAATTTACATGAGATAAATGGGTTAGGTAATTTTCACCTTTTTATTAATTCTACCTAGAATCAACACTATAATAATTCAGTATAAGACTTTCTTTAAGGAACAACAGTGTTGACCTTCAGGGTGATGATGAGAGTGGCAGAATTCATGCCACATAATGACAGAACCCCATTTTTCTAATGCATGCACTGAAGCATATTCCTTACTGAATAAGTCAGAGAAAATAATGTGAAGATTAAAAAACAGTGCTGCTAGCCTTTCATGTTTCCACCAAAATTATCCTGGTCCACTACACATGCACACATTCTCTTTCACACACAGAAAGTGATGTTTAAACTTGCCGTCAAATACATGCTTTGTCTTTGCTATAGTACTGCTTGTGCCACATATCCAGCTCCCCTTAATTATCATCTGAGTCTTCTAAGCTTTGTATAAACAAATGGAAATATGCTGGGTGAAGGAAAGTCCATGACCAAATTTGTTCCAGTCTTTATTATGTGCAAGACACTTCATGTCCTGAAGGAGTCATCACTGTTAAAATGGAGGAAGAGGGCCATTTTGTTAACAATTACTTAGAGAATCTGAACAAGTGCATTTGTGCTCACATTTTGATTACAGATGAAAATTTGAGTACTCTTACATCCAAAGATCTGTGTACGGGAACAACAAAAATAGTTAAAGACATAGATATGTTCTTAGAGTTCATTTGCATAGTGTTAGAATTTTGGGATAAGTTTTGGAGGTAAAATTTAATATATATATATATGGAGAAACTGGTTGCAAATAGCTCTTTTAATTCTAGTACTCTATTGTACTTTTTGTAATCATGTATTAATGTCTCAGGTGGATGCATTTCATATTAATTTTGTGCAGTAAAAAATTGCAGTACCATGTTCAAAATAATTGAGTATCCAATCTTCAGTCTGCAAGAACTGAAGGAAAAGAGAAGATAGTTTATTTTACTTTAACTCTTGCAAATTAAGATTTAAAGCAACTGATAAATCTTGCAAACTCTGATAAATCTTCTTCCTTTTTTTACCCCCCAAAAAAGAAACTTTACATAAAATGTTCTTTCTGATAGGTAAAGCAATGAAAAAATACACTATGATTTCAAAAAAAGTCTTTTATGGGATGTAGTCCAGATGTGATGTTGAAATGTGCCTACTTTGATTTTAGTTCTAATACTGAGTCAGAGGTAATCGATCTGACCCAATAGCATCAGAGAAAACATCACTCAGGATGTGCATCCCTTCATGGATGTGTTACATAGGTGCTTAGGCAGAGAATTAACATTTACCTTAGAATACTGTATTTCACAGGATTAACATTTACCTTAGAATACTGTATTTGGTCACAATTTATCTGTGTGAAGTCAGTGCTTTATTCATGATTGATTTAAAAATTTGTATTTTTCCCTTCAAAAAATTAAAAGTTTTACCCTACTTTTGCAGCAAGTTACCACTTTGTGACATTTATTTTATTTATCTAGTAGGGCACCCTTAGCCCGCAGATATGTTGCTCACAAAACTGGAAGTTTAGTTGGTCCCTGCAGATGAATATGTCTTAGCCTACATATGCTCAGAGCGTGGACGCCCCTGTGCATTACTGAATCTAACAGATGACAGTGCAGTTTTGAAAGCTTTATGAAATTAAAAGCCTTAGTAGGACAAAAACTCAGGATCTTTTTATTAATCGAGTTTCACTATATGCCAGAACATTATAAACCAAATTTTCACAATAAAATCCCTAAGCTCTGAGGTCACCCACTAAGATGTATAGCAATAATAATTTTAAAAAAAAGTCCTTCTGAGGAACGCTGCTGGTATAACTGTATTTACTAGGGATTTCTGCTGAGTAGTTAGTTGTGAAATTAAAGTTAAAGTTAATTGTTTTTTACAAATTTGTATAATTTTTACCAGCCAATTTTATAGAAAGCCATCTTGGAAATTATATATTCTGGTACTTGTGGATCCTCAGAGATGCTCTTTAGGATTACATTAGGCACATATTTTATCTTTCAAAATTCTGAAAGGGAGAAAAATGTATGTTACAAGAAACTTTAGATAAATTATAGACATAGTGGAGTTTTATGTAAACTGTACATAGTATGTGAAGCCTTGGGCAATGGTGAGATAGGTAGCATATTCCAGCATTATTTGTTTTTATATCAAGGGTATTTTTATATATCTTTTATATCAAAGATGGAATGCAACAAAGGGCAAAATATTAGGGCAATAGGTTATGTAGTTATGACTGCAGCTTGAATTTTAAACAGGAAGAGGAAAAAAGTTAGTTTGCTTTTTTAAATGTCATAGCTGTACTAATTTTGCTTATGATACCCTTCTTAAACTAGTTTTAGCTGTAAGAATCACATACAGGTTAACAACAATTAACTCAACCTCACAGGTTGAGATAATTTAGTACTCCTGTGTTTGCTTTATTGTTTCACTGAAACGGTCTCCAGGCAATCTGCTGGCTTTTCCTATAGTTATCGATTTGTATTAGACAGTTTTCCCACTACTTGCGCAGCTCTGCTATTTCAACAGCCCCATCGGTGACCACATGATTATCTCAGGCCAGAGGCTTCTTGAACGTTTCTACATTTTCTATGGTCTCAAACTATTTCCCTTGGAAACTGCATTTCGCTAATGTTTCATGTGACCAAATAGAAACCTCAGTAATCACAATATTGAAGAGGACTGATCTTCCTTAGGGAATTTCCTACCTGGAAATAGCCCTGACTCTCCCTGCTGTCCCTGCTCATTTTGTACATTTGTGGTAGGGCTAGAGGAATAACAGGGTGGTATGTGCTATAGGAAAATCATATAAGAACTGTTTGTTATGTAGAAAGTCGACTGCGATTTACACCAAGTATTATTACCCTGTTTGCTGTTGAATAATGTTGGAGCAATTTATTAGAGAGCTGACTGGAAGAGTAATAACAAAATGCATTCTTTTATATTTTTATAACCACATGCGGTCTCTTTTTGTACTTTATTCCTTCATTCTTTCTTTTTATTCTCACTACTTAGCATTTGTAGTGACACAGCATCTAAAGACATCAGTCAGGAAGGATCATATTGCTTTAGAAGCCATAAAAAATAATGGATTATAGTTTGCACTAGAAAAAAAGTACATTCTCAAAGATTATCTCCTTTTCTCTTTACTGTGCAGACTGTTCTGCTTCCTGATGCTTTTCTCATTCTTCTGCTTTGGTCCTGCATTCTTGTAACACAGAGTTTCTAGCTGTGTCTTTTCCTGCTCTCTAAGATGTTCCCTTTCTGCTGGTAGCTGATATCCTCAAAAAGGTGCCCTTATCAGTGAAAGTAAAGCTACTCCTTTTTAGTTCCTATCTCCTTTTACTGATTCTTCCAATAAACATCATGAAGATCAGTAGGAAAAACAATAAAAAGGAGAAGATGCAACACCACACAGAAGGATTCTTCATTGTTCATTACTTGAGAAAAGCTGATTTGCAGGAATAATTCCCTATAGATATTAGTACATAATACTCAGTAAAGTCATTTGAAGCTTGTGTTCTAAGTCTGTTAAAACAAGAAGCCCTACTCTTATAAAAATTTTCATTTTCTCTAATTATTGTGATTCCTGGGATATCTGGACAAGACTAATCTGATAGAGGAGCTATTACATTTTTAATCATACAGAGGCATAGCACTTATCTCACAATAGTCCTTGCTTTCAGTTTTTAGCATCAATTGGCTAGGAATGAATTAGGAGAGTTTGAAAAGTCAGAAAAAGTCACTATCACAGTAAAAATTGAGAGATTCATGTTTTTAATTGAAATGTTTGTTATTTAATTCTCTTACAGTTTATAATATTATAAACTGAAAAATCTACACAATTCTTTCTCAAAATTACAAACATGGTAGTCACAAAAATAATTGGTTTTTTATTGAAATGGAAAACGGATAGTAAAAGTTCTGATCAAATTTGTACTCATGAGAAAACTCACATTTGGTTTAAAGAGATTTCAGTGTTTTCGCTGGTATAGTGGAAATAAAAGAGAATTTGAATTACATATTCTTGGTCACAAAAAAAAATTTTAAAAAGATTCCTTTTTGTCTGAGTTTTGGAAAGTACAATGCCTGCCTATGGGTATATCTTGCAAGGGAACATTGATGCTCTCCTCCCAACATTTTATAAAGACCCTGAGCACATTTCCTTCATCCCAGGGGTTTGGCTACCCGGGCTTAGTGCCAGCTCTGATAAGGCAGCAGCCCAGCTTTGAAGCAGAGGTGTTTGATAAAAAGCTGTAAAAGCCTCAGCAGGGGTTCACCCCTCTTGTCTCAGGAGTTGTGTGGGTTTTTAGGTTTGTTTGGTTTTTGTTTTGTTTTTTTTTTTTTACTTCTCTTCCTCAGGAGTGCTGGGGAGATGCTCTTGGTCTCTGCACGAGCTCCTGTGCGAGTGTACCTTCACCCAGCCTTGTACCTTCCTAATTCTGACCTTAATCCTGTTGTGCTGAACTGACTTTTTGACTTGACCTTGGACCTGCCTCATCACTACCAACTTTGCCCGTCAGTCCGAACTGTTGTTTGGACTGGATCTGCTCTTCTCCTGCACAGGTGCTGTGGGACTGCAAACTTTGTTGGTAGGATCCTGCTCCTGCCTCCCTTGCTGTGAGTCTGAAGTTCCAGCTCACCTTTCCTTCCCTTGTTGCTCCCTGAGACATATCAAATATTTTTCATTAGGACCTGGGATCTGTTGACTGATTTATCCCACAGAAACTATCTTTTCAAACTGAGTCTGGGCTGCCAAGGAAAGGTACTGTGCCTCAGTGCTCTCTTCTGGAATTACTAAATTTTTTTTTCACACAGTATTTTATCCACATCCTGATTTTAACAGACACTTTTATTTCTTGAAAAGTATTGTAGGTGTAATTCTTAATGTATTAAGAAGCTACTGAAGTCTCATTAGAACATCTGAAAATCTTTGTTTTCAAAGATATTTGTGGTGATATGTCAGGTTCAGTATTTTTTAGCTGTTGTTTTTTTCTCTTTCGTTATTTGGAAACGATGTCTTAAAGCTATTAATCTGAAATCAATTTGCAATGCAGTGCCAGATAATTTCAAAATCTGTTAACTGTGAGCTCAGACATGCCCCAGAGTTAGGTTGCATGGAGGTTTTTCCACAAGAATCTGGTCTCTAAGTGCAATTAGTTGTCTCTCTGATACCGTTTCCTTCAATACAAGGCCAATGGAGCACTGAATAGAAGAAGGAAGAGGCAATAACCTAATTTTAGCATGATTCTTGCTCTATGCTAATATGGATAACTAAAGAAATACAGGAGAATCTATTTTGCATTTCCACAGTGCCACTTACCTTTTCATCTTGTGCTTTTCCAATACACCCGTCTACATATAAAATACCTGTACTATACTCTTTAAGGAGAAAGCAGAGTCCCTGGCAAGTCCCTGACAGTGTAGTTCTAATAGACTTGTGCTGGTGCCTACGCAAGTTCTAGAGCTGTCATGAAACTGTTTACCTCTACAAATATAATCTTGCTTTCAGCATGACCTCTTGGAATCCAGGGAAATCTAAAGGAATTCTTGTTAACGCTATTACTTTAATGAAAACTCAGAGGAATACTCAGTCTTAGAGATTATTATAATTTAGAACCATATCTTAGAATTTTTATTTTTCTTCTTTGGTAATGAATTGCAGTTATTTTTCGGTTCCATCAAATTATTTTCCCTAGCTTTTACCCTCAATTTTACATCTCTACTCTCTTCTTAATATCACACTGGGGCTTGGCCTGGCAGACATTGATAAATAATATTTTTTTTTATTTTGGGTCTAATTATAGCTTTTCTCCCAGTCCTCAAATATACCACTGAAAACATAATAGAGGGCTATGTGCTTAAACCTTTTGTTCTCATGTCTAAAATCTATTAATATATTATCAATAAGTATGTAATTCAGCTGAGGCATACTAGTACAAATATGCACAGTATTATGAAAGGCTATTAACAATGTTTTATTCTCTCTACAATGTCTTTCAGAAATCGAATGAATAATTAGAACCTACAGTGACCAATATACATCTTGTTTCAGTCATTTCATTTTGAAAAGCCTTTAGATGTGCGATGAAAAATTAATTATTAAAAAAAAAAATCAGGTGTGGTTTACTCTTGTGAAGCATGCCAATCCCAAGACTTTGCTCATTAAAGTAGCAAACGTGTAACTTTATACTGAAAAAAACCCCTTTTTGTTTTCAGTTCACCTGTAATGAAAATAAAATGAAACATCTACCTTCACAGGCATATCATTTAAACAATCACTTTAAACAGCCTTGGGACTGTTGGACAAGAATTGAATGTTCATTCAGTCTTCTCACACAGCCTTGAGTCCTTGCTAATGAAGAGTGGAAAAGTTTTAATGTTGCACAGTGTAGGAGAAGATACATTATTTTTTCCATAATGTCTGAGCAAGTAAAACACGTAAGGTTTGATTGTTCCTAGAAATTCACAGCACATCCATCTTCTCACTAAGGGTGTTATATAGGTGCTAGGGCTGGAGTCTGTGTGTCTTACAGGTAGTGGAAGCAGCATCCCAATGTTCCCTGTCCCCTTTGCTCTAATATAAATAATTTCAGAAGGCTTAAGTTGGAAAAAACCTAGAATTAATGGCTCCAGGAAGCTTGTGAATTTTACAGGTTTTACTCTTTTAACCTTTTCTTTTTTTTTTACACTTTTTTTCCATTTTAAAGCATGGGGAGGACTCCTGTGTGTCTCAAACTGACTCAGGTTTCTCAGGTATTATTGCTAGACCTAAAGTCACCAGCAGTCTCTACATATATGAGATATATATCAAAGGTATAGACACGTTCTGAGTAGTTTTCTGAAGTCTTTCTCAGACTATATAGTCCTTGTGCACAGTAGCCATGTTCACTGTGATAAAATGACAATTAAGAGCAGAAGGCTATTGCAGTAAAACAGTTATTTGGACATTGAACAGAATAATTAGAATTTATTCAAAAAAGATGCCTGTATACTTTTGAAAACAATTAGATGTTAGTCTAGAATTATTTGATGTAAAATACATGTATACTTTCCAAAATTGACTTTTCAACTTTTTTCCCCCCTGGAATATGATATGTATTTTTAAATCATTAAAAGATGAATCATTCAACAGTAAAATGGCATTTAAATAATATGCAGAGGAAAAATAAGTTCTATAAGTAATTTGAAATAGAATAGCAATAGCACAGTAGTGCTTGTATTGCCTACACTACACAGGGGTTTGGCCATCTAATCTGATCATTAAATACTCAATGTAACTGGAAAATTTAAACTGTAATATACATGCATTTACTCTTTCCTCCCAGTGTCAATTAATTCCATACCATGTGACCCAGTTTCTTAAAATCTCGTTCTTGGGATACAATTACAATAAAACCACATTATAAATTATTTACATTATGTATGTTGATACAAAACAGGTCTTTAAACTAACTTCAGAAAGGAAAGATTTGCCATGAACCTGTGAGCACCTGTGAAGTGTGCCATCACTGTGGGGCACTACCTGCTCCAGTTTTAACTTTGTGGTTGTAAATCCCTCACATATATAATCCCTGAACTCTCTCTGGAGAACCACATTTCAAATTTAAGTTTCCTTTTTTATTTTTTCAAGTAATAATGAGATCCTTAAAATAATCTGGCATTGGCATGTTATATGCCACAGTCTGTTCATTGTGAAACAGAGCTGGAATGTTTGTTGATAACAAGCATGCCTAACTCTGCATCAGCAGTGAATACATGATGACATTGAAGTCTGCTTCTTTACAGGTCTGTTTTTTCTTTTTAAGTTTTCCCCTCACCTTTAAACAGAGGATTCGGGTTTATTTTAGCCTGCTATCTCCACACTTCTAGAGCTGTGTATTAAAAGCATGCTTGCATTGATATCTTAATGTTACTTTGTCTAGAAAAAGTGCGCTGGGCAGGAAGTAGAAAAAACCGTATGAACCTCAGTTTTCTACTCAGGTCACAATTTGTGGACATGTTGCTATCTTTCATAATACAAATCCTAGACTGACAGTGGTACAGCAAATGCTTTCCCTCTTGAGGGAAATTCTGTAGACTATATCCTCTGTTCACTCAGATTTCTTTTTTCTGTTTCTGCATAAGGGTCTCCGACCTAATGCAATTCCTGATTTTCCTTTAACCGGGAAGAACTGATAGCAATAAATAGGTCTATATATTCCCAACTCAGATTATCTTCTGTAACTTTTACATATAGACACTGTGCACCTGAAGAATTTTCAAGATCACTAACGTTACATTTCTTGCTAAAAACTGTGATAAAATTCACAGATCAAATAGGGAAAGCCTAACTGTGAACAGGTGAAGGAAACGCACAGCCTTCGGCCGGCAAAACGCAAAATCAGATCGGAGGCTGTGCGGTGTTACAAAGTCACTCGCGAAGCACGGACCCCACGCATTCAGTTTCCGCGCCCGCTGTCGAGGGTGGCCGGGCGCTGGCGGTGCGGAAAGGCAACGGCCGCGCTTTGCGCGAGTCCCGGGCATTTCAGCCGCCAGAGAAAGGCGGCGGGGGCACCTTTGCTTCCCCAGAGAAAACAACTCACCTGAGCAGTACCGCGGCTTCCCATAGATAAAACCCCGAGACAGCCGCGCGGAGGTACCTCATCCGGGCCATGCTGCTCGGAGGCGCCGCGGAGCCCTGGAGCGGTCGTGGCCGCGGCATCGGCGGGGCTCCGCGGCGCGGCGGGGGGCGAGGGCGGTGGCGCGGCTCCCCGCGGGCGGGCGGCGCCCCAGCACCTTGGAGAGCTCCGTCGGCTCCGAGCCCGCCGCCCCGCCTAGCGCCCGGCGGCGCCCCGAGCCCTCCCGCTGGGCCCCGCCGCCCCGGCCACGCCGCTCCGCATCGCCGCCGAGCGGGAGCCTAAGCCCAGCCGCGGCGGCGGCGGGAGCCCACCTCCCTGCTCGCCTGCCCCCCGCTCCTGCCAGCAGCCGGCACCCCGCCGCCGGCCGCAGCCCGGGCGCGGTGGGCGCCGCGGCCCCGGCGGCGGGGCGGGGGGGCGGGCGGGGAGGCAGGGCCGGCCCCGGCTCCCCCCCCCGGTCCCCTCCCCGGAGAGCGATGCCGCCGCCGCGGAGGCCGGCGGGGCGGGACTGGAGCGGGGACGACGGCGGGAGGGAGCCCTGAAGGGGCTGCCCCTGGAGCGGAGGTGGCCCCGCCGCCGGCGCGGGGGAGGGCTCAGCTGGGCGCCTGGTCGGTGCTTGTGCTGAGAACGGCCCCTGCCCGAGCGGCTTTCCCTCCTCTGGGGAGCGGGGAGGCGGAGGCGATGCCTGGACAGGCAGATACCGTTCAGCAGCCGGGGTGAATGCGCTGAACCTCGGGTCCCGGCAAGGGCTGGGGAAAGCGGGGTGGGAGTTATTCTGCTTTGCCTACAGGGCTGCTGGTATGCTTTTTCTTAGGAAAGGGGCGGGGGTTGGGGGGGAACCCACCTCTGTATTTCAGTCTCTTCTTCTTTGAAAGTACAGTGGTGATGGACACAGGAAAAGCATATCCTATTCTATTCCACTTTTTAGAAAAGAGAGATGGTCTAGTGCCCTAAGGTGGACTAATAGCGAAATCCATGGAGTGTGAAAGTTTGGCTGGGGAGAAGAGTGGAAGGGCTTATGGGAAGGAACAAGGGAAAGAACATTATAACAGAGAACCAGCAAAGTTATTCATGAGAAGAGGGAGTAATGAGAATGAGTTTACAAGTACAGGTGACAGTAGGAAAGTGAAATGATTACAGTTATTGTTAGAGAAACGAAACAACATTTCATGCAAGCCAGGAGCTGCTTGCATTAGAAAAGAGTGAGGATTTATGAGTTGATATTGAGAAATGTTGTCTGAGAAATTCTTGTGGGAGTCTCTATGATTTGTACATGAAGTAAAATGAAATATATGTGAGGAAGGGCTGTATCTGGAGAGGCACAGAAGGGGAAAATATGTCTGAGATTGTAGCGTCGGGATAGTATTTGTGAGCCTAAAAGGCAATGGCCTTTGAACACCTACACCATGTCTGGGAAAGCCAATGGAAGGAGAAATCTGGGAGCAGTTCAGGGACAGATCTCTGCATGTGTGAAATGTCTCTGGCTGGGCATATCGCCCGCCCCTGGTTTGTGTTAGACAGCAGCCCCACGACTTGTGCAGCTCCACTAGTTGCACAGCCCACATGATTATCTCGGGCCAGAGTCTTATTTAAACTATTAAAAAGCTATAGAAAGCTCAAGCTCTGAAGAAGGAAGCAGATGTGGAAAAAGGCAAATGTTCAGCAAGATTAGGCATATGAAGCAGAGTAAAAGAAACTGAAATTTGAGGGAAGTATAATAAACTTATTACAGAAAAAGGAAGATGGAAAGACAGAGAGTGTAATATAGAACAATGTTTTACACAGAATAGAAAAAATAATAGATTAAAAGATCATCATAATAGGAAAAATAATAAAGGATCATGGAGTAGAGGAGATGCAAGAAAGAAATAAGAAACAGGGATTTGATGCATTCCTTATACCCAAGGATAGAGTGTATGTTAGAAATAGGGTATGTCATCAGAAACCTTTAGAGGCAATCACATATTCCACCTCCAGGTATATTGACTTTTTTGTTTCAAAAATATCCCACATGTAGCTTTTACCCCCGTTCTTAACTTACTTTTTCCATCTTTGCCATATCCTTATTCTTTTTTAGGTCTCCTTCAAGGTTGTTCCAGCAGGTATTGCTAAATAATAACACCTACCACACTTTTAGATCCAGTTTGGATTTCTTTGTTGATACCTATCAAGTGTATGGCTGAAGAATGTACCAGAATATCACTAACTTATTTCCTCCATCCCTGAACTTTTTGTACTAGTAGTGGTTACATAAATTCAGGGTCTCTTTGTATTCAGCACTCTAAGTTTCTAGGTCCACTTTGCAAAAAGTTTATCCTTTTGTTCTTGTTCTCTCCATCGCCCTGGGTGGCAACAATGATGACGAAAAGAACCTGTTTAAACCCTTAACTGAAAACATAATAGCAAATAAGCTAAACAATCCCTCTATTTGCTCAAGGACAGTCTGTCAATGCAGGTGCTCTACAGAATCAGTGTAGAGTACTTCCTTTGTATATTCAGAACAGTCGATTCTTATCTTTCCCCTTGAAATATTTAGTGAGGCTGCTTCTCCAGGTGCTGTTTATCTTTGTGCATTATATACTTCAACAGTGAATTAGTCTAACATTTCATTTATTTGCACTGAGGCAAGTGCATTTTTCTTATAAGGCTATTAGTTAAAACTACCAGCACGAACTCTCCAGTTCTCCAATAGGAACAGTTCTATTAATTTTCAATATAGGCTATAATTTAGATATGCAGAGTTCAATCTTCTCAAAATCCCTGTGGGAAAAACATAGACTTGCTTGTGCTTTAAGTAGCAACTTTGCTGTTGCATCATTTTGTTCTGCTAAATACCAATCTTGTTTTCAAGCTTTTGAAAATTTTCATATGGGTAGTGTTGAATATTAAAATACTCTCTTCTGCCTGCATTCAAAGAACTCGCCTTGATTTATGAAAAGTTCCAGTTCAACAAAGCACTCAAACACATACTGTTGACTTCAATGAGATTAGATACATAGAAGCATACTTAGTTTTTAATCACAAGCTTTGATACAATATTCCTTACTTGTTTTAAGTGTTTTAATTAATTATTGTTTTAATTATCATACTTTTATTCTTTCCATATTACTACTGGTATACTTACCTGCTATTATAAAAAGCTGAAGACATGAGTATATTCAATCTTTAGAAGATCTTTATGGTGTCTCTTGATACTTCTGGTAGATAGAGTAAATTGAAAAGTTAAACTTGTTCAAACATCCATTTAAAAAATGAAATCCATAAAGTGCCACCGTGGTATGAATCTGCCTCAAATATTAATGTTGTTCATTTATATATGCCTCATATACCTGGATAACAACATCATAAAATATTGCTCATCATTCAAGACATGATAGCTGGTATGTGTATACCATATGTGTACAAAGCTGAGCTGTGTAATTTACTTTCAGTAGTATTGGAGGTTAATTGAAGCATATTCTTTATAAATGGAAAACACCAGTATGTTAAAATGAAAAGTTTTCACCAAAATATTTTAATACCAGTCTCCAATTCTCCTCATAATCAGCAGGCTGTATAGCTACTCCTTCTCTGGTCCAATCATTATTTAGGTATATTTGAAAGTAAACCACTTGTATTTACGAGCTTGAGAGATGTTCACCAGGAGTAGCCTGTGAGTCAAAAATGCTTTAAGGTTACTGGAAGAGGATGACCCTAGTGTGGATCATAATAGTAGATTACTTCTTTTTGTCCTGAAAATGGGGATGCTTGAAAAACTTTGTGTATTTGCACTCAGCAAGAGATGGGCATAGGTCAATTTCACAGCATAGCTCACTTTAATAACACACAATTTATACAACTGAATGCAAGGTCATGCAGCTACTCAACAGTATTCACAGAGTAAAGCCACTGTGCAGATATGGATTGAAGGATTACTGCATTTTTTTTTTTTTGGTGTGACAGAGTCCTTGCAGGGTATTAAGACAAAAAAATCATAGTGATAGTTGTGAGAAGTTGTTATTATCATTTTAGTGTGCCCAATTCTGGAACACGTTATGGCTCAATATATTTAAATAATCATTCTGTAAGAAAGCTGCTGACAAATTTGAAAGGTTTCTGAAAAGAGCTACAAGAACATTACTGTTTGGAATACTTTTCTAATATAAGGTTAAAGCAGTTAACTTGTAAAAAACAGAAAGGTTTAGAGGAGTCTTTAAACATCTTCATAATGGAAAAAAGACAGTGAAGGTAATTTTTTTAGTAAGTAAAGGTACTAAATTAGCAAGACTGGAACCTAATAAAAGATGAATTCAGACTAAAAAAAATATCCTACTTTGAAGTAATTAAAAGATTGAAACAACTAAAGAGGGAGCAGAACTCATCACCATTTAAAGTCTCTAACTCTAGGTCAGCTGTATGTTCTGGGTTTGATCCAGAAGCCGCTGGGTAAAATTTGATGAGCCTTGAGATTCAGAAGTTCAAATCAATGATGGCTCCAGTGTTAAAACATGTGAATCTATAAACCTACAATGTTTTGCTATGATATATTCAGCTACAAAGTTAAAGTTATTTACTCTCTTAGAGAAGCAATAAATTGACCTCACAAACACTAGATTGGCTTCCAAGGTAACAGAGTTGAAAACCACGTATATCATAATGGGAAGGAATAAAGATGTCACGTACGTAGTTTTTACCACACTTGTACTGCCAGCGTGAACGTTCCAGCATTTTAAGAGGGTGTTGTGGTGGCATATGACATCACTGTAGTTTTAGATCTTGGTTTTACTGAGACATGTTTGATTATGTTAATTAATCTGGCTTTCTCAGTACACAGGATTCCCCAGGATGTAATTCATTCAAGTGTGAAAGCCCAGAGGCTTTGACCTATTACTAACCACAAAACTACAAATAGACTAGATGTTTTTCAATAAACACAATCCTAAAATAGAAAGGCCAACTTGAAAATATGGGAGTAAAGTCACTAAAAATAAAAATGTATTTGTTCAGTATACCTCAATAAGCAACAAAAAACTTAGCAACATATTTCAGCCTCTGAAAAGAAAGTGGTGAGTCTGTATAAGACCATTTACCAGTGTTCTCTGTAATACATTCTTCAAAACGTATTACCTCAAAAGCAAGTCTTGGGGTAACTAAAATAGACTTTTTAGTCTGGTTTACTTAACTGTTGGGTGTTGCATTTAATTTCTGGATGCATACAAAGAAATTGTTTCCACTTTGTGGTTAATTAATTTGTCAGTCTTTTAACAAACTGAAATGGGACCAACAGATTGCATGCATTTTTCTTCAAATAATTTTTTTTCTCAAGCATCTTCTATCTTAAGACTTAATTATCTTAATTCAGATGGAGTTCCCCAGTGTCAACTGGTGTTCTTCAGTCCATCATGTTTTTCAGGTCTGTGCTAAACTATATGAGAAGCTAATCTCTGGGGGCTTCTCTCTGGGTTATCGTAGTAGCAGAAATTAAAATGCAGATAGATGGTCTATATTTTACTCTCAG
The DNA here is from genome assembly GCF_964289735.1 of Phaethon aethereus. Lineage (NCBI taxonomy): Eukaryota > Metazoa > Chordata > Aves > Phaethontiformes > Phaethontidae > Phaethon > Phaethon aethereus. Next base: position 44,846,861 of record NC_138578.1, read on the forward strand.
TGCTAGAGCTCATCCAATGTTAATGAGTGGTGTATTTCCAAGTAATAACATATCACATGTACATATCAAGTGTATATACAGCAGAATTTGAAAATATATTGATACAGGGCGAACAGATTGGAAATCTCAATGAAAAACCCTGCAGTCTTGTAAATAACAGGTATATACATAAAAATACCACTCTAAAATTGTCTAATATCTAAATATAGCATTATTATTAAATATTGGCTATTATGTTTACAAAATGTGTGTGCATGCATTCACTTTATATGAAGACAACTAAGCAAGGATGTAAATACAGTGTAAGTTTGTACTCCATAAGTAGCCATCACTGTAGAGAAGTGCTGAGGTGTAACTGATATGTTTATAGTCACTATAGTGTCTTGACTACCTTGGAGCAAAATCTTGTCTTTTCTTTAAATGCTTATAAACAGAATTTCTGCTAGATAATGAGAGTCAATGGGAAGTTAGTTTTTTCTCTATGTCTTACAAAAAAGAACAGAACAAACAGTGGTTTAAAAAAGGGTCAGAAATGCCTGTGAACTGTTGTGCACAGAGTCCAATCAAAAGCAGAAGGATTTTCAAACTAATTTCAAACTTTGTTATTAGCTCCATTTATTAATTAAGGCTTCAATGCATTAAACACTGTTTAGCTCAAAACAAGTGAGCTCTTCTGCTGCAGTCAGCTGCCCTGTGAATGTTTTGCTGGCTCGAGCCTCAAGGGAGACAGTTCCTGTTAGTTAGTGAGTGGTCCTCTTTTTTTATTTAATTACTCCTTGTAATCATAGCAGAGCAATGCTTAAATATCCAAAGTAACCTACCATTTTCCCAATGCGAAACTTTAAGTTTCTTCCATTTTTTTGAGTAGTGTTTTTTTTTTATTATTTGCCCATGGGATAGTGTTGCATACAAAAAATGAACTTTGAGAAGAAAATTATACCTGTATAAATTAACTCCCATAGATTTTGATGCTAGAAATATGGTTGCTTGCATGTGTAAAACATAGTATGGGCTGATATAATTTTAATGATACAGGTGAAAATGTGTGGGTCTTATAATGAGTGGAATTATTGTAAGGACACCTCAGTGTTTTATATTTTAAGCTGTATTAATGTTTGTGCTTAGAGGCAGGGGTTGAGATATGACAATTTCAAAATCTGCTGGTGTTGGACTACCTTTCTTTCTATCGGAGTATTTTACATTAAAATTGAAAAGAAAACTTTTTAAATAAGCACTTCTCAGTGCCCCTAAACAGATGCAGCAAAGTCATAGTGCCAGCAGGTGTATGTGAAATGGAAGAAGTCAAACCTGGGAGCTCAGATTTTCTCATCCTGCCATACTTTACAATGCTTTCCTCATTCCTCTTGGAGAGTATACAGATTTTGCATCATGTTCTGAAAGCTAACACACACAGATACGAATTTAGGGAGAGAGTGAATCCTAAAGATGTAGACCAAAGTGGAAAATCTCCCACTAACTGTTCCATCTTTGCTGTGCTCTGTGCTAGCTCAAGTGGTTGTACTGACTGTACATGCTATATCTAGCATAAGGACCGAGAAAGGACATAAATCTAATAGGAGGATTATGAGCTATATAAACTGTCAATGACTCTCTGAATTCCTATATGACATCAATAATTTGCAGGGGGATTTTTTATAATGATCTGGGAAGTGTTCCCAAAATGTAAGACCTGGGGTAGCTTAGTTTGGTAGTTGGCTGTTACTTTATAAACACTGTTACTCGAAACTGGTTTTCAGAGTTGTGACTGAAAACCAAACTATTTTTGTCCACTTTTTCCTGAATAGCTCCTCTTAAACACATCTTGACATCTATAGATCTATTTCTGCTAATTAATTTGCTGAAAAATGTGGGGGGTTTTGTGATCATTACATAAAATTGTTCATATATATATTACTTTTTCTATGGAATGAATGGTTGACAACATATTTTGACTTTTTTTATATGGGCTTGGACAATTTGATCATTCACATTGTGGTGTAATTATCCATCTCTCTGACCTTCCTTGTTCACCAGCCTGCTCAAGAATCTTGCACTGGGAATCTCTTTCAAGACATACAGCAAATAAATATCATACCTGAAACTAAACAGCAGATCAAAGTGACATCATCCTTTACTGTTCTCTGCAGCAACTGACCTATTAGGCATTTCCATATGGGGAGACTGTAAGTTATAGTAATTTGGAAAAATGGACGTGTTATGTAAAGTGATACTTTATCAGCAGAAATGTATTGCTATAACACACCCTAATGTACATTCCTTTTACAGCAAGTGACTTAATACTTTAGGATTTTTGAAAATGTGCTCGTGTGAGCAATCCTACTCAGGTAAATTGTGAACTATATGTTCATTAGAAGTGTTGACATGTTTTCACAGAGGAACTTGGGAGTACCAGTGAGATCTTCCTCAAGGGAAGGTGAATGCATCTCCCTCAGACTTAGTTTAGAGAAAAAAGCCTGAAATAAGTAAAACTTGGGCTTAATTCCCAGTTTCAGCTTGTCTTCCCAGTTAGTTGTGCATGATACTTCAAAATTACATATGTAATAGCAAGCAACTTCACATTTTCATCATTGGCATCAGGTCTTGAAGATAAAGGATTTCAACAGCATTAGCAAAAGATTGAAAAATTTTCATTACAGAGTACATGTTCTACATTTAGCACCCTTCCTTTCAGTTTTTACTCCAGTATAGACTTATAGTGGCATAGTTTCCTGGTGGAATTGATTATTATTAATTATTATTATTATTATATATTATTTTCACTATTGCTAAATGTGATCGATGCATTAAAACCTGGAAAAGTAACACAGCATTCCAATGTCAATGATTAGTCATGGTTATGGTTGTTTTGTCTTATTTTCACTTTATGTTTATCCTAGTTTCCACTTAACTGTTTTCACACAGAGCACTTTCAGTAGGCCTGACTGTGAATGGAAAGCCACTTTCTCTGACAGAGAGGAGGACTACCCTACGAAGTCTGCTGTCAAAATGGTCTGAGCAGCAATATACTGAAAAAAGTGTTTGATATTACTTATGATTCTACCTGACTCAGTGTTGTAATTTATAAAGATACTCAAGCCACCTTGAAATAATTTGGCAATAAAGATAACCATGTAATGGCGGTGCTCTGCCTTGGCCTAATTAGTCATGTTGGCAAGGTGGTGGGAAGGGAACAGGGTATACACCTGCTTGCATAGCACTAATTCCTCTACTTAAGGAGATCCTTTGATTCTTCCGCTCAGTGGTATTTCTGTGTGTACTGTAAAGCTGAACATAGGTCTGGAGGTTGACTCCTGAGACATTAGGTTTAGTCCACAGCTATTTTGGGTAATCACACCATGTGAAGTCATCCACAGTTTGACAATTGTAAGTTACATTGTAAAAATATCTAACGCTTCTGCTGCTGCTGCTCCCAGAGGGGTAGTATCTCACTGTTTTGATGATTAGAAACTGCTTTCTAATTTCAAATCCTGATTTATTCCTGACAAATTTAAATTCACATAAAGTTTTCTATTTGGTTGGTTGGGTTTTGTGTTTTGTTTTTTAGGGGTTTTTTTTGGACAGTATTGTTCTTTTCCTTCCTTTGTGTTTACTGTGGGAAATGCATTTACCAAATGAACCCAAGCTCTTGCAGTCTCCTGAGTAGCTTTCCTCATCTTTTTTTCCAGTTTGAATTTCTTTTCCTCAGCACTAAATGATGAGAATAAAATGCAATATTCTGCCTAAGGTCAGTTCAGTATTTTATAGAATGGTCCTAGTACTTTCCTGAAAAAATAACTTCTCCAATATTCTGGACATACGCGGTATTTATTTGGAACAAAATCAAGGAAAATAAACAAAAATATCCCTGTTCATAGGTTTTGGACTATCTTGTTAGATTTTATTTTAGGTGTCTTGCTTATCTTGGTCCTTCATTTATGTTCTTCAGAGCTCATGAAAACTGCTGGATCAATGGCTTCTGAGTTAAAACAATTTATCAATAACTTAATCACATGCTGGAATGTACTGGTTAGTAACTGATCATGACTTAAGTCTACATATAAAACTTTAGGGCTAGATTTCTTAGTGCAGTGTAACTGTTCTGTTCAGTCTGACGCCAGTTTTAGTGTCTGTGTAACTGCTCTATTGAGCTTCCAGGTGGTAAAGCAAGCCAGCCAAGGTTCTCTTGTCTGTCCCTGCTCTACCTGCAGTCATATCAGGAAAAACATACCAAACTTTTAGAACTGGGAGACACACTCTTTCATTGATTTAGCCATTAGTTGCTGTTCTGGTCTACAGAAAGCATCATCCTGAGCATGAGGAGATACACCGATGCTGCTGCGGTTCGATAAGGTTGACAGCAGACTGAAAAGGGGGTCAACATGCAAAAAAAAGGGAGTCTGTTTCTTTCATGTATATTCCAAATAGCAGCAAGGGCAGTTCAGCTGTGTAACAGCCTTCGACCCGTAGTGTTCCTGTTACTTAAAGATTCATTAACTGACCTTAATTTATTTGATGTGTTTCAAATGACTGGGAATTCTAAGTAGGCAAGGAGTAAAATTTCAGGCCTTTTAATGATTGCCCTGAACAGTGTGATCCTGTACACTCATGTCAGGGTCCTAAGTGCACCTGTAGACATTAATGACCTGTACAGAGCCTCGTCTGAGGCCTCCAGCCACACTCAGCAGCATGAGGGATGTGAGATCACTATCACTTTTTCCATTATTTCCACCTTTTACTTAACAAACTCATTAACCAGCTTTAAGTGTCGGTGCCTTTCTTACTGAGATCCCAAAAGAACCAGCACCTCCTTGATGCAGAGCAACCCTGCATGTGGGCCCAGGAACCCCATTTAAGCTCAAGACTAAGCTTTCAGTCCCAGCCTAAGCTACCTTGTAGGAGTGCTGGTCTCTAGTCGTGTCTCTTGCTGCTCCTGGCTGCACCTGTCTTGTAGCCTTTCCTTCAGTCCCCTCGTTGGCTCATCTCCTGCTGCTCCTTGATGGATCTCTCCCCATCTCCCCTGACCTCGTTCACACTTTGCCATGTCTGACACTGTCAATGGACCCTGTTACTAGCACGTGGCTGTGCCCGCCCTGCTTGGGTGCTGTGGGTCTGTCCCCCATCAGAGAGGGCATGGCTTGCACTGGGTGCCCTTCCCTCCAGGGTCAGCGAGCCCTCGCAGCTCCCTGACACTTTGCTGGACGTGTTGCCAGAAACTAATAAGCTTCTAGTAAACTGAAAAGTCTCTGTGAAAACACATCAAAAAGTCGGTATGAAAAGCTTCTGTTCTCACGTGTTAGTGCTTTACACCTACTTTGATCCTACAAAAGGCCAGGCTGTGAAGACTCAGCAACACTGTACGCAGCTCATTGTACTGATATCCATGCTTTGATGATTTAAAAAAATATGCTAGTGATGGCAACTCTCAGAGAATATATTCTCCACTGGCTTTTTCCTCTCATGTCAGCTTCAATAGTATAGAACCATGTCTCGTTTTCAAACTAGAAGTGTTAAACAACTTGATATGCCTGACTGAAATAAATTCTTTTTTTTAGTACTAATACATATTTATTAATGCAGAAGTGTGTAGTACAAACATATGTGAGTTTATGTATGTTATTTTTCTTTGTTGAATGTTGATGTACATTATTCTTCTTCTGTTTTGAATGCTAACATGCAGCTCATACAGGCACCATACACAACCACAATCTATTGGTGATGGATACTAATTTTAAAACTTTAATAAACATCATGTCAAAGTATAAACAAAAGTTAAGATGTTTATACAAACCATGCTTAAAGTTCATAAACATCCTAAAGCAAAAACTTATTTATCTCCAGTAAATGAAGAGAAATACTTCTGACAATAAATTATTGCAACCCCTCCCCATCTCGGGGCGGGGGGGCAGGGAGGGGACAGGTGAAAAAAGTGTCCCTAGGTTAATTCTTCCCACCCACAGTCCCCACCACTCTGCTGTAATTCACACTCCAGGTGGAGGGTAGTGCAAGGACAGGCAGAATCAAACATTCAGCAGGTGAATTAAATTATTCAATGAAGCTCTTAACAAGGTAAGTAGAAAACTTGGACCCAGCTACTGCTCCTTTCTTCAGGAGGAACAGCTCAGACAGGTTTTTCTGATGCTCTATTATGCTGAAGAGGTACACCTACCCAGAAAGGTACAAAACAGGAAGTTTTATGGTGGGGGCTTTTTTTAAAGTTTTTTTTTTTTAATGAAATGTGTTCTGTTATCGGCCTTCTGGTTTTTCTTTGGAGTTTCTTTAGAATGAGGTAGCTTTCTTTGTATATTTTGTTTTTGTCTTACTTCTTGAATAGCTAATTTGTTGAGTACTTCTTGAGTATGGGGAGCCAATATATGTAGCAATGATTTTTAAGGTAGGGAAGCTTAATAATAAGGTTGATATCTTGCTGTTTCTCTGTAATATGCTTTTCTGACAAATTCTAGGGATGGCTTGAAATCTTGAAAAATCCCATTCTGGTTTTGGATGCTAGGGGATGGCTGGTTCAGCTGTTTTATAGCTGCATCTATGTATTTCTGAAGTATAAAGAGTTTGAAGAAAGTCTATGCTTTCCTGTCATCTTTTCTTTCTATTCCAGTTTTCAGGGTGGAGCTTATAGTGCAGAGGCAAAGAGGCAATACTGGGAGGGGAGGCTGTGCTGACAAGATTTAGGTGACTACTAGTATGAAAAAGGCACAAGTGATTATTGGAATTCCCACACTGCTATTATTTCCCTGCTTGCTTGTTTAATTTCATTAATATTCAAATTGCTCTACCTCCTAACTTAAGCTTTCACTGTCTTATACCTTACATGTTTGCAGTACCTGTAATTCACATCTGTGAAAAGGGTTGTATTTAATTCTCTGATTTATTGGTTTTTTTTCTGAAACAAGTTGATAGTCTGTTTTTTCTCTTATTTAATGCTGTCTACCTAAACATTTTCAGGTAGTGCTGTTCATCACTAAAATACAGATGTGGTGAGAGGAGATATATATTGAAAAGGGCTTGTAATATGACTGTTAGTGTTACTGTAGCATTTATTAAGTCAGTATTACCTTTCTTCCTATATTTTGGAATTATTTCTAGGAGTTGATTGGCATTGCTTGCCTTTCTTGTTTTATCCTAAACAGAAACTGTTTAGACTACTCCACTTCCAACCTGAGAGAATTGGTATGGAAGTGGAAGCATAGGTTCAAGAAGCACTGCTCACAGAACTGATGTGAACAAACAGGAAAGTGGTACCAGAGTGCAAGAACTTTCCTATGACCAGGCATAATGTGGTCTGAAATCCAGCTGTGTAACCAAAACAGTGGGCTACGTGTACATGTGTATTTCTGTCTACTAGTAGCTTGATAGTGGGGGAAGACTGTTTCAATATTTGACCGCAGGGCTTCTTCAGAAGCTGTGCTCCTCTTTCCCTTACCATCCAGCTTCTCTTTGTGTGTGGCAATATGCTTTATACAGGGAGGGGTCTAGGAAAGCTTTGAGAAATGTAGTATAGAGAATATATATATAGTGTATATGTAGTATAGAGCATATATAGAGAGAAACTATAGAGTTTCTCCTGCTTTTTTGATTCACTTAATGCAGCTATTTGTTAGTTCTCTTAAGGAGTTTTTCTTCTAGCCTCATCATTCTAGGAGGGAGGTCAGTGCATCATGTATTTGTATCTTAAAGGGACATAGTTTGAAACCATCACATAAGTCTTGAGAGATTAAATGTTCAGTGATGTTAAAGCTATGTAAGGGGCTTTTTGCACAGGGAGTTCTTTAATATTAGAAAATGGGGACAAATGAGATTCACCTGCTCCTTCAGGTGACTTGTTTCACTTGTATTACAGAACAAGTCGGTCCACGTTCTGAGGCTCACTCCTCTAAGACTGGCTCATGCAGGCTGCAGCACAGTTTTTCAGCACGTGTGCTTAAAATAGAAACGCATATAGGACACAGTTTTGAGAACATTGAATGCTTAGATTGTAAATAGGTAAAGTTTTAAATTGGTTCAGCAGGTATGTTAAAATAGTCATACAAAAATGTAGTTTTGAAGTTCAATTTGGTGCCTGAGTGATCATTTACATGCACTTAGTGAATTCAAAATCCTCATATCTACCTATAAGGAACTATATAGCTGGATATAATTCCAAGTTAACAGCTGTCCTTGTAGAGGTGTGATGCTTATCATTCTGACCTGATCTGTGATTCTGATATCCATGCAATGCTGTCTCCAAGCATCCATATCCAATAAATAATCTTTGGCTCAGTCAGATATACACTTCATTGTAATCCTTTAAGAGGAAGGGCAGAGGAAAGCTCTTGTATTTGCCACTTCAATGCCTTACTGTTGTGCCTTGCAATATAACGGCTACGTGTTTCCAAAGCTGGAATTTTTTTTTTTGACAAAATAGATTAGTGTCACAGTGAAGGTGTTTATTTGGTAGTGGTGCTCTATCAGATATTTACTACAAAGTAGCTTTAAATATTTTATTCCATTCTTTAAGATGTGACTTTGTAGATATTCTTTCTGGTAGGAGTTTTATGGGTTACAGATTAGGTTATTAACAAGATGAAGTCATTATCAAAAAAGACAATGAAACAATTTTTTTTTTTTTGTCTTAAACACAGATTTAAAGGATAACTGCTGCTTCTACAACTTGTTTATGCTTGTATAGAAGGTGTTAGAGAAATGAAACAATTTTTCCCCTCCAAATGCACTGTAGCTAAAAGCTTTTGCCTCAGAGGTACTCATCATTTCCAGGCTATCGTTCACTATTATATGAAATGGATAATTTTACTGTTTATTGTTTTTTATAGTATCTTTTTAAAGTCCCTCTTCAGCAGTCAGTATTTCCTACGTGTATGTGCTGATCACGCATGTTATGCATCTTGCCTTTAAAGCATCTAGAAACAATTGAATCTCATTAAATTGACATTTAGGATTCTGTAAGTGAATAAAAATTTTGCTTTCATTTTGGCTTATCTTCAGTACCTCTCTTCTGATCCACTATTGCAATTATCTTGCTCCTGGAAAATCCAATTACAGAAAATCTGAACTTTATGCTCTAGATGCTTCAACAGCAGGAGGTTAGATTGAGGCCCAGACAGTTAACACTAGGGGACTGGAGTGACTACCCGGCTCTAGACTGTAGTCAAAGTGTAGGTGGAGGAGAGTTGTGACAGCTTGTACTACTTAGCTGTAGATATTTTTTGTTTCTTTTCCATTTTATTAATGGTTACACAGCCTGAATCAGGTGTATTTGTGATTTGAATGCATATGTAGAAACACACATAGGGCATATATGTTCTGTTGAAAATACAGTTTTAAAATAATGAAGACCTCAACTTGAATTAATGATTGATCATATTTATAACTTGGTTTCAAATATTTATTTTCTATTGTCTCTGTTATGTGATACCACTGAGTGGAGACAATTTTAGAATTTGCAACATTAATTCAAAGGCTCTTTAGAAATAGAAAATGACAGTGAACCATAAAAACATGGGTGGTTTTTTTTTTAGTAAAGTGTATATTTCATACTTCAAAGTTAACATTCTTGGCTGTATCTTCAGTTCAGCATAATGTGAATTTTACTTCACCTGAAGATGTAAAGTTGATGTGGAACTTAAGCCTTTATTTCATTTATTAATAAAGTAAGCATACAAACTAACAAAGAATTTCAGAAAATAGCAGACACTGCATGGAAATTTTACGGAAGTACATTCCTTCAGTTGTAGTAAACTCACTAAATAGTATAAAATCACAGCAGAATTGAGATTTTTATTTCGAGGTTTTATTTAAACAAATGTTTTCCTAAACTGAAGAACTGCAGTGCCTTCATGAATGTTTTACACTAACAGATAAAACTAAATTGGGGACTTCTTCATGTAACCACTTCAAGAGGATAGCTGCTGGGAAATGGAGGAGGACCCTTACTCCCAGACTCCCACTCACTTGGGTCATGCATGTGTTTCTGTACTCATAAAATATCTGTTTTGTTGTTGAGTAGATGCTTGCAAAGCACCGGCATGTGAGACACCCCGTCTTGTGCGGAGGAGGAAGCATGCCCTGCTATAAGCAGCCTGGTGTATGGTCATTCATGGTGGTATCTTCGAGGATGTTTTTGCATGGCATGGTTACAAAAGTGAGACTCCATAGGTTGCAATTTACTGTGACTTTAGTACTTCAGATAATGAACAGGAAGCTAACATTTTATTAAAATTTCTAATTTTTGTAAGTTTGTGGACTACAATGTCCTTGAGGATGCTCTGGAACACGAAGATAAGGGGGTTGGTGGAAGGTTGTACCTTTATGTGCTCATGTTGGATTTTTTTGTAGCATCAAAATGCCTACTTACTTTAGGGTGAAGAATCTTCTTTTTACATCTACAAAACAGAATGTATGAAGGGGAGCTCCATGCATGTTGGTAGGATGGCAAGCTCCTGTCTATCTCATAGTTTTAGCCTTATTGGAGTTTGGAAATTATAAAAGCAAGCTTTAACTGAGGTGCCTGAGGAATGGGTAATCATGACTTATTTGTATACCTTGCATATATCTGTGAAGGCCACTCAAGAGTATATTCTGAAAGCATGGAAATCTCTCTTGTGATTATCAGCCCCCTTTGTGCAGATCAGAGAGAGGAATAGTTATTGTTTCCATTTAGGAAGTATGTTGGAGTAGGGAATGCATTTTACTGCAAATGGAATTTACTGTGAGGTTAAAACAAACAAAACCAAAAACTCCAAATGCCAAAAAAAAACCAAACCGCAAACCAAACCCAACTAACTGAAAAAATCAACCAAACCATAAAACCCAGACAAGCCAGTTTGTCACCTTGTGCTACTATAGGTATGATTATAGAATAGAGGATTTACATCAATAAAGACAACTAACTTATATGTGCAAGCTCTAGCTGGCAACTATTTCTAAGGTTTTTTGTTTGGTTGTTTTTTTTTTTGGCAAAACATTATTTGGTTGACTTATAGAAGAGAAGGATGTATATTTTTTATATATATATACACACACACCCCCACCTCAAAGAATTTCATTTGGAACAGAAGAAGGTGGTGCTTAAGAAGTCACAACTGCTGACTGATGAAGCTGTACTTAGTTTGTTCAAGTCTTCTGAAGGAAAACAGGAAAAGGTCCATTTTATCATCTGACTTGTCTTTTATGTAGTCAGGGTTACTTCAGCCACTTTCCTCTCTGTCTGCAAGAAGACTGACTATATGTCCCTGGGGTAATTCTCAGGGAAAACTTTTTTACGCTTGACCACTTCTTTTAATCAGATTTTTTTCTTTTTTAATAATCTTTATGTGCTATTTGCTTGTCAAGCTAGACTAATTTCTTCCTTTTATGGACTAGAGAAGATTTAATGTCCATCTTCTTGTAAGTACAGTTTGACATCAGACAAAAATTTAGAGTGAGTGTATTTGAACACCTCATTGTTGATGGCATTTATCTAGGTGAGTTGAGCCCATGCGTTGCTTGCTGGTGTGGTCTGCAGCACTGTTCAACAGTCTCTGTTGGTTTATGGTGATGGGAGTCTGGAATAACTCATAGCTTCAGGAGACTGTTGCATTGCTGTGAATGATAGCCAACAGAAGTAAATGGGAAGAGGAAAATAGAGATGAGATTCCGCAGCTCTTCTGCAGTTTATCACTCCATATGTTGACCAAATTTTGTCTCACCTTTTTGGAAGAAATGGGAGATGGAAGATGACTTCTCTCATCCTGACTGTATTGGCTGGGAGGCAGGAAATAAAAGGAATTAATAGTTTTTATATAAACTGCAGCAGAAATAGGAGGCTACCAAAAAAAAAAGTGGTAGAACAGCCACTATATGTGTTTCTTTCAGGGGCAGAAGTGTGTGAGATGGTTTTGCAGACTTAAGCAGCTTGCTTCATTGGACAATACCTTGCTTCTGTTTATATACCAATGACAATCTCATCTGGAGTATCAAGTTTCTTCATTCTGAATGTAGTTCATAGTACATTTTTGCACCTTAGTTTTTTTACTGAGGAGAGGCAGAACATGAAGTGAGTCTATTTCAACCACAGATATAGCTATAAAGGTCCAGATTCAATGGAAATCAACAAAAGCATGGGGGAATCAGGGTCTACTGGTAGTATGTCTCTTAATACTGCAGTTTCAGTTTGAACGCTGCACAATACTAAAGATAGTGGAGGAATTAATGAGCTCAATTTATCATCACTCCTTCAATTATATATAGGTGATATTTCTGTTCTTCATTCTCAGCAAGGGTGCTTTTTGCTGAAAATGTCATCAAAGTACTTTTTTTTTTTTTTTTTGGAAGAAATGATCCTGTATGTTAGCCCAGGAGATGAGAGAAACAAATGAGAAATACGCCTGTAGTTCTACTGTGTGTAAGATCTTGGAACAGATGAGACCCTGATGGATTGAGTTCAAGCCCATTCATAATTGGTGATAGGGAGCTGTGGTCTATATGCAGAAATGATGTTGAAGAGTGATTCATACTCTCAATATGGAGATGTAAATGTGGGGAGCTCAAATAGCCTCTGGCTGGTGAGCAATTCTGTAGTGGATTTTTGTGACCTGTTCCTTAGAATAAAAGAAATTGGATGAAAAACTGCAATACAAATGTAAATAGCCTTGCATTACAAATGTAGCATGTCGGTTCACCAATTAGGATGTCTAGCAATATAAGACCTATTACCAAGGGAACTGGAATGCAGTAATGGCAAAAAGTAAATTAAGCTGCTGTGCGTTTCCTGGGCCCCTCAGTAGGGTAGGAATACAGTCTTCAAGAATACAGATTGAAACTGATGCTGCCAACAGTTCTTTCTTGTCTCTGTGGCACTGCTTCATAGCCCTTCTAGGGAAATAGAATGAAATATGAAAGTCAGCAAAGGAGTTGGTGTTTTTTTTATTACTTGGAAAAACCTAAGTGTCTTCAAATCCTTGGGGGAGATAGTAATGCTCTCTAATCTGGAGAACGTGTATAGCTATTTTCAATATCTGTTTCATTGTATTGTTATCTTATTTATTCTTTCCAAATTCTTAAATGGGAATAAAAATTAATTTCTTATCTGCTTCTTGGTGTAGCTGAATGACTGAATATAGATGTGATATCCATCTAGCTTATTGAATACAACACAATGATGGATATAAAGAAGAAATCATATCTGTGATACCTTAGTAATACATAGAATTTTGAAATAGGCTTGACCTGCTGGAAATGTTACTCATTTTTCATGAATGTCAAGATGCTTCTGGTAGAGGAAGGCCCAAAATGTTTTTGCTGTTGTCATGGTGTCGTGGTTTAGCCCCAGCCGGCAACTAAGCACCACGCAGCCGCTCGCTCACTCTCCCTCCCACAGCGGGACGGGGGAGAGAATTAGGAAAAACCTTGTGGGTTGAGATAAACACGGTTTAATAGGACAGAAAGAAAGAAGGGAACAATAATGATAATACCAACAAAGGAATGTATAAGAACAAGTGATGCCCAATACAGCAATTGCTCACCACCCCGTGATCGACAGCCCGTCCCCGAGCAGCGATTTCCGCCCCCCCGGCCAACTCCAGTTTATGTACTGGGCATGACGTCGTATGGTAGGGAATATCTCTTTGGCCAGTCTGGGTCAGCTGTCCCGGCTGTGTCCCCTCCCAGCTCCCCGTGCACCCCCAGCCTGCTTGCTGGCAGGCCAGCACAAGAAGCTGGACTGTCCTTGACGGCTCAGCAACAACCCAAAACATCAGCACATTATCAACAGTTCCTCATCCCAAATCCAAAACACAGTCTCACACTAGCTTCTGTGAGGAAAACCAGCTCTATCCTGGCTGAAACCAGGACAGTATCCACCCCTTATTCCATACCATTTACGTCATGCTCAGGTCCTATACTTTTCAATACATTCCAATTATTCATTTTTACTCTTCCTGTCCTTTAATATATACACACAGATATCACTCTCTTAGTCCATGGGCCATCACTTAAAATGTCTATGGAGTTCAGTCAGTCCATGACTCTGGGCTTCATCCATCATAGCAGTCTCTCAGGGCAGGGGAGATGGTATGTGGTGTTGGATTGTCATCTGGCACGGTCCATGTCCATGATCTGCAGGTCAAAGATGTCGATCTCGAGGGATTTGTTGGGCGCAAGCTGCTGAAGCCAGTTCTGGTTTCATCACTGCTGCACGTTGCTTGGTTTCAGTGAAGCTCATTCTTCATCAGTCTGGGTGATTCTTACTATAATACCATTGATATGGTAGATAGCAGCCATAGTAGTAATGTCATTCTGAACAATTAACATAATACAATTCAAATCATTAACTGTTTTCACCCAAAATCAAGTCTCCTTGAGGTACACATCGGACTTCCCCATCCTTCCGCATTACCCACCAAGTGCACCCAGGTCCCTGGGCAAAGGCAATCCCACGAATGGGTTTGCCTTTTCCTAATGCAGGAGTAACCCAGACTGTCTTCCCCAGCATGTTTCTCACATGCACCACAGGGACTTTATCCCCTTCTACAGTACGTAGAAGTTTTGATTGGGCAGGGCCGGCTCTATTAGTAGATCCCCTAGTGTTGACTAACCAGGTGGCTTTGGCTAAATGTTTATCCCAATTTTTGAATGTCCCATCACCCATTGCTCTCAGTGTAGTCTTTAACAGTCCGTTGTATCGTTCAATTTTTCCGGAAGCTGGTGCATGATAGGGGATATGATACACCCACTCAATGCCGTGCTCTTTGGCCCAGGCGTCTATGAGGTTGTTTCGGAAATGAGTCCCATTGTCTGACTCAATTCTTTCCGGGGTGCCATGTCGCCATAAGACTTGCTTTTCAAGGCCCAGGATAGTGTTCCGGGCGGTGGCATGGGGCACAGGGTATGTTTCCAGCCATCCGGTGGTTGCTTCCACCATGGTAAGCACATAACGCTTGCCTTGGCGAGTTTGTGGAAGTGTGATATAGTCAATCTGCCAGGCCTCCCCGTATTTATATTTCAACCATCGTCCTTCATACCAGAGAGGCTTTAACCGCTTGGCTTGTTTGATCGCAGCACACGTTTCACATTCATGGATAACCTGGGCAATAGCATCCATGGTCAGGTCCACCCCTCGATCCCGAGCCCATCTATATGTTGCATCTCTTCCCTGATGGCCTGAGGTGTCGTGGGCCCACCGAGCTATAAATAATTCACCCTTATGTTGCCAGTCCAGATCCACCTGAGCCACTTCAATCTTAGCAGCCTGATCCACCTGATGGTTGTTTTGATGTTCTTCGGTGGCCCGACTCTTGGGTACGTGAGCATCTACGTGACGTACTTTTATGACGAGATTCTCTAGTCGAGCAGCAATATCTTGCCACAATTCAGCAGCCCAGATGGGCTTGCCTCTGCGTTGCCAGTTGCTCTGCTTCCATTGCTGCAGCCACCCCCATAGAGCATTTGCTACCATCCATGAGTCAGTATAAAGATAGAGTACTGGCCATTTTTCTCGTTCAGCAATATCTAAAGCCAGCTGGATGGCTTTCACCTCCGCAAACTGACTTGATTCACCTTGTCCTTCAGCCACTTCTGCAACTCGTCGTATAGGGCTCCATACAGCAGCTTTCCACCTTCGATGTTTGCCTACAATACGACAGGACCCATCAGTAAACAGGGCATATTGCCTTTCGTTCTCTGGCAGTTCATTATATGGTGGAGCCTCTTCAGCACGCGCCACCTCCTCTTCCGGTGATATTCCAAAATCTTTGCCTTCTGGCCAGTCCATGATCACTTCCAAGATTCCCGGGCGATTAAGATTTCCTATTCGAGCCCGCTGTGTAATAAGTGCGACCCACTTACTCCACGTAGCATCAGTCGCATGATGCGTAGAGGGGACCCTCCCTTTGAACATCCAGCCCAGCACCGGCAGTCGGGGTGCCAGGAGGAGCTGTGCTTCAGTACCAACCACTTCTGAGGCAGCTCGAACTCCTTCATATGCCGCCAATATCTCCTTTTCAGTTGGAGTATAGCGGGACTCAGATCCCCTATATCCTCGACTCCAAAACCCTAGAGGTCGACCTCGAGTCTCTCCTGGTGCCTTCTGCCAGAGACTCCAGGTAGGGCCATTCTCCCCGGCTGCCGTGTAGAGCACATTTTTAACATCTTGTCCTGCCCGTACTGGCCCGAGGGCTACGGCATGAACTATCTCCTGTTTGATTTGTTCGAAGGCTTGTCGTTGCTCAGGGCCCCATTTAAAATCGTTCTTCTTCCAGGTCACTTGATAAAGAGGGCTTACAATCAGACTGTAATTTGGAATATGCATTCTCCAGAAACCCACAACACCCAGAAATGCTTGTGTTTCTTTTTTGCTAGTTGGTGGAGACATAGCTGTTATTTTGTTGATCACATCCGTTGGGATCTGTCGACGTCCATCTTGCCATTTTATTCCTAAAAACTGGATCTCTTGTGCAGGTCCCTTGACTTTACTTTGCT
Source organism: Phaethon aethereus (assembly GCF_964289735.1). NCBI lineage: Eukaryota > Metazoa > Chordata > Aves > Phaethontiformes > Phaethontidae > Phaethon > Phaethon aethereus. Next base: position 44,863,328 of record NC_138578.1, read on the forward strand.
TTATAGCAAAACCAGCTTTCAGAAGGACTTGAATTATTTTCTTCCCTTTCTCGAAAACTTCTTCTGCTGTGTTGCCCCATACGATGATGTCATCAATGTATTGCAGATGCTCTGGAGCTTCACCCTGTTCCAGTGCAGTTTGTATCAGCCCATGGCAAATGGTAGGGCTGTGTTTCCACCCCTGGGGAAGTCGATTCCAGGTGTATTGGACACCTCTCCAAGTGAAAGCAAACTGTGGCCTGCACTCTGCTGCCAAAGGGATCGAGAAAAACGCGTTAGCAATATCAATGGTGGCGTACCACTTGGCTGCCTTTGACTCCAGTTCATATTGAAGTTCTAGCATGTCCGGCACAGCAGCGCTCAGTGGTGGCGTGACTTCATTCAGGCCACGATAGTCTACTGTCAGTCTCCACTCTCCATTAGACTTTCGCACTGGCCATATGGGGCTGTTGAAGGGTGAGTGAGTCTTGCTGATCACTCCTTGGCTCTCCAGCCGACGAATCAGCTCATGGATGGGGATCAGGGAGTCTCTGTTGGTGCGATATTGCCGCCGGTGCACTGTTGTGGTAGCGATCGGCACCTGTTGTTCTTTGACCCTGAGCAACCCCACCACCGAAGGGTCCTCTGAGAGACCAGGCAAGGTGGACAGCTGTTTAATTTCTTCCGTCTCCAAGGCAGCTATACCAAAAGCCCACCGGTACCCTTTTGGGTCCTTGAAATACCCTCTGCTGAGGTAGTCTATGCCCAGGATGCACGGAGCCTCCGGGCCAGTCACAATGGGGTGCTTCTGCCACTCATTCCCAGTTAGGCTCACTTCAGCCTCCAGTACAGTCAGCTGTTGGGATCCCCCTGTCACTCCGGAAATACAGATGGGCTCTGCCCCTATATGGCTTGATGGCATCAGGGTACATTGTGCACCGGTGTCCACTAAAGCCTTATATTCCTGTGGGTCTGACGTGCCAGGCCATCTAATCCACACAGTCCAATAAACTCGGTTGTCCCTCTCCTCCACCTGGCTGGAGGCAGGGCCCCTCTAATCCTGCTCATAGTACTCGTTACCCACTTCTTGTAAATAGGAGTCAGAAGTCCCTTCAAGAGGATCAGAGGTGAGATCAGCTCTTCTATTCTTTCTGGGAAGCTGCCCACTGGAAAGTGGAGCGACGATTTTCCTCGAGGAACCTGAACCCCCTTTTGTAATTGTTTTTCCTTGCAGCTCGCGTACTCGTGCCTCTAGGGTCGAGGTAGGTTTTCCATCCCACCTCCTCATGTCCTCTCCGTAGTCACGCAATTGAAACCACAGGGTGGCTCGTGGTGTGTATCCTCTATATCTTCTCTCTTGAACAGAAGAGCGCTTACTCCTAATGGCTGAGACACTGGTCCGTATGGGTGGAGGGTAGGGCATATCCTCTTTGAATTGCCGGAACTCTCGGGACAGTTTCTCTATAGCAGAGACGCAGGCCCGTAGGGAGGAAGAGAGACTTTCTTCGTATTGCCGGAGTTGGCCAGCCAATTCATCCACCGTTGGTCTCTCTCCGTCCTTCCAGGCCATTACTGCTAATGAGTTGGCATATGATGATGGTGCACTCTGTACAAACTTCCGCCACATAGGTTGCGTGCAATTGACTTCATCTGGATCTTTGGATGATTGTCCATTGTCCAAGTCACCATAAATCACTTCCAGCACCGCTAGCTCCCTCAGGTACTGGATACCTTTCTCCATGGTGGTCCACTTGCCTGGGTGACATAGAACATCTTCCTTGAAGGGATACCTTTCCTTCACACCCGACAGGAGTCGTCTCCAGAGGCTGAGGACTTGTGCACCTTTTCCAATTGCTTTGTCAATGCCCCCTTCCCTAGAAAGGGATCCCAGCTGCTTGGCTTCCCTACCCTCTAATTCCAGGCTACTGGCCCCATTATCCCAGCATCGGAGCAGCCAGGTGACAATGTGCTCACCTGGACGACGGCTGAAATCCTTTCGCATATCTCGCAATTCACTCAGGGATAGAGATCGGGTAGTTACCGTCTCTTTTATAAGTTCTTCCTCTTCCTCCTCTTCAAGCGATGACTCGCTCTCTTCCCTCTTCCGTGCTTGTGATGGCCCTGCTTCAGAGCACTCTGCCTCCTCACTCTCTTCCTCTGGCTCCTTCTTAGCAGGATCTTCCTCCTCCCTTACTAAACGAGCTGACTTCCGCTTCCAAGATTTCTTCTTTTGTACAGGGGCAACTGATACCGGGATGGGCTGGTCCTCTGGTTCAGCTGCAACAGTCTGAGTAGCTACAGTGCCCGCCGTGGGGGTTGGAGTAGTGGCAGTGCCCGCCGTGGGGGTTGGAGTAGTGACAGTGCCTGCTACAGACGTTGGAGTAGTCACAGTGCCTGCCACATTGCCATCAGACCCAGAGAGCCCCTCTCCCCTTTGCATAGTGTTAAATAGGGTTCGGTAGGCATGGGCCAGGCCCCAGCACATGGCAATGATTTGTGTCTCCTTGGAGCTGCCAGGCTGACAGCATACTTCTTCCAGATATTCTGCTAGTTTATCAGGATTCTGCACTTGTTCGGGAGTGAAGCTCCAAAACACCGGAGGTGCCCACCGCCCCAGGCATTTGCCCATGCTGTTCCACACACCCTGCCATTCATAACTATCCAGCCTTGGGGCAGATCTCCGGGTGATATTCTTAAATTGCTTGCCAACCTTAGACAAAACTGAAACCATGTTCCCCAGAAGTAGCAATAGAGGTATTTTAACCAGCCAAGGGTGTTCAAAATACTGAAAAATTATTGTGATGAAGGAGGAAATGTTATGATAGAGGGTATCAAAGGTACCATTCTGCATTTCCTCCATAAAAAACCTTTCAGAGGCAGAAGTATAATTGCTAATCGTCTCCACAAGACTGTAGCCAAAATACAGTAACGGCTTTAGTACAGAGCTCAGATGATACCACATTAAGCTCAAGGTCAGTGCTCTAAAAACAAAATTCACAGGCGAGACATTACTAATCATTGCAGAGTACAGCAGCCCGCAGAAACCAACACCGATCCTTAACATGTACAGCAAAGACGAGAGCATGATGCAAATCAAACTGATATTGTGACCTGCAACCGTTATTATCTCAAGCCTCGGGCCCCACGTTGGGCGCCAAAAAGGACTGTCGTGGTTTAGCCCCAGCCGGCAACTAAGCACCACGCAGCCGCTCGCTCACTCTCCCTCCCACAGCGGGACGGGGGAGAGAATTAGGAAAAACCTTGTGGGTTGAGATAAACACGGTTTAATAGGACAGAAAGAAAGAAGGGAACAATAATGATAATACCAACAAAGGAATGTATAAGAACAAGTGATGCCCAATACAGCAATTGCTCACCACCCCGTGATCGACAGCCCGTCCCCGAGCAGCGATTTCCGCCCCCCCGGCCAACTCCAGTTTATGTACTGGGCATGACGTCGTATGGTAGGGAATATCTCTTTGGCCAGTCTGGGTCAGCTGTCCCGGCTGTGTCCCCTCCCAGCTCCCCGTGCACCCCCAGCCTGCTCGCTGGCAGGCCAGCACAAGAAGCTGGACTGTCCTTGACGGCTCAGCAACAACCCAAAACATCAGCACATTATCAACAGTTCCTCATCCCAAATCCAAAACACAGTCTCACACTAGCTTCTGTGAGGAAAACCAGCTCTATCCTGGCTGAAACCAGGACACATGGGTTAACCCTAAGCAGCTAAGTTAGGTTAGGTTAACCTAAGTTAACCCATGGGCAACTAAGCACCATGCAGCTGCTCCCTCACTTCTCCCCCTGGTGTAATGGGTAGAGAATCAGAGGGGTAAAAGTGAGAAAGCTTCTGGGTTAAGGTAAAGATACTTTAATAGGTAAAGCAAAAGCTACACATACAAGCAAAGCAAAACAAGGAATTCGTGCACCACTTCCCATTGGCAGTCAGATGTTCAGCCATCTCCAGGAAAGCAGAGCTCCACACATAACAGTTACTTGGGAAGACTAACACCATCACTGCAAATATTCCCCCTTTTCCTTCCTTCCTTCTCCCAATTTTATATGCTGAGCATGACCTCATATGGTATGGAATATCCCTTTGGTCAGTTGGGGTCAGCTGTCCCAGCTGTTTCCCTTCCCAACTTCTTGTGCACCCCCAGCCTACTCTCTGGTGGGGTGGTTTGAGAAGGAAAGGCCCTGACTCTGTGTAAGCACTGCTCAGCAATAACAAAACATCCCTGAATTATCAACACTGTTTTCAGCACAAATCCAAAACATAGTCCCCTACTAGCTACTATGAAGAAAATGAACTCTCTCCCAGCCAAATCCAGCATGCTATATAGAAATCTCTTTGGAAAAATATCTCATTCAACGAAAACTTTTAGGAATGGCTGAACTGTTGAGGCTTTTAAGACCTCCTTGTCAGCAGATAAGGCAACAAAACACACTTAGGAAAAAGACAACTGCTACCTCCACCTAGTTTGAAAAGCATTCAGCAGCAATAGTAAGAGACAAATTTTGACATAGTTAAAGAGCTTTGTTTGCACAAATAAAAAAAAAGCTATGTGCTGTATTCATAAAGAAGTGGTAATACAAATTATGTATAAAATAAATCCAAACTAATTCACACTAGATTCTTGAAAGCATCTCAATTCTTTACTTTCTCAGGCATTAGTAAATTGTTTCCTTGTTTTACAATTTATTTCAGTATCTCACAAATACTAGCAGTGACTAGAATAAACACTGATGTTACTAAAGTGTGTGACTATCACAAAAAAATGTTTAAAAATAAGATTTTTTTTTTCTGTGTTCCAAGTATCTGAGCAATGCCTTTGAAGAATCCAGGCTTCAACTATGATGATTATTTTTCTTTCAAAATTAAAACATCAGGCAAAGTATTTTTGTTATAATGCTGTAGCGGGTGCAGAGGGTGGAGGAAGGCTTTAGAATTGTATTTAGACTTATCCTGGCAGTGATGCTCTTACTGTTATGTTTTATTTAAATGATTGTATTTAAAATTGATGAAAAGTAAGATCAAGCAGTGTGCTTTGAAAAAACCTTCAATTCAATATAACCAGCATCACCCTTTTTTCACAGTGCTCTTTCTTAAAGGTAGTACATTTTGGCTTATTACTTCAGAAAAATGTTTTCTAATTACCATGCATGCCTAGATACTGGTGGGACCTGCTTTGAATAAGTGAAGTGCATTAGGTGAAACATGTAAAATGGAAAAAAGTGTTGGGTTACTAGAATTAATAATGAAGCCACTTGGTGGCTATTGGTAATGGTTAGCCGTAATGTCCTTTATGGGAAGTATGCATATGTGTCACAGGTTAACCCCAGCTGGCAACTAAGCACCACACGGCTGTTTGCTCACTCTTCCTCCCTGGTGGGATGGGGGATGCAACTGGAAGAGTAAAAAGTGAGAAAACTCGTGGGTTGAGATAAAGACACTTTAATAGGTAAAGCAAAAGCTACATGTACAAGCAAAGCAAAACAAGGAATTCGTGCACCACTTCCCATGGGCAGGCAGGGGTTCAGCCATCGCCAGGAAAGCAGGGCTGCATCACACGTAGCCATTACTTAGGAAGACAAAACACCATTACTCTGAATGTTCCCCCCTTCTTCCTTCTTCCCCCAGCTTTATATGCTGAGCGTGATGTCATGTGGTCTGGAATATCCCTTTGGTCAGTTGGTGTCAGCTGTCCTGGCTGTGTCTCCCCCCAGCTTCTTGTGCACCCTCAGCCTACTCACTGGTGGAGTGGTTTGAGAAGCAGTAAAAGGCCTTGACTCTGTGTAAGCACTGCTCAGCAATAAGGAAAACATCCCTGGATTATTAACACTGTTTTCAGCACAAATCCAAAACATAGTCCCTAGCTGCTGTGAAGAAAATTAACTCTATCCCAGCCAAAACCAGCACAGCATGTAAATGACATCCTGAAGATAAAAGTTGTGCAGGTGTCTTGCAAAGTAGAAGGGTGGGGAATACAGTTCCCTTGGAAACCATGAGATATTTGGAGCCTAGCATTACAGTGAGGTATATCTTTCCAGACACAAGAAAGGCAAAAATCAGTTCTTTGAAACATTTTCGCTGAAAATTATTTATTTCTAAGGGAGCTTATCTCAACAGAAGTGAGTACAGTAAGGAAGATGGCTCAGAGTCCCCCAGTTTTCTTTTTTTCAGCATAGCATTCAAAAAGGATTTTAAGACACAGCTATTGTATGTAAATGTGTCAAACTGTGCAAATGTAATTTTTATTTTAGAATAATAAAATAAAATATCTAGAATATCATAGCAGAAAATATGAAGATACTGGGAGCAACCTCCCCAGGGAGGTGGTAGAGTTCCCATCACTGAAGGTTTTCAATATGTGATTGGACAGGGGTTAGATGATATTCCCTAGGCTCCCTTTCCTATGAAAGGATGGACTAGATGATCTATCAAGGTCCTTTCCAACCTGGCTAGTCTATGATTCCTATGAAAACAATTTTTTGTGTACTGGGGCTCATGATGACTATTTTCAGATATTGGTGCTTCTTGTCAGTGACTTCTGGAGGGTTTGTGTTTATTGCTATGCTACTGAAGCTAGAGGAGTTTTTACTTGTCTTAAGAGAATAGTTTCGAATATTTTTTTTTTTTTTCTGGCACCGTGTCAAAGTCAACTGTAATTTATGACCAGTAACAATCGAAATATTTTACCTGAGATCACTTGCTTTCCAGGCAATGAAATAAACTACAAAATGCCTGTTCTGTGTTGGCTCTATTAGTTTGTGGAAAAGCTTGTACTATTTCCCTTAGAGCTAGTCAGCTAAGACAAGACCATTCTGCCAGGGCAATACTGACCTGTTGACCTGAAATAAGGATCTCCTTACCAGTTCATAAAAATAAATGAGACCCAAAAGAACCCTTTACTTGAGATGAGTATAAATCCAGATAAAACATGAGTGACCTTCCAAAGCAGCCTGTGAAATGAAAAACTACTTAACAATGAGGAACTCTGAGACTCATAATTTAGCCTTCAGTGCCAGATGATTTTCCAGATCTTTTTGCATCTCTCACAGCATAAATTAATTTTCATAAAGTATTGTTCTTGTACCAAACTACTAAGGACACTAAACAGGCATGAAACAAGCTTCCCTACATTTGCCAAAATGAGCTGACCAGAGAAATAACTTGCTGCTTCCATAGTTCTTCTCAATAAAGGTCTTACTTTTTCACCAGTAGAAAACAGAAGCTGAAGAAACAATGATTATTCTTTTCAACTTCCTATTCTGGTAAACACATATATTTTTCTTTTTTTATTTGTTAAACATGAAAACAGCCTGTTAAGGAAATTTAAAAGTATTTGTACATGTTTCCAATTAAAACTGCAGAAGGAAAATACATGAATCAACTTTGCATAGATGTAGACTAGTCCCCTACTTAACTCTACCTAGCATTCAGTAGAGGATATGAAAAGTTAACGGAAAGTTTAAACAGCAACTGGAAGCTGCTGAATGTGTTTTATTTAATCTAGGAAAACTGCTTTCTGATGGGTTGAATTTTTTTTTTATATTGCCCTCTCCCAAATAAGACTTGTCACTGTATCAAAAAATCTACTAGTCTCAAAATGTGCTTGCCTGAAGAGTAAACCATGCTGCAATTTTTAATGGCTTAGGAGATCTGTGAAAAATTTCCAATACAGTTACACTGAGTTTTCAACTGAGTCTACTAACAACACTCTAAATGCCTTCACTGATTTTTAATTTTTTTTTTAACCCCACTATAACGTAAATGGCTTTTAATACAATATTTCACCAAGGCCTTGGAGAGACTTCTTCAAAGCCTGTACAAATTCATGTGTTCTGACTCCCTGTGCACTCAGGAGCTTGTACATGTTGGATATAGTAAGCATTTATCTGTTGTTATTGCTAATTCTAACAGAGTTCTGACATATGGTGTTGCACTTGAGATCACTGACACTGTGTTGCCTAACTGCCAATTTCCAAGTAGTATGTTACAGGGAAAGCTGTTAATGTGCTATGAATTTGGAAAAACCCTTTAAAAGGATAAGGTGTTATCTGAAGTGATTTCTCCAATGTGTTCAGCAGGATGAGGGGCCCAGGGTGTTAGCTAAACAACATCTATGCTGTCCAAACAGAAACGGAAGCTTTGTAGCAGTACATGTGGATGAAGTCACAGCTTCCCACCAGCAGGCAAAAGGTTTCAGACTTGAAAATGATGGAATTTGCAAAATGACTGCAAAATGAAGATCTGCGGTCAGATCTTCACCTGTTGCAGGTGTTAACTGCGGTTTCTAGTTCTAAGACTGTACCAGAACTTAAGCAAATTCTCAGATGGAAACCTAGCTAGTTCCCAGGGCTGTGAAGTATAATGAAAATAATTCCGTGGGATTCAGCATTATTGGAAGTGGATCTACTTGTAACAGTTTAATGGCTGTGCAGTGAAGTGCTGGTCTGGTCTGTAACAATGGCCTTTGTTTTCCTGTGTTTATGCTTCCTGTAAGAAGAAATCTCTTTGTGCTCGTTAACATAATACATAAAGGCAGGCTTTTATTGGGCTGAACAGGAAAAAATGGAAACTGGCTGACCACTGCTTCAAGTATTAATACTGACATGTTTGTCACACAGATACGGTTGCATTACAGCTTAGGGTGGATTGTAATGGATCCTCTACCAGTCCAAATAAGAACCAAACCTTGGTGGTGGGTCAAGGGAACCCCAAACAAGTCTGTATGTTTACTGTGAAAAAGCAGCAGAGAAAAAGAATGGAAGTATAAATGCATAAGCTACTACTGAAAGCATACATATATGTATGTATAGTAATTGATTTAAGGAGTGAGTATATCAAAGGTAGATATAACTGAGCTGTGGGTTTGGGAGATTTTTGTTGTGTGGTGGTGTTTTGTTTTTTTTTCTTTTTCCCCACCGGTGTGCTGGGCTGACCCTGGCTGGATGCCAGGTACCCACCAAAGCAGCTCTATTACTCCCCTTCTCAGCTGGGCAGGGGAGAGAAGATATAACAGAAAGCTCGTGGGTCGAGATAAGGACAGGGAGAGATCACTCACCAATTATCATCATGGGCAAAACAGACTTGACTTAGGAAAACTAGTTTAGTTTATTACCAATCAAATCAGAGCAGGACAATGAGAGATAGAACATAAATCTTAAAAATCCTTCCCCCTATGCTGGACTCAGCTTCACTCACTATTTTCTCTACCTTTTCCTCCTTAATACACAAAAGTTCAACTTGTAAAATATTCACTAAAAAGTATTTTTTAAAATCACTATTTGATGTACTTCATGTACTAAATTTTAATGTAATCCACTTATACATGATCAAATAACTGCTGAAAGTATAAAGTTCCTCCTAAGCCCTACTCCTTCCCCTCCTCTGGGAGATACAGAAAAATACATAGTGAAAGTGGATACATCTAAAAAATGAAAAAAAGAATATCAAACAGTTCTAAGGACTGAAATATCTACTTAGAAGTTTGTCCAAAGTAGAGAACTGTCTCCAAGAGATAATTCAAATACATGTAATTTTGGGGGGGAAACTAACAAGTGAGTACTTTCTTTAAATTCATTATTTTTTCTGTTGCAATGAGCAGCTTTCCAAAAAAACTTCTTTATCAAAGTTACTTGGTAACATTTAAACTTGATTCCATGCATTTAAACTTTTTTCATTCTTTTTTTCTTTTAAGAAATCCCATTAGGAAACTGACTTAGAATATAGCATATCTAAGATGCACATTAAAATATTTCCTTTATAGTTTTTTTCTTAAAGCTGAACTTCATATTTTGTTGTATTCACATTTTAATCTTTCTTACACATTCAGGAAAGTAAGACTTGTATACAGTGGTATGAATCTTAAATTTGTGATACAGAGATATTCTGTTTAATAAGAAGCTGCAATGGCTAATGTAGTTGCAAACAACATTCTTTCAATTTTTTTTAATCTTTTCTCTTAATAGAGTAAACAATACAGGATTTTCCCAGGTGTCAGTCCGACACCAATATTGTCTCTCAAATACTTGGCCAGACCTTGAAGTTTTGAGCAAGGTAACTTTAATTTTAGAACAGAAATCTTGAGTTCATGAGCATATCTACATGTTACAAAAACACGTGATTCTGGAGTATAAGGTAAAAATCTTCAACTATGAATGCTTGACATCCTGTGGAAGTGGACAGATTGCTGACTAGGTGTAATAATGATATTGTTGAATTCAAGTCCTGAGGACTGTGCCTGTAATTCCTCCACAGGCAGCTGATGTTTTGAAGATAGAACTGTCATAGCAGGGCATGTGGTAAAATGAACTGTGGGACAGCATGTATATACTTTTGTGCAATAGATGCTCTTCTGGCTGAGCTATATGGCTCCACAGGGCAGCAGGGGGCTTGAGTGATTACAACTATTTACAAATAATTCTAAACTTCTGTGTCAGGTTTTACAGGCTTTTAAGTGTATGTATGCATCATAACAGCATGCACATCTAAAGTGAAACTTCAGTCTTAATTGTCCATGAATATCAGATATACTTTGTAATATCTGTTAGGAGGTTTTCCTCTATCAGTCCTGGTTATTTTTCTCTGTTTTTCCAGTACAAATATTAATGTTAATAAAACTGACATGCATTGCAAGACATTCCCGGGAATGTTGTCTATCTCTGAACATTCATACAAAATTTCTTCTCTGGAATGCAATATTAGTGTGTACTGAACTTCCCACAAAGAGATCACAAGAAAATAAATATTCATGTTTAAATGTGTTATAGAAGCTATCCAGAAGTCTGATAGCTTTATGGTACTCTAAATTAAGACAATAAACGAAGTCTAAAGTTAGAAATACAAAGGTAGAAGAATTTATTAACACTTTGAGTTCTGACAGATTTGTCACTTGTGTTTTCTGAAGTGTACATGTGGTGAGGCTATTACCTCATTATGTGTATTATGTGGTGAGGGGTGTGCGTGTAGGATGTGCTACTCGCAACTCCCCACCCTACTTGGAAGTTCATTTGTGATACAGCGAGCTTTTTCCACGCTTTAGTTCCTTGGCTATTGAAGGCAAACTCTAAACAAAAACTGAGGCAAATATTGTGAGTGCCTTCAGACCTAGGAGGTCTGAAATACAGCCACAGTCGTTCTGGAACTTACTTAATGAATACCTGCAGAGTACTTTTATATTATCATCACATGTTAATACGATCTGTGAACAATTCAGTTAGGAAAAGAAGATAAGAATGTGAATTTTCTGTCTTCAAATATTTGCTAATATGATTCAATAATACTAAGACAAATATTAAAAAGCATCATGGCAGAACAGATGTGAAAGTTCCTGTCTGAGGAGCATTTGAGGCAAAAGAATGACTTGACACCTTTTTCCATTAAACAATCATTGTTTCTTTGTGGTAATTAAGTTTACTGTCGGGCTCTGCAGGTTCTGGGTATAACTCACTCCATGGATCCAGCTGACAAAATGAGCCAGACACTGAATATATAGTGTAGGAACATGTAAACTACCTTGTGTGTACATATGTATTTAACTCTGAGGTAGAAAGCATCCTTGGAAGTTCATATATCCACAGAGTTGTAGAAGACCTAAATGTGCTTGATCCATTTCATAGCAAGAGCTAGTGAAGCTTTAAACCAGTGTCAATTATCCCAGTTTGTGTTTAGGTTTTGGACTGTGATTATATTACTATCTAAATATGACCAACTGTGACGAGCAGGAAGTTGGACACGATGATCCTTATGGGTCCCTTCCAACTCAAGATATTCTGTGAACTGCAGATGTAACTTTTCCTGATTACATAATGAGAAGTCTCAATTTTGGGGGATTTATAATTCTAGACTTGAATCTGGTCTACTTCTGAACTGTAACCTTAAAAATTTCTTGTTATTTGTTCTTAACAAGAGGCAGGCTTTGGTGAATGAAAGTTGAGAGAGGATTCAGTAGTTTTAAGACAGAAATTGAAACTTATGGCAGTTTATTGAAGATAAATATGTCAGTATTGAAGATTAAATTTTGTCAGCAAAACCACTACCGTGGACTTCTGGAGTGCAAACTTTGACCTGCTCAAGATACTGGTTGAGAGAATCCCTTGGGAGACAGTCCTGAAGGGTGAAGGGGTCCAGGAAGGCTGGACATTCCTCAAGAAGGAAATATTAAAGGGGCAGGAGCAGGCGGTCCCCATGTGGTGTAAGATGAGCTGGAGGGGAAGATGACCGGCCTGGCTGAACAGGGAGATTTTGCTGGGAATCAGGGGAAAAAAAGAGGAGATTACCACCTTTGGAAGAAGGGGCAGGCAACTCAAGAAGAGTACAAGGATCTCATTAGGTCAAGCAGGGACAAAATTAGAAAGGCAAAAGCCCAGCTAGAGCTCAGTCTGGCCACAGTGGTAAGGCATAACAAAAAATGTTTTTATAAATATATTAACAACAAAAAGAGAGGCAAGGAGAATCTCCATCCCTTACTGGATACGGCAGGGAACATTGTCACCAAGGATGAGGAAAAGGCTGAGGTACTTAATGCCTCTTTTGCCTCAGTCTTTAATAGCCAGACCAGGTATCCTCAGGGTATTCGGACCTCTGAGCTGGAAGGCAGGGGTGGAGAGCAGAATAAACTCTTCATAATCCAGGATGAAGCAGTTAGCGACCTGCTATGCCACCTGGACACTCACGATCCATGGGGCTGGATGGGATCCACCCAAGAGTACTGAGAGAGCTGGTGGAGGATCTTGCCAAGTCACTCTCCATCATTTATCAGCAGTCCTGGTTAACAGGGGAGGTCCCAGAAGACTGGAGGCTTGCCAGTGTGACACCCATCTATAAGAAGGGCCGGAAGGAGGATCCCGGGAACTACAGGCCTGTCAGCCTGACCTTGGTACCAGGGAAGACTATGGAGAGGTTGATCCTGAGGGTGCTCACAGGGCATGTGCAGGAAAACCAAAGGATCAGGCCCAGCCAGCATGGGTTCATGAAAGGCAGGTCCTGCTTAACCAACCTGATCTCCTCCTATGACCAGATGACCTGCCTAATGGGTGAGGGAAAGGCTGTGGATGTTGTCTACCTGGGCCTGACTTTACCTTAGTAAAGCCTTTGCCACTGTCTCCCACAGCATTCTCCTGGAGAAACTGGCAGCTTGTGGCTTAGACAGGTATATTCTTCGCTGGGTAAAAAACTGGCTGGACAGCCGAGCCCAGAGAGTTGTTGTGAATTGCGTTAAATCCAGTTGGCAGTCGGTCACAAACGGTGTTCCCCAGGGCTCAGTTCTGGGGCCGGTCTTGTTCAATATCTTTATTGATGATCTGGATGAGGGGATCGAGTGCTCCCTCAGTAAGTTTGCAGATGACACGAAGCTGGGTGGGAGTGTTGATCCGCTGGAGGGTGGGAGGGCTCTGCAGAGGGATCTGGACAGGCTGGATTGATGGGCTGAGGCCAACTGTATGAGGTTTAATAAGGCCAAGTGCAGGGTCCTGCACTTTGGCCACAACAACCCCATGCAACGCTACAGGCTTGGGGAAGAGTGGCTGCAAAGCTCCCATGTAGAAAAGGACCTGTGGTGCTGGTTGACAGCCGGCTGAATATGAGCCAGCAGTGTGCCCAGGTGGCCAAGGCGGCCAACAGCGTCCTGGCCTGTATCAGAAATAGTGTGGCCAGCAGGAGTAGGGAAGTGATTGTGCCCCTGTACTCGGCACTGGTGAGGCTGCACCTTGAATCCTGTGTTCAGTTTTGGGCCCCTCGCTGCAAGAAGGATGTTGAGGTGCTGGAGCGTGTCCAGAGAAGGGCAACAAAGCTGGTGAGGGGTCTGGAGAACAAGTCTTCTGAAGAGCAGTTGAGAGAACTCGGGTTGTTCAGTCTGGAGAAGAGGAGGCTGAAATCACTCATCATTCTCTACAACTACCTGAAAGGGGGTTGTGGCAATGTGGGTGTTGCTGTCTTCTCCCAAGTAACTAGCGATAGGACAAGAGGAAATAGCCTCAAGTTGTGCCAGGGGAGGTTTAGAGTGGATATTGGGAAAAATTTCTTCACCGAGAGGGTGGTCAAGCATTGGAACAGGCTGCCCGGGGAGGTGGTGGTGGAGTCACCATCACTGGAAGTGTTCAAAAACTGTATGGATGTGGCACTTCAGGACATGGTCTAGCAGACGTGATGATGTTGGGTTGATGGTTGGTCTTAATGATCTTAGAGGTCTTTTCCAACTTCAATGATTCTGTGAAACATCTTTCAGGAAGTTGCACTCTTAAGTTTTACAAATGAAGCTATTAATGCCTGTCTTTGACAAATCAGTTTTGCAAAATCTCCCGTTCCACAGAAAGGTCTTCTAAAGTGTCATAGAGCATGCTATTGCATCCCTGTAGAGTTGCTGATTTTAAAATAATCAGGCTTAGCTGCTAGTTAGACTCGGATGCAAGACTGGAACTCTTGAAAGACAAGAGACAGCTGAAGGTCTCTAATCCCAACTGTTAGCGGAGTTCTGGAAGAAAGTCCTTTTGATAAAATACCTAGTGTACTCTTTTCCTTTCCCTGAGTGTAAATGTGATGGCTTCTCTGATGTTTGCAAGATCTTAAGAAAATGCTAAATACTTGAATATTCCTATACTTCCTTGTTTTATGCTTTGTTCTTGCCTTTTTTTCTTTAGTATGTTGGTGTTTTCCCTACAAACTTCTGTCTACCCTACAGCACTTCCAGTAACAGATCTGTTTTCATAAATAACTTTGAGAGAAGCCAACACTCATAAAGAAAATATATGTTGATTTCTGCACTGTCCTGACATCTAACAGAAAGTTAAAATAAAGGCCACAGTAGAATTCCCCTGCAATTCATACTGTGCATGTTTTGTGTTCTGTGGAAGTGCAATTTTTCTTTTAGACTAGAACATCATTCTGATTTTAATGGGTTTTTGCTTGTGAAATAAGATGGTAATGAAATGAAACACAACTAGGTTCCAGTCCTGAAATCTGTTCTCACTTTTTCATAAAGGCAAAGCTTTCACTGACATCAATGACAGTTTTGCCTGAGTCAGAATTACAGTATTGGGCTGATAGTGTCTGACTTAATGAGTTTCAAAGAGATTTCATTTAATGACCAGACAGATCATTTTGGAGTGTCTTTCACAGCTAGTGGAAATACTTTTTGTAATCAAGTTTTTGTTTTCATGCTTATTTAAAGCTTTTTTTTTTCCCCTGGGAGATGATACTCTAACAAATGAACAGTGTTTTAATTGAAAGAATAGTAATGAGATTACTGTACGAGCATTTTAAAATCTTACTGAAAGATGTGTGGATTTCTTTTTTGGGTGTTTTTGGTAGTAGAACTGAAAAAGGTTTTGCTGCAACATTCTTTGTAGAATTTTGCATTGCTGCTTGGTAACTCTGAGGCAAGGCTTATTTAATTAAAAAAGAAAAAAAACCCCACACATTTGAATTGTCTTACAATTGATTCACAGTCACAGAAATCGGAGAGAGAAGGCACACGCGGGGATTTCAGAGCCCATAGCAAACAAGGAAGGAAGTGTGGAGGGGTGGGGGTTTTTTGTTGTTTTTTTCTCTTCCCTATTTCCTTTGGCAGCAGAACTTGCTCCCTGTTCAGCCTAATATGTACTACCCTGCAACTATTGCTGTCTTTTGAAGTAATAAATGCAAGTCCTAACCTGGCTTCAGTGGGATTTGATAAAGAGAAAATACTTATTTTTAGTACCTATTACACAGAACTTATGATACTTGTTTATATGGTTTGGTCTTTTGGGGATTTTTATTTGTTTCTTTCTAAACCCACAGGCGGTCTTTGCATATGAAGCTCTTTCCAAAGCTTTGCAAGTGACCTTAACCTAAGGTTGCCTTTTGCTGAAGTGAGGCAACTCAACACAGTTTTTCAGCCACAGGCTGTTTCATATATTATACTGACTACAGATATGCAATCTATAACTTGTCATGATAGTTAGGCTTGAACTGTAATGACCAGGACTCCTTCTTGGCCATAGGTGGAACTGTGTAAAAATCACAATGGACATTTGTCAAAAATACAAACAAGATAACTGTAACTACAGTTATACGTGCATATGAAGGGGAAGATGCAAAAACCCTTTCTCCTTACAGAAATATTAAACACAGAAGGCAGGTATTAATTGAACTAATATTCCAAACTTCTGATTCCCTGCCTTCTCAATGTGCCAGCAGAATTTGTGTTGGTTTAGCTGGAGAAAATAGTCCAGTAAACTCATTTTGTCAGGGACTATATATTTTTTCCTGGTTTAATTTGGGCATAATATACTTAAAAGCTCTGAAGTAGTATATCTGTGAGTCCTGATATCACTTACAAGATTATGGCTTAAATGTCAAATTCTGCTTTGTACAATGACAAGATTGGGGGGGAGGTGTGAGCTGGGAATGAACTTTAGAAAATTTTCATACTGCTTGGGGGGGTGGGCAGGGGGAGAAAATCATACCTGTGATGGGCCAGATAGCTTTGTTAGTCTGGAATCATGTTAATTTTTGACTATCTGAATTTTTTCCAGGGTTGCAAGAGTTCAACACAATCAGTGCTCAGTCTGATGTAGCTTAACTACTGTGCAAACTCTGCTCCTTGTTTGAACACTGAACCACCTCTGTAGTGGCACCAGTGAAATACTTCATGTCAGTAGTGGTTTGGCTTTGCAACAGTTACTCCTAGCTAGCTGAAATCTTTTGTATTCCTGCTGTTAAACTGTTCCAGGCTTCTGAAGATCATTAAGTGCATAGTGACGAATAATTTGCCTAGGTGAAGTATATTAAGAACTTACTGAGTTGTTAAGCTTTTATGCAACTGTCCTTTTGGAATATGTTTTCATTATTCTAAGACATCTCTAGAAAGTCCTTTTATACTGACTATGGCCCTCAGTTAGTGTTCCTCAGCAAATGTTCACTTCATTCTGAGTATTCTACATCGGAGTAATTCTTGAGTTGCGTGTTAACTTGCAAACATGTAGGTAGTCCTTAGTAGCCTTATTTGTCCGTGTTGTGGACATCTCTACTGCCAGGTACATGTGAGTCAGATCAATCCAGAATTGAGCTAATGGGCATACTTGAACATTTGCTTTTGGTGTGTAAGACAACAAAATTGATAATTGAAACCTGGAAAAGAAAAAATTTCCAACTGAGGATTTTAATACCTACCTTGGTTTGGGAGTTTATACATAAAAGTAGACAGTGTTAGTTTTGGAATGAAAACCTGGTTTATATGCTCTGAAAGCAGGTATAAACAGAGATAAAGTTTTAGATGATCTTAAAATCCTACAAACTTATTGCTGTTCTGGGATACTAATATGTCATGTTGGTATCTAACCGATTTAGAGCAGCAAGTGCACCTGCAAGTGACATGGCAATGAAGGCTCTTGGACTTTGAAACACTGGTATTTAGCATCTTCCAAACTGCTCTTTCTACAAATACATAATTTATAACAACCTGGATGTCGGAGTGTCTTTGCTGGATTTAAGAGCTAAGTGACCGTGTAATAGTTCTTGAATATCTTTCTACCGTTTGTTCTTGTACTGATGGAAAACCTTGTGTCTAACAAATCTGATAGGAATAATAATGTGTGCAATGGACAAGGGGAGAGACCTTCTTTTCTTCCCCTCTAAGCTGTTAGAGGAAAGGAAATTTCATTTTCACTGTCTTTGCATGTCCCTATGTTGTCTTACTAGAATATAAATACTTTCTTTAAAGGCAGCTTTGAAAAGGGAGAAAGTTGCATGTACTGCTTTTTTTAAATTACCCTCCCTTCCAGGATTCCATGTAGATTCCACTCCATTTGCACACTCATAGAAATGTTATGATGAGTATGTAAACTAACTATATTGAATGCTTCTGTGTGTTATCTTCTTTCCCAAGATAATCCTAGTTAGATGTAGTTCTGCAAAATAGTACTTTACCAAGAGCAAGAGAAGCTTCTAAAACTTAACCCAGACTTTACAAAATAACTGATTCAGTATTGCTGAATGCAATAGAAATATCTGCGTTTGCAGAATAATATGAATGCACATGTCAGGAAACAGTTATTTTTGTCAACCAAGGGGAGGACTGGTTATTGTGATCATGTCCAGGTAGCTGGAATTCTGGTGAGATTGGTGCTCATACAGAAGGGATCATACATATGTGCATGTACCTACACACTTTAAAAAAAAAAAAAAAAAAAAAAATCAGTATCTTAGTTTAGAGGAGATGCTTGTTTATACCGCTGATTTGATATGGAATTTTGTCAGCCCTAAAATTAAGTGCTTGTTTCCAAGATACTAATAATGATCTTCCACTTGGAATAAAGCATCTCTTTATTTATATTTTCATTTTCTAAAAAAGATCATTTAATGATTGTTTCTTTTAAAGTACATTCATTTTAAACACATATTTCACTTGTGATTTATTGGGTTTGTAAGATGGTTATTTGTGTGCTAAGGGATGGAGATCTAGAGGAGGAGGGCATTTCAGCAGTTTTAGCAGGATGACCCAAGAGAGCCTAAGCAAAAGGTAATGTTGAAGCAGGCAAGAAGCAAATCGTAAAATGATCTTGCAGATTAGAAAAGCTTATCTAAGCTTTCATGGTGTTTTAGTGGATGAAGAAGGGAACTGTGAAAAGAGTTGAAAAGAGAATCATATCTATTTTGTTATCTGGGTATGAGATCTGTTACTTTGAATTAAACAGAATAAATTTCTAAACAAATTAATAAGTGAGTTCAGGGATACTTGCTCTTGAAAGCAAAGTTTGCTTTGCCGGTGGATATGTACAGGCAACTTTACTCACGCATAAGCCCTTCATGCTGTTGTTGCAGCAATGTTCATATGAGACTAACTCTTGTGGCTACCATGTTCAAGCAACACAAGTAAAGTTGGGAGAACTCTTTTCTTACCAACTCCAATCTGAACTGTTTGAAAAGCTTTGCTTTTTTTTTTTCTTTCTTCCCTCTAAGTCAATGATATTCATTGTGATAGTAAGTCTTGTATTTCATCAGGAAAATAAAATCCAAAAGTACAGTTAACCACCTATTATAGTAAACACTATTTTTTTCCTAAACATTTTGGCTGTGACATTAATATTTATTAGTAAGTGTTGATCCTGACAGAGCCTTCAAGTGTGCTGTTTATTAACTGGAATTACTACAGGAACAACTGGCAGATTCTCCCTCCGCCCTGTTACATGGTTTCAAGGTGCCAATATCTCATTGTGGTAACAACTTTCTGGCTAGAATACACATTTCATATTGTTGCTTATTGGCCCTGGAACAATTTATGGAATAAAAAAGCTATATGTTATACTAAAGGGGAGAGCTATGAATGTATGTGTATCTACTTTTATCCAGATTTGTCAAAATAATCTGAAGTGGCTAGTAACAGCCCAGTGAACTTCACTGTGGTATGGGTTATTAAATGCAGCTTGTATCTCAGTTTGACAATATCATGTTTTCTCTGTGTTGCCTCTGCCCTAATTTGCTACAAGGCTAGGTCAAACCTCTTACTAGGGGGAGTAAGGAGTTTTATAGCTTGCTCCAGGGCAGACTAAAAATGGAAATGTTTGCCACCAGGTCTTTCTTCAACTCTTTGCTGTAGCTCTATATTTACAAAAACAGAAGTGAGTTCCATTCTAAGTGGTATACAACCGGCTATTCAAATATATTCCTTGCTATTAATCAAAATCCGGAATGGTGTTTCAGGGCTGCCACAAACTTTGTGTGTAACCCTTTGCAATCCTTCTCTGTATATAGTCCAACAGAATAAATGAATATGATTGTCTATCTACATAAAAAGTCACATATCTTACTCTTGGCCACGTGCAGAATCTACTACATCACTTATATTTTGCACAAAAAAACCCAGAAGATTTTTTCCTTACTCTCTGATGCTTTGGGAAACCTCATGTAACCTCTAAACTATGCTTTGTGGAGAGTGTTTCTTGAGCTTGATCTTGCTCCTGACAAAGTTTCAGTATGATACAGTTGTAAGACAAGAATGTATTGCATCAAGCTATTTCTGGTTTTGAGCCCTGAATCTTAACATCATGTAGGCAGTCTTAAAAGAGCACTGTAAAGCTCTGTGCTGAGCAGCAGTATTCTGTGAGTAATTAGGTTCTTAAACTTATTTTTCTGAAAGATGTTTTTATTCAGAAATTGTCAAGGAAGTGTTTTATATGTGAGGAAGAATTAAACCTTCTGGCCGATAATTTGGCTTAGATTTGCTTTTACTGAATTTCAAGTATCATGTAATACATTTTTGAATAAACGTTGGATTAGATGAATTTTTAGTTGGCTGAGTTTTGATCCTGTATCCTGGATGTTACAGTGGAGTGCACAAATATACAAGATACACAAAACAATTGATTGCTTTCAGTTTAGACCACTAGCTCAACAAGAAATATGAGCATAAGTCAGGCGCATTTATAGTTGCAATGAGTCATGGCTAAATCACATCTTAATAGCTGACGTTAAATCAGTTGACGTTTAGTTCTCCAAAATTTTAAAACTTTATTATGAAAAATAAGCTTCAGTCGAATATAGATGTTTCATTAAATACATTTTTATGTTCACGCAATCAGTTCTGTCTTGGTCTTCCGTGTGCTCAGTGACTAATGAGCCGTTTGAGAAGCTATCGGTTGGAAGTGTGAGCCTTTTAAGGCAGATTGCTCATGAGTGATCTTAACATTAGACAGGAAAAACAATTGCTGTATATAGACTTTATGAGCAGGGAAGAAATAGTCTCCAGGCTACTTTTTCTACCAATGGTATTATCTGGCAATTGTGTCTGTTTTAAAAAAAGCTCAAATTAAGCTAGAAACAAACAAGGAAACCATTTTTTTTCCCCCAAGTATTTGAAGAAAAATAACTTAAGCTGCTGCTTATTTCTGATTACACCTGTAAGAATTTGTGATGGTTGATGGATGAGTATTTGGCTTTCTAGACACCACTGGGAGTTGAAGGCTGAAATGTCTGAGACAGCAATAAATCAGACACTTTGACTTACATATCTGGCTCCCACGTCTCACTTAAGGAAGGGGAGAGAGATGACATCTTCCCCCCGTGTAAGATTCTGACCTGAAACCCTGGTGAACTGGTGAGAAAGGGACACAATAGAGCAGAGAAGATGAAGATTCTGGAAGTATTTTGCCGGAATGTTTTCAGGGTGCAGGGATCCTGCTATAAAAATTCATAGGACAAGTTATATGGAATCTATTTTAGTTCAAGCTTGATGCTCTGTTTGTGTTCTTAGCATATACTTGAAAAGAAAATATTTCTCTGTTTTTCAGATAATCTTACCTAGTGCTGTAAACACTGATAAATAAGTAGTTAATTTTGTTTTCTTATGAAGAGTCACAAACTGAATTTTATACAACACAGATATATCCAAACTGTGTAGAGTTTAGAATGAGATATAAAAATCTAAATTTTTTTCAAGCATAGATAAATTCAACCCAATCACTTTAGAGCTTTGACATGCGGTATTATACACAATATAGCAACCTTTTACAACATAGTTGCAGAATCTATCTTGTTTTATTGCCACTTATACTAGAATAATTCAGAATGATTCAGATTTATTCCCTGTTCTCCTGAGTGATATCTTAGACGTAACTGAAAAGAATGCGATAGTCGTTGTGTTTGTAAATGACAATGTTGAAACTGTTTTTATAAGCTTTCTGCTGGCTTTCACTAAACATCATAAACATAATTAGAGAGCTTATTGTTAACCCTCCAATACTCTGTTGTGGGTGGGGACTGCAGGAAGATGTCTACTTACAGAATGTTGGGTGTGTAACAGGTCAGATTCAGAAAGGATTTAGGGTCTGAAGTTCCTCTTTAGATCAAGCTTGTGACTTGCAAGATTCACCTAGTTCTGTTGGCATCTATCTCTATCGCTAAAATTGTCCAGTGGTCTTGTGCAAATACACAGAGATATTTAATCTCTGCTGAGAGGAGCAGCCCTGATTCTTGGTGTGTGGAGTGTTGTGGCCTTTGTTTGGCTGGGTTTTTTGAGTGTGGGTTTTTTGTTTGTGTGTGTGTTTTGGGTTTGTTGGTTTGTGGTTTTTTTTTTTTTAAATGAGAGAAGCTTCCTCCACTCAAGCCTTTGTCCTGGTGGTAACAAAAGTCACTTGGGATATAGAAAATGTTTTTTTTTTTTTAGTTCTGTCCTATTTTTATCTATGTGTTTGTTTCAACCTTAATTTCTTTATATCAGTTGCTTAATTTTGTGCAAGATTAACAGAATTGAGTTTGACGGGAGCAAGGGAAACATTAGGTTTTCAAATGTATATGAAGAAGCTAGAATTTCTTAATTCTGTCTATTAATATTCTGGTTGGAGACACGTAGGTGACAACTAGGAACCGGAAGATTATTATTGCAGGGGGTGGTTGTATCTTCTGGCACTCTTCTTCTTCCCAATCTCCTGCATTAAATAAGCTTACTCTGAAAATGGTAGATATGTTACATGTTGGGTGATGAAGGGAAAATACAAATTGAATTTTTTGATGGGCTTGCCTGTGCAATGGCAAACAAGCTTCAAAAACCAGAACACGGGAAGGATAACTACAGTGGTGGCCTAAATCTGTTTTTCCAGATTAAAGGTGCAGAAATAGGGGACTACAAGTTGGAGCTGCATAATGTTATTTTGTCAGAATTTGTTAGGGGGGAAAGAAAGAATAAAGTGGTAAGACCACAACTTCCTTTTGTTAATCTGTTTCACAGTTAAGATGAGTTTCATCTTACTCCTTACTTACATCCCTGCACATCTATTTCTGACCATGTTTCTTATCCATCTTCACAAATTCTAATAATCTTTCTTTCATCCCTTGTGTTCATGGGGGCATCTATGTTTTGAACACAGGCATTTTGCTGCCCTAAACGCTGTTTTCTAGTATGAAGCATGGTCTACTGCTTGTCTGCTAGTAGTCTGCTGCTACTTTCTGTCTTATTTGATGACAATTCAGCTCTGATATGTGGGTTTGAATTTGATGATATTGCTAGTGCTAGGGGTTAGTAGGAGTAAAAAACGATTGATTAATATTATCCTATGCTGAGGAGAAGGCAGAAAAACACTTTTAAAGACCAGTCAGTAAATGGTTCCTGCGCTTGGAAGAGCAGAGAACTTCTTACCCGGTAACACATGTAAGCTCCTATTTTCTTCTGATTTGCCATGCACATTTGGCCTCTCTCGCTTTACCATCCTTTCAACTCCACACCAAGTATGTTCAGTGTTCATCCCTATCTCTCTCCTTCACAGCTTTTAAGTTGGGGTTTTTTGTGCTTTGTTTTGTGGCTTTTTTTTTTTCTTCTGTGGAGGTGTCAGTCTTTGTACAAGGTATTAGCTTTTCCATTTGTGAGATTATTTCTTTCTTACTCTTGTGTATATACGTATCTGTTGCTAAAGGACTCTAACCTCAAATCTTTTATTTGATTTCCACCTGTAATCTAACAATCATTGTTGGGAAAAACACATGTTGGCAGGCACTTGTGGTACATTTACTGGCTTTGAACGAGACCCAGCATATATCAGAGTGGGATATGATTTGAGGTTACTCATAATCTCAAATATAATTTCAAGAATTCATGTCTTACATAAATTGAAAAGATTTATGGGCTTGGTTGTGTTGGACAAGTTGAAAGAGCATGTTACTTAAGGGAAAGCAGAGACAGATTTTTGGTATCTGCAGTTTGGTGTAAGGGAAAGGCAACAACTCTTATATGAGTGAAGGTGTGTTTTGGTTGTTTTTTTGTTTTTTTTAATTGAGCTTGCTCAAGTAAAATAAATGTTTTACCATTCTACAGCAATGCAATACGTGTCATCCTAATGAAAAATATTTTCATTTGGCAGTATGTATTAATAGAATCATAGAATAGTTTGGGTTGGAAGGTACCTTTTAAAGGTCATCTAGTCCAACCCTCCTGCAACTGGCAGGGACATCTTCAACTAGACCAGGTTGCTCATAAGCCCCATCCAACCTGACCTTGAATATTTCCAGGGATGGGGCATCTACCACCCTCTCTGGGCAACCCGGGCCACTTTTACCGCCATCATTGTGAAAAATTTTGTCCTTAGCTCTAGTCTGAATCTAGCCTCTTTTAGGTTAAAACCAGTACCCCTTGTCCTGTCACAACAGGTCCTGCTAAAAAGTCTGTCCCCATCTTTCTTATAAGCCCTCTGTAAGTACTGGAAGGCTGCAATAAGGCCTCCCCGGAGCCTTCTCTTCTCCGGGCTGAACAACCCCATCTCTCTCAGCCTGTCCTCACAGGAGAGGTGTTCCATTCCTCTGATCATTTTTGTGGCCTCCTCTGGACCTGTTCCATCAGGTCCATGTCTTCCCTGTGCTGAGGGCTCCAGAGCTGGATGCAGGACTCCAGCTGGGGTCTCAAATGCAAGTACATAGCTCCTAGGTCTTAAAAAAAGTATAGGTCAGTTCCTAAATTAGAAGAATATATCAGATTACAAAGCTGCCAGAACAGTGTTTTGACCTTGCTTTAAAAGTGAAGATATGAAGATTAAATAAGGTTCATAGCTCCAATTTACCTAAAGCATTTGCATCTAGTAGAGACTTGGTTTCTGAACTATTGTGTTACTTGCCAGAGCTTTTCATGGAAAAGCTGAAACTTAACAATGTAACATGTTATTTGTTACAGAATAATGCTGCAGTTTGACATGTTGTGTCAAAACCAGAAAAATTCAAAACTAGTGTGAGTTCTGTTAAATATGACTAATTGTGAATCAATTATAATACACAGTATTGAAATGGTGAAACTGGAAAAAATATAAATCTTACACATACGACCTAATACTGAGGTTTTAGTCTGCTATTTCAGAAGCTAGGAGGAGGAAAGAGAAGAAGATAAAAGATTGATTTGCTTTATTGTAGTTTGTTAGGCTATAAATATATGCAAATATAATTATTTGGAAAATGTATAACCTACTGTAATAATTAAAAAAATTAAAATTACTGTGTCTAACTGATACACTCTTTCCACGTTACATGGTCTGCTATGAGTTTTCAATCAGTGTTTTCAAGATAGCTACAAGTAGATAAACTCAGAGGAATTTAGCGTTAATGAGAAATACAATGGAACAAAAAAAATTGTTTCTGTTCTGACTTGCGGAGTACATTTCAGCATGAAAAGTTTGAGATTTAAAACTGAATTCTCATTAATATTTTAAACTTGTTTTTGGTGGTGGTGTTTGAAAGAAATTAGGTCTAATTTCCTAGCAGAAAATTCATTAAAAAACTATCTCCAAGAAAAATCTTGCACTCGTAATGCGGAAAAAAGGTGTATTTAATATCTGATGTAAACTATGTGTGTACATTTTATATATAAAAAATAAATATAGATTCCTTTCTTTTTCCTTTTGCATATATATGTAAGTAGGAGGTATATTTTCTTGCTCTTGACAATCCTTCCATTTGGCACAAATTCCTTGCAAGGTTTTCTGAAATTTCTTCCCCACTCATACTTCGGGTCTTGTGTGTCAGGCTGATGTACATTGCTCAAGTGTAGTTTTTTTGTGTTTCCTTTTACCATGTCATTTCTCAATCTATTTGTTCTGTTTTTGCTACAGACTATCCCATTTTCTGCTTGTATGGAGTCACAGCCAGAGGGAATGTTTTGGGAATGGGATGACCACATGTGACAGCAATATTAATAACCTGAAATACCGCTTATGAGAGTCTCCATATCCTGGCAGCATCTGTGGGGTGATGCCATGTGAATGGTTGGGTGCTCCAGTGCTTTCACGTAGTGTTACAGAGTTAAAATTTTAACCTTTGTTCACAGTGAATACTCAGAAATGTGTCTAGCTTAACTGAACTCCCTGTATTGTGGTTTTTTTTTTTTATTATTTTTAAATACTTTTATGTGTGTATTTGGAAACTTGATCTGGCTTCCGTTTACTCAGGCTCAGAATCTTATAAACTGAGGGTGAGCTCACAAGGTTAGTGTCAGTGTACACTAGCTAAGGTTTTTCTAAAGGACTTTGCACTGTCTGACCTCTTGGGATGAATGTTTCCCCTCTCTTTTTTTCTGTGTAGATTTAATTTGTTTTTTTCTTTTCTCTCCTAACCTTGTTGGACAATGATCTTTAGGTCTATAAATCTGTAAATAGAATGTCTTAAAAGATGTGTTTTTTTTTAAATTTAAGTTTACACATCAGTCAGTGCTGGATGTGATATCAGAACTGAACAAATAGGTGAATAGACTTCAGAAGGGGGTTAGATATGAACTTTGCAACTATACATATTGTTTGACAACTCAGGAAGAGAAGAGTCTACTTCGTGTTCCATCTTGAGCCTTCAGACTTTTCATTTTGATATTTTATTCTCTGGATGGTCATGCACACACCTCCCCCCCTTATTTGGAGCTTCAGTTGGTATAGTCTCTCTCAGTAGAACATGATAGAAAGTATTAGTATGAAGTATCAGTAAAAACAATCTAAAAGCCTGAAGGAATTTGGTTGTATGCGTGATAAATGGAAGAGTAACACTACGTATTAAAAAGTACATCAAGAGTACTCTAATGTTTTTTGTATGTTTCATTTCTAAACTGATCTTTAGTGGCATGGATCCTAACTATGCATATCTTAAATGAAAATTAAAAGCATCATTTAAGAATAAGGATTTCAGTATCTCCCTTCCTAGTCTGATTTATTTTTGGGATTTTCAAGGGGAAGAAGCAGTAAACTTTAGGACAAGATAGAGAGTTGCCTGGACAATTTGGAGTGTGCTTGGAGCAAGGATGGCCCAGCATAAGTTCTTCTGTGCCTTGCTGTTAGCTAGACTGGGTTGGGAGACTGAGTTTCACAGTGCCAAACTAAAAGCAAAATCTTTTTCTCCTTGTCCCTGTGAAGTACTTGGGAACATAAATTCTGCTGATTTTTGTTGGCATGGGTATTGTTGACACGCTGTATTATGCTACATTGTTTTGGTATGATGTCCTCAAATCCTATTATGTATTTGTAAATAGCTTTTTCAGTATACTTTCAGTGATTTCAAATATAAAAATGTTTACTCTAGAAAATGGGAAACAATGTTATCAGACTATCCTCTGGTAGGAAAACCTTGCTGGTATGACTGTTTACAAAGATGTGAAATTAATGACTTTTTGTTTTCTGCAGTACTTTGGTAATAATATACTGACACATGAGAACAAATGTAAAGTGTGCTCAGAAGTACTGAGTGGAAAGGAGTGTGTACCCTCACCAGTACTTCCATCTCATAAAGCCAAACCACTGGCTCTTCTACTCTCAAGGATGAGTCCAAATTTAATCAACAAGTGATAAGTCCAAACTCACTCAAACATACTCCTGTTGCCAAAGTGAAATCCTACCTTAATTGAGTTACAAAATACAAGACATGCAGACAGATCTCTTCCTCCTTTTCCCCTGGGTTATTTAGGTTTGTCTTTATTTAGTAACTATTTTTTTCAGTGTTACCTTCCAGTTAAATAAAAATCTGGAAGAGAAAGTTGACTAAAGAAATTTCTTTTGATACCAGCCTTGCATAAAATGACTTTGCCCAAGATGTTTTTCCTGCTACTGACAGTCAAGGAGAAATACTTCATGAACTTCATTGCCTAGCGCAATCCTACGTTCAGCAAAGTAAATGTGTAATTATTCTTAGTTCCTGCAGTATTCAAACATAAATTTTTAACACCACCACATTGAAGTTTGCAAATACAAATATTGTCATAATGAAATATAAAACTCGTTTTGTCTTCTTTTTGCAAATTACTTTGTTAGAAGCGCCACACTTCATTGCTAGTTCACAGTACTGCCTTAGTCATTAGTATTGACGAATTATGTTCTCAAGGGGAAAGAAAACTACTCCATATCTAAGGTGATCTGGCCATAGTCAGCTGGATCTCAAAATTAAAGCCAGAATAGATGTCACTTTATTTTTTAAACAAAATCAAGGAGTGGTGAGCATATTTCAGAAATCAAAACATCGTTTCTGTTTAAATAATATGCATAAAAGTTTAATGAAAATAGATTATCTCTAGTTCTGGGACAACACTTAGTGGAAAAAGCACAACACCTAGCTAAAAATGTCAAGTCATAATTGTTACACTACTCTAAACATATGGTAAACTAGTAGCTAAAAAGTCTATAACATGATGTAGGTAATATTTGATATACTACTGAGGGGATAAATAATTCACATGCTAATTTATGGACTAAAATATTAAGGTGTACTAGGAAGAAATGGAGATGGAATTTGTACAGAGCTGATGGAACTGTGATCATTTTGTGTATATCCTATGAGAAGTAAAGGGTTACTATATGTTACTTATGATCCTTATCACTGATTTCATGGTATGATACTTTTTTGCTGGAGAGAAGCAGCAAAAAAAATTGGTATGCAGCAAGTAGAGGAAATATTTTATTTTAATGTAAGGCCAGTGTATATTAATGTGGCAGGTTGGGAGTGTGAAAATATAGAGGATGTATGAAAATCTAAGTGGTAATTCATCATGTACATAACTTACTCTTTACTGCCTTTTTTTCTCAGTTTCCCTCTGTTAAATACGACTGACTTCATCTTTAGGGATGCTCTCTGGGTATGCTTATCTCTGAGCACATTTGAGGGACGTGGTCTGAGTCTGTGGGTTCATGTCTCCCAGTTAGCTACTGGAGACTTGTAAAATTAGCTGTTAGCACACAGTACACACTGTGCATGCAATAGAATCAGCCATCTAAACACATCTGCATTGTGGTTCTTAAAACCATTATCATAGCTCTGACCTGTGGTACCAAGAGTAATCCTCCTTAGGCTTTTTTGTTTATGTACACAGGGTCTTTCCAAGTTAGAATCTATTCCAACAGTTTACTGTAGTTTCAACGTTCTGTACAATATTGTGCCAAGCTCTGATACAAAATATATTCAGTGAGTGATGCTTGAATATCTGAACAATATCTGTAGCTGAGAAAATTCAAAACATCCCTGTTCCTTTCCAATGATGTAACTGAGCTGAAACCTGGGAGAGAAGCTGAGTGTACCTTAATCTCTTAATGATAATGTTTCCAGCTGTCACTAGGAAGAGGTATTGATAATCTGCTGCAGTGAAGACTTATTTTCAGACAATCTAGGAAGTATATAGATCCCATTACTATAGGGTAGGAGGGAAAGAATCTCTCTGAATTGGTGGAATGGAGGAAAACTACTATAAGCATCTTGTTGCAAAATTCATCACAAGTATCTATAGCCTTTAGAACAGTTAACAAAAATTTTAAAATGGAGTGAAAAAACCCTTGTTGTGCTCTTTCACAAATGACTAGGGGAGCCTCATGGTTTCAGCACAATGTTCAGAGAGTAAAATTATGACTGTGTATAATTCATAGTAACAAAGAAGTGAGTAGAGATTGCACCTGTGCTCTTGGGCACAACACAAAGTAGAGCTGTGAGCTCACTGAGTTAGCCTAGCATAAACTGTGGAAAATACGACTTATTGAGGCAGTTTTCAGAAAAATACTCTTGAAATGGAGATAACTATAGGAGTTAGTTATCTCTAGGGAAAGACAATTAACTCATTAATTGAGTATATTTTTATATTCTGGAATGCTTCACGTTTTCTTTGAGGCCTTAGGCTTCTAGAAGATAATTGCACAAATAAGTGGGGACAATCTTGAAAGCAAATGATGCTATCATTTCTCTAGCCATGGTTTGTTCAAGACATAGCTAGAACACAGCCAACTTCTTTTTTCAGCTGTGCTTGTGATATTGACTCAAACCATAACAGACAGAATGTAAGAGTTGGGATTACTTGTTTCTTCCTCTCAGTGAATTCGGGAAACTGTTTTGATGAAAACTTTGTTTGACCTAGTAATGGTTAGCACTTGAATAAATTGCTGCGGTATGGAATACATTTTGTAAATTTCTAGCTCTTCACTCAAGTTGCAGAGCCACAGGTTCAGAAGCTGTATGTTGGCAGAGTTGTGTTTTTGTTTGTGGTTTTTGGGAGGTTCTTTCTTTTGCTTTTGGAGATTTAGGTTGAAGTACTTCAATACATATGCAGATTTCTTGCCTCAGGTGTTTAATTCTACACATTATGGTGGCACTTCGCCCCCTCAGGAAAGTGGCTTTCCTGTGCTTCCTGACAGACCAGTGCTTGTTTTCAACTATTACTAGGGAAGAAACATCTGCAGCTTAGAGAAGGCACGTTTTGTGCAAGAGGTCTTTTTGAAAAATGGAGCAAATACGGGCTTAGTGATGTACTGCTACAAAAAGCTGCCTTCCTCCATTCCACATGTTGCTTTACCATGTAAACAGCAGTTGAGGAAAAAATAAACTGGGACCACAAAAACTGTTTTACTTTAGGCATAAAATAATTGAAATAACTAGTCAAATAATCCTATTTAGTGTTTGAACTCAATTTTGTCACATTACCTTTCTTAAGAAACCAAAAACAAATAAACAAAAAACCCACTGCTCATTTAATACAAATGGGAAGCCTGTGCTTAGAACTTTTCTTTTCTTCTTAGAACTGTACTTTTCTTCTTCAGAGTTTTCTTGTTGTTCCAGCACATTTCGCAAAGTTAGAAAGCATTGTATGGGCAAGTCTGTGGTCTTCCAGTATCTGTCTTCTGGCACCAGTTCTGGATCATGGAGGAAAGCAAGGCATAGCGTTTGTGTAGAGGGATCTTTTGCTGTAGTTCCTTTAGAATCATAGAACATTGTATAGGTTCTTCCAAATTAACAATGGAATGTACTTTTGCTTTCAAGTTTATCATGTGATTAGAAAAAAAATTTTGGGAAAGTAGGTCAGAAAGTATAGATGGGGAAATCAGTGTTGATTTAGATGAGTAGTATTTTAGAAGTACAACTTAAAGTGAGGTTTTCAATACATCTGAGCAATACCTAAGCTTCATTATCCTTCTTAAAATGCTTTAGGAATAACTGTGTGGCAACAAAAGAAATTGATAAAAAGTTGTCTAGTTTTTTGTGTCACTGTGTAAGAAATGGTAGGAGAGTCCTCAGATATCTTCGTTGACTTGCATCAGACACAGTGCATTAATTGTTGAAAAAGCCTTAAATGAGATGCAAACACATAATTTGGGCTGTAGTGACAAGGTACTCAAAATTATAATTTAACCAGAAGTGAGGGACATATGCTATATGAGAGGATATATTTTGGAAGGTAGAACTAAAAATATGAAGGATAGCATGGATGTTACAAAAAAACCCCAACTTGTCACATAAATTACTTGTTCTAGGTGTTTTTCTCCTTCACATTAAACCTAAATTACTGGACTTCAAAACCAAAAAATTGTTCTGATCTTTTTTCTCTACTCCATTCGTTTCCCTTATGCTGTTGTAAGCTATTTCTATATAATTGAGGAAAAAGCATTTGTTTTTGCAGATGTTAGTGTGCTCCTTCATTTGTAAAACAGTAATTTATAGAAACCTAACTTTGTGGGGTTGGGAAATAATTGTACTGAATAAATAGAAAATCTAGTTTTCACTAAACTTTAAAAACATGAATGAATTTTAATTGTAGCTAACATTTATGTGCAGATTAGTTTTATGCAGTATAGCACCTGGTTATGACTGATCTTTCAGGTAGTCCTTTTTATTTTTTCCCTTGAGATTAAGGAATTGCTTACCCCAGAAGTTTTAAGAACGAATGCTATGCCCCTGTTCTTTTTGTCCAAGAAATAGGAATAAACAAAGCTTATTCTGGAATAACTGCCTGAAGAACATAACTCAAAGCTTTTTTTTTAATAACACTGTGCTTCTCTGAAATAAGTTCTCAGCCTTCTATTGTCCGAAAGACTTGCTATATATTTTCTTTTAGTCAGCTGGAAGCCTTTTTGCAGTGATAACAGGTCTCTTCTCGGGCATTTGCCATGCCTGACTGAATGTTTAAAGAGTTTTGTGTGACTTATAATTTGATAGTTAAACAAAAAAGAGTATGATATATATGTATGGAAGTCAGCAGTAATTGCTCTTTGTATTAGAGATGAGCATCTAAATGTTAGATTTAAATGTCTTTTGTTTCATGATTATCATCTCAAAAAAAATTCTTTTTTAAGTTTACTTCTGGACTCTACCTGCTTTTGAAAACTGGTGCAGAAACAAATAGGTTTTCTGTGTAAGAAAAGAGTGTAGGGTTTTCATATAAGCCTTCAAGTTAGTTTTGCAACTCTGGTGAAGTTCTTACATTCACCTTTTTTGTATGAGTTTTATTCTTTGAGCTTATTAATACAAAACTATCAACTTTTTATTGGTATGGGAATACAAGGAATTTGTTAAAACATCAGTAAAAATGGTGAATAATTCATTAGACTTGATCATACCCTTTTATTCTACACATAAGAGGTACTATGGGATGGTGAGTCCTAAGATGAGCATAGCATAGAGAAAAGGTTTCTATTTGGGTAAGCTGAATCTGTAGGTTACTAACAAATGTGTTTTCAGTGTCTTTCTGTAGATTTCAAAGACCAATTCAGGGACCATGAGGTGAAATCTCACCTCCCCTTCTCTCTCAAAGGAGCTGCTGGTACAATGAGTAACATAGCTGTTCTTTCCTCTTTCTGAAAATGATGGGGATGATGATGGTATGTAATGGAAAGGGAAGGAGTATGAGGATTTGAGGAATGTTAATGAGGAGCAGCTGGAGGTCTCAGATTACGAAGATTATTTTCTGGCTAAGAAAGCCAGAAAACAGCAGCAAAAAGCAGCTGAAAGTCTTGGAGGTTATGTGAGGGAGAGTAATCTAGAAAGAACTTGAGTGGGAATGCAAAATATTGAAATTATTGCGAAGAGACATGGGTGCTGGCACTTACAGGCAGACTATCCGGAGGGTGTTGCTGGAGAATGCTGCAAGGGTAATAGCAGCAGGAGGGGAAGCCCCAGGGTGCTGAAGAGCACAAGGAGCCAAGCTGTTTGTGATTTGTCTTGGATGTACCTGCTAACAAGTGGAAGAATAGCGCAAAAAAAAAAAAAGAGAGAATTCTGCACTTAAGCACTTGCTTTGTGCCCAGTTTCCTGTCATATAGACATTAAAATGTTTACTTTACTAACCTGTTCCAAGCAATGCCTATGTTTTTTTCAGGCAAACAGCCATCACAGTAGGTGTTCTCAAATGTTTTGCTTCAGCTTTGTAGCGTTCTGAATACGGTGTCATTCAGCCCCAGTCAGAGAAGTTAATTTCAGTAAGTCTTCGCCTGTATCTCTACATTACTTTAATTGCTGCTTTACACATTTTTAGATGTGATATTAATATGCAAGAATTAAACTTCATAAGTTCTGTTGCTACAGAATAATGTTTCATAGATGGACTAATCCAATATATCTGACACTTTCACTGAATGATTTTCATTAGCATCCCTAGAAGTTGTTAGAAAACAGGGAATAAATTATTGACTTTTAAGCTTTCTGTAACATGAGACTACTGAATAAAAATGGTCCGACAGTAATGTTATTGAATTAGGTGTCTGCTTTTTCACTTGAGTCCACTTGAATAGAATCGCAGTTTATCGAATAAAACAAACTGAATATAAAATTATAGCAATGTAGAAGTTTATGGTAGAAGGTTACTGATTTAACTAGACTTTGATCTTAAAGACTAGTGAAGAAAAACATGAAAAAATTAATCATCTTTTGTGTGCAACACATTCTGGTCTAACATCTAATTGCATGTAGAAAGAAAGCTTAATATCTTTGTAAGAAACAATTCCTTCTTCAAACATCATGAAGAGACTGTTTGGAAAGTCCTTAAGATGTCAAAACCAACACCTTGTTACTTTATGTTCTTGGAGGATTTTCTTTTATGTGAGTTCAGAAATGTTCTTTTGTTCTTATAGCTTGTTTGTGACATTTAAGTGGAAGAACAGAGAACTTGCCAAGATCCCATGAAACACAGATTGTGGATGTTTGCCATCTATGGTAAAAAAAAAAAAAATTTGCAGCTGACTGTGCATTTTTCTCCTGTGGCCTTTTTTGTGTGTGTGGTAATTCTACTGGTTTTGTTTTGCAAAATACTATTCAAGTTCGAACAACTGCTTTATTATACTTCAACTGGGTTTTAGTCACCTTTCCTAAGTACTTTAGAAGTGAATTTATATTGCTAGGTCAATTTAAGTATCTATCCCCAGGTGTAAGGGATCAGGCAAGGAAGGAAGAGATCAATATAGTTGTGTCAAGACTGGCTGGTCAAACTAAAGAGCAAGAAGGAAATGCACAGGCAGTGGAAGCAGGGACAGGTATCCTGGGAAGAGTATAGAGATGCTGCCTGGTTGTGTAGGTATGAGGTTAGGAAGGCCAAGGCACAGCTGTAGCTGAACTTGGCAAGGGATGCAAAGAATAATAAAAAGGGTTTCTACAGGTATGTCAGCCAGAAAAGGAAGGTTGAAGAAAGTGTACCTGCCTTGAGGAGCAGGACCAGCAAACTGTTAACAATGGATGAGGAGAAGGCTGACATACTCGACAACTTCTTTGCCTCGCTCTTCACTGGCAACATCTCTTCTCACACCTCTTGAGTGGATGAACCCCAAGACAGGGATTGGGGGAGCAAAGTCCCTCCCACTGTAAGTGAAGATCAGGTTTGAGACCACCTGAGGAACCTGACCATACATAGATCTATGGCACATGGTGAGATGCATCCCAGGATCCTGAGGGAATTGGCTGATGTAGTTGCCAAGTCACTCTCCATGATATTTGAAAATTCATGGCAGTCAGGTGAAGTCCCTGGAGACTGAAAGGAGGGAAACATTGCACCCATTTTTAAAAAAGGTCAAAAAGAGTACCTTGGGAACTACCAACCTGTCAGCCTCACCTCTGTGCCTGGGAAGATCATGGAACAGATCCTCCTAGAAGTTATGCTAAGGCACATGGAGGACAGGGAGGTGATTCGAGACAGCCAGCATGGTTTCACCAAGGGCAAGTCCTGCCTGACCAATCTAGTGGCCTGCTATGATGGAGTGACCACATCAGTGGACAAGGGTAGAGCTACTGATGTTGTCTATCTGGACTTCTGTAAGGCCTTTGACACAGTCCCCCACAATGTCCTTCTCTCTAAATTTGAGAGGTATGGATTTGATGGGTGGAATGTTTGGTGGACGAGGAACTGGTTGAATGGTCCCATTCAGATGGTAGTGGTCAATGGCTCAGTGTCTAGATGGAGATTGGTGACAAGTGATGTCCCTCAAGAATCTGTATGGGGACCAGAGCTGTTTCATATCGTCATCAATGACACAGTGGGATCAAGTGCACCCTCAGCGAGTTTGCAGACAACATCAAGCTGAGTGGTGCAGCTGAAACACCTGAAGGGTGAGATGTCATCCAGAGGGACCTGGACAGGATGTAGAAGTGGGCCCGTGTGAATGTCATGAAGTTCGACAAGGCTACGTGTGAGGTCCTGAACCTGGGTCAGGGCAACCCCAGGTATCAGTACAGGTTGGGGGATGAAGGGATGGAGAGCAGCCCTGCTGAAAAGGACTTGGGGGTATTGGTGGGTGACAAACTGGAGATGAGTTGGCAATGTGTGCTTGCAGCTCAGAAGACCAGCCGTATCCTGGGCCACATCAAAAGAAGCATGGCCAGCAGTTTGAGGGAGGTGGTTCTGCCTCTCTACTTCACTCTGAGATCCCACCTGGAGTACTGTGTCCAACTCTGGAGTCCTCAGCATAGGAAAAACGTGGACCTGTTGGAGTGAGTACTGAGGAGGGCCCCAAAAATTGATCAGAGGGATGGAACACCTCTCCTGTGAGGACAGGCTGAGACAGTTGGTAGTGTTCAGCCTGAAGAAGAGAAGGCCCTGGGGGACACCTTATTGCATCTTTCACAGAATCACTAGGTTGGAAAGGACCTTTAAGATCATCAAGTCCAACCATTAATCCAGCACCACCATGTCCCCTAAACCATGTCCTGAAGCACCACATCCACACGTTTTTTGAACACTTCCAGAGATGGCGACTCCACCACCTCTCTGGGCAGCCTGTTCCAATGCCTGACCACCCTCTCAGTGAAGAAATTTTTCCTAATATCCAATCTAAACCTCCCCTGGCGCAACTTGAGGCCATTTCCTCTTGTCCTATCACTAGTTACTTGGGAGAAGAGACCAACACCCTCATCGCCACAACCCCCTTTCAGGTAGTTGTAGAGAGCGATAAGGTCTCCTCTCAGCCTCCTCTTCTCCAGACTAAACAACCCCAGTTCCCTCAGCCGCTCCTCATAAGACTTGTGCTCCAGACCCCTCACCAGCTTCGTTGCCCTTCTCTGGACATGCTCCAGCACCTCAACATCCTTCTTACAGTGAGGGGCCCAAAACTGAACACAGTATTCAAGGTGCGGCCTCACCAGTGCTGAGTACAGGGGCACAATCACTTCCCTACTCCTGCTGGCCACATTATTCCTGATACAGGCCAGGACAGTGTTGGCCTTCTTGGCCACCTGGGCACACTGCCGGCTCATATTCAGCCGGCTGTCAACCAGCACCCCCAGGTCCCTTTCTGCCGGGCTGCTCTCCAGCCACTCCTCCCCAAGCCTGTAGCATTGCATTGGGTTGTTGTGGCCAAAGTGCAGGACCCTGCACTTGGCCTTATTAAACCTCATACAATTGGCCTCTGCCCATCGATCCAGCCTGTCCAGATCCCTCTGCAGAGTCCTCCTACCCTCCAGCAGATCAACACTCCCACCCAGCTTGGTGTCATCTGCAAACTTACTGAGGGAGCACTCAATTCCCTCATCCAGATCATCAATAAAGATATTCAATAAGACCGGCCCCAGAACCGAGCCCTGGGGAACACTGCTTGTGACCGGCTGCCAGCCGGATTTAACGCCTTTCACCACAACTCTCTGGGCTCGGCCATCCAGCCAGTTCCTCACACAGCGAAGAGTAAACCCGTCTAAGCCACGAGCCGCCAGTTTCTCCAGGAGAATGCTGTGGGAGACGCTGTCAAAGGCTTTACTAAAGTCCAGGTAGACAACGTCCGCAGCCTTTCCCTCATCCACTAGGCGGGATGTACTTCAAGGGGGTTTATAAGATAGGGACAGGCCTTTTTGCAAGGCCTGTTGCCATAGGTCAAGGGGTAATAGTTTTAACCTAAAAGAGGGTAGTTTTAGCCTAGATCTAAGGAAGAAGAAGATAATCTAGATCTAGATCCAAGAAGGGTGGTGAATCACTGGCAGAGGTTGCCCAGGTTTGTGGTAGCTGCCCCATCCCTGGGAACATTCAAGATCAGGTTGGATGGGGCTCTGAGCAACCTGGTATAGCTGAAGATGTCCCTGCACACTGCAGTGGGGTTGGACTTTAAAATCATGGAGTAATTTGGTTTGGAAGGTACCTTTATATTTCTAAATACTTTATTGTGGTGTCTGATAATTAGTTTTACCTCGAAGTCCTATAAGTTTTACCTAACCTGTATTCAAATGCAGTCTTAGATGAGATCCATGGTATGTGCAAACAAATATGACTCGAGTAGGATAGCTGTTACCCTAGCCTCCATTTCCAATATCTTGATATTTGTGTTGAAGAAAGAATTGCTTTCTTCCAACAGCTGTTAGGTGACCATTTGAAGTGTTAAACTAACATATTTGAATTTGTGGTGTGAACAACGTAGTATGTCTTAACAATTTTTTTAGTCCTGCTTTGGCTAGTTGAATGTTGCTGCAAGTAACAGCATATACTCTCTGCAGAATTCCTATGCTTGGATGTTCTCATCTTTATTACTTAAAATTAAATACATGACCTGGAAAAGATTCTCTGCTTTCCACCAGTGGGCAGTGGTGAACTGCTGTTGCTTTGATTTGCTGGGGTTTTCCTTGGTTCTTGGACAGGAAACCATTAGGCAGCTTATAATGGAAACTTCTGTTTCATTTCAGAAGTTTTAACATTTCATGTTAAAATTGAATTTTCTTATTTCAATGATCTGACATTTTTATAACTTCTTGGGTGAGAACTTTACAATTGACTTTTGCTCTAATATTTGAATGCTTGGGCACTGCCATAATGAAATTCCATTTTATAAAATAACAAAACAAAACACCACTGGACAAGACCTAAGGATTTTTTATCTTTTATTGAGGACTTGTGATTTAACTACAGCTACAAATTAAGAGACCACACCCAAATACTCATAGTTGAGATTCTCGAGTTCCTGTTCTCTAGGAGAACGAAACTGATCTGATCTGCAAACCAGAATAAAACCAGAATATTTTGTGGATAGTCTGGGGTGGGGAGTGGGTTGGGTGCGTTGAAGTGAAAAGTGAGCTTTTACTAACACAAAACTAAATATCTTCCCCCCTCCCCCCCAGTATTTAATTTATTTAACTTATTCAGGAGACATTATGGTTTCCCTATCGGCCTGTGAGCACTACCTATGAAGTTACAAAAGCTAAAAATGGAAGGAGAAAAAAACTTGGAAGTTTATGTTCTTTGTATGATGCAATATTCTATATGTCCATCAATGATTTGGACATATTACTAGCATCATTGGCTTGCAGTAAAAGGAATATTTGAATCGGGAGTGATATCATTCTGTCATTTCTAAGGTATTTCTTTTTTTTAATTTACTCAGACTATCTTGAAAGTCCCATTTTAGAGCTGACCATGGATTAAAAAGTCTAGAGGAGAGCAGTTCTTGCAGCAGTGCAAAACTCAAGTACATAAATACGTGTTGGAGTTCTTGTTTAGACCCATGACTCAAGACTATCATTCTCACTTTATTTCTACTGAGAACGTATTTAAGTGTCTGGTGGGCAAGCAAGACACTAACGTAAATGTTCTTCTGTTCCCTGTTTCCTAGGTCCTTTTTTTTTAACTTTTGCAGAGCAGTAAGAATTGTAGATTCGATATTCCTTTTCCATGACACATCTCTTTTTAACTAAAATCACAGTCAACTCCATTAATTTAGGAAGCTTAGAGTGACAGAAAGGTTGTATAACTGAGTCTTTTAGACATTGAATCTAAAAAACCCAAAAGCTTTAGCCATCTGGAAAAACCTTTTACCAGATTTTTTTTTAGGAAAAAAACCAACTATTTTTTTCCCCAGAACTATATCATATGAAGATGAAAAATAAGATACATAAGTGCTGGTCAGTTTTCTTTACTAAACTCAGTTGTAGCTGTTATGTGTTCAGGGTGCGTTTCAAATACTTGTCTCTTGGGTCTAAGTTGATAATGGCCTAGAGGTTTAAATCCTTGCTGTGAATAAGTCAACTTCGTCCACTTACAGAAGGAATTGTCCTAAGTATCAGGCTGTCAGGTATTCTGAGTTTGACCTCTCCCAATCTCTTTTTTACTTTCCCCCTTAAGATTCTATTCTAGCCTTCAGTAAATTCTTTAAAACTGGAGAAATGTGAAGAGAGAATGATACTTCAGGCTGGCATTTTGAGCCACTTGCAGGAGAGAGTACCCTTAGATTCTGAACCTTTCTAATTTTGAATTGTGACCTCTACTCCTTGGCCAGTAGCTCAGAAGACAGTGTTCCCTTCCTTATATTTGTTCAAGAAGGGAAAAATAAATTTATATATATGCTCTCATATGATTAAAATCTTTTTTTTTTCAAGCATTTAAATAAAATATTTTTCTAGCTGTACTGGAAATATAGAGAAGAATTCTTTCATGATCCAGGACAAATGTTTTTTTCTATCAAGGATGTGGCAAATTGATATTTATCCCATATTTTCACAGAAAGCGCTGTGAAAGAAAGGTGTTGTTTTCATACAAGGTAAAAGGAAGGAAAATGTTGCTGCCTGAATGTTACAGGGCGGGATGTGGAGGAAGCTTCAGGAGAGCATATGTGAGGAACTGATTGAGGTTTGCAGCTGGTCTGAACCACCACAAATGCAGGGCAGCATGATCCTGAGAAATTGGTGGAGTAACATGACCTTGAGAGAAATCAGACCTGTAGAATTTGCATGAGCACTCAGAGCCTCAGTGGAGCAGCAAAAGCACTTTCTCTGCTGACTGGGAAACCCATGTACACTGCAAAGACCGGAGAGAGAAATCTGGGCTCTGTGGGCCATTTCAGAACTCTGCTCTCCCTATGCTCTCATTCCTCCTGCATTTATACTATTCAGAGGCTGATTGCAAACTGCTATTTTTGCTTTTCCAGAGCATGTAACATTTTTTCCAAAATTCAAGATACCTATGAGAAATGGGGAGGTCTTCTG
Organism: Phaethon aethereus; assembly: GCF_964289735.1. Classification (NCBI taxonomy): domain Eukaryota; kingdom Metazoa; phylum Chordata; class Aves; order Phaethontiformes; family Phaethontidae; genus Phaethon; species Phaethon aethereus. The sequence goes on from NC_138578.1 coordinate 44,903,415, forward strand.
CATGATAGGACAAAGGGGTAATAGCTTTAAACTCAAAGATGGTAAATTTAGATTAAGATGCAAGGAGGAAATTCTTCACTGTGAGGATGGTGAGACAGTGGAACAGGTTGTCCAGAGAAGCTGTGGATGCTCCGTCCCTGGAAGTGTTTAAGGCCAGGTTGAATGGGGCTTTGAGCAACCTGGTCTAATGGAAGGTGTCCCTGCCCATGGCAGTGGGGTTTGAACTAGATGATCTTTAAGGTTGCTACCAACCCAAAACATTCTATGATTCTATAATAGCTTCTGACAGAAATAATCCCTGCTTATGCTCTTCCCTTTGGTAGCAGACTTACATGACAGATTTTTCTATAAAGTTTTTATTCATGGAAACTTTTGTTTATACTCAAGATTTACCAAGCTTTACTGTCTCTAGAGAATTTACTACTTGTACACTTTCCTTCCCTCTGCCCTCCTGTTTCTTCCCCCTCAAACCCAATGTATGTAGCTCTTTACTTTGACTTTTCACATGTTATTTCTCCTACTCTGCAACAGCTCCTGGGCTTTTCAATGCAAATAGCTTGCAGCTCCTGTTTATATGGTGTGGTTGCACAGAAGTACTGCTCTGAAAAGTGTCATACATTTATCTTCATGCTACTGTGAGATAATATATTCATGTTACCTTAGGCAAGTATAGTCTTTTTCAATATCACTTCAAGTGGAAATAATACCTTAAAATAGGCTGATGTGATAAAAGGAGAGTTTCCTATCATATGACAGTAGCTATTAAAGGAACATACTGTTATCTAACATATATGTCACAGAGTCTTTTGATGGAATAGATCAGCCGAGCACCATCATGGTATTGCTCTGACAGTCCCACAAAGATCTCGGTCAAGGAGAGGTGACACTGATATTCATAGTACTAACCTGAGGTCTGATAATGAGATCTCTCACTTATGTTCAGAAGAAGTCAGATTAAAATAGCTCTGTCTCATCTAGGTTAGTTTTTATAAGGCAAGAAATGTCAGTTTTTAATACTCACAGCACTAAAAAGCTTGATATTTTTAGCCATTAACAAAAGGCGCTCTATTACAACAGCAGTGAGAGGGAAATCAATGTGGCTTCTGTTTTTCTCATCTGGAAATGAAATGAAAGAGAAGACCTTTCTTGCATCATGATTAGGACCACTGGCAAGGAGTTAAATATCAACGCTAACTACAGATTATAGATATAAGCAGGACAGCCAGAGTCTACCAAACAGTCAAGGCAAGCTCTGGTGTGTTTTGAACCACATATTTGTAATTTCCAGTGTAACTGGATGAAAGATACCTTACAGGGACAAAAGCTCAATAAATATTCCAGTGTTTGAAGGAGAGCATCACTGTTTCTCCCTGAAGCTTCTCATGCGTAAGGCACCATTTACAGGCAGCTAAATGACTCAGTTGTTAGTGGGGTATGCAGCATGATTTGCATGGCACAAAATTGATAAAGCTGCATTTTTTGCAAAGGAACTGAGAGATTTTTATGTAGTGGTAATGGCACCTTTCCAGTCAGTTTTCAGCTAGTCACCAACTCCTATGAGAGTAGATCAGGTTTTGACATTTTTCTGACCAGTTACAAAAGCAGTCCCAATATTTGTAAAAAAGCAGTCCTGCTATTTGGACAAAGTCGAAAGGTATGGCTTTAGTCACGGTGGAGTCTACAGTCAAGCAGATTTGTTGTTGTATAAAGGTTCATTTTTGTAGATGTTGCCAGTAGGGGAGGACAATAGCTACAACAGAGAAGTTGTGGGTTTGGGTGCTTTGTTGGGGGGTGGGGGGGGGAGTTGTGTGTTGGGTTTTTTGTGGTTTTTTTTTTAAATAAAAGTGAGTCTACCGTGAATATACCATCTTACTAAAAAGAGTGATCTCCTGACCAAAACAGATATATGGCTGCAATTAACAACAATAATCAGTTTATCTTTTCTTAAAAACATATAAAAGAATTGTTCTTAAGGCTTGTGGTTTTCACTCTTTTTTTTTTTTCCCCTCCTTTTATATAGCCCAGATAAGTACTTCAAGTTTATTCAGTGTTACTAGCAGAAGCTCTACCATTGCTAGAAAGGCCTTCCTTCTTAAACTTGCACTCCACAATTCTAGAAGAGCCAATTGTTACTAAATTACAGGAAATTTAACATTATTTTTCCTTGGTAATTATTGCTTTTGAATGCTGTCAAAAGAACTTTGGTCTCCTTTTCCCCACTGTAGCGCTTTGCTACTTTGGATTGCCCTACTGATAAAGCTTTATATGAAATCACAGAATCACTAGGTTGGAAAGGACCTTTAAGATCATCAAGTCCAACCATTAATCCAGAACCACCATGTCCCCTAAACCATGTCCTGAAGCGCCACATCCACACGTTTTTTGAACACTTCCAGGGATGGCGACTCCACCACCTCCCTGGGCAGCCTGTTCCAATGCCTGACCACCCTCTCAGTGAAGAAATTTTTCCTAATATCCAATCTAAACCTCCCCTAGAGCAACTTGAGGCCATTTCCTCTTGTCCTATCACTAGTTACTTGGGAGAAGAGACCAACACCCTCATCGCCACAACCCCCTTTCAGGTAGTTGTAGAGAGCGATAAGGTCTCCCCTCAGCCTCCTCTTCTCCAGACTAAACAACCCCAGTTCCCTCAGCCGCTCCTCATAAGACATGTGCTCCAGACCCCTCACCAGCTTCGTTGCCCTTCTCTGGACACGCTCCAGCACCTCAACATCCTTCTGGTAGTGAGGGGCCCAAAACTGAACACAGTATTCAAGGTGCGGCCTCACCAGTGCCGAGTACAGGGCACAATCACTTCCCTGCTAAGAAGATAAAAAGTCCAGTTTACTGGCTTAATTGTTAATTTCACAGCTCAGTGATAATTTCAAAATATACACTGATTGGCTGAGCTACAACTGTAGACAAATACTGATTTTTAGGATTTTTTAGTTTTTTTAATGCAAAGAATTATTTCACCTACTTTTTTTTTTTTTTAATTAAAACCAGTAAAAATTTCTACTCAATTGGTCAGAGGGTGATGTGAAACTTTGAGTTAAAATATTTTTATTGTAGCAAAGTAGTTTTCATTTTATAAAATAGTTATTTTAGTTGCTGTTTGCAATAACTTTTTCCTGGAACTGAGGAATCAAAAGTTCTCTCCACATCTCCATTGAAACCAATAGACATGCCCAAGTTTAAAAAGATGCTGTTAGTGTTACTTAGCAACAGCTTGTTGCTACTCTCTTGAGACTCCGTTTAATGCTGCCACTCAACAGAGCCCATTAGCACCTTCACACCTTTTAAACACAACAGGATGTTTCTGACCTCAGTGGGAATGACATACAACGTGGACATTCTGATGTCTGTCCAATGTGTTGTGCTAGTGGAAACATTTTGTGAAAAACCACCAGCTTGGAAGAGTCAAAAGCATAGACAAAGTCTACAGTAAAGGACATTGTCAGTCCATTGATGTTTCAAAATCTACATATAGAAACTATAGGAAACTATTCCGTTGCACAAGGAATCTTGATGTTCAGATTCTAGAGCTTTTGTTTTAATTGACACTTACTATGCCACAAAACACTGAGCTTTTTGTATAATTTTATGCATATCAAGACCTTTCTCGCTTCAGCTATGGTTTGGTCCAATAGATCTATTTTGATTTTTTTAAGTTCCAGTGTGTTTTGTGCTGCAGGGACTTTTCTAACCTTTATTAAGCTGCTTCTTTACATGCGATGGGAAAAGAATCTTCTTTATCGTCATAAAAACAAATGTGCCCTGTAAGCCCTTAATTTAGGGAATATTTGTAACGTTTAATTTGCCAACTTTGTTTTGTGCTTAGGCATTGATTCTACCTAATTATATGATTAGTTCCTAGGACTAAACACTGGAATATTATTTAATGTAACTCAGTGGATCATGAGAGACAAATCTCACAAAATAAGCAAAGCAATTATGTATTGCTATGATACAAAAAAAAACAAACAATGAGAATAACATTATGGACTAGAAACTTGCATAAAAAGCAAAGTCACCACTCTTCATTAACTTTTTATTTAAGTAAACCACTAAACCCTCAGTGGGAGTTCTTTGTATCTAACAAAGCAACAACAAAACAGAGAGACAATGGGGATTATCCTGTCACTCTGTTTAGAATGAAGCTTTAACTTCTTGGGAGTTCTGGTCAAACTGTGTTCAGCTCATTGCGATTGAACTGCAAGGAGTTCATTCTAACTACAGACCAAATGCTGTGTTCAAATTTGTGGTGCAGGTTTTTAAGTGGAATCTTCTAGAAAGCTAAAATTTCATTGTAAAAATTATCTGACTTATCTACACAGCTGTCCTAAACTTGAATATCTTCAACAGTGCACTTTTAGATGTTGATAAGGTCTCTTCTGATGTTGCTTTCAGAAACGATGTATCTGACTTGAGTCAGTTTCTTAATTTCTTTTTTATTTCTACTTCACTAGAAAAACTTCTAAGCATTTGTCAGTCCAGAGTAGAAGCACCAGAATAATACATAACAATGCAGCTTAAGTGGCTGTTTTATATTGTATGGGTAAACCAAAGGTTACATCAACTTTGGAAGATGCTGTTCAACCCATTACTGAACTGCACGTGGATTTTGAGGACAGACTGCATTCCTGGAGTAACTTCTGCTGATGAATTTGAACCACTGAAGTTTTCTGGGACTTAGTTTCTTCAGTGAGGGACCTAGGCTCTTTCATGTTTCTTTCTTAGCTGAGGTTGATGAAACAAGAATTTATTGGTAAAATATATGTTCCTTGCCTGCAGATCATAGGTTAGTGTAAATCAGTAAAGGAAAACCCATCGATATTTATAGGATGACTTGCACACATCTGGTATCTTTTTCCAGCTGCAACAAATTCAGTATAATTCCATTCTGCTTAAAGTACCGAAAACAGATTTACTCTGGCTGTAAAGATGTTTGTATCAGATAATTATGTAGATTGTAGCTCCAAGATATAGTGGTCCCAAGAGACAAAAGGAGTTAAAGGGGTGAAAATATAGCTCTATAGGTTGATAATACTCATAATGGTACTTAGTTCTGCTTGAGGACAATTTAATGCCTTCTGTATTGTTATCAGATTAAAATATCCCTCCACTTACCCTCAAAGAGCTTGATCTTACTGTATGTAATAATCTAAAATTAGTATTGGAGTCCACGATGCTCTTTCAGAGGAGATTGCAAGAATAACTCTGAAGTTTGTTAGTTAAGTCACATGAATATAAACTTCGTAACACAGCACAAACATAAGAAAGCCAAGTTTTCACTGCGACATTAACATGAGTTTAAGCTAGTAGTTTTCTTTTGAAAAAGTTCTGTTGTGAAAATGTAGCTATCACTGATCTTTTCAACCAATTTTTAGTTTAAAAGAATGCTTCTCCCAATTCACAAAACTCTCTCTTTATTTCAGTTAGCTCACTCTTGCACTTTCCCATCACTTCTTGTGCTGAAGTCTTTGAAACAAAGCCTGTTTGGGAAACACAACCTGATAGTTCTTTCTAGATGTAGTGACTCCAATGTTTATAAACAAGGCTCTGAGTGTTGTTAGTAAAGAATTTTCTTTCCAGGTTTTAAAACTGTGTCAACTTCACAGCCTTGTGTTTGAAAGTCTGATTACCATGAAAAATCTGAATCTCTTAAAGCTTCTGGAGGTGTCATTTCAAGAAGTCGGTCATCTAGTTTCTCAAAGCTCATTTTTTAACACAGCAATGTATGTGTATATATAATATTTATTTAAAACATTGTTCTCAAAGTAAACTCTAATCTGTTTTGGAAAAAAAAAATCATATTTCTGGTATTGGAAATTAAAGTGTGTGTAACAGCCGCATTAATTTTCCTAGTGTTTCCTTCTGCATTACTTTTCTGTGAACAGAATACCCATTTATTTTCTGTCAGAATATCAAAGAGAGTAGAAGCAAGATCAAATATTCTGTCAGAAGAAAAGCCACTGTTCACAAAATTCTGAATGGCCTGGTGCTATTGTCTTTTCACTTCTTCCTTCACAGCTGGAGATGATACCAAAGAGTGCTAAGTTTGATAACTGTCAAAGAATGAATGCTGGACAGAAATAAACAAAATACGACTTGATTTAAAAAAGAATTATTACCTAGAATAGTGTGAGCTGTCTGTTTTCATTTTTCTTAAAGTTTCTAAGCACTTGTAGTAGCTAAACAGCCTGTACAGAAAAGTAGCATCAGCTCCAGATACTTGAAAAGCTATTTCAGGTAGAATAACTCTTAACTTCAGTTACACTAATTTCCAATGTGTGGGAAAAATTACTCAGTAAATTGAAATCCTATAAAGATTTTATTTTTACAATTACTTATTTCTTATCTGCTATTCTGTAGTAAAATTGCTTTACTTCATCCTTGTAAACAATACCTCAAATACTTTTAAATCCTTTTAGATGTATATTGCTAAATGTTACTGTATTACCTAACTTAGCTTTGTAAAACGTTGATTTACATACTACTTTTGTTCAAGCTTCAAAGAGAGAAGTTAAAATATATGATTGGTGCTTACCATGGTTGAAGTGACTTTGAGTACTACTGGTACCTACCTATTTCTAATTCACCTTCTTCCTTTGTCTAGCATGTGATTAAATAAAAAGAAACTGATGAGAGCCTAAATCTCTATTTTCTGCTTAATCTCTCTTTGGAAGCACATGTAATCTGTGGACTAGATTCTATATCAGAAGATAGGTTAATATTTTGGTTTTGATTAAACAGTTTATAAAATAATAATGCTATATAGAATCTATCCTTATGAATGTCAATATTGTTTAAAAACAAAGAATGAACCCCTTTTTGATGTCTGTTCTCTGCTCTTGCTTTTGGCAAAGTCAGTTTAGGTCTTTTGACCGTTAAGTCAACAATGACAATTGAACCTATTTGGTTAATTCCCCTGTATTTCAGTTGTAGATAAAATGTTTTGGGCTTTTTTCCAGGTTTGTCTTTGCTTGTCTAGTATCACAGAAGAATTGCAGTGAGGAACTGCACATGTATGTGTACAAAAGCACATGCTGGAAGGGAGTCAGTTCTTGTCTACGTATGCCACACACACAATATAAAGGCTGTCTCTTATGGAAAACTATTTTCACAGATCCAGATCCCCAAATAAATCTTCTGTATTTCCCCACCTTACTTGACAAGTGAAGGTTAATCTTGTGTCATCTGCTCTATCTACTTTCTATTTCACTGAGATGGCAAAACATCTTCATTATGATTTCACCAGTTCTTAGAACTCATAAAAAAACCCGGAAATGATACAATTCTTAAGATTTATTTTGCAAGAAAAACAGTTCTTTTCTGTTTCTTGAAAATGCTTGTTATAGAAATTGCAAGATCAATTTTATCTTAAAAAGTAAAACTGAAGCATAAAATCTGTACTTTTTTTTACTGATATGCTTATGTATTAAACAAGTAAATCTATTAAAGGCTTGCAGGGATTTTTGTCACATGTTTTGTTCAACATACAGTACTAGATTATTCCTTTGCTTCATTCATCTATAGGCATTTTCTAATAATTATATGAAATTAAATAGAAAGGTCTTCGTTATATTAGTGGAAAATGACAGGGGAGGTTGAGTAGCAATGGCCTTCTAGTATCAAATGGAGACTTATTTTCCTTTCAAAGTCCAGTTTGGGGAAGTACACAAACTATTCCTTTTCACTTTATTTACATATCTCAAATCTTTCACAGGATCAGAAGGATGTTTGTTAAAGGAGTAACATTTTTCAGTTAAACTGTGTTGCTTTTGTTCTGGAACTGACATGTCAGAAGCTTTTATAAAAATATCTTAATAGTGTTTTATGGATATTACTGGAAATAAGGAGAGATAAGAAGTAAGCACTTCAAGTTCTTCAAAGAAGAATATATATCAATTGTATGAGAGTTGAAATTTTTTTAAATTATGTAAATAACCACACGTGAATGCTTGATACTTATCCCGTATTACTCTAGTCTAGTTGCAGCCTATAGTGTTAGGGCTTCATATAAAAAACCTGATTCCTTTAATCTTTGATGCTACAGGCATTGTCAGGTAAGGAAGTACATACGCTGATAACTTTTGATATTTTTATATAAGTACATGTGTGTGGATGTGTGTGTGTGCGTGTGTATTTCAAAACTGTGGTGGCCTACAAAATGTTCCATCAAGACTAGTCACGGATGGTAACTTTGTTTAACAAAGACTCCCCTATGAAATCTGTGCAGAATTACCGCCTCTGGAGTATGTTATAAATACACACCCAATTTAAATGTAAAATGGCTCTGGATATGATTTAAAAACAAAAAACCCTCCTGGTTATGTTAGGCTGCCTTACACAAAGAGAGAATTCCTGTTGTTACTAATAAGAATGGTAAGAAATGAAAAATAATTTGAAACAATCATAAAAAGGGCTATATTCTTTGCACAAAGTACTCTAAACTGCTACCACCCTTGTTAATTTTTAGTTACAATCATAACAAATTCAAGTATTAGACCAGCTAAAAGATCATGAGAACTGTGAGGAAGTCTGGGGGAAGATGGGAGGCGAGGGATCAGTAATGTTGTTCTCTAAATTAACAGAAAACCAGTGTCCAGAATATAAACAGTATAATGAAGAATAAACTACAGCAAATATAATAAGAATTATTTCTTGCAGTATCAGAGAGACTGCTTTTCTGTTTCTTTCATCATCAGAGATATCACAACTCTGGACTCAGAATAACTTGTTATAGGAAAAAATAATTTCCCTTGTGAAAGGGAAATTCCCTTGAGACTTGCCTTTAAGTTTGCAGGCTTAAAAAAAAATAATCTATGGTTTATTTGGCAGTTTTTATCTTTTCCAATTTATTTTTAGTATGATAATAGACTAAAAGTGGTTGAGAGGAGACAGAAGACCTAATGACTCTTCCTTTCTTGGGGAAGGAGATATTTATAAAAGAGATTTATAATTAACTGATAGTAAATCGACTGTGCAGGATGTTCCTTTGTGGCCTGCTTTAAACCATTGCTTTTTCTGTGCTAACAAATGAACATAATTGTCATCATGCTTTCTGAGGACTTCAGTTCAGGTGATTTCAGTGGATATCAGGAACTGTAGAAAGTAAAATTAATGCTGTTGGTCTGTTTCTTTGAGTGGAGAAACTGATCTTCAGGAGGAAAATTTACTGAAGCTCATGATTAGATTCAAGGTAGCAATACAAATGAAAACAAAAGCTAACAGATCTTTATTTCTCATCCTCTGGGTCAAAGTGCCTTCCCAGTGTGAAGATGTTAATGCATTCATATTCAAGAAAAATTACAAATTGGGTGTTATAGACAGATCTTCAGGTACTCTGTGACCTTGGAACAGTTCTCTTTACTGTTGCCTACTAACCCCAGCACAGCAATGATAACTCATGTTTCGTAGGCTAGAATTTAATAGAAAATATAGTAGTAGATAAAGCATTTATGATTTATTTCCTCAGATATTTGTCAAATATGATCTCATTAAATAAAATAATACTTATGTATTTATTTTTTGAAAATGCAGTTGTTTAAGGAGGTAATAACATTTATTTTTTATATTTTATAAATACTAAATAAATTAGTATTTATAATTTATATTTAACTTATAATTTGCAACCAGGACTCAAATAATGAATTTTTATTACAGTAGAAAAATAAAAAGTGCTTTAGGCAGTAATTAAATTTCTATGATGCTTATTTAAATTGTAAAACTCGTGTATCCTTATGGCCAGGTGCATGGACTATAATCTTGGAGAAACATGCCTCTTAATCCTAATGCTACTGAACAATGTGAATAACTTCACCCAGCTGTGTTTGAATAGGTTGTTCAAATACCTAAAAGTATTTTTATCTGCAGCTGTTTGCAGGAAAAGGGGCTATAGCTATTGCTAGTTATAACTACTATAGCTAGTAATTATGCTAATATTACTGAATGTGTTTAACAGAATTGCTCCATACTGAAACTATAGCAGCTGTCGAACTCTGAAAGTGACTTTTTAAAGAAATAGTATTTTCATAAGGTAATCCTATTTAAGTTTGGAATCGGTAGATGTTGTCAGCTGTGTGCATTCCCCTGCAAGGGGCTCTCATCTGAGCTCAGGGTGTGAACAGTGATGTCATCTGGATGTGCCTGCTCTGAAGTCACTACTGTAATTGCATCTCTGGATGATTTCCTCCCTTACCCCAATTTTACATTTGCTCTGTGGACTAGCTGGCTCACGGGGGAAAAAAGGCATAGATACAGTGCTGTCCTGTGGTGAAGACCTAAAGGCACAAGGATCTATGTTACAAGAGTGCAAATCTTATAAAAATACTTGGTGTACGTTTTGCTGCCACATCCACGACCCCATGATTAGAATCCTAATTTTCTGTCAGAAACGCAAGGGGAAGAATACCTTTTATCTACATGAAAAGAGCAAAATGGTTTACATCTCAGCCTTTAAGCTATGCGGTTAATATCTCTGTGACAATAAGTTATGTAGATAGTTACCTATCAGTTAGTATTTGACTTGTAGTCATTCTCCTAGAATGAAAATCAAGCTTTTGAATGTAACCGAAGTTACTGTTAAGAAAAGTCATCAAGTCAGCTACTTCTTATCTTGTCAAACATAATGCCAGAAAAATGAGTGTGCACATAATGTATATGACAGAGCTATATGTACAGCAGGAAAGTCAGTAGCCTTTGCATATTGTTTTATTGTTAAGAGTTGAAATGCACCTGTATTTTGCAATCTGGCATCTCGGACAACGATAGGCTTTTCCTTAAATGCAGTTATACTGAAGTTGCAGTTAGAGAAATAGAATTTAAAGACTGGTATTTGTGGTTGGCTTCTGGATGAGGGAAAGAAAATGCAAGTTCCCCCGTAACAATAGCGTGTTTTCCCTTTTGTAACTGTTCTGTATGGAAATGGAAACTTTTTAGGCAGCTTTAATTTCTGGTGTGGCACTTTAGATTTCAGCTGCAGCTGAGGCTTGCATGAAGCCTCATGACCTTATTCATTTTTAAAAAACACTGCTGTACACATTGAATAATAATAATTGGAGTGCTTCGGGGATGCCACAGTTACATGTCAAAATTCAATGTTTTAAATTATCTTTCTTGATTCATTAGGTTTGCCCTGTAACTTTATCCTCTCTTTAACATAATTGAAGAGAATTTCACACTTAACAGAATGTAGTATGGAGAAGGACAACAAGGTGAAAGGACTGAGATATATGAAGAAATTTCAAAAGTTTGTTTTGCTTAAACTATTCAGTTTAAGTAGCATGATTTCTTTTTTTTTAACCTATCTGCAAATATCTTTTTTTTTTCCTCTCTTGTCCTTTGAAAGTAATGTTTTTCAAAACTATGTGCTATGTCACTACTTAATCCTATATTAATGACATTAAATAGTTTCTTCACCAAGACTTTTTGAAGAAGGTGCCTAATCATGAAGGGAGTAGAGATTTTGAATTGTCTTTAAATCAGAGTGTGATATCTCAAGATTGATAAATCCTGGAAAGAGACTTCATAATATGTTTTAAGGGTAATACTAAAGCTATAAATTAGAGCATACAGCACAAAGGCTTTCTGGTATTCCCATTATGGGAGTGAAATGATTCTTGATCACTGCATGTTTACTCTGGCCATGTAGATTTAATTAATCCTGAGCTTCAGGGCTTCTGCTGGTTGGCTATGCACCTACTGTCTGGATGCAACAATAAATGTTCAAAAAGAATGTGAAAAGAGATGGCTCTGTCTGGATATGGATGGCCTTTAATGCTTCAAAGGGCAGATATTGAGCTGAGGTTTTGGGGGGTTGGTTTGTTTGGTTTGGTTTTTTCCCTTTCATGAAAGAAATTCCACTGAAAAAGACAGGTTGGCACCAGATATTTCTGAATAGACCCACAACTACATGTGTTGGGAATTCTCTGCAGTTTGAAATGACAAATTCTTCTGAGACTGTTTTTTTCCTTTTTTGCAGTATAATCTTTAGTCAAATGTTGGGACTGAATGGACCATTTACCTGTGCTGTTACATGAGTGCAGACTTGCTCTCAGATTGAATGAGGTTGGGATAAGCCCCATGCTTTTAATAAACAGTCCCTCGTTCTTTCCCTTTTGCACATAGCTTTTCTGGGTTCCTTCTGCTTGTTTGTTTATATTATTGGGAGCTGAGGAGGGAATCCCATGTACATAAGATGTAAAGCTGGTTATAGCCTGTTAAACTCTTTCACTTCACATTTGTCAACTAATTAAGTGTATTGACCTCTAACAAATATCTGGTCCTCCTCCAAGACAATCCATGTAGTTTTGGGTGACAAGAGCACCCTTAGCTGTCTTAAACTAATGTCTCTTATGGTACACTGGAGCAATTTTACAGAAGTACAGGGTTAGATAGTGCTGTTGATTTCCAGTTTACTGGTGTCTGTTCTGCTTGACTCTCCAGTGTCTGATTTGTCATGTCTTGTTTTCCAATCATAAAAGCACTTGGTATGTCTGTGTGTCACTTCTGTACTTGTGCCAAGAATTATCAGATAGTGTGCAGGTTGCTTTCCAGGTAACCAAAACGATAGTAACACACAGCTGGAGTTAGCTTTATTTACGTATCTTCAGAAGTTCTGGAACTGGATGCATGCTATTTCAGACTCTCTCCCCTTCCAAAAACCTGTACCTGGTTTCCAAGGCCAACTATGTTGAAAAGTTGCCACTAACTAGAGTTGTCTCCGGTTGTTTGCACGTTTTATCTCTTTCAGACATCACAATTTGAACTAACGGTATCTTAATCTTAAATTAACCATAGTTGTAAACTCAATTCTACCTGTAACAATTACTACCGTAATGTAAACTTTAGAAAAATGGGGGTGATATTAGCTGTTTTTGCTGCTTTTCAAATCAATTCCTAATTTGAGAAGCCTATAGAGAGAGCAAATCCCTTAATGTGGTTTTATTAATTTTAAAGAAGTTGATGTCAGGTGCCTCCATACTGTATGTATGCAAGACGTATACTGTTGGTCATAGACTTCCTATCTTAAAACAGATTATTTGAACTATTTTCAGCCACTTTTGCTGTCAAGAGTATTGTGTTTTGTTTGGACAACTGAATACTAGTTGCATATTCAATATTCTGTTAAGCTTGACTCATGATAAGAACGTGACCAAAACTATCCCTACTGTTCTCAATTATTGTCATCAGTTACTCTAGTGACAAACTGTCAGTTCAGTTAAAATTGTGGCTGATAAGTAATAAATCCCCAGCAGAATATAACTATTTAAAAATACCTTGCAATGTTTAACATCGTAGCTATGTTATGTAAGATATATTTTTTTGTATGGTTGGAGAAAGGTAAGAAATGTTGACCAGTTATTGTCAAGAAAGTGTCAGTGTAATACCAGCATACCAAAAATTAATCCCTCCTGTGAATTTATGAGAAAAGCTGATAACAAATGTTAAAGATATACTAATTTTCTATTGTTCAAGAAGTTTTGAACTCTTAAATTAAGGCAATTCAATAAAAATTAATTATAGAGTCCAATGTAAAATGTGTAAATATTCCAAAGTAATTACACTGAAGGACGACTGATGTGAAGGCAGGAACAGGATTTGGATTTTTCATATCCAGTGAATAGAGATGTGTTTCAAGGTCTTCCGTACTAATAGGATATTTTATTTCATTTTGGTTTTTTTTACTCAGAATCCTTTTGCAAAGGTGAATGTTGGGATTAGTTTATTTCTTACATCTGAGCTGGCAGGATATGATCATTAAAGGATAAAAATTAGTAGGGATAATAGTAATTTTTTAACCAAAATGTAAATAAACTAGTTACCTTCAGGGTGGGCTAAATGCTCTCTGAACTCCTGCTGCAGGGACTGTCCAAATGAAGAAACTCATAAATGGAGGATCAAAGTAAGTTTAAAGGCAAGGTTATTTAAACTGGCAGATTTGTATATGAGGCATTCACTGTTAGCTGTGCAAGAAAACTGGGTTAATTAAAAGATTTTAATGTAGTCAGGAAAAAAGGTTTGAAGAAAAGGTCAGGAGAGTCATAACCTTCCAAGGTGGATGTGAAAGGGGATGTGACTGTGCAAGACTTAGAAGATTGACTAGACAAGGCCAGGAACACTGGTGTTGTGAAAAAATAAAAAGGAACATGATGACTGGACACATAAAGGTTGTAAGCTCAAAAGAAATTCCATAACAAGTTGAAAATGAGCAACAGGATCTAAACCATCTTGCTAGTCAAATTAACATTGATCTCTATTATGAAATCAGGAATCAAAATATGGTAAAAAATATGCTGGAGTACCAAGTTCTTTTTTTTTTTTTTGAAATTCATCAAACATACCAATTTCCAATTTAGTGTAGGAAAACCAAGGATGAATATTACATCTTTAAACTATGAGATGTACGTTTTCTTTCACTCTGAAGAGAGAAGGGAAAAAAAAAAGAAAAGAAGAAAAAACCCCTGTAACACCTAAAGAAGGCTTGACTGCCTTTGGAAATACTGTATTTCTGAAAGAAACACAGCTCTCTGAACCAGGAGAGCAAAACTGGGATATTTTTTATCTGTACCATCGTTTTCTTTTTCCTCACTGTGTACATAGGTGATGCTTCTTTAGTTGCATTGTTTCTCTTTTTCTCTCTCTGTGGCCTATAAACAGGCCTCAAGACTAGGCTTTCTTTGGGAATGTCTTGGGTTTTCTTTGGGTCAAACTTTCTTATAGGGAGGAAAAAAATGATAGTGTGGTGCAACAGGTGCAAAAGGGGAAAGGTGAGAATGAGTAAAGAGAAAATTACTGTTTATGCTTCCTTGAGAATAAAAGTAGCTACATTTGATAAAAATGCAACAGAGGAGAGAGGTAAAACACTGATGATATAAGATTATAATACTCTAGTTTTGAAATTTGGCAGCTGTGCTTGGGCAATGCCAACACCTGGTTATTTTTTAGAATGTTACAGATCTAAAAGAGACCATAATTAGAATATAATTTAATTTTCATAAATGTAAGGTGAAAGTTTACTTTGCAGTTTAAAACTTGGAAATTTTTTCTTCCTGTAGAGGTTTTTGGTACTGTAGAACTTAGTTTATCTGGCAAAGGGATGAAAAATAAGCTATGCCTGAAGCCATTTCCTACGAAACAGGTGACAAATTGATTTATAAAAATAGGCTAGATAACCACATCAAGAGTAGACAGTAGCCTAAAAATCAGGGTACTTGTGGGAGATGGGACAGCACTTGCACAAGTTCTGCTCTGCTTATGCCAGGCCAGAATCCTGAACCCGGTCTCCCTGTGCCAGACTAGTACTATCACCACCGGTTTGTTGGTTTTTTTTGGATGTAGGGGTCATATAGCGTTAGTCAAAAAATGTTTTTTGATGGCAGAAAGTTTTCAAAATGGATACCTTGCAGACTTTTTTCTTTTTTTTTTTTTTTGTGGGTGGGGTCCCATAAAGGACCTCTTCCCAAAGGCTTTGAAAACAAAGTCTTAGAAATTCTTAGATTGAGGCTAAAAGCAACCATTTGAAAAACTTTTAAGAACACCTGCTGTTTTCATATATTTTGAGAAAAAGATGTAGGTTAATGTTGGCAGCCACAGGTGGCTATATACCAGTGTCAGTCAGGAGACTGAGCACCCGCTCGTTTCTGCAAGCAGCCAGCTTCATTGGACTTGGCAGTGGTGGATGGGCCATGATTTAAGGGGCACGTGTTGACAACAGGTTTTGTGGACTAGTGCTTACAGCTACTTGTTCCTGATTAGTCCCAGCACAAGAGAAAAGGCAGCTTCTGCCACTGTTCTGACAACTTATGCAAAGAGATAAGGAAAAAGAGTAGTTCCCTGAAAATTATTACTGTGCCAGAGTAGCCACATCAAAATGATGAAAAATAATTAAAAATGACTGAGTTGCATATGTGTTTTTAGGCTTTAATAAAACATAAAATGGCAACTAACCGCAGCTGATGTCATCATGTAGGCATTTGTGTGCAATGAAGACATCACAGCTATGCTAAAATCATCTGGAGAGACATGTGGAACACATGGCAGCTTAGCATCGCTGCAGTTTTCCAAAGCATGAATGTCAGTCTTTATTTCTTCTGGAACTATAATCAGCAACGGAAGGCTGAAGAAAATAAAACTGGGAATATTTCCTTGGTCTGTTTTAGCTATGCTTGTCTCTCTGTTGTCCTCCTACGGATAAAGTACAAGACTGAATAAGGAATTCTGGTATGGACATTTGTATACACAGCAAAACCAAAGAAAACAATCTCCCCACACAAAAAAACACCCCTCCCTCCCCCCCCCCAAAACCAACACCCAAACAAAAGTAACTGTGTGTATGTGCTCCTAAAATGCAGAATGCTGTCTATATTGTTTTTGCAGATAAGGCTCATTACAATCAAGAACAGGACATAGCTCTTACATAAATCTTTAATTAATTAATTACAATTAATACATATGCTTTGTCAGTTGAGCAGTAATGGTTTGCTAGTTAAAATGGTTTGTTATTTCTAAATAATAATTTGAATGTTAAATGTTTGCCTCAGTCTTGTTCATGACTACGTGTCTACATCTGGTACTGTGTTCTTTTACCTTCCATGTGAATTTTCAACATTTCAAAACAATTTCATTGTTTCAAAACCTCTGCTGGAAAATGCAAGTACCTTCTCAGGTATAGAAAAATGTTGACTCATTTATCTTGCTGCGCTAGAATAAGTAAAGATAAAGGACTTAATGTGTTTCATTCCTGGTTTTGTTGTTAGTTGTTTTCAATAGTTTTGTTAGTATAACCCTCCTCCCCTCATTAAAATGGAGTTAAACCTATCCTGGCTGTCTAGCACTGACCCCTTGCACTCAAAATTTAAAAACTCTTCATCTTTGCATAGTTTTCTTCTGCCAGGGCCCATTTATCATGCTGAATAGTCCTTCCTGGTTCGCTATGAGCCATGAGGAGTTACAGAGTTGTCTTTGCCCTCTGTTAGGGCACATGAGTAATCCGGCCAGGAATAGCGCAAAAGTGGACACAGCTGAAGACTGGCTTGCTTCAAGGACGTATGGGACTACCTTTGGCAGATAGAATCTGGGGAGCATCCTGGCTATGGATGGCTGACAATGTAAAAGGCTGTTTTAATACTTGCTGTAAGATGTGTGGCCACTCAGTGGCTTGTTTGCCCTTTCCCTTCTCATGTCCTGAAAAAGGCACCAACTTGCAAACAGTATGGATAATCAGCAGTCTTAGCTTTGAGGATAGATGTGACTGTGCGCTTAAATATGACCTAAAATACCTAATGACCCGAGATAGTGAAGATTCTTAAAAAAATAATTACTCAACCTACCCATTAAAACAAAAAATCCAATTTACCTATGGTAACTACTCATACAGTGATAGCTGATTAACCTTATTGAATTGCTTTATATTAAAAAAAAAAGTGTGTAGGTCGGCATAAAAAATCAGTTGCTCAAATCGCTTGGGAAACATGCTGTGGCATTTGAAATAAGCCACAGGTAGCAGAGCTGCTGAGCTGTAAACCTTGTGAAGTGGGAGTTGATTGCATGTTTTGGTCATGTGGGCACTTACTGCTGTTGCTAGGTTATCGCAGGACAAGAATAGATGCTGCATCTGCTGATTGCATGAGGGAACAAAACGTTTTCATGTAGCATCAGATATGCCAAGACCGTGACCTCATCCCACGCAGACTTAGTAGTAGTGATGAGCATGACTTAGGTCCATCCACCCAACAAGCAAAGACTCTGAAGTATTCTATGCTTAGCGCTGAAATGACAAGTCCAGTATTAACGACAAAACTTTACGCATATCCTGCAGAAAGGCGGGCTACATCTTGTCATGGGAAACAATACCCAGACAAGCTGCACTAAACTTTAAGTATGTTTCTAGGAGTGACTCTGTTTTCCCAAGCATTTGATATACGCCGTGCCAGCAAGGTACAGTCTCCCTTCACTGTACAGGCAACAGCCTTCACTTATTTAGTATCTCTTACACCTAAGATGAAGGGACAAGCATAACTAAAAGAGCCAGATTATTGTTAGAAAAGAAATAGACAGGTGCCCCTCAAATCTGTAGACATAGTCACCAGAGCTGTAGTCACTACTGCATTCCCCAGTTTTATGCCCTTACTTACACAGTAACACGGTGGCAACCCATCACAGAACTATGTGGAAAGGTATTGCCCTGAGGCAGTGAGTTCAGCATGACCTTGACAATAAGTATAGACTGTTCCAGGAATGCCTGTGGTGGTCTTGCCTGTGTAAATAGCCTACCTCAGGGCCAGGTTCCCACAACTGCCTTTTAAAACAAGGTTGCTGCAAGTGGTGTATGTGTGCTACATCCAGTATTCAATATGGGAAGTAAGTTTAGTAAAAAGATCATGTTCCTTAATAAACAATTATGTTCTAGTGGCAAACACCAAATCTAAACAGGTAAATAAATTCATTTAAGTGATTTTTTTCATTGCATGTTTACTTAGATTTTTCTCTGCTGAACAAAAATCACTGTTTTTGGGGGTTTACTAGGAAAAGTGAGTTACTATACTTAATTACACTTATTTTCTTAGAATTATTTCCACACATTTGTTGTTTCTCCAAACATCTATGTCATCTTGAAAATTTCACTCTGAATAAAATATTGGTGTGAAGAATTGCTATGAGTAACATGCATAAGAATTATCTTCACTGACATTAACCATCGAAGAATGTTAAGCATTTTATCCAAGCTTATGTGTTTTAGACTGTAATGGTGGAAGGTAGAAGTACCTTCGTAAGGTTAACTTACCATGAAGAACAACATTCAGGTATGGAAAAAAATCAAGGAACTGAGGAATTCCAGTCTTCTTCCACTATTTGATTAATTTACAATGGGCACTCTGTTTCTACATAATTAAATTTGGATGAGATGGATCCAGTATATAAAGTCTGGTAACAGCAGACACTTAATGTGATTTTCTGCTCAGTTAGGGGGATTCAACTGAAATAGTTGTCTACCAGCACAGAAGAGCATAGCTGAAAGCAATCTGGGAGAAGGGGAAGATTTAGAAAGGATAGAGATTCTTGATCTTCAGTGTAAAAAGCTTTAAGCTCTGCTGCTATTAGTTGTTGATTTTACCGTAAGCTTGGAAGACTGATGTGGTGTATAGGACATATAAAGTGGCTTTATATTATGTAAGTCTTTGAGGATAGCTGCTTGAAAATCTTCTGAAATGTCCGATATGAAGTACAATCGGATAGAGAACCTTGCAATGGAGACATCCTGTGACTTGATTTGACTTGACATTTCCCGGGTCTGGGCTATGATTTTTGATACTGTATGACACAAATCTGTTTTTATTGAATATGACCTTTCATGTTACTTTTTTCCTTTTTGGGCATCAACCTGTTTTTGTCTGCGAGTATGTCCAAAGGGAGTACATGGCCTCTGCTGTGTAACGTAGTAAAAACCACAGATATTCACTGTGGGGTCTATTAGTAGATACTCCTGACTTTTAAGCAACTTAATGTTAGCAATTATTTTTTTGTCACGGTACAATTTCATTCCCCCATCAGCATTATTTGGGAACATAATGTATATATTCATGAATATATATTTGAATATTCATGGTGCTAAGCCCTGGTGGTTGTGGGTTCTGTGCAATGGCAAAGGTATTGTTCATCTGGTATGCTTGGCAGGTGAATGATTGCACACTTGCCACTAGTTTATCTCTTTGCACTGTCTGTGGTGCAACCTGTAATGTAAATAATATGAACTTTCTAAATCGGATGATGCAACAGGACACCTAAGATCCTAGGCCTACATATGTGAGAACAAGACCTACCTTGAATATTTTTGGGGTATAAGCCAGACCTGTACCAGCTCGCTGCTTAAGTCTCACTCCCAACGCTACTCTTGCTTTGTTGTCTTCTTCTCCAGACCTTGTTTTGATTTACATTGCATACTTCCAAAAATTATTCTGGATGTAGTCACATTGGTTTTGTCATCTGTCCTGATTAGAAGATTGTAAAGTATTAACTAAAATCAAATAAATTATATCTATATTCTGAACTTCATGAAAAGAAAGCACTTAACACAAAACTGAGATCACAATTTGATCTCCTAACAGTCAGTGTCATAGAGAAGTATTATGGGAATAAGAGTATGCTAGAGAGATGTCCTCATGTTTTCTTGTAATCTCCATTGTCCTGTTAGGTTTTCATTATAAATTATTGACATAATTTCACTGAAATTAAACTTTCCATGAGTTAGACACTAGATTATAAAAGCAACACTGAGATTATGCAAATTAAAATTCTTGTTTCACTCAGTTGTAAATTATCTGAACTTTTCTGTTAAGAAAATCTGTGTATACATCATAAATATGGATCTTGAGATCCTTCTGTTTCTTCAACACTATTGAAAAAGATTTTTTTTTTATTTGTTAATATTTCACATCCTCTATTAATCACTAGTTGTCAGGATCAATGAAGTTTTCAAAGAACATTTTTGCACTAAACTAAATTTGAATAATGTTCATGGACAGAACTTTCTGCTATGCCTGTTGTGGCATATTTTCCCACCTGTGTAAAGCAGCATGAATATTTTATTAAAATTGACCTAGCACTTAAGGAATAAAGCAATCCATGCTGAGCTATTTTTCCTTGTAAAAAATACATCTAACAGGTTCTTGCAAGAAGTTAGTTTTCTGAAGGTTTTATTATTTGTTTCTTTCCATCATGTCTTCAGATCAATGAGAGAGATCAGAGACTTTTTGGCCACTGAAGGCAGTTTTAGGAGAAAAATAATAAAAACTTGGTTTCCAAAATCGGATTCTGGAAACAGTCCTACTACTCATTTACCAATCTACTTACTAATTCAAATATGTTGTCTCTGTTTAAATGTATACTTTGTTTAATCATGATATGCAGGTCTGAAGAACAGCTATGGGTGTGAGTAGTATATCTATAAGACTATTTTAATAATGTAATAATTATTATTACAATTATTAAAACAGTGATCAAAACCTTTCAGGGTGTTGTTAATTTGAATTTGAATGGACTCAACTATTAGTGATTCCAGATGAAAATAGCTTCTATTCTCCAGCTGTAGGTTTGTTTGTTTGTTTCATTTTGGTAATAGGAGGATACTAATTCTAAGAAACTTGATAAAATTCTTTACTTTCTGGAGTATGGTGGAGGGTTTTTTTTTGTCCTGTTTTGCATGTCATGCTTTTTTTCTTTCTGGCTGCTTACAAAGTGGTTAGATAAGATACTTGCTCCTTTCTATTCTTCTTCATTATGGGCACAGGAAAAAAAATGCTTTAGAGTTTCATGACCTTGTCTGAAGTGATGTATTTGTTGGAGTAAACAGACTTCTAATTTTCATATACTGTTGAGACTTAAATGTATTCATCTGTATTTTCATGCTTTGACAGTTGAACTTTTTTTCCTAAATTATTCTTCCATATGAGAAAATTTGTAGAGCAACAGGTTGTATCTGTTGTTGGCTTTGTATTGGGGATTGGTGGGGGTTTTTGCCATTTTGGAGGTTTAGTTGTCTGAACTGATGGCTTGACATATTATTCTTAAATAACTCAGCAAGATATGATTCCATTTCTTCAGTCGTGATCTTTTATATTGATTTTTTTGTGTGTACTTGTTGTTAGTGAACATTGGTAAGAAACTGAATTCCTAATAATTTTTTCTGCTCTTTGCTTTCTTTGTACTTAATAGTTATTGTAGCTCTATAGAAATAATTTAATTTGTTTTCCTTGACTCTCACTGAATATTGTAGCCTTGTGAAACTTATTCAGAAGTCTATTAAAGCTTAATAAATTCTTTCTAACCCTGCTGCTCTCCTTTTGTCAATAATCTGACTATTTTATCAGTTGCTAAAATGTTTTTACTTTTGCCTTTTTTTATAGCTTCAAACTTCATAATGAAAGAATGCATTTTCACTAATAATAAGTGGAAATTTAGAACAAAGGGTGAAATCCTTTTTGTTGGTATCTCACTCCTGTAAGCGGGTATTAATTGTCTGTAGACAATACATCTCACTGCTGCTTTTTTTTAAAGAATATTCTCTCACACCAAACTGACGATTTACATTATATCACTTAAATTTATATTGCTTTCAAATAATAAAACACAATTTAGTATTCATTTCTGAGACATGAACAAATAGTGGATTAAGAAGATACTAACATGTATGTATTTAACCTCATCAGGTTAGGAAAGAGATATTGATAGGTGTTGATAGCTGTTGACATAGAAAATAATGATAGTGGGGGAGGGGGAGATAGCAGTTTTCCAATTCGGATAACTCTTTGGGGAGGGGGGAGAGGAAGGGGGGAGGAGATGGAAGTTCCTTGGGGGAAAAATGATGGAAGTACCCTTGGGGGCGAAGAAAAATGAATCATGGTCTTATGCATACAGTGTCTGTCTTAACAACTAGTTATACCGCTGTGAGCACGCACTCAAACAGGAGGAAAGTAAATTTTGCTCTTGATGAAAATCTGACTCACGAGCACTCTAAGTGCATGCGGAAGAAGTATGAACAGCAGTACAAACACTTAAAAAATATATAACATTCAGTAGCTTGAAAAGGGATTTTAATGTGCTTTGCAGGTTCTCCAAGTAAATTACACATAAGCCAGCTTTAAGTCATGTAATGACATCAGTGAGGTATTCAATGTGATACTGTATTCTGCCCCTCAGGAAAGGAAACTCGGAACCATATTGGTGCAACTGAGTGCTTTCCATTTGGAAGCTGCTCACATCTAGCCAGGTATGGGGAAAGACACAGGAGTTCTTGCATAAAAATGTAAAAAACAAAACCTGGAAATCTGTTGCACAGACTTTAGTTTAATGTCCTGGATATGATGGTACATGTTCAATGAAGTTTCATAGTAATTTTGCCTGCTTTTCTGATGTTTCAGTCCTAAAACCAAGATTCACCATTCTTGATGTATTCAGCAATTGTTTCAGGTTTACATTAAATTCTTACATTATAAAAAGACACTTGAAACTATATATTAAAAAATAAGTCATGTAGACTTTTTCTTCTTTTGTGCTTCCAGGATTTTTTTTTTTCTTTGACCTCCAAAAAGAGGAAGGAAAGAAAAAAGATATATACCATTAGCATTGTCAAATCATCATGTTTCAGGATGAGTTTTGTTTAAAAAGATATTTGCTTAAATCGGTATCAGATTTTAATTTTTTTTTCATATTTCTCAAAAAAAAAAGTTGAATTTGGTGTCCACGTATGTTGCCTAATATAGATTGCAAGATTATTGCAGCTGGTTCTACTTTATCTAGTACATAATGTCAAATGCTAAAACTAAGGGTGCTCAACAAATAATCATATTAAGTTTTGTTTGGGGGATTTTTTTTTTAAATGAAATATACTTTATAGAGACTTGGAACAGTATCCAAAAGAAAATTGCTTTAAAAATTTATTTCTGAATGCACAATGAGCTCAAAGTTTTAAATCTCTTGAGTTTAGATTGCTTCAGTTAATTTCCTGAATGATTTTGTAAGTGTTGGAAGTGCTCTGCAAGAATTGTCCATTTTACCTGCAGTGTTTCATATCTTGCAGTTTCAGATCATCCAGTGAATGGAACTCGTTAAATGAGAGTGAAATACTCTACAGAGTCTAGGTTTGGACTAACAGAAGCTTCATGTCTTACTCTCAAACTCCGGTTTGCTTAAATTCTATTACATGTATTATCTCAACCTATGTGTACCTGCATATACATTAAAAATTTACTGTCTTTTCTGTCTTTTGTCATCTTGCAGATGTAAGTAGTAATTCTAAAGCTCTTCCCACATAAAAGATCTGTGGTTATTAAGTGCAGCAAGTCTGCTGTTTTTTCTATTTGAAGTCTATTTATCTTAATTTCTGACTTTTATTAGCTATGGAGCTATTCTCTGTCCTGGAATCTGCCACTTTCATTTTTCTAGGCATCCTGCTTGTTCAGTGGTTTATTGATTAAGCACAGATTCAATTCAGATTACTGTTAGATAATGCAAATGGAAAATTAATGATTTTGTGTGGTCCACCAGTCTTTGATAGTGTCTTTTATGTTTGTTTGCTTGGCAGCTCATTACTTAATGAATTTTTATCCAGAGTTGTTTTACTTTTTGCATTGTCTTTCTTGTTCGTGTGTTTGTCATACCTTCTGACCCATGTTGTTTACATCTGATATACTTTCAAGCTTTACCTCATTATATAGTAAAGTCACACAGATTGGCATGTATGTTACTGCTCAGGCTGGTCGTAGCCTGCCCTAAGTTGCCTCAGTCACTTTCAGTACTCTTTGAACAGGGGTGATTCAAACCTTGGTCAATGATTGTGCCTATAAAAAGCTGTCTAGAGAAACCAAAGCACTGAAGTTTATGTGCTTGGTAATTTTGTTTGTTTATTTCAATGTTGAAGGTTTTGCTTAGAATAATATTGAGTGTGTGTTTCCCCTGCCCCGACATCCATGCAGGCAGCATGATGCTAGAAGTAAAATATTCTGTTTTCCTTCTACCTTGTTTTATTTTATATGGCTATCCTTGAACAAGGAGTGGGTAGAAAGGCTAGTTCTGACTGTGAGTACTTGCTCACAGTTGCTTCCAGCTGTGGCTGCTTACAGCTTCCAACACTCTGGTTTTAGTTCTAATCATGTGCCGCAGGTCATGGCGGTGGCTTCCACATGACGTGGCACCGTTACCTTGAAAGAAACGTGCGTGTATAAATACATACTGATGGGACCAGAATTTGTAACGTGATTAGTCAGCTTCTGGGCATTTCACTGTGTAAATGAGTAGAATGTTTCATTGTTCAAAAATATAGCTAAAGACTGAGCTCTGCTCTCAACAAAGTACTTTGCCAGGACGTTACTATTTTTGACTGTTGGTCCTATGTCTGATTAAGATGTGCCTTTAAGCACACTTGGCAGTGGCAGGCAACTGGCCCTTTGAAAACAAGAAAGGAATGTGGACCAATGTTGCTGTCCTACACGTTGAGTATAATAACAGCTTCTTGTAGTATTGATTTAGGTAAAGCAGGACTCCATATTTGCAAGAGTTTATATGCTGAGGCACCCATAGGAGGGAAAAGTCAGTTTGCAGTTTGTTATAGTGTGTTGGTGAATGATGAAAGTTTTTTGTGAACAGTAGTGTTTTCAGTGTTTTTTTTTTTTCTGTTGGAAATAGCTGGGAAGTTAAATTCAAAAACCTGTTCAAAAGTTATATATAGATATCCTTGTTAAATGTGGGTTCTCATGACAAATAGCTTTCTTTTAAAATATCCAAGTTATAAGCTCAAGATAACACTCCTAAGGGTAAATATGAGTTGTATGTTACTGATGGAGTATTTTGGGACAGAAAAATAAATTTGTTTTGCAGAACACTGTTTCAAGCAGTAGCAAAATGTTCCAGGTGATGGTAATTAATGTTTTCAAGAGGAAAACGCTCCAGATATTTCTATGGCAATGTGATATGTGAAAAGATGGATTTTTGTGAGGTTTCTTCTGGGTATGGCCATAGTGGTAAAAGTGGGCACTGTACTCTCTCTTTACTGCATATCTCATTTGAACTTAGAACTTTTTAAAAATTTCCATGGTGTTATTTTTTCCTGACCAGAGAGACACTGTAATGAGCATAAAAGAAAGTGATGTAAATTACATATTCTCTTACAGATGAGAAATGGAATGGAGTAAGAGGTCAACCTTCAATGTATTTTTTTTTTTTTCCAGAACAGCTAAATTAGACCAAGGTCAGCTGGTCCCTTAAAAACCAGTATGGAGATGTTTGAGGGAATCACTACCTGAGCATCATTAGAATGCAAGGGAAAGAAGACTCAAATGCTCTTTGAGAAAGAGAAAGGGATTGATTCACAGTACAGTAATACACTCTGTATTTAGTAGTTGCCGTTTGTTTAGCGCGATTCTCAGCTTTCTAAAATTTGTGGTCACCAAATTTGTGTTCTGCCCTAGAATGAACGCAGAGTATTTAATCTGAACCTTTTTGGTTGTCCTCCCATCTCTACCTGATCATTGTCTAAAGAAAAGAAACGTGGGTAAGCCGGGCGGGGGAGCCACTGGCTTCATGTGTTAGCAGGCAGTTCTGATGTTGGTTCTAAGAAAAACTACTGAGAGGTGAAGCAACAGCTTCAGAGCTTGCTTATGGGTTGCATTGTCTAAAATCTTACTGCATTCCTAGAAAGAATCAAATTTTCTGGGCTTCTGTGTGTAGACCAGTGAATTTCACTCTTTAGTGTGAAATATGTCTACTTTTTAACTTACCCTATGGACCAAAATGCTGGCCTTGAAATGAGTATTTGACCCAAATCTTTTTAGTTAAGGGAATCTTTTTTTTGACATTTTTTCCCTTCCTGGAGATGATAAATGTTTTAAAGATGACTTGATATGAAAGGGCTGTTTTAAAATGGGTAATTTATATTTAAATTATATTTAGTATGTTAAATTATAAATATCATTAATTTTTAATATAAAACGTAAAACTTGATTGCTTTTTTTACAGGTCATACCTTTGTGGGGTTTTTTCCCCCCCCCCCTTCAGATAGCTGAAGTTTTGTTTGAAATGTATGATTCAGCAATGGGTTTTGCTGACACAAAGATAAAAATGGAATTATATTTATGCAAATTAATATAGGCAAAACTTTAAAATGTTTCACATAAAATACTTCCTCAGAGTTTTTACCATCATGATAGTCTAAATAGTCTGGGACCTTGAGGCTCTGAAGAAGAATCTTTTGCTCTTCTGTGACAGTTACTCAAAACGTAGCTTGAGGAGGCCAGCTTTTGGAGTTGGACAAGTAGGCCATGACAGTTTTTCCCTGAGGTTTAAATATGCAGTACTGACATGAATACAAAATCTATTGTTATTGTTGTGTTAATTTAAATGCTGACCTACTCTTATCCCTCAGATTAATGAACACCATCACAGAACTTTTATTTTGTACTTTAATAAAGTAATGATATTTAAAACTACTATCTACCTTAATGGGAAGGAACAGCATGTACTTTTCTCAAGGCGGAATAGATGATTAAAAACCAAGAAGAATTAACTGAGATGTGGGGACCTAAATTTAATCTTGGTCAGTACACCATCCTCTCCCATCTCACTCTTGCCCTGAATGCCTTTCCAGCAAGGGCTGTTAGATAAACATAAGGGCAATTTGAGTTTGTTGTGTTTTCCTAAGCTAACTCATAATGCCCTCCTTAATTTGCTGCTACTGGTGGAGTAGACCATCTCCAGACAGTTGCCAGGGATCTTGTTCAGATATGAAGTTTTTGAGGATCAGTGCTTCCTGGTTATATTCACAGCATAAAAGTTAAAAAAAATGCAGAAAGATTTAAGTCACTAGAGGAACTTTGAAATTGTGTCCAATCTTTACAATGCTTTGTGATATGTAATAATGTTTTAATATTGCAATAACATGACCTTTATGTAAAATAATAGAAAAAATAATTATTTTCATCTATTGGTTGTATTTGAAATCATATCCAGGAGATATTCCTTCAGTATTATGGAAATGCAATTGTTTCAAATATTAAAAAAACCCCAACAACCCAGAGTTGTAATTGTGTACATTATTTCTGAAAATAAGTCTAGGCTCTGAAGGGTCTCTGGCAGTGAGTTTGTCCTTATCTATTTCAACTAAAATGTGTGTTTAATAGTAGAGGTTAACTGGACAAAAGTAGTTGCAAAGAAGAGGGCCAACATAGCTCAACAGTTATTGGAGATTATCTTGCTGACAGAAATATTTCCTATATGCATATTGTTTCTGTGGGTCCATGAGATCTAGCTTGTAGAGGGAATCAAATGCTTTCCCAGAACTACTTAGTATGATGAGTATGATAACTTAAATACTCTAAGAACACTTGGAGTGGTTTTTTTTTTGTTTGGCTTGTTTATTTGATTTTAATCAAAACAAAATTATAAGAAACTGGAGGTTTTGATGAAAAAGTATTAAATTAAAAAAATCCAAGCATTTTGGAAAGTTTTCTGTCTTCCTGAAACTGCATATGAAAATGTTCTTGTTTTGATTTTAATTTGAGCTTGTACACTTCCAGATCTTACTAATTTTCATTTTAATTTGTTTCTTTCTCTATTTTATTATGCATGTTATAAAGTATTTATAATTTTATATATATATTCCTAAAAATGGCATTCTTAACTAATTTATATATTTTCACAACTTTAAAATGCCAGATAATGTGAAGTAAATGAAAATTTTTGAGAACTCTGCCATGGTTTAATCCCAGTAGGCAGCCAAGCCCCGCACCGCTGCTTGCTCACTCCCCACCCAGTGAGATCAGGAGAGAATCAGAA
Organism: Phaethon aethereus; assembly: GCF_964289735.1. NCBI lineage: Eukaryota > Metazoa > Chordata > Aves > Phaethontiformes > Phaethontidae > Phaethon > Phaethon aethereus. Next base: position 44,931,744 of record NC_138578.1, read on the forward strand.
GGATAAAAGTGAGAAAACTCCTGGATTTTGAGATAAAGACAATTTAGTTGGTAAACCAAAAGCTGCGCATGCAAGCAAAGCAAGAAAAGGAATTCACTCACCACTTCCCATCAGCAGGCAGGTGTTTGGCCACTTCCAGGAAAGCAGGGCTTCGTTACATGTGGCTGTTACTTGGGAAGACAGACACTAACTCTGAACATGTGTTCCCTTCCTCCTCCTTCCCTGCAATTTTATTGCCGTCGAGTTTGGGATATCCCTTTGGCCAGCTGGTCATCTGTCCTGGCCGTATCCTCTCCCAACTTCTTGTGCACCCCCAGCCTACTTGCTGGGTCAGTGTGAGAAAAGACCTTGATGCTATGTAAGCATTTTCAGCCATAGCTAAATCATCCCTGTGTTATCAACACTGTTTGGTCACAAATCCAAAACATAAGCTCTATACTATCTACTGTGAAGAAAACTAACTCTAGCTACAAACCAGTATATCAGTTGATATATGAAGTGAGACAGCTAAAAAAGTCACAGAACGCTTAGCAGCCGTACTAAGTTGCCAAATGTGTTGCCATAAAAAGGACCTTTTCTAAAACATCCCTGTGTTATCAAAACTGGTTTAGTCAAAAATCCAAAACATAGCACCATACAGCTATTATGAAGAAAATTAACCCTATCCCAGAGAAAAACAGTACAGAACTCCTATAACTTTCAATCTTCTTCCACAAGTACAGAGTGATGGTTTTCATGTAATTTTTGACGCTGTAATGATTTAAGCCATGCTTTCTCATTTTTCTGATTCCTAGGCAGGAATAGAAAACAGTCCTGAACTTTCACTATTTTTTTTCTTGCATGAGGCTGTATTGGTGTGAGTTATAGCTCGTATTTGCATGAAAACGTGTACTTATGCCAAAAGTTTGAAAGGCTTGTGGTCATCTAGTTAGTGTCTGAACATTGACAGAACTGAGATTTGTTTTGCATGAAATGTCTACAAAAACAATTTCCAAAGATAGATGCTTCTTTGCAACAAGAAGTCTAAGAAACAGAATTTGAACTACTCCACTGGTCTTGTTGGCTCTGTTCTGTTGATGGGATGGGGTTTTTGACAGCTCATTCAGACTTGCTCACACATGAAGTTCTCCTCAGCACATTGAATGCTCCATAGTCTCACTTGCAATGTGTTCCTTGTTTAGCAGATTTGCCAATACGTGTTCACATCTCTGTCGTGGAGGCACTGACAGTATTTTATAACCATGGGAGCACGCTCAATTGTCAAATGAATGACTTCTTTTTGTGCATCAAACCAGAAATGGTTCTCCTTAGCCATGGGATTTCATGCTTCTCTTCCTGCTTCTGGCTGCCATCATGAGCACTTAACTTGTTTTCACAACAAGTTCACAAGTATTCAGGTTGTTACTATGCCTTTTGCACAAAGCTGGGCAATTCATCCAAAAAACTGTTAGTACTTTTTCCAGCTGTATTGAAAATCAGGAGATGCTTATCTTATGCAGGATAGTAAAAGGTAAAAACTTGGATTTATGTCTGTAGTATTTTGGTAGAAACAGAGTAAACAGTTTAATTTTGTATTTGTATGCCAAATGGTACTTGGCTGATAGTCTTTCACCTCACTTGAAGAGAAAGCAAGAAAATACATGAGTAGTAAATACGAGAGAAGATCAAGAGGAATTGCAGAAGCTTAGGAAATGCAGAGACCGTGCATTAACACAGCACTGATTTAAAAGCAAACAACAAAAAGTATCTTAGGAAATATGTCTATCCATGGGTACACAGCAGATCACTACCACTCAAGAGAAAGCTCTCAGGATACTGTCATAGTTTCATTTAAAAACAAACTTCAAGCTCGGTAGTTATCAGGGAACAAAATTGAAAGCAGAAGTATTTAGAGGCGGGAAAAAAAGGAAGAGAAAAATTTTGTTATTTTGACCTCTATGAAGTTTCCACCATAGCCTCAAAATGGATCTAGCAGAATGGGAAAAGCTTCAGATAAGCACAACAAGGATGAACAAAAGGCCTTGGAACAACCTCTGTATGAAGAACAACTTTGAGATTTAAGTCCAAAGAATTAGATGAGAGGAAAATAAAATAAAGGTCAAAACCCCCACAAAATTAGGGTGGAGAGGAAGGGTAGGAAAAAAACTTTCATCCTCTCTTCTGTACAAGGATCTTGAGGAATCAAATTAAGGTAATAGCAGACAGGTTCAAAAGAAGTAACGAAGCTACTTTTCATGCATCATATCACATAATTGTGAAATTTCTCGTCAAAGTTTATCGTGCATGGGAAGTTTGCATGAGCTTCAAGAGGAGGCTGTATAATTGCTAGGAAAATGCATTCACTGAACATGCTAGGCATACAAATCATATTTGCTTCAGAAATAGATGAAGGCTGAGAGAGTACTCAAAGTACCATTTTTCCATTCGTCACCCTAAGCATCCATGTTTTGGAGCCTATGAGATGAAAAATATGAGGTTAACTGGACTTTTAGTTTAATATGGCAGCTTTTGTTGTCTTAGTCTTTTATGCTAAAATGTGTAGGTAAAAAAACCTTAGTTTTGTTTTGGTTTTTTTGGTTCTTTTAGGTTTTTGTTTGTTTGTTTTTGATGAAGGAAAACAGTCTTATAGTGTGTTAAGAGTTATAACCCTAATGAAGAAAAGGATGGGCCAGGAGAAGAAGATAATGTCATATCATACAAGATGTTAGTGTGACATCTTATATACACATTAGTCTAGTTTCTATTATTGCCAGTATTAAAATCTTATAAAAACTGCATAATTATTTTCATGATGATTTTGTGAAGATTTAAAAAAATTATTTTTAAAACAGTTTCCTTTTCTTATCTCTTCAAATAAATATCTCTGAATGAAAAAGGAAAAAAAAAACAAAACCCAAGTAAAGTAAAGTAAAACCAACAAAACACAAAAAACCAAAGCAAACAACCCAACTGCTCACAGAGAAGCAGAGTTATCTCAGGAAGAATGGTATTTTTCAATGATTTTAATAGTTGCTTTGTTCTGGAAGAGTTACATCGATTGCAGTGGGAGACAGCACAGGACTATTAAGAATGTTTGCTATTCAAATCACTGATTACTTTTCTTGAAACAGCTAATAATACTCAAATCGTTCAGCAGTGCTGTTGAACGACGTAGACCATGAAATTCCTCTGCCAATGTCTCTACGGTTTTGCATGAGGTAGACAGGTGTATGAAACTCCACACTTTTCTTGCTTGGCAGGGTGTTCAAAGGAGTGGCCTGGCAGGTACACTCCTCTTCTCGTTGCAGGCAGCGTTGTATAGACACTCAGCAGCAAGTCTCAGAGCAATGGGTGATGGGGCTAGAGCAGTGTGATGGGCTCCAAGAGCCTGCAAGGCCAGTCATAAACTTTGGAAAAATTTTCACTGGGGCTGTGGGATGAGGGTGGGATGTGAAACTGGGAAAAGAAGTGGATGTTTGAGCACTGGATGAAGAAAAGAGGGCCTGAGGAAGTTGGATTGAGGGATGTTTGTGTTGAGTATAGGACACAAAGAAATGGGGTAGAGGGGAAGGAGTAGATAAGGATGACAAAGTGAAGGATATTTCCTCTCTGTTGACTAGTAGGGTCTTACATGTCCTGATTTAGGTTAAAACTTGCTAGCTGTAGGAGCTGGAAAAGGAGGATGACTAATTTCACCTGTTGCAGGAGTAAGAAAAATCTATTTGGCTCCAATACAATAAAATTGGAACTAAGACAGTGGTGGTATTTTTCAGCCTCAAACACCAGTGTAAGGACGGAAATGACTTTGAGTGTATTGTTTAGCTAGCAGTAGTTAACTAGATGGGCATCTAATTGTGCACTTTAGGTCATAATGTTAATTGTTATCAAACATAGAGAACATTAAAAATTCATAGATAATGAAGGAGATTATTAAATGCTCTGTCTGTGAGGGAAACAGCATTCCCTAGCAAATATCCTAACAGGTTTATATTTATGGAAAACTCAGTTTTGTGCATGGGGCATCTTGAGAGGACTGTTTGGCCTTTAAGCATGCAGTTTTCCGATGGCTTTGCATTACTAAACCATCTGGCTAACAGCTGAGCAGAACAAATTTCTTGGGGCTTATGAAGTCAGAAATGAATAATTATTCTCAAAACATGATAAACTGGCAGAGTTAGTGTAACATAGGAGACAAATTATTTTACAAAGACTAACTAGAAACTTCAGTCTCTTCTACTATGTTTATTCATTTGATTTCACTATAAAACAATTTTTTAAATGCATGCTGCTGTTGGAATCTGTATTTCATCAGAACTTCCCTCATCACCAAGCATACAAATAGTCATTGAAACAGGAGAATTGCTGTGTAAAGTACCCACAGTATCACTGTGTGACACACCGAAGATGCAGTATGCCAAACTTGATATTTATGCAACGATTATGTAGTCATCATAGTACAAATTAATACCGTAACTATTGTAGTCACCAGGTCATGCAATAGTGTAGACAGAAATTTAAGGATATGAGCTGACCTATTGAAACTGGTGCTAGTGCTCAAGCTCTTGAATCATCCAGGTTAGCTTTTACAGTGGTACTTACTGAGGGGAATCACTTTGTAACTTGCCTCCTGGGCAGTTTTCTTGGAATTGTATTTTACTACAATGGTGTTTGTTAGCTAGCTTATTGCTGATGAACGTACTTTGCTGGATTTACTGTGGGATGCTAAGTCACTTTACTTTTCAGCTGCCTACCAGAGAAATTGTCCTAAGCAAGTGTAAATGGGATTTTGATAACTGAACTTAATCTGCTGGTTTTCATCAATTATGTGAAAATTATATGAGATCTTGGCTAATATAATTTTCCTCCTTTTCTTTTTTTTTTTGTAATGACCATTGCATTATGTATGCTTAAATGAAGACTTGTCATTCTTGAAACATGTGTTTAATTCTCTGCTCTACCACAATTTAAAGATGTAGTCTGATGAGAAGCTGAGTTCCTGAACATTGAGAAGAACTTTGCTTAGGCTATGGCATTGTATAAAGAAATTCTTTGAACTTGGATGACATCATTTTAGTGAAGGTATTATCTGTACCTTTATCTACTATAAAGGAAAGATAGCTTACACTTTATAGTGCATGCTAGAAATGGACTTGCACTGCACATAGTGGCAAGTCCCCAAACACGGACAGAACAAATTGCAACACCTTACAGTAGATACAACAAACCTGTTTGACCTGTGCATACAGGCACCACTTGTGAATGTACCTTTACTACTGGGTCTTTCACCTCCAGCCTTAAGAGACCATGTTTTAAGTGAGACTGATTTTTATATAGTCAGGCCTTTAAACAGGCAATATAAAAATATTTGAATTTCTGTTACTAAGAAGGTAGGTAGTGTGTATGCACGTGTACAAACTGGTTGAAAATGAAAAATGTCTGAGATTTGTGCACTCAACATTTAAAGAATTACCTCAACTCTTTAGTGTGTTTCAGTAGGAAGTCACACAGGCAAATTCAGAAATACAAGGTTTGCTTGGATGCTTTGACCCAAATGGAAGGAATCTCTGCGGTTTTATTATTAGACGTGGTTCTAAGGAATTTTGATTTGAACGCAGAATGGTTTCTTTCAAATCTTTTAGCAAAGTATGAATCTGAACTTCTGAGACGACTGTCTTTGCTGGAGGAAATCTGAAGGTTGTAGGCTGTGCTATTTGTTAAATGACTGCTACTTATCAGCCAAGTAACTACTTGATATTTTAATCTGGAGACAAAGAGTTTGCTTTTTTGGAAATAAATTATGAAATAGTGCCTGAAAAATGATCAATTACTTGGTACATGTTATATTTGAATTTGTGAAAGAACTTTGGACATGTAGCCTATTCTAACATGATCGCAGATATTTATGGGTCAGTTTATATTATCTTCATAATTTTATAACATATTTTAACTTCTGGGTAACAAGGAAGAAATCTTTAACTTTTTTTTTTCTGGTCTTAAAAATAGAAGGTTTTATTGGTCACGTTTTTGTAAAATATCTTGCCTGAATGTTGTATCCTTTGGAGAGACAATATAGTCATGCAACTGCTTACTGTGTGATGATCTTAAGTATTTCATAAGCATTACTTTTCTATTTTTAGTTGTCAAGGCTTAGACTTACTGTGTCAATTCATTGCTAGCAGCCTACTTGAAACTGTATGTCAAACAGCTTCTTACAGTGTTCCAGAATGGGTCCTTAGGCTGGCTTAATTCTAAGATTCAGGTACACAAAAGGAAATGTGGAAGAAGTTTTAATGGACAAGGTAGGCTTCTCAAAACACTGGCAGAAAAACTGAAACAGTTCCAGTTATTTGAGTTGATATTTTTACTAGTCATTAAGATTTTGCAGAAGAAAGTATACTAACTTTTTATGGTCATGTTTCAAAAATCTCTTTAGTTGCCTTAGAGCATCCTCGGTATGCTGTTTTATTCCATGAAAAAAAATGCAGCTTTGTTTATTTTCTAGGCAGTATAATTTGTTTTTCATGAGTTACAATCCCCTCCACAAAATCTAATAACTCCTATAACAAATATCGATCTGCTATGACATGAAAAGAAATAACTTTCCTAAGGTATATTAAAATTCTTGTTTTGACACCACAGTTAGTAATAAATCATACTAGAACCCCTTGTTTAAATTTTGACATAGTTTAGAAATATTTCACTGAATAGATTTCATATAAAATGTTTGCCTATTTCAGGAAAAAAAAATTTTACTTCATGCAAAAAGTTCAAATGTAGATGTCTACACTGTTTATGGAAAATATTCACAAAATGGTGGAAGTAAATACACCTTGGTGTTACACAGTGCCCTGATTTTTTTTTTGTGTGTGTGAATGTCAAGATTTTTTTAAATCTTCATTAATGAGCTTCCTTGTTTGTGGGTTGTTTGGTTGTGGGGTTTTTTTTACACTTTATTGTAAATTTAGCTCAGAATTACCAGTTTCTATGAACTTATTTA